>NC_140028.1:31971882-34454771 GCF_963513975.1 Fringilla coelebs
ATATTTAGGAAAAAGAACAATTAATTCAACGTTTAATGTCCTTAGCATACAGCATATAGAGAAAAGAATAAAAGAGGCATTACAAGTGCTCTGAACTCTCTGTGCTACACACTGTGTTATTAAAATGCTGCACACTTCTATGCTGTACTTCTACTGTACATTCCCCTGTTAGAAAAGAAACAACTATATACAAAGCAAGCTGTAATTACATGACTATAACATTTATATAATACACATTTGGGGAGAAGCAACATAGCTTAATATTTGAACTGCAATTGTACAAATAACACTTCAAATTTGTTGTTCACTTTTTGTTAAGTCCATTTAGCAGTTCCCAGTTGAAAGTTCAAAAACAATTATCACAGTTCTTAAATATTAATACAATAAAAACTAGATTTAAAAAAGGTTTGAAATACAGAAAGGATTACTATGTACCACTACAGAATACAAAGCAAAAATAATACAGACCCTTTAATAACCATCACTAAATTTACTTGACCTACCTTATCTGTAGCAAAATGCTAAGTCCCCCGAGAGGCCTTTGACTAATTTTCCTAGTAAATTCTTCAACGACACATAAACAATCAAGGTTTCTTTCACAATTCACTCATTTTACAAATACTATATCATTCTCAACCTTTAGAGATTATATTAAAACTCCCCTAAAGATTAGCAAATTGAGTAAAGAAGCATTTGTACTTTAAAACAGGACCATCTGCATTTCATTAACAGCTTAACCACCATCTTGTCTACAGATAAATACAGCATTATTAAATATGTTTTTTAGAAAGTAGTTATTATTCTGAGTTCTTAAGTTGCATCAAATTATATTCTTATAATATTCCAAAGCTGTAATTTAAAGAGTTTAAAAAAATAAAGGGAAAGAACATAAGCATCTTTCTGAGGAAAGTTATTGATGCAGCTTATAATAATGAGGCATAGTTTGTACCTACTTTGCAAAATTTCATTACAGGAAAGAATTGCTCCAATTTTATACAAAAAAAAAACCCCAACCCATTCAAAATGACAAAATGTGTTTGGATAGAAATTTAAAAAATTCAAGGACGTTTGAACGTTAGCTGTCATTATGGTCCAGTTCACTGTTTATTTCTTTGGTATGCATCTCCTGACCTGTATATAAAATTCATAGTTTCAGAAGTGACATGTGCAAGCCTTGGACAACTGGGGAAAAGGCATATTTCCTGACCTTGTAACCATAGCAACCACTTGCTGATTGGTAGCAGGCAGCCTTTCCATCCTTTACCACTGAAGGCAAGTATGTGAGATTGCTGGCTTTGTTTGTGACTTGCGCTTTATTTACATGCAAACACGAATGTCAGCCTTAAAATCCCCCTTCCTTTTTTGTTCATTTGTATGTTTTTGTTGAACATTATGGTAGGAAAGCAGAGAATGAAAGATTCTTATTTCATAGCTTTGCAATCAATTCACTACAAATATTAAAGCAATAAGTGATTCCACTTTAAAACATACACGTACACTTCGAACAAAGTTGGAAAGACGTATAAAATTTTGCCATTTGTGCTATTAATATGTGCTTCAGCAATCAATCATATTTTTTGTAATTTATTCCAGTTTGCAGGAGAAAAACCCCTTTTTTTAATACACTTCAATAGGAACCTTTTAATAAAATAGCATTTTCTTCCTTTTCTGCATTTTTCTTTCCTTTATTATTTTGATATTACAGAGTAGACTGAGCAAAATGTAAATTATAAAATACCTAAATGTGGAGGCAGCTCAATCTATGATTAAGGTTCCAAATTTTCCCTTCAGCATCACATTAAACAGGTTGGAGGCTCTCAGTCCAGCTGAATCCTTTGTTGATAGCAGTCACAAACACACCTCCCCGAAGCCTCCACTACAGCTACTTTCTCCTATTAAAAAAACAAAACAAAAAAAAAAAGAGAGAGTGAGAGAAAGAAGAAAAAGAAAAAGACTCATTACAATTCAGCTTGATATATAATCTGTTCAAAGGTGGTATAGACTAGGCATGCATGGACACATTTTCTCCTCATCCTGAAAGAGGCTGCATGTCCAGGTCAGGACTGTTGTTAGTGGCAGGGAGGTGAAAGGGAAGTCCACTTAGCCAATGTCTTGCTTAGAATGTAATAAACTGTGCAGCAATGAAAGAATGCACTTTGTGATATTCCTCTCCTATGGCTATCATTTGAGATTAAATAATTACTTTTTTTCCTATATGAAAAGTATGAAAGATGTTTTTAATTTAATGGGTAAGTATTTTAGTGTAATTTTTCTGCACTTCACTAGCATATTTACAGGAGCCTTTTGACCACATTACTATTATTTTATGATGGGTTTACATAATCTTTAAATCTTTTTATCACCAGCATTATAGCTGCATCTATTCTTTCTTATTAAATGCTTCAGGAAGCACTATTATTAATTACCAAAAATTAGAATTGATAATAATACAGTGAGAACACGCTTAAGAACATTGTTCCAGAGATACTGAAAGGTAAAAATCCATTACCTCCTATAAAAATATTCTGTAGAATATCTTAGAGTTTGCAGGACTTTAAAAGCCTTTTTATTTATCTGACACTACTATCCATATACATGAATCAGATACTAAGAAATCGTATATACTTCACTTTATATACATATATACATATATGCATTTATCTATAAAAAGACACATGCATAGAGTATGTAGTCCATTTGACTATAAATGGACCAAAAGTGTTTAAAAATACATGTTATGGGCTTGTTTACAAAATACTATGAAATGAAACCATCAAATCATATTTCTAAGTAGTGCTAATGAATCCTCTGTTTTCATGAATATATTTAGGGTTCATTGCTGCAAACATGTGTAAATTTATTGATAGAAGTAGTCAAATTTAAGTCAACTTTTATTTTGGCAAATTGAATTATTAACTTGCATATATTTTCTGGAAATCAGGTCTTTAAATTTGCAATAACAAATTTAAACTTTCACTTTGCAATCAGATCTAATGCAAAAAGATTCATTTCAAGCCTACAAGGCTCTCTCTGGGACCTATTTAAAAATCCTTCTATTTAAAGCTCATCCTTACTTATTTTTTTCACATGTAAAGGTCATTTTCTAGTGCACTTAAAAATATTACTCAAAGAAGTAATTCTCAAGAAAAACATTATTAAATATTTTAAATAGTTAAAATATTTCAATATTGTTTTATAAATGAATATAAAGATTTACTCTGACCTGGCACAGACATGCACACTGATGAAAGAGATCTCTTCCAACTAGTCAAATTGCAATTTCCCCATAGAATGTGAAAGAGAAAAAAAAAGTCTGTTAAATTTTAAATTCTTTTTTAATATAAACATTAAAAATCACAGGATTTTAAAAGGAAAAACAGCTTAGATTAGTGAAAGATTTTTCATTTTTACATGATGGTTCTACTCAGCAGTAATTTGCTTTACTAGAATGCTGTAAAGTTCTCTCTCAGCTCTGATGTACTGTATAAAACATTTCTTAACTCATTAATGTCAAATATAAATTAGTTTTATATTGGAATTTTAACAAAGCAGACTCCATAGGCAACATAAAAAGCTAGACTATTGTCAGAAATGGTGTAAAGCTGAATGCAAATTTAACCCAGGTATCATTTATCATAAAAGACACACAGACATAAAAAAAAGACACATTGCACTTTCTTGGATGTCCTGAAAATATTGCTGAATACTATGAAACACAATTAGTAACTGGAATTCTGAAAACAAACAAATAGCCAGAAATGAAAAAGGCAACTGTCTTAATTGAGCCAATAAAAGATGATTGCATCCATGTTATTAAAATATTTTTCTTTGATATAACAATTGTGGACTTTGACTAACATGCAGTGTTGGAGTGTCCTGAATATGATTTTTCCACTTGTATATCCCTTGAATATCTGAGCAAGCATGTTGTATTGTATTAATATCATAATTCAAAGGGAAATTTATTAAGCCTCCCCCCTCCCAGTATTCCCATTATAGCTAAAAGTTGCAAATTCTATATGGCAGAGCCTAGACAGTAATATCAAATTTTAATAACAATTTCTCTTCTTCAGTCAATGCTATACTGAAGAAAAGCATAAATTGCTGTGACTGACCGTTAGTTGTTAGAGAAGCAATCTGACTTCTCCACACCCTTATTTCAGTGTATCTGCTCTGTCCCTCAGCTGTATTAATGATAGCATGAAAGGTCACATGATAAACGAGTGACAAAAATATCAAAACATATTAGCCTGTAGCTTTGTTATCAGTGTATGGCAGATATGACAGAAAATTGTATTTTTCCCCTGAATAATTTTGTGTTACATTTTGCTGGCTAGGCAGAGTGAATTAAGGAGAAATTTCTGCCTCTGACTGTTTGTCTCTTTTTCTGACATACTTGAAGTAATAATATACATTAATAATAGGGAGTAGGCACAGGGAAGAGGTAAAAATTCAGGGACAGACTGTCTGTTTCAATTCTACAAGGTGCTATCCTTGTTTCTTTTGCAATACAAATTTTGTTGAAAAATATGCACAGCATTGAATCTTATTAATGCTACTGATAATGATCTGCTGTATATTATGGATATAACAACAGGAAGATGCAGGAAAAAGAGAAATAGAAAAATAACTTTAAAGTAATGAGGTTATGTTTCCACCCAGTTGTACTTCTCACCAGTACAAATGCACATACTCACTAATTAAATAAAGGCAAGCACCAACAATGCTCATTGTAGCAGAGACCTAGTAATTATGAATTAGAGACAGATATTACTCCTGCTGGTTTAAAGGCTGGCAGCAGTTGCAGTCCCTGGGGAGATGAGGTTAGCAATCTTTGAAAGAGAAAATAGAAACTGGCGGGAGCTTAATATCTTATGGCCTATCAGTCTCCATGGCTAGGACATATCCAAGTTCCCTTTGCTGCTGGCAAACAGCATCAGTGGCAACTCAGTCCTTAAGCTCCCAGAAGATCAAAAGCTATTGAAAAGAACTGTTCTGAAAGACACAAAGAGAAGATCACAAGCCCAACATGAAAAGTTATATAATTAAAGCCTTAATAAACTGATAGCATATACATATAGATGGAGTATTAGGGGTGTACTGCTACACATGTAAAGCGTGAATAAAAATGAGGGTGCACTGTTTCCAATGACCAAGCAGCAGCTGAAAGAAAGTCTTTGAGTTTTTACCAAAACTTCAAACTGTTTTTTAAAAATTTTCTCTGATGATTTGTTGCCTTTTTATTTTCATTGTTATTCATTTATGGGCAGTTCCATATTTCTAATTATCTTGTAAGAAAAGAACTGCAGAAATATGTCTGAAACAAAAGAAAGTTCTTGCAGAATTTATGATCTGATTCACAGAAGATAGTACCAGAAATCTCATGAGAACAGTGTTCTCACATGAGATTTCCAAGCAATTTTACAGACCAACACAATCTGAATAGTTTGAATCTATTCCCAAACTCCAAACATTTGAGATATGTATCTTATCACAAATGCGTTGTTGTATTGTGCAGAAACTGTGGAGTAAAATAAGGGAGAATGCTATATCCTTCAGGAACTTCAGTGGGTAAGGAGGTAGTAAAGCCTGGAATTTTATTGGAATTGTCCAATTTATAGGTCAGACTTTTTGTCTTTAGATATAGATATAGATATAGATAGATAGATAGATATAGATATATAACTCCATAAGGAAATTCTGCTATTATTTGCATAAAAATAAACATCTATTAGTCAAGAACCAACCTTCACCCCAAAGAATTTACACCTTAAATAATTCTTACTTGTGTTTTCAGTGTCATACCTGCCAATATATTCAAGAGTGACTATGCATAGGAAAACACCCTCCACTGCCTGCCCCCAAATATCTCTCCATCGTGGAATACATGGTATTTTTTCAGGTAGAGTTCAATCTCCTTTTCTCTTTCTTTTGTCATATCTCACACTGTTAGTCAATGTTTATTTTAAGCCCCAATACCACTGTTCCAAGATCCAGTTCAAGTTTTATACTTAAAGTTAGTCAAAAGTCAGGGCTCTGCTTGGGATGTCTCAATAAGCTTATATTCAACTTCACTGTGTTCTCCTACTTTTTGTCTCATTTCCTTCCCCCAGGGTACAGCTGGTTCAATTTATTTAAATAACCAAATATTTTATTTCTTTACCAGACTTGTTTCACTCTTCTGCATCTCCTGAGTTTCTCTCTCTTTTTCCCACACGCATATGTATATTCTTGATTTATATTATTACTTCTGCTCAAGACCATCCAAAATTGATACTCATAACCTCTGTTTCAAAATTTATGAAGTTTCACTAAATCTATAAAGACTTCTATACACAAGAAAGCTGAAACTTAATATAAGCATTTATTTTTCTTTTCTTTTTTCTTTCTCTTTTTTATTTTTTGTTGAATTAATCCCTTTATGTTTTGTATTAAGAACGAAGGCCCTTCAGCATTTCCAGAGAGCTTCTAAATAAAGTACAGTGTGTGTACACTAAACATACTACTACACTAACTTCCATTCCTGGCTTCAAAGAATGGTGTCCAAATTGTTCTGTATCTAAAACTAGATACTTCTGCTAAAGAATTACTAGGCAACTTGCAAGACAAAATTAGAAGAAAAAAATCTCACCATTTTCAGAAAGCACCTGATTCTACCTTCCTAGGATACATATTAATACTGAAGAAATTCCATTAAACATTCAGGAGCTGGAGCCATCATGGTATAGCTATAAGAGACTGAAGAGGAATAGGGTCATCTATGCCTAGTTTTGTCCTTAAGTGGAGATACACACTTTCAGGTCGTTATCATTTCACCCCTACAGCAATTTATATATTACATGAGACAAATTACAGCTTAAAATTTCTATTTCTCTCCACTGACTGCAGAGGGATCTTAGGAGGAGCAGCCAAGATGCAGAGTTTAGCATTAGATGAGAAAAAATCTTAAAATACATATTCTCTGTCATTATATTATTTGTGTTTGTTATGATGAGAATAAACCACCAAAAAAAATTCTCACTAGAATAATATCTTTTCCCCCAATAGTATGAAGAAAATTTTGCTGTGCTTCATCTTCCCTAAATAAAGTTTTTCTTCAAATTGCTTCCATCATGTAAGTTCAGCCAAATTTTTCAGTACTTAGTGGGCCTTTTTGTTTGTACATCTTGTTAGTCAAAAATTTTAAATGAACTCAAACAATAAACAAACACCAGTATACCTTAGATATATTAAATTGAGAGACCCACATATTGGCATATTTTATAAAAAAGTACTGTGAACTTGATATCTCTGTCTTTTTATCGACTGTGTTTTTTCTTAGCAAAATGTAATACTCATTGTAACAGGAGTAAATTATGCTGGTTGTGTAACCACATGACCACATAGTATATCTGAAAACTAATTGATCCTCAAGGACTTTAAACAATGTCTAAAAATTTCTAGTCTCACAAATACCATTTGATCTCACTGTCCAGGCCATTTCAATACTGACCTATACCATCACATTTTACTTAGAGAATTGCTGATTCTCTTTTACATCCTATTTTTAACCTATTTCATTGAATGCCCTCTTGGAAGATATATTTTCTTTCAGTAGATGGAGTTCACCATCAAACATCCTAATATCATAGAATCATAGAAGAGTGTGGCTTGGAAGGCAACTTAAAGAGTGATCTAGTCCTACCTCCAATTGATTTATAGATGTAAAGATAGATAGATATTGTATCTTATGAAGACTCCTGAGTTTTTTAAGTACTGCTTTTCCATAGAAATATTTCTATGTTATAATTCACTGTTGATGTTCACTGTGTAGCTCCACTGTCAACCTTTCCAACTCTTAGGGTTCAATCCTGAGGATGGCCACATAGTCATAATGACAGACAAATCTTTCATTAGAGTGAATCACCAGAGCTGGATTGCAACAAATTTTAAACAGGATCCATACAGTTGTTTTACTCCAACTCTTTTGTGGATCAACTTCCCCTCTAGACAGGTCTTTTCAAAAGACCTTACAGAACCACTTGGCAAGTTTCTGAAGGCTTTTCAGTCAAACTTCTATTTCTGTTTAAAGAAATGGCAGATCTAGTATCCCATGGAAGTGCTTAGGATTTCACATAGGAAAGAAGCACAAACCCATACTTGTTTTCAAAACTGTTTTTATTTGTACAAGCTGTTGCCAAACAACTCCAAACTTTGCATCATTCTGTTCCACATTATTGCCTTTCCTTCAGTGTCCTAATATTTACATTCTGAAAGAAATTATATGTGCTGATTATATACTAGCCAACACTCAGTCCATCATATTTTCTTTTTCTTTTCCCATGTCCAAACCCAAGATCAAAACTCTGTAAAATATGGAAGTTCTACCTTCATGTTTTATATCTGAATTTTTGTGTGCTAGAAAAACATTTAGTTAATAGAGATATTGACTTTACACATTTCAGTTAAATCTAGATTATTTTAATCATTATCCCATTCTTTTTTAGTCTGATTTGGTGGTGTGAAATCTTCCCAACATCATTTGATCAACATACTTTTGTTCTTTTCTGCTATCGAATTCCTCATAGATATTTATAATTTAAATAGTTTGGCCTATGAAGGGTTCTATTTTTAATTTTATTTTCATCATTATTTTCTAGTATTTTCCTGAGAAAAAGTTTAAGTTTCAAATTCATTTCTCTCAGAAAGAGCATTCTCTTTGTAAGATGGTCCATTTGTAAAAAGGACTGTTCCCTGGTTTTGTCTTTCATTCAGCAAAGTGATACATAGTATGAGCTACTCCTAATGAAATAGGAGTTCTTTAACAATATCTAAGTTATTCAATAATTATTCAATGGTTTGGTTCTATTATTATAGAGAAGCAGGCAATATCTTATGCATGTTAACAGTTCTTAATATATGAGGTATATTTTAAAACTCTAATATAGCTCAGTTTGAAACCAGACTTTGAAATTTAGTCAAGGTATTTACTCAAGGAAAATCTATCCCAGTAAAGCTAGCTTATAAGCTCTAAAAATAATTATTTCTCTTCTCTGACTTAAATACCTCATGTTAACATGATGCAAAATTGATAACTGAATTCAATGGGGCTCACAGGAGTTTCAAAATAGCACCAGGACTATCTTTATTAAAATTGGTATGGTGGCTGTCAGAACGCCAAAGTGGCTACATTTTGCTCAAGTTTTTGTGTGATATTTTACATAGCTTAATGAATTATTCTCTGCCTCAGTAGACACAGTTTGCTGGCACTTAAACACATGCCTGAATCAACATAATAAGCAAATAAAATTTTGGAAGTAATTATCAGAAATCAGTCATTGCAAGATCAAGTTCCAGATCTTGATACTGTTATATACTATGCAAAAAGAAAAAAAAATTACTACAGTCCAAGGTTTTCAAAATTTGTGAAATTTGTGGCTCTGCCAGTTATAAGTGGTCATCTCCCACCTCATAAATGAGCATGCCTGTTTTTCACACTCCCTTAATCTTAAACATGGCATTCAAAAACATGCCCTGGACCTTTCCATTGTACCAAGTCTTGTTCCAGGAAAGTATCTGCCTATTTCACCATGTGCAAGAGTGTCCTCCAATCTTTTTAGGGTTCCTCCTCTGTTCATAATCATGCATATATCTTAGAAGTATTATTGAACACTGAGACTATGCACAGTTTGATATGTGGTACCATTCGTTCACTCCAGTTCCTTCTCCCTGCTCCATATCAAGGGTGTAGGATCTTCATGAGTACTTAAAAGCATCTGTTCAAGATGGGTCAAGCTGAGGTAGATTTTGTCAGCACTTCTTCAAACTGTCTTGTCATCTGCAAATCAATGAGCATTCTGAAACAGCAATCTGAGGTCCAGACTAGGTTTTATTGCACCCCAGGCTAACCTGACAGGGAATAGATGTATTTTAGCCCCTAGTAATACATGTCAAAATAATTGGCATCTCATTTATCCCTATCTTTTTGAGGGAAGACTTTGAAGAAGCAGAATGTGAAACATAAGGACATGTCCACTGGGACCTGACCACAGAGTAGAAACAGACTAGATCTAGCTTTCTCTTCTCCTCTTGCCCAGTTTTCTAGTTGACTCCTCAGAATCTTCTATGACAGTCTTGGTCACCAAGTCTGGAGCAACATGAGAACAAGCAAGAGAAAACTATGTAAGGCAACATTACACATCAGTGTGGTGATCACAATGTTTTAATTTATAGATTATTTATACTTTGGTAAAGGGCTATATCAATAAACCATTCTCTCCTGGAATCGTAAATGTAATGAAGATATCCTGGAATAGATTCCTAGACAGGGTTTTAAATAGGGCTTTTTTATAAAAAGGCGTCACCTTTGAGGAAAGGTTACAGAAGTTGCAGCAAGGCACAGCATTTGCATATTGCACATCTCACAGATAAAGCAGCAGAAGTATCTACAAAATTTTGAGTACTTGTTTGTTAGGTCTAAATGCAAGTTATAAAAGTAGAAGTGTTAATGGTCTCACGACAACTGTGGGCAATATCCATCCACATACCTTGCTTCAGAAGGAAAAGATTCTGTTTTAGCTCATTGAAAAAGAAGGAAAGAAGAAAGAAGAATGAAGAAAAGAAAAAATAAAATCTAGGAATCCTGAATATGCGGCTGCTATTTATTTAGACATGTAACTGGTCTGAGCACCCATGATCATTTTCTGAAGCACTCTAGAGCAGGCAGAAAATGAGTTATCCATTGCTAATGGCTCATGCCTGTGAATTAGGCATTAAATCGGTAAAATTAAGAATCATGGCATGTAAATCCATGAATGATGCATGCTTTGCTGCCTGTGGTCACCACTCCAGCAATTATTTCTCATCTCAAGTGCCTGTGAAAGCTATAGAGGCTGAGAGTGGCCAGATTCCCATGAGCAAGAAAATAGGTATCTTATAAAGATTATCAAAGTCAAGCTTCATATCAGAAAATCCTTTAAGTCCTATTGGTCATCCAAGGACTTGAAGAGAATATTTTCCACCAGATAAAAATCACCTTGTCTCATGACTAAGAAAAATAAGGAGCATTATAAGTAGGATGTTCTGTCATACAGCAACCGCTGACTGAAAACCAGCTATGTAGCAAAAGCAGAAATGATACAGAGGGGTTAAAGGCATTTATATCAGTAAAAATACAGCACTGCTAGGTAGTGAGCAAGAAAAGGAAGGGGGGTAGTAAGGTATTATTAGTGACAACCAACAAGGGTGCTGCTAGAACAATGATGAAATGATATGCTAGAGTGAAGCATAGAGGCACTTGGAGAATATGGAAATCCCAGATTTGCACCTTCATAAAGGATACTGCAGAAGGCAGAAGTGATCTAAAGCATACAAATCAGGAAATAACATTTTAAGGATTTTGGCTTATTCAGACCAGATCTGGTATGACTATTCAAGACAGCATTGGATAGAGCAAAAGGTCTCACAAGCCTATTAGCAATGTCTCCAGACATGCAGCTCTCTAACAACGTTACACATTCAAGAAGAAAGCTTGTTTTCTGGGAAGAAAAGTTTATTAAATCAAGTTCTGACCTTTTGAAGCTTACAGAGGCACAGTTCTCCACTTAAACATCCACACAAGCAACATCTCTCACACATGGCTCTATCATCTTCAGTCCCAAATTATACAATGCCAAATTCTTAAACAGACAGCTGTCATCAAGTAGGACTGTTAAAAGTCAACACTAGAACTATTATGTACACAGAAAGTATATTTTGTAGTGTCAAGTTATAGCACAAACTTTACATAACTTAATTTATTCACATCTTCCTATGCAATTCTCAAGTTAGCTGTAACCATAAAGGTCAGATTATAGACCTTGAACACTTCAGCTAATGGAAATAACTTTTATGAGGAAATACATTGTTTGTTGCATTTTATAAGGTGTCACCTGCAGAGGGAAAACACTGTCTCTGTCACTGCATTATGCAATGACTTGCAAATGGGCCCAAGACTGTTGGTAGCAGCATTTCCAAGCTGGGCAGGCAAGCCTGTTTAGGATACCTACTAGCACCAAGCCTGGGATTCTGAGTTAAAAGCATCAAGTCATCACTTATGGCAGAATGAGAATTGGAAATTACTACTGAGGCACTTACTGAGCCATACACTTCTGTGTAGCATCCAGCTACCTGAGAACTGCTAAGAGGGATAGTTGCACAAACATTCTTTAAAGCGTTCAGAATTTTGCCCACTTAATCTAAAGTGTGGGTCAGCACACACCTTGGCTTTGTTATCATAAGGGCTTCAGTTCCTTTTTCTCTTGGGATGCATTCAACCTTATGGGAATTAAGTCTCCAAACCAAATGGAAAGAAGGCACTTTTTCTCATAAGTTTAAGTAATAAACTTCAAGGAAAAATTTCAGTTCAGTTACCCAGGCAAGTAGACTTGCATGCTAAAGGATTTCTACTGCCCTTCAAATTTTGTAAGAACCTCAGATACAAGAAATTTGGAAGTTATATACCGTATGCTTGTGGTACATTACACTAGAAATCTAGACCAAGAAACTATTTTTTATGTGCATTAGGTTTTTTTAGATGTTGATGCTGTTGCATAGGTTTCTAATTTGAGTGTCAGCTCTCAGGCTGACACTAAATTAATAAGAATGTCATCAGAGCAAAATACTTTATACCTTGAATTATTGCTTGCAAATTTGGTTAGACCATATATTTTCTACAACTGAAAGTAATAAAACATTAGAATAAGTTTCTTTGGAGTTCTTTTCAGTCACCAGTAGCATTTCTTAGTTTTAAATAATCTTAACATTATATGTAAAACATTATATATAATTTAATTTTTTGGTAGTCTATTAAAAAATAAACTTCACAAAGAAGTCAGGGTCATCTAACCTAAATAAATAATTCTTACTTTCTTACTTGTGAATAGTATAACATTATTTCAAAGATCATCATGTTTTGACCATCACCTGTGTTCTCCTATCTGAGAATCTATATGACTGTTACTGATCATTTCCATCCCTGATGAAATTATAATAACAGCAATAAAAACTTTAGCTTTTCCAGGTGCAGTCATTTCACCTAATTCAGGCATCTATGCTTTCTGTATGGTTAATGGAAAAGAAAGACTCATTCAGAGAGTGACTTAAAGAGTAGAATAAGAGAATCTTCTACTGGTCTTCTGGAGATGGCTCTCTCCATCAGCCTTGTATAGCACTTTAGATGACTTCATAGCATTGACATCCAAGAGGAAAGTCTACAGTAAATATTGTCAACATGTCTATTTGAACACGTCCACGAGCACAAATTAAGATTGAAATTGCTCCTTACAATCAGTGAATGAGAATCAGCATAAGATTTGTGATGTTCTACAGATTTTCTTTATTTCTTTAAAGCGGTTCTATGCCAACACTCCAATTCAGAATCAGTTTCATATTGTGCTGAATGATATGCTAACTGTTTCTTTATTTCCATATTTTTTGACTTCAAAAATATCACGTTTTATTCCCTATGGTTTTCAATGTACTAAGCTACTCAAAGTGTCTAATAACACCCTTGTCTAAATAAGTCACTTGAATCCAGCTGCTAAAACCAAAAGTAGAATTTAGTCCTTGATCCCTAAATGATGGTTTCTTTACTTTCTTGACTTTAACATCATGTGACAAGCTGAATCACTACACCTAGTACTCATTTTGTAAGTCATCACAATATTTACACTTTCCTTCCTTACTCATGATTATCCTAAAATTGTTGAGTACTGCTTAACAGTCTTACCCTCTAGCTGTAGAGTATGGTCTATGAGATTTGCAGTCACTCAGGTCTAGCTGAAAAACAAGGAAAAAATATATTGAGCATGAAATACACTATTAAGGGAGCCAATTGGTCTGTACACACTACCATCTCTGTACAGACTTGCCCATCAACTAAATGCAAGAGTTCACAGGTAACTTTATAAGAAAGACCTTAAGAGACAAGTCTATTTGCAATTTGTTAAAACGGTTTCTAAAGCTTTTTTTTTATATACTGGAGAAATCAAAATAAGCCATGGTAGAGCAGGGAAGATGAAAATGACAGATATAAACACTACAACAGCTCCAGCAAGTTCCATAGTACATAGGTGCTCCCACTACAAAAATTATTTAAAGACCACATCCTCAAAAAGAAAAATCTTTCAAAAGATAAAGATGGGCTGTTTCTGATTAGAGCCTTGTTCATTTTACTGTTTACTGTAATACATATTACCGTATTTCTCCACCATAATCTTAGGAGAGTGTGTGAGAAGATATCAGTACATAATAGTGATTATTTATACCAGTAAATACACAAGTAGCAAATATATTATCATCTCTGACAAACCTAAACTGAACAGGAGAAATGTAGTTTTGTTCAGGTAAATCAAAAAAGGATTTGCAACATACAGAGCTATTCTGACAAGCAGTTTTCCTGAAGTTTCTTCATAATTTAGTATATTTTTAGTATCAAATGCTACCTTACTCCTCATCTAAACACACACATAATTCCATTTCAAACATGTAGCTTTTTTGTAGGTGTTTTGTAGCTTTTTAAGATACCATCTGAAGGCCAAGACACCAAACAACTAGAGGGTGCAAAATTGGTCTGGAAAACTTTCTTGGCAATGGATGAAATTTGATAAGGATACTAAGGCAGCTACAGGCACAGTGTACTGAGAAAACCCCAAAGAGGAAGGAGGGTCTACTGTCCATCCAGATATTGCAAATGTGCCCAAACACATACCCTTGCTGCCGTGATGTATCATGGGAACAGGCATTGTGATTTCATTATCTCTACAATTCAAGAAAAATAAAGTACTGTATATGATCAAAACTGGTTTGAATAGTGCTTAGAATGAGAATCCACTCCGGCTTTGTGCTCTGACCCAGCACTGCAAACATCTTCTTGCAGTTTTCTTAAGATGCAATGTTGTGTGCAGAAAGAGTCACCTTCTCAGTGAGTCAATCTCCAGCCTCCACAGAACCAACAGTTCTAGAGATAAACAAAGAAAATTTTTGAGTTCATTGGAAATAATTGTGTGATTAGATGAGTACTACTCAGGTAAGCTGCCCAAAAATGAAAGAAGTTTTGTGCACAGTTTGTATATGACTGAGTTGGGATTCACAGGGGATTTATCTCAGGTGATATACAGGATGTCAGATTAGGTGATCTACTGAACCTTCTGGCCTTAAATGGTATGAAACAATGAGAGTTTTTATTATATTCAGCCTTGTATGCTTCTCTCTTACTGCAATGCTATAAATTATTAAATATAATAAAAATTTCTAGTAATTTCATTGCTACTTTTTTTTAAAGAAAACAAACTCTGTAATAATGTTATTGGATAAACTGTCTCTTTCAGCTACAATTAGTAGAGAAAAAATTGATCAAAATTGTTATAATTTAAAGTAGGGTTGAAATATATTTTATTTAAATTTTTTAAAATTAGTTTTATATGTCTTAAACTCACTTTTGCTTTCAAAGGTAAAAATTTACATTCATTCACTCAAAAATTACATGTTGACATTTTGTTCATATCTAGTCAATATTTTAACTGAAGATGTACTATAGCCAGCCTACATTCTGAATGAAGCTTTTCTGTTTACCAAGGTTTCTTAAGTACACCAAATAATTAAAATATTCTTTTGCAATAATAAAAAACATCCTATCAGGAGTGATGAAATAATCCTATTATATTTCTTAACCTGCCTACTCCTGGCTACTGTCTATTTCAGTAGTATTCAGCCAGTCACAGAGTGAAAATAATTTATACTGAAAATTTATATGCCTAGATTTATATCTGGAAATCAGCTTGAGAGTAGATAACTGCACTTTTATTTTGCTTTGGCTTTTTAGTGGGAGGAATTTAAAGGGAGATCTTCAGAAACGTATTTCAATGTACTTGGATGTGAATTCAGTTTATCATTGCCAACGATGAATTACGTGTGTTTTTAAAGAAAATAATTTGAACAGTAGTATTAGTATATTCATATAGCTTAAATTCAGAAAGAACCATTAAAATTATCTAGTCTGATATGAGGTATATGTTGATCTTTTTGTTTTCATCCAAACTGTATTTGAGATCAACAACCAAGGTTAAATTACAACTGCAGTTTTGCTACAGTAATATTTTCAGATAAACTTCACATATTTTTAATTCTTGGTTGTTTTACTTCAGTACACCGATATTTGCTCCTTTTTATGCATTTACTCTAGATTATAGTTTATAAACACAACTTCAAGTCTTTTTATGACATCCTTTCCCTGTTCTTTTTTTTTCAGAAATGAAGTAAATTTAATGCTTTATTTATTCCTTTAAAAACATTTTCTCCTACTCTGACAACATATTAAGATTCTTTCCTCTACGCTAATAATTTTAAATTGCAGACATTTCACTGAGATAATGTATTTTATATCTCTCTTATGATTGTATACATAAGGAAATATCTTGCCTACTCCCTGCTGCCCTACTTTTACATTCCAGGGATCACATGAGGCCATGTCTGATGTTCATGAGAGTGATGCACATTCCTGTTGAACTGTAGTTCATGGAATTCACTCTCTGTGATGATGAAGATGATCAGTAAAAGCAAAATGGGTCATAACTCTTTTGTTGGCAAGGAAAGAAATGGGGGAAAACAATGGAAGTTACTGGTAAGTTTTCAGATTTTTTATAAGATTTTTGCTGTCTTCTTTTACCCATTGAGCAAACGGGCAGTAAGTGAATTTTGCCTCATATCATTCAATCTTAATGATCAATTGTCTCCAGTTTAGTTTCTCCTTTTCTGCTCTAATTATCTGTTGCAGCCCATATATACATATGAATAATACAAAATCAAAAGAGACAACAATTACTGCCCATGCTTTAGTAATCAAAGTCCAGTACTAATCTCTGTCCTCTGTAAAAGGAGAATGTAAAAATTCAGAGCCTTTCATTATTTTATCCTTGTAAAATGTTCTTTTTTTCCAGGTGAACATTGATCACTATAACAATAGCTTTTCAGAAACTGATTTTGAAGATATAATGCAACTCAATTTGAAAAAAAAAAATCTAATTCTACAGCATTGGTAAAACATGTCCCTAAACCCTTATTTTTTGTCTTCAATGTTATATTGTCCCTGTGTGGTTTAATGTTCTAGTGAACAGTAGCAGGTACTTTGATGCCTCCAATTACTGAACCATTAAAAAAAGAAAAAAGTTCGTAACTCCTACTAGACTGAACTTGAATTAAGGCTGAGTTGTACATATAATTTCACTGCAGGACATTTTTTCATATTTCAGTATAAGTTTTCCTCCCTTTTAGTATAATAATGAATGGCAGCAGCTATCAATATAGCTAGGGTATATTGGGGTAAAGTTTTACCAATTTAAGTTATTCTGTCACCAGAGGAAACTGTATAAGAGTAAAGAGCTCATCACAAAACAGGACTGAAGAGCCAACTTCATGTAGTGCTCCTGATTGCTTGTGGCTGTGTAATGTTATACAGGAGTGTGGTTATGTTGAACACTCATTTCCTGAAATCTTGTGAGTAAATAATAAACATTTTGGTATTAGAAAGTTGCTTGAAAGATTCTTATGAACAGATGTAATTCATTATAGAAATACAAATACACCTGCTTTTGATTTGATGGAATAAACCATGCTCATTACAATGCCTTTCCCACGTACATTCATTAGAACACAAGAAGTGGCAGAAGAATTTAAAGGAGGGACAACTTTATGAAGTACTGATCACAAAGGGAAATTTCTCAAATGTACTTTTTTATTTAAACTAGAACAGTGTGTGGCATCTTTCTTCTAGCTGGTTTTGGCTGGGATAGCATTCATGATAGTCATGGTAGCTAGTATGGGGTTTTATTTTGGACTGTGCATCAGCAGTGTTGATAATTCAGGGATGGTTTCACTACAGCTGAGCAGTGCTTACACAGCATCAAAGCCTTTTGGGCTTCTCACCCTACCCCACTAGCACAAAGGTACTCAAGGAGCTGGGAGAGGATGCAGCCAAGGGAAATCCCACACCCTATGGTGTCATGCTCAGCATAGAAAGCTGAGGGGAGAAGGAGGAAAGAAAGACATTCAGAGTGATGGTGAATGACTTACCAAGTTACTGCTAGCCATGTTGGAGCCCTGTCTTCCCAGAGATGGTTGTGCACCTACCTCCCCATGGGAAGCAGTGAATGAACTCCTCAGTTTTTTTGCTTGTGTTGGGGGCTTTTGCTTTACCTATTAAAGTGTCCTTATGTCAATCCATGTGTTATATCATTTTTACTCTTCTGATTTTCTCCCTGATCCTCTGGGTGAGGGAGTGAATGAGTGGCTATATTGTGCATAGTTGCTGGCTGGAGTTAAGCCATTTTGGTCCTGTTTATTGATTATGCTCACATTCTCAAGTAGAATGTGAACTTAAATAAGAACTTCTTTCAACAGAAGGCAGATAAACACTTTGCAACTTTAAGAATGGTCTAGTGGCAGAAATGAACAGTGTCCCCTTTCAGTTAGTCAAAAACTCCCTTTATATGCAAACAGTTCAAATTTTTTCTCTGATAAAATGAAAACTTTCACAGATAGGCACTTAATACACAGGGATATCTTTTTTTGTTTTTTATACATAATAGGTAGAAAGGCACTGATTCTGCTGACTTTTCATTTTAATCTCACAAAATGATGATTTGAACCTTGCCTGAAATCTATTAGGATTAATGTGGGTAAAGAATAAGAACAGAGCCACATGAAGTCTATGAAATTTGAATCCCAATGGTGGCCACCTCTTTTCATTCAAGCAGGAAAATAATAATTAAAAGCATCTGATGCATAACACAAGATTTGTTAATTAATTAAGTGAAAGTTGTTTGTTTGTGCTTTGCTGTACTAGAAAACACAGTACATGGCAATATACAACAGAATGTACATTAATTCTGGCAGGAAGTTGCAGGCTCACACTGTTGGTACAAATTCTGGCATGTTTTATAGGCCTGATCTGTACACAAAAGGCATGTATAACGAGTGACATTTACATGTTATAAAGGGGTGTGAAAATTCTGAACATGATGATAATTAGAAGCAGTGTTCGAGGTTACTAGTAGTTGATTGTCTGATGTGAGCACTGAAAGACACTGCTGACAGTGATATCTAGCCACAGATCTAGTTCATTGAACACAAAATAAGACAAATAAAACAAATATTTTCTCAGAAAATGTTTTTTATTTTCCTTCATTGTATTTTGCAAAAGAGCTTTTAAGAGGACTATCATTCTCTGAGCACTCAAACATGGCTTATGTAAGGCAACAATCCTCCTATTTTGTGGTCAGCATGCCTCACCATCAGTAAGGTACTAGGCACAGATATGTAAACAGATATAAAGGTTTTGGTCTACACAGGAGTAATCATGAGGCACTTGATAAAAACAAAAAACAGCCAAACAAGAAAATACAAAACAACCAAAAGAGGAATTACTCTCTGTGCCGTGTGTACAAGTCAGTACATATTAAGCTGCATTTATGTGATCTCTGAGGATTTCCTTTTAGGACTGTACTCTAGTCAATCCTTTTTTATAACTCAAGAGAAAATGCTGATACCTCTGTATAGTTTGTATTATCTGAAGGAAAAAGCTGAAAAGCTAATTATACCTATTTGCATGAATATAAGGTGTTCAGCAATGGACAAATCTTATGGTTTTAGTGCTGAAGTAAGAAATTGCAAATGCAAGCCACAGGTCTTTGACATGTCCAAGGCAATGGCACAATACATTAAAGTTAGGTAGTTTGTCCTCATTGTTACTGGATTGGATAATCCTCGCTCAGAACAAGGCAATACTCTCAAGTGGAAAATCTTCATGGAGATTTGTTTTCCTTTACGTTGTATAATGACCTGACACAAATGAAACAGCAACATTTACTTTAGGATCTTAGGACAGTGTGAACTTTATATTTTATAAAGTAAATGAAATTTGTCATCGGACTTTAGTTGCTTACAAATTTTACAAACCCTTAAATGTAATACAAAAAATAAATGAAGGCAGAGAACCATCTTCTATGTCCCACTGTTAAGTGTAGAAATATCTTATTCTGTCAATGTGATTTCATAGCAGGATGAAAAATGTCAAAAGTGGGGATGACAAATCAGTCTAGTGAGGAAAAATGACTCTCAGACAAGAGATGTCATTTGTCATGATTGCCATTTGACTGCACTTTCTCCTGTCTTCTCTTTCAGATGAATGTTACTTTGCCATTAATTTAAAATTATCTTAAATCAAAGACGGGTTGAACATGAAAAGCAAAGGTACACGTCTTTTGAAGTTTTGCAATATGCAGAAACCTATTCAAATGTAAACTTACTGAAAACTGACATACAGGTTTTAAAAAAGGTTATCATCATGAATTGTTAACTTAGAAAATATTATAGTTCTGTAGTTCAAAAGTCCATTTTTCCTAAATACAGGCAACAGCATGGCTTTTGTTCGAAACTGACACAGCTGAGCACAGCACTCTGAACCACTGCATAATACGGGTGGTAATTAAGCCACAGCTTCAAGGTTGCATGGGCACAAGACAATTCAGCCTAATGAAGTATCGATTGGCTGCAGTCGAGGTAAAACAAGTTGACATTCATTTAGAGGTAGCAATGCGAATATACCACAAAGCCACCAAAGAAGCAAGGGGAAAAAAAACAATGAAACTGAATTTTAATCTTGCAAACACAATTAAGATTCTTATTTACAGCATGTTGCTATCACTTAAACTAAAGCTAATTGCATACTTACTGCCCTGACATCAGATTCTTAAATCAGCAGAAATTATATTCATAGGCTGCTGGCAAAAAGCACATGAAGTTCAGTGTTTCAATTAGAACCTGTCCTAACACTTCAAAAACCCAACTGCAAAAAAATTACTTAGATTCCACTTAAGTTTCCACTTTATTCACAGTTGATTTTATTTTAAATGCTGCGATAAACTCCTCTGTAGCACAAGTTACTTAATTACTAAGGACAATATTTAAACCTCTTAATTGAATAATTGCAAGTAGATAATTTATATTGTAATCTTATGCAAATATTCAAGAAAGGTTTCAAGATTAATTTTAATTCTTTTTCTGTCTTACTTTATTTTTAAAATCGTAGCCTTGACCATATTTGTCTCATGCACATATATATATATTATTATGATATGCATAAAATGCACATAGCAGTGTGTAAATGTACATCTTTAAACTTACTTTTGTGATAATTTTGTTCCTAACCACTAAAGTTAATTTTCTAGGAAGTGAGGTGTTCTCAAAATCCACAAGACAAGTACAAAATTTTTTACATTTGTATCAGAAAAATCTCCAGTAAAAAAAGAAATTACTTTTTACTCCTGCTACAAAATCTTCAGGGGATTTAGAATATGGATAAAAACATCAAAGTGTTAAATTTTTTTCCGTGTGAAATTATATTTAACTTAAAATTCCTGAAGTTTTACTTTTGTACTTTGAGATTGAAATTAATAAATAGTTCAACAAGTCCAATAGTATATGTCTAAGAGAACACTATTAATTAAAAAGAGAACTCAAAAAGTAAAAATAATTGAATCCTTTCCAAATTGTATTACTGGTTGCAAAGATTTCTCTGGAATTTCTTTGAATTTGGATTGTTGATTTCTAGTTTAAATATTTCATCAGCGTCCTTTTTCATGAGTTGTTAGAATAAAACAAAATTTGGCCAAAGCCTGTAACTGCAAATTATCATTTATGACTAAATCCTTACATTTTGCAAACAAATACTCAGAAATTGCAACAAATATATTACATTACATCATTCTAACAAAATCCTCCTTATAAAGCTGAAATATGTATCTATTATGAGTTTTTGTCTTCCAAAAGTGCAAACAATTTACAGCTTGCACCAAACACTTTCATTTTCTCATGAAAAATGACTGAGAAAGTGCTAATGTGTCTAATTGCATTATAGACCCCTCCGGCAGACAGACATTTCTTTAAAAAAGTAACTCATTAAATCACAGATTGCCAGATGTTGGGATTCACATCAATTGCCCTACTTATGTGCTGAATTAAGGCAGTCTAAGCACTGAAATAAACATAAACTATTTCAGTAATTAAAGCATTACTCTAAAAACTCAGAAAATTGAGATCTGACTACATTTACTGTTTGTGAATGTTTACAGGCAAAATATTTTCATCATCACACTTGTAAACTGACTCTCAGTGTGTATTAAGAGATTTTTAGAATTTAAAATCACAAACAGAAAATGGAAGGCTATTTAAAACATCATTTCCCCCAGCATACCAGTGTTAAATATTAACAAAACATTTGTATTATTGGCTGGACTCTGTGATCATGGTCTACCTTATCAACTATCATAATCTTTTGTGGAAATCACATAAAAGAAAATTCATATGTCATTGTAGATATACTACAGGACATTCCAGACTAAAAAGGTGACAATTTTAGTTTCTCTTGGTGGAAATGTCTGTGGTCTCTTGAAGCCAGGTCAGCACACTGCATAGCACGAGAAGAAATACTACACCAGAGCTGATATACTACTTGCCTATAAAATTTCCCCCTTCTGTGGGGTTCAAGTCTCTAACCACATCCCCCATTATCTGTGAAGTCTACGGTCTAGATGGAAGTGGCAGATAGAATTTCTAGCCACTAGTACTTTTGTTAAAAGTAAATATTTATCTTGGCAAGGACTCTTCTGGGCTCACATCTCAATTGTGAAGTAATAATGAGAAGAATTCAACCCAAGATCAGTGCAATGGGGATTCCTGAGGCAGACATGTTCAGTCCAGCAGACTTCAATCCCTTTTCCCCAATGACTGCAAAAAGAATCTCTGTCCACTGGAGATAAGCATGCTGGAATTAATGGCCATTTACAAATGCTTTCCTTTTGGCAGACAACCTCTCAGACCACTAGTGAAGAAGCTGTGCCCCAGTAAATGGATTAGGGAAAAGCACAGATTACTTCTGAGAGAACTGATCAGCCTAGCTGCTGTAAGTGGTCTGGATAGACTGCACACTCTACCTGAGGACATGAGGCGTATTCAGGTAGTACAACTGCTCTTCTGAAGAATTTATTTCTTCTTCAGAAGACAAATTCTCTCTCCACATTAACAACCCAAATTCTTTAATGCGCTTTCAAAACATGCTGCAAATAGTGTATGCAATTATATTACTATTAAACAGAATTTCTTTTTAACATTCAAGTCAATGCTGGAAACTTCATTTTGGTCAACAGTTCACGTTTGCATGTCTTCAAAATTATTAAAAAGTAACTGAAAATAATAACAAGGAATGGTATCGTCATTGTGTACTTCAACAGTAAAAATACCAAAAAGAACTGAAGATGCATTCAAAGTGAAAAAAAAAGTTTATTACGATAGTTCAGCTGTTTATTTTCATTTCATACTACAACTGTTCATGTCAAAATTGCAAAAATCTTTTTTTACTATTTAAATATATTTATTTTCAAAGACAAGTGAAGTCAGTTAATTTTGAAGACAATTTAAACTTTCCCTGGTGGAAAAATAAGTTCTCATAATATGCTTGCACTGGTGCTATCTTTTGTTACAGTTTTTCTTATTCACAAAAGGAATGAACATGAAAAGATATAGCAGCAAATATTTAGCTAATTTTCTGAAATTCATCGAAATAATTAGAAAAGTTTCCCAGGAAATTTATAATTTCTCTCTAAATTAGTCACAAAATCTTTTTGTTTGTTTCTAACTTCTGATTTGAAGCCAAGGATATGACAATTTAACATAAAACTACCACAATCTCAATAAAAAAATACAGTTATTTAAAAAACATGAAGTCATTTAGGAAAAGATATTTTATTATTTAGCTGTGCATATATACAGAATTTGTGGGCAATTAGGTTTGCCTCATCTGAAAATGGAACATAAACATTCAAAAATTGTTAATTGCAATTATAATTTTCTTATATATTTTAAAATTATTTTTTCTATATCAATACTACTCAGTGATAAAACTACCTCCTAAAATATTTTAATACATATAATACTTTTTAAAAAAAATATGTTTGTATGTTTCATCAGGAACTTTCATGATAGGACAAGGATTTATGGGTACAAATCGAAGAGGGCAAATTTGGCTCAGATTTTAGATAGAAATTCTTCACCATGTGGGTGGTGAGGTGCAGGAACAAGTTCCCAGGGAGGCTGTGGTTGCCTCAGTGTTCAAGGAAAGTTTGGAAAAGGCCTCGAGCAACCTGGTTCAGTGGAAGGTGTCCCTGCCCATGGCAGGGGGTTGGGACTGGACAATCTTTAAGGTCCCTTCCGACCTTTTAACATTCTATGATTCCCTCATTCTATGATAAGATTATTCTATCCTAGCTCATCTTTGAAAGGTTCTAAGCCTATTATGTACACTTTTATCTTTTAAGTGCCTTAGAGAGGTAAAGTGAACCCGCAGTTTAGGACTGGAGCCAGGAGTAAACTTTCAGCTTGCATGGTTCTAAGCATATGGTTTATGCATTTAACGATACTTTAAATAATTTTACACTCATATTTCTTAGTCACTCCCAAGAGAAAAGTAAGATAGACAAGAGAAATAAACATTCAAAAATGCAGGCTGTGGAAGACAAGGAGTTTTATCTATGCCTCATTCAAGTTCCATAAGCTAAACTCTAGTGAAGACATTCAGGTTTGTCAATAAAAAAGGAAAACTCCCAACTGCAAGGTGTCAGTCTGCCTAGTACCATAGTTATAACCCAGGGATAGTACCTTTTACTTATTTTTAAATATTTATTGTAGCCTGCATTGCAAAACTCAGAAGGATATCTGCAAGAAAGTGCTTTAAGTAAAGGTTACAAGTGATATAGTGTCTCAAAGATCTAATAATAAGATAAATGTATTTTACCAGGAGGTCATCAATTCAGATTCCACAAAAAAATCAGCAATGCTTTGACTTTTAAAAAATGTCATTCCAGTTCGTATTAGAGTAATGACTAATTTAGGAGGATGAAAGTCACTGTTTAAATCAGTCTGTCACTATACTTCACAACTCTGAACCTAAAGTTTTAGAGAATCAAACATGCCTACACCAGACTTTTTACTCCGAGGGATACTGGTTTTTTTACACCAAAGCAGATAAACATGAGATCCAAGTTGTAAGACATACGCGTGAGTTTAAAACTAAAAATTCATTGACTTATAAATAGAAAAATTCTTTTATAAACATATTACATTTGTTTATATTCTTACACTACTCAAGAACTAAGGCAGAAGTACATGCCTTAGAAGACAATGGAACTGTGAAGAACTTTCCTATCACAGATTCCAAGTCTCTGCTATGGCACTAAATATGCTATGTTTTCATTTGCATAAATTCAAAAAGTTTTATCTGAAAATTGATTCATTTTCTGATCGCCTTACTTAACTGAATGTTCCAGATCTCCATTCCTCATATGGATAGAGAATGTGTTCTACTTTTTAACAAAAATGTAATTATGATAAAATATATATGTATTTATAAGCATTTGCTCTCTATGCACAAAACTCTACTTTAAATTTTTTATTCTATGCGCCCAGCTTCATTCATACAAAGTTAGCATTGCCACAATCTCATCACAATGTCAAGTGAAGACTATGGAGATTACATTATGATGTCAAAATGCAATTGTAAGGAATTTTTATTACTATCTATGGTCACCACATTTACAATATCAAATCATGATGAAAAGTGTTTCAATGTTTCTCTGGAGATGAAATTATAATGTCAAGCTGATGACACAATGAGGTCAGTACAAATCTTCATAGAACCAATTGCAATGTTCATCGCAATGGGAAATATATAGACTGTCATATAAGGACTATAGAAAAAAAAAAGTGGACAAAAACTGCTAGAACTTGAGCTAGCTTTAAAATCTATGAAGTTGGAAATGGCTTTGAAAAATATCCTCTCAAAAATTTTCCCTACTCTTTCTCCATCACAAGTTTTCTTCTTTTTTTTTCTCCCTAGTGTCATCACTGAACTAGGCTTTTCTGGATTCTGTGTCCATGATTCCAAGACATTTTGGCTGTTCCTAACTTTTTTCCAGTCCTTGTTTTACATATGTCCCAATGAGTTTGCCCCTCTTCAGCCCCTAAACTGTATTACAATTTCTCATCTGCTATTATTGAAATCTCAATGTAGTATTTCCTTCATTTTTTCCTAAGAATTTTTGATCCCTTTCCTGACCACATTAAGACAGTAACTGCAAACTGCTCCCCACACAGGGTTTGAAGCCTGCGTCTTACTACCGATGCCAAATTTTGTTACTTTTTGCAGTCTTGATGGTTTTCTTTTCTGTGTCTACCACAAAAAAATTACCGCCTATTCCACTCATCTCCTGAATTACTGTCTAATTTTGTATCATCTTTTCCAAATTTTCAAGTTCAAACTTTTTTTGTACTTTTTCTTAGCACATGATTTTATCTCAAATAGCTTTATTAAATCTGATTATTTCCTTCATCTGTCTTTTCACAATTCACATGTTACAAACAGCATTCACGCCTCCTGTGTATGTAGACCAGGGTTTAGTGTAAATTTCTTTTATAAACTCTCTCTCTGATAATTACCCAGGGGTAAAGTAATATTTAACAGGAAATGTGAAATTTTGCTTGGCAACAGACAGTGTTATATGTCTGAAATATGCTACCTTCATTTGGATAAACTTCAGTTTGTAACCTAGGTTCCTCTTTCTATATTTGTACAGATTGATGCTAAGCAAATAATAACTACTGTATTATAAACTATTTCCCATTGAAAAAGAATATAAAGTCTGACACTCAAAACTTTTGCATACCTTTATCTTAGTCAATTTCTATCTCTAAATCCTTGGGAGGTTTTTCCTTTATTTGAATTATCATGGTAATATTTATGTTTCATTAATAGAATATAATCTATATTACATGAAGGAAAAAAAAAAAGTGTCCCATTGCCATTTATATTGTGTTTTGAAAATGCATTTGCCAGGAACAAACCATGATATTCTAAAAAATTTAAGGACCATAAAATCCACTGATATCTAATCTGATTGATGACCCCAGTACCAATACAGAGGTAGACCAGTACAGACTATACTCGGGTGATATCTTTAGGGCATATTCATTCTTTTTACACATTTTAATCCTCCTCTTTTTTGAGTGTCCTCTTCTAAATTAAAAGGTATTTAAAATCATAATATTGTTACAGTTTTCTAAATCAAGAGTGTACAAAGACTTAACATTTTTCCACTTGTTTAAAGATGGTATTCATCAGGACAGCATGAATAACAATATTATCTGCACTGAAGCAGATTATTCTCACTTCTTCTTAAATAATAAATTATATTGATGTGATTTATCCAGAACAAGTGCCATAAATATTTTAACCTAATGCTAATACCAATCAACTAGAATGTTTAATGCAAATGCAAAAGAATATATTTATCATAATTTCCTTATTTTAGAATTTATCTCCTTCATTTTTCCAGCACCAGAATTTGCATGACCTTTTTCTCATAAAGACAATGATAGAATAGCATTGTAGGTTCTTTTTTTACCAAGCCCACAGTCTTCTCATTGGCTTTAGGTCAGTAAAATTTTCCCTTCTTTGATGTTTAATCTCCTTTTCCTTGGTTAAAAAAATTGAATAATTTTACTGAGCTAATGTAAGTTTTAAATTTCTCTGTTACCATTCCGGATTATATATATTAAATTTGTAAGTTGCATGTTTTAAAAGCATTTTTAATCTGCTTTTGTTTTCAAAGTAGGAAGAAAAAGTCATACATGATTATTAATACAGCAATAGATATAATTCCTCATGTACTCTTTCAGGGGAAAAAAAGGAGAAAAAGGGGGAAAAGCAGAAACCCCAATATTAATAAAAAAGAACTGAAGCACATGCAATTTCAGTAATTGAGAGCTGACACTGACAAGTTTTTTTTCCCAAACTTGACACATGACTAAAGACAGTCAAAGGCAAAAAGTATTGGGCACAAATAAAGTAGGAATGTATGAGTCAAAAGTGATTGTCAAGTTATTTTACAAAGGAAGATAGGTTTTATTAGTACTTACTATTTCTGGAAAGAGTTACCAAATAACCTACATATATGTCCAAATATCTTAGATACATATAGATACAGAAATTGATATACTGTACAGAAAAGTGAGAAGGAAGAAAAAATAGCTAAACCAGATTTCAAACGCTAGCCTTCCATGACTTCACAGACTGTGAATATTCCAAACTCCTTTTCTCACGTACTGCACACAGAGATTGATGGAGGACTTGGAATTTTGCATCCATTGCTTTAATACAATGCTATTTTACTTTTATCCATTCATCAGGGTAGCAAATTACCACTTCTCTCTTCATCAAAGCATCATGGAAACTGGTGTGAGGTCCAGTAGAGTCATCTTTGCACAGGGGTTCTGACCTATGAAAAAAAAAGAGTGAGGCACATATAATATGATAATATCATAATTGTGAAAAGAGAGAATTTCTGTTTAAAGCATCTCATAAAAGAAAAAAATATACTCTACATTGTTTATTAGGGTCAAACGTAAAACTTTAAGTCATTGTATTAACACATGTTCTAATGTTGCTCAAGGTTATAACTGTGTCCAGATTCTTGTATACAAGATTAACGTAGCAGGCATGTTTGAGGCAATGGTTAAAGTACAAACCAGGAAAACTCTTGTCCATTGTGGACATTAAAAATACAGGTTATATGCACTGATTTGCTTGTATGGGCCTTACAGGGGCTATCTCTGGCAAACAGTCTGGTTATCAATATTTGTTAACACAAAGATGAGTGTGTACATGGTAGACACATGGCTTGAATATGCAAAATTGTCTAGGATGTGTCTGCCCAAAACTGACAGATCATACTAAAGAGAATCATGGGAGCCTGTTCCAGCCCAAGCACCCTTTGGGTGAAGAACCTTTTTCTAGTATCCAGCCTAAACCTCCCCTGACACAGCTTCCGGCCCCTGGATGCTGTCATGGTCACCAGAGAGAAGAGATCAGTGTCTGTACCTCCTCTTCCCACCACAAGGAACTTGTAGACTGTGCTGAGGTCTCCCTCAGTTTCCTCTTCTCCAGGCTGACCAGACCAAGTGATCTCAGCTGCTCCTCATATGGCTTCCCCTCAAGGCCTTTTGCCATCTTAGTAGCCCTCCTTTGGACACTCTCTGATAGCTCTACATCCTTATTACATTTTGGTGCCCAACACTGCACACAATATTCAAAGTGAGACTGTCCCAGAGGACAGCAGAGCAGAGCAGAGCAGGACAATCCCCTCCCTTGCCCAGCTGGCCATGCTGTGCCTGCTGCCCCCCAGGACAGGGCTGGCCCTCCTGGCTGTCAGGGCACTGCTGACTCAGATTCAACTTGCCATTGAACAAGACCCCCAGTCAGCTCTGAATGATGTTGGGAGCAAAGGACTCAACTTTAAAGGAAGTATAAACAAAGCTTGAAAATTTGGACAACAGAGCCAGGTGGTGGAGGTTAAAGCAGAAGGCAAAAACCTGCCAGGAGTGATCCTGCACCGTCTGCCACAGGTGCTTCCAGCAACCACGTGGAGC
Source organism: Fringilla coelebs (assembly GCF_963513975.1). Lineage (NCBI taxonomy): Eukaryota > Metazoa > Chordata > Aves > Passeriformes > Fringillidae > Fringilla > Fringilla coelebs. The sequence goes on from NC_140028.1 coordinate 32,001,433, forward strand.
TCACTCACAGCCACCACAGGTACACCCTGGGGACCTGTACCCTGAGGGAATCGGGGTTTCTTCCTGTGGGCTGTCATCTCTGATGTGAGGAATGACAGCACAAAGCTCAAGCACAGATAGGGCTCTTGCACAAGCAGATTTTTACAGGTGAGGTCCCTCATGTTGAGATGAAAGGGATCTGCATCCTCCAAAACTTGTGGCAGTGGGTGAATATTTCTCTATGTTTGTGCATGTGTGCACATGTTCATCCACAATTAGAAGTTATTGGGATTAGTTATAGAAAGGTGTTTCAAAATATCCAGGTCTTTCAATTTCTTAACTTTTTCTAAGTATCTAAGTGAAAGGGATTATTCATTATTGTACCAGTATTGACTCGCAATACATTGATGCCTAGTTAATTATATGTGGTTAATAAATTAATAAGTCACTTCAATTTTGATTTGATTTAAGCTACAATTTTTTCCCTGCAGCAGCGAGTCTCCACTTTCATCTGAAAAAAATCATAATTGAATCAACTGCAAAGTTTTTTTGTTATTTCTAGAATTTTAAAAACCCCTGTGACAAAAATAAGGGAAAAAGAAAATTAAAAGAAAGAAGAAAATACTGCTATTTTTCCTATTATTTTTCCCTGATTATAAGATGTTCTGGTTAATTCAGAAAAAGAACGCACAAAATGCAGCAGCACTGAATGTTTATAATCTCTCTAAGGTTAGCAATGTTTGGTGAATCCACATGAAGTACCAACTAACTTTGCAATTCTGTTATACATTTGTATTAATGCATACTGAAAAGGCTTTGCTTATCGAAGCAGCAACAACATCCCTACAAGCAATAGCTAATAATGCACCTTGGGGCATATACTGATGCTAAGAATATAGTATTCATTTTTAGACATTTTCAGGAAAGTAGAAATTTTAGACAAACCCATACTGTTTTCTGTAACAAGATACTTTGTACTAAAGTGTGCAGAAATTACCAAATAGCCCCCATCTAGAAGATTCTTAGCAACAAAAATGTAACTATCATTACTGTTTATGAAATACGTTTCAATGAAGCCTATTCACATTTCCTTTTATTTAGAGAAGCCTGTGGTCCACAGATCACTTGCTTCTAAACGTTACTGCAGACCTCATGACAGCAGTCTGTTATCTCTCAATGACATGAAAATTCAAAAAAAAAAGGGAACTACAGATGAATATTTACAAAACACAGAAGGAAAATTCAAAGGAAAATTTCCATCCACAAGTATAAGCCTATCCTGGCTTTCACCAATAAGTTGGTGAAAATGGTTCATGTTACTTTTGAAGACCCAGTCTTTGTGTCCATTCACAGTAAATATATTAGTACTTTCCCTAAAGACTTAGATTTCCCCATAGTTTGACAGGGTGTCAGTCAGAACACATGTAGATACAATGGTAAATGTTATAAAATTCTTAATAAGGGTAGATAGGCAGAAATTCAAAATACAATGTAGGTCAGATCTTTCCACTTATTTCAGCTATGATTTGAAGAAGGGAATTAAATTCCCATATCTCACTGACTTTCACTGGGATTTGGGAACCAGAAACTTCTTTAAAAACCCTAGCTTTTATTGAAAATTCTCACAGTCACTTTGAGAACCATCCTCTTGTGTGTCAGGTGCACTTTAACTGGATTTGAAGGCAGTTACTCCTCCCTTCACTGGACTCACAGATACTCCTTTGTAAGCTGTAATGTGGGCTCTTCAATACATTTAGTTCTATGAATAATTAATGTGTCTCCCGCTCTCACCACTTGATTTCCAGTTATTTGCGTTGCATGCAGTATGCTGAGCCAGTTTTGTAGCTCCTAGACTAAAATGCAGGTTTCCAACCTCATAAAGTGTAATGGGATATGAAAAATAAGAGTTTACATTATAATAAAAGAAAGAGCTTAAACTCATCTCACATTTCTTAAAAATAATAAAACTAAAATCTCCAAGAAAGAAAACATAGGTGTTGTTCATGGAAGAAGAAATAGAAGATTCTATGCAAAAATTCAGTGAGCATCAGAGAAGATTTTTTTTTGTTTGATGTTTTATTTTGATTGAGTTTAGGACTCCCTCAACTGTGTTTTGGCTTTGGTTTTTTTTTCAGTTCTGTTAAAAGAAATGAAAAAAAATATTTGAAATATCATCTTTTTGTTGGTTTTCATTCATTTGCTAAACATAACTTGGAGAGAGTTTACAAAAGCAAACTTGTCATTCAAGCTAGTCACCACACTTCATGGATGACTGAATAAAAATGAGTTTTTCAAGAGGTAACCAAACGTACTGCCTCAGTGAATCCGTATGTACTTACATACTGGACATGGAAGAAAAAAATCAGTTATATGTCCTTCTAAGACAAAGTAGATCAATCTCATTGCTTCTATAAGATACAAGATGAATTTGAACAGACTGGATAATTTCCAGAAGCAGTTTTATCAAAGCAGATATAATAAAAAAAGAGTAGTTGCAAGAAAGCAGACTAGATTGAAAATGGAATGCAAAACCTCTAGGCCATTCTGGAAGCAAGGAGAGCCCAGGAACTTTTTATTATTGAGGTATTGAATTAAAATAGTAGTTAAAACTCTTAACAAATGTCAACATATAACGTTTCATTTACTGATTTTAGGAATATGTCTTCACCTTTATGGAAGAAGCTATTTATGGAAAATTTTTTTTGGTGAGTGATGGGATGAAAAATTGTAGTGTGATTTATTCATTACAGTTTAACTGATGAACTCCAGTTAATTCAAATTAATTTGTACAAAGAAAAGGAGTAAAATCTACTTCTGTTACTAAAGCAATGTAAATCTATAAATCTCAGTGGTTTCACTGAGTTTTAATTCACGTCTTAATTTTTTGTTTTATTTTTGTACACCTTTTTATCAGAGACTTAAAATTAAGTAATAACTAATTAACATATATTTGTATCCTTGATCCTACCACTAAACCAAAAAGAATTACTTACTAAATGCAGGATCTATCAAAACAGAATTAGAAAATTATATCAGAAAAAAATCCATTACATTTTTATTATTTGCTAGACAAAGAATTTTTAAATTCTTTATCATGGTATTCTTAGTTGGTTTTTTTTTAGGGACTCATTTCTTTTTGATTCTTAAGCATCATTCAGTTTGCTTTCTCCAAAAGCTGAGCAGTAAAAAACCTTGATCAGGGATTACAATCTTTTCCTTTCAACTTAAAGCCTGAGAAGCTTGACCTTTTTCCTGTTCATTCATTTAAATTTCCAGGTTCATACCTCAGAGATATATGGGGAGTTTGTACTTCTGCAGGTGGGTGGAAGTGATATGTCCATCTCAACAGCAGAAAGAAGGGTAGAGAAAACAGTGGGTGTTCTTCTCTACAAGACCTGACATCTTTGATTCTCTCCTTTTTGCAGCACCTCAGTCTGCTTGGGCAACACAGTGCAAAGCAGCAATAACCCTCAGAGTGTTTGTAAGAGGTTGAAACAAGGCTCCAGCCCATCCTCCTGTCTCCAGAAGTGACCCACAGCACCATGTTTCTGCAGTAAAGATATAGCCATATTCTCCCAGAGCATGTTCACAAGCTTGAGAGACCTGCAACATAGAAAATCTCAAGGAGTTTTCTCTCTCTGGGATAAGTTATAGGTCTATCAAGTGGCCAAACAATGAAGCAACATTCATAATAGATATACCAGGAAGTATTCAGCTGCTTGAATATCGTCCAACTTTATGTGACATGTCAATTACATACAAAAAAAATATATAAATGGCTTCCAGAAAATTATATGATTGCACTTAGTCTGAAATATAGGGAAAGCATTTCATATACACATAAATAGATTAAAATTCAGAATGTACAATAGATTTATAACCACAAGTGTAAAGTTGTAGACAAGTACAGTATATGTCCTTTTTGTGAAAAATTATTATATGCTTCCTAGTCTACTCTCAGTTCAAAAAATATATGTATCAATAATAAATGTATGTGTAAATAAAATTGCTTGATACAAATTGTACTTATGTTTCTTTTGAATGCTTGTAAATATAAGATGAAACCCAGACTTCTCTAAGTCAAAGAAGGTTTAGGAGATAAGATAAAATAATCTCTGGTTTCATTATGAAGCATAATATAATCCTAACACAGCACTGTGGATGTCAACTGAGCTTCTCATGAGAGCAGAGGGTACAGAAGTCATTACGTATTTTGTTTAAAACCTCCTGTGAAAGTAATGAGGATTTATGTTTGGAATGTTCTTGTTAAAGCACAAGGTTGAGACTGATTCTGTATTCTGGTTATTGCTGCACCCAGGATGGGTGCTGACCCCTTTTGTTGTGCTCATCCACAGCAGCTGCACAGGTGCAAGGGCGCAGCTGGAGGCTGCGGGGTGATGGGCACGGGAGGAGCCTGGGCACTGCTCTGTGCTGGGCAGGAAGGGTTCCCAACAGCTCTGGCACAGAAATGAGCACCTTGGTGTGTGCCAGAGCTTTGAAGGAGCTCACGGTCCCCTCAGCAGAGGAGTGCAGGGGTGGGATGAGGGGTGCATGCATACACCCCCGAGGGACTGCCCTGCCTCAGCCTCCCTTCCTTGCCTCACTGCTCACCACTGGAGCTTTCATCAGCTGTATGCAACCCTTGGAGAATACAAGGGCAATTAACTCTGGAGAAAGGGAGAATGTATGAGTTTGACACGTTGTTTGTATTCCTGCTTTCCCCAATACCCATGTCGGTGATCAAAAGTTTGCTTTTATTGGCAATAAATTGTACACAATTCTCTGACTCACAAATGTTTTGCCTGGGACAAGTTTGTTGCTGCTTTACAAGGTCTACCACACTCCTTTTCCAAGAGCTCTCCCCAGTGCTGTTGTGCAATAGCTCTTTGAGACACACATTTATTTGAAAAGGGCCCTAGAGGTGCAAGTTATTTCACTTAATGAACAACCAAAGAAATAGAATATTTTAAGATTTATTGTCTTTCAATGATATTATTTCCTCTCTCATTAGTATTTTCCTCTTTAACTTGTCTAAGAAATTAATACCAGCCTAAATGGTATCAGACTTAAATAAAAAATATTCCATCTTTATTTTTCCACTCATCTGGAGTTATCCTCATCTACAGTTACATCACATTAGCAATACAGAGATGATTCAAGTATTGCTGTGTTGAAAACACTGCTTAATTTTTCCTTTAAAAAAATCCAGCTTATTTCTACAATATTAATGTATACCATTTTTTATTCTGTAAAGGGAGATATGTTTTAATTTTTAAATTCTTCACTTTAAAAGTAAAACAAAGGATTTTCTGTCCTTTTTTTATCTTAACGTATTACATTTTATATACTCAGTTTTTAATCAGAAAGAAAGTTTACACAAAAAGCAGGACATACAATGAGTCCAATACAAGTAGTAAAAGCTTCATTATCTAGCAATGCATAGAAATCTTAAGAAAATACAGTTGACTCAAATCTTTAGCTTTGTATTGCCATTGTCAATACATACTCTAAGTAGAAAGAAGGGGTAGCGATTTCTCAGAAAGTCAGGAGGACACTGCTAGAAGTTTTCCCAGATAATCTGCCTGAATGCTTCTTCCTAATACAGAAGTAAAACTAAGTAAAATGCTGGAATTATAAACTTGATTTGGCTCAGATGAAGAGCCCAAAACTTATAGACTCAATTGGCATTTAAATAGCTGACCATGTCTTGTTAAAATATGTGCTGTCATCTCTCTCATCTTCTCCTAGAAAGGAAAGAGACTCAAGTGATCAACTGCAAGTTTTCATTCCTTCAGTATCTTTGTATACAGTCCAGAAAATTCCCCAGGAGAAAACTGGCACTATACAGAGCTGCAAGAAATGAACTGGAGGAATTGGTAACAACTCTGTCTAATCTTGATTAAAGACTATTTCTCTTCTGTTTAGTCTTTGAAAGTTTTATTATAATACTGGCATAGATCTCCAGTCTAGAGTGTTGGATCTTCTCCTGGCATTGGTATCAAGCCTCATTTATGGAGGCTTCCCACTGGGAAAAAGAAAATTCATGTAATACATGACTGCTGTTCTTGTGGGACTGTATTCTGACACCAGTGGATGATGTGAAAAGCAAGATGATGTTAAAACCATGTATTGATGCAAGTCACAGAACAGGACTGAGAAATGGAAACATTGAAACCTATCAAAATTGAATTCCAAATTTTTAAAAATTCACATTCTCTATTCTCAGTTAATCCCACTGAATTCTTCAAGTATATATTTCATGTATATGGAAGTGCTTTTTAGCATTAAACCACCGTAAATCTAATGATGTTCCATTTAAAATAAGTATTTGCATTATTTTTTTAAGAGAAACAGGCACAAAAATATTTTTAAAGCAAAAAATAAAATAAAAATTTAAATTTACATTATTAAAATTTAAATAGAAATGTGAATATTAAGGCATAAAATCAGTTTTGAAGTTATTTCCCCAACAGGTGAGTTCCTACTAATTTTTACTTCAAGTTGTATTTTACACAACCTTTGTTCTATTATCAAGCATAAGGAATATTTATGATAAATTATTTGACCAAGGGTTTATTTTAATTTTGATTATATTCATAATAGGAAAGAACTTGTATGTCTATACTAATATAATCCAGGAAGGGGGAAAAACAGGGTAGGAGACTATCAGATTTTTTAAAAAAATTAAAGAAAAGGAAGCTTTATCCATTTCCTCCTATTTTTACATTTCTTAGCTATACACTTGAATATGTTTATATTTTTTCTGAAATTTTTCACAATATGAATTAACTTTAAGGGTCAGGGTAAAGTGTTCAACTAGTTTGTTTAACTAGTCTTAAAGGGGTAACTTATGTCCTGTATTATCCATCCTTTATTACAGAATTCTACATGTTATAGCATCTATAACATCTACATGTTATAGCATTTGATGTCTGGTTTGTTCAATCTAATACCCAGCAGCTTCATTTTCATACATTCTTTTTGGATATTTGATATATTTTAAAACTATTTTTTCAGGGCATGCAAAGATGCTTTGGGTTTGGTGGAAGTTTGTTTTCTGCTTGTATGTTTGGTTGTGTTTTTTTTTTTTTTTTCTAATTCCCTAGAGCGTCAGTTCTTGATTATTTTCTTCACTTATCTTTTAAAATGCCTTTGTTCTTCTTGTGTGTTTCTGTCTCTTTGCTTGTGACATTCCTTCTAACTATAAGTTTCCCTTAATTGGCAGGTTTGCATTTGAGTTTCCTACGTGGAATGACCCCTTGTTCCTTGTTCTGCAGTGTCAGGAAACAGAAATGTCATTGCTGATTAGGGGCCTGAACCCTCTGCTCCTCCTTCTCATACAGTAGGCAATCTTGTTCTGTACACACTCTAGCTGCAGGGTCAGCCTTAGGGGAACTCTAAACAAGTGTCCACATGGGATACCAAAGTGGAAGGGGCACTGATAGGGGCAAGTATTCTTTGAGCACATTTGTCTACCACAGAAAGTCTCTTCTGTCCCTTTAAGTGTAAAATGTCCACTGGCATTGCCCAAGTGTGTACATTTTAACCAGATAGAAGCATTTTTGTGCCTCTGGCTCCCTACACATGTACATCAGTGATGTTAATAACATCTCTGCCTAACAATGTGACACTGAGATGTACTTCTAATGGTTGTCTTTCCTCTGAACTGAGATACAAAAGCTTTCATTTTTGGTTCTGAAACCCTCTGTTAAACCAACTTTGACCTCATCCCAGGGCACGATTACCTAGTCTTGCTTGGGGCACCTGAAGCTCTAAAGATGGCCTTGTGTAGCTGTGGTTGAAAATCTCTCTGCTTAGTGCACAGAGTGCATCCTGTCTTACAACTGAGTGGAAACCTCTGCTTTTTCCACTTTTGCTCCTCACCTAGGGAAGTGGAACAAACCAGAAGAGGGAGGAAGAGAAACTACACAGAAAAGAACAGAAGGTAGTGGTTTCAAGTGGCAGGGAACATGCATAAGACCAAAACTTCTCCCTAAACCAAAGGATTCTGCAAAACAGAGAAACTAAAAAGAGGGGAGTGGGAATAACACTTTACTTCCTACCATATTCGTAGCCTGAAGGAAGTCTATGGATGATCTACAAAGATGAGGAAATGGAAATGAAATATAAAGGACTAACGACGGATCCCTTTTACAGCAACTGAGAAAACTGATATTGCTTGGAGTATTTCAGGGATAAAGGGAGAGCTTTACTCCCTAGTGCAGGAGAGCAGTTGTATAGTCACAAGGATGTTATCTACAACAACATCATATCCAAACCAACTCTATTAATCCATCACATGGGCTCACAAGCTCACATGAATTTAATTTTCATTTCACTTATGAATATGAAGCATATTAATTTGACTTCTGCTTGTCTAAATAGCTTGCAAATAAAATATTTGTACGCATTAGAAAAAGTATTTCAAAAAAAGTTGAACATCTGTGTGCTTATTTTGTCAGACAAGTACATAGATTTAGTATTAAGCAAGGTTGTTGCTAATATAGATTTTAATTCAACATCCTAAATAAATATCTACATTTTAATGAAATAATAGATAAAAGAGAAAAGCAGAAAGACTATTTTTTATTTTTCCAAAAATATGATTTAGAGGTGTCAGTGAGCCACATTTCTACAAAATCCTTCAGCAAGAGTAAGTAAAACCTTTTACCAGTTTCATAAAGCTGTTTTTGGAAGAGATGCAAAATTCAGCTTCTCCTGACTGGCTTGTCATTAAAAATCCCATAGCACTTTTCAAAAAAGAAGGGCTATTAACTATAATATTCTGGCCAAAGTCCAAATCACTTTGTGGCTACCAAATCCCCAGCTGAAATAGTTAGTCTACATTTTCCTCAAAACCTTGCTGTGTAGACCATCAGGTTTTTTCTAATAGGCAATGCCATTTTGATAGGGCTTATATGAACATTTAATATGATTATTTTGGATCAATACAGTGATCCTTTAAAATAAAAGTTAACATAATAGCAAATCTATAAATTCTCAACAGCATTAAAAAAATCAGATATCTTGAAAAAGATTATTTGGTTATTGGCATGCCCTTCTTTTTATAAATTTTTTTCCCTCAGGAATTTTCAAGAATATGCTTATACATAATGTAGTGATATTCATTACCTGATATGTCATATTTACCTGGAATCCATGGGCAGGTAATTAAAAAAGTATCCAGTCCTAGAATTTTGAGTTTCTTGATTTTATTGGACAGTTTTTTTAGATAATTCAGCGGAAGAAAAAAATTAATTGTGTTTAGTATGACTTGTTTAGATGAGATGCTGTGAGAACATTTGGTTTTCCAAAATGTTATCCTTACTACTGAAATGCAGAACATCTGTTCTGCCCTGGTTCAGCTGTGAGAGCTGGAATAGTGATTTCTTCTGCTCTGCACAGGCTGAAGGTGTGAACTAAATTTGATGTTATGAGACTGTTTGGGACTAGCCTATGAGTGCTGCCTCAGACCAAGACAGGTCCATAAGAAAATTAAGCCCATGATGTTTTCCACATGTTTTCAGCCTCACAAACAGCCTCTAACCTTCCTGAACACTAAATGTATCTAGAAATTATCAGAACACATCTCTTACTGCTCACTTCCTAGCAATGCAACTTAACGCAGTACAATTTCACCAAGCTAAATCAAAATAAGTAGGTTTAGAATAGGCTGACATTTTGGTAAGTAGCAGGCAGTGAGGAATCCTAGTCAACTGAGACTGCTTCTGAGTTGCAGTAGGAGTTCATATTAGGCTTGACACCCTTCAATATTTATCAATTCTCTGAAAAGCAAAGATAAAATCAGAGCTGATAAAACTTATGGGATGACACAAAGATTGGCACACCGGTAAATAATGAAGACAGGCAGTCATGGGAAGTGATCTGTAACTCTTGATGACTGGACCAATTCAAATCATGCACAGCCAAAGTTATAGATATGATTTTTCAGGAGTAAGGAGCTACAATTAGGTGAGACATTAGAAGAGTTAAAGGTAGTCATTCCAGTCTTGTGCATAGTGTATGTCCTGGTAGAGGTGGGCATATACATTTCCCATGTGAGAAGAAAATGTTGCTTTTCCCTTTTGTCTTCACAGTTCTTTTGACTCTCATGACCTCGTTCTAAGAATTGATTGGCTTCTGGCCCTTTTATTTGAGTGTTTGCCTCTTATTTGCATTCAGGATTATGAGTTTACTGTTGTTAGGGAAAGAAGAAAAATTTCCATCATATGACTTCAGCATGTTCAAGTTCCATTTCTAGAGTATCATAAAGTGTCCTCAGAAATCATTGACAAGCATTTACCATAGACAAGTAATTCAATACGAGCCTCCAGTTCAATGCAATAATAAAAAGAGACAGTCTGATCTGTTGGTATGGAAAGGGAGAATATTGAGTAGGATTAGAGAGGCAATTTTGTTGTTCCAGTATGCATTTTCAAAGGAGTACTGAAAAATTTAGAAGGGTTCAGAAAAAAATTATTCAATGTCTGGAGAAAAAATGCTCAAGCATGAGAGACTTAAATAACTTTGGATAGATCACCAAAAAAAAAAAAAGTCCAGGGACAAAGACTAGGCTTCTAAAGAACCTGTAATCTGGTAAAGAAAGGCTAAGGATGAATATTTTAGAGGCTGAAGAAGGACAAAGGCAAATTAAAACAAACAAACAAAAAAAAAAAGGGTAGTTATCATTGAGGATGAGGGAAGTACCTCATTCTGTATTTAGGTGAAGATAGGATGGTTTGCTGGAAAATATACTTCAGTCAAACTCAAATTACTGGATTCAATGCAGCAATCAGGAGCTAAAAATCTGTTGCTTACTTTACACAGGGGATCAGACTGGAGGTCACTGGAGGTCTCATCAACCCTTTTTTTGACCCTAAATTGAACAGATTTTTTAAATCAAAATCAGGTAATGGCCCTGACAATTCTGTCCCACTTTTCATCATTTCAAATCTCACCAGACTTGAGACTTCACTAGGGCAAGAAGCTAAGCATTCGTGAGAAATCCCTGACTTAGGGAGATCCCACTGTATGTGATTTTAAAATAACAGGAAGCATAAAGCAACACCAGATGTGAAATTTCCAAGATGAGTGTGAAAGGACTGTGTCAGTGCAAGCACGAAGCCTGGAAAAAGACATAGTCAGTCTTGGGGGGAGAAGGAAGAAAGATGTGGAAGAGGAAGGAGAGAGACCTCCAAGGATTAGTTTGGATAAATATGAGATTAGTATCCAAACTTCTTGGTACTTCTCCAAAATAAACTTCTAACCTTTAAGGCTTCATCCACCCATCATAATTGTAGCTGATATTGAAGACTCAAGCTGCCAAAGTCATGGCTATTAAGGGGGCAGAGGAGGAGACTATAAAAAAAAAACCCAAAACAAACAAAACAAAAACAAAATCAAAAACAAAAAACCACAAAGCTTTTAAAATATAATTGATGCTAATTACATTTGTGAAATAATTTTTCCTGCATGTCCTAACATGGAACATCTCCATAGTCTCCATCTGTTTATCATCTAAGATGTGTTAGCAAGATGTGACTGCTCATCGTTCTGCGCTCTCACAGCATGTTACAGTCACTGTAATAACATGTACAATAGAAATAAACTACTTGATCCCTCATTAGAAAATAAATTATACTGCCCTCATACATTTACTTTACTTGTAAAACATTAGAATAGAGCTCATGAAAACATTTACCCACAAGAAAATCACATAGTTAAATATGATCCAATACATACATTGCTACCTAAGGCTCTTTGGAATAATTTCTCCAGCCTGTTGATAGGAGGTTTTTAAATACATCTTTGGCATTTTTCCAGTAGTGTTATTAAGCTCTTGGAATGTCCCCTTTTCTGTGGTTCCTTTATGTGTTTCTTGTCATTCCAGTATCTCCAAGTTCCTCAATTTTCACCCTGTAAACAGGCACAGGCACAACGCTGATCAACTATTATATAATGGAATTTATAATGTATATTAAGTTACAATTCTAGGGGATTTTTTAACCTCTGCTTTAACTTAAGTTTTATTTCATAGTATTATGATGCATAACATTTCTCGCAATTCATGTTTTCTTTCAGATCTCTTCCAACATTTTAGCACGCAACCTTTACAACAGCCTGGTCACTATAATTCTGGATCTCAGAATTATAAACACATTTTAATCTCAGGAATTAGACCTTTCTTAAAGGATTTGTGGGGAAAGAAATAAACAAATAGTCTATCAAAATTCTGGTGCTCCACTGCTATATGACAACACAAGTACTTCTTGAGTTACATGAGAGAAATATATGTTCATTTGGAAGTGGCAGTGGTAACCTCATGAGGCAGCATATTAATTTTATTGAAATATGATTATTATCATTCATCTTTATCCAAAAACTTCTAATCAAGCACTATACATATTAAAAAATTCCAAAGGATTGTTTGTTACTTAGGATCTAAGTCTTGCCACAGTCACAAAGGACTTTATATTAAGATCTTTTCATCCCCACATTTTAAAGCTGTGTTCCCCTTCACTTCAGGGAGAAAGCAAAAAGAAAAGAAAAGAAAAGAAAAGAAAACAAAATAAAAATCCTAAACAAATAAAGACATCAAACCTAAAGCCTTTAATATTTATTGAATAAATGCATCTTACTGTAAATAAGTCACATTGCTATGAATATGAATGAAGACTGACCAAGGATGGATCTCAAGATTTTGCTTATTTGACTTCAAGGTTATTTCCTGTTTCTATTTCTTTGTGTTTTAAAATAAAGACCTCAATGTGCATCATTCATTCAGTCAGTAGCCCAAAATAATGGAAGATCAGAGGGGAAGTGTAAGCGTTGTCCCCTGATTTTAATGATATGTTAACTTTAAAGTGTTAAATTTGAAGCTTAATTACACCTAGAGTAAATGCAAATACAAGTAACTGCTTCCCTGCCAGAGGATGAATATCTTCAGCTAAATCTACCCCCCATGTGTAAATTTTCAGTCAGGAATCAACCATTTAGTTGAGTGGAATGGCACTATGAAAAACTGGGGCCATAACATATACACGAACCACAGAAAGTGACCCTTGTGCTCTTTTTCAAGAAATTCATCTAAATAGATACAATGCATTTCTACAGAATGAAGTTTAAAAACCCCTTTTTTTCATTCTACCACTCTGCAGATATTTATAGTAACAAGCAATTTAAACTCTGCCAACAATTTAAAATGTTATAAGGATTAGAAAGCAGTTCACAGAAAATCCAAAAAACCCTTTTTAATAAAGTTAATTTGTGCCAGCCTCAAAATAAAGATGAAAAATTTGACACTTCCAAAAATCTTTTTCATATAAGTCTTTTCCAGAGATTTTCAGTTTCAATAAGATTTAGATAAGACCTGACAAGTCTTAACTCACTCCCCAAATATTCAATTTAAATCATGCACTCAGTATTAAGTAGTAGTAATGTTGTTAAGGAAATTCAGTAAATTACAGAGCAAAAGAATGAGTGATACCATAACCTGGAGTAAAAATGTAATCTTAACTGACAATAATAACAGAAATTTGTTTTCTTACAAATTTTAAATGACTTTTACTACCGTTCCATCAGACAACATCTCACATACACAGGTATTTTTCCACAAGAACTTTCAAGAATTTCCACAAAATTATTTCACTACTAGAAACTAAAGGAGTGGTTAAATAGACAGAATACAGTTTCATAGCATAGCAAATATTGTTGATTAGGAGCATGGGAACTAATGCAAAAGGACTTTAATATTGGAAAAGAAAGCATCAAATATGTATATTGATTTTTTAGTGACTTCAGAAATTAATATCTACTGTATATGGCTCATATATTCACTTTTGATATCTACTGAATATTTTTACCTATTGAATTTATTAAGACATCCTGGGAATGGTTATTGAATGCACCACAAAATGAAAATTTTCTAAACATTATGTTCAAATAACAGAATTAATACTGCCAATAGTGCCTGAGAGTTGTAATTATAGGTACTGGCCTCAAGCTTGTTTTCCAACTTTTGTGAGGTGGGGGATAAGATATAGTCAGGAACATAATAGAATTATTATGCATATATTTATCTAGTAGTGACAAATTTTGAGATGAGAATAGTAGTGCAGGAGAGCAAAGGATTCACAACTTCAGTTGTGATTCTGGTTTCTGAGTTCTCCTTTTGAAGACACTCTTCTGATTTCCACAGTTTTATCACACTTTAGCTACAAAAACTGTGTGTATGACCAAAACCCCCTAGTTGCTTCTGTTAATTGTAGATCCTGCTGTGCTATACTAAAGGGCTTCAGAGTCACTTTTCTATACATAACCAAAAAATCCTTATTTTATGATTGTCTTTATCATCATGCAGATGACGATGGAGAACTTACTGAACTTACTGAAACAATATGAGAAGGAGAGTTTTGGTTTGAGATTCTTTTGCAATGATATTAATTACTAGCTGAAAGCAATTCAGAAGAAAAATAATTTTGATCAATAAAATTTTCATCTAACTGGATTTTTCTTTGCAATAGACAAAACAATGAAGATTACACGCAGGACTCCCTGCCGTTATTCCTACTGCATAATTGCTAATTTTGAAAGTAAACCATGAAAATAATATCCACATCCAAAGACTCAAACCCCACAGCCCCCAAAAACCCAACAGCAAACCCCCTCTTTTCCTATGCAATCAATGAATCAATCAAAAATTTTCCTGTTGTTCTTACAGCATCGTTCCACCTCCTGAAATTACATTACCTGATCTTTACTTCAAACAAAAGAACCAGTAGAGGGAAACTTGCATTAGATTTCCTGGAAAATTCAGTTCTTCTCCTCCACTCTCTAAAATCTGAGAAAAATTTTGGTCAACTTTTCATATCTTCTCACATCCCTTTTTTCTCATTCTTTTTGTTACAATATTATTTTAGCTGGTTATATCGCTCCTGAACAAACAATGAAGTGAGAAACAAATATGCCCTGTTTATCTTCCACACCAAGTTTATTTATCTCTTTTCTCTCTACTACACTCCTCCTTAATTTTTCCATTGCAATATTTTTTCTTATTTTACTATAAGAAAAATTACTTATTTTATAATTTAGTCGGCAAATATTTCATCATAACTGAGTATAACACTTATGTGCCAACATGAAGTTTGGCCTGAGAGAAACTTTACACTTAACTTTTGAAGAATTTCTTAGATAAATATACAAAGACATGAAAATCTGATTTTTGAGCTCTTTGCACCTCAGCTTCCTAACTCTAAAATGGTTCCTGCAGAAGCTGCAATAGAGTGGAGATGACACTACTGTAGAGGGATCCAAAGCTTTGGCAAAGAAAAGGAAGCTGTGGCTAGGCATCTGTAGGAACCTGGGCTTGTTGGGAGCCAAGAAAGATCATCTCAAGGCCTGGCTGAAAACACTTCTACTACGGATCAGCAGGTCATATGACTGCCTTCTTTGCTTCACTCTGAAATACACAGAGATCATTTACATACAGAATTTTTCTTCAAATATTTGTTCTCTCTATGCAGCTGCCCATGAGTTCTTTCTCTTACTTTCTCTTGGCTGACTTAATAGCTTGATTTTGAAATCCTTATTTTAAAACTCTGAGTAATTGATGTTGCTGGCCATTCCTATCTAACTGGCAATTCTGATTTGGACAAACATTAAGCATATATCCAGACTCAAATGATTTGGAAAATTTAAGTTAAGGAAATTCTGTGGTTCAATAGTATTGATTACCATCCTAACTTTGGTACTTGCTGCTGATTCGTAGCTCTGCCTTGCCATCTTCCTTCAGATATGTAAAATGTCCTCTGTAATCTTGACAGATAGGCTCAATTACGATGGTAAGATAACTCTATTATTAAGAAGAACTCTAATATAATAAATCAAACTATAAATAACCTAAAAAGGCTTTTCCACACAGAGCTGTACTTAAAATATGCTTTACTAAGTAGAATTTATAAATTATACATTTCCTCTTCTTCTCAGCATCTCAGTTTCCCTTATGAGGCCCATTTCAAACAATAGTATAATGTCAACCTAATCAAAAAAGTCTCATGAAATATATAAAATTATATATTTCATAGATATGGGATTAAATTTCACTTTAGAAGTTTAAGTTTTAATTATCTCCCAGATTTTGAGTTATTCAAGAGCAAGCTGCATAGCAAACCATACTATTGATTACTGAGTTTATTCCACTGTGCAATTAAAGATGTGATGATCATCTAGTAGGTTTTTTAAGAGACAGGATTCTCCTTGAGAAAACATTATTGTGAACAATAAAAGTCTATAAAAGAAGAATCTAATTTCAAATTTTGTCCTTAAGAGTTAAATTGAGATTTTATTCTCTGAATTCCTGAAATTGAATTAACTCCTTTGGTTTTGTCTTATATTTCAGATTAGGCTTTAGCTCTAAAAGTTTATATTCTAAATTTATATTCTGTCCCTTTATCAGATTATTAAAGCATCTTACATATCTGCTAAAGAGAAGACAAAAGGGTCTCTGTTTTTCTCTTTCCATCCCTCCTGATAGCAGGAATTTATTGGCTTATTTTTTGGCTTTGGTACCGCTAGGTGAGAGAAGTAGGTTTCACTGATTTGTTCTGAAGGTACTGAAATTTATGACCACTTAGATCTAGTCCAGATGTGGTTCCACAGCTGTGGGCAGCTGCCAAAAACCTTTAGCAGCTGTGCAAATGCTTATGACCACGTAGGGAGAAGCAGTCTCGCAGGAAATTTCAGTCAATCTCACAGAGCATGGAAGCTTTGAATTTAACACAATATTCATTGGAAAGCAACCTAGTGCTGTGATCTCAGGCACTCTTATTTCAAATACCTTTCTAAAGTTTTCTTTGAATCAACTATTGGAAGGCTAAACTTCATAAGATCATTATTCATGATAGTTTTCACTGAATCAATTCCATACACAGTATCTGTTGTGCTCAAAAAAACTCAGATCCTGTACCTGTCCAGTCTAGCCATAAATTGAAGCGCTGCTTCTCTTTTAGCCTTATTTTACAGATGAAGACTCAGCATGTCTATTTGCTGCCAAAATAATGAGAACACATATTGATTTTAATAACTAATCTTTATTTTTTAAACTTTTTTTTGCAGTTTAATGGTAAAAGTGAAGCAAATATTTTAACACATGATGGGGAGTTTCTTCATTGCTTGTGAAAATCAGATATTTTAGACTAGTAACTGGGATAGTGGAGAGAAAAAAAATAAGAGTTTGAAGGCCTGCACCATAGGTTGCTATAGAGGTGATAATTTATTATTACAGTTATTTCCTTATAATAAACAAAATATAATTTGAGAATGTTGTTGAGATACTCGAATATATTTTAAAGTGTTGCAATTCACACTGCAATTGAAAAGAGTATATCTGAAAATCAAGAACATATTATAAAGACAAGCACAAATATATAATGCTCTCCTAACATTTTGGCTATGCCTGTCTGGGAATATTAATAGGGGATTCTCCTCTGTTGCCTGGGAGAAAAAAAGCACCGGGCTGGAGGTCAGTTTTCTCCACTCTGACTGAGATTCCTTGGCTTGATTTCTCACCTCCATTTCTGGCAAGTGTCTGGCCTTTCGCCTCCAGTTACAGTCACAGAGTTTTTATTTGCATACTTGGGCTTAAGGGAGAGAAAGGCTACGGTCGTGCAACAACCATCTATTCACACCAAGAGCCGTCTTGATAAGCAGTCCTTGCAAGTCCTGTAAACAGGACACAGGTCTATTCTCGTGTCAACAACTACTGCCAGCTCATGCATACCAACACGGATGCACCTGAGCAATGAAAAGCTTACTAATATTTCTAGAAAAAGGTTACTTCTTTGTCAAGAAACATGAAGTTTAAACTGCTCATAGTAGGTTATCTAGTTTGTTTCTTAATCGAGCTAAGTCCTAAATGCTTTATTGAGAATAGGCTTGGGACCTTTAGGATTTTGTTAGGAGCAATGCAATGAGAACACTTCTAATTCCAATGTATTCAAGTCCAGTGAAGTCCAGTTAGATTTTGCTGCTTTTGATCTGCAAAAGAATCCAAACAAATACTGTCATACTCACATCTTGGGCAGTTTGCTTAGATCCCTAATCACAGCGCTTCTCTTCGCTCTTGTGGTTCTTCATAGTGAAAGAGCTCTTTGCCCTTGGGTGGGAAATAGTGGCAAGAAAACAAAAGCCAATATTTGCAAGCATCTGTTTTTCTGCAACATGAATTGGAATTCCTGTTCACTGTCTGAGTGTCATGCAGAAATGACTGTGCAGGGGAGGGGAGAGGTTACTAAGATAATTAATTAGATATCATTTCTTCGTGATGTAGCCTTGTCTATACGATTTTTCAAGGCAATTCAATGTATCTCTAGAGCCTAGCCAGCATTATGGAAAGGAAGACCCTGAGATAGTTCTCTTAGAGTCAGCCATATTACTTCTGGCAGTGCACACAATTCTGATAGTGACATTGTCAGCTCAGTGACAATGGATTAGAGCTGCCCAAATAACAGGTGGGCCTGGCATGCTCCTTGTCCAAGATGATCTTGCCATAATCTTGTGCTGCACTGAACAGAATCTGTGAAGTTGGATTGAACCTGAATTCCCACAGGGTGCCTGGTCGGGTTCTCTCATCCATCCTGTCAATTACCTTTTACCAGCCAAGGGACATGCATAAAAATGAGAAAGACATTGGTAGAAGCACGAGAGGCAAGATCAGGACTTGCTCAGCCTACCTCCCATATCCTCTTAGAGGTGACACAGTGGTGGTATTTACTCTTCTTGTGAATGAATATCTGACAGTCATAATGCTTGCTGAGAGAAGGATAGCCATGAAAGTACGTAAGGACTGTAACTGAGCATAGATTTTAGGAGGAAACAAAAACTACAGCTGCTCAGGATGCATTGAGGCTGGGGCTAGAATGAGGGAGAAACAAGATTGGGTGTGATGGGAAAAAGAAAAAAGGAATGGAGAACACAGGGTAGAAAGCGCTAGGTTGGAAGGGCACCCTGGAGAACATGTTTTATAAACTGTTGAAGGTAGGGTGTTAGATCAGATTGTCGAGGCCCTTGAGAAGCCAAGTCCTGAATAATCCACCACTTCCCTGGGTAACATTGTTTAGAAGTTAGGATTAATTTCATGGTATTAATAATTACTGAAATGTGAAAGGAAATACTGAAGTATTTTCACAATAATTTCACAAAATTTGCTAAATTGTATACAGCATCTTTTCAAAGAGAATGAGTGAGCTGCAGCAAGCGTAGGAAGATGGAATATGTTATTCTTTTATCTATGGTGGCCTCTATAGCACTTTAGAATTAGTGTTTTTCTTAGCCTCATGAAGTTTGCATTTCAAGTGGAATCCTTGTACTAACTGTGGAGGGGAAAAAGGGGGAAAGGACAGATAACTGTCATCTTCCCATGGTTTATAAAATTCAGGACTAAGGGCATTTCAGTACTATTTTTCTCACAGACTGGATCAAAGGCCGTAGGGCTGCCAAAATGCTTCCACTTTATCTCAACTACTAAAGTGTTCAAAAGGAAAAGCCATGTTTAAGGTTACTAAGACACAATACTTCCAAGATACTGCCTGTCAGGTTGTCTGCGCTGAGCTTTGAGCTCACTTACAAATGCAGTAGTGATAAAAATTTCAAACATGGTTTGGTTGGTCAGATGACAATGTCAAAGTTTCCAAAACTCTTTTCAGGCATGATATGTGAGCTCCAATGATATGTAACAGAGACTTTTGGAAAATGTGTTTAAAATATTATAGCCTATTTAAGGTAGAATTACATGTCAAGCAAGTTCAAATTTGTTATTTAAATATGACTCAAAGCTCAAAGTAGACTGAAAGAGACAGGCTGTCCCATAGTAACATGATGAAACATTTTCTTTAGTGTTTATAAATGATGAGGAAGAGACAAAAGAGACCTCATCATGCATTTTGAAATAAATATTCATTTCATACAAGATAATTCATTCACAGTATAATTTTCAGTCTTTGAAAGGCAAAGAATTGGCAGCAGCTATGTTTTTCTGTTCTTCTTAATCTTAATAAATTTTATGCACTTCAGATGTCCTACAACATTGAGACCTCTAAGGATGTCCAAAACTCTTCCGGCTATTTGTATGTTCTACTGATCTCTACTTAGAACCCTAAATTAGTGACATACACAAAAGTAAAGGAGCATTGTTTCCAACTTAACTAGTCTTGCAAAGGGTTTGTGAGCCACAGGAATAAAATTAAATGCCACCAGATAATTTTTTTATATCAAAATATTTTCCTGTTGTAAGTCTCCCACTGTTTTTTCTTGTTTCGAAGACTCAAATTAAGTTGCAATTTTAATACTTGACATTTCAGAGCTTCTCAGCAGTAGATTAACAGCTTTTTTCAAAAATAAATATACTTGTAATACATATATATTATAAATACATCTTATTTAGAAATTAGCAAAGCATCTGCAGGTTTTGTGATAATAATGTTCCAAGAAATATATTCTATATTTCAGCCACATGTCAGAAATGCTAGATTGCTGGCATCCTACATTTTATTAGGCAATGAAGTAAGGAATTTAGATGGACTGTACTGGTAAGTTTGAACTTTTAACATATTTTACTGATGAATACTTTTTAGTGCTATGAATAAGTTTTTAGATAGGCCTGTTTTTATAATACATTTCCTCTAAGGACTTTAGTATTTTCATAGCAATTGTACATTTGGCTTTTTTTTAAGCATGAAATGTTGTTTAAGGCTCTAAGTAATCAGCCCTATACAGAAGGTTCAATAGGTACATTAGGTACAGAGGGCACAATATGCACATTAACATGTAATTTGTATTTAGTAATTCATTATATAAAAGAATTTCCAGGTTAAAATATTAAAACCACTAGGATAAGTTCTCCTAAAAACTTGTCCCGGAATTAGAAAAATCATGGGGAAAGATAAAAACATATCACATTTTTCATGACACAATTTGCTTTGGAAGAGAGTTTTTTTCCTGAAAAGAATATATCCAATCATTTAGCATGTAGCTGTTATGTGTCTGTCTTCACTGTGACAGTTGCCTGCAGGGTGAAGAGCCTCAATAGATGTAGGATTGAGCAGGCATTACTCAAGGGAACAGAGAAAAAAGAATTATTATAAAGAAGTTAATAAAAAAAATCATTGATGTGCTATTCCTCTCAGTCTATACATGTAAATTCGATTGCTTAAAATTTAGGACTATAATCATACATAGTTTTATATTTAAATGGTTTTATCAGCTATCAACAACTGTCATTGTGCAAGTTGACATTATCATCAAGGCCGCTGAAACAACTGTGGCACATCAGACCAAATGTATATAGCCATCCATCCTACACCGAGTACACAGTAAAAATACTGTCAATTAAGAGGCAGTGTTAATTGAGTGGAAAATCATTTGGCTGGCTGTGTGTCTTCAAAGCTAAACAAGGTAGGATAAGAGACATCTGTCCCTTGCTTAGTATTCAAGTGGCCCATGAAATATCATCTTCAATTCATAATCTGGTTCTCATTTTCAAAGGTCTTTAGCCTATCTATCTTGCACACTTTTCCCAGCACTCCAGCCATATCACAACTCAAGTGTTTTAGTCACCAAATTTAAAGGTCAGCAAAAAGAATCCTTGAGTTAGAGACTCCAGCTACTCAAAGTTATCAATGTAAATAAGCTATGTTTTAAAAGAAATGAATTCGAAGCTCAAAGAATTCCCGGGGAAATGTATGTAATAGATATGGCCAATCTGAAGTGGTAAAGAAAAGAACATTTTATGTAATCCCCAATACTATTGTTTTAAGTTTCAGAGAAGGGAAATATAAACATTTTCATGAAGTAGGGGCAACTGACCTTGCAGCTGCCTAACAATTTAAATGCAGCAAGCCTCAGAACAGTGCCCTAGTCTGACCATGCTTCTGACCAATCTTTGCTTCAGGTGGAGTTGGTATGCAGTATCTGAAAATGATGACAGTGATATTTTGGAATGTCTAAATTCAGATGAAAATGGATAAAAGTAATGCTTTCACTTTTGATAGGGAACTGTAAACAATTAGTAGAAATATTTAGTGACTTTATCCTGGATAACAATCTGTAGTTGAACTTTAGGGCTAGTCAGTATAGCAGAAATATTTTCACCCAGCAGAAGTCCACGCAGCAGAGTGAAATAATGTGCAACCTTGTGAGGTGACAACACAAAAAATGAGAAGTGAGAGACATAGAATTTAAGTAGAAAGTTTTTATATCATTGAAAACAGTGGCATTTTCCCACTCTTGTTTACTTCTTAGGACAAAGCTTTTAAAATTCTAGTCAGCTAAGCTGTTATCAGATAAAATGACACTACACAGAAATAATTAGCTGATTCTATCAGACAAAGTAAAATTAAGATCTGATTCAGCCACTGCAATTGATACATAATAGGTCATATTTGAAAGAGACAACCTTCTGTTGTGTCAAATATAAGTCTGAAAAAACAAGAACTTCAAAATTTAATAAAAATTCTCATTTGGTCATTTATGTTCTGATTTGAACTTTAATTTACCAGCTGGTGGTACTATGAACAAGGTCAATAGAAATAAGTCCATAAAACATAAAAATGATTTATACTAGAAGTAGAAATTGTACCTTCTTTCACTAATTACTTTTAATTGTACTACCAGTGTTTAAGGGTATTTTTTGCAACTTTATGAATTAATGATATTTATGTTATGAGAAAACTTTCCAATCCAAGCCCTAACTAATGAATTTTATCCATTCTGAAAAAAGAAATATTTTCACAATAACCTCCATACTTAAATCTATAAGGAAGAAACAACCTGTATTTGGGCACCTCTCACAAGGCACCTAGAGAATGGTATCTCACCTCCACTTTAGGAAAAAAATGTAGAGCTGTGAAAAAACCCACAAAGAAAAATCTCAGAAATAAAAAAATCCCCTCAATTAAAACTAATGCTTAAAATTCCAGATAAATGCATAACTGTAGATTAATTTACTAAGCTGGAACACTGGTAATCTATAGGTAAGATTTTTCAAGCATTAATATCAACTAAAAACTAAAAGTTAAATTGACATAATAAAGAATGGATTTTACTCATTTTGGACAATTAAGCAGGCTGAGTTTAAATTTGGGGTCATGCTGAATTCCTTGTTAGCCAAACCAAACTTTTCAATTATTTCTCATTCCTGTATATCTTCAGAATTCAACAAGCATAAGTGCCATAGGATGGAAATATAAGCAGATGTTATGATAACATTTTGCAAAGACATATATGCCCAATGTTGAACCAAAACCAAAATTCACATTTTATGTTAAACAAAGTGTTTTTCTGCTGACACCTTCTGCTGGACTCCTGCTCTAAATAATACAGGAGTGGTAAATTACTTGCCAAGTCACCATGCTGCTGAAAGCATTTTAGACATATTACTATAAGCAATAATTTTTATACTGTTGTCAATGAACACATATCAAAATTAACCAAAGCATGCCAGTTCTTGTGTAAGATGCAGAGATTTTTTCAAATCCCAAATATAAATTTCCTTGACATTTGACATCTTTAAAAAAAAAAGGAAAAATGAAGGAAAGAAAAAGACCAAGAGGCCACCACTATTCTAAGCTGCTTAGAGATAAGGAGGTATTAAAAAATAGAGTTCTGTGACCTGGGGTCATTAATTGATTGTTAGACCAAAAATGAATCTGTGAATAACTACTTTGATTCCCTGTATCATCACAAATGCATCCTTCCCACATAACGAGTACACTGATAGGAAAGTTTTCACAGCCGTTTTATCACTCCTTTTACCTCAAGCACTACAGGTTTTGGGCTAACGTGAGGTACAGTTCAGTAATATACCCTGTATCAATGCACTGACCTTTTACTGTGACTCTTAGCTCCAGGAAGAACTCAGACTTACAATAAGAGTTTAAATTTGAGAGAGGTTATTTTCCAGATCTCTCTTGTTGCTGTTTGGAGGTCAATTGGTTGCAGTGGGGAGAGTAAAGGGTATTTCTAATCATTCTTAGAGCAATGTATTCTGTTAGAGGGCAGTAATATTAAGAAGGAATGTAGGGAAACAGATAAAATGTAATGAAAGTTGCACAGCATAAAGATTTTGAAGATTTTAACTAAAAATCTACTACTTCTAGATTGGTGAAATGGTTTAACAAGCTGTGGGTTGACCTGTGAAACCCAATGTTCCAAGGGACTGAGATTGACAGTTGGGCTGGGAACGGTAACCCTGTTAACCCAATGAGGTTTTCAATTCTGAGGCATACAGCAAAGTATCAGTCCTTCTCATTTTCCTGGGTGGAAGTAGCAAGAAAGCAAGCACCCAAGTTTGAGCAGCCTTGACCATTAAGGCAACATATAAAATCGGTGCATAATGATGAACATTACTGGAATCTACGAGGGAAGCATGCAGGGAAGCTGGGATAACACTCCTTACTGTGAACACTACTGTTGAACATCTTAGACAAAGACACCACTAAGTTACAGAAAAGAAGATACATATGCATTTCTACAGGTGTTCCAAAGGCTATTATGAATTGTCTTCACAGTAAATATTCGAAAACCATTTGAACTTCTCATCTACTGTCACAAATAACCAATCTATTTTCATTAAATATGCTCTGATGGGAACATACTCATGTTTTTAAAGAATATCCCAAAGAGTTTTTCAGGAGTAGCAATCTAAAAAGTGAGCTGTACCTTACTATGTGGTTATAGATAGCAGGATTAACTGTTGTATTTAAATTCAGCCATTCCATCATGCCAGCAATGGCATTGCCAAAATTACTTTTGCTATAATACCAAGAGTTGCTGTGTACAGCAGACCAACTCATTGTGTACATTTAGAGAATCAAAGTATATCGGAATCAAGTATAATCAAGCATTTGCTAACTGATGGATCAAGTGAAGCCTCATCTCCTCTTCCAAAATTAGTGTTAAAATGATGTTAAAAACCTTGATACTTGGAAACAAGTGAAACAACAGATAGATGTCCTCCTACTAATGCCAGCAGAATTATGCAATTTATGGCTGAGAATCACATTATGCATCCCCTACATCTGAATTATTCTGTCAGGAGCACAGAACACAACTGCAATTTTCCACACTTTTGGGATGAAACATTCTTCTGACTAGGGTGCCTTTATACCTTCTCTCTCACAGTCTCTCCTCCTGTCTATCTTGCTTGCACAACAAACAGCTGGTAGCCACCACTACATACTTTACATGTTGGGATGAAGGAAGCAGAGAAAAGGATTTATTTCTTATCAAAGAAATGTGCTAAATGAAGACAAGTTGAGGAAAGAAGCAGAAAGGCATAAAAGGTGAAAATGAAAAGAAAATTTGCCATTCTGTGGGTTGATCAGAACATGCAAAAAATTATAGATCTAAAAAATTAAGAGGAAAGGAAGCATTTATCAGTTGAAATATGAGTTTCTAGTTAATCACTTTGACTTCAAATGTTTCAAGATAAAGTTTATAAACCATTTTTTAGGAACTTTTCTTTAGCATCTGTAAATCAGATGCATCACAGAGGAGTTGTGAAGAGACCGTTTATTTTCCAGTCATCCACGCACTTGGAATAAAAATATAACTACTAACTACTTTAATCACAAAAGGCATTCTTTTGAAAAGAATATTTTTTTCTTATATAATTTTAATGCTCAGTCACTGCATTTGAAATATTAAGACATAGAATAGGGTATTTGCAACTGTGTAAATCATGATAGAGAATTCAGACTGTGTTTGCTATCAGCTACTATCTTCTCAAAAAATGTCTCAGTGATGTGGGACATGGAAAGTCAGTAAAAAATTAGGCTTGCTGCAAAGGAGCCTGTTATTTACCTGTTCCCTTCCAATAAGATGGTCCCCCTATTATTAAAATTTGCCACTATAAGGACTCCATTTAATCAGTGAGTCTATTTTGTAAATAATCACCAAACTGTGTATAGGACAATATACCTCACAATTAAATACACCAAAAATGATATGCTGTTGGAAAAATTTTGAAACCTGAAAATCTGGTTTTAAAAAATTATCAGATTAGTTTGATGTGAACATTTCTTTTTTAGGATTAGGCAACAGAGAGGAAAAAAAGGAACAAGGACAGCAGTGTCAGAAAAGAGGAAATAACTGCCACTGCAGACAAAACCCATAGTGAGTGGTAACTAAGGACTTGCTACACTTCAGGCCTCCAGGATGAATGAGCAAATAGTAGCAGGATACACACGCACCCAATAATGGATAACACAATGTGTGCAATTCTGTTGTGCTGGCTGGATCCCCCATGTGCACATGTATCAGTACATATATTCAAAAAGCTATGTGGACATGCCCTAGAAAACTTGAACAATCCTTTTCATATCAGCTTTCCACAGTTTCTACCTCTCGCCCCTTTCTGAATTAGTACTAGTCAAACAATTAAACTCGAATATTATTATTCTCAGATTCTGATTACTAAAACCAAATTTATGAATCTTCTAAAATTTGACCTGTCATTACAAAAGGCTATGTGCTTACCAGTGCAACTCATTACTGCAAGTCATTATAAAGGTAAGCATACCAAATAGCTATATTCCACATTTCATATTCCATTACTTTCTGCTTGGTCAAACATATAATAAAAATAACTTTGCTTGCCTTTTTTTTTTTTTTGAGACTGTTACCATGAAAAAGGGCTCACAAAACACCAAGAGAGGCCCAAAAATTCCTTTTAAGAATGTTTTATTTCTATTTGACAAAAATATGGCTTATACTTTTTTTTTGAAGCAGAGTTCAATTTACACATGACTTCATTCTGCTTCTCCTCATCTTTGGAAG
Organism: Fringilla coelebs; assembly: GCF_963513975.1. NCBI lineage: Eukaryota > Metazoa > Chordata > Aves > Passeriformes > Fringillidae > Fringilla > Fringilla coelebs. Next base: position 32,028,241 of record NC_140028.1, read on the forward strand.
GTAATCACAGGGTCCAGATGCCAAGCTATGAAAGATCTTCTCCTTTCAGTTTCTTTCTGAATTAAATTAGATTTTGACTTGAGAAATGTGACCACATTATCTGTTTGAACATAAGGAAACTGCACAAATCCCTCATAAGACCTATGTAAAACTCCTTTTATGTTTAAGAAGGGGCAATTTTCTCATGTCTACATTTCTTAGAAAGGAATCTATGCTGCCCTTTAAGGAACTTGCATTCCAGTGCATATTTTTCTGATGCAAGTTGAATTTGGGAATCAGTAGGAAAATGTGTAATCAATTGGTTATGCAGTATAGAAATTAGATCGAGTTTTGTGAAGATTCCCAGTGCAATGATGATTCCATAATACAGCTAAGGTGCCACAGTAAGCTGTAAATATAGCTAGGGCTATACGTTTTACAATAAACCTTACTTGAAAAAAGTGTAAGATTTGTCAAAACAAATAAATAAAAAAGGTAGCCCCCCAAAAAGGAACCCAAGGACTTCAATCTGAATATCCACTGCCAGTCTGGCTGTGTTCACTCACATTTTTCTGTAGCATATTTTAGACCTGCAGAAGAACAAGTATATGCTCTCTAACTTCATTTAATGGGTCTAATACAATGGGAATTTTGAGGTGGCCCAAAAGGCAGTAAAGCTGTAGTGAAAGAGTGTAAAATGAATAGGTTAAATACATCTATTGCATGTAAATATTTAAGTACTGCCTCTGTATTAAGATAATACTTGTATTAGGGGAATTATAACTCTCGAAGAAGAATTTATATTTTTTAATCTCTTTTCTTTTTTGCTGTACATTGATTTTTTACTTGACAGTTATATGAACTATGCTGCCCAGCAACTGAAAAAACAGCTTTTTGAGGGTTATGTTCATAACTGCTTTTAAACAACATTTTTTTTCTGAATTCAGTTTGTTTTTATTAAATACTTTACATTTACTATCTCTAGGTCTGTATTTTTTTCTAACAGTGAATGCAATTGATAACCATAGAAGTTGAAAAGCCCTTTTAATATTACTCAACACGCTATTGTAGTTATGAATTTAAAAGTATATCTAAGTCATGAGTAGCAGAAGAAAAATCCTAATAGTGTGACATCCATGTCCCAATACAGTAGTATAATAGATGAAGGTTCAAAATAAAAGATCAAGAATAAACACAGCCTTGTTATCCATGATCCAATAAAGGTGAAATAAGCTGTGAAAGCAAACATTATAGACATATGAGCCAGCAGGAATACTGCCAAGAACAGTTCATGGGGCACTGAGCAGCTGGATGAAAATCACTGCTTTTCAGGACCTTTGGACACTTATCTAGGCCAGGGGCTCAGCAGCAACCTTACCACTGCCCCAAACCAGTGTTCCTTCAAAGTAGAGCTCATAAATATAAATCACCTGCTACTTAAGTTGGCAACAGCAACAGTTCAAAATCCGAGAAGTACTGCATTTACCTGTTGGTATTAAAAAAATTGCATTTATTGGCTGTTTCCTGTTCATATGATCATCTTCCAATCCTCCCCAGTACATTGGGCACTTCTAGCAAAAACATTGAGTGTGACTGAGAGCTGGGCACTTCTCTGCACCAAATGTCCCAAGGAAATCAGTAGCTAAAGCCTGTGACTTAGTTCAAAGCACATGTATCTAACAGGTATGATGGAGAAGCTTAGAATTCAGACCTTCATTGTTGCTAAATTAAATAAAAACATTTACAAAAGCAGAGGAGGGCAAACTCTCAACATTAAATTCCTAGTCCCCATAAAACTGTCCACAGAAAACAGTCATTTTTGAGAGACAGGATCCACCAAAAAACACTACAATTTGATGTTAAATAGTAAATATATTTACAAGTCCAGTGCGAAAATCAGAATATTTTGTCTTTCTCAGCCATATAAAATCAACAAACTAGAGGATTGAATGTCTGAGGAAGGTATGCTGCTCTGCAATCCTCCTGACTTTCCTTCTAGATGGATTTGTGTTCTAGGGAGAATCTTTAAGAAATGTTTAATAACAACTTCTCTATAGCTACCTCACCATCCACAGTGACAGCGCTTCAGTGTCCCACCCTGGGTAAAGTTCCATCTCTTGCACAGGCTGTCACCAGGTCCCTGGGCTCAGGTCATTCTTTGCTATTTTCCAAAATGCTCATGCATATTATAAATTGCTTTTTCTAAGAGTCAATTTTTACAACCATTGGCAATATTTCCATTATATTCACAAGAATATCTACTCATTTTCACTCTAATAGTTAACAGAAAACAAATTAACAGAAAACCAAACAGCAACAAAAAACTCTCTTGCTCCAATTCAAAATCTGATCAAAATCAAAACTCTTAAATATTAGTTGACTTTATTTTAGAAAGAAATTGTTACGTAAGGTTAGCAATTTGGAATCATATCTGTACATATCCATTAAAGAGAAATATGAAGCAAAAGAAGAACTCAAATTATTGGGATAGATTAGAATATTTAAAATTAGAACAAAACAAAATTCTATGATTGATCATTATCTTCAAGCCTTCAGTTACTTTATAAGGCCAGGAAATTTGATTTGCATTGAATAAATGTTATAGGATTCTAATCACTATATGATACAAACCAAATTTAAACAACTACAACTCATTAAAAACATACAAAAAAATTACTGGGATGAAATTTTCATGAACATTAATATAGTTAGAGGGCAGAAAAAAATTTTCTGTCACTGCAGTTGTTGTACCTGCTGGCAGCCTTTGCCTGAAGACTTGATAAGACCTTTCTGACTATATTACTCTGCATTATTTCTAAAGGCTCTGAGTTTAATATTAAGACAGGCTGCATCAGCTGTTATATTAAAATGCAAATTAGAGACAGAATAGAAAGAATGCAGAAACAGTCTCAAGGCCAGCTCTGTGTTTGGACTGTATTGGTACATGTTTATGTTAGACTGTAAACAAAAGTCATCTCCCTAGCCAGCATTATCTGGAAATGTGCTACAGAGTGAACATAAGAAATAAAAAACTGGAAATGAAAGTACTTGCAATTATTTTAACCATGCTGATAAATATCATCCAGAAAATAAAATATTATTTCATGGACAGTCTAATTCCTTCTGGTTTCCTTATGAACGCCTATCCCAAACCCCCCAAAACAAAACAATCATGACCACCAATGATTTTATTCCTATTTCTGAATGTAAAATAAAAGTATCTGACACACATAATTCCTGTAGTGTGATAAATTTCCAGAGGGTTAGTTTTCTTGAAAACATATTTGAAATTCTTGCAGACATATTGAATTCAATACCTTTTAGCCATAAATAGATACAAGATGATAGTACTAGTGTAAAGCTGAGGTTCTTATAGATCCATACATCTTATGGAGAGAGATGGGGCAAAAGCAGTTCTTTGACTTTATTGGCCAGCCTCACTTTTAATTTTTTTATGACCTAGAAAAGGTTATTTTAAATGTGACTTCTTTAACTCAGCTACCCAATACTCATCAATAACTAAATAACAAGAACGTACTGCCTTATCTAAAATTCTCATCCTACACTAAAGATCAAATCCTCTCAGAATCCTTTATTATTACCCTTCTTTATCAGTAAAGTAAGTGACAAAATACATCTGTTCTATATTTTTTTGAAGTATGGTGAGGAAAGTACTCTTGGTGACTTTTTTGGCTTTTATACACACTGACTTATCTTGTCTGGTCATTCTATGGCTATGTCATGTTGCTCATGTTTTGAAAATATTGTCTGCCTGCTAAATGCAGCTTTTAAAAATAAGTTTTCTTAGGAAACATTCTCATTTTGATTATAATTGATTTATACAAGAATCTAAGTTATTAATAATTTTTTGCTCTGTGTTCTTATGCGTATCCTAAAGACACAAAGATAGAGATGTGTCCTCTTCTGATGGTAACTATGTCAGATGAGAAAACTCCTGTTACCTCACTCTCCCTGTGACATTTGGAAACACATCCTCCTTCTGGAGATGACCACGGGCTGGTGTCTACTCCCTGAGGTGTGCACAGGATTTCTTCCTCACCCATTTGAATTGAATAAGGTTGTTTAGTTCAGAGAATTTAAATAACAGCTCCATACTCTCCCATCAAATTTGGGCCAAATGAATTAGGAAGAAATCACACAGGTTTCTGCTGGCATAGCTGATGAAGCAGTAACCTATTGAGACAGCCCAGCTACAGGGATGTGGTTGTGGGACAGAATTGTTGAGAGTCTGAGAACTTTCTACGACATAAACCAAAGGTAAAACAACTCTTCTTAGAAAACATGTAAACCCCCCACTTAAAAACACCACACACCAGTATTACCAAAAACAAAAAAAAAAAAAGAAAGTGGCAGATTCTGGCATCTCTAAAAGCTTAAACACTTAAAATGATACCTTACAGAAGTACAATTGCAGTGCAACAGCCTGGGTATGGTTCATATATATTGCAAATACACAAACAGCAGTCAAAAGACTTACAAACTTCAAGATGGCTGGAAGGTTTTGCAAGCACTTTAAAATTCCCATTAATTCTATGATATGAAAAATCCTTGCCCGTTTGATGGTCCCGTGGAAAGTAATGGGAGTGTTGCAAAGAATAATGGCTGCATAATAAAACTGATAAATGTGCAAGAGAAAATACAGAAACTTAAGATCATTTGCCATTTTGTATGGTGGAATTTGACATTCCAGAATATATAATGAATACCTTTAACCAAGTTAATAATGACAGGGTTGGAGTTGGTGCATATTGCGTTCAATTCTTACAATAAAAAGCTTTAATCCGAAAATAAAATACATTGGGAAACTACTATTAAGTAAATATTCATCTTGATGAACCTCCATGAATGCAAGAGAAATAGCAAAATAATCAATGAACAGGATAAATTCACTGACAGAAGAGGAATATAATCTCCAATTATGGGACTTCTAAGCATACATTAAGACTTTAAATCTTAATTTGCCTTAACAAAGTTGTGTGATTATACTTCAAACTCAGAAAACTTCACATGTCCAGTTCTTTATTGAATGCATTTGTTACTAAAGACCAACCAGATATATTTTCAGGAAGAAATAATAAGCTTTTTTCTTCTGAGTTCCACAGATAGAACTATAAATTGCACCTATGACTAAAAATCACTTTTAGATTTTTTTCAGAATTACTCCATAAATAGGGAAGAATCTGAAATAATTAATGCACTAAAACCACTCTTCTGATTTCCCGACAAGATTTCCATCCAGTAGAGTCAAGTACCAGGACTCCCATTAAAGGATATCATACTCAAGATTTCATTTCTGGTCTAAGGACAACTAGAATATGACACCAGGTGTGTGAGAGGACAATTCCAAAAACCACATCTTGCATCAAGTGTTTCTTTTTACAGCTGAAGACTGTTTAAACTTAGTTTCCCAGACATATCAATATCAATAGTTTGTGGTGTTTTCTGTCCCCCAAAGCTGCAGAGAGTAGTACTATCTGCATTACTGAAAACAAAAATATGAAATGCTGGATTTTTTTTTTAACTGCTCAGACTTTTAATCTTTGAAAATGAAGAAATTAAAAAAAATTGAGGAACCACATTTTTCTCCTTAAACTTTAATTTTATTTTAGGGTTTTTTTTGTTGCCTCATATTTTAGCATTTGACTTAATAATCATTTGTTTAAGACAGCTGATATCATAGAGGCCATCGGATATACTCTAGCATCTTCTTTTTATCATGCTTAGATTTAATTTATCATAGTATTTCATACTGACAATGACATATTAATAGAAACTTGAAATCTGTGATCCTTTCCTGCAAAATTCTTCCTGAATAAAAAGTTATCTTCTCTGTTATACAGAAAAAGGGTGAAATTTCAAATTTTAATATTGCTGTATGAAATGTTCTGTTCTTTCAGGCATGTTGAAAAAGTAGTAGCAGCATTTCGTTGTCTTTCCTCATACACTGTTCTAATACCCATTGACCCCAAATTAAGTATACAAATTATTGAAGTGACTGTGGCATGGGAGATACTGGTTCTCCCAAGCAGACCCTTTCACTTACAGACACCATACTCTATCCACAGCATATAAAATGGAACTTATCTCAGTACCCTTAACCTCTCTTCCTTCTGAATTTAGGAAATGGTGAAATAAATTTGGAAGTTACCCTCTGCTCCCAAAATTGTTTGTATAAAATAATTGAAATTTTGCAAAAGATATCATCTTGCTCCTTGTGTGCATTGTTTTTCCTCCTGCAAATTCCAAATAAAATCATTTGCAGATTAAATACTAACCCTAGTTCTTTGTTTGTGTCTGCCAAAGAGGTGAGTTATCTCTCATTTTACACCTGAGAAGTGTAAAAACCAGCAAAAGCACATTTTCTTGAATGTTTAATAAATTCTGACTGAAGTGTACTATTACTAAACATCAAATAAAAGAAAATAGAGTTAGAATTATCAGAACATGGGCCTAAAGTCAGCCAAAATTAGTACTTTCACTATTCTCATGAGGAGTGGAAAGCCTTCTCACTGAAACTTGAAGTCAATATAGTTAGACATTTGCAAATCTTTTACAAACTCAGAGATGGGTGCATGAATGAAGAGTAAGTGTTATAGTGCAGTTAAATCTGGAGCTCTGAAAATTCCACATCAAAATTCATGGCCACTGAAGTGAGGAAACTCTACCAGAATAAAGAAAAACCCAAGATTAGTACAGAATTTATGTCCTTTTCCTAAATTTCATGACAGACCAACATCCACGTGTTGTCATCAAATTGCAAAGCTCTCAAACCTTCTCCGTGATTTCTCATGGGCAGCTCCTCACAGCACTAATTCCTTCTTTACAGCCAACAACTCCAACTCTTTTCACAGCACAGCCAACAAACTCTTTTGTAACCCTCGTCTTCTTATTGGACACAGCTGTGGCCTGTTAAGGGCAGGCCTGTTCCTAATTTTTGGTGATCAGTACAGCTGCAGCTCCTCAAGTGTGAGACTACCTTCTGCACTATCTTTATTTTCTTACATTCTATCTCTCCACATTCATGGTACCTTTGCTTGACTCAGAATAGCAGTTCTCACCTCTTCAGAGAAAAAGACATGGCTTAATGCTTTTAGTCACAGAAAGTATTCTCGATACTGGCTTTCTATTTACTATCAAATTAAATGTAAAATACCATGCATACCAGGAATTTTACTTAGCAATCTTTGGCATTAAAAACCATAAATGGAATACATATATATATGGAGTATATTTAAAATGGGATAGCAAAAAGGGTAATTAAGTACTGATACTCAATGGTTGAGATTAATTCCACAAAGAGGTCTTCTGTTTGAAGAAACTTTGAGTTGGAAATTGTCTTGTTTATTTTAAAAAGTAGCTATTCTTGTCAACAGGCTGACTCAGCCTTGGTAAATCCCATACATGCTTTGAGGATTCTCATTTATAGAAGTACTTATATTTATTTTCACTGATAAGAGACATTCATGATTTCTGAAGAAATAGAGTGGGCTATGTCAAAAAACTAATGAGTTTTTACCCTCCTTTTTTCACTCCTAAATGCAAAAATACTTCCCATTTGGAAAGGAGAAAATGAAAACCATACAAATCTATGCGGAGGTAAGAATGCCCCAGAGTAGAAAGAAAGTTTTGCTTCAAAATTTCATGCAAATGTTTCTTTTTTCACCTTTTAGCACTTCCTTTGCAAGGGATACTCTTCTGGCATGCTTAAGCTGAATCCATATTGCTGCAATATTTCTTGCAGCAATTTAACTCCAATACTCTCTTTATTGCTCATGACTTGCTTTGAGCAATCTCTGTACGAAGGAGCTCGATGGGGACTGAAAGTGGAGGGGAAGGAAGTCAAGGATAATGTTCCTGTTCCAGATTCAACATTATTTCTGAAAAAGCAATTTGTGAAAAACTGTTTGCAAAATTAACTTCCAGAATAACTGAGAAGTGTGAATACTTTTTGCAGCTGATTTTATCTTTGGGGCTTTGTGGTGTCTGTGTAATGGGAACTAATGGACTTGGAAAAAAAAAGTAGCTTTTATTGCTGCAAGTTGACTTGCTGCCAGAAATTCTTCAACCTCTGTGCCTTGCAGTCAATCAGACACTTGAATAGCCTGGACTTACAATCTTAGGAAAACTTTGCCTGAAGGTGCAGTAAAAAACCTAACACACTCAAACAGTAGAAATACTTTGGTTTTGCCCTTTCTGAAGGCATAAAAAAAAAAAATCAAAACCAAAAAACTAAATAAACACCCATCACGCCTAAATAAATAACGAATACCTGAAAACAGTTTTTCAACTGTAGTGGAAGTAAAAATTATTACATAAACAACAAATCTCATTACTCTTTGGGAGTCCTTTCCAATATATTTTTTACAAGACCACAAAGGAAAAACCAATCATGGATGGAGGTCCTAATCTATCATGGCAAGTGTTAGAGAGCTTACCAGAAAAGGATTGGTAACTCTGCCAATAGCTAGCTACAAATTCTAATTTTAGAAGTCTTCAGCTTTTCCTGATTTTTTTTTTTTTTTTTAGTACTCTGATCCTTGAATTGAAGTCACTGCTTGTAATTTATTATTTTGTCCGTCTGAAGTAACCCTTAAGGAGCAGTGAGTGAGTTGCCTTGGAAGCCTTGCTGTGGATGGCAACAAGACTGAGTCTCCACCCTGACTTTCTGCTCTTTTGACTTAATAGATCTGCACAGATACCAAAAAGTTACTTGTGCTCAAACGCTTACCTGGATTACAACCCCTAGCAGCTGACCTGCATTTTGTGTTCAGGCACTTCATGATGCTTCCATTCTCTTTTATCTGCTGCATAAATTAACTTCACAATTAGGTTTTGGTCCAATAGAGTAAATTCTCTTCATGCCAGCTTTTAGGGTGCTATGTTTTAGATTTGTGACCAAAACAGTGTTGATAACTATCAGGATTGTGTACCCAAGCTGGTCACTTGCTCATTCCCCCCAGGTGAGACAGGGGAGAAAATCAAAAGAGTAATAGTGAGAAAACTCATAGGCTGAGATTAAAATGGTTTAATAGAGAAAGAAAAACCCACGCGCTCAAGCAGAACAAGGAATTAATTTACCACTTTTCATGGGCAAGCAGGTGCTCAGCTATCCTCAGGAGAGAAGGGCTCCATCAGGCATAACAGAGACTTGGTAGGACAGACACCATCATGCTGAACATCCCTCACTTCCTCCTTTTTTCCCCAGTTTTATATGCTGATCATGACACCATATGGTCTGCAATATCCCTTTGGTCCGCTGGAGTCAAAAGCAAAATGAAAACATCCCTTAATTATCAACACCATTTCCAGTGTAAATTTAAAGCAGAGCCCCATGCCAGCTACCGTGCAGTAAAATTTACTCTGCCTCAGCTAAAACCAGCTCAGTAGCTCAGAGATGTTTTAGTTATTGCTGAGCTTGCACAGCGTCAAGGTCTTTTCTGCACCTCATTCCACCCCACCAGCCAGGAGGCTGGGGGTGCACAATGACTTGGGAAGGGACACAGCTGGAAAAGATGACTCCTTCTGACCCAAGGGATATTCCATACTGCATTGTGCTCTTTACTAAAAGCCAGGGGAAGAAGGAGAAAGGGAGAGACATCTGGGATAAAAGCACTTCTCTTCCAAAGGAACCATTACAAAGGATAAAGTCCTATTTATTTAGTGTGTTGGTTTTGCGCAGCCTGATTTTTGAAATCTATCACAGAGGTGCCTTCTATGAGAAGCTGCTGGAAGCTTCCACATGTCCAGCAGAGCCAATCCCTGATGGCTCTGAGGATGGACATGCTGCTGGCCAAAACTGGGCCCATTAGAGGGGTTGGTAATGACTCTGTGAAAACATATTTAAGAAGAAAATCAAAACAAAGTGGGCTATGTGCAGTTCTTTTCCTAGTTAGAGAAGAAAATGAGGTGAGAACCTGTGAGGGAAACAACATGGACATACCCAGGTCAGTGCAGGAGGAGGGGAGGAGCTGCTCCAGGCACCTGAGCCGAGATCCCTCTGCAGGCCACGGTGAGACCCGGGTGAAGCAGCTGTGCCCCTGCAGCCATGGGGATCCCTGGGGATGCAGAGATCCACCCACAGCCCGTGGGGATCCATGGGGATGCAGAGATCGACCCACAGCCCATGGGGATCCATGGGGGATGCAGAGATCCACCCACAGCCCATGGGGATCCATGGGGGATGCAGAGATCCACCCACAGCCCCTGGGGATCCCTGGGGGATGCAGAGATCCACCCACAGCCTGTGGGGATCCATGGGGGATGCAGAGATCCACCCACAGCCCGTGGGGATCCCTGGGGGATGCAGAGATCCACCCACAGCCCATGGGGATCCCTGGGGGATGCAGAAATCCACCCACAGCCCGTGGGGATCCAGGGGGATGCAGAGATCCACCCACAGCCCGTGAGGAGGTGCCCATGCTGGAGCAGCTGGATGCCTGGAGGGGGCTGAGATCCAGTGGGAAACCCAGTGGAGAGAGAGATCCCTGCTTCCAGGCTGGAGCAGCCTGTCCTTGGAAGACTGCACCCCATGGAAGAGTGACCCAAGCCACAGTAGTTTGGGGAGAACTGTGTGCACATGGGAGGGACTGGCACTGCAGCAGTTTTGGGCAAACTGCTGCTCATGAGGTTTGGAGCCATGCTGGAGAAATTCAGAGAACTGTTTCCTGTGGGAGAGACCCCACGATCTCACAGGGGAAGGACTCCTCTCCTTCAGCAGCAGAAGAAAACCTCGGGGGACAAACTGACCAGAACTGACCATCCTCTGTCTCCCTGCGCTGTTGGCGGGAAGGAGGGAGGGGTTGGAGGAGGAGAAGATGGTTTATTTCACTTTTCATTATGCTCCTCTGATATTGTTAGTAATAAATTCACTTCATACCTTTAAGCTGAGCCTGTTTTGCCCTCGGAGTGTTTTTTCCTGGTCCTTATCTCCTCATGAGCCCTTTGTTAATTTTTTTCTCTTCTCTGCTTAGCTGTAACAGGGGAGGGTAAGTGAGCAGCTTTTGTGGGTGCTTGGCATTTGGCCAGCATCTCCAACCATGAAACTTAGAAATGGCAAAATATCTGGAAAGCAGTAAATAGATTCTGTATTTTGTTTTGTTTGTGTGTGAAGTTTTGGCTTTACCAATTAAACTGTCTTTATTTCAACCCACGAGTATTCTCACTTTTACCTTTCTGATCCTCTCCCACATTCCGCTGGGTAGGGAGTGACAGAACAGCTGTATGGTGCTGAGCTGCCTACTGAGGTAAAACTACCATAACAATTATACAGTTTTGTTTAAAAAAATGTTTAATGACATCTATGACAGGTTTGGATTTTTTAGTTTTTAAATAAAATATGAAATTTTTTCCATTCTTACATGTTTCTAACAATCAGGACCCCCATGGAGGAGGCAAATTTTAGTTATTACTTGGGATGTCAATTAAAAGCTAGTTTGCTGCATCATATTAATAACCTGAATATTGTAACACAGAAGAAGAAACCAGCTGCAAAGGCACATGCACATACAACGTGCTGCAAAAAGAAAAAACTAGAAGAATTTCTGAAATAATGAAAAAGATATATAAAATATATTTCAAATTACAGAACCATTCTATTTATAGTAGTGCTCTGCACTTGCATGTAAACACAATTCTATATAGAAATGTAATCAAGAATCAAGATGACCAAGTTGTTTAATCAGCAATTATTTTCCTTTAGCTGAAGACAGCAAACCAGCAGTGAGGCGATTACATGTTATGATACGTATAATTTTTTTGCTCCATACAAACTGTGGTCTTAAAGACACCTTTCTCCTCTCAAACACCAACATATAACTACATTTTCCAAAGTAACATCATTATCACATGTCCACCCATTAGAGTGAGATATTTGTAGTGAATCTCAACAGATACATTTTGTTATATTTGCCATGTTTTATTTTAACCACTACAAATGTAGCAGTTTTTTTCTATTCTGTTCCTCACTTATAAATGATGCTGTGGTCCTTTAAGATTCTGAGGAACCTAAGAATTGATCAGGTGAAGTCCCTGACTTTTTTCAGTCCTGGCACTGAAAAAGGGAAAAATCACACCCATTTTTAAAAAGGGTAAAAATGAGGACCCTGGGAACTACTTACCATTCAGTCTTTGTGACCAGTGAGCTGAGGGAAGAGATCCTCCTGGAAGGTATTTCAAGGCATGTGAATGACAAGGAAGTGACTAGAGATATCCACATGGCTTCATGAAACAAAAATTCTGCCTGGATGATCTCTGGCTGTCTACCATGGAGTAGCCATGTTGGGGGGTAAAGAGTAACAAATGTCTTCTGTAAGGCCTTTGACACAATTCTACACAACACTGCTACACTGGCATATTTAGTTTGATGGATAGGCTATTCAATAGGAAAGGAATTGAAAGGATGGAGGCATCCAAAGAGTTGCAGTCAATGGCTTAATCTCCAAATGGAGACCAGCACCAAGGGGTGTTTGCCAGAGGCGCACATTTGCCCTGATAGTGGGAGTGAGCATCTGCAGCATCTGGATGATCCCAAGCTAAGTGGTGCAGTTGGTACACTTGAGGGAAGGAATGCCATCCCTAGGACAGAATTGAGGATTGGTTCTGTGTGAACTTCAAGAAGTACATCAAGGCCAAGTGTGAGGTCTGCAGCTTGGTCAAGGCAAACTGGTGTATAGGTTGGGTGTTAAATAGATTGGGAGCAGTCTTACAGAGAAGGAATCACAATTACAATAGCAGTAGATATTGGTAGCTGTTTTTTAACCTGGAAGAGGACAAATTTGGATCAGATGTGAAGAAGAAATTTTTCACATTGAGGATGATGAGATACCAGAATAGGCTTCCCTGAGAAGTTGTGGATTCTCCTTCCATGGTGGCAAAGGTCAGGTTAGACAAGGGTTGAAGCAACCTGATCAAGTGAAAGGCATCCCTGCCCATGGCAGGGACTGGGATTGGATGGGAGCTAGGTGATCTTCAAAGGTCCTTTAAAACCATTTTTTTTCCTATGATTCTATGAATTTGCATTATATATCCCATGAGGCTTTATGGTATATTTTGTGGAGGGTTTTCTTCAGACTTGTTTTCAGCATTGCACTGAAAAACTATAGAATCCTAACAGAACCAAGTTTTTTCACATTCTCTTAAAATTATTATTTTATTTATACATAAAGTTTTTCTTGCTAAATGCTTGATAATGGAACTGTAGTCAGTTGCTTTTAGTAAAGACTTCTCAAAGTAGACAAAGAAAGCAATAAATCTCAAATTCATGCACATGCCTTCACACACATTTCATTCACACAGAAAGTAGGTGTGAAACAAACTTGTGCTTTCTAGACAATCTGAGAGAAGAATAACGTGGTCAGGAATTATTTTAGGTAGCAGATGACGTGAAATTAAGTACAACAGGCCAAATCAGATTGTCAAGGTGCTGTATCAGCTTGGACCACCTCTGATCTAACAGTGGTCTGCCCAATACTCAGGGAAAAAGGGCTTGGGCCACACACCCACTGTGCATGGCAATTCCAGACAATGAAGCTCACTCTATGAACTGCAGCTCTCCAGTGGCAAGTACGAATAGAACCCTAATTTCCTACTTAGAAAGGCTTCCTACTGAATTAAAGATGAAGAAAATACACTGAACTCTGACTGCAAGTCTGCCTGTTAGGCTGTTTCCCTTAAGGACTATTGTACTTTGCTCAAACTTACAAATGACAGCTTTAAAATACACAAAAGTGTTTAACTATGGCACACATGCCTTAGTTTAAAGGATCAATACAACAAAGAATTGCTAATATGTATTCTTCCTGAGTACAGTCATTGTATGCCAAACTGCTTAATTTATTTATGAACATCAGCTGCTTTTGTAGATGTTTTCATTTCCATCTGCATTGCATCTTTTTTTTTTCTACTTCATGAAAATTCACTGAAACAGACTTCTGCAAGACCAATAATTGGGCACATAATATAAACACCAATTTGCTGGGGTAAAAAATAGCAAGCCTCTGGAATTTAATAGAAAATTCATAGGCGTTCCTTTTTGCTTCTTCTTTTTTCCTGCTTTCTGCAGCCCCCCACTTTTCCCATACTGTCCTGTGACACATGCAGGTTTAGTAGCACTAAATGCTTGCCTAGCAAATTACCCTGGGTGCACTGCAATATATTTGAAAATGCTGCAAGCAGTAATCTGCAGTTATTTCCAGTACCACTGAAATGCATCTATTACAGTTTTCAATTCTCACTACCACCTTTCACTTGTATGAATTTTAGATTCAGTCCCCATTACACCTCTGATTGCAATAAGAATTTTCCTTACTGTCCTTAGTGTGAATATAAGATAAAGATCATAGTGTAGCAGCTCCACAATCCATCATCTAAAATCTCTATTTCCATTAAGAGTACTGTTGTGTGGAATGCAAAAAACAGTTTTTCACTCTGCATGATGACAATAAGTGAACAGAGAAATTTTGCGGTAATACTAGTGGTAGAGGGCCTAGTGGTATTTCTTCATTGTATGAGAGAAGAAAAGGGGTGAAGTTACAGAATCTTTTTCTCAGATTAACTATGACAAGAAAAGTCTATCAGCTGCTGTGCGAAGGAAGCACAAACATGCTGGAAAGACCCATTTTGGAAATAGAGTTTTGGTCTCATCAGAGCAAAGCATTTAAAATACAAATATGGCCAAGTTGGGTGTCTTACTTTTATCATAAAACTAATGCAAACATTGGATTTTAGTAGACTTCAACTAAATACAATGAAAATTCATGATGTTCAGTGTTTTCATCACTGGCTTTAATCTCTAACAAAGTCCAGACCCTTAAGCAAGTAAAGAGATACTTTTCTATTAAAAATGACACTGAAGAATCCTCATAAGCAAAACACAGGTGATATATTTCAATACCACTATATGAAGCAATAAAATGGATATACATAGGGTTTTTTTACTGAAATCAGTTCTGGTTTTTATTTTCTTTTTTCTTTTTCTCTTTTTTTTTTTTTAACAGCATCTCAGTTTCTATTTGCTTATAAGCTAAGAGAAAACAGACGTTAAGCTAAATAGCACACAATTATGGCTTTTTCATGTAAGGTTAAGAGAAAAAAGCTTTTTGTGCAGTGCCAGTCCTACATATTTTTGCCAACCTGCGATATGTCTTTTCTTCCTCTTTTCAGCTTACTGATTAATAAGAAATTCCATGGCCTGTGGTGGCATACATATCTGTGGTGGCAAGCATACACTCCATTACTGTCTGAGATATCAAAACTTTGCTTAATTTGAGATGTGGCTGCTTTAAAAAGAATGTGAACTGTGGTAATACATGTACATGAAATTGCATGCATTGCAGGAATGTTTCCAGTTACGTGACAGAGGGTGTACGTCTTTCAAAGGAAGAGAGAAATACGTAAAGGAGTGGCAGCTCCAAGAGAAAAAAAAAAAAGAAAAAGAAAAAGGTTAAATAAATTTAAAAAGCAAATACTTTCAATGAGAAAAAAATAAACATAACTTACAGTTGACCCTGGCCAGCTTTAATTTATGGGGTGAAAATGGGACATGCTCAAGCTATCTTATACAACCATAACACAGAAAACCATACACACATTTAGGACTCAATAAGTGCACTATTTACTAGACAGGTATTTTCATAACCATACTACATGCATATCTTAGTTTAACATTACTATGACTACAATCAACTAATATCAGTTTGGAAAATATACACACGCTGAATCGTGGTATGCATTGTCCAGAATAGAAATAAAAGCTTGTGAAATTACCTTGAAAACACTTCTTCAAAGTAAACTTGATACAGTGGGTAGTATTAGAGACATTGTTTTTTCAATAAGTAAACACCACAGTCTTAGTACCTAACACCTCATCAATATTACTATATAATACTGTTAAATGTGCAAAATGACAGAAGAACAGTTAAACTAGAACATAATGAAGATGGAAAATTGCACAAAATGAAGCAATATGGAAAGAGTATTGCTGATTTGTTCATTCCATAAGAAGTACGAAATTATATAAAGCAGCTCTGCTACTCAGAAAAGTCTCATAAAAGAGAATTTAAAATTGTTTTGTGGACCTGATGACCTCTAGATTTGACCTGTTTCCTGATGAAATTTGCATCTTTAAAAAAAGGAGAGCTCTGCTTTCTCCTCACATCACTTTGAAGACTTTTTTTTTTTATTAATATAATTCAAAATATAAAATTTTATCCAATAAAAAGATGAAAAGATGAAATTTCTAAAAGAAAAATTCTGATTCTAGATGTGCTTAGAAAAAAACCTCATCTGCGACATTATTACATAAAATATTACAGCCACATGGGACCAAATAATTATTTTGTAAGTTCCATGGGGTGCTACAAAAACCCAGATGGCATTAGGCTTTACATCTTTGCAACTCATTTTGTTTTATACATTTTAGCACAACATATTTTTATAATACCAAATAAATATAAAAAACTAGTCACTGACGTTCCTTAAAAGAAAATTAAACTGTTCCCCACAGATTTGTTCAGGAAAGGCATGAAGAAACAACTTCCTTAAAAGAATGAAACAAACAAGTCATCATTTAGTACACTAAAGGTCAGCTCAATGTGTTGAACTCAATGGAAGAGCTTGAAAGAAATTAGGCAAATTTGAAATTCTTTTATCTCTATGGGAGCTGCAAATTCTTGGTGGATAAGACCTCAAA
Source organism: Fringilla coelebs (assembly GCF_963513975.1). Lineage (NCBI taxonomy): Eukaryota > Metazoa > Chordata > Aves > Passeriformes > Fringillidae > Fringilla > Fringilla coelebs. The sequence goes on from NC_140028.1 coordinate 32,044,928, forward strand.
TGGAGAATGTTCCAGACAGTGTTATATTCTGACCATTAGGAAATACACATATTTGAACTCCCACATATAGAAGTATTCCATTATAATGTAACAAAGCATATTCTCCGCATGGTGTTTCTCATGTATTAAACATGACAGTGTAATGATTTGTGCACTGTTATTTCAGTGAAATTATGAGCTGCACATTCTCACTGAAGCAGTCCATGTCCTCTTTTTCAAACTTTCAAAATGTATGCCAACAGCTGTTCTGTTGAGAAACTGTCAAGGCTCCTTTTTTTTTCCTTCTACAAAACCAGATATTTCTCATTAATAGAGCAAACATTTAAAACATGACTAAAAGTAGTAAAATACTCTCCTCATTTGGTATCTCTGGGTGGCTTTCAGAGTTTATATGATAAGAAATGTTGTATAGTTTGTAGACTTGGTACAACTTTAAAGCAGCCTTACAATATATGACATATGATTTGGGCTGATTTTGCAAAGTTGTACCTTATTACCCTGAATTTTATCTAGGTCACTTTAATTCTACAAATTGGCTCTTACAGATATAAAGAATGAGAATGGGAATGGGACACAGGACTTGTATTTATATCTCCAAAATATTTATTTAAATTCAGTACAACATCCCATGCAAACAAAATTACTTCCTAGTATTGTAAATAATAATTATTCTTGGCTAAAAAAAATCTATTCATGCCAAATTTAATTTTTGGGCAGGAGCACATTTATTAATAAAGAAAAGATCTAGAAAGAGTGGATGCCAACCAAGAGCTAGCTTTTACAGATGAAAACAACTTTTATGGGAAATATACAACACTATAAACATAATTCAACACTCTTAAAAACATCAAGGTTAAAGTTATATTTTAAATAAATTTATGTCTACAAAATTAATAATTACAACATGAACACCAACAAATCCATATACGGTTTAACAAGTGCACTGATTTTCAAAATGCTACCTGGAAACTTGCTTGCTGAAGCATACTGTATGACTGTGTTTCATATTGTGACAAGGCAAACTTCCTAACTTCTTTGATATCAGTTTAACTCCACTCTAATTCTGTTTGAAGCTAAATGTTGATTCATGTATTTTTCAAAGCTGACTCTTTTTAAAAATGTCTATCATTGAACAGCCTACTGACACATCTGGCAGAGTCACATGAATGCAGATGGAATTCTCACTGAGCAGACATCTTTAAATGGAAAAATCAGCATTGTTCAATGTTTGCAAGATCATTGGTAAGATGCATTCTGCATTTAATGTACACATGTCCTCATCAAAGGAGCAGGAATTTAACAAGGGTAACTAACCACTTGACTCCCCAGAAGCTCATAAGCTCTGAATTTAGCACTATAGTCAGGTTAAAGTTTTTCTCACAGTGTGATAAATACTATTTAATCAACAATTATAATCATCATGTTAGCTCATTGGAAATAATAGAGTTACATTTTATTTTCTCAACATTTTTTAAGCTGTTCATTCCATTATGAAAACAGCTACTTCTGTGGAAATTGATATTTTCTCAAAATAGATTTTAACTCGCTTATGCTTATAAAGCACTGACAACAAATTGCTTTGAGCTACACTTGCAAAAACCAATTTTTTTAAAAAATGGGGACAAATATTTCTACCATTTGTCTTGTACAACTAATACTTGGGGTTGTACAACAGACTTTTTTCTGCTCTTTACATAAGAAAACCCCAATGAAATATGATAGACTATCCATCATAACCTGATTTTGAAATATAGTCCCTGAATCTTCTTTTGAAAACCAGAATCTAACTTGACCAAATAAGAACAGGTTGCACTGTTGCAAAACAGGAATGAGATATTCTAACCAGCCCAGAAATCTTGATGAAAAACATCTATAGTAACCTTAATCTCTAGACCCACAACGTGCAAAGGCTACGATGAAATCCTCGTTAGCTTGTTTCCTGAATTCTGTAGGATTGGGAGAATAGAAATAGAAATTTAACATCAGTTATTAACACTGGTAAATTTTAACTCTTCACAGTTCATCCTAAAAAAACATCTGCCAGTTTCCTCATAAAAATTTGGTTCAGTTCAGCTGAAGGAACCATCTAATACACTTCTTGCTAAGGAAGAAGCCTGAGTTATTTTGCACAGGTAATTTTTCAACTGTAAGACCTAGTGCTGAATGGGAAACAATTTCATGTTGTAAATAGAGTTATAGTGTTTAAGCATACTAAATATATGTCTAGTGTACATAATTCCTGCTATTCACCAGCCAGCTTTTACAACAGGGGATGTCTGAGGCACCACAATCTGAGACACACTAAAGTAACATGATAAGACTGCAGATAAGACTTCACAATAGTGTAAGATTTGCATCTGTCCTTTGCCATATCTGTCAGCCCTGCATATCAGAGATACTGTCATACATGTAAAGTGGAGCCAGATAGACATGTGAGCAACCTAATCAAGTTCAGACAAGTTCAAAAAGCAATTCAGCTTCTCAAATGCCAGTGTCTGCTTTACTGTGGCCTGAATAACTCAAATAATAAAGAATATCACAGAATTACAGAATTGTTTAGGTTGGAAGGTGCCTTGTGAGATCATCTAGTCCAACCTTTCTGTTCACACAGAGTGATCTAGAGTGGATTGCCCAGAATCAGGTCCAGGTTGGTTTTGAGTATCTTCACAAGTAGAGATTTCACAACTTATCATGCACTAATGTTTGACCACCCACGCAGTAGAAAGCTTTTTCATGCATTCAAGTAAAACTTTCTGTATTTTCAGTTGTGGCCATTGCCTCTTGTCCTATCAGTGGGCTCTACCGACAAGTATCTGGTTGTTATACAGCATCCCGTGTCTGTATGTGTTAGTAAGATCCTCCTGAGTCATCTCTTCCCCAGGCTGAATACTCCCATTTCATTCAGCTTCTTCTCATGTGAGAGGCTTCAGTCCCTTAATCCTTCTTGCACTGAAGGGCCCAGAATTGAACACAGTACTTGAGATATGTCTCACCAGTGCTGAGTAGAGGGGAAAGTTCACTGTCCTTGACTTGTTGGAAATGTTCTTCAAAATGCAGCCTCGTACCCTGTCAGCCTTCTTTGCTGCTGACTGGCCGTCAGTCTTCTGGCCAGATTCCTATTTACCAGGACTCCAAGACCTTTCTCTGCCAAGATACTTTCCAGCTGGTTTTATATGGGTGCTGGAGTTTATAATTCTCCAGGTTCAGGACTTTGCATTTCCCCTCATGGAACATCATGGGATTTCCTTCAGCTTAATTCTTCATCCTGTCAAGATCCCTCCAAACAGCAGATCCCTTGTTGTATCAGCCACTTCTCACACTTTATTATCATCTGTGAACTTGCTGGGGGTGCAGTCTGTGCTACTGTTCAGGTCATTAATGAACACATCAAAGAGTATTGGCCCCAGTACCAATCCCTGGGGTACACTACTAGTTACTTGCCTCCAACTGGACTTCATGCCACTTAACATAACTTTCTGGACCCAGCTACTAAGCCAATTTTCAGTCTACATCACTCTCCACCTATCTAACCTGTTATCTGTCGTCTCATCTGTAAGGATGTTATTGGACACAGGGTGAAAGGCTTTACTAGAATCAATGTAAAGAACACTCACTGCTCTCCTGTTGTCCTCCAAGATAATCAGTTAATTGTGGAATGTTGGTTAAACATGATTTCGCTTTTGTAAATCCATGCTGACTACTCCAAATTATCTTCCTGTACTTCAAGTGTTTGGAGATTGTTGCAAGGATTATTGTTCCATCATCTTCCCAGAGACTGAGTGGGTTGACTAGCCTGTGGTTCCTCAAGTCTTCCTTTTCGCCCTTCTTGAAGGGTATTTCACAGCAAACACTTGAATTTACATGTCTTAATGTGTCTGAATTCCACTAGAGATGTAAAAAATTGCATGAAAACCTAACAAAGTACACAGGGAATCAGTCTGGTTATATAGCCTCCAAACACTATACCCTCTGTATTTCATTAAATAGGTTTTTATTACAAGGCACGGTTTATATTTAGCTGATATTCATCTGGCAAGAAAGCCACGAGGCAGAAATTGCTCCCATACTCTGTTGCCATATAACATCATATAACCTGTACCCAAATCCATGTAAAATATTGTTTGGGAAACAGAGAAACTCCAATCACACTCATACACAATGAACTCTCTAGGAACTTTTCAATTTCATGTCTTTGGGTCACCTGCCTGATAAAGCCTTTCACTCTCTTACAGCTGTATGGCTACCCTTAAAGCATAATGACTGCAAACATGAGACAATTTATTCAAAATTTAAATAAAATTAACAGACAATAAGATCCTTCATTTGATGTCATGATTGAAATCTTTGTACTGCTACATGTTGATATGTAAAACACATTTTCTTGATAAACATTGGAGCAGCACTGTTTTTTCCCCCTTACACAAAAAAGTAAAAGGAAAATTATTCACTTGATCTCTTAACTGCAGCATCTGATTTTAGCAAACCACAAAATTTCACAGTGCTTACTAGCACTCTTGAGAAATTATCTTCCTCCCTGATATTGGTACAGCTTGGAGATCACATCTTCATGGGATTTGAAGCACATGATTGGTACCCTCGGGTTTTATGGTTACTTATGTCTGGAGAGACTATTATCTGTCAAGTAACATTGCAGTTTAAGCTATTCTTTTTTCAATAAAAGTTGCAGCCTTGGTCTTTAAACCAATTGTTAGCATGCTGTATATTCTGCTTTCACCTTCCACAGTGGCACACACATTGTCCAGACCATTTATACCGAGCTTTAGTGTTCTTTTCCACAGCAAAAACTCGGCAGCTGTTAATGAATTACATGACCTCCTGAAACAAGGTAGGCCAAATTGTACCCTCAAATACACAACCAAAACTTTCATTGGTTGCAGTCTCTGTAGATTCAATGGGAGGTGATCTCAGATTTGTATCTGAGGGCAGAATGTGACCCAGTGCATCCATTAACTGGCCTTAGTCTGAATAGCTCTTTATCAATTTGGGGAGGAAAGACACAGATTAATGGATGGAGAATTAAAGAGTGAAAAAAATGAGGTCCTTAAAGGTTTCTGATAAGCTGGGAAACTGAACACAACAACAGCTTAAAAAAAGATGCAGAAAAATGCTTAAATATTTTAAAAGTTGGTACTTCTACTAGTCAACACTTTAAAATTTTAAAACTATTATTTTATTTTATTATTATTATATTATTAAAATTACATTTCTTATATTTCAGCTTGGAGAGAAAATTTCAATAATGCTTGGAGGTTTTTTGGACAAAATATAAGTGTTTGTCTCTGAATGGCTGGGGTTGGATGGGAGTTTAAAGATCATCTATTTGATATTTATCATCTAGTCTTGGTGCATTTGGTTCTATTTATTTAAAGTAAAATAGCCCGCATATGCTGCAGTTACTAAAACTTGTAAGGATTCAAAATTAAAATTCAAAGATAAGTTTCATATAAAATAAAAATACCTTAAACTTTAACATAAGGTTTTGACAAAAAAATAGGTAGCTTAATGGATCCAGGTTTCTAACAGAAGTAAGTTTGAGTTATATTCTGGGCAATCTGGGATAGTTTAAAGTAGTTTCTTGCAAGGAGATTGACCCAATAAAACATTAAAAGAATAACAGCACGTTTTGTGCACTTTACTGTTCTGAAACACTTAGGCATTGTAAAATCTAGAGAACTGGTTACAATCATGAATCCAGACTAAAAATTCTGAAGGTGTTCAAGAGGAGCATTGGGATAATCTGCTTAAACCTCAGACGTGCACTTTGTTTGGAGGACTGAAGTTAGATTATTTGATCCCCCACGGGTCACCAGGAAGACAAACAGGCATTTGTGTGAAAATGCTTCAAAAACTTCCCTCTCACCCATTCTTGGGTTGAGCCTTTAAACCAGTAAATCTTGGAACAATAAATTGTGAGTTCATATTTTGACAGTGAATGATTTCAGAGCCCTGACCTGGAAAACTAGTCTCTGCTGGTCCCAATGGATGGCCAAAAAGAGAATTGACAAACCCCAGCCAAGTGAGGACACTATCAAAACCACAGAGTTGGGGTTTATGCCTCTAGCTCCCTTCTCTCAGGGTTCCTTGTCTCCCACACTTCACAGAGGCAGGCACCTAAGAGTAAATTTTATTGCTAAAGGGAGAGGGAGCAGGAAGCACTAAGGCTGAGCCCTAGGAAAGTGCTCAAGCAGAGAAAGCAACCCATCAGCAAAGACCTCTTCCACTCTTTGTCAGGAAAAAGGTCAACCTGCTTGGTGACTCAGTGGCCCTGCAGTAGTTGCTATTTGTAAAAACCCAGGTTGTTTTTCCATCTTGTTATAATACAATTGTATTAATTCAGAATGAAATAAATACCTGTAGTATTCCACAGATGGTGATCTACATTTCAGACAGTATTGAATTTTACAAGAAAACAAGACAGTCCTTGACTGTCTTGCCACCTATTCTGAATTTTCTGTTGCTGAGATGCAATGGTTTAGGAAGTTGCATCACAACAACACTGAATATCTATGGGATCTGTATACAAGGCATGAAAATTTTCAGTTAGAAGGGATATTGGAGAGAGGATTGCATTGAGTTATTACAGATTCTAAAGAGGTTGCTCAGATCATTAATGCCCTCTCAATAGCATATTTATTCTCCATAACAATAAAAAAAAAGTGAAAAAAAAAAAGTTGCTTTACCAAATTATTTTACAGTGGAGTTTTAGCCATTATACTTGAGGAAAACAGAATCATCTACCTTAACAGATATTGCTGGCAAGTATTTAATATCTATTTTTTTAATCTTACTAATTAGAACAAAACTTTTTTCACATCCCATTATATTTAGACCTTCACCAACATTTGAATTTTAAGGAAAAAAATGCACCATTACAGCCTTAAACACCTATCAAAAATACAGCAACACCAATTTAATTGTTTCTGAGGATTGTGCTCAAGGGAAAAAAGAAACATTTAAGAGCTTGTTATAGAATGCATGTGGCTCAAGGTTTATATTTTCTGGTTTCAAACATAAACATGTTTTCAAAGAAACACTCATGTATTAAAGTATTTTCAATAGAATTACTGCCTTCAGTTTGTTTTCACACAAAATATGGGACTCTTTTCAAGTTAATGGATAAATTTGCTCATCTCTTTCTTTATTATCAGGCAAAGATAAATAAGTCTTTTTCATTCAATCTGCTGAGATAACTTGTGCCCATGCGAAAGGTGATCTGTTCTAATCAACTTCGTGAAGTCTGATGGAATTACACTGAACATATTTCATACCTGACACAACTACAGAATGATACAGTTCAGGACAAACATTGGTGACCTGAATAATACATGACAGACAGATGACCGGGTGAGAAAAGTAATTTTTCACCTACACCACTTGAGTTTCTTTATTAAAGGCTGAGACATATTTGATGGAAAGAAGGCTGCTTTGCCAGCTAAAAGCTGGTGTGTTTTATTAATAGCTCAGTCAGTATTCCCTTGCCATTTTACTACTTGAAACATTATTTTGACAATAAAATACTGCATGTATCTAGTTTGCATGGAAAGCACCATGGAAAATACAACCAACACAGCAAAAGAGAAAAAAAAGATTTAAGAAATTAAAGTTGTTAATTTTTTAACTTTAATTCTTAATAGATGCACATATTTCAAAACCATGAAGGAGAAAGGATTCTGGAAATAAAACAACTACATAATCACAGGAGAATATATCAAATATCTGTAATGGAAAGAAATTATCTTTCCCATGAGCTTGCAAGTAGATACAATACTTTTAAAAAGAAATTTACTTTTCATAAAAGTCAAGTAAATTTGGCCTCAACAATAAAATTTTTTTTAATGTGACTTAAATAATGTTTTGTCAAGGAAGGTTGAGGTTAGGACAAACAATAATATCTTAGAAGTTGGCCCATGAAAAGGTGGACTGCCTCAAATATTTCTGTGTTTGAAGGCATACCAAGTTTTACTCTTGGCTGTATTTTTCCTCTGCAGACAGCAGCCAGGACAAATAGTTTTCTACAAATTCATAGTGTGTGACACCAGTGATCCAAAGGCTAGACAGAGACCACATGCTCATGTTGTACTAATGACTCTTGTTTCATCAGTTTAACAAGTAACACATATCACTGTTATCATGAACTCTCAATAATCTCTTTTCTGTGCTCAAATAAGCTCAAAACCTTAAATGAAAACTCAGAAACTTCTTGTGTTGCTGTTTTACTTGCTGTAACAGAAGAACACACCATATATATTTAAACTGCATTTTTTCAGTTCTTTTTTTCTATGGTAGCCTTTTGAAGCTAATTGAATGCACATGTCATACTGAAAATAGTCTAGAAGCTGCTATAAGTTTAAATGTGAATACAAAAATGCTCATGGACCTAGCAAGCAAATATCACTATATAGTCATAAATATTTCACTTGAAAGAATGAGAACTTGCTCTTTGATACTGGAAAATGCACAGAAAGTTACCTGAGAGAAATAAAACTAAGTATGCAGAAGTATGCAGTGTATGATATTGGACAGATTCTGCTAACATTAGAAGAGTTACACATTTATACAACATTTACAATCAGCTTTAGAGGTATACTGCTTAATTAAATTTAAAATAAATTAGACCTAACAGTAATCAGAAGTTGTCCTAGATCTGCAAATACCCTTAAAATCCTCTGCTTTTCTACATATATATATATAGCACAAACACCCCTTTTCACTCAGAAAGATTAGCTTTTCAGGCTTTATTAAGTGGACTCCTCAGACACAAGTAGAACAACAACAAAGAAATTCTTTCCTCTCATATGCCCATACTGCCTTTGTTGTATCCTAACTACAATATAGATTCCTACATGTAAGTAAGCATCAGTATCTCTGGTGAAGCCCACAGGCCCTTCAGGCATTATGTGACAAAAGTTGGGCTGACTGCACTTTACCTAATTAAGTGTTTAAACTGCTGCTTGTAACATTATTTAGTAGGCCAAAAACATCACAATCAATAATGTTGTGCAAAGATATCTTCAAGACAATATTCATAATAATACTTTAGATCACAAACTTTTGTTGAGAGGAGACAGACTATACAATGCTTAAATGGTGATAGGGCTCTCCAGATCTGGGCAGCTACTGGGAAATCAGTGAAAAATGTTTGGTGGGGTTTTCAGGCAATGCAGAACATAATATTTAAATGCTCCCAGTGGTTTTCTGGATTAAAACTTGAGCCTAAATCTCCCGCATCCTCAGCATCAAACATATGCACAAAAATGCACTTGTAAGTCAGAGAGAGAGACTGTTGGAAAACCCTTTTTTATCAAAATGACACAAGCAAGTTACAACCTAAATCTTCTCCAAAAAGATAAATAATTGGTTTTTGTATGTGTTTCTGTGGGTATTTTAGTTAAACACAGTGAGGTGCAATTTTAAAACTTTTGTAGCTTTGAGAGTTCTTACCATAGCAGCCATGCCATTATGGACTACTGCTTTTCTGAATTGAACAGAGATTCTTCACTGTACATAAATTACCAACGTGAGAATATGTTATTTGTGAAGATTAGGCCTAATTCTTTCTCTGCAAAATGCAGATTTCCTCTCAATTTGAACACTTCTTTCCAGAATGGTACAATAAATGTACGTCTCTCCATGTGAACAAACCTGACGTTCATTAACTGAGCTTTTGAGAGTTTGTAACAGCAGTGACTAAGCTGAGATATCTATGAGTTCCTCCAGGAATCAAAGAAATCTGGCATTGTACCCAAACATGGGTAAAAAAAAAAAACGGCAAAACATTCCTAGTGATCTTTGGAAGTCAAATTTTTTCACTGTTGGAAAAACTGAATTTATATATACAGCAGAAATATCCAACTTCCTGTGAGGTAGACAAGCTATATTACATTATACAAAATAACTGGATAGAAAAAATAAATATTAAGTTAAAATTTCTTGAGAGCAATGGGAGGACCAAGCAGAAAGCATCCTCACATCAAATCAGGCCCAGAGATGTCCTGTGGACAGTTCTGGTTTACAATATGGTTTTAGAAGGTCATGTAGTGACAGAACAAGGGAAAATGGATTAACACTGGATGAGGGCAGGTTTAAATTAAATAATTAGGAAAAAATTATTTGTGCAGAAGATGGTGATGCACTTGAACATGCTGCTCAGAGAAATTGTGGATGCCACATTCCCCAGCGTTCAAGGCCAGGTTGGATGGGGCTATGAGCAGCCCTATCTAATGGAGGGTTCCCTACCTATGGCAGGGGGCTGGAACTAGATGATCTTTAAAGTCCCTTCCAACCTGAACAATTCTTTGATTCTGTGATGTGAAAGCTTAGTTAAAATAATAAAATATATACATTTAGAAGCATAACAAATGTGCCCATTTTTTGTATTTTCAATATTAGTCATATGCCTTGGTGTTCTAATTGGATAATGCAAATATCCATTGGACGTGTTGACATATCTTTCCTTCTGTTTTCAATTTGGCCCATGCTGGTCACTAGTTAGTAATTGCAAAAATGATTGAAACCAGAAAGTCATAAGGAAGCCTCTTTTCACCTTCAATTAAGCATGGGTCTGTGCTATTCCAAACATAATCCTTAATCTATGAATCATTCCCTGTGTTACAGCTATTAGCTGCAAAGCTATATCTGTGCTCTCATATTCTCATCACATAATACCAGTATTCCCAGCATATTACCCTACAGGATCTAGTACCCAGTTGCCATACAAGGAACAGGCCCCACTCCCTCTTCTCAGGATGGGATTCAGCTTAAGACTTGTAGAGGTTCCAAGTTTTTGTTTACGACACAACTTCATTTATGTTACTGAAAGTTGAGTTCTGACTTTATATCAAAGGCAAGTATAATGTACTGCTATATAAAAATGTTCAGATTATTGTAACTAAAACTGTCTATCTGGAAACAGGAAAGAAATTTTTTAAAAGGTTCAAAACTACTTTGTGTTCTTTCCTCCTGCTGATCAGTAAGACACAACAGTCAGTTACCATGTATTACAGGTTTAAAGGCTTGTCTTCAACGAGTGCTGAGATCTTCACAGCATTCTATTTTACAAGTAGGCTTAACAGACTACAATATGGAACAGTGGCTGAACCTCATTTCTCAGGATACTTCTGTGGTTTTTTTGCTTCTATGGTGTAGTTTAAAGCTTTTAAACAGCAGCAATGAAGAGTTCCATCAGTGTTTCTCTTTTGGCAGAACTAAGCTTGTTTACCAGGTTACTATTCCTTTGTTTTGATTTTCAGCTTTCATTTTTATTTCTTTTTGGTTCTAGATTTGGGGTTGACTGACCTTTGCTGTTATGCACTACCAAGAAACCCCCTCCTGGTGTGTCCCAGAATCTGGAATTGGAAGGAACTGTGTAGGTTCTTAGCCACACCTGTGGACATTTTAACGAGTAGCTACTTACATACACAACCACAGGGCAGTTGTCTAGTGGAAAGGGATTCAGACTAAACTGTGAACTACAAAATTGTCTTTTAAGTCTGTCTTCATCAGTTCAGTGGAGGAAAATCAAACACCTGTTCGGTTATAAAACATTAAAATGCTTAAAGGCTTTCAATATTCAATCAATAGATACAATCTAATGTGTAAAGCAAGAAAAATAGTAACACTAGATGCTCAAGGAATACCAGGTACATTATGCAAACTGTTCATCAAAACACTTGCCAAAGAAAATCACAGCCTTTTCCAACAAAATTTGTAATTCTTGCTCCTAGAGTTTAAAGGATGACATTCTCTTTGCTGATACAGCCTTTGGTCTTTCTAGCTGCCCTCAATCTATACTAAGCAAGCAAATAAAATTAAAATTACAAAAAGTAAATGAATAAAGTAAATTTTCCATTTCCATTTCTCCTAGAGGGATTCATGTTACATATATTTGATGTTTCTTCTCTTCTTAGGAATTAGCTTTCTCTTCCTGGTTTCTTCCTCCCAAGAGTAATGTTCAGATTACTGTATGCCCACATTTGAGAAAGAAACTCTAACCCATCATATAAATTTCTACAGACACACAAGTTATCCCCATAGTGCATGTAATGCCATACAAACTCTCTTTTCTCTTTTCATACCATTTTTGGTAAACATAATTTTAATTCTAATAATTCTGCCATTTATAGTAAAAGCATTGTCTTCTGAGAAAGGATGCAAATTCCTAAAAATAGGAGAAACTGACCCCTTGAAATCCATTGCCTCTTTAACCTTCCTCTCTCCTTTTGACAATTAACTATAATTGTCAAGAACGTAGAGGAATTCACATTTGAATGTAAATAAAATCACTGCAGAAAGAAAATATGTATATGTATTCATACCAAATTTGATATGACAGTGCAAAAACACCACACAAAATTCCTACTTAAAATTTCACTTTGAAAAAAGGTTTCTTCTCCCTTTTTTTATCAATGCTTCAAAGTGTCTTGATTTAACGGGAAAAATACCACAGAAATCATCTAGCTTTGCTGACTGCCTACCAAAGTGCACAGTTCCTACAATTCTTTCTGCAAAATGTCCTGCTTCTGTTCCAGAAAAAGTAATTTTTTCCCCTTTATTTTCTTTTCTTGTTTCCCTAAAATCTTCTACTCCCTTGATATATAGAAGCCTATTTTTTTTTTACTTGTTCAAAACAATAATGGAATTACCATAAACCCAGAAGTGATGCTGACATCATTGAATTGGTGGGGGAAGTTTCACACTGCACTTGCAGCCTCTCCCTGTTGGTTAACACAAATATGCCATTCAGAACACAATAAAGCCTTAGGCCACCATGATAGCAGCACACATGTATATGTTGATTTCTCTGAAGACTTCTCCTTTACTCAAGCCAGGTTTCTTCCTTATTTTTTATTGTTCTGTAAAAATTAGATGAAATATTTCACTAAAATTTTTTTACTAAAATATTTTTTTACTAAAAATGCAGCACCTGACACGTTTTATATGTCTTTTTCAAAATTAGGAAGGTTGCTGTCATCTGGTGTTCAATATCCACAGCCAATCCCTTTCTCTGACACTCTCATTTCTTAATAATTTTGTTTATTATTTTGCTTTCATCCTTCTGTGCATAATTTTCTATTTGGTACTTAATACATTTTTATCCTGCTTCTTCTACTTTTAGTGCTAATATCATGCAGTTCTCCATGAAATTCTGTGCCTTTCCTTTGGCATGGCTAACCAACATTCAGGAACACACAAATTTCCTCAGCACGCTGGGATTTTTTTGCAGGCGTGAACCAAAATATTTAATTAAATCAGGCTCTTGAAAAACATAAATATTAGATTCACTGCATCTTTTAAACCAACTCTTTATTCTTAAATTCTTTGCTTTTTCCATGCCACTTTCAATCCTCACATAAAATTTAATCAATCTGTCCTCAAGGCTTCCAACTTCTCTTTCTTCTTGCAGAAAGGTTTCAGAAGCAAAACTCTTTGTTTCAGGATACTTGCCTTGTAATCACGCTTTCTCTCAGTGTTTTCAACTTCACAGAGCACTTTAACATGTTAACAGTAATGTTCTATGTCACTTCACATACTAATTTCCCTTTCAGTCCTCTCAAATCAAAACCTTGTCCTTCTGGAGATCTCATTGAACAGAATAACCTATTCATAGCCAAGACTTACTCCTCAAATGTATTTTCTGTTCTTTGTAAGGGATGATCCCACACCAACTGCTTTCCTTTAGACCAGTTCCCTGCAGAGGGGAAACCACATCAGGTCTAATCTCTTTGCTGTAACCAGGATGGTCTTACTCATGCCTTCCGTCTTGTCGGCCAAGGGAGCATGGGAAAGACTGCATGATGGACTGAGCTGTCAGTGAGCGTCTTTCAGTGTCCTTCCCCACATTTTTTACCTGCATATTATGGAAACTGGATTCCTTCATACACTCTACTATTCACTGAGATATTTAATAAAACTTATGACCACATTGCAGCAAAACTGTATTATTTGAATTGCACAGACAGTGGAAGAGATATGAGATTTACTATTATTTTCTTATGCTCTTCTGATTTTGTGGGTAGAGGGTTATGTGATTGTGTGCAAGTCCAGTGTTTAATACAACAGACACTAATTCAAACTATATATTTGAAGTGATGCATAAGTAAAGTTATGTAAATGTCACATTATAATGAAGAAAGTCTCGATCTACAGAAAAACACATGGATATATTCATACTATACACTTCAGAGACACTCTTCTAAGAAATATGGCTGTTAGAAGACTGGACTAAATAAAAGGAGAATTTGCAATATCATGGAAAAAGAAAAAACAAAAAGGAAGGAAATATATTGGTGAAGATGGCTTCTTTTCCAAAAATTTATTCTAAAAATAAATTCTATTTGAGGTGAGATTTTTCTAAAATTATTCTTGACTATTTTATCACTGGGTTACCTTAAGAAGAATTTCATGAAGGCTATGGTGACCTAAATATTAATTTTTTCCTATCCACAGGATAGACAACATTCATCCCACACATGAAGTGGATATGTTTCTGTTTGAGGAAATATTTGCTTAATTTTATGAGCTGTAGCTACATTGTTAATTCAGATCTGGTTCTTAAGTTTCCAGGGTAAGTGGTCACCTCAGGCTAATACTCTATGCTGTAGGTCTAGTAAATGAATAAGTACAGCTCTCCACTATACCATACCTGCCAGCTCTCAACCTTTTAATCTGATACATAGCTTTATGGAAGTATTTCTAGTCACAGCATAAAGTCTTGTATTTATCTCAACATGTATTCTTCACCTCCTCTTCTGCTGTATGTTGCTTTTCGTGCAGTTCCTGGATATCCCATTTTAAAACCCAGGACACCCAGAAAGAATGTAGGTTGTTTTTAGCTTAAAGGGAGAAAATTTCTAATTAAAATGTGTAAATCCTTCTGTTCCACATATTTTTAAAAAGGGGTTAGCGCCAACACTCACAATTTTCCGAGAACTATCCCTCCAGCTACTGTGTGCACTACATAAGGGAGTAGAGCCAGTTTCAGCCACTTATGAAACTCAGTGTATTTGCAGAGGGGCCAAATACAACAATCAACTGTATGAACTACAGAAACCTTCAGCAATCCAGTGGTGAAATACCTGGATTTGAGCCATTTTTCCATTTGAATGTGAGGAGAAGTAGTGGGACTTTTACTCTTTGCACTCTGAGCTTGCAGAAGTTTCCTGTGCATATTTTCTTTATTTAAGGAAGTTTTAAAAATAAAAAATGAAAGAACCCTAAAAATAGAAACTACACCAGTAAGTCAGTAGCTACTTATGACAACGGGAAGATCTTTCATACAAAAAGCAGTTTTGAGAAGTGAAATAATTCTGGCTGTGACATAAAATTTCTACCTCTCTTTAGCTAGATTAAGATGAAAAGATGACAACATATAATTTCTTTCTTCTAGTCTGAGGGAAACAGCAGGTCCCCTCTGACTCTGGTTAGGTCCCAGCATAGTTCACCACAATATATTTGTTTACTTAACACATCTTAAGTTGGTAATGTAACTGTAAAATCTGACAACATAGGTGGGTAGAAAGCCAGAAAAGTATTGAAATCCTTTCTCCTCCAATACCTAGATTCTTGTACAATCTCCAAGGAATAACCTTCCTAATTTTCTTCATGAAGATAATTTATGTTGACATGATATGTCTTTCTTCAACTCTAGTGAAACCTGAGCTCCTAATTAAAAGCTTCTTCTCTTCCCCCAGATTCAGCAAAGCTGAACTGGCAGTATTAAGATTTCAAAGGGTACACACAGTGAATGTAACAGGAAAAAAAAAAAAAAAAAGTAGTGTGCTCCCAAAATAAAAAAACCACTAACAAACACAAAAAAAATAAAAAGGCTCCTGCAATGACAGAAGCAACATGGGAACTGCTACTGTAACACAACATAAGATTCATAAGATTTTTGAGATTGTTCTGTGATAAGCAATCCCCTTTGGCCTGTGTTTTTTACATTCTTTTGACAACCAAGTTCCCGATACCCAACTTTAAGAATAAAGAAGACATTTAAAAGTTCCCTCAAATCAGAGCAAGACAGTAACCACAGATTTTGTCAGTTTCAGAAACAAACTCCAAGATCAATGTATTTCAAAATATGCTAAATGGTTTGTCTGTCTTCAATTGGATAAACCTTTTTTTTCATAATTTGTTAGATCTTTTTTATTGTTTGGAAAGCAAAATGTGAAAGATTTAATGTAGTCATACCTGCCAGATTTACTACCATGACAGAGCACTTGCAATTCATTTTAGGTGTGAGGTTGACTAAATGTCATCATTTGCTCTACTTGAAATATATTCCATATGAAATTTGAGATCCAAAGCACTTTCACATATTTTTTTTCTGAGGGAGTGGCTCCTTCAAGCATACTGCCAGTCAATGATTATTCTTATTCTCTCTCTCCTCTTCTCTTTCCTCCACCATAATATATCCTAAAAACATTCCAGTAAGACACAAGTATTCTTGCCCTCAGACTTGGAGCTATTCCTCTGTGGATGACATGTAGCACTCACCAATGCAATGCAAGACCCTATACAGGCCTTTGCTGGACATTTGGATCAATGAATAATCATATGCAGTATTTTGTATTTTAGGGTTTCATGACTGTACTAGATCATCTGGTCTTATGTTCTCTTTTTAGGTGTGGCCAAAAAACTGCATAAAAAGTGCACTAAAAATGAATAGTTGCTATATTGGTTGTAAAAGGACTTGATCTCTACTGATTTTCACAGTTTTCCTTTTGTTTTCTCTGGATAAAACACTAGGATGACAGACAAGGATGTTAATCAGTAATAAGTAAAGAATTACTGTTCACTCTAGTAGTTTTTTCCTTTGGAAAAACACAAGAAAAAGAATGAATTATTTGGAAAAAACCCTAAATAATGAATAAGGACTAAGATTTCCAAAGTATCTCAATACACAATATGCTCTTTTTAGACATCAAAAAGAGCCTGCATTTCCTGAAGCATACCACTCCTGATGAGCAAACCAAATGAAAATCCAGATGCCTGTGAGGATTCAGTACATCCACTGAAACTTCCCAAAGAGGATGAAACAGAACAAAAACAAAGGAGTAAGAATGGAGTTCCAAAACCCCACAAAAAAAAGATGCAGATTTAAAACAAAAATGTTTATGTCTCCAACGAAATCAATAAAGAAGTGAACTGGAAAGGGATACAGGGATGCAGACTAAGATGGTCTTTATGGACACCATGGTGGCTCAGATGAACAGTAACCAGAATTAAAACAAACATAAGGAAAACTGTTAAGTTGCAGTGTGACAAATGCTGCCAATACTGGTCTCTTTCAGTAGCCAGTTCAAGCTATGTTAATGACAGCTAAAGCATGACCATTTATGATCCTGATAGAGGAAAAACCAGGATGAGTTATACTCCTGCCCTTGCACATAAGGGTCAGACTGGAAATCATTTGGCTTAGGTGATTGTCTTTTCCGAAAATAGTAGGTTTCTAACTAAATCCTAATAATGCAAACATAAAGGCTGTTAATGTACTTATTAGCCATCAAAAAATGCATTTCACATTGGATGGTTACAATACATTATATCAGCAGCAATCACACCTCTGTAATAACAGTAGCAGTTCATTTAAGGAGAGCAAGTATAGCTCTTCTTCCAACCCATTATGTGAACATGATGAATGATGATGGCACTAGACTCATATGGGAGAGAACTGGAGCTGGAAGGTGAAAGAACTGCCTTTGTAAAAAATGGATGGAGTAGCACATATATAGGTATATCTGAGTATACTCAAGTACGAATATTAGAAAACAACGTGACAATGAAATGGTGCATCCAGAACCCAACAAAAACAGCTTAAATTTGAAGCAGAAAAATTACCATAAAAAACCACATTCAGTTTCAGAATTAAAAAATAAAAAAAAGGGAGGGAATAAAAGTGAGGAAATATTAAATGAAACATGATTTAGCAGAAACAGCATTAGAACCAGCCACTTCACAGGGGTCAGTTTTTCATAGTCTTCACACTTGAGCTTGGGCTCAAGTAAACAATGGGCTAACACTTGGGCTCATTAAAAAATGGGTGGGTGATATTTGAACAGCATATAAGACTGAAACCCAGGTCTTGTGCCTCAAAACTAGATCAGAACTATGCTTTATTTAGTTAAAAATACGTTGTTGCAATAACAACAAATTTGTGACACAAGAAGCATAAGGTTATTTGAGTTAATGAGTATTAACTATAAGGGGTTTCTTCCTATTCAGAAGATGTTATAATTTACAGAGGTAGGGAAGACATCAGAATGCAGCTTATCTTCTGCTGACACTATAGAAGGTGAGCTCTGAAGCTGGTGTCTCCAAAAGTTAACGTGGTTCTGGAGATTCATAGGGATCACAAACCTCTTCTCATGTGAGAGGACAGTGCATATTTTACTGACAACCAAGTGATGAGGAGCACAATTGAAACTTTGCAGAAGAAGGAAGGGGGAAAATAAACAACACTCCCACACAAAGACAGAGGTGGAATGGCCAAGGTGGATTCTTTATGGCACTCAGATTTATCTTTATGGCTCACAATTTAATGTCCTTCAGAGCTCCACTGTAATGGCATCATGTGTTGAGGCTCATCTCATACTGATTTACCTTTTTTTCTGTCCCTAATTATTTGTGTCTTTGATATCAGGGATAAAATGCTTATGTTTTATAGATGATTTATATTTACAAATATAATGCTGTCTTTGTGTAGGTATTTCTTCATACAGAGGATTTAACTCCTTGAAATTATTTTTTCCCATAACCCTTGCAAAATTCAGGATAAAAGTGATAAAACAACAGTCTCATTTGATAAATTAATAAAACAACTTTCATATGCATCTGCACACATGCCCAGTTCTTAGCTAATATTACCTAAACAATTGGGATTTTAACAGCAACAAGTTCTGCATTGTGCATGGGAAATGAAGTTACTTGGAAAACAAAGCCAGGAGGGAGGACACAGTAATTCCTAATTTTTACATTGGAAAATGCTGTATATCAGAGCATATCATGTACTTTGGGATATGGAATGTAAAGCAGGACCTTTTCTAGGAAAACTCATTACACTGATTAACCCCAAGGCCTGAACAATTTAGCACTGCTTCTCAAGTGACTTTGCACTGTGGTATGGTCCCAGTCTCAGAAGGAGACCCTCTCTGCCACTTGTGTCTGTCAAATGTCCCCTGCAAAGTACATCTTCACACCCAGAATTAGTAAAGGAGAAATGGCTCCAAAATTTGGGTAGACTTAATTAAATTCCTGATTGGTATTATGTTTCTGCAATACATTATGTATCCTCAATTATGTGGATGAGCACCTCTTTATGCTCCATATTTCTTCAGAATACATATTTCAAAATCATGTTGTGGAAACTGAAGCCATCTATTAAAAATCTAAAGAAAAAATAACAAATTTATTTTTCTCTAAGAAATATTTTATATATTTTTTCCATAACAAGCTGTAGCAAAAAACCAACAAAATACTAAGAGTTTGCATGCTTATATTTGTTCTTATGTTAAATAAAATTATTTGTAGGCAGAGACTGAGAGAAAGCTAATATAAAAAAATCCTTCCTAACTGCTTCAGCAAGTTGCACTACTAAGCTTCAGTTTATGCCTAAACCAGAAACATATAGACATATGCCCACACAGAGGTATTATCATCAACAACAATAATAAAAACAATATTATCTGAGACCTAAAAATTGTTGAAGGCAAAATAGCTCAAATGATTCTTAATGCCTTTCAGGCACATCTGAATCAAATAAGGTAATTATTCTTTAAAATGCTTACACAAAGTCTGATTTGCATGCTAGTAATTGCTATGCCTTGTGGCATCTAGCAATTGACACAGCAATGATTTTAATTATTGTAATTTCATCAGTATAAATACTTCAAAGTTATGCAAATAGTACCTCATAATCCACATAGACAGTTCAGAGTATTTGATTTACTAGTCTTGTAAGGCTCTTTGTCTATGCAGTTTACTCTCAGATGTGACTGTGCATTGCAATTGAAGCCTTTCACTCACATCAAAGCTCTAAATCATAACAAGATGAGCTAATTTTACAAAGACTGACACTTCAAACATTAACTTGCAAATACAATTATAAGATGAAATATATAAAGGACTTTACTAGGATATCATCTGGCATGGATACCTGCAGCTAATCATATCTAATGTTTTCTATGACAGTGGTAAGCAATGATATTGCAAGACCAAATGCCTTGGTGTGAACAATTACAGCTACTCTTGCTTCTGAACAGCCGTGTAAAAACACTTTATCCTGTTCTACCATTTAAAAGTTGTGTATTCAAAGTATATTATTTTAAAAACCAGTTTTTAATAGTGTAGAGGAAACACTGTTCATTCACACGACTGTTTCTGATATGGAAAAATAAATGTATCACAGGTAGCATTTTCATGTTGATAATAATGCAAAATACATCAGAGTGAATGCATCTAAAATCAATATCTATGACAATTAAGTGAGGGGGGGAAAAAGGTTGTGCTGTCATCAACTTGTCTTTTATTTACAGAAACCTTTCCAAACCCATGTTGCAGGCCAGATGTTTAGATGCTGTAAATCACAGTTTTCAATAAATGTTAGATATTTAAACACAGCTCTCTTCCTTTGGATACAAAGTTCTGCATTAAACTCAAAAAAAAAAGTTGAATATCCGTAACAGCAAATCTGAAAACCAATGTTGACCATCAATATTTCAAAGCTGTCGCTAATGCTTGTTTTACAGAAGAGCTGAAGTACAGCACTAGTATCCCCAGTTCAAGTTCCATGTGTGCTAAATGAAAAAAGAATCAGACCTGTTGCTTTTTTTTTTTCTTTCTTTCAGTTGGTTTAGGTTACAGCCTACCCTGAAGTGTGGAGGTAAACAAAATTGGAAGATCACCTACAAAGAAAAAACTTCAGAGGTGCTCTGCATGCACATGTGTCTTGGAGGGACTTTGATGCCTGACCTGACAAGAGGTATATGTTGAGAGAATGTGGTTATGGCCAGAGGTATTTCACTAAATAAAGATATAGTGGTCAGTTTAAGGTAGGAGTGACATTACAATCAGAGATAAATTTTCTGTAACAGAAAACTACAAAAGCATTTTTACAATTTATTTATAAAAACTGTCATTGAATTCCTTTGTTTCTAATTGATTGCATAATATTTATAATTTAATCTTGTAAAGGGGAAATTAAAAATAGAAAGAGGGAAAATAAGAACTCTCAAAATGAAGAAATAGCCTTTTTATAAGTAAACTTAATTTGGGAAAACAGATCTGAGCAAAAATATGAGGAAGGCCTGTTTGGAGAAAGTATATAGAGAGCAATTAACTCGCGCTAAAAGAATGAGAAAACAGCTGATGGAAAATGGGATCAAAGAGATTTAAAGTGATTTTTATTTTTTTAAATGTGTCTTTAAAAGGCAGAAACCACTATCTCAGAATTTTTTAAAGGCAAATGTAATAAATGGGCTAAAAAAATACTAATTTACAGAAAAGGGCATGGTCCAAAAAATATAAACACTGGCTAGGATTCAGAGGCTGACCCAGGAGGTCCCTAAGGGACTAAGTGCTGGAACTAGAAAAATACTACCTCCATAATCACCATTTCTCTTTTACTTGTGAAGTATTTGCTACCAGCCACTGTCACCAATGGGAAACTGGCACAGAGCAACTGTTCTGAGAATTCAACAGAAGGCATGATTGTAACAGTTTGCAAAATGACAAGCATATAAAACATAAACTGTAAAAATTATCGTGGAAATAGTGTACGGAATGAGTATCTTAGAAGGATGTATAACACAGTCTGTTTGTGGAATACCTATTTACCTGCTTACACATTCAAATGTAGCTTTGGCTCCCGCTATTGCTCCAGCAGAAACAAG
The DNA here is from genome assembly GCF_963513975.1 of Fringilla coelebs. NCBI lineage: Eukaryota > Metazoa > Chordata > Aves > Passeriformes > Fringillidae > Fringilla > Fringilla coelebs. Next base: position 32,066,836 of record NC_140028.1, read on the forward strand.
AGGAAGCTGACACAGGAAAAAAGCAGGGTGTCAACATCAAGCATTTCAGCCAAGTTGTAGCCTACACAGGTAAAGAATGACTTGCAAATCCACCTCATGTAAGAAAAGGGAAGGAATCACTTGAAAGGAAACACAGAAAATAAGACAGCAGCATGAACAGCTAAATAAATTCCACACAACAAACAATGAAACACTGAATGATAACAATGTTGAATCACACTACATAAGAGCACTGTGATGGAAGTGACATAGCAATGGAATCACATGTAAGAAACTGAAAACATCACACAACAGAATCAGTTTTACATTTGCTACTGGCTGCAATTATTTCAGATGTTAATCTTTTTTTTTTTCTATGATTCACTGACTCACACCTTCCCATTGTTTTTAGTAAATTTCCTTCAGTTGATGATGATTTTAAATGGTTTAATAAATTAAAAAATATTTTAGTGAGAGAAAGTAACTTCCTTCCTATGTCTATTCCTGGTTTTCATATGGAAGCAAAATAATTAGTAATTAAAAATATATAGCTGATTGTTCAATATATGTTTCAGTCCAAACAACAAATAAACAACAAATTAAAATAATCAGAATGTATTTTGCACCTAAATCTCTACTTGCACATCAAAGTGTGGTTTTTTAGTTTGTTTTTTTTTTTTTTACAGGTCCACCTGCTTTCAGCACAAAAATCAATGGTGGCTGTAGTAGGCCATTCTATGATGTGGATAAAATTATCTGCCCAAGATTTCTCAGTATTGTAAGCAATAAAATATTTTATATCTTTTAGAAATACAGAAAAGATATCAAAAAATTTGTAGAATAGATGACCCAAAATACTTTTCATCCCAGCAAGCAGTCCTTCAACAACAAATGCAAAATAGAGTGAAAAAGTTATATGGGAAAATTTTACTGTGAGTTTCACTGCTACAACAAAGGGCAGAAGTAGTTGCATTTCTATAACTCCTTCACTGGTACTTTTCCAGCCTTTTTAAGTTTTGGAAAATAAACCAAAACCCTATTACTGCTAGACTAGTACTAAGAAATCAATATACACAAAATAGTATTTCCATGCAACTCAAAAGATGCAGTACACATACTTGGGGTGTGCTTTTCAGGAGGCAAAAGATGTATGACTTGCTAAAATGTATTAAAAAATCCACAAAACCTAATGGAATTCAAGTTTAATTTTTAACCTCTTGACTTTACTTTCTGTTAATTAACATTGGGATCCCATCCAAAAGTATTTGCACAACATTCATTTGCTAATAAATTAAATAATCTCAACTATTTCTGGGAACAGTACATCCTTATAGTCTGAGAAGTATGTGTTCCAGAAATACTTTTCTTGTAACCATTAAAAGTGACTTGGAGCATGATTAAAAACCATGTAACACTATATTCAAATTAAACACATTGGTAATTAGATTCACATGTGTTTAGAGCAACACAATAAACCAGTATGCACACAAATATTTATATGATGAAACCAAAGTAAACAAGCAACAGCGGAAAGAGAACAGGATGGAAATTGAAACATTACAGTCTTTATGCTATACCACACAGCACATTGACACTCATAAGAAGAGGTTAGTGTTCAGTATTGCAAAGTATGCTACATTGATTTATGAAGACTTAAAATCATCTGTTCTTGCAGCTATGGTGAAAACCACAAGTCGAAGTATTAGTAATTACAGCATCATCTAATCAAAAAGAAACCAGACCCAAAAAGCCCTGTTAAAATGTTTCTTTTTTTACTTGTTTGCCTCTACAAATCCCGGTAAATGTTTCAGTTTTTGCTCCAAGTAACTTTGTCTTACATCAGGCCGAGTGTTCTAAGTTCTATGATTCATTTATTTAGTGAGAGGAAAAGTTGAGCCATTGACAGTACAGGCCAGGAGATCCATGCAAACCTGGTGATCAGAAATTTGCACTCCACAATTTCCCAGGAATGATCTAAGGAAACGACATAACAAAAGAAAAAAAAAGTGTTATTTTTTTACTAAAAGCTCCCACTGTGAAAAAACCCAAACAAAAACCAAACCAATCAACCGACCACAAAAAAACCCCAAATAAACAAACAAAAAATACCTTTGGACAGATCACTCTCCATGAAGGAAAACTACCTGCAATATTTCAATTTAGAAGTCATAAACTATATCAAGCGTTCCATCAGGTAACTTTATTTTTATTCCCACTAACACATAAACACTACATTGAAATACTTAATTGCTACCAAAAAAAAAAAAATCGCTTTGCTCTTACCCATGCCCAAAAACCATGAGATGAAAGAAAATTCTAATCTGTATATACCTGCAGGAACTAGATTCCTAGGAATTCTGTATGCATATGTGCATGTCAGATCCATGAAAATAAAATTAGAAAATGAATCCTGTTTGAGAGAAATGAGGAGCCTTTCAGTTTCAGCTGAGTTCTTGTTTAGGTCTTCTCTTAGTGGTGTGAAGTTACCACCAGGATGTTATTTGGTGGTTTGAGTAACATGCAATTAGATTGATCCAGGTTAGAATGATGAGCAAACCTCACTCTGTCCCTTTTTTATAGGTTCCCCAAATTTAAACCCACTTTTTAAGAGTTAATTACAAAACCTTCAGAATAAACAGAATAATTTTGAGAGAGAGAGTGAAAGAAGCAGCATTCTTCCCGGCAGCCCCACATTTTGTCTTTGTCATGAAATGGAAAGAGATCGAAGCTGTAAAAAAATAGTTATAAAATGTATTTCTCAATTTACAGCATTTGTGGTCAGAAGAATTTCCTCACACAAACTCTCAGGCTGCTGTTTGGAGGGAAATAGGTACAGAAGAATTTGAAGAGCCTTGATTATATTGTACATGTATTTCATGTCATAAACATATGAAACATTTAAAATATGGTATTAAATATGTAGCAACATTTCCTGGCACAGAAAGAACAAAGGTGTGAGGGAGGATTTTTTTATAAAAGCTTTTAAATAATGCTGGTAAGAAATGTCCCAACATGATAAAAATCCTGTCTTAGAATAAGTTCCCCATCATAGTATTCTCTTTGTTGTCGATACAGGCTGTACCTGAAAAAAAGCCTACTGGTTGCTTTGAAAAAAAGAGGTTTTAACTATTAAAGCTGCCACATAATTATTTTTAACCATTTGGCAGAAAAGGTGGTTACAGCTTAAGTGTTAAACAGTTGTTGATGTTTATGAACAACACTGTACAACAACTGTAACAGTGACAGATGCTTAGAATTTAAAAGAACTTTATAGGTAATTTTTTAAGAAGCAATCACCATCTTATCAATTCTTTCCTGCTGCTTCCCTTGGCTTTCCAATGACATTTCCTTGAGTAGAATAAACTACCTGGCTTTCTTATTACAAGAGGAAAAAGGAGGAAAACAAAAAAGAAAAAGGGAAGAGGACTAAAGTTTAGAGATCCTTGAAAATAACCTCTTTATATAAAAGATTTGTTCCCACCATCAGCCACTCATGTTCTGCCAGATGGAAATTTCTGTTTTGTACGTCACCCTTTTAAGTGGTCTAGTCTTCCTCATAACTAAAGACAGAGCAAAATAAAAAATAAAAAGAGTGGAAAGTGGGTCATACTTGGATCTCTCAGCAGTCATTTGAAAACCTTATGGAATAACAACCTCAATACTCAGTTTTGACTTGAAGATGCAACCCACAGAATCAATCAAAAATCTGATTCACCAAGTTTTGAAGCAGTCCCTAAATGCCTCACTGAGGAAATAACTGGCTCAACTTTCAGCACCTTTCTCTTTGTATTTCCACACCACCTACTCCTTTAGATTCAGGAAACACCATGCCAAGGGCCTGCTCAATGCAAGACTAAGAACAGGGGGGGAAAAGTGCATGTCTTACCATCCTCTCCCAGAAAATCTCTCCCTGTGTGGCTGAAGGAAGTAGCTTCAAAGAGCCAAGCATGTTGGTAAGTCTGACTAACATATTGTCTGGTGAAGACAAAATACCAACAGCATGAGTTTCTGTTTGCCCTTAGAATTTAGGCACTGAGGGAAAAAAGGTATTTTTTCCTTGTCTGCCTTAAGAAGTAAAATTCATTCAGGCTGCAGTGACTCCTGGGAGTCGTAGTATGTCTTTTTGCAGGCAGTCTCCTTCCCTCTGGGTCCACCTGGCAAGGATGCAGGTAAACAAGGTAGGGCACAAGGTTTACTAGTGGCACATCTCATCAGGATACTAAACCTCATAGGAAACACTTGCCTTTTTTTTAATTTTCTGTGAGCTCAAGTATAGGAGATCAGCTTTCCTAGTCTTGTAAGAATTTTTTCTGCTTGCACATTGAAACTACAGTATTGAAACAAATATATTACATATTGCTGTGGAACGAATACAGGAGTTTCAATTATTTTTTAGTCTATAGCACTGACCCAAATTAGCCTTATTGCAGTTCTCTTTGTATCAGTGAAAAGTCTGATATTGCTGTTTTGCATCTTACATTGTACTACCCACTTTAACACTGCAGGCTGAATTCTCATTGGCATGGAAATACGGCATCCTCTCTCCTGGAAGGGAACTAGCCTACTCAAAGTACTTTGCTTATATGCATGGGACAAATCTCAGAATGGGAAAAGATAACTTAGGAAATGGTTCTCTGTGGTACTGGGAAATATACTAATACTAGAAGAAATATTTTTATTCACCATATTTAAACAAGAATAAAACAATGTTGAGAACTCACCCCAAAAAAAACAGTATGGCAAAAATTTTTGGATATTTTCTACACAAGCTTGAATGGGGAAACTTAATCACGACCACAGAAATCCCCATTTCCCAACACCTCCTGTGTGGAGCAAGCTGGATCAACAAGCAGTACTTCTGCATGGTAGGTAAGGAGAGGCTAGAAGGGGCTGCCTGTAGCCATTCTCTACCAAGAACCCAAGAGGATGCTGCAGAGGATCTAGTCTGCAATGCTGAATTACGCAGAAAGGCCCACGTGGCCTCTTTAGAGAGCTCTGCACAGCAGACATCTGCCTCCTCTGCTCTGAGCCCTGCGCCTGCTATGGTGGTGCATGCATTTGTTCCCACTGGTACTCTCTTTACCCTTCACTAAACATGCTTGCTTAATGCAGTCTTTCAGCCAGTGGAAAATAGGTCCCTTGAAGGCTGTCATTCCCTTTCGGTAACCCCCTGGAACAAAACAAAGAGGTGATCTGACTTTCTGCTCTCCAGAGTTCACTTGGGATCAATTCTAACAACTCTCATAATGTCGAGATTAGGCAGCTTTTCCTCCTCCTTGTTAACAAGGCAATGACAAAGAGAGAGAGAAGTCAATTTCCTTTTCAAATAAAACTAAGAAGCCACTCAGCAGTAAATACAAAAGTTGCAAATAAATAAGTGAAGTTTGACTGGTAAAGCCCTGCAGTACTTCTCACTGGAGGTACTGGCTTCCAGGCCAGGGGGAATCATCTTTAGGAAGCTAAAATTTGGATTCCATAGGCTTTAAAGAGCAGATGCAAATCCCAAATGACTCCTTTTCAAGGTTAAGCTGAAAGCTGCCCTTTTGAAACAGGCAGTTGCCAGCCTGACCACTGACCCTGTCGTTTCTCTGGACAGGGACCTAAGCAACTGGGGAGCTGACAGGTCATCTGCCCCTCCTCACGGTGGTAGAGGCAGGACCTGACACCTCCAGACACAGACTGCTGAAATTTCCTCTGAGCTGACTGAAAAGCAGAAAGCAGACCTCAGAAACCAGTCTGGTTTGCTCTAAATTTGCTCTAAAGCAGAGTCCTCTAAGCCATGGGCTTTCAGGGAGGAATTTGGCCGAGTTGCATTGGACCTTCCCATTAGCCATGTCACCTGCATTCAATGCTGGTAGAACATCCCTCACCCTGTTCCCTTTGGGGTGAGCACCAGTGGGTTTCCTCCCAGCCAGCCAATCTACAAAGTGACCATTGTCTCTCCTGGAAAAGGGCTGCAAACCCCTGCTGTCCATTCATAGGAACTAGAAAACCATCAAAAGCCACACAGATAGAAAATGAACTGCTCTTAATTACTGAAGTGATTACAGGAAAAAAAAAACAACAAACAAAGACAACAGCAAGATCAAACTAAACAGAACAACAACTACAACAAAACCCAAAAAAACATGGACTATGGCCCCACTGCTTTTGTGGCTGCTCTCATCCAGCGGCCACATAACCAGCTCTGGATGAGGCACATTCAGGCTAAGCTAAACAGACAAGATGTGAAAAAAACCCCAAAATACATGTTTCATGCACCTAGAAACTTACACCACAGCTGTTTACTCAACTCACCAGGTGGATAGAAGCACCCATCTCACTTAAAACCACTTTACCTTCAAGCACTCCTGATCAGTTATCACTGTAGCCCTGCATAAAGCACAATTGCTTTCAAAAATTTTGTGGAATATGAGAATAGATATTTCTGGAAAGGGATGGTAGTTAATGCAGGTTTTCCTCTATTAGTAAATCATTAAATTATATCTGATTTCAAACAGGCCCCATCCAAGTAGTCATTGCCTACTGTGAGATGAAAAGAGCTCCTGAAAGCAAGGCCCCATGGAAAAGATGGAAGTACAGTTACCTGCAGGTTCCACTGGAGAGATGTCCTGCAGATGGCCCTAGAGATGCAGGAATGAGGAGGACACAGGCAGAACACTGAGTAAAAGTAGAGGAGAAGGAATCCAGCAGCTGTAAGTGATTCCCAGACTGCAAAGAGACTGACATTTTAGATAAACACTTAAAATAAACAACTCTTTCAAAATTTTGTTAAAGGCAAGCCACTAAGCCTAATGGCTCATCTTAAAAAAAAAAAAAAAAGCATCAATTCTGAGAATAAATGGTTTGATTTAAATTAAAGAGTAAAACATTGAATCATTTTAGGTTAGTATCACGAGATAGAAAAATAACTGGGTTTTCTGAGTTAGAAAATGATCTTACAATAATTTTGGCTTCATGGTTATGACTAGTTCCCACTTCTTTGAGCAGATGTCCAAGGCAAGACCGTAATATTTATAAGGGCAAACGTCGAATGCAAGGTTAGAGGTCAATTTGGTTTCCTGTGAGGAGCCAGTCACAGCAGCTGACCATCAGCCAAACAGTTTAAACCCCAGCTAATAAGTTGTCTGTATCTTTCACTGTCTCAGGATTTGCAGGTCATTCTGGGCAAACAACCAGTGTTTTGGGGTTTTTGTTCACAAAGAAGAAGCAGTATCTGCAATGTCATAGAGTGAATAATCAAGGAAAGGCTCAACCTTTTAAATAAGAGCCACCAAATGGCAACTTTGCTGTCCCAGGTAGGGTCCCACAGGTTTATGGCTGGTACCAGGATCTTATGTGTAAATAAAGCAAACTCTAAAGCCCCAGGACCTGTGTACTGCTACTGTACTATTAGCAGTACAGTCAGTGATACACACCTCAGCTACATGCAGGAGCAGCTGGATGCCACTGACAGAATTAGATACACAAGAGTGTACATAATTATCAGGGGACATAATGCAGCCTGACTTTTTAACTCATTTATGCCTTTTTCTCCTCAGAATTATCATCCAATCCTTCACACAGTTACAATCACAGCTGTATTCCTTTTACCCCTAAGTCATGAGACAGCACTATTGTGGCATGTGAAAAAATTGTGAGTATATTGCTTGAAAAATTCCTGGAACTGCCACAAAGGAGATAAAACCTTATGTTTCTCTGGCCTTTTCCTTCAAATGAAGCTCACAAGGGTTAATCCAGTACTGTGTTGATTTGGATGTATGGTAAGTAGGGGACTAATTGACTGAGAATCGGTGCATAAACCTAATTTTTATAGGAATTCATGTTAGAAATAGATTGAAAGAGCATTAAAAATTGTCTTTTATATTTTCTTCTTTACATGCCAAACACCTGGTCACATTTACCAAAGGTTTTGGAAAGAAAAATTGTCATATATTTCAAAGGAAATAATCAAAAACCCAAAACCAAGGAAACAAAAAAAAAAAAAACAAAAACAAAAAACAAATACCCTACCAAAATACCAAACCCAAAATCTACCAAAAAATCACAGAAAAAAATAAAAAACAAACAAACAAGAAAACAAACAAACAAAAAACTCAGTTCTGTGAAATTTATTTCATTAGCATAGCAATCATTTTATTCCTATGATAGTTTAGGTTATATGGAGAATTAGCAGGAAGAGGTCAATTTCTCTCCCATTTGGAGTAAGAATAAAAGTATTCTCTAACTAACTGCTTAAAACACTGAATCAACTAACCTGACACAACCTTTAAATTTTCAGACCAAACTTAACACTTTCTGAAGGACTAAAATTATTAGTATTAGTTATCAGACTAATTTATGGCACACACATTCACTCTGTAGGAAGATAAATGGTCCATCCTTTCTTATATTTCACAGTGACCCCCTGCCACAGAGAGATATTTTTAAAACAGTATTCTTAACTCCTTTTTTTATAATTTGCATACACATGTATAAGTTTGCACTGTATATGAATTACATTTTTCTATATGTTAAACAGCAGTAAAATGGGCAGATTTCTTTATTTCTCGAAACCTTAAAAAGGGCTGGTTTAATTCAGTCTATTTTTCCTTTTCACACATACCATATCCCATTAAAATACAATGTATTATTAATCGTATCAATGTTACAAAAAAGTATACTGAATAATATGCGTTTATAAATGTTTGTTCAGGAACATTTTCCCAATATCCAGCATTTTGCCTTTTTCGGATCATTCTAAAAGGCTTTTTCTACAATGTTTTAACCATGAAGGTTTGAGAAAAAAAAAATTCTAATATAAAAATTCATTTTTTATTTCCAACACTTCTTTAATTATGCTACAAATGTAACTGTGTGTTGAAATACATATAAGAATGAAAAAATTAGAATTAAATGAATAGAATTCATTTATAATTAATTTTGAATATTGAAACAGCATTACTACAGCTTTCAGTGTTTCTAAATAAAATTTTTATTAAAAAGTTCCATCTTTAAAACATTTTATCTACCATTCAGAAAGTGAACCAAAGTCCAACCATACATATCAATCAACATAATTTTCAGAAGATAAAGGTCTAATTTTTTACCAAATTTATCAGTATTCAGCCTATAGATTCTGACCTTGACCAATATATTTACTTCCCCTTAGGGAATTTTTTAAGTTATGGAAAATTTAGGCCATTTGAATATGTACTCTCTCTAAAATTTGAATTATTAAAACACTATGGCTATTTATTCAAGATCAAGATTTCAAGAATTTTTTTGAATTTTTGTCTGTGATGAGAATTTGGAATGGCTGCTTTTGATAAATCACAACTCACAAGTATTCAGCCTGTGGGAAGATGCATCTAGGAACTTATTCTGGGAAATGTATTCATATATTATGCTCAGAAGTAAATAACCCATTAATTTGAAAAAAAAACCACTCAGGTCTAACTTCAGTATCCAAAAATGAAACACCATAGGATGTAAATAGTAAATCCATTCTGAGTTTTTAGGTGTTTGTTTTGGTTTGTTTTGGTTTGGTTTGTTTTTTTTTGCAATTTCACAGGTGTTATTTCAAAAAAGCACTGCCCAGCAAGATAAGGAAGGCTGCAGAAGACATCTGTGATAAACCATGAAATAAATGCTTCAGGAACCCAGTAAGCCATCAACATTTCTGAACCCTGTAATTTTGTCTTAAGCTCCCCTTCTAACAGACTCTTCTATTTCTTGCTCCTTGGTTTTTCATGATAGTGCTCAGTTGGCAAATTAATTGAATTTGCAACAGAAGGTAAAGGAAACAATATTTTTTTGTTGTGGTAAGATGTCTTTTTATTCCCTTTCTCTAGGAAGATCTCTATTCATAATTAATTGTTCACCACCCTCTAGCTGAAGTGCTAAAATAGTTGAATACCCTTGTTCAAAGTCCCTCGTTATGATATGGAGGAATAACCATTATAAAAGTATATGAAGGAAAAAAACCCAGACCTGTGACCAATTTTTGGATGAAAATAAGAAAGAAATGAAATGCAAACCATTCCAAAAATGAAAAATCTCAACATACATATGGTTCCCCTACTATAAGAGCTTACGAAGTATTTGTACACAAACTTCTTATAAACCAATTTACAAATCATCCACGGTAAGGCTATATGCCAGATAGGTGAAAAGTTGTGTATCCCCCTTTCTAAAAAGCAGGTTACATGGACTGTATTTATTAAATAATTTCCTTTTTTTTCCCCTCTAGAAATATTATTTTAGACCATCCATGAAGTCCTAAAATTACCAACCTAAGAGAAAGATGGTAAAAGTGCAACAAATAATTAGGTTACGCTATCTAAACTCGTTGTTATGTATATGAAAATTAGAGCAGTACATGCCTACCTATGTGAAATCGAGATTGTTCTCAGCAGCAAATTTATGAGATGTCTAAACTTATTAATAAGTTCTAAGGAACAGCCTTAGGCACTGATTATGCACTATTCATTTTGCTGCCTAATACTGCCTGAAGATGGTCATCCTCGCCAAGATCAAAAGTCTACTTTGAGAAGTATCTTTACTTTGATGGTAGAGAGCAGTAAATCCTTACATAGACTGTTTTGAGGTTTGTTTGTTTGTTTGTTTGTTTTTTTAAGAAGGAGAGGACACAAAACTGTCTTCCAGCTTCTGCAATGTGAATTCAGCCAGTCTCAACTCAGTAGTTCACCCATGTTGCTTTGGTGGCCATTTAGGACCCCTTTGGTAGCTGCTCACTCTTCAGACCTTGTTGCCCATGGACAATATGACCACTGCACCTATGTAGCACACACTCAGTCCAAGCAAACCTGAGTGTTTGGCACCTTCATATAGCAGTTTCTAGTGTCAGTATAGAGAAGACAGCAGTAGTATGGTAGAAAGGTATATCATCATCACTTTCTAGGCAGTTTTTCCAAAGTTACTCCAAAAAATCTCTCCCAAACCTCTCATACCTACTGTCACTAAACACTGTGAGAGGAATGTCAGGGAAGAGATTTTTGTGCCTCCTGAAGTCTTCACTTCTTGCTTTTCTAAAATGAGTTTGATTAACAAACATCTTTTTCCTTGTGATCACATTGAATACTTGAAAATACTGCCTTGAAAAACAGAGGCCAGGCCCTCACCAATAAGACATGATTTATTGTAATGCAGAAAATTCAGTCTGTGGTAAATGTTAACACTGCAAAAAATTTCTATACTAATGTTTACAGATTTCAGTCATTTAAATCCCTGACTATGTCTATTTTTTTTTATTCCAACAGTTGTAACTGCAATAGCCATTTCCTTTCCAAAAACTGCAAAACCATTGTTTTAAGTGAGGCTGTTGATAGGCATGTATCTGTGGCAAATATAGATGTGATTTTCTAAAATAAAAATATTTTTTATAATTTTTTATAGGGCTATAGTTTATTATTCTGTATTTCTATAAATATTGCCATTATATATTATACTACTTTATATTAGATTACTATACTATTTTTTCTATAATTTTCTAATGGTTGAAGGACACTATTCATGACAGCAAGCATAAAACATATACAAGATGATAATTTTTTAATTCCAAGTTTTCCTTACATTGTAAGCATGTTTTGGCAGCTCACAATTTGAAATTCTCACAAAGGAATGATAAAAAGTATTATAAATAAAGTTTACAAACAGTCCATTCAAATTCAGTTCCTAGGAATCATGCATGCTCTAGGTATCTTAAAAGTGAAAACAGCAACATGAAAAAGAATGCAGTGTTATGTCAAACAATGTAGTATTTCCATTTTGATCATCAAAAAACCCTGATCTATTTATTGCAAGTATTTTCTGATTGCTTTGTTTTAAGTCTATAATTATACTCTTCTGGTTAAAGAAAATTTCACCCTGTTGCACAAATATTTTAAAATCCTTGCTAAAGAAAGTATTTAATTTTTCAGAAAACTACTTATTACTAATATAGTTCATAAATACAACATGAAGATAAAAATTAATACAACCTTTTTACTACTATACTTAGACCTAAAAAAAAAAAAAAGCAAGGTGCTTAAATTATTTTCTTTATACTTTTGGAAGAGGAAAATGGGTGAAGCAAACAGTTCATAACAGAGATAAGGTAAGGAAATATAGACCTGAAATAAGCAAAGTTCATGAAAACAGTTAAGTAAAACGAATAGCACGGTAGGGACTGAATTAAATTTTTAAACGCACACAATAGAATACCTGTATAACACAAGTGATTTCCTTCTTACAGTCATAAATTCAATGTACAGAAACAATGCATTGCAGAATGATGCACTTTATAGGGCTTTTTTCTTCCCTTCTTAAAATATAGAACTATTATGATTCTCTTGTGTGGATGATAAATCCAGCTCAAAATTCTACCCACTGTGAGTTCTACCAAAACATAGTACTGAGAATGAGCTGTGAGAGAATGAATTATGATGTACCAGTGGGTTGTGCAGTGTGTGTATTGAAGACAGAAAGAAAAGGAGGAGAAAGGAGGGCACACAAAGAAAAAACCCAATGTTTTAAAGGAAATTTAAAAAAAATATGGTAATATCAGAAGAAATAATAAATAATTTTTAATTAATTAAAATCTGAACTTTATAAAATTTTAAATTAAATAAGCTACATCTGGAAATTACTCTATAAAGAAATAAAAGATTTAGGCACAATGTCAGGTTTCAGCTTTGGATACTGCCATTAATAAAAATTATTCCTTAAATTGTTTTCTCTAAAAGCAATAGCACCATTAAGATCATCAAAGCTCCTGTGCTTCGGAAACTAAAGGATTTCAAGACTTAGTTAACTCTGAGACCTCTGAAAGGCAACTATTTGGACCAAAAAAAAAAAAAATACAAAACAAAAAACAAAGGAGAAACCCAAAATAAGGAAAAGTAGGATAATGGATGCATACTCAGTAATTGAAAATATTGGAAACATTAACAATTTTAGAGAGTATTTGAGCAGGAGGGACTTAAAATCCTAAAAACACAATCCACTTGAAGCACTCCAGTAATTTTCAATTGCTTTGCAATGTGCAAAGCAAGGAACCTTGATCACTTTCACAATGAAACACTTAAGCTCTCTGATAATTTTATACCCTTATAAGCCACATATTTCTGGAACCCCATCATTTCCTTGCTGAAGTGGTTTTAAAAATATGTGAAGTGCTCCAATAATTTTAAATTATTCTGTGCAATGCAAGCTCAGAACCCTGATCACCTCAAAATTTAAGAGCTTATAAAAATTTGAAGTAGTCCAATATTTCTGAATGATTGGGTATTGTGATTTCACTTGTTTTATAAAGTGCTTCCATTTGCAAGGCAGTCTGGTGATAAACTGAAATATAGCTGTTGGCTAGCAAATATAGCCATGTAAAAATGTAATATTAAAAAAAAAAAAATCAGAAAGTATGCTCCTGCCCCTCACAAAAATCAGAACTCAAGTAATAGAAAGAAAAGAAAAATGTATCCTGAAACCCTAGTTGCAAGCAAAGGAGAAAAATCCGCCCCAAAATTTCAGTCACAAACTACCTGTACAGAAACAGCTAACATATAAAAATGTACAGAGCATACAATACATCAAATACCACACTGTTTCCAGGAGAGTTATAATTATTCATATGTCTAATAGTCTTTCCAGATCTATTTTGTGAATATCTGTAATGAATATTATTTGATCATCTTGTCAAAGTGTAAGGTACTTACACACATCTCACTTTAATATGTGCTGTCTGGATTTTTTTCTGGGTTATTTTTTCATTTAATAAAATCAGACAGGAATATTGTCACTTATCAACAGGGTAATAATGAAAAAATTTGTTTTATTTCTGCCAGTAGTTCTACTCAAAAATACGTTGGTTTACTGAAGAAAAAGAAAAGTGGTCTTATCTATTGAAGTTTTTTAGATGGTTTACTATTCTGAAAGGGCTTGGATTTTAGCTAAAAATGCACGTGGTTTTGGGGTGCTATGTACCAGGTTTATCCCCTTATGGAGGGGAAAGTGAGGCTTCTGTACATGATTTAAGTTCATAATCTATACAAGATATAAACCCCTATAGTAGAAATTTCAGCAGTACTTGTCAGCTTGCATTTCAGTGGGTTCCCATGCACACTCAGAAATACATTTTGCAAAAAAATAATCTCACATTCAGCATTCACTGTTCTCCTTTATACTTGCTTTTCCCTCCCATCTTCTGCACATATCTAGCAGGATTTCCAGTTAGAGGGTTCTCAGACTCAATGTTGTATTTTTCATTAAGTTCCCAATTAGTATTTAGTTAAAGTCTGGCAGTGGACAGGAGGTTCCTCTCACAGTAGAGCAGTGTCTTCAGAAAAGACAGACTATCTGCTGAAGAGGCAGAGAAAACAGAGCAGTTGCCAAGGATCCTGCCCTTCCCACCCCATGCCAGGACCTATGATGATCATTGGCAGTTATTTTGGTTAATGCAATGGTTTTGCTGTTGTATCACTTTCTGAGGAGCCTGAAATCCACTCAGCAGGGTGACCCACTTGTCTGCTAAGGTGTGTGTATATAACTTCGATTAGGATTAAGGGTAGTTATGTTCAGCAGTGGAAAAGCAGCTAATAAGGTATGTAACCCTTGAAGCAACTTTTTTCTAAACATTTCCACAACTAGGTCACGAATTCCTTCTCAAAGAAGCAAGGGAAGACACTGACATCAAACAGAGGCCCTCCTAAGCTACTTCAGCAAAAAAAGCTAATCATCAAATTGAATGAACCACCCAGACTTCAACAGAACTCTTGTATCTGAGGAAATTTATCATCTCCCATAAATAGCATGCCTCCTGTACTTTTTAGCTATAGTGGCAAATAAAGGGGGAAGAAAACAATCCATATGTCCCCTCATATGAACAAGCAGAAAATGACATCAAGTAATTCTTCTACTAAATTGATACCCAAATATTCTATTGTGGCAAAAAAGAAAAATCATAAAAATCTCAGGAATTTTTCTTCAGGTAACAAAACTAGAAAGAGAATACATGTTTTTTCTAAAAAAAAATTATTTATTACTTTTTATTACTGTCAGCAATAAAAGTATATGTTTTGTCTATAGCTCTGCCTTCTTGGAGTAAGAGAAAATGAAACTTTATTTCAGGTATTCTTGACATGACTCAATAATAAGATTTTTTTGCCCAAAGTTTGCAAAAGAAGATTTACTCACTAAATGTCCCCAGCTTCCTTTGCTTGGCCCCAGCTTTTAAGGGCAGAATATCTTGATTACTTAGAGAGGTGTAGGAACTCAATTACTATTGAAATGAAATTTACTTTAAGCCTCTAGATGTGTATTTTCAAACCTGGTCAAAAATACAAGAAAAGAAAGGTTGTTTTGTTCTTCATTTTACCCCCGAGGTTTTGCACATCTCTGTTTTCTCTTATGCGTTGACTTATGGTGAAAGATAACTGAGTCAAGAGAGGCAGGCTGTAAAAGACTCAGCTTAATTTAACAGAAGCAATAGGAAATACAAATAATCTGAGCAGGGGAAGCTCTTTTAAATAGAGATTTCAATCATCATGATTTAAGGAACTTTGATTTGGAATATGTTGGATCTGACATGCCATCAGGATGACTCATTGTGCTGAAATACATCGTGTTTCGCTATTATTGCATAATGTGACATATTGATATAATCAGATGAATTGTCAAAACAAGATGTCAAGTATGTGAAATTCAAATTAAGCAAAGTTTGGAAAAAGTCCTCAAATGGGACTACATGTTATTACTTTAATTACATATTTTACTCCATCTTGAAAAGCAGGTCTTTCTATATTAGTACCTCTTTGGACTTGTGTTTAGAATGTCTTCTCTTAATTCAGTCACACATTTTTGCTTTGCAATTTACATTTGCATGGCCACCTGACCAGAGAATACTCTCTTGAAGTAAACATATTTCCCACAGGAGTATGGGAAAGTCCTTTACCTTCCTCATTTTCTCATCCTTTTTGTTGTCTGGAAAGCAATTTCCTAATTTGTTTGTTTGAGTTTCTATGAGTGTATCAAAAATGTTCTAATGACTATCACTTCTAGAAGAGTACTGTAAGTGTCCCTGCTTGAACAGAGCATTGGAAAAGATGATGGCCAGAGGTCACTCCAACCTCAACCATTCCATAGCTCTGTAAAAAATTTTTCCTTTACCTTTGAGTCTCCATCTGTTTATAAAATCTTTGTAAACATTTGAAAGAGCTGAGTCTAATCTGAACCCCATTGCAAAACCAGATGTAGCTGATACTCCACTTCCATACACACAATACTTCATTAGTCATAAGTATAGTCAGACTGATATGGAACAGACCCCTGTTCAGATCTCAGTATCTGTGGCCTTTAATTTTCCTAGTAGTTATAAAGTTTAAGGCTGCAGTACTCCTTACACAGAACTTCCTACATTCATAAGAAGTGCTAGTTTCAAAAGAAACAAATTCATTTTTTGGGATAGAAAACAGAGAGAAGTCTACACTATTCTCAAATTCTGTTACTCCTGCAAGAAAAGACTCTTCCCCAAGGGTATCACAGGTACCTAAAATGTAATACAAGATGTCCAGTTTCTTGGAGTTATAGAGGTTTTGAAGATACTTAAGGATTCCTCCATTGTAATCCTTTTCCATGCCAAGACTGGTTTCCTTTCAGAGGAGTTCCCATGGCTCACTAGGGCAGGATGCCTTCCTTTAGCTTTAACTGACTTAACAGTGAATAGAGTGTGCTGCTTTTAATGTAGAGAAAATAAAGGTTAATCCACAGAATAACTGTCTCACCTCTGCCATCCTGTTAACATCACAACATTATTATTATTATTATTATTATTATTATTATTATTATTATTATTATTATTATTATTATTATTATTGCTGCTATTATTATATTCTGAAGAAAATGTAGCAGAGCCTTAACAAAAACAACAAAGCTGAAAAACTTTTTTGTATATAAATAAGCGAAAGCATTTGGAAGCATTTTGTTTTGAATGTTTAAATTCATAAGGGGGTTTTAAAAAAAAACCCCAAAAACCCCAAAAGGATATTGAAAATAGTTTATTGTAGTTTGTTGCTGAACTATAATACAATTTCCATGCTGAAAGAAAAAGCTCCCTATACTGAAATACTACTGGTTAATTCAAATCCTGCCTGAAGCATGGCACACAGTAATAATGATGACAACATCTAGTCCAATAATACAAAAATCAATAGAATGCATTGAACTGCTATCCAAAGCAAATCTAGAATGTCATTTGGTTTATTATTAATTAAATTGGCACCTGCTAAACTAAATACAAATGAACTAAATATCAACAAACTTTATTTTACATGGAAAATTAAAAGGTTAGGTAACTATTATATGGAGCAAGAAAAGAAGTAGCATTTTTGATGTTACTAGCATAGAATCCTGACAATTTTTATGCCTTAGGCTTTGAGATATTTAAAGGAAAGAAAAAGTGATTGCATAAATTGTATAAGTATAGCTTTTGAAAATGGTCTTTTAATTCTTATTGATCACAACCTTGGCATTCAAAGTCTAATTATACTAAAAAACTCTGCTATATACCCAGTGTACTCAGAAGTCATTGCCTGAAATTAATCAACACTACAAGCACACCACTCCTAATTACAAAATGATCTTTGTGGTGCTTCTTACACCATTTGTTGATGCTCTTAAAAATAACCTGACAAACCTTAAACCAAATCATAATTTCCAGGTGACATTTTTATTGTTTCATTTATGATACACAATGAAAGTGTTCCACAAAGCAGTCAGGCAAATAATAAGAATGTAAGAATTCCCCTAGAAAGATACGTTTTGCTTCAAGTTTCTTAAAAAATTGAAAAACAATCCAGAAATGTTCCTTTCTAATCCCAGATTACCTACCTCTGGAAGACTTTTTTTCTGTAAGTTTTTTTTTGAGCTCTCTTTGTAACTCCAGGTTATGAAGTCTATTTCTCTGACTTGCTAATAATACCACAGACTGTGGTTGCCTAAATACTTATCTTAAAAGGTGTTTTTTATGAAGATACCAACTAGGAAGGCTAGGAGCTTTGTACAACTTAAATAACCAAATTTCCTTTCAGATGGGAGGTTTACATCTGGTTTAATGTAGAGATATTCCTGCTTACCTCAGTGACAAATAGATGGAGTTGTTGCCTACATCAATCTAATGTGTTTTATTTACTAATATAAATATCATATACTTTCATAAATGATATAATAATTAATATAAATAAATAACCTGGTACGGAATGTTTAAAGCATTTTGAGTAAAGCTAATTTCACAGGGTGCTGTTCAAATAGAGCAATGAGTTCCATGTGGTCTATGTAAAATTACTGAATTTGATCACACTTATCACCACAGTGTATTCACATACATGCAGCAGCATCACTGGGGTTTTTTTCATGTTTTATTTTAGTTCAGGCACCAAAGGCTTTGCTAGCTTTCAACAGTGTGTGAGAAAAAGGAAAGTGAGTGAGTATGAAAATCTAGTTAAAAGAGAAATTAAATCATAATACATCAGATATGGAAAAATATTTTTATGAGCCATTTCAGAATTTCTGCCAGTAAGAACTGGTATTATTTTCCAGTAATTTTGACACTTTATCTGGAAACATAAAATAATGTGGCCCTTAAGGGCCAAGGACCTAAGGAGAAACAGTGAAATGGTGGAAACAGATGACTGCAAATTTTTTGAATTATATCTGGCAGAACCCAAATCACAGTCTAAAAAAACAATTTATTCTTGAGGCTGCAGTTAATAGGGCTTGACTGAGACAGTAAATCAGTTACCCCAGCTGTTTCCCAATCTGAAGATTCGCCCTTCGATTATACTTAAAAGATAGATAAAAATGTGGTAATGAACATTTAGTTACGTTCACAATGACTTTTTCTACATTGAACATTGAAGTACATTGAAGTAGTCTCATTGCTCATGTTCTGGACTCCCTGTCCACTCTACTCCAGCTGCTGTTACACCATAAACTTGAACAATTCCAGTGCAAAACAAAAATAAACCACAAAACAAAACAAACGACATAATCAAAAACAAAACCAAAAACCGTACATTCAGCTCCCAGAGTCATTCAAGCTCTAGGACATTCAGTTTAATCTTCTGTACAGGTGTTTCATATTTCTTATACACCCATTTAAAATATTCAGTGAAGTAAGCAATGTTTCCCTCAATAGAAGATTATTTTGAAAAAGCTGCACATTGTAAATTCTCTTCCTAGTAGTCCAAGAAAAAGTTGATGCAGTAAACTTATAGTTCTAAATTATTAAATCCTATGACAGATGTGCCTTTAATTGTTGAATACAAAAACTAGGTCATTTTAATTGACAACAATTGAGCCACAAATTTGCAAACACATTGACTACCCCAAATCCCTGGCTACTCAAAGTACTGTTTGCTGTGTCTTTGGATGATTAGTTGTAGAAAAGGCAAGTGCAAGTATAGTATCCTCTTCAGAATTGGCAAAAAAATTGTCAGTCTAGTAAGAGACCAACAAGTTCCTTCACCTTTTCTTTTTTTAAGATGTTTATCCCAGAAATCTTGGGAAAGGCATTGCATAATCTCTAACACACTTCATCAAAACCATACCTTTTATCTGACCATTGTTCAAAAAAGCAATAATGAAGTCTTTCTGCCTTCACAAAGATTTCTCAGTCTTTAAACAATAACTTGTGGGTGATTGGTAGTTAGAGAATGGTGCCAACAAAACCAAGATTGTGGGTTTAATCCCTGCACAGGCCATTCACTCAAGACCAGGAGTTGATGATCCTTGTGGGTTTGTTCTGTGAATCTGGTCCAACCTCTCTCCTTAAACAGGATCATCCTAGAGTACATGGCACAGGACTCTGTTGAGAGTATTCTTGAATATCTCCAGCGAGGGAAACTCCACAACCTCTGTGGGCAAGGTACCAGTAAACCATCATCCATAAAGTAAAGAAGTTCTTCCTCATATTCAGATATGCATTACTTTCTTGCTGTGCTTGTTGTGTCTTGTCCTATTTCTTGGGAACACCAAGAAGAGCTTGGCTCTATCTTTTTAAGACCCTCCTTTTGGATACTTACAGACATTGATGAGGTCACATTATCTTTGTTGCCCTATGCTGGTTCTGCTCCAAAAGTCCCACGTGTCTCTTGTTCTGAGGAGCCCAGAACTGGACACAGCACTCCAGATGCAGCCTCCCTAAGCCTGAGTGGAGGGGCAGGATCACCTCCCTTCATCTCCTGGCAATGCTCTTCCTGATGTACCCTAGGGTACCATTGGCCTTCTTGGTGACAAGGGCACTGCTCTCCCATGGACAGCTTATTGTGCAACAGGACCCCCAGGGTCCCGCTCCCCAGAGCTTCTTTCCAGCAAGCCAGCTCCCAGACTGTGCTGGTACAGGGGGTTATTATCCCCCACGTGTTGGACCCTGCACTAGCCTTCGTTGAATTTCAGAATGTTCTTCTCTGCCCATCTGTCCAACCTGTCCAGGTCCTTCTGAAGGGCTGCACAGCTCCCTGGGGTATTTCCCGCTGCTCCCAGCTTTGTGTCAACAATGAAACTCCTGAGGAGATGCCTGCCTCTTCATCCAGGTCACTGATGAATAAGTTAAACAATACTGGCCCAATACTGAACCTTGGGGACACTACTTGTGACAGGCCTCCAACTAGACCCTGTGCCACTCATCGCAACCCTCTGGGATCTGCTGCTCAGCCAGGTCTCAACTCACCTCACTGTTCTCCACCCTTTCTTCTTCTAACTCTCTTCTCATGGAGTATAAAATCCAATGAGTTTAAAGGCTTTCTATGTTCAGTGAACTAAGTCTATGCTGTGATCAGTGATGGTATGTTCTATTTACTCTTTTGCCAATGTTCCTTAATTTTCTTAAGTTTGCCAACAAAGTTCTGTGTATATTTACCTCTTGAGAATATTTGGTTGGAATTTGCTCTACTGTATCTACCCAGAACAAAAGAACATTGCTTTAGGCCTAGGTTTGAATGACTGGGGTGTAACAAGTGCTGCTGACATACAACCAAAAAAGCTGTTATAAGTGGTTTCTATATATGTGCTGAGCTCTTGACCATGGAATAATTTAAACTTACTTGCAGATCATTCTGATATTCTTGTATTACAACAAGTATTTTGTTGAATTTTTCCATGTTATTTACTCAAAGAAGAATGCCTCTGAAGCATACTCAGAAAAGTTTTCTTAAATCTTGTGTCAGTGACAACCTTGAAAATTCTTTCTGACACCTGTTTCAGTGGTTTTAGCTGCTCAGAAGAAATGGCAACAGCCTTTCCACCACATATACAGATTCTGATAACAAACAAAAGGCAAATATTTTTAACAGAAAACATGGATCAATGAAGAAAGGAAATGCTACCATCTGGAAAGACTGTTAGATCTTTGGAGCCTAAATCCTTTAAAATTTCATTATAAATATGACTGTTGTTTTTGGGGGGATAAACTCACGTGAGATTTGGCCAAAACTACTGTTATCTGAAGGCACTTGGCCGTCTAGAGTTGCTTGATCATTCTGACACGCTTAATTCTAGTGTGCTTCAACTTTCTCATTTAAATATCTCTTCCCATCAATCATTAGTGCTTTCCTTCCTGGGTCATTGAGAGCATAATACTTCATTGTGTCAGCTGAAGGTGTGCTGACCTACTTTTCCTGGTTAATTTCAAGGGTAGGATCAGATGTTCCATTGCTTTAGTAATTGATCTAGCGATAGATCTTTACTAGAGCACCCATGACATGGTCTGAGGGGCATTCCAGGCATCACTGGCTTCAAGGTCATAACTGAAATGAAAAATTCTCCAATCAATTAGGTAACTTGGCTGCATAGTTTGTTCCTGGAAATAATTCTCCTATAAACATATTGCTTTTCTTTGATAAAAATTGGGGTTTAATGCAGAGGATCATGTGAAAATTGCTGCTACCTTTTGGTGTGTAGTACTGTTTTAATGTTAGTGACCCCCTAGCCATTTTAATTTTACATACTTGTGATTAACTTGTGCAAGTGGAAAGACACAGTGATAAGTGACAAGGTATAAAGCAAAAAAAATATAAAGGTGCCAAAACAAAAGAGTTATCAGTGACAGCAAAACCAATAGTTCACTGTAGAAGGTGCAAAGAAACAATTCCAAACAAAATAATCTCTCAGGAGCAGACTTCTAAACTTCTAAGGAGGAGATACACGATTCAGTCCGTTCACACTTCCTTCCTCTGGCAAACCAGAAAATTTGATTTTTCAGGTTGGACTCTGAAGTGTGGCTTCATAAAGTATTACTTCAATGTGCACACTCCCACAGGTAGAGGATATACACATCTGCCAGGCAACCTCCAGATCTGCTTGGATTTTGACAATGGTCTCATATTAATACCAGAAGGGGGAAATATCTCTCCTGTACGTGACTATAACCTGCACAGTATGATTCTCATAAATACTAGATAATGTACAAGTAAAATGCAAAGTGAGATGTATTTTATATAGCTTCTGAAATGTATAGATATTTAGCTGTTGATTTTCACCTATTTTCTATTATTCTAGAAAATGCACGTAATACAGACATGGAAAAGACTAAATTCATGCGGTGTCTAAATTAAAAATAAATAGCATAATTCACACAGATAAGTACTTCTAGCAGTTCCTTTCCTATACCAGTTGGCCTGTTTTAGAAAATTGATCATTTTTTTAACTGCTAAAGTTTTCCTTTTAGAATTAATGTCTGCATAAATTGGTGGCATGTTTCGGCTTTGAAAACCCTGTTTGCCGAACAATAAAAAAAAATTAAATCTAATAATAATTATTTATTTAAATCCTTATATAGAATATAAATACCTTTCTGTCTGTGCAAAAAAATCCACTATATATATTCACCAGAAATGTTACAGCTTACTTAATAAACAATTTCTATCAAAACCATCTTGAAAAAAATTCTTTTTAGAAGTCTACTGTAAAAATTTAAAATAAAATTTAATATTTTCAGAAGTATATTCAGGTTGTTTGCCTTTGCATATAGTATTAAAAATTATTATGAAATGTATTCTAAACCAAAGAATTTCAAGTTTCTACACATTTTATTCATGCAGTCTGTTAATGGAAACAAAAGCTATGTCATATGCAACCAATCAAAATAACTCAAGTTTTTTATACTTACAATATGATAATCCCCACAATCAGTTCACAAACAATCCTGTGGTTGAAATATAGTCACATAAAACTTGGTTGAATAAAACAAACATGACATAACAAAAGAAAGCTAAATTTAGTATGGAGTGCTTCATCTAGTGCATTTGAAATAGATTGCATTATAAACATACGATTATGAATAAGAAATATTTTTGATTTATATACATTCATCTTTTGTGATGTCATTATAGGGTGCTCAGAGGTTTCTTATGGTAGACACTAATGAACAGCTTTAATGAGACAATTATCTTCCACTTTATTGAGAATTGAAAAGACAATATCAACCACCACACAGAAGACAGACAGTAGTCTCAGAGCATTTGCAAAGATTTTCTGGGGACTGACAAAAAGGACATGAATTTCTGCAACATTTTGCTTTGCACAACTGTCTGAGAGAAACAGAGAAAATGAAACAGAGGGATTGCCAGGGACAGGAAAAGCTCTGGAAATGATAGCCCTGAGAAAGAATAATGGAGAATGATTGACGGCAGTGAAAATAGAAAAAAAACAGTAATGGTTTTTAAAGAGATCGTTTCTATTTTTGTGATTCCTACAGTATCTAAAGAAACACTTTTAATATCTAAGGACCCAGATCCACAAAAAGTGACTGAACTCTCCAAAGAAAGATCTGTCTTCACTGTATTATCCTCACTGGAATAACAATTAATACTGATAATTTTGCTAGTCGCTCAGGTTAAGTCATGTAATTTTGTAGATGAAAACTTCCCCTGCAAAATTATTCATGTGTATAGAGTTAACTAATTTTACACTTTTTCAGAAATTACAGATGATGGGCCTCCAGACTGTTTTTAAAAAATCTCCTAAAAAGAGTAAACTGTCTTTCTTCATTGGCGGCAGGTTAAGCAATCACAGTTCATTTCGTGTAGAACATGAAATAATTCCTATTTAGCTTACTTCCAAAAAGTATAGAGCAGATGATATGAGATCTTGACTTGCACTTTCTAGAAATCAGAGTTACTAAATATCTGATAAATTTTAGCATTAATTATGTTTGGACCTCTGAGGCAATTGAGTGGAAAAATCAAAGGATCATGAAATGGTTGAAGTTGGAAGAGACCCCTAGACCAATCCCCCTCCTCACACAGTCTCAGCTACAGCAGACTGCCCAGGGCCCCCTTCAGTCAGGAGGAGACTCAACAACATCTCTGGGCCACCTGTTTCCCTGTTGGTGACCGTCCAACCAAACTTTGCCTTTGCACTGGTGATCAAGTATGTCAACAAAAGGAAAAAAATAGCACACAGAGACACAAAAATAGTACATACACACACACACACACACACACACACCACTTGTATTCAAAGTATATTTACAATTTTTTTTCAATTTCTTTAAATACGTTGAGCAACATAACCAAAAAAAGTATTTTTACTTCACTGATGAGTGTCTAAATGTTTTAAAGCAGTTAGCAAGGGGACCTTACTAGCTTTAAAACATTTATATTTTATGATTTTTGTTATACTATCACAAAGATCTTGCCTGAGAAATTAAGATACCTTCAAATACACATCATTATTGATAGTATTGCTAATACCATTAAAATAAATCTAGAAGATGTCGAATATTAGTTTCAGTTCTTGAAACTAAACCATACTTTTACACATCAACAATATGACGAGGTGAAGCAGCCAAAAAATGGGGATCCATGAGGAGTGGTGGGAGAGCTGGGATTCTCAGCTTGTCTGAAGTCAAAATGTCTCCTGCTTCAGTACCTCTTCTTGGCCACTGCAAATGCAAGACAAATTTAGTTTTCTTAACATAATCACCAGATTTTAGGTCAGCAAATCACAGTAATTTATCTCTCACATCAGTCATGGCTGTGACTGGACTCCATATCAGTTTTCACCTATATGCCACTAAGGACCTCTTTGAAGTCTGCAATATTCCTACACAGCCATTAGAAGTGTTACAAATTTTTGCCTCGGTCCATGCAGATGAGGATGCAGAAGACAATTTTTTACAAAATGCCACTTACTGAATACAGTAAGTATATATAAAGACAATGAAAAGAAGTAAGAACTTCTTTCCCATTGGAATATTTTGATGTCTTTAGCTGACAGAGAGGATGGCCTTCCAGAAATTTCCTTGAATCTTTGCCTAGAAGCATCACTTTCATCTTGTGTTTATCATGAGCCAACTGCTTTCTCTCAGATTGTATATATCTTCCAGGCACTTCAATATAGGTATAGAACTGACACAAATCAGACTTTTAGAAATAAGAATAGTTTAAAATATATTTTTGAATATTTAAGGAATGCATCAAACAGAAAGGGGTGGGGGGGAGGGAAGGAGAAACATGTTCTGGTAAAACTGGCAGGAAAAAACTTTTAACCATCATGATTTTTTTATTACAGTAAGTATCTCTTGCTGGTTTATTGGTGGGTATATATTTTTAAAATTAGGC
The DNA here is from genome assembly GCF_963513975.1 of Fringilla coelebs. Taxonomy (NCBI): domain Eukaryota; kingdom Metazoa; phylum Chordata; class Aves; order Passeriformes; family Fringillidae; genus Fringilla; species Fringilla coelebs. Next base: position 32,092,407 of record NC_140028.1, read on the forward strand.
AGTGCCAAAGGCACCATGTTTGTGTTCTTTGAAGTTGATACAGCCAGATCTAGGGGACCTTATGTTAGAAATAAAATATTTTTCAGACGAAAGTGCTGCTAGCCAGAGATTTCAGTCCTCACATCCTGATTCAAGCTTTCTGGTGTAGCCATCAACTTGTACGATTCTCACTGTTTATTTCAGTGTGTACCTTCACAGTTTTCTTTAAAAATATATGAAGACATTACTGAGGATCTGATTCAATAAAAAGTATGTCCAGACCTCCATGCCCTGGAAGCTCAAACAATGCTGCAAAAGCTGCAGAAATGGGACATATTTTCTATTGAATTGGGTACTGAGAATGCTCATAAGTTTTTTGTATTGATTTTTGTAACAGCCAGCAGTGAAAGACACAGACAATATTAGCTTCATCCACTACAGGCCTGTGGATTTCACTTTCTGCATGCAACAGGACATGGAGTGAAAACAGACAGTGACCAATTTAAAAAGAGAGTGAAAGCTAATTTTCTTTTTCAGCATAAAATCAAAAGTATAGCTTACTATCAGGAAATAATTTTCAAAATAGGTACCCTACTACAATTAACAAATGATTAGGCTCAAGTGTGGCCATAACTGCACTTTTAAAATGCTTTTACCTAACATTATCACCATATACTGATATTTGCAGCTTATGCAAAGAGAATGCAGCCCTGAATTACAAAAAAAAAGTAGGGCATTACAAAAAAATTGAAAAAAAATTATTTGAACAAAAACTTAAATCACTCAAAAACTAAAATCTCAAATTTCTCAGCCCTTTAACAATTATTATTCTACCTAAACTGTTTTGGGATGATTTTATGCGAGATAGAGGGGACTGCATTAGCTGTTCTTTTCCCCTCAATTGCAGTGGCTTTCTGCTAACAGCAGCAACTAACCAACTAACCCATCCATGTTTTCCACCTTCTAGAAGATACAAAGCTGGTGTGGCAGCAGTCAAAAACCCAAGTAATTTGCTGCAAAGCTACACAGGGTTTAGTGATCTTCTAAGTTAACCTGTGAGTGCCAGCTGCCCATTCCCAGACTTTGCCATGTTCCGGTTTCAAAACCACAGCTGCACCTAAAAAATGACTGAAATGATGCCTGGTACAGAAATGAATTTAAACATTTGAGCTCAGCATCAGTTTCATCAGTATCATGGGATATGGTTCTTGCCATTCTAGATGGATCAGTAAGATGGCTCTCTGTCTTCCTAATGAGCCTTATACAGTGTAAAGAGACCTGAAGGACCCTGTAAAATATGAACAGATTCCCAAAAACTTTAAGAACTTGATTTCAGATGAATATTTCTGATTTTCTGTATATCCTGCTAAAAGGCACTGAGTCACACACTGGGATTATATAACAGATATATATTGTTAGGAATTATAAATTTGGTCTGAGATTCATACTATAGAATGGGAGAAAAGAATAAAATGTCAACAAAACCCCCCCTCTCTGCAATACAAAATCAAAACTACCTTAGGCAGACTGAAATCCTGTTTCCTTTTTCTAAAATAGACCCCAGTAGGATAAACATGCATTTCAGTTTTCATCCAATGCAAGGAATTTCTCCTTTGATATAATTGCATTAAATCCTTGCTGTATAAGAGAAAAACTGGAAAAATACTCTAATTTCAATATTTACTTCTAAGGGGAACATCAAATGTATATAAATAACCTTCATATTCAAAATCTTTTAACACAATAAAGATATCAAAAAGGCTTTAAACCTGAAATCCCCAAATCTCTTTATGACTTCCAAGCAGTTTTACAACAGAAACCTTTGAAGAATTGTTATAAATGTTTATTAAGAAAAAAAATACAGAAAATGAGATGCAAATAAAGCCTCACTTGGAATTATATCATAGTCTAGAAACGAGCATTATGTTAGAAAAAAAAAAAGAACGTTTGGCAGTTGCACTTTTTAAAAATTGTTATATTGTATTATTAGGGACCAGTTGCATTTCTAAAATCCTTTAGACTTAAAACATGGTTTTACTCCTAGTATACCTTTATTGCAGCATAATTAGAAGAAAGGATAAGATTACATATCTCTCTACATGTTGTAAGAGCTCTGAGGGGTTTTTTTAATAAATATAAAAGATTTTTTTAAAATTCCTTCTTCTGTTCAGAATTATTTGTGCATGATGTTAAAAGCCATAGCCTAGATACTAATTTTTCCTCTAGCACCAAGAAAAAAAAAGAAAGAAAAACTTTCATTCTGTGGAGTGAATGTTTATAAAAAATAACTAATACGAACAACTATATTATTGTTTTTAAGACAATAGATTTTGTCAAATATTTCTTTTACTTTCAGCCGCATGTACAATTACGTGTTTTTGGAAATATGAATCTATATGCAGCTGTAACGTAATTCATATATGAAAAGATACTTTCATTTTTTTAAACTCAGGCTTGGTCTATAATTGCATCTGGATACCAAAATCAGTAATATAAGTACACTTCTCCAAATTTAATTGAATAGTTGCTTGAATAAAACTCAGCTTATACGTCAAAAGAATTTTTTTGCCCATCTATTTGAAAACAGGAAGAAAAAAAATTCAGTCATATAATTTTGATAAAATGCATAACCTTTATATAAAGGTAATTCAAGAACTGTAAAATGTTTGATTACAAGAAGGTTTTATATTACCAAATAAACAGAAATGAGGGATAGCTTAATTCCAAATTAGGGCTTGAATTCTTTGATTAACATTTTATATGTCATATGATGCTTACTTACATACAGACTTTCTCATTGATGTTCATGTGGATTAAGTATTTATGGTCACTGCTTTTTACTGCTCTAACATCAACAATGTCCAGGCCTGTTACCCTTTATTACATACAGTCAGCTGATGTACTATATAGCCAGTGGCCCATGACAAAAATGGACTGTACAATCAGAACAGTAAGAAAATCAAGTTGATACAACTAACAATTTTTGACATCTGATTTTGATGGAAATGGGACTTTACATTTAAAACATCTGTATTCAAATACCTAAAGAGGAAAATTGATTCACTGTTTTTAACATTCTTACAATTGCATATTAAGACTTAGATTGAGTTGTAGTGTCCTGTGAGGAAATTTTCAATATATATAAAACCCAGCCATCTGCTACTTTGTCCTTTTGGACTTCACATTTTGTTTTTGACCAATGGAGACCTGCATTCAATCCTTCACAGAGAATTGATGGCTGTGGGAAGAGGAGAGGTATCTATTCTTAACCAGAACAAGTCCCAGGAGGCAACTACTACAACTTCTAACGCTATATTATTGGTTAATTTGGGGACTTCTTTCACTCAGATGACATAGCTAGAAGGATGTCACTGCACGAATCAATATCTACTGCCTTGCCATTGATGTGCCTGTTACCTTAAACAACAACAGCTGTGTCTATGATCATCTCTGAGTTGTTCAGGGAGCTAATTGTAGTCAGCACACTACTTTTTCTAACAAATGGTCTAGGAAGGTGCCTCCGATGCATATTTGAAGAATTGCTGCATCCCTTCCAGTAGAATTCACCATTTAATTTTCTGTCTTTACTGTTTCCAGAAATGGTTTCGCTCCCATTTTCATTAAAACTTGTCCTTAGCTTTGGCTTTATGTTGAAGAAAATAAGATTTTTATTTATTAATTGCAGTTCTGACAACATATTGGGATTAAGAAGCAATGTGTTTTATACAGATTTAATATTTTTCAGTGCTTTTTAATCTAATCCAGCACTTTTTCAAGCATTACTTGTGAATGACTTAAATGTATATTTGAATTCTGCTAAGTGTGTTGTTAGAGACAGTCAATGACTAGTACAAAAAAGGGGTGAGAATCTCTTGACATTCAGCATAAATTTTTCATTCATTGTAAAAATAAGAGATATGTGAAGACAAACTTGCATGCATTTGAGTCCCATAAGATGTAAAAGACTATTCAACTTTGCCTGGAAGGACATCACACTTCTAAACTATGCTCAAGCACAAGTTTGACCTCCACCTGCATTCAGCATCAGAGATGTGCTGGTCTGCTCTTATTTTGTAACAGAATGCACAACACCTATCAGAGGTAAGACTGCCTTGAAACATGATCACTGTTTTGCAAATAAAGTATCTATGTCTAAAGGGGAGCTTTATTGAAAGGTGGTGAATGAGGGGGTGTGGGAGGAGTGAAAATTGATTGCTACGGGATATTTTCATGGATTTTTCTTGTGTGTTCACTGTGAGTGTTTACTGAAGTTAAAAAAATAAAACATTTTAGCTCTCATTACACCTCTCTAGCCGGCTTGTGTCCTCTGTCACTTCCTCTGTTCAGTGTTTGGCCTCCAAAAACCCTACTCCTCTGCACTGCCTCAGGAGCAACCACTTTAACAACTTTTCCCAAGTGCCTTGGGGAAAGCAGTCTTTGGTCATGCAGGTGCTGTGTCCTTCAAACATTAACATACCCTGGCTCAGTTTTCTGTCCTGGTTACTGTACATAGCATAGTCATTATAATATTTCTTTTTTAAAAAATTCTTCTAGTGAGTAATTAGAGTATTCACTCAGGGGAAAGCATGGACTAGATCTGTAGGAACACTCCTTGTACACTAACACTCCACACTAGAAACTCACATGCCAGCTGAAATGTCTCAGATTCCTTAAGTAAACCTTTAAAGACAGGCAAGCAGCCTGTGGAAGAGACAGATCCACATTTTTAAAGTATTTGGTATTCAAAAGACATTTTAGTGCGACCCTCAACAAAAGATCCAAATCAGCCATATCGGCCACATGATGAGAAAGTCTGTCTTTGCATGTATAAATATTAAAGAAAAAAAATTCACTTTCAAGGTAAATGTAGGTTAAAAGATTCCCATATGTTTCTGGGCAGAGGAGTAGATAGCCCAATATATTAATAAATTATCTGAGGAAAGGGTTGCTTAAGATATTACTTAAGGAAACGAAGAGGCAACAGTTTCAGAATGTAGAATCCCTCCAATACCAAAGTGCAGTTAAATGGGTGAAGCATCTGGAAAACCCCCTTAACTTTCCACACCATGAGGTGGTTGGATCTGTAACAAAACCTCAAGGCTTTTAACCAGATACTTCTATAAAACATATTTCATATATCAGACAGTACTGAAAAAATAAAAATGCTAATAAAAATGTTAAGAAGGTATTACAAAAGAAGAGAATCAAAAGAGAAAAGCATCACTTAGACAGTGCTTATGCATTCTGAACAATGTGGGTTTACACATTTAGTGTACATTAACTTTATGATATTCTCTAACGAGTCTAACACTTGCTCCCAGTGCAGAAAAAGAGGAAACATAGCCCAGTTCAGAGAAAGAAAACTGAAAATTATATGAAGTAATTTTTCTCCAGGTTGAGATTCATGGTTGATTGAAAACAACATCAAAAGTTGAGAAGCCCTTGATTTTCAATCTAGCACCACTATAAAATATAATAATTAAGATCTGCACCATGGCTACGCCACAGAGATAAGAGAAATTATCCTTCCCTTCATAGAGTCTGCATACTTCAAAATACAAAATTGGAGATTCTCAAGAATTCCATCTCAGGCTGAATCAGTCTCTCTGTGTAAGACTGATTCATGAATGAACTACCAAATCAATAAAAAAATAGTCTTGCACATCCAATGAAAAGTAAAAAGGATGAATCAGGCTATAGTGGACTGCAGCAACTTTACTGAAGTAGCTGCACCTGAAATGGTTTAGAGAACATGAACTGGAAGATGAAATCCTGATTCCAATGAAGTCAAAATTTTGCCACTGACTCCACTGCAGCTAGATTTATCCAAAGCAGTGAAACCCCAGTGGAAATAGAAAAATCAGGAAAAGATGTCTGTAATATGAATTACAGCCAAACATAAACTAAAGGCTTTTAAGGAATGGTTGAAGAAGCCTTTCAAAAAAGAACCGTGGCATAAAAGAAAACTTTAGTAGTAGATCCTTCCTTCCTCCCTGCCCTTTTTAGCGGCTAAGTAAAGACAGTTTTTCAGGGCTGGACTTGCAGAATGCCACAACATTCATCTAGACCTCCTCCCTTTGGAAAAAATCCATTGACTTTTAAGCCAAAAGCTTATTTAAAAAATTCCAAAACAAGTATTTCATCTTTTAAACACATACTTGTTGTAGCCTAAATCAGAAAATAAGAGGGAAACATGTGAACTGAATTAAATGTGTCTGAAAACTAATAGCAGCATATCTAACATTCCTTAAAAATAAATAATTCATCAGAAAGTTGGTAGCCTTTAAGAATTCCTCCATTACAAAATTGAAATAATGATTCTCTGCATGCCAAAGTTTTATTTGAGAAAAAGGAAGTACTACAGCTTAGGAAAGTACAATGCAAACTATGTTACATGTAAATTACATATTAATGACAGAGCACTGATACAAGGAAGAACTGAGGGTTCAGAAAGGAGGGTCTCCTTTTAAAATCCCTGTATAGCTAAAGATTATTATACAGGCATTCACATTCACAAATTTTTATAGTAAGGGACTTAGGGAGAGACATTTAGCAGCTCAAGAGTGACTGCAATATTCAGAAGGTAGAGACTGCTCTTGCCTGGTAGGTAGCTGGCTTTTATTTTCATTTCCTGTTCAGGAGTGAGATTACTGTTTGGGGAGAGTTAAATCTATTTCAGGCATAAGAATCATTTATCCCTGGAGGTGCTGAGCTTCGATTAATAGCTCTTGGATTCTTCTTATTCATCTTAACTCCAATTTGTGCTGCTTGGCACTAAGGGTCCAGTTTATTCCTTTCCTCATTTTCGGTTCTCCCTTCCCCCACCCAGAGCAGTGCATCAGAGAATGTTTCCACTGTCACCTTGGTTTAGGTATATATTGTCATGTAAAGTTAATGTTCAACACTTGATTCCTCAGTATCTCTCTGAAGTGGAGAGTCCGACTGATACTACATAACTTGTACTCCTTTTTGATGCTAATGAAAGTCTGAAACAATGGTAAATTAGATATAGCTCAATGTAGTATTTTTTAAAGCTAGCTTTAAATAAGGTATGACATCTGTTTCAGTATTTGATGCCTCTCTGTTTTAATTTTTTTACAATAAAATTTTTGCCCATGTTACAGATTACCCACCCATAAAATAATAATGTTGTATACTGACGCCTTTTGCAGCTGTAATACAAGTAAAGATTTAATTGAGAACTCTAAAACCTCATTTATTTCTTACAGTTCAGAAGCGTTCAAGTCAATTTGCTAAAAACCTAATAAATACTTAGGGCTAAAATCTACTCTGAGTCTGCATCTCACAAAAGAGGGAGATTTTGGATCATCGTTCATTTGACAGACACTTAAACAAGAAATCCTTAACATGACCTCTGCACTATCTGTTGCTTCAATTATTCAAGATACTCACTGGCCACATCTACTTTTCCTTAACCAGCACAAAATTAAGTCATCAGCCTCAGAAGGAGTGCAGGGGGAGCAAAGGCCTGGCGAAAACAACTATTTTAAACTATCTTGAAACATTTATGGATTTAACTTACTCATGTGCAACTTTCTGTTAGCCCAGTGGATTTTTCATTACTAGAGAACAAAAACCTGAAAAATCCCTGCTGTGTTCAGCCTTGCCAAATTATCATCAACCTGCCAAGATGACACATGTATGTATGTTTATATATACACCTATACGGATATATATATACATACATGTATGCACATACACAAATCTGTATAACAAAGTTCTATCCAGAAAGTGAACCTTGTACAGAAACTGAAATACCATTTAACTGTGTATAGCACCTAAGAAATTTCTGCCTAGGCCTCTAGCATCTTTGCTTTTGATTCCTACTTTTAAAGCTTGATTCACAGCATCTGTAACTCCTTCGTAGGCATCATAAACACTTCTTTATTAGATTTATGGCCACTGATCTCCATGGCCATCTCTGCCATTTTATTATCAGTCAAGAGGAAGACCCTTCAACAGGAACAAACCTGTCTGCTAACTTCAGAAAATATATTACAGACAGGGATGGGCAGCAGAGTTACCCTAACGTGATACCGCAGCCTTAATGGAATCCTTGACTGGCACAGAAAATGCAAAACTGTTTCCTTATTGTACAAAAGGATTAGTTTGTTTGTCTTTAGCAATGCAATTGTTGTTACAAAAAATTAAGAGTATTCCTGTTCCCAGAGAGGTTTTCCATCTTTTTAATACATACTTTTAAAAAAGTAATTGCAAGAAATTTTGAGATTATAATTCAACTAGAGGCATGAAAACCTATTCATGAAAGAATCAAAAATACCATAGCTGCTTTCAAAACTAGAAAGACAAAATTGGAACCAGTTAAAAAATTCAAAACATTTAAGATTAGGCATTTTAGAGAAATGTAACCTGTCAATTGAAAAATTAACATGATGAAACCATTAAAAGAAAAAATATTGACAGCTGAAGGAAAAAAAAAAAGAAAAATGTGGAGAGGTAAATGAATGCATACCCAAAGGTTGCACAGGCAATCTTGCAATACATATACAAGGAGTAAAAAGTCAATGAGGATGAGCTGGAAAGTCCAAAATGTAATAAAAAGTAAGGAAAAAGGAAATCCAAGGCATAAAACATCAGCTACACAGCAGTACTGAGAAGATTAGAGAATGAAGTTAAGAGAGAGTGTAAAAAATGATAAGAAAATTAAGGGTAGAAAATGAAAAGCAGATTGCATGAGGGTTTGAGATAAATCAGAATTTTTTTAAGTACATGGAGAAGAAGAGGTCAGCAAGGAGGAAAAGAGTAGGACCTCTCAGAAATGGGAAGTGTAATTTATTCACAGAAGAGGTAGTTACTGCTATCAGTTTAAACAAATCTTCATATCAATTTTCAGAAAGGAGGATATGGAATGAATACTAGAAAACAGTCATACATTTTGCATTTCTTGGGTTATAAAAAGAAAATAATGAAAGAAATTTTATCTTTCAATGGAAACTGATGAAGCAATTGTACAGTGTGTTCAACTAGACTGCCAGGATCTGATTTAGAGTAGGGGTTTTTGGAACTGAGTCCATGGTTTTTACAGCACTAAGCACAATAACAGCCTACTATAAATAAGTCATCAAGTTTGATCAAACTCTGAAAATAAATGAGATGCTGAGAAGTCTCAAAGTAGATAGGGAAAGGCTTTTGCTAGTATTACAAAAAGCTTTTTGGAAGTAACATTTCTACATCTGAAAGCAGGAAGAGGCAAATAAATCCAAAATTTAGATAATCCAATATATAATTGTAAAATAACTTGGTAAATTTTAGTAACACTTAGTGTATATGTTAGAAATGAATGCAAATATTATGCATTTGTAGGCATGAGATTAAAAATACCATTTTATATAAAACCTTTTTAATTACATCTTTGTGGCATATAGCCCAGAATACACTATCAAGGTCAATGGCAAAAAAGTATCTGAAAATATAAATAAATAATATATTTTTAAAGTACTTTCTTTATTGTTAACTTCCTTAATATTAAAGTCGCTCCAAAAATTTGATGAATGTCTTTATTTGATATGAGTTTTTTATAATATATGAGAAATTTGTGGCTGAATGAAAAAAGTACCCCATTGCCCTTAAGGAGACTACATTGACAAGGGCAGTGAATGAAGAAGTCTACTCACCAACAGTGATTAAGACTAAACAACAAACATCTGCTTCATTCAGCTGAGGAATTCAACTTTCCTTTTCCATATGTTTTCTGAAACAGCATGGAAAAACGATTTTGCATGACCAGAGAACAAGAAATAGCAATAATCTTGTCTGGGTACCTTTGCCAAAGTAATAAATTCCTTTAGAAGGGATTTAACACCAGAAAGTAGTCACAAATAATTGGTGGGATGCTAAAACACAAATACCAATGTAGACCTGTGAATATTTCTTATATTTTTCTTATATTTATACTTTGATTCTTTTGTTTCTCACAGCATCCACAGAATTGGAAAACACCTAAAAGTAAATCGTTTGTTTCCTATTTTTCATACCTAAAGACGAGGAATAAAGACTTAAACATGTCATCCTAAAAGAATGAACTGACAAACCCCTTACAGGGGTTGATAATTTTTTTTGGCTTCTATATATCTAATGTTATCTGAAACTGAAAGAACCCTTATGCAATTTATGAAGACTGTAATCAATCACCTTTTAATTTCTAATTACTTCACATTCTACTGACTACACACTTCCTAACTGTTCCTAAGTTCTTATATTGCAGTTTTTCTGAACCAGCAGAGACACAGTCACCAAAAGAAGTATATAGCAGAAAAAAAGTCAGAAAAACTAAATTTATAGAGTGGACTAGGCCTTGGATTTTTTTATTTTTCTTTTAGAAACCTTGAGCAATCTTAATTTTGTTCCAGTGAGCTGGTTCTGGCAGACTTACCCATGTATATCAAGAAATTATGACGTCCTTGTGCCTTTTCTACACCAGTGGTTTTGAACTTTTGTAATTCTTCCTCTTTCAACTCTCTATTCCCCTCCACCGATCCTTTACACCTTAAGGGCCACTCTGACCTCTCCTTACCACTGGATCTTATTTGCTTGTCCTGAGTATTTATAATGGGGGTGCATCTCACCAAAAAGAAATGAAGCAGTGCTTTAGAACAGAGTGGTTTGAATCTTGTGCATATTTTTTTTTCAGATGATCTAACCAAGAATAGCTCATTCTGGAAAAATAACTTGACTTTTTTCAGAAAAAGTTTAAAATTTTGTGTTCTCAATTTCAAACACCCTTAAATACCAAAGTACTTACTGCATTATAAGATGAAAACAGCATGAAAGAAACAAGCTGCCTGAATATCTGTAGTTTATAGTTACAACTAACCTATTTATGTATTGAGGGAATATATATTAGGAGAAGTATATATAGGAGAAGTCTCTCCACAGAAAAATATTTAGATGATATATGTTCAGTGTTGTGGTAAGGTTGTTCAGGTAGGTTTGACAGATGGATGAAGGCAGAAGTAGAAAAACTATCAACATCTACTGTTTCTGATCTTTGTCCCACTTCCTTCAATTTCCCATTTCTTTCACCTGCTTACAATTTGGCCACATAGTAATAACAAGCTGTGCTTTACATATTATGGATTTAGATGCTTTTGTTTCCTCACGTGCCTTTTATTCTCTTTCTTTCAATAATATGAAGACACCATCCCCTTTTTATAAAAAATATCAGTCAAGACAATAAAACTTACCTTCACTGGAATTCAGAATTAGTTTAAAATATGATTCAACATATCTCACTCAAACATGGTATAAAATTATATTTTAGGGTTAACCTTCACAGGAAGTAAGCTTCAATTCCGCTTTAACTTTGTTGATGTAATTATTTTTATTTTAATGGGGCTGTTTAGTACTTAGGGAATTCCTGCTGGTTTTTAGCCGCAACTCTGAAAACATCAAATCTCTCACAGAAGAAATTAAATATGTGTCAGCTCTGTGTAGGTGTCCTACTGCAGAGCAGGGTGTTGGCACAAGCCACTCCAGCCCAGGATCCAGCTGGAGTTCAGCACACCCCCTCCAGGCCTTACCAGTTATGGGGAGCCCACTGCCTCCTTGGACTGTGTAACACTTGCTGAGGCACCTGGCATGAGGAGGCTTACCCTCAGACTGAGTCCCACCTGCAGTCCATTTAGATTTGTCATCGGGAAAGGGACATGAATGCTTGATTATTGTATTTGCAGGGAAGCCCCAATGAAGGCAGGAATGATGCATCTGACTCCATCTTATCAGAAGGCTAATTTATTACTTTAATTTACTATTACTATATTAAAAAATACTATACTAAACTATACTAAAGAATACAGAAAGGATACTTACTGAATGCTAAAAAGATAATAAAGAAAACTTGCCATTCTATCCAGAGTCTCAACACAGCTTGGCCCCAATTAGCCAGAGTCAAAACAATTCACACCAGAATCCAATCAGGCAATCACCTTTACGCAAACAATCTCCAAACACATTCCACATGAGCAAAACACAGGAGAAGCAAATGAGATAAAAATTGGTTTCCTTTTTCTCTGAGGTCTCTCAGCTTCTCAGGAGAAAAATCCTGGGTGAAGGAATTTTTTCAGAGAATGTGAATGCCACATTTCATCACTTACGTGAGATAGTTTCCTAAAAGGAGAAGTTTTTCACAGAAGATAATGCTCACATTCCTGGCATCAATCCAGAAATTAAAACGTCCAGTGAGTTGGAGTCTAAAGAGAACGTTTTCAGTAGACTTAGAAATCAAAACTATTTCTTTTTTACCAGGACATTTTGCTCCACACATACAGAAATCAAAGTTACCTTATTCTTTTACCATATTTAATACATGGACAGGTCATTTATGATGAATAAAGTAGACACTAATTTTCTGAACAGAGAGAATGACTTTCAGGGTGCAACAGTAAAGCCTCCTTCTCAGAAGAAACTTTGTTTAGCGAGACCCCAACAGATGATCTGCAACAATACATTTGAGAGAGCAAAAAGGGGCAAGTGCTTAATTTAACACCATTATGTTATCTGATTTTGTATAATGATTCAAAGAGATTTTGCAACCTAAGACACATGCAGATTTCTTTATTTAGTGTTTCAGGAAGACATTAAATCCTTTCCAAGCAGTGGGGCAGGTTCTCCCTTTCCATGCTTAGTATTCTTCTCATAAACTTGTCCTTTTTTCTCAATTGCTTTGGCTATCTGAATTTTCATCTATTAGATGATTATTTCTAACATGTTAGCATTTTTTACACTTAGATATGGTCACTGTGTTTCATATATCATGACAGATAATTTCCTTTACATTCACAGAAATATTTATTCAAATCAATGGTAGGAAAATATATTTATATGCATGTACATGAATATTTGCACGTACTGCAAAGATATGTGTAACACCCAAATATTTTGGATGAGATATATTGGGACAGTTGTGAAAAAGATTCCTAGACATATGATTTTCTTTTTCCTTCTGTTTGTATTTGGTAAAAAACAATGAGAAAAGGAAAAAGTGACTGGTCAGCAATAATGAATACTTTTTGGAAGTCAGAAACTATAGACTGAAAGTGAGATCCACCAAACGGTGAGTTAAAATTTCCAAAGGAAATTAAAACAGAAAGTAAAAAGTTTTGCAACCACATTACTAACAAAGAGAATGAAAATAAACAAATGGGATTGCTCTGTCAGAAGAAGGAAATAGACATTAATGATAATGTGGGTACAGTCCTGAACTAAATGAAGTTTACTCTGTTTACAGTCTGTGTGATAATGTAGAACAGGCGGACCTAGGGAATAAGAAAAGATACAGATAAAGAATATGTCCTTCTATCTGAGTAGGAAAATCTTGACACACACATGTTTCTGGAACTAGACAATTTCTGTTGAAGAGTCCTGAAAGACTTAGCACATGAAATTGCAACTTAAGAAGCAAGGAAGTTTAATAAATCTATCACATTCAGTACCTGTGACCAGAAATAGGATTCTTATTGGGAGGAGGAAGCAAAGGTATCTTGGAGCTATAAAACCTGGACTAGAGCTAAAGCTGTACATAGAGCCAGGGCACACATGGAAGAAAAGAGTTAGAATCATACAGACAAAAGATAAATCTGAATGACTGCAACATTAGTGCACCCAAGGTAAACCATGTCACATTGCCTGGATTGTTTTCTTTTATAAACTAATTCTGGAAAGTGTGGTAGATGCAATCTGTCATATAATCACAGAATGGTTTGAGTTGGAGGGGACATTAAATATCATTTTATTGCCATAGGGAGGGACACCTTCTGCTAGACCAGATTGCTCCAAGCCCCATCAAACCAGGTCTTGAACTCTTCCAAGGAAGAGGCATCCATGATTTCTCTGGGCAACTAGTTCCTGTGCTCCATCACACGCACAGTAAATAATTTCATTCTAATATCTCATCTAAACCTATCCTCTTTCAGTTTAAAAATCTTGACCTTTGGTCTATCTATACATGTCCTTCAACCCCAGCTTTCCATACCTTTTTTTAGCTGTTAGGTACTGGAAGGCTACAATTGGGTCAACCTGAAACCTCTTCTGCAGACTGAGCAATCTCATCTCTCTCAGCCTGTTGTCACAGGAGAGGTGCACCAGCCCTCTGGTCATCTCTGTGGCCTCCTCTGGACTTGCTCCAGCAGGCCAATGTCCATGTAAACTTCAGCAAAAAAGTTCACATGGTGCAGAACAAGAAACTGCAAGTTAAACCACAGAAGTTGGGCTTTAGAATAATTCTTCTGTCAGTAAGAAATTGTTTAAACCAGGTGTAACAGTTTGAAAGAATAGTTTGGACATTATTAAGTGGGTCGTTTTTTGGTTGTTGGTTTGTTTGTTTTGGCTTTTTTCCCCCCAGGATTCTTTGTTGGGAAAGATATTTGGTTATATTTGGCTAAAACTTTTATGCAAAACTGGAGGCATACTGACAATAAAAGGCAGAATGGCCTCATCAAAAGCAAACAGGGGAGCAGTGAGGAAGAGTGGGATGGACATGAGAACTTCAGCTGGATTTGTTTGGTACCAGAGAAGTCACATTGAAATGCTTACTGAATTTTAAGGAGACATCCACTGAAGCCAAGTGAAAGAAAACATTACATTTCATTAGCTAATGGCAGATCAGAATGGATACATACATACACAATCCATAGGTTAATGCCTTAGCTAGCATTTACTTTGTTTTAAATGTACAAGGCCTGGTACCATTGATGCAACTTTCTCCTTAGTCTCCTGTCCTAATATGAGTATCCTATCAGTCCTCAGTCAAACATATTCAAAGAAAGCAAATTCCCAAAACATGAAGGGCAGCAGAGAAGAGAAGAATAGTTAGGATCACTATCATATTAAGAAGTCTTGGGTTTTCAGTCAAACAAATTTATTGTGACAGTCAAATATAAATCTATAGGTATACCAATACAGTAGATATTAGAATATCTACTGCACTGGTATACAAAGAAAAGAGAATATTAGGTCAACAGCAAATCTGATGCATTTATATAAACAGTTCAATACATAATCTACATGGGAGGAAGAAAATAGATTGAATAACAGAGGAGGTCTCAGGCATTATGTAAAATCATTTTTTAAAACATTTTATTCCTTAATTGTTGCAACTTCAAAGATATCACAAATAAAATAACTCATGCTAAAAACAATTTCATGTAGAGCATAATAAATTTTTATCAAAATTCAGTCTTCTGGCTAAACATTCCTGTTAAAATTTTTAAAACATATAATTAATTAATCGTAAAATATCTGTAAAAAGTGTCATCTTGTAGTTTCCAGGTTTGGATTTGGGAAAGAAAATAAGGAAAATAAAAGAAAATTAAAGTCTAAGAGTTAAACAAAATACAGCCTTTATTTATCAATCTAATGATCGTATATCAGGTTACTGCATACATTTTCATTACACAAAATTACATCTTCTTAAAATAAAATTAATTAAACCTGATTAATTAAAATAAAATAATTCTTTAATAATAAATGGGGCTTCTAATATTAATGTGACATTGCTTTTCTTCAGCATTATGACTAAGGCATTATCAGACCAAGTTTTTTGGTTTTTTTTAATCTTTAACTATTATATATTTTCCAGTTTAGATGCAGTAACCTCTTCAGTGATAGAAAAAAAAAAAAAAAAGATGAGACCATAAAATCTGTGGCAGAAAACCACATTTGTATCATAACTGATACAGCAGGGTTTTGCATGTATATGCATAAGAAAGGGGTGGGAGGTAGGACTGAAAGAGGTGCTGCTCTACTGGGAAGCCAAGAGAGCTGACTGATACAGTGCCCTTGAAAAGTCACTTAATAGGACTGGTTCTATGTAAGCAGCACTACAGGGATGTGTCACACTGCTCTTGGCTGAAACATGTGGCACCAAACTTGTCCCTGGAAGAGACTATCAGCTGTGATGTTCTTCCAGCTCTTACAGGCAGCTAAGTCCCCTAATAACAACACTATTTGGTTATTTGATATCAGTCTTTCCAACACAAACCTCTTCCAGGATCTTGTTCAAAAATGGTCTTTACATTTAGTAAGGAAATTTTTATCATAAAATTAAGTCAGTCTGCTAACACATCTGCCTGTAAGATAGGATAAGGCTCAGAGCCTGGCCGGTAACATTGCTTAAGGTTGTTTTTGCAGGCTTTTAAGTCCCTGATTGCCCCAGCATTTGGAATGAAAGGTATCAAACAAGCATAAAGGTTGCTCCTGAGGACCCTCATTTTATCCAAGTTGCACAGATGCAGTTGAAGGAGCTCTCAAGGGGCAAACAAACTCCAGAAGACAGATAAGAAACATATCAGCCTATCTGTGATGGAAGTTATATAACAAAAATCTGTACAAGATGCCAAGCAAACCCCATATTTCATAACAATGTTACTTCAAAAATATGGAATAATTTTTTGTTCCTCTTATTTAAGCTCAAATTTGCACCTTCACCAGAATGTGGTTCTAATATTTTTTAACCCCGATTAGTTCTGAGTTGAAAATTTACATCTGTAACCTTTGCCTCTGCTGATTGTCTAAGACATCCAGAATAGAAATGTGTCACTAAGATTTTCTAAGTGAGTCAAACTTTGGATTGCATTTCTAGTTTGGTTACTTCTAGGGCAGAGGAGGAGCTACAAGGATGCATATTTGTTTCAGTTTTTAATTTTTTTTTAATATATCAGAAATTACAAACAGGTTTTATTTTAGTAGAATTTTGGGGAAACCCATTATTAGAATAAATTTCTACTTAAATATTTCTGTCTGGTAACAAAAAAAGGAAGGAGGAAAAAAAATTCCCCTACATTCTCCTCAATGTCTATTTATTCACAGCAGGCCACAGGAGGAATATAATATTCAATATCATTAATATAAATTAATATTGCAATGAACAAAGTTTGTGCTCTTATATTTAAACTTGGACAGAACAAAACCGTTCAAGGCATTCACAGTATCCCAGCAATGTCAGTACTATGATTTATCACTAGACAAAGCAGAGAAACAGGTTACAGATATAAGCACTTCAGATATCCATGTACCACACACAATGTCCTCTCAGAAAAACTAAATCAAAGAAGTAAGAAAAGGCCCTGTTAAAATGTCATGGCTGGATTTTACTGACATTCTGGAAAAAATCTTATATTTACTACATTTATAATATTTCTGGATGAGATATTGAGCAATGAGTAAAGCAATTAGAAGAAGCAGCCAAGGGACAGAAAGAGAAATATCTACCAAAATTAAGAACAAATTAGTACTCTCATCAATTCAACCAATAAAGAACTTGAACATAAATAAGACAGATATTTGAAGAAACCCTTCAGTAAGAATAAATTCACTGTCACATTCAACTGAAATTGCTTCAATAAAAGTTCCTAAACATAAAGAATTGTGAATTTCCAGCCCAAGCTCTTTTCTTTGATGAGATAATTATGAAGGAGGTGGAATCTATACCAGTCTATTTTTTGCAGTAAAATTGTAGAAAATCGAGTTCAAATGTTTGGCATACAGCTTGCCCAAAATTACTATTCAGCTTAGTCTTTACAGTATAAAAAACCCCTACTGACAAGAAGAGCAATAAGAACAGCAAATACTTTACTTTCTCTTTGGAGGATTGAGCTCTTGATCAAAAATATCTAATTATTAGAGCAAGAGCACACAGTCAGAGAGATCAACAGTTTTCATTTAAACAAACCAAAAAAAAAATGCCCCAAATAAATCTCCATTTAAATATAAGAAAATGTTCTTCCTAGGTATTAGATTATAAACAGTATGAGTTTGGAGCATTCATCCTAAAAAGAGATGGTTTAATGGCATTAACACTTCTGTAAAGCCAAGCAGCAATTTCATAATGGCTGAAATAATACATGCTGTTTTTCAACTAGAGTGAATCATTCCCTATGTATTTTAAGTTACAATAGACTCAACTTGATGAAGTATGTAATTTGAAATTCTTAAGTTTGTAATTTGAATGATTACTTTGTCTCACTGTAAGCTGCTTAGGCTTTTTCATTTATAAAGCTGAAACATTTGGCTACACAAACATGGCATCAACATAACTTGTCATACAATCCTTTGTTTTTAATCATCTTCTACTGATAATCTAAATGATGATTAGTCTTGTCTCAGTGATTTCTTTGCTCTTCTAATACACATTTGTATTAATCCCTACTACATATTTTGATTTATTCTTAATTTTTTTTAGAACTAGACCATATTAAAATCCTTTTTAAAAACAAAATGATTAGGGAATAGCATTTTAAATGTACATGAAATTGTAAAAAAGATTTTGGGAATGCCAGATGTTACACTTAGTGTAGAAAGGCACATTTAAAAATGAAGTGTGGCTTAATGCCATTAGCTGGAAGGACTGAAATTAAAATCTTTGAAGGCTGTAGAAGATTAATACAGAGAGAGAGTAAAGATTACTTTCTTACTGTGCTGCACTACATATACTATATAAATATATAATCCTCTTGTCTCAGCATGTACAGAAATTTGGCAATATTTTCTCACCATTCTGTTATCATAAAGTTCTCAGAATTTCTGGAAATTACTCAGGGATTTTTCTATTGTTTGACATTATGAGGAGGTCCTGACAAGGTTTTTCCGTGACACTGTTCAATTGGCAGCAATGTATATCAAAAAATCTAACAAAGTCAGAGGTCCTGGGTCTCAAACAAATTTGAATAAATAAGATACTACTGCTGAGAAGAGAGTCAAATTGTGTCAAAGCTTGATGAAGAGCAGTCAGTGTGCAGCAAATACTAGCAGAGAGTATTGGATGCCACCTTTGAAAGACATTGAATAGTCAGTACTTTAAATAAGTTCATTGTGTATGTGCTGAATACAAAACTTGCCACAAAATAGAGTTGAGTCTTTGTCTAATTTGACTAGCACAACTTTGCTGCAATAGTCATCACATGGACTGTATGAGGAAGCAGTCTTCACCAGACAGAAGGCTGTAGACCAGCTGACCCAAGGCACTCAGTCTCTACGCAGAATTTTTTTAGGGGCCATCTATCTGTAAAAGTGGCTTTAAACACTGAAATTACCCTCAGTACACTCAAGTTATTCACAGTAATAATGGCAATATTTGAGAGAATTCAAAGGTTGTGCAGGAAGACAGATGCATATGCAGAAAGCAGAGTTACTTGGCAAGAATGAATGCAATACCTACAGTTCAGCAGTACACCCCTAGAAAAGTAGCTTATTTGGATTCTGGATTCAGTTAGGAATCAGCAGGTCAGCTCATCTTTAAGCTTTCAAATAATCTGGTCAAGATACATGCATAGCCACCTCCATGAAGCAATCATGAAGCAATCAATGAAGTATTAGCAATCATCAGCAAAAGGTGAAAAACCCCAGCAAACCAACCAAAACCCAAATTAGTCTAAAATTAGAGTTGCAAAGCAGAGAGAAAAATTATTTTGCTTTCTCATAAGACCAAGAGTGGGCAAGAGAATGCAGAAAGTGAGCAATTTTACACTGGAACTCCCCAGGATGATGCCAAGCCAGCAAACTTTAAAGATGCTTTCAAAGAGCAGGACTGAAGCCAGTTTGTCTGTGACAGAAACAGATTTATGCAGTCAATGACAGAAAAGATAAGATTAGGAGCAAAGGTGGTGAGGACACTGTTCTGGTCATTAGACAGCAGAAAGAGAAGGTCAGAGGATTTATTTCAAAAAGGAGGGTTCCAGAATAGACAACAAAACACAAAATTAAGGAGTACAGATATACTGCCAATATACTGGATCACCAGGAAATGAAGGATTAGAAGCAGTAGTTAAAAAGTGAAAGCAAGAAGGAGTATTTAATTTCTGAATAGCTTTCCAGAAAAGCAGAGGCTTATTTAGGAAAGAAGACTGCAAGCAAATCACTGGGAAAACATGCAAAGAGGTCAAATAAGGGATTTTAAAGGACCTTCTTAGAAGTTGCTTTTCCTAAAAATTGGCCAACTTTAAAAGTACTTTCAATTTCAAGTCTTTTTATAGTCTGATAATCCTTCACATTTTTCCCCACAGAAGTAATTGGATTGAAATTTGATTCTTATGTATGCAAGCACAGGCACATACAGATATGGAGGTTCTTGGTAGTGGTTCCACATTGGATTGTGTTCTCAGATAGGTTTAAAATAAACATACATTTCCATATTTTCTCTCTAAAATTAACAGTTAAATGGTGTGGAATTTCTGAAAGGGAGCAGCTTTCATGTTTTTAACTTTTCATACATATATTTTTTTCTGTATTTCCTCAACTGTCTGTTTTTCTCTAAATAATCAACACATTTTTGAATGTGCGTTCAGGTTGAGGTCTTTACGTTCTGGTCTTATCTGTCAGGTATAGCCTTTCTTTAAGACAGGTGTCTCCTATACAAATAAAGAATCTTGAGAAGTATAATGAGGAGGTTTATTCCTTTTTTTATTAGAAATTTAGAGTAATTTTCCAATCATTAACAATATTTTAAATGCAAATGCAGACATATTACCCACAAATTGTCTTGATGTCCCCAGGAGAGGGGTGAATATGCCCTTGCAGCTGGTACAAAACCAAACTGATTGAGTGATTTGTTGAGGAGGAAGGGAATGAAGGAATGGTGATGTATGCACCCTTGAGTAAGCAACCTTGGCAGAGTGAATGGCAGAACAGCCAAAAAATTTCCCACAGACTTTACTCAAAGGGACAGAGACTTTGCAAAAGGCTCCTGCCAGGAGCTCTGTTCTTCTGGAACATCATATCCTGTGCCAGATGCATATTTATGTATATGTGACTAGGAGTTCAATGGTTTTCATGGCACTTTTTACCCATACAAATCCACCTTCAATTCTTTCTTCCAATTCAGTGTAAGAAAACTGCTAGAACAAAAAACACAGGGGAGGAAAGAGGCATCTTGATAAAAAGCATAAAATGTGCCTTAAATTTTCACAGAGAATGGGGAAGTTCCTCTATTTCACCTCCTCACCTGTCCTTCAAACAAGTCCATTCCCTAGATATTTTCCTGGTGGCCTTCTCCTCAAGCAGCCTGCCCCAGTTCCAGCCAGGAGGATGGGGTTAATTATTGCAGTGTCCAGGAAGGGCATGGCTAGGACCTTGAGACTGTTCTATAACATCTCATGTCATTGCCAGGAGGGCAAGGTGGAGAAAGGATCCCTTCAGTCTTGAGTAGCCTGAGGGAGGGAGCAGTCAGGTGTGGTCAGCAGTGAGCACTTTTGTGAAAATTATTCACTTCATGCACTTCTTTAGTATTGTTGATATTGCTGCTAATTTTCTTACCTTAGTGCTCTTTCCAGTAAATTGCTCTCAACTCAACCTGTGAACTTTACCTTTGGTGTCTCCCATTCCCCTTTCCATCCCTCCAGAGGTGGAAGTGGAGTGATTGAGGAGGGAGGAGGAGTGGGGAATGCCATTCCCAAACCATGACACATGCTTCAATAGAGCATCCAAGCTCTTTGGCCGGTTCATTCTGCAAACCATGGCAGAACAATGCCTGATTCAAAGATCTTTTCTTAGCAAGTGGCGAACAACTTCTATTTAGTATTATGTCCTCTGAAGTATAATAGCCTAGAGACCCTTCAGATTTTATGAGTCAAACCTGGAAACCATGAGACTTGAGATAATCTCCTAATAAATGTTACTAGTAGGGTCACTTCAGAAAAGGAAGAAAATAAGTCAATCAATGCAGTTTCCTGCTATTTTTTTTCACCACACTCTTACCACTTACATTACTGCCAACTAGCATAAAAGCCCAAATTTAAATTAGACTAGTAGCACAGACACTACTTTCATAAAATATAGAAACTAGCACACAACAGCCCTCCTCCCCCTCCCCAAAAACAACAAAAAAAAAGCACCCATAAACAGAAATCAAATGGAAATTCAGAAGAAAATAATCCAGTGAGATAACATAAATATGTATAACATACGTTTGAGGAATGTTATGTCCTCAAATTTTACATGATCAAATAATGATGTAGAATCTGGTGCTCACCCTTATTAATGCACTGGCAATGCAGGCATTTCTTAAAGCAAGAACAAATAATAGTTGCACATCTCTTACATACTAAGGAACTCCAAAGATGGCCCTAGTGTACAGACACTTGTATTTGAGGGTTTTGCACAGATGAATCTGCTATTCCATAGACACAGGGCAAGGAGTAACTTGAGGCAGCCAATTGGAGTAATTTTTCCCTATGGAGTCCTTCCAGGGCAATGACCTTAATATACCAAAACATGTAGGAAGACACTTAATTGTAATGTCAACAGAGCTACTCATGTGCTTAAAGTTAACCATATGCTTAAAGGTTCTGCTGACCAAGCATTGTATCAGCTTACTTCTATTACTCCTTAAGAGCAGTGGTCAGAATCTCTGGTTAAACCTCCCCATGTACTGAGATTTTCTGGCTCCTGATCATTCAAACAGAAAGCCCAGGGAAGCCTGTATGACTAACCAAAGGCAGGTGATCTCCTGTGGTATAATCATTTTAATCCTTCCATTCCATTAAGTTCTTCATAAAACCCACTTCTTTCAATTCAGTCACTCACACTTTGCATGTATAGGTAACACCTGGGGTCCTCTGAGAAGCCAAGAAAACTCAGCTGAACGAAACCTAAGTGGATACTAATTCACAGTTCATATTATTCTGTAGAAATTAAAATCATTAAGACAATAGAATATTTACAAAATTTTTGTATCTCTTCTGCTATATTTCTTTGGGGATTTTTTATTATTGCAAAAAGGCTGTTTCTAAAGCAGGAACTTGTCCTCCAGATGTCCTAAAGCAGATGTCCTCCTGCTTTAGCAGAAATTAAAAATTATTAGCAGACATGGCTGAAAAAAATTAAATATTTCTGTGATATGTTGCAGTGAAACAATCAATACAAATGCAAGAGACTGGAGTCATAAGAAAGACCACCGTATAAGACTACTAAGAAAGACTCAAACTTGAAATATCATAGGAAGACAAAAAATGAAACAAGAAAAAGAGAAATATATATGCTGTCATAGAAACCAATCCTTTCACCTACCAGAGATCCATTACATCTTTTGGACTATGTGACTTCATTGTCTATAGAAGGCAAAGAAGTAATCTTACAAACCTAAAGAATTTACAGAAACTAATCCAAGTGTGACATTTAAACTTATCCCTTCACAAGGCTTAGTGCCATTATCAATTACGAGAAGAAATTGAAGTGCTTTCAAAACTACTGCAAACAGGAACATACATTTGCCATGTTTTAGGAATATTACCAAGAAAATATTTACACAGTGAATACCAATAACCCACCAGTTTGCAATATGTCTATCTAGTGTAACCAACATATAGTAGGAAAAAAAGAGTAAAAATATAAGTAATAATTCCAGGATACATAAACAGGTTTCCTAACACGGGCACTACTGTCTTTGATAGAAGATTTTAAGGATTTAATTCTGCATAGTAACAGATAAAGCAGAGCACAGTAGGCTTCAAAAAAGTTCATGCTAGCCTTATTCTAACTACTGGAAATGGAAGAAGAGAAAAAAGTCAACATAGAAAAAAGCACAATATAGAAGCAGATATTAATATGCTGTTTATAACTGTTACTAAATGCATTTGTTCAACATGTTTTATTTGGTTACTGCTTAAATTATATTGATTGTAATAAATATCATATTGTGCAATTCTTTTCTCTGTATCAGCACTAAATAATGTAAAAGCTGCCATGAAATAGTCTAATCTTACATTATCTTCTTTTTTATTTTCTACCTAAAAAATAAAAGCAGACATAATTTCCTTTCAATATGCATATTTTATGCATTCATAGCAGGTATAATGGGGAATTTTTTTTAAACAAATATTATTTCTTAAGGTGCATCAGGCAAGATACATACAATTCAACTACATAAAAATACACTGCAGTACAAGAAGAACATTCACTTGGTAAGGGTATAAACTTTAGTAAAAGAAAACAATTTTCCATAGACAATATACCATCTGTCTCTAAACCATGTGAAAAGAAAAGCTTTTAAAATCCAGCCGCTGCTAATGTGACATGTTGAAACATTAATCACCCCCTAAGGCCAGTATAATTGTAGCTCCATGTTAATTACCTAACAATTAACAGCAGTAATTTCCAAGGGGCAATCAATGAATTAGCTTGTGATTTTCCCACAGACTTCAGTCCCATACTGCCAGCCTGAATGCATTTCAAACTCTGAACCATGGTACATCAATGACACTTCTGGTGTATGAAATAAAAATTCATTTGCACCCTCACTAATTAGGCTCGATTATATCCCTATGTGTATTACAAACTCTATTCACTTGCACAAAATCTCTGCCACAGGCATTTTTCTCCATTTAAAAATTCGTTTTCTATTAAATTAGAAGGTCACCTAGCAGGAAAATGTACTAATCAAGATTTTATCACTAACGAATTAAAGGGTTTTAATAAGCAAGTTTAATTAAGTTATCCTAAAAAGTGATAATGGCTATCTCTAACCTATCTGAATGTTTATGCAACTATAGGTGTAGTATATGCAAGGTATGTATGTATTCATGAACTTTGAAAAACATACCATGTATGCACACAGAAATAATTATAAATTAAAATAGTGTTTCAAAATGATCCCATGATTTTTTTACTCTATTTTTCCATTAAATTTCTTCACAAAGCTTTATCTAAACTAGTATCTCTGTCTGCTCATTCCTTTAACAATCATTTGGCTTGGTGACATAATCCTGAGGTAGACTCAATGACATTTTGGTTGAATAGGATGTTATCACCTCCTACTGTCCATGCATAAACCTGTTCTTGGTATTCATCAGTGTTAATCTGCTGATTATTAACCATTAATGTAAATAGACCGAGATGTCACCTTTTTAATTTGCTGTTGATGTATTAGCTTTTATTCTTTAAAGATTGAAATATTAAGCACTGGGTTTGCATCAAGTAGTATTATGATTTCCTTTTTACCATGTTTATGTTTTGTTAGCATGAAGAAGGGCAAATTTTGTAGCTAATCTGTTCAAGAAGCCAGATTGGAAGGAATGAATACATTACACTTTCCCTCATTAGACTTCATCAGAATTCCAGCAGTATCACCTTTGTTTGTGCAGAGAACAAAAATACAAATCCAATGCATTAAATTTGCATCTTTGTTTTCAGGAAAGATATTGCAAATGTGACCTATATTCCACAGGAGATAAGGTGCTCAGGTACAAAGTACTGCTCCATTTTCTCTCACAATTACCTTGCCTTTCACAGCCCTTCAGGAGAGGATGGTTTGCCAAGCCAAAGAGAAACCACTCATTCTTGTGCTCCTTAAGTGGTTCATTAAAGAATTTCAGTTTTGAACCAGTAGAAATTCAACATCTGGTCTGTAACAAACATGGAAGGGGTGGATAACACTTTCCATCCCAGCAGGCATATTTTAGGTTATGGACAGTCACTCCTGGATTATCATGTTTTTTGGTAGTTGCAATGTGAGGCACCTCCAGGTCAGCAGAGATGCATGTGATGGGCAGCTCTGCATTTCAGCTTGACAGTCGGATGATTCTTCATCTGCCTTCTCTTTCCCTCTTTTCCCAAGATACCATCTTTGTTAAGATGGCACCATCTATTCCCAAGAGGGTAGGGAAGCTCCCCTACTGCTAGGCCTGATCAGCAGGTTAACTCAAATTAAAGTTTGGTTGAAAGTAACATTCCTCTAAATTCAAAGCAAATGAAACAAAATTTGAGGATACCTGTCAGAAGTTTTTGTAAGTTGAGTCACTCACAGTTTTCTCCCATGTCTTTCAGAGACTGGGGGAATCGTTTTCACTGAGGAAGGGGAGGGACCTTTCATGTCTGCAGTTAACCTACCTACTTCCAGCTTAAAGCCACTGCCCTATGTCCTATTTTACAAGATGCCCTAGTAAGAAGTCCCTCTACAAGAAAATCAGTCTAGGGCTGATCTTTCTTCAGCCTCTCAGTCAGAGCATGTCCACCTTCCATTCAACACAATGCTCTTGGGGTTGTTAGCCACAGTCCCCAGCTTTATTCTCCTTTATTGTTTTAGATGTCGGACAACACTTGCTTGGGGTGTTTGGGATGCTGACTGGAGAGATCATGGAGGTTTCTCATTCTCTCAGAACCACACCTTTAAAAAGTTGCCTGCTCTTCAGAAGTGAAATTGAGCCTGAAAAAAACCCTCTTAAATCAATAATCCTACTCTGTACATCAAGGCCTCACCTGAAACATTCCCGATGGATATTTTTCTAATATTCCTTTCTTTGGAAACAGCAATGGAGATGGCAAAATCTTCCTCACAAGTCTACTCTAATATGTAGTTGTAACATTCATTAGAAAAGCCGTTAAATTGCCTCTTTTTTGTAGAAAAACACCCTTGTTTTTAAGATATTGCCCCCCTCACTGGTAGATCCCTCAAATCTCCTCAATCTGCCCAAATAATTTTATTAAAAAACAGACGGATTCGCTGTTGAAAATATATATTTGTAATCTACATCTCCTTCTTCCTGGAAATATGAAACTGTTTTCGTACTTAAACAATCATTTTCTTGCTGCTACATTTGTAGTCATGTTTCCAAATTAAAAGTCCTCATATTTTAGTGGTGTGAAAGGTAAGATACATATTAAGAATTTTCATCCTATAATTTCTAAAATACAATATTTGAACCCATCCCCTGACTTTCTTATGTCTGTGCATATATGTGAATACTCATTTGCTTTAAGTCTTAAAATAAAAAAAAAAAAATTTAAAAGCTTATTTTTCTTGTCACAAAATATAACAGACCACCTTAGGCTGTATATATATTTGACTTTTTAGTTCATGTTTGAACTGAAGATCATCTGGCTAAGTGGTGAAGCCCATTGCATTCACATTTCCAATAAGAAGCTAGTCTAGTCTTCCCACTTGCCAAGAAACTTCCCCAAAGGACACACCTCAACAGGCAGATGGGACCAGTTAACCTGACTACATATTGGTCACCTTCTCTCATACTACAATCTTCCTGAGTAGATAGGTACGATTCTGTTCCTGATTTTGAAAGAAACCGATGAAGTTTGAAGGAAGCCTACGAGACTTTATCACCTAGTCCAGAGTTAAGCTGTACAGAGTAGATAGCAAGAGTAAGCTTTTTTGGACAATAAACATACCAGTTTTAGGTGTCCTAGGCTGCAGGCTTCTAATTCTTCCCCTTAGAAAACGTTCTTTACTACAAAAGATTGCTTTCATATATTGCCTTGTCTGAGTTTCATCATCATCCATTTAGCATGTGAAAAAGCAGTTAATGCATCATATCTCATATTCATAGATGTTAAGTATGAGCTTTTCTCCAGACATGAGGAAGTTGCAACTCTAAACCAGTTTCTGGTCATCCTGTCAAATAAATCAAAGGAAGCACACTACAAAAAATACTTAATCTCTTCCTGGTGTGATGTTGAGCTTTAAAAATAATGTGTTGAAGACACACTTTTCCATTGAATTATCAAACACATTTAGGCGACTACTAAATCAAGACAGCCAAGGAAAACAAGAAAACCTAATTAAATGAAACAAAACAGGGAAAAAATTGCAAATATGTATTATAGACATGAATTCTCTGAAGAGATAGAAGTAATATCATTTCTCCATCACATGCCAGTGGAATGTTACCAAACGTTTTTTCTCTACCTAACACATTTTACGTTTTGAGCTTTTAGAAAAAATCCATCTCAAAGTAGAAAGGAATTCTAAAACTAATTCAGGAATTCTAAAACTAATCCCATTCTCCTTATCACAATATAACATTTCCATCTATACATTTACATTTATAGTGACACGTTTAGGTGTTCACCACCACAAAAGCTGACACTTGAAAGTTAAGGAGGGTGTCAGAGCCAGCCCACAGAATGTTTTAATACCTTTCCTCCCAGTTTATGGGAATTATGTGATGATTCTCAGTTCAGTGGGAAACACGAGAACGTATCAGAGACAGGTGAAGCTGCATTCAGCTTTCACACTCAGTATGGAAAAAGTAGGGGCTCTGGGGAAAGACAATCTTCTTTTGAGAGGCAGTCACTGGAAAAAACAGAACTGGAGTGGAGGACCAGTGGAGGATCCAAAAGGGATGCTAGCAGGCAGACAGATTGGAAGGGTGGTAGTTTAACAGGGAAATCCTCTTAATTAACAGAAGATGGAAATCTGTTTATGCCTACTGAGCATACACACCCAGTTGCCTTGTGCTCAATAGAATCAATATTTCCCAATCTGGGAAGCAAGAGAGGCAAGAGGAGAGGCAGAAAAGAGGAGTGTGGGCAGAGAAAGAGCCCCAAGAACAGGGAACAAAACCCTGTTTACGGCATATGAAAGTGTACTTGGGAAGCAAAGAGATACAAATGGTGCTGTATAGAATAGCAACAGGCAACAGTATTGTAAAACACCACCTCTGCCATTTTTCCTATATAACTGTTAGTTGATCTGTACCAATAATAAAGGAAAATAGATTAAGAAAGTACCCTCCCAGTTAAAACAGACAAAACAGAAAGAGAAAAATATAAAGCATTTCAAGGAAGAACAAGCTACAATAGTAAATGCCTAAGAAGCTAGAAAGGGAATAATTTCAGTAAGTTCAGAAAAATATCCATATATTCTGAGATTTAACCAAAACGAAAATTCAATCCCAGTTCCCTTCTTCTTATAGAAAAGATAAAAATTAAACAGTAGTAAGGAACTGACAAACATAGGTATTGAGTTTCACTTAATTATTTCCAGAAAATATTTGATATTTTCTTGCCTGTTTCTAAGTTTGATCCAAGACAATTTACCATTTCTGTCCTTAACCACGTCTTTATGAGTCACAACCATGAGACAAAATCATTCCTTTGATGTATTTGCCCCAGTAGAAACATTGATTAAACAATAAGGAAAACTTGGAGGGAACAAAGAAAATAAAAACAAAATTCCTTTATGAATTTCACACACCACTGAATTCCATAAACTGAAAACATATTTCTGTCTTCTCAGTCATCTCTCTCCCCCCTCCTTGTTTGAATGCAGTGAAAGAAAAAAAGATATTTTCTTTAAACTTCAAAAGATTTCTCCCTTCTGTTATCCTTAGAAACATTTTTCAGGTCATCAAAGTGTATTTAGCACTCAATGATTTCTCAATGAAAAAGTCAATTCTTCCTAAAGGAACACTTGTTTCCTATCAGGTTGCTTACCTAGGTGAAAGAATAAACCAAGGAAAATCAGAACTTACACAATAAAAAATACTGTGCAGACTCCAACAGGCAGTACCTACTGTATTTATTATATGTGAATGGTGAACACTGTATTCAGAAGAAAATAAATTGTGAGAATTTTCTTTCCTCTTTTCCTATTTTCCTCATCACAATTTGTAATTACATTCTATTTCAATTTCTAAAAAAAAAAAAAAAATCACAATTTCTAGTGCAAAATCTATTATTGGTATGGAGTTTATTACAGATCTGTGTTCATCTACTTTGGTGACATCATCCAAGAATGGTGACTTAGTTCAGCAACCTGTTTCGGGTGGTTTAAATTCTTTATTTCTCTCTTTATTTTACACTTCTAAGAATTTATTTTGCTTCTGCTATTTTTACAAATTTCTGTGAAATTCAGAGAGGCATTTCATTGAGGTCTAAAATAATACAATTTATTAAAAGCATTCCAATGTTTCCTGCAATTTCACTTAGCATATTCCTGTTATCTACAAGTCTTATTAACTTAAACTTTATTGACTTCCTTTACCCTCAAATATAAGTTTATTTTCACTGCATGTGTACTGAAAATCAGCCCGTGAAAGCTTCATGTTAGTATCACATCATCACAGTAGATATATTTCCAACTCATTCACATTTCCAGGTACATAAACTTATCTTGACTATGCAAATGAATTTTGCTCTTTTCATGTACTACACACTAAGAAATTGAGGCATTGGTGTCTGCAATTACCTTCTATAAAATCAACATTTCACTGCCAAAGACTTTGTCGCCTGTTGATACAATTTCTAGTGACCTTCGGACAGTTCTGTTTCTGTGCTTCTGGATAGGCTTCAAGGCAAAAATCAAATTTTAAAGAAGACCAGTGTTTTCCAGTGTGCAGATGTCCATTCTTGAGCATAGATTCACATGTGTCAAAAATCCTTCAATTCTCCTAGTGTAAAGGTGTGCAGGATGTGATTCTCCTGCATTACATCATTTTGGGATATTTAATACTTTTTTCTCATTTTGTCTTGGGTCATAAGCCAGATTCTCCAAGTGTTTCATATGAAAAGCAAGTTCTGCAGCATAACATAAAAAAGATTTTAATGAGGTCACTTCACAGGACTGTGGCAGACCTACATACCACTCTGCATAATGGTTTTTGTGCAATATTCCAGCAACTGTTCCACTTGGCTACTAGTTCTTCTTGTTTATGTCTCCATCCAACTCTTGTATTGCAGGAAAAAATTATTAGGCATTATTTCAGTCTAAATTTTAGGTCTTCTCTCTGGATGTTGAAGACTGATGTTCTAATCTTCACTTTAAATAAAGGAAGGACTTGAACACTTTAGGTTGCACCTTCCGTCACACAGTCACTCTTTGTTCTTTCACCTTCCTGAAACCAATAAGTGGGAGATTTTGGTTCATATTTGTATTTAAATCCATAAGTACACATATGAATAAGTAAAACATATACATGCATATATTCCAGTTCAGAACTGAAACATTCAATCAAAAACTTAATGCAGTTAAGAGTTCTGAAAAATCTAAAAAAAACCTGGAAACACTGTATTTAATTTAAGTGGAAACATCACTGATCACAACTCTGGTAAAATTATAGCTCTATGGGAGAGTGGCAAGTAGTGAGTATCTGCTATGGACAAGTGAGAAAACAACCTTTAGTAGGAAGAAAGGCTGTTCAAAGAAAAAAAAAATCAGAAGGTTCAAACTCACAGTAGGTTTAATAAATCTCAGTATTGTCAAATGGCCAGAAGGAATTCAAGCAAGGTAGGTTAAAGCTTCTTCTTGGATTATTGAAGCCACCCTGTACCAAATAAGCATCTCTCAAGCAGTTACTGATTTTTATCCCTTTAGACTCCTCCTTAAAAACCTACCTTTTTCCTCTGTCTCTACAAATCATCATCCTCTGGGTGTGGTTATTCTTGTGGTCACCTGTAAGTATACAGTCACAGTGAATAACCTGAGTGTGCCCCTGTAGTTACTGTACTGTGTCTTTCACCTCTTCACAGTCTTTGCTCCAGGTTCAGTGAAGTCCCAGATGATGAAGAGCGTGGGAGGTGGATGTCTCTGTAATTTTCTGCCTCTGCAGTAGAATAAAGCACCAATGCTTTTGTGGAGTTATAGGTGTTATCTGAATATATTTGCAACATGTAATGTGCACTATCCAGTCTGGCAGGCATCAATAGCTTGGCATATCTGCTGTGAAGACAAAAAGGAAATTTATTGGTCTGTACAATCAGGCATGTATGTGTATTCCTGGGAATCTGAAGAGACATTGCAGGAAAGAGTCACTGTTCCTGCCCCAGCTTCTGCTGGGCTTGGAGGGGTGGTTAGAGCATTCCAGCATTGCCCATGTGCATTTCTCCTTCAGCAGAGAAAAATTATTTTGTTCATTTGTTTGAAGCTCTGCACTCCTCTTAGGTTTTCCCTCCTACTTATTTCAGATCTCTCTGACTCCTAATTCACTTCACCTATTCTCACCTTTATCTTTAGATACATATTTTCGCACCTGATACTCATTTTCATACTCTATTTTGAGGCTTCCCTGCTAAAAGAAGCTTCTTAATTCTCATTCACGTTTAAGTGTAAATATCTGCTACAAGTTCCTGAAGTCCATTCTGATGGAGACTTTTGGCTCTCAGTCTCCCAGCAGTGCTCCCCCACAATTTTTAAGAGTGCCTTTGTTGTTACAAATCCAATCTCTTTTGAAGTTTTCATTCCCACCTTCTCCTCTATCGCTGTGCATTTCTGTTACAGGCACATCACAAACTGCTGGCTACTACGGTAAATGCAGATGATGGCTTCCCTGTAAATTAGATTTGTGTGTGTAAAACTGATGCTTGTTTACACACTGGAATGATGCCAAATACTAGCTCAGATGAAACAAAATATTTATGAATTGGATAAACTGGAAACTTACATCTTTATAAGGTTTTCAGAGCGGATGAAGGTATAATTTCCCTTGCTCTGCCCCATTCTTCCTAAGGACTATTAGGAATACAGTCTTTTTAAAAGATACAGCTATTTAATTTATACTTAGCAATATTAAAGCAAAAGTTTAAAACAATCCTTTATGAAACAAGTGATCTTAGCTATTGTAATTCCCATTAATTTAATTACACTGATTTTTAAAAGTAATTTAAATATTGCTTTAAGAGAAGTTGGTTTTTTGCTACCATAATAAAATAACTTGTTTTATGCAAGATACAGAAGAATATAATTTGATCATTTCTTCTGTTAGCCTTTGTTACATAGATTTTTACATAATCATTACTCATAATGTTCTGACAGATAATGCTATTACTAGCGTTACAATCTTTGCTATTATTATAAAAAATCTGGCTTTGTGAAAATTTTAATTTATTAAAATGTAATGAAAGCACATCTAACATGAACCATAATTTATGAAAATTTTAGATGTGCTGCTTGACATTCATGTCATCAGGCTTCAAAAGTTTCACATCTGAAATGTGAAATTACACAGATTTATAAAGATCCCCTTTCAGCATGTTAGCTGGCACTATCTTCTGTAAAATGTATATATTTGGCTTTAAAGAGACAGGCACATGTAATTTTAATGTCAGCACCAGCATCACCAAAAAGTGCCCTGGCAATCAGTGGAAAGGTTTAATAGGTTTCCTGTCTTGTTCTTAATTTGCTGAAATTACAAAATCAATACTTTCAGTTGTAGCTGCAGCTACCCGTTTTACTGCTTTAAGATAAAGTCTACAATAAAGTAACCTTCACTTTCAATTTGTAGCACAGAACATCAGGGTGTTCTTGGCCACTAACTAGTCTTTCTTTTCTCAGCCCGTTTGAGACATTCCAGGTGTGTGATGTTGCCCTTCAAAGGGGAAAGGTGCATTTTGTATTAAGCATAGCTCTCATCAGTGCCTTGGTTTGTTTATTTTTTAACATCTCAGTTTATTCTCTCCTAAAGTCACCTCTGCACAGGTTGTTCATTATTTCCCTATTTCTCTGTGTTGATATTCTATACTACATAAATAAGTGATTGGTGTTGAAATGGCCTAATCTTTATTTTACTGCATGGTCTCCCTTTATCACAAAGGAGCATATTTTTCTGCAGCAGCTAAAAGAGGAAATTCTCCATAGTTAGTCACATTTTTAATAGTGAACATGATCACTGCATATGCAAAAGGCCTCTGAAAGGACCAGATCAACACCACTGGAAAGGTCAAGCTCTTGCACAGAGCAAGAAGGAAAAAACCAATAAATAAATACCCTTCCATGGGCTTCTCTGCTATGCCTCCTGGCTCTTTAATGATGGAAGTGAAAAAAACATATCTTTACACAATCATTTAGTCTTCCAACTCAAGTCCAGCCTTTCCAATGAGTGTCTGCACTCAAAAAATAAAGTTTTAAGATGACATTTTGACCTTCTTATCCCTGCTTCAGGAGCGATTAAAATTTTTTTAAATTTGGGGATTTTTTCTTTGTTTCTGTTTTTCTCTGGTAAATACTCTTCCTGAAATACTTTCAGCATATAAGCTCTCTTCACCACTTAGCTGAGCAATATTTTGGAGCTATTAGCCCTGGAGAAGAGCCTTGGCTTGGTCCTCTTCTAGTGAAGCAATAAAAAGAATCTTAAGCTGCTGCTCACAAAAGAATGCAGCATAAGATGTCTCAGTGCTTTCCACTGATGCAAAATGTATTCATTCCAAGGAAAAAGAGCTCTCAACACCTGCTACCCTAAATGTTAATGAATACACACACACATGCAGACACACACATGTGCACGTTCATGCTTCTTTCTTCTCAGCCACAGCAATTTCAAGTTGGAAATTTTACTCATAAACAGCACATGATGGAGCAAGGCTCCTGTAAAACAGAAAGCACAGTTGATCACAGATGGAATACAGAGCCTCCAAATGCCACAGCTCCCTTGCTTCATGCTTTACATTTTTAACTAGCTGCTCAGGGTAAAAGCATGCTATTTATCTTGTGATGTACTCTCTGTAAATGAAAATTCGGAGTAGATCTAGAAACAAAATTGCACCAAAGGAAACAAAAGCATTTGTCTCTAAACAAGTCAAGAGAAATGCCAAATGATTCAATGAAGATCACTTGTGTCACTTATGTTTGTTTTGATTGGTCCTCCAGTGTTTACAGCACTCAACTCAGCAGGCTCAGAACCCCAAATCTATATTTAATTTAAAGCATTGCACCATCACTCAAATCTTTCAGCAGCCTCACTACAGTGTAAAGAACAAGAGCAGAGGGACCTGTTTACATGGAGCACTTTTGCATGCTCCAAGGGATTGCAGAATAGTTTAAAACAAATTATATCAAGATATAAAGGAAATGAAATTTTTTTTGTGTTACAATTTTCCAGTACTTGTAGGATTTTTGCCTACATTAAATTCTGTCAATTTTCAGGTATTCTCAGCAAGAGATCATATTGCAAGACAAGAAAAAATATTCCAAAAGCAGATTTAAACTGCAAAATAAGATGAATCCCAGAAAACTTACTTTTTATCAGAACTAATACAATAATCAGGAAACATAATGTATTAAACACAGCCATTGCTATGACACTGAAGGCTTTGTAAAAATTCACAGCAGTTTAGAGAATTAAATAGAATAAAATAAATAAACAACACACATTTGAGGGCCCGGTCCTTTCAGATGCAGAAACCAAAGTTTTACAAAGATAACTAGCTGAAGGGAAAAAACCCCAAATGTCCATTTAAGCATACACAGGTAGTCTTAAAACATGTCTGGCTTGTCAAAGGGAATGAGCCCTCAGCTTCTATTACCAACAGCCAGGGCAGACTCCACTTGCTGCTTTGCAAAAGCAGCCCTGATGCAAATGGAGAGTTACTGATGTCGTATGCACGGTGTCAAAGAGCAGAAGCCTTCCTGCTGTAACCATGGTGGTAGCATGCATCAGCACAGCATTACTGCAGTGGTTTTCCATCCTTGTCAGCCCGCTGGTGTAAAAGTCTCTAACTAAATTTAGTGGGCTCTCCAGGGAAAGGAAGCAGAGATAGAAAAGAGTTTAGAAAACCAGACGTGTTTTATCTATGTTTGTCTATTACTATCCAAGTTTCCCCAACATGCCACGAGGTTTACTGGGCAACCTGTTACCTTGTTTGAAAATGTAGGAGTTTTTTACATTTGCCCTACCTTGTCATCTCCCTCTGCAGTGGCTGCTGGCCTAGAACTGCTGTCCCTGTCCTAGCTGGGCTGTTCCAGGCATGAAGTTTGATCAAAGCCTGTCAGAAAAGTTGCCTGCAGATGCTACTCACTGTGAAGCATGTTTCCTCCTCGATGGCTCAGTCATTTGCAGGACCCTGGGCATGAGGACGTTCTGCTTTGCAGGCACATGCAGTTAATGAGCCCATCCAGCTCTCCTCCAGCCAGGATCAGAGTGAGGCCAAATCTGCAGCACCGAGCCCCAGTTTGCTCAGACAGGAGGAGAAGGCAGTGTTTTGGAAGAGGGTATCCAGAGGTTTCAGCACTAGGCAGGCTCCAGCCTTCAGGAAAATGCGGAGAGGGAAGGAGAGCAGAGTGAAATGAGCTTCAACCCTGGAAAAAGGGGACAGGCTTGCAACAGTTTTCTTCCTCTTACCAGAAACATTTGTCCGGCATCTGTGTTTCTTTCTACCCTGTTGTGCTTCTCAGCAGACAGGGTAATTTGACCCAGAGGATTTTGGCTATCTAAGCTATGCTTAATCATTTGGCCCCATTACATCACTACAAAACAGTTCAAAATAGAGGGCTCCTTTTAATAGATTTCTTGCTTCAGTTAACAAAAATTATTCAAACTTCAGTTTTAGCTGAGCTTATTAAAGCAGGACTGTGTTTAAGTTATAGTAATTGTCAATAAAGTCCTTTATAGCAGATTGAACTCAGCATATTTTAGACCTTGCCAATTTGAGACAGTTTCCATAAAAAAGGAGAACAGCAATGTTACAGAGTGATAACTCAAAAATGGAAAAAAGGAATTATTTAGCATAAAAGGAATTATTTAGCATAGTAAAAGGAGGTATAACTAGGAGTAATGGGAGGAAATTAATAAAGGGAATATATCAGTAGGGGAAAAAGAAAAGCCTGACTGTGAGTTAACCAATAGAAAAATCTCCCTGGAGAGCAAAGAGTAGACCACTGCTAGCCAATTTTAAAATAACTGGCCAAAAGACTACCAAATAAATAAATAAACAGGCTGGAAATAATTTTGCAACCATAGAAAGAAAAGACTAGGTTACCATTGTGTTCCCTGCTTCTAAATTTTATGAAACTGAGCAAGTAAATTGAGGTTTCTGATTGACAAATCTAATGAAATTCAGCATTCTGGCTGCTGAGATGTAATTGCACAGCTTTTATCTTTGCCAGCATCAGAAGTTTAAAAAAAAAAAAAAGAAAGGAAAAATGTTTGGTTTGTCTTTTGTGGTTTTTTTTTTCCTTTTAATTGAAATTAATTTTGTTGATCTGAGTTAATTGAGTTATCTAGTAAAAATTTAGTCCTTTACTGAACAAAAAAATTGTACTAAAAAATGCTTCATAACAAGAACCTAAATTGCAATTTTTAAATTAAATAATTTGTAACAGTAAAACAAAAAAGAGCCAAAATACTCTTACATAGTTTATACCAAAATATGATAATTTCTGAAAATTCAAAATCAAAATTAGCATCCTTTTGAACTCCTTGTTTTGGAAGATGTTATATAAAGCATTGTGTTTATTAAAGACAAGTAATTGAGGCAACATAAATGTGTTTGTGAGGTTTTATATTATTTTACAATTTTTTTAAACATAATGAAAAATAAATTAACAGTTAAGACTAATAGCAGGTTTGCAGGCATGAAACGTGCTATCCCATACCTATTAGCCAGTAATACCTGTTCAGTGAAAAGGATTAGAATATTCCCTTGGTGTTGGGCTTTTTTGGATAGGATAAAACTTTTGAGTTATTCAATGTCTGCAGTAAAATTTAGAAAATGTGTTAATTGAATGTGTGATTGAAATTAGAAAATGTAAATCCTCTGAATAGTCTCTGTATATTTATGACTATCATATATTTTGACACAAAGATAACATAATCAACAGATTTGGTTTTATCATTACATGTGAAAACAATAGAACAATTTTTTAAAAATATTGTTACAATTTATGAACAGTTTATACTTCATTGAGATTTTAGAATATTTTTTCTTTATATTTAAAGTCCTACATTTACTCAAAAATTTATAGCAACATGCCGTAAACCCTTGCATCTAATTATTTTTTAATCACATCTTCCAACACTGATGATTTCAGTTTCATTTACAGTGAAAACAGAAATCACATCACAACTCTGACAGGCTTGGACCAAAGCAATGTTAATCTTCACAACTGTTATTTTGTAGGATTATACATGTTTCAGCACTAAAACTTGTGGTCATCATATATTCATCCTTTATTTTTAAGAAGCAAAAGTTGCATTTCTTTACAGGGCAGAGAACTTTAAAAACAAATGACCACTGAACTCCTCTATAAACGAGAAATATTTATATTACAAGTCACAAATGTGGATGTTATTATTTAGCAGTTTTAAACAGACTATTTAGCACATAAAATTATGTTTTAGAGTGTGATTAATAATGCTGAAAGATTAAGACATTGATATAAATGGGGTTAGGTTTATGAGGTTTTTTTATTAAAATCAAAGTATGATGCGCATCAGTTCTGTTTAATTATGTAAAATAAAAAAAATGTATTTTTAGGTTTTTCCTGGATGTTATTTCATTTAGTATAGAACTTCAAAATACTCCAACCTTAGCCCGTAAATACACAGCTAAAATAAACAAATTACAAGGGAAGAAAATCAATCCAACTTTAAGAAAAGTCATGTAGTTTGAGATCAGTGCTTTTTTTTGTTAGGTATAAAACAGAATGATTTCCTAACCTGATCTTCCCTAGCAATGTTGCCAATTTTCAAGTTATTTATAAGAAACTGC
Source organism: Fringilla coelebs (assembly GCF_963513975.1). Lineage (NCBI taxonomy): Eukaryota > Metazoa > Chordata > Aves > Passeriformes > Fringillidae > Fringilla > Fringilla coelebs. Next base: position 32,130,564 of record NC_140028.1, read on the forward strand.
AGTAACAAATAGTCGTGTTGCAACAAAAAGCAAATATTTATATCCTTGCCATTTTTACATTTAAAATCTCTATTCAAATACGTTTGAGCATTTCAGGGCAAAACAATTTTTTAAAAAAAAAACCTATATTGAGGTTTAAATTCAAGCACTCCTCAGCAATGACCCAGAGCAACGTTGTGTTTGCCTCATGCTGTGAGTCCCCATTTACCCCGAGCATCTCACGTGTGTAAAACAGGCGGAGGGCAAGGTGGAAGGTGGAGGTGTGCTGGGAAAGCAGCACCTTTCCTGTGTCCAGCTGCAGGATATGCTAACAGGGGCAGTGTGTTCGTGCACATCCAAATGAACTTCAATAACCACTCACCCCTTCTGCTTGTAGGGAACCAGCTTGTGCAGAGATAGGGGGTGTTTTTGTATGGATATGCATGTACACAGCCCTCACAATGCCAAATTCAAGTTTGCAAAGAAATCAAAAGGAAGAAAGGTTGCTCTGCAAGCAGAACAACTGGCTTCCTTAAAAATGGGTGGTATCGGTGCATGTACTCTCTTAAGACATGCTTTAAATTCAATACTTTATCACTTCACTTATATTCACCTGGTAAACAGTGCAACAAGTCTCTGGAAGCTGATTTTTTTAAATATTTGATTATTTTTCTAGTATTAAAAGTCTCACAACTTCAGAGCTGAGCTACATTACAACAAGAGCATCATAAAATTCAGCAAGGAAATTTTAGATAATACTATCTACATTAAATTTTAAATATCTATCTGGAGAAAGATAAAATTGTATCCTACAAATGCCCCATATTTTAAATGCTTTAACTATAACAGAGTAATTTCAGAAAGAAAGTATTCTATAAGTTATCTTTCCTTCAGATTTTAAGTCCTCGTAATTTTTTTCACTTAGTTTTCTTAACTTGGTTCGGCTCACTTCCCTTTGCTTCTTGTTTTCCTGCATTCTTTGTCTTTTAACACAGGTAGATAACAAGAAAATCATATTTAGAGCCATGCTTTCTAATTATTTTCATTTCTACAAATTAGACACTTGGGAAAAATCATATTTTCACAAGTAACATCCTTCTGGAAAGTGATAAAACCCAAAAGGTGTTTCAGTGAGGTACTGTTTCAGCACCTTACCCTGCCCAAGACGGCAGATAAGGGGATCTTTTACAAGACAGTTTAGTCACTCCATGTCATGTCAACTATTTGGAACAGAAAAACACTGAGGCTAAAATGCAAAGCCATAGGACTTTATCTATTTTCTCCTGCTTAAGATCTGCTACTTAGTAGCATTTTTTGATAGTACAGACTAAATTTCACCCCCAAAACCAAGAAGGAGTCACAAACATTTGCCTCAGCTACAGCAGCTCTGTGCTGTGCAAAACAAGAATACACTCCAAATCTTATTTACTTCTGGCCATTTAGTATCTTATCTGCAGATGTAAGAAAACTTGATCTTCCCCTTTGATTATGCTTTGGTTTAATCACATGTAAGTGAAGTCTTTATTGCTGATGCAGAATTTTGCAACTGAGCTTTTCCTTTTCTGTAGTGCTATAAGATTCAGAAGGCAGACCATGCACTCATTCTAACAAAACAGTATAATAGGGATGGAGGGGAGAAGCAATTTGGAGTCTATAGAAAGGTTACCATAAAATTTACATTTTCCATAAAATATAAGTAGCCACCATTTTGCTGTAATCCCAGAGCAGCAACGAAATGGTGGTACAGAAGAAAACTACCCTATCAGACACATTTCATCATTGCTTCTATCCATCACTATCTTCTTTCTCTAGGATGATTATCATTTATTCTCCTTCTTACAAGCAACATCCTATTTTAAAACTAAAAATTGATAAATACACCATAGTAAATAGCTAAGGTGTAATTATCAAACTAAGACTACATACTGTACAAGTCCTCTCCCCCTCACCCCGCTTCAAACTGCAAAAAAGTACCGCATAGTGTTTCTATCACACACTGATGAACACATCCCTTGGAACTGCTACTGTATCAAAGCTGTATCCTAGAGGTAGAACACATGGTATGGAATATGGCTGCTGCATTGGTCAGTATGTATTTTAATTATTATATGATGAGATATACATAAGTAACACTCAGAAGACCAAAATGGCTTAAATGAATTGGTTTTGATTATGATGTGCAATGTTGCATTTCGTGAAACATTTTATATTTAAGTGAATATATGTATATTGGCATTCTCAGTTTAGAAATTTATATTAAGGCATCAATTTTCATGAGCAATGCCATATTTTCTTTTTTTCTTCTTTTTTTTTTGTTATTGCATGCTTTTCAGGTGTGGAAATCACTGTCTACTTGTACATAAAGAGAGAAACAGTATCTGTGTATTGGTGAAGGTCTATTCTGTGATACTGTGCTATACATACAAAAAGAATTCGTAAAGTTTATCCTGTAATCTCTAAAGCAGCACTGTGTGTTATATAAGCTTTATTAATTAGGTCCTAAATTTATAAAATTGTTATAATCCTGAAAAGCATATTCTGTAATATATTTTCTAAAAGTGTGCTTGGTGTTTATTACTATAAATATGTAATGAAGTTAAGATTAATCACATTTTCAAATACAGCATGTAGTAGGAAAAATGTTTTTGTTTTTCAGACAAGAATATATTAGATTTCAATATCATGTTATAACTAATAAATCAGAAAACATAAAAATGTGGGTCTTTTAGGTGATAGTGGGTACCGAATTTAATTTTTTAGGAGAACTTCTGGAAAATATCCTTAATGATGTGAAATTTGTTTGCACAAATCTGCAATTATGTACGAGCAAAACAAATGTCCTGTGCCTTCCTAAGAACTCCCATTCTTTTCCAATACAAAGCAAAGAGTATTTAGGTAACACTGCCACCTATTGCTTAAAGGTCATAGTGACTAAAATCTGGTCCAGTTTTTTTATCACTCATCTTTGCTCGTTTTGACTCCTATGCTTTCATTATTTCTAACAACTGAATGAGATTTTCATGTTCTTTGATGTAACAAATAATAAGCATCTGCCTTCAGTACTATGACTATAATTTACCTGGAATCAATGAACACTTAAAAGACTTCCAGTATCGATAAAATTAAGTTTCAAAAAAATACTAAGAAAATCAATTTCAAATACAAAATCCATCCACAAAAAGAAATAAAAAGAAGATTCTTCAGGTTAAAGCATATACAGTATTGCACAATCCAATTTATTTGTTAAATGTAGGTTTTCTGATAGAATACGAAATAGCAAAATACTTGTTAACATTTTGCAAGTGGATAAGCAAATATTCAAATTGTAAACATACATCTGTAGGTCTTTTAAGGACACAGCTTTAGAAGCATGCAAATAAGTCAGTATAAGGTCAGACCTAATTCTTTTCAGTAAATAATTTTGTTTTCAGGACAACGATCAAAAAAACACTAATTCTACATCTAAAGAAGAATCATGCCATAAGAATAACCTTTGTCAGCTTGGAAAATAAAAAAAAAAATAGAGAGAAAGAAAATTATTTCCACTTCTTTAAAAGAAAAAGTAAGAAAAATATATTTGATCATACTAAGGAAAGTGGCATGAATCAATCAGGAAGATAACACCAGTTATATAAACTATATAGTATAAGTACTGGCTAGGTTAATTTACAGCAATATAGAAAGATTACTTAGTTTGGAAGAAAATTTATTGTTCAAAGGCTCTTTCTTATCCTCAGTGTATTACTCAGGCTGCATGTATAAAATAAGTTGACTTTAATTCTTCACTACAGGGAAGTAGCTGTATATTGTATAAAATCCCTTATATTATCTTCTATTATTAGAAGAAAATGTACAAATCCATTTGTCTTGTGCCTGAAAATGTTCAGAGTTACTGTCCAGAATGCTGACATTTGTCCTACATTAAAATATATCACTAAGAGTCCAGTTCAATTTTGAAGATTTGTGAAATTTTAAGACAGATGGATGCACTCAGGAAGAGCAAAAATAGAATATATTTTAAAAAATGAAAGCGGTTTTGTGTTAGTTTTGCTTAGTTAGTTAGTTAGTTAGTTAGTTAGTTAGTTAGTTAGTTAATTTGCTTGTTTGTTTGCTTGTTTGTTTTCTTGTTTTGAGGCAGGGGGGCTCTGCTTGTTTTTGTGGTTTGGCTGGTTGCTTTTTTCACCTCTATGCAGGTATTTTAAATCTCAAATATTTCAAATGTCCATGGTAGCAGAGAAAGTATTTATACAAACAGAAGGAATCTTTAGGAAGGCTAAATTCTCTATAGACACAATTTTTTCCTGTAATCATAACTACATCCTTTCAGAACTCAGAAACAACATAAAACAAGCCTTGTTCTTGGAGTTAGGGGTTCCTAATCTTTCCCTCAGTCTTATGGTTTTACCCCATGGAATTTTTAACCATTTCTCTCCTGCTAGAAGGCTGCCTCTCCAAACAGTCAGCTCTCACAGCCAAGCAGTGTCCAGAGTTAATGTCAGAAAGGGAATAGCTGAAGAGAAATAGATTTCTACATACCTATTTTTATCTTTCCTATTCTTTTTCTTATTTCTACACTTTTAACTCTAATAACAACACATGATTCTCGCACTGGTGAAAAAACCTGAACTTTGTTTTCTCTTTTTTACTTCTTTAAATAAAATGAATATTTGAGAGTTAGAAATGTTATGTATTAAAGGAAAAATTTGGATATTCTTCAGATTTCATTAAATGTTTATGTACCTAAAAGAATTTGATACTATAGTATTCAACCTTAAATTCACTCAACTTAGTACAGTAGAATGAATTATTAATGACCTAATTGCTAAACATTGATTTGTAATGTAATTACTTGTTTAATGCACTATTTTACGTAAATATCAGACCAAAAGCTAAAAGTTTGGTGCTTTTAATAAATTTTCTTTGATGAAACACACCACTTATATGTGTTCACATATAAAAATATGTCCTTGTTTTCTTCTTTTACAAACTTTCTTTTGGAAACTGTAATATGCTTCCTAAACAAATGTTTTGTGGCATCAAAAGTTTGCAAGTATATTTTTCTCCACCTCTTTTACTACCTAAGTTCTGATATGACTGGACATAAATTTTGTATCAGAAAAAAATTATCTCAAAGAAATATTCAAAATGTGTAAAGAGAACAAACAAAAAAAGGAATACATTAAATTAAACCTAGAACAGGTGTGGAATAAAATTCAATGCCTAAGATCCATAAGCTACAGAAGGCATTCATGACTAATTTTTAAATTTTATCTTCAAAATAAAATTCACACTTGCAGTAAATCAGTTATTTTTATAGATAGTCTCAAAATCAGTATAATTTTTTTTCTATCCTATATAGAAAGATTAACAGGGAGGCACATGCATACTGAAGTGCTTGTGAAAATGCTAGCATATTTTGCCTCTTAACATTTGTGTGTTAAAATGTACTTAATTCAGACAAAGATGCAACTTAATGCAAGAAATAAATAGAGCTTAGGTAAAAAAAAAGTATCTTCCTTATCTGCTCTAATCAGCTACACACCTCATGTCAGAATGCACGTAAAAATGCAGAGATGCTTATACTTCCACTGCTAACATTATCATTACTTTCATACTTTGGCTTTAGTAGATCATTGCTTTAAATGAGCATCACAGAACCAATGGAGCTTTAGTCTCTATGTTACATTTTCTTCATAATCATTTTCAATTTATTTTTTTTCTTGCATGTCATCATTTTAATGTAAATCTTTCTTTTTCTTTTCAATAAAATGAAATGATTAAGTAATCCTGCTTTTTGCATGATTAAAGATGACGGATAAGCTTGGGTGGATAAAAATCAAGGCTCCTAACAGAATCTGTGCACCTCGCATGTCAGAATCCTTCCAGCTCGTTCAATGCTAATGACAGAAAAAATTAGCATGTCTGTGAGTTGCCTAAAAAGGATAACAAGCTACCTTTAAGGACCTAACCATATCTCTGCACTAAATTTTAAACAGTTGTTTTCCATAATTTTCTGTAATAAGCCCTGATGAATTGTTTTGAAACAGATTAGTAGAGAAATCTTTATTTAGAGCAATAATAAATGTTCATTAAATCTATCAGTGACTACCACTGGGCTGTTTAATCACCACCTTTGTATCACTAGATATAACACATTTAGAAAAAAAAATGCAAAGGATACAATATGCTGAATATAGTACAAACCTGATAAAAAACAATGGCACATTGTTTTTTAATAAATCAACCAGTCAGACATGACTCAGTTTTAAAGAACAGGAAAAAAACCTCCCAACTACTGATTTTTGCCAGTGTCTCTTTCCTTTCAAGAGCCCTATGCAATATGTGTTCAGCCTTTTCTGACTGAGACAAGAAAACCAGGAAGGGGATATTACAATACAGCACATACGTACTGCCGTCGCCTCTAGACATATGACCCAAAATAATGCTAAGAAGTCTTTCTCTGACCTCCTGCTAACCAGCCTCTTGTGATTAATTCAGCATGTCCTTGAAAGTATCTGCTAGAGACCCTTGTTTTATTAATTTAAGAGTTTCTGAAGCCCACCTATAGTTTCACTGATGGATTTTTATTTATTTATTCTTTTTTTGTTGTTTTATCAGAGGTAAAGCATTAATCTATGAACAGTGGTCTGCAGTAACAAAAAAACACCACCTGCCTAAGCATTCACCAAATAGGACCATAAATACCACAACATTTCCTGACCTAAGTTTCGTAGACATCTGTATCATGGTAACACTGCATTTCCCTTCTTTGACAGATGAAATTACTATTCTTTGATTTCCATCCTCCCCCCCACCCCCCCCCCCCACCCTCTTTTTTCTGATTATGTTCTGGATGGCAAAATTTGGGCCACAAAATGCTAATTTCTAACCTAACACCATGACAGCAATCACAGCCATCACAAGGATGGAATAAAGAGAGCAATCTAACATCCAGGGATATGAATTTCTGATCAGTGGCTGGCAGACTGCCGTGAAAGCTTACAGTAATCCCATTGGACAGCTAGGGTTGATGAAGCCTGGGAACAGGCAGCCACAATGTAGGTAGTTCACAATTGCAAGCATTTGTCCATAATTTAAAGCTATATGAGAAGTGGAGAGTATTCATCTGAACAACAAGCTGTAATTTAACTAGAGTAACATTTACACAGTTTTTAACCCATTAAGTCCACCTCTTCTTGCACTGACATTCCCTCTGTTTAATGCCCATTGTAAACAAAACTCCTGCACACTAAATGAACACGTATTTTTAGCATTTGCAAAGCTCAGAATAATTTACTAAGATTAACTCTTATTGTATATTTGGCAGGAAATAAAGCATTTATTCTTAAATCCAAAGTCCAGACCATATAAAACCTTACTGAAGTGAGTGGCTCCCCCAAAGCCAAGGGGGCCAGGCCCGGCACCCCAGCTCACACTGAGCAAAACCTAGTTTACAGACTGATCACACGATTAAGGTTCTTTTCAAAGTGATAATGCCTCAATCATCCAGTGATGTTCCCACCAGAAGAAAATTAGCCCCTGACAAAGTAGGGAGGCTCTGCAAATGGCAGATACTAATGCAGGCTTTGAGCTCTGCAGGACGAAGGGGTTTCTCTATCAGGCTTTAAAACTGTAGCTTGAAATGTAAAGTGTTGTCTCGTGCTTGAAAGCCCCTAAATGCATCTTTCACGCAACCAAAGCGCGTTCCTGCTCCATCTCCCGAATTCAGCCATCATTAATTGTCATTTTTCTATTTTGTCACAAAGCCTTTGCAGCGTTCATAGCACTGCTGCCAGGATTTACAAGGCCCAGACACGATGCCGAAGCTGCTCTCGGTGAAGACTTGTCTACACAGTCACGGTGGCACGGTGACAACTAATGACACATAAAAGTGGGCAGGTGGAACTGCCGCCGCCATACACAAAATGCAGCCCAACCACGAGCACAGATTATCAGAGAAATGATAGAAATATGCGAGAGATGCACTTGCAAACGTTTTCTGATTTCCATCCAAACCTGCACAGCAGAAAAAAAAAAGATATTCACAGCCCCAAGGTCCCCAGCAGACAGAGAAGGAGGAAAGCTGGACCATGCTGTGGGCACAGAATTGTGCGAAAGGCTGAAATGGGGCAGGTTCCCAGAAACATTTTACATTTTACATTTACATTACGTTACTAACAGTATGCACAAAAATAGTAAACGCAAAAATGCTAACAAATGCCAAGCGCAGCTGAAAACATTAACACAGAAACAGCAACAAGCCCAGGATCTGTGAATGAGCTCGAAGAAAAACTTGTATTCTTCGTTTGTTTGTAAAAGAGAGAGGCTGCTTCAAGTTTAGTGTAATATGAGGACGGGTCAGTTCCATGTGCCTCCCAGCACTGAGAAAGAGGAAAACATCATTAGAGTGATGTGGATGTTGGGGAGTGACTGCTTTGCTTTTAGACGCAGAACTCACTTTTTTTCAGAGTTTCATCTGTTTTGGATATTTTACTGATTTGTGAGCTGGTTCTGAAAGGAAAAAGGGGAGGAGAAGTGGGGAAATAACTACTGTAACCACCTGCAAATATTTATCGCCAAAATACAATAACTGCAGAGTAAGATAGGTTTTGTTCTCTTCTTTGTTCTTTCTTTTGTTCTTCCCTCGGCCATTTCTCCTGCTCACCCCCTCCTTCCTCCTTTCCTACTAGTTTCCTTTCCATAGCCCCTTTGGTGTAATTTCCTTCCAAATTAATTTTTCACCCACATTTGTAAATATTGAATCTGCCTCCATCAGTTCCCTTTTCTTGCAATCTTTAAATACGTTCCCACCTTTATTATTCTGAATTTTTTTATTTTCTTTTTTTAAGCTCTTCACAATGTTCCTTGTGACCTTTTTCTTTCACCATTCTCTCATTATCATCTCCATTTCATGTGTCTGGGAGACAGTTCATCCAGTTTTGGTTTTTTTCCAGCACAACTCAATAAAATATATTTACAGTGGCTTCCTGATCTGAAGTTGAGTCTTCTTGGCTTGTTAACAGGAGAACTTAACTGCAGTGCAGGTATATTACTCATGATAGTGCAGACTGGGAGGAAGCAGGAAATGGATGCTGGTAGCAGCTCACACGTGAGAGCAGAGGGTTCGCTTCACACCTTCCCCTGTTTAGGAGAAGGGAGAGACTGCCTCTCTTAAAGGGTGTCATTTGGGTGTACACAGGGCTATGAAACCTGTTGTGGCCCTTACTGAGCCCCTCAAGCTACATTCAGAATAATAATACATCATTTTGCCTTAGAAACATCCACATGTGTTTGTGAAAATCCCTGACTATGCATGTAGTTATCACTAACTGGTCCCTAACAATTTCACAATTAAGAGATGCTTACCAGAAACCCCTTAGACTGAACAGGTGATGCAGGACTCGGAGAAGGCAGCAAGACTCTACCTCTGTTCAGCTGTTTTATCATTCTTATACTGAACAGATCTCTAAGGGAAATAAGGAGAGGAGGTCTTGACACATAACAGTAAATTGTATTTATAACTATTTTCCTATATTCCTCATTACTTCTAAAAATCACTTTCGCATGTGATTGTCCAACAGGCTTAACCGCGCACTTTCAGGGATGTGCTTCAGAAAGCATGAGCCATCAAAAGGAAATGATTGAAGTTGTGCTGGATAAATATCTCAATCAGAACAACAGCACCCATTTCAGAGAGTCTAGCAATGACTGTGCCTTGTCTCCTGCAGAATGTGATCAAAGATTTGAAAGCTACCAGCAACAGACTTGTATACATTTGCCTCATATTTGCTTCTTCCCCTCTAATGCACAACATAGCAACAGAGTTAGGCTTTGAAAAGGCAGTGTAGGCAGCAGGGAAAGGAGTCACTATAGATGTTAGGTCCAAGACTGGACTAAGTGTGGGCACAAAGTATGGTTCAGAGGTTTCTTTTTATTTTATCCAAGCTGCGTTGCAAAGTCTGAAAAACATTTTCCTTTCATGTTATCTGGATAATATTTTAGATCTCCCTAGGTGCAGTATGCCCGCCTTGGGGCATGGCTCCACAAGTCCTTTACCAATCCCATTGTGGCTGGAGAATGTATCTATGAGCTGTTTAAGGAGAAAAGAAACAGAATTTTTTTTGTAACAGCTTCCGCTTCCACAGTGTAACTACAACTAGATCCTGAAGTAGCTTGGCTATCACCAAATAGTATATGCAATTTATCACAAAAACATGTCTGTGTATGAATATGTGATGACAGTGAATATTTAACGATTCCAAGAATAACAAATATGCACATACAGGCACACACATATGCCTAAAAATCTGAATGCCATCATACAAAAAAAAAAACCAAACAAAACTGGTATAATAAAAACTAGGAAACCCAGAGCTGTTTCCAAGAATGAACATATCATTCCTGGTAGCAATCCAAAGGAGTCACTGGCACAGAAGACTCAGGCATGTTTCTGCAAGGACACAAGAAAAAAGGGAAAAGCAGATAAAGCCTCAGACAGTTCAGTAGCAATATCCAGCAGTGAACTCTATTTTCTTTGAAACTTTCTGTAAGTCTTAAAATCTTAGCTCACTCTTTGTTAAATGAGGAAGGCACTGTTTGTCTCCATTCCTTACTGCTACGTTGTCAGCCAAGATTCATTCACACTTGTGTAATGTGGTGATGGAATAAATATAAATGTTTAGATAAATACATACAGAAGAGACAACTAGGCACACATGTAAGATGTCATCCCCCAGAACAACCTGCATGGCTAGCTTTGGGAGTTACCAAGTGGGGACAAGTGGGGTTGATGGACTGTTTGAACCCAACCCAAATCACAGGGGTTGCCATTGGCAACCACTGTAACATATGTCTGCTTTTAACTTTCCAAATGCCTACAAATCTGAGGAAAGTGTACACTTCTAAATCCATGCTTGTCCATCAATTACACAAAGTCCTAACATGAAAAGCAAGTTTTGATGCAATACTTTTCCATTTTTCACCAGAGATTTTATTTCTGTGGTTTCTGACTATAAAAAATTCTGCAAAAATGCATATGCAGAATCAGAAATTAATAAAGCCATTTCAAAGACAACAGTTTTTTGCTATATTTTGGGTTCTATCACTCCACTAAAGGCAAATTTTCTACATGTTAACAGCCAGCTACTTCTTCAAAACATTCCCATGAAAAGAGAGACAGTAAAAATTTAAACAAAAGTAGCTTCCCTCAGATTACACAACGTTTTTGCTGGCTTGATGGCAGATCAATTAGTTGGTAAAATTAAAAAATTAAGCAAAAAATCAATTTAATAGCATTCCCTCTAATTAGGGTTTCAGATAGTCATGCAATGTCCAGGCACATAACAAAATGTCCATTTTGTCTATTTTATTGGAGGAACCACTACCACAATCTTTTCTGTCTTTTACAACTTCCATTTTCAGTGCTGATTTTGTACTTTGCTTCCAATTATTTTAAGCCTGACAAGATTTCTAGCAAGCCTTACTAAAAGGAAAAAATGCAGGAACTTAAGAATTGCAAGCCCTCTCAATGCAATTCCCAGGCAGTTTCAGTGGAAGCAGTTGACTGAAATGAACAATATACTCTAAGTCATGCCCACAGTGACTTCCAACATGTATTTCTAAGTCTAAAATGATCAATTTCCCTAAATACACATTTTAGCCTCTTTCCCATATAGGATACTTAATTCTTTTGCACGGTAGTTTGGTCTGCAATTCAAATGTCACAGCTGCAGATCTTTTTGTCAAAGGCATAATTCTTTAATAAACACAGAATAAATACAAATTTGAATTATTAAATAAAAGTATACAAGGATACATGACTGTATGTGTTCTTATGATGTATATATGCATAATACATATTAAAACATAAAGAATAAAATAATCTCTATAGTCACAGTATCAGCCCAATTTTTATAACTTCCCCTCACTGCTCTTAAATGTTTCTTATTGTGTAAGGGCTCTTGAAAAGCAGCAGATATATATTTTCTTAGAAGTTTGCTAAATCAATAGTATCCTTTGCATTATTTGTATTACTTTCAAAATGGTACCTGACTTACGAATTCACATAAATATTCAATACAAATTTAGCTGCCCAAAAGTAACACCCTCACATGTTCGAAAAGTCCTGCAAACCAAAAACATCACTAGGAGAAAGAGAGACAGAGATCAGGAAACAAGAGGTTTAAACTCATCCTAGGAACTGAACATTTCAGAGTGCAGCACAAAATTTGTTGGAGCCCCTGCTACACCCAAAACGTCAAATCCTCGTGCAGCGTGTTTGTCTTACAGTCCTTCAAACTGCGGGCAACAAATCTGCATAGAAAATTCTGTTATGAACTGCACCAATATGTGACATCCAACAAACTTGCCACCTGTTTTCTCCTTCTGTGCCATTTCTCTGACATCTGGGAAAGTAACATAAGGCTAATAATATTAGCAGAATCAGTTGCATAATTATGCAGTTATCACCCACGTTAGGAAAACACATTTTGTTCCTATTCTAGGTCAAGTCATTATGAAAATTTGTACGCTTGACTAGCAGAATAATTTGTAGAATGTTGTTTGCCCTGACATTTTGCTATCATAGTACCTCTAAAAGCCTGTTAAACTTCACAATTACGTTTCAGCTCCTGAGTGCCATTGGACAGGTCATGAGAAGCAGACAAGTGAGTGGTGAGTCTGTATTTCAATCCTTGCAAAGGAAGCTTTCCCAAAGCTGTTGTCTCCTTGGTAGGTGTTCAAATGACCTTTCAACAGTGGATTGGTGCAAATTATTGGTCAATAACAGCGGTTTGTTGTAGGGAAGCTTTCTACTCTGTCACCATTTTCTGGTTTCTGGAGCTGAGAGATCCTTAAAAGTAATTTTCAGGAAGTGGGACAAAATCAGGAATTGGATGTAAATATCCTTTGTCCAGTATGTTAAATCTGTGTGAGAGATTCCACATCTCTACTTTACAGCTGACACCAACATAGATACCCTGGTTTGTACTTTAAATAAGCACCATGAAAATGCACGTGGCTTCACACTATTAAGGGGTATCTAGAATGTTATTGTACATTATTATAAACAAAATACAGGAATGTCACAGCTGACTAAATTCCTATCAGTTATGAACTTAATTTTTACACACATTTAATACTTATCTCATTTCAGACTTTTCTATACTGAGAAATTTTCTTTTAAAGAAAAATGGTTTATACAGTTCACTTCCTGCCATAATCAAGGTCTTTCTAACCTGATATCTGAAGGTTATGCTTCAGTGAATAATTCAGTAGGTTAGTGAAACTGTGGCAGCAAAGAAAGTGCTAATCTTAGATGGAAGCTGTGCGGGATATTAAGAAACAATTGCAAAAAGTGACATATTTAATAGAGAAAGATTACTCTGTGCTACATCTATTTAATTTGAATTGAATAAATTTTGCCAGTATTTTATGAGATGCAGTCTGCAAATTATGTGAAACTTCATAGTGTCACTGAAGTCTAGAGGAAAGAATAAAGGATTTTTTCTCCCTCAACCATTTTATAAGTATTGTGATTTTTGAGGACTTCTCACTCTTTCAAAAGAAATTTCAAAGGAACTGAAGAATCATTCACTGCAGGACTTTATTAATTTGAATTAAGGAAGAAGAAAGGGTAGTAAAAGGTGATAGTACTGAAAGATAAATAACAGGAGGCAATAGAAGGATCTGGTGTAATGAGACTTCTTGAAATAACTGAATTCCTTCTGGACTGTGACTGAGTGAGGCTGTATATGTTCTCAATCTTTCAGGGAAAATTTACTTGATCTAGCCGAGACAAGTCTGAAAGTATGAGTAAATGCAAGTGTGAAAAATGATAGGGGGCAGTTTTTTACCCTTAATCACTAAACACATCCTTAATGCAGTGGCAGTCCTGACAAAAATAATTTAAGTATATGCTCATATGATTCCTTGTATGAGTCAGTGGAATAGGAATATGATGCTACTACTAAAAATATTAAAGTCATTCTATGTCATTTTAGAAGTAAAAATTATTTTTAAAACCCTATTCCTTTTCAGTCTGTCTCACAAATATATATATATACTTTTTTCTTTTATACTACTAGTTTTGTTCAATAATTAATATGACTATAAATAAGTTACACAAAGTGTATCTCCTTGAAATATTCTTTGAAAAAACCTAAGTTACTTGCAACATAGAGAACTTGCCCAAAATTTTCATTAGAAATCAGCTTTCCAGGAATTTTGAACTTTGTGCTTCCACCACCACCGTCCCACCCCAAGATATTCTGCTGCTAAGTGCAAATTACATTAAAATTATAGGTTTATTATGTGTGGGCTTTCATTTGAGGACAGCAGCTTTTATTTCCCAAACTTGCAATATTTTATTTTTAAGTAGCTGATAGACAAACATAAAATATATCTTTGGAAAAATGCCAACTTAAGAAACTAGCTATACACTTTGAAGTTAAGCTTTGCAAGCTGTTGGTTATGAATGGTTTCATATTTTGTTTCACTATAAGGTCACATTATTAAAAACTGAGAGGAGACAATAACTCCTTCCCCCACACTCTTCTTCCCTCTAAGTGCAAGAATGGTAAAACCATTGGAAGTCCATACTGCAGGCAAAATTGTTCTCTCTGATCTGTATGGTGGATCTAGTATTCCCAATGGGAATTCTGTGTTGTGTGAATAAAGACACCAATTTCTTAACTGTAATTTCTACTTTGCCCATTAATGACCCCCTTTGTCTGCTCCAAACAGATTGAAAGGAGAAAAACACAGATCTACTGTGCACTTCAGAGAAAAAAAATTCTCTTGTATGCATGATTAACCTTATACTGAACAATTCATATATGAGCAGGAGTGAAAATAGGATATGGAGCATTTTACCTGTGCTATAGGTTACCAGATCAAGTCTAGTGCGGGTCACTGGTAACCTAAAGATATTACAGACTAATGGACAGTCTGCGACCCACACGAAATGAGCTGGAATTACCTAAATCCATGGAAATAAATTTCTGTATCGCAAAAAAGAAACGCCACAGAACTCACTCAGGGCAAGCAACCTTGCTGGCAATATTAGCAGCAAGCAGTAGCTGTAGAGACGGGAGGATGTTTTCACTTCAAATGGTGGTCATGCGAGAGAGCTGCAGCGAGGAAGCGGTTGAAGTGTGGGAGCGACAGAGACAGAGGCAGAGAGGGGATGCTGTGTTTGTCTATGTATCGTCTGATATGTGTACAAAGAGAAGACTTCAGTCTCGAGGCCTGTCAGTTCAGCACCTTTCACGAGTACAAAATGTCATGTACTACATACTGATGAAATAAAAGACAAAGGTGTCAAAGGAACCATTACGCTATATTCTAGCAATGATCAGAGGATCAACAGCCTCCCTTCTAGATTGACACTATGTTAAACTATGCCAGCATGTTTGGCCTGAACCTCTCCTTCCCTGCCCCAGTTTTACTCCATGGCTGGAACTTAATTTACCCCAACAGCTTCACGCTTTGTCAAGCAGAAGAAAAATTAAATACTCATGTATTTACCTTCTAGATAATATTTTTGTTATTTTTCAATAGACAATATGGCTGCATACATTCACATACATTAAGAAGCTTACTATTTCTTCTAGTATCAAAAATAAAGGGTGCATGTTTACTCACCAGTGGGTGCAGTGAGTCATCACAGTAGAAAGAATAAAATCTTGCACCAAGAGGGTTGCTTATAGCTGGGAAAACAATGTGTGAAAATACCACTGTTTCAAGTTCACTTCATCCTGTATATTTGCCTGGATATTATATTTCTTTCATCAAAATACCCTTCTGTAAGTACAGACAATTATGGAAGGATTCTGCATCTCAACTAATGTGAATTCTGATGGTCTCATGCTATCAGAATGCATTATCCTCTGCTCTATTCCACCCACACCAGACACTATACATTGAGAATTCTGAGACCAAATATATGAAAGATGTTCCGACGAGTGCTTGTGACCTGAAACGTGGCAGAAGTGACTTGACTTGACTTTCCTAACTGATATTCCAATTAAAACTTCTGGTTTGATTACCTAACTTGGATAATCAGCATGAAAGAGGGGACCTCTCTGTTTTTGGCCTTTATAACCATAACTGCTGCAGCAGCAGTGTCCAATTGTTGCTTTACATTACCAGATCCAGTCAAAATTAAATTAAACAGCCCTAAAATGTTTAGATACTTGCTTTCCTCACAAATGTTTTACTAGTTTGCAAGCCCTCAACAGCTTTGATTATGCAATGAATGTAGGCTAATTGCCTACAGGTCTCCCTGCATTATACCACTTACATAAATACAGGTACTAGTCTTCAAAGAGTAGCGGGTTGGCTTTTACAGGACCTAAAGTGAAATAATATGTAGCTTACTCTTTCCCAGACGCACCTTTTTCCTGGCAGGAGATTTCCCCCATCCATTCCAGAAGCATGGCTGTAATGCACAGCTATAATGATGGCTGACTGCTGTGTGGAGCCTCCTGCTGCTGAGCAGCACGTGTTCCTGGTGGAATGGCATCTTCCCACCATCACAAGGGGCTTCTACCTTGGCTTATGTCTTAAGAAAGGCAGTCTGAAAGATTGTTCCATTTTAATTACATTAGGTAATGCAAACCTTGTAACAACCATTAATTGGACAGATGGCGTTCCTAGGGCTTTGTAGCTCAAACAGTGGCCTGAAAACAAGAAGAAAAAGGAAAAAAAGGAAGAAAAGGAAAGAAAAGAAAAGAAAAGAAAAGAAAGAAAGAAAGAAAGAAAGAAAGAAAGAAAGAAAGAAAGAAAGAAAGAAAGAAAGAAAGAAAGAAAGAAAGAAAGAAAGAAAGAAAGAAAGAAAGAAAAGGCAAAAAAGGAAAAATTATCTTACAGCTAGTCTTTTACTACTATGTTCATTACCATTGCACACAGTAGGAATATCCTGTCATTTTTACTCCATTGCCTCACCATAAGGCACACTTCATGCATAATTTTTCACCATTTATTATGTTTGCATAAAGAAATACACTTATTTCTTTATTTAAAATTAATATTCAAACTCAACATGGATTCTGAATAAGTGCACAGGACCAGGGACAGTCACATCTGAGCAGCTCACATAGCCTACCTTAGTCTTGTTAGCAATTTACTTAGTTATGTCATAAGAGGCTCAATTCCCAGATTTCTTCATGACTGGTCATTTTTGTTGGGGCTCAGAAAAATTTCCCGAAATTTTTCTCCCATTTTCTGCAGTTCTTTCATCCATTATACTGCAGGCAAAAGCCTCTAAAACCCTCTTACCTTTTCTTAACCTTACAGCATAGTTTAAAGTAAAAGAAGAAAAGAAGAGACACAGGCACTCTCCAGTTGATAGAATGTCATTTCAGAAGTCCTTCTGTGCTTCCTACTTTAGTCTGACTACAGCAGTTCAGCAACTTTGCCTGAAGTTTAAAAAAAAAAAAGCTGGAAAGAAACAAGGAGGTTGGAAAGGATAACTCTTCATTCTCTGAGCACAAAAATTGGTGTTAAATTCCAGCTCTTGTTTTGTCATGCAAGGAGAGATGCAGTCACAGAAAAAATTCAAAAGAGAAACACACAAGTGGAAACACAACCCTGTGTTTGTATGCTAAAGCTGTTCAGGTATGTTTTTATGCTGACCTACAAATTAAGAAGTCAATGTTCGAGGTTTGCCACTCAAAGAGTATACAAAGGATCCCTTGCATTCTTGATCAGTGTTTAGCAATGCTGGAGGGATGGCACATCCCTCAGATGGACACATTTTAGGCAGGTATTTCTAAATAATCTGACTGGTTTTTCCAATCACATGTAGGCAAGAAAACACTTGACTAAGAAGTGTATTAATTTCATGATAAAATCCACCTGTGTAAAGAGGTGGCAGCCACTTCATCAGCCAAACATATTTTTTTCCCAGTGTCCCTCCCTATCTCTGCATTTGTAAGGCATAGCAAGGTCTAAAGTTACCCAAACAATTTCTGCAATGGAAATCAGACTAACTACCTCAGACTGAGACCATGCTGCACTCAAGTCTGGAGACCCCAACCCACACCCCCTCACCATGCATGCACGTTATCCTTGCTCTCATACAAAAAGTACTGCTGGCTCATCAGCCCTTGGTTCTTGATACTACACCGTAAAGTATAGAAGAACTTCTGATACCTGACCAGGATTCTTAAAACAAGTCACAAGATTTAAATACCTTCTCCAATGACAACTCAAAAAACACCCAGACTCATGTTGGGAATGTCAGGTAACAGTCTCATGGTAGACTAGCAACAAAAGAGGAATAAACAAATTTTGCACAAGGTCTAAACTACAGAGGACTTAATTAGTCAGAAATACACATCTCAACAAAAAAGAAGGCAGTGAAAATTCTGGAGGTTGAATATCAAAACTGCTTCCACAGATCTTTCACATTTTGAACTTCAACAGATTTGTCCATGAGCCAGCAATGTGCCCTTGAGGCAAAGGGAGCCAGTGACAACCTTGGGAGCATTAGGAAGAGCATTATCAGCAGGTAGAGCGAGGGGATCCTGCCCCTCTACTGAGACCTGATGAGGCCACATCTGGAGGGCTGTGTCCAGGTCTGGAGAGACATGGAGCTTCCTGAGTGAGCCCAACAGAGGGTTACAAAGATGAGAATTGGGCCTGTTCAGCCTTGAGAATAAACAGCTGAGAGGGGACCTCCCCAATGTATGTAAGTATCTGAAGGCAGGGTGTCGAGGGCATGGAGAACAAGAGACAATGGGCAGAAACTGATGCGCAGCAAGTGCCACCTGAATATGAGAAAGAACTTCTTTACTGTGTAGGTGACTGTGCAATGAACAGGCTGCCCAGAGAGATTGTGGAGTCTTCCTCACTGGAGTTATTCAAGAGCTGACACAATCCTATGCCATGTGCAGCATGATGACCCTGCTGGAGCAAGGGGGTTGGACCAGATAACCCACTGCTCTCCCTTGGAATCTTAAACACATTCTGTGATTCTGTGTTTCTGTCTTTCTGTGATTCTGTGAATGATATTTGCTGAGCCCTGAGATCCCTACAGATGCTCACCACAGCCAAGCAAGTCAGAGGTAGCAAGCATTTAGATAGTGTCAGAAGATCTTGCATCTGAATTAAAATTTTGCAATCCTTTTCCTAGGAGGGAAGGGAAAGGACATTCCTGCCCAATTCAAGCATCCTGCCCTCCACAAACAGCCAAAATCTAAAAGGAGATGTATGGTCATGAACCTGAGTAACAAATTGCAGGCAGTTTCATTCAAATAACAGTAGCCCTGAATCTGCTGTCAGCCCTAAGGGTAAGCACACTTGTGCATCCACCACATATGAATTTTCCTTATTTTTTTTAGCCATTCATTATTTAGAGATGTCTACCATAGGGGCTCTGGACCCTTTAAAAAGAGGATGTGATAACTAGATGCTAAAGACTGGCATGAGGGTGTTGAGCTCCCACTTTAACAAACTGGCCAAGAAGAACACATAGAGAGAAAAAATGAGGGCTTCTGAATGCTAAACGCTGTCCTGTCTCAATTTTGGGCACTGAGCACTAGACCCACTGATCTGTACATAGAAGACAGTCAAATCCTTAATCCCCACCTGGCTCTGAATAATATATTTGCATTGTGTACAGACCAGGCATCAATCTGTGCTTTGCCACTTCCTTCATGGGAATAGCAACGGTGAAGGCACGAATTTTTCTTCCTGCCTTTTATATACCCACCAAATGCAGGCACACACACACACACACACACACACACACAGACACACGGATAAACAAATGTGAGACAAATATGCACAGGTACCCTGCCACATAAAAATTCACAGTAAGGCTCACAATCAAACAGAAGATTTGCAAACGCTCTGAGTGTAACACGCAGGCTAACTAGACACACAACAAAAGACTCCTGAACCTTTATCAAACACAAATTAACAGGAATACATTTGAATTGTTAAGCCGAACGTCGCCTCTCGGCGCGGCTCGGGGCTGACGCCGCCTCGGCTGCACGGGAATCCTATTGCTGCAGCTCCACCTAGTGGGCGCCGGCGGGCAGCGCAGCGGCCCCGGGGAGCGCGGCCCGGGGGCAGCGGGGGCGGCCCGGCCGCGGCAGCGCCGACCCCGCCGCAGCCTCCCGCTGCTCCCAGCGGGAACGAGCCGTGCAGCGGCCCTTTTCAACCAGAACACATGCTCTGTTCTCGGGATCAAAGCTGAGAGGCTGGCTGTTTCTGTTTGTTCATCAGGTGAGGCGGCTCTCGCGGAGAACAGCACCCTCTAATACTGGCAGGATCATTCATCTAAGCATGAGATAAAGCTGCCAAAATTATATATGTTTATAATCAAAAGGAGTCTAAATTTTCATATTCACTCCGAATTTTCACAGGGTCACAGAATGGGTAAAATTGAAAGAGACCACAGTGATTCCTCTGGTCCAGCCTCCCTGCTGCTAGCGGAGTCATCCTAGAGCTCATGGCACAGGATTGGTATCCAGGTATCCTTGAGTATCCTCAGGACACTCTACAACCTCTCTGGGCAGCCTGTTCCAATGCTTTGTCACCTGTACAGAAAAGAAGTTCTTTCTCATATCCAGGTGGAACTTCCTGTGCATCAGTTTCAGCCCATTGCCTCCTGTCCTATTGCTCAGCACAAGCAAGAAGAGCCTGGATCCATCCTCTTTACTCCTGCCCTTTAGACACATTGATGAAATGATGATGTCCTATGACCTCTGCCAGGTTAAAGATATAGGAACTTACTGTGTCCACACTTTATTTCGATATTCATTTGTGCTTCTGTAATATGTTTTATTGCTTTATTGTTCTTTCCAGACTCACATGTTGCTATTGTTCGTGCATCTAGACATGAGTGATTCCAGCGCATGGTTACCAAAATCCCTCTGTGCCTCAGTTTCTTTACTTTAACATTCCCAAGGTGACAAAATATGAGAATCATGGTGTCATACAAATACAGCACCTCTTCCCAGCAGACACAGAAAGTAGGGACTTTGGAAGAGCTGTAGGCAGGAAAAAACAGAACAAATCCAAACCATGTGTAGAGTTGTCACACCTTTCCTGAAAGATGGTGAATGTGATGGCATGTTCACAGCTGAACCCTTTGATTTTCATTATATATTATTCACTTTTGAATTATTTTCTGGCAGCTTCTTTACAAGCAGCCTGTGTTTCATTGTGGCCCATTAAAAGCATCCATTTCTTCCAAAAATCAGCACACTCTGAGGCCCACTATGCAACCAACATCTGTATTTTTGTTATTATCTTATATATCTTCTGTATTTTTACCAAGATGCTCCTCTACTCCATTTCCCTGCTCTTCATGGGACATCTAGAACTCTCCTTACATATGAAGGGCTCTAAACCACTGGAAGTAAGGCCCAGGGTTTGACCAGCAACCCCCCAGCCCCGCTGCCAGAGACACAGCCTGATGCTGTTTCCTCCTACTAGAGGAGGTAAAAGAAAAGCAAGATCTGAAAACAGAAGGGGTATTAATGGAGAACAGTCTGCAGATGGGCTGGGCTGTACAGTTTCTGCTTAACTATCACATATCCAAAGGTTAATCTTAAAGGAGCAGTATGAAAAATTTTGTCCCACAAATAATTTAATTTGTTCCAAAAGCTGTAGTATACGCTCTGCATGGTAGAGAGTATAATTGCAATTTTGTGCACATTCTTGCAAAAATGCTTGTTACCATATGGAGTAAAAATTAAAAGAAAAAAACAGTAGTGAAAATATTTAGTTGAAATTGAAGCTTGCAAGTTTTCCTGTGGCTGCTAAAGGGACAGTTCACAGATTTTATTTCACAGATCTTAATTCAGTGTATCGATATATATTGGCAGAACTGTGGCTTTACATAAGCAACAGAGGGAAGGGATCCATCCACCAGAATTATTCACTTCAATATTTGTCACTATTCTAGTTTTTCTCTCCTGAAAATATAAATACCTTTTTTTCCAAAAAAAAACAACCCAAAAGGTGCATAATTATTTCACTAAATTCACGTTAACTATACAGGGTAAATTAAGCAGAAAACATAAAGGCCAAACACTGTACACAGTAATTAAGTTCAATATTACAGGGCTGTACTGTAATAATTACAGCCAGCATTCCATGCACACTCTGATAATTCACTTAAATTGCTTTCAGAACATGCCAAGAAAATCTCCTTTACCCAGAGAGCAAAAAATTATTAAAAAAAAGGTCAAAGAGAAAGAAAAGCAAATTTGTACTTTTCATTTTGAAAACTATGATTTTTCCTTTTCCTATCTTGTTTCATGTAGAAAAAAAAGAAACAAAAAAAACCACAACAAACTGAAAAACACCTAAATATAAATAGAGCATTTGCTGTTGTCTCTCTACTAAAGCTTTTAAATTTAAGGAATAATAGATGCCTGTCTAGACAACCCTAAAATTGTTTTAGTTACTGATGTATGGATGACTGATAAATGTCATCTTTTCTGCCTGCAGTGCATTTTCCATCCAGTCTAGTGACATTTGTCTATAGCTGACCTGAGTCTGCATTTTTCATTTGCATTAAGCATTTAAATTTTACAACTCTGGAGCTTCAGGATTCACTGTTTACCAGAAAATACAATACCATTCCCTCCTCCCCCCTCCACCCCAAAGGAGAGATGCTTTCTTTGCTTGTCACATGGCCATTTTTAATTAAACCAGCAGGGAAGATTCTAATCAGACAAAGGCAATGGAATTTGCTTCATACCTTTCCAAGTGAAATAATTATTAATTCCCTAGTTTCACATTTCTCACACAGATAAAATGAAACATGCAGCATGGACAATGAAAGGAGGTTTCTATTTAAATATGGACACGTCTTTTGAAACAATGCAAGAGACAGCTAAGTATTTCATGGTAAATGACAAAAACATGGAGATGTGGAAATTAATAGGTTTACCAATTACTTTTAAAATATGCTTTATGCTATTAATGTCTTCAGGCATGTAATTGCAAGATGGTAGAATTACCTCATAGACAGATATCCATTACAAGACAGATCACTGCATTTTTACACACTTCTACTGAGAAATGTCTGTTGCTGCCTACTTTGCAATACAGAAGATTCTGATATTTTACTCTGAGAATTGTATTCTTCAAGCCACCATTGCTCAAACAAGGCATGGTTATTGAAATGCATTATCTCAAAGGACTCATGGAAAATCTTTGCAATCTATAAGTGGTCCCCTGATTTTGATGATGGCTTGCTTTCCAATGGCCATGCAAATCCCAAATTTCATCAAGTCTTTGCTATTCACAGTTACTGCAGGCTTTTTTAAGGTCTGAGTTTCTTGAAAAGTCACAAAAATAAAATTCCATGGAAATTATTGCTTCTATTAATATGTTTGCCAACGAGGCCTGAATTTTTTCATTATAAATATTCAATATAATGTTTTCATTTCAGATTTTTCCTACCAGCACTTTTGCAACTGTAGCAAAGGTAAGAGCTGGGGGAAATGCTTTGCTTCTTCCTTGAACTGACAACAAAATGGCTTGACTGGGAGGCCTAAAGCAGGGTGTCCACCTTTGCATACATGAATAGTGCCATTAGGCCAGTGGATTTGCATACATCCTATTAAGGGTGCACATGAGTAGTCCACAATAGACTTTTTGTTCTACTGATTAAGTTACATCAGGGAATCTGCCCTACAACAAAACCCTTGGGCAAATATTTTCCCCTGCTGACTGGTACCAGCACATTTCCTCTGCAGCTTTGGGGAAGTGTCACTCCTATATACCCTTTTTTTCAACAGCTTTCTGAAAAGGTTTCTCTATGGTACAAGCCTGGCAGAATTTTCAGATAATACAGAGAAAAGCAACTATTTTTCCATGCCTACCCTACCTGTGGCAGAAGTGCATCAATGCAAGACAGAAGCAGGGGTTTGTACCTGCCCCTGTGTTATCTTAATCTCAACCTACCTGGCCCGAGAATCCCCGTAGTTCCCTCGGTCTCGGCACATTTTCTCTTGGCATTTTTCTATCAGGCTATACCTCATTTGCTGCCATTCTGCAGAGCTGGCTTTAATATTTTCTGCTCTAGCAAAAACCAGCACAGAAAAGCATCAACTATCAAGCACCCCCAGCAGTCACAGCTACAGTGGGAACAAGAGTTCGGGGCACGTACGGTTTTTTAACCACTGCTGCTAAAAGTGCAGCTAGATCCTAGAAAACAGAACTGAGCAGGAATGGTTGCTGGGCTTTTTAACAAACATAGAAGATACAATTTTAAAATGGGGCTTTTCACCACGTCTAGGCAAATATCTATGGCCCCAAAAAACTAACCCAAGGGTTATTTTTAAATACCATCAAGAAAGCATATGCTCTGAGCGCAGAGGAAGTTGTAGCAAAAGGAAAACAGAAAACAGTTAACCTCCACCTTGTCTATAAATCAGAGCAACAGATGTAAAAGTAAGTGTACATTTGGAACCTACTGACCCAGAACACCAGCGCTGAACTTCTGTTTTCTCTCCTCTCCAATATGACTCCATCCTGTGATTTTTGCTCACAAGGCAGAGAAGACAGAATAGTTTTGTTCTTTTGCAAAATTCACTGAGAAACATTTCTGCCTTGTCTTCTAAAGCATCTTTTTTCCTCAAGAGAGTTGAGGAAAGGTGTCATCATAGGACAACATCCAGTATTCAGACAATTTAAGCCACATGGTGTTCTTATATGCAGGAATCCGGTACTGCCAGACCTGAAGGGTAAAAAAGCCTACAATAATGTAAAATCACTCTAGGGTTGGCCTAAGTACTCTCTCATCAACATTCAGCAGCAGTTCAAAAGCAAAGAGGAGAAAGAAAACACCCCACAGACACATAAGACAGAAAAAAGATAAAAGGTGTCCTGAATGAAGAAAAATGTGTTATTTTTTAACTGAGCTGTGGATTAAGCAGAGGAAAGGGGCTCTGACATGGCCTGCAGCTCTTTGTTTATACGAACGTTCTTCCAGTGATCTGAAATAATATCAGGTGGGAGCACATCTCTACTCATCTGCTTTCAGCACTCTGGCTCCCATGCAAACTTAGAGAGGTACTAGGTACAAATTTGTATGAAAAGGCTACAAAAAAAATTCATTTCAATACCTCATGCAGAATCTTCAAATTCAATGCTAGGAAACACACTGGAGTTTTGCAGGCTCACATGTACTATACATCAAGGTCCCAGTCCTGCAGTTAAGCCTCTGTGAGCAGCCCTTTGTGGTCCATCCCAACTTTAGGAACACAGAGACCTGTGGAAAGCTGAAAAGGGTAGCAAGAAGAGTTCAGACACTGATTTGGCTACTAAAGCATGAAGTCTACCAAAAAAAAATAAGAAGAAGATATAAAATATTTACATAAAGATATAATTATATACATAGATGCATATAAATACATATATGTGTGTGTGTATGTAAGTGCCTTTAAAAGTACATACATATATATATATATATATATATATATATATAAGCAAAATGAAAATTGGAAAAGCTCTCACAAGCCTTCATTTATTTCCTTCCTTTAGAAAAGTTTTCTCAAAATTCGATATTGTTGTTAAAGGACTACAGAGCCATTTTTCTTTGTGAGGTTGGTACACTATATTGCAAATTGAACTCTTTACTTTTCACAGAAAGTGTAAAAATTGTCTTTCTGTGAAATAAAAATTCTTCCTTCATAAAAGCAGGGCCTTATCAGAAGATTTTGGTCTTAAAATCCAGTTTATATAGGGGGAGTAAAAGAGCAGTGGTATTAAAATGAAAGTGAAAGCAACAGCATTGCTTCACAGATCTGGTTTTATATCACTTCCACAGGCTGGAAATAATTTTTCTGAAAATGCTTGTTTTGCACTAATAGAGAAGTGATCTGAATTTGACCATTCAAGCTTTTTCAAAAGTAAAGGAATAAAAGTGTGTTCTCCAGCAAAGGGAAAAAATTTTCTCTTTCATTGGGCTTTTTTGCTGTTCTGACAGCCGAAGAAGGCAGTTATTAGGAGTGTCCTCTATATATAAATTTCTGTTTATCTTTTTTATTTGTTTATTTGTCTATTTTTAAGCTACCCTCCTATCTCACTTGCCTTCATCAATAGGGTTTGCTTGACACCTTCAGGGAGATTCTTCATTAATTTCTACATACTATGTATTTAAGTATATATTTATGTATATAAGGTGGCATTCAAATAGAGAAATAATTCCATGCTATACTGGAGAAGATGGAATCCACCAAGTATTTGCCTGGGAGAGATAGGAAGCTAGACAGATGGATATTTGGAAATGACATTAAAGGAAGGACAAGGCTGCAAATTGCTTGATCAACACAGTACAGCAATAGAGAGAAGAACTGAAAAAGTCTATATCCTATAGGGATAAGGATAAATATGGGTCAATGATGAGAATTCAATTGCTATAATAAAAGAGGTGCAAATGAGAAAGCATAACTTTCATGCACGGGCAATAATTGACTTTATATCTACTGGCTAGTGCTTGAAATAAAAAACAAAGCTATAAAACCAGAAAAATATCATGAAAATAATAATGAACAGTTGAGCCCCACTGTGTGCAACTGCTGTGTGTTCCCATTTTGCATCTGAAAATTCCTGCCTGAGCCCAAACCCACCTCTGGAGCTGATCCACACAGCTTTTATAACCTGTTTCCAACAGCACTAATATTTAGTAGACATCTGCACTCAACTATTGCTTCTTTTCAGATGTCTTCAAGGGCTATGGAAGTCGCTTGGACTAAATGTTCTCTGTTTGCAGATGGGGAAACTGAGACCTACAGCGAGCATAATTTGCATATGGTCCCCTGGGAACTCAGGGAAGGTCACTGCTTGAGCCTCCTTAAGAGTGGGTAATATTCAAGCCCTCTCTCTTGAGGAAAAGCCCAGTCCCTATCCCCACGTGGGAAGATTATAGAAGGGTTTTCTGCCATAAAACAGGAAATAGCTCAAAAATAATCTTGCCAGGCAAGAAGACACACTGCCTCTTCATTCTGGGAGTGGAGGTCTGCCCCTGCAAGCTGCAAGGTTTCACACAACATTTGTCCATGGCTGGGTGTCTTCACCCTTCCCTGGGTGACCCCACTGTTTGCCTTCCACGTTGAACCCCAGCATTAGCTGTGACCTTTAACAAAATCCTTCATACCACATGGTCTCTACCTGAGAGGCCTATCTAGAAAAAGCATTTCCTCTACATCTTTTAACTCCTCCCTCCAGACACTGCTCTTTCTCTCAGAGAAATTTCTTTGCATCCCTCTTGCTCAACTGCACGACTGTAAAACATCTCTGTCTTCAGGAGTGTGTCGTTCTTGCCATCGCATGAATCAGATGTATAAAACATGAGTCTTCCTTCCCAGCATGGGAGACTGTTGGTACAGACTCCATTACAATACAGCATCAATAACAACCCTTTTCATGTTCATCATATCAAATTCAGACCTTTATAACATTCTGACGTATCTATTTAGCTGTCTGAATTTACCTGAGTGTTGATTCTTCCTAAAATGAAATTATTTAGGCTGTAAAAGCTTTCCATATATTTACAAGAGTTAGCTGAAAGAAATATAAAAAGAAAAAAAAAAGTCACCCTAAATTTTAATTTTGAAAAGATTGAGAAACAAATATATCTTGAAAACAGCAGATTTTTGGCCTGAGTGAGAAGCTGTGCATAAATTAGTCCTCTTGCTGGAGATTAAAACAATAAAAGTAAAAATATTTGTTAGCTTTTTTAACTGGTCTTGTCTGTGGGGGGAGGGGAATGTATGCATTTTAAAAAGCCTGTAATATTAAACATTTTCAAACTAATGAACCATCCATGTAACTTTATAAAAGACAATATAGGATTCCATATTGAATGAGGTTCAGCAATCTCATGTGAGATCATGATAGCAATTTTGTTCCTTACTATGGACCTCCTCCTTTCCAAATGGTGGAGCTTAGTCCTCCACAGAGTTCTAAGATGCAATCTTTATGGGAAATTGTTTAAGGTTTCTAATTTCAAAAAATTTGATGAAATGAAAGGCGTTAAAGAAATGAAAGATTGTAAAGGTTGTTCGGAGGTTTTCAGTAGGTCAGTTGGGAAAAAATTAATAAACCACTATTTTGGGCTAATTCTCAGTTGTCTTTTACATTGCATTGTTGCACATGCTTCATGATAAAAAGCAAGAGGCATATAAGTGCCATCAAGTTGAGTTCAAAAATATTTACAATTACTTTGCACTGGAGTATACAGCTAAAGGAAATTCAATACGACGGGAAGCAAGTCCCCTATCTCTATCTGCAAGAGCCCTCAGCAAGATGCGGGTTACATGAGACCTTTGTTTATTTGGGACACACTGTAAAAAGCAAGGACAAAAGTCAAATGGTTCTAGTCAACTGGAAAATGGGATTACCTGTTGAAACTATATTTTTTTTGTTATTGTTTTCACAGTCCTTTGTTTCCTATTTGAAACAAGGTGGCAGCAGTTGCTCATGGCTTTCGTTTCTGCTTGAGCTGTTTCTGCCTGCTAGTAGCATGTTACAGTTTGCAGCAGTCCAGAAAACCCAAAAGTCTAACTGCAGGTGACTCCCCAGTTTTGCATGTTGTATTTTCATAAGCAATAAGTACTCAGTTCTCTTGTGTTGGGGAGCTTTCTTTTCAATGTTGTTAGTTTGTTTGTTTCTATATGGGACAATACCAGTATTGTTTCTTCCTTCTCAGTTTAACACAACACTTTCATGTTACCTACTTTCACCTCTCCAGAATACTAGAAAATGAAATGAAAATGAAATCTCTTGCACCCCTCCAGCACAGGACTGTGCTGCCTTGGCAGCAAAGTCAAGGGGAAATTTTACACTGGTCCATCAACGTCTGGATACCACATCTTAACCAATCTTGCATTTTACCTCTGTCTAGGTTCTTAAATATCCTTGACAGCATCGCATAGTAGTGAGCAAAGCCCTCAAGTAGCATTTAAAAGTAGTAAGATTTGATTATATTTTGTTCTGTGAAAACTATGCACCCTTCTTACAACTCAAATGCGAGTTAATGTCACTTCACGGAAAGAGAAGGAAACCAGATCATTCGAATTACATGATTGCTGATGGATTAATTTGTGACAGAAGAAAGTGAAAGTAAGGTGGTGACAAGGGGATTAGTTAACAAGATGCAGTAAGAATGCTAGGAGAGCTGCACTTGCTTTACAAATACACTAGACTTTTTGAAGATGTTGCCAGCATGACAGATAAAGGGAGTGTAGCTGCATTATATATTTAAATTTTCCAAAGGCATTGAAAAAGATACTGCACAAATGGCTTATTTTGAAAATAAAAGCCCATGTGATGAAGAGAAAGCTGTAAAAGGAATTAAAATGTAAGAAGAAAGGAGGGGGAGGAAAGGAATAATGAATATAATGCACTTAAAATGGAAGATATTCTCCTGAGAAGTATCACAGAGCTCTGCAGGCTTAAACGAGGGTATCTGAACCTTGTTATTTAATCTGTATAATGCTTTGCTTATAGACTCTTATTTGACTGAATTGATGAAAATACTTTATGGGATGCAGATGTAATTTTTTTACCTTATTTATAGTATTTATACTATATTCAAAGTGCGAAGCTTCTTCTTTGATATCGCAGAGATGGAAGGAGAGGTTAGCAATAGCCTTTTCATTACAAAGCCCACATGATTAATTGCTATAGAAATCCTTTCCCACTTCTCACATGGAAATTATTTTTCTGTAGTACCTCTGCTATGGTTCTTCTTACAATGAACACCTGAAACCACTAGAAAAGAAGTACCCAGTGGAGTCTGTAACCCAGAGGTGTTTCTTTTCAAATACTTTCGCTTTCAGCCTTTGTAAATCATTGGCTCACTACCTTCATGAGCTACTGTGTTATTAGATATCCATGCACAGATTTTAGATGATCCCATTACCTGCAATTTTATGATGACACTTGTAGAATGTGAGAAGCACCAATATCCCATTCTTTATGGACAAGGGAAAAAAGAGAAACTTAAATGTTTGTCCTCTTAAAAGTAACAACATGAGGTATTGCAAAATTTAAGACGTCACATATTCAAACTCCCAGTCATTAACCCACCATGAGGCTCATGTTTTTCCTTTGCAAAGAAAAGGACAGAAAGCACAGAGTAAGTTGAAGTCTAAAGCACTCACACAGAAGTAAGCCTGCGTTCAAGTTCTGCTGCTGCTGGAACTAGACCAAGAATTTCCCTCATAGCCCTGCCAGTTCCCCTGTGAATAACTTAATTGCAAAACACGTGAAGTGTAAATTTATCTTATTGGTGTTACACTGTTTATAAATTATGTAGCAAGAAAAAAGGGAGTGCCTCTTTCTTCTAGCAGTATTCATCTATCATATGGATGTACTTGTATTAGATCACCGCCATGACAAAGGCAGAACAGGGATCTGAATCCAGTTTTTCCCACCCTATTTTATTCCTAACATAAGGAATATTCACACTTATTCGGTCTTGTGTTGACACATATTTAAAAAAATAATCATTTGTAAGAGACCTGTCTTTCGAATATGTGCTTCATCAACCCCAATCCTAAGCAATGTGTCTCTTCTGAGTGTCCGTCTGTCCATATCCTCCTACATTTCTGTGGACAGTGATATAGAGGATAGTACCTAAGAACCATCTCAAGCCTATTTTGAGGAACAAAAGATCCATCAAGACCAAGATATGTATGAAAAGTTGCCTGTTGAAAAAATGAAGAAACTAAATCCATTGCTCCTAAGTTCATAGTCTGTGTATAAAATGTTCTTTTTTTTTTTACATAAAGAGCATGCTATTATACTTCTTGTGATTAGCTACAAAGCAATTTGGCTCCTGCCACATCAAAATTTTGGTATTTTACCATCTTTTTTAGGAAATTTTGTTTCCTTTTTTGAAGGAGACCCAGTTTTGAGGAAATGTTGACATTCACTGAAGAATACAGTAAAGATTTTTGGTTTCATGGTGGCACTTGCAGAGAAGTAACATTTGCAGAGGATAACATTTCAGAATCAGGCTAAGTGTGGTTTCCTAAGAAGGGTGGAATTTTCAACCTGAGTGCAATCTTCTGCTTCTAAGCCATGTTTCTTTAAGTGAGATCAGCAAGGGTGATTAAATTCTCTGGGCCCTGATCCAACAGAAAACCTCTATTGAGCTGAACAAAGCTGTGGCAGAAATTACATAAATAAGATGAACAGCCACTATGTCAAGGATGTTCTTGCCAGCCCAGTTCAGGACAACATATTCAGCACATCTCAAATCTGAATGCTCAGTTCTTTTCAAATCAAATACAACATGCAGGTACTAAGAAAATTCTTGTAAAGCAAATGGTGCCTAAAGAAAACTTTTAGTATGTCAAATATCAAGATTTTCTTCTTGTTTAGGGAATGTGAACTTCAGCTCTTTTCAACATGAATCATATAATAACATTTTTTAATTGATATCTAGACATCTGCAAAGTCTTTCAAAGGACAAGAAATTATTGAAGTACTTTGGCTCAGAAATTATGAAGATATAATTTGATATATGAAAAATTTCAACTTACAATATATTTTGGATTTTTTTTTTTAATCTTACAGTTAGGACAGGATATGCTGTTACTTTGGGTTCTTAAAAATTTCTGAGATTTAGCTTTAAAATTCTTGAATTGAAGCACATAGGCCACATAAAGGCATTCTTAAATTTGTAATCCATCTACAAATAAGAGAGAAAGAGAAAATGTACATATGGTCCATAGCAAGCTCCTAACATGTCTTCAAACAGTTGTTTACTGTGACCATTAGTGGTTGGAAGACATGGTTCTATGTGCAACTATATTAAAACCAATAATATTAATTTGGCCCTGAATTAGAGATGAAATTAAACTGTGCAAAAACCCAACAACGACTGGAAGGGAAAACATCAGGAAATGAACAGACATGAATTCTAGAGACAATAGGATAATTCAGAAGACATTTCTGATGTGCTCTGTTCTCCTTGAATTTCCTGATCTGCCTTCAAGGTCATTTGTGCATAATGTCAATGGATTGTGCTTGCTTTAACAAAGACTATCATTCTCATCACCATAATTTGAGGAGCATCCACAACATCAAACTGAAAACTAAAGAAGGAGAATGTTGTTGACCACCACATCTGCCTAGAAATTCAGAAGGAACAGAAATTTCAATGAGACTCCAACCAGAAGAAAAATCAAACCTACGGCTGCATGTTTACTGGATTGCACACAGTGTATTTTGATTCATTTGTTGTTTCTCTCTCCTTTCCAGCTCAGGAAAGCCTCGAGGTGCCATGACTTCTGTGAACCTCTTCTACTGTCCACTGAGGATAGGTTCAGGGGCAATATAGCACAGACTTAGCATAGATCAACAGAAATTTCCTGAGAGAACATAGGAAACTTGAGGGAAGGCAGGGTAAACCCTTAGAGGAAGAACTGGCAGGCAACTACCCACTCAAAGGCTTTCCCATTAAAGACTCAATGGTGGAAGAAATGAAAAAAAAGCTGGTGTTGGTTGTGAAAGTTTTTTCCTATTCTGGATCACTGTTTCTGTATTTGACACTCCTGGCCTTGGCATATATTTTAATTGCCTTGTTATAGTCCACGGGCATTTTAGGATTGAGAACCCAAACATCAGGTGAATAAAGGCTCTTTGGTAACAAGCTGCAAATGTGAACCACACAGCAGAAGGAATATAGGTGCAGCAGTTTCATCAGCTTTGATTTTGGAATGTGGGAAGCATATTAGGTAAGAAATGGCTTTGCTGTTCAGGAAAACATAAAGTATTAAATAGCAAAGGAAATAGGATTGGCTGATTTTTACATTGGTATAGATGCAAAATTGTTGATGCTGGCTTATTGCTACGGGGAGGTGTTAGCTGTCAGATCCTATTGATTTCAGCTTAGATGTCTTAATTAGTCAATCCTATTGATTTCGATGAGGATGTCATGAAAAGTAATTACTCTACATTCAGCATAGTCATTTTTCTATTTTAGCATCTTTTCTCCTTCAAAAATAAGACTTCTTAAATTACTAATAGCACTAATGCCAAGAAGGCAGCCAGATTATTTGGTGTAAGACTTAAAACTGGACTCCCAAGACCACTTATCATCATTTTGACAGTTTTTGAAACAGACCACCAGAGCTACACTCAAAACTGTCAAAAAAAAGTTGTGTTTCAATACTGCTTCTTCCCCAAGGTCTGATTACAGTTTGGTATTCTTAACTTATTGAATTTTCCCTCAAGTAGTCTTTGTGCCTGAAAATTGTTGAGCTGTTCCATCGTATTAGCAAGAAGTGCTTGTTCTAGTAGTGTACAGCAGGGACAACAAAGCTCAAAGAGTGCTATGTCACCTCATTCATTTTTCCACACTTCTCACTTATTTATTTCATGTCTGACATCTTCTCCATGTCTTTGTGTGATCAAAGTCAGGAAAGCTAGTTTTTGGTGCACTATGGATCAAAGGGTATTTTTATCAAAAAAGATTGTATTTGGCTAAAATCAATATACATATTTTATAACACCTTTCAGTTTAGTCTCAAGCGTTGTTTGGGTCATGCTTTAATTTAAAATTAATCACATTTTACAGACAAAAGACCACAAGTAAAAGACTTAATTCATAGACTAATTCTAGCCACACTAGAATGTGAATATATTTACACAAACTGCAAGAAAAGTTCTCCAGAACTAGGACAGCAGGAAAAATGGCCTTTCCTTCTTATATTTAAGTAATAAATAAAGAAATACATACACACATAAATAAATATATTCTAGCCAGCAATCTTCATGAAAAGTACCAAAGATCTTCAGGAAGTATTTTTAATGTATTTTAAGTAGAGCACAGAAGTTTGACAACACAATGGCCCTATCCATGTGATTCTGACTGTCTTCCCAAGAAACACAAAGTTAACACCAACTTTTGGCTTTTATCTTTTACTGAGCCTGTCCCAAAGCACTCTAAGGCTGGTTGTCTATCAGCAGTTTTCCAATGCAATAACCAAAAGCAGGTCCTGGGTTTTAGGAGCTGAGAAGATTATTTTAGAGGCTAGGAATACTACTTTTGGAAGAAGAACTGCACAGAGATATAAACATATTTATGAACTAAAAGAAGAAAACTGATGTAATGATATTCAACAACAAAAACAAGAGTCCATAGTTCAACAATTTCTTGTCCATTCCTAAACAGATTTTTGCCCTTATAATGTTGAGACTGGGGAAAGTAACAGAATATAAAATGGGCAGAGAAAAACAGAGAAAATGTTTCTTGACAGACTGGCTCACTGTAAGAGACTATTTTCTGCATAGATATGAGGTTCCTTGGTTGTTGTCTCACCAGTTCTTGGAGCATCATTGAAATATCCTCCTCCTATTAGTCCAGAAGTAGCACTGGTGAGCTGCAAGGCTGCTTCACATACTCTCCTTGCAGTGTTACCTGCTTGTTTTGAGAAGTAAATGATGAAACAGACTAAAATGATCCCTTTTAGTTTATATCTTGTGCTTTCACAGAAAAATAGTATCGTTTTCCTAGTAATTTATACAACCGAATTAGTTGAAAACAGTTCATGGGCTAATTTCCAACACAAGAAGAGAAAACTCTATATTAAAACCTTCTTCATTTAGATGGGATTCTGGTAGTTTAAGAGGATAATTTTTGGTTCACGTAATGGTACTGAATGCATATCAAAGATTCTGGGAATCATGTAGTTTACAGTATCTGGAAAGACAATGTAAAGCCTGCTGGATTAGTTTTATATCAGGAATAATTGTCTGACTATATAAACCTGTGCCACATCTTTTACAATAAATAGTGGTTTATCATGGAACTGAGATTGTTTTCTTAAAGTAGAAATTTTTATAAAGTCTGTTAAAGCATAATTTATTTCAATGTTTTAATGGGATATTATGTAATTGTATTACTATTTTATTATAAATTAGAAATTTCCCGGCATGGCATATTTTACTTGCTTCAATGTGTGTATTTTCCTCTTGAAATCAGGTGACTTTGTTTTTCAGACCTTCTGAGCACCTGCTGCCTGCTTGGATGGGCAGGAATAGAAGTACCACCTAAAATATTAGGGGGAAAAAAAACCCAAAAAAACAAGGAAAAAAACAAACACAAAACCCCAAGAATATCTATGGGAATTCAGTTCTGAAAGAAATTTAAAGGAACTGGTGTTTTGTCTGGGATTTCACAATTTAAGAATCTATACATTTATTTTGTGATATTTTCTCTGAAGGTCATTTTTGAATCTTGCTATATTTGTATACTATTGCTGTATCAGCTTTTTCTTCTGTGAGGGGTCAAATCTGCCCCTTTCTCTTTGTGCCTTAAATGTTCAGATCTGACCCCAAAGTCTACGTTGTGGAAACTGGTCAGGAAGTTCAATGATACAATAAAGCAATCCTTGGTGAACTTTTTGACTTTAATTTTTCTTTAAAAAGTATATCTATTTTTGATTCAGCTGTACAAGTGAAGTGTAATGTGGCCACTTAGATCTTCACAGACATTGCAACTGCTGTATTTGTAGTGTGCAAAATCAAATAACCAAGAGAGGATTTTTTGCATTTCAATATACCCTCCTGAATACCAAGAATATTGTTTTATATATTTTTCTGCAAAGATATAAAACATAGGAATGAAAGACTTCATACTGAAAAATGACTAGGCCAGAAGGAGATTTCTTTGTATTATCTCCTGTGTTCCTTCCAGATGATCCTCACAAATTTGAGTTTTGTTCAGTGTGTAAATTAAGGTAATAGTCTATAGCATGCTAAACTTTTATGATTTTGAGGGGGAAAAAATAGTGTCTTCAGGTGGCATACTAAGCTGAAGATTCTGTAGAAGAAAGACAACACATTTATCTTACTTTGGATGTCTAAGTTAGTATATATGTAAGATGTAAGATGATACTGCAAGAGGCAGTTTCTTCCTAAACCTGATGAAACAGCTGGAATTATTCAATGTTTATTGTATAATTGACAGACAACCAAAAAACTGAATCTGTTAAGAAATCCTAAGACATTGTGGCAGTTATGTGCATACAGTAGTGGATCAATGTAATATAAAAATATATACATATATAACTTATATGTGGATGTACTATAATCTCATGCTTTATTTAAAAAGGTTTGCAAATGTAAACATTTAAAATAAATGTCTAAAAATTTTGCAACAGAACCTTCCCTGTCAAAAATATAATTCTGAAGAATCTGAATACCAATATACATCACAACTATTTTTCCTAGCAATCTCAAATTTTTACTTTTTGTTTTTGTCACACTAAAATGAATTGGAGCTGTGGGTTATTTTGTGCAGTGATATGTATGAGCATTATGTGTTAGAAATATGGCATCTCAATTTCTTATATGTCTCCTCTACAGTTCTCTGGCCTGTGGAGTTTTTATGATACTTTTGAGTCACAACAGAAAATGAATAGATTATCCATCCGACCTCTTAACATGAATAAGTAAAAAAAAAAA
The DNA here is from genome assembly GCF_963513975.1 of Fringilla coelebs. Lineage (NCBI taxonomy): Eukaryota > Metazoa > Chordata > Aves > Passeriformes > Fringillidae > Fringilla > Fringilla coelebs. The sequence continues at coordinate 32,166,996 of NC_140028.1, forward strand.
AAGCAGCAAATTTAAAAATCTCTGTGTTATCTTTGGTCAGAATGTTATTATGAAAATTTGGGAGTGTCAGAGGTGGCTTTGGAATAATGAGCAAAGTTAGAGAAAAATACTGTAGAACTGTAGGCAGGGGCTGTGTGTATCCCACAGGTCCTGGACTTCCCTAACTGTTACAGTTCCATCAGTTTCAAGAAATTCTAGGAATATCTTACAGAAAGTTTGAATTAAGAACGTCTGTGCCTTGCATGAGTGTTCTTCTGGGTGCTGGGCTGCAGCAGGGTCCCACACTTCATGGCCACTGCTCTGCCATAGCCCTCCCTGCCTGTGGGACCCCCCCAAGATGCTGGCCAGCCAGGCAGGCACCCAAGGAGCATGCTGAGTCTCAGAGATGAAAAGTGGCCATCACACAGAGAGAGATGAGATGGGAGAAAAATGTATTCACTGAAAAAATATTCTGCTCTCATGAGCAATTCTTTTTCCTCAGGGAAAACTTGTTTTGCTATCATAGGTTACAAAGATAATAAATACAGATTTCTCCCTCTCCTCTGATCCCATTTTCATATCACCAAGAAACATGAGAACTGTTTTCATACTCATCCTTTCAGCTGTTGTAAAATTCACTTGTTCATTCCCATTTATCTTTTTTTGCCTTTTACTGAGAGAAAAAAAGAAATCAAACCTGTTTATTACCTTCACCTTTATAACTTTTGACTTACTTAATAGACTAAAAAACTTTTTTTGGATAGCCAAATATATTTCTACTTTCTTTTTCCAGTGTTTTTTAAGCATGCTCAGGAGTGCTCTGGTATATAAAGCTTTGATTCATCAGATCACTCAATCCCAGGTTTAAATCCTTTTGAAACACACAATTAGGTGGGTGTTCTACTGAGGCAGTTCTTCAAGATGTGATTTTCTTTTATGAAAGTGATGTGAGTTATATTAAAATGAAAGGATCATCGAACTGGTTCAAAATCGCTCATTTAATTTCTGTGGAGTTTTTTTCCTTTCCTATGCCTGGTAAGATTAATATACCTGTAAGTCTCAATATAAGCTTATACAGCTTATTCAGAAGAAAAACATATATTGTCTTTTTGCCAGTTGTGTAAGACCTATTACAAAAAACAGCAGATTCTCATGTTTATAGTTCAAGTATCCTAATTTCAATGTGTTCAGGTGATTGACCTCAATGTGCCTATTTTGCAGATAATGTAATATTTATTTTGCCTTCATCACTTCTCTGAGCAACACATCCAAACTAGGCTTGTTCAGTCATTTAGCATGTGTGGACAGATGATTTCCTGACCTCTTTCCTCTAGAGGAAGGATAAACAATTTGGCCTGTGCTGTTCCCCAAGGCATGTCCAGCTCCTATAAACCCCTGGAGGGTCAGATGAACTTCCTCTGGAGCTCAGTCTCATATTGAAACCCATAGGCTCACGCTGAAGTTCACACTGAAGATGGCAGAATGCATGAGGCCAGATACAGTATTGCACACATCTAGCTCTATTTCACGGTATTTTGGAGGTCTGGCTGGAAATAAAAATGTTTCCCACTCACAGAAAACATATACAAGCCTGTAAGGCTTAGGAGAGCACAGTAAGTTGTTGGTACTGATGTAGTCTTGGTTTGCCAGTGTATCAGCCCTGGAGACAAACTGGCTCCAGACAAAACCTTCTCCTGATGCATTTGTAATTGCAACAAGTGACGGAATCACAGCAGGGCTCTCCTTCCACTAAGCACTTGCTCCTTCATTTTTTTCACAGAACATTTAGCCTCATATATGTCATATCAGTGCCCTGACCCTTTTTAATACACTAAATAGAGAAATTACACAAATAACTAAGCATTAAAAAAAGAAAAACAAAACAAGAAAAAAAAAAAACAAAAAAAAAACAAAACCAAAAAAAAACCAAAGAAAGCCTCACCCTATTCAAAGCTAAATCCAAAATTGCTCAGTGCTCATGAATCTTCAAGTCAGATTTTGAATAGGGTTTCATATATCCAATAAATCTTTCCTCTCAAAGTTAAAAATTGGCCTTTCTTTCTGAAGAAAAAATAGGGAAAGATGTCAGGACATTATGAAAATGGTTTTTTAGCTAGTCCATTCTGTCTAATTAGTTCGACAACTGCCCTCATTGTACTTCTGGACAATCACTAGGTGTTTAGTAAATACTTATGAAGAAGATCATATACAGTTGTCTGCCATTTTTTTTCTGTTACTAGCATGAAGCAGGACATTTGAACAATGTGCTAGGTTCTGATTTCTACCCATTTGCTTTGGTGCCTCGAAGCATTTTGTAGTTTTTGTTTCTTGAAAAAATAAGCCGCAGCATGATATTTATCCAAGCACAATCGCCTAGCAAATTCAATCAGCACAATTCGCTCTGCAGGCACTTGTTTGTTTTTTGGTGGTGGTGGTCAATTGCACAGTGACAATTGTTAGGACACTGGAACAAGACTGAGTTCCCTAACAGGAAGGTCAAATGATACTTTCAGCTGGTAAGTAGTAGAAGCTCAATTAGTACATGAATCATTTAAAACCAAATTGAACAGAGCAGTCAATAACATTCTTTTGGGAGTAATCTTGCACTTGCACAGGGATCTGTCTACTTAGCAGCCTCAGGGCTGCTCTAACCTTTGCCTGAGGGCTGGTCCCCATTCAGCAGCCCAGAACAAGGGGAGGGCTTAGGTAACAGTTCTTCTTGTGCATTCCCACCCTCCATTCCCAAATTGAACTATGCACTTAATCATCACCTGATCACCACTTTGCTCCTTAGAAACTTCTTCACTATCCATCACCTTAAATCAAAAGCCTTGGGAATATGAGATAATTTGTTTTACTATCATTGTAAACCCTTATTTTATTTTCTATTATTTTATTCTTTTTATTGCAACTTTTGTACAAGTTCACTTGGGATGTGAACAGCAAGCTGAGAATATTCTCAGCCATCAGACTTAGGTATGTACTTCCTGTTTCTAAGCATGATGAAACCCCATACATCCTTAAGGCTCAGTAATTTCACCACACTATTTCCAGGTAAAATTATTGCTGTCATCACGTTTCATTCTATATCAGCTTGGCTCTAGATTCATGTAGCAGTTACATCATGTTCACTTATATTTATTTTTAAAATTTACTTACTTCCTCCACCATATCTGCATAGGATAATTAAGAAATCAGACTTGGAGAAGTGGCAAAAAATCCTCTTAAGTTAGCACTGAAAACCAGGTCAACACAAGTACATGCCTGCGCTGCACAGCGCAGCATAGGTGAAGAAGACCAAGTTAGCACAGACATTCTTGAAAATGCAAACATGGTTCTGAAAGTAGTTTAGCCATATCAGAGCATTATATCTTTGAGATTATGTTGTACTGACACAGGTATGATGCCTGCAGTATACAAGCTGGCATGATAGTGAGAGCCCAGAGGTGGTTCAGAGGCCACAATATCATCCTGCAGCATGTAGAAATTGCTGAGCAGTGATTGTTCAGCATCATCAAGTTTTGGAGTGGGATTTCCATAGGCTGTTTTTACCTGTTCTCCAACATCAGACTAGGTACAAGGAAAAAAATTTTTACAAAGAGTATGGTGAGACACTAGAACAGGCTCCCCAGAGAGGCTGTAGATCGCTCACACCAGGGAACAATCAAGGTCATGTTGGATCTCTGGGCAGCCTGATCTAGTGAAGTTGTGCCTGCTCATTACTGACCTTCAAAGGTCCCTTCCAACCCAAACCATTACATGATTCTATGACCAAAGGGGAGCTGAGGGGCTAGCTGCCATCCTCAAAATTCTGTCTAACACTATGGTCCTACAAAAGAGCGCCTAAATTTTTACTTGTATACACAGCCAGAAGCATTTTAGCCTCAATGGCTCTGAACTCAATCAAATTTCCTCAAGGAGATCAAAAAAATGGAAAAGGGATGAAGAAGGAAACCACCTGTCCTTCATTTTAGTTGCCAGCTCAATGGTTAGCACACGTGAATTCCTACATGAGGGATATCTGCATTAGGAACATTTAACTTCCTAGTTCACTAGCCACCCGTCAAACTTGCATTCTTTAGGTCCTTACCATACCTCAAGACATACTTTAAATGACAACCATGGCAGTCTAGTAAGCTGAATTATGAGATCCCTAAGTTAGCCAGTAGTACAGGAAGTTTTCATGCTTGTTCCTCCATAGGTGTTTGCTCAGAGATTCTGTGTCTCCATGCAGGATACATCCCCAGACCTGGGCATTTGAGATATGTCAGTCCCTTGTGTTAGAGAGAGATTCTGTAGATACAAAATTGGGCTAAGGCTTCCACAAGGGAAAATATATCACTGCTACTATAAAGATCTCAACTTACTCTTTTCAGTGATTTATATACTGCTAGTATATAAACCTTTTCGTCCCTATATGAACTGCAAATGGTAGCCACATTTTTTTCAGATATGACAGACTCATGTAATAGGTTATTTTTTTCCATTAGAACACATGCCATTAAATCCATTATCCTTTCTAGTTTCTCTGTCAGGGCAATCAGTCTCTTTACTTTGCTACAGTTATAATGCCACTATTAATTAATCTTATCCTTAATTTATAACTCATATATTTTTTAAAGTAAATGTACAGCTTGTAATGAGCTGGACTGACATATTTTGAGATCAAAGGCACAGATCCTCAGACATACATGCACACTAAATTACTATTTAGGTAGCCAGTTTCCATTGATTTCTGTAGTAGATAGGTGACAAAATACCTTTGAAAATTGGTGCCAAAGTTTAGATTCATGTGTTAGTTATAGCTCAAAGTTCCCATCATTAGATCCATTTTGAGGGGGGCTGTGTCAAAAAGTGTTAGAACACAGTGCAGGGTCTCCCAGTCCATTCAGTCTCCAACCTGGCTGCAAGGATATGAGCGCAACTATTTGTGGGCACAGCTTTGTGATCAGACAAAAGTTTCTGCCCAGCTGGTGGCCAAACATTCAGTTCCAACAGTACTTCTCACATAGATCATAGATTCATAGACTCATTAAGGTAGAAAAAGACCTCCAAGATCATTAAGTCCAGTCTTAAGTCCAAACACCACCATACCCACTAAATCATACAGCAAACTGTCATTTCTACTCTTATTTTGAACACTTCAAGGAATGGTGACTCTACCACTTCCCTGGGGTGCCTTGTTCAGTATTTAACAGTATTTAATAAATACTGTTTTAGTGTACATTTATTTTCCTTCAGTGAAGAAATTTTTCCTAATGTCCAACCTGAACCTCACCTTGAGTCCCTTGAGGCCATTCCCCTTGTCCTGTCACTAGTTGCCTGGTGAGGAGCCCAACCCCTACCTCGCCACAACTTCCTTCTCTTCTCTTGTCCAGCCTTAACAATCCTAACTCCTTCCTCCACTCCTCATAAGACTTATGTTCCAGACCCTTCACCAGCTTCACTGCCCTTCTCTGGACACACTCCAGCGCCTCAATGTCTTTCTTGTAGTGAGGGTCCTAAAACTAAACACAGGACTGGAGGTGTGGCCTCACCAGTGCCAAGTACAGGGGTTGATGGCTGCCCTAGTCCTGGTGGCCACACTATTTCTGATCCAGGCAAGGATGCTGTTGGCCATCTTGGCCACTTGGGCACACTGCTGGCAAGTGTTCATCCAGCTGTTGACCAGAACCCCTAGGTGTGGATGAAAAGAGCTACATGCTTCCTTCAAATGTCCAAGCATTAAAATCACAACTTTCCACTTGTGACTAATTTTATATTCAAAATGATGAGAATTTGGGGGAACCTTTGCGATTCATAGAGGACATTTAACTCAGACTAAACTTGTCTTCTTACATTATTTCCTGTGGATGGGAGGAAACATCCGTTCTGCTGAAAGTGGGTGGGTTTTTTTACAACTGTGGCTGAAGCAGCAATAATTTTTATGATGGGCTGCAGCCCTGCAGTGTTTTCTGTTCCACAGGGTGGCACGCAGTGCACACTGCCTATCCCTATGTGGTACAGCATGTCACAGTGTGCTTGACTTAAAGCCTACCAGCAGCTCCAATGAAGTCAACCATCATTCTGAATTTAAGTATTGCTCAAGTGCTCTGTTGGATCAGGTCAGAGGGCTAAATAGCTTTTTAGATTCCATCTCAAATGTCTTAGCCTGAAGAGCTCTACCTTATGTTCCAAAGGCAGGTACTTTTATACACTGAGTTATAAGTGTATTATACCCAAATACTCTGAATTTCTAGGACTCATATAATCTTTCTTCAGGTAGGCTTACTCATACAACAAAGTCTTTCCAAACTGTAAATTACTGTGGAATTTAATACAATTTTCCTTTCAATAATACTATAATGCTTTGTATTGTATCATAATATTGCACTGTAATATTTTTCATATAGAGAAACAAAATGCCCAGTGCATGGCTAATAATCATTCCAACGTAGTAGCAGCTTTAGTGGGGGCTGAGCTACCTTTATTCCAGAGAAAAAGAAGCAGAAACCAAGTTCCTTCCTGCTGCAGGGTGGTGTAGCCCTACAGACACGCTGGAGCAGCACTCTGCTGCTCCCTAACATTAGGGGTCACCTGTGCCACTTAGCCTCATTACCAGGGAGGACATGAGTCACGTGGGACTGACCAAGCACTCTCAGTGGTATTCCTCATCATCTGAAATGAAAGAATATTAAAGGAGCTCGACATTTTACTTCAAAGGTCAACAAATGACTCTCAGTGTCTCCATATATAAAGCAAATGACAGTAGACAACAGGCACAGCTTTGGCCTTGAAGTGGTTGAAGTTTAAAACAAAGTGACAGGAAATAATGAGGTTTAAATTGGTGAATTGGTTTGTGTGTACTGGGGATTACCCTGGAATACACAGTGCACCCAAATTACAGAACTTCAGAGATGAGCCACTTTAAAGCATTGTAGCACACACTCTGACTGCCATGATGCCTCATTTACAGAAATACTGGTATATTTCTTTATTATCCCACAGTCACATCAGAAACCTAGACTAAAATCTTAAACTACCTTGCAATAAAATCGAGTGGTATTAAAAGACAAACACAAACAAAAACTATTTTAATAAGGTGCATGATAGAAAAGAGTAAGATGCATCAGCTAAGATGAGGTTTAAATGTTATATTTTCACTAATATGCCAACATCAATATTTATGAATGAAATGAAGTGCAAAGACCAAAGGATGACTCATACACTTGTGCATTTTAAACAAAAGAATGGAATGAAATTAATGTGCTGTTTGTATCCTTCCAAACACCCCCCGTAACAATACAGATGTGGCTTTTGCAGAGAAAATGAGTGGCAGCACACAGACCTTTGTGTCACCACATGTCTCCTGTGACGTGAGGAACTACCATGCAGTCACTAACATGCTCAGAGGTCATACACTGCAGGTAGTGAATTCAGCAGCAGCGAGTAACAGAAATGACAGGGTGCTCTGCATCCTTCTAAATCTGCTGCTAAATCTCTTGCCTTTTCTAGATATTCTAGTAGGCAGAGGGGGTTGCTCCAGGAAACTCAGCCTGAATTTTCATGAAATGGGGCTGGCAGTGTGACAACACAAGTACTGTAAGCTTGATGGGTTCAAGGATTCTCAGGCACAAGATTCAATATAAATTAAGCTGTAAATAAATAAGGACTCTTACTCTGGGAAAGATAAGATTCAGGTGAGAGAGAGGACAGGGTAATGCAATTAGTAGTTATTACACTAAAGAACCTTTTATCACCAGCAAATTATATTGAAGATAGTAATTTGAGGAAGTGATTCTATTCACATGTTTTAGTTGAATTAGGTTCCATGAGTGTATTTATTGGGCTGGAGAAGGTATAATCTTTGGATCTGAGAGTTTCCATGGCTTTGGCTTTTTGTTGACCTTTTTATATCTTCATTCACTGCCCCCACCCCCCCTTAGCAAGCAGAACACAAAGATGACATCTAACATAGCACAGTCAATTCCAAGCAGTCAATTCCAAGCATTTAAAATCTATTAAGAGCACCCAGAATACCAGAAAGATTGACTTGTATAAAAAATCAATAAGCTGAATTATTTCCAAATCAAAATAATAATCCACCTTATTTTTCTGCATGTAAGTTCCATTGTTTAAGGAGGTTCTCTGTTAACCATGCTGCCTTCAAGCTTGCTCTGACCATGACAAAAGAAAGATTCTCTTTCACATATTGATATACCTCCAGAAGCTGAGGCATTGCAAAAGGCAATAGCACTGTTGCAAAAGGCAATAGCACTGTGTTGGTTCCTGGACTAACTGCCCTTCTGTGCTCATCAAGCTTCCTTGAATCTACCCTACCTAACTGGGTTCCTTTGAGACTTACAGCACTATATTTTTTAAGGCATTTTTTCCCCCATTGTTACCCCTATCTTCAAAGTGCAAATTTCTCCTTAAGCAGGAGTCTCCTTCCAAAGTCAAAAGCTGAAAGCTCCAACAGTGCCTTCTTCATGAACAGGGAGATGGGGATTCCTCTCCTACCCTCCAGAAAGACCCCATCCCTCTTTTCATTTTCAAATTATTTGTTGGTTAATGAGCAGTACCTCAGGCTGTCAATCTCTGAAAGAGGCACAGTGTCACAAGGACAGAATATCTGCCTCTATGTGTTTAATCACACAATGCAATTTTAATCAACCTGCAAAAAGGCTCACATTAAAATAGAGGACAGATCATACTACAGTTAAATTGTGATTTTGGTGGTGAGATAAAAAATGGATATTAATGTTCATTCTGCAAAAGAAAAGTGTACTTCATAGTACATAAATTAAATATATAAAGTTTGTTATTTTATAGTACATATGTCTGCATATTTTAGAGTATTGTTCCATTTTATTACATTTTGATCAAGACTAATGCTCATTAAAAATCTAATATGACAATGAAAAATTTATATGGAAAATTCTTGTCCTCTATTACAATTGCTATCTGCTCCACTTTTTGGAAACCACAGCAAATTAGACTTGGGCCATGGTAATCTTAATTATATCTTGAAATAGATGATGTTGGAAATATATTGAATAAACTCTTTTGGTGAGATTGCCTTTGCCTCTTAATTCAAACTCTATGTTCATATGCTTACATTATTTAAATTACAAAAGGCAGGCATCTGAAAAACTGGATGCTTTGTTGGGCAGTCATATTCATGAAAATTCATTAAATTGTGAGGAGTTAAAAAAACAGGGAAGAAAAAAACTGCCTGCTGATCAAAATGTAACATAAGCCACACCATTTCATTTAAGCTACAAAATGCATAGACTAAAAAAAAAACCCAGTTCAATATTATCTCCAAACTGTGTTCTATGAATTCATCCTACTTTTAGCTAGAGAGCAGTTGTAACCCAATCTATTTACTTGCTTTATTTGAACAAGACAGGAAATGAGGGCCATTGTAATGGGTGACACAAACACTCTGCATATCAGGTGGCTGACATGAAAGATCAGAACATCACTGGATCCAACACTTTGGTTTTTGCTCTAAAGTTGTATCAAAGTGAAATGTTGACTCAGAATGCAACTGAAAACCCAACCAAAGTTTTATCTTGTCTCAGTTGGCTTTGTGAGAAGCATGAAACAGAGCATGGCATAGCAGGTGATACAACTGGCAAGTTCAACTGTGTCACATGAAACAGGGCATGGTGACAGTAAGAACTGCCATGGGCTACATGGAGGACATTGTTTCCCTCCCATGGCATTACGGCCCATTCGTAAAGAATGTGTTTAAGCAATACTTAGAGTGAGGGTCCGGTAGCTGTGATGCAGAATGTGGCCAGACCTCCCTGTAGCGCAGCCTTGTGAAGAGCCAACAAGCTGCCAGTGGGAACCTGAGGGCATGCAGAGCTGCTAGGATATGTTTCATGAATTGCTTAATAAAAACTGTAAATAAATCAGCTGCTCTGAGTATGAAGTTTGCAATCTACAGGTGATAGAACCACTGAACCACAAACCTGACTAAACTGAATATATGGAGCAAAGCTGTCTAATCTAATACCTCCAGTAAAGAGGTTTTCCTAATCTCCTTGTGGAATCAACTGTGTTAGCCAATTTTTGTGTGCCTTCTTTCCTTCTTCCCTTCACTGAATTTTTTTGAAAGACTGAAGAAAACCTTACTCTTTTTTTCCCTAACCAATCACTAACCTTTTTAACTTGTTCAGGTAATTTTAGTCCCAGAGACACATCTCTGTGTGCAATCTTTATGATTTTTCCTTGAAGACCTTCAGTATTCTAAAACTGAAACAGCAACTGCTGTCTATTTGGTCAACCCACCAAAAAAGTGGCAAAGGAGGTTAGGTGGGAGGCCAGACTCCAAAATGTCACTGAGCCTAATCAGACACAGGACACTCAATGGTTCAACTCTTGCTACATGAAGACTCAAAAAGACCAGCCAGTGCTATTCAGATCAAAGCCAAAGACATTTTAAAACTCTGGATGTCTAGGGTTTCTGTTCTAGTCTCAGAGGAGAGTGCTAAGCTTTAGAATAAATTATCCCTTGACCAGCTGGCTAAAGGAAAACCTTCATCACTTGCTGCTGCTCACCTCATCATGTCAGACACTGGTGACATTCCCCCTTGCAAAAGGAAGTAAGTGGTGTCAGGCCCAATCATTGGGCAATTAAGAGCTCTGTGCTGATGCAAGGGTGTCCCACCACTTGTGACTTGGAGAAGCTGTCACATCAGGCTTTGTTCGTGAGGAGGGGGCTACCCTCTCAGCAGCATCAGTAAATTTAGTATCAACGTGGCATCTTTGACTGACACTAGCTTTAGGTGAGCTAGGGCTTAATGACAGTAGCAATCATAGCTCCACCACAATATTAAAAAATAGAGATCATTGTCATAAGGTCATTTTTGGGCATATGTCTTGATCAGATTTTGCCCATCCTGTTTAGATGGTATTCAAAAGGAAATTATTATAGTTGGTGATACAAAATGGAAGTCTCTTTCACTGTCATTATATAATGATCTTTACATTTGATTACGTCTTCAAGTTTCTTACCCTTTAATAGAAATATTTATGGCTTTGTTTAGAAATCAGGCATGCATTTTAATTTTTATGAAATAAATTTTTGAAAATATATTCCTGCAATTGAGCACCTGTAATCCCCTCTGCAATCAAATATAGCTTTTAGCTTCATAGAGGGCTTTTTATTTATACATAGACTATTCAGTTAATGAAAATACTTGGATTTGCCACAAGAAAATAAGGAACCAAAATAAAGCAGTGATTGATGTCAACCTTGATGATAACCATCTCCTCTACGTTCATATAAGAAAAACAACAGAAGAAAGAGAAGCACAATTGCATTGTTACCATCGTAACACTAAATTTGGCAATAATTTTTTTTTACATTTCTGGTTTATTCCAAGGGAGAATAAAGGGAAAGAAGAAAGCTGATGCATCTCTATCCAGACCCAATAGAAAAGTGTAAAAAGTAATTGCAAACCAATACAGAAGATTTTTGATAGACTTATTAAAATGTGGATCTAATTATTTTTTTACTATATACTTTAGCATAAGTATCACAAATGGTGGTGCACTACTAGAAATGGTCTGTTGAAAGACATAAAAAAATGTTAGGTGACCACAGACTGACAGACATCCTTGAGATAAAACCAGAACTTCCAATTATATGAATAAAACAAAGAATTATAACAAATTCTCTTACATTCTGTGAATGTTAAATTTTCTGTCACAGAAGATTCCTGGAGCTCAGTAAATATCTTTGCTCACTTTCATAATTCTCTAGTTTGGAGAAATTCTGAATAATGATTAGAACTGAAAGCTAGTTCATCTATCTCTCTCTGTGAAACACATAATCCTGATTCACCTATTGGGGCTACTTGTAGAGCTGATTTGTCAAAATCCTTGAAGAACAGTCTGTCAGCACTTCACAGCATTGAAGTTGTAAGGGGGTTTCCATATTTCCTTTGTTGTAGGCTGAGAAAAAAAATCTCTTCCGTTCCCTAAAATCATAAACCTCCTACACCCCAGTCAGCCTTCACAAATAGAGGTTTCCTGCATGTAGAATAATCAGCCATTGATTCAAGTTCCTCAGAGGGACCAGAAGATCTCCAGCATTCAAAATGGAGTCTCCATGGCAGCTTTTCCCTGTAGTTCTGCACTCCAAAGTAGAGCCCATTTGAGCAAAAGTAAGCAGCCCAAATCACTGTATTATTATTACTAACAAAAAAGCCCAACAAAACAAAAAAACCCCACAAAAAAACAAACAAACAAACAAACAAACAAACTAACTAACTAACTAACTAACTAACTAACTAACTAACTAACTAACTAACAACCTAATCCCATTTCTATTCAAAATCTAGTAAAGAGACACACAACTGGACATAATTTCCAAGGCAGAGGAGATACTTGTTATCTAAAAAACTATATTCTAAAGAGTCTTTCTAAAGTTTACAATATCTTTATCAAGTTGCACCTAAATTTTTCTAAATAACAGTGTGCTGGAGCAAAGACAGTGATTTCTTAAGTTATCCCTGTCCAGAAAAAAAGACTGTTGAACATATGGTTAATTTTAAACACAGATGGAATTAAGCATGTGCTTCAGTTCTGTTCTGAGTCAGGAGTAAAAATTGAAGACCTTAGCTATGTAATACTTTGCCATGTTGCAGCAGATTCAACTAAAATGTTGCCATCAGATTCTTTCATATGATTTCAATATCCTGCTTGAGCAGAGAGGGTTGGATTAGATGACCTCTAGAGGTCCCTTCCAACCTCAGCCATCCTGTGATGCTGTGAACACAGTAGAGATGAAAGCATGCTAGTTATATACTTATTCATTGTGTAAAGAATAGAAACCATTCTTGTTGTTTATGTAAATGGTTAAAAAAAAACAAACTAAAAGGCAAATGTGTCATTTGGATCATTCATATTTCTTTATTGAGCTTTGATGAAAAACAGTCCATTTGAAATATTTCCAGCAACCATTTCAATTCCAAATGCTCAATACAAAAACTTGGTATCAGAGTTCAAACATATAAAGTTACATCTCATTATAATTTAATATTTAACAGCACTAATCATTTCTGATTTTTCATAATTAAGTTTACAAAAATAATGTTACATTTATAAAATAAATCAGCTTTTCCCAATAAATTACAGTGGTGTTCTTATTCAAAAATGTAATATATCATACAAAATAGACAACAGCTTTTTGTCAGATAAAATACTAAAGTATATTTTTCCTCCAGTACATTTTGGCAGTGTGTGACAACATTTTATTTTACACTTGATATCTAAAGTTCACTGTGAAAAATAAAGTAAGCTATTATGCACATTTCTTATATAAGGCAAGGGTGTCCAGCTTGGGGAGGGATCTTTATTTCCAATTGTATGTTTTTAGTCAGACCAATACTGCCATGTGTATGTAGCTGAATTCATTTATCTGACCCACTAAAGTCATGCAGATCCACCTAGACTCCAACACTCTTTCTATGACAAGTACACAAAAGTGAGCCAAATCAGTAAACTTTTGGGCTGCTCAGTATCTCTCACACTTGCTTTATCTTTGTGTATCACTGTAAAGCATTGGTGGCCAACTTGTAAAAAAAGCAGAGTCTGGATACCCTTAAAGTTAATGGCAAAACTTCAGTACCTTATTCTGTCATAAAAACTCATACTAAAACAAACTTTTAAAAAGAGCAATGCATTAATAAAAAACAAAGAGTAAACAGCAAAAAGGAAAAGGATCTAAAAAGCAAAAGGCAAACATTAATAGCTATTGTATACAGACTTTACAAAAGCAACTACTTTAAAATAACAAAGAAGCACAATTTCTACCTGGTGATAGGTGCATTCTCATTAAAACCTTTTGAATGTTAGGTCAGCTCAGCATTTACTGTGTTGCATTTCCGGCCTACAAAAATGTGTTTCAAGAATAATTTTTGATTGTTTGAGCAACTTTTACAAGCCAAGGGTGTAACTGCACCATCTCTGGTTGCTGTGATTAATGAAGATGTCTGGCTCACGGTGATCAACATCTCACTTTGAAGAATTTCTGACTCCATTATGTTTTCTCTTTACAATAGTTTAGCAAAATGCAATATATTATTATCTCTCTTTTTTTGTGTCTGTTTCTCTCATACATATCTTCTGGTAGAAAGTCTGCTTTAAAGTACTAAATCATCGCTGTCTGGAATAAATAAAATATGAGAAGTGGTGATTTTCTTAGGATGTTAGTATTGTATGAGCAACACATCACTTCATATATCATAAAAGATTATTTTCACAAATTGTAACTGAGTAGTATAAATGCCCCAAGTGAGCATGTGTCACAAGGTCCACTTTGTGCAAATTCACAGAGGGTCCAAATCCAGATGGGTTCTTATGGACTCCAGATACAAAGCCTAGTCAAGGTTGGATGCCCAGACTGGAAGGGGAGAAAGAGGTGGAGAAAGGGGCCCATCACAGAGAAGCAAGTCATCCCACACGCTTCTGAAAACTTAGACATTGAGAGGATGAGTATGTGAATTGAGAGAGTGTGCTGTCTTCTGGATGTCTTCTGGCTTGAAATACCATGGCTCAAACCAGAAACACCTGGAGCTGAACTCAAGCACATCAGCCACTGCAAATAGGAAGTCATAACTCTCCAAACACAGAGCTACTATTATATTTACAACTTTTCAGTAGGTGAATTTTAGTGATTGCTGAAACATGCATTTACCACCCAGTTAGACAAATAAACACAATGGCTAATCTTACACTAGTAAACCAATCACAAAGTATCCTCTTGCCCTGACATGGTCCTAGTTAGACCTCATTGCAGTCTACAACTTCCTTGTGAGGGCAAGAGGAGGAGCAGGTACTGATCTCTGTAGCAACCAGGCAGAGGACCCAAGCAAATGGCCTGAAGTTGTGTCAGGAGGTTTAGGCTGGATATTAGGAAAAGGTTCTTCACCCAGAGGGGGTTGGGCACTGCAACAGGGTCTCCAGGAAAGTGGTCACAGAAAAGCCTGATAGAATTCAAGAAAAATTTGGACAATCCTTTCAGGTACATGGTGTGACTCTTGGGGATGGTGCTGGGCAAGGCTAGGGTTGGACTCAATGATCTTTGTGGGTCCCTTTCAACTCAGTTTATTCTGGGATTCTGTGATACTCTCAGCACCCTTAAAGAGAAGGGCTGTGTCCAAAGTACCTGAAAGTGAAAAGTGTCCCTAGACTGGCCTAATTCCCAAAGTGAGCTCATAAATTTTTTGGGAATGTACTAGTTAGTCCGGACCAAAAAGCCTACCAGTCCTTGTTCTAAGTATTTATCAATATAAATGCTTCAGCACTGGCCAATTGACTATATATAGACATAATATCTATATGTGTTTTATAAACTGATTTTAAGAAGTCCTCAAGCTTAATCACCCAGGCAGGCCTTCTGCTTCATACAAACTAAGCAGGGAGGATCCAATCCTTTTGTTGAAATTTTACTTAAAAGAGATGGTCCTTTAAAATCAGGATTCTTTAAAATAGTTGCTGTTTTCTGTCCATTAAGTATGTTTTCCTTTTTTTTTCCATTCATATGCTTTTTTGGTAGCCTAGTGTTTGACTACTAATGGAATCTTGGCTTTTGCCTGAATAACCCACTTTTTCATATCTACAATTCACAGCTAAACAAGCACTAGGCAGTTCCATCACAATGAAAAAATTATATACACACCTAAAACAATAATATTAAGACAACAACTAAAACAGGAAATAAAAACACGTATCTGTGCAGTTATAAGATCTAAAAATAATATCTACTTCTATACATATTTGTCAGACTGCAGTGTCCACAGTTACAGTTGCATGCAGTAGTCAGAACAGCATTACTTTCCAAATCATGAGGTGTTTTAAGGAACACCCACTTAGTAGTGGCTGCTGAGGAAATAATTTCCTTTATCAACCTGAGATTTTAAATGTGCAAGTATTCTACCAATCTATCTAGTGCATGAAAAGGAAGAGAAGGAAGGGAAGGAAGGAAGGATAAGACAGATAAAAATATTATCACAATGGTTTTTGTTTCAAAATAGATTGCTGTGCAATGACTGAAGCTTGATTTGCAGACATTTTGTATTCTTGCCCAGAGCCTTGTGGAGGGGAAGGTAATGGAGTTTCTGGAGTTGCTGAAAAGAAACACAGAATTAATTATATATTTTATTAGCCTGGTCCACTCTACATGTATATACTACTGCACTGAAAGGGAGTCCTGTTGCATGCTTGGGAAAGAGAGTGACTTGACATGCTAGGGAAACAGGATATTTTAATGATCAGAATTTTTAGTTTATTAAAGACTGTGCATGTAAAAACAATGATATATCAGAATGGAGCTGAATTTTAAAAATTAAATTAAATTCAGGTCAAAGTCTATTACTTAACATAATTTATATACATACATTTTTAATGTACAATTATTTTAATTTAAGAATGATGATGAAATAGCTCTATGAACACTGACAGGCCACCATGCTAATTAATATTTTAAAATGAAACAGTGAAGTGTTATGACAGAAGGCTAGCTTGCAATTACTTACTTATCTGTTCTGTATGTACAGGAGCAGACATTGAACTTATGAGGACAGTTTGGCCAGTTAATGGATCTTGGGCTAAGTGAGGATGCATTGGATGATGCAGATGACTGGCATCATTAGAAGTACCTGCAAAAATAACATGAGCAAAAATAACATGAGCATATATCAATGCAAACGAGCATGTTGTTGCCAGTGACTTATACTTCGGTAATTACATTTACACAGAGTAAATATTTTGATTGGCAATTTGAATAATTGCCTCTGGGTATTCATTAAACAATTTAAGCAGACTTCAAGCATATTAAGCACTGTGTTTATTTTCACTGTTTTGACTGCAATAACAGTGTGTTTCATGAAATATTTCTAAAGATTCTTTCATCTGCCTAGGGAATTGTAGGACAACCCAGTGGTTACTGAGAAGTACATGGCAAAATCTGTCATTGTAGGACTAAGTTAACAAGATGAACTGCCAAGACAAGAAGGCTTTAGCTAACAATTACACAACACAAAGCTCAGCCGGTGAGTCAGAGTGGTAGTAGCTTAGATCAGGAATCCCTCAACATCCCAACATCCTTGATTTAATTTATTATTATTATTATTATTATTATTATTAGTAGTAGTAGTAGTAGTAGTAGTAGTAGTAGTAGTAGTTAGTATTAGTATAAAATAATATAATTATTTTATATAAATTATATAAAGATAATTTATATTATGTTAAATATAAATTCAACAAAATACAAGCTGGTAAATTTAACAAATTGATAGCTTACCTCCCAGCAGCATTTCCTGAAGCAAACTGTCAATTTTAACAATTCCAAATAATTTAACCAATTGTATCTGCTCAATCATTTGCCAAGTGATGCTTTGGAGTGTAGGTAGTAGAAGAAGAAGTTCTCCAAATCTTCCTCTGGAGTCATACTGACGGTCATTAATATAATCCTCTAAACTGATTTGGACTTGGAATCGCATATTCTTAATCTTCAATGGATTACTCAAGCCTTTTGCATCTTTAAAAATGACAAAAAACTTTAAGTCAAGGCATATTATGATTTGGGAGGAGCATCTTACAGTTTTTAATTTCATTCTTTTCCATTCTGCTAGATAACATAAACAGATGCTACAGTAACAAAAATTACTTTCAATACAATCACATGTAAAACAATTGAGAAATATTTTTGTAAAAGTACCTGGATCAAAAAACACAATTGCTTTCAAGCAAGCATATTCATTGTCATCTATTTGAATTTCCTGGAAGGGACGAACTAATTCATCCAGAATCCGATTTGCCACTCGGCAGATCTCCATTTCAGTGCTGTTGCGATGAATTATGTAATTGTTGCCTTACAGAGAAAGAATATCAACATAAGAATTAACAGAAACATTTTGGTGTAACGTACTCGAGGAAGCCAATTTTCAAAAGTACATTTCATATTGCTTGATAAAGTTAATTTTTTTAAGTAATAACTCTCCTTTGCATCACACACAACTTTTCTTTGCAAACAGAGTATATGTGCAAATTATAGCTGTCACCCAGTAAATAATCTGTACATATAAATACACCAACAAGTAGTTACTGATTAGTCCACAGGACCAAGGTTGGTATTTGAATATTACAAGTATGAAGCAAGCAGACCTTTATGTTTAAATAACAGATAAATATACTAATGTATTGATGTTAAAATGTCTTCTTCCCTGACTCAAATAATATATCCCAAGCTGAATGACAAGGATTTGACAATAGAAAAGAGGAGACACCAGAAATTTTTCTTTTTCTAACGGATGTTTCTGCTGTTCCTAATCAAATTTAGTAGCATCACAAAATTTTCAGTTAAGAAATAATTTTACCTAGAGTTTTTTGGGTTTTGTTTTTTTTTTTAAATATCCATTTTGGAGGTCTCCACTATCGCATCTTAATTCAACTTCTGGAGAACACTAGGAATATCATGGAGTTTTCAGAAGCCACCATGCAGTTTTTGAAAGAAAAACTGACAATCATATCACAAGAGATCCATGTCAAAATGACTCATAAAACAGATACCTGCCTCCAAGGATACTTAAAAATAAGCCTTGAAGCCTCAAATTGGTTTTTTTTGGTGTATCTGCTGATGCTCGTGATATATAATTTTCTTACTATTATTTTATCATGGTTTTCCTTTTTACCTTATTACTAATGCAAATAAAATGGCAAATTTATTTTTCTTTGTTTCTATTAATTTTATTAGTGAAACTGTATCTAGGGAAAAAACTACCTTAAGAAAGCCATATGTACAGCTTTAATCTTGAAAGGACTGCTGGTGAGATAAATACCTTCAGACCAAGCCCTTCTTGTCCTTTTCATGTGAGTAAAAATAAATTCAAGCTAATTTAGAGCTATGAAAGGGCAGGCCCAAAGAGGAAGGAGAACAAGTAGTAGAAAATGTCCTTGCACCACACCACCAGTGAAGAGACAAGTCTGAGTCTGTATAGCCCTGCCTCACATTAAAAATACTGTCCAAGACAGCTAACAGCCTGTCTCAGGAAACAGCCCCAGTGCTGACCACATCTAATGAGACCCTTTTCAGCAGAGTGAGTACACTTCAGAGTGGCAGAGCACTGTGTCAAACAAGGCTAACAAATACCTCCATCACATCACTCTCCACACAGGCACACATCTTATCTTGCAACTGGGCCTCTCCACTGCTTGAACTAGAAGACATGCTTCCATCAGTGACAACATCCTCTTCCCTGACAGCCATGTTCCCTTAATATAACCCTGTGTAGGAGCTATCTCAGCTGACCAAGAATACCCTCCTGCAGGTGTGCCTCGGCACTGTGACGTGGGTGCACCAATCTGCCACGCAGCAGGGACAGCAGGAATGATGTTTACGTGGTGGCCATATGGGGACTATTGAGGAAGAAGTGAGAGGAGCCCTGGGGAAGTGAGTTGCAGGTAACATGCTATCTGATATTTTAGCCACTAGAGTCTTCTCTGAGTCTGAAGGACTCCTGAGAAAGCTCCAGATAAATGGTTTTCATGAAGACTGAAAGTAGTACATGTGCAACAGGCTGGATACTCCTTTCCTAAGCAAAAGGGTTTTTCCACTGTTTTTGCGGTGTTATTATTTTATTCCAATTTTTTTAATGGGAAAAGGTGCAGAAAGGCTAATAATGTAAGGAGGCAATTGCCAGTAACTCCCTTAAATTGTAGTTTCTGCTATCCAAGAGACCTTTACCTGTATTAACTCAATTGAAACCATCCACCTGCTTTTGCTAGAACAGGCACGTGACATTATGTCATTAATAGCTATTTAGCATTTACAGAATGCATTGCTTTGATTGTGCCACAACAGTTGTCCCACTTAAGTGACTACATCGTTGCTAATGTACTATAACATCATCATCAGTAAGTAAAACAAAACCAATATTTACCTAAAAGCAAAATGTCCTTATATGCCATAGACCGTTTTGCTGCTCCAAGCAACAGGTGCTCCCCAGCATGTGCTCTTAGCAGGGCAACCTGATGAAAAAAAACAGCAGACTCATTAGATGATAAAGCAGTAAGTTTCGAAAGGAACAAAAGAAAAGAACACAACTGTTTGTTAGGTACATGTTGAAGACTAAGATTCCAACATAAAATGTAAAGTGAATGTAAAAATCTGAACACCATCAAAACAGCCCGTTCTAATTAAACTGTCATCCTCTGTCATATCTAGCATTCTGTCTAGATTTTAACTATAAGGATCTGCAAAATACTTCTCAATAAATATATTACCATCATTTATTTCCTAGTGTGCATTCCCTTGACAAAGTTTTCTCTGGAATTTTAACTTGACACTAAAGACTCCAGTGGGCTGTAATGAACTGTCAGAGTAAATTTGGTTTGATCAGTGCTTCATTTTTCTCTTGAACCAAAAATTTATGTGGCACTTACAAGAGCTTTTTCCCAACAAAGCCAGATATGCTAACAGTGCCTCTATTGTCCACAAAGAGGAATCCCAATTTGTACTACAAAGGAACTTGTGTTTATTAGTTTACTCTTAGTGACCTATTTACTTTCCTCTAGTTTTAACGTCTGCTGAAATTTCAGCAATTGCCTTTATTTCCTTGAAGAACTCATCTCTTGACAAGTAATTCTAATCCAAGCCAGTCATTTTAGGAGAGATATAAAGGTACACAGCACCTGGTAATACTTTTGTGTTAAGACTTCATGTTCTCAGTAGAGTTACCTAAGCTGCTTTGGTCTCCTCTGTGGTTTATAAATCAGGCTGACTCCCAGAACAGGAATCATTTTTTCAAAACAAGATGGCTTATTTCATAACTGAATGCACAATGCCCCTTAGAAACGCACTATCACAAATGAAAAAGTGGCATTTGTTTTATCTCTCAACATCTTTTTCCCTACTTTTCTAAGGTACTTAAGGTTTCAGAGTATTTCCCAACATGTCTTCTTCAAGCACAGCAGGGGTTTCAGCCTATATTCTAAGCTGATATTTTATTTTTTCAAATGCAGATAGGAAAATTTTAAGGATATTTCATACTTCCTCTTTTTCTCCATGCTATCTTAACAATAAAAGCAGCAATTTTTTTTTTGCTTGCTTTTGTTGCCCTTGTGTAGTAATGACATTTGAAATTCTTTTTCACATGAACAGTTTACACTTATTTGAGTTTCTTGAGCTTGTGAACATATGGGCTATGTGGGTTTGCAAAGACACCATTTAAGTTATTTTTTGGGGAGTTTCCTGTGGCCTGAAACATATCCATATTCCTAAGGGACAAAATAAAGGAGAATGACTCAGTTCAAACCAAGGATGACCTAACACTTGCAGGATTTTGGTAAAAAATGATGAGACTGAAGAAGCAAAAGCAAGGATTTATACAATTCCAGTTCACAGAGTGATTTTCAAGACGAATCATATTTTGGTGTGGAATCAAGAGATCCCAAGCAATGAATTCACCTCCTTCTGAGGCTACTTGTCAGAGAACTGATCCCTACAATATGGAGATTCTGGTTCTGGGTTTGCCAGTGCAACCTACTCTGAAAGCCAGTCATACATTAAAATACATTACAGATGGGATGTTAGATCAGACCTCTGTCATAAAAACACTTATGAATTTTCAAGATTTGGGGCTTTCTTCCCTTACATTTATTATATACAATATAATTTTAGTGCATTGTATTGTATGAAAAATTATTTGCTATGGATTCATATCAGTATTTCTGGAATTTGTTTGAGATTCTAATCACTTTTGGTTTTTGCAAGTAGAGAACTCTTGCTTCAAATTAAATAATATGCTGTCTTATGCCATATTATAATGAAAGCTGAACATGAAAAGAATACTTTTTAAGGTCAGAATAAGTTCTGCTTACAAAACACTACAGATAGAACAAAACACTTAAAGCCATGCTGCCTTCCTTCTTGTTTTTGTTCATGTCTTTTCTATTGTTGTGGTATTACTTCACAACTTAAAATAAATTAAGAGGGTAGGTCTAGTATTCAGTTCTATTTGTTCAGACAAAAAAGAATGAATGCTTCATCCTGACATTTTTTAAAAACCACAGGAATAACAGAGCAGCAATTAGAGTTTTCTCTTTGGTCTCCTCTTATACCTGGTCATCAAGGGGTAGTTCACAGAAGCCCGGAATATATTTAGCCCATTCCACCAGGACCAAAAGTTGTTGCTTCATAGATTCACAGACATCACTAACACCAGCAATTTTCTTAACATTTATATCAGTGCTAGCACCAGGACTGGAAACTGAGATCTGGCCATAATGAGAGAAAAAATGAATTATGTTATATTTCATATAATTTTATTTTCACTGGTTAATAGCATATTTAAGAAAAAAATCACAGCAGTAATCACAGATACTCTTGATAAATTCATTGACCCAATGTACCATTACCCTGCACATAAATTATAAATTTTTCTTTCTCATTATTACCAGTATGCATTGCAATATGCTAAAACTTTAATTAATCATATCATGATACAATATCTTCTCATTCCAAAATACTAATTTTAAAAATACAAGAGCTCTTTTCACTTGGAGAAGGTAGGTGTTTTGGTTTTTTTTTCCTTCAAAATGGTTGACATTGACTTCATTTCAGAAAAAAAAAAGAAGAGCTCATAGTGGGATATAGTAATATTAAGAGACAGAGATAATAAGACAAAGAGAATGATAAAGGGGTAGCACATTCTTCTAGTGTAAAGACAGGTATCATTAACTTTAGTAGGTAAAACAGGGGGGGTTTAGTGCCTGGAGGAGAATGGTTTGTAATGATGAAGTAGTGGTATAGGCAGAGGTCCGAGATGTTTCAGAGGAACTGTAAAGGATATGAGTGTGCATTAGACCACCTGCAGGGAACAGTGCTCTGTGAAATGGCAAGAGAGCAGTATCTTTCTGGGCCTGAAGCTGGGGCACTTCTACTGAGACAATTCCTGAAATTCTTAATGACTTTTCAAGGAAAGGAACAAAACCAGGCTTTCTCTTAAGCCAGGCAGGAAAGACAGCTTAAGATAAAGGCAAACCTGAGAAGGTAAGGCCAGTTTATAGTTGCTATCATACTACTGAAGCCAAAAGAAAAAGGAAGCGGAAAAGGCAAAAAAAAAAAAAGAAAAAAGAGAAGAAGAAGAGAAAAAAAAGAAGAGAAGAAAAAGAAGTGAAAAAGAAAAAGAAAAAGAAAAAGAAAAAGAAAAAGAAAAAGAAAAAGAAAAAGAAAAAGAAAAAGAAAAAGAAAAAGAAAAAGAAAAAGAAAAAGAAAGACGAAAAGAAAAAAAGGAAAAGAAAAAGGCCTACTGTACAAGGCCTACAAAACTAACTTTCCCTTTACGTTTTATTACTGAAAGCATAGTCAGGAAATTATGTAGAATTATTATCTTCCTCAGGAAAAGAAATTAATTGTTTGGTCTTCCACTAGCACGTTCCTACACTTTTCAGGATGGTGGAAAGTATTTAGTTTGACTCCTACCAGTTCCCTTCATTCATATACCCCTTTTAAACCCCACAGTGGGATCTGTAGTGAAATCCCTTATCCTTGGGAAGTCAAAAGGAGTTGTACTTCTGAACTAAAGCTCTTGCTTCCTACATAATTCAGTAGTGTAAAACAGTAAAAACAGCTCAGATATTTATGTCAGTTAACCAGCTGAACATTAGCTCTCAGGGAAATACAGCAGCTAGGCAGGTGAAAAATTCCTCAGACTCATAATTCAAAGGCTATCATGTAGGAAAAAGGTTAGAGGTATTGTCTCTTTGTAGACAGAGAATGTGTGAAATCAATGTTATAATCATGAATCTATTTCTGGCATCTCCTCTACAAAAAGGAGGTTGAAAATACTGATATTCATCCAGATGAGAGCTACCAGAGCGATTCAGTCTAGAAAACCTTCAGTACAGAAAGGCAGTAAAGAAATTCAATGCATTTCATTTTTTTCCAGAAGAGTAAAAGGGGTCTTGATCATGATTCAAAGGTACAAAGAAGAGATTTATGATAGTTGGTCACACTCTGATCTACCTGAAAATGATACTAACCATGCAGCAACTAGAAGATAATACAAAAAGGCAAAGAAGAGGTAGATTATTTAACTGTTAGACATACTGACTCATGAAGTTAATATATTGTCCTTCCCTTAATATATTTAATTAAAGCTGTGCATTTTTATAATTTTCATCTTATATTACAAACTACAGTCTCCTTACTGAAATTAAGTGGTGAACTTCTGCTGGGGGTTCGTGGGAGGACTCCCATGGAGTTCATTATGAACACTTAGGATTGTATGTCTTGACAAGGACATGAAGCTATGAACTTTTCAATTTCTATTTCTCTGTTGCTTTAACCTGTCTTTTATTTATGGGGTACAACACAGGGCTCACTGATTTGATAGAATAATAGATTAGCACAGGTTAGGAGGGACCTTGAAAGATCATCTAATCCAACCTTTTATGGGAAAGGAATCCTAGAGATTATCTAACACATTGTCCATTTGCATCTTGAAAATCTTCAGTGATAAGGACTCCAACACATCCCTGGAAAGCTTGCTCCAGTAATTGCTTGTTCTCACTGTAAAAAACTTCTTTCTTATATTGAGGTGAAATCTTTCCCAGTGTAACTTGTACCCATTAATGAGTTTATGAACATGAAAATATAACGCTGTATCCCAGTTGTTCTGAAAACCTTCAGGGACAGATACCTTTACTCATTTGAGAGTTCAGCATGCCTTTTTTATATTTACATAATCCTGGAAGCCTCTCCCAGGTGTGTATGAGAAAAATTGTACTTAGACAATTCCCCTCTGTAAGGGATCTCAAGGAACAAAATTACTATTTTTCCTATTTATTATAAGCACTTCAAAAGGGATGAAAATATCTAAGTTTCCTTATTTAATATGAGTATTTCAAAAGAGATGAATGCCACCCTCTTCCTCATTTCACAGCTAAAGTACTTGGATAATCATTTGGGACTACCACCTCCGCTAAGCCTCTTCTCAGGACTGAACTCATCTTACAGACCTATTCAACTGAGGGAAAAAGAAGTACTTTTAGGACTTCTTTGCTCTTCCATCATGCTAATGAAATCTCTTGGACTTAGAGGCCAAGATTGTATCTTCATATATGCTTGACATAGTGGAAGCAATTCTGTTCTAATAAAACATAGCAAATAGTATGTACAATAAATTTGTGTATACACAAGGAGAAGTTTTAGGCCAAGAACCTACTGTTTGAAAAGAACTCTGTGCTATAAACAGCTGAGGATGTGATTCTCTTCAAGACAGTTCTTATTCCTGAATTGCAAATACCAGTTGGAAATGATTAAGGAGTATTATAAAAAAAGCACAATAAGCAAGTTCAAAAATTACGAAGGAGATAAATATAGATATATTTTTCATACTGTATAGGAAGGAAAGGTAGGAAGGTACATTATGTTCATCTAGTCTGCCTGGACACGCAATATGTGCCAAAGACTATAGCCCAGTAATTCCTGCATCAATTCTCTACAAGCTGTTCCAGCCTAAGAGAGATGCTTATAAAGGATGAGATTACAAAACATTTGGGGATGAATAAATCAGTCAGCATGAAATCATAAAGGTGGCAGTTAAATTCTAAGCAAGTTAGTAAAAGGTGCAAGAATGCAGGATCAATGACCATGATTTATCTGAGGTGCAGAAAAGGACTGGAGACTGTTCCATTCAGGAATTGATTCGATAGGAAAAAAAAAGAAAAAGAGAAAATGAAGTTCAGATGAGACAAAGAAAATTTAAAAGTGAGATGCGAATAGACTCTGCAGTTGGAACACCTCTCTTTCCCTTACTTATAATGTCTAAGGATATTAAAAATAGGATTTTCAAAAGAATGTAAGGAAATTAGTGTCCACACCCCTTTGAATGTAATGGCTTTGGACAAATTTTTCCCTATGTTTCATGGGAAAGCCTGCTTCAAGGATAGATAGATGCCACCAGCTGCCTAAGACAGCAACTGATTTAAAAGCAGTAAGAACCATAAACCTTTATTAAGAAAGGTGCCTAAGACATATTGTTCTGGACAAAGTAGAATTTTTTTATTGACTATGCTTCAAGAATGTATTCTATTACCGCTTCTTCCATTGGGAAGAGGAAACTGTGTGCATTTTGGAAGTAGGAAAAATTTAATCTCGATAATTGTTTTTGATACAGTAAGAAATTGAGAAGTATTTAATTTTAGTAAAAGTGGTCTTAACATCACTAAACAATTTTGTGATAGATCCCAGTACCTGGCGGGAGAGTGTCTCAGCTTGTGACAGTGTGCTAATAGAGGGACTGTTGCAGCCATCAAAAGTGTTTCTTCTTGTACTTATCCTGTCCCGTTCATTTTGTACAGCTGGAAAAGAATAACCATCTCATTTATTGACTTGTAAACACTGACACAAAGAATAATTTCAGAATTTTACTAGATAGATAACTCTAAGAACTGAAAAGTTTGACATTCAAGGAAGATTATCTGCATTTAGTCTGAATGATGAGCAAGGATGATAATACATGTTTGTAGTCTCTATTGGAACACTACTTGCCTGTAAAAAGCATGTATAACTAACTGCAGATAGGCAATGAATCATCTGAACTTCTGTCACTAGCTTAATTACAGTCAAACCTTTTTCTTCCTTTGAACTTGAACACATGGTCTCAATTTCAACCAATTTAATAAGTCAGTCTTTATGATAACCGCAGAAATGGACATTTCCAGACTGCCAAACAGGTCAAGTGGTACAGCATCACCACTGAAAAAATCTCTCTCAGAGGAGGTATGAAAGCCCTACTCATGCTCTGCTGTAGGAAACAATGAAATAGGAATGAATCATGAATTTAATCCACTAAGATAATTTTGAAACTTAAAATAATTTTGAAACTTAAATCTCATGTTTCTCCTCAGTGACATTGTATTCCTAGACAGTTTATGGGATATTTACTAAGTTACAAAGGGGAAAAAAAACAACATAAAAACCAGCCCACCAAAAAAGCTTTAGGACAGTAAATTCAGTAAGTTTTGTCTCATGGAGTCCAAAAACAGGCATTTGAAAAAGCTTTGGATAGTGTATCTGTAATCAGCACATGTAAGGTTTATGAAGCAAGAAAGTATGCTTTTAAACTAAAGGAAGGAGAAAAAAAAATAAAAACTAACAGCTAGATCCTTCTAAAACATAAATCATATCCAAGATTAGGCCAAGGAAAATGAAAAAGGGGAAAAAATTTTGCCAATGGAAATCTTTCTATTGCATGAGGAACTTCATTGTCTTTTAAGAGCAGCAGCTTTATTCCCAATGATACATTTGCTGTATTGTGAGAAACAATCTGCATTACAGAATTAAGGAGTAGTACAGGAGGTTTTAATTAGAAAAAAACCAAAAAAACCCTCTGTGCACTGAGTAGGTTCAGGATTTATCTGAACAATGCACACAGTTTATTCCAGAGGTGCACTAACTTTTTTGCAGTTTGTACACTCACTGATGGTCCTTTTATTAAGGTCACAGGAAGAAATCTTGTGTGGTGACAAACACACAGTATGTTGTATACAGGAAAGAGAAAATATAACTTTTTGTAAAAGAATGCTGAAATAAACATACAATGCTGAAACAAACATAGGCAATTAAATAAATTCAGCACTGATAAATTTTGCAAAAATAGTAAAGGTATTCTGACAATACACCACTAGTGAAAATCACTGATGGAGCACATCACCACCATACGTGGATGCTTTAATTTTCTTCTACATACTCATAATTTTGGATTATTAGTCTAGATTATATGGCTAAAGCTTTATTGACAATTCAGGCTAAAATTGCCTTAAATAGAGACTCCATAAGAAAGGTGGTTCATTTGCTCAAAGAGGACTTGTAAAGCTTTTAATAACTGAAGCCTTTCTTATCTTTGCCCTGAAGAAAAGAAAGAGATTTGCTAAAAACATGAGAAACTATAGACTCTATGCTATACTTCCTTAGACTATGAGACATGCCCTGATCATCTAGAGAGGTTATAACAAACAAAAGTGAGATTGAAAGTCTTAGACACAGTGGGATTAGAGTAGGGCAGAGTAGCATTAAGTGGGTTAAAAATTCTGTGCCATGCACTAGGCTGCATTAGCATCTTGAGGGAAATAAGCATTTCTCTGTTTTGGGCTCCCCAGCACATGAAAGATGCTGGAAAACTAGACAGTGCCCAGCAGAGGGCTATGGAGATGTAATCCACAAGATGCACAAGGTGAAGTAGTGACAGGCATCTCTGCTTATGTGGAAGAAAAAGGAGCAACATGGATGCGAGGGTCCTCATTTCTGTAGAATACAGAAAATGGAGCCAGATTCTTCTCAGATGCATAATGAAAAGACAAGACCCAATGGACACTACCCTAACTGCAATAAGAGATATTCTAACTAGTTATAAGGAAATAAACCCTTCCCAATGAGGGTGGTCAAGTACTGGAAGAGCTTGTTGAGCGAGAGGTTGTTCAATCTCCCCTCTCACACACTGTGTAAATCTCAGTGGACAGGGTCCCAAGCAACCTGACTGAACCTAGATGTCAGCCTTGGTTTAAGTGGGAGCTTAACTAGATGAACTCTACATGTCCCTTCTGAGATAAAGTATTCTTTTATTCCAGGTTTTGAAAGTCTGTAAAGTTGTGCTATTTGCAAAACTTCTAGGGCTGCTGCATATTCACAATCTGTCCCTTTCTTCGCATCAGATTCATAACATATATACAATATGTTACTGACTTTATGGCTCAAATTCCAAAAGGCCAAAGTGTCTTAAAGGAGATCCACATTAGTAGGCAAACCTATATCATACCCTGTGTAACGCTGTTTAGAATATCTCCATACAACTTCAAGGAGAAAAATCCATTTATCTCATACCAATAACTTGATCACTAGCAAAGTGCAGCTACAGGACAGATACTTAAGAGCATAAAGAAAAAGCTTCCTTTGTACAGGCAAAAAGAATGATAGTCACATTACAAGAGAGCTAAGCATTCACATTTCAGGCTGGCCTGCAAGCAGATGCACTGTACTCCAAACAAAAAAGGTAGCAAAGTTTGTGACAAACCACTTTTGACATCTTTTGCCTCTACATCATTATTGACTTTGAAACAACAGCCCAAACAAAAAAAAAAAAAAAAAAAAAAAAAACAAAACAAAAACAAAAACTTTCTAATATTTGCACTGCTCTTCTTTCCCTGTTGCTCTGCTCCTGTGCTGATCTGGTCCTTTGACTTTGACTGAAGAATCACTGTTACACATGCTTCTCATATCTGTCAATGAGATGCTAAGTAACAAATTTTTATGTTATGTCTTAGGTAAATTATATTTTTTATTAATTATTGCGGACACTCCACTGACAGCTATCACTACTCTTCTCACTACTTTTTCACTCAACTTCACAGTCCTTTGTCTGGCTCAAATGTTTCATGCATTTAAATTTAAGGGAAGACCCAGTAAATTTGCCCTGTCATTACGCCAGATAGAGATTTTTTTACTCATTTTTGGTAAACATTTTAAGTAAGACCTCATGGTTTGAAATATTACAGCATTTGGCTCAATATGTAGAAATCAATGAATTTTGGTGCCAGAATTAATGAATTAAACACTTGCAAGTTCACTTTAAATCCATGGACTTTTTAATGTTCCAAGTGCTAGAACGGCTTATCCACTCCAAAGTTAGAAGATATACATTTCACCTCAATTTAAATGCACTTTCCCATTATGAAGGTATTGTAGCAGACTTTCCATTGCTTTATTCTGCTGGAGTTTTTTAGAATTTTTATTATATTTCAAAGCTAATTTGGACTTTTTCTCTTTGTATATCAAATAATAAATGACTCCATTACCTTCCTTCTTCATTCCGGCTCGAAAACACTTTTTTAAACGACAATATCTGCATTGATTCCTTTTGTCCTTGTCAACAATACACTGTCGGTTGAATCTATCAGAGACAAGAAAAGGTAAATGTATAAAGCATTAATAAAGTAGCACCCTGATTACAAAGAAAAAAACAACTAATCTGTCCGGTCAGAATAATGTCTATAACCACAGACTCTCTTCTTCAGCTGTATTGATTATTCTTTATTAATCAGTTTTGAGAGGTGTTTCAAACCTGCTAATTTTCCAGGAATATATGTGTATAAATACATGTATGCATTGGAATAGGCAAGTGTGGAAAATTTTGTAGGTATGTACATCATTTTTACCTCAATTGATTTGTGAGGTACGTCAGTAATCGGCTGCATTAATGAAAGTGGAAGAAAAAAAAAAAGAAGAAAAGCTGCAAATAGAAAAAGGAGAGGAAAAAGCCAAATGCTCCTGGCATGGAGGAGCCCCTTAGCTGCAAAACCATTACCCTTGTTTGGCAGTGTTTATTCCTTCTGGGAGATAACAATGAACAAGCTGCATGTTTTATCACTACAGGTGGCAACCTAAACAGGAAATGAGAGGAACCACACAATGAAATAAAGACTTGAGGAAATACATGGAGCATGACACTGCAAGGCAGCTTACCCAGGCTATTATGCACATCTACAGGTGTGCCTAAGGGAATCCATATGAGCCATTTGCCACTCTCTCTGTCTGCCTTTTTTTCTTTGCATGTGTTTGTTAGATAAACAGACTCTGCAAAAGCAGACCTCTTCCTGAAATCACTTATGTCAGCTCTTCACATACCACTTTAGGGATATGTCTATGCTATATCAGTGTATGATGTCTATAAGAGAGAGGTTTCCTTTTAAGAATATTACGCAACCAAAGAAAAGTGTAGGAAATAGCATTTCCAGCAACAAGCCATTCTTAAAATAGTTTTATCATAACCCCATGCAGTAGTACAGGGGGACAGAGATTGGGGGCTACAGTAAGTTCACCACACGTTGTCTCTGCTGCTGCTTCCTACTCAAGGGAGGACTCCTCTCAGTCTTCACCTACTCCATTGTCAGGTCCCTCCCAACAGAGACAGTTCTCCACAAACTTCTCCAATGTTAGTCCTTCCCATGGGCTTAGTTCTTCATGAACTGCTCAAGCATGGGTGCTTTCCACAGTGTGCAGTCCTTTAGGATTGGGCTGCTCCAGCAGTGAGTTCCCTGCAGGGTCAACAATCCTATCAGGAAACCTGTTCCATTGTGGGATCCTCCTTCCACAGAGCCACAGGTCCGACCAGCAGCCTGCTGCTCAGCCTTCCCATGAGGACACATCCTTCTTTCAGGCATTCACCTTCTCCAGCAGAGGGTCCTCCATGGGCTGCAGGTGGATATCTGCTCCCCTGTGGATTTCCATGGGTTTCACAAGGACAATTGCCTCATCATGGTCTGTACCATAGGCTGTAGGAGAATCTTTGCTCCCACACTTAGAACACATCCTCCCTCTCCTTCTCCACTGACCTTGGTGCCTGCAGAGCTGTTCCTCTCTCACATTGTCACTACTCTTCTCTGGCTACAGTTTTTTTCTGCACAATAAGTATTTTTTCTTCTTGAATGCATTATCTCCAGAGGCACTACCACCATTGCTGATAGGCTCAGCTTCGGTCATCTTGGAGATGGCTGGCATTGGCTTCACCAGACACAGGGGACACTTCTGACAGCTTCTCACAAGATTCCACTTTTGTAGCCCCATTGCTGCCAAAATCTTGGCATGAAAACCCAATATTCGCCTCCAGCGATTTGCTCAAACATATTGAGTTTTCCATATATTCTGCTCATGACTCAAAATGTACAGTTTATAGCCCTGACCCTACACAGATAATTTCATCAAAGGTGGTACAGTATGATATTATGGGCACCATTTGGAAATTAACAGATTGCCATTCAGACAGATGGGGGAAATGGCTGATCAAAAGACCTGTGTGTCAGACCAGGTGGGAGTATGTGCAGATGTGTTTGTACAGTCCTTAAGACTCATAAATCTTAGACTTTCTATTCAGAAACTACCTTCATAAGGAAAGAATTTTAGAAAACAGTTTAGCATTAAGCATTACAGTTTTCACATTGAAGTGAAAATATGATCATTTTTCCTTTTTTTTTTTTAGGAGATGACTTTTATAATCATAAATAAAAGAGTGAAACAGCTTCTGAGTGATGTAATGATATCAACAATACCATCAAGCACCTGGAACATAGTTTCTGGAATGTGTAATGTCAAGTAGCATTCCTTAAGAAAACAAAAGCTGAAAATCCCCTGACATTATTGAAAAATTCTGATAAAGTATAAATATAATTTTTGCTTAAATTCATTAATTTAGTGCCTCTAGATGAACTTTTGAAATACCTGCATGAGTAGACATGGTTTTTCCTTATGCTACGTCTAAAAAATCCCTTGCATCCATCACAGCTGGAAGCACCATAATGTTTTCCGGTCGCTCGGTCTCCACATATTGCACAGAGACTACTGACCCCGTTGTCAGCAGCGTTCATGTTGACAGCTTCTCCTGAACTGTCTGAAAAGAGACAAGAACACGCATAGTTATGGATAAGACTTCCAAAAACCACCCCATGAGCAGGTTTTGCCTAAATAGAGGCTTTTTCTGGCCTTTTCTCTTTTAATTGCCACTTAGGATTTATACAGCATGACCCATCTGATTACATCTGGTTCTCACTGACATGAACACTTTCAAAGTGATAGATATGTTATTTGTGAAGTTCATAACAACAAATAATGGTGCTCTATACTCTTTTCAGCTGAAGGGCTAAAATTTAAAGTGAGCCTCTGCATTTATAATTGCAAATGTTCCTACATATGTTCCTACTAACATGAAGAGGAACTTTGCCACAAAGCAGTCTTAATTGGTAAAGATCTCATGTATCAGTTCTCATACAAGCTGGCAATAGCTGGCAACTCTCTTACAAAGATTTATGACGTTTAAAAAAAGAAACAAAAAAAGAAGGATTTTGTACAACTTTATTTAAAAAAACCCAAACCAACAAAAATACATGGTAAGAGTATTAACATACTGTTAACATGTCTCTTATTTCCTTGAAGATATTTTTTACAGGAGCACTGGTGCAGTCTTTCCTTGCACAGAATATTAGCGACATGATTAACAATTAGTCACTGAATATGAGAAACACTACAGAATAAATTCACCTGAAATCAAACCAGCTATATTTATTCTTTGAGTCACAATGTTAACAGACGTGTTCAAAGAAACTGCAAAATAGCTTTTTCTGTTTTGCTTCTGGTTTAAATGGAAGGAAAACATATCCTAAGCTGTTTTGTAGCTGTTTTGTCCAGGAGAGGAAAGAGTGTCACATTAATCAGATATGCAAAAATGAGTTCTAAAGTCAAGTACATGAGTTCATGAACAGTACACAGGATGAACAGTGAAACTGTTCATATTGATACATAATATTATTTATATTGTATAGATCCAACTGAGATGTAAAACACAAACACATTATAAAATTTTTATTGTGTCCCAGAGAGCTTAAAAGCTAAAGAGTTTTTCAGATACAGAGAGAAGCAACCTTTCAGTTTTGTTTTGTTGTGTTTTACTGAGCTGCAATTGATAGTAATTACATTAAAAATTATTAGACAAAAAGAAATCTTAGAGGAAAGAATTCAGTTCTGTAAATAATTGATTTTAAAATTAGGATTGTCATGACTGGAAAATTTTAAACTACTTTTAAACTAGGTTACAAAATTGCTTTAGAAAAATATAAGACCTTTCTTTTAGAGTTTTGTAGCTTTGCATCATATACAAGAATAATTGAAAATACAATATTTAAATGTTACGATGAAATATTTCACAGCAATATAAGTTCTGCACATATATATATATATATATATATATATATATAAAGGCATACTTGTTTTCCTTATTTTCTTTGCTATTATTATGAACCAAAATGTCTAGAAAACTGACCTGATGTTGAAAAATTCTTTGATTTCAACAGAAGTGTGTAATCTGCCTGGATGTGGCTTGTTAAACTTTTCTAAATGTTCCTAATTAATTTAAACAGCAAGAAAAGATACACAGGAAGGTTCACGAGGGGCAGCTTTCAGTTCCACACTAGAACTATAACAATACAATGTTTTTATAAATGCTATAAGAAAATACTTAGACTAAACTCAATACAAACTCTAAACATAAAAAGGCTACACCTGATAACTAATAATTATCAAGGTAATCACTTACAGTGATAATTTAACCAGCTCTATCTCCAACACATAATGCAACCAAGCACAACCTCCCTAATCTGCCTTCTCATTTTATTTAACATTAACAGATCCAAAAGGGTGCTATTCAGCAAAAAACATATGACCAATGAAACACCCACATTAGAACAAAAAGTGGAGAAATCATCTAAAGTTATATAATCATTGTTGACAATGTTGACAATTGTTGCCAATTTAGTTAGCGCATAAAGTTCTGGTTTTTCTTCCTAAATCGATAACCAAATCTAACCTTCTGTTTACTAAACTTGCTGTAACTTAACATCAGAGATTCAGATAAAACATAAAGCCCAACAATTAAAAGTTAAGTAGGTTCTATATGGGAGGTGCTAAATATTTTTTCCTGCAAATCACAAAGGCATAAAAGGTTCTGCCTTTTAAAAATGCATACTACTATAGAACTATGAATTAGAATTTAAGACACAATAAGCCAACATTTTTAGTGATTTAAAGATTTGAAAGGCCATTTTTGAGTAGTTTGACTTGCTTGATACTTTTATTTGCAATTCTTTTTTTTTTGTCAGCACTAGATGGCAGAATGAAATGGTGTGCTTTCTATTTCAAGCATAACTTATTGAGAAAAATTCTGAAAAACTGCATATAAAAAATTCTGCCTACAGTGTTACATTAGCCAAATGAAAATACTTTTTCTCAAATAAATATTATCCTCTAGAAAGCCTATGTGATTCTTTTAAAATCACTCTTGTGCATATATACTCTTAGCTATAAAGGCTAGATTAGTACTTCAATAAAAAAATATTAGTATAACAATTAGAAACTAGGCCTCAAGAAACAGTAGCTAATTTTTTTCGCAAACCCCTAGATAATTTTTTCCTTTCCTTCTGAAAGTTATATACAAAATATACTTCCATGTCCAAACTGTCAATACTAGTTATTCATTTGTCTTACAGTAAATAAAACAACTGCTGAATAGACCATTTTTTTCCCTTTGATTAACTGACTGGTGACAGTACAGCTACTTTAATATATATAACCTCTCTTTTATTTTCCTTAAAGAATTATAATGTTACTAACTCAGAGTCAGCGATGAAGTGTAAGAGAGCAGATTTGTAGTTTGAAAACAACCCCCAAATGCTCCATTAATAAAACATTTAACTAACACCTTATAGCATTACTTCACTTTTTCTGTTAACTGGCTTGAATTTGCCTCAAAGGGCAGAACTCACCATTGCCATTATACAGAATCTGCATAGTTTCGAACTCCAGTGCTGTATACGTCGGATCTAAAACTTCACTGTAGTTTGCCATTTCCATGTCCAGTATTGGTTCTGAGAGCCGCATCATTGAATGCAAAAGCAGTGAAAAAGCTGCTCAAATGTACAACCTTCCCATTCTGTTTCACAGTGATTGATAATCCAAAGTTAACTATAACTGTGTCACTTGAGTGCAGCAATGGGAGGAGCTGGAAAACTGCTTCTGTATGCTGTATTTTACCTGGGTGTTTTTTTTTTCTTTTATGATACAGTGCAACCTTTCTGATAATCTTGGAATGCTTTTTTGAAATAATCTTATCAGGAGTTGTACTGGTTCCAGTTCTTGCACGAACCCAAGGACATGCAGGAAGCTTCCCATCCCTCATGCCTTGCTGCACATTTTGCTGTCAATGTGTGGTACGAACAGTTCTAAACAAACTACTCTGGTTGTTCTATGTAGAAACTAAGTTCATATGCCATTTTGCTCTCTCACTTCAGAACAATAAGGAAATGTGATATGATTATGGACTATCTCAAACTATACCCAAATCACATACTTACATATTTTAAAAGACAGCTGTAAAATCTCCCATTTTACAGCTGGTAATATTCTTTCCCACTGGCAGTGACTTAGCTCTGAAGGCATCCTTAAGCAAGGCTTCAAGTCACACAAGTCTGCAGCAAGGCCCATTCATAAATCCCCTCCATCACACACTACTGCTGCAATGGCTCCAGGCACCCTGTACCTTGCAGCCTCTTAGACAGTGGCTTCCTGCTCTAACCCCTCTTCATACAAAATGTGATGGCTGCATGGCGATTCCAAGTGCCAAGAAATATTAATCACCTTCTCTGTAATGAAGAATCTCTGGGTAGGTCCACAGCTCATCAGCTGGTAGACATGGTGTGTACAAACCCAGTTAAAAACCCTCCTGTAAAGCTGCTTGAATCTGTGCCAAATATATAGCTGAACAGCAGAATTTTACTTCCTAATCTGGTGCTTTCAAACATTGGATAGCAGAATTCCAAATGTTATTATTCTCAATACATTCTTTACAGAAAAATACCCTTTGCGTTCCTAAAAATAGTTACATAAAAATTCTATATAGAGGAAAACTACCCAGTTTATACCTAATTAAGAAGAGCTAGTAACTGTATATACAACATGGAAATGCATATTTGAATGGAAAAGTGTCTGCAGTTCCTACTCAGTAAAAGTAGCTGTAAAAAGGCACCATAAATTAACTTCTTGATTAAATAACTAAATAAATATTTTTAAAAGCAATTTATGACAGATAAGCTACTAATGAAGAAGGAAAATTTACAATAAAAGACCTACAAAAAAGCCTTTCAAAATTCATCCTTGTAATATCCATGTCTCCAGGGTTACCTGAGAGTCACAAATCATCCTGTCTCTTTGTGGACATGTAGATGCAGTCTCAGGCCAGTTCTCCTCCTGACTCCAGCAGAGTTCAGCAACATAATTATGACAAGATTCCTGAATAATTCACAGACCTATTCCTAAACCAAAGTGTATTTACAGTTGCGTTACTGCTTGCACAAATTCTCCTCAGATTTTGGAGGGTCTCCACAGGGCTTGTCCTTTTCAACCTACTGCTATTCATTTTCCTCTAAACCATTCATCCATAATTATATTTAATGAGATATCAAAAAACTGTAAAAGTTACTTCTGAAAAAGAGCAGTTGGTATGACTACAGATACTTCCTATACATGGCAGAAGACAAATAATACAAAATATGACATTTTTTAAAGATATTTAAGAGTAGGACTGAAATTTTAGAATAACTACTGCCTACAGTCATGGAAAAAAATACTCAGAAAGTGTCATTTCACAGTAGTGGAAGTGCACAAGGTTTCACAGTTTTTAAACACAGCTAATATTTCCATCTTTTACTTAAATAAGTATATTAAATTAAGATTGGTGAAAAGTTATTTGTTGACTGCCAATATTGTTTAGGAAATCACTGTAATTTCATCATGAAATGAATTAATTTTATATTATCTGATGGCTCAGTTTGGAAAGTTTCTTCTGTAACAGAATTTGTTGTATTTGCTACAACCATTTGCTATATTTGTATAGTATTTGCTATAAAACTAATTACTAGTTACACAAAAAATGATTCATTGCCTTAATATGCTACTTAGCGTAATATAAAAAGGCTTACAGGTTAACTAGAATTATCTATTGTTCTTCAGTGTACACTCTCTGATAATATGTTCTATAAATATTATCTGACTTTTTAATATCACAATTGTATGCTTACAAACATATCCATTGCATTTTTTTTTTCAAAATTCCAGCCCCAACAACATTTTGGCATATAAGTAAATTTAAAATAAGGGGATGAATGGAAGATGGAAGATATAATGTATGACATGAACAAATCCTGCTATTCCCTCTGCTATTAGCAGAACTTCAATGCTGCCAAAACAGGTCCCTTAGTGACTGCTAAAGAGAGGGAATAAATTGACCCTTCATACTTCTGTCATATAAAAACTCATTTCAATTGATTTTTTAATATGGAAAAATGTATGCTATAGGAAAGACATTCTTTATATTATTTTTTCATGTTTTGCTAAGGAAACTTCTTACAGTCAAATCTTGCACTCATAAAAATGTGCTTTCTGGGGGATTTTTGGCATCATGAAGTACATCATGAACAATTAATGCACACTAAATCACTATGGTAAAATATTAATATGTTTTCTTTCTGCCTTAGGTGGATTAGAATGCAGTCTTGGAATTAGAGCAGTTGACGAAAGAAGCTAATGATGAACAGCTTTTGGTCCTATGTCAGTTCAAGCTTTATACTGTTCACTAGTATCCAGACTCCCCCACAGCAGATTTCTTTTCATATTGGACACCTGCACTGTTTTTCAAATTCTGAATGACACTGCAGCTGGTAGCATAAAACAGTCTAAGTCAAGTCATCAACTACTGACAGCCAAGAAATATCAGCCTAAGGTAAGCAAAAGTTTTCAAACTGCGTAATTAGTCAAGCTGCTAAGCACTTCTTTGAGATAAGTGATACTGTAAATTTGAGTTAGAAGTAACTCCTCAAAGTAAATTTTGCAGTAATTGTGAAGAGAAAGCTACACAATAATGGTTTTGTAAATGTGATTTTCTCGATTTTTTCCTTTAAATCTGATGACCCCAGGATCACATATAGATAGCATTCCTATCTTATCTTTAAGACTATTAACTCTGTTAATTGTTCAGCTCTCCATATTAAATGTAATCATTCTTTCTGACTGTGGTATAAAATACAGCACAACCTAATAAAATCAAGGTTATTTCCATACAAGTCTTCCTGAAAATAAAAACAAATCTCAAACTACTATCACCACTGAAACAGTTTTGATTTTCTCTTTTAATAAGTAGCAATATGTCTTTTTAAATTTCCAGCTTAGTGAGAAATGTAGGTTGCCAGAAAAACATGTTAATTCTAAGGGTTTTTTTATTTCTTGTTTCCCATGTATTCTGGATTACAACACACCTTTGCTCTATTTCCTGTTTTGCAAGTACAGTGAGTTGTGGTGGACATACTTGGAAGGCATCCTGGTTTTTTCAATTATCTGTCATATTTATCCAGAATGCTGTCAAAACACACATTTTGATCTGTTTGCCTCTTGATGATTGGCACACATGGGACAGGGTATGCATGGAGGCCATACTAAAAAACCCCAAAGAAACCATATGAGCTGAGCCAGAATGCCTCCTTACTACAGTAAACTCAAAGACCTCCAAGCCAGAGAGTTTATTGCCAGAAACTTGCTACCCAGGAAGCAGTGTGAAATTTTCTGCACACCCATGGGCAATCTCATCTTTGCCTTAGAAAGGTACACACCCATGTAATAGCACAGACTGAGCTTCCCTCTACTGGAACACACCCTCAGTGCCAGGGAGAACACTGCTAGTCACCATCACATCAGCTCTGCTGACACCCATCCCCAAGTGCTTCATAAATGACCCATGAGTAATGACTGGGAAATGTTTGCTTGTGTTCTAAAACAGAAAATTATGACATGTTCAATATGGAACACGGTGGTATTGCTTTATTTGATAGAATAATAGAATTAAAGATTGCTGGGTTTTAATTTTTTTAATAAAAAACTGTAATAAAAATATTACAGTTGGATTACATCTAAAAATCAGTGATAAAATAGAAATGCATATTATAGTGTAAATGTGTATTACCAAGCTTCTTCAAAAAGAAATAGCCTTTTTGCTTAACACCTAGGTAACATGATGGAAATATGGCTACAGTCCTCTACAACTCTAAGAGAGTACAGCAAGGCCTGTAACATTGTCATGCCCCTCTCTCCCACCGCTGCCCCCCAAAAATTTCAGAGCCAAACAAGGACAAAGTTGCCTTTCAGCTGGTTCATTTGAAAGGATTTTTCAGAACAATTTGTGAATCCTGAGAATAAATATATAGCGTGAAGGCTTCCACTAAGGTGACCAAAGGCATCATCTCAAATCCTGCTCAAACCAAGCACCAACTAGCACCTTCAACAAGTAAATTTATGGCACTTAGACTTTTCACTTTGTCCTAAAAAGAATGGTTAAACAAAATACTAGAAAA
This sequence comes from Fringilla coelebs, assembly GCF_963513975.1. Classification (NCBI taxonomy): domain Eukaryota; kingdom Metazoa; phylum Chordata; class Aves; order Passeriformes; family Fringillidae; genus Fringilla; species Fringilla coelebs. The sequence continues at coordinate 32,206,974 of NC_140028.1, forward strand.
TCACAGTCAGTACCAGAACTGAATAACAGGTTTTCATGGCACACTCATTAGGCAAGGTGGTAAGATTAGCTGCAACAAATCATGCCAGGTGAAACTTAAATACAGATCTTTGTGGGAAATCCAGGCTAAGCCTGTTTTCATTACTCGCATTTTTAGACACTTAGACCACCCCAGGCATTCTACAGAAAGGAGATTCTTACACATATTGAATTTGCCTCTTTTTTCAGTTAAATTGGTCATTCATTATGTTGAGCTCCACTCTAAGATGAAGCATATATAGCTTTCTTTTATAAGTTATGTTGAGGGTTGTGGTTTTTGGGGTTTTTTTTCCATTTTGGTGTAACACAGACAATTATTGTGAGGTCTGATTGTCCTCATATTTATGTTTTTGGTTTAAAACATTATTCATCTTTCAGAACAACAAGCTAAAACTTCAAGGGTCATGAAGTTGAATAAATATAGAAAACAAAGAACATGCCTTGTATATGACTCGTCAAATACTATGGACCCACCCTACAGCACTCTTTAGAGCTTGAAATAATCCCAAAATAGTTATTAAGATGTCAATGAGTAATCTACATTAGAATTTCAGAACTGAGTGAGAGATCTAGTACTCCAAATTCCTTGATGTGTAATTTACAATTTTAATCTTGCATCCACTTTGGTATTTGCTCTGTCAGTAGCTGAGGGGAAATATCAAAGGAATATGAAAGCTCTAAAATATTTTGAGCCTGAAGAATAGTTGCTACAGGATAATTTTAAGGATAATTTGCATTTTCTGAGGACATAGCTTGCTTTCAGATTCCTTCTCTCTATTCCAAATACAATTTTGTCCATCTTATTCTAAAAGGATAAATGATTTATTTATTCACTTTATATACCACAGTGTCACTGATGGCATATGATGCTAGGATAGCAACAGCAATCTAATGGTGTCATATGCAAAAAGATGTTACACCCTTTCTTAAGGTAAAGGTAGACAAAGCTATCTGATTTATCTGATTTTATTTATCACTTACATATGTGCACATAGATCAGAAAGTGACCTTGGTAGCATCTCACGAAGTAGAAGACACATTGCAGTTTACAAATCCTTAGTTGTGCCCTCTCTTTAACAGAAAGGTGTCTTGAGGATGGTTCTCACATAACATTCACTCACAATCTTCACAGAGAAAAATTATTATGACGGTATCTTCTTCATTTTGCAGATGTCCCATGCTACTGTTTGTCAAAAGTTTAGTGAAGCCCATATCGTATCATGGACAGCCTTTCAGCAAATAGTATCACCAGTAGGAAATATCTGAGGAAAAGCCAGCTCATAGCCAAGAGGTCAAACATGGATTATTGCATTACGGGGCATCACTAAATGTCAACAGCCAGATGCACAGCTGCACTGAGTGAGAATATTGTGTTAGGGTGATGGAAGAGTGAAGGCCATGATGGTGCCAGTTGAAGCAGCACATTTCTGTGGGAAGATTTAGAAGGGTGAGTAATGGTGAAGTGGAAGCTTGAAGACAGTCATTCAAAAAGGAGGCTGAGGCATGCCCTCATTGCTCTCTACAGCTTTCTGAAGACAGGAAGTGGAAGAGGATGGAGATGCTGATCTCTTATAACCAGAGATAGGCTGAATAGGAATGTGCAAAGCTGTGTCGGGAGAAGTTTAGAGTGGACATTGGGAAGAATTTTTTTACCAGAGGGTGGTCAAACATGGAAGATTTCCTAGAGAGGTGATCAGTGCCCCAGGCCTACCAGCATCTAAGAGGCATTTGGAAAATGCTCATCAAGATTTTAATTTGATCAGCGATGGTTTGGTCAGGCAGTTGGACTAGATAGCTGTTGCAAGTCCCTCTCAACTGAAGCATTCTATTCCATTCCAATCTCGTCTAGTCTAGTAAATCCTCATATTTTCTATTCAGTCAGAACACAGTATGCAAGATACAAGGGATGGGCAGCAAAGACTGAGGACACTGAATAGTTATGTTCCTTTATCTAGCCATTCCAGGAGGATGTCCACAGTAGACTGCAAGCCATGTAGATATCAAATGTTTTGCAGATTTAAAATCTTGTTTTATGTACACATATGTTTATATATAAGTATGTATGCACAGGAATTTATTGTCAGTGTTTTTGTGACTGCTGAATTTGCCTCTTGAATTATCACTGAGTATACAAAAATTAATCTGACAGGGGGAAGCTCTCCTTTCTACATACAGATTCTTAGTAATTCTTCACAGTGCATTGTCCATGTCCAGATTCTCACCATGAACTAATAGCAAATTTGTATTTTGCCAATCCAATCCATTTCTGTACTTGCTTTGTGTCCAGATTAACAGTAGATTTGCTAACCCTATCTGAGGTTAGCAGGCACTATTAGAAAATTGTGCATATTTATGGGGAGGAAGGATAAAAAACAGGACACTTTTGCTTTTTACATTGCAACAGATTAGGTTTAGTGTTAAGTATGTGAACTACTACTAGGTAGACTTTAGTATGTAATATTTCTATTTTAACTTAATATTCTTTATTTCATTTTATTCTTGAAAACTCACTATAGCCATGAGGTTTTAACCATTTAGAGGGCTTAAAGGGTTTTTGTAGCATAGAGTTTTGTGGTGAGATTATGTTTGTTAATTATTTGCTTAAATCAGGTAACTTATTATTTTCTGCTACACACAGGAAAATTAATCAGAGAGTTGTCCTGGAGAGCAGAGTGAAATGAGAAGAAAAGAGGAAAGAGTTCAGGCATAAGATAAAACCAAACCATCATGTTACTGATAAGCAAGGCTAAGCACTCCTGTTCAGTAATCCCCAGGTGATTAGTAATTTCTTAATAAGCCTTCTTGGCAGGTTTTATGCAAACTTGCTCATAAACAATATTTTATATAGCTAGTTAGATAAAATTAACTTACAATTTACTCACAGTTATCTTAGAAATACCATATAATGAGATTTTTTTTCCACAGATAAACACCCTTGCCTTTGTCATACACAATAAAAGAGTTCAAAAAGAGGTTAACCAGTATCAAGGCAAGGTTTGTTTGGTATTCTCTTTTTTTAGCTTGCCTGGAATCTTTCTTTTCTTTGTGATCAATTAATCATTGAAAGTATTCTAATTTCTATATTCTATCGTCTGCTGAATGAGTTATGCAGTCTACATAACATTTCAAAACAAACTTAGTACAGTTCTGCCATGCTAGTAACTATGTAACTGTTGGTTCTATGTAAAAGGCTAATTAAATACGGAATAGTCAGACAAGTGCCATTATTTTCAGTTACTCTGTCTAAAATTAAAATTTTTAACTAGATCCTAAGCTGACTCATCACATTCCTGCAGAAAGAACATTGTGTCAACACTCTCAGTTTAACTCTTCCAAGACACTAGAATGGTTATGCTTAGCTTAACAAGTTCTCTAATGGCTACAGTTACAAAAATAAATTAATAAGAAGTTCAGAGGATAGTAAAGACTATCAGTTTAGAGCGAAACTATGGCAAACAAACAAAAACTTCAAATACTCCCTGAACAAAATAGCAGTAAGAAAGCATTAAGGCACGTTCTTTGTTTCAAACATATTTTGGATCAGCTCTTTAAAGTATCAAAATAACTCAATTTTATTCATCAAATAAATAAGTTTTTAGAACAACTCACAGCCTAGGAAGGCATGTATGTACAATACCCTGATTTGTATAGAATGATTAGGGTTGAAAAAGACCTTAAAGATCCTCTAGTTCCAACTCCTCTGCCATGGGCAGGGACACCTTCCACTAGCCCAGGCTGGTCAAAGCTTCCTCCAGCCTGACCTTGAACTCTTCCAGGGACAGGGCATTCACAGCTTCTCTGGACAACCTCTTTCAGTGTCTCACCATCCTTCACATAATTTCTTCCTAATATCCAATTTAAATGCACTGTCTTTTGGTTTCTATCCTTTCTTCCTTGTCCTATCACTGCATGCCCTTACAAAAAATCTCTCTCCAGCCTTCTTGTAGGCCACCTTCAGTTAGTGAAAGCCTTCTACAAGGTTTTCCTGAAGTCTTCTCCCTAAAATTATTACATTATATTTCCTAAGAGAACAAAGTAATTCTTGCTTTCACCAGACATGAAGTGACAGCAGTATCTCCTTGAAAATTCAAATAACAGAGTTGTCTTAAGAATCAGGGAGATCAAGGACACCTGACATTGTTATTGGCAGAGGCATCTATACCCTAAGCACAGAAGATTCATATCCCAGTGAGCACAAAGCAGAATCCTCTGGAGAAAGAGCTCAAGTCTTTGCTTTGCTGTACACATACAGACGCTCTTCCATTGGCCAATGGTTATCTCTTTAATTTTAACAGGTTAGGTGTGTCCCCAGGTAGGAACAAAACATTAAATACTGTGACTTCACAGAAGCAGAGATATATCTGCTCCCAACAGATTTTAAACAATGATTTTAACAAGTTCAAAATCAGTAGAAGTCTGTTTTAAAAGCTGATGATAAATATTAGAAAATAAGCTGGGCTGCATCTCTTCTAAATAATGAAGCCAGAACACTGATTGAGGTGAGCAGGAATAAATTCACTAGCATGGAAGATATGAGAGAAGTATAGCAAGGTTTTAATTGGTCTCTATCTTGAGAGGAGATGAGAGGAAACTTTGAGAAATGGTCATAAGTGCGGTTATGCATAAAAACACCATGCAAGTCATTAAGATAAAATATGAAAAAATATGTATAGCTTCAATAATGTAGGTTACATGATCAAGTTTACCTCCAATAGTATAGGTTACAGTAGGGTCTGTGTGGATTTTTTGGATCTGAACAACATTCATATGGCTGTATTCCTAGTTTTCAATGTATTCATATAGGAAGGCTCTACCATTTTATCTGAGAACTTTGCAATCAGTAACATTATTTCCCCATCTGTGAGAGAGGAACAAATTATAATCCCCTTTAATAAACAGAGAAATGAGGCAAAGGACAACTGAAGATAGTGTTTATGACACTTGAGCTCACGTGTCTACAATAGAGTCGCCTGCACACAAACCAAAAAATCAATTCCCTTTGTATATAATGATCAGAAACAGGCACATCTAAACAGATTCCAAACTTATCTTTAACAGGAGGTCGAACTGGATCACCTCCATTTCTTCCTATTGGTTGTCTAAATAAAGTGCTCAAACAACTGCAACACCTAGAGTTAGGTGAGGTGAATCTACACAAATGACTCCCCAAAATCTGAGAAAAGAGCTGAAGGTGGAGAGCCTGGATGGAGACCCACCTCCTACACTTTCCACTGGAACATGTTCTCAAAACTGGTAATATATCATATTGCAGAACTGCTACAGCTTATGAATACCAGGAAAAACATCCTTTATATCTTTTTTAAAAATTAAAATATTTTTAGTGTCCTAGGTCAATAATTAATATTTTCACCAACTTGAATACATTTCAGAGGGTGTGAGCTTTAAGAAAAGAGTCAACCAACTTCACAAGAAAATGGCAATGTGTGAAACCATAAAATGATGCATTATACCAATTGAGGATTAACAGAATTAGACTTAAAAATCAAATTAAAAATAAGCTAGAAGAAGAACATTCCTCAGAAAGCAACAAAGAAAATATTAAGTTACTATATCTAAAAGGGGGACAGTTGTCCTGTATGGTCTTGCCTGCATCCCTGGTTTGTGAATGAGAACCCAAAATCCCCATGACCAAAGGACAGGACTATAATTTTCTTTAGAGGGTGCACCAAGCACACCGGTTCTTTTCCTGGCTGATACCTCCTCTGGCCTGACAACCAGAAGTACAAGGCATGCAGAAGATACGGGTCACTTCCCCAGCTTGCTAGGACACTGTTCAGATGCGTCTCCTGGGGCCAGGACTGTGACGCACACACATGATCACAGGAACAGCTTGAAGTTAAGCTTCTGTCTCAAAGCTACACTCTATTTTTATAAAAATGAGAAATCACAACAGATTTGTTAATTTATCTCTGAAGACACATAAAAGTTGCTGCACTCCAAAGTTTTGAAGTTTTCTTTAAAACAATGCAATACAGATACACATCTTTTTGTCTGATTAAGAAGAAAAAGCAGCTGTGAGCTGTACTTGCAACTGATTAAATGCCCCAACAACACCTAAAATTTATTAATCTTCTAGATAACATTGCTTTAACTAGACACGTGATAAAATATCTGTGACAGTCCACTTTTTCTGAGTTCTGTTAATGAATTAGCATTTAAAATACATTAGTGTTTAAATACTCTTGATTTACGAGAACAGCAGAAGTAACTTCCTGTGAAAGTGCAGTCCTTCAACTTCAAATAAGAAGCAGTAGAAAAGACCCCTAATCAAAAAGAACTATTTGTTTAGGAATCTGAAAAGCTGTGTCAGTAGCAGTTGCATGCAAGGAAACAAAGATGACTTAGGTGATGGAAATGTCACTACTGGGTATATCCTATTTATGTTAAAGTAGATTACACATACCACAAAAAAGCTATTTGAAAACTTTCAGAATCTACAGATGAGTGGAAAAATAGGACTAACATGATTTTCTTTTTAAGGTGATGTAAGGCGTACAGTCAAAGTCTAGCAGTTGTAGTGTCTGACTGCTAAATCTATCAACAACATAACAGCCAAACCAAAAAGAATAGCAGCGTTGGCTGTTTGAAGTGAAAGTCCTGCTTGGTCTAATAAAGATGGCACCTCTTGCTAAAACTTGGGCTTGCCTGGGCTTTTGAGTAAGTAAAATTCTGAACAACACTGAAACTTCTCTGTTACACTTACTTTTCTTTTTGCATATAATAAATCTTAGGGATAGGAAACATCAGAATATTTTCCAGTTGACGACTGTCTTGTCTCATTTGATCTACATAGTGTTCCTGGGGGGGAAAAAAGAAACAAAACTACAGTACTGTTGTCTACTGTTATCTTGACAGGAACAGTTAAAAATATCTGAAAACCAACCATTCCTAGGAAGTGTGGTAGAATTAGTCACTTTAGGAATCGAAAGTGTTCAGAATCATTGAATACTTAAAATACCAAATACTAAAAAAACATGAAGACACAATCTTTTCTGTAAACAGCTGGATTTTATGTAAGTGAATTACTTTACATAATTTAGGAGAGAAAAACAAATAATCAAAGGTGAAAGAGGATGCTGGGCTCTTTGCTAATTTCCAAGGTGCAAGTGAATTAAAATGACTAAATATTGTAGCAGATGGCTGTATTAGATTGTTTTGAAGTGAGGGGAGAAAAATAAAAGGAAAAAGAGAAAGGAAAGGAAAAAGAGAACTAGAAAATAAAATTTAAAAGAAAATATTATTTCAAGAGTTATTTTATGAAAGGGGTATAAATATAAAACCCAGTCAAGTAAGAAGAGAAACAGGAGAGAACTAAATGACTGGGTATTTGAATAAAATCCATTAGCAAGTTTTGAGTCCTAAAGGAGGACATGTATCAAACACTACTATGGACAGAAGGAATCCTGAGTACATTCTTGGTTCTTCAAGGTTCTCAGGAGATCATGAGGTTCAACTTTCTTGTCAATGCAGGTCACACCAGCTTGCTAAAGGCTTAAAATACTCATATCCAAAAATACTTTGAAGAATGGAAACTTCCTAACCTCTCTGGGCATTCTGTCTTCCTACTGGACTTGGTATCCCCTGGTTCCCACAATGGGAATTTTTCTCCTTAAATTCAGTCTGAAACACTTTGATTTCAGCTTATATTCATAGACTTCTAGTCCTCTTAGCCATAACAGCCCTCTTACCTACACAAATATGAAAGTCTATCTTTTCACAAACAGCCTTGAGGTACCAGAGGCTGCTGTGAGGCTGTTTCCCACAAAGCCATCTATAGGTTGAAACAACTCTGGTCCTTTAGCTTCTCCTCAGCTGGTCATGTGTGTCAGCCACTTGCCATCTTGGTGGCCTTCCACTGAATTTTCTTCAGTTAATTCATTTATTTCCTCACAGAAAGAAGGGGGCGAGAGGGAATTATGTACCCTTTTAGATGTCATCTGACAAGTGCTGAATAAAAGGAAAAAATCATTTCCCTGAGCCCTGCTAATACAGCCCAGGATGCTGTTGGCCCTCTTCTCCTGGGATTCAGTGCTCAATCATGCTCTGCTTACTGTCTACCAAGACTCTTTGGTTCTTCACATCACAGTTTTTTCCTAGCTAGTCCTCTAACTGTCTCCCCAGTAAAGGACTCTTCTCCAGTTGTTTCTCAGAATCACAATTCTCAATGAAATTTTTATTCCTTAAGAATCACAGTGGCTTTCTAGCCTGCCGAGGCTAAATTACTAGCATTAATAGCACTCCCTATTTTTCAGTTGTATACATAAATAAAATTACTATGATGGATTTGGTTTGAAAAAGTTGACTTAGCTGTCTCAAACAGCTCTAATTAAGACACTGTCATATCTGTTAATTTAGCCAGAATAAGCCAGCCAATCACTTCTGGACTCATTTCTTACAGCCAGAAGAACTCATCTACACCTCCTGCTATCTGTCATTCATCTGACAGTGAATGGCATTTCTGCTTCCATCTACACAAGCAGCGGAGTTAAAAGCTGCCATTACAGCTGGAATTAAGGAGCACTAATGGCTTCCCAGCCATGTTCGGGGCAAGAGAATGTAGATCTTACTGAAGGAGACTAAAAGGAGTTGCTTTACTCATCTCAGGAAAGTGAAAAGTGAGAGGGAGTTTATTCTACAAATAAATCATGCACTGTAAGCTACATAGGGGAAAAACTTATTTAGACAATAAAACAATTCTGCCATATGAACAAAGATATAAATTTGAGGCTGGCAAGTGGAAAGCTTCTAAACATGTCACAGTTATGGCACTGCAACAAAACTCCTCCATTTGGGCAGCAGAGGTAAGGAACCTAACTGGTTTTAGGACATGGAGAGAAATTTATGAAAGGTATTTCATAGGTTGGTGATGTCAGCCAAATTGGTGACTCAGGAGATGTCTTCTAGTCTTATTGTGCTGAACATTGGCATCATTACTATTTTTGATGCAGTGGCGAGTGAAAAATATCAAGTGTAGTATTCTAATTAAAAATTAAAGAAATATCAATGACAGAAAGTTAACCTCATTGTGATGAGCAATTAACGGAATTATGCTGTGATTAAGTTGATGCATAATTAACAACTGCTGTAAAAGACGTTATCCATCTAATTTGCCCAGATTGGAATAGCATTATTCTTAGGCATGTTTAGCAAGTTCTGTGGTAATATGCACTTGAATGAAGTGCTCTTTACTAATGTGTTCAAATTCAGAAAGCACTTATTAGAATTGCAAATAAGATATACACCAGCATCATTTCCTCTGCCCATCATTTTCTCTTCTTTGGAACTATCCTTGACAGAAAATCAAATTGTAGCAACTCCAAAAGATGTTTGCACAAATTGAGCAAAAGTAGTGTTATTAAACATGAAAAATTGGCAAAAAAAATCATCCTGATGAAAGAAGTGGGACTGAATTCAAAACACAAGCAGCTGCTGAGTAGAAAGGAACAAGAATCATGGAGCTCAGTGAGGGACAGAGGAAAATACTCAAGGTAGAATTCACTTAACAAATGGAAAGGGGGAAGAATATTTCTTTTCAGGTGAAGTATATTTAAGGCTCAAAACTGAAGAATCTCTGATCATTCAAAGTCTAATGAAATCAGTAGAAAAAATCTTCAGCTTTCAAGTAAAAGGTCTTCACGGTCAATACATGTTGGAGTTGTAAAGTCCTTAAATAGCTGACTAAAGCATACCAATTAAGAAAAAGAAAGAAGTAACTAACTAGTGGCTCACAGGTCTTCCAACTTTTCCCCAACGGATATTGGAAAAATCTCAACTGAAGAAACTAATAAGATATGATGAGGGAACAATTGCCTGATGAGGAAGGAGTACACACAGCCTTGGGTGGACAAAAATAATGATACCATTCAGCAAAAGTTTTTGGGGTCAGCATATCTTCCACCAACCTACCACCAGCTTCTCCAATTTCATAGCACATGATCTTTACAATTGATTCATCTCTAAACAGCTATCAGTTTCTGAGTGAGAGGCATGTTGAAATAGGTCAGCCAATTTGATACAGTCTCTAGAAAGAAAGGATGTTAGTGAAGCATGCAGCAAAACTTTACTTACATACAAAAAAGAAAACTACAAAGCACAGACACTTCAGTTCTTCATACACAGATGAGGAAAGGCTGATTTCCTAGGCTGTGCTTCCATTCTCATTTCTGGGTAATACCTGTAGCCAATAAGAGTAAAATAAATGCTAAGCTACCTGCAATGAGAACCAACTATGCTCCTAAATAAAATTCTTATTTGGATTATAAAGGTTGAGAACACAGTGCTTTCATTCAAGGTATAAAGGCATTTCTGAAGATTAAAGAAAATGCTTAAGTCATCAGACAACATTGATGCCAGATTTTCTTCCACTTGTAGGGTAAAAAAGCATAGAATTTATACAATGTCTTGAAAGACTATCTGGAAGGATTACATATAGGGAATAGAAGACAAAATGGTTTTTAAGACTGCGGTTCTGTTGACATAGAAGCATATGAATAAAAGATCCCCTGCTCTTTGGATGACTAATGTTTAGGTAAACTGGGTAAACTACAAAGTAAAACAGGATTTGTAGTAGAAAAGCCTGAAAGAAAAACAATTTTAATTTGACTATGTGCGCAGCATTTCAAAAAGGATGAAGGCACGAAAGAAACAAAGGGACATTTTGTAGTAACCTTGAGAACTACTTTACAACACTTGCAGACTTGCTGACTTTTCTTGGGCAGAGTGAGCTGCACTTTTAAATGCTAAGCTTTATCTAGGCAGCCGGTACCAATTTATTGCTTTATATATATCTATTTCAATGTTGCCTAATAATTCTATACATTCTTATGTATATGCATTTATGAGCAACTCTTAAATCCAAACAAAATATGCACTGGTCACTCATAAAGTTTTGAAAGACAATTTGCTTTCTTCACCCCAAATATAACTTCATGCTCTTAAGATCCAAATAAAAGCATGTAATTTTTAGATTTTCGTATTTCAAAAATATCCGCCTGCTTCAGCAGCATTCTTTTGCCTTTTACATTACTTGAAACCTTATGGGTTATGCATCCTACTTTCCCTTGGAAGAAAGTGACAGCACAGAAAATCACTTCTAAACACCAGGGATAAAACTAACTCCCCTTATTTAGATAGAACAGGACTTTAGTCAAGAACAGAGATTCTTACAGTCTAAATCGTAAGTCTGCTGAGGTACTACATTCTTCATTGATTTTGTAAACTGCAGTGCATGCAAAATAGAAAGCAGTAAAATTATTAGCCCATCAGTACTTTCTGTCCTCAGAAGTGATACTGTTACACCAGAATACCAGATTGATTCTGGCATCATCATAAATTAGACTATTTTATTCAACAGTTAAACATCTATAAAATTAATTCTTATCTGCATATATTCACATATAGCCCCTGGATCAGGAATATATGATTTGGCTAACAGTGGAGGAAAAAACCCCACTACTTGAAATGACACAGCCTCTCCCACTGAGATCACTAAAAAGGCACATAAGAATCATCAGGGGTACTAAAGTGAGGATGAAGCCTAGAAATGGATTCGTACTTGAGGGACCTTTCCACCTCTCTCCCTACCCTCACTCATCTATGCAAGGTAAACTCTTCATCATCTATGATGAGTAGTTGGAATCTCTAAAGGAAGCATGCACTCGTCTATGTACCTCTTTTAGTTCTACATTTTAAGACCTCCCTTACACACCTAATTCTATAGTCATTAGTAGGGCAATAAAATGACATAAAATGAGCAAAGAGCAATAAAGCAATCATATTCCAGCATGTTTATTTAGTGTGGTCCTTAATGACAGAGACCTTCGCACCCACTGATACCAGGAGCTGCTACTAATTCTCCTCTGCTTCAGATCCATGGTTATTATTACTCTCAGACTTATGCCCAATATTTTAAAGCCTGCTTTAAATGAACTGTGTGAAAAAAAAAAAAAAAAACCAAACCCTCACATAAAGAAAAATCAGTTTTAAGGCAAAAAAGAAAGCTTTGCAAATTCATCCAAATTTACTTGCATGTGAGTTAGATACAATGAAAAATTTGCATGGGTGCACTGAGGTTGTGCTAAAACATGTGAATAGATATCTTAGCCTTTGAGTATACTGTCCAAATTAGCTGGAAACATCAAATGGTATTCGGTGGCTGTTGTAATTAGACTGTAGACCTACACTTAGTGGTAAGAAAGGTATTTAAAGTCTAACTATGTTTGTGAATCTGATGGCAAATCAGACTTCTCTCTCCCCAAAATACTTAATAATGAGTCAAATTAAAGTTGTACTAACCATGCATACCATGATTAGTGATCAATGATTAGTTCTACAACTCTTTCTATGTCAATCTAAAATCTGTTGCACTGCTTGTTCTTCTCGTGGTCTCTCCATCTTTAGACTTTTCTAGAGATATTTACTCTTTTGGTTAGCCTTTTATTAGACAGATTGGTTTTACTGCAGATGTCAGCAGTGGTTTGTTTCTCTACACTGAGCTCTGGATATCTGTCATCTTTTAAACTGGAATGAGATGCACAAGTGTGGAAGCCTGACCATAAAGTAGCAACTAAGAAAACATAAGCGATGATACCCAGATAACATGTGATATGCTGCATTAATATTGTAAGCAAAACATACAGCAGCTTTTGTTTGCACAAGCAAGTGCATCCAATATATATGGAAAATGTATATAGATTGCCAAAATTCTAAAAATAGCATGCTCTATTAAGAAAAGTTGATCAAAAACTACTCAGGTAAAAGTTCACCATATCATTTGAATTTACAGGTGTCCAAACACTATCCCATTGTGCAAAAATTCAGCTTGCTGAAATAAAAGCACAATAAAAAAGAGCTATGTGTCGAATTATTTCAGTGAGCTAGGATCCAAAGTAAAGTACTATGATAAATCACATAATTTTGCTTAAAAGCAGGGGGAAACAAAACATGGATACATAGAGGAGAAAAGGAAAAAAAAAAAGAAGAAAAAATAATGGGAGCAAACCAAAACACAAAACAAAGCAGTGCCTCTTTCAGGATGATTGAATCTTGCTTAATCCATATTTTACTCTCTGCTACATAATTTTACACTCTTGACAAAGTCAGGCAGTTGGAAGAGGGTTGGAAAAACAAACGTAGCTTTTTGTCAATATTATGCCTCCCTAAATTTAGAAGACATTTCTGAATAAAGAAGCTAAAAATAAATCACAAAACAGTGTCTATAATGTGGTCTGAATTATCCAGCCATAAAAAATATGAAAGCATTTTTAATATATTTCAATAGAATTTTCATAACATAAATAATAGCAACAAGACGACTGGTAACAAAAAAGTTATTTGTAGCTGAACTTACACAGACGAGCTTTAAAAAAAACCCTGCACTCCCTATATATACTGTGTCTTGTTTGCCTATATGTTTAAACTATTTTAAAAAACTCATAGTTAAAATGTAACCAACATGTACTTTACCTAATCTTAATAGCAAAACCTGGCACTGAGGTCTTGGACAAGCAAATATAGTCCCATTAATAGTTACAATTTTAGTTTCCAGAATGAAAATCAATACCAATTTATCTGGGTACTGTAAATTATCAAAATATAAAGAAAAATTAATGTCTACAAATTTCTATTAAAGTTTTATTTTCAACAAATATATATATATATATATAGTGAGAGAGAGAGAATGCTTTTGTGTATACAGGGAGTTAAAAGGTTATGCAAATTCACATAGCTAAATATTCACATATTTAGATAGGGTCCTGTTTCAATGCAATCCCATTATCTTTAAGGAAATGTGCTGATAAGTTAGAAGTTGCAACATATGCATTTTATAGCAGCTTTAAAAGTGGAATTTCTAAGAAGAAAATTTCCAGAATTTTGTAAACATTTGCCATATTAATTCTTTAGTCACTACAGAAACATCATCAAAAAGACTTGACAAGAATGGTAACTACTAGGCTAAGTCAAAATTTTGATTAATATATACACTTTCTGAAAAAGCATCTCCAAAACAATGACAGTGAAAAATTAAAAACAATGTATCAAGGTAGTTGTCAAAATGAAAAAAAATGTTAGTGAATTGAATTATGAAAAATTGTTAATTAAACTTAAAAAAGGTTCTTTAAAGCCTTGGCAAATTAGAAATTTCCTATCTCTAACAATAGTTAGATACAACACCAAAACTAGGTTGTCATTTACATCCATTTCTTCCAATTCACTGCCTCTTTTCTGGTCAATAGCATTTTAGGTCCAGAGCTGCAGTACAGTGCCTTCCACCTGCCCAACCAGCCAACAAGATTAACCTTTTTTCTTTTTGGCAACTTGTGACCAGTGAGGAACGGAATGATTAAAAAGCTTTTTTACAATCTCTGTATGAGATAAATCATGACTCACCTTACATGTCACTCAAGTCCCTGAAATTTTTCATTCTGCTACCCTTTCATGTCAATCCTCTTATTCCTTATTCTTTACAGTCTTATTAAGCTTTTATTTTCCTGAATTAATGAACACAGACTTTTACCTCTCACTCTGACAAGTTCATTGCTGAAACCATTGTTCATCAGAAATATATAAAAGAAAACTGCATTAATTCTATGAAAAATATTAGCAGGTTGGAAAATCAAGCCACTTTTCTTGATTTTCCAACATATCTCCATCAAGCTAAACAAATATGATCACACAATAAACTTGCAATATTTAACTAAATGTAGTCATAAAGTATACCATTCAGCAACCAAATCCACACACGAAATGTGCAAACTATTACAAAGCAGCACTACATCTCAAACAATAGCAACATGTACCATCTCCCAGGCAATACTAAGGGAGAAAGGACACAACTCCTTAAGTCTTAAAAAAATATGTATCATTCAGGACAATTTTTTCAAACAAGCTGATGAAGAAATCTATCCAGTACTCATAGTTAAAAGCAGAAATAGAAAAGACAAATTTAAACCCAGAAATTAACAAAAGTCTAGAAATAGTAGCTCACACAAGTCTAAGGACAATCTTCAGATGACAGCTGGAATGCAAGTCTGATAAAAGATAATCAAATTTTAGTCAGAAAAAGAAAATAATATTTTCTGGATTTTTAGGCCATAAAAAGGAAACTGTAATTGTTTTATGCCACATAATTTTAGTGGAAACATTCTTTTAATTATTAGAAGACATGGTATAGAAAACATGGAGCAAAGCAGTATCTACTCTTCAGAAAATTAACAGAAATAGGATGATGAGATGAGATAAAACAAACAGAAATGAGAAGAAACACTGAGATATACCACTCTGCCAATCTTCCTTTCACAGAGAACATTCTTCCCCGCACCAGTTCTAAACACTAAAGGTGGAACATAAAGACTGTGGAAGGTGGTACACACCTGGACTGCTTACAACTTGTCTTCTCAACAAAATATAGTGGATAAACTGAAATAAGTATCAACAAAACATAAATTAGCAGAAGATCAAATATCCCCACAAAAAAGAGCTGTGGAGACTTTTCAAAAGTATTCAGGCACCTTAAGATATGCAGTTAGAGAACTCATGGTTCTTGATAATGGCTGGCCTCACCCTGCTGGGAACCAACAAGCTGAAAAATATCCTCAACTGAAAGAATAAAAAAAAGAAGGAAGAACAGCATTGCTGGCATTCAGACGAGGCTGAATAAGAGCAGGTATCTAGTGCAGCAACTTCTCCAAACCAAAATTTCCTCCTACACACAAACACAGAGCAACAATATGCATTGTACCACCATTCTCAAAAGGAAAGAGAACTAGCAATCCCAACTATTTCTAAAGATTTTTATCACTCTTCCTTTTTGCTAGCAGACAAGATGATCAGTTTACACACACCACATGAAATACACAGAATGTATTTGAATAGACATCTAATTGCAATTTTTGATGCATGAAAATCTGACCCTAGTCCTAAGTGTTCTCTAGATAGGTATGATGATTGAGTTTGCATTTGCAAAAAATAAATGAATTATAAATTCTAATTTAAGTATCTCTAAAGTAACTGAATAAACTGGAATAATTCTAAATATTACCAGGTATTAATTAAAACCATTCTTCCCCCCAAAACTGGTTTCAATATATCTAAACTCTGTATGACTTTACTATCAGCCATCTTCTGATTTTTAAAGCAACATAGCCAGTAAAAACTGAGAAAACACATTATACATAGCACTTACTTTGCCATGAAATTCTAGATGAGTTTATGATAGATAATGGCCTACAATTCATGTGTGACTTATTTTAGCAAATCTCACTGATACAGCAACTCAAGCATGATGCATCAAGGCTGGACTAAGTATAATCAAAGGGGCTTGCAGAAAAATCAGCAGAAATTACAAAACACTTAATGAAAAAGGAAGAGACATGCTCAGAAGTCCCTCGAATGCAGTCTTGTTTGGCTGTTTTAACATGCCTGTTTTACCAGGATTTCCAGTGCACAGTTTGTGGAGAAAAGAGCTAAAGCATCCGTTCAATTCCAAAGAATTGAAATAGTTACAAAATCTTATCCAGTATCACTGTGATGGCTGCCATCTTGACTGACACTAAGGTGAGGCATATCTTTGCAACCTCTCTTTCAACTTTTTAAGTGGTTTACCAATACCTAAGATGTGGATACATGTTAGATGTAGTCTGCAGCAGTGGGTCTGCAATAAGGACTTTGCAGTCTTGTTGATAAGTCCTTTCAGTAAGTCCTCATGGATATATTAAACAACAGAAGTCCTAGGAATATCTGTCTGTCCTGACAAATCTATGTGTGACTTCATTAGCAGTTTCCTTTCAATACAACAGCTAGCTTTAAGCCTAATCCTAGCCTGCCCTTTGTTTTCTATTAAACAATCATTAATCCAGGAAAAATCTTCCATTTTAACTCATGATAGCTTTGTTTCCTTACATGCTTTTTTGTGGAAATTTGCCAAAGGCTTCTTGGAACATCAACTATACTGTGACAATGTCTAAAACCACAACCAGAAAGCACTGAAATGTCCTGAGCCTGACATACCCCAGCTTTACTCCATATCGCATTGGGATGAGGTCTGGAAGGGCACCGGCAGCCTTGCTTCCCTCTTATTAACCCTGTTGGAAGGAGAAGAGCTATAGTATTTGCTTGCTCTCCCAAGGCAAGGCGATCAGAGACCAGGACACATGGAGCACACACCACGAGGACGTTCACTGAGGCACACCTATGTCAATAACACATCTCTATCCTTGCACCCAGTGATTCGTATGCAGTGTGCACTCTTGCTGTGAAAATTATTTTCTTTTTCACTGAGCTCAGAATGTAGTTCCACAGATTTCATCTGCAACCCTCTTTAGAAATAAATAAAAAAATAATTTTTAAAATGTCATAGTTTTGACCATTTTCCATGGTCCTTTGATAGGGTGACAGACACAGACTAGTGAGACAGGTTAGTAAATACAAACTGTAACAAGATAGCTGAAATAATAATATCTTCAAATACCTTCCTACTTGTGAACAGCAAGAAAGTAAAGCCAACTTCAGCGGTACTATGTGCAAGAACTTAATGGGGAAATGTTGAACAGCTGAGACCAAAGCCCTTTAAAATAGAGCAAGAAAAATCCTGGTTCCCTAAGTCCTGCTGCTCTTCAGAGGGCTACTCTGCCACCACAGGAAGTCACCTCACTGCTGGTCATGGCAAAGAACCCCCAGCCACCTTGGGTTCTCAATGGCAGCTCACTCACTGCAGCCACTGCCAGGCAGACGAGTGATAATGGACTCACCTAAAATAAAAAAAATCTGCTCTATAATCAAACAGCCATGGAAGCTCACAAGCAACAGATGCTGGAGCACATTCAGTAAAAATGTAGCTGATCAATAAGAAATGTCAGCGTTAATTTGCTGTGGAAGATTTCTTTTTAAATGGTGTATATTATTTTATTTTGGTGTTTTGGTGTGGTTTGGGAAATACTAAAGCAAAGTGAAGTTAAAATATACAAACAGATCCTAGAGAACTTGAAACATCTTTTCCTATTAAAAATATAAATAAAAATTAAGGTGGCACATAATCAGGAAGAAAATAAATTTGCATAAGATTTTTCTTAAGAAATCTAGCAAAACTAGACTATTTCCACAACAAAATATAGCCATATAGCCTGAAGCATAAACTTTACCATTATTTAGTTTTCTCATCTTCACTCACTCAGTAGAAATACAAATTTGTGTAACTGCAGAGATGCAGAGGTCCTCTGTGTAATCATATTGCCTGATTATATGCTTTTATTATTAAAGACCAAATATAACAATTATCTAAAGCTGAATTACTGGTTTTACTTGATATTACCTTCCCATCCTCTTTAACAAAAAATCCATAGGAACAAGACAAACATCTTTGCCCTCTGCTACTGTTTCAGTGTAAATCTAAAGATTCAGTTTTTTATAAAATGCATTGAATTTGAAACAATATGGTTAATTCACACACATAAAGATGGACCCTCTTCAAAAATTTTATCTTTAGAAGCAGCAGGCACTTCTCAATAGGAAAAATATAGTTTAACTAGATAAAGAGACTAAACCAGTTCAAACTACTTTATTAGCAACAGCTTCCCTATGTAAAACGTGCAACCAAATCTAACACCAACATGCCATTTTTTGCAAGACCTGACATTATTTTCACCAGCAGAAAATGATCTGTAAGAATGTGTGTAACAGTGCCCTCTGGTGAGAACGTGCCTGAGAATATACTTGCCTTGTAAGGGTAAAGAGATTTTAGTGGCAGGGCTAATAAGCAATCAGATGATTTTGCACACTGAATTATGGTATCACTTTTCAAAACCAGCAGTGAACAAGTTAGGTGGTTTGAGATTGTGATTATTTTATACTCATTTCAAATGAAAAACATTTATGCTCATTTTTGAAACACAACCTTGTATGACGAAAGCGACAGTAGCCTTGACTAGGTGAAAATTTATGAGTGCTATAGACAGCATAGCTACTTTTATGGCTGAGAATGCAATAGATCCTAAGCAAACATTGATAAGTCCTCTATTTTTCTGAGAAGTATCCACCCACCAAGTGTCCTGACATTGGAAAGCCCCGCAGTTTTGATAAGAATAAAGACCAGCTAACTGTAGAAAACAACTTAATTTCTCAACTTAGTTGAAGACATTCATCAAGTGTTTGTGGACAAGGGATGCATCTTCCTTCACTATTGAACAATGATCATCACATTTTCAATCCTACTAAAATGTGACAATCCTTATAAAATATTTAATATAATACATATATTAAATCCATAAAATATATGTATATACAAGTATCTATGCATATGTATACATACACATAGAAAATTAGGTTAAGATATTGGATAAGCTTGTCACTGAACCAAGGAGGAACAATCTACTTTCAAAAGCTTTAACTGTGACACACAACAGAAGATACTTCATAAAAAATAGTTGATGAGCAGTTGAAAATACCATTCTGGTCTAACTTATTACGTGCTATTTGTGATTAAATTAAGAGTAGGTTTACCAGCACTGTCATGGTTCTTTACCAGTACCTCCCAATGATCCTACCTGCTGTCTTTGAAACTACCATGGCAGTTACCTTCAGCCTCCTCAGTGCAACCTGAACTGAGCAGTGTTCTCCTTTGCTTCATTAAGTAAACCCAAGAACACGCTATGGCTTTTTTGCTGCTAAATGAGAAAGGGTTAATGAAAACAAGACCTCCTTCCAGGCACATGTAAGTGTCAATGCTAATTGCTAATTTGGCTAAAATACACTTCTTGATTTTAAATGATTTCCAGATGAAATACAAACAGCTGAGATTTCATCATTCAAATAAATTACTAACTTTGCTAACTATGATTACTGTAAATAGTAATTATTTGCTGTAACAGCAACACCTATAAATCCTTTGTGCTCATCTGAGTTTTCTCTCAGCCATTAAACAGTTTAAATGACCAGGAAGGCAAGAAGACTTAGAGAAAGTACTAGAGCTATTTGTAACTATCTTGTTTGTATTGTATAAGAATGATAATATTTAATTAACGAAAGTATTACTCTAGTCAACTTCTCCGTCTTGTAGGACAGTCCTTCTTCTCACTCATATCAAGTATGTGTCATCACCCTCTTGCTTTAACTTTGGTGACTAATTAACTCCATTGTTTTAAGGAAGGAACTTGGCAGTCCAAGCTAGTTGTTTAACAAATAACCAGATGTCCCCAGAGGACTCAAAGGAGTCACTTACAGCCAAGTTCCATTCAGTCAGGTATAAACATCAAAAAAAAAAACCCACCTCAGCAGGTGGCAGCAAAAAGTGGGGGGGGGAAAAAAATTGGTAAAATATCATCATCATATAAAAAAATCTCATTTTACATTATTTCAATGTTTGGCCTATCTATTATAGAGACATCAGATACTGTAGGTCTCAATTATAGTGTATTGTTTGTCAAGTGCACGTATTACCCTTGTCTTATACACCTCCAAACATCCAGCTGTTTCCCAACACAGAGACATTAGCACTTTCAAGGATTTCAAAGCAAATTAGTTTCACACACACACACACACACACACACACACAAAAAAAAAAAAAAAAAAGAAAAGTGTGGAATGTTGCAAAAACAACAACAAATTAAAATACGCTCAAAAAGTTTAAAGTTCTTCCTCGTTTGCAAATTGTCACCCTGACAAAATAAAAGAGAATGGAGTAAATTGTTTTTCAAAATCTAACATGACTTTGACAGATAATTCCACTTGGGGAAAATGAAGCCAATTTATTTTGGCAAATAAAGAACAGTGAGGGCTGTATAAGTCAGGTCTGCAGTAGAAATATTAACTTTTGTGATCACTTCAGCAAGTGTTAAAGATACTAGAGCAAAGGCTACCTTTTAACTATGGTATTGGCCTTGTGAGGCAAACAAGCGTCACAGTAATATGTGAAAAAACACAGCAATGGTGCAGATCAGTTTGGTGTCTGCTCTGAACTTCAGATATAGATAGGGTAACTTAGAAGTCAGAAAATTAAACTACTGGCTTTTGAACTGTCCTGTGATGTATTTTTGTATAGCTCGATATATACTTCTCAATTAAGGCAACTAACAGCATAAGACTATCCAGCAGCAAAACAGAAGAGAGAAACTACAGTGTAAATTGTCACCATTTGCTTATGCTGGAGAAGTAAGAGCTCAATGCAGTCACATTACACAAGCATTCCTCGCTAGTGAAGTAATTGGTAGCTGAAAAGTGCTTGTATGAGAAAGTGGCTATTTTGTGCCAGACTGATAATTTTGGTAGAGTGAAAAATAATTATCCAGAGTAGCTGCAAGCAATACTCCATGGAAATCTAGTGGAAGTAACAGAAATTGAAAAAGCAACAAACAAATATGAGAGTCCACATTTCTGCAGAAAATCTCAGCAAATTGGCAAAAACCGACAAATATGTTACAGTCCTTGCACATTCATAGTCAATAAGATTTGACTGCAATGGATTTTTTTTTTCAGGTACTAAAATCAAGAACATAAAAAAGTCAGAAACACTGTCCCGCTTAGGGCTTAGCCCTGGCTTGTTCCTCTCACTACAAAGCTCCACATTCCTAGGGTGCAGCGAATTCCTGTGTGTGCCACTAAGGCTAGCGAAGGCTGCTTTCTCTAGGAGCCTTTTTAAAACAGTTAAAGGAAGTTTTCCTAAAATTAACTCCTTATTAATCAAAAGCAAAATAATTCTCTCTCTTACAGCCACATGAGAGAAGAGGGAATAGCCGTTTAACACCCTAGGCTTTTTGAACCCCAACCAGCACATCTTTTTCAGTACTGCAGCATGATGGCAACAAGCCGACTTTATAATTCTATTCACAAAGGTGTATTTCCCATGTCTTAGATCAGCCACAACTTGCCCAAGTATTTCTAAAGGAAATAAAATAAATATAATATTATTCAAGCTTTTAAAACAAAACAGAAAAACAACTGGCAGAACACACATTTTCCTGTGTATTTGAAAATCTCAGGGTGATCCGACAGCAACATTGCATAGTAAATAAAGGAAAAAGAAACCCACTCTAATCAAATCTATTTATGAGTCCTTTAGATGAATTACATTGACAGAAGATGAACTCTAGTTTGCTTTCTTTGGGATCACACAGACAGTAAAACACAAAGTTACAAGAAAAAGCTGGGTGTTTTTTTTTGTTGTTGTTTCTATCAAGTTTTTATGGTGCCTAGGTTTTCCATCTCAACTGCTCTTGTTCAAAGTAAATCTAGTTCAGGAAAAAAAAATCCCTACCTCATTTCCCTGAGAACCTAGTTATTTTTATCTACCTCAACAACCAAGCTACTCTACCTTGTCATTTCAATTTTCACATATTTTCTCTTTGTGTATTCGTTCTATGATTCAGTGAAATCTCATCTCTTCAGCCCACTGCCATAAACTACTGTCCGGAACAAAGCTCTCTCTCAAATTCAATCTCAAACAAAATGAAAAAGAAAAAAACCACAAATGAGAAAGTGGACCACAACCAATCCTACGGGCCCCATTCTCACAAGGTCTGCAAAGTTATTTTGCTTCATCAAGTAAACCCAAACTACGGGCAGGTGCTATTGCTTCTTTTGTTGCCAAATGAGAAAGTGTTAATAAAAACAAGTCGTCCTTCCAGGCCCATCAGAGTGTCAAAGTTAATTACTTCTTTGGCTAAAATATACTTCTTGATTTTAAGTGATTTCCAGATGAAATACAAACAGCTGAAGTTTTATCATTCAAACAAATGGGGACACAGACTGTCGCACATTTAGTGGAATTACTGCTGCTAAGCTATAATTACTATAAATAGTAATTATTTGCTGTAAGAGCAGCACCTAGAAATCCTTTTTGCTCATCTGAGTTTTCTCTCATCCATTTAACAGTTTGAATGATCAGGAAGCCATGAAAAACCTTTATGTTTACATTATCTATATCATAGCACAAAGGACTGCACTGCAGAGGATCTCACAGCTGAAAGAACTCTCAGAGAGGAACAAATTTCCAAGTCTATGCATTATTTTTCTTCTCTTGATATGACTTTAACAGCTTTGTATAGAATGCAGTATAGTAGCTTTCCCAAGTAAACTGCACCTGTAACTCATAGGACTGGATTACAAAGCTTTTCTTTAAAACACACATCTGGAGAGCACCAAAAGTTAAGCATTTATGTAGCAGGTATTTATACATGCTGGAATTAAGCCACCGCATGTGAACCAGCGATTTAAAAGCTCTGAGCAAAGAATCAATTAAGATTCTCTACTGTAGAAAATATTTTGTCATATAATGGTGGCTTTAAATACTTTCTGCAGTCAAGAGCAAGCAATTGTCTGTATCCATACTGTTCCATTTTTAAGGTACAAGCTAGGTAAGCCCATAAAATTGCTTCAATCAAGTAACACGCAAAGGGAGTTAGCACTGAATTTAAAAATCACTGTCACACAATGAAAACAAGTTAAATGAAAATGATGGAATTAATTTCACCTTATATCACAGTAATTTTTAAATTGGTGTAACTTAATTAACTTCAGTTTGGTCAGCAGAACAATCCACAACAGACCGGGCAGAACTGATGCAAATATTCGCACATGCCACAAGACAGCAGTGAGGTACTAGTAATAGTATATTGATATTGATGTTCTGACAACTCTGTGACTATTAAAATAGTTTCATTTTGTTAAAAAGTTGTACTTAGAATTCTTTATTCACCTGAAAAATGGAAATGTTATTAATCAAGTATTTTTCACTTCTTCAGCTTGAGCTTTTCAAAAGTTTGGCTGCAGTGAAAAATTGCCAGCGTTTCTTGGTGACTGTTCAAGTCTTGCCTTTGGCTTACCTCTTTCTTATCAGGTTTATGCCAAAGTGATTCCATAAGAGTACACTTGGTGTAGAATGAGACATTAAAGAATTTGACAAACTGCAATATATTAAAAATGAGGTTCTAACAGGTATACGTATACATGCCTTGTAGTACATACACATTTCTCTCTAATTCCTCAACTCTCCCACTGTCTTTGCTACTATTTTTGCTCATTTTTCTTGTCTCGTTATTTGTTTTTGTCTAAGCAGAGAATCTTTTCCTTGTGGACTCCTACCAGGCTGTTCCTTTATCTTCTCTCCCAGCTCATCACTTTAATACTGCCTAAACCCTGAACCTGAAGTCATCAGTCACCTATAATCCTAACCACTACACCAGCTCCAGTGATGCTTATTTTTAGATACTTTAACACCTATGAATATATCCTCCTCCTCTTTGGCCCTGATTTTAAAGTTCTGTGTTTCATCTTGGCTTAGAACACTGCAGCTTGAGATGTGCCTAAAGCAAGCACCTCTTTCTTTACCCCTTCTCTGTATTCCTTCTCAACTGATTCCATATTTCATAGTTTCAGCATCAATCCAGTTTTTCTCTTCTGCTTGCAAACTGCTTGCTGATTCCCAAAACATCCTCTGTATATAAAAATTCCACACAGCCAGAGTGTGCTCTTTTTCTCCAAGGACTTTGTGGACAACCGATTACTCAAAATCCCAGACCCAGCATTGGAAATTTTTGCAGTCCTTGTCCCTTTTCAAAGATAGTTCCACCTGGAAGTCCAACCACGTCCATTAGCTCCTGTGACTGATGTCAGAACTGTGATCTTCCCAGCCCCAGCAACTCCAGGTACTGGAGGTCAGTCACGTCATTTCATCCCTTACAAACCTGAGCCAGGAGGGAGAGAAGAGCTTTACAATCCCCTATACACATCTTCACCAAATTCCTCATCTTGACCTTCATCTGGTTTTAGTGCAGCTGTCTCTTTCTGTCCTAAAGCCAAGCTGTCCAGTCCTAGAGATGTACAGACTGTAATATATGTCCTAACACACAGCATAGTATTCCTGCTCCTCACTCAAGAGTAAGTTATAACAACAAGAACAAATTTCCTCCAAGATTAACCCAGTCTCTCTCCAAAGAATTTGTTTGTAGAAATCTACAGTATTGCAATAAAAACATGGTACGCCACATTTTTTATGCTGTGATTGTCCACCACCAAACTACGTTTAATACTCTGGCAGCTGTACTCCTTGCATCTTTAGCAAAAGCTGGTGCACTACTTGAGAGACAAAGAAAAAGAAAGAGAAAAAAAGCCAAACAAGCTCCCAAATACATGCACAAGACATAGACAATCATCCCTTGTATGGAAAAAAATACCTCTACACACTGTTGTCACTTATTAATACTCGTGTCTATAAATAACTTGCACACACTTATTTTCATTCCGTTGCGGCAAGGCAATTCTGATGGAACTGCACAGCTATACTAAAATTGGGAGAAATATATATAGTGGGAAAAGTCAAGATTTAACTTTATAGAGGTTCAAAAATCAACTTTTTTGCTTAAATAAAAATGTACATATTTGTGATACGCATAGAAAGTCTGGAATTAATTAATTTGACATAGGTAACAATATAGACAGAATAGGCATCAAGGTGCAATCAACAGGCATCAAGAGGCATGAAGAAATTGCACAGGGAATTCAAGATGAGTGGGATTCCTTCCTGCTCTACAACCAACGTTTCTTAACGTAGGTACTAAACCTTAATGCTCTATTTAAGAAACAGTTTGTACTAAGGCTTTCACATGTGAGACATCATTCCAAAGTGTTACAAGTTCCTACAAACTGAAAAATGTGTCGGTCAAGACCTAGACTGCTCAAAAAATTTAAATTACTAAAAAATTTTATTTTAAATTTAAATAACCATTTAAGGATCTGTTTAAAAAGCCAAAACACACATACACACACACAAAAAAAATTACAAGCTGTAGAATTTTTTATTGGTTTTGCCTTTATTTTGTTGGAGACTATTCTTAAAAGATAAATTTAAATTTGCAAAAGTTTGCTTAATTCAAAATTTCTCAATACTAACTGCATGTAGAAAAAAAATATAAATAGAAATTTATGAAGCGCATCTCCTTTATAAAAGGAAAAACTTGTTTAATGAAGCAGTTGTTAAATGCTTTCCATTTCTTTTCTAACAACTATGTCTACTACAGCTGCATCTGCTTTGGTATTGTGGCACATTTTACCACTCAATGAAGTAGGCGTCAAAGCATTTCTTACTTTTTCCCACATTCATTACATATGAGATTTAAATAATGCCTATCTTTGTTTGGGTTTTTTTCTGTAAGTCATCATCAGCCCCATCCCATTTCTTTAATTTAGTGTAATTCCCAGGGGAATACTACAAGGGATATGCATAAAACTAGTGACTCTTTCTCACACCATAATCTTCTCAAGGCACTTCAAACACACTCACTCTGAGTTTTACATAGAAGTCAACAATATTCTTCTGTATTGTAAAGTGTCTTTCCTTCCAGGAACTTAACACCTTTTGCTTTAAATGTCGACAGTGCTTAAGTACAGGGAGGGTCCATCTTTAAAATAATTCTTGTATTTATTCACACTGACTGTCCTCTTTCTAATGGGTGATTTCACAGAATATTTTGGAATGTATTTCATCTGGTATGTTTAGTTTCCATGAAAGCAATGTAGCCGATGCAAGAAAAAAGAAAAGTAGCAGTGACATAATACTACCTACAGCACATTGTGTATTATCATTAAGTGTCTGATAGAGCACCGTTTGAGAATTCCATTATAAACACAGGTATTTATAGACCAGCAGATATATTTAGTGTCATAAACATCCCCCCTGGTCGGAAAAATTAAATTACATACACTGTTTAATATTAGGTGGCTGGTTTGTTTTCTTTTTCTTTTATTCTTTCTTAAATTACAAGGCTAATGAGGCATACAAAATGATTCTAAATGAATTTAAGAAAGGATGTAAGACTTGCTTTATGGGAAGGTTATTGATTTTCAACAGGAATCTAACTATGTCACATACTAATAAGAGCGTTACATGTTTTTTATCAGAGCAAGAAGGCAAGCAACTTTCAGACTTGTATGATTCACAAATATAGAAAATATATGTCTATGTCCAAATGCTGTATCAAAAAATGTAAAGATATACACTCTAAGTAATTACCAGCATTCCCAGCACTAAGATATCCTTGTACGTACACAAGCTTCTCTTGCAGCTCTAGTATAACTACACAGACTCTAGCGTCAGGATCACCACAAAAAAGCCAACATTGGGTCCAAACTAAAATGATGCAAAAATCTGAATTCAGTGATTTTAGGATCAGGACACAGAGAAAGAAGGAAAGATGAGGATGGTTGTGGTCTTTGGCAAACCAATTCCAAACTGTAAATTGGAAAGCACAGAAGCTGGAATAAAGGGAGTCCTGCAAATAGGAGCCACTAGAAAACTGTAGATTTTGCTTCATATCTGAAAAAAAATCTTTTGACTCCTCAAGGATTACAGGACATGTTGAATTCTTTACCTAGCTAAGAGCAATAGAGTATCTTTGATTTTCCAGCATTACAAGCTGCACTTGTAGTGAGCAGATGTATCCTTTGTGGAGAATACACCACACAATCCATTTTCCAGATTTCTAAACCATGTTTCCCAAAGTTTCTGCTTCCGTTTGTACTTGTCTGAGGTAGAGCAGAGCTCTTAAGCTGAAAAATACAAATCCATTAATTTGACCTCCTTAAATTACCAGAAAAGGCAGAAAAAGGTGTTTTCATAGGAACTTCCAAGAGCATGCTGCCTTTCTATGTTTGATAAGCAGTTAAGTTCTATACAGCAGCTTCCCTACAACTATTTAACTGTGTCACTTTGTCCAGCTAATAAAATACTTATGTACCAAGAGAGTTTTTCCTTCATGACCTTCACTATACAGCCAAGGTTCAACAAGAACTTTGTTTGCTTGGACTGCTCATAAGGCTACTTTTCATCCTTTTAGAGAAAGCAAGAGCTCTGACCTACAAGTTGAAAGCTACAAGATGCATAAGACCACTGACCATAAAGGGTTAATACGTTTGCTGCAGTCTCATAGATATTTTCTTCAGGCTGTGTTCACTCAAAGCTGTGCTCATTTTCTACCTGCCAAGGTTTTCACAATTCATACATGTATCTTAATTTCAGAATAGTCCTTTATGCTCTCTGGAACCACAGAATCTTGGGAATT
This sequence comes from Fringilla coelebs, assembly GCF_963513975.1. Lineage (NCBI taxonomy): Eukaryota > Metazoa > Chordata > Aves > Passeriformes > Fringillidae > Fringilla > Fringilla coelebs. The sequence goes on from NC_140028.1 coordinate 32,235,076, forward strand.
ATCATTGAGAATGTCTTTCATTTTCTGCCCTCTTTCAGCTTCAAATTCATCTTGGGAAATAAATTACTTGACCTACTAGATTAAAATAAGATAAAAACTTTGCTATTAAATTCTGCACTAACAAAACTCATGGTAAAATTTATGTTAACATTTGAATCCCTTTCTCATCCAGAGCGTGCAAACTGCTTAACATTTCCTTGCTCTTGAAATATAAGCCTATGAATTGAAAGCTTCCAAGTCTTGCTCCATTATTTAAAAAATCTTTATTGTTTTGATACCAGAAAGATTACATTAGCGGAGTTGCTTGTTCTTCTATTTACCTCTAATCAGCAACATGTTAAACATGTGAAATGCGTTGTCCTCCATAACTTTTTGAGCAGGCAAACGCCCCTTCCACTACACATCTACCAGTAAGCCTACTCTTTTTAGCAAGAAAAGAAACACATTGTGTTGACTGACTCTTCTTTTCAGCAGTGCCTGCGCAGGCAGGCACACACACAGACCTCAGCTGTACGAGTTCAACATGAACTTGATCAACACGCATCTGCCTGTATTTGGCCATTTAAGCAACCATCTCCACTGGGGCCAAGCATTCGTATTAATGCTGGCACTTTAGTTATAGAGATGATCACCTTTAGGCCAGGTGAGACCTTAAGTGGAGAGGCAAGCAGTGATAATGCCTTACACTGCCTTGGTTGTATCGCCTAAGCCAGAAAATGGAAGCAAAATGCATCAGCCTGCGCCAGGGAACTTGCACGCTTTCTTCGCAACTCTTACATACATGCCAACAAAGCCATCTGAAAGAAACCTGAAAAATCTGGCTAAAACAGACCTTAAATTAAACCAAGGGCTCTAACCAGCCTTGTGTTCCCTGAAGTACGGAATGCACCGACATTTTTAAATATACTACAGATGGTAAAGTCCAGGGCACCGCGGCTTTGGTTCATACTACTTCGGGTTTACTCTGAATGCTAAATGACAATAGCTAAGGCGATACAGACTCTGTAAAGTAGCTTTTGTTTGAGGTATGTTCTTTTCATCTTTATTCACTTTAAACTAAAAAAGCCATAATAAACAAAGAAACAAAATCCATTCACAGCCCCAATGTATTACACCTGCAACTAGCTTAATGAATTTTTGCGTTTTTTCAACTTAAACTTCTTCCTGCTACTCCTGAAGCTACTTTTTGCTCTTTTGGGGAAATTCCAAACAAAAATTCCTTTTATTTAATTTTTTTTTTTGAACATAATATTTTGTCCTATATAATTATCTACTTTTCCATACAAGATTGGGTGTCAGAACTAAACCCTTAAAGGGACTTGTTTGTATCAATGTAAATACCTAGAAGAGCCTGAAATTAGGCATAACAAGATAAATCTCATAATAAACCTGACTGCCTTTCTCTCTGCATTCTTTCCCTCTTACTATCATAGCCAAAGCCATTCATATTCCTATGATCAAATGTAAAGTTTTAACTTAAACTTATGTCTGCCGAAGTTCTGGCACTTCAAAACTGAAGTAAATTAAAAAGCATTGTCCCTAAGTCTCCCTAAAACCCTAGTTAAAACTGCATGTTCAGTATTAATATAGTTACTGAAGCTCAGATACTCAGATAAAAAGACCAAAATAAAAAGAAAGTTAAAAGCAATAATATAGGATAAGACACTCTAAAACATCACCAGAGACCAGAGGTTTGGAAGACATTACATCCTCTTTAAAAATGCAAATCTTTTGGAAATCCTTTGGATTTGGAGATGAAAGTCAGAAATATCACTGTTCTTCCAAAAGGCAAGAAATATTACATAGGATAATACACACCTATTATGTAGATAGTGCCTAGCACCAAAATCAGAACTAGCACTAAAAGCTCTGTATTGCTTTCTCCTTCGTAAGAAAAAAACCTACTTCCATTTTTGTGAGGACAAAAGAGGCAATATGAATCAAAGGGTAACTGCCCAGAAACCATGTAAAACTCCCCATGCAGCCAGTGTATGGGATCTCTATCCCACCTAATAGGGCCACTGCATGCCTACCAAACAGTCCAGCAGAAAATACTGTTTTCAAGTTGTTTAGCAGTTGGGAGTAGGGAGCAGTTAGCAGTTAAAGTATTAAACAATTTCGTGTACAAAATCCTATCTGTTTCCCAAATAATAATTTTATCTTTGTAACTACAACAACAGGTACAAGCTAACACCTGTTAGGGACTGAGAGAGAACAGGGATTGAGTACTAATTAAGTGTAATCACAGCATGGTCACCATGTCACCATCTCTTTTCTGTCTAGTGTCTCTGAGTAGTGTCTAGACCTTTACTGAGGCAATTTTGTCAGCTAACATAATGTCAGTCTGGCATTTCCTTGCAAAAGAAATAAATATTATCCTCCTGAAGGGCATAAGAAACTTTGGGGTATGATTCTGAAAAAGGTGGTATCAATAACAATCATCTTTCTCATCATAGTCTTCAATTTACAAAGAAAGAAAGAAACAAGCAAACAAACTGTAGCTGCAGAGGTGCAAAAATGCTTAAGATACATGATCAACTGGGTCATTGTAATCAGAAATTTTCAAGCATCTGGACCAGCTCTGATAGTATAAACTGCCCCACTCAGTGCTGACTGTTTATACATGTCAGCAGTTAGTGAAAATATCTTCATGTAATAAAGAAAAAGGGAAATTCAATCACCATAACACTCTGCCAGTGAGGCCTATTTTGGTTAGCAAGTAACTGGAGACACTGCCTCTGTCTCCATCAAGTCCAACCCGGGTGTAGTCTTGCAATATCAGACAAAAATTACCCTGAAAAAAAAAGACTCTCATTGCAACACTCCCACCGATGCACCATCAATTGCAAGCTGAGTTGTATTTGCCATTTCATGGAGTCTCTGTCCCCCTCTCCCACCTGAGCTGAATTCTTTTATTTAGGCAAGAACAGATACACATCAAGAAATCCCTTTCCATTAGAGAGCTAAATATAAATAAAACCCCCAGAAGTCTACTGACAAACTACATGTTAGAAATAGACAGTGGAAACGGTGCTGTTTGTATAGGTCTATTGCAGTTGGATTCCCAGATAAACAGGAGGCAAGGAAAATTCTCACAGCACCTTGTATACTGCTGACTGTAATGTATGTCCTTGTTGCCTGGATACCTCTAGTGAATTACTGAGCAAGGGTGTGAGATTTTCCCTTGATCAGTATTAAATAAAAAAATCCCAACCTCCTGCTCTATAAGAGGCAGAAGATGCACACGGAAGCTTCTCTCACCTGTGCCACCAGCTGAATGCCAGAAAGAGACAAATCGAGCCTTGAGAATTTTAAATCTTGTGGGTTGCAGTGCCACGTTATGAACTAGATATCATACAATTCATCACCCAAGTTGCAGAAAAATAGTTCAAGAACTCAAAATAATGAATTCTGTCATTTCCAATAGAAGTGTGAAGGGAGAATTATGAATGAACCTTTTAAAAACACGTATGTGAGGGAGATTGCCCTTCTACAAAATGAAAGCAGCAGGCTTCTATTTAAATGGCCCAATCCTGAAAGCGAGACCTTTCATTTTCAATTAACTTAAATTGACAATTGAGAAAGGTTTGAAAATGTTGTTGGAGCCTTTCAGTTTGATAGATCTCAGTTCTGACATTACACACACCATTCTGACCTGATTTTTAAGGTGTGCTGTTTTAAAATTGAGAATTTGAAATGAAAAATATTTGATTCAATCAAAGCTGTTGTAAGACATTCAAACATCTTAATCTGTTAGAAATGCTAGAAATGTTAGAAATTTTCCTTATTTTCTCATCACGCTATGTATATAATGCTTTATTCATTGATACATCAAAACCTAAGAGCCATACCTTCCCTCAACCTTACATTCTGTTGTTTCAGCAATACTTTCAGTGAGAAATTTAATTTTATTACAGAATATGCTACCAGGTACAACAGGTAACTATTTACCAGCCAAATAAAACCTTTCTTTATATTCTAAAGTGCTCTACATTACAAATCGACTATACCAGAGCAATGCAGTTACCCAATATGACATACCTCCTGTCCACCTGACACAACACAGGCAAATCAAACTGATTTTCAGGCTTAATATTAATTCTCAAACACAGAAGTGGAGGACTTCTGAAGAGCTAAACAATTTCATTAAAAGAAAAAAAATAATAAAAAAACCTAAAACAAACAAATCAGATAATATTTTGAAGCTCACAAGCAATAAATGGTTCTTTGAAATCACTGAGAAGTGAGGCAGAGAGATCCCTGCATTAAAATATTCCATTTATTAATTAAGACATGGAGTAGTTGCCTCTGCTATTTGACAGATGTAAAAGCACAATCTGCTCAGCTCAGAACACCTCTACACTAATAATGCAGTTTTTAATCAGTCATGAATTATTGTTTGTTGTAATAAACTAAATTCCCAAATGAACCAAAAACAAACAAAAATTAATGTTTTTTCCATCATATGAGTTGCCATATTGCTAGTTTTGAATTGAATTTTTTTCAGGAAGTATCTTTTAATTAATGACTTGCCAAGAATGGAATTGTTTAAAGTAGTGTTTTCTTTCTCATGACCAGTGGTAATTTATGTACATGATGCAGGTCTACAGATAATACTGATGACATACTAGACTCCATTTTTCCACCACAGGCTTAACAGATGGGCAACCTCTTATAGTATGGCGTCCAAATGCCCATGGCATAAGGTCTGCCATGAAGTTTGAAACTGAAGCCATGTCTGCCTTAAGGACTGAGTTCTGTTCTTGCACTGCTGTGGATTTTGGGAAACTCAGCAGACTTAAACAGGATTTGATTCGGAGATTTAAACCTGGGCCATCAATACTGGGCTATTGTCTTGAGGGAAGGGAGCCGTAAAGACGTGCTTATACATAGACACTTCTGTTAGGGAATTGGCTTAGCAATAATTTATTCTGTGCACAAATTAGAAGTAAATGCCCCTTGGTCATCCAAGGAACTGGCCATTATAGCTGGGCCACAAGAAACCCATTTTCTTCCTTGTACCTCCATGGTAGGAGGCAGAAGGGATGACAGCGGTAGCTCCATGCCACCTCTGAAGATTTCCCAATATGCTGCCTAGGAGTCCTTAAAATAGCCATCTTGGAAATGCAGACTGGACCTTTGCATTGCTCTAGTCTTAAACTTCTGCTACTAAGTACTAAAATTTTAAACTTCTGCTACTAAATACTAAAACTTTTGGAAGATATATTCCTCTTGCTATTTGAGGAAAGTTGCAGATAAAGTTTAGCTTTGGGTTAAGGAAACACAAAGTTTGCATTCCAGGAAAAGAGTCTAAATGTGTGAGTTGCAAAAATCAAAGGTGACACCATGAACAAGATAACAGCATCCTGATCCTATCTTACACCTATTTGTTTGGGATTTTTTAATACATGCATGAAGTGAGACTAAGGCAGCCTGGTGTCTTTCAGCAGGAGAGAGGGGTACAGGACACAGAATACTGCACAATGAAAATAGTACTTTCAAAATTCTTTTTTCTCTGAATACTTCAGAAGCTGAAGGATAATGAGAAGTGTGAACTGAACTACCACAAAGCATTTTGTCTCTTTTCCACTTACCATATGACTGTGAAAAAGAAAGAGTAAAACAATGAAATGACAAAAATGCTGTTCATCATATTTGAAAAACACCTGCATATATATAAATGTTTAATATGCGTCTTATATAAGATGTAAGAACTTCTTAAGGAATACGGGAAATGACATAGCACTCTATAGTTTTTTAGCACACAAGAGACTGAGGGTTTGAAAGATGCGTCACAGAGTAAATCTGATTCTGTTTTAATGAACTCAGCATCAATTAACAGAGATGCTATGCAAAATTACTCCACTTTCTACACCGTATGGTGTAGATGAGAAATCACGGTAAATAAAAGCATGTGCAGCACTTTACAAGGCCTACACAAAGGAAGATCCAATTTAATAGAGTTTAGTATGGAATAGGATTCCATAGTTAAAAATTTATAAAGTCGCTTTATAATACTGATACCATTGTAATCTACTGTCTACTTTCCAAAATGCTTGACTGTATTGCCCGTTTCAGGGTACAGGAACACATGTTCAACTAACAAGTGTGACATCTGAAAGTTGGCTTTCATCAAAGATACCCTGTAAACAGAACACCTGCACTGTAAAAGCTGGATCCACCTGCAAAACTCACCCTTAGATTGCTCTGCTTGTTTCATGCTTGAATTTTTCTCTTTGAATTATTTTTCTTGTAAGTATTTTGGGATTCTTTAACAAGGCATCCAGCACTGGCCAAGTGCTACTACTTGCACTTCTCTACAATAACAATTCATCTGTTGCACAGGTGACCACGAGGGCGGGGCCGGAGAAATCAATAAGGGAGGCAAAACCAAGAAAGCCTTTTAGAAAATGTTCCTTAATCCGGTGCAAAGCCGTGACTTTGGCCGTTGAGGAGCCACAAATGCCAGCACAGCGCCAGGCAGCCGTGCGGCCGGACGCGGCGCAGGGGCAGAGCGGCCGGGACCGGGACACGCACACACGGACACGCACACACGGACACGCACTCCGGGACACGCACTCCGGGACACGCACACAGACACACACACACACACACCCCGCCCCGGAGCTGCGCCCGGTGCGGCGCCTTTCCCCGCAACGCCCCTGGAGCCGATAACAGGGACACGTGACCAGGCGACTTAATAAAAAATAAATAATAATAATTTTTAAAAAATAACATAAAATCCCCCCAAACCGGCTGCTGTCCGTTTGGCCACCAGCTGTGCCACCGCGCACGTCGGCCCCTCCGGCGCGGCGGGCGGCGCGGGGCTGTGTCACTGGGCGGCCGCCGGCCCCCGGGAACTTACCGGCGGGGCCGCCCCGTCCCTCGGCCTCCGACGGCGCGGTCGCAGCTCAGGCCGGCGGCATCCCCCGGGCCTCCTGCCTCCCCCGCACCCCCCGGCTCCCCGCGGACGTCCCGGCGCTGGGCTGCGCGACTTGTTTGGTGCGGCGACAACGTCCTCACCATATGCTGAAGCGGGAAAGGAGAAGGAGGAGGAGAGAGAGTATGTGTGAGGGTGAATTAACTTTGCTCAATGGCGACAGGGCAGCAGCCTCAGCCCCAGCATCAGATCGATTTACTAAACAAACTGAAACGTGGGTGGGGACGTTAAACAGTAACCAGCGGCCTCAATGAAAACTGAAAGCTGCTGCTGCCGCCGCCGCCAGCCGCTGGCCTGCGCAGCCCGCGCCCCGCCGGCGGGCGGGCCCGCCGCTCCCCTCACGGCCCGGGAGCGGCCGGCGGGAGCTGCGGCGCTGCGACGGGCCTTGGGTCCCGGCGCTGGTGCCCTCGGCCGGCTCCGCGGCAGCGCCCCCGGCCGCCAGGACGGGAAAGCGGCCAGTGCCCCGCTCCCGCGGCTGTACCCCGCCGGTCGCCCTTGCCTCTGCGACGAAGGCAAATGTCCCCCGAGCCGCCCTGCTCTGCCCCGGTAGGCGAGCTCAGCTCTCTGCAGGGACCGAGCGAACGGCGACCCGTGTCCGCGGGCCGTCCCCTCAGCTCCCCGCCGTGCTGGGTAGCCACACGTTTGCGGGCACCCCGACCTCAAATGTTCCCATCCCGGTGTCGCTCTCTTGTCTTCGCTGAAGTTGCCAGGGGAGGAAAGAAGCCACTTCTTTTTAGTTCGGTGCTAGGCTATGTAAAGAAATGGGATCAAACACGGGGATCTACTGCAAACTCTGGGCTCCCTGCGCTGAAGACACATCGCCGGCCTCTTAGAGCTGGGAAGGTCGTGACACGAGAAAGTGTTTATAAAATAATAATTGCCGTTGTTTTTAGACATTGAACATTCACAGAGTCTAGACAATAATTAACGCCTTGCTTATGATACGACCCGCTCACACCCACAGAGGCATCAGGAAGAAGGGAAATAATTCAAGGAAGGATGGTGTCTTGTCACTCCAGACATCGCCTGGGGGGGGGGGGGGTCTCCGCGGCCCCGTGACGGGTGGATATTTGGAACAAGTTGTAAGACTGGCAAAAGTCCCCGTAAGAAGGGGCTGCCTGGCCGTGGGTGCGTGAATACGCCTGACATCCGCATCCGCACACCCGTGTCAGTGATTTAACGACGCTCTCACAGGAGAGGGACTGCACGGGCTCTACACAGGAAGGAGGTTGGAAAAAAATATGAAATATGTTCTCTTCCTCCAGTCTCTGAAAGCGGCCGGTGATTGATTGGTTTCCCCAGCGAGCAGATCAGCGGGTTTTCTCTACTTTCTTACCGACGGTACCTTGCCATGCTGTTGGATCTCGTTAAGATGGCCAATTTCTCATTTCCAGAATTTGCCCGTGAAAACTCTGGATCCAGTTTCTAGGGGCTTTCGATTATCCCTTGAAAGGAACAAAGAGAATTTTGCTTGACAATTGCTCCCCCCGCCCCCTCCCCATTAAAAACATTAATAATCACTGGAAATAATTTTCCAGATAGCCACAAGAAAGGTGTAAATACATCCAGAGCCCTCCGGTGTTATTTCAAAGGCGGTTTTTAAAAGGCCAATAAAAGTGGCCGAGGAAGACTTGTTTCTGAGGAGTTCTCGCCCATCTCCTGCCGCAGATAAAATACTGCAGGCAAGGGCAGCACTGACAGTGAAATAAACGTTACTGCTGCTGGCTCCAGCGCGCCTCGGAGCAATCCGCAGGCACAAATAGCCGGCTTAAAAGTGACTGTCACTTACGTGAGGGTTGTTTTTTACCTCTCTTCAGAGAATCTCGGGCATATGCCGTGGGCTAATAACCAGTTTTCTTAGATGAATAAAGAGGATGTGTCGGAGTTTCTTTGCTGTCTTAATTAGAATAAAGTTAACACGCTAAAGCCATGTGGTCATCTGAGGCAACTGTACTCCTACACCTGCATCCAGATGCGGGTGGATTTGATGGGGGGGTGGGGGAGATGGAGGAGGGGGTCAAGATGTTTTGATTCCAGTGCCTTCAGCGCATACAAACGTAATTATTATTCTTTCTGCGGGAAAGGTACTGCTTTGTTCCAAAAGCAAATAGCTTGCAGAAGAGTAAATGGAATTTCTTTCCTGTGAGGGGAATATTTGCGTGTATTTCTCATCACATAAGGCCACATTTGATTTAACCTTAATGTAACTAGTGGTTTTCATTTCGACTTCAGCGTTTCCTTAAATGGTTTTTATGAAGTGGTTGCCTCTTACAGTTACCAACGTTTTTGAGGAAGAGTGGGGTGCGGCACAGAGTCCCTTGATGGTCACCTCGCCGCCGGTGCTACCTCTGAAGCAGCATTTTCCCGTGTCACGTCCACGATGAAATCATGCGACCGCCCTAAGAGCCGCGGTAGCTGTAAACTGCCCTAGAGCCCATGGCCGGGAGCCCTTCCCGCTTCCCTCAAGGGTGGGGGCTCCCTCCACCTCCAGTCCTCCCGCCCTCTATTGAGGATGGAGCACCAAGACGCTAGGGCAGCGGCCAGGTCCCTCTGTCCCGGATCCCAGAAAGCACCAGCTGGGCCGTGGGAGGCAGGAGATACCCCTTTTGCTCTCCACATCTCCCTCACTACACCCCGGGGAGAAGGGCTGGGAGACGATGCCGAGGGGATAAAACCCACGAAGCCTTTTACAGCGGAGATAACGAATATTTCGAGGCGTTGACCTCAAGGGGAAAGTCCCAGACAGTATGATCTCTGTGCCATTTTGAAGAAGCCCCTCTAATCACTTGGCTGCCTCTGGCTGTGTCCGCAGACAGCTGCTGGGCGGCTGCCCGCCGGGCTGCGGCCGCCGGCATAGCCCCCTCCTTCCAGCGGGGCCAGCGACCCCCGCCCCGGGCGAACAGCCCGGCACGCTCCCGCAGGGCAACATCTGCGAGGGTCTGCCCTTCCCGACCTGCTCCCAGCAGCGTTTGTCAACCCCTCGCCAGGCAGTTTATTCGGGGAGAAAACAAGGGAAGCTGGCGGAGCTGCCTCTGCGGGCGGCGGGGCAGGGGCTGGGGTAGGAAACGGGCGGCCGCCCATCGCGGCAACCCGCCCGGTCTCCTCTCGCTTCGTTCCGGTATCATTAACCTGCGGGTGAATCAACTGTTTGTGTGCACTCTCTCTCCCTCCCCTGGGCTGCTTTTTTCCCTGTTACTGATCCATCCTTCGTAAATCATTTATGGGGAACTAGGCACTTCTCTCCTCGCAGGAGCTTCCCTTGAAAAACTTTCCCATCTTAAGGCAAGCGCCTTTCCTTTGTTATCACGAATAATTGATAAAGGACCCCAACGTGCCTTCAAAAACCATCTAAACGGCTGCCGGGAACTATAGTCACTTGGGGTCACGGGGTGCTCCTGCCTTTAAAAGCGCAATACAGGAAACGATCAGGACCAAACCGGTTTAAAGAAACAGATAGTTTTATGTGGTTACCTGAAACCATAAATGGGAAACGCGGTCTAATTTTACAGGTTCTGGTATCGAGCGTTCAAGCTGACTTCTGCAGAGCCCTTTCCCCCTCCCTCTGATCAGAGAGCACCTGGCATTCTGCACTAAGGTTTCTGCGTTTTGTTGCTTCGAAAAACAGAGTGAAAGTGCATTGTACAAAAGAAAAAGAAAAGCCGTAAACCTCTTAAAACTCTGAATCGTCAGATTACGCCGGCACCACGCGGCTGTGAACCGATTTCAAGGGACGCATTAGAGACTGGTTTCTTTAGAGGTTCCCTGGCTAAACTATTAATTGTCAGGATTTCATGAAAGATTTGCAGACTTTACAATCATTTATGATCCGTGCAATAAAAACTCGGAGATATGGGCAAACTGGTTCAAGGTGTAATGCAAAAATGTATTAGGTGCCCTTGGCAACTATCTGTGGGTGCTGTTTGTGTTCTCCGAACACGCCCTTCGCTGCAATGAACATTTCTGCAAACCGCGGGTTGGGTTGTTCATTTCCAGAGCTCTGGAGGTTCACACAAAAGAGCTATAGATTTCAGACAGGGGAATCGAATGCTTGGAAACTCATTCTAGTCCCCCGAAGAGTTCAAATGCAAGTGAGATAATTACCCTTGACGAAAAGTAAACTTCGAGGGAAAATATATGCCTCTCCCCCTCGTAAATTAAAAGCCCGCCAGAGAGTAGGTCTGAGTGTTCAGCGCCGCAGTGCTCTCCTGACCCCCATCCAGGCGGAGATCACATTATTGTCCGCCACAGCAGAAGGCGGAGAGGAACCCCTCGAATCCCAAGAAAGACACCTCAAAGGGTATCGCCGGCCCTCCGACGATATCCTATTTAGGAGCCTCACAAGCGAGCACCCCAGGCATTTTAAAGATTATCCCCCTAAAGATCTTTGAAGATTATGCTAATGACTGCAGATTACACGAGTTTACTGCCAGAGCGGCCGAACAAAACCCGCCTCGTGGCGGCTGCCTGCGGTCATTTTCTGCCTCTCTTTTAAGATGATTTGCGCCTTCCTCCCTCGGCCGTTCCTCTCATTAGCAGCGCAGGGAGGCGGGGGCGCGGGGGGCTCCCGCTGCCCCGCTCTGTCTGACGGGCCGGGGGGGCTGCGGCGGCGGCGGGGTGTGCCGGGCCGGGCCGGGCCGGGCCGGGCCGGGCCGGGCCGGGCCGGGCCGTACCGTAACGGGCAGCGTCGCAGGTACGGGGGAGCCGTGCGAGACTCAGCCGTGCCACCTAGCGGCGCCGGGCCGCGCTGCCCGCCGCCTGCCGCCCGGCACCTGCTGCCCGCCGCCGCCCGCCCCACACCGCCCCCGCCTCCGGGCACGGGGAGCCCGCGGCGCAGCACAACCGCAGGGAGCCCGCAGCGGGAGCAAGGGAGGAGCTCCCAGCCGGCAGCCCGTAAGTCCGAAAGTGGGCAAAATCCTGCCAGCAAGTGCCAAGTATCACATGCGAGGCGTCCCACACGTCGCAGGCGGGAAGGAAACGATGGGCAGACTGGGTTTGACGCTGCCTGAATGCTTAGCTCAACCCCGGCCCCACCCCACTCCCCATCTTGATCCTTTCACTCCACAAACAGTTAGATAGCTAAGTAAGAGTGTAAGAGCCAGAATCTCCTTACCGTTTGCTTCACCTGAGTCATGTCAGTGGTTCTAGCAATTTGTTCTCCAAAGCACATCCTCTGGTCCTGCACATAAAGGGTGTGGAGCACATCATTGTCTAGGACATTGTCATTAACACACCTATAGTGAATGTGTGAGTGTATGAATCATATTCACCATGTTTATTCTTCTGATTAAAAATCCTGCCAGGCTGAAGCAGGAGTAAGCTCGGAAGCACAAATGCTCCACTGATGTAATGAGAACATATGTAATGGAAATTATTCCCCACCCGAAGACAGTAGCTGAATATTTGGAGATATAGTTTTGATCCTATTGCTGACCTCAAAACATATTCATAATATGCCCTATGCAAATTAGGATTAGTTTCGTTTCCTACCAAAATACAGTTGAGAAATGCATGCATGAACAAAAGATGAAAGGAAAAATGTTTAATGGTTATTGTAAGTACTTCAACATGTCATATGTAAAGCACTGATCACAGCAGATCAGCTAAGGATTTGTTTCTTGGTCTATGCATGTGAAGTGTGTTGTTCTGTGATTATTTGATGCCTATCATGTGATTTAGAATATACCTCATGCTTATCTACAAAAATAATCAAAAGGATGCATTTGCATGGCAATTTCAGCATGGGTATATATCTGCTAGTCTACATGGTCTGTGCAATATGGGCTATTCTGGAATGATACTAACTCAGTGGAGGCTTCTCCCTCTATGAGTATGCAGTGGTTGCTTTAGACTGCCTGTTTGATGATACAGGGAAATACCTTGGAAATTGTAGGATAGGTAAGCAGAGAAGATTGCTATTGAAAGAGATTTAAACAGTACTGATATGAGAATACAGCAAAAATGAAACTGGCTGCAAGAGAGATTAACAGGATGAGCATGCATCTGATACATAATTTGTACACAAAATAGTTCCAACTCATTGATTCAGTTAGAAGAGATTGAATTCAAAATGTAGGCATGGAAAAAGAAAATTATCTTTTACTGATAAGTGAGTATAATTCACACTGTGTATAGTGCTAAACAGTGTGTGCACATTGATATTGACAGTGTAGACATGGTGTATGAAAATCATCTTCTGCTGAGAGTTGGGAATAATGCAATCTCCATGACATCAACTGATGAAAACTTCTGTTTTCAGTCAGACTCTGTTGGGTAAAAAGCACTCTGGAACTCTAATGAACCTTTTAAGAAATTCCATTTCTGTGTTAATAATGATAGTTAAAATTAAGTGGTCTGTCTGGGCTATTTTTATGCTCACAATGATGCAGAGAAGACAAGACAATTCAATTTTTCCAAGGTCTTAAAGTTTGCCAGATTGTTTATAGCATTCCAGAGTGCATTGTTCTTGGCACTGAACTTAAAACATTGTAAAATAGGTTTGGAGCCCATTTGGGTGTTAAATTTTTTTTCAAAAGAATGTAACTTTTTCCCTTTGAAAATCACCACCTTTAAAGTGGAGGCACAGACTCATAGCAATACTCATGGTTATATTTCCTTTTTTTAGTGTTCTCTCACATTCTCCTCAATCCATGCAAACCACAGTGATTCATCTTCAGCTGAAAAGTGCTGCTTTAGGAAAATCTGGCCAACTCCTTCCTGATGGTTTCAGCTGAACTGGTTGCACTTTAACCAGTTCAGCACTATTGGCTCAGAAACACATGGTCGGGTCTTTAGTGCAGAAGAAGGCTCAAATCTTGGCCATAGGAGCTGAAGCTGAAGGGATGAAGCAAGGTGAGTGCTGAAGTACTTGGCCAGTCCCACCTTTGCTCCAAAAACTTCTTAGGTTGTCCACTAGCTAGCTTAAAGCTGCCAGTTCCTCACATTTGCTGCCAACTGTGTCAAAATTACATCAGCTTGTTTCCTGTTAGATGATTCCAACAGTACTGGGCATGCATGCAAGTTATGATAGGAGATCTGAGCAGGAGGTATAATGTTTAAAACACAGATCAAAGGAGGTCTGGCAGCTTGCAGCAGAAGGTAAGTGGCTGTATTCTGGGTAAACTATAGTGGTGGAGATGTTGAAGGTATAAGAACTAGATGATCTTTAAGGTTCATTCCAACCCCAACCATTATATAACTTTAGTCATCCCTGAGGAGAATAATCTCTGTCTATCTTCAAGTTCTGAAGTTAACAAATCCAGAAGGGGCAGGCCCTTTCATAGGTACCTCAGCCTTTCATGTGGTCATAGAACTACCAAAGCTATGAAGAACCCAGAGCAGTGATTTATGTATATTCTTCATACTCTGTACAGAGCTCAGCAACATTCAGCACACCTGATCAAACTCTATTGTGTTAAGATTTATCTTAATAATATGAGCCTATTTTTATTTCTAAGACAAGAAAAATGGAGAAGAATGGCATTTTGCCATTTCAGTAGTTATTTTTAAGACTGCTCTTTAATATAGCTAGAGAATAAAACTCTGCATTTTCATTTTCAGAGAGAACCATGTGAAATAATTTAGGCTCCCTTAAGTCTAACCTAGAGCATCATTGCAGTATGGGCGTTCTTACATTCTAGATGGTGAACTTAAAATTGCAATTTATTTAAATATTTTGCATAAAACTAAAAGCATAGTGTAAAATCAAACATCACTTAAGGTTGCAAAGAGACAATAAATTTATTTACTAAATAACTTGTAAAATTTAGTCACTAACCCCATGAAATATACTGGGTTTGCCATAAAAATAACAGCACCCCATAAATTATTTCACACTATATAAAATAATACTATTACTTCTCAGAGTGTTTTTTCATACTGATGTGTACATAGGCATTTTCTTTCGTGTAATGGAAAAGATTGATGCATGTTTTTACCAGTCTGACAGGATGTAGTAGGATGTTTTAGTGAAGTGCTCAGATTGGCTTTTCCTAGAAAGTTTGTATGTGGTATGGTAGCATGCTAACACGGATAAATTTTACAGTATTCACCTTTTCCTGAGAAAAGGAAACAAAAAGACCATTTAAGTCCAGATGATGTGTTTGTTAGAAGAAATGAAATGCATCAAACAAGATACCTGTTTTAAGAGTTATTGGCCTGCCTCTATAATACAAAAGATGTAAACCAAAAGAAGCCTGCTGGGAAAGAATACTTTGAAAAGAAATTTTCTCCCCAGTATGGAATTCATTGGATGCTCTGAGAAATAATTCCTTGGGAAACAGCTGCTTCGCTATTGTCTCTGCGACCATCATCACAGAGCAGCTGATTTTTCTTTGAGGGATGTTCTATATACATATTTATACATTTTTTTAGGTTTACTACTTCCTTTGCTTTCTCAGTAGACTTATTGTATGATATTTTACCAAGTTTCTAGGCTCACTGTGTTCCATTTACTTATTAATGTATCTAGCATAATGGGATGTTCCTCATGTTGTAACATATAGAACTTCTGGAAAGAAGGCCAAAAACAAATAGGAAAGAGACTCCCTAAAGATGAAACAGCATGCTCCATAGGTCTAGCTCAAGAAATCAGTGCTACAAAGCATGCATGGAAGAAGATCCAATACATATTTTTTCAAGTGCTTGATATGAACCATATGCACTGCAACCAGGGCCTGTCTTGCATCTGAACTACTGGGGTACACCAGATTCATCTTCTGTTACTGTGTTTGAGCCTCACGGCTGCAAATGTCTACTATGAAGTGAACTTCAGACTTTCTTCTGTATTGGAAGCATCTCTTCCCAATACCATTCATCATATAGTGTTGTATGAAACAGGGAAGGGGATTCAGAAACATGAAACTTAATTGAGCCCTATGACTGAAGAAGGTATCAGATGAAGCTTCTCAAGGAATCTTGTTTTCAAAAAGTCTCTTATCCTGACTAGTAAAGGGGCAAAAGTGACCAAAGTGAGCTACCACACTGAATAGGCTTCCAAAAGAAGGTCTTTCAAGGGAAATCAACTATTTATATGCTTTAAATTCACTGCCATTGTTCAAACAGGTAAATTTACACCAATTCATTTCTATTCATGTTTCATCTTGTTTTTTGACAGGGTAAAAATGTGTAGTGAAACACATGTATGCAGCCCTCTTGTGGGCCTTAATTACAGGAGTTGTGCTAATCACAGAGGCAGAAGACCTGTATATGCACATAACAACTGGAAGAGGAAATTCTTTTAGTATATGAATCTCTTTTTTGTGCTTTAATTCAAAAACCCTAATTATATTTTTAATGGAAGGAAACGGAGAGAAATTACATATTTTCTCCATTTTATTACTTTGCATGTAATAATTTTAACAATTTGAATTCCAACTCTCTACAATAGTTTATGTGTCTTGTATTTTGTGAGAGTGTATAAAATGTAAACTCTATTTCTCTGTAAATGTCAGGAGAGTATAAATCAATAATAGAGTGGTAACTGTGCAATTAACTCCTGTCACCCCTGTACCTTCACATTAGCATCACTGAGAATGATCTTACCCTTTCAGTGACCTCAGTAAAAGCAATAACATCCTTTTCTGCTAAAGTTAATTTTTTTAAGTGAACCTAAAGCTCCTGAAAGGTGATAGATTGACAATCCTGTAAAGTGAAGTTCCTTATTTGGTCATTGACTATGGGTAGTATGTATTTCCACAAATTATCTAGCGATCCAACCCTCTCCCAGAAGGATAAGAATGGAGTCTGGTACTTCTTCTTTCACCCATTTCATTGAGGCATCACAACTTGGATGTCACTTGTCAGGGTAGTTTCTGATGCAGTTGCTGTCAGTTAGCAAGCAGAGTTGGAATTCCAGTTCCTTTTAATTTACTGTAATCGCTATTGAAAGGAGGTCGATGGCCACCACAGACACGTGGTTGTAGGTTCTGTATCTTATCCCTTAAGCTGCTTCATTTGCAAAATGGCGCCTAATAGCAGTCCAAAATGCATCAGGAAATCCTTAAAACAACTAAGAAAGTTAAATGCAATGTAATAACCTTCTGTCAAGCTGGTAGTAAGATTTTGAAAGCTGAAGTTTTGGCAGCTTTGTGCATTACTGGGAAAATGAAGAAAATTCAGCAAACAGGCAAGTGCAAGATAATTTAATTACTCTTGCAAGTGTATCTTCATGTATTGATTTAACATCATAGTAAAATCAGTTCTAATCAAGTCTTTGTATATTTGCCAGAATTCTGAAAGGTAGTTGCACTCTGAGCCTTGCAAATGCAAGGATTTTCACTTGCCCTCTCTGCCACAGATCTCAGCCAAAGACAGAAATGCCTCTGTGCCTCTCTCTCTTTCCTGTCTAAAATGAAAATGCCCTGAAGTGTTCCAGGACTGTCTGGATGGCACTTTGAGCAGCTTGATCTAGTAGACACTGTCCATTATCTTTGAGGTCCTTTCCAACCCAATACTTCCATATTTCAGAACAATATATAGTACAAACAAATATACAGAGAATATGAACTGTTCTGGTACACTACCAGTAAGGGAGTCAGATATGAAGCTGAGGTAAGACCATGCCAGGATTCACCCTTTGATGGTTGAAGGGTTTTTCTTTCCTTGAATGTAGGTGCAGAGAAACATCTCAAGAGCAATTGAAATGACCCCTGTTTCTGATTAATCTCTTTGTAGGTGTACTTCTGTATTTTCATGGCCACATGGACCAGCAGACTGCACTACATAAATTCCCCTTTTGTTCTCCATTAGTCAGTGATGTAGTTGCAACCAGAAAAGAGCTTGTCTTCTGCTTTCTGCCTCAAGCAAACAGTTTTGCCATGAACATTGTCCTCTATTTTTTTAAGGGGAAGGTGACGGGTTTTGTCTCTCATTTCAATCTTTTTTGGAAAAGAGCCCAAAAAGGTACAACCAATGGAGTATTTAGTGGGAGCAAGTTTAGGCCCTTGGACTGTGTCTATACTAGGAGGTGTGGGTAAGACAGGAGGTAAGGGTCTTATTTTTTTTTTTCCCTATGGTTTTACAGGAAGGAAACCTGAGAGGTTAGGCTGGAATAAGCTACAGTGCTATCTATGTTTTCTACACCACCTCTCACTAGACAATGAAATGAGAAGAGCTAGAGGATATGTTGGAAATACTGTACATAGTCATAAGGCCTTGTAGTCTTCCCATAATAATCAAGTCCTACTATTTTCTTTACAGTGAGCTGTTCATTGCAGCTCACTTAAGACTGAGCCTGGTTCTTTGACATGTGACAGGGGTCATATGATTTGGAGAGAGGATGATAGAATTCTTTTAAATGTTGTAGGGATTCAGGCATATCTTTTATTAAGTGTGTTGAAGGATGTGTTTCCAGCCCTTGTGATAGTTTTTAAAAGATTTTCCCTTTGTTTAGTATAATATTTTCTTATCTGGGATGGGAAATGCTGCAGTGCCAGGTTACACTGATGGTTTTCCTGTGGAATGCCTTCCTGGGCTGCCTTCAGGACATTTGCATATAGGGCATTTCTTCTTACATTTATATCCAACTGCTCCCCAGTATGCTATCTCATTAATTGTACACTGGAAAAAGGAGAAGGAGAACACTGTGACCTGTGTATGTGTAGTACTTAGTGAGAACCTAGGGAATTATTTAATGAATTAAATCACTTCAGATATTTCTTCCACATTCTTGAATAGCACACCAGATCCCATATGCCTGTAGAAATTGCTATAGGGCTCAGGTGGTCTCTCATTAGCGATAATGTCACTTAATTTCTGCCATCTTTATGCTGGAAGTACATTCAAATAAAGCTTGATGGCATAATTCTCTGTGGCCGTAATTAACAATTGAGGCAGAGGTGGGACAAGAAGCCACATGTGAGTGCAGAAGAGATCCATGTTGGTGGCAGACATCACAGTGTTTACCCAGCGGCAACAAGGTAGTGAACTCAGCTGTCACTGGCAGTACTCCCTTTAGGGACAAAGGTAATATTAATTAAAATTCACTATGTGCAAAAGGGCCATTCCTAATGAACATGTACTGATGAGATGTTTAGCTATGTCTCTTGCATCTTCAGAAGCATTAGAAATAGCTTTCATGAAAGGCTTCTATTCCCAGGTTGTCAATTTTCCTGAAGATTTTCAGTCACTATCACTGATTTCTATGTGGAACCACACAGTGACAGGCAGAACACACTAAAGTAGAAATTTTATTAAAAGTATTGTTATTTTGCAAGAGAGATTCAGCTTGAGTTTTTGAATGGTGTTGTCAGTACTCGGGTGTCAAAATAGCTTCCCCCTTCTTTTCAGCAGGTCATGGGAGGTGGAAGAGATGGCTAGAGGTCTCGTCCAATCTCACATGTTCTGTGAGTATATGATAATTTCTGCATTTCTGTGAAGGAAAACTAGTATGATAAATATGTATGAGCAGAAATGAGTTAATTTCATATGAAATGTAATGCTGCCAAAGTCAACAGTAAGATTCCTTTTGCCTTCAAGGGAAACAAAATTACTTTTGTTTGTGTTGTAATGTGATTTTTTTGCACTAAATCCATTATAGAATGTACAGGCAAACATTAACATACAATTGTAACAATTGTTTATCGTAACTCCACCCTGACATGTAATGACAGCCATAGGAATGGTTTAACTTATGAATCTTCTGTAAATACTTGCTCTGGTTCAGCACCAGGTCATATTGCAGCCAAAGAATCCTATTACATCTGTCTTTATCTTTTTTGCTATGGCTATGAAGCTGTCCTCAGAGCAAGACCAGACCCGAGTATTTTAGCACATTCTTGGACCCCACATTCCAGGGTGTGCCTGTTGTGCTTTCACGGCAGAGATCTGCAAGGCTGCTCAGCGTAACCCTCCTGCAGAGCAGCCTAGAATAGTCACAGGCTGAAGGGAGTCTGTGCGCGTGAGAAGGCAAGAAATCTTCATTTGGCTTTTCCAATGGCTAAGGGGGACACACAAGAAAGCTGGAGAAGGACTTTTTAAAGGGCCATGAAGTGATTGGACAAGGGGCAATGGCTTTAAAATGAGGGAGGATACATTTAATTTGGATATTTGGAAGAAATTCTTTACTTCTCTGGGGGTGGTGAGGCACTGGAAGAGGTTGCTCAGAGAACCTCATCTAGCAGAAGGTGTCCCCACCCATGGCAGTGGGCTTGGAACCCACGTGGTCTTAAAAGTCCCATCCAACCCAACGAGTCTTTGAAAAGTAATTGGGAATATTTGCATATCAGCTGGAATAATTTACATAACCAAATGGAGTTAAGCACTTGGCAGCTACCAAAATTCAGTGAATTCATGCAGCACCTGAGAGAGTCTGAAAATTCTCTCTGCGTGCCCCAGTATTCCTGCTCCACCCTGCTGAGTGTGCTGTATAAGTCTAGACACAAGGATATAACCTAAGCAGTGAAATCAGCTTGTTTATTAAGTTGTCAGTGTTTTAGACAGAATTTTAGGTTTCACCTTTGCCAAAATAGTGTGAGGCCTGGCTGAAAAGATTGTCGCTCTCAAAGAAGATATGCAAAGTCACTGTCAAAGGGGGCGTTTTGATCACCTGCCTTTCTCACAGTGAGCGCTAGATGGCCATCTGGCCTTTTTCTTTTTGCCATGTTAAACCTTATTTACGATATAGCCCCTGTGGTGTTCTGAATGACTATAAATAATATCACATTAGGAAATTATTCAGGAAAATTTAGCCCACTTTAGACTGATTGCATCAGTGTCAGAAATACACCATTTTTTATTGTACCTGATAACTACACCCTGTGGTCTATAAGAGATGCAGTAAAACTAATTTTAAAAAATATATTTTTATGAAGAAAAGTAAATTTTCTGATAAAAATCCCTAAGTGACATTTCTAGGTGCATTCTGATGTAACATAGCTTATTTCCATGAAGTAAGACTGCTGCATGGTATAGGTGAATGTTCACAAATCTGTTTAGTGGCAATCCGTAAATTAAGAGGCATTTCATATCTATCAGACTATAAGATGATCTGAATACTGTGGATAATTTGCATTCTCAAAGCCTAGGAATCTTTGAGAAAAAAGTCACATTAAACAGAACTGTTCAACATGCACATAATTCTAGGACAAGGTTTGCATTATCATTTTACAATGCATATCTTCTTTTTAACAACAGTAAATTCTTCAGATTTATTTGTAAAACTTGAATAATTGCAAAGGATTGATGGAAATCATTATTTTGGTCACATTTCTGTAGAAATAGCATAATTTTCTTTCATTGAAACAGCAATATGGTTCCTAAATTCCTAGGAACAAACATGAACACTAGTCCTTCTGTTTTCAACAATGCCTTGGACTTCCACAGGTTAAATAAAGTTTTTACACATTATTTTTTTTGACCCATGCTTTCACTGTCTCTGATAGAAATAGCAGAAATTTTCCATCATCTGGTTTTGGTTCATTTTACAGTAAGAGAGAACCTTTATGAAAATGGTAGATCCATTGCCCACTGAAATTAAATGCAGAAATGAATAGCAAAACCTTATATATAATTTGGAAATACCCAATAAGTTATAAAAGAACCTCTATCTCTAGAATTATGTATTGAAAATCTCCTTCTCTCTTACAATTAAACATTACAAAAAACAACACACTATTTATTTATAGAAAGCCTACTGTAGATTTTGGGACAGCCTATTGAATTTCTTTGATATTACTTAGATCACTGCACAAACCAGTATTGTTTAATAATGAGGTTTATTAAGTCCTCTGAAATTGTGTTAAAAATACTATCCTTGCTGATGTAGAAGATGTGTACACATTTTGTGACTTCTTTGGCTGCAAATTAGTTTAGATAGACTTTTATTGGCAGAGTAACATAAATACTGGCATTGCGACGTGGGATTAAATATTCATTTCTTATTTAGGATACTACTGGATACCTATATGAAATACTGTCAATATGTGAGATCTTTATGTTCTGCCCAAAGATTTGAGACACATATTCTAAACAGCTTTCTGGATTTTAGGCAGATGGCTTGTCCTTCGTTTATGTTAGCCTTGAGTGGTGGATCTTTATTGGCCATAAATTTCTGGCACTCTTATAGTGCAGCTGCTTCATGTTTAATATTTGGATGGCAGAATGCTCAATAGTATTGAAAGCCAAGGAATTGGATTTGAGTTTAATGCACTGCTTATTACTCTCAAAGAGCTATTTATTTCAGGGGGGATCAACTATGTATGAGGGCTCTTATATCAAACAGATGAGCAGTTCTTTGCTGTAGATAGGACAAATCCTTCTTTTAAAATCTTCAGGGCATATACAATGCTACCCCAGGTAGTTCCCATTACCTTCTAATGGGTAGGTCTGGACTCTTGAATTTGGCGTGTTCTCAAAATATGTTAGGCAGCTGTGAGTGGCTTTCAGTCAGATTCCAACACATTTCAGCAGGCAATCCTAACCTGGTCCTTTTTCCACCCTTCTTCTACTTATAGCAGAAGGATGGCCTAGATGGCTTCCTGAAGTTCCTTCCAACCTGCATTATTCTCTGATTCAGGAATTTTATTTGTTTTCCTGAAAAATATTTTGAGGCTTTTTATGATTTCCTACCAGTCCTTACCTTTTCTAGCAATGATTTTCTGCTTGCTCTGGGAGAAAGCTGGAGTAATGGTTTCTAGGCACCAGGCTCAATAATAAGTGCAATGTCATTTGCAGACATAAATTCGCAGGAGACTGTAGGTAGATTATTGGTGAGTGAGAGGTAGCGACTCTAGAGCAAATCCTTCATTCAGAAATTAAGATTTTCTACTGGTGGGCACCATAAGTGTAAGAGTTGTATGTTTGATAACATAGAAATAAGCTTAACTGTCAGGCATCCCTCCCTGCAATCTTGATAATTAAATGTAACTAGTGCAAGTGTGCTTGAATTTCTTTCAGTAGGTGTATTCAGTAAAAGTGGACTATGATAGGACTTTACAAGAGCGCTGTTACTAAATGAGCTCTGATTACTCTGCTAGGGCAACTGTTTCCATGGCTGGTTGCCTGAGAAGGAAGATCTCTAACAAGCTATGACAGGCACTGTACTGTCAAACATAATGACTTCTAGAGGGTAGAATCAACTGCTTGCTTGCTTCCAAGATCATAACTTTTCCAACTGCATATTTTTTGAATAGCTTGCCAGAGAGATGGGTATTGTAAAGAAATTTGCCAGATCCTTCTTGCTGTTTCAAAGTTCTTAAGGGCCTTTGGAAAGGCACCAGCATGTCCAGCAGCCTTCTATAGGGTAATAACAGCAAGTCCTTGTTTTGTCTCCTGTACTGGAAAGGGGACTGAAAATATAAAGAATGTTTGACAGTTTGACATGTTTTAGCAAGTTGTTTATAGACTTGACTTTGACAGGAATTATTTACTGGAACCTTCGTGTTCCTGATGTTTATAGGATTTGGATTTACTTGCAGTAGCTTCTGAATGTCTTGATTTGCAGAATCAATAGGTGGAAGGTTATGCTGACTTTGCAGAGTTGGTGACCTTTGCAATGTCTTGCTACCATCTTTACTGCAAGTTCCTATTTGGCTCAGAGTCCTCTTCCTGGTGACGTAAGAGAAAGAAATTAAGCCTAATGCAAGCCTTTAGAAGGAATAGGAAGCAAAATATGATTTTTTGGTGATATTTCTAAAATGTTCTCATTTTGCATTTTCCACTAACCTAGTAATCAGACTGTAAACTGACAAAAATTATGGATTTTGGCCCTTTCTAGTAAATTACAGAATAAGGCCTTGTGGTAAACAGATTGTGTATAGAGCAACACAGAACATAAAGTAAAATTATAACAAAGTTTGAGGTCCTAACCTAGAATGTTCCTTGGTTTGCTTCAAAATAACCATTACTTTTTTCTGGAGAGACCTGAACATAGTTTTTCTTCAGCACTGGTGATATCTCCATGGTTTGTGTGCATTTTCAAATCACTGATATTGTGGCAAGATGGTTTAATAAACTCACAGTGTTGTGGCCATTGATTCCATATGGAATGTATTGCATGTTTTCCCCTCATGGAGATAACAGGTTGTAGGTACAGTCATATTTATTTCTATAAAATGGATTACTTGGGCAGATTTCCTGAACCTGCAATTTACCTATTCACTATTCACGAAGCACTTGACAATAGTATTATATGCTCATCCTGAAATGAAAGCCTTCAATCCCAGTTCAGTTTTCTGAAACACAGAACTCAGTGTTTTCATGGTCCCTGAAAGCTCACTTTTTCTTTTTTTTCCCCCCACGATTTTAAGTATATCACCATATGTTCCATATTCCACTTCAGGATGCATTGGGACAGGTTTATTTAGCTGTTTTAAGTGAAAAACTTTGAGAATGCTCCTCTATTTTTAATTATCTATACTACAGCCACATAGCTGAAAAATTTGACACACAAAACATATTACAGGTATTTCTAGTAAACATTATACCACTTCATTAGTGATGATGCTAGCTGAAAATTCATAGCTGAGATATAATTGATATATAACTAAACAAGCATTATCATGTTAGTAAAGAGTTAGGGAAACTTCTTTCTGCTTAAAGAATGTCCAAACTTTCATGAAAACTAATATAATTATTGACAGTCTGAAATGTTTGAGGTATAATTTGACTTGGTTTTCCCAGTTAAATACTCAGGTTTTATCAAATTAACTCTCAAACTAGTTCTGAGACGTAGCTGCTTTGCTAAGTGTGTGCATTGAATCTCAGAGGTAAATAAAATTTTTGGCTGCGCTATCCAAGACTCCCCCTGAGTTTATTCACTGTCTGAACAGATGCTGTTATCACAGAGAAGTACCCTAGCAGAGCTGGCCAGACTACTATTTGGTTTTAATTGCATGTTTCCAGCTAGTTACTACAAACATTGAATGACAATGTGCTGTGATTTTTTTCTACATCCAAAGACTGAAAAATGCAATATACGATAAAAAAGATTTTCTTTTTCTTCTGTGCAGTGAATTATATTTTGTCATGTCAGTGTGGAAAATCTCTACATTCAGATTATATTTCCCTATTTAATATTTATTGTAAAAATTATTCAGTTTATTTTATGGTCTATTTCTCTTTGTAGTATTCAGCTTAAAAAATATAGATGTTTACCTTGATATATTTTAGAGGTCATAATATTTGTCAGTCATAGGCATTTAAAAGCTTGAAATTCCAGCTTTTCTGAGGATAAGAAGATCAACTTTTTAGCAATATCTGTGGCAAACTAAAGCCTAACAGACTGTAATCATATATCAGTGTAAGCTCATACCTAGCCATTTCTACTTTCCAGTACGAAGTATATAGATACAAAGTAAGGAGCAAAGCAGCACTGGGAAGGAATATTTGTATCCAATCTACCAGTTATTCAAACATTTACAATAAAATTTCCATCTTCCTCCTGTCAGACGTAAATAACCCTGGGTTTTGGAGCATGATTTTTAATCTAAATAATTTTCTTGATCCACCTCACAAAGCAGACTCATGAAGAATTCTGTGGGCAAAACTGATATGACACACTGAGATGTAGGATAGGAAAAACTAGTAAGAGACAAAGGGGTTGGGGATGAGAGCTTTAAAAGTATCCATCTCCTCTAATAACACATACTGGAGTGCTTGAACATACTTTGTTCAAGGGCCTTATGAAATATTAATGGTATTATAGGTTAAGCTGCCTGTGGAGCAAATAATACTCTTTAAGAAAAAATGGTTGTAGTAAGAGCATGACCACCACTACTCTCAGTCATGAGAACATAGACCATGATGTGTCCTCTCCTGAGCAGAAAACACTGATGCAGACTTTCTTCCACTGCTTGCAAGGAATGTGCTGTGTCAAAGCAGTTCCCCTACACTGTCATAGGAGGTGTCTGTCACTCACAATGCTGAGCTGTCAGTTTCCCAATGCGACCTTCATAGAACATGCAAGCTGTTTCAAGTGACAGTTTCCGCTGTATCTCTTAAGAATTGACATACAATCCCTAACAGCCTAACTTCCCAAGAATGGGAAGTTTTCATATCACGTAAAGTGCTATGAACAAGACTGAGAAACTCATGGACAACTGACAGGTAGAGGGAAAAGATCTTGTATCATACCCATACCAACTTATTGACTCAGTCCCATCATGATGTTTTCTAGGAAATAAATTTTTCTTAAGACTTCCTTCTTGGAAGGCCTTCCACTAGACTTTTCTCTTATGACCTTCAGCAGTAAAAGGAAACTTAATTAATTCTTTTTACTGAATTCATATGTATAAATTATTATTTATAACTAATTAAAACTATTTATACAAGAATAGGCAATCTCCTCTTTTTTTCCCTATGTCTTCGGATGCATGCATTCTTCCTTTGAAATCTCCAAGGTTTCAGAATTTCCTGATCCATCACTCTCAGGATAAAACAGCATAACTGAGCTACAGGGAAAACATCCCCCAGAGTAGGAGAACTGGAGGAAAAACATTGCAGCATCACCACACTATCTCTTGCTTTACAAGTTTTGACATATGCTCCCCAATTATTTATTTTTATCATCCTTTACCTCTTGGAAACCATTTGCAATTGAAACATCCCTGGGCCACCTAGTCATTCTGAAATATGTCCATCAAGCAGCACACTCTTTCTGCTTATTCAAACTGTGTGTCAGTTTTAAATCTTGTTTATATTAATTGCTGATTATATTAATTATTATGGATTATGTGCGTGGATCAAATTCACAATAGTGCCAAATATAGGATCCTAGAAAATTCAGGCTGGAAGGAATCCCAAGAGATCTGTCATCATGACTAGCTCAAGCTGGGCTCAGTTATAAGGTCAGATCATGGCTTTAACCATTTGGGTGTTGAAAACCCCCAGAGATGGAAATTGTAAAACTTAATTGGTTTTATACCAACTTGTTTTATACTATGACATCCACAAAGTGATGATTTTTTTTCCTTCTGCCCTGTATTTTTCTTTCTTGTTTCGGCTTGTGTCCATCATCTCTCATGTTCCAGTCCTTCACAGCTGCAAAGTGCATTATTCCATATTCCTGTTCATCTTGTTGGAAGGATGCTATTAGACCCACTTGAAGGTAAAGTTCTCTTCTCCTAAGATATTCTTCTCATTCCTCAGCTATGCTATTTTCTCTTGCTGTCAAAGCAAATTAAATTACAGGAAACCTCTGTCATGGGCAAATCTACCTCTTAACCAGGAGTGGTTAAGAGTAAAAATAATAGGTCAGTGTGTCAGCTTTCCAAAGGGGGAAGGGCTAAATGTCTCAAGTAGAGACTGCAAGTCCTGTTGTGGTGAAGGAAGAGACTCCACAGAAAGTCATGGCCATTTGGAGCATTTCTGAAAATATCATAATCCTCATAAGTACAGGTTTGAAGAAAGGCAGTGAGAAACATGCTGCAGAGGGGGATGATCTGTGGGGTTTTTTTGTTGTAACATTTGTCACTCATGACTTAACTGTTACAGAGCATGGGCATAGACTATCGCGCTTATTACTTACTGATGGGCCTATGCTTTCTGTCAGTGCTCTGGTCTTTTTTGAAGCCTTTTGTAATTTTGGGCTCCACAACATTTGCGGTATTTATTACCATGATTTAATTTTTTTTCTCTGTGAAATCACTTGCTTTGTATTTAAAATTATTTGTTTGCATGCTGCTTCCTCATTGCCAGCAAAAGTTTTAGTCATCATTCATTTTAATGATGCTTTACTACAGCCTTCCTTAACTGTCTTTTCCCAGTTGAAGATTCCTAGTTTACATAATTTCTCTTCAGCTGGTCAATAATACTGACTATATTTTCTTTCTAGTTTTTCTAATACTACTGAAACCTGTTCACAGTGGACGTACTCTTCAAGGTGTTACACCAATGCAGACTTGAACAGTGATATTCATTATTATACTTCCATTTTTAAAGGTTGTACACATTTTTTGATAAGTGAAACACATTACACATTATACATCTTTTTTGATAAGTGAACCTTAAAATTCTCATCAGCTGGAAAATGCTATTTTTCCCTTTCATTAGTGCTTCAGGTTTATTCCTTTGCAAGCTGCCTTGATTAATTCTATTATCTCTGCTCAAATGAATGTTTTTGTGTGTCTTCCAAAACTCACTTTCAGTTTCATAATCCAAACTCTTTAGGCATGATGAATGATTCCATGAGAAATTATCAATCTCATTATTTTAAAACCCTCTTTTAAATTATTTCTACTTAAGCTATTGTAGAACATCAATATGACAGGTTTTTCCCTAGGATTTTGTCTTTAAATTCCTTTTGTGTTACCCAAAATGAATCTCAAGCAAATTCAGTGGTTTTATTCATACTGCATAACAAAACAGGCTTTTGGTAGTTTAACTGTTTTATTCCAGAAAAGATTCTTTAGCCTCAATATGAAGGCCCTCCAGCTCTGAGCCATGCTGCTTCCAGACAAACAAATCTTCTCTAGAAGCCCAGCCTTTGGCGATCTATGGCAGTTTTTAGATAGATGAGCCTCTCAAACATTGCAACATTACTTTTGAACCTCACTTACATGGCTTGCAAAATGTTACACTCTCAGGCACGGGGCTGTTTCAAGCAGAACTTCCATTACCCTCGATATCTAAAAATAAACAGTCTCTCGAAAGACGCAGAGGTCTGCGACCCCGAGATGTATAAAAAGTCTCTGCTTCGGCCCACACAATCGAAGGATGAGTCAGAGTTCTTCAGTTTTCGGCCTCAGAGGCGTTTATTATTTCTTATCTATAAAAATTTTCCTCCTGCCCTGCCAAGATCCATCCAGCAGGACAGTTCCAGGCACACTGCCTGCCCCCAGTTTTAGTTTTTGTACTAAAAACTACGTATAACATGTTTACAATTACTTTCCAATACCTACCACCTATACTAGACAGTGAGCTTCTACTCTAAACCAATCTAAAAGTGCCAACATCACAGCAGAAGATGGAGGCAGAGAAGAAGACGAAAGGCTAGACACGCCCAAATCCCTCCATCTTGCCCCCAAAACACCCATTCTAAAAATCCCAAAATCTACTTTTTCACCCAGTGATAATTTTATTATTACACGAATTAAACTGCTGTAGCTTGGAGGTCTTCATACAAAGCTGGTAATTTGCTTCACAGGTCATAATCAAACCCACAGGTGTTCTGGCTCTGTGCCAGGGTCTCTAAGCCCCCTGGCAGGGGTCCCAGCAACTCTGGACACCCAGAGGGATGTCCTGAATTCCGACAAGAGTCTGGACAACTATCATTGCATCTAATCCAACTCTGAGAGAGCAAACTGTTGAGCTACAGAGGACTCTGGGGCAGACAATGAGCTCCTCACCTCTCACGCAAATTCTGATCCATAAAGGCAGGCAGTTTTGACCTTACACTCATTCATAACTGCTTGCATTTGCTCTGTGGCTGTTTTAATTAATGAGCTTACTGGGTCTTATCACATGAAATGACAAGCAGAATGTAATTTGTTTTGTCTAAAAACTGAAGGTAGTCATAATTATTTTTGAAATTTTTTTTGAAAGTTTAATCTAGTAGAGTTTTAAAAAAATTTCAACAGTGTCATCTGATCTTTTTTTTTGGGAAGGTTTGGATACAATTTTCACCAGCTAGATCTGAATTAGTTTTACCTAGAGGCTTTCAATCACTCAGCAGAATATCCACTTTGAAGCAGCGACAATTATCAAAATATCCAGTAAAACAAAGGCTCCCATTCCTTCAAGGACAGAGAAAAAAAGACACTTAAATTTACACTTAACCTACTTTCACCTAACTAATAAAATTAAATACAAATACACTCCAAACCAAAATGGAGATAAAAATAAGAATATGAATATATAGGAAAAGGAAATTAATGCATTCTGTTTTCAAAAGTTCTAGCACTATGAGAGTAAACAAATAAAAAACATCAGGAGCTAAGCTCCATAACTTTTTAAAAAGTCCTTAAGATGTTAAGAAATTGTACTCAGTGTTAGAACTGGTTTATTTTTTCATAATGTAACTGACCTATGGGAAATTCCCAGGGGATGAAATAGGTTCTGCTGCACTTGTTGTTTCTTTTATAATCAGGAAAAGAAGCATTATAAAATGCTATAACTCTGGGCTCAGAAGTTTGCTGCTCTAATTAAAAAGTGGATGTTCTCAATGTTTTGCCAAATAAAGCTCTTTTATAACAAATAACCTTTTGATGGGGAAACCACACTGTTTGGACACCAAAACGTAATTTTCAGGCTTATCTTGAGTGTGTGCCATGGTAAATACAAGCTAGAGCTTCTTGCCTTTCCTCTCTTTACTGAGGAATCAGACGTATTTCAGCAAACAGCTTGTACAAATATTCTACTGTAAATGTAACTGAAGTTTGGGGTGACAAATTCTCTTCTAATAACATTTTTGGAAGGATTACACACAGTCTTACATTAGGGAAATGGTTCTATAGGATAATGTTGTGGCACATTTTCTGATATTAACATACATTTGCACTGCTTTTGTTTAACAGCCACAGAAAACCTCCTTTTGGGCTGACTTTTTTTTTTTTGGCCTTACTCTAATATCTTTTCTGCTTAATTTCTTTTTTTCAAGTTTGAGGTTATTCAGGCAAGTTTTATTTGAATTGAGCTCAGAAAACTCAGTAACTATGAGGGATTTTAAAAACACAAAAAATGTAGGTGTTGATAGCTATGGGCTCAGTCCCAGTCTTACTAATGTTAATTTGACAGTGTTTTAAGTAACTGCAATATCAGTCCATAAACAGAGTACCCACAGGCAACACAGTAGTGGTGACAGAAGCTGTAGCATCCTAGCTTACAAACCTTGGTAAGGGGAAGGTAGAGGTGAGAGGGGAAGGGGGAGAGATGGCTTTCCTCTGTAGTTCTTCACTCCTTTCCATCAGCTTTGGGCAGTGTATTTAAGACATGGCCATTCAAATCTAATGCCATGTGAGTTACAATGTAATATGGAGCTTCTCTCTTGATTTTTTTTTGTTTGTTTGTATTCTCAGATTCCTTAGTTTGGTTTGATTCAGTCCTGAACACTGAATTTCCATTAGTAAGTAAGCTGAATACAAAGTTCAAAGTTGTCTTGACAAATTACAGAGGGTCTCCTTGTGATCACTGGAAGGCAGGAACTGACATTACATTTTGAGAAGCACTCAGTAGCTTGCAGATTCTCCTCTGGAGTTAGTAAAAGTGAAGAAGAGCTGGGCTACTAATACAACAACACACCACCAACATCAGCTAGGTAACCCCAGTTCATGGTATTGTCACCCACCCAAGATCTTTATCACC
Organism: Fringilla coelebs; assembly: GCF_963513975.1. Taxonomy (NCBI): domain Eukaryota; kingdom Metazoa; phylum Chordata; class Aves; order Passeriformes; family Fringillidae; genus Fringilla; species Fringilla coelebs. The sequence goes on from NC_140028.1 coordinate 32,266,250, forward strand.
TTCAGAGGGGATTTTTCCTTTTGTCAAGGAAGATATCTGTGGTCCTTGCAAGCATGTACTGCTATTCCCAGAAGCCTGAAAGCAGTAGATAGCATGTTGATTTGTCAACCTGAGATATACAGAGTAAAAGATAAGAAGTTTGAGGTAGCAAATATTTTGATATCTACACATCTTTATACGCTATTGTATTTTACAGGATATATTAAACTTCTAATGTCTTATTGCCATGACAGGACAAGAATTGCAAACAGTACAGAACTGCAGGTAATCCATTTTTATGACAAGTTTTCAGTGTGAATGAGGAATAGCAAGCATAAGCCATTCTCATTACTGTATTCTCATTGTCCTCCATGGATGTCACACCCAGGGCAATCTGTTCAGGTTTTTTTTTTAAAGAATGATATTTCATTTTATTAGATGTTCTTGAGCAGACCAGTTATCTGTGTTAGCCACTTCCAAAACAAATGTAAATTATCCTTACTCAGACAGTTCAAGAAATGCATGTCAACCATGAATAATAGTTCGGAGAATTTATGAAATATCTAACTGCTTTAGAAAAATTAAAGCCATTCTGCAGATTCTGGTTGTACAGATTCTATTTTGATGTGTATGCAAATTAGTGTACAGTAGGGCAGTTATAATGCATGTTTTTTTAATGAACCACAGAATATACATATGAACCATAATTAGAGCTCTTGGGAACAGCGTTACCTAAATCTAATTTGCTAACATGCTGTCATAAGGTCAAGTAAGTCTTTAAAGAAGAGAACTCTAGTAACCTGAGATCAGAGACTTCCAGATTTCTCTTCAGCTTTCCACCGCTGCTTATTCATGCAGATGTTAGTGGAAAAACTAACCCTTTTTGATAACTCACAAGGCTCTAAACCCTGCTGTTACCATCCACTGAAGCCATTAAGTATTATATTATAAATTAATATGCATTTCTTATACTCTGGCTTTGTCTTTTTATTTGTCCTTCACAGAAAAATAATTTTGAGGCTTGCAGCAAGATGAAGAAAACAAATTCTGTAAACTATTAGGTCTTCCTTGTGTTTGCACTTCTTCATTGCCAGCTCTATATAAAATTATTCATATAGCTCAGTGCATTTATCAATAACTTCCTCAGCATAAATTGCTATTTATTTGAGTTCACAGCTTACTTATAACAGAAGGATACTGGCACCTATTAACATACAGATGGCTGTTCAGCACAGAAGAAATGTTTTGGCAGAAATTATTTTTCCTATGTACTTTAAAGAGTTAAAGGTCTTTAACTTATAAACAAAAACAAAACAAAAACCCATTGAAATGTATTTTTTTTTTTTCAATTTCATGTGGCTTTTTTTTGCCCTAACAACTCTCTTGATAAAGTCTGGGACGTTCTTGCTTGGAAAACATTAAATAATCTAGATTAAAAGTCTAAAAACATATGGAATTTTCCATAAACAATTTCAGAGAGATTTGCAGTTCAATTTAGGAGTTGAAAAGTATAGGATAGATTGCAATTATACAGATATACTGCATGCTAAAATACCAATCTCGCAACTCGTGATTATGTTAAAAATATGACAATAATAAAAGTTTATGGTTTGGGATTAGGACTGATTCCAGATTATGAGAGTGAAGAAAATAAATGGATCCTTCTGTTTTACTATGGATCCATTTTCAGCAGAAGGGTTTGTTGGGTTTTTTTATGCTAATGTTACACAGCACAATGGGTTTATTCTGTTTTATCTGGAATACACTAAGTCAATATTTGCCATTCACAGCTCTTTTGAATAGGACGTTTGTGGACAGCTTTGAACATCATCTTGATGGTTTTCTTTTTAATATATTTTTTTATTTTAGATGCTCCAGGTAAGCTAAATTCTCACTATGCTTGGCACCCCACAGACAACTGGCAAGATAGCCTCCCTTCATCAAGGAACATGCAACATCAGTAGCAAAGGTGGAGGAACACCACCAAAATAATCTAGCTTTCTTTTAAAGAAGGGAAAGGTCCATGATAGGGGTAACTTTTTGTTTCGGTACTCGTAAGTTACATTCCATAAGTTACAACAATCATTAAGTATAAGCCTGATTTTAAAACAACCACTTGACTTTCCTGAATTATAGAAGTAATTCCTAATTAATAAAGCGAATTATAAGCACATGGAGTATTCTTAAACCTAGTATATGAGGAACTCATATTTCTCTTACATTTATAAAGACGCAAAGGAGACTCTTTTTTGATCTGATTATTATTTAAAGGAAGATTTTCTTTAGAAAAAGACTTCACTGTAATTAGAGATTTTTTTTTTTCATTTATTTTTTAAAGTAACAAAATAGTTCCAGCTTTCTGGATTTATTATTTTGTGAATTCAGTCTTAATAAAATCTTTCATTTATGGAGGTATCTTGTAATTCCTGAAATTCCTCTTCCTTGGACAACCTTCCTTTTTATTTTTAAGTAGTAAAGTATGAAAAATGTCTCAACTTAAACAACATTGAGAAAAAAATTTTGATAGGAACAAGTTTTGTGATATATTTAGTTTATGTCAAAGTGTTCTTCTTGCTAAATATCTGAGAAAAAGTGCATCTTTTGTGCAAATTTTGAGCTACATTTTAAATCATTAAATTTCTTAATAAACTATCTCTTGCATTTCTTTGTTATCTTCATCTATATATTTGTCTCTTCATTTTATGCAAACCACTCTCCTTATAATTCATTTTCGCTGCATTAGGTGCCCAGCAGCTCCCTGTCACACCCAGAGTTCAAGCTATCACGGTCATGCTTTCATCTCTCATTTCTGTTACTCCTCCTTTTTTTTTTTGTGATTTGTGTTCTGTTGTCCAGCCGTTAGCCCCCTCATTTTTTTTCCTCAGCTTGTGTTGCCTCCTACTAATCAGAGGTCATTTTCCTTTTGGGAGTCATCTAAGCTGCTACAACATCAGATATCTCATCCTATTTAACAGTCTTGCGTCTACTTTTAATCTGTTTGTATTGAATGCAATTTTTTTTAAAAAATTGTGCTTTGCAGATTATGCTCTTCTTAACATAGCTTTCTCCACTCATTTTATTTTCTAGTCTTTTCTTTCTGTTGTCTCCATTCATTTTCTGCTGTCATTTTTCATTATTTCATCTCTCTAATTCAATGCCTGCTCTAGCTCCACTTATATAAGCTTCCCACTGAAATTAATAATGCTTGCAAAAATGAAATACTTCCATCTGGAACCTTGCTCTCTTTCTCTGTGTAAACCCTGCCCCCTATTCAAAGTGTTCAGGCACAGGACAGTACAGCTTTAGTCTTAAAGATGTTTACATAATTTGAGGACAGACAGATCAGGAGCCTGACTGGTTCAGTCTGTGCATGACAGCCCAAATAAATTTACCCCTCATTTCAGTTTTGGGTTCTTGAGTTGGTTGTCAGAGGCTTGTTGGTGGTTTGGTGAACCAGAGAAACCAGACAACTCAACCTTCACAAAGGACACTCTCAGGAATTTCTGAATAATCTATTTTTTTATCCAGTATAAAGGGATTCGCAGAGACTTCTGTGGAGGAGCCCAGGTGACCAGGGCCAGGAGAAACAGAGAGCAGCACCCTACAGTTTTGCACACTTGCTTATTTTCTTTATAAACACCGACCATGGACACTTGCTGCTTTTTCTGGCTCCTTTTGCTGCCTTTGCCCTTGAAGAATTCAGTCAGAAGATAGCTGGTCATTAGCTTATGTATGACCTCATTATCTCTGAAAGAGGTAAAAGTCCAGATAAATGCCCAAGGTAGCCATTGTAACGTGGATGCTTTCCAGACAGGCAGTCAGCACATTAGAATAAGAAATTGTCATTAATCATAATTTCAGTTGTTGTGTGAGATCACTGGTAAGTAAGAAAAAGATCTGTTGCATGTTTATGACTGCTCCAACTATTGATTTGGTTTTTGGGCTCAATCCAAAATCCATTTGATGAACTTACTATTTATAACCAGATTGTAACGCTGGAATTTATTGGAAAAGTTTATAAGTAGAGGTATGCAATTCTGAATACAAATAGAAAAAGAAATCACAGATTAAACACTGTGAATAATTTTCTCTCCCTCTTCTTCACATATCATCAATTATCTCAGAGCAGAATCTAAAGTATGCTTAGAACCAAAAGTGTTTCAGTATGGGTCTGAGGACAACATGTTTGAATGGTGAAAAGAATTGTGAAAAGCACACTGAAATGTGAATAGGAGATTTTTCATTGCCTTCATATAAGATCCAAGATCAGGCTCATCCTTCACATTTTTGTGAGTGAGCCGAGGCTTACTTGAGTGTTTTACTTAATACTTCACATCTTCTGGCATAACATATGTCTCTCCCTCCATATGAAGAAATGTTTCTTAGGTTTAAAATTTATAATATATATATACACATACATGCATACATATGTATGAAAGCTACAATATATACAGATAGCTATCTGTATAAAAATCCTTTCATGATGAAGGAGCAGTTTGTATGTGGATGGAAAGCATTACCTGAAAACATATGTCTGGCCAATGCTTTCCTTAAAAATACTTCTGACAGACTTGGTTTTATTAAATCCATCATTGTGAAACTAGCTGCTATGCTGAGATGATAATGGTGGTTGGTAGCTGTAGGCTTTCTATGATTATTATGATCTTCTGAAGCAATCATATAAAATATTTGGGAAGGGATTTTTTACATGTTGTTTCACTGGCCTAGCACTTTTAAAAGGCAAGAATAAAACAGTTGTTTGTCTTGACAGTCCCAATGTCTTTAATCTTATTTTCCTGGTATTGATTTATATGCACTTGTATAAAAATGAATATATCAATGGCACCTGTCATTAACTGCCCACAAATAGTACAAGAGCTGGTGCAATTGACAAGAAGGTTGGCAAAATCCTTGGCTGAACAAAGCGGCATTTGTGTTTTTCCCCGCTTCTCCCTATCAGCCCTGTAACCTGTTCCAAGATGTTTTCATACACATGTGGATTCTCCCATGGCATAGATTCAGTGGCTGGCAGGGCAGGGTGAGCTTTGCTATGTGGCAGATTCCTAAGTGCTGTGTAGGGGCAGAGGAAGCCAGCAAACCCTCAAAAGTAAAGCAAGGACATTTGATGAGCAGCCTTTCCTCAGGTATTTTGTGCCTCTAACAGTGATATGTGGAATATTTTTTAGGACAGGTTTTTAAATTGTTTTCTTTTTAGATATACACATATTAATAGTGAATTAGGGAAAATGATTATTATGTACACATAGAGAGTTTCGTTCTGGGAAGGAAAAGGATGTCTCAGCACTGAAAAATGTCCACCATGTGCTGTAAAACATAGCATAAAATTAGCCCCACAATTTCCAAATACGTATGGATATACTTAACTTTATTATCTTGAACAGTCGCAGGCAGTCAAAAGGTGCAAAGACTGAGAATCAATGAGGAAGAGTTTTACTGTTATTATAATGATTTAATTATCACTACTTTAACTTTAGGCTCCGAATTCTCCGTGCTTAGAGCTCATTTGTGTCCTTTTTAATGGTCTAATTTACCTTTAAATGTGAGCAGCAAACCATGTGAGATTTTTCTGGAACACTTTGAAGTCCCAGATTTGAAAGTGCCTCTTTTGCCAGTTATCTGAGGTGAGAATCAGGTCAGCTGTATTGTTTAAACAGCTTTAGTCTGAAAAAGAAGTTTGGTTAAATGAAAAAATAAGATGACATTTTTTCCCATTTAAAATGTGAATATTTCTGAGAAACCATCCTCATTCAAGAAAAAAGTACCTTTTGTCTCATACTTGCTGCATAACCTTAGAGAGGACACCATTAGATCATGCCTGGCAAAACATAGTTTATTATTCTTATAACCAATTATTTTCTAGGTGCCAACATTGTGCTGCTTCACAGAATCAGGAAGAGATGGAGACAGAGCTCCTGCCATGAGGATTTTACAGTCTAAATATGCAGATCAGAAAAATCCACTCCAAAATGCAAAGCATGTTTCTGTGTTTTCATTTGAGCTGGCAACAGTATCTTTGTTGAAGTTAATCATCCTTAGTGGACAGAAAAAGTTAATTTTAAAAAGCTTTTTTAGTTAATATAAATAGCAGGTGGGGCTGATTCTATGACAAACAGGTACTCAGAAGCTCTGAAAAATTAGCTCAGAGTCCGAGGTAGGCTGTAATGGGATGACAAAGAAGAACCAGTTGAAGGCTAAGGACAGAATTTCAGGCTTGATGTGAGAGACAAAAAAGCCATGGAAGAGAATTATAGAGAAGAGTGTTACAGGTCTGGTGCAAATACAAGGGCTGTACAGAGATACATTTTAAATTAAGTGCTTGCAAGCCTTCCAAAATATTTTGACTGTCTGTTGAAAATACCAGCTTTTCTAAGGAAGCATGACAGTGGGATAGGGTGTAATTGTGGATGTGTTAGTGGGTGAAGTGTTCTTTTAATGAAGTAGGAATATATTTGCAAAATGCATCTGGGGAAACATGCCAGGAATTCCAGCTTTCAAACACAATCTTGCTTACGTGGTATTTAAAAAAATGGGGAAAAAATTTTTCTTGCTTTGTCAATTTTCTCTTGTGGATTTTGTTTACATAAAGTTTGTCTGGTCTTTGAATTTTTCTGCCTCCAAATACCTTGAAGAGTTGTGGCCTTATCTAGTTTAAATTCATTTCTCACTTTGGTATATGGGATAAAATCTACTCTACCCATCAAAACATCTATTTCTGTGACTTGTATTAATGATAAACTGGCTATTATAAGATATCTCAGACTTAAATAATTAATATAGTTTCTGAAAGACTACGAGTGAATGGTCAAACAAAGCAAATTAAATTAAGAAAATGATCAATAATTTGCACCATTATAGACCATATGCCTTGATTCTATAACAACTGCTTTGTATTAAATTTCTGTGGTATAACTAAAGCATCTGTTTTAGAAAACACAATATTCCCTGGTTATTAATAAAGCTGGGGCCACTTTAATTGTTTTTGAATGTCAGTATTGTGTTACCCAGTGCCTGCTGTGTTGCATTCAATTCATTTTTAGGCACAAGATCACAAAAACAATTTCAATAAAACCCACAGGGAAACTGGATGTTCAGGTTGAACCTTTGTCCTTAAAATATAATGTTTTCATCTTTAAAATTCAATCTCCAGAAAAAAAAAAGATAGCCTAAAGTGAAATAACAAATCTCTCAGTGGTCGCTTGGGGCCACGTGGAGTAACATCACCAGGCATGTTCCTCAGGGTGATCTTGAAAGCATTTTGCCAAATTTTAAGCCCAAAAAAGCTCACTTTTGGTCTCTCAGTTCTTTTTTCAGGACTTTTTTTTGTCACAGGACTAATTATAAAAATACATTTCTACTGAATGGAAACATAAATTTTAAATGTAAGGGAGAGTGACAATAGTTCTAAAATTCTCCATCCACACACAGGATTTGCAGCCCCAGTTTTAGAGGCTATTCTCTAGTTCTTGGACAGATTCAACTGCAGGAGAGCCTTAAATTCACAGACTAAGGAAATGATCTTAATTATATTAGGATGAAACAGGCATGTTTTCTGGGCTAAGGAACATCAAGGAAGCTTTCCTGTATTTGTTGTATGAACATCATAGGCTGGCTTTGCGTGTTTTGCATAGATGTATAAATGCCTGTATTTGAAATTCCAATATTCTTTGGAAGTGTTTGAAACTACAGGAGGCTAGGATAGCTATAGGATCTGCCTTTGGTTGTTGATTTCTGTTTTTCTGATTGATAGTTGTAAAGATTTGAGGTAGCTAATTCTCATTAGCTCTGAGGCACCATTTCACCAATAGTTTACTCCTGTTTCTGGAGACAGGATGCTTATTCCATACATCTCATGCCATAACCCACATTCCTTGGTGTGACCATAGTTACTATTTAAAAGGCTGCACTTAGCTGCAGCTTGTACCAAGTATATAATAATATTTACTGTCCGTTGTTAAAACCATCAATATAGGTCTGATATTTGACTGTTTGCACATGTGCAATTTTTTCTTAAAAGAATTAAGGTTTTTGCCTGTTGTGGAGAAAAATGTGAAGATATAAAAGATGTTGGTGAAAGGTAGAATTGCAAATTATGGAAAATAAGGTCACATGGATCAATGTATTTGTGACTCATATTTTGACATCTGAAGAGAAAGATTCCTCTGAATGTCAGAAATATGGCTTCAAGAGTACAGTGCTTTTTATGATAGTTGTGAAACCTATGGAGAACTGACACAAGAAAAAAACTTGTGTTTCTGTTGTCACATCTACTTGAACTTGTAAAATTAAAACTTTGTTTGTCCAAGCAGTGTTAGCAGCTTGTTCTCCCTTTAGGACTGACCATTGCTGTACATCATTTACTTTGAAGGTTTTCTTACATATGGCGAACATCTGAAGTCTTCTTTACAAGGTTTTCTTTAAACCAGGAGAAACAGAGATGTATTGCAGTCATGCATGGCACAGGGCTATCAGCTGAAACTGTAATTGAACAAAAGTTCCTATAATTTCATTCAATTGGAAAAATGAAAAAAATTTTACATCACTAGTATATTGTAGATGTATCAGGCAGTGCTAGTTCCTAAATATGATCAATTAAACATGCTTAGTCTCTAAATGGGGTGAGACAAAGGAATGGCCCTGAAAAAAGTTATACTATTATTTTCATTCATTTCCCTTTAGAACTAATATTGTTCATGCTTTACTCAACCTAAAGGTAACAGTTCTCAAAAATTACATTGTTATATTAGTTAACTAATAAAAATAGTGCTATGTAGTCAGGTACTTAAAACATAATTTAATGCAGAGAGGTAACAAGACAGTGTTCAGATTGGCAGACTAAGCTCCTGTTTTCTCAGTTGTTGTATGTTCATTTGTGTAGGCTGTAACATGTTATTGGTTCACTTCCATTAAAGCCAAAAGCCAGATTGTTTTTGATGTTCAAGGTGGCTATAGCTGAAAAATCTGAACATTTACTATATCTTTTGAAAATTATCTAAATCATGTTACAGAGTTCCATCACGATGTGCAAATTCTGGAATAAGCCACTGCCAAAATTCTATGTGAAACAAATCTGTGTATTTCTTACAGAGAAAAAACCCATAGTTTTATGTTATTTACTCAAACAGATTGTCTTGCCTGTGTCATAAATAATGTGCCTTCTGCCTGTTAAAAAGACATAACAGGCACTACATTTGAAAATATTTTAGAAATACATTACTTAAATACAAATTTTGGGGTTTGGCTACCAGATTTTACCAGAACAGTTTCAGTGACCAAGGACACATAGATTTCTCCAGCTTCAAGGTAATTTTTTTTTCCCCTCTGATGTATTGTCTTTTAAAATTTCTCACAATATTGCAGAACAACTTAAAGATATAAATATTTGCTGATAAGTAACTTCATGGTACACTTTGTGAGTTATTGCTAAGAGTAAATATTTAACATCTATGGTTTTGTAACAAGAATGTCATCTGTTAAGGGTATTTTATTGATCTTGGCTTAGTGGTGTTTTCCTCCAAAGTATTCTTTCTTGCTTATGCTTTAAACCTTTTTAAAGCTGTTCACACTTCACCTTAGCTCAAAAAAGATACAGAAAAATTGGGTTAGTTGGAAAAATATGATTCCTCCACTGGTATTTTCATATTGACAGAACCTGTAAAAAACAAAGCAATCTCTAAGGTTTAGAATGGTGTATGAGGTCTGAGAAGCGCTAGGATTATATGGCTACTGAGGAAAAACAGTGAGCAAATTTTAAGTTCCAATTTCATACCACTGCTATGTCAGGATGTAGTCTTTTCTGCTGAAACAGAATTCAATTTATAATGTTTGACCATAATACTTTCATTGAACTGCTTTCTTGCAACTGTAGATGTGAATGCTTCTCTTCAAATACATTCTTCTGGCCTCCCAGAAGGTAATGGAACTATTCAATTGTTTAAGTGCCTGTGTGTTTACAGGGATGAAGCCTAAATTTTCACACAAGACCTCCTTCTGTGTAGATAAAAGGCATGGCAGAATACACAATAAAATTGAATGAAAGCATGATTTGTGATTGACTTGTTTCAAAGTCAATCACAAAATCTTTATGATCATCTGCATATTCAGATGCATCAAGGAGACAATGTTCTAATGCATTGGATCTTCTCATTCTATGAACATCAAGCAGTAACATACATTTTCTCCCACATCTTCTTTTAAACTGCTTACCATCCTCCTACTTCAAGAAATTGGACCAGAAATCTACTTATATATTTACCCATGAAAAATAAACAAACCTCACAAGCCTTCCTTCAACTGAGGGAGAAAATCAGATTCATTCTAGTGGCACAAGGGCATAAGCTTCAGGTCATGTAATTGGATGGGGGTGCGCATGAGGACCTTGTAGGTGCCTGGCTTATAGCATCCCCAAGACATTTTGATAATGTAATTTGGACCAGTGCTGTGCATTCCAAAAGCAAAATAAATTATTCTTTGTTAGTTGTTTTCACGACTACCAGGGACCATTTCTAGTGAGGATGTTTTTTTCTGCTCAGAGAAAATATGAATTGCATTAGAGACTTTAAAATTAATCTCAATTTCCCTTCAATTTGGTGACAGAATTTTAACAAGTTGCTTCCAGGAACCCTTGAGAGCTTCCCTCAGCATCTCATTCTGTTAAAAACTTAGATATATCCCTGCAAGTACTATGGAATTTAAAATACAGTTATAAGCATTTTAAAATTGGTTTTGGTACGTCACCACTATTAAAATTTCTATTAGTTTTTATTATATGTAATTCCCCTGTAGCACCATGGAGTTGCCTAATAACAAATTTACTTTTCTCTATTATAGGTTGTATGGGATAAAGCTGAGAATGGTAATGTAGTATAAAACTCTGTTCAGTTTGTTGCAGCTTTCTCAAAAGTTTTTTTATTTGTTGCTGTTCTTGGTTTTGCTTAAATTTTCACACTTACCATACTTCGAAGATGCGTTTTTGTTAACCGTCCTCGCTTTAATGTTGTGGACACCAGACCCCTGTGAAAGCTGCAGCTTTCAGAAAGTTGTTTTCATTGATGTTCAATACATAAAGTGTTTTAGCATAATAGGTAAATTTTTCTGTCCAAGTCCACTCCCTTTCATGACTTTCAGGTAAAACATGTCTTCTTTCAAGCTCCAAACAGACCATAAATTCCCTCGTTTAGTCTCCAATGCCAGAGAATTTCCATTAGGGTTTTTTTTCAGTTTCTATTTCAGAGGGAAATGAGGCAGATGATCTGTGTCAGGGGAAATTTGTTGTAGATAGCAGTATGTTTGGGGTGTTTGGTAAAAGTCCACAGAGAGCTCATGTTCTTAATTTGAGAGGTTTGCTATCTGAGTAGTTAAGTATTTCTCTTTTTCGCTCAGACTAGTGTAAAAACCAATTTCCACAGAACAATTTTTTCAGTAATGAAAAATATTTTGTGCTTTGTTTAAGGTTAGTGCAAGAACAACACTCATGCTTAGTTTATGAAGGCTGAATTATTGTAGCAAACCCTTCATGTTTCTTTATGATACTAATAAATACAAGGGATTCTACTGTGGAAGGGAAATCATGCTGGCTGTGGTGGGGATAAATTTGGTTAGCATGAAGAAAAGGCCTACAGCATAGATTGGCTTATAATTAAAATAGAAAAATACTCAAGGAAAAGACATTGCAGGGACAAGAGTGATATACTGACCAGTAACTTTTGAGGAATGCTTAAAATCTTGTAAAATAAAAGTCATTCTCATGCTGGAAAATAAAATGCAGGTTTATGATGTTGGCATAATAATCTTCCTGTGGGTAAAAGAATTTCAGATGCTAGTAAACTGGAAAGTTGAGGCAGAAAATTGCTTCCAAAGCTCACGGGTTTCGGTGTCATTAAAAATACAGTGTTTGCAAAGCAGATATAAAATATTTGGTATGTGAGAGGGTCAAAAAGGTGCTAACAGAGCAATTATAGCTGGACTGGAGGATTTGAGGGAGAAAGAGAGTGTTCTTGCTAAAGCTTGAATATTAAAAAAAAAAGAGGAAGTCAAGTGTAAAGGAAATCAGATATTTTTTCCTGGTCCCTCGCCAAACACCTCATTGAAGAGGCAGACCTTTGTTCCAGTAAAGAAAGTTTTCTTGCCAAAAATGTGGAGGTGGCTACTTTGCTCTTAGCCAAGCTGAGAATGAATTATGAAAATAAAACTTACATCTACTGAGACCTTCAGTCATCTGTTACAACATGTTGAAAGTGACTTAATTCAGGAAGATCTGGATTCTAGCTCAGGCTCAGAGGGAACTTGCAGGCTTTATGGTTTCCTTTTTTTTCTATCAAGTTTTATAGCCCATATTTGTAGTAAAATAATGTTGTTTGAAGTTTGTATGTTTCATGGAAGTGGTGCCTTGAAGAAGTTATTTCAGATAAATGGCACCAGATGGAGTGTTTAGTTTGTGACAGGATTCCACTGTTTAGCTTGAAATTATGTTCTTTTTTTGATGGCTTTATGGTATCAACAGCTATTCTAATGGCATATATTCTTGCTCTGCCCCTTGGAAAAATGGGATAAAATGCATCTTGAATCAATTTGGGGAGGGAAAAAAAGCTATGGTTAGATAATAATGTAGAGGATTTTCTTTACTGTGAGGTTTCATAACTTCATATCAGAGTATGAATTAATTTTCAGTTCAAAAGTATATCTTAGTTCCTTTTGGACTATAAAAAAATCTCCAGATACCTAGTTAGGACAGAATAAATCCTCAAAAGAAACAATAACAATTAATATTTACTATGAGAGTAAAAATATTTCTGTACAAATATTGGGAGTCAGCACTTATTTTTTTTTTTTTAATTTGCCATATTTCTTTATGCTGGTATCATCTATATTTTAAATCCTCCACTTTGCAGCAAAAATAAGAGACCAAAGAAGACAGGAAGAAGCTCATCAGTATTAAGTTGCAGGGTAATGAGATTGCTACTAATTTTCACACTGACTTTTAACAACGCTTTGTCCAAAATTAATGGGTGAGAGAGAGAAGGTAATAAAAGTTACCAGCCATAGAACAGAAATGAAAAATGTGTCACAAATTATTTTAGGAGTGAGAGGTCATCTGTATAAGGGGGCAGCCCTTCAGAAACAGAAAGCACAGCTATAAAAATGACACTGTAAGTGATTTTATCTTCCTTGAAGGAGACTGGGCTCCTCAGCCCACAGACTTTTGTAGTGGTAAAGACTCTAAAGTGGAAAGATAAACATGTGGGAGATTTTATCTTCCCTAGGGAAAAAACCAAGAATCTGAGGACTTCTAGTAATAAGAAAGACTCTGAAAAGGAAACAGAAATCAGATTTCTTGTTTTGTGTGCATTAGTCAATACACTTTCTAAATACTTGTACTATAAAGTATTAGAGAGGTTGTACTCTGGATAAAAGGGAGAGGAAAAATGACAAAACAAAAGAAAAAAAATACTTTAAACTTTCAAATTATCTCCAGTGCTTAATATATAAAAGAAAACCCAGTCACAGGTCATTGAGACATCACCAGTGTGTGCACAGGTAGAAAGAGTTTGACAGAAAAGCAGACAGGAAGGTTTGAGACATCTCATGTCCTGGTTCTGGCCAGGGCAGGATTCACTTTGTCAGTAGCCAGCAGTGGCATGGCTAGGACAAGGAGTTTGTTTTATACCACATGCCTCAGGGCATGTGCAGGGGGCAGGAGGGGAAGGAGCCCCTCTCTGGTCAGGTGGTGGGGAGGGGGCACTCAGGTGTTGCTGGGCTCTGCATGGTGAACACTCCGGTGTGAACTGTTCTCTTCTCCTGTACACTGTGCGATTAGTATTGTCACTGTTACTTTTTGTTTCTTTTTTTCATTGTTGTTTCCAGTAAACTCTTCTTATTTCAACGTGTGATCTTTACCTGTTGTGCCTCCAATTCTCCTCTCCAGCCGACTGCAAGGAGGAGGGGGAAGGGGAATGGAATGGGGAAGTGAGCAGGTGATGTGTGGTTTGGAGTGTTTCAGTGGGAACATTAAACTGGGGAGCGCCGTTTCTGTACGACAACATCTCATCCCTTATTTTAGGATCTAGGAGAGCTGAATTATGGAGCACTTTAGCTCAGCTGGCCAGAGCATGGGGCTAATAACACCAAGGTTGTGCATTCAATCCCTGTGTGGTCCACTGATTTAAGAGTTGGACCTGATGATCCTTGTGGGTCCCTTCCAACTCAGAACAATCTGCGAATCCTGAGTATGGGTCCATGCAGTACAAGGATTTAGCTTCTCAAACACCTCATAAACATTTTGGTCCTAGCTGTATCAAGGTAGTGTGCCTAAATCACTTTTAAAATTGAGAGAAGACACTCAGACATTCCTCAAAGTTTTGCTCAAAGTCAGTCACATCTTTTAAAAACAAAAGGAATATCTTGATTTGTAAGCAGAAACACTTGGAGACCAAGAGGAAATTCTGGAATACTCACATATTCTCCAAAAGCAGAGCTCTTCTGCAAGAAAATCACAGGCTCTTGCCAGAGCTCAGTTCAGATTTCCTGCTAATTTGAGGTGTGGCACACTACAGAAAGTATAATTTATAGGAATTCTTTCCTACATTTTAAATATATAGGAAAATTGTATGAACTGTCAACTCATGCCTTCTTTTTCAGGAACGGAGATATTAAAAAGACATCATAATGTATACTTTATTTTTTCAATAAAATGGTTTGAAATATAACCATTATTATTAACTGTTTATTCATAACTTTCTCAAACAGGTACTAATTTTTATACCTTCATTAGCTGAAAAGAAAAAAACATAACACTGTCTATGAAAACTAGAATGAACTGGTGCTGTTGAGAACGAACAAGAAAAATATTTAACTTATGAAGGAATTGCTACTGCTATAGTCTCTTTGAAAAATGGCAGATAAATGATCACAGTCATGACAAGAATATAGAGGTCAAGACATTTCTAATTTCCCCTACCTCAACTCTAACAGTTTTAGTGTTCTGTAAAAAAAGGCCAATCTGTAATTTTCAGACTGGTTCTCCCAACTCATTTGTAAAAACCAAACAAAAAAATTCAACCAACCAGCAAAACAAGCAAACAAACAAACAAACCTCACAACAAAACAAAAACCAAAATAAAATTTTAAAAACACACAAAAAAACCAAACACAAAACTACCCAAAGACCAAGCAAACAAGAAAAGCAAAACCCCACAAAACAAAAACCCAAAACGAACCAAACAAAAAATGCTACCAAAGGCAAAATTAACACACCTTACCTAAAAAAAGCAAGCTGATGAAAACCTCTGAGCTATTAACAAAGAAACCCCTTGGTTTCAATAATCTCATTTAGGCAGCCATAGTTTTCATTTTAAAGCTATTTGATTCATTTGCTGCTTCTTTTTCCAGTAATGTCTAGACCATTTTTTTTAAGAGGTGGGTCTTTACAAAGTGTAACAGAATCCTTCTTCATCAAAATGTTATGGCAAAGGATCTCTGTGGATATGATGATTAAACAGTTGAGCAAATACCCACTCTTGAGTTGGTGATTGACTGAAGTGTTCATTGCACTGATCACCTTCCACACCATGAGTTCTGTGACATTCCTTGCCTCTGCCATGGCCATTTGTGGACACCATTTACTCTTCAGCTCATGCACGCTCAGGCAGTTTTCCCTTTCAGTCACAGAGCAATTGTTTGAAATGTCTAGTGAGCCATAAACCATTAGCAACCCACACTCCACATAAGACCATCAATATCACTAGTCCTTTCAGTTATTCTAGAGGAGAAGGGTTCTACTTTTCCTAAGAGTTATCTGCATGAGAACATTATACTTGCATACACAGCTTTGTTTTTGAATGTTATTTTGACTTTTGCAATTATTTATTCTGCTTTTTATTTCTTTAATTTTCACAATCCTGTAATGCCCTAATCTTTTGGCTAGATCTGTGTTCATGTGTCCTGCAGTGTTTTCATCTCTTTGTATCTTTGAAATCTTTGTGAAATATCTGAATTTACATTTGAGAAATGATTTTTCATTTTTTTTGGTGCTGTAATGAAGACCTCAGTGAAGTTCTTTGCTGCCAAATACAGTACATGTTGTATTAGGTCTTATGCAACGACAGTTCATACAAAAATGTGTATATTTCTATATAAATATATATATCATGCATATAAATGAAAACAGTGGAAGTGGAACAAATAACACTGCTTACTCTTTACTATTTCATCCTTTAATAGCTCAGCTGTTTTCTCTTTTTTCTTATAAGTAATCACCTTTCCCATCTGAAACAAATTAACTCCTGGGGAGGATATGTTCTGAGAGCTTTCATATGGTCCTTGTTACCAGGGAAACTACTTCTTTTGTCAGTATGTGTTCTGAAGCTCACGGACAGTGTAGATTGCTTTGTAACATCAGATGACAAGAGACAGCAAGGGCCAACTAGTTTGCATGTGGTTTCTGAGCAAAAAAATAATTAGAGACTCTCACAACACTGGCCAACATTACTTATCCTGGACAGCTCTTCAAAACAGAGGTGTGCAAAATAGTGTGGTTTATCTATGTATTCAGCTTCCTGCAGGTTGATGAAATAAATATTGTCCTGGGGGCAGGTGGGTGGGAGATGCAGTGCCAAGCATCTGTCGGTGCTGGGGAGTCCTCTGCTGGGGACAGAGTGTCAGGGGACTGCTGGACACTGCAGGGTCCAGGTTTAAGAGTTCTGGAATAAGCTGACAGAGGAAACCATTTCCCCTTGAGCAGGTTCTTCCTGGGTAGGTGTATCTCATTTTGAAAGTGGTTTGTAACACTTATTTTGGTTTTGTCACTACACTGTGTGTAATTTTCCAAATTATTAAGCCTAAGGCTTCCAATTTCTAATGGAATATAGCCCCCGAGAGCATTTCTTTCTGATGAAAAGTGTGAGGGTTTTGGAAAGATGGTCTGCTTTTTTTATTTTTAGCAAAAAACCCAACAGGTACAGTGGGGAGAAAAGCAAAGCAATGCATGGACCTCATGATAGTTACTGCTGTTTCAGAAGCTTCTCTGATTTACATTTTTAATCTGTAATGAGATCAATGCCCACATTGGATTGTGGAAGGCACTGGATTTTAGGTGGCTAGCAAACAGGATACAGAGTTGAGCCAATAATGAGAAGTATCAGTGCCATTAGAGGCTTCTGTTTTCAAAAGTCTGTTAATAATGAGGCTCAGTGTATGTCTTATGTCTTTACCAGTCTGCTTTTTTAACCATGTTACTATGTCAAGCATTTT
Source organism: Fringilla coelebs (assembly GCF_963513975.1). Classification (NCBI taxonomy): domain Eukaryota; kingdom Metazoa; phylum Chordata; class Aves; order Passeriformes; family Fringillidae; genus Fringilla; species Fringilla coelebs. The sequence continues at coordinate 32,283,494 of NC_140028.1, forward strand.
ATCCACAGAAGATGGTTTGTTTCAGAAATAAAGAAAGAATAGATTAATGAAGCTAGAGCATTTGTTTTGTTGGGGATTTTTTAGGAAAGAAAATAAAAAAGGAAATCAGGAAAAAAAATCATCTGGGTAATCCATTTTCATTTTTTGGAAGATTTAAATAATAAAACCAGAAACACTGGCTGCAGAAGTGGAAATATCAGTTTAGCTTTAATCATAATCATTCTACCATTGTTACAATAGTCCTGACAAGTTGGAGTTCAGTCTTTTTTGAAAGCCATGCATGAATATAACTGAAGTTTCAGTCAGCAACACCTAGCCATGAATACTGGTTATGAGAACAGATCACAGAAAATGTAGCACATTGACAACAGACATCAAACAGTCTGCTTTGGAAAGCATCTGTGCAATTAATCTGAGCAGATCACCAGGTAATGGCTATTCAACAAGCTGAATACAGTCAAGAGAGATAAATCATAGACAGCAAGCTGAGTGAAATAACTGAGATCATAGAAATGGCAGAACAAGTGATTATAAAAACCACTGCTTTTTCTTACATGGCACCAGATGCATTAAATACTAACAGGAAGGCAAAGTTCCTAAACCAGAAGCATACAGCCTAAACAGAGCTTTTATGCATATGATGAGACTTAGTCAAAGAAAGCCAGCACAGCTGGATGACAAATTTACTAATGTGTTTGGTATAATGGGGCATAAAATATTTTCTTGGGATTGCTTATGAGCAATACAAACACTTTTCAATACAATGTTTATGTTTTTCCAAAGTTCGTTCAATGGGCCTGATGCAGCAAAAAATAGGGATATGTTCTTACATCTCATAACTATATGCACAAGATTTTAGGTAAACTCTCATTTGCATCCGCTTCCAGTGGGACATAAACAAATGCTTCCTTTTTTTGTGAAAACAGAAATCATTACATTTTCTGCTAAAACAGACATGTGACAAATAAAATACCAAACCCCTACCCCTTGGGATACTGGGCAAAACTCCAAAGTAAAAGGGTCTAAAGCATATGGGAAGCTCAGGTGGGCTTTTCCTTGGATTCTGCAAAATCTGTGTTTTCGGGTAGGGTTTGTAGCTAGCAGGTCCTGCAGGAGTTCTGCAAAAGCAGAGCATTTAGACCCTGAGGGAAGAGAGGAAGCTCTTCCCAATCTCTTTCAACAGTGGTTTCCCTTGTCAATTAAAAGGATGCCAGCTACTGTCAGCTAGGAGTCTGTCAAGTCCTTAGTGTAAGATGCCTGAAGGGAGGATGCAGATTAAAGCAATGTAAGAAAAACAGATGTTAGAGCATGAACTAGAGATGTTCTGAAATTCAAAGAGGTTGTTCTGCCTTAATGTGCTTAATTACAGAATTCCTTGTTGCTGTCATTAAAATTGAACCCTGCTGTTCGCTCATTCATCTGTGCTCCAATTTCCATTAAAAATTTTCAGTTCTCTTAGGGGTGGTAGGACCACCTAGATTTGCCAATCCCTGAGATGTTACATCAATAGGGAAAAAAATATTCTCTTTTAATTCTGAACTATTCAGTGATCAATGTAAAAACGAAGTCCAGTGCTTAAATTCCAGGACTAGGGATTAGATGATCTAGATTTTATTACATTAGATAGATCTGTGATGAAAAACCAGCTCCCTTGAAAACCTTGAAAGTCTGGCTATTAACTTCAAAAGACCCACTATTTCTCCCTTGCTGTTAAAGTTGGAGTTAGTAATTCAGGTCAGCCTTTTGAAAAGGCCTCAGAACTACAGATCTTACAAGAACACAGAGCATCCCAAATATGAAGCATCCAGCACCAGTGAACTCCTTTATGCAAATTCTGTGCCCATTTTTTTGTACTCTCATCATATGCAGAAAATAAGAGAAATTATTTTTGGTTTTATTGAGAAGTTTTACTTACTGATATAGGATCATTAATGAATGAAAATAATGATAATAAAAAATTTAAAGAAAATATATTAAAAACTACACTTGATTAATCTTCTTGTGCTTCCTCTCTTCCTGCGTAAGGTAAAAATTCTATTTCTGTTTTCTTTATAAGCTTCCAGTTTTCAAATTGCATTCAGGCATAGAAAGAAAAAGGGGAGCAATTTGTTGAAGTCATTCTCTCAATTTGTTGAAGTCATTCTCTCTAACATATATTTGAAAAGTACACTGAAGAAATCCTTTCCATAAAATTTAAACTGGTTTATTTTTTTAGGGAATTTAAAAAAGAAACACACTTTTTTTTTTTCTGAATCTTGTTAAAACAATAGCTTTCCACATTTTTTCTGAAAATATTTTATATATACACAGTCATAAGAATTCTTTAGGTTGGAAAAGGCCACCAAGATCATCAAGTCCCACCACTAAACCAACACTACTAAATGCACACTAAACCATGTCCCTAAATGCCACATCTACATACTTTTCAAACACCTCCAGGGATGGTGATTTCACTATTTCCCCAGGCAACTTGTTCCAAAGCTTGACAATTCTTCCTATGAAGGAATTTTTCCTAATGTAAAATCTAAACCTTACATGGTCTTCCCTGAGCCTCCTTTTCTCCAGACTGAACAACCCCATCTCTCTCAGCTGTTCCTCACAGGACTTGTTCTCCGGAGCCTTCACCAGCTCCATTGCCCTTCTCTGTCTCATCCTCAGGGCCCAGAACTGAACACAGCACTCCAGGTGTGCCCTCACCTCAGCTGAGTACAGGGGACAATCACTGCCCTCATCCTGCTGGCCACCCCACTGCTGACACAGGCCAGGATGCCACTGGCCTGCTTGGCCACCTGGGCACAGCTGGCTCGTGTTCAGCTGCTGTTGCAGCATCCCCAGGTGCTTTTCCTCTGGGCAGCTTTTCAGCCACTCTGTCCCCAGACTGTAGTACCGCCGTGGTTGTGAGGTCACAGGGCGGGATGCAGCTCTCTGTCTTGTTGATCCTCATACAGCTGGCCTGAGCCCATTGATTCAGCCTGTTCAGACCCTCTGCAGAGCCTTCCTGCTCCCCAGCAGATCAGCCCAGCCTGGTGTCATCTACAGACTCTATATGGGTGTCCTTGATCCTCTCCTCCAGATCACTGATAAAGATGTTAAACAGGACTCAAAAATGAGCCCTGAGAAACACCACTAGTGACTGGCTGCCAAAGGGCTGCTTACAACCAAGCAGCGGATCCAGATAGAATAACCCCAGCTACTTTGAGTCATAAGAAAAAGACATTGCAAATTTCCAGAAAACAGAGTAAAAACATTCAGGATTTATTTTTGCTGCATAAATATTTAAATTATATATAGACATGAAAAGGTCAAGCTTGCTCCTCCAGGAAGCCAAGGAACAATCTGAGTTTCCTTTTCAGGTTTTGAATACGGTTATGTAAAGATGTCTTCAAATGTGGTTAAGGATGGGAGAGAGGAACACCCATTCCTGTGGAGTTACTCTGTGGAAGAAGACTGGAGCTCCTGGAGGCACTTGGATGGACTTCTACATGCCAGAAGTTATGAGTCGTGTCTGAGACACAGTGAACCTGTAGAGAATGGAGAAAAAAATGCTGCTGGAGCCACAAAACCACAAGTATTTGTGTCCATATAATATAAATATCAGTATAAAAATCCCGATTCCAAAAATCAGCCTTATATCACTGTCTAAGCTTTTTCGTAGAACAACCTCAATAATTTTATCTAGAATTTTATTTGACTTTTTATAGTACCTCCTAGAACATTCATTAAAATATTACAAACAGTCTTTACTCTCATTGAATAGTGCTTTACAGTTCTCCAGATTTATTCTGATTAAGTACAAAGGCTACGTGGTGTCACATTTAAAGGAATTTGGGGTTTTTATTAAGGAACCTAAATAACTGACCTACTTTTAAAGAGATGACATTCTTTGTTGCATACTAAAAAAAAAGTGATCAAGATTTCAAATGTTCTCTGCACTTAACATTGGGAGCAAGAACTAAATATTTCTGTAGGTCATTTAGGAACCTCAATGGAAACAAAGCACTACATTTCATTTGTACCATGTGAGTGAATTCCTTTTGAAAATCAGATTTTTTTAGCATACTCTCCATATATCAGAGTGAGCAGTACGTGTGACTTGGTACTGTAAACAATCTGTTTTGGTTAGCATTCCTACCAGCAAACCACGTGCTAGGGTACAGCTGAGGAGAGAGAAAAGTAAGGTTAGTTAGCAAAGGAGTCAAAGCAGAATATCTTGAAAATTCACATATTCCAGTATATCTTTAAAATTCAGATATTATTAGAAACATATGAGGGACAGCTTCCACAGCTTGTTGCCACAAAAAACCACAAATGCTGTTTCAAAAAGTGTTTTTGCAGTTATAGAAACCAGGTTACTGAAGGAAATTTCAGACTGTTTATTTATTCTTTAGTTGCAGTATAACTTAAAATTATTTTGGCATGGACTATCTGAAGAAATATGACATATTTGGATGGCAGTGCCCCTTGCACAATGGCCAGAGTGTTTTGCTGGGAGAAAAATACACAGAACACAGCAGGAGTCAAACTGAGCACTGATTAATGGCAGCTTGAGACAGATATTCAAAGAATTTATCAGGTAGCTTAAAGAAAATGTTAAGAAAATTACAAATCTCCATACCATTAGAAATCTTTATTTTAACAGATCACTGCTTATCGTTGCTAGACTATGTATTCCAATCCAATACCTTCAGACTGAGCTCTAAGTCAATGGTAAAGAAGGGACAAAAAAGAAAGGTGATAAGCATAAAATCCATGGACATCCCCTTAAAAAACCCATCCCACCAAACCCAATACCTTACAACTGTAGCTGACTCCCAGCATATTTGGTTGAAATCAGAACAGAGCTGTATCCTATCTGCAGAACAGCTTCCAGATTACACCCTTCCCTCTGCATGTCTGAACAAATTATACCAGTTTTTCCACTCTACACCAGGGGATTCATTAGAAGAGCACCACAATGGATTTATAAATTTATGTTAGCTAGGGGAAAAAGTATTGGGTTGTTTGGAGTGGTACCAGCCTTCAGGACTGGTATTTTGCATGTAATCTAAAGGTGCTTCCAGTAGTAAAGTATCTCAGGACCAAGCTATTACTCCAGACATGACATTGGTCCATCTTTTTGTCATTTCTGTACATCTCTGCACATCTCAGAAAAATCTGTGATTTGTTCTGCCTCAGTATATACAATGCTGAGTTTTTCAAGTGATCTCAGAGACCATTAGGTTGGTATGGCCCATGAAAAAAGTAATACATTTGTTTCTTTGGTGTTTTAGAAGATTCTAGAAGATTTGGACAAAGGTTAGTCAAAAGAAGGTGGAAGAAGGAGAGTCACCCCATGCACTTCTAAAGACAACAATAACAAAAGAGAAATCATCAAATGAAGCACATACCTACTTTTAATTGTCCTTCCCTGCTTAAGTGATATCTGTAATATTTTCATCAACAATGCTAAATTTACCTTAAAAAAAAAAAAAGGAACAGGAGAGCAGAATTTGTAAAACTGTGTGTTATTCAAACAGGTCATTTAGTTATAAGAATGTATTCTTCAAATCTGGAAATTCATTCACAGATGCTATTAATATTGTTCAAACTGCTAAAATATGGTGTAAATATTCTCAGCATTGACAAACCAAAAGAGAAATATTTTCTTCACTTTTTTATTCTATCACAGCTTTCATGAATCTGCCCAAGTACAATGTAGAATAAACAAGAGCTTAGGATGGGTTCTTACTTTACATCAAAATTTTTCACTTTATACCACCTTATTTCTTACAAGAGGTGTCCTGTTATCCTTAAAAATATACTCACCCTGATTTTTCCTTTTATAATCTTCCAATGGTTATAAATAATTTTGCATTGCCTTTCTTGATAGAAGTAATTTTTTTCCTAAATGTAAAATTTTGTTGTAAACCAACAAACCATCCCCAAATTTTATATGGCATTTCATATCTTAAAAATACTTCTGTAAGTAGTGTACTCTCAACATCTGAAACCCGCAAAGCTGCAGTACATTTGATCAATCCTAAAAGACTGTCTTGTTACAGAGATCTGTTCCTCAATGAATAAATATAAACCACCTACCATTTAACATAAGCTATGTGAGAACTGATCTTAATGTAGGGTAGTAAATATTTCAACGTCTGAATATTTTCTCTGAAAGACACGATCCTAAGACATTAAAACCTATGGAAATTATCTGGTTAGAGTGAGAGCAAGGTGTCTGCCCTAAGTCTCCCATCTTATCCTATGCTCTATCCAGTAGTCATTTCCTCTTTCGAACTGTAACAAATTGACTCTGGTAGGCACTGACAATTCCACCACTTGCATACAAAACAGAAAGAGTTTCTCCAGAAACAAATGGGCTTTATGAAACTTGTAGTTGCAAGCAGCCAACTCAAACCTTCTTTAGTCCTACTCCCAAAAGTTCCTCGGACTCTCTGCTCTGCCTTCACCTTTCCTCACATCCCTGCTTCCCTCCCAGCAACATTTGGCTGGTCAGGTTGCATGTTTAGTTTAGGCAGGCACCAACAGGGCAGAGATGTGCCAGCATCTCCGCTGGGGAGAGGTGGGAGGAAGCTCTAAAATCTTCTCATTTTCAGAAGACTTACATGAAATTAATATTGTTGGCAATTCTGCACTTTTATAAATTTGGCTGAAATTACTGGATGTATTCAGAAGCCCTCACAGGGATGACATATATCCACCCAGATTTGACTCAGAGGTACAGTGTTCCTATAAATTCTTTTCTCTTCCTTACCATGCCTAATAGTACCACAGGCTTCCTAACCCCACATAGTGCTGCCAGGGACGTCTGCTAAATAATGTCCTGTCTGAAGAGGAGCTGCTGGTGAGCTTGTAGAGTGTTCTGATAACATATTATAGGGAATGTTACTGTAGTTGTGGAGCTCATTGCATATAGATGTAGATCTACAAACATTGATATGCTGACAACTTTCTCCAAACCTAATTTTCTGTCCTGGCTGGCTGGTTGCTCTTACCAAGCAGAATTCTGATCTCACCTATTCCAGCATATATGATGCAGTACTTCCATAGGATTAGATGAATATGTAATAATCAATGAGAACAGATGCAGACTCTCTGTATTTTTAAGGAACAGTATGTGAAAGAGCACCATTAAATTACTAAACTAAATGCTCAGGCTTTACCCTTTTTAACTCATAGGTAAAATACCCTTCAAATTCACGGAGTCCTTGGATTTTGTCCATAATCCATACTTAATTTTACCAAATGCTCTGCAACCAGTAGATCATGTCAGAAAATGTCAAGTAATTGATCCTCTAGACAAGACTTAATGGAAAGAAGCAAACAGGTTAGAGTAGTTGAATGTTTTTTTTTTTTTTTTTTTTTTTTTAATATTTGATATTTATTAAAGTTTTGCACTATTAAACTTTTCAATATAGTGAAATCCTGAATGCAATGCACCTTTCACTGAAGCCTCCAGATTTAAACTTGCAGATACATCTCACTGTATAAATATATTGCATCCTGGTAAAACTGAAGAGACATATTCCATTTGCATGGGCCACAGTGAAGTATCTGAGAGGCATTTCAAGCTGAATGGGATATACCTGGGTTGGGTCAACAGTTTTCCCTTAATTTCTTCAGACATAACCCTGGCCTATGGTATAACGACCACAGAGAAATTCTAGGTTTTGTTGTAGGATGATAGGCTCAGGTTATTTGCTCTGTGTGCCTGAATAAATGGCCATCTAAAAGGAACATTTTGTTCTACTGATGGGCTTCCTTCTTGGCTTGTGGTCCCTTCTGCTTCGCTGCACCTCTTTGGGTGGACTTTCCAATTATCTCTTCCAGCTGTGTTTTCCTCAGTATGGAGACATCCTCGTGTTCTGCACGAAGCCACTCCACTGAGTGGCCAAAGGTGGTGAACACATCCTTTCCAACAGATTTTCATGCAGCTTTTGGAGAAGATTTCTCGGAGATGAAGATGATGCTGGCTTCCTGGGGACACAACCAGCCTCTGGCAATCCACCCAAGGGTCCCTCTGCAGGCAGGCGAGCACCACTAGGTGTCAGCACAGCCCTGCAGATTGCAAACCTATTAAGCGACGCAGGGACAACAGTAATTAGCAAAAAGAGCTTAAAATCTATTTCTCTTTCCTTCTTATTGCTTTTAAACCACCTTTGCACTTTAACTCTTTTACTTCCTTTCCCCCCACTTTTAAATTTTCAAAATTGGGTAGTCCAACAATCTGGCCCCCGTGGCACTTTTTGTGTGCCAGCTATGAGTCGGAGCAAATGCCATGTTACCATAACTTGGTCCTTGCCTTCACTCAGACTTCCAGTTTTATGGAAACTTATTCCATAAAACTTGAAGAATCAAGAACAAAGCAGAAGCAGAAGCATTAAGCACAGACAGCAATCCTACTTGAGCATATTTCCTTAAAAATATAAGTACACCTTATTCTTTTTTGATTTAGTATAATAATCTGTTATCTTTTTTCATGCATGTTACACTGATTTCATGCATGAGTGGAAAGGATGGATGATTTATTAGGAGAGCCCTACTCATCCTGCCAAGCAGACTTGTGTTTGAAATTGATATGTACTTAAAGAAATACAATATCTCTGGTCACAGTTATGAAAACACATTTCTGGTTGCAGCTTCATTAAAGGTTTTCTTTTTAAAAAATATAAGCAATAGAGATCTTAGCTGTTGCTTGTCTTTGCATTCTACATTAAAGATTATACTAATGAATGATTTGACCAGAATAATTTTCTACAGCTTCTGTTCCTGCCTTTGTATTGATTTCCATTATTCATCCATAATTATGGTACAGAGTGTTATAAAATGAGATTTGATTTTGAAACATTGCTTGTAACTGGTGACCCTTCAAAGTTTGAAAAACTGAGGCATCAGTTTAATTACATTAGTCTGCCACCAAATATTTTGGAAATATTTTTAGTAGGACTTGAAAACCCATTAAAACATTATTAAATTGTGAGGCCTGTAGTTCTTCTCTAATTAACATCTCCTTGCTGTAATGAAAAATCACCATTCAATATAGTGATGAGGATATTTCTAAATTGTAAGTCCTGAGTAATTTGAATGTTGCTGCCAAGATACAGCCACCCAAATTAATGGAAAGCTGAATGATGGCATTTTCTCTGAATAGAGTGCTGAAAGTAGGAGCAAAACCTCTGTGAGTTAATGAGATGGTCTCTCTTCCTTCAAGAGATTCTTGTGGTGCAGGAGTCAGAGGTTTTGTGTAAAGACTGTTCAACTCATGGTGATGTTTTACTTCCAAAGAGGAGGTCAGTGGTAGATGTTGATACTTAATCTATTAAACTTCTGTTCTTCTAAGGTTTTTGGTGGGGTTTTCTGGGTTTTTTGTTGTTGTTGTTTGGGTTTTTTTTTTTTTTAATAATTTAAGCTTCATAATGAACAGCAAGTTGATATGGTAATACTGGGTAGTTCTTATGACCCACCTAAACCATAGACTTAGATTTTTCTGTGGGTGGTAGGAAATCCTTGTGTCCTTGCGTATACTGTTCTGAAATACAGCCACTGAACTGAGAAGAAACTGCATTTTCTACTCTGGCATACTTTCACCATTTTACTTTTGCACCATGAAAGATTGTTGATTTTTTTAAGGGGTTAAAAATCTTGATTATTTCCACTAAGTCAAAACATTTGACATTTTCACTTTAAAAATTAAATTTTAAAATTAATATCAACAGTCTGGCTGTTCTGAACATGTAAAGTTACGACACAAAAACTTGTGTTCACTGAAATGAAAAATTTCTTTGATATGCTCTACACTGATCATTACCACTTAGGAGAGACCTTGTGATTATAACAGATATTCTAGGAAAACATCAGTTCAGTGCTCAGAAGTTGTGAAGAAGCAAATCGAGTGTTGAAAATTATTAGAGAAGAAATAGAGAATAAAGCAGAGATCATTATTGAAACACTTTACAAATCCATGGGGAGCTCACATCTTGAAGAACTGGTATAATTCCAGTCATCCCATTGCAAAAAAAAAAAAAAAAGTAGAACTGGAACAGGCATGGGAAAAAAGAGAAAAGTTTATGATCAAAATTATGTGAGTTTTTCATAAAAAGGGTCAACAAACATAATGCATCTCTCCATCCTGTGAAGATATGAGGGAGAACTCATAAAATTCTGCAAAATCATGAATAGCATTAAAAAGTTGAATAGACGGCAACAAAACACCGTCTTACACCTTACAAAACCTAGGTACACTAAAAGAAACAATAAAAGCAAAGCTCAAAATAAGTAAAAAGGTAAGACTGCTTCAAATAACAGTTCCTTTAAACTGTGGAACTCCTTGCCATAAGATATTATATGGATGTTAAAAGTTGTAATGGTTTGAAAAAACATTTGAGGAGTTTTATTAAAAAAACCCCACTGAGTGGTCTTAAATCTGTGGATCCTTGTGATATCCGTGTGATTTCATGCAGAGGTTTGCTTGTAGGGAATCTGACTGTCTGAGGCCCATCTCATTCATTTCAGAGCAGTGCATTCAAATTCAGTCCATTGCAAACCAAGCCACAGAAGTTTTAATAACTGTGGCCAGGTCAGATTCAGCCAGGAGAAGGTCCAATCCCACTGGTCATAAATGAAAGAAGACTTTTATGGTGTTTCTTGTCATATGGTGTAATGAGAAATGCAGAACCACACTGAGGCTGCCTGCCACCTTAAGAAATGAGAGCAGCTGTCCCTCAAGCAAAAATTTTATTACTGTGTTGGTTACTTGTCCAAAATGTTTTCCTCTGCCTATCAATATTGCTTTTACTGTGCCCAAGTTTAGTTCAGCCAGCTGTTCCTAGTCACAGCACTAACCCCTCTTTGGTTCCAGGTCAGCTGGAGCCGAGTAGTTTATGGCAATTTGTTTTATTGGTTGGCAATGAGTAGAAAGTTAATTTACTGATTGAGAAAGTGATGTAGAGCTGAATGTCACAATGTATCTCCAGCACTTTTGCCTGCTGAGCATGACAGTTTCCCCAGAGAAGTTGTACAGGTAAATGGAATGTAAATGGAATGAGAGAAGAGAGAGTTTGTACTATTTCTAGTCCAACACTTTGGAACTCGTATCTACCACTCCTCTCTGTAAAACTGACAGACAGTAGTGAGGTTCAGATTTTTAAGATTTCTGTCTTCAACATCATCTTTTTCATCTCCTATAGAGTAGCCTTATTTAACCGTGAGTCTTTTAGGTTTTACCAGTCCCTAAAAATACAGAACATCTGATATAATTAAAAAGGATAGGCTATTGTAGACAATTTTTAAGACTTTCATGATAAACAACCAAACAATAATCTTTAAGAGGCTTTTTTTCCTCTATCTACCTTTCAGACAAGCAGAAGGGCAACTATAAATCCTTAAATTGCTATAAACATTTCTTTGGGTTACATTACGTCCCTTGGTGCTCCAAAAGTGCTGAACTCAAGTGAGTTTTTAATTTTGCAGGGTTAATAACCATCAGTTCAGTGTGACTCTCATAATACTGCTGGCTCTAAAAGTGTGTAAGTGACCTATTGATTTCCTTGGCATTTTGTGGCTTGTTCTGATATGAGCACAGGGTTTTTTGAAGTCATCTTGCTGCAATGACAAACAGTCAATATACTCTGCCAGTGCTCAGTTATTGAAACCTTTTACCCAGTGGTTAGATAGTATTGCCTGGAAAGGTACTGATTGAGCTGTGTTGCTGGTTTATACTGAAGGCTTTTCAAGGGGCTCCTCGCTCAGCTGCGAATGTTTCAGTTCGTGGAGCATTCTTTATTTGCTTAGCCTTGTTCTTCCCCTTAAATTACGCATTAAATATAAATCTGCATCCTGATACATCACAAAGACAACGCTGTACTTCTAGCAGACAGCAACCCAGAGAGGTGATGTAATGTTTTTGGACTGTCTCAGCTCCCTGGAGCGAGACAGGTTGGAATTCCCCCCATGTCAAAGACCTGCCGCCCTATGAGATATAAACACAGGTTAGCTTAGCCTAAATCTGGTGGCAAGCAGTGCTGCACATGCTGGCAGAACTCTTTTTCGTCCTTTAAAGGGTAATAAATAAATAGTTCCCCAAATTCTCAAAGTTAATCCATGGGGTTATCTATCTCCTGATGTGAGAAAGGATACAATGCTGGTTTACCCTTTTGCAGAGCTCAGCTTTTCTGCCCCAACAGGACATCACTGTGTGGAGTGTGCCCTCTTTTGCCTTGAGTCTGGGAAACAGACTCTTTGCAACTTAATCGTTATCACTGGCAGATTGGTCTTGCCCCTGTTGCTGACTCAGCTTTGTCTCACTTCACCTCCTTTACTGCCCATTCCCCTCAACCTGCATCTGTCAGGAACTGTGCACCCCCTCCATTTTCTTTCTTTGATGTAAGTGATAGGGAATGCAATTTTATCCTATACAATACCCATATCAAAACTTGCTATCACTAAGCTTTTTTGTCCGCACTGTGCAAATGATCTAATTGTAAAGGAGGTCTGTGAGCTGTCTGGAGGGGAATGTCAAAGACCAGGTGACACTGAGTCTCCCCTCTACATCTGTTAGCATATGAAATCCCCTGCAACCACCCTGCCCTTCAGTCACTGATCTCACACAAACAGAAGCTCTACTCACAGTTCTTGTAGAGGGAAGAGCTGAGACGAGAAAGGGAACAGGATGGAAAAATAGAGTTTATCTTCAATCCCTTCTCCTCTGACATCACACATGTTGTCCCGGCTCTCAGAACCAGGTTGCAGAGGTGCAGGGCAGTGGCATGGAGAGCCAAACCTCTTTGTTCACAGGGCTTAAAGGGAGCCATCAGCTCTGGCATTACCAATCCTGCAATATAAATGCAGACACTGTTTTTTTCTTTTGTATCACAGCACTACAAAATAATTTGTGGGTTTTTTTAGTGCTACTCCAAGGCAGAAGTCCTGCAAGGAGTGAAGACTTCAGCTTATGCTCTATTTACTTTCATTTTTGTATAAGACTATAAACAGTGTTGAAAGTAAGGCTACAAGTCCGCCTCAGCTCACCGTTCAGTCACAAAAACAACCATGTTTGTATTATTCCCTCTGTTTTCTCGTACACTCTGTAAGCATGAAGTACCAAAATTCTTTCCCATGAATCCCAGAAAAGAGTAAAACCTTCAGGTAGAAATCAAATCAAATGGTCTTTCAGAAAAGTATATAAGAATTGATTCCTCCTTCAGGACACCTCTCAACTGAAAGCTTACTGCAGAAGAAGAAAAACATGTAAAGGAAATTTGACAGACCTGTTCACAGGTATGTCTGAGTTTCTTACCATTAAGGAAAGTAAGGAAACAGTAAGGAAAATTAGAATAAATTGCTTGCCATTGTGAAGTCAATTAAAGGATATTAAAACTACACAGATGCATGCACTCAGGGGCAGTGTCCTTTGACCATTCCTGCTTCTAGCTACTTCACACTTGAATTCATTCCCATGGTATTTAAATTGTTTAGGCATATATACATGAAAATAAAATCCTTAGCTGAATCATCTTAATTTTCTTGAAAGATCTCATGCACAGATGATCTTACAGTAAAATTGATTAGGACTTATTCAGAAAATGACACAGATATAAATTATGTTCTGCACTGGCTTGCGAGGTTTCTGTTCTTCTTTGAAATTCCTACCTAGCCTAAAAACACCAGCTAAAATGAGGAGAGCCTGTCACTGAGGTGATAAAGCTGACAGACAACTTAATTATCTCGGCCAAGGAGAATTTGCTTGCTTGGACAATTGGAAGTGAGGAAGCCAGCTTGTTTTTAGTATCCCAGCAATAATTATGTCTATTATAATAGTCAGGACACAGTACTTTCCTAGTCACTGTCTCTACAAAAATAGATGATGGGAATGGTGTTAGAAATAAATGTTATGAAATGTGTTCTCTGGAACAAGTAAACGTTTCATATTGTGGAGATAAGCTCTACAGAACTGTGTGAATCACTGAAACAAAGCGGCCCCTCTGTTTGCATGGACAGTGAATGATGACCAGGTGTGTCTCAGCTGGAAAATCAGAGCATGAGCATAGCCTACTGGCTTCTGGTAAAATTGCATTAGCAGTAATTGCTTTTGAAAGGGGCTTTTCTGTTTAAGATTTCACGTGAACTGCAAAAAAAATTCCCTCCTTTAAACTTTTGCATGTTGTACTAATAGAAAATCAAGAAGAAGTGTTTGGTACCCTAACTAGTGAGTTACTAAAGCTACTGCTAACACACCAACCTACATCCTGCATAAAAGCAAAGTGAATTTGCTTATTTTATTGCTTATTTCAAGAAATATCATGACCTATGTGTTTCCCTACAGCCCATGAAATTAAAAGTCTTGCTTAGTTTTGCATCTTACTAAGTTAAGAGCAATATGGTCATCCACATACAGATATTCTGGGTAGGATCGAAGGAAACTGCACAAAACCATATTAAATTAGTTCGTTAGAGAATTAAAACTGATGAAAGAAAATTTACCTCTACTCTAAGGCTTTAGCTGAAACTGCATTCACTGTCTGTATGTAAGCATGAGCTATGAAATATGACAATAATAGCTCGGAAGTGATTAATATTTTGCTTTTGTGGCACCCTTTTATTCATTAAATATGATTTTTAGTCATTCCAGCTCTAGCAGCTCTTAGTTCTTTTCCAGAACAAGCCTTGCATTGCTCCTAAGGAGAGCTTGTATCTCCACAGGGAACGGGTGGAGCACTGCACCACACACTTCTTAAACAGGATGGCTGTCTCATCGTGGCATGGGGCATTGTACACCTCCCTAATGCCTCACAGGAACTTCTTGCTTCCTTTTAAACAGAGTTTGCAAATACCATCTGGTCTTTATTTAGCCTTGCATGTGTATGAATCTGTCTGTGTCATATGTCAGCTACCACTGAATGAAAGCAGCAGAAAGGGACAGTGCAGCGCCCACACAGAGACAGCACGGGGCTGGGTGCCTCAGTGCATCACACTTCAGCAGCAGGCAGGTGAAGGAAGTAAGCACACCTCCTAAAAAATCTGGGGGTTTGGTCAAATCTGGGTTCGGGGTGCTTCTGTGAACAGAGTCTATGAAACATGACGCATTATCAATTAATAATAATTCTGATAACCAAAACCAGCAGCAAATGTATTTTCTTGGCAGAATGTTTGCTTTAACCTTGAATCATCTAAACATATACAGCCTATAGATGTCAAGGAGCAGAGTTGCCTGCCAGCCAGAGGACCTTAAAAGTTGTTATCAAATCTCTCAGAGTAGATGGGAGGCTGATAACACGCTTGTTGTCTTTGGCTTGTTTCAGTTTCCTTACTTTCAATCTCATTGCTGATCTCCAGCAGCTTCTCTGCTTGCAATTCTTATTTGACCTTTTTGTTGCAAAGTTATTGTGGAGGCTTTAAATAGTTCTTTATGAGATCTCAGTGGGTATTTCAATCTGAAATTCAGGAATAGTTCTTGTTATAATCCTAAGAATCAGCATATACAAGCTGACCCGCAGCTTAGTGTTCATTTCTGTCCCAGATGTCTATTGTCTCTCACAGTAGGTACAGGAGAGCACAGTATAAGGAGGAAAACTGTTTATTAAAACTGCTGTGAAACAGGAATTACAGGGTTAGTGTGAAAATTTGAATTCTTCAACTGAAATGTCCTTAACATTTTTTTGAACTTTTTTGGTTACTGTTAATGTTACAATAATAAGAATTCATTTATTTTCCCAACAGAAGTAATATGATGTATTTTACACCCAAATTGCTTCTAAATCAGTTCAGTTGTAAAAATCTGCAGCTTAAGAATAGGTTCTAATTTTTATCCTAGAAATGATCTGCAGATTGAAAATGAATTTGTGCTGTCAGAGCTTGGATGGACTAATCATACCCCCAAACTGCAAAAGAAAAATGGTTCCATTTTTTTGGTGAGTAAAAAAGAGACAGACTGTGCAATTAGTGCTTGCAATGAATAAAAACCTCAAAATTACATAGTATTCTGATTTTTCCCTGATGTTGATTTGCAGTTTATTTTTCCAGATGAACTCAAGTTAGTACATTAGAATTACGTGCACTGATTTCCATGGAACTTTTCTTTGAAGAACATTATTAATCATTATAAGTAAGGGAAAAGAAATAATAATAATACCTAATATTTGGGAAAAAATAGGAGTATGTGGACCAGAATGGTTTTTTTGGGAGGGGGAAGGGGAAGGAGGGGGTTGCTGCAGCGATGACCATTAAAGTGAGAATTATGGGAGAATTTCTCTTTTAACAGAAAGATTCTGAAACCTTGTATTCCTGCACAGCAAGATAGATAAGCTCTGTTATACAAATAATTATTGCTGTTGCCACTCTCCACATGGTCCCACTTTTATTTTTATTTTTAAATTGACACCTTTCCTTCTACTATTCATTCTATTTCATCACCAGCTCATGTTTTTTTTGCTTCCCATTTATCAGAGAAAAAGAAAAGTTATTCTCATAACCAGGAGTTAAGCTAGAGGGATTTGTATTTTTATTTTGCTCAGTGTCACTTAGACAAAAGCTCACAGCAATAAAACACAGTTTGTATTGGAACATGTAGTAGTTTGTTGATTATTTCTGATATAGTAAACGTTCTTTCTTCAAGAGTTTTCAGTTGCAACAGCAATGTGAATATTTATTTTACTTTAAATGCTTCACCTCTAGCACTTTCTAGTAGAATTTTTCCTCTGCTTGTGAAAAATAGGCATCCTTTAATCACATTTCTAAGGCAGTGATTTGCAATGACACAGTGGCACTGAATCAGGTGCACTGTCCATCAGCTGTGAAATCTTGGATGATTTCAGGCAGACTCCTGTAATATGCTGAATTAGCCACAGCCCATTTTACTAGTTACTGCATGTTACTTCTCTTTAAATAGAATTGGGCTATTTTATGGCAGCCACACCCTTTATCTACACTTTTTAGTTAGCCCAGGAAATGTCCTTCTGTTTCCAAAGAAAATTCAACTCCCATCTCCAGGCTAAGACATTCTGATAAGCATCTTGGTACTAAGGAGCATGAAATTGAAATGGACCCAATGCACTCTACCCTTTTACCCAAATGAGATCCAGAGCATTGTTCTGACTTTCTTATTTCTATCCCCAAACCTGAATGACAGTTTCAAACATTATCTGATAGAGTAGGCCTCATAGAGCCCTTAAAATCACTGTACTTCACATTTCATTTCAGTAGTGATTAGCAAAGGACTCAAAAAGTCTTTGTTGACCATAAATTAACATGAGCTGCCCAGGTTTTGGTACAAAAATATATGACTAGTAGCTCTGTTCAAACTGAATGGCATAAATCCCTGAGGATGTGCTTATCAAAACAGGACCATGTGTTCTGCATTATTAACTAAGGGCTGTTTACTCAGATAAGTCAATATGTAGAAGAAATTCTGAAAGAACATTTTGTTCCACAAAAAGAGTTGAGCTGAAAATATATTCAAGCTTTAGCTTTCATATTGGTCAACCTTTTGTTTTCATCTTTCATACCAGCGGGGTAGTGGAAATCCCATTTCCCAGATAGCACAAGCTGGCTGAGAGCAATCATTTTCTTCATTTCATTTAATTTCTTGTGCAGAATGGGCTAAGGATATAGCCTGGAGGCACCCCAGGGTTCGATGCACTAAGATGCCAAAGCACTAAATTGAACAGGAAATTCAGAATAAAAACAAATACCAACAAAATCTATGTGAAATGCTCAGAAAGTAATTCTAGTACCTCTGAGTACTCAGCATTATCTTTCTCCTGACTGACAATAACATACATAAAAAATATATAGCAGCAGCAGGGCAACAGGGCTGTTTCTATAGTCAACCAGAGGACAGTTAGAGATGATTCTGATACTCATTTCTTTATGTAAGGTGCTCTCTTTCTACATATTCCCCCACATGGCACATAATATTTCCCTCTCTTGAAGGATTTCTATAATGAGAATAAATTGGCTCAGGGCAGAGAGTAAACCCCTTTTCCTTAGCTTTTTTGTGCTTGTCCAAAGGGAACGTAAAATGTAAATGAATCAGAATAGAAATGTTTTGCCCACTTTGGGCTCCTACAATTTGTAACCCATTTTTCACATGTGAAAAGGAATATACAAAATCGATGGCATTTTAGAAGCCACTCATGAATTTACTTAATTTACAGATTTGCACATGATACTCTTATGTGCAGCTCTAGGCAGAGCAGTGTCTCTTAGAAAGTTTCATCATGCATTAGGGTTAAAATATAAAATTTAAAAAAACTGGAAATTGAACATAATACTTTGGTATTATTGTTAGCATTTTTTGTTGGTAATACAAGGTTTCTGGACGGTAAGATCAGTTTTAAGGCCAAATCAAAAAGTGATCATCAAGGGGCCGTAAAAATGGCTTCAGTGAAAAGAAAACATCAGCAGTAAGTTTACATTTGGTTAGCTGGGCAGCTGAGAATAGCCTAGTCACTTCTACAAATTATATGAAGAAACAAGTACTTAAAGTTTGAAAGCCTATGTAATGGTGATGTTTTGATTTTCAGTAGCATCTGCTTATGGCAGTGCACTGAGATAGTTAACACTGATATGGAAGTCAGTCTTGTTAGCAAGTCTAGCAAATTCATGTCTGGGGTTTGGGTTTTCCAGACTGTGGAGCCTTAGCTTCCTCTTCATGGCAGTTACTGAAAGAAACTTTGAATCAGTTGAATTTATTCATAGACTTTACTAAAACCAACATAATTTTTTTACAAAAGTTTTGTTAAAGAATTTAGATGCTTAGACTGATAAATCATAGGAGTTATGAAAGCAAAACCTAATTTTGTTTGTTTTCATTAGTATTTTTGAACTAAACAAACCATTTTCCTGTTCATCTATCCTAAGACAAAGAACTACATTTTAAGTACCTGGAAAGTGTTACTAACTGCTTTGCTAAATCAAACCTTTGACATGGAGTGAGGTTGTAGTCTCATGTCTATCCTACATTTTGTCATTCAGTGACACAGAGTAATCTCAACAAGAGTATTACTCATAATTTCTTCATGAATCTTACACACAGACATCTGTAAAGTATTTGAAACTGATTGGTATGACAGACAGTATAGATGTGCTATAATATGTACACAAATGAAACTAACAGCTTTGTAAAGGTTTGGTCTTGTAGTAAATCATAACATGAGCTCTCCCCTGGCCCTGTACCAATGCAGGTGTGCCCCTGTGTCCCCTCCTGTGCTGCAGCAACGAGCAGGGTTTGTGTGCTTGTGAGCAGCAAGCCCTGCTGCATATGCAGGAGATTGCTTTAGCAGCTCTTCTGTCAGGGCTGCACTTAACCCTTCAGTATTAAACACATAAATATTTCAGTGAGAGTACAGTGAGAACATGGAAGAAACCAGCTTTGTTTCTGAATTTCCTTCCATAATACCCTTGAATTTTTTCATGGAGTTTTCTCTCAAGCCTACTTCTGTTGCTTTGTAACTTTTCATGAGGTCAACTCTGAGTTTCTGCTATGGAATGATGCCCTTATTTCAGAGAAATGTAGAAGAGAAACCACTAAAACACTTGTATTACTCATGCCTAGAAGAACAAACCTAAAAATAAAATGAAATAATGAGCTTCTCATCATTGCTTCTGCTTATTTTCTATAAATAAATTAATTATCAAAATTGTAGCTCTAAACATTGTTTTATTTATTCCATGTGGAATATATATTCCAACTAACACTGGAAATGAATATTTCTCTGCTTCTCTCAAGTTTTGGGTTTTTTTATTATCCAGTGACTTATTGCTCACTGCCTTTATTACCACCATTGAAAACGCATTAATCAGGTAGGAGAACCCCATCTATTTTTACCAGTACACAGAAACTATTTCAAAGACAATAATTCTAATTCCAGGAAGAATTTTAGAAAAAAAATAAGAAATAGCAAACGTGTCTCAAAAAAAAGAGCTATTCCATGACAGAAAGAAAAGGGGGAAAGATGTAACAGCAGACATTTGTCATAAGGTTTTACTGGAGAGACTGGTAACCTACTTTGCTTTGAAAGGGAATTCAAGAGAACTCTCTTCTCTACAGACCAGCTGCCTGTGTTTTCACAGCACCATACCTGCTCCCTCTTGTGGCTGCTTCCGAGGAATTTTTTCCTGTCAACACCAGACAGGGCACAATTATGAGAAGGTGAACTCTGAACAGAGATTTTACACCTTAGTTGTACTGCATATGCACTCCACGGGTTTCCTTAGGGACCATTTTTCCCTTAACATCATAGAATGACAGAATCACAAAAAGACAGATTTGTTTGGGTTGGAAGGTTATCTAGTTCCAACCCCCCTGCCATGGGCAGGGACACCTGCAACCAGATCAGGTTGCTCAGAGCCCCATCCAGCCTGGCTGTGAACACCTCCAGGGATGAGCCATCCACAACTTCTCTGGGCATCCTGTTCCAGTGCCTCGCCACCCTCACAGAATTTTTTCCTGATATCTGATCTAAACCTAACTTCTTTCAGATTAAAGCCATCACCCCCAGTCATATCACTACATGCTCTTATAAAAAGTCTCTCCCTCTTTTTTATGTCCCCTTTAAGTGCTGGAAAGCTGCAATTAGGTCACTCCAAAGCCTTCTCTTTTCTAAACTGAGCAAACCCAGTTCTCTCAGCCTTTCCTCAGCTCAGTCAGGTGCAAAGCATGTTCATTCAGGAGTAGATTTATTGAAAGCAGCCAGTTTCCTACCCATATGAACCATGTGGGAAGCAGAATGAAATCCTGAACAGAAGTAAGTGTTTGCTGCTTTGAAAACAAAGTTAAACTAAACAAAGACAGTTTTTGAATTTTCTTGCACTATTTCATTTATTTTCCTTTTTTTCTTTTTTCTTTTCCCTTTTTTCCTTTGTAGAATATTGTTGTTCACAGCAAATGTTTCCTCTGACCACATAGCTCCTGCATGAAATACACTGCATCCGCTCTACTTTGTTTTTCCACTTAAGTGTCAAGTAAAAGACTGCTAAAACTCTTCAAAAATTTTAAAATTTAAATCTCATTAGACCCCACTGAAGTTTTAAAAGAACATCACAGTAGTTACTGAACAGGGCAATGCAGGAGTGTGTGTTCATCTAGAGGCCACCTTAGGAGCAGCCAGGAAAAGTATTCCTTGTTCAAGGGAAAAAACACACATGTGGAATTCTTAAAGCAACTAAAGATAAAAATAATAGCACAGAAAACCTTTCCCCTGTGTTTTTGGAATTTTGGGCAGAAAGTTTGAGGTGGCCTTAGAAATTCAGGAAGATGTATGCCATTTACCACACATAAACTACCATAATTTATTTTGCTATGTTAAGCTCCAGGGCTTTTTGTTGTTTTAATGTTTGTTGTCTTGTTTTTTGGTTTTTTTGTTTTGTTTTGTTTTGTTTTGTTTTGTTTTGGGGTCTCTTGGCAGGCGTGGAGAGGTTTTTTTCAGTTTGTTTGTTTTGTGGTTTGGGGTTTTTCTGGGGTTTCTGGTGGTGGTGGTTGTGGTGGTTTTGTTTTGTTTTGTTTTGTTTTGTTTGGTTTGGTTTGGTTTGGTTTGGTTTGGTTTGGTTTGGTTTGGTTTGGTTTGGTTTGGTTTGGGTTGGTTTGGGTTGGTTTGGGTTGAGTTGGGTCAGGTTGGGTTTTTTTGCTATGAGTTTGCCCTATAGCTTTACGCAGCAGGAGAAACTACTGACCTAGTAAAACTGAGTTCTGAGGTGCTGGGATGAAACCAGTAGATACTGTTTTCTGAAGCAAAACCTTCTACAAGTGGGAAAAAGCAAAATAAGAGGACCAGAAGAGCTTCTTACATGTAAAAGTATCACACTGTGTCTCCTGGGAGATTGAACAGCAGTGGCAAAGAACAGACCCTGCAGCATGTGGTTTCCAAATAACTGATTTAGCAGAAAGCTATGAGTTTACCAGCAGTCTCTGTGGTAATGGACTAAAACCCTGGTAGTGCAGGTTTGCTGCTTACTCAAGGAGCTGCACCTATGGAGCACAAAAACCTACATCCCAAGATTTTGCAAATGAAAAATTTTATTCACTCCTGAGCTGTGCCATTACCATTGTAGGTAGATTTATCCCATGCTTTTTTCTGAACAACTGGCATATTGAATACCCTTTAAAATTACTATGCCAGTTTTTCCATGAGCAAACAAATGTGTAAAAATATCAGACTTGACCAAAGAACAGTGGTTTCATTTTGTGAAAACCCTCTGTGGGACTTGAATGTATTTTGTCCTACATTGGCATGCAAACAAAAGCTTTCCAATTTATTTTCCATTGCTGAAATAGTATTGAATTATCACTTTTTAAACTGACACATAAATTTCTACTTCATTATTACAATGGGAGGTGATGGCTGGGACACTGTCCAAAGATTCCAGTTCAAATCCCCCTTATGCCTGGTTTCCCAGCACTTACAATGCTGGAGAATTTATCACTTCATTTTTCCCCTCACAATAAGATTACTTTCAAAAGTCATGAACTTTACTGAAATACTTTTAGCTTTGACATAATAGTATGTTTCAGCAAATTAGCGTTTCAGTGAATAAGTTTCAAATCAGCTCTAAGAAATATAAACATACTGATCACCACTCGAGGTGCCTTGATGGTTAAAACTTTAGGATAGTGTTGAGAAATAAAAGACTTTTGTCTAAAAGTTAGAAATATGCTTTCTATTTTGTGTACATAAATCTTTGTTCTGGAACAAGATACAATGCAATTGCCACCATGCTCTGTGTGCGTTGATTTAGCAGCAGCCTTGTTACTATGATTAAGTTAAACAATATGATAAATCCTGTCAAAAAGATTGAAGTGAACCTTAAATTACTTTGAAGTATTCCATTAGCATATGCAAAAGTAGAAGCTTTATCTTGCTATTTAATCTGAATTTCTCAGTTCTCTATTTATACCTCATATGTCTGAGTGTTGTATGGATGACCAACCAACAGGTTGAATAATTAATGCCACCTTATGGATTTTTACTAAGTAGTGTTCTAGAGGTAGTGGGGGTTAAGAGTGGGCAATGAGAAGTTTAATGGTCTTTAAGAGTCCTTTCTGTTCTTTCAGTAGACCCTGACATAAAACTAGGAACTGGTGTTCAGAGCTATCCAAGGTCAACACTGGAAACTCTTTTTATATTTCAGTCATGCCTAGAAAGAAGAAAACTTCATTCTAAATGTCATGCCAAAGAGGGACAATATAATGGTTGGCTTCTCATGGGGTAAGGATACTTTCTGGATTAAATCTTCCACTTGACCTATGAATCCATCTTGTTTTATGACCCCCCATGGCAAATCTTGTTGAGTTGTCAGAAGGTCCAGGCCAATCCAGGTGTGTTATTCTTGGTTACATAGTATTTTATAAGTCCTCTGTACCTGTAAATTGAGAAAGAATGAAATCATGTTTTACATTGTCAAAATCATGGAATGAAACCACCCAATTTCCAATCAAGTGAATAGTGATGGGGTGAAATTCCACAGCCAGACTTGGAAAGCAAAATCTGTGTCACTCACACAAAGTAAAGTAAAAATTTACCCAGCAAATTCCAATTACTTTTCAATGCTTTATTAAAGAAATTTATATTCATGACAACTATCTTGATATATACAATGCTGAAGGTCAAATTTTAGAGCTTGTTCTAATATTTCCTGGTTTGTGTACTATGTTTCTTTGTTTCTGTGGGCCTGAATCTACAGACTTTTGCCTCAACCAAATCATGATCTCTCCAACCTCCCATGAGCAAATTGTACTGTTTTCTGCAATCACAACTTGAAGCAGTATCAACAAGGTGCTGCCTCAAGACACTGCTTCAAGTATACAACAAGTGACTTTCAGCTCTGCTGGAAGTCAAAATGCCTTCTAGAAGGTAGGCTGACTGGGTAGGAGGTGACAGGTGGAAACCATGAGGAAAGTAAGGGCTGAGGTGCAGAAATATAGCAGTTCCTTAAGTGGCGTCACGGCCGCGGAAAAGCAGCCCTGGATCCATTTCCAGTGGAACTGGTTTACTGCAGCTAACTCTTCCCAAACAGCATTAAGTTGTCATTGCACCGAAATGGGCCAGGAGTAGCCCTGAGACCTCTTCAGTGACAGTATGCTTCAGCTGAAATATTGAGGAGCAGCCCAGTTCCAGTCTGTGCTTTTATGGCTGCAATAACCAACATGTGCCTTGCAAATCGGTGAAGGCATCCTTGTCTGATGAGGAGGATAGAGGATTGTGGAATATCAGAGGTTGAAAAATACCTCCAAGATTATCACATGTAACTGTTTACCCAGCACTGCCAAATTCACCACTAAACTATGTCCCTAAGTGCCACATCTTGTCTTTAAATACCTCCAGGAATGGTGACTCACCTGCTACCTTGGGCAGAATGATCCAACGCATAAAACTTGTAGCAATCTAAGAACTCAGTAACCTGGGGCTGTTTAATAAACTGTGTGAACATGGAAGTAGCAAGCCTCCAGTGTTTGGACAAAGGAACATAAGGATCAGATGTTTTTCAAGATAAGGTCATGGACTTGGGTCTGGGCCAAATGTACAATATAGTCATGACCCACAGGCTTCCCAAGAGTGCAAACGGAAAAAGGAAATTATCCTACTTTACTTTATTGTATAGTAGAAGGCAACACATTGCACTGGACTCACGAGACCAGAAAACATATTAGAAGGATTATTTTTTCCCATTAGAAGCATGAACAGCCATTTCAGATGGTTAACATCACTTACTGCTAATTAGGTTAAGATGAAAAATGGTTTTGCACCACCTTTGGACTGAAATAGCATGGGGACATGTTTGCTGAGTCCTCAGCAATCACTTAGAAATAGAAACAGTGATGTCACATTAATCAAGCCCTAGGTATGTTGTTTTCTGGCCAAACCGAAAGCTCTGTGTTTACTTGACAGATTAGCACACATTCTCATATCAAAAAACATATCATATCCAAGAGAACCATGCTGAATCTAATTTGTGTTCACCAAGCAATAAAATTGTCAGGGAAAGTGCCCAAAACTTGACCAAATACCACTATTAATCCAAGATGCAAGTTTTTTTTCAGGTGAAACTTGAAGAAATACAGAAGGAAAATGTAAGGTTCCCTTTTGTTTAACTGCTTGCAGCTAACGAAGGCTGAGAAAAATCTCCCTCAAAGCCTGTAAATATGTATTAACTTTATTAACCATAATTAGTGGTCATGAATCTTTTTTCTGTGATGTAAGCCAAGGTGATTTTCAATAGTTTAGTTTTTTAAGATGTTGAAGGCAAAATTTCTACAGGATTTATGCTTTCTACAAGATTTATGTGGTACAGATTCTATAGCAAATGCTGTGTCTTAAGGTGTGCTATGTCCCAAGATATACTGATGCAATCTCAATAGATACACTTCAAAAATTGCAATTGCATTGCAGGTACTCTGTAAAGAATTGAGTTATATATCAGAGTATTGTAATATCCAATTTCAATCAGAATTTAGTACAGTCAGGTAAATTTTACATAAACTTGTAGTATAACGAGGCAAAGTTATTGGTGTGGTTTATATGTTTCCAGTATAGCTTAGAAAAGTTTGGTCAGCAACCGCATGATAACGCAAATTCAATCTTAAAAGTAAAAATAGGATCTAGAAAACTCTACTTGGTTTGAAATATTTCCTATAGTTTTAATAAAATTCAGATCTATGCCATTATAATACCCAAGTCTTGCCATAACAGCCCTTCTACTAAATATCTGTAGCCACCATGCTCTGTGAAAACTGAACACAGGACCAGGTTTTGGAATGCAGTGAGAAATGTGTTGCATGTACAAAATTCATGTCAACAGAAACTAAGCAGTCACTCCTCAGAAAGGCCAGTAAATGGTGTTGTAATCAGATTTGTGCTGGAGTGCCCAATTCTCTCTCACAGTCAAGCACTGATAAATCTGTGGTGGTTATAAGGATTAATGGTACTGGAAGGCTGTACTCAAGAGTCTTACTCATAGCACATCTTCTATTTGAGACTATTTACTATAGAAAAGTACAGTTCAGTGGTTTAAATGATCTCTACACATACAGTCATTGAGTCTATGTCACTTGGGTGTGAAAAAGTGTGATGGGTCCTTCTCTGCCAGTTCAGAGATTATGCGAGCTGTTCCCAACCCAAGCTTTAAGAACCCGTCTGTTTAAGGCAAGGTGTAACAACTTGCACACAGCTCTGCAGATCCCTGTTTCAGTCCATGGTATGCCAATGAAAATGCTGGTTGTCAGTTTTCCTGTTACTGTCATTCACCCAGCATTGGTAGATCAGTTCAAGACTGGTCTGAATGTCATGGAATCAGGGAATGGTTTGGGTTGACAGGGACCTTAAAGATCCTCTAGTTCCAAGCCCCTTGTGATGGGCAGAGACACATCCTACTCGACCAGGTTGCTCAGAGCTCAATCCCAACCAGCCTTGAAAAGGCCAAGAAATCTTTTAGGGTATCTTCATCTCTCAGTTAATCAGTAATAAAATATTTCTCATATCTAAACTATTGAATTGTTTCACTTTTGCCCTACTTTATACCTTAAAAATATTTAACCTTCTTGAAATTCTTTTCTTATCAGTCGTTTGTTTCTCCTTATCTCCCAACTTGAACAATTCTAGATAGCAAGTAGAGATTTGCTACTGTGCTAAGTTTTTTTCTTAAACTTAGGTACCCATCCTGTTTTTCTCATTCTGTCATTACTTTTTTTTTTTTTTTTTTAATGAATGAAAGAGATAACAAATTTGCACAAAAAATAAATGCAGCAAAGATATTCCAGGAAAATTATTTGTTTCCCTGCAAGACTATTTTTTTTGAAAGTTACGTTAGATCAGAAAAATGCAATGCTTATCTCTCTAGAGCTTTAGGTCTGAAATTTTTTCCATGCTTATATCTCTAACACATTTTCATCTCACACCTGCCCCTGGCATCAGATTACTTCCTGCTCCAGAGACCACTGAGTGATATCTTCCATGTTTCTATTATGTGATCAGGTGTCAGCTTGCTCGTAACAGCCAGAAAAAACAGTGCTGTTGTTACTATATGAACAATAATTTTTACTTATGAGCACTGTCTTGTGTGAGGAAGAGCATGTTCCTACACTTCTAACAAAGCCAGTCACTATCAAAGAGCATAAAAAGTAACAATAACAAGAACTGGAGTTATTTCACAGAGCTTTACAGATACTTTTAAATTCTCCTTCTTGCATTTTAAATTCTCCTTCTCCTTAACTTCTACTTCTGCAGGTCAGTCCCACGTCTGCTGAATCCAGTCCAAAGTAATATACCACTCTTATTAGAACAATTTATTTCTATTTCCTTTCCCTCAAGAGGCAACTCTGCCTCATTTTACACCAGAGTGCCAACCACAGGTTCACTTATTTGGCTGTAAAACTGGAAGTGCTATGCTACCTTGACTGTCTTCCATTTCTGCATCATATTTTCTTATAGGACCATAGATGCAACATAAGATTTTAATTTACCCAATATTCCAAGCTGAAATAAAGGATGACTTAAGAGTGGGATAACTGCAGACGACAGTCAGTGGAAGACACTCCAGGCTGTACCTCTTCAGTTTAATATTAGATTGCAAATAGAGTAGGATACAGAGAAAAGTTTTATTTTAAGGAAGAGTTGGAAAAAAATATTAAATGTGTTTACTTTTATCTGGATGTTGGTTTTCTGTTGATGATATACAGTTCCTCTCTGTTTGGTAGAAGCAGGCTACCTGAACAATGTTCAGAAATAGAATGAGAGACATTTCCTATTCTCACTGTCACAAAGAAATTTTCTCAGTATAGCCTGCTCTCACCCCCTCATCTGATTGCTAGTTTCCTGTTTCATCAAGTCTACTGATGAAGTCTATTGGACTGTCTTCTCAGTCCATGGGTAGAAATCAGCTTCACAAAGAGCCATAGACAGTGCTCCTGTTCTGCAGAAAGTTAATGACCCTGAAACTCTACAGGCAGATGGCATCACACTCGTCACTCATCCACATCTGGCTAAGCCAGCTGCAAAAGGTCACTTGAGTTCACCTGGCCAGCTTTGCCAGAAGTGTGTTAAAGAGAAAAGTTCCTGCCTGCTGGAAGAGAAATGAGGGCAGTAACCTTCAGGTGGTAGACAGCGACAGGGAACCAGAACTCTTAAAGTCTTCCACTGGCAGGGCTAGTGTGTATAAAACTTCTGCATGTGGTTCTGTGCAACCCTGAGCTATGTAAGGGAAGTTACTTGGCTCTCATCAGTACATCTCCATTTTAATCTGCAATACTTTTAGCTGTACTGTAAAGTAAATAAACTACTTGTGGCTTCTGTAACTGTAGCACTGAATAATAGTGATAACAGCCAGATTAGTGACAAGAATTATTCATATCATAGTGAGAGGATATCAGTGGACAAATTGAAAAAAACGCCAAAGTTTGTTTTGGATGAAGCTTTTATAAGAACAGACTTTGTTCTGAGATTTCTGGTGTTTTCAGTTTCCACTTGACCTATTTTTCTTAGCTTGCTCTCTGAAAATAAATTACTGAGATTGAGACCTACTAACAGAATAACAGAGTCTAAACAATATAGCTTTACTCTTCAGCTGCTAGTATATGATGATAGCCCTTATAACCAATAGGACGGTCTTTGAATAAATCTGTTCCATAATTTATCTAGAAATTGCTACCAAGACTGTAGTTATTTAACATATGCTTTATTCTCAAACACTCCTTCAGATGAAATCAGAGAGAGCTTATATCTGTAATACAGAATGTTTTCAAGTGTTGGACTTCTACATTACATAAGGTTCATAGAAAAGCTCTTATTTGCTTCTCCAAGCCTGTATATGCAGAAAACAAAGATACTTCCTTTACTCAACCAGGCCCTGGGTAATTAAATAGTCTAGTTTGACCAATTTAATTAGCTACTATAAAACATACACATTATAACCTGCCACCTGTCCTCTGTCCTTGTTGCAGAGTAGTCAGTAAAATTAGCAATTCTTTTTCTGTAAACTTTTTGGCAAGTTTTCAGAAATATGAACACTTTCTTTTTTATGTCAGTTCTCCAACTCATCTGCTAGGCAGACATATTTTTCAGGACAGTGATTTGAATTAACTGTAAGACAAGGACACATGTTCTTGAGCCAAGTACATAACAATGCTCTTGCCAAACAAGATAATATACCAAAAACAAATTATAGACTTGGTTGGGATGCACTTCCATGGCCTGTATTAGGCAGACTAGGTTTATGTGGTAGTCTTTCCTGACTGAAAGCAGAATACAGCTCCACATGTCCTTAGAATGAAAAGAGTAAAGATCTATCACCAACACAAGATTTTGCAATTGTCTTCACTCTCTAACCTTGCTCCACCAATCAGCCCAATGAAAGGTGGTCAGAGCAGCTCTGATAAAATCAGTTTAAAGCTGTACTTGCTTATGACAGATGAGGAACAGAAAAAAAAAAAAAGCCATTTGCCTGATCTAAAGTTTTTGTATTTCCCTTTGTATCAAACAAAAACCAGGGCCCCAATTCAACAGAGTACCCTTCAAGAAGAGTCTTAGAGCCTCTAACCATTAACATTCTTTCTTTCTCTCCTCCCACACCCTTGGCTTCCTCTGCAGCCAGCAGGGTTTGAATGACCTGGAAGGCCACGGACATTTTCTGCTCGAGTGGGCCCCAAATTTTGAAATATATTTATGCAGGAGTATCAATCATGTAATTCAATAGAGGTCAAATTGCAAGCTTTTTTTTTTTTTTTTGCATTTCCATATAATTGAAAGAATATGTTTGCTAAGCTTACTAAATCACTCATTCTAACATACAGTACTTTGTTACAGTATTAAGGCCATCTGTATTTGTATGTATTCCATACCAAGGAATGTTAAGTTCACAGCATTAAACTCTAATGTATATGCCAGAGTTTAGATCCTATGAATAATCCAGCATGTCTAGGCAGCATGTTTCTCCTGAATTATCTCACCACTCTCACCACAGCATCCTTCAAACAATACTGAATTGTGTTGTACAATGTAGTATATTGTTTTACATTTTTATATGAAAATATATTACTTAAAACATTTTATTTCTTTCCTTCTTTCCAAATTACACTTACTTAATAGTTCATTATATACTTGCCACGACCTATCTATTGGCTAGGGCAAATTTTTACAAAACTGGATTGCTAAAATAACCCTGTTATATAGACAGTGCCTTATTTGCAAAGCCCTAAAATTCTACATCTGCCACATCAATAATTTTTTCTATCTTAGTGTAATGGGCAGTGAACCTCAATGTATGTATGTATGTGTTAGACATGAGTCTTGCAATGAATCACCGTATGAGGCCTCATGCTACATGCCATTACATCCAATGTCTCTAATTTTTTTTCAACATTTAAAATCCATGTTACCTGGAGTTTCCTTAAAAAAGTTTTTAGAGCCACTTTAACCTAACACTCTACCTGTAACTCTACCTTGGGAAAGAAGTTCCATAGCAGATCTTTTATCAAAGCTGGAAAATTTAAAGATTGCCTTTAAAGAAATTAAAGTAATGCCTTCCCATGGGGAGAAATTCAAATGCAAACATTGCTTTGGAATCTTTTGAAGAAGCTGAGGCATGATATTAAACCCCACCTTTTATGCCAATCCCCCATTTAATTCCCATGGGTGGAGGTCTATTTTGAACAACTACTTTAGTGAATTTTTATTTCAACCTTTTAAGGGATATATGTGCACCCCACAGGCATTGCTTTATGGCAGGTTCCCAAATCACAGTGGGAAAAGTGCCAGGGCTTAAACAATACGCATCTACATTCAGGAAGGAAATAAAAAAGGGATCTGTGCAGTAGCATAATCAGATAATACCACTGACGAACAAGTGTCACACTCATTGATGGTATCATTTTTTTAACTTCCTCTTGCCTGAAAAATCAGCACCTCACCATAAGAAAGAAAAATAGAGAGCACAGCTCATTAGGTTTCTGTCCTAGTCCCCTGGATCAGAAAGCAGCTGTAATGTTTAGACATACAGAGTTAAAATAAAGGAAGCCTGTGTGTAGAGCTTAGACGCTGACAAAAGCCAGCAAATTCACAGCATATTTGAAGCAAATTAATTCTACCTTTTGTTCAGTGAAAATTTTGATATTCTGCCTCTGGTTTTTGCCTTGTTTGAATTGTAGGGTTTTTTGTTGTTTCAACAGCAGTTCAGATGTCTGGATCAAAACAAACACAGAATGAAAATATGATCTTTGGCCCAAGGTTTTTATGATCTAAATATGAAAAAAATAAACTATTAAGAACAAAGAAGATGAACAATGAAACAACAGGCATAGATATCAGTCATCCTTGTAGACAATTCTCTCAGTGTTTGAGCTGCCAAGCTTTTGTAGGTATTGGGATAAAACAGAAGGGATTTGAAGCAATGAAGGAACACTTTTACACTGTAAATCTCATTTAATGCTGGCTTAATCAGCAAGGAAAGACTTTTTGGAACCTTATACAAAAATGAAAACAATGATCACGTCCTATTAGAGCTTACATATGCCTCATTTAAGTGCCTGGTATTTTACTTCTCTGACAGAAAAACTCTGTATTATATATTTTAGATGGAACCCTTCTGTTTAATGATACATTTGAAGGGACAATAAGACACACAAGGAGAATTGTTTCTGTTTAAGCTTTTGTAAGGTTTTCCAGTAGTCGTCAGCAGCTCTTTAAAAGTCAGTCCAGGTTAAAAGTCATAGCTCCTTTCAGTGTTCAAAGGAAGGCAAATCCCTGTGCCAGGGCAGAAATTACTTGCTCAGATGTACAATTGACTTATCTCCACCCAAATATTTCAGTGCCTGGAGGCTTACTACAGATGTGCTCTTTTTGTTCATTGAACATTTTGCAGCCAAGGCACTCATTCGGCTGCAGGAAGAAATCATCAGTCCGTGAAAAGGACACAGAGAAAAATCAGACTATAGTAAAGAAAAAAATCCTAAACTGACTCATAAGTGTAGCTTGCAGAAGCCAAAAAAATTTTATTCTGGTGAAGGGATCTTAACATGCATAGAAACTAAACAGGTAAAAAGATGTCAATAAATATTCTAAGTATTTAGTCTGGTCACATTAAATTAAATAAAAATGAAATTTTTCTAGAATGTGTGCTGGCTTTAAAGATTCTGTAAGTAATTTTTTCACTGACATTGGAAGTAGGCAGTGGGATGACATTCACATGTATAGCCAGACAGGATGCATGCACTGATTTTTTCAATTTCAGATGTGCTCTACTGATTGCTGAAAAGAAAGAATGCTTTAAAAATATTGTGAGTCCATTCTTTTTATTGCATTAATCCTTGTGGCTCATATGAAGCAATCTCCTGAGTCTCCTAGGATCAAAGATCAGTCTTTCTGTTAATAGCTGCTAGAGCTACCAGGATCAACAGGAGAGCAGCAGCAGCCTTGTCAGCTTCTCACATAAAAATGAAGAAAATTATCTATCCTAGCTGCAAAGGATTATGGAAGACTAGATATATTTTCTATCATAGATTGGTTTTTGAGGTCTTTGGTTTGGTTTGGTTTGGTTTGGTTTGGTTTGGTTTGGTTTGGTTTGGTTTTTCCATGGGAATGAAGCAATATTTTGGATACATCTTTATTTGGATACTTCTTCATGAGGAGAAGTGGAGGGGCAGGCTTTGGTGTCCTGTCTGCTGACCAGTGACAGGATCTGAGACCTCAGGGGAGATTTAGATTGCATATTAGGTAAAAATTCTTCCCCCAGAGGGTGTTTGGGCACTGGAAAGGCTCCCCAGGGAAGTGGTCATAGCCCCAGTCAGGCAGAGTTACAGAAGTGTTTGGACAGTGCTCTCGGGCACAAGGTGTGACTTCTGGGGATGGTCCTGTGCCAGGAATTGGACTGGATGATCCTTGTGAGTCCCTTTCAATACAGGATATTCTGTGATTCTACATATCAGGTTGCCACAATGCACTATGTAATCTTACCTTTTCTCATCACTAATGTTTGTATTGGCTAGTGTTTTTGCCTCTCTGTGTTAGAATTTTTGACATCATGCTGCAGTCTTGGGTAGAAGGGCCAACCAGCTTGACACTGTGTGTTACTGAGATGCAGTGAGGGTTTGGCTAGGAACTGCAGTTCCTAGATTCCCTTCTAATTCTTTCAGTGTCTATTCCCAGTGCAGATTGGAAAATAAGGCAGGCCTAACCAGCCAATGACAACATAAAAATTAGCTTAAAGAAAAACTGATTTTTCATACAGTGAAAAGATAAGGTATTTCATTAATTTGACTTATGACTAAGCACTCAGTGCTGTAGTATTCCTTTATTACATGCCTGTATCCTTTAGTCTATTGCTAGCTATATGAGTTGCAAACCTCTTGACAGTGAAGAATGCTTTCATTACAAACATATTTGTTATTTTCCAAGGTTCTGGGAGAGGATCTAAACTGTTCTTTCAAATTGTTTTCATAGGTAAAAACAATTGTTTTAGAAAGTGGCATTTCCTTAAATATTATTAGTTTAAATTTAGGATATAGAATTGAGTGTTTCCAACAAAATCTCCATTAACAACAGAAAAAAAAAATTAAAATGAAAAAACGCTTCCTTTTAACTATAGCCTCCATCTTAATCTGCAGGTTGACAGTTATAGTCTTGCATTTTCTTTTAGAAGTGTGAAAACTGTTGTGTGAATAGTTTTTTCAGTCTCCTGTTTTCCTCCCAGTAGAGGCACCTGGTGCTGGTGCTGCTGCCCCATATGAAAAGGCCATTACATCTCCATGACCTCATGCAAACTTCTTGCTGTTTCTTCCTCTGAGCCTCATGGCTAGGCTATTGTCCCAAGAACCTCTTAATATTCAGTTGTAACCTCCATCCTCTTAGCTTATAGATTTCCTCTCACTCCCAAAAGTTCCCCCAAATACACTAGTGTTCCAAATGCCATATGTTCCCTTAATTTTGAGCATATGAGTAAAGTCACTGGGTTCAACTTCTATTCCTATGGCAGTTGAGAAGGGTGGTTTAAAGAAAACCAGCACTGTGGACTCTTTGTACCCTTTTCACCCAGTTCCAGCCATTCTGGGATCCCAAGGATCAAGTTTTTCCTCAGTCAATATTTTCCAGAAAATAAGGAGAAAATTAATGTCTTCATAATTTTATGTGTTTTTGCATTCATTGTCAGCACAGATGTCAGTTTCTTATAGTACTGTGCTACTTTTTGTATCAATTAAACTATAAAGCAAAAAGGTTTTAATTACTTGATAGAGCTCAAAAGCATATGGAGACAAAATGAACCTCTTTGCAGTGAAGAAAAAATAGTAATTTATGCTGCAGTAACATTTTTCCAGTAATAACTTAGGGTAAATGCAGTAACTTGTATTCTGTTTGTGTTAATTTTCTATTTAAAAAAATTATTTGGAAACAATTTAAATAAACACATTCATCAGCCAGGAAGGATTCAGTGTTCCTGCTGACACTGGCACAGGGAAGAAAAATGGAAAAATTAAATAAGGCTTGACTCCTAGTAAAGCAGCACAAAGTAATAAAAGTTTTCTCCAGTGCAGTGTTTGACATACCCACAAATCACAGAATCACAGAGAAGTCTGAGTCAGAAGGGACCCAGAAGGGTCCTAAGTGAATGACCCATGCAGTGATTGAACCCATGAGCTTGGCATTATCAGCACCACGTTCTGACCAACTGGGCTGGGAAGGACAATAATGTCAGCTGTACATGCTGTGGAGAACCATAATTTCAGCTACAGACACTGATTTTACATAGAAAGAAGACAGCTAAGAGTTAGTGGAAATAAAAATTTTATTCTCTAATGTTTTACTTCTTTTAATTTTTCTCAAAATGCTTTGAGATCAGCAAGATGAAACATGAAGTGGGAACAGGATTTACTCTGTTCATTGTAAGAAAAACCAAGTTATTACAATACCAGTTCAGTGTCTCACCCACTAGACCACACTTAGAAGAGAAAGCCAAAATCATGGTGGTTTCATTTGTGATAAAGTAAATGCCTTGACTGATGAACAGATTGCCACAAACAATCTTATTCCACTTTGGAGCAAAGTGAATCACATCAGCAATGCCCATGGCTGCTCTTGCCTTCCTGAGAAGGACTATGGGCTCTGCACATTCATTTCAACTCAGCCTTCGTGCCTTTCTATCTTCTGATCTGGTTTCAAGTCATTTCATTGCAAAATAGTTAGGTCTTGAGCTTGACATAGTTGTTAGTGAAAATATATCCTGATTCAAAGGTATTTACATTAAGCTGTCAGACAATACTTAATACCATGGTTAGTCTGTAAGCTGTTTGGAACAGTGATTACTCTGATTTCAGCATGCCAGAAGTTCATAATAGAATATTGTATCTTTGAAAACTGCATCTCTGACTTTTTAAAATAGAGGGAAGCCACACACCTCCCCCCAAAAAACCTTTTTTTCTCCTTTCAAGTCAATAATATGCTATATGAAAGTTTCATGTCTCTCAGAAATATATTCATGTATTAGGGCATGTCAATTATGTCTTTTTCTAAACAGCTCTCCATCACTGCAGGGTTTTCATGCCATGACAGTGTTACACAAATATATAAGTATATTACTACACTTTTCCTGTACACTCTGCAAAACAACCAAAAACTAATAAACATATATTACTATTGACTTTTGCAATCAAACTTTCCCCCATGCTCTTTCCCCTTAACATCATCAGATTACATGGGTGGACTGGTGTGTTTTGCTAGAAATTTCTTTAAAAGGATCTGTTCTTAAAAGTTATTGTGCAGCAGACGTACATGAGCTGAAAAGTTAAAAACCTTGTTCTTGATGAATTGTTTTACAATTTCAAGAAACTCATTCTCCCATCAGCTATGCATTTATTTTTCAGCATGCTGAAAAATATCCTGGGGGATATCCTGGGGGATTCACTGCCTGTAATTGTATGAGTTCTTGTTTATCTTGTTTGCCAAAATGTATTTTAAATCTGTACCAAGTCAGACTAAATTTTTCAGAGTTGTAGAGATTTCAATGTATCAAGGGTTTGAGGGAGTTGTCAAGGCATAGACACCTAGTAACACTTACCAAAGTATCTGCATTATCTACATGAGTTTGGCAGATATGCATCAAGACCTAAAAAATCTTGCAGCCTTTTTATTTAACAAGGCAGCCGGTGTCCATTTGATGTAGAAAATAACGCTCAATACCTGTGTATGGGCAATTTATTCAAGTCCTGCATGCTCACAGATAAATGGGGAAGCTTGGGCATAGTGCACGCATAGATATTTTTCTGTAAGGATCTGAGGTTTCTTAACCTTGAAGTGAAACCCCTACAAAATTTGTATAAGTTTTACAGAAGTATTTTGCTGTCTAGAGGTCAGGTTAAAGCTTCACCTCTACCCAGACTGGGGTGCAGAGAACAAATATAGCAAATAATCCACCCTGCTGTGTGGATTATCTGCTGTCATGCTAAGGCTAGATCATATCATAAAATCATGGAATCATAGAGTCACTTGGGCTGAAGGGGACCTTAAGGATCATCGAGTTCCAGCCCCCCTGCTGTGGGCAGGGACACCTTCCACTGGACCAGGCTGCTCACTGCTGTCTGTCAGGACTCTGGACCATTGATCACTATCCTCTGAATGCAACCATCCAACCAATTCCTTACTCACCTAACAGTACACCCATTTAAACCATCTCTCTCCACTTTAGAGAAGGATGTTAAGGCAGAGAAAGCTTCACAGAAGTCCAGAAAAATATCTATAGCCCTTTCATAAGTCACTAATGCCACTCTGTTGTAGAAAGCAAGTAGGTTGTTCAGGCAGGACTTGCCCTTGGTGAAACCATGCTGGCTGTCCCAAATCATTTTGTTCCATGTGCCTTAGCACAGCTCCTGTGTGGATCTATTCCATGATCTTGACAAGCACAGAGGTGAGGATGGCAGGTCGGTTGTTCCCAGGGTCCTCCTTTCTACCCTTTCAAAAGATATGTACAATATTTCTCCATCTCACAGAGAATGTCTTGACAACTACATCAGCCTAAGGACTTTGGGATGCATCTCTTTAGGTCTCATAGATTTCCAAATGTCCATATGTTCAAGTGGGAAGAATTTTGCCCCCGCAGTCCCCATCCTATTTTTCACCCATTTGAGAGGTGTAGGAAGAGAGGTTTCTAATACAACCTTAACTGTAAAATGAACTATATAGTACTTAAGTAGGGACTTAAGTTACAGATACAGCCTTAATACGTTGCATTTAACAAACCAATTAATCATAACTTCTCTAAAGCCCTGTCCTCCTTAGCCTGTTTTTGGTAACACTAGTAGCAACTCATTGATCGCAAATGAGAAAGTCCAAAATGTATTCAAAAATATATTTATGTCAATTCAGAGCCCAACTTGTTATTTCAGTCTGAGTATTTTCTTAATTTCTAGGTTTAAGTGTTTGAAGGGAGTATGGAATTAGTGACCTCACAAAATCTTTTGCAGGTTAGATGTCTGTAGTTCTTCCCTTGGGCTCCTATGATCATCAAACCCCATTTTATTCAACTCTTCCTGAATGGAACATATTCCAAGAAAATATTTTGAGGTTGTTTTCCTCTGCTGTCCTATCCTTATTTCCTTCCTTTTCCCTCTTCAGAACTGCTTTCAGACTACTGGAGTAATTACAGATTATCACCCAGCCTCCCTTCACAAAGATGCCTTATCTTAAGTTTATGTCACAATTTGAAAAATCTGCATCTTGGCTGTGAATATGCTTGTCTGTATGAAATTATTTCACTTCTTGTGACTTAAAAATGAGGAACGCTAAGAATATGTATAATGACAGTTCTGCATGTGTTATTTGCTTTAGTCTTTCAAGACAGTTTGAATGATTTTAACATGCACTCAGGTAGTGCATTTCCTAACAAATTTAAGACTTGTAAAATCCATTTACATTTCTTGCCACAATTCCAAAACTCTGTCCAGGTTAAGTTTTGGCTAACAAAGCATTCTGACTAGCCAGAGGGTGACTGGGGAACCATATTACAATATTTGAACTTTGATATTGTGATCCAAGAGAGCAAAATCTCATTTAAGTGCTAAGAGATAATATAGCAAAACAACAGGACACTGTTTCACCAGCTTCCTGTTTCAATTACTTGAAGATAAATGGTTCATTATTATAAAAAAAAGTTGCCATTCAGAGCAAAAAGGGATTTTCAAGTTCTCCATCTCTGCCAGGTTTTTATTGGGCAGTGAATCAAAAGTATAATTTAATCCTTACCCACACAGTGTTACTGAGAAGAAGCTTGGGGATTGTTTTGAAGTTTCAGGTTCAGATAACAGCCAAAAAATTTATGAATCTCCTTAACTATTTCCCCATCTATGTTCCTGTATTTGTAATTCCCTCACTGAGAAACTGTAGGCAATGCAAATTAGATTCTTTTTATGTGTGTACTGCTTGTTCTTTAAATGCTTATTAGTAGCTGTTTGTTTCTCAAAGGAAAGGCTGATTTTACCCTGTTTTTATCTCTCTTCCTTTTCTCAGCATATTTTAATAATGATCCCTTTTAACTGTTTTCAATAATTTGTTTCCACTATTCCCCATATCAAAAGTGGTGACTTCACATTTTCATTCTTATGTTACACTTTCATAAATGTTCCTTGCACATTCAGGAACTGAAGGCACAAATTTTGTCTGGATAAAATACTGGGACTTTTCAGGGCCCTTATCATGCAGCTGGAAAAGAAAGGAAAGGGGATGGTGGGGCAGGGTGGCACAGAGTGGGACAGGAAAGTTTTTCTCTTGTATTCAAAGGTTCATCCTCCACAATTTGCTGTTCATGATGTCTTTCAAGTTGAGCTGATCCTCAGATCTAAACTTCCATTTTTTAACTTCTTACCCTTTGGTCCTCTGTTATAAAAAATGTGTTTCAATTGGTTAAACAGTTGGAAAAAAAAATTTGTTTTATCAAGCTAATTAAACAAATATATACAGCAGAGAAAAATAATCCTTGCCCACAACATCTACCAGAACTGCATGCATTTAAAGCAACACAGCATGTGCCTGACAGCTCAGCCAAGGCAATATAAAGTATACTAGTCCACACTTCAGAAAAAACCTTCTTTCTTTCAAGTTTTTCTGTGGAAAATGGATTTGTAAAATATTTTTGAACCCCTGTGTTGAGGCTGGGGACAGATGAATAGGTCACTGGCCAGACCCTGGCCTAAAGCTAAACCAGCTGAGCAGGATGTGAGAAACTACTGGGCATGACATGAGAAAACTGCTGCGTGTAAAAATCAACAGTTGTGAGGCAATAAAAGAGTTACCTATCATAAAGAATAGATGGATTGTGCAGGTTGTTAAGGGGAGTTATGTGAGGTACAGACAAACTTTACAGAGATTTGAAGGGGAATATCAGGGACTTTTCAGGGAGGACATATGGGGAAAATACCAGAAATGCAGAATAGCTGTCCCAAAACAAGAACCAATGGAGAAAAAAAATCAATTGGGGTGGATGCTTCTTTTGGAAAGAACGAGTGTGTTAAAAAGGAAAACTCTGTGAAGGGGTAATAAGAGAATATAAGAAAGAGGTCACAAATCAAATCATAGGGTTATCTGGGGGTCTGTGTTTGACAGCCCTGCATTTTGGAACAAAGATATAAACACACTGTTTCCACTATGCTCAAGTATGACTTGCTTTTGCAGACAGAAGGGAACTGGCGTCATTCCCACACAGACAAAGATCCACAGCAGCTTTCATCCTCCTGCCCCTGGGGAAAACCTGGAGGTGCTATCGGACATCTTTTCTCTTCCACAACCTCCTTTATCATCACATACTTCCTCCTAACATTTATGGTTCCTGGAAATTTCTTAAATAATAGTTTTTAATTGTTACACTTTTCAGTAGATTCTTTGTAATTACTCTTCCTTCAATCCAGAGATTGCTTCTGTCTCTCCCTCACTTAGCTTCGAAGCAAAAAGAGGGAGGTGAGCCAGTGGCTATGACTGAGTAAGGCAAAACTTGAGCATTAAGCCCAGTTGCTGTTTTGCCTAGGGTACTCCAAGGTTTGTGTTGATTTTGAAATCAAACTGGAAGTCTCTCACTTGGGAGGGATGATATTACCATTTTTCATTGTGTGAAAACAAAACTATTTTTGATAGGAAATTTCATTATGCAACAAATAGCCACAAATGAGGTCAGAATAAGGAGATATACTTGAACCATTTATTTGCCTAGGAAATAACTCATTTTGGCTGTTTGTTTTGCTTGAGGACATTATTGGATACAAGCTAACTACTGCTGTGGAGAGTTATGCTCATAAAGTGAAGCAAGTTGATGGCTGTGCAGTGTCGAGCCACTTAAACTTCTGAGGAGCCATTACTTACAAGTTAAGTTAAAGCACAACAGTTTTAATGTAGGATATTTCTGAAAGAACTGCAGATGTTGAAACTAAATTTAAACCTGTTAGAAAACAGCATGAACCATTCTGTTTCTTCTTGCAGACTAATGGTTTAGAGGAAGGCTAAGAGGGCTAATGAACACATGGTGGGACTTTATATAGGGTATCAAAGCTGGTGGGACCCCCACACTTCTACCTCTAACACTGTAACTCAGATCAGACAAAAAATATTTGATACTATTTGGTTCGATTGCCACGACCTTAAAACTTGGAAGTGTCAATGAAAGTCAGTGTATCAATGAAAGTCACAGTTCTGCTGTCTGAAAGAAGTTGTCTTTTAGAACAGCACCTGGAAATGTCACACTATCAGTGGGAAATGCACATCCCACAAGTCAGTGGAAATATGGAATATCACTTGGTTCTTTGCACCATTAGATTGTAAAAACCCACCCCACAGCAGGCAGTAGTAGGTGTGGTGAAAGACTGAAGTGTTGTGAATGCTAAAACTGAAGAGGATTTGCAAACTTTCAGCAGTCAGTGGGCTATACATACAGTTGTCATACAGTGCTAGTGGCAGGGTTCTTCTCTCATAGAGGAAAGGTTGATCCTTATCACATTTGCAGTGTTTTGCACCTGCAAGATCTTAGAACAAGTTTTGACAGTTGAATGGGCCAAAGAAATGACATATTGAGAAATGTCATTCTGAGGTGTTCACAGGTGTCTGGCTGAGGCTCTTGCTTGTGATATCAGCAGGTTGGTGTTACTCAGGGCTATTACTGGCTCATCCAAAGTCATGTATCTCTACACAACCTTTCACAAAGCAATCTTTTTAGTCACTGAATGAGATGGCTTTGCCTGAATGAGGGTATAAGAAACCTGAAGAGAAAAAGAGTTGAGAAACAGATCTCAATTTCTTTCAGGTGCACCTCCACAAAGAATCCCAGGATGGGTCAGGTTGGAAGGGACCACAGAGGGCCATCTGGTCCAACCTCCCTGCTCAAGCAGGGACATCCCAGAGCACATGGCACAGGATTGTGTCAAAGTGGTTCTGGAATATCTCCAGTGAGGGAGACTCTACAACTCCTCCAGGCAACCTGAGAGCAGTGCCTGGTTACCTGCACAGTAAAGAAGTTCTTTCTCACATTCAGGTGGAACTCCCTGTGCAACAATTTCTGCCCACTGCCTCTTCTCCTATTGCCTGGCACCACTGAGACTGGATCCATCTTCTTGGCACCCTTCCTTCAGATATTCATAGAGACTGATGAGGGCTCCTCTCAGTCACCTCTTCTCAAGGCTGAACAGGCCCAGCTCTCACAGCCTTTACTCATCAGAAAGATGCTCCAGGCCCTTAATCATATTTGTTGCCCTCCACTGGACCCACTCCATGAGCTCCATGTCTCTCTTGAGTTGAGGAGCCCAGAAATGCACAAAATACTCCAGATGTGTCACT
The DNA here is from genome assembly GCF_963513975.1 of Fringilla coelebs. Lineage (NCBI taxonomy): Eukaryota > Metazoa > Chordata > Aves > Passeriformes > Fringillidae > Fringilla > Fringilla coelebs. The sequence goes on from NC_140028.1 coordinate 32,325,268, forward strand.
AGGAAAGAGTTGTTCCTTCTCTGAAACCTCAGCATTCTTCTAAGGAATATGTTGTTTCCTCTCTCTACCAAATATATATTGCTATATAACCACTATATCCATCATTTAATCTGAATATTTTGTCCCAAAGATGTGACTCAGGGACGGGTTCTTTGAGAAAGCTACAGGACTGAAACCTTGAACCTAGCAATTTTTCTTTCTTTAAATTACTTTTTTTTTAATACAATGAATAGGTTTTAAAATTAGTTTAGACATTATTCTGTGATGTGTTTTCATGACTCATATATAAACTTCCTGCTGCCAAAATACGAGCCTTCATTTTTAAACCATTATGTGGTCTCAGAAATTGCCAAAGTACATCTCTGTTTTGCTGAGATCTGAGTATCTCTCCCACCCATGCTGGTCTGAAAGCTATTAAATAATTTCATTATCAAAATCAGTTAAAATTCATGTTGTGCACAAGAACAAAAAGTATTATGCAAGTATTGGTGGCATACTGTGGAATTGTGTTTCTATCTAGTTCTGGATGGAGGAAATTTGGATTCAATGATCTTGAAGGTCTCTTCCAACCTAATGGTTCTTTAATACAATGAGGCTCAGACAGAGAAGCTTCATCAAGGTACAGGAGCTTTGGTGGGATGACCTATGGGCAAAGGACCACCTAACAGTGTCTTTCAGCTGATCATGGCCTTGCCTTGTATGTTGCCTTACATATGGTGGCCAAAAACCTTTCAGTGTTCATGCCATGACGTGATTCAGAAATACTGAAAATTCCTGTCTTCACTGTAGGGATTCTGCATAGGGCTGGACAGGTTACATTAGTTAGAGTGAGAATAGTATTTTCTTACCTCTCTGGGGTCTTGTCAGAGCAATAAGAATAATTGTGAAATACCAAGAACACATGGGTACAGATGAAGAACACACTGTTAAAGCAAGCTTTATAATTGACACTGCTGTTGGTGGTGTTATAATCACAAGCTTATTGGCTCCTCCATTATTTCAGCCTAACTTGGGAACTACTTTTCATCCATACTGAGGATTCAATTGCATGTTTTAGGTTTTGACAATTCACCACGTAGCAATACTTGCACCATGAACAGCTCACTCTCAAATCCTGAGTTTGTTGTATTGTTTGATTAGAGTCTATTTAAAAAAAGAAAAATTATTTCCATGTTCATGTGGTAAAATTGCTACAATTGTGTAGGCTGCTTTGAATGAGCTTTGGAGAATTTAATTATGATTCTCATAGCAGCTTAAATTCTGGTTTTTATGTCTATCCCCATAGAGTGTCAACTTCTGTTCCTCAGTTTCACGTGCATGTGTAATGCTAAAGCTGAATGAAAATTAATGGTATTAAGCTATCTGTCTTTTGTTCTGTCTTAAAACCCTGACCCTTTCTTTTCCTTCAGCTCTGTTCCAGATTTCATTTTCTCAGCAAGAAGGCAAAGGCAAAATGTTTGATAATTATGCAAACTTCTGCCCAGAGAACAGAAATTGATAAGTTATTAGTATTTTAAGATGAAATGTTCATTCTGGCATGAAGAGCAGTAGTTTTATATTAATTTTGCTGAGGTATAATGTAGGATATTCTGCTAAATACAAGTATTTTGTAGAATGCTTGTGGTGTATATTAAAATTCCCATGCTTCACATTTATTTCTAGCATAGGCACCGTACATTAGGAAAGTGTGCTTTACACTGGGAACCTTCATGTTTCTAACTCCAGCATTAATGAGGAAACAGTAACATGAGCTGCCAGCAGCAAACCCAGCTGAAGCGACTCCTGAAACTGGCTGCTTTGCACAGATGAGGAAGGAACTGGATTTATGAGTCAAGATAAAAGGACCTTTTTCCCCTCCATTAACATCACTTAATTCAACTGTTCAGCTTCTTTCCCAATCTGTCAGATCAGGTCTGCACATTGTATGTAGTCAGATCCCTGCTGATAGCAAGAGAAAGAGCATCTGCTTGCTCAGGAGAAACTTTCAGAACCAAAGGTTGAAATATTAGCCTCTTCCTCCCCCCACCTCATACTCATTCTCCTCTTCCCACACAAACATACATATTATTTCCTGTCATTTATCTTTACTGATTCCTGTTTTCACTCTTCTACACCCTCCTACATTCCTTTTACATACATATATATATACACACACATGAATTTATTTGAACATATATAAAACCTGCAGTGGATTGGCCCTTCTCCATATAGCTGACAGGACACTTTCAAAAAGTCCCACTTCCTAACAGATATATTTTCTTTCAGTGGTAATTGGGCTCAAGAGAAAAAAGAAAGCCTAGAATTGAATATATAACAATATAAGTGAAATAAATGTGAATTCCTAAGGTGATGGTTGAATGGAAGAGTGTAAACCAAAATTAAATTTCAATTTATAATAGAGAAACCTCTATGGAGCAAAGTACTTACAAAGAGCAATATGAAGCCAAAAACATAAAGGGAAAGAAAGAAAATAACTCAGTTTTTAACAAGTTATTTAAAACTCTTTAAGGGAAAAGCTTAATCTTTTTCTCTTGAATAAATAATGCAATATGGCAAGGACACCTGAAAGCTGAAATAGAAGTCTAGGTAAGCAGAAAACATATCCTTTACCACGAAAGGTATCCACCCACAGACAGAAGTAGTAACAACCAATAAAATAGAGCTGGGGCTTATAAAACACATAATTTCAGTCATAATTAATTATAAAAGTTGAAACAGAAGAGTTGCTTGCAACCCAGTGAAAGGAATTTTCATTCCTTCTCAAGCATATTTGCTGTAAAGACTTCCCACACACTAATTAAATGCAGTATTTTTGCAGTTGTTTTCCACACAGGATTTAATTTTTCTGTAGTCTTGGAAAGAAGCTTTGCTCTGGCCTTTTAGTTCAGCAACCACTGCACTAGTTATACTTTCTCTTCCATAGTATTCTGTCACTTTGATGCAATTTTATATTTTCATGTCCGCTGGCTAACAACAAAAATGGTTTACCACAGCATCAAACATCTGCTTTAGTTTCCAGAAAAGAAAGGTAAAAGAAACCTGGAGGTTTCTATTTTGTGTGAGAGAAGCACAGTCAAATAGCAGAGCAAGTCAAGGAGCTCATCTCTAGGAGAGCAGACTAGAGAAGAACACAGAGCTTGTGACTGTAGTGGTGAGGTTTCAACAGTGACAGTCAAATCCAAACGACAGTACATGCCTTTCAAAGGATTAGTGATAGATTATTCTAAAAATATAGGTGATAGGTCACTTCCAAAAGTCAGTTTTAGTGACTCTAGCAGCCAGTAGAGTCACATCTGCTGCAGCTCCATGGTCTCAGCTCCAAAAAGCAACAAGGCCACAGAAAGACAGCACACATATTCATCCCTTTTATGCATTTACACAGTGAGGTACACAGGGACAGAAACTGAGCTCTCATATAGAAACACAGAGCATTTATGGCCTCATTCTCCTCCCCTCTCTGTCTGAGTGGGATTGAGGTCTGCTTTTGTCTGTGCATTTCTGCATAAATCCCTCCATCAGCTGGGCTTAGATCCAACTTACCCAGTCACTACTCCTCTCTCCGTGCTCATCTTGATGGATTCCACACCTGTACACTGGGGCTGAGCCTCTTCCAGGACACAGCTGGGAGGGTCTCAGATGGGATGTTACTTCCTCTGAGGTCTTGATTTTGGTTCTCTGCCTGCTGCAACAATGTCCCTGTTCTCATTTGGGTTTGTGGAGATGGGTCTGTGATGAAATGTTGGCTCACGTGACAGCGCCATCCAGGGCAGGGGATTGTCTGAGCTCACAGATGTCACTGTGTGTCTGTGCTCCTTTGTGGGTATGCAGATGAGTTTTTATCACATAACTCAAAAATTGAGAATTAATAAATACTACATTGTTTAGGAAAAGAAAAAAAGAAAAAAAAACAAAACAAAAACAAACAAAAACCAAAACAAGATGCTGGGGTTAGGAATCCGTTCCCAGGAACAGGAAGTGTAAAGGCGAGCAACTGACAAAGCATGTGTTGTGTAATAAGATGTTTGTCAGTAAATGAAGGCCATCCCTTTGTATCAATTTATTTCTGGAGCCAAACCCCAAAATGTAATTGAGCACTGCACTCCTGGGAATGTGCAACGGTCCTGTAGTCCCAAGGAAGTCAGTCCAGTCAGCAGTTATAATATCTGGACCGAGTCTGCTTAAGCAGGTCTGGATTTTTGCAGACTGGTCTTCTGAAGGTGTGTAAATAATCAGAGATTATTTTTTATTGAATCTAACTTGAAGAATTCCAGACCACCACAAAGATTAATTATGTGCTCTGTCTTAATCAGGGTAGTCTATCCTGTTCAGTGTCTTGCAGACTTTATCATCCCTCTATTTAATTCTTGGCTGTAGCCTTTAATGTCTAGAGTTACTATATTGTAAACTTTTACTTTCAGGACTTGTTTTGAGTGCTTTTGATGGATGAAAGCCTATACATATCTTGATATATGCATCCTACTAGAAGTTTTTCCTTGGGAATTAAAAATACTAAAATGCAACTCATTATTATTTTAACCACTGGAAAAAAATTAACTAATTAGCATTGATTTTCAGAAGCATGTTTGACCTATGCCTATCTGACTATTTTAAAGTCTCATTAGGATCAAAGATAGCAAAACATATAACAAACAAGGATTTTTTAATACTTATTTTAAAAACTGTTATTGCTTCTTTGATATTCCATTTCTCATTTGCGTAAAATATAGATTTTTCGTTGTATTCAAATGTTAGAATTTTCTCGCCTCTTCTAGAGCTAGCAGGATGAAGTGATAGAACCCCAGAATTTTGAGCCAGTTATTATAATCTAAATACTTGCAGTAGAATAAAAAACTGCATTAAATTTTCTTTTAATTCAGTCTAAAGGTTTCCTTAAAATTTTGATGTCAGGAGTACTGTCTGAAGCTGATGCTAGTTCTCTGAATGTCAACAGATATTTGAGTTTTCTCATCAGTAAACAAGTAGCCACAATATACATTGTCCAACAATGGTGATATTTATTCAAATGGACAAAAAAATTATTTATTCAAAACTGGAGGAGAGGCTGTGTGAAGAGCTTCCCTTTTCAATGCATGGTGCACAGCAATTTAAGAAACACCTAATCCTGTAGTTTGTCTCTGACAACATCTTGAGACAGATGATCAAGAGGAGGACACAAAGAAAACCTTCAGTGCAAAATTATGGAAAGATTTGCTTATAGGAGAAATGCTTATTACGCCCCATTAGGTCTTGTCTTACATACTTTACCATAAAGATTTATATTTTATTTGATCAGACAGGGATTATCTGGAAGGACTGAGAAAGAGAGAGAGGTTGTGACCTCCTTGTTGTGCTCCTGACTAATGCTGCAAAGCACAGACTTTGTATTCATACAGATGCAAAAGGTCATGAGGGATGACATGTTTCAGCAAAAAGAAGGAATAAGTTGGTTCTGCAATTTAGAAGTTTACTGTAAAAATTGTGGTGCTTCACAGTCATAATTTTATTTGAAGAATTTCCCACTGCAATAAATGATGGTTACAATGCATGTAGTATCATAACAGATGTATGTCTTCATTAAGTACTACATGGGATTAGAAACAAATGTGGAAACAGCCCTTTGATGTTTCAAAATAGTTTTTTCAGGATTATATTTTGTCCCTTCCTGATGGTCCTTATTTTAAAGACATCCAAGAGAAACCTAAATTTCTCTAAAAGGGAGACCCTTCCTTGAAGAAATTTAACATCATCTTTTCTGCAAAGAACATGATCCTCTGAAAGAAATTGCAGTGGCATTTCTGCAGATATTGCTCCTAAAAAGTATGCTTTCATAGCATGCAAATACTGCTCAAGCTGCTTGAAAAATTCAGCCAAATAAAAAAAACCCAACAAAATAACAAAAACCAGTTCATTCAATTGATTAAAGAGAGTTGGTTTCAAGACCGTTTTCTGTGTAAAGTCATCTATCTTAAAACAATTATAGAAGTGGTTCTTCTGTAATTTATAGCTCTCAGGTGAACAATCCAAGAAGAACAAAACAAAGAAGATGAACAGTATTCTTAAATTATAAAATGCTTATTTTAAAGCATTTAGGATTCCTAACTATAGTGCCTTTAATTTGAAAAGACAGATGCTGTGCAAAGGAACATATGGCAGACTTTACTCAAGACTGTTGAGTTCTTTGTTTTTGTTATGTTCTTGTAAGAATCTAAACACTCCTTATGTCTGTGAATTTTTTTTTGTTTATATTTGATAAGAAAATTACATTAGTTTTTTTCCACATGCTGAAGGTTAAGTAATGAAAAGAAAGTTAAAAAGACAAGATGCTGGACTTCAATTTGCCCAGATATCACCTTTTTTTAATGTACAAAATCAACCAATTTTTTCCCAAGTACTGGAAAATTCATAGGTTCCTGAATAGATTTTATTTACCCAGTATGTCAAACATTTTTATTCTGGATTAATGACCAAGAGTTGTTACAATTTGACAGGTGTTAAAACAATTAAATTAATAAGCTTTTTTCATACCTGTACTGTATTCACAGCATGAAGATGGCAAAAATTTGAAGTTTCAGGATTCAATTCAAAAAGGTGTTTGGATTGACTCAGCTCCCTAATACCCCAATAAATATCTTCTTCTTACTTGATCTTTTCCTTAATATGCACAGAACCATACCCCTTTGTCAGAAGGAAACCAAACGGAAGCCAAATTTTTAGCAGTGCAAAGCTGCCTATGTCTTTCTGTGTAGCCAATGCATATGTTTTGGTCTAAAGAACCCAATCTATAAAAATTTGAGAAGCAAATGAGAGATGAAGGAAATATTACTTCACTTGAACTGCTTTCCAGCTGATATCTAATGTCTGTTAAGGGATTGTTTAGTTTTTTTCTTTAAGTTTCTCTTTAGACATGTGCTTCGGAACATGGCCTAAACAATTTTTTATCCCTTCACAGGGCTGAGCAGCTACATTAAATATTCCACTGAGACATGGTAATTAAAGGCTTGATTAATTAGCTTACGTGTCTTGCTAGTGCCATGTGAGATGTTGCAGGATGCCATGGTTTCTAGTTACTGCTTCAGAAGAGTATAGATACCCTGCAAATGCTGCACCATATCTGGCAGACTTATCAAGAAATCTTGGAAAACTTGGAGCTCCTGAGGAATCAGAAGGCGCCTATTGTGCAGATGATTGTGCCATGCCCTGGGAAGTCAGTTCACCCTTATCACACTTACAGTTCTTTATGTCTGCATGGGCTGTAAGGATGTGACTGAATCACACTGAAGGTGTCCAACCTTCCATTATAATCAGATGTCTACCTGACTTTGATACAAACCACGGTTCATAACCTGGGAGTCTGATGTCGGCTGATATGCCGTACATTTGCTAGGTCATAAGCACAGGCTTATCAAATATGACTCAGGTTATACAGGAGACCTAAGTCCATCCAGGTTGCCAGAAGGCAACAAGGGGGGTTTCCAAGATGGGAGTAAAAATTTCTTTGTTTGAACGGTTTTTAACTTCTGAGCAGTGCAAATGGAAAGAAAATACCCACTATGCCATAAAGGATAACAAAGAATCATCAGTGCCATTTCAAATAAGGAAAAGTCTTATCTAGGGAGAATTTTAATGCTCAATTTTTTAGAATTTCTTGCAGCTTCTACAGAAGAAATGCTCATCAACTGTCTTCTGAAATCCTTCTGTATTTCTGTTCTTATACCAGAAGCCATTTGAAAATAGTTCAGTGGAGTTTGAGAATGGATACTGCAGCACATTACCCAGTCTGAGGCTAGGGAGTCACACTGTGCAAAGATATTCTCATTCACCGGCTGAAGTACAATTTAGTTATCCATGTGACAAAACAGCTGCATATGCAAAACTACATAACGCTAATCAAGAAATAAGTTATGCAATTTATCTGGTGACCTGTGTCATCACAGGTTTTGATTATTAGTCATCACTTTGAAGAGTCTTAGAGTCCTAAAATCATTGCACCATTAATGCATTAAAAAAAAAAAAGTGGACCCACTTACCTTTGGCCTTAGCCTACCAATCCAGCCTGTCCAGATCCTTCTGCAGAGCCTTCCTACCCTCCAGCAGATCAACACTTCTGTCCAACTTTGAGTCATAAGCAAAGCTTGCTAAGGGTGCTCTCAATCCATTGGTCCAGATCATTAAGAAAGATGCTAAGCAGGACTGACTTAATAATTAATCACCACCCCCTGGAACCAGCATCCAGCCAGTCCTGAACCCAGTGAAGAGTGCACCTGTCCAAGCTGTGGGCTGCCAGTTTTGGAGAATGCTGTGGGAGACAGTATCAAAGGCTTTCCTGAAGGTGGACAGCATCCACAGCCTTTCCCTCATCCCCTAGGCAGGTCTCCTGGCGATAAGAAAAGATCAGGTTGGTCAGACAGGACCTGCCTTTCCTAAACTCACTCTAGCTAGGTCTGATTCTGTCGTTTTGCTGTTCATGATGTGTGATTGCATTTGAGATAATCTGTTACATAACCTTCCCAGTATCAAGATCAGGCTGAGAGGTCTGCAATTCCCTGGATCATCCTTTTGACCCTGGGTGACATGCTGACCAACCTCCAGCCATCTGTGATCTCCATGGTTAATCAGGACTGGTGATAAATGTTAGAGAGTGTCTTGACAAGTCCATCTGCCAGCTCCCTCAGTATGTTTTGGGACATACATCAATTGGAATTGATGAAACTGATTCAGGAAGTCTAAAGTTTCATAAGGGCTAGGTGAATCCAATGAATGTTCTGTGTATGCGAGTCTGCATCTTGCCCTTTCTAGCACAGAGTGCTGAGTTTGCAATACTTTGTAAATCAGGAAATAAAAACACCTGGTTACAATTTAGCACCATTTTCTTTGGCTGGACTAAAGGGCTAGTCTTGTGATCTTTTATTGCTCTTGAATTCCCTCATTAACTCTTTCAAGCATACTTTTTATTGCGTTTTTTAAAATCCATGACAATATAAGATGTCTCATACTATCACTGATTTATAAGAGCAGTCTTTATTGTAAAGGACCAGACACCTCAGCTTTCCCATGACACTATTTTAACTTGTAGTAATATTCCCAGTAAATTAGGCCCAAGCTGAGCAGTGTTCAGCACTGCATCTTAAGGCTACCAAGAGGTCACATACAATGAGGCTGTATACTTATCTTTGCTCCTGCATGCATTGCTGGGCTTGCAAATTCTTGATTGAAGAGGAAAATCTCCCCTACTATTGCTGTCCTGCTTAGCTGACCAGAAAGTCTAGTCATTGCAGTATCACTTACCAGCATACTATTTCAAACTTAACCTTCCAAACCTAACACCTGCAGCATTCTCATAAAAATGAATGGATATGCACTTCATTTAATTCCCACAGTGCAATATTATAGCTCTGATTCAGGGTAATGCTATGAGAATTTTGTACTGTGTGGGCAGCTCATTTGAATGGAGCTTGGGGCGTCTTGGAAGCTCTGACATTGTTAAAATTTCACATCAGTACATAAGCAGGGTCTGGTCTTCTTTTTATATAGAGCGTGAAGGTAGTCCAATGTAATTTTTTTTCTCACTTAGATTTTAATTGTTTTATACAAATAAAGTGTCTAAGCTTACATTTTTTGTGTGATAATTCCATTTCCTAAACCAATGAGGTACAAGGCTGGTGCTGTGTGTGGTGGCAGGAAAGGGTGGAGATTCTTAGACTTGCAAAGACTAGGTATGTTCTTATGGTTACAACGAGGTCTTAATAGAGTTGAGAAATATTGATATGATGTGGTCATAAACTGTTGTGGGGAAATTGTGCTATGTCTGCTGCATGTTTATACATGTATAGTTCGAAATGAAGTTGTAGTCTGTCTTTCAAACACACTTTTATGCACATTTTTTACTGGTGTGCCTGACTTGATGGTACATCAGTGTCATATTTTCTGTTCTCTCATGTAATTCCTGAATAAATTACGTACCATTTTATTCAACAGTTTCATTTATTATCCTCTGTTTCCATTTGTGTTTCTAAGATATCAATATCAGAATTGAAAACAAGTTCATGTGAAACCTTTGACATGGCCTCATCTGTTGCTCTATGCATTAGACTTACAAATTTTACTCCAGAATTATAAGTAAAGACACAGAGGGAGTGAACTAATTAAAACAATAGGTTGTTACTGTGAATTATTCTACTGATCTAAAAGGATTCTAAGTTACAGAAGGTATGCTTACGTGTCTCTTCACTCAGATTCTTAAACTGCAGTGAACAAATGCAATCTATTATTTTTATTGTCTTGCTGTCAAAATGCAAGCCTTTTCACTTCTACACTTGTTCATAATTTTTTCTCATGGGTGACAAAAGAATGTGCTTTCCAATGAAAAAACTGGCAACAGTTTATCAACATATACTTACAATTAAATATTCAGCAGGAATTGAAAGCACATTAAGGCCATCCTACATTTGTTCACTCTCTGGGGAACTCTTCCATTCCATGTTAGTTTGGTGTATGTCTCCATGGAAGTTTTCACTCTCACTTTTGAGTCAATCTTATAATTACTTCAGTATCATTTCAAGGCCTGTGAGCTCCTCATTAAAGAGATGGAGAGTTCTACTACCAGTAATGATCCTCTGAGTGAGTTATCTACAACATCATTAATAGAAAAAAATGGCTTTATTTTACAGAAATAATTGGAAACATTGGCCACATGTGATAAAGTTACATTTTATAATTATTTTGCCACATATGATGTATGTCCTTTATTTCTATTATGCTTGTGGAGACATACTTCCCTATATTTTATGACGGTTGTTTCAGAGAGGCCCTAATTTCTATTTAACAAATGTTTTTTTCTGAGCCTAATTCATTTTTGTCAATAGGTCTCCTATTTAATATTGCTTAACTCTCTGTAATGCTCACTTGATTTTAACAAGTTGAATTTATTCTGGATTTATAAAAAGGTCATAATTCACAGCTATAGTTCCCTTGACAGAACTCCAGAAAAATCACCCCTTATTGTAGAAGCCAGGTCTGTCCACTGCATTTTCTCCATTGTTCTGCCCAAAACACTGCAATCCCCAATTGTCAAGTTTTTTGAACTCCTACATCCACTAAGAAAATTAGTTCCTTTGTTTTAAAACGCAGTCACTTGCACACAAGCAAACCTTGCCCTTTCTGGTACAAATGCCTATCAAAAAATTACATCCATATTAAAAGGAGAGTGATTTTCTTTTTCTGTATATACTTGAAATCAGGAATAGAATACATATATTCTCTTTTATGTTGCTTAACTTTATTGTTTCATTGTTGAATGGAGGTATAATCATATTTAATAAAAGTAGCACAGAGGATGAACAAATAGAGAGCTTGCTTACCAATATTCAAGAAACTTAGCAAGAGGCACAAACCAAGACTTTCTGCTGAACTTCAGTAAGAAGGATCCTTCAGTAAGAAAATTATCCTGCGATCCCAAAAACACAAAGGCTACACAGCTGAAGGAACAGGGCAATCAACTTGGTGCTTATGGTTTTGTGCATATAGAACATATTCTCTTAAATGAACCTCTGCTTTGATATATAATATTTTTCCTGGAAGTCCAAAAGGGTTATTCTCCCAAATTCTGAAATCTAGTTAAGATTAAATATGCGCCCTAAATTATTGCATACACAATTCTGCTTCCAACAGCAAAAACATGCAGAACCCACATAAAATACTAATGCAAGCAGTCAAGTCCCATGGTTTCTTTCAGCTGGGGAGACAAACATTCACTTGTGCAGGCATGCACACCACATTCTCTAAGTTCACAAGCACACACACATTTGCAGGTGTCCTGAGTTCTGGCAGACACCCTCTGTCTTCCTGGTACCTCCACCTGGGATGTCAAGTCCCCTTACCTGCTCCATGTGTCCCCAGACCCTGTTGCCACTTGATGCTCACAAGCAAACACACAGTGCTTGCACACTTGTCTCACAGGTCCCCCTAAATACCTGCATGGACCTCCAGCCACCTGGTACTGTGGAGCTCAAACCCAGGACTCCGTGGGATCTGGCTGATCAAGCCTGAGATTTCCTAGTGGATAACACAAACACACACACTCACACACACCCCCACACACAAACACACCCACACACACACGAACTGGGGAAGGCACAGACCCTCAGCTGCCCCTCTGCCCCTTCAGAGGTGGCACCAGGCACACAGACTGCATCTATGGTCCTGCTGCTGGCACCAGTGCCAAGCCCCCCACTCACTTCACTCATTCTGATCCCTCCCAGTAGCTGTTTTTTGGGACACATGCCATTCCCTCCCCAGTGGGTAGAGTTTTAAGACCCTACTCATTTCAGTCACTGGTACTGAGACCTCCCCATTCTCACTCCAGCAGCTGACACCACAGAGCAGGGGTACCCACACCCCAGTGTGACTCCAGCTGTCACACACACACACATAGACAGAACTTATTCCCACAGAAGAGAAAGTAAAACTATGCAGAGAGATAGTTAGGAAAGAATTTCATAAAACATAGAATAGACTATGGCCATCAGACAAAGACCCCTCCTTTTACATGCAGCCAGCCCCTTTTATAAACCTTTCTGTCTCTTCTCCATCTAAGTCTCTCCATCCTTTTGCCCCGCACGTTTCCTCTTCAGTTTCCATATTTCTCAACCCTGCTCCAACATCCCAGATGCTCAGGCTTGCATCCTTATCAGTAGCAAAATCCAGGTTGGCCTGCAGTTCTTGATGGTCCATCATTATCACAATTAGTGACTGACAAGGCTTTCTTGACTTTGTCTCCCTTATATTTTTCAAGTTTGTGCCTGTTTTCTCTATCACTTCCTGCTTTTCCTTATCACACCATTTGATAAGGTCCTTACACTCTGTTTGATAAGGTTCTTGACCATAAATCCTTAATGAAATAAACATTCCTACATTCCAACACTCATCAATTAAGCGTGACAGTTTTGTTCTCATAATTGCTTCCTTTATCTGATGACCAGGTTTGAGAGCCTTCTCTTCTCCAGGCTGAACAGCCCCAGCTCTCTTAGCTTTTCTTCATAGGAGAGATGCTTTTGTCCCTTAATAATATCAGGGGCCAGCCCTTCACAGAATTCTCCCTAGTAGGTCTACATCTCTCTGGCACTGGGGAACAGAGTCCCAGACCCAGCATTCCAGGTGTGTCCTTATCAGAGCTGAGAAAGGGTGAGAATCACCCACCTTGACCTGCTGGTAACTCTCCTCCTGATGCAGCCCAGGACTCTGCCAAGTGTTCAGTGTGGTCCACCAGGACCCTCAGGCTCCCTTTTGCAGCGCTGCTTTCCAGCTGAACAGCTCCCAGCATATCCTGCCCGTTGTTTTTATCACAGCAAAATGAATACAATCAGTGTAAATGATGAGAATATGCTTGGATGAAAGGGTTTTGAAGAAAATAATGCAGTGAATTCATGAAAGTTAAACTATTGTCTATGCAGAACTAAGGCAGTTTATTAGATTTAATCTAATCCAAATAAGGATTGATATAATCCAATAATGACTAATTAAACTGACAATTCTGTTAGCACTGGAAATCAGACGTCTGAGAACTGGTTTTTTAGGAACAGATTTTTTTTTAATCTTAGCAACATGGAGAAATTAAGTGGAAATAGCCTTTCTGTGTACAAAAACCTTTGCAAAAAGAGAGTGACACTTTTTTTACCAGAATGTCTGAGTCTATTGTTTTAGGCTAGACAGACAAGCAGACCCACTCTTGCAAAAATGGATTTTGCTATTAATCTCTGGAATATGAAGACTATGCCAGCAATTTGGTTTGTTTAGCATTGTGATTTCATGTTAGTTCTGGGAAAACTAACTTTCTTCATCAGTGAATGTATATTCCAGCAATCACTTTCATGATCTGATTACAAGTATCCAGAGAAAGGTAAAAGGGTGATCAAATCTAGCTAGTTAAACTCCCATTAAAGGTATACAGAAGAGGTTATGAGTCTGGCAGTGGTTATATTAAGTGCATATGTTGCAATGAGAGTTAAAACATTTTTAAGGTTAAAATGTATTTCTACTTGGTTAAAAGGGTGATTGTATCTGCCATTCACTATGCAACCACTTTGTGAAGAAATGGGCTGCAAGAGCTGTGAGTAAAAGAGGAGCACATACAGCCCATATTGTACACCCTTAACTGCTTCAAACCTGGTTGGAAGGTATGCTTCTGCAGTTCTTTCTTCCCCTTGCTTCCTCCTTCTCCACATTCTGGTTTCCAAGAGAAGGTCATCCAGGTGACTGTGCTGGAAATGAGACTCAAAACTCCAACCCTGCTCCAAGCTGGGTTGCTCTAGTACTAGCACTATTACTGACTTTTACCCCATCAAGTAAACTTGGATCCACCAGTGAACTTTTTAGGACAATATCCATGGTGATGTTGAGATCCAGGAATCTTAGATTTTATCTGGTTCTGAAATGTGTTTCTCAAGACATGTCCATTTGGATGTCCATGGCTAAGAGCTGTCTGCAAGGATAGCCTCTGTGAGACCAGGCTGGGGCTGCTCTGTGCTCAGCACAGGGGTTTTCAGCAGACCTGCTGCAGGATCTAGTTGACCCCATCAGTAAAGTTGATGGCATATTTAGGAAAAAAATTTAATTAAGGCAGGAAAAAAACCACCACATAACCTTATGAAGAGCAAGGAGAAAAACCTGTGAGAAATAAGCCTGTCAACACCAAGGTTGCAGGATGGAAGGAAGGGCTCCAGGCATCAATACTGGTATTTCCCCACAGCCTGAGAAAGACACTAGAGTAGAGCAGAGGTGCCCCTTCAGCCTGCAAAGAGGGTCAGGCTGGGGCAAATATCCATACTACAGGCAGTGTAGGACCCAACACTGAAGGAGGTGAACATTCTTTGAAGGTACTGAAGTCTCTGGAGAATCCCACAATGGAGCAGGTTTATCTGGAAGGACAGCAGCCCATGGAGAGGGCCTGTGGAGAGAGCCCATGAGCGAGAGATAAACATGAGGAGAAACGAGTGCCAAAAATGGGCTGTTATGGATAGACCATTACCCCCAGTTTCTCCCACACACTGCTGTGGAGAGGGGCAGGGAGGAGGTAGAGGAGACATGAATGAAACAGTGAAGTTAATCCTGGATAGAAAGGGTGAGGGAAAGGTGTTGCTTTAATGTCTTATTTTCTTCTGATTATCTAATAATATTTTAATTTGTAGTATATTAAATTATTGGTCCCCAGTTTGAGTCTGTTTTGCCTATTACATTCATTGGTTAGTCATTCCCAGGCACTATCTTGAACCACAAGCTTTTTCATCCTATTTTCTTCCTAAATCCTGTTGATGACAAAGCAGCTGTGTGGGCATATGGAAGCCAGCCAAGGTCACTCCACCACAGAATACTTCTACCAATACCTTTCTGAAAGTATTTCTTTAGTACTTTTGTACTTCAGTACTGCTTTTAAGTAAATATTTCTTTAGTATGGTCTAGTGAAAGGTGACCCTGCTCGTGGAATTGGGGTTGGAAGCAGTTGTTCTTTAATATCCCTTCCAACTCAAGCCATTCTATGATTCTGATATGACATTGTAAGCAAAAATTTTCTCCTGTCCCAAATACAGCCTCCTTGACCAGACAGTAATTCCATTTCTACTGACTACTTTGTTTTCCTTCGAGTAGTCTTAGTTAGTCCTGGTGTAATTCTTTTCTTCCCTTCCATGTCACACCAATAATTCTCCCTTTCTTCCCTCAGGACCTCTGAATCCCAATCCTTAGAATCTTCTCTACATTGTACAAGAAATCTCTGTCCTTTCAGTCTGGCTCTTTTCTATATTGCAGTTATTTCCAACATCCCTTGTCACTGCTGCACTGGTCTCTGCACAAACTTCCCAGGTAGCTACTCCCAGTCTTCTGTTCTCAGTTTTTCTCAGTTATCTAATCTGTATGTGTACTTCCCTAATGTGAAGCCTCAGTTTTGGAGGTCTCCTCCACACTTGTGGTTTTGGGGTTTGAATTCTGCAGTGTCTTCTTCCTCCATGTGACCTCTGAAGTCTAAGAAGAGTTATCCAAAATCACTCTTGGCAGAACTTTGCAGAGCTTCCATTTTAGGGAGAACCTTGTTTATTCCCTAGTGAGCAAATCTAGCAGGGTTTGAACTGCTTAAATGAACTATAAAATGATCCTGCATGGACTGCAATTTTGCAAATGCTCATAACATGTCACCAGGTAGCTGGATTTTCAAGCTAATGGAAAACAGATATAAACATTCCTCTCATTTCCAGAATTATACAGGTTAAAGCCCAGAATCATGATTAGCAATTCCAGACCAAATATTTACAGTCTGGCAAAACTGTAAACAACTGAAAAAAAGCTGTGCAATGCAACCAACAGGGAAATCAAAGAGTAGGTGGATTTACCAGCCCTGCTTGCATGCGAACACTGTAAGGGCCAAATTGTCAGCTGGTAGAAATCAAAAAAACTAGCAATGAATGACTAACAGTACCTCTGATTCATAGCAGGTGTAGATTTAGTTTGTAAAAGAAAAAATTGAATTCTATGTTTAGCTCCTATGTGAGAAAGCATCCTTTATTGTTGCATTTTAAGTGTATCCACTCCCAAGCAAGGCTTATGGTCTTTGCTGTTCCCTCTAAAAATCTTTGTGCTCAACAGAGATAAGATGAAAAAGTGCATGTAAAATATGAAAATAAAAGATTAACTGGTTGAGGGAGAGACCTTGTAAGGAGAACATCCATACTAATGCACTCATTATTATTCACATTTCAAAGACATTTCTCAATAGTTGTGGATGAATGACATAAAACTGCAGAGGGAAAAAAAGCATTTTGCTTAAAGGTCAAAACCAGAATTTGATATTTAATATCACATAAAGACCTATGTAGCTGAGAATTTTCTTCCTGGAAATTAGTTTATCTTTGCCTTTCTTTTGTCCTGATTGCTTCTCTGTGAAATCCACTGCTCATTGATTTTACCTTCCAAATTGTGAGTAGACATTCTGATAATCCCATATTTTAAGCCTCTCATTAGCAAATTTTCTTTTATTTGTATTTTTTTTGGCTATTATTCTCTTGTGTTAAGTATTAGAGTGCAACAAAAATGTCATGGTCACTGTTCAGAATTGTACTTCAAGAGGATACTTAACCTGGATGTGTACATAGAGAAAAAGATAAATTAAAATTATCCATTCTTGTCTCCCAGAAAATAGGCATATTTGTATTGAAAAATATTTTTACTACTTAATTTTTTTAAAAAATTGAAGCGCAAAACATTTTTCTCACAAGTTCTTTGTTCTTCTAACAGCCACAAACCAATGTGCATGAGCTTCTTTCTTTCATTTCAAGTGCAGACAAGGCTATCACACTACCCATATTTCCTGGCATAGCCAGGCTCCTGGAGTGCTTGAAGAAAATGCCAGGCAAAGTCTCACTCCAGTTCATGAAAAATTAAGCATGGGAACTTATGGAAGGCAGAGGAGAAAATTATTTATAAGATTTACATTATTTTTACTGACTCAAATCACCAAGACTTTTCCCCCTTGCTGTCCTTTTTCATATTATTCCTGGCCTCTGATACACATAAATGCTCACCAGGACCAGGGTGCCATGAACTCAGTGATCTGGCCAGGATCATTTGTACAAGGAGGTGCCAAAGGACACTGACTATCAAAGCTTCACCACATCCCTGGGGTCTTTCTGATGAACAATGGCCAACCAATTTTGGCCTTAATGGGGCAGTCCTCAAAAGATTGCGAATTTCAGCCTTTAAAAAGCCTTTAAAAATCTCAATTAATTGTGGTGCTTTGTTTTTCTTTGGAATATGTTTGCTGTATATGTCGCAGTCTCTTTTCTCTGGTGAGCTAGCAGGAAAAGAATTGCTGTGTGTGATATGCTGCATGCTTGTTGCCATGCTCCTGGTGTATGGAGGCAGAGCTTCACTGATCAGTCATCCATGTCTTATTTGGATGCAGGCCGTTTGGTCCTCAGGTGAGCAACACATTCCTCAATTTTACTGCTGGGAAGATCACCCTGGAAGCAATGACCTGGGGACAGTGTTTTCTGTGACAAATGGCAGACATTTCTTTTAACCCTTTTCTCCTGCTCTGCTGTTTAAGCACACAGGCACTTCTGTTCTTATTTAATTTGTAACAATCTTGGCATTCTCCTTTAAAATTTCCGTAAAGAGAAGAACAGAGTTTCTCTTCCACAGTGAAAAGACCCATTAGGTGCTAAGGTATAAATCTAGTGGTCTATGTTGCATTCCCTGATATATTACTCTGGATGTCTCATAACTTTGTAATATCGCCAATAAGAATGGACTTGCCAATATGCAGCCCATCTTTCTATTTTGTGTGTCATGCTAATTGTCACCATATTCCAATTAATGCATTTACCTATTGAAAATCTTCAAACTCATCTGACTCTCTATAGATTGTTTTCAATTGTCAGATTGGAGCTGGAGTAGCAGTTGTTTCCTTTCTGCTACTACTGCTCTTCATATGAATTAGGAACACAGAAATAAAAGTCCATTAATTGATATCTTAGGTGAAATTTTCTTTTAAAATAGATATTTTGATAATAATTTTCAAAGAAGCATCTATTTTTAATGCTGGCTTCTCTTTCTTTCCTCTTTTGTTAATTCCAATTATCTATTCACTTTCTGTGAACTTTTATGCAAATAATGTTATTATGATATAAAATTAAAACTTTTCTTTCAAGAGTACCTCCATCAAAAACCTAAAGAGAAGAACAATGATCATCTAATCAGAAAACAAATATCCATACCTATCACATATCTTTTACCTAACCATAAGGAATTTGAACTCCTTTAGTTGGTCCTTTTGCTCGTGTTAAGACATTTCATGAAAAGTGTTTACAGACTTTTGAGACAGATTTCTTCTGATAATTTCTGAGCACAATTGTATTTACTAGACTGACTGAAATGAGTTTGGGGTATTCAAAACTTTTTCTCACTGTGGTTTTTTTTTTTTTTTTGGCTACTTGTATACCAATATCAAAAGCAATGCAGTCTAAGTCAAAACTACATGAAATTGAATTGTTTTTCCAAACATTTTTAAGTAAAAATTGAAATTTTATCATAGAAAACTGTTGCCATGGAAAGTAGGTCTATGTAAAAGACAAGTGCATCAGGAAGTTTCTAGGCATTCATTTATCCTTAGTGAGTTTTTATTCCATCCCTTTCCCAGAACAGTTTCCACTGATGACTGATACACTGTAAGGTAGTGTACACAGGCATTGATTCCCCATGAGCTCCACCTAATGCTTAGAAAGAAAATCCTCTTCCTCATCTTCAATCTGCTGCCTGGACTGTTTTCCTGATTCATCATTGCCCCTCCAAGGTGTAAACCACATCTGCAAAGGTGAAAGCAGACTGATTAAGTTTCTTTCACAGTTGTCTTGAAATAGTATAACTTGAATTTTAAAATCCAAAGATGAAAGGTAATGCCTCAATGGAAAACAGCCTGTGCACCTTGAGAAAGACAACCTGGTTTTAAACATTATGATTTATGCTTATGGGTATTACGCAGGAGGTCAAAGGACAAAATGTAAAAAAATATCGACTGTTCATTGGCTCTAGAAAACAAAGAAATTATGAACATAACATCTGATGTCTCACTTAACAGAATCTACATTTTCAGCAGCTCCTGCACCAAAACTTTGTTTTTTAATAACATCAATTTTTATTCATTCTTGGCGATCTTATCCTTATATCTGGTGCTTTTTCTGAAAAATATATGCAACTAACCTCTTGGGTCTTTAGTGTTCTACTATAAGCTCAAACTTGCTGACCTTAAATGTGCTTTCAACCAGCTTGAATTTTTTTTCAGTTTCTCTCCATTGTTCCCAAAGGTCTGAATATCAGACCAAAATATATTCCCATACAACAAAACTGAGATAATTTAAATAGTATACAATGGCTTCTATTTTCTGATACTCAGCATTTCCCTGTTTACAGACTACTAAACTTCCAAATTCATAACTGGAGGCTGACATTAAAGCAAATTACCGAATGTACTTCCGCTACTTTTCAAAACTAAAATACATTATATTCCCTACATGACTCTACAAGGGATGTGCTTTCTTCTTGCCAGTTCCATCTAATTTTTACAAACATGAATGTTGTCAGTACCAGTTTAGTCTCTCACTATGCAACTAGGAGCAAACCAGGTACCTTGGTGTAAAAGCCATTTCAGGATCCTGGGCACTGGTAACTATGCACTGAAAGTATGTTTGTATAAAAGGTGGGTCTAGCATATGAAGAAACAGAGGGAGAAAATACTTTTGCCTCAACTTTTATGCAACATAAGGGCAGAAATATGAGAAATGTAAGTAATATATCACACAAATATGTCCTGGTAACGCCATACAGAGCTACATCCTTCCCTGCAACTCCATTTTATCCTTCTTAGCAGGATTGTCATGGTAGCATAGATTTTCACCTGAGTTGATTTCCTAATAAAAGGAGATTCTTTACTCTCTTCTGCACTGTGAACTACACACTGAATCTTTTTTCACCTCTTTCTCATTGTTTGAAGGAGAAAATTCTCAGTGAGTTGTCAAGCTGGGAAAGGATAGAGTTCATTTTTTTTTACAACCCAGTAAAATAAACTCAGCTTAACTTAAATAATCATTTAACTTCGATAATTTTTCTTGGTTGTTTATTTAACATTCTCAACACATTCATTTCCAAATGATAATTTTTTACAAAATAAGCTGCTCAAATATAAGGAAAAACATCCAAGAATGGTGCTCCACATACAACAGGCCATGATTTCTTTATTGTTCTTTAAATTTATTACATAAAATATTCTTCAACGACTAAATACAAAAACTAAGCAACAACTAAATACAAAAACTAAGTCAGTATTTCCAGAAGGCATAGTTTGCTATCAAGTCTTGTGCACCAGAAGACTTGTCTTTTCTAAATGCTCTACTTTCTAAACAATTGAGTATATTGAATAGTATATTTGAACAACATTTGTAACTCTTACTCTGATTAAAATCTACTCTGTTTGAGATCCTTGAAACAGTAGAGCTGTTGGAACCTTTAGAACTTCATAATGGAATTTACATATATTAAATAAAAAATAAATTAGTTCAACCCAAGTCCTAAATTGTACCAGTACAAACTGTTGGAAGAGTATATTTTAAGAAGATGAATACAAGGAAAGAATTGGTCATGTATTTATCTGCCCACTCCTCTTTGAAAACTTAGTTATAATTAACAGCACAGTTTGCAATGAGAAGTGTTGCCAGTATGAAAATAAACTTTTTCCAAAAAAGCATAGTAAAGTTTTAAGTCTTCTCTAACATTCAAAAACTTTCTCCAATTGTATCATAAATTAATGCAAAACAGGAAAGGTATGGAAAAATTGCACATGCCTGTCATATTGCCATGACCTTCCTAGAAAAAAATCCCTGTTTATAAAGCTAATTCACTCTATTTAAAATTTTAGAGCTATCAAACCCTTTCACTGAGTGCCCACTAGTTCTCTATTTTTTTTCTGAAAACTTGTTCCTTGCTTAATCAAGCACTTAATCATAGTTCCAGGAACTTGACTTCAGAGACAGCATTAAGAGATTGTTGTTAAAATATTGTAGTTACTCTGCAAATTATTAGAAAATGAAAAAAAAGTCACAGAATACTCCAAGTGTACTGTTACAATACTTGTTAAAAGACCAGAAAATACAATTCCTTGTTTACAAAAAAGCCTCCAAACTCAATCCAGTTGAAAAAAAAACATTGTATTTGTTTATTAAAGCTTTGTTTATTATTTTTCTAAAATTTTTTTATTGTCTACAATATTGTGTTATATTAATGTCAGCTCTATCCTGAACACTTGGATATGGCCACACAGAAGTTTCTGTTCTGAAGTAGGAGTAGCTTGAAAGTTACAATTAAGGAAACAACAAAACAAACACCCACACAAAAAGCAAAACAACAACCCTAAACAAAGAAACGGAAAAGAAACCCAAACAAAAAACCCAAACAACCCAACCTGTGGGTATTTTTAAGTCTGTTTTTAAGACTTCACCTTGGGGCAGGTTCGGCAATAATGTGTTTTTCATTCTTCTAGCACTGTGCTAGCTGGAGCCCATTAACATGAACTGAAATCATTTTTTGAAAGCCAAATGTGGGCAAAACATTAATTTAATTTCATGCTGTTTTAACATGTGCTTTGCAGAAATGATGAAGTCAGGAAAAAAGATAGCCTCAAATCCATGACAGAGGCCCCTTAAACTACATTTGTTTGCATACTTTGGCTTTACGAGAGTAAGTTTTAAAACAAGATTTACGGAACAAAAGCAACCTGAGCTTCAGTTAAACAAGATACATGGGGCTGCAGATGATGTTTTCTTGTGCAAGGCATTTAATTCTCACATAGTAGGTGTTGTTGATGGATATGTCGTAGATCAGCACTTCTTGGATATTTGAGTGGCCGGAGAAGTTTAGAAGTATTGAAATTGGAACATTCCTGTGTTTCTCATGCCAAATCTCGTGTTATATTTAGAGATGGCATCATGTGCAAGAAAAAAATTGCAAAAGGTTCTGGAATTAATGATCTTGCCTGTTAACCCCCTGCAATGTTATAGCTATCTGGAATAAATATAGGATACTTCTTTGAGTAAACACTGATCATTTACTTCACATCAGATTTCTGCTTGTGGGGGCTGACCACAAGCCAAACAACATACAAGCTGTGGATTCTGGCACTCAAAAGCAGGAAGTGTAACTGGCATTAGGATTGACAGGTCATGCTGAAAGAATTAGAAAAGATTATTTTCAAGAAGCACAAAAAAACTATTTCTATGTAGTGACATGTAATATTCTCAACATAAATTTTATGGGTACGCCAGTTTATGCTTTGTCCTGCATACAAATGCTGAAAACCTCCAATCCTCCAGTTACCTTTGAGCAGGGGTTAGAAACAGCCCTGTGGATTTAGCCAATCACCTTCAGTGCCTGCCAGAATACAGGGAATTCATCGAGTTCAGATTTATAGACACAAATTTACCTCTTCAGCATCTGGCGGAATCAAGTTCTAAGTATAGTTAAAGCAGAGATTCTTCACATAACAAAAATTTTTCAGAGGACTAGGAAAGAGGACACTAAGCACTAAGGTAACTACCAAACTTGTTCTTGATTGCACTGAGTCTGTACTACGCAATCCATGCATTACAAAAACTGTCCCACAAAAAAAGCGGGACTTCATTATGTTTGGATGAGTCCCTTGGAAGGAAAAAATGTCTTCCCTCAATCTTCCAAAATTTTTGTGCTGCTTAACACTTTATAATGCCCTCAATGCTCAGCTGAATGTTCCAAAGTCCTTGTGGGTAGATAATCTGTGTCTACTTTTCCAATTCAAAATGTTCTGCTTTCTCAAAGGAATGGCAAAATACACTGAAAATTACATTTCTCAAACAAAACATGCATATCTCATACATGATAAACATCATAGTTAAAGTTCCTATGTACCTTGAGAGAAAAAAATCATGTCCCTTAACATGCAAAATTCAGTACCAGGACATTTAGAATTTGTTTTAGGACTTTAGATCCCCCTAATGTTTACATGGCACACTGCAGTTCTGAGGAGTCTGATGGTAAGGGAACAGGACACAGACAGCAGCACAGCACTGTTTTTTCATGGCTAGTGGCCAATGTTGGAATATGAGAAGTGAGGTCATCATTGCACAGAGTCACCTTATGTATACTTACATCGGGCCCAAATGTTCCAACCAGTGCTCTTATTTCTATACAGATGAAAATTGAAGGAACTTCAATAAATCAACTGCTCTTTCAAGACAGTGACCAGAATGAAAGAATTCCTACAACTTGGGCATGTGCTAGGTCATATTCTCACCTAAAGTGCAGCAGTTGTTAATAAATTGCTGTCAGTGTCTAGACTTAACTTGTACAAATCAGTTTCTAGCTATGAAGTTTTATAGAATTTTGAAGTTCAGAGTCCTCAGGGCTGTAGTTTCCCACCTGCCCTTTCTTTATGCATCCTTTTAACAACTTTGAAATTCAGCTGTTGCATCTCACAGTGTCCTTGCACCCTGACACTGAAAAAGTGGAAAGAACCAAGGGGAATTTTTCTTTTAAGTATTTATCACTCCATTATTCATTCTGAATTGTGATTTCACGACCTGTAATTAGTTTTGCAAGAAAAGAATATATGTTGATAAAAGGAATATGTAGTGATTGCATGACTTTAAATATAGTATCTGTCAGGTGGGGAAGTATCTGGGAGAACTAATATTTTCATGAGTTATGTGTCCTGGCTGTCTGGACTAAGTGATCTTTTCCATACTGGTAAACAACATTGCCCACTATGAATATATAAAATGCCATGAAACAGATCTGCTTCCATACTAATGTGCTTCTCATGGACAAAATCAGCCAAGACCAGAGGCCTCACTTTATAAACAGTACTCCAACCTCATAAGTTACATACAATACAGTTCTCCCCTAAAAACTGGTTTTCCTTCTCTGCAGTCTGTACGTCATAAGAAAAAGCCAAAGGTTCATACAGACCCATAAAAATATATTAAAAGAACAATCTATTTATTGTCAAAACATACATATGCACACACCCCCATGTTTCCTGTATTCATATTCACTATCTCTTTATTGGCTTTATAAGACAATAAATCCAAGAATTCAAAAATTTAGGCCCTCACTATCCTATTAGAAAATAGCACACTGTGCAAGACAGAGCCTAAATTTCTCCTGTGGCTAAAAGAAACCTTCAAGTTCTCTAGATTTAAAGTGACCTTAGAGCTTAAATGAAATGGGGTTTGTTTCCTCTTGAGGAATTATCAGTATCCTAAAACCATTTTACGACTAAACACAATATAGCCTAGCTGGTGATCTCAGCTTTTTCTTTCTCTTTCTGCATCTCCCTTCTTCAACGTTTTCATTACTATAAATCCAGAGCATAGGAATAAAATGTGATTAATGTGTTTCCAGAGAGAGAGGACACAGCAGGATGAAAACAGCCACAAGCTTTTTTCCCCCACAGTCAATGTCCCACCTTCCTTGGTGACAGGAGGAAGTATATGTTCAGTGTATATAACTGCACTGTGCATTAGAGCTGTGTGGGTTTTTTTGACTCTTCCTGAGATCTGATGTGTTTTTTTCATGAAAAACCCTGGAGGCATTCTGCCTGCAACCTTAATCACCTACTCTCTCCTTCTAAAGCAGATTTCTTCCACTTATGAATTTTCTCATAAGATGATTTATTGTGCATTAAATTCCACTTTACTCCTAATGTAAATTATACTGCCAACTACCTAAATGCCAGCTATCTTCCAAAACTTTGTCTTTTGGAGGCAGTCAGCTGTCTGGTCTGAATGCCTAAGTGATTTCTAAAGTATGAGTTTTGCTAAAGTGTCCTCAGGCACATGTTTATTTCTATGATTTTAATTATTTAATTAATACTGCCTAAATTCAGTATCTATTAATGTATTTCTAGAAGATCTAAAGGCTTGTAGTTTAAATCTTTTATGTCTTGTGGGTGACACTGCAAATTATGTTAAAAATTACAGCTAGCAGAAATAGTTGGAATATCATTAATACAAAGCTGAAAACAACTGCTCTAAGAAAAAGATTCTTTCTGGATTTATGTGCTTTGTATCTCTAGGTCCATCTACAGAGGCAAATAAATAAAAAGTACCAGAAGGTATGCAAATGAAACAAACTGACTAAGAACTCAGTGCTGAACCAATACTATTATAAATATACACATCCATCACACTTTTGAAAAAAAGAAACCAAACTAATAGCATATCTGTAATTACAAAAGACAGGACAGAAACTGAAAATGAACATCCAGTACTGCTGACAATTACTAGTCCTGCTGCTGTAAGCTGAGCAGAGAGGTTGTCAAATAAAAATTCTTCTTCTTCTTTGGAATAAATGTCTCTTTCTCAAATGAACTCTTTTCATGTAGAATGTGGCAAAAAAAAAAAAAAAGGACAACACCTACAGCCTCTATAGCCTGAAGCATACCAATATTCAGGATTATATCAAGCCAAACTCTGATGACCCATTCCTCAGCTGGTGAAGGGTCACTCTCATGCCATTTGACACCAATTTATCTGTCATTTCTGGGAAATGAGAAGGTATGTGAAAAAAAATCTTCAGTCATGTGCCTTGTCTGTCTTAACAGCCAGTGGCTGGCTGGAAGTCTGCAAACTGTGACTGCTCTACAGTCATTTGTTGATGGCTAGAATGCTGAGCTGATAGATCACATCACACGACAGGTCATCAAGGGCTATTCAATCTCTTCTACTGAATCCTCCCTCAGCTCCCTAGACTATTTTCCCAATTAATACTTAAGAAGTTTCTTTTTAAAAGCTCCTACTTACTTTAGTCATTTCAATGCATTTATTTGTCCTGGAACACATATTAAAGTGGATAGTTAAAAAGATGAGAATTATTTATGGTGTTATTTCCATGCTTCTGGCCTCAGCTTCCTATTCAGAATGGTGAACCTTGCTATATTCTAGTCCCAGTGATTATACTATCTACACAAATAAAAGGATACACTTTATATAAGGCTTCTAAACCTAAACTTAGATGAAATACTAGCTAATATGATTTTGGAAGGAGAAAACCAAAAAATACCATGGTAGTAGACATTCTGGCATTTTAAAATTGCGCTACCATTGAATGATATGTGAATATACCATATTAAAGTTTAAAATAAAAAAAGGCATTCAGGGTTAAGTATTTTACTGTATCAAGCACTGAAGAATCTTTGCTTGACAGAAGTACCAAAACAGCACATGTGCCTGAAAAGAAGTCTTTGGGCACAGTAAGTTCTTGCTTCAAGGACCAGGACTGACCATACCTGATCCATGTAAAGGTGTGAAGTGAGATCTGTGCTACAAAAGTTTTTCTTGAGAGGTCTTCTCCAATAATGCTTCCAAATATCATGTTGTTTTACTCTAAAATAAATTGACGCCCACAGATATCAAAGCTAATATGCAGAACCTAGGAAGCTTCCATTTTTTCTTTTTAATAACAAGTTTATTCAAAGCTCCCATACTGGTAGGTAACATTTGATGGTTCATTGCATAAGGATCTTCAACAGCTAAGAAACATTTTGAATGGTAGATTAGGCATTCTTTTTAATAGCTTAATAATATTATGTCATCCTGCAATAATCAGCATAAATGTCTACTTTTCAGCTTCAGGTCAGTGATGGTAATAATTCAATGACAGGTATAGTTTAGTCTCACTGGAACTAACAACTATTAGGAACAGAGAGTCTATTTATCTTTATTGCTTCAACTAGAGCCATACAAACTTGATGTATGATTCTGTCATGGGAAGCTCAGTGTTACCTACCAGTGCCACCAAATACTTCAGCTAAGGAGATAGCCTTGTTCCACATTCTGATGTATAGGGTATTTCTTTTGGTTATGGATCAGTAACCCAACAAGGTCTGACAGCAGGACAAAGTTTGTAGCAATGATCCAGGAATGTACTCATGCTGACATTTCCCTTAAAAACAAAATCTTTTTAAGTGATTGTCCACATACTCTCTTTACATTTACTATACCTGAATGGATATAAGTAACTTTTTGTAATATTTTTTGTCTACTTCTTCCCTTCTTTTTCTATTTCTTTGCTTCTTCAGGCCAAGGCATCACATAATCCTCATTATGGATTTCCCCCCTGCACCTATTTAAACCCAGGCTCATCTTTCTGAATGTCAGTGATCAAAACTCTAGATGTCTGTCTCTTATGCTTGGCATACTGGCATTCATATTGTCCCACTCTGCTGAAAATAGTTTGAAAATAGTATAGAACTTTTTGAAATGCACTTTATTGATGAGTCAAAGTAATTTTTGCAGGTTTTGTACTAATTTCTCTAATTTAATCAATTCCCTTTGAATACTTCACATGAAGTCCAGAGAACTTAGGTTTTCTGCATTATTCTTTTACAAAAAGTGAAATTTTATCAAAGAGCTGACTTGATATGACATCCTTTGGGTGTGTTGCACGGATTTCCATTTAACATGCACTGCTATTTTTCTGATTAGATTCATTAAAAATACCTGATATTAGAACTGATTTTTATGTGCAAGTTTCTTTCTTTGTATTACAGAAACGACTGTCTGGTCTCTCATAATTTGTTGTATGTTGAGGTCTTTTTGTTTTGATGCCCATTGAGGAGGAAAACATTACATCTTCTTTAATCAGGGCAATTAGGGCTTTGCAATTGGTGAGTTTTGCCCTCAATCTGTGAAGGAAGTCTGGGCAGTTAAAATTATTGGAACCACAGATGCTATATAACATAACTGCCACAGGAAACAAAGAGAGTCTGATAGAAACAGAAATTTTAGTAAAGATTCCAGACATCGTATTTTGCAGAGATAAGAGACAAGACTATATCAAGAAAGGACTTCCCAAAGCAAAGAAAGGAAAACTGGCTAGGGAGATGGATTTCCAGCAAACTTTTAAGGCAAGCAAAATGTGGTTTTATATTTATATTAAAATCTCCTTCCAGAAACTCACTTGGCAAATCCATCAGCTGGGAGCACAAATTTTCAAGTAACTGAAAGTATTGTTTTGCATTATGCTGGGCAGCAGGGTCAGACACTATATAGCCATTCTGAATTGCTTTTAAAACAAGATGTAACTGAAACAGCTGATATTTGTACTTGTTGAGAATGGACAAATATCATTCAAGCCAATTAATGGTTTCATTCAGAATAACTTTGCTGGTTTTAGCTGCAGAGTTAATTATATTTTCAGTAGGTAAGCATAGATGTGCTAGATGTAGATGAAAAGAGGTAGGGACCAACCTATCATTTTCTTTTTAGGATGCCAGAGTCTGAAGCAACTCTCTGCATGAATCAGACAAATTCCAAGTTTTTTATTGAAATTTACACCAAATATTTGTAGGTAAGAACATATATCCCAATTTTCATGGCATTTTTCCATCTGTAGCACTGTTGTCCCCTATTCAAAATACCCACATGTTTTCATAGCACTGAATCTAAAAAAATATAATTCTTCCTCTCTGCAGCATAAGAACTTGTATTAGATGTTGTCAAGACAAGACCATCAAAAATATACCATAGGAAAGAATAATTTCCTTATTTCTCCATATGGGAAATATGAGAGTTGTAACCTGGCTTTCAGTTCAACTCTTCCCCAGTCCTCCAGACAAATTCACTGCATTCACAGAGCTTTCCCTGCAGCCTTGGTCTATCTGCCTCTGGAGTGTTGCCATGTTCTAATATCACCTCATGTCTTAAAAGGAGCTCCACCTTGAATAGAAACTGAAATTATAATAACAGCAATCACCGTAATTTCTAATTTTTAGTCATAATCTGAAAAACATTTGATTCTTTCTGCTTTGCCTTTACCTATAGGGTCCAGTTTCCATTCCCTCATTTCTTTCTATAAAATTCTGGTTTTTTACTTCTGCCTGTCTATTATTAAAGTTTCAGGTCTTAACAAAAAAAGACAGCATCCTATTGGCTCACCCAGATATCAGTGACACTTCAGTGATTATGTTCAACATTAGGAAAAGAAAACACCACACTGTTGCCCTTTAACAAATCTACCTTCCAGTAGGATAACTTTTGTTTTTTCAGTGCTTTTTAAACCACTAATCTCTGATGCTGCACTTCATCAGGTGATTTTTATATAAATATTGCCTGTCAATGATGTTTTGTCTATGATGTTTTCCTTACTTATTGCAAAAGCAGAATTTCAATGTTATAATACTACTTCCACTATTTATTACCTCTTAAATATTTTGACTTTAATGGTTCCTCTGATGTATTTGTCTATTTCATATCATGAAATGTTTTAAAGATTTTGCTCCTCAACTAAGCAGTCTGTATTTTTTCTCTTTCCTTGGGCTCTTTCTCAACTAATGACATCGGATGAGCCAGAGTACAGACCCTCAGGATCTCTCAAGATGCAAAAGACTATCACAGCATGAAAATTCCTGTAATTTAAATTTTCAGTTCATGTATAATTCCTTGTTGTTGATTTTAAGTCTTCAGAGATTAAGCCTGTTAGTTATATTTGAACTTTGGATGATTATTGACTTTTGACTCACCATTCGAAACTGAAGTAAATTTTTATTTTCCTATTCATTATTGCATTAATTTTTAATATCTTTTTTGAAGAATATATTAAATACTTCATTCCAAATTAATTAGAAAACTAGTGTAAAACTGCAACATATAGCCTATGAAATAGGAAAACTAGTGTAAAACTGCAACATATAGTCTATGAAATAGGCTCTGCAGTGTGGGTTATTGTTTTAATTGTAATTTAATTTTTATTATCATCTGATACCTATGAAAAATATATTATTGTCTCAAAAATGTTAATATTTACAAATATAAACATATCACAATCTAGCATAGAATGAATGTCCTATTATTTTTCCACCAATTTCTCACTCTTTCACAGTCTAAAATCAAGAACATGCTGTGCCAATTTTTGAGTTTTTCACAGCCTTGTAGATCACTCCTTTGCAAACTTCTGTGCGCACAGACAACTTGAAGCAAAGCTGTGAATTCAGGGCTATGCATTCTACATCTCTCACAGATGGATGTTCTTCATTTCTTCATTGTTTTTTACCTGAGTGTACAGAAAACTTAAAACAAATTGATGTCTGTGCAGGAAAATGAAGAAATGGCAAAGCAAGCACCCAGGGACCAAAGGCAGACTGCTCATGAGTCTGTCCTCAGTGTTTCCAGCTCCTGAACCTTCACTACCCTGCATTAGTATAGATTTATAGATATATAGATATATATATAGATAAAATTCACATGGAACTGCTCTGGGTGGAGAATAAAGAGTGTTACACCCATCAGGGAACAGGTAACTCCAAGACTTACAGTTCTTGCAGACTATTCCAGCAAGGCAATACTCTGATGGTTCATTTCAGGTGAATGTATTTTTCAAGTAATCCTTATGTAGTTTCTCAAAAACAATTTTGCAGAGGGTATTTAGAAGCATGCATTAAGGTTCCCAAATATGCCCCTCAAAAATTTTTCCTGATAAATGCTCTTAACTCCTTGTTTGGAAGAAATATATTCTAAACATGAGTTCCACAATCTGCCTCAAAATCAAGCTGGCTTTCTATAACTTAAGACAATCTGTTCATGGAAACTTACTTTTTGAGATTTAATGTTTTCAGCTCTACAATCACACCCCCATTGAGATAACTAAAACTTCCAGAGTTTTAATACATTTAAAATATTTATGCCATTTATTTGATGCCATTCCTTAGTAGATAGCAGGTTTTTGAAAGAGGGAAATCTTTCATATTGGATGAGAATTGCATAACCATGGCAGAGCAGTTCTTACTGCCCACAACTTCCTAAACTCTGGTTCCAGTAAGCCAGTAGCCATGCTAGAAAAATACTACATTATCACCTGGGCCACTTTCTGTAAAATAAGTTTTCTTTCCAAAATTTAATTTATAAAAGCTATCTATTATTTAAATCAGTAATAGAAGTGGTCTTCACTGTGACAGAGAGTATTAGTCTCCTCCTCTTAATGGCTTTGCCAAAGAAATGAGAAACCTTCTTCTCAGGACAGGTCCCATCCACCTAAGTCAAATGCCTTTCTAGACACAGCCTGTCTGTACTTGCATATGTCCCAGCACAGTTTTCTAGGAAAACAGTAAAGCAACGATCTGAGTTCTCACAGAACTTGGGAAAAATTATGCTGGATGACAGAAGGAAATCTGGTTGTGTCCTTAAAAAAAGCACAATATGTACAGCAAAGGTCAGAGCTTCTTGGAATAGTATTGATTTCTTCCGACAGCAGGGGATGCCAGTATTTCTAAAACTTAAAGAAAAACTTTGTCAAAATCTCAGTTTCCTCCCTGTTTCCAGTAGGATTAAATTAGGTATCAGTTTTCTCATACTCTTCAAACACAATATTTATTGCAAAGCCTTGCATCCTGTAAACTTGGTCCAAAATAACACCCCTGAATTATCAGCTCTATAGTTCATAACTCAGGTTTAGTTGATGTGATCTGATGTAAACTTAGAATAGAATGTTAAATCTAATGAGGAAATATCTCATTATTATTATTATTATTAAACAAAATTCCCCTTCTGTCTACAGAAGACTTTTGAAGACACTGGAACATTTAGTAGTTTTGTGCCTTGGTGTGGTTGGTGAGCAACAACCACTCCTAGATGCTTGGGATTCTGCAGATATTTTTTTCTGCAACTTGCAAAGGAAGAAAGAATATAAAAACAAACATTCCTTTTTTGTGCCTCAGCTGCACATATATTCCACAGGCAGCCCAGTAAACTAGGAATGCAGCACCCACAGAGACTGAAACAACTGCAGAAACAGCTGAAACAAAATCAAAACAAAATTTTGGTCCCAGTAGCTAAGGCTTAAAATGTCACTGTAAAGTGACATGGAAGAAGGAAATCTGTCTGTACAGCCGTTGGAAGGGAAGTTGTTTGGGTTCTGTTTTCCCTCAGATGACTATGTCCTACCTGGAAAAGGATGGAAAAAAGAAACTGCTCTGACCTTATTCTTAGAAAATGTGGATTCAATTCCTGCCTGATTAAAACTTAGGGTAACTGTTTATTTCAGTTACAGCAAAATCAGAGCATATGAATCACTGAAAGCTTGATTAATTGAGTAGTTTAATGCATTTAATTGATATGTTTGAGGGGAAAATGAGATATCCAAAAGCAACTTATGTGACAAAATATCTTTTTTACACCTAGAATACAAGACAATGCTGCAATGTTTTTCTTCCTTCCATTTTTTTCTGCTATAAAGGAAAAACAATTGATGCAATGCATGATGGAACAAACAACTCTACATTCCTTTCTTTCTGCATAAAGGATGAATAATTGAAGCAAATGCAAACACTTGGAACAAACACTTCTACATCTTTATGTTGACAAATCAGTTTAGATCACAAAGCATCACATATGGCTTTCCATTTGGAACAAAAGTAACATAAGTGAAATTAATTATAGTACCAGTAAGGATAATTTAATAAAAATATTTAATAAAAATATTTTATCCACTCTGAATTTCACTTTATATAAAATTTTTGTCTTCAATACCTAGAACAGGAAATATCAGAATGCATTCACACATAAAGATTTCAAATGCTACTCTTACAGCAATGCCCAATGTACAGTTTTAGATTCAACTGTGGTTTCCTCCAGGTTAAGCTAATTCAAATACTAAACTCGCTAGGTTGCTATGAAAAAGCTTATGAAAACTTAACTGTAAACTTTAAAAAAATGCCAGAAATACAGTGGCTGCAGCACAGACCTCTAAAATATGATGGTTTCCACTTTCAATAAGTTTCAGTTTTATTTCACATAAACCAAATTTAAAGCTGAAATTCCCTGCTTTAAGCATCATACGCTGTCCACCTATTTCTCACATTTGCTGAGCATTTGACCTATTCCCCTTTTTAAGCTTTGATGAACCTCTGGTGAGTCCAGGAGGTTATAAAGTGTATAATGTAGCAAGGTCAGTTGCCAGTACCTTAGAAGTTAATTTTGAGTTAATTTTGGGCAGGAACAATACCTGGCGATCTCTCGCAGCCAATCAAACCTGGATGACAAGTCTCAAACAACAGCCACAGATCTCAGGAGCCTTGTGTTCTCCTGAGGTGGCCCCTGGGAATAGCTCAGCATTTTGTTTGTGGTGGTTTCATTATGGTTCATAATATGGGCCATTCTTCACTGCCCACCACGATGAGAATAGGAATGAACCTTCCTCTCTAGGATGGGAGTAAGACAAGTACACTTTCCCATCAGGTCCTAAACTAGTGTTGTGTGTCACTGCACATCTTACAGCAGATGCAGAGGGCTGACTGTGGACTGCATTTCAGAAAATGTAAGAATCCCCAATTCAGATTTGTTGATAAATATTGGATTATTTAAATGTTTTGGTCATTCAAGAGTGATTTTTTTCCTACTCTCTGTATGCATTTTTCCATGTTCATCTTTGAGTCTCTAGTGTGTACCTGAAGTGCCTTTAGAAACTATACTGAGTCTGCCTTCAGAAAACTGGGGGGAAATTATGCATTTCAGCAGCTATTTTGCTTTGATTTAGTATCCACATCTCAGTCTACATTTTATAGTCTCGAGAAATTTTGTGTGTTGGAGTTATTTCCAGATTTTCTGCCTTCCTGTAACAACTACTGAATCTTTGTATGAAAAAGAATCTTTGTATGTTGCTTTGTCTGAAGTAAAAGCAACGACAGTCTTAGTACTTTCCTACTAAAAGAGGATTTTTTTTTCTTATATCCTGGAACAGTTCTGATTCAGTGAAGACATTAAGGTGACACCAAAGACTAGTGAATACAGTGGAGAAATTATTTACAGAGCATTAAACCAAACTTTATATCTGCAGGCATGGATCTCCCACTTATATTCTTCTTGGTTCCAAAGAACTCTGGATATTCAACAAGCAATAAATGGACTTCTTCTGCCACACATCTTCACAAAGATAGGAACTTTTTACAATGTTTTTATTTGCTTAATGTTTATATTGACTTTGAGGACTTGAAGCCATTAATTGAAATAACTGTCTCCTGTTGGTTTGCAGAGCCCTTTATCCCAGACACCTTTGTGGTGAAATGATAACACCTGTAGTCCTTGCACCCCCTTTTGATTTGGGCCAACAGGCACTCTCCTATGAAATTTGCAATAAAGGTAAGGGCCTATATAGGTCAAGACCATTAGTAACAGATAGTTTGAATGTGGCTGACCTCCTAGAGATATTAAGGTTTTAATAGAATAGAAAAAGAGTATCCTCTACTTGTTAAATACAGTGCCAAGGAGTGCTGTGTGAAGCATTCTATTTATTCTTATGGATATATCTAGAGATAATTGGATATTCTTATAGTTATATCCAATTATATCCATAATTGTTTCGAGTTACTGAATCTACAGAACCATGTTCAGGCATGTTTTGGATATCTCCAAGGATACAGACTCCACAAGCTCTCTGGGAAACTTCTGACAGTTTCAACCACTTCCAGGTGAAATGTGTTTTCCTGCACTTAAGTGGAATTTTCTGTTTCAGTGTATACCCATTGCCTCTTGTCCAGGTCTACTGGGCCCCAATGATAATAGACTTCATCTTCTTTTCTCCCTCCCTTCAGGTATTTATATGAGGTGATGAGATCCCTCCTGAGCCTTCAGTTCTCCAGGCCCAGTTCTCTCAACCTCTCCTTATACAAACGAAGCTCCAGCACACTGATCACATTTGTGGCTTGTCTCTGAACTTTCTCCAGTATTTCCAGATTCTCTCTTGTACTGGAGAGGGGACACAGCACTCTGGGTGTGTCTTAACAGTTCAGAGAAGGAGGAAGGGCAGCATCATTTTCCTCCACTTGCTTTCACTAGACTTCCTAATGCAGTTCAGGATACTGTAGACAAAATAAACCCTGCTCATAAATAATCACTATATAATAAACACTATATAATTTGAAGACATCCATTATTGGATTTATTGTTACAGTTAATCAAATCACTCTTATTCATAGGTTTTTTCAATCATGACTACAGATGATAGCTGCACATACTGGGAAGGGATATTCTTTCCCCAGGGCTGCCCAACCAGCTACTGTGCTGCTCCTGCATGTGTAATTCAGCATGACTGCGACCAGTTTAGAGTCACTCTTTTCCTCCAGTATTTTCCAAAGTTAAAGCAGCAGTGATGTGTGACTTTTCTGCCTATCACAGACAGTAAAGAGACAGGTCTTTGCAGGTTTATGTCCCTTGTGGCTGTGATCCGAAATGTGAAGCTTGTCTCAAGTGCCGCAGTTTGGCCTGGGTGTGCCCAGAATTGCTCTCTGGGTAAGAGATCAAGTTATGCTACTGCAGCACAGCCTGTAACTCTTTAGCAATTGAATCTTCTGGACAGTTCAAGCAGTCTTGCCATGAGAATAAGATTTTAGAAAAGCCTACTGTGTCCTTGATGGGATGGATGTGATGTTGGCTTTAACAGTCACCCCTGAGAAAATAGTTCCACCAATCTGACAGAAGTAGAGCCCAGTTTGTGACTTGGTTTGTGTAACCCACCAGTTTGCATGAAGACCTTGCAAGCCTTAAGATGCTTTTTTGGGGGCATTTTGTTTTGCTAAAAACTAAACAGCAAACTAGAGAAATTCCATGTTGTACTAGCTGATAGTGGAAACAAAAAATTAACTCAAAGTCAATTGTTTTGAAAAAAAACAGGCTCTGTGTGTTTTAAAGTCATGGTGATCAGTCTGTAACTAATGTCCCAGCCAGTTTTGCAGGAGTTGGTTTGTTTTCATTTTGGAGTCAGCTATGTAAGCAGTAATTCTTTATAACAGTATTTACTTGCTCGTGAGAAATACAGCCAGGTTAAACATTACATGTCTAACTTTTTTTAATGATTTCTCTTTGTTTTAGAATTTAATTTTGCTGGGCACAGCTAATTTGAAAACACAAGTCAGATGCCAGAAACATGAAAACATCTCAAACATTCTGTACTTGGAAAATGTATATTTCTTTATTATTAGCACCCATAAAATTATCAGGCTGTGTTTTCCAGCTTGGTTTCTCAGAAAAACAAGTGTTTTTGATAGCTAAAAAATTAAGCTAAAATAGGTTTATGGGAAAGAAAATAATTGGGGATATTGTTGTTTTCTGCAACAGTGTTTTTACAAAACCCAAAAAGCTTGATTCAGGACTTAAATATTCAGAACTAGTAATGGAATCACATAGGTTTTGAGCACGTTCTTATTTTATATGATAAGCTGTGAAAAGTCAAACTGGAATATGGTTTTAGACATTGAATTTAACTACTACTTCCAAAAATGAAATGGAAAACAAATTGTCTTAAAAATCCATTTAGATAGGAAAGCAAGTTATAAACATTCCTTTCCTGATGACCGTTTTTAACTTTGTACCGCAGCTAAAAAGTATTGCTTGAACGGGTTAAAAAAATAATAATTGGTATTTGTGTAGGCAGATTGCAGTTTTGTTCCTTGAGATAATTTCCAGGTTAACTTTCTTCAAAGACCATTTGCATTCCAAAGTCAATATTTTTGCTTGTACATTTCTTTAACAGTTTGCAAAAATGTCTAGACTTATATTTCAAATACCCTTCTTGCGTTCCAGCCCCATGAATAAGCACATTTTTTTCTTTAAATCTAGCATTTTCTAGCAGATTAAGCATTTAGGAATGTTAAATCTTCCACCTTGTCAGTAAATCTCTCACAAATTTGTGAGACTGTAACAAAACTAGTAGGTATAGCTACACTATCTCCCTAATGAGAAAGTGCCAGCCCTGCTGTGTGGCTCTGCAGGGACCTGCCTTGAGCCACCTGGTGTGTGATGTGCTGGGTGACACCGGGGCAGCAATGCCAGCAGACAGCCCAGCGTGTGCAGGGTGCTGTGGGTTACACACACCACCACCAGAGCAGCCACTGCTGGGTGCCCCGCAGGGACACAGCTCACCCAGCCCTTCTGTGGCACCTCCAGAACGAGCACAAGGCATTTTTGGAGCAAGATGTCACCAGAATTGAGGCAAAGTGGGCCACTTGCAAAAGTAAGTTATTCTTGGCATTATGCATCCGTCAGGCTCGTTGTTATTCTGGACCCAAACACAGAGGCTGACTGACAGGAACAAGGAGTAGAAGAGGGGGAGAGTCTGCACCCTGATTTTCTGGCTTCAGCCTTCTTGAAGAGGAATTTCAACAATGGGTTTTAAAGGCAGAGCCAGCAATGATGGGAGGAAAACATACATTTATGATTAGAGTGGCGACTCAATTAAGTCACACTGATTGAAATAAATTGTCTAGTAAAGATTGACAAAAAATTGACATTGTAAGGAACACTGAGTTTCTCTTGTCAAGATGGAAAACCCCCGTGACACTAGCCTAGCTGATATTCAGAGAAAAACATCCCAAAAACCTTATGTGTTGTTATTATGGACAAAAGGCAACATAAAATGACCCTGACCAAACTCCCAAGATCCACCATTTTCACTCTGTCTGTGTTCTTTCCAAGCCTTTTAATTTATACTCCCATCTCCTTCTCCTCTTTGCACTTTTATTTTCCTTTTTAGTCAGATGAAGGTGTCACTGCTCAGATGTTGCACTGAATAGGTGTCCAAATCCTTATCACCATCTCCATCTTCCATAATATCTGGCCTTCCAAAAAGAACAGTTCTTTTAAGAAATTTCCCTTTGTATCTATCTCATTCCTCACATCACACTCTGACTAAATTGGTTTCCTCAGTCTGGTCTCCATTTATCTTTTTCCTATCTTAGAGACTAAAAGCACTTCAGGGCAAGGAATGTATCTTATGCCAGATTTGTAAAATGATATGTACATTTACAGCTGTCTAAAAATGACTTTTTAGTAAGAGAAGCAAAATAATTCGATCCATAAACAGGCAAAAATCTTACCTTCCCACATGAATTTTACTTGGGGTAAGTCAGACAAAGGCAATGGCCACTAGTGTAGTAGTATTAGTGGTAGTAGTAGTAACAATGGCTTAGGGAATTGGTAGCTTATTAGCACAGAAATTCTGAAGTCAGTTCTGCAAAGTTAAAAAAACCTGACAGCACTGCCTGATTTATGCAAAATATAGCCAAATAAGGATATTCTCAACACACTGCTCTGGTAGGTCAAAGTAAAGTATTCATCATCTGGATTTTAAAGCTCTTGAATAAGATCAAGATCTCAGGGGACTCACTCTGTAAGGGAAATATCAGCTTTCATGAAGATTGTCTTCCAATTAAAATTTTACATACATACCTTTATGTTAAGAGACATATGGTTTAGTAAAAAAATCCGTCTTTTAAGATGAAAGTATCTTTCCAACATGACTATATACACACACGCATACACACACATATGTATCTCCACAGTTTCAGGATTTTTTTCCAAATTTTATTTATAGAAATTCTAGACTTGCAATTTATTTTCTGAGGTTTCTGTGGTTATTGTTTTCAGAGGTACCAATACAGCAATGAAGTGAAGGAACACAAATCTCATGTTTTCTGTATGCGGGCTTAAAAAATCCAGACTTCTGTAGATTTTTCAAGCATTGGTTACTTGACAATTTCCTTCCTCCTCTTCCATTTTCAGCCTTTGTCTAGATTGTATGCATGCCAGACATAATTTTCAACAAAGAAATATTGAAATAGGAAATACTTCACAGTATTCTCTTGATGTTGAGTCTGCAAATTCTGTCATGCAAATCTTACACTTCAAAGATATGCTCAAAAGTAGGAGCCAGTACGGAAGACAGAAATACTGCAGGCTGGAAGTTGAACTTATACCATTCACTCTTTGGACGAGGACCATGACAATGGTACATGCAAAAAAAGTCAGCCTTGAGGAACTACAAGATTCAGGAAATCAACCCAAATGAGAACAACAGTTATCTGATGTGCAAAACTGGAACAAAGGGACTGGGGAAAAAATTCAGTAGGTCATTGCCAGAAGGAATTGTCAAATTCTGGCCATGAGAAAAGACTAATGTCTGAATCAAAAGAAAGAATAAGGGTTTAATTCCTTCTGTCATAAAACTGTGGGCTGTCCTAGACAGTTTCTCAGTGTCCCTGGGCTATGAGATTAGCCTCACTTTCATGGAAAGGGGAATGAGGTTTTCATAGTAATTGTAAAATCAGCGAGAAACATGTGAGGAGAAATACTCTCACGTCTCTACTGTTTATAAAAGGTCAAACTTATACCCATATAGATTTACTGAGGACTACTCTTTTGTTCATTTGCTAATCTTACTTTTTCCTAAATATTTTTAGATAGGGTTCTATTGACCCTCATTTTAAAACACAGTTATTATGAGGGATATGACAAACTTATTTTCAAATCTTGCTCGATGCCATCATTGGCTCAGATCCTCCAGCGACCTTCCTTGCACTGGTGCAGAGTGGGCAGTTCAGTCTGAGCTCAGGAGAATTTCTGCAGGCTGAAAGGCTGCTTGTGGGGACGTGTGTACAAGAGCACACCTGACCAGCACTAGCAGCTGTTTCTTGGGTAATCATGCAATGAATGAAAGCCAGGACATTTTTCCATTTTTTAAAATGCCAATTCTACCATATAAATTATAAAGACTGAAAAGGAAGAATATGTTTGTGTTTCATATCAGAAGTTTATATTGAAGTGCAATCACAAAGGATTGAGTTACTTGTAGATTGGGGGACTAGTATTAAAGTTTGAAAACTGTCTTGCCTTGAAATTAGGTTTTGATGATTGGTGAGACCTTTATAGTGCTGAGAGGATAAATAATATCTGACTTTGGTGGAATCCTCCATTATTCTCACTGTTTCAGCTTTAATTGTTGGGGTTTTTTTAAGTTCTTTGATAGAAATAAAGACAAATTTTGTTTGGTATGAATCAATTATCTAGTCTTTATCAAAATCAAAAATGCCCTGCTTGTATCTTTACAGCAGTAAAATACTGTATAAGGCACATCAAAATACTACAGAATTTTCTTTATTACTAATTGAAGAATAAGAAGATTGAAAAATTGCTTGTAAATTAATAAATACTGTATAAGGCACAGCAAAATACTACAGACTTTTCTTCACTACTAATTGAAGAATGAGAAGATTGAAAAATTGCTTGCAATTTTTTTTTGTGGTACTGGTCTGTGGATTAATATATGAAATTGTGGACATCAGACAAACTTACATTGCCAATTTCTGATTAAATGTTTGATTTAAATTATTCTATTTCTTAATTTATTTTTTCCTGGTCTCACAGTGTTCTTAGACAATGTTTCACTGTGTGTTCAGACAGATGTTAATTATAAAGCTCAACTTCAGCAGCGTTGTTGTGGAGGTGACAAAGGAGGAAAGCAAGAACATGAATGCATTTGCAAGGACTGTTGGAAGTCAGATGCCAACACTAAGCTCAGCATCCTGTCTCTGATACAGGCCAGTAACAGAAGCCCAGAGGAGAATATGAGCAGGACAAGGGTGTGCTGGTGGTACCAGAGAGTGTCACTTACCCTTAAAGTAATATTTTTGAAGCCAGGAGGTATCTTGGAATGTTGTAGACATCAACAGATTTCTCTTAAATATATTTGTCTAGTTGCTTTGCATTTTAACAAGCAAAGTGTTCCAGAGATGTGAAAAAAAATATTCCTTTTTGTTTGTTGGGAAGGTTCTATTTCCTGCTTTCATTTCATGCTTCCTAATCTATGCTACATGGTAAGCCAGAGAACTGCCCTAACACTAAGCCCTAAGACTTCTCTTCTCTAATAATAGCTCTGATTCATGGGAATTAGAAAAAGGCAATGGTAAAAATTGCATTTATTATTTATTAGGAGCCAGATCCAAAACCCACTGAAGGAATTTCAGTGGTGAACTTATCTTTCCTGGTGATACCTCATATAATCCATGATTTACCTTTTCATGGCTGTGTTACATCATTGGCTGTAAATATTTGGAAAAGATAATTTTGAACTCCACTTCTTGATAATTGAGTGAAAGAGATGAGAACCAGACACAGCTTCAGCTAGTGGTCTCTGTCCATGATAGGACACATTTACTCCATAAGGAAGAGAATTAGTTTCTTGGCAAATTTTTCTACATTTTAATTGATTTCATTAATTTTTACCCCTACTATCCTCCGATATCCCTGTATTATTACATGTTTAGCAGTATAAAACAAACAGCAGTATAAATTTCTGAAGGTCAAAAGCCTTTGTGAGATATGTATAAGCAGAACTCACTCTTCTGAGGTGTTTTCAGTAGAATAATGCATTTAATCTGCAACAAGAAATTACTTCTATTCACTGTTGTGTTTACTGCACAAAAGTGTCTTAGACTCCACAAAGGTTTGATAATTTTTGGGCATTTTTTTACAAGAGAAGGGTAGAATTTCATCTACTAAAATCAAGT
Organism: Fringilla coelebs; assembly: GCF_963513975.1. Lineage (NCBI taxonomy): Eukaryota > Metazoa > Chordata > Aves > Passeriformes > Fringillidae > Fringilla > Fringilla coelebs. The sequence goes on from NC_140028.1 coordinate 32,367,161, forward strand.
TTAATAACATGTCCAAGAATTATATTTCCCTTCTACATCCCACTGATCTCTCATTGTCATAACATCTTATTAATCTGGGTGTTTCTTCTCTTATATGGTTTCTACCAGAGAAGATCCTAGCTTACAGCATAAATTCTTGTTTGGAAGTTTAAATGCATGACCTTGAATTTTTGTTCTTGATTTGCTTATTTTAGTACTATTATTGTTATTATTAGTAGTAGTAGTAGTAGTAATAGTAGTAGTACAGCATTCAAGCAAACAAAGGAATTAAAAAAAAAAAACCAAAACAATGCAAAACTGTGAATAATAGACTAAATGAAATTTGGCATCCAGAATTTCTTTGCTGTATGGATTGCCTGATGTCTTATTAGGTTTTTATCAATGCTATTAATTGGTCCTGTCTTGTTCTATGTAGCTGCCTCTTTCCACAATGCCAATAGCAAGTCTTGAATATCTAACCCCCTAAAACCTTCTTTCAATAGAATTCAATCTGATCACTTAATTCCAGACAGACATACAAAAATGCATCAGGCAGACCATGAGTTTTATTCCATTAAGAAAATTAACAGAAATGGGATAAGCAGGCAGCAATAAGAGCTCTTTTGAACTATAAGAACTAGAGAGAGCTTGAATTTATGAAGCAATCCATTAAATAAGTTTCTCACTGCTTTACTATCTAGTCCTTCTTCAAAGCTAGTTTAAAATGTCTGAATCTATAGATCTTCCATTTACTTCCCTTGATATACTGATCCTTGACATAATATATCTCACTGATAGGCATTTACTCCATCTTAATTTCATCAAATTATTCATAGTTATATTCCCCTGTGCTGCCATAAATAATTTTTCTTCATCCTTGGGGTGAAATGTCAGCCCTTCAGAAATTATAAGAGTTTTGCTGTTGTGAGGCCAGAATTTCACCCTTGGTTTTGCATGCTTGAGATACTTTAGAATGTTATAATAAGTTATCATTTATGTAGGCCATAAATATATATCTGTTTTAATCAATCACTGGAGAGAGTTTACAAGAGATGTGAAGATTGAAATATGAAGTCAGAGTACCTCATTGGAAAGGCAAAAGTATTCATCTAATAAACTGTCATACATGATTAAACAGGTTAGAAAAGAAAGACCACCTGGCAGGCAGAGGGTAAGAAAATGCTGAATATTGACTGAAAAATACACATATCAGAAAAGAATTATCTCTTGGAGCATGAAATCTTTCCCTTTGTTGGGAATATCTTTGTCCTTCTATAGGAAGCTTGTAGAGTGGGGGGGGAAGGAGAAGGAATGCTAGGGAAGGGAAGGGAAGGGAAGGGAAGGGAAGGGAAGGGAAGGGAAGGGAAGGGAAGGGAAGGGAAGGGAAGGGAAGGGAAGGGAAGGGAAGGGAAGGGAAGGGAAGGGAAGGGAAGGGAAGGGAAGGGAAGGGAAGGGAAGGGAAGGGAAGGGAAGGGAAGGGAAGGGAAGGGAAGGGAAGGGAAGGGAAGGGAAGGGAAGGGAAGGGAAGGGAAGGGAAGGGAAGGGAAGGGAAGGGAAGGGAAGGGAAGGGAAGGGAAGGGAAGGGAAGGGAAGGGTAAAAAACAGAATTCACTCTTTAGAATTTTTAAAAGTTTAATAAAGGACAAATATCCAGTGCTAGGGTACTTTGAAGTAATTTCCCTGAATTCCTTTCCACATCTTTCTCCAAGTGTTAGGACACATAAGTATTATTCCATCACCTTTTCCTTCTCTCTTTTCCCTATCACAACATTAATAATATTAACAATAATTATTGCTACAGCATGAAATAATACCGTGGTCCCATGAAGTGGAAAATATAATGTGGAAAACAAATAAAAACTGGCTGTTATAATTTCTTGTATATGATTTTCTCATTTTTTATTTTTCAGATATTTCTTCTGACATTTCTGCTATTGTTGACTTTTGTCACAGTGTTGGCTTCATTTTATTAGCCTTTTACTGTGATACAGACAAGTAGGATTTAGGAAGAGCAATATAAATTGAAAAACCTAAGCCATGGCTTTTATGCAGCACCTTTTCACAGCACTTTCAATTTATTGATGAGAGCATGATTAAGACTGCCAGGGAAGTCTTACAAAAAGTAAATGCTTCTGCACTTCCCTATAATTATGGACTGAATGATCCATACTTTTTTTTGTATTTTTATTGTTTCCTTTCTCATTTCCTGCACTACAGAATCAACTATCACAGTGATAGCACAGATGAATATTGTGTTCGCATTTGACACTGAAGGACTTTCCTACAGGATAATGGTGACATGACATCAAAGAATGAGTGTTATAGCAGAATGATGGGGTGTTTTACCTATAAAAGAGATGGAATTTAATTTCAGTATAAGATATCCATGATGTCATTTTGTTTTCATTTTGCACAGAAACCTACGCAGGGTATTTATACAACATGCTGTTTTGATTACTTCACTTTACCTGAGTGTTTCCAAATTCTTCTAAGACTCATGTACACCAGATATATCTATGGCTGAGTAAAAGCTGTCTGGAAGACAGAGCCCAAAGAGTGGTGGAGAAAGGAGTTACATTCAATTGGCACCTGGTCACAGGTGGAGCTCCCTGGAGCTCAGTGTTGGGGCCACTTCTCTCTAATATCAGTGGACTGGAAGAGGGGTTTGAGGGCACCCTTGGCAGATGACATCAAACTGGATGAGAGTGCCAATCTGCTGGAGGGCTGGAGAATCTGGACAAGCTGCATCGATGGGCCAAGGCCAATTGTATAAGGTTCCACAAGGCCAGGTGCCAAGTCCTGCACTTGGGTCACAACAACCCCCTGCAGCCCTACAGGCTTGGAACAGAGAGGCTGGAAAACTGCCCAGTGGAAAAGCACCTGGGGGTGCTGGTCAACAGCAGCTGAAGAGGAGCCAGCTGTGCCCAGGTGGCCAAGCAGACCAAGAGCATCCTGGCTGTGTCAGAAATAGTGTGGCAAGCAGGCAGGTGATTTTTGCGGTACTCAGCACTGGTGAGGACACAACTTGAGTCCTGTGTTTTTAGGCCCCTTATAACCAAAAAAAACCCCCAAAACATTGAAGTGCTGGAGCGTGTCTAGAAAAGAGCAATGACACTGGTAAAGGGTTTGGAGCATTACTCTTATGAGGAGCAGCTAAAGAAAGTGGGATTGTTTAACCTGGAGAAAAGGAAGCTCAGGAGAGACCTTAACACACTCTACAACTACCTGAAAGCAGGTCACAGTGAGGTGGAGGTTGACCTTTTCTCATAAGGAACAAGCAATCAAACATGAGGAAACAGCTTTAAGTCATTCCAAGGTAGGTTTAGATTGGATAATAGGGAAAAATTCTTCACTCTAAGGACTGTCAAACATTGGAAGAGGCCCAGGGAGTTGGTTGAGTCAGTCTTCCTGGAGCTGTTTTAAAGACATGTAGGGACACCTAGGGACATGGTTTAGTGTTTAATAGTTGGACTACAGAGGACCTTGGAGGTCTTTTCCAAACTAAATGATTCTGTGATTCTAATCTCTTTTTTTTGGACTGTTTCCCAGTTATGAAATTATTTATTGTTGAAAACATTTGACAGAAAAAGGTTAAATATGCCATCATTGAATATTAAATGGTGTAAACAACCAGAGTTACACCAACCTTCCTAAGTTAGCCAGCCATTCTAGAGTTACTGCAACCCTTTTCATCATGGAAATAGACACAGATGAAACTGCTGCATAGTTTTGATTCTATACTTTGCATTAGTCTCATTTTCCTTTCCCTATGTACAGAAATTACTTTTTGAAAGGTGCAGGCGTTATAATAGATGACTGAATTATTCAGATACTCACTGGCTTAGGAAGCCAAGCCCATCTACTTTGTATTTTGTGTGCAGGTGTGTTAAAATTCTAGTAACTGTATGAAATCCCAGGTCCATGATCCTCACTGTCATAATTTTCCAAGAAATACATATTTTTGCAGCTAAATCCTTGCAATTTTACCTTGAGATCTTAAATTCAAGCTATTTATACTCCATATCCTTTTATCACACTGCAACTTATGCTTACTGTGTGAAGGTTAGTTTGAGTACTGGCTGAGAATGCCAGCCTGGGATCAGTGCTCATCTCCCTGCTCAGCCACGCTCTGGGAGACTTGGCACCAGTGGGCAAGGACATCTAGAAGTCTCCACTCTGAAAAGAATGGTGAATGTCATAGAATCATACAATCACAGAATGGCTTGGGTTGGAGGAGACCTTAAGGATCATCCAGTTCCAATCCCCCTTCCATGTGCAGGGACATCTGCTGGAGCAGGTTGCTCAGAGCCCTAACTGGGGTGGCCTTGAACAGTTCCAGAGAGAGGGCTTCAACAAGCTCTCTGGACAACATGTTTCAGTGCTTCACCAACCTCACACTAAAGAACTTTTTCTTAATATCTAATCTAAATCTACTCTCAGTTTGAAGTCATTCCCCCTTGCCCTGTCACTACAAATTCTTGTAAAATGTATGTCCCTCTACATCTTTCTTGAAAGCCCCCTTTAGGTTACTGAAAGGCCACAATTAGATCATCCCAAAGGCTTCTCTTTTCCATACTTAGCAAACCAAATTCTCTCAGCCTTTCCTTACAGGAATGGTGCCTCATCCCTCCAGTCAACTTGGTGTCCCTCCTCTGGACTTGCTCCAACAGATCATGTCAATGTCCTTCCTGTGCTGGGGAGCCAAGAGCTGGATGCAGCACTGCAGGTGTGGTCTCACCAGAGCAGAGGAAGGGAAAAATCCTCTCCCAGGACTGCTGGCCACACTGCTTTTGATGCATTTTGATACATTTGGCTTTCTGAGCTGTGAGTGCTCATGGCTGGGCCATGTCCAGCCTCTCATCCAGCAGTACCCCCGAGTCCTTCTCAGCAGAGCTGCTCTCAATCTGTTCATCCCCCAGCCTGTGCTGATACCAGGGGTCACCACGACCCAGGACCAGCACTGTGGACTTGGTCTTGTTAAATCTCATGAGATTCCCATGGGCCTGTTTCTTGAGCTTGTCCAGGTCCCTCTGGATGGCATCCCATCCCTCCCCACTCAGCTTGGTTTCATGCGCAAATTTGCTGAGGGTGCACTTGATCCTTTTATCTACACCATTAATGAAGATATTAAATTAGACTGGTACCAACTCAGAGCCCTGAGGGACACTACTAGTCTGTGGTGTCCAGTGAGACTCTGAGTGATTGATCGCTACCCTATGGATGTGACCCTGCAGCCAGTTCCTCATCCACCCTACAGACCATCAATGGAATCCATCTCTCTCCAATCCAGAGAGCAGGATGTTGCTGGATACTGTTTCAAGGGCTCTACAGAAGTCCAGATAAATTACATCTGTCTCTTTCCCTGTTCAGCAGAGTGGTCTCTCCATCATAGAAGGCCTCCAGGTTGGTCAGGCAGGACTTGTCCTTGTTGAAACTGTACTGGCTGTCTCAAATCACCTCGTGTCCTCCCTGTGCCCAGCACAGTTTTTAGGAGGATCTGTTCCATGATCTTCCCAGGCACAGAGCTGAGGCTGACAGGTCTGTTGTTCCCAGGGTCCTCCTTTCTACCCTTTTTAAAGACGGGTACAGTGTTTCCCTTTTTCCAGTCACCTTGGACTTCACTTGACTGCCATGACTTTTAAATATCATGGAGGCTGTCTAGGCAACTACATCAACCAACTCCCTCAGGATTCTGGGATGCAACTCATCAGATGTCCTGGACTTACACAGGTTCATGTTCCTCGTGTGGTCATGAGCCTGATCCTTACTTATAGTGGGAAGGATTTTGCTCCCTCAGACCCCATCCTGCTCTCTGTCCATTGATAAGACAGGATCGTTCTGCACTTTGCACAGAGGGCTAAGCCTAACCAGGGCCCAAAAATGAGACTTCTGCAGCCCAAGGGCCCTAGATCATTTGTATGTTCTCTGGAAACAATTACATTCAGGATTAAGGCTGAGTTCCTTGCCTGGTGAACCCCTTCCACTTTCTCAGTGCTATTCTACCTTTTTTATTAGAAATGGTAAAATACAGATCAAAATAAAGTTTTTCATAATGAGATGAGATTTGCATAACTGAGAGATTTTGCAAAAATTATTTTAAAGTTAAAATATAGACAAATAAATGCACCATAAAATTTCATTGCATTTTCCTACAATTTTTTTCATAAATGTAATAGAAATAGATGACTAAAAAATGAGGAAGGATGAATCAGATTAAAATAAAAATACACCAAAGAGCTATTATTTGTTCCAGGTTCCATTAAACCAGGCCCCTTTCAAATATCATTCAAAATTAAAAAAGGCAAAAATGCAGTCAAAAGTGACTTAATATTTCATGGTGTTAAGACTTATATTAACATTAAGAATTTAAATCGAAATTATGTATCAGAGATGTAGGACAAATATTTTGTAATGGAAGAAAAAACATGAAGAAATTTATGTAGATATTTCTACATAAAAAATTTTGTGAGTCAATTTAAGTGAAGTAAAAAAGAAAACACTGCAAGATCTCAGACTTATTCCTTATGCTATGTCTTCCCAGGGTATTTGATGTGTCATTAATTTTCTCAGCCATGGCCATTGCCAAACATACCTGCAAGCTGGCTTGGTAAACACAGTTTGTCACCAAGCTATGTCATTGTTTATTATCCTATCAAAAGGGTTTGGAAGGGACAGTTATCATTTCCACAGTAAAATGTGTGGTTAAATAAACTTGTATTTCTTTCTGCAATCAAAGGTTAGAAAATCAAATTTCCAAAATTTTTACCATATAAATTTCTATTTCTACTTAAAGTTAGGAATTCCAATTTTAATAAAAATTATTGGGGAAAATGTTTTACTGCTGTTTTGATTTTTCATTTTTCATCAGAGATTTTGCCAGAATTTTTTCTCAGCCTTATTTTCAGGTTGCATATAAATATACTGTATTTTATTTCTCCTTCCATCTTGTAAAAGGCAATATTATTATATGATGTTACTGAACAGAAGGAAACCAAAAATATTTATAGTTCAAAGTCAGAGTCCTTAGTTCTACATAAGGGAAGTCAAACTTATTTTGAACAAAATCTTCTGAAAGAACCTTTCAGTAAAATGAAAGCAATTTTTAATTGAGCCCTTTATGCCAGACTTTCTTTATTCTGTTGAAACACATATTATTGTTCTCATCTATCTCACATCAACAAGAGATAAGGATGGAGTTTGCCTACAGGACCTTGCTGTATTTCTTAGCCACCACAGCAAAACTGTCAAATGACAATGCACAGCAATGTGCATTTAGTGTTGTAAAATTAGGCCAACAAACGCCTGTTGTACTACTCTTTGATGGGCAAAAAAGGCCTGAAACCACTTCTTTAAACCTTGACATAGTCAATCAGCATCATGATATTAGCATGTAGGGAAAAATTCACTTAAATTTTCATGAGATTTGGAGCTACTCGTCTTCATCACCACTCTCTCCCTGGCAGTACAATTTCAGATCCAGCTTGTCTAAATCTGTTGTGTGGTTTTGTGTTTCCTAGTGTTTTACCAGGTATGCAACTGATTGCCTGAATTTACTCATTTTTGAGTATATTTCTCAAGGGACAGAGGGATCAGAGATCATTCACTCTGGGACTACTGGTGACAAGGTGCAATGCAAGAGGCTTTCTTATGCAGGGATGAAACTGAATATAATTAGAGAGGATAAGGTTTTGCAAACAGGAGATTATGTGAGTCAGAAGCACATGGAAAATATGCCACCTTGAGCTGCACTTGAGAGTAAGAGGGGGCTGCAGGAAGTGGTTTAAGTGATTGCAGGCAGTATTGTGTTCTTTGAATCATTAAAGAATCTGTGGGCTTTTATGGTATTGGACACATATGACCTGCACTTGTGTTTCTGCATTTGAGAGCACTTTTTGTCGTAGCCAGGGGAGAACAATTATTAAGAATCAATACAGAAGTGTCTAATCTTTCAGATACTTGTGTTAATCACTAAGAAGACTAAGAAGGAGTTGTTTGTGTTACCCTTTCATTGGATTTGCTGCCATGGCCATATTTCACTATCCCTGTCAGGATTGTTCCTCCAGTATATCAGGAACAGCTTCTCTTCCTTCTCTTGCTTTCCCTCTGTGGTGTATGCAGGGCTGCAAAGTGCTTGCATGGCAGCAACAATCTGTCTCCTTATTCTTAGATCCTGTCATGCACCCAGCAGAGATTTCTGCCACTGTACCTTATAGCCATGAACAATTTGCATTTGGCCTGGCAGCCCCACTGTCTGTTTTTCTGTCTTTCCCTCTGTCTTGGTTTGAAAAGACAGGTGTCTGCTAAGGAGGGCAGAAGCCTTGCTTGAAATGGAAAATGTAAACCCCCTCCCTCCAAATTATTATAATTTTGAAATTAAGGGGCTCTCAGGCCCCTTAATGGGAGTAGGAATTACAGTTCTTTATTAGGAAAAATAAAAATGCAGTAATACAAAACAACACTGGCAGAGTCAGAATACAACCCGACACCCAGTTGGTCAGGGTGTTGGTATCAGTCCAATTGAAACGGTGGCTGCAGTCCTCCTGGAGTCACAGATGCAATTCTCTTGAAGCAGTGATCCTGTGTCTGAAGTTTTCTGGCTGTTCTTCTGAGAGGTGTAAAGCAGCACCTCTGTATTAGATCCTGAAAAGCCCTCTGGTTGATAGCATATAAATGCAAAATGCTACATTATTTTAAAGCATGTTAAGACTGGAACCCAGAAGGATGAATACATTGTTGGTTTTTATTTTCAGTGGAAAAGAAATTGAAGCTGAAAATAAAATATGGTTCCTGGATAGCCAACCTACTGTATACAGAGGACAGGGAAACTAAATGAAACCCTTTCACAGCAGGTTAAAGTTGGCCACAGGAGCAGCTGACATTGGAACTTTACTAGAGAGAGCGTGTTGTAGTGAGTTTATTGACAGCTTCGTGAACAGCAGAAACAAACAGAGCACTGGGTTTTAATTTTAGGGTATATTTGTACCCTGCTGAACTAAAGACACCAGTGACGTCTGTCTCCAGTAACTGGCACCTGGTCTGTTTTTTTAAACAAAAACTGATAAAAAACTGATTCAGCACTGAGGAGGTGCACCAGACAGTGTGCATGTTGACTTCATTTAAGCTATCAAAAAGCACTACTTTCAAGGGTGGATATAATATTATTTATATCTATTTTCATTGCATGTCAAATAACTCAGCTTTGAAAGAAAGAAGTCCTCTCCTATGATTGCAGTCTAAAGATAGACTGGCTGAATTCTCCCGCTTCCTTAGCACTGTACCCCTGCAAAGGGATAGCACAGCTGTGGTGAGAACTTGGTGCATGGTTACAGCATTATTAAACCATAATAAAGCAGAGGGTGAGTGTTGAGAGCTCACTACTTTTGTCAGATGAATACTTGCAACCCAGTAAATGTTAATTATTTTTTTTCCTGAAAGTGCTACCCTTCCTTGGTTACTACAAGGAGTCAGGATGAGGAGTTCAAGCAAGAGTCTGGCAGCACTGAAGAGTCAAATTGAAGTAAATCTCCTTTTCAAGTTTTTACACAATTCAAAATTATTTGAATCTTTAATTTGAAAATTACTTTTAAGTAGTCTCTTGTAGTTTCTCATGCCATTTAATTCCAAACTTGCTGCTTTTTGCTGCTAGGCAGCTAAGTGATCCATACAAGGGTAGCCTGTCTCATGCAAGTTCTTTGTGGATTTGTTTTCTTCTTCAGACCAGTCACAGAACATGAAGGTTTCGCACAACTCAAAAACATGGCAATGACTCAATCAAAATTTCTTTTCCATTATAAATTTTTAGCATACAGAAGTAAAATTAACAATTACTAAACAAAGGGGTTATTTAAAGCCAGAAGAGTTACCCTAAAGCCAAAGTGACATGTTTTTGAATAAGGGAACCAGATGAATTTCTGAGAGAAGCAGAGGTTCACTTTTTGTAGTATGATCTCGATGGCAAAGCATGTACACAGACAGAAATGTAAGAAATTCAATATATGCAAAAGGATCAAGTGTTATTGTTGCATACAATCCCTTCTTTTCCATAGACTGCCTAAAAATAAAAACTTGCTTTTTCACAGTTTCTACCTTCTTCAAGAAGAGGAGAAAACTACACCTTGTGCCTGGTGTGCCAGATCTTCTAGCAGTCTCAATCAAATAGTAGTTTTTGTCTGTGCCAAAATTAAAGTTTTCTACATGACAAATCTCCTCTCCACAATTCTTTCAGAGATAGCTCAATAGAGGAAATTATCAGACTAAATAAAGAGAATAAAATGTATCAGCTAAATGTACTGAAAAAGATTTTCAAGACAGGAATAAGGAAAATCTTTGCTTTAGACATGGGTTATTCCAACAAGGCCCAGGCAGGATAGTGTTTTGGTTTAGAACTATTCATCCTCAAACATCCATTTTCCCAAATGAACTATTTACTGTTTCACATACCAAGAATATTATTCTGTTCATCTAGTGTTCATTAGTTAATTGCAATTTCCTTTTCTTATTCATTATTCCTCTATACTTCACTTTTCTTTGATAAGAATTTCCCCACCAGAGACTGATCATTCATTTCAGTCTTAGATAATCCAAGTAAATGCTGTGTTGGTTAATTGTAATTATTCTGGTATGTCACATGCTATTTTTCCTGAATGAATGAATTTAGTGATTATAATCTGAACAAAGGTTTAAAGAGGTCAGCAGAGTTTGAGTTTCCCAGGAACACGCATTCATTTAATGAGTAGTTAAAGATAAAAACTGCATCCTGAGGATGCTGACATCACTGTCTTAATGGTCCATGTGGGAAGTGGCAGGTCTGTTTCATTCTGGCACCTTAAAGGAAGAAAATCACATACACACCAGGTTTAATTTTAATGTCTATGCACCTTGAAACAGATGGACATTTTTTTGAACAGGTTAAAATTTCTCACTGAAGCAAAGCAAAGGATGCCAGGCTGTATAAAGCTGCTTTTGATTATTATATCATGAATTCAAGGCTATAAAACAATTTAGCTTCCTAATTTCATATATTTTGATTATTTAACTTGGAAGTTTAACTTCTGAACTGCACTGGATAACTTTTATGTGACCTGCTTACGGTTATAGGGTAAAAATCTTTACTTCTAGCTGTAAAACCCTGAGGGTTTTTCTTTTTGTAAAAGTTATCTCTTTTTCTGAAAGCTAAACAGGTTGTTCAGAACCTTGCTAGAGTAAACAAAATAATCAGGTGGTATCTGGTACTGTGTCCTGTATGTGTTTTATCCATTTAGTAACCTATAAACCTCAGAACTGAAAAAAGATGCAAAAGTGACCACAAACTCAACCCCATAATTTTCTAGGCACTTTTGGAATATAAGCCATATTGGCAGGTGATCTTTGTTCAATGTTTAGCTGAGAAAAACCATCTTTCCACTTCTTTTCTCTTTTGCATCCAATAAGGGACCTGTAGACTTCTGAATCCTTACCTTTGCAGAGTGTTTTTAAGCTTATGAAGTCCCCTGTACATCTGAAACCATGTATTCCTTAGCACACTCTTACCTTTCTCCACATAACAATAATGTAACTATTTTAATTAACAAAGGATAAAAAATTTCTTCAGTTAACCTGTGTTGCTGTCTTCCCAAAATCTACTGCTTAGCCTCTCCAGGAGTGAGAATGAGCTCACAAAAAGATATATTGGCAGGTTATGTTGGACTGTTTGTTTCTTTCTCTATCTGTGTGTCAACACAAAAGGAAGGGTTACTGACACAGACAAATAATGTTTGGTTTACATTTTTCCAAGCTAAATTTTCTGAAATGGTCTGTGAACAACTTCTGGATTCTCAATATGACACAAGGTTTCTTGGAAGTGACAAAGTCACTCCTTTACACTCAGGAAGCGAGGAAGTCAACAAACAAAATGATGTAAAGAAAGAAAATACATGTCCAAAATTTAACTTAGTTTTTAGCTGAATGTGACAAGCAAAAATTTGACAACTCTGCAAAAATATGTAATGTGGTGTTTAAGAAAAGGTTAGACAATTGCTCAAACAAAATAGTTTAAAAAACCCTTCTCTGAGATGTACTGAAGAGTAGAAGAAATTGCCACTCATTCAGACTTTTTTCTAGACTAACTCACGGAAACTGCTGAAGACATTTAATTACCTTCCAAAAGTTCTTTTTTTCCCTTGCAAAGCTCTCATCTCTGAATTTCCACAAGGAAGAGTCTACAAGGTTCTCAGAATTTTACAGTAATACTTAAGTTTTCCAAAAGACCTATGAGAAATCTATTTTTCTGCTAGTAAGTTTTTTTAAATCTATTTACAGAGAACTTTGATGAAATGCTTTCACTCAATAAAGAAAAACTAACCTTTTCTGTTCTATGTTGTCCTTTTATTTTCCAATACTTCTAATTATGCCCAGTAAAAGCTGGATGAATAGTGAAAATGACAATTTAAATTTTTGGCCTGAGGTCTAAATGTACGATTTTCTCAGATTTTTATGTTTTTTCCTGGAACTCTAAGATTTAACATAATTTCCATGTTTTTCTATATTTTAAGTTGGATTTTCTTTTTTATTTTTTCTGGTGAAAGGATTATTCTATTGGCAAAACATAATACCAACAAAAATTTCTAAATATAAATCATAATTGCTCAGCCCCAGTCATATAATCAAAGTTTAATGTTGATGTTCAATATGTCTGTGCATAACAAATATTTCCAGACAGTGCTGTCCTTCCTCATCTTTCTTCCTAAGGAAAGATGTGATGTTCTTTGACCAGAAAAGTAATGCCATCATATCAAAGTCCTCTTTTAAAATTATTGGCTGGAAAAGCCCCCTAATTTCTAGAATAAGTGGTTTTCAAACTATAGCCTGGAGTCCCTGGACCACAAGTGACCCACAGAAGGTAACTAATAAAAATATGCTTCCTGAAAGGTTACATTCACTAACCTGAGACCTGCTTCCTCAATGAAAAGATAGCTAGGGTGTGCTTCTTCTAAACAAAATCTGTATCTAGGCAGTGTAAATTGTTTGTAAGTAAACCTACACAACAAAACACATTTATTGCTTATTTTACAATATATTCACAGAAGTTCCCTTATATAAAGTACATTAGACAGAAAGCACAGTACAAAAAAAAACCCACACTGTAAATGAAGACAACATTAAACTTTTGGTTAAAAGAGGATTGAGCCTTACTGGTCAATGCTTATGATGCTGATCTATGGAGGTGCTGAATTCAAAGACAGGCTTTGCAGAATACCTTGCCTAAGTGAAAAGCTTAAGGCCATTTGACCAATATCTGGCAATGTGTAAATAAAAGTTTGGGTTTTGAAGAGAGAATTCATATCCAGGAATTAATTTGCATATGGGTTCATAAATTAAAGCTACATGACAAATAGTCTAAATCATAAAAATAAAATTAATTGCATTTTGTAGCCAGCACTACAAAGAATTTCAATGTGTACACTCTGTGTTTCAGTAGTTACAATGCCTCCAGAAGTTCATCTGAGTGCCTCCAGAAACTCAGTGTTAAAAACTGACTGAATTTTAGTCACAGATGACTTAACTTTTGTCATCCCTTGGCATGATTCTGTTACCACAGAGACAATCAATTTGTCTGAATCAATGCAGTCCGAACAATGGAGTAAATGGAAAACTCTTCACAGCAAGAAATATTCAATTTCATTCCTGAGTGAAGACAACTCAGATTGTCTATTCTGTCTGCCAAGCAAGACAATTCCATTGTTCAGGACTTAACAGGCATTGTGGCAAAGGACATGAAAACTCTTTTTGTTTCCAGCAATGCTAGGGCACAGCACTGTGAATCATAAATCTCAATAACTATTTTACATTAGGTCTTGTCAAACTTGGAACATAATATTTGCCATCATGGCTTGGTCACAGCTCTTCACTCTTATTGTCAGAAACCAAGGGTCTGTATTTTGATATTTCTGTGCAAAGCAGCTACAAGAACAGAGAATAAGGTATTGATAATGATGAATAAAAAAATATATTTTTTTTCCTTTGGGCCTGATCAATATTCTTTCTCCATTAAAAAAAAAAAAAATCCTGCTTTTATCTTCTTTCCCCTTCTAGTTTTGTCCTTTCACCTATTTCCAAGAGAAATTGCAGCTAGATATGCCACTATTTGCTCCATCCTTAAACACAATTTCATAACAATATTATTTATGGGTAAGAAAAATCACAAAACATATCAGTAAGCAAGGATTGCATTTTTTTTCTTAATAAGCATGAGTTTGCTATTTATAAAATTCATGGGAGTCACCCATTTATTTTCAATAACTCAAAGTTTTAGACTCTATAACTCCATCACTCTTCTGCACCAAATGGTTTTTTCAGTTACAGTCAATGGATGAAATAATATTGCTTTGGAGAATTAAAGAAACTCTTTTGAGTTATGTTTCATAGATTTTGCAAAAAAAATTTGAATGCTGAAAACAGACCTTTTTTTTCTTTTTTGGAAAAGATATGTAAGTGTACCAGTTAAACTCCATTCCACAGTTTTTGTTTAGTTTGCTTTATTTTTGAAGCCAGATTTTCCTAATGTAAAGGTAACTACAAGGCTGAAATAATTAAATAGGCGTCTGAAATATATTCTGGTGGCTTTCATTTTTTGAAAAATACTATGGTGATCCTAATACAGTTTAACTAATGGGAGCTCTGTAGTATAATATTCACCATAGTTATTAAAAGCATAAAGTATTGAAAGACATGAACTTAACCAGAGACACATTTTTGTGGGGAGTAAATCTTTAACTTTTGAAAAATAAATATTTCTTTAATCACATATTACAGACATTTTAACCACAGATTTTTGAACAGCACATCTGTTTCTATATCCACAGTGACGCATCATGTGGTGACATTTCCTATCTATTTCTGTCAATTAGGCTACTTTACATCAGTAAAACACCATGCTTAAGAGAATAGGGAATTCTTATAATAAAGAGGAACGTATACACAACTGGGAATAAGCATGTTTCTGTGCATTTGCCAAAAAGGAAAAAGAAAGATCTTGGATCAAGTTCTGATTTCAGTGGCAGTTTTGGCCTGTCAGGCACAGGATGTGGACTCATGAAGGAAAAAAATATGTGTATGTGGTATAAATGCAAGAGAGTTACCCTATTTTATAATGGAAGTGTAGCAAGTAAAGTATCTACATATGGAAGGGTATTTTCTGTCTAACTTTAATATTACTGTCCCATTATATGTCTGATTTTAATATCCAAACTTTCTGAGTTTTTCTAAGAGAATAGCAGTTTCTGAGATGATATTAAATGTGATCTGCTGTTACTTGTTTCCTATTTGAGATACTGGGTTTTTAAGTGTCTGGTATTTCTGATTTCTTGGAATGCTTTCAAAAGGCTTCTGGCTCAAAACCAAAAACCTTGGCCTAAAAATATCAAATTCTTTTGAATTCAGTCAGTAGTATTGACTGTTAGTATCACTGAAAAGTTTTCTACAATGTAATGGCTTATTCAGTGAAAGTCAGATAATACAGAAAAGAGAGATTAAAGTCAGCTAAACCTGTGCAGTATTAACTACGCCCTGCTCAAAATGAAAAATCAATTACACAGATCTAAGGTAGGCCAGAATGAGTAAATATAAATGTACATTTACTCAGTATAAATGAGTGACCAAGTGAAGACAAAAAAGGCTTATAGCTTCTTAAAAATTCATGATTCAGTGTTTCATATATGGCTTAAATAACAACTGGAAAGGCTGTTTTTCAGACGACATGACAGAGCAGCCCAAAAGTGAAGTAGAAAGAGGGTTTGTTAATACATGCTGTAATCTTCCTTCCAAACTCAAATAACTTCCTCATGCTTAAAAGAGACTGTTTAAAGCTTTCTTATAAAGTGATATACCTAGAAGAAAACAACCTAGCTATATAAAAACTTAATAAAACAAAACTTTTGCACATTTGAGATTAAACTCAGGAACATAGGCTTACATTTCTACTTTCTATGTTTATGCATGTTCACCTTCAAAATGACCTTACTGCAAACACACCTAGCTCTTGTAGAGTTCATGAGCAAATTTTGAAAATATATATAAAGTAACTTAAGAACATAAATTCTGCCCTGTAAGACCCTAAAGGTAAACAAAAATATTTTGAGTTTACATCAGAGCTTGCCAGCATAAACAAAATTGGCACTGGTAAATTCCCACTTTTCTATTCCATGGATTTCGCTGTCAGAAGAATGGTTCCTTTTGACATTCATTTACTTCATTGCAAAGTGACTATAAATTGCTCCTTTTCTGAGAGTAATATGCAGGTACTTTATGCAAAGCACATACAGGTTTACTTGGAGTACATTAGGGATGCATTTTCAGATATACAACCATTTCCTTCCTAAAGTATAAGTTCATTTGTTACAGTAAAATACGAAATTTTATTATATTGTATTCTTTAGAGGTACCAATACATTAAGTTCAAATTCAAGATTAACCAAATCTTTCAGTTTATGATTTACTAGTAATCAGCAACTAGTGCTGCATTTGGAGCTTCTAGTTTTTTCTCAATTTTTGCCACAAAAAATTTGGCAGATTTCAAAAGAAAATCTTCTCATTTCATAACTTCTCAAGCTGCATTTTTAATACTCTATTATTTTCAAAATTTTAACCAGGCGTAAAGTTGGCCTTTGTAGTTATACAGGCACTAAGAAAGGATTCATTTGCAGCCCTAATCACAAGGATAACACAAAAAAGATGAAAGTTAAAATTTTCCTTCAGTATTTGAATATTTGACATCTGTGCTACACCTGTGGCCCAGTTATTTCTGCTTTTACCAAAAAATCATCAAGCTTCATTTAATATTCTTCACCACTGGCTTCTTTCTTTTACAAGCTATGTTAAATGAAGTCAGGTGAGTTAGCAGTGGCCTGATTATATCATCAATGGCTTTGAAAGATCTGTTTTCTAAAGAATAATCTAACCCATACCAAAATTTGCCTCATGTATTTTGGAAGGTATACGGGAATGGTTTTCTTCTGTGAAGAAATGAAATGGATCAAAATCACTTCAGAAGTGATAGATAGTCCACACCTGCTCATGGAATTGAGAAAACAAACTAAGCAAGAGCCATTTATGTACCACAGTCATTCAATGCACAGGCCTGTGTGGCAGCAATGAATTCAGCCAACCTGTCATCTACCAGGGAGAAACTCTCCCATTTTGGGATGTTCTGAACAATATCTAGAATAGCAAAAATAGAAAGCAAGTATCGTGTAGGAAAAAAGCATTCTTTCAGGAACTGAAACTCAGCAAGTCCTAGAAACTGAAAATTAGGTCTAACAACTGAGAATGAGTATTACACAAGTACAGCATTGAGTATAGATGTAAACAACTCATCAGAATAAGTTTATTGCTAGTTTACTATCAAGATAGCAGAATATATTCAGAATAATTCCAACAGTTGCCTGCTCTGGGTGGGGTCTATTTTTCATTAGGGACATAGATGATGAAATGGAGAACATATTTGTTCAATTTACAAAAAATGCCATGCAGAGACAACCCACAAGCTTCTGGCAAGGCAAGATTTGAATTCAAAGTTGTCTCAGCAGAAGTGGATTCTAAAAAACAGAATTCAGTTCAATGAGAGAACCAGTGCTACCCCTAGACTGGAATAATCAGCTGAATATACAATGAGAAACAACAAGCTAGTCAGTGACCAGGAGAAGGTTTAGTGGCACTACCATCGGGGCCATATCCATTGTGATGAAGTAATCATCCACATTCTATTAAAATAAAATAATGTCGTCTAAAAATTTAATCTACTTCATTAAACTTAAGATGTCACCAGAGAGAAGAGCCTCAAAGTGGAGTTCAGCTAGCAGCACCAGCAAAAAGCCTCTAGAAGAATGGTAAGTTATATGAAAAATACAATACAGTGACAAAGATACAGCTAAAGAGAAAAAGGCATAAGAGAGACGTAAGAAATATGTCCAAATAAAAATGTGGCCACTGTAGAAAGAAAAGAAATTACTTATTTTCCATGTTCATTGGTAATAAAGGGTAATAGATATAATGTAACAAGTGACATAGGACAGCACAAGGAAAAAAACCTGACAACTCAATGAGATGGGAAGAGTAAATACAGGCAAAACCAGCCCAGGAATATTGCAATATCTCCACTAGAAAATAATGTTTGCTTGGGTAATGTATCCTGGTTTAGGAAGGGAATATGGACTAGAAAAGAACATCTGCCATAGTAAGAGGGTTCTGTCCATTTTCAAAATACTGCTCAATGTGCCCAATATCCCCAAAATTCATGAAATATTGTGATTAATGTTATATTGCAAATATTGAATTCATAATGGTGAAAACAATCGCCAAAAGCAATATCACAGCAACTACCTCATTGTGGGCCAAAATCTAGCAATAATAATAATATCTTTCAAACTTTTTTATGATAAAAAAATCCACTCTGAACTCTAGTTTAACTAAGGCTGCTGGTGCATTTACTGCACAAATGGAAGATAGTTAGGGGATCAGCAGTAACTCCCTACCATTACCACAACATAGTTTAAAGCAAAAAAAAGTGTAGTGTGTATAATTAGTTTCTTCAGGCCCTCAGTGGTTTCAGCTGAGCCTGACTATGCAGCAATCAACATCTATCAGAATACTATTTTCTAGCAAGATCAGCTGTATTTAAGACAGAAAAGGATTACTTTGCAATTCTTCAACTGTTTTTAAAAGTATAACTCAATTAACTAGTTTATTTGGAAGTGGACACCAACAAACGGTATAACATAGATCAAAGCTGGAGAAAAATCATACTGATGATTGGAAATGCATAATGTAAACAATATTTAATTGATAAATCATAGGCAAAGGTACAGAAATTAAATACTTTAATCAAAATTTGTCAATATTACACAAAGACAGAAGAAATACACCTTTGAAACAGCTTTTTCTTTTATAATATTTTTTCCCATTTTTTCTTCACTAACATTCAGAACTGTAAGCCGGTTAGCGCTGTCTCTTCAAAATTTTGTCATCAAACTGTAAACCCACAGCTAAAATATTTTAGTCCCACCTATAATTTAATAAATCTTCTCATGCACACAGTTATTGAGAAAACTGTGAAGAGAAACATCCAGTGAAAATATCCTGTATCTGTGTTTTCAATTACCATTTATTTGATTTTTGCTAAACCTTACTATTGTGTAATGCAAATTGCCAAAAAAGTTGTAACTCTAAGTGTCTTTCCATCACAATTTGATATTTTATAGCTTTCAGGATCCCATTTACTTATTACATGGAAGTTACATTCAGAATAGTCTATGGTCATGCAATTAAAGTTTTTTATCTAACCATGGTGGCTAAGCAGTCAAACCCAGATTTGTTTAGTAAATGGATCAAAAGCTCTAGGGGATGTGGTGTGCTATTGGAGCGAGCCAAGAAATGTTGGTTGGACACTTAGTAAATACTCAAACCACAAAAACTGGATGGGTTAAATGATTTTCCCTTCAAGCCTGTTTTTGCTGCTAAACTGAAAGGTGAAAATAAAAACCAGAAATAACAATCAAGAATCCTATCCAGTGTCATTCAAATAAATCCCCATAAGGAAAAAAAATAATAAAGACTGATCATCTCCTATATGATATTACCACATTGTCCTAAGCAACCAAGTATCACTTGGATAAAGCTTCCCAATTATTCCCCCAAAGTTACTGCATTTATAGACCTTTTCAAAGAAACCCAGACTCTGAAAGAAAAAAAAAATCTTTCAGAAATAAGATACTAGAAAAAGTAAAATAATGACTGTATTTTTACCTTTTTTGGTTGTTTTCATCAATTGTGCCCAATAAGAAAACTTTGACCATTACTACTTAAAACATATTTAGTTGTTGATTCCCACGGCCCCTACTGACCTTGAAACTGAAAGTGCACTCAAGGAAAGATCATTCCTCAATGCAGTCAGCTCTGCCTAAGCCATAGTTAATCACAGGCTCCACTGAGGCACATATAGAGCCAAAACTGCATTAATCTGTCAAAAAATTCGTCCATTTAATTTCTTTGCACAATCAGCAAGTTTTGTTACTGTGCTTTTGGTCAAAATCAGTGAGCAAGCATATGTAGGAACAGACATCCTAGGAATGAAGTGCAGGTTACTCTAAAACATTATCTTAATTAATCTCAATTTTCTCTAATGGGACATTAAAATGTGGCTTTATTTTTGGTGTCATTTAACATGATGAATAACTGAAGGTTCAAATTTATTGTCTGAATCTTGCAGAATTTTTAATTATTGCAAAATGGCCCAAAAATTAGGCAGAATATTTTCAGAGAAAATTATTATTTATCATCCTTCAGTTGACAAACCCATCAAGAAGCATTTTCAGAGAAGTTTGCAGTATATAATATCTTGGGGATAGTCTGCATTATGTGCACTATCATGAAAATGTAATCAGATAGAAATCACATATTTTCATATTACAGTTTCCAAAGCAGCTGTAACTATTCCAAGATAAGTTAGAGATGCATCAGGACTTGTAATTTTAAATGTCATCATCTTCTTTATACATAACACTTTATATCTCTATTACCTGTACCTTCTTTTATTTATGTCTCATATATATGCATAATGTGCTAACTTAACATTGCTGTAGGAGGCATAATTTGGTTGATAAGTTTCTGACTTATGCTGTTAAGTTCTCAACAAATCTCATGACTAATGTTGCATTAACATATTATTTGCCCAAAATTACTTTGCTCTTAAAAACTGTGGTGAGTAATTGCACATAAAGTGGAAAAGCATTTTGTGCCTCTTTTGAGTGTGTGTAATATTAAAATATTAAAAAATAGATAAATCCAGCAATGGGGAAAAACACCCAAACAACTCACTTGATTGCAAATTGATATAAATGCATGGAGTAATTTGTTTCAATGTGTAGTGTGAGGTTCAAATGTGATAATATGCATCCACATGACATTCTGCTCAATGCTTTCTGAAATGGCTGCACACTGAAATAAACATGATGAATTTCAACCTAGAGAATAACCTTCCCAGAAAGTTATAGGAGCTTGAAATTTTCTGTTTGGAAAGAATATACCTTCTGAGCCATAGAAGGAGACTAGCTCATCTAAAGTTTTCTGAGTTTTATTCAGATCAGTCAAAAGCTACAAAGAAAGCATTTATTTTGACTGCTTTTTAAACAATAAATTCATTAAGTTTTTTGGTTTTTGGTTTTTTTTTTTACTGAGGAAATTATTAAATAAGCAAACAAAAATTACAAAATTCTATACCTGTTTTTGGGTAGTTATTTGAAATAATTTGGGGGTTATGAAGAAAATGAAGAAAAAATATTAGATCCCTGCCAAGCAGATTTCATATTTCAAGCCTCTTTTATTGTGAGAAAGTTGCACACTAAACATTCATGATTCAATGCTAGAGTCACTTTGCTATAGTCTTTCCAGCTAGATTTGCACAGTCACCTGAATCTCCTTGCAGAGTTACATTTCACTTCTTAACTGAGTTCCAACACAGATGGGGATTCTGAACAAAACCTCTCTTTGCCTGAGAAGGAAAGCATAAGCAGGTCCTCCCATCATTATCATCATCATCATCATTTTACTATAGGCTTTCCAGAAAATTACTTCCCCTTGCAGAATCCTAAGTAACTCTATCATAGCACTTTATGTTCCACAGATGTCAGGTGTGACACTTTTTTTCTCAGAGCTTTTGAAATAGTACTTTTCAAATAATTTTCTCCTAGTTTCATCACTGTTAAATGCTAGATGAGCCTTATGGATTTCTCAAAACAAAGTTGCAAACTTCTATATTGATAAAACAAATATAAGAAGAGTTTCATGTGAGGGGAAAAAAAGAAAGAAAATTAAAAAGGCATGCTATACTTCTGAAATCTTGTTAAGCTTCCTATGGAACCCAGTAGATCATGTTCATAGGATGAACAATGTAACTGAGTGAACAAAGCTATTCTAAAGGCATCATGTTTTCATTTTTGTTTCAATCCTCTCTGAAACAGGAATTCTTTCTTGAAAGTCTGCAGGAGATGAACTCACTAATGTTCTTTGTGGCAAAGTATCTTGAACCTTAAGGTTATGTTGAAGTAGGTGTTTTAAAAGTAATGTACACTCTTACATGGGTTACAAAATTAAAGGTATTTATGTCCTTGCTTAAAGGCAAGTATGTGCATAAACACTGCTGAATTATAATTTTATGATTGCTCATTGTCTAGAATAATTGCTCTTTTAGAGTGTAAGATTCTTATGTAATTCCCATTTTCTTCAGTGGGAGTCCTTTAATAGCTTCAAGGGAAACTGGAAAGAATTTGGTATTTGCATGCAGAGTTAGATGTTACCGCTTCCCTCATCACTTGACACTCAATGTAGGCTAGAAGAGTGTTCTTACTGAGGAGAGGAGGTAACTTGGAGGGGGAGAGGGTGAAAAACCCCATTAGTTTCTCTGTTAAATCCATGCCTGGAATTTTATGAAAGGACTCAAAGTTGTAATGCAATAGTATCTGGTCCTCACAGCTATTTGCTCAAAAGCCAGTGACAGGCTCAGATGATGTAATGCTTCTAGCATGCACATTGTTAGTTAAGTGAGTTGATAATTAATACCATGCTGAAAGAGATTTAGTTGGGTGTCAACCTACTCAGAGTTGGTCTCTGCCGTTTAGGGAATGTTTCTGCCTCAACTCCCTCTGCTCTTGCTGTGCACAGCCTTCTCTTAGCAAGTAATTTTTTTTGCTTTCAGGGTCATATTATCTAGGTTCCCTCCCCTCGATTGCCTCAGGGCCCTTCATTGCTACACACACCACACATTACAAATGCTGCTCCCAAATGAAATTTCTTGTGTGCCCTGGAAAATTATCATTAATTTATTGACACCAGAAAAATCATTCTGGCAGTAGTTTTCTAGGATGGGGCCTGGACTGCAAGAGGAAATTTTAAATGGAATGGAAAAGCCATTTGAGAATAGTCCTCTTAAAATATCTGTGAGAAAGCATGATGCACACATCATATGCTCTAGGGATGCATGTGGGTTTTTTTTTACGTGCAGCTGTTCTTCAGTACTTGCTCCGGAAAGCAGTTGTAGTGATTAACCCATATGCTAGGAATAAAATACATGTCCAGAGTCTGCAATGAGCTTGCTAGATAAATTAGACAAGGCCTTCAACCTCAATGACGTTTAGAGGTCTACCACCTACACACAGTTCCTATTTCTAACTGAAACAATAGAAGTTAAGCATTTAACTAAGGACCAGTCATACAAATGACTTAGCAGAGTCTTGCCATAGTAATTTCTTAGTGATGTTTCCTGATAAGCAGTGAATATTAATATTTTGAGGAATGGAACTGGAAATGGAATATATAATGCGTATAAATAGAATATCCTATTTCTTTCCCAGGAAAATGATTATTCCGTGAAGTGATGTAAACCAAATTGTGATACTCAGGCTTTTTATTTACAAACCAGAGACAAGTATATTTATATCTTCCTGATTTAGGTAGAATATTTATAAACTTCAGCAAGAATTTTTTTTATTTACAAAAATTTTTTTATTTATAAAAAATTTTATAAAGATTTTTTTTAAATTTATTTATAAAATAAAGACAAAACAGTGAAGAACGGGCATTGAATTGCACACATACTTCTCATTGCTGAAGTCAGTGACCAGAGTTAATATGAAATAAACCCTTATTAAAATGTATTCACAGAGTTAGAGCTGTCTCTGTCTGGGACTATCTGCTCTCCTAGGTATACAAACACATCAGCATGCCTGCATCAGGGCCCCACTTCCGTGCCAAGGCCTGGCATTACATCACAGGTTACAAAACAAAGCTTCCAGCAAACACACAAATTTTTTCACAGATCAGCTCCAGACAGTAATACACCTAACTCACTCATTGAATTAATAATTAGATATGATCTTGCTATTTGTAATGCTGGAATTTCATTCAGGATGTCTGCCTTTTTTAAACAGTTCAAAGAAACTGACTAAAACTCTATCTGTTCCAGCTTTATTCCTATACTCTTTTAAGATTACCTAGATCCAGGGCATATTTCAATTAGTTACTAGGAATTGTAATATTTCACTATAACTACATAAACATTATGGAAAATTACCCATTCAGCCAATATATTGGGGAAGAGATAATTAAAAGCGCCTAAATCAGATTACTGTAGGTTTGCTGAAAGCCAGCTTCTCTGAGACAGTAATGAAATATTCCCAAATGCCAGCTAGATTTCCTACTGGAAGTACAGCACAGTGCCCTGTATGCCATGCCTGTAAAATGGCAAAAGAAAAGCAGCTTCATATAGCTAATCTATATGGTAAATTTATGAAGGCTGTGAAGGTTAATCTAAGGCAAAAAGATACAAGTAAACAACCAAAATCCATAATATATTTATGGCATTTTTAGCTAAAATTTTATTATCTGATTATTCATGAGGAATAGAGTGTGAAGGGTGAAGCTGGGATTGATAGAAGTCCTTGGTTGAAATGCTTAAATGTCTTAATTGTTTACAAAGATTAAGATTAAAACCATTTCAATGAAAAAGTATGCTTGTGTCCCTAGTGTCATGGTTTGACCCGGAAGTGAGGTTTTTTTTTGGAAAGTTATGGTCAAACCAATCAGTGGCCAGATGTGAAATTGGCATTTGGTGTGGCCACTGAGGACTTGGGTACGCCTCCGAGAACACACTCAGGGGTTAAAAGCGGAGGAGGCAGAGAAGACCTTCCTCTTTGGAGTCCGGCCGGTGAGTTGCTCTGACCTCTCCCCTGCCCAGCGGCGTCTGGGTGGGGGAGGGGAGGCCATGCGGCCTGGGAAGGAAGGCCGGAGCCCCGGCAAGGTGCAGGGGTGGAGGAGTCCTGGGATGGTTTGGGCAGCCCCCCCGGGAGAGAGGATGATAGAGACTGTGCAGGCTAGAAATTTGTTATCTTGTGCCGGGAGCACAGCCAGGAGGAGAAAGTGGGGGGGGGGCGGCAGGTGCCCAGCTGCCAGCAGACCGGGCCGAGCTTTTAACCTTTTTGTGAATTTTTGGAAGCTTTAAAAACACTGATCCTCCCCAGCTGAGGAGTGAGAGGAGAAAGAGGATGGAGAAGAAGAAGAAGTTTGACTAGGTGAAGGAATGCTTGCAGATGAGAGTGCCCTAGGTAGAGGAGATGAGTAGAGTGGCTTTAGCTGGACTTTTCTCTTACACAGCCACGGGCGAAACCAAGTTCTTCTGATAATACAGAGACTGCTCCTTGGGGGAGGCGTTGGCTAGAAGCCAGGAGTGACAAAGCCGCAAGGAGAAGCAGAGAGAACAGAGACTGAGGGGGAGGGTGTGGTGGAGCCCTCTGCCTCCAGCGAAGGATCTCTGTTCCTGAGAACCCCAGGCCCCAGGGGAAATAATATAGGGGGGACAGGGGTCCCAAATGGTGAGAGGCGGCCACCTCTTAGAACTGAGCAAAGCATTCTTAAAAGGACCTAAGGAGCAGTTTGGATCCATAGACAGTGGTGAGAGCGCTAGACATGGAAGGAAGATGGTCACCGCTACAGATTTTCTTCGGGCAGCTGCAGCGTGTGACATGGAAGCACTGGGAACTTTGCAGTGTTTCCCTGGGGAGGCCCATGGTGTGAGAGGAAGACTCCTCTCTCCTGATGAACTGGGGAGAGTGTGTGTGAAGGAGGGTATTGGATTAAGAATTGATGTGTTAGAGGGGATTTGTTTGTTAGAGAGGTGGGGGGAGGAGAAGTGTTTTTGAAGATGTTCTATTGTAGATTGTTGTGTGTAGTTTTTTTCCTTTTCCCTTTTGTGTCTATGTAGATTAATAAAATGTTAGTTTTTTTTTTCCCTCCATTCCCAAGTTGGAGCCTGTTTTGTTCTGTTCCTGGGTCACATCTCACGGTAACCATTTTAGAAATCCACCTTTCATGGGGGCGCTGGCACTGTGCCAAGGTCAACCCATGACACCTAGCTAGATTTCTTGTTTAGAAATACTATAATTCACTAGGGGGCTTTTTGGCAATATTACTCCTAGGCTCTCTTCAGACAGCCCTAAATGCATTAGGAATAGGTCCAGTATTCAAGAAAACAGCTATGTGGCAGAAAATCCAAATTAAAACACACAAGTCTTTGCACCAAGTCTTGACTAGGTTGCTGTCAGGATGGTTTGTTAAATGCAAAACCAGCAGGAAATCCATGCAATTAGATCTTGGCAAAAGCTCCAGGTAAGTTCTTTGTTATACATAATAATGACTCAATTTCTTTCACTGAAAGAAAGCATAACGAAGGATCAGGCGAAATTTTCTTATGTTCAAACTTTAAAGCCTAGAAGATACTAAATGCTGATATCAACATACTGGTTTTTTAATACTAAAAAAAAAAAAAATCTTCAGGTACTTAAAGCTAGAAACTCTTATGCTTGTTTATGGCAGTTCAGAAATCTTAAAGCATCTAAAAGCCAGACAGGTTTTTCATAAGGCAGAAGTACAGAATTGTCTTTAAGGACATTAATGGTTTCCAGTATATATGGATAAATTTTTATCCTGAAATCCTCTAGGAGATGACTGGTCTTTCCTCTGGACAGCAATATAGATGTGCTGATACATTACAAGGATTTTCCTCCATGTCAGTTCAATGCTTTTTGCTTAATAAACTAAAATAACTAGAAGAAGGTGACGTCAAGGTTGGACTTCATTTCAGAGTCTGATTTCCAGCCTAATTATTCTGAAATTGATTCTATGATAACATTACATCATCCACAATCTAAATCTGACTTCAAAGGCATGAGACACAAATGCAACATTTTCCTTATCAAGCTAAATATGGAACCAGGTTTAATTCTCTAGCACTGAGAGCATGCTGCACAACTCAGCCTGAGTACAAACACTCCTGTGTTTTCTAAATATGTATGTCTTTCCTTTCAAAAGATCTATTCTCACTTCTTATTGGGAATAACCTCTGGACAATTCTTTTTCCAATATTTTGCCAAGACACTATCTAAAAAGGTCCTATCAACAGTTAGGAAGAGCAATGCTAGAGCCCACGACCTCACCACAGAGTAGCTACACCTGCAAAAATAGTGCAGCATATACCATTTGGTATATAACAAGCATATGATACTTCTAAAGTTTATATAAGTTAAAATAAAAATAGTGGTTGATTACACACAGGAGTTATGGAAGACACTACACCTCCTCTTCAGGATGCCCAGGAAGCTCAAAGTATCCCAAGTGCTCCTCCTTGGGAGCAAGGCAGTGGGTGTGCATTTGGGGTGAACTACATCTCTTTTGTGGCCCTATTTAACATGTTGATGAGTTCTCTATTGCTCATAGTGGGACCAGGCAGGTATGCAGAAATCTTCATAAAGGCACCTAAATTTGTGTCAGTTTAATTTAATGCAATCCACAATTAGTATAAGGATTATCTGGTTTGTGCCTAAGACATGAAACCTGAGGTCTTCCTTCACAAAGTGAGGACAAACAAAATGATACAGAATCCAATTGCTGTTTCATGTGTTTCTTAATGAAAATGGTGAATACTCAGCCCTTCAAATTCAGCTGGACAGGTCTGGATTTGAAAACAACCTGCAATCATTCAACTCAAAGAAATATTTTTCTCAAGGGAGCATCCATATTTTTTTCAACTATCATTGAGTTTCTAGCTTTGGCTTAGTTTTTTAAACTTTTTAAAAAATTAATATTTACTTGAAAATTATATGTATATAAAATATTATATATGCTATATTATATATAATCTATAGTGCATAATAATATATAATGTGGCAGAAAGCAACACTGATCGAAATGTGCCCTGAGTCTTCTAATGAGACAAATTATGCAATATATTCAGAGGTTATAAATGAGACAAATTATACAATATATTCAGAGGTTATAAACCATCATAATTTTATTGACTTTTGCAATTTCTCTGAATTACAGAATTGCTGTGTTTGGCCCTGTTTCCCTAAGCTGGAGGTGCTAAACTCTTCAAGCATAAGCACAAGATCCTTGGTGGAATAATGCACCACACCCATCTAAACCTGGTGGAGTAGACAGTTTTAGTCCAGCATTTTTGTCTAGTAAATACTTTCACACATCTGGCAGGATAAAATGATCAAGAAATTAAGCAGTAAAACCATTGATAGTCTTCTGGTCTAAAAGGTGCAAGATTTTATTATTGATGATCATTCCCTGAATGGGACTAGAATGACTAGAATGGAAGACGTGTAGCTATGTAGTGATAACAGCCCACAGCTTGTGTAAGACTTTGTGTACAGTTGGCAGCTCACAGTAAGATTATTGTTCAAAACAGAGACTGGTTATTAAATGGTGTCATAAATTAGAGGAGATCCTGAATGGAAAAATGCAGACAATGGGATAGACTGAAGGCACCGTATCAACCCAGTTTAGAAGGGAATTTGCCAGATGGCTGAAGAAGACCAGCAGTGGTTTCAAATGGCACAACTGTTGGTTCTCCCTGCATATGTAGGGAGCAAAGGCAATCTGCAGTCGTTTTTAATCTGCTAGTTCCCAAACCAAATCAACTGAGATAATAGTAAGGGTTCTAATTATTTCAAATGTCATCCAGACTATATTTCCTTCTCTCAATGAAGAACTTATTGCACAGAAGGATCAATAGACAATTTTTAAATGCTCTATTGAATGATAATGCTTCTTCGTTCACTGATTAAGCCTTTTTTCCTTTAACTGGCTTTTGATTCTACTATTACTTAGGAAAAGGCAAAAATAAGTAAGAAAAAGCTAAAAAAAGAGTTATATTTTGGTTTTAAAATTTAGGAAATAATACTGAGAATTCTAAAACTAAAGTTTAGTTAGTTCTGAAACTGACACCTCTGTTAGTGTGAGAATAAATGCACAAGGCAAAGGTCTCTATCTTAACATTCCTGAGTAATTTCAGGTGTCATTACATCCTCACACAGCTTTGGGAAGCTTTTGTCCCTGCCCTATTTGCCTCTCAAATCTTGATTCCAGTTCCTTCCACTACAATTAAATGCAACTCATTTTTATGCCAGAAAAGCCTTTTTCTAGGTCTGGGGCATTAATAGAATATTCTTCATGAGACACATTTCAAAAAGATGGTGTTCTGGGGTAAGGGAGATGGAAAAAATACAATCAGTCACATTCTTGGTAGAGTGTAGAGTACTGTCTTACGAGATATGTCAAACACCTTTACATGAACAAAGGGAAATCTTTCCAGTGAAACAAGCAGGAACATATTAGTATAGAGTAAGCCAAGAATTGCCAACATATTCTTCTGAAGAGGGGAAACATTTGGCAGATCACCCATTTGGGAAAATTTCTGTCTGAACTACTCTGCTGCTGGATCAAGAAAGGAAGAGGGAGGAATATATGTCTCTCCCAGTCACTTACCTTTGCCACACCTGCCATGGAAAATTAAATAAGTGAATTATTAATAATTATTATTTAATAATTATTATTTAATTATTAATAATTAAATAAGTGACTCTATTGAAAATAATCTGTATAACAATAATAATACTTTTAAATAATTCATTGGAAAAAAACCCAAAATTTTTAACAAAACTCTCAAATAGTATTTACTATATAGAAAGAATTAGAAATATTTTCATATATTTTCAGATAAATATAGGAAAAGGATGGATTGAAATGAAACCCTTCATAACAATAACACTTTTTGGTCCTTGAAATTGCTGGGTGGGCAATATGAAACTCAATCAAGTGTCACTGGCAAGAGGTGTCAAGCCTTATACTGGCATGTAAAACTAGCCAAGATTTTGAGAATAGCGTAATAGACTGGGAGTCAGGAAATGTGGTTCTACTCCTAACTGCTCTGCTTTCCACCTGTGTCACACTGTAATATGAACAATTTTCTAATAATGTAATTTTCAGAACCTTTTGGTTTCTCTTAACGTTGTCCTCCCTGCCCTCAAAAAAAGCCCCCAAATCCTAGCTAGCACTACAGATATTCTCGGGTATGATTGTATGGCCTTGAACACTTCAGGAATGGGGATATCCAGGTGACTGATACTCATGACTGATTGAAAACATCTGTTTTATGACAGAGGAAAAACATCTTGCCTATGTGTGTCTGGTCCTGCAAAGTTTCATATTTGATCAAAAGTTAGAGATGTTCTAAGAACATCTTAGGTATTTATTTAATTTACCCTTTGCCATTTATTCAAAAGATAAAGATGTTCTAAGAACACACATTTGCAATTGTTCAGGTGCCTTTTCAGTTGGTTGCATGCATGTACATCCCTCAATTCATCCAGATGTTGTCGGGTTAAATTTGGGGTTTTTTCCCCATATACTCATTCTGAGTGTCTAAAGAAATAAAATTATACAGGCCAATACATCTTTTTGGACAACAGAAATTCTATACCTTTTGTGAGGCTAAATCAAATAAATACCAATCTCAAGCCAATTATGTTAAGATTAATATCTTGAGTAACTGCTAGAGTTTTAACAAACGTAGTAATTATTTCTCTTACTGGGGATACTGAGCGTGTTTACAAACATGGTATGAGAAGTATGGCTCGCTATAAATGCTGGTTTTGTGGTTTTCTTAATTATTTTATGCCCATAATAACAAGAAACTCTTTTAAGACAATTAAAACATAAAGCAGAACTTGTTAATAAGTTAATAATTAAGTATAACTTTCTGCATTATATCTCCATTACATGTATGTGAAGACAGTTCTAATATGAAAAGAATGATATCTGTGTCATTCACCAGATCCTTAAACAATTTTTTTATTGCAGTATTTTTTATTATGTGGTTTAAACTGCTGAACAATTTGCTACATAAATATTCTTCACAGAATGCTATTTAAGAATGAAATTTATGGAAATATCATTATCCCTCTGTATAGAGAATATGTATTCCTCCAGATACACAAAAGGAATTGATTCTTTAGAATTATCAACATTTATCACTGAACCAAATTAGTCTAAGACCAACGAAATACTTAAGCTCAGCCTAAGAACAGGTAATACAAGGTAAGGGGCTTTGGATCTCACACCTTTGTAGATAAAGGTGATTTCATGCACAAATCTAAATATATATTGATTTTGCCACACGGCCATTTAAAATGTATAATAAATCATCTTTAGAGAATACAGAAAAGAAAACAACTTCTGTGGTAAGAATGGAACTTATCAGTCTTTACCAGCAATACAAAATAAGAGGCAGAGGCATTCTCCAAGGGAATAGATAGTATAAAAATTCCAGAAATAGGCAAATAAAATGACATAAACTATTGATTCACTGTTTTCTCTCATATAAAAACAAGAAAAAATGTTTTGAAATAAAAACCAGTTTTAGCTTTGGGTTTCTTTTCATACAAAGGCATACGAACAGGCATGCAAGCAATCACTAGGCAGGGATTTATGCTGAGAGGTATGAAGAGTAATAAATGCAAGTCTCACAGAGGGCACTTAAGTTTTAAAAATATATTTCTTATAACTTTTATTTCCTACCCTAGAATCTGTTTAGTTATAGTCAAAGAAAGACATAAAACAGTGTGAAAGACTGCTTTTGTAAAATTGCCCAGTGTCATTTACTGAATAATAATTTTTGTTATGTCTTTTAACCTTAGCCACAGCACGTGAAGAGGCAAAGTAGATTCATGGAGGGAGATTTTTATAACAGTCCTTTCATTCCTCTTATGGAATGAATAAGATTTCAATGATGTTTTAGTATATATTTCATTAATATAAAAAGGGCAAGAGGCAAAGTCAAAGTTTCACGGTTTGATTGTCCTCTCCAATCAAAATATTCAATAACTGCAATGAAGTGAATTCTGCTATCACTGCTCACCTTTGTTCATGGGACAATAAAAGGACCACAGATGATTGTATTGCTTATTAAGACCAGCATTGCAAGCAATGCAGTCTTTATGCTTGGTGTCTAAACAGGGGTGAATTCCACCTGCGGGCAACCTTGGCCTTTTGTACTAGCAATTATATTATTATAAAATATGAGCTTTAGAGATGAGCTAAATCTCATCTAGAAACTTCACCTGGAAAAACCAGCACTGCTGTGCCTTGTTCAGAATTTTTGTATTCCAGAGCTGGCATCCAGGTGTGTACTTGAAAAATATCTTTGATTTTAAATCTACAATAAGCATAACACAATTTAAAAGCATAGATGCCACAGAGCTTAATTTAGAAACTGCTGCTTTTATTAAATTTAGCTACTTTTCCCCTGCAGCTTTACATCAATATTGACTTCAAAGTGATAGTAGCTTTCATTAAATTTAATTACTTTCTCCTGTAATTTGAAAAGTAATGAGGCAGTTACTAAATGAAGCTGTTGACAAGAACAGAAGCTATTAAAAATTACATGGCAAAGTGTGAGTCATAAACAGTGATGGTTAGTGTTTCAAGGGTGGTTTCTGGATAAAATTGCACAAAATCCACAAAATAAGGAATTTTTCAAAGTCATCTCCTCTGTGCAGCTAAGAAATTTGTTTTCTACCTGATTAATTAAATTTCTGTTCTGTTTTAAACAGGTTCTAAAATGATGCCCTGCTCATTGTATCTGAGTATCTTCCAGTTGAGCATTAACTGCTACAATTAGTATTTGCTATCAGAAATTTCTGGTTTGTGTCATTTGTTCTTTTATTAAGGGTTGGACTTGATGATCTTGGATGTCTTTTTCAACTTTAATGATTCTACAGTTGAGTGTTTCTTCCTAGAGAGAGAAGTAGAGTTTTCTAGAGAAGCTTTTTATGTTTTGGTGTGTTCTTTAAGTGCCTTTCACTTTCCAAGGGAAAGTTTCTCAGTTTACAGACAAACATCTAAATATGATGTTCTATAAAACTGATTAAAACACAGCAAACAGTATAGGAAGAGGATGAGTAAATTGTACCTTCTGTATTCTTCAATGATTTGCACAGAGCAGCATTCACAATAACTGGAGTTTTCCAAATCCTAAAGCCTTTATTCCTGGAGTCCATTTTCCTGGATTCTGTAATACTTTTCAGAGCAGCAGTAATGGGAAACTGTCCTGTTTTACAGGATGCCAAAGAACTGGCCGCTCAAAACGAAATAATCTGAGCATGCTCTCCTTTGATCCTGAATCTTGAGCATGCTCTCCTTTGATCTTCCTTCTGCTTTGTTGATTGGTAATTTAATGCTGAAATTGACTATATCTTTGCAAGTGGTCACTTGATTTAGTATATCAGTCCAATATATGGAACTTTGTACCAGTAGCTCATGATCAATTGAACCAAATCAATAGCTCATGATCAATTGAACCAACTGGTACTCTTTGGATGTTTCCCTTTGCAAATGGTGCAGACAACAGTGATCTGTGAACTGTCATCTGTTATAGTTTCAAATCAAATATCTGTATCACATTTTTGCCTGCAGGGAAGTTTCTGCCAGTTCCTAGTTCTATTTCTTACCATATATTAATAATGAGAAAATTTATGAAAAACTTTATGCACACATTGGAAACAGGGCATTCTAGATAGGTAGATGGCTTCAACCTTGTTTCCATCAAAATGTGCATCTTCAGAGCTACAGTAATACACTTCAGAGTATACAGAAAGACTCCAAGTGGAGCTATAAGGAAAATTCACACCAGAAATAACCCTTCTCTGCGCTCTGTCACTAATATAGGTGTGCCCTTCGTGAACATTCCTTTTATAAAAAATTTATACACTGTCTAAACAATTCACTCCGTTTATGAAGAGCCATCATCCTTCTATAATCAATTCTATGCGTGAAAAAGAATTATAAAGATTATGAGTATATATTTGCCCTTTTTGCATGGATAAAGAAGAAATATATTGTGGTCAAGAACTACTGTCTCCTGGCCAGGAATTCTGGGGTTTTTTTTGTGAAATTCTCGTGCTTTCTGTTTTGGTGGACAGAACATAGTGGGCACCAATGGAGAATGTGCCTCATGTGAAGCAGTGCAAGAGCAGCAGTGGCCTGACCAGAACTGGTTTTGTTGCCCAATAACTTGAGGGCAACACATCACCTCTCCTGTCCCAGGTGATCAACATAACTGATGGAGATCAAAGTGGTGAATTCCTTGCTTTGGTTTGCTTGCTTGTGTGGCTTTTGCTGTCCTTACTAATATGTCTTTATCTCAACCCTCAAGTTGTCTCAATTTTGCTTTTTGTCCTTAATTCCACTGCAGGGGAGTGAGTAAGTGGCTGTGTGGTGCTATAGCTGCCTACTGGAGTTGAACACAACATACACAAAACAAATGTAAATTTTTAAAAAATCAAAGAAAAATAGATGTTTATTTAGATCTGCTTACTTTTTTTCTGTGTGTGTTCCCATAAAAATTTAAGTTAACAAAAAAAAATCCCCAGTGCTAAAAAGCAGTGAATGTCACTCAATTGCCCACGTATGGATTCAAATATGTAATTTTCAACATTTCTTTCAGAAAATGTGAGTTTCTGTATCTTACTTTAAGAGTTTAAAGTGGAGTTAAAGTCTTGCTCAAAAGCAATGATCAGCTGGTGCTTTTCCACTAACTGGTGCTAGCTAAAATCTAGGAGAGGCAACTCACCACATCAGCCCCCACCCCAAGTATTCACATTACTGTTTAAAAGCCCAATTTAGTGATGTAATTGCCACCTCAGACCACTCAAAAATATTTGAACTAAAGGCAGTAAATGTTATACTATGAACTTACTCTGAACGCCTTGTCTGTTAAACAAGAAACTTGTTCATGACTTCTAAATAAACTTCTATCACAACAGGTCTTACTATAAGGTATTACATGTTTGGCATTTGTCTCTAAAAGATCTCTGAAACAGGCACTGAGCACAGTAGTCAGTAAGTATCCTTATTTGCTGGGCTGCAAGGAGACTTATGAAAAATTGTTCTTAATTACATGTTTCATGGGCGATAGCCAGTTCTACTGCAATTAAATAAATGCATATGGCAATATTATTGATTCTTCTTTCCCAAAGATCATGTTAAATGCTTAGTGTACAGCCCCATATCTGTAAAGGTCTATGGATCTGAGAGGAATTTCAACGATTTTCCAGCAGCTGGCTTGTTCAGAAGTGCAAAGCAATAGAGCTGAACACAACTGAATGCCTGCTCAATGCACACTCTCCAACCTTATGGTTTAAAGTACCAAAGAGGGGAAAAGAAAAACTGGTAGTAGTGTCAAATTTGTCTCCCAGTTACTCCACCACTTCAGTGCAATTTGATGGTTTGCTTTATTTATTTACTGAAGTTTCATCAGTACTAGAGGGGTTTTAAGGACCAGAACATAAGCATTATTTGAGAAACTTTATATTCCTTGAGAACTCAACAAGCATTTTAAAAACTCCATCTCTTCTGCTAGCTGAACATGGCATTGAAAGTAACTGGTTCTCTTGAAGAAGGGCCTAGTTAAACTTAACATTTTCACATTTGAATAAGCATAATGCATAATTTCCATAGCATAATGCATTCTGCAAAACCTGGCTCTGTATCATATATATCCTCCCTTTTCTCCAATGTTATAAGTCACAGGAGGCTAGAGTGTAGATAGAATGAAGTAGAGAGAAAGGAAGGAAGTGTAGATTTATATATGGAACAAGTTTCCCAGTCTTGCATGAAGATAGTAGAAGGTAAATATTAATAACAGATTTGGTTCAGTGTCAGAACTAAAGCACTTTTCAAGGGATTCTGTTGGAATATTATATCCTGTAGAAGTTGTAACGGATAGAATGGGAAAATTTGATCTCCAAAAGCAAAGCACTTACTTTTACTGAGTAATCTTTACTAGGAAATTCTTTATGGCAGGAAAACAAAACTCAGTTTTAGAGCTAATGCATTTTGAAACTGCTGCAGCTACCCATGAGCTTGTTGCCTTTTTGTGGGCCTCCATATTAGCACAGTCTCTAGGGAACAGCTGAGATCCTTTCATAGACAGCTTCATTGCACCTGTAGTCTGAACATAGGGGATGAAATCTATCATGGTGCAAGAAACTTTGCAGCCCCACTGTGACCACATCCAGCCTGATAATTCCCTGCTCCTGGATGGGTTTCCAGGCATTGTCCTGCCCCCCCAGAGAGCCCCCACTGCCCTCAGCCCCCTGGATCAAGGGATCTTCAGGCTCATGGGTGGCCAACAGCCTAAAAGTCCAGAAGTAGGTGAATTCCAAGTGGTTGGATAAAAGGGAGTGGTGAACACCAGTGGCAGTCTTTTGACCCACCACCGGTGTGTGATACCTTTTCTAACCGGAGGAGTTATTCTTGTCTAATGGAAGGCGTGTCTTCAAATGACACACCTGATGGACATATTATCCCTGCCCAAGCTTCTTTAAAGGTATTGTTTTTAAAGCAATTGAAGATAATTTTAATTATGCCAAATTCAGGAATCTCATTCTCAGATAAGGATGGGAGAAATACATTAAGATACTAGTAATTAAAATATATCAAGATAAGTGTTTTGTTGTAGCCCATAAAACTTTGCCCAGCCAAGTTCCAGTCAAGTGTCAATTTTCATTTCAATAACTCTTCTTCTTCAATAAAAAGTAGTAGTTTATGGGGGAACTGTAGATTTTTCTTCTGTATAAAATTTAAGGGGTTTAAAAAGATTATTGCAAAGTTAGCACATTTTTTGCCCCTCAAACATTGTTAGTATCATCTTACCCCATTGACAAATGATTTTGCCTTCATTCAAGTTTGCCCATTCACCTTTACCTCTCATATTAATACATCTGGTTTTGCTGTGCATACACTTTGTAGCTCTGATTTTGTTTTTACTGAGCCTGGCAACAGCAAAATCAAAATTATATTAGATTGCTTATGCATTCAAATAGAAAGGAAACCCTGCCTGTGGGGACAGAAATAATTATCTGCAATTTAAACTACCCCTTCAGGATCCCCCAAATATAGAGGATGTTAAACAATAATACACGGACAAAAGACTGTGTGAGTGATGACATTTTAGAAAAAGCAAATGTTGGCATGGGAGTATAGTCAGTAATGGGAAACAAAACAGGAAAATAGGAAAATTTTATTTCAAAACAGATCATGAACTCCTACTTATTTCTCAAGCAGGACAATTTTCGGTTTTGCCCCTTGAAAATGGTGTATGCAACATACATTATTTTCCATCGTATGTCTGCGTTAAATGATAGAGCAGTAGCACAGGTTGCCTTCAGAGGTTGTGGAGCCTCCATCCTTGGAAATATTCAAAAGCTGTCATGGTCCTGGGCAACAGGTTCTAGATGGCCCTGCTTGAGCAGGGGACCAGAACACCTGCAGATTCCTTCTCAGCTCAGCCTTCTGTGATTCTGTGAAATGTGACATTAATTGTGCTTACACAAATTATAGTATTCCATGTAAAAAGTTATTACTGAAATTTGACAACCATCTTGGCAGATGATAATATAATATTTTTCCAGAGTTCAAATGGTTTGATTTCAAACAAGTAAATGCCAGGCCAATTGTTAGCACATTTTACTTACTGTCTGGTTGGAAAATGGTTCTGCTTATCCATTCCAACAGAATGCATGTATTGTCTGTCCCAGATTGCAAGGTAAGATGTATTCTATTTGCCAGCTGTTAGAAGTGTGGCAGTTATCTCCTGTTAATTGGGCAGTTTTTCTTTATCTCTTCCATCTCTTCCTTCCTCCGGGGAGACATCTGCTGTTAATAGGCTATTGAATGTCACTGATGATAAGACTGATAAGAACTTTGGCATGACTGATGAGAACTTTGGCATCCCATTGTGAGATTCTAAGCCCAGAGGGAGGAGCCAAGCATTGCTATCCAGATATAATCTGAGATCGTGGGACAGCAACAACAGCCTTTCCACTGGATTTCCCAGAGGAACAGCTGCCTCTTCCACTGCACCTTCAGAGGAAGGCCTTTCTACAGGATCCCTGCTCCAACAGAACCACACCTGACACTCCAGGAGGACTGCAGCCGTGATGCCAATTGGACTGCTACCAACACTCTGACCAAAAGGGTGTCAGGTTGTGTTCTGACTCCATCAGTGTTGTTTTGATTTACTGCATTGTTTATTTTATTCTTATTTTCTTCCCTAATAAAGAACTGTTATTCATGCTCCCATATCTTTGCCTGAGAGCCCCCCCTTAATTTCAAATTTATGACAGTTTGGAGGGAGGGGATTTACATTTTCCGTTTCAAGGGAGGCTCCTGCCTTCCTTAGCAGACACCTGTCTTTCCAAACCAAGACATGTCACACCTATTTTAATAAAGAAATAATTCTCCCGATCTATAAAAGAGATATTTCCTTCTTTTCTCTTTTTCTCTTATTAACTTCCTTTCACTACTCCTTAATATTTTCTGCATATTTACATATGTATACATATATATATATATACACATACACATACACAGCTTTTCTAAAAGGCTGATGGACACAAACAAGAAAAAACATGACTATCCCATTATTTCATAATGTAGTTTAAATATGTTCATGATTTAGTAGCTATTTTTCCCCAGAATCATGTACTAAAATGATTAGATTTTCAAAGTACCTCTGACCTTATCTACAAGTGCCTTCTACAGGGATAGATTTTTCAAAGGACTAGGTGAATTAAGTATTGTTTTACTCTGATTTTATATGCCTACTTGTAGTTTCTAACCCTGTACTCCAGAAATCAGATTTTTTAGAAAATTTGTCCATAAATGTACAGGTTGTGTACCCACAAACATATATGACTACCCATATATGTACATATTAATAAAAATTGTTACTACTATTGTTACTTCGTTCAGGTTCAATTAGGACCGTTTTATCATTAGATTTTTGCCCTGATTAATAGAAAACAAGAGGTGTGTGTATTTTTCCCTCTGAGTGTTCCTGAAGCAATGCTAAGGAGCAAAAGTTTGGGTTCTGCAACACCATACATATTCATAGGATGTAATCTATATTCCACCAAATAATAGCAAAGACTAAATCCACAAAACTAATTTAAAGAGCTTCTTG
Organism: Fringilla coelebs; assembly: GCF_963513975.1. Taxonomy (NCBI): domain Eukaryota; kingdom Metazoa; phylum Chordata; class Aves; order Passeriformes; family Fringillidae; genus Fringilla; species Fringilla coelebs. Next base: position 32,406,030 of record NC_140028.1, read on the forward strand.
TTAAGTCCCCCTAAATATTCACTAGATGCAGAGGAAAACAAAAAAAAAATCCAAGCACTCCCCTGGGATGTGGCACATTTTGGGGTCTGGAAAAACATCATCTAGAACTGGCTCACCAGGACACACCTATAAAAACAAATACCTATTGGTTTGTATGAGACTGCTCCAAACACCTGGTTTTTTACATTATCCATTATTTTCACTGTGCTTAGCTTAAACTCTGGCTCTGAGTTCAGCTTGAATAAATAGGTTGTGTGCTGGGGGCTCTGCAGGTGTTGCCAAAAAAGCCTCTCTCAGTCAAAGAAAATTAATGACAGTAAAATTACTCCATGGTGCAAGCTAGAGTTTCTGTCCCATCCATGCAGCAAATCCAATCCTCTCCTGCTTTATTTCCTGAAACCTTCATGCTGGAAGCGATATACTCCACTGTATAACCATTTATTTATGAAACATTTAGTTCAAAAGCAGTAACTTTTTAAAAACACCATGAATTTAAAGAGAGTTTTGTTTGTTTCCCTGCATTACCATTTGTGTTGTTGACTAGGAAATGAGCCTGGGAACAGGAAATCATGCATGCTCTGTTGTATAAGTTTATGGAGGTGACAGACTATGAAACCAATTTAGATGTCCTTTTAAAAAGTTTTGCCAATGTTTATTTTTTGTGAGTTTTTAGAGACTGTAGCTTTACAATTCTAAACTATACCATCAGCTCATGTAAATTAGTAAATTTTCCTTGAAGTCAAGATTGCTGGCCTGATTGACACCAGCTGAAAATTTGGCTTGAGCTATTAAAAATCACTGTGAAAAAATGCTGATGTTGTTTTTCTTGACTAAGATTGTTTGCCAAAGTGGAAAATGAAGCAAAAGCTTCAGAGCTAGAAGAGTTTCAGCTATGCAGTTCAAAGACAGCTGGGACAATGAGCAATGGCTCAACAGGCAGTTGCTTCTTCCACATGACAGTAAAGTTAGCTGATTCCTTTTTTTACTAAATCTGTGTCCTTTAAACCAATAAATCCTGTTCATTATGCCAGGGCATTTATGCCCTAGCAGAAAGAGATCAAGGGAGCTGTCAGCTGTGTCAAGCACAGAGATTGTCTGAAAGCAAAAGTACTGCAACTCCATCTCCAAACTTGGCATACCAAGTTTGAGACCAGCCCACATAAGAGGAGGGAAATCTCAAGGCTTATCTGGGGCAGAAAGGCCTCTAGCAATGAGCCAATTCCCATTTCATTCCTTTTTTCAAAGTAAATTGTGCCTTGCTTGGAAGAACATCTTCCTGTGTCTCTGTGCACTATTCTTATTCACAGTAGTAGAGGTAACAAGATTAGTCAGCTTGCTGTGCCAAAAAGCTGGCATACAGAGAGATACACCCAACTGGATCATAGCAAAGCACCCCAAAAAGACATGCAGGAACAGGACTGCTGAAGAAATGTGTGTAGTGGAGAGAAAGGAGCGAGATCTAAGATTAAGCCTCCGTCTGGAATTATAAACACTTCTACTCAGGCTGTCTGAAGTAAAATCAGTCAGCCATTCTTATGTGATAGAGAAGCAAAGCATTTCAGATAACTTGTAGGCTTCTTTGTAAGTATTTTTTTTTCCTCTGAAATAATTTCATACTGTTTTGAATGTTCTATAATTCATGCTACTTCCTCAAGCATTTCTAAACCAACCTGCTTCCCTTTCTCTGTTCCTCATAGAACTGTTCTGGTGAAATCAGACAAATAAAACTTTTTTAAAATCAGTTCATCCATCACACTCACATCTCTCTTTTTTTATGGACATAATGTAGAAAAAAAATTTGCTTTTTACAGAGTTTTGTCATATCTCATGGTACTGCAACACTTCCCACTTTTACATTGTCTTCTGAGTTGTGCCTAGCCAATGCAGATGCACATGAATAGACTGACACAATGCTTTAACTTTGAATATGTCTGTCAGTGATTACAAGACTGAGTAAAAGGCACCTGAAATAGCAAAACTGGCCATCACTTTCAGCCTACTGTTCTATTTTGTAAAGGACATGTTCTGAGGTGGGTATTTTGGGCTTCTGACTGGAAATTTGGGGCACTGTTTAGAACTAGATAAAGGCCACAGATATACATCCAGCTTGAAGAGTCATATGATGAGACTGAAAAGGTTTTTTTAAAAAAATAATATGAAAATATGACTGCATATATACATATATATATATTAAGAATAATGTTTGCCAGTGTCTGTAGACTGCCCCCACCTAAAGAATGAAAAGCATCAACTAATCCCTACTAATCCCTGCATTAAACTTCCTGATCCTGCAGCCACTGGTTGAGCAGATTAATCGCATACTAGTAAAAAGCACTAGAGGCGAGGCATAAAGAGGATATTTTCTGTCAATAGATCAACACTGTTTCCCTTAAGACTCTTGCAGAGATGATAAATGAATTATGGCCTTGATGAGCAGAGAGTGAGGTAGATTAAAACCTGGATGAACAGCGGCACCCAGAGAGTCGTGATCAGTGGCACAAAGTCTCATTGGATGCCAGTGCTCTCCAGGCACCTGTACTGCATCCAAGCCTGCTCAACATCTTCATTAACAGTCTAGATGAAAGGGGACAGAACATTCTCAGCAAGTTTACTGATGACACAAACTGGGAGGAGTGGCTGAAGTGCCAGGTCATATGTCCTACAACTGAAGTGGAACAACTCTGTGCACCAGTATATACTGGGGGACACCAAGTTGGAATGCAGCTTTGAAGAAGAGAACGTGGGTGCTCTGGAGGACACCAAGTGGGACATGAGCCAGCAGTGTGCCCTGGTAGCAAAGAAGGACAATGGTGTTCTCCTGGCTGCATTAGGAGGAGTGTTGGCAGCAGATGGAGGGAGGTGATCCTGACCCTCTATTCAGCCCCACTTGGAGTGATGGGTCCAGTTCTGGGCTACTCATCATAGGAGAGACATGGACACACTAAACAGAGTCCAACAAGAGGCCACAGAAATGATTAAGGCAATGGAGCTTCTCTCCAATGAGGAAGGGCTGAGAGACCTGTGACTGCGCAGCCTGGAGAAGAGAAGGCTCAGAAGGATCTTGTCAATGTCCATAAATACCTGAAGGGAGGACAGAACCAGGCTATTTTCAGTGGTGCCCATGACAGGATCAGAGTTAGTGGGCACACACTGAAACACAAGAGGTTTCCTCTGAACACCAGTAAACAAATTTTTACTGTGAGGATGACTGAGCTCTGGCACAGGGTGCCCAGAGTGGCTGTGGTGCCCTTGGGGACACTCAAAAATTGTCTGGATATGGTGTTGGTCCTCCTAGAGCAGGGGGGTTGAACTGGATGATCTAAAGAGGTACCTTCCCACCTCAGCCATTTTGTGATTCTGTAATCATGCTCCACTTGACTGTCCCAGTGAAGTGGATCAGCTACCTTTCTAAAGGTCTCTTCATATTAAAGCACCTACTACCAACATAAGACATCTTTCAGAACAGGCAATAATGTTGATCCTCCTTCTACTAAAAACATTTGAAACAACAAAACAAAAATCATGACATCATAATAAAATTTTGGCTAACAGCTGAAGTATTATTAGAAAGAAAGTATTATTAGAAAGAAAACTACCCTTATTCCAGTTTATTAGGATCTTCACAGATACTGGTGTGATTATTCTGTCAAATGATTTACACCAGTTTAACTAAGAAGGAAACCCAACCTCTCACTTATCAAATTTGCACCACTATATCAAGCAATAAAGAGCTTCATTGCTTCATAATACTTTTTGCTAAATTTCCTAGTGCTCTGTTGTCAGTATTACTACAATGCTGAAGAAGCCTTTGTTATCATGCTTCCTTGTACATGCTCCTGCTATGGCAGGACTCCTTCCCTCCCTCCCTCTCCCTCTTCCTCTCTCTGTGATTTCACATGAGCATTTCCAGTGACAGAGCCCTGCAAGAAGTCTGCCATCCCTCTAGCCCTGCTGTGCGGAGTGATAGCACCACAGACATCCTCTCAAGATTTTCTCTTCTTTTGAAACTCACACCTTTGACTAGGAAGGAAAAGAGGCATTTATGCTCTTGCTGAGACACAAAGAAGCTGGGTTAGGTGGGAGGAGAGACACTGCCTCTATTTCACAGTCACTTCTGTCACTAGGCACGAGTTATGAGAGTTGGGTAGCAACTTCAACTGTGCAGATGCTTTTTGTAACTCTGGGGTCAACTCCAGAAGTTTTACTGAATAACAAGTCCTTCACTGGCACATATCAGTTAGGCAGTAGGTTGAAAGATACTATTTCCTTTACACTGGCTTTTGGGGAAAAAAAGCCTGCATTCCACACGAGCAGATTACTTTCCTTGCACTGTGAGGATAACCCACATATTATTACAACTTTTACAACCTTATACCAATGCATATTCTCTGGATTTTCACTCTTAACACACTGCTGCCAAGAGATACATATATATGGAGAGTATTACTGGCAAAACTGGCAGAGATACGCGGTGAACTAAAGGTTGGAAACAACAAGCAAAGAGAAGAGTCGATTTGAACAGACTACATGAATATAAATTCAGTTTTAAGTTCTTGTAAATTATTTAAAATAAAATTACAGTTTGGCACCTCTGTATCTACAAATTTAAACAATTAAATATCTAACTCTAGAAATTAGGAGATTGTTCAGTTTAGAAGACAGGAAGATGTACTTGCTAACTAATCTAAGCAATTTGGGAAACCTATTACGGCAAAATTATAAAACAAACAACTCCCCCACCCCATTTTCCACATCCATCACCTCCTGACTCTTAGACTAGTTCTTAAAAGTGGAAGATCCACAATAGTCTTTATTTCATCAGACACCGCTGAGAGCTGTAGCTCTGTATTATAAGCAGTTTCAAGGCATAAAGTATTTCTGAAATACAATGAGGGATATTTCTTATTTCATCTTACAGCTATCACTAAATAACTTCAGACCCACATTTGTTAAAACTAATTACAAATCAATTTCTTCTGCCAGTCTTACAAAACAAGGGACTGTAACTCAAATGGATACCCATTTAAGTGTTTTGTTCGCAAAAAAGAATAAAAGCTCACAGAAAAACTGTCTTATGAGAGTTTGAGCACTTGTGAGTCAACTAGAAAATTTGCATCAGATTTTTGTGCATCAGTATACCTCACCAAGTTCTTATCCCCATAACAGCCAAACTCCAGAAAATTCTCATTCTCAGCCCCCCTGACTTCAGTACTTGCCTAATTTTACAAACCAAAAAAAAAACCAAAAAAAACCTAATGAGCTTTCAGATGTTGCTTAAAGGTTATTTAGTAAACTGACAGTTTTAAAGTATTGAGATCAATCTTTATTAATATTTACTCTGTTTTATAATAGCATCTACCTGTTCTACTAATGGATCGTGTGATACAAGCACATAGATTCATCTCCTATTACATCATAGTGCCCTGCTTTCCTAATGAGGCATTTCTCACATTCTCTGATATCTCAGCTATTCTAGCTTTTACTGCAAATTTGTCTCACATTTCCTGTAAAAACTTTTTCCATGCCTTTGACTTATGTTAAATCAGAAGCTGGGTTGGAATCTCAGCCTTCTCAGGGGCCATAGACTGACATTTTTATAGGAGTGGTACTGAGTTACTGTTTGGGTGCTGTACTGATGTGAGAGAAATAAGAGCTTAATGTCTTCTGAGAGACTTTGGTAGAGATGATGGTTTTCCTCAAGTATATTTAGGTGTTCTGATTGGACTGTGCTTCTCCAGGACTTGAAATGAAAACTACAAATTGAATGGAAGAATTAGCAGAAAAGAAAGAACAATACTTTTATGGTGTAGTACATGCAACAGCACATCTCAGTCAAGGTGTGACTTCCTTATTTTTAGGACAAATCTTTACATATTACAAAACAGTAAAAAATTAGAAACTAATTGCCTTGTAACTTTAGAAAACTGCTTTAAAATGCTTTAAAAGCTACCAGAGAAGTGTCCAAATATAAATCCTTTTAATATTAGTGCAAAGCAAAAAAATCACAGCATCTGCACCATCTGCACATCACTGAACATGTTTGGTACAGCATGCACAAACCCTCAATCACTGGCAGAAGGGCATGTCTTTATCAATAAGCCACCCAACCCATCTGTCTAGCTATTCCTGTTATTTAAAAAGGCAAACCGATCTATTTTACCCTGCAGCTCTTATTGGATAAGAGAGAAGGGCTCAGAGTATTTCACAAAATTATTCCTTGGCTCAGTTTTATAGCTGTGCTGGAATAGGACTATCACCTCCTGTACAGTAAGCACTAAATCAATTCATACAATGCACTTCTTTGTGTACTGAACTGAGCTAAATCCAAAATCTGAGAACTAAGTCCTTTTGCATAAAATGATTGCTCTGTTTCTGTGTTCAGCGCAGCCTGCAGCCTCAAAGGTCTTGGAGTTGCTCTGACACAATGAAAGAAATACTTATTCAGAGGACATGATCTTCAGTAGGCAAACAACCACCAACAAGAAACAGATGGATTTCAACAGATAAATATGGAATGAAGATTGAACTGACTGCAGGAAGATTTATTTAACAACTGTTTCCAATTTATCTTTGAGATGTACAGTAGCAGCAATTTATAAGAAGTCAGAGCCAGCTTGCTATTTACATTGCATATAAACAAGCCTAAGTGAATAATTAGGCCACTGAAGTACTTGTTTTTCAAACTGTGTAGGCTGTCTGGAAGCCCTACTACCTCCCAGCACCTAAAATTTCTTCAGGATCCTAAAAATAATTAGTATTACTACAAAGTCTTATGAGTTTCTCAGCTTGCAGATATGAGACCAAATCTAAAGGCAAGTTCTTGTGTTTATTTTAAGATCATACTCTTAATATGGATATTGTCATAGAAAATCATTCATGCAGAAATAACTGCAAACACATCAAATAAAGTTTTTTAAACTGTATAACCAGACTTCATATTGAATTTCAATATTATTGCTAATATTTTTATAAATACTTATGCTTTACATTAAATTTAAAAGCCCAAGAGAATTAAAAGCCCAAGAGTTACTGATATTGGCAGCTGAAGTCTTTTCTGTGCCTACGAAGACGAAGTGTTTTTTGGCCAGCGTATCTCAGTTTTTAACCAACAGCTTTGCTGCCAACCCTCAGAGACTAACCCCATTGTTAGCAAAGACAAAACCAATATTGGATAGAGCACTGGGGGCAGATATTGAATTGAATAACTGGGGTGATTACTGCAGTAATCGATGCAGATAGTAACACATAGGAGCTCCGTGGCCATTTTGGCTGCATGTTCTTGACTTTCCTCCTTCTGTCTCATATTTTCCTGTGCCTTACTGTACCAAGCTGGTCTGACTGGGGGGCTTTGCTAGCTTCTGAATATTTAACACCCATTATTAGCACTTTTTACAAAATACTATGATGGTTTAATGATGTAGGAATCTGTCTCCCAGCAAACAAGACAGCCCAGATCATTGAACAGCCGAGGGCAAATTTCAGGTGTCACATTATTATCCTATGCTAACATGGAGCAGGAATCACATTTTATTGTATTTTCACTTGTCATGTCAAGGAATTCTGCTTTACTAAGAATAATATCAATAATATAAATAGTGACCATATATAAAATGGTATCTCCATTATTTATTTCTGACAGCAAAGACAGGCTAAAGCTAAGACTGACAGCATGGCTTCTTTTCCTATATTCACAATGCATGTTTTTATAGAATCATATGCAATTTTCTGAGTGTTAAAGTGTGCTGTCATTTGTATATCTAAAGCTCTCTAAGATACATATTAAGATAATGAATGAAACAAAAATCTTCAGGCTTTTTACCTCTTGTATAATTCCCTAGAGTTCCACAGATTCTATAAAAACCCTTAAGCCATAGAAGTGTGACTGTACATATGTGTATTTCATTCAGTATTTATATACATTTCTGAACAGAATATTGCACTGTATGAATAATCTTTGTAACTTCCAAATATTTATGTTTCTAAATCTTGCCCTTTGTATGACTGCAGAAATTGCAGGAAATAAACCGTCCCTTGTGTATTCACAGGAATCTGGGTTATCTGGCTTTTAAACCAAATTCAAAACATACTTCAAAAGCAACTGCTACACAGAAAAAATTATTAATATGAGTACCTTAGTTACATCTCTGCCATATGAAGTAAAGGGTCATGATAGATATGTCCTGAACATATCTATTATTAAATGCAAAAAAAGCTGATGTTATTTTCCTCTTTCAAATCCACTGAGAATCCATAGACAGCTGACATTTACATTCAACTTCTTCAGTTTAAAAGCTGTAAACTTACACAAAGGTTCTCCCAACCTGTGTTTCCGGTTTGGTTTCAAAATCACTTAATGGAAAATTTTTAGATAAGATTGTCCTCTATGCAGAAATCAAGACACAACAAAGTCTGTCAACCCTTTAATAAAAATTCCTCAGCATCCACATTTTAGGAAATGCCTATTAGGTTTCCTTACTTTATGTCCAGCTAGTACTATGAGGTCATGTCCCAAGTTCACTAAAGCCAAAAATTGACTTTTCTGTATGTTTTTTTCATCAGCCAAGTTTTCTAATACTGTTAGCTATTCTTTTGGGCTTTGTGTGAATTAGTTGTGAGCATCTGGCCTACAGTTGCTTCTGCTGCAGAAAGAAATACCAAAGTGTAGCTCCCACTCTACAACTTTCTGGAAATTTCTCCTCATTGACTCTACTTACAGTAAACACAGAAGATAGTTTTTCAAAAACTTGGTGTTAGCTGGGATATTTAGATAAGAACAGGATGGTCATTGCATGGGGGAAAGCAGCAGAACTCCAAAAAACTGGGCAATGGAATATGTGAGGAGAAAGGGTGGTGAGTAACTTTCTTCTTGTTGCTCTGTTGATCAGTAGAGCTGCTCACAGCAATTATTCACCCATGGAATGTTGGAGCTATCTCTCTCCTCCCACCAAGCACTAATTTCATTGTTGTGGCCCCAAGGGTCCACCCCTGCCCTATTGCAGAGGAACTTGCACTTTGGTTTCAATCCTGAAAACGGTTAATACCAGTATTGCAAAATCTATATAATAGCTTCTTTCAATTGCCACCACTTGCAGAAAAAAAATAGGGTTGTACATAAAAGACTCTTAATCTCCCTCATCGATTTGACCCTGGTCAAAACTTGAAAAAATTGAGATTTATCCATGAGACTTCTGATGCAATTAATGAAAGTTTTGGGTCTAAACTGCCTTTACAGTTTTAAAACCTCAGATTATGGCTGCTTGCAATGCTTAGGTCAGAAAAACAAAGACATATATTTAGGGTGGCTATTACATTCTTTCTCTTGAATCAGGACTGAAAAAAAAATCAGTGAAAAGTATTCTTACAATGTAAATTAATTTTATTCAAAACAGATTAAAAAAACTAATAAAGCTTGCCTAACTACATGAGGTAGTACATGTAGCAAAAGAGAAGGCAGAATATAGTATTCTGAAATATGAAGAATATGAGTAAGTTTACAAGTTGGAGTGAAATAAATTCAACAACAGAAACAAAATATACCAAAAATAAAGTTTAACAGCTTTTCAGTCTTAAAGCACCAATACACTTTTCATAGAAAGAAACATAGTATCACCACTACATGTTCTTCATATACCATAATATGGTAAAATTAATGCATCAAGCTGTTCATCATAAATGAATTCTTTAAAATTGTGAAGCAACAAATGACATAATTGTCACTGGGCTTCGTACCACTATACTTCCTGGCCTGCAGGAGTATTTGCCAGGTCACAAGGAGCCAGGTTAGCCTTTGTTACCATTTTCTTTGGTTTTTTTGAACATTTACTCCCATATTAATGTTTAGCATATTGATAAGATGCACAGCTCAAGGCTGTAAACTTGCAAATTTTTTTGAACGTGTACAATTCTACATTTTCTCTGAACCAAAATTTACGTAAATTGAAGAAATCACATGGCAAAAATAAAGCACCTGTTTGTGCAGAACTTCAGGCTTATTCCTTCATTTCAGGTTACTGCACTTCTTATCACTAAGATTTTATGAGATCCTTCAAGGTTATATATGTCTGTTTCACACACCCATCCCAAGACAGTGGAATATCTGAGAAGGATTGGGCCATAATGAATTATGGCTATTTGAAGGAAAGAGCTTAGCAGCATCCAATAAGTATTTTATTAATCTATTTTAAAAATAATGGACATGAATGGCCCAGTCTCTTAAGAATATTTTTTAGAGGAAAACATGTTAGCATGTCCTAGGGCTTCTTCCTGTATTTCATAGGAATTTATTCCAATTTATTTCAAAATAAGTATTTGTACTTTTTATGATTGTTGTGAAATTGAGAACAATCTAGCTCTTCATTGATGCTTTCATGGCTAATGCTCCTTTAAATCACCAGAAAGTTATATATGTATTTATTTTACTTTAAGGCATGATTTATTTTATCAAAATATTGGGATGACTTCTTTTATGTACATTGAAAATAAAAACTCAGGCCTCCCTCTGGTATAGTTTTAAGGTTACTGTTAGTGGCATATATAAAGCACCATATAATAATATATTCAGATGAAGAAAACAAAGAACATTTATGAGCTTTGAATTAACTGTATAGGAGTAACTGCTAAGAAAATATAGCAATATTTAACACAGGATTCAAAGTAATGTTATATATCATTATAGATTTTCAAATTAATTTTTCTCCCATGTTTATTTTTACAGATTTTTTTCATTAAGATTTATATCTAACTTAAATTTTTTGGTGGAAAGCAGTATACATCTTCTGTACAATAATGTTACAGCTTTATACAAATTTTAGGAATCACAAGAAATGGCCTGTATTAATCTTTTCCAAGTGCTCTGGTTTCACTTGCCTGTTATATGTTTTACTTGCTAGATTCAAACAACAGCAAATACTCTGAAAGCCTTGCTTCCTGGAGGATTCTGTAAACTGAAACATAAAAACATTTTTGTAGTTATTTTTAAGACAATAACAACTTTTGAAAATTTTCAATTGCTAATTCTAGTATGCTGCAGCACTTCTTGTGACAACTCCTCAATTTATCTACCTAGGATTTCTTTAAAACTGCTACAAATAAAAGCTACATAAATTTCAGATTTTTTTTCCCAAACAGGTCAATAGGAACAAAATGCAACATAGAAAAATTCAAGTAATCCTTTGTGATGAGGGACTGTAGTTAAAAGAATTGAAGCAAAATGCTAAAAGTGTTTTGGAAATAGAGAAAACATACATCTTATGCTTACACTTCTAGCAACTGTATTTGGAGAGAACTTGCAGACTTAGGAGATCACTTGTTTGTTAGTTGTTTATATAAAGAATAATAGATTTCTACAGAGACCTAATGTCTAACAAAACCAAAGGGAATGCTTTCTGAATGGATAAGTACCTGGCTTCAAAAGAAACGCAACAAAAATACCCAATTCCAATGAAATGTTGATAGAATAAGTATTTTTGCCTTAAAAGTTGGACCAGCACATCTTACTTAATGGTCCATTGTTTATTCTTTAGCCAACCTGGCCTGAAGATTATCTGGTGAGGAAAGGGAAACGGAGGTGGAAGCAAGGAAAGGCACAAGGGAAGAGGTTGGCTGCAACAGCATTAGAATTCATCACCTTCTGCTTCACAGAAAACTTGTATGGGACTCTTTTCCAAACTTCTGACCTTCCAAACTTTACCAAGATGATTAATATGTAAATATATGTGTATTTATTCATATTTCAAATTTATATTTATAGATAGTATCTAATTCATATATTAAAGCCTAAGCAATCATCAAATTTGCAACATTCTTCCTGACTGCTGCTCTACTCAAGAAAACTTATATGGAGAGCAAAAGTGTCAGTAAGGAAGCACTCTAAGGGAATTGGATGATCATAGAAAAAAGTAAAAAAATATATAAAATAAGTCATCTATTGAGCAAAGAAAATCTGTATTTTACAAGCTTCCAGAATTGTTGAAAGGTCTGAGAGAAAGAAAGAAGACATTCTCCTACCCACAATTAAAAACAAGACAAAAACACTCAATATTTTCCTACTTCTGAGTTTTCTACAGAAACTGAGATTTTTCCCACTGAAATTTCTCAGAAAGACTATAGTCTGGTTAGGTAACCATGATTTTTAGTCTAAGAAACATTCTTAGCTTTACAGGACAAAAAGAATGGTACAATGTTTTTAAAGTAATTTCTCTTTCTTCCTTTAGAACCTGGAGAACCCTTTCAGGGATTAAATTAAATCTACAACATATAGCCATGTGTTATCATCACACAATGTACAAATAAACCCAATACAAGTAATAAACTTTCACAGCATCTCCATGTCTTTCAGAAAAACACTGCTAACCACAAATTATTTAAAAAAATAACATCAAAAATATGTTTAAATTATTGTGAATTTTAAAGTTTGTGAGTATTAAGTATGATTCAGGATCACTGGTTCAATACCATGTAAATCACAAATGAACAGTTCATCAGGAACCCGTGAACCTCCATCACTAATGTTAATTTTTAAAAAATCCTTAAAGGAGTAACTGCAATTTTCCTATTAAATATTGTGTTAGCTGCAACAGAACCAGCAAAGCAAACAAGAGGCTTACTTTATTTCATAAGCAGCTTTTCAGGGTAATGTTGCATGAGCTCAGAGGAGGCAGGCAGCTCCACTAGCACAGCTTCTCCGAAGCCACTGCAGCTGCTGTTGCACAAGCTCTGTAAACCACCCCTTGTTGGTTTGGCTTCTAGCACTGCCCCAGGTACGAGCAGACACAATGCCAGACTGTGGACCTTTTCAAGGCCAAGAGTAAAGAGTAACCATTGCAAATGGGCTCTGTACCTTTCTGAATAGATCCCATTCTGAAAGGAAGCCACATAGACCTTTCTTCTGTCCACTGGCATCACGTCAACGTAGCCGCCCTGGTTGCGGACCACACCCGCGTGCACCGCTGCCCGGCAGATACTGGAGATCTAAGGAGTGAAGACACAGATTAGCGTCGCATTCATCCTTTTATTTCACCATTTTTAGGAAAAAAGACAAATAAAGAGGCTCCCATTTAAGTTAGCAGTAGTCAGATGCTGAAGATATGGAGAATTATTGGGAAACTCATTGTAGTCTTCACTACGCTCTGGAGCCATACTTTCAATTTTTTTATCAAAAATTCCCACTCTTCAACATTTGTCCAACATTACCAGTGTACACTCATTTAAGCCCTGGCACTTTAAATCCTGATGCAAAAAAAATTTCTTTCAGGCTATCTCAGTTCAAAGATCAGGAACGTGTTTGAATACTTCTGCCTTTCAAAATGAAAGGATCTATCAGCCAAAGCCTCAAATATTAGTGAAATGATCCATAATTAAAGGGAGCATCGCAGTTTTCTATCCAGCATGGGTAAATATTAAAAGCTAATTAGATGAAGGGTATAATGGGAGCATCAGACAGAAGATAGAGGTCTAAAATGAAAGTTCTCTGTTAAGTTAACAGCACTTACAGCTGCTTGAAACGTCTTTCTGCTCACAAATTCCCCTTGTGAACCCATGAGGAATACACAATAACCAAAAGGAATTTCTTAGTGACATTCTTGATAACTTTAATTTAAATAATTGATTTAAACTTGCACTACTCTATTACTCTTTCAGCATTTTAGTAATTATCAGAAGAATGAAACTTCTTAGATATTCCATAAGGTAGGTCCCAATCTTTAAAACATAGCAAAACTAAGTGCAGTTCTAGCTTCAATGGGTTTTGGTGGCAGCTGGTGAAACAGGCCACAATTTAAACAAAAACTATATTTCTTCCAGTTATAACTGGAATAATTTATATATGTTATCATAGCCATTTTCAATCTCAATGCTATATGAAATCAGGAATTTTGCAATGATTTTCCTACTTTTATTCTAAGCACAGGACTTGCCAGGTTCACTCATATATAGTTTTTCTTTTAATGTTACAATATTTAAAGCAGTAAAGATATGAAATAATTTATGCAAATAATCTTTCGCAATGATGCTTCAGAATTTTTCTTTCCACACCACTGGTTGCAGCTTTTGAACATGCCAGAAAGAATGCCATTAATACTCTGTACTTTTCCTCCTCCCAAGGTTGCAAAATATTTTTTATACCCTCAACACCAATAGATGCCTTATTGTTAAGATTATAGCACGCCCTATTTATCTATACTGTGGAGCAACTAAAGAGTAGACTGGTCATGTGCAATTTCAAATACCCAGGGGGAAAAATTGCCTCTGCAATAAAGGATTACAGTCAAAAGAAATAAAAGATGATATTTACAAGCAATTAACTACACTGAGGAACTAGAAGAAAGCTATTCATTCTATTCATTCCTAGTACAATAACACAGCAGTAACTTTGTTTTCAGTTCCCACTGGAGATATAGAAAAAGGGAGGAAGTACAACTGGGGAAAAGAAAGATCAGCTTTTTCACCTCTGTAATAGTAACCAAAATGTACCCTCACCCTTTACACCATGAGATAGGGGTATACTTTCATAATTACATTTGAGGATGGCTAAGATGTGGTGGCTGTTCCAACATTATTTGGAAGTTTCTAGTCAAGTAAAAAGGAAAGGAAAAGTCAAGGGGTGGAGATTTTGACAGAGCAGGCTGACTGCTTGTTGGAAACAATCTCCAGCAAAGGATGGGGACATTGTTAGGGCTGGCACCACAACTGGACCAACCAAGTATGGCTGGGCTAATGCACAACGTTTCAAAGGTGAAGGCACGACACTTGAATGGAAAATGTGAAAAAGGAGAGGTCAGAAGACTGGGGCTCATGAAGTCAGCTCAGAGGTTTTCAGATGAAAAATAAACTGATATTCTCATGCTACATTCCAGATGAGACTGGAGAACAAATTCACATAGTTTTTGAATAAATGAACAATTACATGAGTATAAATTCATAATTATGAACTAGTTTGTAGGAATAGCTATGAATAGCTACAAATGTTTAAAAACATATAGAGAATATCTTCTTTTACAAAGTATTATCAGTCCTTATCTCTCAATAACTTCTCATTGTCTCAGAATGAGACTATTAGAATGCATCCAAATGGAATCAGATTCCAGTAGTGATGCCACAGTATTTCCTGTGCTCAATATTATGTCATCCAGATCACACTTCCTTGAACCACTAAGGCAAGCCTCCTGTTGGTCTAAGCAAAAAAGGATTTCACTATGTCCATAACAAATTTCAGCATATTATTTGTGGTTTACATCAGCGTCCCTGTGTCACTTTCTGGAAAACTTCAAAGATTTGGGTTTGTTTCTTTAATCTTGATGAAGAAATTCCAAAGGATGCATAAGGCAGTATTTTTAAGTTAGTGTGAACATTTCATACAGCATTATATGGCTGTGCTTTATTATTGTGTTGTGAACACTCCTAAGCTTGTTAGCATTTTTAACAGGTCATGGGATCTGAATACCAAAATAATTATTTTCCTTCTTCAGATACTCAACAAATACCAGTACCTACTGCAGCATAGAATTACCCTACAAAGGCATTTAAACCACAAGTGTCTTTAACATACCATCATAGGAATATGGAGCTATTTAATAGCTTTCTGCATCGTATTCTCTATATTTTACCATAGCAGAGAATTATGAATACTTTTCAAAAGTTTCAGGGAATATTTCTAAATATCGTTACTGAAACAAAAATTTGTATGATCAAAGCCTTCAAATGGATTAAAATTTTACAATTCCATTGAACGCTTTAGATAAAGGATATTTCTTGGTCTCTAGCCCCTGGAAGAAGTAAGGTAGACACACTGAAAAATTCAAATAAATTCTGCTCTGCAGATACCTATTTATCTCCTTTACCACTTTACTCTCTGTACTAAAAACTACTGAAAACATAATCTAGAACAGCACTTTCAGTGTAAATGTCTACCATGACAGCATCTGAAGTTGATAAGAAGACTCCCATCTCTGGTTTTTTGCCTGTATTTATATCCATTTTTTCCTAAAAGCAGTATGGCTGCACACATCTCTATTTAATGGAGATGAATAATAAGAAAGTACACCTAAAATAATTTTAAAGTGTTCCTCTATAACACTAATTAAATTCACCTTGGACTTCTCCAGCCAAAGAAAATATATATTGTGAGATTTCCCCTGTTAAGGTTAAACACAAGCATGTGTTCTTTCTCCCACAACAGTCTCCTCTAACTCACTGGGAAACTTTGCCTGTAGCCTTAATTGCAACCACAGAGCTGAAAGAAAATGATCTTCCACAAACTGGACTTGCATTGAATCTATTTGCACTGCCCCTTTTATGCACGTTAAGGATCCAGTTCACAAATCAATTATCTATCCAAACTGGAAATACTGCTCACACCCATGACACTACTTATGGACATGAGTGTTTTCAGGAAAAGATACTCAGGTAATCCAATGGACATCAGTTAGTTTCATAATGCTGAGGAGTAAATATTTCACACATTTCAAAGAACTGGAAAGTTGTGAAAATCATCATCTGACCCAGCTGGTTGCCATAATACTCTTTATGACATCCATAAGACAATTAAACTAGAGTTTACTGCCAAAAATACAAACTGCTTTCTCTGCCACTACATCCTGGCTTCTTCATAGAGACATGACAAAGAAGGGGATAAAATGGAAATCTCTTTTTGGACTTTCTACACACTTCAGAACTAAACATGCCATAGAAAAGACAGGGAAAAAAAACTTGACTAGCAAACAGAATGAAAAAAAAAGTCTGTTAAAATAATATGACTTTGTGAGATACTTTGCACAAATATATCAAAACTCTGTCGCAAATACACAGCTATTCACAGATAAGAAATACTCAGCTATTCACACAGATAAGAAATATTCAAAATAATGAGACTGTAGACATTTATTTTAAGAGCAATATTTTTTGTATAGTCCGAAAGAAGTTTTGGTTGCATCAGGGTTTAAATGAGTATACACTGGTAATGTTGGACAAATGTTAAAGAGTGGGAATTTTTGATAAAAAAATTGAAAGTATGGCTCCAGAGCGTAGTGAAGACTACAATGAGTTCCCAAATAATTCTCCATATCTTTAGCATCTGACTAACTTAAATGGGAGCCTCTGAAAAATGAATTTTTTGAAAAGAAAGGCATTTATTTTTTAAAAAATCATCATATGGAGGAAAACTGTATATCAATATTCTATTTAATAGCTACATTATAATTTTTTTCATAGAATTTTATGTCTCATTTTATAACACAATGTAAATCCCTGTACTTACATCAGAATAAATCCGTGTACCAACCACACGAGCGTAGTGTGGATTTGCCTGCATACAGTTGTGAGGACAATACACCCTGAAAGATCAAAAACAAAACCACATACAGTTAGGAAGAGTATCAGAGGATTAATATATCATGTTCAATGACAGCATTATTAAGTATAAATCTAGTTGATTGTCTATACATATGGGTCCATAATCCTATTTTATATCTGTCAGTTTTCGAGGCTTTGACCATACAGATGAAAGCATTGCTGATGTGTTGAAGTTCATATGAAGTGCTTAAAATCATACTTTAACAAGTCTGGTCTTCTTTCCTTTGGATAAGTAGATGGTGTTCTTGTTCAGCATATGTATGGCAAATAGAACAGTCAGTGACGAGACAGCCTGTTCATTAGTCTATAATTTATCTAAGTGTCCTATACAAAAAGTACAGTCTCAGAAGAGGCAGATCTGACTGAGGACCTGCTTTGATACTGATGACCTGGTGACCCAAGCCAATTTAGCAACTTGTAATGAAGCTGAGCATTGGCATATGTGGCTAGGATGAAAAATGTTGGAAAGTAGTGAGACTCCTAGCTGATTCTGGGAGGTCAGAAACCTACTAAAACACTCCCTTTATTAACTGCATTTTGTTAACATCTGAGGAAAATTTTCTCTGTGACTCATGTCTTCTATACCTTTAAAATGCACAGGAAAGCCATGTGGGAACATAAGTAAAGTACAAAAGGTGTCAGCATTTTATTTACTGACTGTGATATGCTACAAGCAAGAACCATCAGCTGACTCTAGGTCTACTCTGAGCTACTTCATTTGAAAAAGGGAGCCACCCTACATGAGGCAGCTCTGAGCAAGTGTTCTTTAAAATGTTATCCAGGCTCCAATCAATACTTGGGAAGTCAAATCATTTGGGCATGCTAGAGTCTTGCCAGATGGGTAGCTAAAACATTCTGATAAGAGTCAGGAAAGATATTTTGTCAAAAGAAAGCAAGTAGTTGAAGAAGCTTGTGGAAGACCTGCTTATGCTTTATGAGTTGGGAGAAAGAGGGAAAAATGTGGTTGTGTAATCAATGCCATGCCTGACTACTGCTTGTAATTCCCAAGACTACACTTTCAGAATTAAGAGCATGCATGGAATCTTGAATGAATCATTGCTGTTGAGAAGTTCCTTAAGTTGACACATCATAATCATGTAATTCTAAACTTTGTACTTATTCTTTAATTTTCTTAAAAACAAAACCTGTTTTTCTGTTGATGAAGCTAGCTTTAGTTTTTAATAATGAAGAGAAAAAGAAAAAGAAAAAGATAGGAGGATGTACCCATCCATTCCTGTGTTCCAGTCCTTAGCTTACTTCTCCACATCTTCTAGCCAGAAAGCCAGGAGTCATAGCCAAACACCAAGTAAGTCCATGGACCCAGGTGCTACATGAAGGGATGTTTTCCTAGCAGTTTTGGCTTTGTACTTGTTTCCTGTGTTGGCTGTAGGATTGCTATGAAAGTAATCCTGTGGATATCTCCAGCTTAATTTGTGGTAAATCATGCTGCAGCGTATTTACCTTTGACTCATCTATGGTTTTAAGAACTGTTACCAAACTCCTTTGTCAAAATATTGCGGTACAGGCGCCTTTCGAAGAGGTAAAACACAGGCTTCAAAGAAATGGCACAGCTATTTAAAGCCAACCTGCAGACCAGGCCTTACCTTAACCAGATATATTTCAATTTTTTTAATCCAGTTTTTTTAATCCAGTTTCTCCAGAACTCCCAAGCAAATTAGTACCTTCTATGATAATTATCTTAATTTTATCCTTCTATTGTATCTATTTTACAGGTAAATAAATTGAAATAAAGTATACTTCGCTCAAGGTGCATATATATACTAATGGACAATGAAAAATAAAAATGAACTTTTATTCACAGTTTTTGGTGTAATGATTTCACTAAGATTAGCAACAGGATCTTAATGAGTGAAAGAAAAAGAGATTTTCCTAATGAAAAGACCTGCAAATCATCTTTACCTACCTTGCCTTCTACTGAGACCAAAGACTAAAATATCACTTGAACATTCTTGACTTCATTTTTACAGCTACTGTTGTCACCCTTCTCAACAACTTCAGATGACCAAAAATAATTAGCAAATGGCAGAAAATAGAGCAGCACTTTAAATTAATACCATTTTATGAATTTTACCTTGGACAGTGTGAGGCTGGTTTTTGAAATGGGCACAGTTGTTCCACTGTGGTTTCACAGGTGATAGCCTGAACTGAAGAAAATAAAACACAAACAAGTAAATGTTTATTATTTAGAAAAAACAGAGTAGTAGTGAGCTTGTAAGAAATAAATACTAACCTGTTACTTTAGAGACAGTGAAGGAGTTAGCAGATTGGTATTTTCTGAAGAAGAAATATTAGAAATTATCAGTAAATAACATTTTTCAGTGATTTCTTTTAGCTAGAATAATTTTTATTAGAAAATATGGAAGCAAACCCAAGAGAATGTCCCCAAACAGTTCTTAGTCACTGCACCCCCTTCTCCCCAGCTGGAAATATATTTATTGCAATGACACATCTACTTTGTGCTCCCAGTGAAAGTGTTTCAAAAACAGGAATGTGTGTTAAACTCTTTCAGGAGTGTAATTTGCAAAGAGAGCTTGTGATAAGAACCAACTAAGCAATATTGGAACCAATTAAGCAATCCCTCATAACGTAGCATGTGGTTGCTCAGAAGCTTTCATCTACCAGAGGAGCTCATTCACCTTTTGCTAAAGGTTCATTCCTATAAACAACTCCGACACCAAGAAGAGTTTCTCCTCACAGCCTTCCTGAAATGTTTCATGAAATTTTACTTTTGGATCTTGCATCTCCTGTTATCATAAGCATCATTAAAAACCTAGTATAACATACAAGAGTTCTTTTTTTCCCAGTAATTATATGGCACTCAGATGCACCTGCTTCCTCTTGTTATAAAAAATCAGGTACATAGATTATGTTGTTTCATTACAAATTGATGAACATTTCTATTTTATTCCCCTCATCTTCTATTTTTCTTCTCTTTTGACTCCTGGGATATGCCTCTGATTGTGGTATTTTTCATCTGTAACAAAGAAGCTGAGGATGCCTTTGGCACCCATAAAGTTACTTATCAAAAAAAAACCAAACCAACAACAAACCAAGGAAATTATTCCCTATTCAGCTTTAGAGCAAATTGCTCCTATGGACCTCACTGTTTGCCTGCATCAGGTTATTTACTTGTATGACCCATCAATTGCACATTGCTCATTTATTGGATTCCAATTAGCTTTCACTGATGTAACTCATACTTCTGTCACCTTAGCGCTTACAGTAGCCTATCCTAAGAAAATCCAACTGCTGAAAAAAACATTGGTGTTAGCTACCCTGATAAGAAATCAAAGGAGCTGAAGATCAGGACCCTTGCTGTATGCTGTCCTGACACTTACTTTTCTCTATTCTCTATTCTGTTTTGCAATACGCAGTAGAGGTGAGATCCACTTTATTTCATCTATTCTTGGATAGATTAAATAGCAGTTTATGCAAGGCTCCATCTATGGACACTGGGGAGAGTCAGGTAGCTGCAAGGCATCCCCTGCCTTATTGATGGGCCTTTTGAAGGTTTGAAACTTTGGCAAACAATCTTTATTTGTCCCACAGCCAAAATAACTTCCACTGTGTTCCAATTCTCAAAGGATAGGTGCTAAATACACTCTGTAGGCTGGACAATCATACAGTTTTTTCTCATATAACATAGAAACTCAGAGATTTCAACTGGTGGGAAATCAACTGCTTCCAGTTTAAAGAGGTTTTTACAGCTTATCTACTCTTACATTTGTAAGCAAGCTGGCTCCTCATATGTTACCATTGATATACTCAAGATCTACTTCTCTCTTTGAATCAAAGCAAGTAAAAAAGACAAATGTTTGTCTGTATCTACATTTTTAGGCAGGTAAATCAAACCAGAGTCCAGTCATCAGATGATCCAAAGAAACTGATTGATATCAATGCCTTAAGTGCTACCCAGGTAGTCCAAATTATAGGCCACTGAATTTGGTCTACGAGGCCAATGCTCCTCTCTATGCTGGCTTAGACATATCTGTTGAAAAGGGAAATGATGACAGGTGTCATAGCCTGCATAATTTGTCTGCACAGCACAGAGTGAGAGCACGGCCACTGATGATTACCTATCTCCTTGACTCTTGGCTTTGCATGTGAGCCAAATATATCACTCAGAAAAATCCTGTTTTCTTTCAGCTCAGTATGTGTAGCCCTTTGAGCTACACACGTACCACTATTACACATATACTAACTATAGACAGAAATAAGGACATCAATGTAAAGCTCTGAAGAATACATTATGACATAGCGAAGTATAATTTGCAAACACCAGTAATATCTTAGATTCAAATATATTAATATTGATGTTTTTTATCATTGGATAATTATATATGAAACAGCCAAGCATTCTCCATTTCTATGTGTTGCTTTTCTGGGCTTTTCTCTAGCATTTCTAGAAGTATTTGGAGCTGCTTTCACATACCAGTTTTAGGGAAGGCACCTCAGCAGTGCAGTACACCTCCAAACTAAGTTTCCACAGTATGGAATATTATTCCATCACTGGCCAATGTAGAAATCGTGCAAAATACTTGTGAAAAATGTCATATGTAAACTGTGGAACTGTGAAAATTATCAAAGTGTACAGGAAGAGATATGTTTTCTTCTTGTTCCATATGCACACTACAAGAGGGTCATTTACAAACATGAACTTGTAATATTGCTTTGTTAACTGTCACAGACTGCTCCGTCCATGTCAAAAACACATAAAATCATCTGCCAGTATGTGCTGGTTTTTGACAATAAATATATATTCTTACCAATTATTTAACTGAATACTCTCTATATTATTTAATTACAAACACTAACTAACTGCCCAAGTCATTCTGTAAATTATTTAACCTTCTTTCACATTATTATTGTGCCAACTCTCTGTCCACCATTGAACACTGGCTAAAATTTCAGAACGGATACAATATCTCTATATCAACATGCCTTTTTAAAGCATTTTCATATTTATTATGACAAAAAGCATAGCAAAATGTTATTAAAAATGTGATATATTTTGTATGAAACAAAAAGAAATAAATGAAAACCTTTTCATACATTTCAACTTCAAGAAAAAACTTACCCAATTGACTGAACACCATTTCTGTAAGACTTGATAAAGTAGTTTTTCCTCCCTTGCCTAGTCACATCAACCCAACCACCTTCATTGTCTAGGATGCCATAATGTATGGCAGCTTTACAAATACTGGATTGCTGAAAAACAGAGCAGGAAGAGCAGATCTATGTCAGACAAAAAGCAGGTTTTAATTACAATGTGTCATTAAAACTTGGTAGAGAGTCTTTTAGGTTTGACTTGGTCCATGTAGGTGTTATTTCAAGCAAATAAGCGACCACTTTGCCTTACTCAGAGATAAATTATTCTCATTACAGTTCACTTGTTCACAGTACATGTCATTTCCTATACTGTTTTTCCACTCTACAGAGTAAATTATATACTCTCAGCTAGTATTCAGGTTACACAAAAGCAGGTCTGTCTTACTGAAACAATTTATACAAGTATATCCACAAATTGTTGTACTCCTCCTTTAGTCCCACCTTCACATATTTGCATGTAAATATGTGGACACAAAAATTCCACTTCTGTGTATGTATAAGTATGAAGTTCATTTGTACAATACACACAGAATAGCAGATGTAAATTTATGTCATCTGACGCTTTCTTAAACATTGGTGTAAGCTTTTAGTTTTGGTGAATGCTGACATCCTCAAAATCCATTCTTAATACAATTTTAACTAGTACGCCAACAGAAAAGACATTTCATCAAACACTCTACTGGTACAAAATTTAATTTAAAAGTATTTACCATTTCATAATGTACACTTCCAATAACTTTGGCTTTGCTATCCAAACAGCCAGCAGGACATTCATACCTAAGAGAATTAAATACAACTTGGTTTTAAATCCTGGGATTACAAAAAGGGGAAATATTCCAGCTCATGTACAAATATAGCCTTTCAGAAAAATCTCAAAATGACAACTGTAAAATTTACCATACCTATTGCAAGTTGTTCCTTTGCACTGATCTCTTAGCCTTACTTCACATGAAACAATCTGAGCTAAAACAAGCAAAAAGCAAATTCACTGTAATGAATTTGATACTAGATAATTCAATTTTGTTGACCACTTGCAAATCAGGTAAATTCCTTACACATTTGCTGCGTGCTTATCACTTCATTTTTCTCACTGTCATCAGTGCCTGTGGAGGCTGAAGGTTGATGTGTTCTTGACCGGCTTTGCACAGTTGCATCCTGGGCTTTGGATCGCTGACGTTCAATCTCATTGGTTTCCTCTTCTGGTTCATGGGGAGAATAAGGTCTTTCTGAATCCTCTGTTTCAGAAAATGGGGAAAAAAAGAAAATCTCTCAGAAGAAAAATAAAATCAGCATGGAATGTAAATCCCTTACCATGTTTTGGTAAAAAAGCAGTGGACAAAAGGAAGAAAGCAAGGAAAAGTCTCCACTACTTCATAAGATGGAGAACTCAAGATTAATAAAACGCCTCAGGTATGTTTGTTATAGTGAGAAAATATATACTTTTTTTTCCCAGCATGTGAAGCACAATTGAAGTATGAAACTGCTCTTAACGGTTCTGTTTTCATATCTTCTGCCATCAGAAAAACAACTGGACAAGGACAATCTCTGTTACACATGGGCAAAGTTTTACCAAGTTTATAGACAGCATGCAATTAAAGCTTATTTCATAGTAACATTCACCTGAAAATCAGGCTCTTCTATTCATACATAGTGCAAATAATTCTGAAACACTCATAACTGTATCTACATTTCTTACTTAGAACCATAAGAAAGTTATTTGGGCACACACATGCAGCTTTCATATGGTCCACATGAAATCTCAGAAGTTATTAACAAAAATTGCTAAATGAGCTGTTAACAGAGTAGAACAAAAAGAAGTAGCAGCTTCATAATACACTGTGTTTGCGTGCAATAAATGCTATTCCAAAAATTGTAAGTTAATAATCATCCTAGCTGACATTTTCTTTAATTACTAATGTCTTCTAGCTTTGTTCTTGGTTTTTCACACACACTGCATGTCTATGTCACTGAGATATTTTTTCCCTATAAACAAATTACTGCATAGACTTCCAGTGTAATTATGGAAAGGCATATAAAGAGTACACAATGACTCTCCATCTTTGTGTACATAAACCCCTGAATCAGCACTTATTGCCATGAGTTCAGTGCACTCCATTCTCCCTGATGAAACTCAGCCTCACGTATCACAAGTACATATTCCCATGCAGCTTAATAAAGTAGGGCCTAACTGGTCTTAGGGCACACACAAAATGTATTTTATTCCACTATGTTAAAGCACAGTGGGGAAAGAAATGAAAAGGAAAGTTACATTTCTATTCCTGTTTATGGCTGTAAGGGTGAAACAGTACATACCTCTATAACAAAGGTTTTCTCTACAACCTCCTCCAAAACTAGGGGGACATGCAGAACAGGGGCGGCCGGGTTTATACGGAGCATGGCCCCACCAGTTACCCCTTTACAGGAAAAAATAGCAAAAAATGTCTTAAACAATGAGCATATTAACATGTAAATATTAAACAGCACCTAATATATCAAGAAATAAATTACAAAAACCAGCAGGCACATAGACAATAACATTCTTCTGATATTCCCCAGTTACAAGAAATAGAATGAGAGGAAATGGCCTAAAGTTGTACTAGGGGAGGTTTAGACTGGATATTAGGAATAATTTTTCACTGAAGGGGTTGCCAAGCACTGGAACAGGCTGCCCAGGGAAGTGGTGGAGCCACTATCCCTGGAGGTATTTAAAAGGTGTGTAGATGTGGCACTCAAGGACATGGTTTAGTGGTGGACTTGCCAGCATCAGTTTACTGGCTGGAGTTAATGGTCGTAATGATCTTTCACAATCTAAATGATTCTATGATTCTACACCAAATACACAGGATCTAGTTGAAAAGTCCATGAAGAAAAAAAATTAGGAACTGACACAAATCACTGTAAGATCTTCTCAGACTGGCATAGCACCATAAGACTAAATTCCTCCACTTCATGAGAATGGGCTCCACTCTCTCCTAGATGGAACACCCTACAAAATTTGATCTTAACCATGGGCTTCCTTTTACACATTCCTTTAAGTAACAGTGGTGAGATACATTTATTTTTCGGAAAAATATCACACTATAATAAATGTCTCTGATGCTGTATATGTACTAAAACACAGGCCAGAAAACTGAAGCACCAGAAAACTCACAAGAATATTTGTGCAGCCGAAGGCTGTTTGGGAACAATGCTCTATTTTGTAACGGTACAAAAACCAGAAAATCCAGACTGATTTCCTTGCAGATTATTTCCTGGACTATTATAAGATATCTTACCCCCTCAAGGTATTTCTGGGTGTCAATCTACTTACTTAGGAGAATAATTGCATACAAGATAAACTGCTTTTGGCCAAATCTGCCCCCAGATGTTCATGTTATGACACAAATTAATTGCACAACCAATTCTGCTACTCGTAGCCCAAACAACCTATGGGAAAGAAAAGAGGAAAACCAAAGATGATCAACTTAAAATCAAAATTATCTCCAATATACAAAACTCAAATTACCAAGTGAGGTATTCCCCTCTTTTATAAATGGCTTGAAGTAGCCTAATTACAGGTGTCAAAAGGCCATTCTGTTATACTCTTATTAGAGAGAAAAGTTTTACCCTGTTGGTAAAGATAGGACTCTCATTTTATACAAATGCTTTAAGCACATATTTGAAAGTGACACAAAGCATTTACCAAACATGATCTGAAGATCTGATTCATGGAATCACAATTAATTG
Source organism: Fringilla coelebs (assembly GCF_963513975.1). Classification (NCBI taxonomy): domain Eukaryota; kingdom Metazoa; phylum Chordata; class Aves; order Passeriformes; family Fringillidae; genus Fringilla; species Fringilla coelebs. The sequence goes on from NC_140028.1 coordinate 32,432,232, forward strand.
ATAATTGTGAGCTGGAAGTTATGGTCCTGTGTGCTGTAGTTCCCAGTACAACCTAAAGACTTTGGATTGGTTGGACTGAGACAACAGATATTTTTCAGCAGTAAAAGGAGGTAAGAAAGGATAAAAACATTAACAAAAATATTCATACACTGAATAGACCCAAGTAATAGATTTTAAATTAATATGCTTTTATGTCATTGCAACCTAAGGTGGCTGTGCTCCTATATTCACCTTTCATTGAAGATCTCAAAAAATAATCAAAATTACCAAGTCAGGAATTTTCAAATGATAAAAATATGAAAGGTGTTGAAAATCTATTTATTCAAGGTAAGCCAAATCTGTAGATCCAGCAGGATTTAAGAGTTGAAGAGATAACTATTATGAAGAACTAGAACACAAAAAAGCTGCATATATGTATTGATCTTGCATGTAATAGTAAATGTAATTACAGGTTATAGATACAGTAAATAATAATATAGAGGTAACTTTATTTTTAAATTAGATACAATTGTAAATTATGCTAGTAAACGGAAAAGAAGTGTTTAAAATTAATATTTTTTAAGTTTTTCAATATTATATCAAAAATTATATGTGGACCATAATATGATCTGAAGATCAAGTATTTCCCATTCATTGAAAGCATGACTGGTACCCCTCAACAAAAATTCAGGCTAGATACACAAATTTCAGAAATAGGAAGTAAATTATCACTAATTTTAAAATCTTCCTGAAGTTAAAACAAGGTGTTTAAGACTATTTTTTGAGCTGAGGAGTTCACCTAAGAAAACTTTTTGTTTTTAAAATGAGCTGTTTTTTCAACATATTATAAGAAGGGCTATCCAGATTATGCAAAATGCACTGAGCAGTAATACTCAGTTTAATGCTGGGGCTTGTGAGCTTTTTCTCCTCAATCCTGCTGCTATTTATGAGGATGAAATCTAAAGATTTGTATGACAACCTTACTTTGTCATTGATACCCAGGGCTTTTAACCATGGAGTCTAAACAAAACCTTTTAGGCTTTTTGTCCTGTGGAATGTACTGCAGGTTGAGTGTGCTCTGTCAGACAGCAACCTAGCTGAAGTCTCTGCCACTCTTTTCCATAGGTGATTAAAATCAAACACACCTACATACCTGTGTGTAATGTGTACAAACAGGACCAGAGCATCTATATGGACAGTATGGATTGCATTCATGAGGATGGGGATATGTGAAATCTCTCACTTCATCATACCATGCTTGGACATGAAATGTTGGAGGTCTGTACCTAGGAAAGCCAGTAGCAGTGTATTAGATCATTCAATAGTTGTAGCTTCTGCCATTTTTTCCTTTTAACAACAGGCAAATTTTTGTTAGATTTTTAAAAAATCCCATATATCGCAAAAAAAAAGTATCTTAAACTACCTTCCCCAGTGTGCCCCCAGATTTTGTCCAATTGATGGAAGAAGGCTTGCTGGTCCATGCTCCCAAAGACAGGTTTCAGCCCATGACTCTGCAGATCTCTCCAGTTCTGTGTCCCATGTCTGAAATGTAAAAGAAAACAAAGAGAAATCTTCTTAAAAATTTTTGGTGTGTACCTTATTCTTTAAAAAAAAATAATAATATTGTCAATTTTTTTTAATTTTTGAAGTTTCTTTTACTGAGGCAGAAGACTGAAAAGTAAGAACCGAAAAATGTATGCTGCATTTGTGTTTTGTAAGAAAGAAAAATGCTTTCACCAAGAGAAAAAAAAGTTTTAATCCCTTCTCAGCATTCCCTTTAGAAACCACGTGCAGCCATGCTGCAGTGAATAAAGCACAAATATGAAACTGAAAGGCTTAGTTCAACTTTCCAAGCTAAATTAAGTGCATTTTTTAACTTGTGAGATTGTTTTTCAGTAATGGACATTTTTCTTAACTAAAAGGGTATTATCCAACCTGCTTTCAAAAAAGACTTTATTTCCTCTAAACTAATAGTTTATGTGAAATTAATAAGATTTCCTCTTCCTTTTCTATAACCACCTTTTGTTGAAAAAATACACAATTCCAATGCAAATTATGAAAACTAGAGTAAGGTTGTCATTCACTGATTTTATGGACAGGTTAGCAAAAAAAGGGACATTCATGATAGTAAAGAGGCATGCTTAGAAGAAGTAAAAAAAAATATTATGAATTGTTGTTTATCCTTAACTTTTATTCTTTAAGGAAGGTGGAAGAATAAGCTTGCAGCTGAAAGGCAAATCCAAGTTTCTTTCTTTCAAAAGCATACTAAGACATACTCCCCTTGAAAAAAGTCACACCACAGAGTGAATCTGGTGCAGTATAGTTTTTCCTGGACCAAGCTGGGGTTTCCTCTAAGTGGTCCATCGCCCTAGTGCAAAGTATCCATAATTTTGCTTGGCTTTTGGAATTTCCTGATAGCTGCAGAAATAGTTTCCAGATACCTGACTAATACCAACAGTCAGGGTAGGAAACTAGAATGCCTCCAGGAAAGAAGAACATGTTGATAGAACCTGAAGTATTTCATCATCTTTTCAGACTAAATTTCATTAAGTGAGACTATGCTATCTAAATAACAGTAATTCAGTATTTCCAGATGCAAATTCCCATGCAGACACTGGAGATCATGTCTACTAATTTTTGGCACAGATAAAAGGCAGAAAACTTCTTAACATAGCCAAAGATTGCACAAATATAACAGACAAATTCCACATGCTAAAATTTATTTTTCTACTTATTTTGACATGCGGTTTTCAAATTATCAATCAGATAACTCATCAAAAACAAGTATGTCCTTGGTTATGCAAGACCATTATTATGTAAAGACTTTATTCATTCAGTTTAATCCTAGAATATTTGTTCTTGCTTCTCTTCTTCAGAAACCTGTTATGCATTGGATTGCATTTTGTCTGTTATTATTAATATTATCAGCAAGTAAACAATTTGCAGGGTATATTTTGACTCCCAAAATGCAACATTCATTTTGACAGAGATACTCAAACAGTATAATAATGACAGAATAAATCTTTTAACCCACCTATGAATACAAAGACCACTGACTTTAGAAAACTGTACTAATTTTTCATTCACTCTCCTGGGCCATTATTTCTGTGTCATAAACCACAACTTTTCTTAACCTCCACAAGCAAATATTTTAATCTTAAATAATGAAGTTTTATATGACAGTTTGCATAACTGTTTTCATCTTCCCTTTAGTTGTCCCACCACCATAAAATGTTCTTCTCCCTGTTGTACCCATTGTAAAAATATATGAAGATTAACACACTTCTTCCACACAAATACTTTGTTCTTATAGGCTGTAGTAGAGTTGCTTCATCTTCTACCACAAAATCATAAGACCATAATATTTTAAAATAAAAACCACTACAATTTGTTGCATATATTGTATGGTATTAGGTCACCTCAAAATCTTCCAACATGTAGATTTAGCTCTGAGGACGAACAAGTCATAAAGTTAGTACATTTCCCAAATAATTGCTATTAAGAATGGTTTTGCCAGCTGGACTCTAAAATACAAATTTAGAATAAACTAGACTTACAATAGGACAAAATTTCAGCACTTGCTCAGTTTGAACTTTCCTACCTCCATAGATAGCTACAATTTCTGATTGCTCTTACAACCTTCAGAAAGCGAGAAGTTATTCTCTTGTAAAGCATCCCCCCCATTTTCCACTTTTAAAACATCAGTCATGGTTAAAGGAATTGTACTATTGTTCTATTTTTCTCACCACACAAGCTTAAAAATATTTTATGCAGCTATTTTAACTAAAATAATTATACTGTTTTTTTTAAGTTTAGAGCTAGGCAGTCAATAGTAGCTGCCTGAATCAGCTCTTCAAGCCTGTGAAGTAATTACCTTTAACAAAATTTTCTTTAAAGAGTGTTGAAAGCTATGCATGACAGAGCCATCCAGAACTCTGAAATCACAGCTTTTCGATGAAAAACTGAAATTCATCATTAATCCTCCTGACAGATGAGCACCCACACTCCAAGTACTGTTGAAATTGGATGTGGTCTTGAAAAAAAGTTCCATGTTCTTTAACTGTTTCTCTGCCTTCATCCACAGTATAAGATATTGTCTTTACTCCCTTTACCTTACCTAGCCAGAGATAAGCACACTTCCCACTTTCTAGGCCTCATCATAAGACACTTTCCTTGAAGCAGCTTCATTTATGAGTGCCAAGACATAACTTAATTTCTTTCTCATTTTAATCACTTAAGTATATTTTGAGATGTGATGGAGTAAATATCAAAAGTTTTACATATTCAGATGTAAAAAAAATCAATCAGTCAAGTTTAAATTACACTATAGGGGGAAAGAACTCATTAAGTGCAGTGTTCATTGTTCTATGGGCTCATTTTCTCATCATAGCCTCCACTTCCTGAAATGGCTTCAACAGAAGTTAAAATTAAAAAAACAAACAAACAAACAAAACAAAACAAAACAAAAAAACCCAACAACAAAAACCCCACCTCTCTACTAAGGAATATAAATTTTATAAAACATTCTTGAAGAATGTCCAAATGTCTCAGTTCCAAAGAATTTCCCAGAGATTAGAGTCACTTTCTTGATTGCCAGAGACTTCAAAGAAAAAAATTGAATAAAACATGGCTAATCTCCTACAGGCAGTAGACAAAAAAGAGATCCAAGTGCTAGAAGTCATAGTTACTTGTGTCTCCAAGACCTACTAAGCCAGAAGCCATAAAACACAAATCCAAATCAATGTAGAAATGAAAAGGTTTCCAGGATCGCTATAATGACCTTTAATAAAAACAGGGAAAGATATTCAAGGACCATTTTCTCCAGCCTCAAGGATGAGACATCCTGATCAGCAAGAAATCAGACAAAGGGAGCAAAAGACCTGTGTGGATGAATAAGGAGCTCCTGTCATTACTCATCCATAGCCAGGAAATACACAGGAGATAGAAGCAGGGTCAGGCCAGGGCTGCCAGAGTAAATAAAAAATGAGAGAAGGAAGGCCAAGGCCCTTCAAGAATCTCGTTAAGGACAACAAGGACAAAACAAAGGACTTGTTCAAATACATCAATAACAAAGGGAAAACTAAGCATACTGTGGGCCTGTTACTAAATGGAGGGGGGCCCTGGTAGCAGGACACAGAGAAGGCAGTCACTGAACACCTTCTTAGCACTGGGTTTCACTGACAAGACCAGCCCTCAGGGATCTCTGATCTAGGAGACCAGAGTAATGGAATGGTAGCAGGAAGACTTTCCCTCTGTCAAGTAGGATTGGATCAGAGAACACCAATCCAAACTTGAGATCAACAAGTCTCTGGGCCCTAACAGGATGCATCCACAAGCGCTGAGAGACCTGGCAGACACAACAGTGAGGCTACTCACAATCATGTCTGAAAGCTTGTGGAGATCAGAGTGGTGCCAGAGGACTGAAAAAATGCAAATGTCACCCCAGTCTTCAAAAGGACAAGAATGAGGACCCAGGAAGTTACCACAGAGGCAGCTCCACCTCAATGCCTTGAAAGGTAATGGAGCGCCCCATTTTGGAGGCCATCTCTACCAAGGTGAAGGACAAGGTGAACAGGAGTAGTAAGCACAGATTCACAAAAGTTAAATCATGCTTGATCAACTCAATTTCCCTCTACCTGGCTGGATGAGGGGAGAGCAGTGGATATCATCTACCATGACTTCAGCAATGCTCTTTACACCGTTTCACAAATCTTCACGGGCAAACTCAGAAACTGCAGACTTGAGTAAACAGTGAGGCGAGTTGAGACCTGGCTGAGCAGCAGATCTCTGAGGATTGCAATCAGTGGCACAGGGTCTATTTGGAAGCCTGTCTCTAATGGTGTCTCCCAAGGGTTAATAATGGACCCAATATTGTTTAACTTTTTTATGAATTACTTGGATGAAGGGGCAGATGTCTCCTCAAGAGTTTCATTGATGACACCAAGCTGGGAGCAGTGGGTAATGGTCCAGAGAGCTGTGCAGCCCTTCAGAAGGACCTGGACAGGGTGAAGAGATGGGCAGAGAAGAACAATCCGAAATTCAGCAAAGGCAAATGCAGGGTCCTGCACCTGGGGAGGAAAAACCCCAGGTATGAGGTTGGAGCCAGGCTCTTCTTGGTAGTGCCAGGCAATAGCTCAAGAGGCAACAGGCAGAAACTGATGCACAGGAAGTTCCATCCAAACATACAGAAGAACTTTACTGTGTGGGTGACTGAGCATTGGAACAGGTTGCCCAGAGATGTTGCTCAGTCCCCCCCACTGGAGATAGTCAAGAATCATTTGGATGCTGTCCTTTGCCATGTGATCTAGAATAACCCTGCTTGAGCAGGGAGGCTGGACCAGGTGACCCACAGTGGTCCCTTCCAACCTTACCAATTCTGTGATCCTATAAATGGTATCCTAATACCTGATGCAACCACTTGGAAAACTATCTTTCATTTATATCTGACTACTCCAGTAATGCAAAAATTATACACAGGTGCTAGTAACATGGATTTGTATGAAATTTCTGAAAACAAATTAAAAATTTGTAGAAGAAATCTGTAAGACTGCAATGCCATATCACAGCCTACTCCTGAGAAAATTAGCTTAAAGGTATTTTTAAAGGCCTATTCTACAGTTACATGTAGGTGGAATTTGAAGAATTCTGAAGATTTTCTACTGAATTATCAACATGCTTCAGAGATGGGATCAAGAACAGGAAGAAGCCACTTTACATTTTTGATACCACCTTGAATTTTGATCTTCTCTTTCAGTAATTAAAATAGAAGATCCACATTTCTTTCCTAAACTAATTATTCTAATTGAAGTTATATGAAGAAAAGCTGTACATCTGAATTCTAAGGATAAAAGACTCTTTATTTTAAAGTATTTTCATACTAATCCTGTCAGATTAGTTCTAAATATAAGGCATTCCATGCACCAAGTAGGCTAAATTAAACAAACAGGTAAAAACATCTGCTTCAGTTCTTAATACACACCTCTTTACTGGAATACAAATTTTATTTTTGTGCTTTTAATAGCATTCCCTTGTTTCACTTACATGATGGCAAGCTTTGGGCTTCAAATAATGAAAGAATCTCCATATACAAAGAAAGATAAAAACCTAAGCTTTCATGTTCATTCAGATCAAATAACACAATGAATAACTTCAAATATATACAAAACTAATTAGTGATCTTTAAAATGCCAAGATGCTTGCAATTCTAAAAGAAGCCAAAATAAAAATAGAAGAACATGAAGAGTCACCACAATCAATTTATTTTACATCCTACCAGAAGTAAGCATTTCTCAAATTTTAACTACAACGTCATTAATGATATTAAATTCTGGCTACTGAAATATATATTGAGCTGACCTGAATTAAGCTTTAAGCTTAATTCAAGAAGCTCTTCCACAATACTCAGAAACAGTCAGTATTTTACAGATTTAAACTAAGGACACTTTTAAAACAACTTAACTCTTTGAAAGAAATGGTAAAGTTGAAAAGAAATCTCTGCATAGCTATAGGCAAGGATCCTTTTGTTTGCCAAAGGATGAATTAAATCTTCAAACACCGTTACTTAAAAATATAGGAAATTTCTTTCCATAAAAAGGGAAACTATAACTTTTTGAAAAACAGTGGTGCACAGCACCTGATTGCTCATCCAGTAGTTCCCTTATCCAGGCTCTGACATGACCAGGTTTCAATGACTTTGCTCTATGAGAATTCCTTGGTAAACACGGGGTACTGAAGGGAGCACAAGAAGATGCAAGTGCATCAAGGCAGATGATTCCCAGGTCTGACAAGCACTTTGACTGGGAATGGTTTGGTACTACATGCAAGGTAATTCAACTTGTTTATCAAGAAAAAGCATTGTTCACTTTGTCAGAAAACTACCATGAAATCTATCTTTTGGATAAGGTATCATCATCAGGGTTGGCTTTCTATATCGAGATAGGCACACACCGAAAATATCACAAATTGCTCGGCGGTATGAACCTCCTTGAAACTATTCCTTTTGTTTTGCAGAACACTGCTAGAGTGCACTTTGAAGTTGTTCATGAGTATTCATTCCACACAGAGAGACAGAGCAGAAAAAAAAACAAACCCTGAAATGCAATTAGCATGAATATCAGGTTCTCAGCATCAATTCTTTTGGTCTACAAATCTGCTTGATTGGCACCACAACACTTGTCAACACAGGCATTTCTTTCACCAGTATCTTATTAAAACTAGTTCACCACCAAAGACACACAGATATGGCACTATCAGTGTTTCACAAATGTTCTCAAACACTACCCTGGCTGAAGCCAAAACCCAGATGGACAGGTTAAACTAAATGGTAGCAGCAGTTACTGCCTCCAGCTGCTGACTCTTCTTCTACCCCAGAAGATTGCACCACATTTTGCAGCAAGGATGTTGCAGAAAATACGGATCCTATGACTGCTTCTGGTTTACACCATATCACATTTAAATAAACCACAACTAATGCCAGTTTAGATTTACATACTGGACTACAAATTTTGGAATTTAACCTCTGTCAACACAGGATTCAAGTAGAGTGTGGACCTAAACCGATGTTCTGCTTAATGGAGGAGCTGCTGTTTCAGTGCGACTACCACAATTTAAATTAAAATTCATCGACAGCCAAACAAATTACATGAGGTGGGATTAATGTACACTGAATTTAAACAGCCTCAAAGCAGATACCTACATCTGAGCTAATTATTTAAATAACTTTTGCAGTTACATAGACAAATAAGCATCTATAGAAGGAGATAATTTTAGCCACCCACTTTTAACTGAGATAAACTGTGTGTTGGAAGTTCTCATTTTTCTCTACTAATTAAAGGAGACTGGCTCAAATGCAGACATCTACACCACAGACATAAAAACCTTTGTGAGATGAATCCCACCATTTGTGGTACGTGAGTGTTAAATCAAAAATGTACATTCTCATCCAAGGCACACCAGCAGGAGTCCACCTATTACACCAAAAGGTATTGCAACAGAACTGCAAAGGCCAGTAGATCAAAAAACATTTTCCAGTAAAAATAATTTTAAAAAACCCTCAACAGTGGTAACATTTTAATTGGACATATTTTCACATATGTTGGAAGGCAGAAGAAAAATCATATGGCCTGGGACTGTACGGAAATTAAAGAAGAGCTAAAATTCAAGCTCAGTAAAGATGGAAAAGTAAGTACAGTGGGCACCCCTGAAAGTAAACATTTACCATGGCATAGTATAAATACCTCATTGCTGTATACATTCTAAATATAGGGAAAGAGTGGTAAAGTAAATACCACGGTACAGTATGGGTATTTATTTACTTTTTAAAGGAATCCACTGTATTAAGACTAATGACACTGAGAAGGAAAAAAAAAAGTAAAGATGAAACATAGAATGAGAAATGCCATGAGCAAATATGCCAGAAATACAGTTGAAAACTAGAAATCACCTGCATGGCACCAACACAGAAAAATAGAAAGGTACATTTAAAAATTACTTCAAGAGACTGATCCTGAGTGTAGTCTATCTAGCCTTTTCCACTGAGCCAAATATATGTATGTTATCCACATTTTTATAATTTGAAATAGTAACAGTACTTTCAGAATAATATTGACATTTATTTCTTTCTGGATTTTTATGATTGTAAAGAGGATTTCCTTGGTATGCAACCTAAACCTCCTGCCCTGCAATGCTAGCTGATGTTGTACTGTCAGATAAAAAGAAATCTCTCTTTCCTGTAACTACTTTTATTTATTTCCCTGATTAACCAAATTCAGCTGCTTCATTCCTTCAATCATCTCATAAATCACATATTCTGTCTTCACAATCAATCTTATTAATCTCTTTCATTCTCTCTAGAATGGGTAGACCATTCTGTAAAAATTACCAGTAATGGACATTTCCATTTCAGACAAATTCTCATCAGTTTCACACATGGACAACTCCTTTTACAGATTAGTGTCACATATTGTTTTTTAAGTCAGTGCAACTCCTGCATCTTTATATTGCAGTTTTACCTCTACATTTTATGCCTTGTATTTCACCAGTTTGATTTCTTCCTCCTTCCATACCTTGCAGCTAAGTTTCATCATGTTCATCCCCAGCCATTATTTCTACTTCTCAAGTTCTAATTTTGATCATGTTCTTCAAAACAGCCCTATCCTATGTCCACCATATATTTATATATATATATATATATATATATATATATATATATATATATATATATATACATACACACACTGCAGTTTTCAAGTGTACTCCTTGCTCACACAAGTCATAAGTGTTCAACCAAAACAGAAGATGCTCCAACACCTTCAATCTTCTACCAGTTTAAAAGGAGGTTCTGTCAATTTTCTCTCACAAATACATCAGGGTAGAGAGTGTCAAGAACTTTCCAGAGTCAAAATATGGCACCTAATACTTCCCTAACTATTGGGTGATTAAAAAAGTAAAAATGGATTGGTTTGACATGATCTCTTCTTGATGAACAGGCATTGGCAGTTTTCATCATCTTGAGTCATGCTTCAGTGAGACAATTTCATCAGCACAAAGATACTGAAGGAAGTCCATGAAAACTAATCATAATTAGCACAACTGAAAAGCAAATAATTTTCACTCAACTAGATGTTTACCTCCAGTCATTTGAGTCAGAAAAAAAATGTGGTCTCCCCACAGCCTGAGGTCCCTTATGCAGCATGACCACAAAAACTCAGGCAAAAAGAACAGGCAAAATTTCCTTTGAAAATAAAAACCTGACAATACTAAGTAGTACTGGGATATTCTTTAAGCACAAAGAAAGAATAGCTAAAACTGCCAAACTTTCCTCTACCAAGAAAGTTAAGACAGGCATTTTCTGCTGGAAAACTACTACTTGGCTAGAAGTGAAATGGTAAGGAACTTACATGCTACCATGTGGCAGACTGGAGTTTATAGAGCTTTAAACTGGGCAGAGATCCCTGAATAGACCTTGAGATTTCAGCTACTCTTTTGGAAAAGAGTAAAAAGCAGGAAAACTGTGGCTTTTGCCTGGAAACAGGAAAGTGGTATATGGCCAAAAATATTGTTCCTAAACACTGAAAAAAATGCACTAATATTTAGAAGTATCTTCTTATTACAGCTTCATGTGTTTGAGCTCCTTGTGTTGAAGAAGTAAAACCAGGAATAGGAACCAGCAGCCATGACTAATCATGTTTAATTCTCTGTGTACTCTAAGCATGTTGAAAAAACCGTGCTGGAATATTCAGCTTTCCAAGGTGTTCTGAAGCAGTGCATTTTCTTTGCTACTTTTTAAAAGGAGTGCATTGAGACTGTCTATTAGGACATGACTAAGATCATCTATTCACTTCAATGTTCTAACAGGAATAGAAGAGAAGCAACAGCAAGAAAGCTGATCTAGATTTCTCCAGTTTGTCCATTGTCAAATTATGAATTGCACACATTCATTACAAATAGTATTCATGAATATTTATAGCTAATCACAAACTGACCAGAGCACGGGTCCTCACCTCAAATCCTAGTAGTGACTACCAGGTTAAACTCACTGTAACTGATTGCTTTCATACAGCAGTTTTAGACATGTTACAGAATTTCCTGGACTTTGAACAGGAATTAGCTATGGTATCTCAAATATGTGTCAAACTAAATGCTTTTAAAAGATGACCACTGTGTTTTGACATAAGTGAATTGAACTTACTGCCAAAAAGCATTCATTGATCATATGTGACCTGGCATTACTCTCAGAAATATTTTCAAATAAAATCTCAGAAAAACATTGGAAAATGTATTAAAGGAATCCCTGACCACCTGAAGACCCAACAGGGAATCCAGGACAACTCTATTGTAATATTTGTCACGGAGCCAAATTCTGGATTTAACAGCTTCATTTTAAGAAACTGTTATATTCTTTCAAAATAAAGTGAAATTTCTCCATCTTTATATTACCAGAGGATAGTCTTTTCCTTAAATCACACTTTTTCTATGATAGCAACTCATGCCAAATCTTAGGCTGATTATATTTACATAGAACAGGATAACTTCATATCTAGCATTTCAATGAAATAATGTAAGGAAATAAGTATTTTTTTTTTCTCAATTAAAAAGAAAAAAAATTAGTTGAGGAAGATTCTGAGGCAAATATCATGAAAATGGCAGGCAACAGGGAGCTACTTTTATAAATCTCATTGATCCTTTCTGTTCTGTTCATATTTTATACTTCAGCTTATATTCTGCTACTACTGATTAATATTTAATGATCTTCTTTGATCTGGAGACAAAAAACTTCTCTGACAGCAAAAATAAAAGATGAACAGTGTCTGTCCTGTGTTGCTAATTATTTTATTTTGGGAGGGCTCCCTTAAACTTTGAGACAGTGAGCCTTTTTGCTACTTTCCACTTTCAGTTTCTTTACTTGGAGTCGCTTAGTTGTTGTTGGCATGACATCAATAGAAGTCATAGCACTTTTTTTCCTTGGCCACTTCACATTGCACAATCCTTTGCTAAAACTGCCAGGGAGAATAAGAGGATAAGTCAACGTCACTGTGTTCTTTGATGCAGAGTCAGTAGCCTTTGAGCGCAGGCAAAGGAGCTGAAGCACTTCCACCAATCTTTGAAGTGAAGCAGAAAAGTGGAAAACCAGAGGGAAAGAGGGCAGGTTCACTCTGAATAGAGCTGCTCTGTTCTTGGCACCCAAAGTGTTCTTCAGCCACTTAGGCAATTCCACAAACCAAAGCTCTCTGCTCAAAAGGAACGGGAATTGTTTTTAATCAAGCATCCCTGAAGAGTTTTGGCAAGATGGGTAAGATACACTAAACAGAGACATCAAAACGTTTTGTCAGAAAGGTCTAGGATATTTAAAAGGGCACTTCAGAACACAAAAAAATCACCAAAACATGTATATGCATTACAAGGTCTTTTTTATGTTTCCTAATGATGTTTCAATTCTCCTAGGAATGCTACAAAAATAAAAAAATCTCATCTAGGAACTAACAGATACACATAGAGAGGAGCTGCTACTCCCTCATTAAACTGATCATAGAAACTAAATGCATCACAAAATAGCAAAAAAATTATTTTGGTCTCTATTCAGTCCCTATGATGCCATAAATAAACTTTTACTATCATGCAAGAGCTCTATGCACTAGTGAGTTCATATAATCCAAAGTCCAATGGCTTCTATTTAACTAAAACAGAGGATTGCCTATGGGAAATTTTTTTTTAAAATCTAAATAAGTAACACTTCCTAATTTTTTTCTTCTGAAGTCTTCCTGAAGCTACTGAAATGGAGAGGCAAATCTTCAAGCCTCCCAAAATATAAAGCCCTTCACAGAAGTTATGAATTAGTCATGGTTTTGAAAGGAATTATATGGTATTAGCACTTTCAACACATCACACCAAGGTTTTCAAACTAAGACCTTCAGAGATATACCAAACATTATACCAAACTAAGAAAAAATATTGCTTTTTTCCCCCTCTGTGAACAAAATATGGGTTCAACACTGCTGCCAGATACACATCCAGAATTCTCCTGAAGAACCACAGAGCTATAGGGTACAGCTGTACATAAAATATATACAGCTATAAACAAAATATGTTCAGCTATATGTAAAGCTATGCACAAATAAATATTCTAATCTGAACTGTTTTAAAAGCACCTCTAGAACTTTGTACTTTCCTCACAAGTCTTCCAAAGTTAAACTTTATAGAAGCAAGTTATGGGCTTTGCAATGACATCCCTGGTATTTATTGGCAGGATCTGGCCAAAAGACTAGAGATAACGAAGTAAGCAAAGACTTCCTTGCCCTAGAAGACACTGGTGTCTCCAATTACAGAAATTACAAAATGCAGTGCATGGCCTGGGGCCAAGAAATACCAGGTCGAAATGTTCTGTTATCTATCAAGCTGAAACCTGAATACTTTTAAGTATAGCAAAGGATGGAATGAGGATCTCCCATTAATCATTTGACTCCTTTATTTGGGAAAATATGTATGAAATCAAGGAATGAATACTAAAAGAATGAATTAAAATAGAGTGCATATAAATTCATTAACCAAAATTACTTTTGTGAATATTATTCTTGGTAAATTATTTTATTTTGCAAACTACAACTGTTTGGAATATAGAGGAATTAACAACTTCCACTATCCAAATAATAATTACTATTTTTATAGTCTTGACTGCAATAACCAGGAAGGAAATCAGTTTTCATTAATATATTCAGTTTTACTAAGGTGCAATGTTACCAATGAAATTATTGCCAAGAAAGTTTTTCCAATTTCAGTTCACGATACACAACTAATGTTTCCAAAAAAAAAAAAAAAAATAGTATTAGGAGTTTAGGAAGTTTTTCAAGTTTCATTAAGCCTTTACAATGTAGTAAGAATTTATTAATATGCAGCAAACCCTTTCTAACTGAATAAGAGGACTACTTCACATGAATCCACAACAAACCATATAACAAAGCATGATGGTTTCCATTTTTTCCTTAAAGGACGGGTCTTTGGCCAGAGAGGCTGGGCAGGCACAGGCAGCTCCAGCACAGCAGAGGACCAGGCAAGGACACCTGAGCACTGCAGAGCAGCAGAGCCACAGCCTCCCTGCTCTGGTCAGAGTGAACAGGGCCAGCAGCTCCTGGCCACAGCTCCCAAGACTTGCTCAAGTGTCCCTTCCACACGGATGTACCCCAAGTGCACGCATGGTGTGAAGGCCACACAGCCCAGGAGGGACATGTTGAAAGCATGACACAAGGCTCTAAGCTCGGTTCAGTGCTTTGGAAGGGGAGCAGGGAAACCTCATTCCTCTCTCCTCTCTTTCCAGTGCTGTTAAATTCATGTGCGCAGCAAAGAGAAAATGTTCCTTACACCTTTCTTTTAAAGGAAGCAATCCAAATAAGAAAATATACAACATGAATTTGCCATGCATTTTCATAACACACTGTTCATCACAACCTCAAAAAAAGATTTTTTTTTTTTCTATTTAAGTCATAATGTCAACAACCCAAAAACTCTCTCAGCTTTGAAGGAGGAGGTCTAGGAAAGAATGATCTAACATGCAGTCATAAGGTCATATAAGGCCACTGCAGAGGAGTTTAATGAATTTTTGCAATACTGTTCCCTACAGAGGAGCTTATGCACATTGTCACACCAGAATTTTTCCATACAAGAAAAGAGACAGAAGGTGAGGTGGAGGATCCAAATCAGCCTTAAGAAGCAATAGCCAAAACTGAAAATACTGACAGCATCAAATTTCCAGGGCCAAACAATATCCTTCAAGAACCTGGAAGAACTTGCTTATTAAACTTCTGATTACTGTGCAGTACATTATCTCTCTTGTTACCACATTAACAAAAACCAGCACATGGTTGATCATATTTTAAAAGCTTCTAGAAGATCCTGAGAAACCACAGACTAAAAACTGACTTCCACTGGGATGATTTTATAGGGTAAGTTAAAAAAATATGAAATATATAGATAATTATTCCCACATATATTACACCTTGAAGGTGTCGACATGTAAGTGCAGTGAAGTTTTCCACAGAGTTCCTAAGTTACTTAAAAATAACAAACACACAAAATTAAGCTATAATAAGGTAAAGGAAGAAGTGATAAATGACAGAAAAGAGATTTAAGAATATAAAATAATTTTCAGATTCCCTGCAAGATGTGTCCATAGACTCTGCAGCACACCTTCTCCACAAAAGCCCAAGTAAAGAGAATGCAATATAGATTCCCTATTTAAGATAGGTAAAAACAAGATAGGAAAAACAAAAGATGGAGACAAGAGACTCATTAATGCTAAGTGATTGGACAACAGAATTATTTATAGCATTCAATGTGAATGAATACAAAGTAATAAGGACATTGCTGGAGATAACAGCCAACTATATATACACAGTGGTGTAGTAAATGACCTCTTAGCACATTAGAAAGATCTTGAAGTCATTGTGAATAGCTCTATGAAACATGTCAGCTGCAGGACACTAAGTCAAAAAGTAAAAGAATGCTAGAAATTATTAGGAAATGACAAAAATTAATACAACTATAACAATTTGCAGTATGCCATAACTATCCACAGTTTGGTTTGTCCCTTTTGCATTAAAAGGAAAACAGGGGAACCA
Organism: Fringilla coelebs; assembly: GCF_963513975.1. Lineage (NCBI taxonomy): Eukaryota > Metazoa > Chordata > Aves > Passeriformes > Fringillidae > Fringilla > Fringilla coelebs. The sequence goes on from NC_140028.1 coordinate 32,448,320, forward strand.
CTACAAAATGGAACAGCTTTTCACGTAGAACACTTTCCAAGTAAAGAAATTAGGATTCTTCAGCTGAAAGCCTTGTCATCACTAAGAAAATTATTATTTCACACAATGAAGAAAAATAAGGCATCAAATAGAAGAAGTTTAAAGGAAAACAAATGTACTTTTTCACCCACTGCATAATTAAATTTATAGAGCTCTGCAAATCGATGCCATGTATTCAAAAAATACAAGTGGACTCAGAAGCTTTCAGATTCATAAAGAAAATTCCATGTGAGAGTATTCCATCTGATGCAAAAAGTACAACAGCAGATTGAGGAAGTCCCTAAGCTGCTATTTGCTGGAAGCTGGGATGCTTCATTGCAAAAGTTTCTCTTTTCACATGCTTTATTCTTATCCTCTTATCTTGGGAATCCATTATTGCTCACCACCAGACCCACAGTACTGGGGAGGATGAACTTTTCATCCAGTAAGTTCAGCCAGACAACCATGAGAACACTTTGTTCATTAGACCTAGCTTCTGTGAATCTTCCTGCACTGTAACTTTAGGTCTCTGAACTATGACAGCCCAGTAATGTTTGCTTTTTCAAAGCATATGGAAAGAGTGTACAGCTCAGTAATGAAACTTTTTCATTTTCCATGGGGTTTTTTGGTTTTGGTTTTGTTTGGTTGGGATTTTTGGTTTTGTTTGTTTGGTTTTGTTTGTTTGTTTGATTTTGTTTTGTTTTTAATAGAACCAAGATCTTATGCTGCAGGCCTTACCTCAAAGGTAAGGCTGGACTTTGTAAGTGAGTAATAAAACCAATACCTCCTACCCAATGTGGTTCTCCTCCCACCCATTCCTTAGTTATGCATTCCAATGTTCTTTTATCAGCACTGGTACTCATCTGATTCTGCCCCACATGGAGATGGTGTCATGACTCAGAATGAAAAAAAAAACCCAAATTACATTTTTTTAAAATCAAATCTGATTCTTTAAGTACTTGGATCAGTCTCATCTTCAACTCAGGTGCATTCCATCAGCCGGAGCAGGACAGAGGCGCTTCAGCCAGAGCTGCCTTTTAGTCTGGAACATCTTAGGTTACCTAACAGTGCAGTGAGAGCATGCAGCCCCCACATACTTCTCCCAGCTCCAAGCACTCTTGGATATCTTAAATTTCTCAACTACACCACAGATTTATAGAGATACAGGTTTAACAGGGAGGCACTTGGACCTTGCCCATCTCCATTCAGGTTCAGTGAGACATAAAACACCACTCCCCCAAGCAGAACTAGCTCTATTCAGAAGGAGAGAGTTTACTAATACAAAGGGCAGTTTACAGGGACATGAGTGTGCAGGAGACATGTATGCCAGCATGTCTATATTAATAAACCACACCAAAAGATGACAAAAAGTATTTCAGCTGCACTCATTTATCTTGCTAAACATCAGGCAAGCATTTAGATGGATGGTTTCCCTCTTCTGGAGCACTAACAATTATCTTTAAGACATTGAAAGGAAAATCTCTAAGACTACCATAAAAATATATGTGCAATCAATCAGCAGTCCTGTCCTTTCCTCGTTCTGTTCAAGCAGCATTCGGTTCCCACTCTCTTATGAAGCCTCCTGTCTCCATTCAATATCAACTCTCACCTGCTTCCTCCAGATACAATCTTCCTCCCCACTTACCAACAGGTTTAGACTTTCCAAATAGCCTCTCTTAGCAAATGTCTGTGCTCTTAACCCCCTTCCATAAACTTCTGATCCAAATCACAGTCACAGGTCTTAGCTTAACCGTACCTATTCCTCAAATGCTCTATCTCTCCATCACAATGTTTCTCAACACCTTCTTGACCACTCAGGCTCTCTCCACACCCTTCTCATACCCTCCACAGGTATCTATCCCTCTGACCACACATTTTGCACAAACTCTTTGCCTTCACAGGTCTCAAACCCTTGCCTATTCTAATCCCTCATTCCCTAGGATATTATGCCAAAATTGAATCCCACCCTCTTGAAAGCTGCTGCCCTGTTGTGAGTAACATCCTTGATGTTAAAACTGGGTAATTGCTTTTCCATGCTGCTTGTACTCTCTGGCTCAGGCATCATTGGAGAGCGCAGAAAAAACAACAAAACCAAAAAGAACTTGTTCCAGATGTAGACCTAACACAGAGTTTAAGCCCAAGTGTGTGCAGTGCTGGAGGAATCTTTGAATAAAGCTGTCAAAAACCTTACTTCTGTGAGTATATCCAAATTCTCCTTTCCAAGATATATAAGACAGGCAAATGTAGTATGGCACTAGGAATGGAAAAAGCCACATAACTACAAATATCTACGCTTTCAGAGAATCTCAAGAAAAAGGCTTGTAGTATTTTAACAAGGGAAAGTAACAGTCTTCACAATTCTTTTTTACAAAAAGACTTAATAGCTTGTTCTTGAACTTTCCAGAAAAAAGTCAGCCTGAGTGACTGGGAACAAAATGTTAACCTCTATTATAGCAAGGTCTGAAAAAGTCACAACAGAAAACAAAGTTTATGAATGCATGCAGACAATCAGAACTGAATGGGTTAAAGAGGTTTCAGGTATTATCATCCCTTTGTTTGGAGATGATATGTGGCCATATATCCTGTGATTCCATTAACTAATTCTCTGATGGCTCTTAGTCTAATACAATAACACTCACATAGGCAAACTTAAGTTAAACTGCCTGTAATGGGGAGTGGACTAGAGAACCTTAAAGGTCCCCTCCAACCCAAACCATCCTATGACTCTGCTGATGGTTTAAGCAAGTATGGTTTCTCCCAGACCCATATATGCTCAGTTCAAACAGCTCTCCAACCTGAAAGCCACCACTCCAGTCTAGAAAAGATATTTTTATCGGGAAATGTGTTAATATAAGCCTCTGTCATGGAAAGTGACAAGAAACCTGTATAATATTTGATATAAAAAACTCACCCTACACCAATGCTCTTTCTCAGGTGAATGAACAGATAAGTCAACAACATACCATGTGGACACAGGAAAAAGGTGCAGAAAAAATAAAATTTGCCCATTTATGTTTAAACCCTAGACTTTTTAAAAGCTCTAATGACCTGATTTCATCGACTTAGCAAGGAGAGATAGAATTAGCCTTGAACTATGGCATAAAAACAAAGTTCAGAAACATGGAACTTAATGCCACTAATAACAGTCCAAATATAGAGGCTTCTTGAGGAAAAAAAAAAAGTAAAGAGAAATAACATTATTAACTTGAATGCAGAAATACACAGCCCTCCAATAACATGTGCCAACTTAAATAGAAGACTTTCTTGTTGTAAGATCCTCATTTTGTTCAGAAATGCCATCCAACCTAGAAACATGGGAAAGAATACATGCATGCTATCTTGAAACTTCATTGCTCAGTACTCTTCTCAGATGGTAACTTTTTAGGCCACAATTACAATCAACCTTATTGAATACTGCAATTTTGGAAATTGGCCCCTAACACTGAGGAACTGCCACTTAAATTTAGCAGACCTATGACAGATTAAACACATTATATAAGTAGAGCATGACACTTCATCCACAAACAGGCATTTTTATCTCACAGTTCATACCTGTACAAAAAAAAAATGACAAACAAGTGACACGTTCTTTAAATGAGAAAACAAGCAAGCTAAGACTGAAAGTATGCTGTTTTATAAAGTGATAGCAACTATTCTAAGAACATTTTTTTCTGCATGTCACTATCCGTTTTTCCTTACCATATATTCCATATTGGAAGCTGGTGGATACACCTGACCCCGTAATTTATTATGGAGATCCAAGATACTTTGCATATCACTGTCTGTGATAGCCCTTTTCCCTCTCTGCTTGGCGATCCACCACTCACCATCTTCATCCATGTACTTTTCCAAAAGTTCCTCTAAGAGCGTGGCATTGGGAAGAACCATTGCAGAAACTGCTTGAGCTATGAATAGCAAGGTAGTTACTCTGAGCCATTCCTGTACTACATACTTCATGATGAATGATCTCAAAATGCTCAGGAGTTAGCTCCAACACAAAGTCTTTCTTCCAGGTTTGCTGGCTGTAAATGCATAAGAGAGAGTAATGTAATTTGTAGACTGAAGGACTGGCATGCATGGACTTATTAAGCAACAAAATCTCGAGTTCATACAGATTTTGTAACTGTTCTTCTAGGGGGAGAAAGCAGGATGCTGCATTTTTTACTCTAAAAGTGCACACTGTTGATTTGGGAAGATAGCTTATCTTCAGCCTTATGAACTTCTGTTTGTCCAAGTGGTTCTATATATTACATTGGCATGCACATTTCAGTGCCTGCATGCAAAAAGCATGCTTTTCATATCTACTTAAAAGGAGCCAGACATCAATGAAGATTAGACTGTAGATAAGGTCTTCCAGTATTGGAACTTAACAAAAGGTTAAAGGCTTGCAGTCACTGCCAAAGTGTAAACTGAAATCCACAACGAACTTAATACAAAGTGTCCCCTCTTAGTGCATTTCAAAATGTGACCTTGATTAAAGCTTTTGTTTTACGATTTCCAAAACCCTGATGAAACTAAAGGTATTCAACTCGGACAAGAAGAAGGGGGAGACGGCGTTTTTCTAGTCACCAAGCAATGGAAAGCACTGAAAACTCGCACAAAAAGTAGCACCACTTCCAAGAATGCGATATTCTAACAACACCTACTACACGACTGAGTGCTTTAGGCAGGAAAGCCGAGGTCGCTCCTTCCCCCTGGGCGAGCACGCGCGAATCCCGCCACACCGGACCCAGCGGCCGGGAGGGAAACACAAAGAGGCGCCCGGGCAGAGCCGAGCGCTCCCCAGCGCGCCGCCCGCGCCCGGCCCCGCTCTCCGTGGGGCAGCCGAGCCGGCCGGAGCGCCCCCGGCCGCCGGGCCTGCCGCCGCCGCGGGGAGGATGCTGCGGGGAGGATGCTGCCCCCCGCCAGTGTCCTTACCGCTCCGGCGGCGGCTGCCTGCTCTCTCCGCAGCCAGCTCCGCTCCGCCGCCCGCCTCCTCGCCACGCCCGCCTCGGGCCGGGGGCCGCGGGCACGGCCTCGCCCCGCCGGCTGCGCGGAGCAGCGCTGGGAGCGGCGCGGCGGGAGCGGACGTGTCCAGCAGCGGAGCCGCGGCGCGGGGCTGCCGCCGAGCTCAGCCGCCGCCGCAGCCTCCCCCGCCCGCCTCCGGGTCGCCACCACCGCCCCGAGTTGCTCCACGCTTCTCCGCACGGCTCCCGCCCCGCCGGGCATTTATCGCAGGCGGCGGTGACGTGCGGCGGACACCCCTCCCCGGCATCCCGCGGGGCGGGACGGCCGCGCTCCGGGCACCGCGCCCGCCCCTGGCCCCGGCCCCCGCACCCTCGCCCCGGCACCGGCATCGGCACCCGGGGGCGGCGGAACCCGCATCAGCTCCCTGGAGTCCGGCGGGCAGCACCGCAGCCTCAAGCTGAAGCTGGCCGCGGTCCTGCAAAAGCGATCGCCCGGAAAAGTCGAGGGGGGCCCGTCCCCAACCGCCTCCATCCTTGGCAGCAGGCAAGAGGATGCTAAGCCGGCCTGCTCCTGCTGAGACACAGGAAAGAGTAAAGGCTGCGAGCTCCGCAAAAGTCCAGAACATGTCAATATGGTTGGAGGAATATGGACAGGAATTTTATTGTGGATTCAAACCAGCCACATGAGACGAATTCTACTTTACGAAGTAGAATTCAAAAGTTTGTGAGTGCTCATTGCTGCGCCAAGCAAGAATAGGCATCAGATACATTCTTTTTGCTGTATCGGAGTCTTCTAGACTGAAATTTTTTGCGAGTTGGTGGGGCTGACATTTCATTTACTTAGTATAATTTGTTACATTGAGCTAACGGCCGGATTGACCAGCTTCCAGTCTTCACAGGACTGCTGTATCAGCTTCCAAAAGTTTTCTGTATTCTCATTTTCAGAAACTAAGAAGCTGAGGTTAAAATTCATCAGAATCCAGCTGGCTTCAGACCAGCTCTATAAATGCTTCCAAATTTCATGGGCCCAAGAGAAACAATGCCATGCAAGTAACACACTGCTGCTTCTTGTGCTCTCTCTTTCCTAGTTTTAGTTATAATTTCCCTAAGGACTTTGGAAGTAAGTGCAGGATGCTATACGTAGTCTTTTACTTACACACTTTTACTTTCACACTTACACACACATTCAAAAGTTCTTATGCTCCATATTGGTTGATCTCTATAACTTTTTTTCTTGCAATCCTGGAATTGGATTTCAGTGCTCAAGTATTGGGCACTAAACTTTTTTTAATTGCAAAACTGTGTGAGGTAAAACACCACTCTGCAGCTGCCTACACAGACTAGATGCGAGTTTTTTCATTGTTCATGCGCCAGGATAACTTATCCCTTGTCATTTTGGGTACAGAAGAATGAGTTGTACTTACAGAATGAGCCATGTACTTACTTACATACTTACATACTTCTGGCTGTGCAGAAGAGTTTAAAGGATCAGGAAGGAAACAAAATATTAGAAGCATTTGCTGGAGTCTATATGTCACATCTGGAATTTTTATTTTTTTTTAATATTCACATCACTTTTGTGTTGCTATATCTTGTTTCCATCCCTTTTAGTCCTCTGGAGGCCAAGATGTAGATTCTGTCCTGTGTACGGGCACAAGTGTTATTTCATTGTAAAGCAGCAGAATAGCTCTATTATTAGACTCAGTAATGCTTGCTCACAAGAAACTGAAAAACTTTGAGTGAGGATATTTATGGGCTTCACATCAACTGGAAATTGCAGTAATTACCCCTTTCCATTAGCACTGGATTCTTGCTGGGCTTCAAAGAGAACATAGATCAAATATTACTTATTGTCTTTGATTTTGAGTATTCATCATACTTTTCCTGAAAGCACTTGATAATATTTGGTCCTTGTCAAATAGAAGACATTGTTTTATGATGCAAGTTTCAGATTCATTAAAATAAATAGTAATGCAAAAAGAGGTCAGCCTCATTGAAATTGGTTTTTTTTCTTTTTGTTGGTTATCAATTAATTTTTCAGCAAATGAATAAACCATTTTCATTCCATGACTGGGCCCTTTGAGTTTGATTTATGGCTGTATGGTTTGTGGCCACATAAGAGTGTTATGATTTGGACAAACAATATTTTGACACATCCACTAATTTTTGTGTAATAATATAATTAAACATTGCTGGATCTCTTTTCTTAATCAGAATGGGAGTGGCCCTTTTCTCTTTTGTTTTTGTTTTTCTGGATTAGTTTAAACCTCTGCCACTGGATACATAATTGCCGCCCACAATATAAAATTATTATAATAAACAGTTAAGCACCATTATATCTCTTGAAACTAAAAGTAAGTATCCTCCCTTACCAAAGGCACATGCAGACAGTGCATGTGCAAACAGATGGACTGAGTAACTGTTTTCTGAATAGCTGTCACAGCAACAACAAAAATTGCAACCAAAAACCCACTTGAAAGAAAGTAGTAAGAGGTCACCAGGTACGTGCTGCACAAACACAGACAATGTGGCATTAAGAAAATCCTGGAAAGGAAGATTTTAGCCTGAACTTTGGCTAAAGGAGATTTAAAGTGTGAGGGGAAAAAAGTATCTTCTGCGGACTCAAGGAGCATCTTCCTGCATTTGATGAGAGCAAGTTCCAGCAGTCTTTGAAAATAAACAAGGGCATGAATAAAAGATACTTTACTTCACCACAATTTTCTTTCCAAATAGAAAGAATACATGGAACATGCAAATATGGATAACTGGGCTAAAAAAGTGGCACTGCCAATTAAGGAAGGCAAGGAAAGACTGTAATACATATAAAGAATATTTAACAAATCTGCTGAATTATAAGAGCTAGAATTTAATTTAAAACAGAAGGAAGAATCTGAATCCTGGCCTTTTTTCTGTTGATTTTAAGTATCTTTAGTTACTCCACCTCATGATATTCTGCTTGATGTTATAACATCACAGCACTGTATTGACTAAAATAGCCACTAAAAAGTCTGATCTAGTATGTTGCTGAGTGGTCTGAATTGATTTTGCTTTTGGTGGCTCTTGTTTAATCTGTTGGTTTTTTGGGGGTTTTTTTTCATGATTTTTCACAATATATAGAGCTAGAGAAGGTAAATATATCCATGAGAAAGTTGCTGACTAAAATGGATGAACTCTGCTCAAAGCCTTGCTTTAATCTTTTGCCCAAACTGTACAAAATTGTTTTGTTGTTTTTGTGGGGGTTTTTTTTGTTTGTTTGTTTTGTTGTTGTTTTATTTTCAGCTCAGATTAAAAAAAAAGCAAAAGACTTCTGAAGAGGACAACAAATAGAGTGAAGATGGGTGTCAGTATCCCTTCTCTTCTGGGTGTGGTTACAACACTGTGCAAGATTATTCCAGTGCTGCAAAATCTTTTGATAGATTGATTATTTCAGCCACAAATATGTATCATTGTTGAGGACTTTGTGAACTGACTTCTCCTTGGGAAGGACAGCTTTATTGGTAATTCAGAGACAGAACTCGGGTGGAAAAAAACACGCACAAACACACAAACACACACACACAGAAGGAAAAAACAACCAACCAAACAAAAAAACCCCACAACAAAACAATGAGGAAATGAGAAATAGCATTCCTTTGGCTAGATTTACCAGAAAAAAGAAAGATTAATTAAGATCCTGTACCACCTATCAGCAGTTGTCCAAGTGCATTGCTCCCTGGTAAATTGCATTTACCAGGGAGCATTTCCATGCATTTTCCTGTAACTTCCATACCTTTTCCTTCCGGTATTACTGTACATTCCCTAGTGAAGTTTGTGCTCCATGATGTTCATTTAAGTGTTGGTCATCTTTAGACATTGAGGCATCATAGAGAAAATTTTGTATCCACTGCTTTTGGTGGTATACCAGCAGAGTTCCCAAAGATCATCTTTACCATCCATCTCTCAGAACAATACTTAAAAGAACAGCATCTAACAGATACTTGTAGCACATCACAGTCCTGGCCTTCAGGAAAAGTAGCCATATCTGGTATAATGTACTATCCATTGCTAAGATAAAGAGCAAGATTGGCAGAAATGTCTTTGTGCACCACCCTCACCAGCTATTTCACAGAAGCAACTGAAAAAGTAATCATAAAAATCTGTAAAATTAAAAAGTCAAATATCAGTTGCTACATAAAGATATATATAGCAATATAGATTGCTATATAAAGATATATAAATCTATGAAATAGTCATACAATGATTCCTAGAATAATTAGTTGAACATAAGTTTTTATACTTTTTATGAATAGATGGAATTAGGCTTTTACTTTTTTGTTACTAGTTTAAATAATTTCGCTTAAAAATTTTAATGCAGTGATTGCATGAGGACAGAACTATTATTTTATATCATTGTATTACTTTGAAAAAGGCATTCTTATGTATTTTCAGGGATTGGAAGCAATTATTTCTTCTAAGGGGAGCTTCTACTCTGCTTCTAATTGGGACTAAGAACTGTTTATTTTTTTAGTTTGATTTTGTCTAAGATCAACAATGAACAAAAGTTATCATCAATTAACATTCTTCAACTGGTATGAAATCCAATAAAGATTTTAACCAATGGGGAAATGTCAGAGCTGCAGGCCACTGGGGAGCTGGTGTGAGTGGAAGGCCGGACATCATTAAAAAGAAAAATGTCATGATTTAAATTACTCTGAAGATACATTTTAAAAGATACAGGAAATTGTTCTGATTTCTGAGCTGTAGTTTATTATAAAACCGGTTAATTTACTCGACTTGCCTCTTAAGTGCATCAAGATCAAAAAGTATTTTGTTTACCAAACAAAAAGCTCTTGAAATAAAGAACAATTGGCCTCCTTCGAAACAGTCTCTGACATTAGATTTTAGTACGCAGAATCATTATTTCAATATTGCTGTTCCTAAAATGAAACAAAAGACGCATACTGCCTTTTCCTTTACACAGTATCACAAGAGATAATCAGCCAGCATCTGAAGGAGTAGGTTTCAATTTCCACCCCTCTCTAAAAGAATTTGAGCCTGATTGTCCATGATTAATTTCCCCAACCTGTACATTAGAGCGAGTCAGAACAACATTCTCTCTGTCACTTCTATTTCACACAATAATCAAGTATACTTTGAGCCAGAAGGATGTGTACTAACACTTCTATAACCCAGTGATGAGGGCACTTCTCGTAAAATGAAGTCACACAGAAAACCAATATTTACATTTAATCTATATGAAATAAAGAACTAATTGTGGCAGGTTTATGGTACCACATATATTCTTATTGATGTAGTCTCACATTTATGCTCACTCTCAAGCTCACCACCATATGCTTTTTTTGTTTTGGGGGAATAGGGTACTTATGAACATGTTGTATTTTCTGCCTAGAGAGATATACCCAGACAGTTCCAATAAATTCAAGCCTTAAGCACAGAAACACTTTGTTCTAAATCCCGTTGCCACTGATTGATTTGGAATACAACTGAGAACTTTGTTGGAGGTTATTGTCTCCAGCTATTTGTGCTGTAAAATTAACTGAATTAAGTGTTGCTCTTGTGCACAGTGTTGCTGTAGAGACAAGACTTGAGCATTTTGCCCAAAACTAATTTGTACTTCAAGAGAGAAGTTTTGTCAGGATAAGTTTGGAACAAAACCTAATATCAGATTTCATTATTTTTCTTATATTTTATATTAAATGTGAAGGGAGCTATAGCTCAACCCAGTGAACAGTTCTGCAAGAGCAGCTTGCCAGGAAGAGACGTGGCCTCTTTGGGGAGACTTCCAGCATGACCTGTACAGTTCAAATTGTGCACAGGTATGGCACACACAACCTGCAAGTATCAGCCTCACACATGTTACTCATGGTAATGTAACACCTCACAGGAGTAACACCTCATCTCTACTCCATGTTCAAAATGGTTGGGAATACTGGAGGAGAAATAACTGGTGATCTTTACTGTGTGGGAAAAAAGATACAGGCTCTGTGCTGAGCTGCTTTGGCCACTGAACAAACTAGAGGTCCCCACTGACAGTGAAGAAGATGCTGTGGGTCTCTAGAAGCCACCATCTTAGGATTTCAAATATTATTTTGCTAGAAAATTCCAGGCTGACCTTTACTGTGTGACTGCATGTGAATTTTGCATTTTGCTATCTGGAAGGAAGGTGAAGATGCATTGGTGTCAGACTTGACGTCCTATTTTTTTTTGTGTGTGCTTTGTCCTTCACGGTAGCAGTAAGGCATATGGTTACAAACAATAACTTCATGTGAATTTGTCAGATTTCAGCAGCTCTATCACCCTGTCTCTGGCAGAAGGAGAAATTACACAGCACTGGAAGGACCAGCACTGTGGGATAGCTTGAACTGATATCAGCACTCCAAACCCTGCAGGTTCCGAGCTCTTGTAAGTGAGCTGGGAGAGATGCATGGGTGAGGTGATGAGAAGTTTAGGAAATAGCACTGCCCAGCTGCAGAGCTAGAAACGGTGCAAGGCAGAAATTCTTGGGTCTGTCTTGTCCCTGTTATGTACATACTTATAGAATCATGGAATCATTGGTTGGGGAGGATCCTTAAGACCATTGAGCCAACTGTTAACGTTGCACTGCCAAGTCCACCACTAGAACATGTACCTAAGTGTCATTTGTTTGGTTTTTAAATCAAACACATATGGAAAAGGACCTGGGGAACTACTTCTACATGGGCTGCTCTTTACTTGCAGTTTCCTGCAGCATAATCAGAGGATTTCAGATGTCTTGACTAGTCAGGAGTAATCTTTCTCTAAAGAACTCATTTTAACCCTGGGAGAGACTCGGCCATGTCTGTGCCCATATCTTGGATTCATCTTCATCATCCTGGTTCTTAAAATCTGTGTGCCATGGTGAGGATAGGAAGTGGAGAAGAGCCAGCCTACTTGCTTAGGTCAAACTTTACACAACTGAAAGAGAACAACAAACTAGGCTGACAGTGACACCAGCAGAGGCTCTTCATGTGAGAAACTTGTTCAGGTGCAGAACATATACAGAATTCATAATACAGAATCATCTGCATTAGCACCTGTAACATCTCACACCATCCAGGCCACCCTAGTAAGTGTCTGTTTGGCAGCAACCTTCTAGAGATCTCATACATCCCGTAGACCTCTGTAGGTGCAGATATTCATCATCAGATCAGGCAGTAAAAACCAGTGTGATTTACAAGTCTCAAGCCTTGCTTGGTCTTGATCACATGTATTTTCAATGTGGGCAAAATCAGTAAGAATATTTAATTCTGATTTTATGTTAGCATGAATAAGCGTGCTAATTCTACTATTACGGGTTGGTAGTAATCCTTTTTTTTTTTATATATACATATAAAGCACTCACACCCTGCTGTGCAAAACAGGGGCATTATAAATTATACCAGTATGGGCAGTTATGGTCAACTTATTAAGAATTAATTTATGTCATCCTACATATCACCTCAGTTTTCAATACCAACTCATTCTAAATGATAAAATATCAACACAATATTTACAACAAAGAATTTAATATTATTAATCTTTGTTATTATTGTATTCCCTGTAAATTTCCAGATAAGTATAATTAAATATAAGTTACCAGAAGCTCATGAAAGGAAGGAATGGTTTAAAAATTAATTCATAAGGAAGTTTTAATTAGAATTATGAAGGACAATGAAAGCAATGAACTTTGTCAGTAGGAATATGGCTCTTTCATAAAGGAATATGGCTCTTTCAAAGCAGATCTTTGAAGAAGGTGGTCATTAGCATATTTCTATATTTTGCCCGGGAGCACTTCAGCCAGACTTATTCAAGTTTCATTAATATTTTAAAATTTGTGGCAAAAAATGTAACTTTAATTATGGGGTTGGATTATTTGAAAATTAAAATACTGCCTTCAGCTGTACTAAAAGAGCACTCAAAAGAGACCTTGTGAGAATCTTATTTCTCCTTAAATCCCACAAGATGGAATCAATTTCTATTTTAATTAATAGCTTATTTGCCAGTCATTTACAATTCAGTGCGTAGCGTTGACTGTTAGCACCTCTAAATACTCATTCCTCATGCTGGGAAAATTATTTTCTGGCATCAGGAAAAAGTGTCTGCTGCAGTGTCTTTTTTGAGGCAATGATGGCGTTGGGAATTGATCCATGCAACACATTTGGATGTCTCAAGGAGATACAGATATGAACATGGAAGACTGAAACCATTGCAAGGATACCATGATGTGGATGGGCTGCCACCCTCAGCAGCAGCAGCTGCAGCTTTCAGCTCAGTGCCTCCAGTGCAGGTGGCACAGGAAGAACCATTCTTCCCTCATTTCTCCTTTAAACTAAACAGTGTCAAATGTTAATAGAAGTAAATTAGCCAGTTCTTCGCTCTACTTCCTTCTGTCCCAGTCCCACACTTCCCCCTCCCTCCACATGTTGGCTGTGTCTTCCACCTACAAGCAACCAGACTCTGAACTCTCAGAGCAAGACTCTTTATTTTATGCTTCTTCAACTTTGTTACTGCATTTCCTTACCTGACTGATATTGGGAAATCTGACTACTCCTCAGGAGCAATGTCTTTACAATTCCTTAACTTCCTACCTCACCATTCAGAATAACTGTGCAGTTATTTCCAAATGGATATGTCATTTATTTACCACCTTTTTTGCCTGTATAGCAAGTCTGTGCATTAAAAAATCCTACATTCAGAAACAGTATGGGCCTGGGTATTTTTCAGGCGGCTGAAAAATATAAAGGGATGTTTATTAGAGAGCTGCTTTTCCCTAGGAATCTCCCATTTCATCAGTCTTCCATATTTTGATGTTCTGCATCCCATAATCCAAACTTCCTCTTTCCTCAAACCCACTGTTAAAACAGAGCACCACAGCCAAGGGTTGGGGAAAATGCTGCATCCACAGCTGCTGCAGTGGAAGGCAAATTCACACAGCTACTGCTACAGCAACAAGAGGGTATGTGAGGATTTGAGCTGCTTCTTTGAAGGAATAGAACCTTTAAAAGAGTGCAGGATATACACATCAAAATACTGACCTGTTTATGTTATAAAACATAATTAGTTGCTTACAGAATGTGGGGCCCCAGCAGAGGAAGTTCAAGCAAGCAGTGTAGTACAAGCTTTGCAAAGAAGCTTTCAGGTTTGCAAAGTCTATTGGCGCTCTCCAAAACGGCGTCGCCAACGTCAGCCCGGTAGGTGCCACTGCAAACACCACCAGGGTAAACACTGAAAGGTCAGCTCCCCTTTTGTGCCAGTTGTGTGTGCCTGTTCTTCAGCCTTTTTGCTCCAAACAGACCGATATCTGTATGTGTGCAAGTATTAAAACATACATTCTTACACTGGTGCCAGTGTCTGTTTTTCTTAAAGAAGCAGTATTCATATGTGCAAACAAGACTGTTACAGAGGGTATGGACTGCAATATTTACACACCACAGATCCTTCTTGCTTTGAAAAAAGGGGAAAAGGGACAGGTCTTTCCTGATGAGGAGAGTTTTGGGATCTTGGCATCTTTGCAGTAGTACCTGACCAATCTGAGGAAAAACTTTGTGAGCCATGTGGTCTTCTGCAAATGATCCTCCAAGGGTGCTATAAAATTCAGTGCAGCCAAGTGGAAGCAACCTGACAACATTTACTTGGAGCCTGTTTCCTTTGGGAAAGAAATTTGATGTGGCTTTATTTTAATTAGTTTGTACCATTTGAGAGAGGAGGTGTGAAATGTTCAAACTGTGGCAGGACTCATGGTGTGGGTCTTGCAGGAGACAGGGATTTGAAACATCATCCTTTTTCACGTCATCCTTTTGGCACACATCAAAGAGGATGCTGAGGTGTCTGTGGCTGTCGCAGTATGATTGTGCTATGGAGATGTGTACCTGGAAATGTCATGGAGTGGGACATTTGGGCTGCTTGGGAAAGATATCACCGTCTGCTGCTGTTATCACCAGATGTACAACTTCCCCACATGTGACAGCATGGCTAAAGGGGGAAAGTTTGATTTCTTCATTTCTTCTGTGCAAATCACATTGACTCAGTAATGGAGGGAAAAAAGGAGCTATCCCTCGCATATTGTTGATAGTCTGTATGTCCTTTGCAGTTAGAAAATCAAAATGCTGCTGTGTTTGTGTCCTTTAGTATTGTTTGTCAGCCTCGTAATAGAATAGCACACAATTTCTGGTCTCTGGCCTGTTATTAGGAAAGTGACATTTTAATACTTGGGGGTTTGTACTATATTCTGCAAGAGGTGTACAGCAGTTTGGTTTGGGATGTGCTTTTTTTAAGTCTCATCATAACACTTTGAAAAATAGCAAAACTGGTAAAATGCTGCCACTTATGTGCAAAGTTGTCAGGGTGCATATTAAGAAGGTTTTCTTAAAAGGTGCTTATGCCTGGGGTAAATACTTCTCAGAAAATTCTCAGAAGTTTTTCTGGAAGATTGTGAAAACTGATCCTAGTGGTTTTGGTGAAAACTTGTGGATGACATTTTTTTATGTATTGTGGCCTTTTTCTCCTAAATATTTCCTCTCACGTGAATTTACAATGGAATTACTATGTATGAATGATAGTGTATCATGTACTCAAAATATTACTATCATAATAAAAAGCCACACAGCATTAATGTGGTGACCCACCTGCCTCTGGGCAGATTTTAACTCTACGTGTTTTCTCACCTCAGCCACGTTTCCCTCCACAATCACTTCCTGATATTAGGACCACCCACTCATTCACATATGATAAGGTTTTGAAAAATGACCTGTCAGCAAGACTCAACATCTATACTTAACTAATCATGATAAAAATAACTGAAATTTTTAAGGTTCCCAAAATACAGTTTGGAAAAAATGTTCTGAGGGAGCTATATAATGCATTATTTCCAGATGTATAACAAATATCATGCTTCTTTAAAAAATGCTAAGAAAGCAGTTTCTTCCAACATTTAAGACAGTTTAAGGTACAAAGGCATGTAAAGTAAACAGCATTAAGTGAAGAAAGAAATTTTGGAATGGTAACGTCTATAGGGATTTCTGTAAGGAAACTAATGCCCAAAGTCCTCCTAATTATATAGCTCATAATAAGTAGCTTTAATTATAATGTCTATATTTTCATGTGTAGAAGAGTTGTTTAAAATATCATAGTGAAAATATTTCTATTATATTTCACATTTCCCACAACCAACTCCTTATTCAACTTTCATACCCTTCCAGGCTGCTGCTCTCAGTACAGTGCCTTTGTCAGTTCATAGAGATACCTCCATGCCTGCACACAGCCTTTTCTTCTGCATGAGGTGCTACTCCCAAATCTCTTTGGGAAGCCTTGATTCCTTCTTAGACTGCAGGTATTCTTCAAACCGTGCTTTGGACCTCTGGTGGTTCAGCATTTTCCCTAATCTCACAGTACATCTGGTGACACAAGCCGAGGCAAGCTGCACACTGCCTCCTGCAACTGCATCTCCTAGGAAGTGGAAAGTATCAAGTTGTCCTGGAGAACCTTTGAGACAGCCAGCTGCCAGTTCAGATCTTGTGGACAGCCATCTATCCTTGACAGAGCCTAAAATAAGTCTAACCAGGGCTGATACATTTTGAAGCCTTTCCAGAGGGCTTGTGTAAATAACTCATGAACAATTACGTACCATCTGTTGAATACAAAGAACCCACTAAGTTTTACTGGAATGTATTGATTGTTCTGTGTATGCAGCATTTTATACTATACCCTATACTTTGTGCACTTACAACCATCTTTGTTCACATTCCATATTTTTCTCCAGTTAGCCCTTTTAAAATATTTCCCACTCTTTGCTCACCACAATATTGTTCCAGCCAGTTCTTGCCTGCTAGAATGAATTTTCTCAGTCTTTTTCATTCCACATTTAGTTTTACAAGGCTGAACTCTTCCCTGTCACCTTTCTTATGTTCACTGTCTTCTTCTTTTCATTCTTGGAACAGAGCAGACATCTGTTTCTTTGTCTCTGTTCCTTCAACTCCTCAACAGTTGTTTTCCCTTTCCTTGACTTCATTTTTTCATCTTCTCTCCATCTGTCTTTTCCTCTTACTCCACCAGCCTGACATGGTAGGTCAGGCTACACCATTGGATGAGACCCAGGAAAATCTGTCTTCTCTTGCTATAAATGCCAAGTATAGCAAAGACAGAAGACATCTGGGTCCTGTTGCACAGATCAGATTTTCAGAAAAAGTTTGATTATTAAATGGCAAGTGCCTGTATTTTCTTTTTTTTCAATGTCTGCTTTTATCTTTACCCTTCAAGTAGCAATACTGTGCAATATCAATTTAATATCACTGCTACAAAATAGTTAATAGAGCAGAAGTAAAAGCTGCATAGCATGTAGGGAGGGTATGGAGCTGAACCAGCAACTGGGGTGAAACAGCTCTCCTTGGATGAACTAGGTTCATCATAATCTAATTGTTAGACTAACACACATCCCAAATGACCTGTCTTGGAGGTACAACCCCATTTCACTGAGCACGTACTCTGTCTTTTATTGACTATCATTTTAAGAGTGAAGCAAGAGGATTTTACACCCATCACTAACAAAGGTATGCACGACTAGAGCCACTCAACCTTCAACTAAACATAAAAAAATAGTATAAGAGTAAGTTAAGAATGGGGAGAAGTTAGGGAAGACTCCATTGTAACTTCTGGGAGCAGTTGATGGGCTGAACCTGTCTTCTCCCTCACTGGGATGCCTATTGGGTAAGAACCATATTCTATGCTTGCTAAATGATTACCTTGAGCTAACATTTATTGGTGATCAGAGCACGTCTTTGAATACATTTTTGCAGTCAGATATAATCACCTTTTCAAACCTTGTCAGATTTTAAAATTTTCTAACCTGTCACACTTTTCTGTTAACAGTGTGTATATAAATAAAGTGTGTTATTCCATGCACAGTGAGTGTTCATGGCAGTCACCAACAGTGGGGGAACACTCAGCAAAGAGTGGAGACCACGGGGGTGCCTCATATGCTGTGACCCTGAGCATATTAGTCAAACCACCCTCTGATCCACCAGCAGTGTGCCCTTAGTGGGGCACAGACAAACTGGTCAGCCACAAGGGTCTCAGCTTTCCTTGGATGCTCACAGACCAAACAAACAAAAAGTATTTTAGGAAAGCACCCCACCCTTTCATGTGACAGTCCCATCTCTTCAGTCTCTCACTTGGCTACAGGATATGATATGGATCCCAACTTCAATGTCCTTGATTGACTGACTGATTTCTTGATTAATTTATTAATTTATGGTTATTAAACATACTATGGAATATCAGTGATTCAAGAACTACAGCAAGCATTTAACTTCTCTGTAAGGAGCTGAAAAATGTGGTCTACCTTGGGTTTTCACATGTTTTCTCTTCATTGCCTGAAAGTATCTTCAGTGATCATACACAGAAAGTAACTAATATGCTTGGTATAATATTTCTACTGTTTTGAGTTCCAGGTACGCCATTTGATTGCAACCATTTCAAATCTGATTTGTCTTTGAAGAAAATCCCTAGATGTCTTACCAAGCTCTGAAAACATGATTGGTAAAAAAGAAATTCTTTGGTAAGTATTTCAATCCACTAAAAGAAACACAGATGTGGCCCAGGTAAATTGATGAGCTTATGAAAAAGAAGTTGATGAAAACAATCCATAAACCAAATAAAATTACATTATTTGTAAGCCAAGATCTCCTTGTGAGAAAAGTTATTTTGATGAACCTCATTGCTTTTTCCTATTAAAAGAAAATCTGTAATAACATTTTGTTAAAACAATAATCCTCCTTACTTAAAAGACTATCCTAGATCTCTGCAGATCTAGTTTCAGACAGATACTTGATTTTTGGGAATTAATTGGACTTACCAGAAAACTATTAATAGAATTTGGACTTACAGTTTGCCAATTTTTAAACGATTTAATGGAGAACCCTGATTTGCCTCGTCATCTTTTCATACCTATAACAAAAAATATCTTACTCCATGTCAGGGCTGTACTCTAGTTGGTAACTCTTTGTAGTTGAAAATAAGTGAAACACTTTTGTTTCTGTCTGTCTCTTTTCCCACCTCATTTGTATTTATTAGTTAGTGTTACTTCTCTGTCTTTTTATTCTGGCTTTCTGCCGTCTTTTATATGCCTTTTTAATTAAATCTTATTCTGTCCTTTCATTACTTATTAATGTTTTCACTGGCAAACATCATTTTCACTCTCCTCACACAGCAGAGGCAATTTATTTCAATAACCTTATTTAGACCTAGTTATCAGCAATAACACAAATAATCCATTTGTTAATTATGTGAATTGAAGTGACAATTTCAGAACACATATTCCTAACACAAGGTCAAATGGTCATACCTGAAATGTGGCTTCTGCTTCATTGGCAAATGTGCTGACTAATAATGTGACAGCATCTGATAGAAATTATTTACAACTTCTTGCCAGGAACACTTAAGTAGGTAGCTTAGTAAAGATGGTTTTCCTATATGTCCATTGTGAAGGAGACTTTAAACATCAAAGTTAGCCTTCTCATTTTGGCCAGCCCTCTGAAGCTGACACTGACTATCGGATCTCAGACTCCTAGACTAGGTGCCTGAAGTCAGGCAGTGCAAATAACCTCTTCTCAATGTCTCTGCAAATCACCAGATCTCGTTTAACAAAGTATTGACAAAGACATTTTAACTATATCTCTTCTTTTAGCCGTGTTCTCATGAAGTAGTTTTCTGGTGATACTTCCAAACTTCTGTTATCTGTAAACCTCAATCCACATTTTGTACTGACTGCTACATTTCTTGTAAATTTGCCTTCATGAGTTTGAAGAAAAGGCTCTGATTTTTTGTTCTTTGTCTTGGTTTCTTATCTTCTTTACCCTGCCAGTGGACTAATTCCTAGCGCTTTCACTCGTACCCTTATAAATAACAGTAGATTGTATTATCTAGACTGTATTATCTATCTTCCTTCAGAAAACATTTAACAAATAAAATGTGAAAGCACCTCTCTTTTGTATACTTCCTTTGGTTTTCTGATAGCTTCTGTATGCAGTGAGCAATTTAAGCAACATAATTTCTTATTTTTGGTATGGGCAAAGACATAGCTTACTTCTAGCTCTTAATTATGCCATGATGAAGAAGACTAAAAGTAAAAGATTACTTGGCTTCAGTCATGTGGCTCAGTTATGGCTAAAGGAAATCTTGGAGGGCTAACATCAGTCTGAAAGGAAGGAGAGCACACAAGATCATTTACAAGTAAGAATCTCTTGCTTTCAGAGAGGCTGCAACACAAGCCTGAGGGGGTCTTTGTGGAAGGCATAGACGCACTTCTGCCAAACAAACTGAGCTCAAGTGCCATCAGCAGCTTTACAGTTGTAATCTGAACCAAAACAGTCTGTGGAGTAAAGTATAAAAGTAGCTCATACCAGTGAGAAGTTGCTGAGCAGTAAGTGGATGGGTGTACAAAAGGAAATGATTTGGAAAACAAACTATTTCAGTGCTTGCACGAAGGGAAAGGTGAACTTTTTCAGAGAGGTTATTGGAGCTTTGAACGATCCTTTCCATCTGACTCAATGCTCTGTTTCAAGCTTCTCTTCTTCTGTAGCTTACTGGCTCTGGACTAATTATAGGTTAATACATTAAGGAGCAGTTACACAGAATTGCCTTCTGTGTACTGGATGTCACACACCAGCCTTTGGCTGCTATCCCCACCACAACATCAGGCTGCTTGTGTAAGTGGTGAAATAGACACACAGGACACTGAGGACAAACAGGCATCACCACAGCAGCCACAGCCCCACATTGGACAGCCACAAAACTAGCATTCATAAAATAGGGAACTATATACAAAAAGCTGCCTACGCTGAAAAAAAAAAAAAGACTTTTCAGATGGAGTTGTTAAATATAAGTGAGAGCACATTTTCACCCTGGTTCCACAGGAGTTAGTACTGATATCTCTGCAGCTAAAATACTGTGATGACATGACATTTTATGGCCTATAGAATCAGAGGACAGCCCCATTGACATCTGCTCAAAAACAGATGTAGAAAATGGAATATTGAGAAGACAAGTGGTATATAATTGCTGTGTCTGAGAAAAACAAAGTTTCCCAGAGAAGCAGCTGCACTTTGCTTATCGATTCTGTAGTGCTCTCACTTTCCCAGAGGTTCCTATGCATAAGACTGAGCCCACTGGGTCGTGTATCAGTTACAATTACATGAGCACAGGGTCCTCCAATTCCCTTGGCTGTGTATAATGTCAGGCATGCTTTAGCATCACATTGTCTCTTATCCTGAGGCACCGTCTCTGGGGCAGGATTACAGCGAGGTGACTGACCCATCCAGGCACCTCTGCACGGGATGTGCTATTGGGGATGAGAGAAGAACTGGAGATACAGTATCCAATGTAGAATGAATGTCATAGAAGATAAACATGAGAAGAAAATCAGACAGGTGTTTCTCACACCAAAAATCAGTGCTTTTCATTATTTCGTCCATTATCATGTGCTTTTCAAGAAGGCAATATACACATTTTTAAACATAGCCATTAATTTTTCATTGTAACTTTTTCTCATGCCCAAAACATGTTGTATAGTCATCATGTAAACAAATAAGATTTCTTACTGCCTTTTTCTCTCTCTAACATATATATATATCTCCATGTAGAGAATTTCTGACAAAGAATAGAGGAATAAGCCTTTGAGAAAAAGCCTACTAAATTGATACACGTTTTGAGCCTTATTTCTAGTCTTCTGTTTTAATTTGTGGTTACAAAAATTATTTCATGCTAAGAACATTTTCCTATATTATTTTGGTGTTTTGGTTACTTAGTCTGTAAATATACAAGGCATTTAACCTGAGCTTTGAGAGTTGTGTGGGTGTGATGGGAATATGGAGGGTAGTGAAGTAGAAATACATATACAGAAGTGACATTTTACTTGTGTACATCAGCATCTATAACCAAGAAAACACAAAGTACAGCGTTAAACTTCTGGATTTTGCAAGAAGAAAATGTATTGCACCAAAATAGTATTTCTATTTATTAATTTCTTGATAAAACTGCAAATGCAAATACAGAATTACATCAGTTTTGAAAGGACTTTAAATGTTCCTTAAGCAGAACTATTGAGCAATAGATTTACTGTTGTTTAACCAAATTTTCTTAGTTGCTGATACAGCTAAGACTTTTAAGCTTAGTTCAAACTAGCTATTTTTAATATTTTCTTGCTTTGATAAAGACATATCTCTCTCTGATTTATATTTTTTTTTCTCAACCTGTACAGCATTCACTCAAGCTGAACTTATATATATATGTAGCTTCTTTATATTCCAAAGGAAATGGCACACTCCACGCTGGATAATCATCATCATCATCATCATCATCAAAAAAAAGCAAGAAAAAAGTTTAACACCTCCAGACAAGTGTTGTTATATGCTCAAAAAGTTGACGAATTCACAGAGGAAAATAATATAAAAAGAGATCAAACACAAATAAATACATCTCTTATGTCTGAGGAACCCCATGAGACACAGATGGCCAAAACCTGGGAAATTATATTGAGAAGTTTATACAGGTGCCTTGCTCTTTTGTTCCTCCTGAAGCACCCATGCTGGCTATTTAGAGAGAGGCAGTGATGAGGCAGATCTGTCTCTCTGTTCTTTATGTTCTGCATAGTATGCAATAAAGTTTAGATACCTAAGATTTCAGAGAAAAAAAAATAGAGAAAGTAATTGTCTCATAAAAATATAATGCAATGCTAATTTCTGAAAAGCACTCCAGGAATCGTACAACAAGGCAATGAGCCATATGGCACTCACTGTTTGAGATCAAAACCCACTCCCTGAAATGCTAAAAGCTAATCATGTCGATTATTTGCTGTTGGCTCTTGATGGTGATTTGGCATTTGACCAATGAGTAATTCACAGATCAGGAGGGAGGTTTGCTTCCTGATTAAATGGATGACAAACATTTTAAGCAGATGCTCAACATGAATGCAAACCAATAATAATGTACTTCCACAGTGACCTTTTGAAATGTATGGATAATTTCACAGATACTGCATAGCAGCCAAAATACTTGCTGGCAATAACTGATTAGATAACACAGATAAGGAGAAACAGTCATTCTAGTTTTATGTGTAAGGGTATACATATATCCCTTCCATTGTCAGGTCCTCATTAGGTCCTTCCCTCTCTGGAGTAGCCTGATAATGTTTGGCAAATCCCATGGGTATGAATGAGCTACTTTCACTATTTTCCCTGAGAAAAGACACCAGTTTTATAACATTTCCAGCTTGTCCTCCACAGACTACCATGGATTATATGCAAGCATTCTTAAAGAAATCATCCCTGAATGGAGATAGTTAATATATCTTACAGCAACAGCATTTTAGGGCTTGTCTTGCCTTGGGCAAGACTGTCCCTGGGATTTTGGTGTGGGTCATGAGTTTGTAGCAGAGAATTCAAACTGCATAATCTATTAATTCTTTCCTTGGGTTTTTTTAATTATTTTTTGTCCACATTAAATCTCAGAATTTTTCATGTAAATGATGTTTTTCTCCTACATAATCAGACCTGACTACATAATTTCTAAAATTCATTAAGGCCTTACTAAGCAAAAATGGGAATGATGCAGATTATATTATTTACTATGATCATTGTTACAGAAACTAAGATATGTGGGTAATTTGGCAATTCAGTGATATGTTAATGCTGGAAAAAAATTCAGGCTCAGTGATAGTGGAAGGGACAATTTCAAGTAATCAGAGGTGCTGATTACAGCCATTTAAATATAACATCCTAAAAAAATTTTCTCCAAAACTGAAAAATGGAAAGGATTTTTATGTGAAAGAATAAGCTCTGAAAAATAACCACTCACAGTAATCAATATTTTAGAAAGAGATTGGCTAAATGTGTATAAATTATTTCACAATGAAAGGGCATAGGAACATCTATTTTTTTAATTGTTGCATTTAAAAATAAGAAGAAGAACATGTTTACAGGCATAGTTTGACATCACTGACAAAAGGCAAACATGTAGGAAAGGAAAACTGTCAGTTAAAGAACATTCAAGTAAATGTAATATCACTTCCTTCTAGCACAGTCAAATTAATTCACAATGTATTCTAAATCTAAAACATTGTCTGAATCAGACAATGAAAAGAAATTTGGAAGACATTGGACTCCTACTTATTCTATGATTTTTAAAAAAATGGGACATACATCAAGAAAAAATAAAGTTCCCACTGGGGAGGAAAACAAGATAAATAGATAGCAATAAAGTTATTACATAGAAACCAAGGAGAAAATTTTAAATTTAAAAAGGAATATTGTGATGAAGTATTAATGAGTTCAACCAAGAAAATTCAGAAAGTATTCCAAATAATTTATAGGAAAACAAAAGGAATAACAGTTCTATGGACAAGAGCATGATATGACATTAGCATGAGCCAGTGTGCCCTTGTGGCCAGAAAGGCCAACGATGCCCTGGGCTGAATTAGGAGGAGTGTTGCCAGCAGGTGGAGGAAGGTGATCCTGCCCCTCTCTCTGCTTGGCCCTGGTGCAGCCACAGCTGGAGTGATGGGTCCAGTTCTGGGCCCCTGGCACAAGAGAAACACAGATCCAGTGCAGAGAATCCAGTGAAGAGTCACTAAGATCATTAAGGGACTGGAGCATCTCTCCCATGAGAAAATGCAGAAAGAGCTGGGACTGCTGAGCCTGGAGAAGAAAAGTCTCCAGGAGGACCTTTATTAATGTTTATAAATACCTGAAATGAAGGGGCAAAGAGGACAGATCCAGGCTCTTTTTGGTGGTGCCCATGAGCAAAGAAAATGAGCACAAACAGAGCACAGGTGGTTCCCTCTGAGCAAGAGGAAACATCTTTTCACTGTGAGTATGACTGAGCACTGGAACAAGCTGTCGAGGGAGGTTATGGAGCCTTCCTTCTTAGAGATATGCAAAAGCCTCCTGGACATGGTCCTGAGCCACTGTCTCTCGGTGGCTCTGCTTGCAGAAGGGGGGTTGTATCAGGTTCCTTCCATCCTGAGATATTTTGGGATTTTGAGTAAGAAAAGGAGTTGGAATCATGAAGTAGGAGGTATCACCAAGCAGGAAGTATTGTCCACATGAGCACTTGGACAATGGGACTTCTGGCATCAAGAGGGGAAATTATGATAAAAAGATCTTTAAAAGAGGTAGTATGCATTTGGAAGACACTTACATGAACTCACTCTTAGGTTTAGTTCACAGCTGAAGGAAGGAAGATCAGATGAATGGAGGTACCTAAAAGTGAGAAACAGCTGGGGAATACGTGTCCTAAAAATTAATAACAAGAGCAATGCATTTACTGAGAGTATATTATATTTACACAGCCAGAAAAAAATTAAGCCAAAAATTAAAAACAAAAACTTGAAATATTTACATAACAATAAGCTCTAGCAATAAATATTGCACTCAAAATAATCACACATGAGATGAAACTAAATACAATAGAAATAGCATAGACCTATGTGGCATATTTGCCTAAATGCCTCATCCTATGTAATGTAGAGGGCTTCTCATTTGCAATTTCTGCAGCTGCCTTTTGACTTCCAGCTCTGCAGTGGCCCAGGTTGCCCTGGCTAGTATTTCCAGACCTTCTCTGACAGTAATTTTCCCTTGTTCTGGTTCAGTTGCACCTGCAATCTTTCACCTGCAGATTTCCTAGCTATTGTTAGTGCAGGCTGCAATGGGAAGGCACCCTGCAAATGCACCTCAACATCCTTCATGCATCAAATGGACTCTTGTGATGCTCAGGAAGGTCTGCCCAAACATAACCATCAGGAATGCTGCTGATGACTTGCCCCCATGTGGGACTCTGCTGGACTGAGAAGCAAAGGAAACTGGTGAGAAGTCCCAGAGATCTTGTGTTTGTCTGTGAAGGCTTGCAAGGATCTTGTAGAGAAGCAAAAGATTGAAGAATTGTGAAGTCTGAAAGGCGCATATTAAGATTAATCATATGGCAAGAGGTCAGTGAAGAGACCTCTGCCTAGAAAGCCAAGAAGTACTGAGATAAACTGAATATTTTTGAAAGTTAAACTAAGCCGTATCTTTAAGGAAAACAACAACAACAAAAAGTTAAAACAGATAACGGATTTCCTAGACCTGTATCTGTGTGGGAAAAGAGGTCAAGGAATAAAGAATCACTGTGCCATGCTGTGATGACTAGGAACAGTTTAAAGATAATCAAAATGTAGTCTCAGACTAGATTAATATTTTGCTTTCCTTCTCAGTAAGAATAATTATACTGAGCATAAGGGCAAAGACAGGATGGAAAATGGGAAATGAGAGCATGGAAACAAATAGGACTTCAACCAAAGTATAGTCAAACTTAAAGACAGCCTGCTGTGTTGCAGTGTGCTTTATGAGAAACCAGTATTTGAGCTGGATAAGCAAGAGATTAGAACAAAAGTTGAACGACCTTGAGGACCCAAGTATTACAGATGGGAAGGAATTCAAGACAGCGAAGTATAGGGTCATGCACTTAGAGACTAATAACAGGAATTTCTGCGACAAATTTGGGACCTAATCATCGAGAATCACAGAAGAGGAGGAAAAGTTGTGTATGCTCATCCATCACAGGAAATCTGGATGATGGGATGTGTTTGTGAAAAAGGCAGGGAGGGCTCTATCCACACGGAAGCAGTGAAAGAATAGTGCCTTGATATGAATCATTGGTAGGGCTCCACGTATAACAGCAGTCATCCATGTCTAGCAGGGTTTAGAATGGGACAAAGGCGCAGAAGGTCGTTAGGATGACCACAAGAATTAAATAGTTTTGTACAATAAGTGACAGCAACAGTATTTTTTAAACAAATCAAAGGTTGAAGTAGTCTGTCTAAAAATGTCTTTGGGGTGTTTTTTTCATTCAACATCAGGAAGACAATACAGCTGTTTAAATAAAGGACAGACGTGAAACAAGACAAAGTCATAAATTAACTAGGACAGTACTGACGCTTCAAATGAAAATAATGTTTTTAACCACAAACATGTAAGAATATAATAGATAATATAATAATAATAGAATATAATAGTAAAAGTTCTTGGGGCAAGGCTTAAATATTTTTAGTCAGACTTTCTGCAATTTATGAAAGGAATTATATGCACTTGCATTATTCTGGGCTTTTGTAGTCCATCATCTTGGAGGTTCCTTCAGTCTCTTTTAGGTAAGATCCAAGTAATCTAAACAGAGGGTAAAACTATTGTTTACCCTCATTGCCTTCTGTGAGAAATCACAGCTAATCATGGTATCAATGAAGTTCAGTCAAAACAGATCTGTGTGTACAAATATTTTGCAAATTCTGCTGCTTAATTATTTCTCAATAAGCTGTTGTAGGGATGAGGACAGCAGCACAATTTAAAGAGAAAGATTAAATGTAGCAAATGCCTCAAACTACAGCTGTGGATAATACCTGGACCTCTTTCCTTCAAAGCAGAGAGCTTTCTCTGACCTTTTAGAACAAGTGTATGTTGACAGTGTTGAACTAGGGCCCATAAAGGAAATGTATTAATATTAGAAGTAGTAAATGTATTAGAAGTAGTTTCATTAGCAAGCTGCTCAGATTTCAAAGGTACTGCCATAACTCTTTCTTCAACCCAAAGGTGTTTTAAGTAATTCCTCCATCTGTGTGTCTGTGTATCTATCAAAGGGATATTCTACTGTTCGGGTCGCCACATGCACAAGACTCTGGTAAATGCTGAGTGGCATCCTAAAGAAATTGTTCTTGACTGTGGGTAGATAGTAGCAGAGAGGGTATGGAGGATGAGGACCTTAAACAATCATGTGCATGCACATGCAACATGCACAAACATTTACACACACCCCAGACAGCACATATATCACCTGCCTGAACAGTTTGAGTGCTTGAAACATGTACTTTGTCTTTTTTTCACAGATAGTAATGAGTTATATAGCTCAGGACCAAGAAGAAAATATGGAAAAAAAAAAAAAAGCAACAAACAAAACCACACAGAACCAATAACAAAATATGTCTACTTCTTTCTTTTAACCCTTACAGAAAATAGACCTCCTCATCTATGACCCTATGGGACCCTTCCAATTTGAAAGATTATACAATCACATGATACTGTGATCTATACATACCTTTAATTTATTTAAAATCTGTATACTATTTCAAAGTATTTGATTTTTATTTTTATAGAAAAATATGTTTTGTGCTTTTTATGTTGGAAAAATACAACACCCAGCCCATTCCCTTGGTAGATCTGATTCCTGTCAGTCTTTGTCCCAGCTGCCAGAGTTGTGGTGGGGAAAGTATAATAAACTTTCTTTCCGACTGACTAAAAGGCATCTTATCTAAATGAGTGCAATTGCAGCTTCATTTTAAACTCTGTCCTGATCCCATGTCTGAATGCTGTTGTATTTGCCTTGGTTATACAGACTTTTATGCAAATATTATCATTCAAAGAGCTGGTTTGTCAAGAATTTAGGCATTTTCCTAATTTTGAGAAGTGACTTTGGTGGGGCATCTCTGGTTTGGCCTGTGTGTAAGTATCAGTAATCGTGAGTGCAGTCCTTTCCTCTTTTCTGTGTCTGCCCAAACCTGTCCCGCTGTTCAAAGACAGATTATACATTCCTTATCGTTTGTAAAATCCTTTGGGTCACCTTTTTCCTCCAAGTCTATCACAAGTTCTTTATGATTTCTAAGATAATTGTTGGCAAAGACATTCTTTCTGAGGAGGTGTCCCTGGACCAACCAACAATGTACCTTTTTGAAATGATGACTGATTTTAACAAATAAATTATATCTGTATGTTTACAGAATCGTATAATATATCCATCTGGAAGGGATCCATTATGAAAAACATTTTAATATATTTGAAGTGTGAAATAAGATACAGCTATTTAATATAAGTAAACAAATAATATAGTATGGCAAAATGATCAGGAACCTGGCAACCAAGTGACGATGAAAAGCTGCAAGTAGCAATCAGCTCTCCCAGGTCACATCTCAATGATTAGATTTTATAGTTAAAAAAAAGTATTGGTGTGTGGAGTATTTCCTGAGGATAACAGTTTTTCTGAGAGAAGAGGGAATAGGAAGCAAAGAGTACCCTCTCTTTTTAACACTTGCCATCTCAAAATGCACTGAGAGGGATAAGGTTGCTTATCCTTTTGTGGTGCCTTTGTCCAAATTTCAGTTATTATCCCACAGCACAAATAACACCTTTCCAAACTAATTCATTAACTGACATTATTTGCTCTGTACCCAACTTTTTTTTGCTCAGTGTTCCTGACCTTTTATTCACCCACCATCATCTGGTTTAGAACTCCACTTTCCAGTTTCTAATTTTGCTTCCTCCGCTTTCTGGTGTTGCTGCATCTGGAAAAAGCACAGGGAGAGGTTGTGAAGGGTGAGCACCCAGTGCTATATTTCTACTTGGCAGAAGCTACAACTCCTCCTGCCTTGGGCTGTTCTGATGGCAGAAGGCAGCGGTGCATGAGGAGCATTTAGCACAGTCTTGACCCTGCTAGCAAGGTGTAAATCAATTAGCTGTTGAGCTGGCAGCCTGAGGCTACAGAATGAGGGAGAAGAAAATGATGGCTATCCTGATCTGGACCTTAGGATGTTGTTTTGGTTTGATTCCTTTGCCAGGGAGGTCTGCTCCTTTGTTGCTTGTTTGTTTGTTGGTTTAGTTTCAATTTGGCTTGGTTTGGCCTTTGATTGTTGATATTTTATTTCCCCCACAGGGAAAGCTCTCCCGGGCAGCAAGCCATCAATTTTCAGTCCTAGTTAATAGTATCAATGCATCTGATATGTAAATGTTTCCAAATGAGAGGCTAATTCTGCACAGCACCCAATTCCTCCAGCTGCTAGCAATTAAGATGGATAGTTCAACATCTCAGAGGTCTTATTTTATGAAAGTATGAGTTATCTCATCAGCACTGATTAATTAAGATCCACCGAGGGTAAAGTTCTGAACGCTCGCACTTTTCAAAGTACTCCCCAAGCTGAGTAATGACTATTTTCCTGGGTAAACTTTGCCAAGACTGGGAACATAATAAAGAATTTAGGGCTCTAAAAGGCAGCATTTACTCATATGAATTATGCCATTTTACAGCAAAAGTTTCAGACTGCTACTCACATGAGTAAGAATTGCAGTTCATCCATCATTAGGAAAGCCATCAATAAATAAAAGTGAAAATATAAATACATGGTCCCATCCTCGATACTGAAAAAAGTACCATTTTAAACTGTACGAATAATTTAGCCTGCCAATAAATGCTCTTAATGAAACCCTTCAGACTAGTGTTGAAATAATTTTGCTTGATACAAGTGGAAAAATTGTGCATATTAACCTGATGGGGGGAGTCACTTGAGGCAATGTGCTTGCATGGGTGTTTGAGAGGCTCTTCATGTAAAAGACAAATATTCAGTAACAGAAAAATACAAATATAACTTACAACATTAAAAAATCAAATCAGGAAATACATTTAAAAGATTTGCAATTATGATCATCTTACTGTTTATATACATTTCTTTTGTGTGAAGAATGTTGTTGAAGAATAGAGAATCTGTATGTGATTAAATTTAAAATGCTTTTGTATTTAATGCCCAGGTATATTGTTAAACATACTCAAATGCAAAGCAAAATGCTTATTATTTTCCTCTGGCCCTTAAATTTTAGAATTATTTTGCCTTTATTCATATGAGGGCAATTTTTCTACTCCACACAAGAATTTTATGCAAGAAACTTGCCAAGACAAGATGGTTTTTTGTTATGTTTAGCATGACCTTATAAAATGGATTGTAAAACAGTTAGAGAGCTGTCTACAGAAAACCATGAAGCCTCTGCTCCTACTAATTTCAGCTTTGCCTGCCAGGCCTCCCCTCCTTTAAGACTGCTATTGCTGCAAGCTTTTCTGCAGGATATAATTGAAAATTACTGCACAAGTTATTTTCTTCACCTGCATGAAGATTTCCTGCTTCCTTTCCTTCTGTGTTCGTGCTCTTAGACACAAAGGAAATTGTGCCACGTTTCTGAAAGAAAGAGAAGTCCAATTCCTGCCTCAGCTGTTAAATAGCACGGGTTTTGAAACTCAAGCAAGGATGGTGAAATGCTGCGAGTCCATGGGTAGATTGCTCCCTCTCCTGACATCCTTCCATATTGCAGAACAGATTTTTATCCTGCTAAAATTGAGGCCTATTTAAAACATCTGGTTTACTATCGATTTTTACTTTTGATCACTTCTTATTAAAAATTCGTAAAACTTAAGAACTATTCCATCATAAGATCTGATCTATGTTACTGCACTTCACTGGGTACAATAAGGAAAGGAGCTTTGCTAAACATGCCTACTAAACACATCTGATGATATTTCTCAAGGCTTGCCTACAACTAAGCCTGTCATTTTTTGTGGAGAAGGTTCTGAAGCAGGCACACAAGACTTTTTGCCTGCTTCTACAGAGGAAAAGAAAAGAAGCTTATTGAGGGTCTGCAGATACTGGAATATCACTTTACAAGGACATCTATTATGTGTTCCATTTCATAATTTCAACCAACCCAAGGTCACATTTGATTCTCAGAGTTTCCTATACCCTGTTTCTAATCAAATCTGAGGCTTCCCTTTCTTTAAGTAGGATCTAAATCTAGTCAGAAACCTCTAGTTCTGCAGAACTTCCAGTCAATAATGCACCAGTAGCAAAAAAAGATAGTGTAGCCAGATTTTATTACAAAGCTCAAAAGATACAATTTTCTTTGCGTTGTAAAGCTAGGAGCAAAAGCCATCTATGGTCAATTTTTAAGTTATTGCCATGTGTGAGGGTTTGATTTATGAGGGTTTTATTTGTTTTATAAAATTTAGAACTGATATTAATTATCTGAAATAGTTTACTTCTGATAGAGTGAGGTTGGACATTTTTGGCTAGTTTTGAAAATAATTTAAATAATCCCAAAAGTCCCAACATAACCAATAAATATAAAATATCATAAATCAGACTCATTCATTCATTTTATCCCTTTAGAAGCATGGGGCTTAGAGATATTCTCTTTTTTATGTATTAAAAGCTGACATCTTGAGGCAATTAATTAATTTTCAAGTTTCAGAGCACAAGTGGTAAAAAAAAATTCTAAAAGACAATATACTCATGTTTTAGTGTTAGCTGAACATATAGAGGATTTCTGTGCCACTTGAAGGCACAGACGCTGGCAAAGAAGGAAAAAGGTGATCATCTTCTCTCTGGAGAGGGGCTCCAGGCAGAGGGTAACCTCAAAGGGAGCATGTGACAAATTGGGTCTGGTGGGTCTGGCTGGGGCCATGAGTCCCCTCCTTGTGAGACAGTGTGAACAGCAGAGGGAAATGGACACACTTCCCAAAAGCACCAGAACTACTGCCAGAACCTGATTTTGATATCTGGCTGAGCACTATGCTGACCTCTAAGGTCAGGGGAAATGTCTGCTAATCTCAATAGAGCAATGCTTTTGTGAGAAAGGGATATTTAATATGTTTTTTCTTACAGTTAAATACATCCTGAGGAGACCATTTCTCTTCCTATTTCAAGTTTGGTCATCACAATTTCTGTGGTGGTTCAGTTCTCCTGGGTGTATAAGAATGGCTCACATCTCTGTGCAAACCTCTGAGTTTAGGAAGAAGGCAGGAATCTGCATTTAAAATATACAACCAAATTATGCTAAGAAAAAAATATTATTTGGTTGCCATTCAGAAATTTTATGAATATTTTACTCCCAAGAAAACAAAGCACCTAAATGGTGTAGAATTCGTGATACTTTATGAGAGTTGGGAGAAGCTGAGGATATTTTTTTCAAAAGCTCTGGAATGAATCATCCATCCTTGGATACAGATCAGACACTTTGGCCGGTTTCATTGTAGGAGATCAGAAAGTGATTGGAGTCAGGGATTCAAAGATAACCAAAAACCTCTTGGAAGGTGTAGATTAGGCTTTGGGGAGGGATCTGTCAAGATAAATATATCTCTCTAGATAGAATGAAAGGCACCATGATGGAAATCAAAAAAGAAAGAAACCAGGAGGTGGTCACACCAAACAGGCCAACAGGAAAGTAAACTTCAACAGGAAAGGATACAGGAAAGGACTTAGAACAAACTAGAGGGGGAAAGATATTGCAAATCACAGATTATTATGATATAACAACACAATGAAAACCTGATATCCAACAACTTACAATGATAGCAACATCTGAGAAGTGCTTCTCGGAAAATGCCAATTTTGAGTGACTTACTGAAAATTCCTGTTTAGTTATGATTTCTGTAAGTAAATAGAAGTTCCAATACTGGGCAATTTTCTGTCAAAAAAAAAAAAAAAAAGAAAAATTATCCTAGAAAGATAAGGAATTGCACACATCTCTCAGACAAATAGAATTACTGTAAGACAAAGTTCTATTGCAACTTGTTGAAGGTCTTTTTATGAAAACTAAACCCCACAAAATGGAATGTTCAAAATTAAGCAGATTCTTGTTGGAGTAAAACTGTTTTTTGTAATGCAACCTCTGTTTCCAGGGTGTCATAGGCAACAATCCAGTGAGAAACACTGCAGAACTGAAACTTAAGTCCACACAATAGTGGCACTTTTTGCCAGCAGCTAAGAGAGCTCAAATGCCATGGGCTTCTATGGAAACTCTGAGCATCATCTCAATAACAAAAAAACCAAAACCAGCTTCTTGTACCTCAAATCCCTTTCCCCTCTGCTGGGAAAAGTTTTGCTCAAGGGAAAGATTTGCATCTGACATAAAATGTCCAAAAAGTGCATCACTGTTAAGAGCTTTTAATACTAGATGAAATGCTAAAACCAAAAGAACTTCTTGTAAACAAGCCTTTTTTTAAAACACCTAAATCTATTTTCTGTGTGACAGTTGGAATAAGATTGATTTTGGTTCTGTATGCTTGAGGTTTTCTTCTTTCATTCTCATGGGTCTTCTGAGTTAAAACCAAAACCAGACTTGTTGTCTTCTATAATTGAATTTAAAAAGATTACGATGAATATTTACTTTGTGCAGGTTACTTAAAATTGGCATAAAACTGATCAGAGGTAGTCTTTGAAGTTCATACCACTGCAGAGGAAGTGCTGAAATTTCACTCTCTGTTGGTGCTAAAGATTCCCTGGCAGACTGGCAATAGCTTAGTAACATTATGGCAGTGAGCACTAGAAAGTAGGAGGATCAAGATATATTTAAATAAAAATTTAACATCTGACAGACACAGTAAAAATCTCTTCCGCTAGGTTTTTAAAGTCAGAATATACATTTAGGATGCCTTTCTTACAAGGTTTTGAAAAAGAAACATGATGATTTCCTTCCTTCCTTCCTTCCTTCCTTCCTTCCTTCCTTCCTTCCTTCCTTCCTTCCTTCCTTCCTTCCTTCCTTCCTTCCTTCCTTCCTTCCTTCCTTCCTTCCTTCCTTCCTTCCTTCCTTCCTTCCTTCCTTCCTTCCTTCCTTCCTTCCTTCCTTCCTTCCTTCCTTCCTTCCTTCCTTCCTTCCTTCCTTCCTTCCTTCCTTCCTTCCTTCCTTCCTTCCTTCCTTCCTTCCTTCCTTCCTTCCTTCCTTCCTTCCTTCCTTCCTTCCTTCCTTCCTTCCTTCCTTCCTTCCTTCCTTCCTTCCTTCCTTCCTTCCTTCCTTCCTTCCTTCCTTCCTTCCTTCCTTCCTTCCTTCCTTCCTTCCTTCCTTCCTTCCTTCCTTCCTTCCTTCCTTCCTTCCTTCCTTCCTTCCTTCCTTCCTTCCTTCCTTCCTTCCTTCCTTCCTTCCTTCCTTCCTTCCTTCCTTCCTTCCTTCCTTCCTTCCTTCCTTCCTTCCTTCCTTCCTTCCTTCCTTCCTTCCTTCCTTCCTTCCTTCCTTCCTTCCTTCCTTCCTTCCTTCCTTCCTTCCTTCCTTCCTTCCTTCCTTCCTTCCTTCCTTCCTTCCTTCCTTCCTTCCTTCCTTCCTTCCTTCCTTCCTTCCTTCCTTCCTTCCTTCCTTCCTTCCTTCCTTCCTTCCTTCCTTCCTTCCTTCCTTCCTTCCTTCCTTCCTTCCTTCCTTCCTTCCTTCCTTCCTTCCTTCCTTCCTTCCTTCCTTCCTTCCTTCCTTCCTTCCTTCCTTCCTTCCTTCCTTCCTTCCTTCCTTCCTTCCTTCCTTCCTTCCTTCCTTCCTTCCTTCCTTCCTTCCTTCCTTCCTTCCTTCCTTCCTTCCTTCCTTCCTTCCTTCCTTCCTTCCTTCCTTCCTTCCTTCCTTCCTTCCTTCCTTCCTTCCTTCCTTCCTTCCTTCCTTCCTTCCTTCCTTCCTTCCTTCCTTCCTTCCTTCCTTCCTTCCTTCCTTCCTTCCTTCCTTCCTTCCTTCCTTCCTTCCTTCCTTCCTTCCTTCCTTCCTTCCTTCCTTCCTTCCTTCCTTCCTTCCTTCCTTCCTTCCTTCCTTCCTTCCTTCCTTCCCTGTGCTGCCAATATTATCACAGCTGTAACTAGTGCTGTATAAAAATGGACAGTTTCTTTTTTAAGGAACTGATTTGTTCTATTTGTATAGACATTTAGAAAAACCTATCAGCCTCTGCATGAAATACAGTAGAAAATTTATCAGAATTGTCTCAAATGTTCCTTTATAGCACACCTAGACTATACACGAAAAGTTTCAAAGTCTGTGAGTGCCCCTCATGAAAAATAACTAAATTATTTCTCAACTTTATTTGTTTAATGAACAATTAGTTGCTCTCATGGTTTACATAAACAACAGTTTGAGCTTTGTGTGGTTTATTTGCATTCCGTATGATTTTGAATTTCCCACTCTTGATTTCTGGATTGTTTTTCAAAGCTTTTCCAGGCACAGTCTGTTGCAGTTCCTGATCTTCCAGTCTCAAATGGCTTTTTTTATTTCTGAGAATATATTGCATGTCACTGCAGTGAGATCCACAGCAGAGCACCTGCCTCTGCTGCTGTGAGTGAGCCAGATCTGTCCCGTGCTGCTGTCAGTCATCCAAATCTTGGCATTGACCACTCTTGCCCCTAGTCCTCAGCACACAAGTACCATTTATCAAGATGAAGAAGTAGTCAGTGTATTAGGAAATCTCTATGGACCATGTCCCACTTCTACTCCCTGGTGTTTTTCCACCATTCTTTTTTTTTTTTTTCTCCATTGCAAACTGGCTGTGCCACTTCTTCCCATGCTCAAGCAACTCTTCTCATCTAACATCCAAACCAAGTGTCATTGGAATTCATTCTCACTCTTACACTTGGAGAAACTTCAGTATTTTCTTCTCAATTAAACTTTGTTACATTTCTGAGTAAGAAACCTGCAATTGCTGAAAATAAACAGCAGCATTTACTCTAAATAACTCCTTATCCACAAAGGAAAATGCTCCAGTGGATTTCTCTAATGGTAAGAACTTGCTGTAGGTTCAAAAATCTCATGGAACAGAGGTTCCAGACTTTGAAAAAGAAAAATCCATTTTGCAGAGAATTATATATTCTGTGCTGGTAGCTCTCCTTGCTTATTCTGTCTATTTAGTCTTCTTACAAACAGGGTCCTGATGTAGGTGTAAACTATATTCATTCTCAGGCTATTTTTCATATGTTCTTCCTTGAACAGATGATCATAATATAGCCAAGTCTGCCTGCCAAGTTGCTGTGTGAGCAGCAGTTTCTCATTGCTTATTTTATTGGTCAGTTTTACTGCATGAAATTATTTTTTACTTTGTTTCTGTCTTGGGTTAATGTAAGTTATTATGAAGGAAGAACTATTTTCAGCAAAATATGTAGATATTTTAACAGCAGCAGTGTAGATATTGCAATGTAGACAAATGGTTAGGAAGGTGTCTGCCCAAATAAAGAAAAAAATTGATCTCTTGAGAACTCAGTTTACCCTTCTAGGCTCAAACTAAAAGGTGCTTAGATTTCATTTTGATGAGCCACAGAAACTGCTATTTGTAAAGGGTAGAAATGTTATGGACCTGTAGAATAATTATTTGTAGGCTCTTTTTAATTTCCCTGTTAATGCAGTCCTCTATTCTTTCCTGCTCCATTAAAGGATACGACTGAAGTGTGAATGTAGCTGAATCCTGAAAAATCCCAAGAGTCATAAAAAGGATAGCTAGAAATCAGTTGTTGACTCTCGCTTCCTGGATAAGATCTGAGGAAGGAGGAGAATTAAATGAAGCCATTCAGCTGAAGCTGCTTGAATGGAGAAATGTATGTACATTCACTTTACTGACCTCTTAACATAATTTTGTGTCTTCTGTGCTTCAACCTCCAGGTTATCTGTACCTGAGGTAGCTATTTAACATCATCTATATCTGTTGTAGAGTAGTTATGGCTCAAGAATTTATTATTTTTATCCCTAAATCTGTTAAAAAATAGTTAGGCATATGACAAAACCAACAGAAAATACATATGTATTAAGGAAGATATTATCTTTCCTTATGGAGGAGCATTTATGTACATCAGCCCTCATTTCTTCATGTGGCCACTAGATTTTATTTCACAAGGCGAATATGCTGCCAGCCTTACCTACTCCATCAATATGAAATTCATCTTCTAGAACATTCAGATGCAATTTTAAATTGTTAAGGTTTAAATCACTTTAATTCAACAAAGAAGACTAAGCGTATACATGGCAGTTCTGTGCTTTCCTTCTTGCAAGACAGAGTATAAAACATCATAAAACACCTCTGAGCCATTTATTCAATCCAGAAGAAATTTTGGAGGAAGCAAAGGAAACCTACCTTGAGAAATTTTGCTGGTCATGTTCCAGCCTCTAGCACATGTAAATAGAAATAACCTCACTGTCAGGAGAACACAGGCAGTGAGGCTGCTATGTTTAATCCTTTTGAATAAGCTATTTAAAGAGGGCCAAAGTATCATATAAACAATTAGAGGTTTTTTACCCGTTGGTTAGAAAAATCTTTGGATCTGTGGGTTTTGCTGTAATGGGAGAGGAGGAAGTGGCCATTTCTACCACCAAAGACTGCTAGCTTCTCTTCTGGATGTAAAGAATCAGTTTTTAAAATATATTTTCCAAAAATGAATATTGTCTGAGCAAAACACTTTAAGAAGTTTTCTTTGGGTATTTTGAAAAATGCATGATCCAAAAAAAATAGTTAGTTTGGAAAATTATGTTTTCTGTTCAACAGTGTAGATGCATCTATGAATATGATAGTTCTGAAGGTGTGTGTTTCTGCTGGGAGTGAATCTGTTGGCTCCAGTCTGATGTGGGGAGATGAGGTGTTGGGTTCCCACAAACACACCATAAGAAAGAAGTTTTTTTTTTTTTTCCATGAAAGACAGCCCACATATATGAGTTTATTATTCAGTACACAGGACTCAATGCCTCTTCTTTCTTTCTAGGCTTCAGGAGCTTCAAGTCTGGTCACTCTGAGTCTCCAGCCTGGTGAACCACTGGTGCACATTCTCTGCAGCTGCCATGGTCACTGTAGGTGCCAGGGCAGTGGGGTGCTCTCCGTTTGTAACAGGGTGAGCTGTCCCAGAAGCCCTCCTGGCAGGCTGTGGTAAATTATCAGACTTGCTGGAGAGCTGCCTTCAGCCAGCGAAGAATTGATAAGGCTTCTTGAGGACACGAGCCAAGGCACTTGCTGATCCTACACCAGGCTGCAGCAAGGCTTATCAACGGAATGGTGCCTGGGGTGAGGGAAAAGTCTGGCAGCCAAGACCCTCATTAAGCCCTATTTGCATATTAACTTTCATACTCCTAATAATACGGATGAAAAGAGAACATGCCTTACATGTATGATAGTCACCAAACCCCATCTATACCATGCAGTTGTTCCATTCCTTTGAGAAAGGACAAAAATTATCCTATAAGATACGGGTGTTGGGGGCAAAAGAAAGAAAAGCTTAATTTATCTTTTTGACACCCATACTTATGCAAATACAATGTAAATTGATTATCTACATTTCAACCAATCCTATTCAGCCCTATTTATTTTTCCTTTATAAGTCTGAAAATGAAAAAGATACTTGAAAAGATACGTGAAAGAATCATATTAAATTGCTTAAACTTTTTTTTACGCCAGGAAAATGCTGAAAATGTACATTTAAAATTCTGAAAAAAAACTTTTTGCCTTTTGGTTTGTTTCCAAAATAGATGACAGTACCTCAAAGTACCTCACAGTTTTCCTCCTTGGCCTGGGGAGTATATTACTCCTTCCATTCTTCTCAGGAATGTTTAGACATGTACTAGATGGGTTTACTAAAAATAATGTTCAAAAATCTTCACTCAACTATTTCTTAGAATATGTTAGGAATGCAGAATAGGATGTTGCTTTTCCCAGAAGTCTCTCCATTTACCTCATTTCACCACTTTATTTTGCTGTCTTCTACCGATGACAATTGGATTGGCTTATCTTAAAGGGCAGGTTTAATTATTATTTAACTGCAAAGAAATATTTTAACAACAGCAAAAAAATAATATTTTCATGCTTATATTGTTTTACTTATGAGGGGTGGGGATGTGGGTGGGTGTATTCTTCTACAATATTTATAGAGTTGTCATTAGTGAGGAAATTAATTTTATAGCAGATAACCTCTTTAATGAATGTATTGGACTTGGGGTGAATGCTAAAACTAAATATAACTCTTTGCTGAGCAAAATTTAGGAGGCACTCAGTCTCCATGAGTTTGAGAGTCCTGTACCAGATGTCAGTATTGTTACCAGTTAACATTTATTGGTGAAGAATATCTAAATCTAGTTTGCCTAGATGAGAAGTGATTTAGGTAGAATATTCACAAAATTAGAATTGCACGAAAGAATAAAATAAAGGAACTAAGAAATTTATTACTGTTATGTTGAGAGAAGGATGACTATGACTTCTTCAAGACTCAAGGATACCTAACCTAATGGAGGAGAAAATATAAATACATCTATAAATATTTTCATAATTCCATACTTCAGAAAGAAAACAGAAAGGAGATGTACTGTGTCTGCTCTAAGGGAAGTCTGGGAAAAATGGAACATTGGAGTTTGGTTTTTGGAAAACTTTAATCATGCAATAAAAGCATAAATAAATAAGCATATAAATAAACTCCATTGTTTTTACTGTATTTTCTTGCTTTGATCTCTTTGTAAATGGGAAAACTCCGTATTGCTTGTCTTAACAGGAAGAGAGACTCTTCAAGGATGCCCCACTTTCCCATTCTCCTCAGGCTCCTTCAGCTGACCTTTTCCTTGACTTACATAACAATTTCAGATGTAAGCTTTTCCGCTGCATTTCCAAAAATATCATCACAATTTGGCGGGGTGGGGAGCCCGTGGTCCCACTTTGTGGAGAGTTAATCTTTTTTCGTGGATGACGTTGATATAGAATCACTAATTTGGAGTTTCTTTGTTCATTAACTTTCTTTTAGAACCCTCAATACACTTTATGTCCAATAGATGGCAGTGGAGGACTGAAAAAGCCACCAACTTTGATTATGATTTTATTTTTAAATGTCTTCTGCAGTGAAAATAACGAGCTAATGCGTTATGGCATAATGCTGCCATTGAAGAGCAGGCAGAATTTTCAATTGTCTCTAAATTCTGACCTGATGTTTCATAGGAATCTGAAATTTTCGTATACATCATAATCCAGACATTACTTTCTGATTTTTTTTGTGACTGTTTCTGCTTCTGTTCCTCCTTTCTTAACTCTTAAAATACTTTCTTCACCTTCACAAAAGTCTGTGCGTCTTTTTTTAATTAGATGTCAATCATTGTTGACAAGGTGATGATAAATTCCATTGCTTATCTCTTGATTAAAATGGCATAATCTCTTCCGTGTCTCCAGGATAGTGGCCAATTGAACCTAAGTATATAAAGAAGATCTTTCTGTGTTCACACTTCTGAGAAATATAGAATGCTTTACTGAATTACTGAAGGTTTTGTACCAACTGCATAAAAAGAGTATGTTTTGCTGCAACCAATAGAATGAGTTGTGTTTGGAGTTTAGAGGAGGAAAGTTGTTTTCCACTGTAATATTCCAAGTTTTATTACATAGCAGTAGGATTTTTTCAGAAAACCTTAGAACAAAAATGTCACACATCATTGACTGATTGTTCCTAAGGGCCTTGCTGTCTTTTCACCACGAGGCTTCAAGCTAAAACTGATAATTTATTTGCACTTCAGAACAATGTGAGCTGCAAAAAATGGCGATGCCCTATTTTATGATTGCACTTTCAGTCTGGCAAGATCTTCAAAGAAAAGTACCTGCAAAGCAATATTTGCTATTTAAAAACTAGCTGAAGGACAGATGTGAACTATTTACAAAAGAATGCACATGACATCTGATAGCCGTAAAAATTACACATCCTCTGAA
The DNA here is from genome assembly GCF_963513975.1 of Fringilla coelebs. Lineage (NCBI taxonomy): Eukaryota > Metazoa > Chordata > Aves > Passeriformes > Fringillidae > Fringilla > Fringilla coelebs. The sequence continues at coordinate 32,489,548 of NC_140028.1, forward strand.
TAAATGTGATCTATATTTCACAACACGTCTTCCCCTCCCCTTCCATGGAAAAAATGCTTCCTTAATGAGGAGCTTGCATTTATGATTCCATTTACAAAAAAAAGAGATCTTTATTGTTTCTTGCAAGAGTATGGAGTTTCTCTAAGGTTTCAAAATTTTGTCCTCAGTTTTTCTGGTGATTGGCCAACTTTAAAAGAAGATGTGTGTGCACAAAAGACATCTAGAGAAGACCAGTAAGAAACAGAGAAAGAAGCAAAGAGATGATAGTATGGAAAATACAAATGGAAGGTTCCTGAACAATGGTTTTACCTGTCAGATGGTTAAATTCTTTGAAAGAGATTTCTACCTAACTAATTTCACTAGTTGACCTCTGTTGTTCCCATAAGGACTAAATTTAACATCTGCTTTGTGATATGGAATTCTTCAAAGCAAACTCTAAGCAAAGACATTGGGGGTTTGCCACCAGTGGTAGGTTTCACTGCTGCCTTTCTAGCAGTAAAAGCCCAAAATACAAGCCTGCCATTTTGTGCTCCCTGCAGTGAAGCAGCTATTCCACACAGTCCATAAAGGGTGTAAAAGTTTGCAAAAGAGATTCAAATTTTTTCAATTTTTGGATTTTTTGTTGGTTTTTGGGGTTTTTTTTTTACAATCAGTTACTATGCAGTAATTTTTTCCTTACTTCAATATTTGTATCATTTTGGCTCACACCTCTTTCCTGTAACAGCATTATAATAGCTCAGTGGTTTGGATGGAGATGATACATCTTTAAATATCATGTCAAAAATCAGCCTGAATAGTTCAAAGAACTGTTTTGGCATTGGATCAAAATTCACTCAAAAAATGTAAGCTTGTATTTATACAATAAACTGTGCTAAACAATGTAATTGTGGTTCATCACGTCAACTTGAATAAACTTGAAAGATTTCACTATTTTAATGCCATTGTAAAAATGTACCAAATGTGAAAAACCGAATACTGTGTATTTTCTATTGAACCACAAAAGAAGTCTAAGTCCAGATAATACTAAGGGTCTCACTTAAAAACCACAAACTCCTGAGAATTTAGAGTTAATACTAAAAATACAGTCTTAACTTATTTTCTTGCATTTAGGTACTGAGGAGGTGGAACTACCTACACAGAACGGGGTTAGTTAAGGATCCTAAACAGAGTTTGAAAATATCCACAGACGCACCATTATATGTCGCCAGTCCCATTTACGGATACTGCTATATTAATGACACAATATTTGTTTTAGAGGCCACCAAATATCTTTGCCAGATTAAACATTTGTAATCTGGATCCAACTTTAATATACTCTTTCAAATGGGAAAGCCACAAACAGCTATAGGCAACATCAACACAGTCTCCCTCAATCTGTTAATTTGTCAGAATTACAGACAGGGTAGAGCCAATAATAATAAGCACCTTCCATGAGGACATTAATTAGAATGTTAAAATAATGAGACTCCTTGCTATAAACAAATCTGAGTTTAGTGAGTTGGAACAAAAATCCTACACTATTTAAACAAAAGATTGGCAGTAAACAGATCAGTCCAGAGAAATGAGAACAGACTATAAACCTCCTTCCCTCCTTTTATCCAAAGATGCTCATGATCTGCCACTTTTGAATTCACCTGGCCATCTTCTCTTTTTATGACTTGGTCTTTGCTTACCACTTTAGGCATATCTGCAGAGCATATCTGCTCACTTAAACGTAGAATGTAACTCTCTTAGAAATGTCCACTTCCCTTCCTTAGGTGGAACTCAAGGGATTGTCCTGTATTTTCTCTACAGCCACTGGATTTGCTTTTTCAATCCCATGGGCTTTCAATGACATGGCAATAAGGCAAATGGAGAAGAAAGTGGGAAAACAGTATGAAATACAACATTAATCTGTACCAATTTCAGCAACAGAGACCTTTTTCTGAACAAGGGCTGTGTTCTGTGGGCTAGATTAGTGATACAAAAATGGGACACCTGCCCATGATACTGAGCTCAGTGGTAAACAGCTTGTTTTCTGTGAAACTCTTCTTTATTGCCTCCCCTCCTGTTCTGGAATTTCTGTCCTCTGCTCTTAAAGAGGAATTCTTCTGCAGAAGCAAAACATTTTCAGTGAAAAATTGTCTTTGTAACAAAAGGTTAATTGTTGAAAGATTTGAAATTTTAAGATTGAAAAATGGATATGCATTTGAGATATATGCATATTATTGCTGAAATGTCTGTGTGTCAATACAACAATCCTATCTGAGTCTGGTACATGCCTCACCAGATATAAATGTTCAAAAGCCACTGGGACAGCCCTCTCATAAAAGGCAAAGAGCAAACTAACAGCAGATATAATGCTGCTGTTTTCCATAAAAATTTGCACTGAGATTGCATAGAAATAAAAGAGAAGCTCTATCAGAGTATTTTGCTTTCAGTCTGCTTACCCAATGTACTATAGCCCAAAACGGGGTAAGTATACATTTTTTATTACTATTTTGTTTTTTCTGTTTATCTCTGCGTTGCCTGATGTATTGGTTTTTCACGGCCTGGATTTTTGTAGTGCAGGGGAGGCTGCAGGGGTGGCTTCTGTGGGAAGCTGCTAGAAGCTTCTTCCATGTCCAGCAGAGCCAATCTCTGGACATGGAAGAAGCTCTCTCCATTCCACTGGCCAAGGCAATAAAATAAAAACAAAAAGGTGGTGCACAGCTTTAATAGCAGCCAGAGAAGAGTGGAGTGAGAACACTGCAGGCACCAAGGTCAGTGCAGAAGGAGGGGCAGGAGGAGCTCCAGGCACCAGAGCTGGGATTCCTCTGCAGCCCATGGTGATGGCCATGGAGAAGCAGCTCTGCCCCTGCAGCCCTTGGAGATCCATGGGGATGCAGAGATCTGCCTGCAGCCTGTGGAGGAGCCCCACACTGGAGCAGGTGGGTGCCTGAGAGGAGGCTGTGAGCCCATGGGAGACCTGTGGAGAGAGGGGCCCTGCTCCTATTCTGGAGCAGCCTGGCCTTGAAGGACCACACTGCATGGAAGAGTCACCCAGGCTGCAGCAGTTTGTGCATGGACTGTTGGGATGGAGTCACAGTGCAGCAGTTTGGGCATGGACTGCTGGGATGGAGTCACAGTGCAGCAGCTTGGGCATGGATTGCTGGGATGGAGTCACAGTGCAGCAGTTTGTGCATGGACTGCTGGGATGGAGTCACAGTGCAGCAGTTTGGGGAGGACTGCTGGGATGGAGTCACAGTGCAGCAGCTTGGGCATGGATTGCTGGGATGGAGTCACAGTGCAGCAGTTTGGGCATGGACTGCTGGGATGGAGTCACAGTGCAGCAGGTCACCGGGAGCTGTTGCTCATGAGATAGACTCACACTGGGGAAGTTCATGGAGAACTGTCTCCCATAGGAGGGACCCCACAGTGGAGCAGGGGAAGGACTCCTCTCCCTGAGCAGCAGGAGAAGTCATGGGTGATGGAGTGACCGTAACTCCCATGCCCTGTCTCCTCATGCTGCTGGGGTAAGAGGTAATGCTGGGGGAAGATGTTTTTTAAGGACTTAACCTAATTCTCATTATCTTGCTCTAATTTTATTAGTAATAAATTAGTTTAAAATCTGTAAGTTAAGCCTATTTTGCCCATGATAGTATTTGATGAGTGATCTCTCCCAGTCTTTATCTCAGCTGATGAACCCTTTGTTATATCATATATCAGAGGAGAGTGAGTGAGCAGCTTTGGTGGGTGCCTGGCATCAGGCCAGGGTGAACCCACACCACCTCACAATGCAGTCATTATTGGTTTTAGACAGTATATATTGGCAATTAGGGGCATGGTTTCGTGGTACACTTGGCAGTGTGAGGTTGACAGTTGCACTGAATGATCTTAAGGATCTTGTCCAGCCTAAATGGTTCTGTGATCCTCATAATCCTGTCAGTCAATGAAGGCCAGAGAGAACAAAGAGGTGGGAGGTTGCAATGGATTAAGATGGTGGAATGGGCAGAATAAATAAGCAGAAAATGGGTTGGAGAAGGGGCTGGTGGGACTGAATGCTAGGAAACAAAGACTGAAGTTTGATAAGTGCAGCATTTTTGAACATACTGAGAAAGAACAAAGAAGACAACAGGGAGAGAGGAAAGCTACTTGAGAGCACCGAAAATGAAGCATTAGTTCTGCCTTATTTAGACCACATACAGAAATCTGTGGAAAAGACATGGTGTAATGTCACACAAACTACCTGCAAAAATAGTGAAGCATTTTCAGATTTGTTTGGGGAAAAGCTCTTGATGATCATAGTGATAGTTTGCCTTTCTCCAAATTAAGCAAAACAATGGCTATATCTGTAAAATCAGAGTTTTGGGCTGCTCTGATTAAGAGCTTCGTGGTTGGGGCCCATGTGTCACAGAACAGGGTGCCCTGTACTGCAGGGGGGTTTTAAATCATAATTATAGTGGTTAATTTTTTTCTTCATTTGATGTTAAAATAAACTTGCAGTCCACTTCCTTATCTTTTAGACAGCCTAAGATCCATAAATCCTCCCTTTTCTGCCTCACTCTGTAACATCTGTATAAGGATGCCTGTGTTCTGTCAGTTCTCCAAAGGCATTGAACATGCTCCAACACTGAATATGCTCCAAGCAGGGCAATTGAGTCCAGCAACTCTGGCACACCCAGTTGTAGGGACAGTCTGTGAGTGATGGTATAATTATTTGCCTCTGTTTTCAAACTACAGCTTCCTGAACTGCTTCATGATTAACGGGAGCACCTGGAAGTGCTCAGGATAGGCAGGTGCCTGAACAATACTAATCTAAAGACTAAGAAATGGTGGGTAGCAGTTAAGCACATTTAGAAGAGTGGATTTAGACACACCCAGATGGAGACACACAGGGCCTCCTAGTACTGAAGAGAGATTTACTTCCTTCCTTACTCCCTTGCCTTAATCCTTGAATCATGTACATTGGGTCAGACGGGAAGTGATCAGCACAATAGGCAGCAAAAAAACAACTGGGATATTTACCTGCATTCAAATATGGAGGTGTGCAAATCCTGATAAAGTTCTCTTCAGTATGGGAGTCAGTACTGCTAAAATGATGGCTCCTGCCTAAAAGTCCAGCTTGTACACAGAGCTACAAACACGATTCCCTAATACATCTTAACCTTAAAATGAACAAAATTTCTGCAAAATGAAGTTTCTTCCATTTAGGACAATGTTAGAGGCCCATTTGTGTTGTTCACCAGAAAGCAGTGATGTTTGGAAAAAATCTTATGTGTGGAAGCCATTTAGTAGTGAACTCATTAAAACTCTTCAGATTTGTCTTTTTGGCGTGGAGACGTGTTCTTATTGTGTATAATAATCTGCAAGCACGCAGTCCAGAATATGTGGACACTGAAGTACCTGGGTTTTTTTGTTTTCCTGCTTGGTTGTTTCTGTGGTTGCTTTATTAATGGATACGTGCATATCTTGCACCTTGAAAGTTCATAGCTGGAGGGAGCGACATCAAATTATAAAATTAGTTTTGAGTGCTGTTATTGTTATGCTTTCCAGCACATATGTTTAAAAGAAGGTGCTCTTGAGAATCCTGATGGATTAGGAAATAAATCAACTAGTTTATAGGTGTGCATTAAATTTTTTCTACTTTTTCAGGAGCTCAGATAGCCAACAGATTTGCAAAATAAAACTCTGTTAAAGTGCTCTAAAACATATATTTTTATCCAATGGTTAGAATTGCATATGGAAAAGTATTTTTAGAAGAATCTCTAAGGAAAAAAGGTCCTCATATTCTGTCTTATTTCCTCATCCATGAAAGAAGCTGGTTAGTGTTCTCACATATGCCAGGCCATTTTTAACCAACGTTTGTACATGTGCAGCCAGCAATTACAGAAAGTTGCAGGACATCCAAAGACACATAAGAAAGCCTCTGCCTCTTCTAGTAAAGCAGAAATGGACTCCAACAAACAAATATTTGTTCAGATCTGTGAGTCACAGATGCTTTAACTTCAGGTTACAGCTTCATCTTCAAGCCTGCAAAGTTCATCCAGTTCATGGTTGCCAACTGCAGCGCTTCTGTGTGTGCTCTTTTGCTTTGCTCCAAAAGCAGAATGATTTTGGTTCCAATAGATTCAATGTCTCTTTTAGGTAAAGATATAGGAATCATTTATGTAGAGAATTTGATGATGTACATTTAAGAACTTATTTAATTTTTCCAATATATGATATAAAGAAAAAGAGCAAGCTTTGGCCTGTTTGTTATTTCTGTGCCTGATCTGAATTTGACAAATTCTTGTACTCAGGGAGTGATCCAACACCTACTGAAGTTAGTGGAAGGACTGTGTTCTTTTTCCATAATAGATGTTTTCAAATTACTTTATTTGTGATGTGCTAATGTCAAATAATTTCTCTTTTGTTCATTAAAAAGCAAGAAAATTACTGTATATGGAAAAAATTCCAAAAGTGTGACAAAATTTAAAATTCATAAATCCAATTTTTTGCAAGGCAATTAATATACACAATCTTAAAAAAATTAGTCATTTAAAATATTCAGATGGTTCAGAAGACATGGCTGTGTTCACAGGGTATAATTTTTGGTGATGTGGTACGAGAGTTGCTGTCTATGGGGTGCAATGATCTGTGACCACAGACAAACTGACCCCAGGATCATTAGCCAGCCACAAACACAACACTGGGATTTAAATGTGGCTTCCAAAACCACAGACCTCCACCCAGTGAGCTAAAACAGCAACTCTACTAGATCAGCTAATAGAGGTCTGATGAGCAAACAAACAAGGAGATGCCTCATGTTTTCGCTGCAGTACCTGTGTACTCCAGTGATCACATCATTAGCAGGTACCAGAAGGTTAAGCAAAATAAAGGCTTCTGACACAGATCTATATTTGACAGCAGCCTTGGGATATGCTTGGTCTCTTTTGAAATAGATGAGCATTCTTCTTGGCTGATGGCTCCTCTGGAGTCTCTTCTCAGCCCTGCCTAATTCATAATGGTTCAGTGTTTTCTGTCTCTGTAACCAGAGGTGGAGTGCTGTGATAGAGCCAAATAAACAGGAAAGCAATGAGTGTACTGTAGAAAATTGAAAATTCAAAAGGCAAAGTAGCAAGTCTGCTAAATCCATGGCTTTTATGTGATGGAAGAAGAATAAAAAAAAAAAAACTAAAGAGGGAGAAAGGGTATAATTTTCAGCATCATACAACATTATCAGCTCTAACAAAGAACTCCTCCCCTGGCAGATTTCCATAGGAGCATATTAAAACTGGAGAAAGCAAAATACTTCATCTGGGTAGCCTTCAACAAGAGCCTTTGTCATTCTTCTCAACTCACTTGTGGACCTATTACAATAAAGTTACCCAAAGACAATATTTACAAATATTCAACATCAGCATTAAATATGAAGTGAGAAGGAAGGTGAAAAACAAATCATTTTTGCTGGAAACTCAGAAAGACTAAAAGCAAATTATATCATGAAATTGCAGAAATGTGACTGGAAATCTAAAAAAACTAAAAAGTGTACTCACATTCTCCCTTGATGTTTACATTAAAAGTTTAATCCCAAAGGATTTGGAATGAGTTTGTTCATCTTGTTCAATTAGCTCTGTGCTGAGTGTTTTTAAGAGACATCTGTGCCTCTTAGATACATTTTTTCAGAAAGCTTTCAAGGAATTTCAGTGAAAAACATAAAATCAACAAGTAATAGCTGGATCTTCAATGGTTATAAAATCACTCTATTAATCCTGTCATTCTTCAGAAGAAGAACTACTGTTAAATAAATAAAAACAATTCTATTTTTTTTTCTCCATGCATCCCAGTCTTTTGACTGCCTGTTATACAGTTATCTGACCATTAGACATTAAATGTCTACTTAAGCATCTAAATTCAAGAAAAACTTAATTTCAAGTCAATTCTGGCAGTCACAAACCTAGGACTACCAAAACTTATCTCATTTGGAGCCTGTTCTTCCATTGCTAATGCTGCTATGGAACTGATACCCTTTTACTGTGTATGTACATATCTGCCTGAAATGGGACAGCCGTAGACTTGAGTTCCTCTCTCATAGCTCAACTCCTTCAGGACTCATAAAATGCACATTCCTCCACTTCTCCCAAAATACACTTTGATTTGGTAGATGATCATACTTATCAACACTTGCCCATTCCCCCCCTTCCCACACATTCCCAAACTAGCTGAAAGAGTGACTCCTGTTTTATTCGACAGGCAAGTCATTAAAGCTCTGGGTGATTTTAGCATTTTTCATCCCTCCTTCACCAGAAGTTTCTTCCCAGTCTATGAACAGTTAGGCTGTGGTGTATTTCAGGGTCTCTGTGTGTCACTATGGCAGAGCCTCACACTAAATTCTTGCATTACCACAGCATCTGGAGCTGAGGTTTTAATCACCATTTGGGCAGGGGCAGGGACTAGACTTTGAATGCAGTCATCATGCACAAAACAAGGACACTGAGAAGTGACATAGATCTCTACTAAAACCATATCCTCATCTGCTGTTTTGGGAAGGACTGATCTGTTCACATTATCCACACGGATTAAATATCAACCAGAAAAGTCTTGAGAATTTATAACTTTGCCTACAGTTTATATTTAGAGTCAAGTTATTTATTCCAGTAACAATAATTTTTTTTCTGGCTAATAGAGTTTAAAAAGGCTATTTTTGCTGATTTGAACGTCTATAAAAATAGCCAATATATTAATTTATTTTGGATTTTGTTCTTGAACAAAAGTCTGTACATCAATCACTGAAAAATGTGGAATAATATTTTATATACATAGTGTAATATACTTAATGTGTGTGTACTGTAACAAAATAGTTCTCTAAAATATTGGATGCAGGAGGAGCAAAGGCAGAATTATTTTTACATAGAAACATAAGTTTTTCATACTGAAATAGTTTGGACCATACTTTGCTTCTGGGTTAGCAGAGGAAATAACAACAAAAACATTCCTTTGGAAATTGTGAATGATACCTGAGAAGTTCCAGGAATTTGCTATCAAATACATTCAGTATCTTCTGAAAGAAAGGAATAATATAAATCTCAGATCAAAAGTCTTTCTCCCTCAGGAATGGTCACTGTCTATTCTTAAAAGATGATAAATTGTGCTAAATTCTGCTTTTCTACCTTTTAAACCACAAAAACGTGACTATAAAACTCTTCACTAATGCCTCTACAATGAGACACAGTAGTTCAATGCCATGAAAGGTTTGATATCACTGATGGTTTCCTGTCCCTACAAAGAGGTTTAGTTTTTCCAGTTGATGGAAGTTTTTTCCCTTTTAATGAGCATCATGTTTATGATGTCCTTCTGCCAGCTCCAGGGAATGAAGCAGCTACAGATTAATGTCATGCTCTCCAACAGAGGTGCTGGAGTAATATTAAAAGAAGCTGTCTCCTATTCAGCACTATAAATGAAGTTACAAGGTGGAATTGCTGGGCCTTTTCCATATCTTTACTGCCTGGAGTTCCCTCCAGTCTTGTGGTGAGGGCACAAGGCAATTGCCAAGGAGCTAATAATCTTGGATACAAGGGGAGGGGCCAGTTTAAAAAAAAAAAAAGGAAGTGTTTAATTAACACCTATTTAGCTTTTATAATAATTCCCAGGCATAATTATACTGTCTGGTGATAGATGTATGTGTCTCGTTAACAGCATTACATATATTTATGTATGTTTTGGCAAGAGAGATAGAATCCTAGAATTTTTCATAATGACAACCTTGCAGTTGTTAACTTCACCCTACATTCTTGTGATGGCACTTCATTCCAATATTTTCATACTTCTTTTCCTACAAGTAACTCGGTTGGAAGCACAAGATTGTTTTGAAACCAACTGTTATTTTCTGTTGAAAATAAACATCTCTTTGTGTTTCTCAGTAGGAGACTTGCTTTGAACTTACTCATGTTTTTCAAACTATTCTTTCAGAGTGCCTCAAGTCCAAGCTGTCTTTGCCTGCAGCTTGAGCCTCAAAAAATGGAGTGCTTTACGAGCTATACTAAAAACAAGCAGTTTCAGATTGCTTATGCAACTGCTATGGTACAGCGTATTTTCCCTGCAAATCCACACGTGCTCAGATGCAATGACCTCTTCACATAGCTGAGCAGGTGCTAAAATGTCCCTATGATGATCTTACAGTGATTTCCTAATTCTGTCCCCTGTGGCTTCAACAAGCCCCTCATGTAACAGTCAATCATGAGAGGAAACTTTTGGGGTGAATTTTAGCATAAAATACTAATGTCGAAGAAAGAAATATCTTTGCTGTCATTTTTTCACAAAGGTCAAATTAGTCACATGTAATGTGATCAGTAAGAATTTCATTTACCTGCCTTCCTAAAGAATTTGGACCGACCCTGAGTAAGCTCTTCTGTTCCTTAATGTTCTAGGATGGGCTTCTTACCTCTTATGTTAGCATTTCTGGGGAACACAGTTTAGCAGTAACATGGTGGATGGAGGACAACAGTCAGATTTGATGATCTTAGAGGTCTTTTCCAACCTTAGTGACTCTATGATTCTTTTCTCAATGGACATTTCAGCTCCTCACCCAGCACAAGCTGTTTCATACTCCCAATGCACTCCTCAACTGACTGAAAGCAAGGCCATAAATTCTTCAGGAAGGACGTTGAAAAAACTGCAGCACCCATACTCAATACAGCACAACTATTCCAGTGGGTCCTCAGTAAATGGGAGCACACGGTCAAGTGTCCAAAGATGCCAGGTATTCCAGCAGCAATTCCCAAATTATGTGAGCAGAGAGAAGAGAAACAACCAGAAAACTCCACTCCATGGTGGCACATAGGTCTAGTAGTAGGCAGCAGTGACCATTACACTCTGGTACACTCCTCCCACTCCTCACTGCAAACCTCACTGTGCTTCCATGCTGCAGAAGGGAGTTGGAGCCAGGGTCCTGCTGCTTCAAGGCCACACTGTCCTCTTTGAGAATAGCACAGCTTTGTCTTTTCACTCACACATGGCCCTTGGCAGGTGAAAGCCTGCCAGCTAGCAGTGTTACAGCTGCAGGCCAAACAGGGAAAGCAAGAGTTCCCACATGCAAACACAGTGTGGCTGTTTCCTCTTTTGCAGGGTAGAAGAACCTTGAGAGATTGGAGAGATGGGCAGAGACATACTGTCACAAATTCAACAGTTACAGATGCAGGGCCCTGCCCCTGGTGAGGAATAACCCCACACACCAGTACAGGCTGATCTGTCAGAAAGCAGCTTTGCAGAGATGGGAGTCCTTGTGGACAATAACCTGTCCGTGAGCTACCGGTGTGGGCCAAGAAGGACAATGGTATTCTGGGGAGCATTGGGAAGAGCAGCACCAGCAGGTCAAAGGAGGTGATCCTGCCCCTCTACTTAGTCCCAGTGAAACCACATCTGCAGTGTTGTGCCCAGTTCTGGGCTCCTCAGGACAAGAGAGACATCAAACTTCTGGAGTGGGTTCAGCTAAGAGCAACAAAGATGACTGGGGGGCTGGAGCATCTCTCTTAAATGGAAAAGCTGCAAGGGTTGGACCTGTTCAGCCTTGGGAAGAGACAACTGAGAGGAGACCCCATTAATGTCTATGAGTATCTGAAGGGATGGTGTCAAGAGGCTGGAGCCAGGCTCTGCTCAGTGCTGACAAAAAATAGGGGAAGAGGCAATGGGCAGAAACTGATGTACAGGAAGTTCCGCCTGGATGTGAAGAAGAACTTCTTTACTGTGCAGGTGACTGACACCAGAACAGACTGCCCAGAGAAGTGGGAGAGTGACCCTCACCAGAGATATTCAGGAACCATCTGAACAGCAATCCTGTGCCATGTGCTCTGGGATGATCATGCTTGAGCAGTGAGGTTGGACCAGAGGTCCCACTGTGGTCCCTTTTAAACTGACTCAGTCTGTGATTTTTGATTTCAGAGGACTGCTGTTTGACAGGATCTTTTAGAAGAATCACATGGGCTTTCAAAGAGAGCTGGCAGACAAATTGTTCCTGTAAGGTGTTGACAGGGAATTTCTAACCAGACTGCTAAAACTTCTCTCATAACTCTTTACTCTTCTAGCATGTTAACAGAAATTTTGGGTTTATTTCATGAAAAATGGTATTGTTCTTACAGAATAAGTATTAGGGGTTTTACAGTCTGCCCTTGAATAGGATTTTGAAATACTTGATTATAAGATATGTTAATAAATAATGAGAGGAAATTTAAACTAGGGAAATTTGAAAATTGCAAAACTACAATGACATAGCTGGGAGATACTCAATCATTAACACTGCAGGAGAAGCACAATGTAAAATACATTGCATAATCTCAACCTTTTGTTAATCCAAAATAAATATCCCACAATTATGCAGCTATAAAGAAACATATAATATAAACTTGTCTAAGACAGCTTCTGAAAAGATAATTCATATATTTTCTGACTTGATGTGATGACAGCTGTAGTTCTCTATTTACACATAGTTGTCTAGAACACTTTGTTTTAAGGAAGAAGGGTGGGTGGTGAAATTACCTTTGTTTAGTCATACTGATTTCCACATGATCTTCAAGATACTCTCCCCTCATTAAGCTGAAAACAAGAAGGCTCATTATGTGGTGAAACCTTAGTTTAGAAACTTTGGTATTATTTTCTTCACATTTTCAACTCATATGAATGTGATAACACTGTTCACTAAAGATGCAGCATTAAAGCTTTCACAGATGGACTCATGTTAGTAATACAGCTTGAGAAACTGGCCAGAACACACAAAAATAGACTGAAAAACCTTTTAAATTTAAGCTAATAAATGGGTCTTTTATTTAAAAGTAGCATATGTATATTAAAAAATATATCAATATATGCCACACAGATTTTAATGACACTTTTTTCAAATGTGTCCATATCCACTTCTCCAATATTTTGGCTCTCTCCTTCTCATTCCTATACTTCCCCCCAAAACTTGAATCTGTTTTTTTTAATTAATTGACTGAATTCAGATTACAGGGGTTCACAGGGGCTAGGTCTCCCTGCCATAGCTATAAGTCCTTCTGCCTATATAAGATCTTATAGATTTCACATAGATCTTATTAGTTTCCCTTTTCTATAGATGAATGCAGACAGTGGAGGGAAGGCTCTATGTAGCAGACCATGTCTGGATGTTGCTGTACTGTTGATGACAAAGCTGTCAGCTTCTCCCCTCTACTTCAAGCAAAACACAGGAACATCACATGGTGAAACTGTAGGATTATGAATTTTCCTCCTCCCCTGAAAATCTTCAGTAGGCTAAACATCTGAAAGTTCAAGTTTGACCTATGTTTTGTTTTCTAAAATAAGGATTCATTGAGTCGTTGATTCATTGAAATACTGCTTGAGAGAATGACTATATCATGTCTTCAATAAAACTCCTTTGACTGGAAATTGCTATAATTCATATAAAATGTTGAATAAAAGTTGGAACTTGTTTGTATTTATCATTGTCAGTTTCTGAAGGTTGGCCAGAAAGAGTCTTTTTGTCCCACCAAAGGCATTAACAAAGTGCACTCCCATACTGATAGAGGTGAGAAATATAAAATGGAGGAAGATAATAATGAAAAGTACAGGGATGAGCAAGATATCCTAGACTAGGAAAAAAAATATAGGGTTTTGTTATTCTAAGTTATTCAATTTTTCAATAATGAGTAAGGACAGAGAGGCATTCTCCATGTCTGTGAGGCAGGACAGACTCAGGACCAGGGGCAGGACACACGAGTACCTGAGATAGTGTTTCAGCTGTGGGAATGCATGACAGCTGCTTCCTATAGCAGAAAAAAATGGGTGCTGCATGAAGCTGAATATCCTCAGGCCCCAGAAATATGTGCTGACACTGAATTCTGGAGCAAAACGATCAGTAATCAGAGAGGCAGACAAAATATTTAGATCTGATCATTTTCTTCTCCTACAGGTGAGGAAACCAGGGACCTTTGTGCTGAAAGGAACAGAGAAATGCTTAATGCTACAAAAGTGGTGTAGGAGGAGAAAAATGTGAAATGAGAATGCCAAAATTCCCCTACATTCCCTTTAACAGGAGCTGGTTTTAGGGGAAGGAAGCAAGCCAAGTGCCTGGAAAAAAAAAGGTGATTTTTAAAAGATAAAATTAAGCAGCAATACATGTTGTCCATCGTGCATGTAGAAGGAAACAGAAGCCATGCCATATCCTTTGCCCTTGGGGAGAGGTGGGTATACATTGCAGTCTTGCTTTGTCTTCATTTTTACCCTTAGATTTTTTTCTCACTCTTAGAAGAGGTATAAAGAGTAGAAGTTAGAACTCTTCTCCCAGTGAAGGGAGGACCAGCCTAACATGATATAACTTATTTCTTTTGTTCAATAGCAGTCATGTACTTCATGCAACCAACTTGTCTTGTACCTTCACTGCATTTGGAAAAAGTGTTGTGTGTTGGAACTACTCTGCTGCGCTTTTCTTCAGTACAGTTTGGCTTCTATGATCTTTTTTTAAAGGATAAAATAAATTTTCTCTCCCTGACTGGCTATTAGAGGGCTGAATGCTTTTCAAAAGGAAAAGTTGAAATAGCAGTCATAATGACAGAGTGATATAGAATGTGGGAGAAAGTTTATTTTGGTATGCAAAACCGGGCCATAGAATTACAAGTTACAGGGATTAAAAATGATTTTACCAAAAATGGTTTATCTTTGCCAGCAGATAATATAAGGTAGAGGTTTCTTTTAACTGTCACTCCAGTTAAATCTAATGTGCATGTTTCTATCATCTTTGTGTTTATTCTGCCTCTTACTCTTTCTGCAATTCCTCCTTCTCTCACTTTCTCTGATTTCTGCCTTCTCTTGGCTTTCTGCTATATGCCTGCTTCATTCTCATCCTGCTTTGCTGATCAGATCCTGCAGTCATATCCCTACTTCTTACTTCTCCTTACTTGTATTGAACTACCAGATTCATTTTTATGCAAAATCTATCAGCAATTTCATCTATGTTCAAACAGCTCCCAAAAGTTTTTTTTTTTATTTCTTCCTCAAATTCTAATCCCTATATCCAGTCAGATTTATATCTTTTATTTTTCCTTTAAAATCACCTTCTGGTTCAGGGACTAGGTGAGAGAAATCACAGAAAAAAAAATCTGTAGAATCTTACTTTCCCTTTTTTAGAATATATGGAGTCCAGGAGCACAGTTCAGATGTATGCAGATCTTAAGATTCTGAAATATAAAGGGAAGCTACTTGCCAAAGGAAGTGGCAGGCGAGTTTTTGAAACATATCTGAGCATGCCCATGTGCAATCTCAGAACTGATACAAAAGTATGAACAATGAGATTCCTTCTGCTAAGTGAGCTAGTTTCTCTTCTCAGAAGATGCTCAACTCAAAAAGACATTTTCATCATGATGAAGAAGCAGGAAACTGGTTACGAAAAAATCTGATCTGACGGTTGTTTGGTAGAGCTTTGTCTGTTTAATTTTCAGTGAGCCATGTCAAGAATGAGACCAGCCAGATGCTAGGAGCTGTCATCTCTTACCTCTTTATCTATATAGTTATTTATCCAACTGTATTTCAGCAAGGTTTTTTTTTCTGTTGCTTTCTTAATGAACATGCTTCTTTGCAAACTATTTCAGCTGCTAATACTGCCACAATGTCATCCATTGTACCTACAGTCAGCTTACCTCCTAATTCAAAGTGAAATGACTGATAAAAAATTGATTTTTTAAGCCAAACAAATTTACCATCTCATGGTTATGACTAGAAGGAAGACCAAGAGCACAAGACAGAGAATTGGGTTTGGATGCCATCTCTTCTAGCAAGTCTTTGTCTCACAAAATTTAGTAGAGAGCAACTGTTTCTTTCTTCATTACCCCTAAACATAATAGTTTCCTCAGAGTATAGACTCCCTGACATTTTGCACAATATAGTTTTCAAAAACTTTGATTCTGCCTAATTAATTCTGGTGGTCAGAGGTTAGTTTTGCTGTTGGAGATAAACTGGCAATTTTTTCATCCTCCTCACAATGTCAGATGTGCTGGTTTTAATACCAGCAGGAAATTAAACTGCAAATCATCCACTCCCCTTCCCCCACCCCTTTTGATAAAGGAAGGACAAAAAGGAGTGGCTATGGGTTGAGATAAGTATTTACTTACTGTAAGCACAAAGCAATGGAATAAGAGCAGAGAAGAAGAGTCAGAGTGTTAGAGACTGTGAAAAAGGTACTTTGTGACTGCACAGTAGCAAGATGGTAGCCTTGCTCTAGATACCCTCAGATATCATCAGTGTTTTGTTAGTGAAATTTTGGCCTTCTTCATGTATGTTCTATCTTCTTATCAGCTTTCACAGACCACAGCCATGGTGGCATGACATGACATGACATGACAGGAAAGGGAAAAATCGGCAGTGCTGCTCCCACCACACACACTGTTGGGCAGACCTGAACCAAGTTCTGCTGGAGTCACTGGCAAACTTTGCTAGCTGGGGTAGTGCCAGATCAGATACATGGAGCTGAGCTTAATTGAAAGCCATTTAATTTAAAGGATGGGATAGAACAAGAAAGAACACTTCTGGTTATTGAAGCATCTACACAAACAAAAGAAAACTCAGCTGGTGCTATAAATCAAGTGGCAAGTAAGGAAAATTTGTGTTTTAACTGCAGGAAAACCAAAATCATCCTGTTGCAATAGTATCAAACTGATAGCACTTGCACTAAGATTTTCTGATGGCACATTCTTTTCAACAGAAACTCTCTGCATGTACTTGCAGCTTGCATAAACCTAGGTGTCAAGGGTAGGAGTGGAACAAGCCTCAGTGCTTTCACCGTTCAGCTTATGGGTAGGTAGAGACAGACAGAACTATTTGCTTTGGGTTTATCAGACCATGCTTTCATTTGGCATCATTTACAGACATGGTTCCCAAAGCTTGCAGAACACTCACTGATGGTCCATGAAGAATTAGCTCATCGCACAGTGCACATTTTGCTGCCTTTCTTTTCCTTCCTTCTCCTTTCTAGAAAGACAGCTAAATCTGGATTCAGTGCTTTGCTAGCGCTCCTTCTCAGGGCAAGAAAATACTGTACTACTCGTTTGAATGTTACAGGTTTCTGAATGCATTGGTTTCAAAAAGTTTATCAGTTCTTCTACTGGCCTCCCCTGAAAGCTTACAGCTGGCCCTCCTTAGCTATCTGGCAAGCACCTGGTGCACAGCAACACGAAATTATAATACTTGTGTTCTTTTTTTAAAACATGACAAGGAGGCAATACAAAAACAAATCACAGTAATGCTCAATTATTCCAGCCTTGGTTTGTGCACAGTCAGCATGCTGAGATATTCCAAGCCAAGAGGATTTTTTCCTTGCTTTTAAAGAAAGATTTATTCATAAGGGTGAAGAGGGCAAATTCCCAACATTTCAGCCCTCAGCTGGCTTTTGTCAAGGGTTTCTTATGCACACACATGGTGAAGCTTGGCTAACATGCAGGGGAAAAAAGTTATGAAGTAAATTCTATGGATTAATATATACTCTTTGTAGTAATGTTAAGGTTTGCCAAACTTTTCATGGATGAGGAATGTGAAAGCTTAGGAATATATGCAGATCCGAATATACTTTTACATGCACAGATAAATAGCATAGTCTTTGTTTTTCTACCACGACTTTACCATTGCATTATCTTACTTTGCCATTAATCCCACTACATAAAGTCAGTAACCCTTTCAACTACACAGCTGGAATAAAAGAAGCAAAATCTGGCCTTCCATGACCTGAGCGCTACAGAACTCACACCCCATGATCTTACCCCATCCTATCTGTAGGGTAAGATCCATGTGCACTAGAGGAGGTTCTCCTTCCCTTTAAATTTAGAAAACATCCCAGAGAGAGCACTCATGATGTTTAAAAATCATTCGGATTAATTTCTACTTCCTTTTTTTAATTTTTTCTGCATGGATAACACACACTTCAGAGCCAGCTTCTCCCTGGCAATTCTGGGGACTTGCTCAGCCTATGCAAAGTTTAGACATGAAGTGATACCCATACCCTCAGGTAAGACGTACACTATTCCATAGCAGGTGGTGGATTCTAGTCTGTGTTCCTTGAAATGATGCATTTTACATTCTATCTTTAAAAATAAATGCATAATGTTAGACATTTTTCGTTGCGTACTGTTAGACATTTTGCATGCCAAAATCACTGTCCATGACAGCCACAGTTCTGAGAGCAGGGGCTGAGATTTGCAACTCTTCCAGTTAGGTATCCAAACCACCACTTTTGTTTTCCCTTGGGCCTCTTACATGAAACTTCTACACCTGGCTGTGCAGTTGTAGATCCTTGCCAATGATTTTTGACGATGCTCTTCTGCACTTACAGAAAGTTTTATTTGGGAGTCTACAGAAAGTGTGATATAGGGCTTGAATCCCCTCTGGACAAGGATGGAAGTAACTCTGAGGCTCCTACTTCTTGTAAGGGTTATCTAAAAAATAATAGCATGTAAAAAACCTAAACATTTACATAAACAGCACTTTCTGCCAAAAGTTCAGCCTCTTCTCTTCTTCCTAGACAGCAAAAGGAACAAATTCCATGCTCTATACCTCTTCTGAGCCCTCTGTTTCTTCTTCTTCTTGGAAGAAGGCTCTAGCCCTCAATATTTGGGATGTCAAAATTCAGTTTTCCTTTTACCATTGAAAGCAGGAGAATGTGCTCTGCTTCTATGCAATCTCATCTATATAAAGACATTGTCAGTAGAAAGAAAGAATTATCAGCCACTTTCTTAGATGTAGATACTTATATTCTGTCTAAGTAGCTCTTCAAATAAACAAGTTACTTTCTGGAATTTTGCCTTTTTTATCCAGCTATTGTACCATGTGATACATGGACTGTTGTTTCAGTACCTCATGCTCTTAGTGAGGAAGTATGAGATTTTTATTAGTATAATGGTGAGAAATTTTGAATATATATATATATATATATATATATATATATATATATATATAAGCAGCACTCTGAACTATGAGTTACAACTGATTTAATACATATTGTCTTGAAAGCACATAATTCATATGAAAATAGAGAATAGAGAAAAAAACATGTACTGCAGTTTTAACAACCAGTATTTTCTGATTGGCAGCCTCCAAAGACTGTCTTAACATTGAAAAGGACCACAACACTATGAAAGTAGAAGAAAATATTTTAAAATCATACTTAAAATGTAATTGGAGAAAATTTCCTTAGCAAATACAATTGTACAAATTTAGAGTAGGAACTACTCTCTAATGTCACTGGGTTTACAGTAAATAAACAGCATTGTTTAGCTTAAGAAAATAAGGGCCCTTAAAGAAGAAGTTAACTTTTTACCCAAATCAGATATTTTACTTCTATCATCCTTTTCTATAGAATTCTCAGGCAACCCCGACACAGGGGAGAGAATGATGCATCTGACTCCATCTTATCAGAAGGCTAAATAATTACTTTACTATACTATATTATTCTATACTATATTACACTATGTTACATTACATCTAAACTGAATCTGCCAAGCACTCAACTCTGCACACAACTGCACACAACTGCACAGCATCTCTTGATTCTCAGCTGACAGTCCCCACACACACACACTTGGCCCTAATAGGCCAAGGTAACAAAACACCATCTCTTTGGGTAAAAAAATCTCCATATTGCATCCTACTTTTGCACAAACACAGGCACAGCAAATAAGATAAGAATGTTCTTGGGAAGAATTGTGCCTCGCTTTTCTCTGTGAAGAGAAATGTGGGGCTACACTTTTCAGTTTAATGACTTTCATTAGTTCTGTTTCTTCTGTAAATGCAGCTGTCAGAAATAAAAGTATTTACACTAGAAGTGTGTTCCACAGCATGACATCTTCAATGCATAAAACCAGCATGTGCTAAAGTAGAAATTTTCAAAGACTCCAAGTTAAAGTTATCTTTTCCATTTGCATAGCTTCTTTCAGGTAGGATTTTACTCCTTGGGATGGATTTTCTCCTTTTTCTAACCCTGCCGTCTCCTTTATACTCTCATGCACCTTTTAGAGAAGAAGATAAAGCTTTTAGGTATTTCTAAAGTTCCTTCACTTGCTGAGGGAAAGAGATACTTCTTAAAATGGTTTTGTGCCAGTTTTGGCTGGAGTAGAGTTAGAGTTTCTTCCTAGTAGCTGGTATGGAGCTGTACTTTGGATTTGTGCTGGAAACAGTGCTGATAATATATGTTTGTTTTTATTATTGATCAGCATCAAGGCCTTCTCTGCTTCTCACCCCAGCAAGCAGCTGGGGGTGCACAAGGCAGCACAGCTGGGACAGCTGACCACAACTGACCAAAGGGATATTCTACACTGTTTGGTGTCATGCTGAGCATTTATGACTGGGAGAAGAAGGAAGAAGGGCAGGTGTTTGGAGTGATGGTGTTTGTCTTCACAAGTCACTGTTATGCAAAATGGAGCTCTGCTTTCTTGGATGGTTGTGGAGTTTCCCTCACCAGAGATATTCAAGAACCATCTGGACACAACCCTGCGCCATGGATGATTGTGCTAGAGCAGGGAGGTCAGACCAGATGGCTCAGTGTGTCCACCTTGCCTATCCTGCAACTCTTGACTTCAAAAGATTGATTTTTGAGTCCACAGCTCTATGTCTGTATAGCAGTGCATGCACCTAAATGGCATTATTTCAGAGGAGAGTGCCTTAGAAGGTATCACTACATGGACCTCTGTGAAAAAGCTATTAGCATCCATGGATACTAGGACACTAGCTTAGGAGAGGAAAAAGATTAAAAAATCAAAAAAAATGGTCTCCTGCAAGAAGCAGGGAGAAAGTTATGCCAAAAAATCAGCAATGTTCAATAAAATCAGCATCCACAGAACATGAGTAACAAGCTATAAAGATGACACAAAAGAGAGATGCCGTTTGAGGACGAATTGATGACCCAGTCATGAGACTGGGGAATTAGCTGGCTCAAAAGATGTATGGGCCACCATAAACCTCTGGAAAACACCTGAGGAAGAGATAAAGATAAAAAGGAAGATAAAAGCATAAAGATAAAAAAGAAATTAAAATACCTTTTATGGAGGAATAAAAAGCTGAAAAGAGCCAAGTTGAAAACTTATGAATATCAATGATTGCAGACCATAGTTAAAACATTTTCTTATCATGGAAAGATAATAAATTGATAGAAATAGCAGTAAAGATAATTTTAAAGATTTAGTTTCCTTTTTTCCTGAAACATTCCTCACAGTTTTTTCAGAAGACCTACAAGTATTAGAAGATGATTGAATATTCAGGTTGAGTTTATTCCCACAAAAGAGTAGAGGAATTATATGTCTGGGTGACTAAATTGTGGCAATTATAGAAACTTCAATAAAAGCTGAGTAAAGAGCATTTTTATTTTTCATTAGAAGTATGTCACCCCATAGGTCTTATGAAGAAAGTTCATGCTTTAGAAAGAAAAGAACTTAAACAGGTAAGGAATTTGACACTTTCAAGAGGGGAGGATCTTTCACTGCTGTGCATTCTCCAGTCAGGCTGTTCCAGCAATAAAACAGATGCTTCCCACCTATGACTCCTGAGTTGCCATAGGAATTACATTTAGGCCTTTAGCTGGAGCTTTGTCACACAAACAAGGCTACTTCAGTGAGATGGCTTTGTGATATGTCTTATGGATGGCAGTGAAACAGACTCTGGAGATGGAAGTGTCACAATGTCATCGTGAAGTCCAGCTCTGGGGCCCATGAAGACGTGTTTAGCAAGGAAATAAAAGTATTGTAGGGCTGCCAAATGCATCTTCTATTCCTGAGCCACCCTTGGAGCATTCCTTGCCCTCAGCTCACTGATCTATGCTGTTCCCAGGTATCGGTTTCTCTGGGTCTGCATTCAAGGCACTCGAGACAGTAGTTCATGTTCAGACTCAGGTGTTTATTATTTCTTATCAGTAAAACAGTCTCACAACCATGAGTTCAGCAGCTTTTCATTAGAAGGACAAAATGGCTAACTATCTTTGTTACAAGGTCTTTTAAGCTAAACTATCCAATTGAGAACTGACACCTAGATTATTTTCCCTTTTAACACAATAACTGATCCCAAAGAGCCCCCAATGTGGACTTTTCTGCCCAATTACAGGGTGCCACCCAAACCCATGAAGAAGAAAGAAGAAGCATGAAGAAGAAACCCAGGATGACATCCTGTGCCCTCCATCTTGCTTCCATCCATAACATACTAAAAAATCCCCAAACCTAAATTTCTCACCTTAGGGGTACACCCACACTACTCTCTATAATCGATTTCACACTTTTGTGGATTCTAGTCAATCTTGAAGTCTAGGAAACTTCCTCCTTGAATGAGGGTCAAAGTCAGTGCTCTCCTGGGGGTCAGGACACCCCAGAGCAGAGAAATATTCCCGGTGCTCTGGGTTTCCACCCCAGGAATCAGATTTTGGTTTATAGCTCCAGGTGACTACACTGGGGTTAGAATAATGCATAAAACAGATACACTCACTTTAAACCAGTGTGCTTATTTTGGTTTTGGACAAACCCAAAATAATCAAACAGATATGTAGAAGAGGAATATTTTCCACTACCTGTGAGGGGAAAAATCCTTCAGGAGATGGCTAATGACAAACATTTTTCCATGTCTGATATATCAGCAGGATTCTGGCACTGGCCATAGGAAAAAACCCCACATGTCTGTGCACATTCAACACACCCATAGGAAGACACTGTTTTTTTGCAGACTGCCATTGCAGTTATGTTTGGCACATATGTTTTTCATTGGAAAATAGAAAATGTTGGTGGTATACAGAACACTAAACATTACACTTTCTACTGGGAGGAGAATGAGATGAGAATGACTACAAGATCATGCAGCTATGGGAAAAGCTGGAGATTTTGGGTAAAGCTAAACAAGTAAAAACCACTTTTGTGTCATGAAAATAGCAAATATGGGGAGAAGTTTACAGGGCAAGATCTGCAGGTAGATCACAGTGAGTATGAAGAATTTATCAACACATCTGATCCTGTAAACAGACTCTGAAGAATGATGCAAAAAAATGGGGACAAAATAAAACCCATGTTAAAGGATCCTACAGTGCCTAAACAGACATAGAGATATTAAAATTTCACATAACATGGAATATTACTTAAATAATGCAGGTTATTTATTCACCCTCTACATGCATATTAGTGCATGCCTCTCTGTGTTCTGTTCTATGCTCTAATACAACAGCATGATCAATATAGACTCAGCTGCCATGGCTGCTAATGAAAGTGAATTTCAGTACATTCACTTAAAGTGGAGACTTTGGATATTACCTGGGTGAAAAAAATCTCAAGTCTTTATTCAAGGTCCTGATTGGCTGAAAATGCCATCACCTCAGCATTGCCAATTTCTACAAAATGCTGTAAAACAGCACTCCAAGGCTGTAGCTGCAGATGTATGGACTGCAAATTGGCCAAAAACTCAAAGAGTTTTGAGCTTACAGACATATTTTCAAACTTTTTTGACAAAAAAGTGCAGTGGAGCAAGTCCAGTGCTAGATTTCACAGACAAAATCAAATAAACCTGTCCTGCCTCAGATGAAAAGAGGATTCAAAATGATGGAGTTAGAACTCAGGATGAAATCCCACAGAAAATAAAAAAAGCCATAAGCACTGCCAAGCTGAGAAAACACACTCTCAATTGCTATTATCTGTTAAGAACTCTTTATGTTGTTTTCCATTACATGATTTCATGATGTTTCTGTAAAGGCCTGTCATATGTGTAAGGAATGCAACTACTACAATGGTCCCCCAGTGAAACACAAGGCAATATGCTAAAGACACAGGAAAAACTCATCTGGATGAATAAACAATTTTTTAGGTTATTGTTACTAATACGAAAAAAACCCAAACAGGAAAAAAAGCACAAAATTAGAATAAATTAACATCTCTGATGTCAAAGTCACTGGGGATTTTGAGAATTAGAGATTAAGGCAAAACTTGTTTCAACTGGGCTCTCAGGCACTGCATGATTGCATGAAAAGGAAGTCGTCTGCCTCTCTCCTAGGTTGTAAATGGCTATAATGACACACTGACTATCTGTAGATATACAGATATATCTGGTTATTACCCTGTGGACACATACTCTGTTGGTATGGTAGACACTTTCTCAAAAAAATAAGGAAAACACAATTTCCTAGTTTGCATGATAGGTTCTCAGCCTGGCCATACCCATTGTGCAATGACATAAAGGTACACCAAATCATGGCACCACAATGAAATGTGGACTTGATGCCTCCTGACAAGAGTGATGTCATTTTTCCTGCTGTAATCACAGCCTGAGCACCCCTTTACATCTGAACTGTGGGTTCCATAACTGCTTTCGAACTCCCACACTCCATCCTCATCCACTTTCCATACTGGTGAAACATACACTTCAGCTTCTCCATGTTTTGGTTCCTCTTGGAGAAAAATCAAGGTGTGAAAGCCGGGTGGAAACCATGACTAGAAAATTGGAAGACTGAGCACTAAGTAGAAAACTTCAATTATCAGTTCTGCCTTGTTCTCAGATCCAGAAAAAAGGACAAAACATAGAAAATGAAAAATACTCTAGAGGGTTGATATGTCTTAGCATTGTCTTTCCAAAAACTGTAGACCAGTTCATAGATCATGAGAAAGAAGGGAGAGAGGCAAGACAGAAAGAGAGAGAAAGAAACAATTCTGCTGAGAAATAAGAAATTAGGCAAAATCACATTTTTTTTGTCACAGTCCAAACAATACTGGGCTCAGATGAGGGAGAGACTAGCAACAACACTGAGTATTGTTGCTCAGATACTGACTTTTGACATAATCCCATTACAATTGCCCAGAGACTGCCAACAGCTTGTGCTGTATTTATTCAGTTGTTCATAATATTAACAACTCCAAATTTCTTTAAACTTCTACATGAGAAATAGGTGTGATAAAAATCATAAAATGTCATTACACAAAAAAAAAAAGTATACTAGGGAAAATGCATGGTGGCATTCTGAAAGAACCTGATCTTCCTTCTATCCTTTCCTATATTCTGTAAGATTGTGTCCTTCTGGCTGAATGTCTAAATGATACATAAAATAACTTAGTGTCATGCTGAATTTTAAGAAAAGCAGGGTTAATGTGTCCAGCTTGTGATGAATAAACCAAAGAAAACCAAGGATTTACACACTGAGTTTGAAAAGTTTTGTGATGCTAAGTCTAAGCATTTTAAAAATGCCTTTTCTTCCTCCCTCGGTTTTCCCTTCTGACATAGGTTCCTTCTTATTTAAAAATTTTTGGGTTTTGCTTTCAAATGTAGCTTTTGCAGCTTTGATATAACATTGGGAGGAAGAATAATCATTCAGGAACAAAGAACTACTCTTTTTCTGACTGTAGCGTGGTTACTTCCATGGAAAAAAAAAACTTGGCCACTTGACTATCATTCTTCTGTGATTTTCTGTGGATATCTCCTTTGGTCACAGTTCAGATTTTTCTTCTTGGCCATAAGCACATAAGAAAAAATACCCTGAACAGTAATTCTGATGAAGAGTTCCATTCTCAACACCAAAAGACAAGCTCCTATCCATATGGGTGGATACATCAAGACAGATTTCAAGTACATAATGGAGCACCGGTGTAAAGCACAGGCACTTTATAAATATATTAAAACTGAATTAAAATTCAGTTTTGATCTGTCCTTTACTGTCGCCCTGAAAACTTGTCTTTTTCAGGGTACAAATGGAAAAAGGAAACAACAAAAGATGTCTCAAAAGAATGTCAATTGTAAATATTGATAATTTTACTTATTTATTTAAATGCATAGATGTTACAAAATAGATCAAAATGATGTACAGTTTCATAGCATTAAAAGTTGAAACAGGGATACAAATTTATATCTCAGGTATAACATATATATATAGAGTCATATGACAACTTGAAAGAAATGATACATTGGTAAGTTCACTGCAACATGAGTTAGACAACAAGGTTTCTTCTCTAAAAAACCAGATACAACCCTGCCCACACAATTATAAAAAAACCTGAACAAGAAAAATGAAAATATATAATGAGAGGGGGGGAAAGAGCATTTCACTCTACAAACACTGAACTTTTTTTTTTTTTTAACATGGTTCAGATTAAAAAGCAAAGAAATAAACTTATTTTCCAATCCCCAGCATTTTAAGCCTCAGAAAAATATCTCCTGGTTGCATATGGAAAAAAGCATCTGTAGGTGGTTTGCTTCTTAAATGAACCCTGCCTTTAAGCACCATTTCAATTATATTAGAGTGCCTTACATGAAACAAAGCTGTTTAACTCCTAAGAGCTATTGATTCCAACATTACCATTCACTCTTAAGGAAGAATTTTATCACGTTAAATGTCACATCTACGATACTTCCTGACTTACAGGATGGTCTCTTGAAGCTGTAGTGAGTTAGCAGCATGATGAACAGCCAGTGATTTGAATGACAATTGCTGTTGTGAGCCAAACATATAACCTGAGAGATATTCCCTCTCTTTCCTGCTAGCCAAAATAACCCTAACTATAATTTATATGCACTTTCAGTATGAACGTGCATGTAAATTTTAAAGAATTATTAAAGGTTTTTAAAGAATTTATAATCTTATTACTCAATGATAACATGCCAAAATCATCATCTACTCTGAAGTTTGTCTTTTGGCAGACAGAGATAATGAATTGCAAGCATTTCAGTCTGGATTTCTCACAGATCACACTCAGGGGAATTCAACAGAATGTGGATAACAATCAGAGCTTTCTATCTGTTCCACTGACTTGTGTGAATTTAAAAATGCATTGCCTTTTAATTATTTTCTAACAGAAAATAACTCTACCTTGAGGCTGAGTTGGGAAATGAAGGCTAAGCAGAAAGAAAGTATTGAAATTACGAATAGTAAACAATTTCATTCATCATTTCTTGAATCAACCAGATAGGCTGTTGCCCATCTGTTGAATTAATCAGGTGGGTAATCACTATTTTTTCTTAATTTTTCCAACAATTTTCTATTGAAAGTGGTTGGAGAAGGTTATGGCTATTTCAGGCTTCTATTGCTAGAATTTCAACATTCTTCTTGCAAATTTAAACAAGAAGGTTTGTGCACTTTGAGACCACCAGACCAATTATGTACAATTTGAGAACTGGAGCATACAAATTTTCAATTCTGCTTTTTTAAAAAGCACCACAAAAATTGTTTTGTGCTTGGATTCCAAGATCATCTCATTCGAGAACAGGAAAGCAAGAGTTTTCTCTTGAAAACTGAGCAATAATGGGCAGATTGCAACAGTAATTATGGCCCTTAAAATTTTACTAGGGATCACCATAGTTTAGTATCTGAGTAATGAGACTTCCCACACCCTGTTTTTTAAGAACTATATCTGACTTAACACTTCTAAAAATTCTTCTGACATCTGAATAACTCTATTTTACCTCATACTCATAAAATTCTGTATGTTAGCTAGTCATCAGCTAATAAAACTGTAATTGAGTTCTGTACTTACAAATCATGCAAAACTTAGAAAGGGAGGAGTTGGGCACTTCACCTCTTTTCTCAAAGGAAACAGACAAAATCACGTGTCTCCAAAACCAAGGCTGAAAACTTTATATTTGTGTTTGCTTTCAAAAAATCCCAGAACCTCTTGGATTCCTATGTAATGAGTAGAGGCATTCTCAACCACAAGAGGGTATCTATGCTTGCAACCTGATCCTCAGGGAGGATGTATAAACACATATATCTAGCACCCATTATACGCCTATCCACCTAGCTACGGATACAGACATGGATATAGACATGGATGTATTGCTTTCCATGCAGCCACAGTACTTTTGCTCTGGGAGGTTTCCTCTTTCCAAGCCCCATGGTGTTTCCCAGTATTAATAGGGGATGGCATATAAAGTCTAATTTTGCTGTTCACAAAGCTCTCATGGAGTCCAAGTGTTCATTCCTGCAGAAGTTATATTGAAACTCCTCTGGTTTTCACTGTGACCTGATCAAACTCACCTCAAATTCAGAGGGGAAAAAACTGGTCTCAAACAATAGATCCCAAGGATAAGTGTGCAGGGTCAAGACCAGATATTCTGAAGTCGCTTATTTTTCAGAGAGATGATCTGGAATCCCTAAAACCTGCTCAGCATCAATCTGAAGTCATGACTCTCAGAGGTCTTACTCTCCCCGTAATTTGTTCCACAGGCACTTGCCTGTTGTGAGGAGGGAAGGGTACTGTTTGTTTTGGTTTTGAACTGGAATATATTTTCCTCTCTGATGCACATAAAACTCTCATTAGAGCCTGAAACAACCATAAAAAGGAACTCTGAAAGCAAATCTGACCTAGTGGCAAGTTATATGTTTAGCTGAAAAAGATCTCACAAACACTGGAGTGTATATGGCAATATTTCCACAAAAATAATCTGTAACTTCAGCACCAGAACACAGAGGTTAGCACCAAAAGGTATCAATGGCTACCCATCACCTTAGATGTTTAGATGAGGCAAAAAGTCACAAGCAGATATTATTATAAACAGCTGCACTCAATTATTAATTATATCAAATTTGTTATACCATTTTTACTCTTATGCCTCTCACAGTATTTTGACAAAATAATTTTTGCCTTATTTTAGCTTGTGCATACTTTTACAATTTTATATTTAGAACAGAAGTCTGAGCTAATTTCTCTGTCTTTAAAGGCACACCCATCTGCTGAGAAGAAATTAGTACTTCAAGGCCATCAGAATAGCAACTGGAGGTGGTTTGCCTCAGCATGGCCTTGAACTCATCAAGATCAGCATGCATTAGAGCTGCCAAAGACATCTGAAGTCTTCTGCATATATCAGTGCTTTTTTTGTAGCAGCACTTGGGTGTCAGGTAGTCAGTCAGGAAGCACTGGCACTGGCAATCAAAATAGAGCTTTACTGGCATTGTCATTACCTGGCCCAAGAGCAAAAAGATAATAGAAATTGGGGCAATTCAAATAGGCAATACAGAAAGGCCTTCCACTTTAAAGTGGAAATTTCATGTGGCAATCAAATATCTGATGATCTGTAATCCTCTCTGTTAAATGAAAAATATTCAGCTAATGCTTGAGTGCTTGTGGCTGGTTTTATCAAGAGCTGCTCATATGAAATAGCTTATTTCGAGATCATATTTTGCTGCTGTCAATTACAGTGTGATTACAATAGTTAATCCCTAGCACCATTATGGGATGTTGTGAAAAAACCTGCATACCTGTTTGTTAAAAGCAAAGTTTTCTATATTCACAGAAAACAAAATATTCCACAAAGTCAAGGTATTTGTAGCAACTTAAAAAGTAACAGATATTATAACATATATACCCGTGATAATAATTTCATCTGAATTACAGAATTATAAATTAATTTACAATGTCTAGTCCTGTTTGGAAAGTGTACCATACAACATACGAGTTGCAAGTTTCAAAGTGCATAGTCCTTTATTGTTAGACCTACTGTTGTAGGCTTCATGGCTTAACCTGAACTTTTTCTTATGCTCTGCTTCCTATTTGTATTTCAAAATTAAAATACTGAAAATGGCTAGATGCACTGCTTTAACTGTTCTGTCTTTATAGAAGATTTCTTATGCAGAACAAAAATGCATTTTTCACCTGCATGTTTGTCAAAACCTGTGCTGGCTGAGGGTCTAGTCACCCACCGAGTAGTTTTGTCTCATTTACTTCAGTGTGTACACAGATCATGCAAAGAGGTTGTCTTTCACTCCCAAAACAGGACTGGCTTTTACTCTGCCAAAGTATTTGACTGATTGAGTACTGTTCAAGTCCAAACTCCTTTGAAAACAAAAGGAAAAATGTTTATATTGTACCTGTTAGGATAAAAGTAGAATATTACAGAGAGTTATTCTTTTACAGCATGGACACATCTAAAGGCAATATGCCTGTCTAGTTCTTGTCCTGTCAGATACAGAGGTGCCACTAACCAGAAATAACTGAAGAGCCATAGATCAGCTGCTGACATTCTCTGAGGGATCAGAGTACAGATAGATAGAGAGGGGCTGCTACATTTCATAACCTATACAGCCTGTCCCAGATATCCTGCTGGAGAAAAATAATAACTAATGTGAAGAATTCAAATTCTCATATTTCTTTTTATATCACCAGCACGTTACTTCATATTCTGGCGACAGACTATCTCAAATACCCTAAAAAGACTGAATTAGTGACTTAAAGATACATACATATGTAGCTCTAGTGAAAATATATTCTGTTGTTCCACTTGCTCTACTCAGTATTGCTTTTCAAAGTCTAAATGTAGCAGTGCAAGCAGACTAAACACTTATATTTAAAGTGGAGTACATGCTGCCCTGTAACATAAAGCCAAAAATCAAGGCTATTTCAATGACCTAGTAACAGTGGCAGACATTTGATCTCTTCCATTTAATAATCTGATTTTCAAGAAAAGCATCTGTGTATTATTTTGGTTTTAAGGTCTCTATTAGGCACCCATAAGGCATTCAGGTTTTGGCAGAAAGCTTTTTGGGATATTTGGTTTTTAATGATGCACACAGATATTTTCAGGAAACAGTGCAATATATGTTTAATGGACATTGGTGATTGCTTTAGAAATTTGGAATTTTTGCAACAAATCTATATGAATTTTAAAGATCCATAAGGTCTTTTATTTAGAAATCTTCCTACCTGTTTTTAGGTCTGATCTCTCCTGATTCTCAACTGAATTTCAGTCAGAGGGATAATATATATACTGGTAAACCTATAGTGTAAAAACCACTATGGATGTCACGTATGGATGTATATTGCTTTGTAGCAATATATTTCTTCCTGTAAAAGAATGAACATTCTCCTGCAAAGCACCATTATAGAAGTATGACTGTGTTCAGAAATACAGGAAGGTAGAGTCAAGCTGTGCTGTTATACCAGTATTTTTACAGCGATCTTTTTGGATAAGACTTTAGGCACGTGAGTTAACAGCCACTGCATCTTAGTCAGTGTGGTTCCTCATTCTCTTTAATATTCCTGTCTGCACACAGATATGTGATAGCAGCAGCCATGTGCTGAACTCTTGAAACACCATAAATGAATTGATGCTGTGCATGAGGTAGGTAATATCCTGCAGTTTCTCTTGCACATATGTTTTCCTCTGCTCAGTGTCCCACTGACATTGCAGGTGAAAGCACAGGTGTAAACAGGAGGAACCATTGGGAGTGTGAGGACAATTTGTTCCTTTGCATGTCACACTCCATTTTTAAAGCACAGTATTAAACAATGACCCTTCTCTTTCTAGAGTTATTATTTTTAAAAGGAAGTAATATTCCATCTTCTGATGTGCTTTTAATATAATCTAATCTTCAGGAAGCTACACTTTCTAAGATTAAAATGAGTTTACTCTCCTTTAACAAAATGTTAATCTGAAAGGGATAATGTGAGTCTTAAATCCCAAAGTGTTAAAACCAAATTATACTGTACTTTGAAAGCTAATTATACAAAAGCATACAAAATGAAAATATCATAGTATTATTACAATTTCTCTCTATATATAATATGTGCAAAATTCAATACACAAGGTTCTTGTTACTCATCTGTGGGTTTTCTTTAAAATAATGTTAACCTTAACTTATTTGAACCAGTATAAGTAGTTTGATGTTACTCCTGGGAAACAAAGATTGTCGATACAAGAACCTCCATAGCTTGGAGGACAAGCTGAACACGGAACTCCAACTTTATATGGTGCTTCTCCAATCCAATTCCCCCTGAAAATAAAAAATTAAAAAGAATGCTTAATAATTTCAGAGTGGAAGAAAAAAAAAATCATCAACCATACTTATTTTGAGTAATTAATGTTTCCACTGACGTCCCATAAATGCTCTGTTACTGAAAACATGACATTAGTTAATTGCTGCAGTTTACTGATAAACATTGACCTAGCAATTCCCAAGAAAGAGAAGGAAAATGACCATGAGAATCCAGGCCAGTAATACCCATTCCACATCCTTTAGTCTCAGTGAGGAAGGCCCAGTCTTCTTGCTTTTGCTACAACCAAGTGATTTCTGATTCTCTGATCCCATGACAGAGTATTTTTTACTGGGGATCTATATTTACGAAATACAGCAAAATAAGCAATGGTGCAGGGTTTTTCTTGGGCACATTTTTCTCTGGCAGTTATCTTAAAAGCTTGTGCTTTGAAGATGGAAAAACAAACTGAGTGAAACCCTTACCCTGAGGTTGCACCAGCCTAGATTCACATTGTGAAGCTCTGAGGCTGAATTCATATTAGTGAAAAAGGGAGATAAAAACTATTAAAAGGAACTGGATTGGGGCATTTCCAGGGGTCTCACAGATGCAAATGGGAGGAGAAGTAGAGTGTTTGGTGAATAGAAGTGTGCAATAGACCCTAGGGATAAAGGAGTAAAAAGTCTGGAGAGTGATCATATGAAAAGAGGTAACTCTGAAACATCTAGGAACATCTGAAAAATACATCCAAACTTAAAGGGGTTTATTTAAACCACAGACTTTTAGAGAATCATGTAACACTCATGATGTAGGCAGAAAGTTAAAATTAGATTTTTATTTAAATGTTATGTCTCACGGAGCAGAGAACTTTCTTTTAGTTTGCATGTGACGTGGAATAGCAGTGAGTAATGCAATTATTTATGAAACATTTTGTCATTCCTCACCTCCCAGCCAGTAACACTGGATCAAAAGCCCTGGTCTGGGTTGTGCCTTGGAAGAAAGTAGGAATCTCAAATAATTTGCTCATTCCTAGTTCTCTTCCAAATGAGTACGGCAGACTAAGTGCTCAGGAAATATATTTAGTCTGATAACAGATATGGAAATTCAGAGTTTGCTGAAAACTGCTTTCTGCTTCATTTTCTATGCAACACATGGCAGATTTGTGTGAGACCACTAGATAATCTGGGGCCTTTCTAAACTGCAATCATCCTCCTTAACTTTAGGGGGATTTTGCTCATTTCAGAAGCATAAATATTTTTCTGTGTTACAGCATGGCATCAGTGGAAATTACTGGAGTTCTAAATCCTACATCTTTGCCAAATTCCAATCTTAATAACTCAGATTGGGGCTGCAATATTCACTCCCTTCACCTTTAGAGGAACTCTGGATGTGCTGGTTACTCAGAAGGACACAGACTTTACTGAGTGGCAAAGAGATTTCTGCATGTGTGCCCAAGGACCCTAAGCTCAATGTCCTTAACTCAATTAAATCTAGAAATGCAAATTTAATCCAGGGAAGACCACTCAATATAATTTTTGTGACCCTGCAAGAAGTAGATGTGAAAACCGTGATTCCACTTCCTGTGACTGAAAGGTCTGCTCAATATCTCATACAGAGAAAGAGCTTGCAACTTCAACCTTTGGTTAGCTGTTCAAGAAGGTGTGGGACTTTTACATTCAGAAAATATGTCATTAATTCATTGCTAGCTGATACACAAACACTAAATTAGTTTCCAAAAATGCCTAATGTACAAATCCATTTGATTAATATATATGAAAATGAGATAAGTATTCCAGAAAGTTTATAATTTTAAGGGTTTTTTTTCAAATTAGGATACAGAAAAAAAATATCTTAGAATCTTTGATTTCATCTTATCCATGCTGAGGAGCTATAAGTCAGATAGAGTCTTTGCTGCTTAATCTTTGTTCTCTCATGTTCACTTCATACCATCCTTTTCCAGTAAATATTAAAGACAAAAGGACAGAGAAATCTCCTCCATTTCCAAAGCTGATTTTTCCCCCAAGTAAATTTTCTTACAAAATCCTATCTTTTTTTTCATTTGCAAAACCTTTAAAAATTCTTTTTACTCATGTAACAGCTAGAGTAATGACATATTCTTGCATATTCTTTACCACAAATGGACCTGCTCCACCAAGAGTTTATGGAAAACATGCTCAGTTAATTATACTCAGGTTCCTATACAGAACTGTTTCTTTGTCCAATGCACAGTCAGAGCAA
Organism: Fringilla coelebs; assembly: GCF_963513975.1. Classification (NCBI taxonomy): domain Eukaryota; kingdom Metazoa; phylum Chordata; class Aves; order Passeriformes; family Fringillidae; genus Fringilla; species Fringilla coelebs. Next base: position 32,523,420 of record NC_140028.1, read on the forward strand.
GCAGCCACTTACACTGTCTGTGCAGCTTTTGCAACAGTGGTGCAAACCAGACTGCAAATTGAAGCTCTCCCAGAACCACACTTTACTGATTCATTCTGCTCCCAAAGGCAAGATTGGGATGATGTCTAGGAAATGCTGGCAGGAAATTAATTTCTGCATTTCAACCTAACACCAACCTCTGCAAGTTATGTGATATATGGCCACCTGTGGGTGTCTGTGAGCTGCATTTTAACAGACCCCAATGTGGAAGGCAAGACGAGATAGATTTGCACACATGGAGCTTAGGGTGATGGACTTCACATGGAAGCAATGCTATAGATTATGTAGCATGGTCATAAGCAAAGGTATCTTGTGGGCAACAACATGCATCAAAGAATGAGTTACAAAATGGTTTGGGTTGGAAGGAACCTAAAGGACAAACTAGTTCCAACCCCATTGCCACAGGCAGAGAACCTCTCACTAGACCAGTGCGCTCAGAACCCTGTCCTGTCTGGTCTTGAATACCTCCAGGGATGGGGAGTCCACAACCTCTCAGGGTAAACTGTTCCAGTGCCTCACCACCTTCCTAATGTCTAATCCAAACCTACCCACCTTAAGCTAAGGCCATTCCCTCTTGTCCTATCACTACCTGCCCTTACGAAAAGTCCCTCTCCGGCTTTCTTGTAAGGCCCCTTTAGGTACCAATAGGTTGACACAAGGTCTCTCTGGAGCCTTCTCCTTTCCAGGCTGAACAGCCCCAACTCTCTGAGCCTGCCTTCATAAATGAGGTAATCTAGCCCTGATCTCCTCTAGACCTGCTCTAACAGGTCCGTGTCTTGTGCTAAGGAAGACAGAATTGGATGCAGCTCTCCAGATGGAGAGCAAAGTAGAGGAAAAGAATCAGCTGCTGGGCACATCTCTCTTGATGCAGCCCAGGTGATGGTTGGCTTTCTGAGCTGCAAGCATGCCCTGATAAGTCATATTGAGCTTTTTATCTACAAACACCCATAAATCCTCCTCAGAGCTGTAATCAATCCGTTCTCTACCCAGACTGTACCTATACTTGGATTAATCCAGTCTAGGTGCGTTTGGCCCTACTGAATTTCATAAGGTTTGCACAGGCCCACCTGTCAATAAATCAAGAGCCTGACCTACAGTAGGATTGCTTACCTGAGGAAGTCTAGTCCACCACACCTATCTATATAAGAGGGAAGAAATAAGGAATTCAAAGTAAAGTGAAGTCAGCACAAAGGAAGAAAATAATAATAATAAATAATAATAATAATAATAATAACAGCAGTAACAGAAAACCATTTTTTTGTTTTGTTCCACACACATCAAGTTGATTCCTTTTTCTCTTTGTACACTGGAGTCATACATTTCCGTATATTCAGATTGAAAGTTTGAATAAAGGAGCAGCCCGCAGAAAAAGCACAAAGAGAGGTCATGCTGCCGAAAAAGGAGTAAGCAGTCCTATGAGAGGACCAAAACATGCACAAAGTATAAAAATAAACAAAAATAAAAGAGAGCAACTCACTTTGGGGCATAGTTGCATACCAGGTAAACAGCTCGCCGCCAAACAGATCCCCAGACATTCATGTTGTGGCACGTGTGGATTGCGCAGCCTATACGATTGGAAGTGGCCCAGACCATCTGAATAAATATTTATTATTGGTGAAGTCCAAATTGAAAAGGAATATACATATACATATATCTATAGATATACACATACATTTATTTGAGAGACAGTGGTATGAATACATCATAGGAAAGTTTAGCTTCGGACATGAGATTTTGAATAGAGGAAATTTGTATAACCTGTGTGTAATGGGTGCACATGGGTCCATAACATCGCATCGGGCACCTCGGGTTGCAATCTTGAGGATAAGGGAAAGCATAATCCTTCACCTCATCATACCATGGCTTTACCAGCTGGAGAATAGATCGATACCTGGAAAGAAAAGAAAGACAAACATGTCCTTTTAGATTTCTCTTCTCATCACCAGTATTAAGTAATAATATTCTTGAGCTAAAAGAATACTACAGATATATTCAATAGATATAGACACAGAATACTGGATGACACTTGCATTCATCCAAGATCTGGATTGTTCAAAGGCTGACAAAATAATTGCTTTGTAGGGTAACCTCTTACCTTCCAGTTCTTACAGACAGGTTCTGGCCCAAAAATCTCAGAAGATAGGAAGGACCATGGTCCCAAATGCATGTAGCAGCCCAAGCCTCAGCAGATTTGGCAAGAGTTTCATCCCAAACCTGACAAAATAAAGTATCCTTAGCAGTAAAACAGAAAAAAAAGCACATAATGATCATAGTACGAGAACAAAAGGAGCAAGTACCTTGACTCACAAATATACTATCATGATACATCAGATCTGGAACTAAGAGAACTGTGGAGCAGCATGTACAGAATCCAGCGGGATTTTCCCTATTGCTGGACAGAATTCCTGCCCACATCATTAGAGGAAGCAAATTATTCTGATCTCTCCCTTTTTTTCTGGAAAAGCCCTTCACCAAACAGGCATTCTCCTACCATTTTCCCTTCTGCGTTGATGAGATCCATGTGTGGAGAGGAGTGAAATGTTGGCTGGGACTCAGATAGAAAGTGAAGGAGAGTTACACAGGGAAGAACAATTCGGCATAGGTATTACATACCCCACAAAACCCCAACACACTTGAAATAGGACCTTGGGAATATCTATAGCCAGAGCCAATGTGTGGCAGCTCTTCATATTTGAGGTCACAAGGTCAAGAAAGGGATTCTACAAAGGCAAAGACTATGGATCATTTCCAGGTACAGTATGGATTTCACTACTTTATTCTGCACAGGAACTGGCATTGCTCACTGCCTGATATAAAAAAGATAACAGCTCTGTAAGAACAGACAACTTGACTTCTTAAGTTCTCCAGTGTTTGGAACATGACAAGTGAACTTAAACACTGTCTCCTTTATATGCTTTGCCTGCTCAGTTACATTCTTGATTTGTAACTCTGCTGTTTTCTTCACAGCAAAACCTGTCTGTCTCAGAAATAATGGAGATATTGGCAACAGAACCTACAGCACCCCTGGAACTCCTGATAAAGAACATCTCACTGTTACATTACAAGTGCACACAAATCCTAGTATATCTTAGTGTTTAAAGGATGCCCAAGTAGGCTGTAGATTCTGGAATTACATGTATATTTGGAATTCCCTTCTTGCAGTGTTTAGGTGCACAATAGTTGTAGTGAATTGCAAGTAAAAGGCAGACCAGAATGAGGTAAAATTGTTTATGTAGAACATCAGTGCTTTTTAAACACAAACACAAACCCATATATCTTGAGTGGTTATGAAATAAAGAGTATGCTCTCTGAGGCATGAAATAAGAGGCAAAGTCAGAAATTAACTAATCAAAGGAGAAAGTGGCCCACATCACAAATATTTTCTGTACTATGACCTAATAATAATTTGTAACACTGAATTCAATTTTAATTTCACAAACCTGAAGACTGAAAAGACAGGTCATTGATTAGGACAATAATTCATGCCCTGTCTCTAGTACTTTGTGAAATTTCTCTTAGTGAGAAGGACAGTATTTAGAAAATGTTATGAAATTGCTAGACCATTGAACCAAGCTTTAGCAAATATGGAGTGGATAAGGTACATCCTTGATTAAAGATGAAGAAGCGCAATAGAGACCAGTAAGGTTCCTTAACAAAAATCATTTTTTCATTCAAGTGGAACCATCTTAGGGATGGCAAAATGGGTGGCACTTAAAGAAGAGAAGGTTTATTTTACACCTGTTCAGAAAATTTTCCAGGGCAGAGTCAAAGAAAATTGCTAGTACAAGGACAAAAGACGGAAGTCTTAAGAAGAAGCACTCTACAAAGGAATGCTCTTCTTTCCAGGGAACAGTTAGACTTCAACCCTGAAAAATTATGGGAGTTTTCTGGAGGAGTTGGAGATAAAAAATCCAAAACCCAGGATATGCTCAAGAGCCCAAGGCAAAAAAAACTGTGCATAGACATTTCTTCTGCTTTGTATCTCTGCCATTAAGTTTACTAGCTGCATGTGGCCGGTGTATAAAAACCTCTTTATAATCCCTGCTGTGGTACAGCAGTGGTCCCAAAAAGAGGGCTTAAAGAGTAGGTACAAACATAAAAGAGTGCCTGGGGAGTGTGTCTGAGAGGCTGGGACCACAGCCAGCATTTGGAGCCTGCCCAGGCCCAGGGAGCAGAGGAGCTCATGGATCCAGCACGTGGATCCAAACACAACTGCCTGGTGCGCATCCATAAGGGGCTGCTCTGCCAGGACTGTGACACCCCATAAACACCCTCCTTTGCTGGGATTAATCACACTTCTGGCACGAGTGCTCCTGCCAGGAGGCTGAGCATGAGGTTTGTGTGCTTGCTCCCAAGTGCCCTGTCTGCACTCCCACAGTAATCTGAACGTGCACTGTATTCGCACAAAGAGTGCCAGCATCCTGACTTCCACCCAGCACATTTTTGTGTGCTGCTTTGCCTCGCAAAATAGCATGTTAGGTGTCTGAAAAAAATGTGAAGAATGGACTAGGTTTTCACTATTAACACTCTCTAAGCAAGGCACAGTCCCTGCCTCGGACAGCAAGGGCATTTCTAGTTCACTTTTTTATCTCCTCAGCTTCATTTCTGGTTATCAGGAATCATCTGCAGCAGCGGATTGGAAAAGTTTTGAGGTGTTGCTTCTAACTCAGGTGTTGTTTCTAACTCAGTTAAATGTTTCTAACTCAGTTAAATGTGAGTTTGTCATGTATAGTACATTCTGCTTTCCATTATCTATTCACTCTTGATCCCTCTCTGGACAGATCAAATTTTTGGCAAACATAAAAAAAAAATAGAAACAAAGAGGAAGAAGGAAAATAACACTGACTAAGGGATAAGGGGAAAGGGTGCATATGCAGAATCTTTAAATTTCCTCCATTCCTTCATTAGCAGGCTAGTGAAAAGTCTCTACAGAGTCCTCTACTGCTATATAAATCACTTGTGTTTCACGGGAGAAGTTGATTGCCTCCCCTTCCTTATTTACTTCATTTTTTCAGATGAAAAGGTGGTCTCAGTCCTTCTAGGAATAGCTCTAGAGGATCACCAGAAGAAGAGAATACATAAGGGAGACCTTATAGAGTCTTTCAGCACCTGAAGTGAACCTACAAAATAGCTGGAAAGAGACTTTTTGCACTGGGATCAAGTGATAGGACAAGAGAGAATTGGCTTAAAGCTGAAGAAGGCAAGGTTCAGATTGGATATTAGGAAGATATTCTTTGGTGTGAGGTTGGTGAGGCAATGAAACAGGTTGCCCAGAGAAGTTGTGGATGCCCTATCCCTGGAAATGTTCAAAGCTGGATGGAGCTGTGAGCAAACTGGTGTAGTTCCTGACCATGGCAGGAGGGTTGGAACTGGATGATCTCAAGATTCTATCTAACCCAAACCATTCCATGCTTCTATAAAAAGGCAAACAATTAATATAGGCTGAAGGTGAAAAATATTATCTCATAATGACCCAAAATATTGTAAGAGGCAGTGACATTAGTTCACCCTTTCAAAAAAGTCTGATCCCGAGTCCACAGTTGTACTAACTTTTATCAGAGTTCAGACCCCTGTTCTGGGCATGTAAGAGAACAGAGCAAAGACATTTGGATTTTAAAGCCATGTGGCTTCATTATGTGTACATAGATAAAAAGCATCCCAAGAAATGCAAATATATCCTAGAAAGAGAAACTGAGGTAACTTGAAAGTGAGAGGGACAGTTTCTGTGCAAGGAGAAATTAAAAAACTCAAGCTAATTAGCAAAGAATTTAAAAGAAACTGAGTGATAAACAAAATTACAAACTGAAATATGGGCAATGCAGTGTTCCTATTAAACACATCTGATAAAGATGCCTGACATGAACACAAAATTGTAAAAGAGAAAAAGGAAAAATATTTCCATACTCAGTGGGTTAAGTTCTAAGAAGGTGACTCATCCTGAAATGCTGACCATGCAAACTCTTTGTGCCAAAATATGATCTTCCACTCCATGGGGACAGTTAATCTTCATTTGCTAGGCTGCGAGTAGTTGAGGAAGAAGTCACCTTCTATCCAGTTTAAAGATGCCCCCCAAACTCCAGATCACTGATTTGGTCCAGCACGGAAACCTCCCCACTTCTCAACTGAGCCACAACAGAGTTAAAGCCTGTCACCACACTTCCACTGACAACTTGAAATGAGCATCCTTTGGCCAATTTATTTTTCTTTCTTGAGCCAAAGATTGTTTTCCTAGAAAGCTCTCTGACTGTGCTCTCTGTACTGCTCCCTGCAAAACAACACTTCCAAACTCCATCTCAAGGAACAGGACACTGTTTCTACATGGGGAGTTTCAACATCTGAGACCACTTCATGAGACAGCTCTGGGTTGTTCTCTGTACTCACACAGCATGTGCCTTCTGAGAGTTAGGAGTAAAATCCTAGCACTAATAAAGTCAGCAGGAATTTTGCCAGTGAGCCAGAATTTCATCCTAGATTTTGCTTGTTTTCCTCTGTAAACAAATAGTAAAATGTTTAATCCCCACAATGTGTAACAAGCAATAGAGTTTTACTGTAAAACAAAATCTCTTTCATGTTTATTGAAATTTCTTGAAACCCAAGAAGTGGGCTTCCTTCACCAAGGAAAGCCTTTTAAAATTGTGGGTCACTGTTCCCTCATACATTTCCTCTTTTATAGCTGCTTCTATAGCTGTTTCTCAGTTGTTCTTAGAAAATTTTCATGTAAAAAGGATGTAGTTGTCCTTTTGTGCTTGGTTGGAACTGGAGGTCCTGGTCACAGCTATGTTCTTACATCTTAAAACAATGATGAAGCTGAATAAACATTTTGATGATGAAAAAGAAAAGAAACAACTACAATATTACAATGATCTTTACACAACATTTGTTGAAAAATAATTGGCTGTTCCCTTCCTACTTTGATACGTTGGTTTTAATTTGAGGAATTGCGCACATAACAATTTTTATGTACAGCTTGAACTTAGAAACATGGTTCTGCTCATTTTCATCACAGGCAGAATTGTAGTCCTCAATCATTTAAATGGAGCAACTTTTTCTTGACATTCTGCGCAACAAATGTCTTAGGAGACACACCTAATCACTCAACTGACAATGACCTCTCCTCATCTCTGCAAGTACTCTAAAATTATTATTAATGGCAACAGATAGCAAGAATTTGTGATCTAAATGCAAAGGGAACAGAATACACAGCCATACACTGTATTCACTATGTTCCCATTCTGTGTGGATATCTGTGGGTAAACTGGATGCTTATAGACACACTTAAATTTACAGCCCTCATTGTCACAAAGACAATATGAAAAAAAATCTGGTAAGTAGGACTGCTCCTTCCCTGACAGCAGACAGATTGTGAGATAGAAGATGTTGGCAAATTGTGGAATCCATAAAGATATGTTTTTACCTGGTAGCCTAAGGACTGTGCTAAGGGTCATTGTAAAACACTCAAGCAATCCAAACCTGTGTTTTAATTCTTCTTTTGCCATCATGATCTTTAATCTTTCCCAGCGCATTTTTATTGCCAGTAACTGAGAAGCCCTCCTAACTGGAAAAGAGCACAAGAGAACCTCAGCAGAGCATTGTTCTGGCTATTAAACACCAGCAGCAGCCCTCAGTGCCTCCCTGTTTGTGTTTGGTCTGTTTGCTGTGGGTTTTTTTAAAATGACATATCAGCTAAGATAATACTATGCATATTTCTCAATGGTAAAACAAGTACTTTAAGCAAAAGATACACACCTTGGTCACTCACTACCTTCCTAGGAATTCCCTGAGTCAGGGCCCCTGCCCATAGTGCCAGACCCTCAGCTGGCTGCCACCAACTTAATAGCTGAAGTGACAAACACTGGGTAGAGATGTGAACACAAATCCAGAGCAAACGAGTGAAGTTCACTATTTTAACCACTCCCTTCTGCAACAGCTTCTTAACACAAGTTCAGTCACATGAAGAGATGGCAAATGAAACACTGGGATACACAATTTGAAGGGGGTTGCATGGCAACACTGCTATATTTTTGAAGCAACAAAAAGTGGCATTTTTTTTCCAGTCTTGGCATCTTGTTTTTCATTTATATATGTTTACTGTGGATTCATATTAGCGATATTCAGATTGTTATTTCACACCAACAGATCTACAGCGATTCATAGGCATCTCAGAAAGACGGCCAGTACAACCTTCTTTTAGCAGTGATCAGTTAAAAAATTAGCCTTTCCACCTCAAACATATTATTTTACTCTCCAGTACCTCCCTGCTCCTCTTTGTTAGCCTAGCTGAACATCAAAAGCTCTTATTTCCAGAATGGCAGCAAGCGAGAAAGAAGAAAACCTTGACTCAAGCAATTTCTTCCTGTGATAAAAACACTGTGAAGCCAAGGGATGAAATCTGACATGTCCAGCCCATCTGTGCAGCTGCATTCCACAGCTGCTCCTGCAGGTCCCAGAGTGGATTAGCAGATGTAGGCTGCTACCCTCCAGCACACAGGTCCTGTCCTCGCGGGTCACTCAGCCTTGCGCCGCTCACACTGGCGCGTGCGGCGGCTGTCTCAAATCCCACAGCAGGGCACACAGGAGTCCTCTGCTCCCCTTCTCTTTCACATAGTCAGACATGTAGCCTTTTCAAGTTCAGAAATTTTCTGTAGGACCTCCCACCACGTCCACTACCCCAAATCTGGCAGAAAGCTTAGTAAAACAACCCGAGAGCCCTTCTGCCTGCCTGCTTCTACAGCAGAACGACTGACAGAGCCTCGTCTTTTTGCTCCCACTTGTTTCAATACATACTGTGTGATGAAAACATATGAGCTCATTGGAACTTACAGAGAGATGTGGCAAACTTTATATATTTATTTAGGCTCTGAGATCATTTGGACTCTCTCTCTCTAAGAATATGTTTTTGCTTTTTTTATCTCAACAGCCACCTGTTAGAAATTTCTGTACATATATTGTAATTGGTGCCTACCACATATGCAGGTACTTTCTCACAGGCATCAGGTAATAATTAGAAAGTTTACACAGAAAATTTCCAGTCTACCCTCTGGAGAAAAATATCTGGATGGGAATCACAGCTCTGTATGTCATTCTTCTGCAAATAAACGGAGGGTTAATACATCAAGCTGCTTGTCCAACAATCCACTGCAACTCAAAGTAAAACTGTGCAATGTTTTATAGCAAATTTACTCTCATATATCCAAACCTCCAAACATCTGAGTCACACTTCTGAAAAGCTCAGTATTAGAAGGTCTGGCTTAATCCAGGCATCACCAGACATATTCCCAAGAAACCTCACTGCCAGAAATACTTTTCTTATGAAAATTCAAGTCTGTGTTTTACATAGAAGTTTATATTTCTCTGTGTCCATGTGGTGCAAACACAAAGTGCTATAATTTGAAGCTTTACCACTGTTAGTAGTCAATTTGTTTCTCCTAAAGGCTGTCTGAACTGCCTTTCATGTTTGGCATCAGGCTTTCAGACAATAAGAAATAAAGAAAATTGGTATGCTGTCAGATTTAATAATAATAAGCTTCTCTGATATGATATTATTAGTTTAGCTTTTGGAAAAGTTAAATATCACAGCTATATATCTTAAAATATTCAGTGCTTTTCTAACCTACTGCAAGGCATATTTTAATTGGCAACAGCTTATCTTAGAAGTGGTAACAAAAAGGACTGAACTCTAGCTCCGTGTCACCCTGACAATTGGTCAGAAGTCTTAAAAGGAACATGTATGACCTCTATCATTTTAAATAAGATCAGAAAAAATTGTATATTTTTAGAAACACAAAACGTGAGGGAAAATGTATTTGTTTTGTGGTGTTTCATTTCTCTTACATACAGAAAAAAAAAAACATTCTGCTTTTCTTTGTTATTAGCCACTGAAGCTTTCCATCAAAACGAAAAATGTTCCTAATTTCTTTAAAAGTTTTCAAAGAAAATACTTACTATTTTCTAAGTAGCTCTAGCTGAAAGATATGACAGCATGACTTAAAAGAAAACACATAGAAGCTTCCTCTTTCTGCAGAATAAAGAATAAGAACAATAGTTCTTTATTCTCAGAAAAAGAAAGCTCAATTTAAGATTCTTTTTCTTGATACAGATTAACAGATATCACTGACAGATAGATAGATGTGCAAATCTCAGTTTCATTTAAACAGACCTCAAACCCCATCCCAGGGCACCTACAGATGCATTCATACACAGAGGAGCATGAGCTGAAGGTTCTGTGCACAAAAAGCAAGAAGGGGCTATCCTGGGGCTTTCATCTTTCCCTGCCTCTGGGATACACCTTTTCACAGACCTGTGATAGAGTATTTATCTCTTCAGATAGAAAAAGAGGACAAAAACATTGAGAGGAATAAGGTTACTATCATCTCCATTCATGTATGAAACAAAGTACTGTGTACTTTGGATCAAGATTCTTGTGAAAAATGCCCTGTCTCTGTTTTTAGCCAAGAAGTTCAAGAGGTGCTACATTTAATAATAAAGGAATGTCTAATTCTGAGGCCTCTGGGCAGGCTGCTTTTCTATCTGAGACTTTACTAAGTTGTTTTTTGTTTGCTTAAACTCCTAGAAGGCTTTCTGCTAATACTAAATTTAAATAATGTAAATATTCTTTTCTAAAACACCATCAAGATGGATGTTTTAAAATTGTTATGCATAAAACATTGGAACAGAGCTCTAGTACCAAAGCAAGTTTAACACAGTCATTCTTTTCCACAAAATTTTATCAACAACAGCATTTTTGGGGAAGTTCTTCAGATTTTTCAAGTAGTGCTTTCTAGGAAGGGTCTCTTCCGTTCAACTCTTGAGCAGGTCTTCTATCACTCACTCAGAACATAACTGATGGCTTTTGTACTTTTTGTCAGTAACATCCACTTGGATTTGACCCTAGAGGAACACCAGTTACTGAGACTGAACAGGCTTTCCTAGCTCTCTGTCAACAAAATTGCAGGAAAAATGGGCAATACCCTACATGTCAGTGATAGCCAAGCAGTTCAGTGCTGCATTATTGACAGTGGTGAACTAGGGAATATGTAAGTGGCTAAACTCACCTGTGAGGCAAAAGAGAGCTAGGTAAATTTATTATGCCCAAATCAGAAGAAAGTAAGCTCCATTTACTCCTGTTTTCTCTCTGTCAGTTGCCAAGTTGTGCCTCCACTGCAGAAAAAGGCTGAGTTGCTGTTGCTGTGAAACAATTGCTTCCTTTCCAGGCTGTGATGCAGACAGACACCATTAGCTGTAACCATGTGAACCACATCAGTTCCCTCCATGTTATTTTAATTTTCTGAGAGGATCACTATTCCAGAATTCATTTGCCCATGATCTCCAGACATTCCTGACGCTGGGTTATGGTATTAGGCAGAAGGGACATTAACTGGCTAAACAGAAAATTGAATGGTAGGAGGCAGAAACTGGAACCAGTGAGCACATTCCACCATTGTACCCCTTTCTCATTTGTTCTTGCCTCACTTGTAAATACCCAGTATAGAGCCATGGAAGACTGGGACAGGAGGCCCACACTGGAGAACCTCCAAGTATCTTGAGCTCCCATCTGCCTGAAGACTGAGGTGGACTACACTTGAATTTATTTTGTGCTCTAGCATGATGAAAAGCACATCAAGAACTTTGCACCTTGACTCATCATCTGGTCACTTTATTTCAAACTTCACTAGGTATACAGGATTTAAGGGAAAAGGGCTGAATGGAAAAAGTAGGCTGCCAGTAACTTCTACATTAAATTCTTCATTGCATTATGGCAGTAAGACATGCTCAGTTAAAATGATGGGCCTAATCTTCTTTGACATCTAAGGGTCTTGTTCACTAATTTAACTGAGGAACTGTAAATGGAGTGCAACTGTAATTTGATCTAATATGCAGAGGTACTGTAATGACATGCACATGTAAATTGAGGAAAGATAATATGCATCTTAATGCCAAGAAAACTGTCAGTAAATATGAAAAGGGTAATTTTTTGAAATGAAAAAGGACAGAAATTCTATTGGCTTTTAAAAATGCATATAAAGATTAATTATCTGAGCTTTAGAGGGAAATATTTAGGTTAGACATTTGGAAATAATTTCTATTCCTAAGGTAAAATATTTGCCAAGAGATGTGACTGAGACAGCATCACTGTATGTGTTCAAGAGTAGACAAGATGAAAACCATATGTATGTAATGCAGAAGGAAGTCCTGCAACAGGCCAGGGATAAAGTACATGGATTAAGAGACTCTATCCAACTCATTAGACATAAATCTTGAAGGAACTAGCCCTGCAATCCTTACTCACAGACATGTATGATTTCAGTGGGACCATGTAAATAGGCCAGGGCAAATGACTCAAGAACAAAATGTCCTTAAAGATTTAGAATGGTCTGTAAGAAACCACAATGAAAAGAGTAAAAAGAAAAAGCCACAATAGGTAAACAGGTTGAGAAGTTTATTTATCAGAAATGCTATTGAATTGGAGAGAAAACCTAACTCACTCTTTCCATGTCCATACAAAAGGCTTTCGGTATTAAGCAGAACTTTGGAAAACTCGAAGTACATTTGCCGGGGTTTTTCTGACTTTGTCTTACCCATCACTTACTGCACATTCACAGAATATTTTTAAGACCACCTTGACAGCAAAAGAATTTTATCAAGACTTTCACACTTAGAAGTGAAATAATAAGAAAGTTATTTGCATTTGTGAGCACTAACTGGGTTATACCTTGCTTCTCTGACCTGACTTTGGAAGTTACCTGCAAATTTTCTGGGATGGAAAGCATCCAAATACCTCACCTTGGCAAAGAGAGACATTCCTGAGCCACATAGAGTGTACATATTTCCAGCAGGACACACGTGGACTCCTTCACAGGACTACAGGACCTTCTTTTTGAACACAACTACTTTTCTTCTACAACAATAGGTTGTTTCCTTTGTTTAGTCTATTATGGTCTTTTATGTGGATTTACTAGAAATTAATATGCTGAAATTCTCCATTCTCTTCCAGTTCCTGTGCCATCAGCTCATGAGAAAGATGAAATAACTCCTGGGTAACTAAATTAACTCATTTCAGGCTAGTCTGGAAACCTTTTACTACTTTGAGTTCTACAAAGTGAGTCAAAGTGACAAAATTCAACCGGGGCAGACTTTCCCAAATATAAAAGTGCAGTTACTGAAAAAAAAGAATTGAAATTCTGTCTGAACATCTTTGGTAAATCAGCAGGTGTGAGTTTATCTAAAGCACTTTTTGCACTTAAGATCTTCAGCTAGCATTCCACAAACATGTTTTTGAGTGTGCAATCCTGCCCCCTCCGTTATACTTCAGACATGCTACTGCCAGTCCACTAATAACTATGTTGACCCATACTTGGCTCAGGACTCATCCTCGCAGAGCCAGCAGTGAAACTACTCATGACTGGCCTTTGCTATGGCTCTTCAACAAGTTATTCAGATCACCTTAGAGAACTCTTAAATAAAACAGATTTTCCCATTATGCATGAGAATGCCATGGAGGATGGTGTTCAGTGCTCATCGGGTCCCACTTCTATCAATTACAGCTTCTGCATGCAAAGCTGTAAAGAGCATGTCTGCACATAGGCACCTGCTTGACCAGCTTTTGCACAAACACAGTGATGTGGGATACAACAAAGACCATACAGACTTTGAAGAAAGTGTCCTCGAGTGGGAATGACTGTAGGAAAGGTAAAAATAACTTCTGATCCTCATAGGAACAGATACTTCATGAATGAATGTTTTGGAAGTCTAAAGATAGTAGCAAGGCACATTAAAAGACTTTTTACGAGACTCAAATTTCAGTTGGCAATATCTTGCAAATATTTACTGTCCTACCAAGTAGCTGAGATGTTCCAGAAAGGCAAACAGGTCTCTATAGTATGGAATTAGCATTCAGAAAAAGGCATTTCTTCATTCACATGCTTCCACTGGAACTACAGATGTTCATACTTTTCACACTAGACAGCTGCTGGCAACTCTACACCTCACTTTTTCTGAATCATGAATTTTATGGAATCTTTCTGCTTTCTCCACCAAAAATATGCAAAGACAAGTAGGTAATTTTCACCCTTTGTCAGGCCAGAAGTATGGTGTCATTTTTCTTTCTGCAGGTATGCCCTCAATTTTTAAAGCACAAGCAAAGACTTTTTCAGGATGAGGAAGAAAAAGGTCCAAATTTTAAAAAAGACTCACTAATTCTGCATTACAGGCCCGGAAGTTCTTGTTTTCTTTCATTTTCATGCACTTACACACTGACTAGATTTGTACCTGTAGAAAAACTTCCAGCTCAAGGCATCAGTACCTCCAGAACCAGAACCAAAAGGAGAACTACTTTAACACACTGGGCGCCAGTGTCTGAACAGAAAGACTTACCAAAGTGTAACTGGCACAAGACACACCAGTTTCTTTCACTGGAGACAGATAAAATGCCTCCCACCATGTCTGACACCCCAGCTGTCTGCTTTCATGGGGGGCTGCATGCAACAACAGGCTGGGGCAGCACTCAGACCCACCTCCTCCAAAGAGAACTAGGACACTTCCCAGCATTGCTTATCTGAACTTCCCCTGCCTAATCCATGTGCATTTAAAGCTGTTCTCCCAGACCTCTCATCCAAAGTCCTACAGTACATAAATCTTCTAGACAGTAAGGGCAGAGAGAATAATGCCCAAGGAGTGTGAAGTATCTGTAACTGCACTGAACATGAGAGAAGCAGACTGTATCAGGGTGAGGAACAGAATGTGTCAAGTAGAAGAGCCCCAAAAAAGGTTGGGTGTGGAGAACTGGAATCACAAGAACCAAACCATGCAACCAAACCCTGAAGGGGTTTTATTTCCACCAGGGAAGTAAAAGCAAATGGAACTGAACAGAAGTGAGAATGTGATACAGTAATTAATGAGTAGAACAGCCCCTAAAAGAATTAGGAAAAAACAACAAAACACAATTTACTATGACAGTGAACACCGCAAAGATGAAAAAATATATTTTTCTAGTGCTTCAAAACTGGTTAGTTTTTCTCTGTTTCAACACACTTAAAAAGATTTCCACAATCTACTGCATCTGTAAGCAATTCTAGCTCTCTAACATGTGACATCCGTTTTAGTCATTGTTAGAGAAAATGGGATAGGCCATTTTCTTCACTACCCCAGAACTTTTCCATAGTATTCAGGAAAGGAACACACACTCTGTAAGGTTCTTTCAAACACAAATGCACATTGTCTGTTGTTAATGACAATGTGTTCATTGTATTATTTATGAAAATAATTATTGAGAAACATAAGATCTTTTTTTATATGACAGCAGCAACCTCATGTCCCTGTAAGACACAACAGATGCTGCACCACACCCTGAAATAATTCAGAGACCAAAGAATGGACAAAGCAAGCTCAGTTACTGATAATGGTGTTTCCAGTCTCAGTACAGCTTACAACACCATGGCATCTTCCAGGCCTCCCTACCAAAATCCTTCTGTAGTCAGACAGGTAGGAAGTTCCACAGATGGTGCCATGACCACAATGCAGATGGCAGAGCACACATGTGGGATGTTCCTCACTGAGCATTTTTTGCTCTGTAGTTACATGGGACACACACAGAACTTAGACAATTTTAAAAGGGAATTGGTGGCAGAGGGGTGGCTGCCCCCTGGGGATTCAAGCTCAGGTTACACTCTGGTTCATTACCTACATAGCTTGAGGTGCTGATCTGAATTCTGCAGCATGCAGTCACAAGGTACTTTCAGACTGGAAAACCAAATGTAAAAGAAAGCCTTCAGTCCTTGCACTCGAGACTACTGTTGGGGCTGATGCTGCCAGGAGCACAGATGCATCCTATGTCTGTTTGCTACTGGCAAAAGCAAGAGTAAGAAAGGCAAGGAAGAGAAGAGGAAAAGAACAGCTGTAAAGAGCATGACTTCAATCTTGATTTTGTATCTATGTCACAGCAAAGCTGCAGCAGAATACCCACCAATATAGATAAAATCTTGGCATCTTATGTATATGAGTTCAATAAAATCCAGAAAGCTTGCTTTCTATTTACAAGGTTCTTTACTTAACAGGCTAAGAACACTGCACTTACAAAACCCTTGAGAATAGGACAGGGTGCTGGCTTCCCTTAAGCAAACTGCAGGAGCACATTTCTCAAACACACAAGCCAAGGAAGGGTATGGTAGGCTGCCATTCCCTCAGACATTACAACTGAGTTTATTTATACAGAATCAAAGGAAATATCAGTGGAGAGCACAGCAGTGAAAATGATGACTGAGCTTGACTTCTGACCACTCTGGCTTTCTGTCTCTGACCTTTCCACTTAACCAGACTTCAAACTCAGCCTATGGTCTTCATCCTGCAATATTCTGAGAGCACTCAGCATTCTGAGGTGCTGCTGGGATAGGCTGAACAGATTACATGATGAAATCCAGATTTAGGTAAATCTGTGATAGAAACATGTCCAAATTTTTAGTCATTAGCTGCTAAAAAGGAGGAGCTGTTATTACTGATATCCCCTTTTTATGTCAAGCTGATGGTGTCCTGTTTCTCAAACCTATTAACTGTCTGCTGTCAAATGAGAAACTGTGTCTTTAGGCATTTATGGTGCTGACACAATTTGTCTGTACTTTCAAAACAGTGTGAAT
Organism: Fringilla coelebs; assembly: GCF_963513975.1. Lineage (NCBI taxonomy): Eukaryota > Metazoa > Chordata > Aves > Passeriformes > Fringillidae > Fringilla > Fringilla coelebs. The sequence goes on from NC_140028.1 coordinate 32,540,084, forward strand.
ACCTTAATTACAACGTAAAAAAAAAATTGTTGGAGAACCTATGTTTAATATTAGAGGCCCACATTATGCATGTATGCAAAGATGGAACACAAAGTAGCAAACACTGCTCTATCCAGTAGTGCTAAAGCAGTATGAGATCACAGTGAATGTGTAACTTCTACCATACCTTCAGGAACAGATATTTCCTATAAGCATTTTCCAATAAGGAGAAAATGTGCCTGCCACATACTTTGTTTGAGCACATTGAAATCCTACATACTAGAGAAACATTAAAGAGCAGCATTGTGTTTGATGGAAAGATGAAGGTATTAGGTGTACACAAACAACATGCAGTAAGAAAAACACATGAACAGGAGACAAACAGTGCATCAGACTAATTACTTTGCAAACAGTCTTACCATATCGCTTTCATACAAAATATGTGTGAAATAAATTAGAAAGGTTCATTGGGTGTCTTTTTGCCCAGATCAGGGCAATGACTTTCAGTGTACTCCACAAAAACTATGTGGCTAATGACCAGCCCTTTAAACACTTTGGTTTGCATGTGATCACATCCTTAGGCCAGCAAGCAGTTAACTACCCACTTCACTTATTTCATTGGGACTACACATGGAAATGAAAATTGAACAGGGCAAGTAAGAGGTTCAGAGTTCAGTATTCAGCTTTTGCTTGCTGAAGTTAATGCAGCTTGAGAAACATAAGGACAGAACATTTTAGTAAGCAATAATAGATTTTAAAAATTTATTTAGTTAACTAAAGCATTAGAGTTTGTTTAAGAAAATCAGATCACTGATTTGCAGTTTGTTTTACTCTGAAATAAACAGTTCACTTACCATATATTCCATGTTGGAAGCAGGTGGGAAGACTTTGCCTCTGACTTGATTATGATAATCAAGAATGGCAATCATGTCATTCTGTGAAATGTAGCGCTTCCGCCTGGCTTTGGGAATTTTTGCAGAGTCCAGATGAGCTGCCAAAGCTGTCTTGATGTCAGTGAAATTATTGTCTGACAGGAATAGGTCAGTGGAGTTGGATAAAACTAATGCACTTGTTTCACAGAGAATGGAAAATAAGAGAGAACAACTGATTGCAGCAATTACTGTCATTTTGGGGCCAAAGGAGACAGATAGGCCACAGAGGTATTCTGCTTTAAGTCAGGGCAGCAGAAAGCAAATCTGTAGAAGAGAAGATACCAAAGATGTGATTCTGTACATCTGTGTAGCAAGACAAAGTGAACAAGCAGTCTGTGATCAGAAAAATCATTCTGTCAGCTCAATCATAAAAACAAACCAGGCAGAACACGTGTTGCTGAGCAATTTTCAATAACTGTATTAAGTGATGATGGTCTCACTACAACACACCAGATGAAGTATCAATATGAAGTACATGGTCAGAGCTCATAGTATTCCTAAAATAGTGACAGTGCTATCACACCCGACCAGCCCATAAACCACACTGCAGATCTTAAACAGGGAGACTGCAAGAAACCTCACATCACGTTTTCCACTGAAAATTAAAAATACTTCCAAGGCTATGCCCACCCCATAGGCATGGAGTGTTTTGACACAATGTGGCAGAGATAAACCAGTAGGCAAAAGGAAACATATACAACATGAAAGCAGGACATCTCAGAAATAGCATTCAAATCTTAAGTTCACCAAGTGTGATGAGCATTGATAAAACTGCATGCAAAGCAAACTTATGGAACTGAATGGCTTACCTCTGGATAATACCAAGAAAAAAAGAACTGAGTCTATTGTTCTCCCAGTATATATAGCACTCTCCTATGTGATGATATGAACCTTTGTGAAGAAGTGTCTCTTATTACAACCCCCCAAAGAACAAAACCGTGCTGCTCGTGAAGCTTCTGGCCAGAGGAGCTGCTGACAGCCTTTATATGTTAGCGCCGGTGCGAGCCAGCGCGGGCAGTGTCGCGGCGGGTCCCGCTCGGCCGGGGCGGGCGGGCGGGGCCGTGCGAGCGCACGGCAGCCATTGGGTGGCACCGGGAGGGTGGCTGCTCGGGGGCTCGGTCACACCCCGCCTGGTGCAGCACCGAGAGGCAGCGCGCAAGACTCTCCGCTCGGCATCTCCTACCTTTTGTTTTTTTTTCTCTCTCCGTGGCTGGTTTTTTCCCTCATTTCCCGAGCATCGTGCTGGCTCGGGAAGCGCTGTTTCTCGCAGCTCCACGAGGCCCCACGGCGCAGCGTGGAGCGCAGAGTTTGCAAACCTGAGTTTGTTGTCCCGGTCCCGGGAAGCGGAGCCCGTGCACCGCCGTGCCCCCGGCTCGGCTGGCCCGGCCCGGCCCTGCCCCGCCCGGCAGCGCGATGTCCCGGGCCCCGCCGGGCAGCGGCGAGCGGCCCCGCTCCATCCGTGGCCGGCACGGGTGCTGCCCGAGGGCCGGGCCCCCTCCGCTCGCCCCCTTCTCCTCCTCCCTCGCCCTCTGCCCTCCGAGGCACGGGCAGAGCTCCGGGCGGCCGTGGCTGTCCCAAAGCTGTTACCTGAACGTCTGCCAGTGGGAAGCTACGGGAGGGAGCGGCAGGACCGAAAGCTCCCGGCAGTGCCAGGGAGACATCTGTTTCCCATTAGCTAGCCTATAGCTGGAATTCTTTAAGCACAGAATGGTCCAGCCACTCACACGGCAGAGCTAAGGGCATAACACTGAGGCCATGACGAAAGCGAGCAGAGAGGCAGCAGCGGCCAGCAGTTGTGTCCCGGGGACGGCGTATGGGAGATACACAGCGCCAGGCTGACTGCCCACCAGGGCTGGGCGACCTGGGGCAGCCTGTGAAATGAGGCTCTTAAAAGTGCCATTACACCGGTTTGTGACATCATAAAGGAGCTAGGACAGAGACACACAAACGGTTTGATGTTACACCAAAAATTAGGGATGCTCAAAAGTTTCAGTAGCTCTGTTAGAGAAGCAATATGGGATTTAAGTGTTAAGGAAGTGCAGTCCAGTAGTTGGAGCACAGGGCTGGAAGCCAACACTCACGCTCTCCTTTTGGCTCTGCTGCTCACTTGCTGTGTGGCCTAACCCAAACCATTTAATCTCTGTGTGCAATCTCTACAACAGTATAATAGTCTTCTACAGACATGTCGTAAGGATCAAATGACTAGTGTTTGATAGTGTACTTTGTGATGAAAGGTGTTAAGTATAAAGTATCATAATTAGTTACTGTATGTATGCCCAGCCTGCCCAAAACTGCTGCTCAAGCTGCAGGTATTCCTTTGCATGATTATACAAGAAACTTGAAGACATAATTTGTCCTTGCAAGACTAGATGTTGGATGATTCGTTTCATTCAATTTTCTTTCTTCTGAAATGAAGTCCATATTTGTTCGTGTTAATGTCAGGAACTTCTTCCCATTGTTTGAATACAATAAGAATTCTCAGCTCCTTTGAGTTGCCGCAGGTCCTTTGATTTCAATGAGTTATCAAAGGGAAGACACCAACTTAACATGTCAGGAAGTTCAGAGGGTAGATTTTACTAGTTAGTCACATTTTAGAGTGCTATAATTATTTCCTCATACCTCATGGCAGTACTTGGAGGCTCTTATGATACAAGGTACTATACAGAACAGCAAGGATATACAAGCAAACGTGAAATAGCCATAGCTTTCACATCTGTAAAACTGAGCTGTATTTCCCTACAAACAGACTGGTTTATGAGAAAATTATTTTATTTCTCTTACTGTCTAATTATTTGTTTCTATGTCAACAAGCAGTCAGTGCAGCTACTCGCCTAAATGTTAAAAAAAAATGTCATGAGCAAAGCTAATAAGCAGTATTGCCAAAAGTTACTGTGAATGTGGGAGGCCTTGAACATTGAGAGTATCTCAACCCAAGTGTGTTGTACTGCTCAGTTGTCAAGAAGGAGTTGCAAATAGTGAAAATGTGATAGTAACTCTCAGGCTTGACAAGTCAGATAGTGAAGACAATCACACGGACATGTGCGTTCAGTTTTCTTCTGGAAGAGTTGATCACCAGATAGGCAATAAAATTTAGCAGGCAAGACCACTGAAGCCACACTGAAGTTTTCATGAAGGTCTGTGCCAAGGAGAGGAATGTCTAAAATGAAGAGGAATGAAGAAAAAACACATCAAAGACATCTGCAAGGAGAAAAATAAGAAGTGGATGGAGCCATCTGCAACATACACAAAAAGAACTATTTCCTGACTCTCCAGCCATCTCCAAAAAGACAAAGCAAACAATCAGACCTGTGATAAAAGACCATTATGGGCCAGAGACAGAGCATTAGTGAGACTTTGAATGAGTCAAAATATCTGTAAACCGAATTAAGAACAAAATGTGCCAGCCAAGATGGCCCCAAAATGGTTGCTGAGCAGTTTGGAAAAAAATAAAGGGCAATAATTCTTGTACTAATGTCGGCAATTTTACCAGTGAGAAAAGTTATATCATCAAGAATGAAAAAGAATGTAGAAGAAACTAAGAAAGAAAAATAACTCAGTTTATCTTCTGAAAGACTCAGTTCTAGGAAATTGACTAGGTTTCAAGGTTTCTCTAGAAAATATTTACATTTTCACAGAACCAGTGCTCATGCATAGGAAAAAAAGGAGAAATGGCAACATAACATACTAGCATAAGATCTAGATTTTGTCTGGGCCATAAGCCTATGACAAAGGTTTGGGTGTACAAAGTCATGGGTCAAAAAGAACAGAATATAAATTTATTAAATGTAGCATCTTTACCTTCGCTGCACAATAAAAGTGATGACTCACAATAGTCATGGTTCTTCTGCAGTGTATTCCTTTCATTAAGACTGTAAATCCTGAATTTCTGAGTAATGGGTGATTACTCATTGCTCAACAAAGTGGGATGAACTTCATCATGTTGAGTGACATATATTTTAGTAAATTAATTAATAATTTATAAAAGCTGAATTGTAATTTAAGAATAGCATATTTACAGCAAACTAATTTTATGTGGATTGCTAATATTAGGCAGTTAAGCTTGAAATATTTATTACAATTTATTTTACTTCTGAATAACTTGACAATACCTGCCTGGGATTTGCAATACTTTTGATACTATATCTGTGGTGGCAGAAAATAATTCATTCAGTTGAAGTCTAAAAATGCAGGGTTTTTTTCCTGCTCTGTATCTCCAGGCATAGTAAAGTTTAAAAAACTTCACACATTCATATTTCTCAAATCACATCAGACACATACCCTGGAAGGTTGCTTGAATAACTCTGAACATCATTGATTGTGTTGACTATATCTTTGTTAATTACACTGGAGGTTTAAGCACTCAGATTATATATAGACAGTACTTTTGGTGTCTTCATCTCCAACTGAATCCTATCCAGTATTTCAAACTGTACCAAAGATAAATGCTTCAAACAAAGAAGATAGAATAAGTATGATATGGACAATCATATTCTCAGCATTATACTTTTTTTTTCCAAACAATGTAAAATAGAACTTTCACCAAACCCAAACATTAATATCCTTAATATACTGTGTAGCCAATGGCACAGGATTGGGTGGCACCAATAACAAAACTGGCGTATGGAAGACTCATGAAACAATTTCACAGAATTGTTAGGGTTGGAATGGACCTCTGGAGATCATCTAGTCCAACCCCCCAGGCAAGGCAGGGTTACCTGGAGAAGGTGACAGGGGAACAGTCCAAATGGGCTTCAAATGTCTCCAGAGAGGGAGACTCCACCCCTACTGAGCAGCCCGTTCCCGTGCTCTGCCACCCTCAGGTAATGGAATTCTTCCTCATGCTGAGGTGGAACTTCTTGTGTTTTCGTTTATGGCCATTACTCCTTGTCCTGTCACTGGGCACCACTGAAAAGAGTCTGACACCATCCTCTTGACACACACCTTTGTGATATTTATATTCATTAATGGGGTCCCCTCTCAGTCTTCTTTTCTGGATTAAACAGGCCCAGCTTCCACAATCGCTTCTCATAAGAAAGACGCTCCCAGCTTGCTCAGGTTTGTCTGTTGTTACTGGAAATATATCAATAGCCTAGAAAAGAATTAGTAGAAAATGAGAAACAATTATTTATAATGAGAGGAAATGCTAATTACATCTATCAAGAACTCTGCTCTGCCAAGAAATTCCTGCCAAGTAGAGTGGATGCTAAAGAGCTGTTGCCAGTCATAATATAACATTTCTTAGAAATGAGGTAATTAGCACACTTTGAGGTACAGATATAATCAGTATTCTTCTCACTGACACATCAGCAGAAACCACTGGTCACAGAGAAGGGAAACAGAAGGGTTAAGAATTTTCTAGGCCAAGTGTAGTTGTCATTTCAAGCATATATTTCCCAGAGTTTCCTTTGGTTATTGTCACATTTCACTACTCTGGGCATTGCTTAGGAATCTTATCATAACCAGCATAATGAAAACAGATGAATGCATAAGTACTTAATTTTTTTTTGGATCAATAAATTATAAAACAAAATCTCCCTAAGCATCAGAGTAGTGTCTTCAGTGCTTGTCTTGTGCGATCATCATAATCAAACATAAGCTTATTTTTTGTTCTCTCATAGCTCTTTGATGATGTAGTGTCTTTATATGGTGTTTTAAGCATCTCTCTAATTGAAAATGGAGTTGAAAAATCCAGTTTATACCAATACTAAAAAAAGCAACATTTCTCACTCCAAGTGCAGAATTTCATGTTTCATTTCTGCTGGATTGAAGCATCTTTTTTAGAACTTTGAAGAGTACCAAAATGAAAAAAAAAAATGTTTTAGTGGGTGTTCAACATTTGTCATCTGCCAGTCAGGTTCTTACTCTAGCATTATGTTACTTTCAACACTTCTAATATTTCTTTTTTCTTCCTATATAAAGTAAAGATACGTAGCAACTTGGCACTCATTCTGTAGAATGGGTGTGCATATTCTGCAGTATTTCTCCTGACCTTTAGAGTATTCATTTTAGGAGTATAGGATCAAGGAATCATTTCGATTGGGAAAGACCTCTGAGATCATCAAATCCAACTGTTAAACCAGCATTGGCAAGTCCACCACTAAGCCAGGTCTGTAAGTGTCTTTTAAATATCTCCAGCAGCCTGTTCCAAAGTTTGACAAACCTTTCAGTGAAAAAAAAATTCTTAATATCCAACCTAAATTGGGTAAGATATTAGACAGTCATCAATAAAGATATTAGACAGAACTGGCCCCAACACTGAACCATGGGAGCACAAGTTGTGACCAGACACCAACTTCATTCACCAGTACTCTCTAGGCCCTGCCATCCAGCCAGTTTTTTTACCCATCCAAGCCATGAGCCACCAATTTCTCCAGAAGAATGCTGTGGGAAATGGTGTCAAAACCTTTACTGATATCTAAATAGACAACAACAGCATCCTGTCCCATTTTTCAACTTCCTGTTAGCTGGGACCTCCCCAGTTAGCAAGGACTGCTGGTAAAAGTGGCTCAGAGAGCACTTCCCCCAACTCCCTCAACACCTTTGGGTGGATCCCATCTGGCCCCATAGACTTGTGTCTAAGTGGTATAGGAGTTCACTGACCATTTTCCTGTGGTTATTGGGGGCTTCATTCTTCTGCTCATCTCTGTCTCCAAGCTCAGGGGACTCAGTACCCAGAAAACAACTGCAGTGCTATTCTAGAATGAGGCAAAGAAGGCATTACAAGGGGATTTTCCTTAGCCATCCTTTTGTTGCTTTGTATTTATAGAAACATTTTTTATTGTCTTTTATGACACTAGGCAGATTAAGTTCTAGCTGAGCTTTGGCCCTTCTAATTTTCTGTCTGCTTAATCTCACAATATCCTTGTAGTCCTCCTGAGTTGCCAGCCCTTCTTTCAAAGGTCACAACCTCTCCTTACTTTCCTGAGCTCCAGCCAAACCTCTCAGTCCAGTCAGGCGAGTCATCTTCCCCACTGTCTTACCACACCATGAGTATCGCCTGTTTCTGTGGTTTTTACCACACATGAGGATGGCTTGTTTCTGTGTTTTAGTGTTTCCTTCTTGAAGAATGTCCAGTTTTCCTGGACTCCTTAGGCCTTCAGGACTGCCTCACAAGGGACTCTGTCAACAAGTCTCCTAAACAGGCCAAAGTGTGTCCTGTGGAAGTCCTGGGTGGCAGGGCTGCTGATGCCCCTCTTTATTTCTCTGAGAGCTGAAAGTTCTCATTTCATGACTGCTGTGGCCAAGATGGCCTCGGACCACAACATCACCCACCAATCCTTCTCTGTTCAAAAACAACAGGTCCAGTGGGGACCCTTCCCTGCTTGATTCCCTCACCAGCTGTGTCAGGAATATGTGTTACATCACTCCAGGAATCTGGAAAGCTGTTCACCTTCTTCCTTCATATTCAAATCCTATGAGCAAAACAACCTTCTAAATTATGTTTGACCAGAATGTGCCCAAATGACCTTGGCTTAAAGAAACTAAATTTAAAACTGAAAAAGTTCCTAAATATTCAAAGAATACAGAGTTTAGTTACCAGTTCATTTTATTCAAAGCAGAAAATGTGACATCAGTTTCTGGATGAGTTGCTGGCCTTCTTTGTGACTCTGGGCTGTGTAGTTTATTGCTTACAACTTCAGGCAAGAATCTAAATCTGTGTCTTTAAATGCCCTTTTCTGTCTTTTTCAATCTCATCTATTTGCACTAAACCTTTTTAGGCCTGGAATAGAATAAAGTACTGCCCGAGTATTGCAATTTAATTTTTTTTTCTTGTGAGAGGTCTGCTTAGATATCTATTTCTCACCTTCACAACATTTTTATGGTATTATGTTGTCACAAAATCACAAGTCTCCCACAGACCACTGTCTAAACAAATGGAGGAACCGTTTCTTAAAACATGAAATTTGAAGTGGTAAGTTATTAAATGCCTAGTAGCTAATAAGCTAAATAATTAAATGCAGTAAGTAATCCTCAGAAATACAGCAGAAAAGTTTGAGCATTAATTTTATATCTTCATACAGATGAATAAATAAATTTAAAAAAAAATATCAGCAGAAGATATTTTCCTTTTTATCTATGTACTTTTGGGCCAGAGGTATGAGAAGCATTTATTATTCCAGAAAAGTGAAATGGCATAAAGCAGTTATCTGCCAGTATTACAGATATTTTAGGAAAACAGAACTCCTAGAGAGAAAGAGTCTTTTAAATATATTAGTTCCTTATCAAAACTTAAAGAGAGGATGAAACTTTTCAAGCATTTACAACAGATTTGAGATGCTAGAATTTAATATGTAATTTTTGAGGTTTTATGGAATCCCCAAATCAAGACTGAATTTTAGTAAGATTCAGAGACCCAAAATGGAGAATGAGATTGTAGGAGAATGTGACTTTAACATAAACAAGAACTGTTAAAATACACAAAACTGAAGCTGAGAGACAAGATAGTTTGCAGAGTAGTTTCCAGGTTCTTCTTCTGTATCTTCTGAGACATTTTTCTAACATCTTTGGGGAGCTGTAGACAGTCTCCTACAAACTTTAGAGGGACTGTTTCTGAGAAAGGGTGGCTATTCCACAATTTTTCTTCTACCAGACCTATCAGCTGCTAAATACTTATTTGACTGTTTACACTAAAACATATATATGTCTTTTATCTTGGCTTTACCTTCTGATTTGAGAATGTCAAGCAGCTACATCTGGAAAAGAGGAGGCCTTGTCCCTGGCAGGGCTCTGGAGGGAGCCTAAAGGCTGACCTTGTGAGAGACCACATGGTCACCTGCAGCAGCTGTGCATTTGTCGAGGAGCCAGGCTGCCGTGTGGAGGAGATGAGGAACAAAGATCAGGAACACAGTGTCTGGGAAAACCATAAACACTCAGCAGAGATGCTGAAACCCCAACTGCACAGAAGGTGGGGAAGCCCTACGGTGTTTCACTGGAAGCGAAGAAGCTGGAAAAATTGGAAAAAATTGTAGACAGGTGAAGAAATGCACCAGTGGGATTTCAGCAAGGAGAGATGCCAAATCCTTCAACTGGGAAAAAGCCTTTGATACAAGCTGGGCCTCCCAGGATACTGGCAAGGAGCAGCTGTGCAGAATAGGACCTGAGGCCTTGGTAGACCAAATGAATATAAGCTAGCTGCATGTCTTCACATCAAAGGCTGACAGCTTCCTGGGATGTATTAGCAAAAGTAATTATTCACTTGTACTTGACAGTTTTTAGGCCACATCTAGACCACTGTAGTGCATCCAGTTTCCTCAGACACACCCTATCCATTAAAAGAAGGACACCAGTAAGATGGAGTGACTTCAGTAGAGGGCCATCAAGATGATCAGGGGCTGGAGCATTTGTACTGGGAAGAGGATAAGAATAGGCCTTATTCAGCCTGAAGCAGAGATGGGTTTGAGGAAGACCTGAAACTGGTCTGGCAGAAGCTATGTGGAGGTAACTGAGCAGATGGAGCCAGTATCTTCATAAGTGCTCAGTAGAAGAACAAAAGAAAATGGATATAAATTGAAACAAGAAGTTCAGCCACAATAAACTTTTCCTTTATGTGGGCAGGACAGCAACAAAACAGGTCGCCCAGGGAGCTTGGATGATGTGTGTTCTTGGAAACTTAGAGGACCCAACTGGCCAAATCCCTAAGCAGCCTGGTCTGAACTTAGAGCTGACCATGATTTGAGATTTCCAGCCTCAGTGATTCTATGGTAGCAGCACGAAGCCTGATCAATTTATTGAAAGAAAAGCAAGACAATACAACTACAGTAGTGAACTTGTAAAGATTAACCTCACAGGAATAGGCAACATGAAGTCAAAAATGTTTCAAAGAGACTTAAGACAAAAGAAAAATGAAGCAGCTGTTGTTTTCAAGGAGTAAAGGCTCCATGTAGTATGAAAGCAAGTGTGCCCTGCTGTTGTACAGGCATTTTGTTTTAGAAAGGTCTAGACTGCAGTTGTAAAGAATAAGATTAGAACCACTCTAAACATGGAGACAGCATTTGCTCTACCAGACAGAACTGAATGCAGCAGCAACCGATGTCATTTGGTCTGCATTTGTTGCGAGAAGTATTGAAGAGAGAGTTTCCTCCTGAGGTTGGAACAACCATTTGATGAGGCCTTTTTATATTATAAGTGAGATGCACAGGCATAGGTCATGGATATAGATGAACTGCAAAAAAAAAAAAACTAAAAAATATCCAAAAATCCCAGTGAAAATTTAGTGAGAAAGCATTAAAAATTTAGTGAGAAAGGTGATTCCTACTTACTGAATGTAAAGATAAATCAAAATCTTAGAAAGGCAAGACTTAAAATTGTTTCAAAAGATCTACATGAAATTTTTATAATAAAAATCAAGGAGATAGGGACAAAAAAAGTTATTAAAGGCAAGTAAAATTAATTAAAGGTAGCAAGTGAAAAGCAAACATGAGAGATGGCATAGAAGAAATTCTACAAAAATGTCAGTGTCAAACTTTTGTACCAACTCAGAAAAATTCACCATGAAGAAATACTTGTTTAAGCAAATGCTAAAGAAAAAGTAGGTAAGGAATCAGTAAGGATAGCTTCTCTAAAGATTTTCCTCTTTCATGATATACAGGCATAAGGCAAAAACTTGGCGTTTGTATTTAGTAACTTCAAGACCATGAAGATCCAAATCCTTCCTTCTTCATTTTCCATGTCCATGGAGCTGCTCTTGTCACACTGATACATTGACATCATTCAGTTTCCGAGCTGACTTACAGTGCAGTCTTCCAGCAGTGGAACAAGCTTACCCTCAGAAAGGGAGAGCAAAGTCCCTGACTCTACCCTGTCCTTTAAGAAAAATATTCATTGCTATTGAACTGTTACTGACACTCACCATTAGTGTTTGTTTTGCGATGGGAAGGTCAAAGATATTGGCTTTGTCTGACTTTGAACTTCATCTCAACCCCATGACCCTAGAACCCAGGGGAAAGATCCCTCTATCTACAGAAGGCTTCTTCCCATTTTAGGAAGAACTCTTTAACTCTCTTTGTACTTAGGTCACGTTACTCTGATTTCTGACATGATTTCGTGTTTTGGTTCCCAAAACCTTTGAAGAGCCTGCTATGCTGTGCTGTCAGGGCTATGCTTCAGATGGTAAAATTATTTGCTCACCATGTGTTATTGTTTAGTTTTGTCCATAAGCAAAATAGTCAAATGACATTAAAAAGCATTGATTTGTACAACTCTACATTTAAAACACCACTCACATTTACTAGTTGTCTGTGAGAAAATAGAGAGTACTTATCCATATATAATTATATTCTGTGAAGTTGCTAAGGGACTTTTTATAGAGGAAAAACAACTCTGCCTGTTTGTTTGACTCCTGTGATTCTATTTAACCTGGTGTGCTTGAAATAAAGCTTGTGAGAAATGTGAACACTTACATTTTACAGAATACTCTGTGCCCTGTGATAAAGAGCAGATTAATGTAAATTGGGTATTTTTTCTTCACTCCCCCTCATTCCAAGAAGACATTATAAATAAAAAAAAACAGGTTTAATTTTTTTGTCCAGTTCTGAGGTGGCGTTGTCCATGCTTTGGCCATTCTCACATAAAGATAAGATGAGCAATCACAGGCGTTTCAGATGAGGAACCCCCCTGTGTACATGTGTGAAGGATAGCTGTCTGCAGCTTGTGCTATGTGTACTTTTCCCCCTTCTTTTCATCTGCTTCCCATGGTTCAACAGCCACAGTTGAACTGTGATGTGCAAATTATAACAATATTCAGCATGGTGTCAGAGTTACACTGGAAGAAATGAGACTCCTATTTTTCTTTTGCTGCTTATGGTTAAATATTTTCTTCTCTTAGGAAGTGCTGTTATAAGAATTTCAGGCAAGTCTAACCCTAATGACTTGGAGACAAAGAGAAAGCTACTAGCATCAGATGATTTTTTTAATACTGATTACCTCTGGAATTTTTGCCTCACATAATTTTTTTTCTTGAGTGTTGGCAGTTTAAGTGCAGATACGTCATTCACTTTGGAATCTGGGTAGATCAACTTTTTAAATTTCTTTTGTATTTTCTATATAAACTGATAAATGCAGCCCCTGGGTCAAATGTGATTCACAAAATGTTTTCTTAAACAATAAATAAAAGTCTTACTTTCAACACAAAGGTTGCAAGTACACCATATAGAGAGCAAACAACACATGGTGCTGCACTTGAAGCGTTCTCCCATATTAAAGAATTTTCATATCAGTTTCTATGGTTTTTGTTTGTTTTTTTTTTTTAATTGATAAAAGAAATGTAGCTCAGTCCTGTGATCTACTTAAAAAACTTCAATGAACTATCTCCATTTCAGGCAAAGTGTGAGGGAGTCACTGGCTTTTACAAATTTTGCAACGACTCAATACGAACATTCATCAGGGAAGAAGGATAAATGGCACTTTTTGTCAGTTCACTTTGTCAGTAAACTACTGACTGGAAGAATTCTAGGGAAACCATATCTTAGGAGGCAAAGAGGATGGGTAAAAGGCATTTCTTAGTGCTGAACAGAATGGTGGCAGTGGTTTTATCAAGTTTGATCCTTAGTTAAAACCTTGGACTTGGGCAAAAATATTTTATTGTTAATTTGTTTCAACTCATTTTTGTGGCACTTATTTCTTGAGGCTAAAAGAGTTTTAGAGAAATTCATTTCAATTATTTATATCACCCGGATTAAAATTATTGTCACTGGAAGGGCTACTCTTTGATGTCTTCATTTTGAGATCATTCCTGTCATCAGTATTTTTTTCCCTAAATACATCTGCATTCAATTTGGAAAGAACTGGCAAAGACTAAAGGAGACACCTTCAACTCATGTCAATCTTGTATGATGTCCTGTTAGATTATTTACCCTTTTATAAATACAGGCAATACAATGGCCTCTTTGACTTCAAGCAAAGATCTCTGGTAATGCAACTAGACAAAATATCTTAAAAAAGAGGAATGGTGGTGTTGAGTTTGTTTTTACAGCAGGTTTGCCAAGTGATGCAAATGCAAATTGGAATTCCACATTCTGTATTAACAAAAGACAGAGCACAATATTATTCTTTGATGCCCGTATGAATGGTTTTTTTCCAGCTGTATACAACAATTCTGATCTTTTGGTAAGAAAACTACATTCCTTTCTTCATCAAAGTCCAAGTTCAAAAAATAGAATCAATTCTGATGTTAAAATTCTTTTAATTTAGTAAAATAAAGTCATTGTTCTATCAAACATTTTGATATAGTGCTAATAAGAGGGATTTCACAAAATTATTGTAAGTGCTCACATAAATTACTAAGTGGAGATAGAAAGAGCTCATATGAAATCAATTAAGGTCCACTGATTACACTGGGGTTTCATCTGGACTCTATTCTTGCATTGTTGCTATGTGCATTCTTTTCATTAATTTGCTAATAACTATTTTATACTGCATAATGACCCTAAACTAGGAAGATTATCTAGTGTTTTATGAGCCATTTACAAAAATAGTATCTCTCCACACTGAGATCTTGCTCAGTCTTTTAAAAGTCATCTCAAAGGGTGTGTTCCAAATATTTTAATTCTTCAGGCAAATTATTTCACCTGTAATTTTGTTTGTTTGCAGTTTCAGTTAATTGAACACCACAGATGTTCACATCACCTGACCCACACTAGAAATTAGGGAAACTAAAATTCCCAAGTCAGATACCAGGAGTAAAAGACAGCAACCAGATCTGCCAGAAAGTCAACTATTGGCCAACAGTTGCTTGCAGGTGCAAACTTCAGCTACAAATAGGCAGAGGGCATCCAATTTTCATATCTACTCAACTCAAATATAAACCTGACAATCCAACACCATTATCTTGAACTGATTTTTCATCAATGTGTGCCAAATCTAGCTGTACCAGCAGTGCAAACTACTTCTAGCAGATCACAGCAGGGAAAAAAAATAAAGCAGCACCACAAAAAACCCTAAACCAAGCCAAGCCCAAACAGAAAAATCCTAAACCAATAGATTAAAAACTAGAGCATTTCCTGTCAATTATCAGCAGAAATGTAAGAAGGCTGAGTACAACCATCCAAGTTAGGATACAGCTAAAACATTCAGGAAAATAACTCCACTCCCCTACAGAGTCTTATGTGATCTTTACTGACTATACTTAGTCAAGTACTCAGTTTCAAATTTTATAGGAAAATCTCATTTTCCAAAATGATGCTGGGTCAGTGATACTTACTGACTTGCAAGCACAAATGCAACTGATTAAACAACCGTTTCATGTTCCATTTAACCTTACTTTGAACTGTTTTTCATGCCTGTGTACTTTCTCTAGCAGAGAAAAACTTATACTGGGAGTTATATGGTGGCCATGTAGCTTCTCTTAGTTATTTTAAATTTAGGGTTGCAAGTTGCTGAGCAGCCCAATTTAGAGTCCAGGGTCTCATTTCTCAAATAGGCACAATACTGGTAGATTGTGCTGTGTCAGCTTGAAGATGGTACATTTAAGGACATCTGAGGATGAGTGAAATCACTGCTGATGGGAATGATTAAACTCTGACTGTTGTGTTTATAATCACTGTAATGTGCCATCAGTGAATGGTGGTGTCATAAATATAATGATATACAAAGTCAGATTTTACGAGTATTTTTCTTACAAGATTCTCCATTCCAAAATATCATTTGAAATTATGCACAGATTCAGAAAAGCATTCCTAGATTTTCAGCATGTTTCTTTAGAGCTGCAAAAATAAAAATGCTGCAATACACTTTGCAGAAAAAGGTAGCAAGTTTTTTGCATTATTTTGCTTATGTGTGGCAACATTTTACTTTCCAAGACATAAGAAAGGTCCAGTTTTATCAGAATAGTCTTCAATCAAGACAAAGATTAAAAAGACAGTGTAAAAACAAAGTACACCAACCCATAGACAGATAGTATCTCCCTAATAGAGGCCTCAGTCTTCGTCAGTCTGGATGTGATCTTGCATCCACCTCCACCTTGTGGGGCTAATTATCAGCCAGAGTAAATTAGCAATTCTAAAAGATCTTCCACAAAAAAAAATACTATTGTTGTCACCCACCCATATTCACAAGATATTAACCTGAAAGTAGTTATTAATTTAACCAGTGAGTTAATAACCAGTGCTAGCAGAATTTTTCCCTAACAACAGAGAAGACCACATGTTAATGATGCCACTGGAATCCACAGAAGTCGAACCATGTCTGTTCTTTAAATGTGACCATAATTTTATTCCAGGTGATTACACTAAATTTAAATATGGTACAGGGTAAAGGAGACGGATACATTAATTCTTTTTTTCATGGTCAAATTAGCTGGATTTCTCTCTCAGAATCTTTAAAGAAACTTATCAACCTTTACAGAACAGAACCCCCAATCACTGAAAGTCTTATATCCTCTCAGCAAAAGATTTGTTAGTTAAAACTCTCAGAAAGTCATATTGTGTTCACAGGACTGTTAAATGCAATGCAGTGAGTGCTGGTACACAGAACAGTGTACTTGTTCATAAAGTAAATGTACTCAACTGTCCAGCAATCCTTGCCAGTTTTATATCTTGCCAAGAGAGATCGCTTCAACAGATCATAATTTATATTAGCAGTTGGACAAATGAATGCAGTGTGATGCATGAATTGTCTTAAGAAACACCAACCTCTTACAAAGATTAACTGGAAATACCCCATTTAATTCTAAAACGTTTCTAATTAGGTACTTTAAAATAATAAAAGGGCATTAGCAAGCTAAAAAAATAAATTAATGTAATTTGTGTCACACCAAGTTTCATACTCAAAATTATTTGCTCTGTTCTTTCATGTTTTCATCTCTCTTTGAACTGGAGGAAACCTGAGTTTTTCAGCAAACTCATCAGTTTATCATTTTGAAGGACAGTGATATTGCTCACACACCTGTGGTAGCATTAGAAAAAAGAGATCTTTTTTGGTCTTGTTTGTACTTAGTTACAACTTTGCTGCTTCAAAAGCTGAAAATTACTTGAAAAGATAAATATACTCTGTAATGAACTTAGCACAAGTGTGTTAAAATCTGGAAAGAACCCAAATTATCCCAAACTAATACCAAGGGCCGTATTTAGAAGTAAACAAAACCAGCATTAAGAAGAGTAAATCATTTGAAAATGACTGCATTACACTGACATTGGCAAGTGAAAACTGGAAGGAGATTTGTTATGTTCAAACTCCATCCCCATGGAGAAACTGAGTGGCAAAATCTGAAGTTCTTTATTTAAAATTAGTTACTGAACCCTGGGGAATTGTAGTAGAACATCTCTTACCCATACCTGGGTGTATTTGTCTGGTTCATCTCTTTTGTTTTTCATTTACAATCACAAATTCATCCAAAAATTTCCACATCCTAACTTAATGTTAGCTCCATATGGAAGAAACTACTGGATAGCACTGTTGCTGTTAAAGTTTGCATCTCAGGTAAATTTTGTTGCTATTTTAGGAAAGCAGAGGAAAGTCCTATATTTTATTATCTTTAAATAATGCCAAAACTGCTGCTTACTATAATGACATGAAATAAGTTCCTCACAATCTCAAATTTGGAAAGGAAAAGATAGATCTGAATATGCAGTTCTATCTTTCATATTTTTCTGAGAAAATAAAGTGCAGCAAAATGTTATTGTTGTCAATAAACCAAGTAGAAATGATTCAGAATGCAAACACAGGAATCAGACCTATGACTAAGACACCATTTTTAAATTCAAAGAAAGATATTATTACAATTGAAACTTCATTGCTATTTTTCATCTGCGCTGGACGCAAAATTTTCCTGAAGAAGAAAAAAACATGGGACTGAAAACCCCTGAGAACTAACTAAATAACTTACTAACCTTATCATCACTTGGGTCTTTTACTTGCCCCACTAAATTCTGCCTGGAGAACATGACACATCTCTTTGACCTTGAAAACATAGAGGTCTAGATGTGAGGGAGGGATGAATGAGAAAGGATATCATGTATCAACATGTCAGTATGTCCACATGGGGTAGTTATTTGACCCAATTTCAGTGTTTATTTTATAAAGGAGCTTAGAAGAAGATTCACAAAAGGTGTCAGTCTGGTGAGGCCCTTTGTCTTCCCTTCCCTTCCCAGTCAATGAAGGCACAGTAGCGTTGTAGCCTTTCAGAAAGGGAAAGCGAATCTATGAGAAATGAGAAGGAACCTATGCAAATTCACCTTCTTGATGTCCTGAGTCTCCCAGGATATTCAGTAGAGACACCTAGATTTTTCAAACTTCACCTAATGGGTTTTTTACCCAGTGATAATGCAGATGACCCAGCAGTCATATTCTTCTGTTCTTCTGCTGATCCCTGGGGAGGATGAGACTCAGAAGCCCACCAGCCCTCCCCAGCCCTATCCTTTGCTTTTCTGTTTCCACAAGACCACCAGGCAAGTGACTTGGAGGTCCAAGTCCCCACTGGGGATGACTCAGGGGTTGGACCATGGGGTGAATTTTGTCATATACTCACACTCTGTCTAGTCACAGTGCCAACTGAAGATAGTCAGAATATTAGCAGAGATTTCTGCCAAGGCCTCTTCAATTGGCACATTTCTTCTACATTTTTTATTATATATTAATTCTTTTTCAAGAATGGTTCTGCATTCTCACTATTTTAGCCAGCACTAAAAGATATTTGCATATGCAAAAAAAATCTTGCTTCAAACACTTTTATATTTCATAGCTGTAGCTAAAGGACCTTACGCTTTTATTAGAGAATATAGGCTTAAGTATTTTCTCATTGAAGTGTTGCTGTTATTTAATATCTCTTTGACACCTAACATGTTAATTAAAATAAAATTAATTGACATGAGATGGCAATCAACAAAGTTAGGCCAGAGAAAGAATTGTGAACAAGTGTAAGAATCAGGTTGCATTTTTTTGTCCTCTGGATAATGTGGAAAAATTATGTACATATGAAAGACATATATTTCTTTATTAATATTTTTACCCTCACTTGTTCATGGATGGAATAATTATTTAAATCCAGGTTGCTAGAAGTATGAAAAACCTCCTGTATTGTACCTTAGGTTATGAGAAAGCCAATGACACAGAGATCAAATGGCAAATTCTCTTTTTCTTGAGTGGGATTTGGGTTTTGGAGAACTGTGTCTGGAGAGCACTTGCATGTGCCATCTGGTGGCAGTTTTATGGAATTATATGTTTAGAAGGGAAAAGCAGGAAGGAAAATGGGCTCAAATGTTTTGCCATTTAAATCACCAAGGTTCCTGAAAATTCCCTGCTTTAAAAAGAAAAATGAAGCAGAAAAGAAGAATTTTGTTGCAAACTTCAGACTAGAGCAGACTGGAATAATATTATCCAAGGTTGTCATCTCTTGCCAAACAAGAAAGGCAACTGAAAATATTTGGAATATAATTCTGTGTCTTCAAAGATAGAGTTTGAGTTTTGATTTGTAGTTATATGAACTAGACTTGTGGATAAAGAAGATAAAGGAATAAGGCCTCTAGTCCAGGATTGTCTCAGGGGCTGACTGAATTCCAGACATCTAGTTAAGGGATTGGGCAACATTTTCTCACCAGTTATAACTTTCCCCTTACTTTTCTAAGAAGTTCTGTAGAGTTTTTTGTTTGTTTTTTTTTTTTTAAGTGAGTGAAAAGGAAGTTGTTATATTTTGAGTGTTATTTGGAAATTTGGTCATAAGATCAACTCTAGGCTATCCCAGGCTTATGTATGTTTGGTTTGGCTCCGTACTGGCACGGGCACAGGCATTTTCATCATGCTCTGCACTAGCCACTCCAGAGACATTATGAAAAATCTTCATTAAATGCCAGAGTAGCCATCACTGCACAACATGACCCACTGAGGTATTTGGCAGCAGCTAGGACCTGCCACCAGACCTGATTTCTAAGTCATCCTCTACAAAAACTCCTTGCAGTGCTCTAAGAAATGTCTGACTTCATAAAATAAATCTGAGAAATTCATTTTCAATGCAAGCCATTTCTAGATTTTGTAATCTTTTTTCTTTTCTAGGCTCTTATGGTACTACCCATGACATCAGACTATGAGTGCACGTATGAAGAGAATGTGTACCACATGGCATGGGTTTTTCAAGTGAAATAAAAGATAACACATACTTACATACTTACATCTTTATTTACTAGTACTCTAATGATGAACCGTGAGATGGGATTTTACAAGTTTCCCCTTACTGAAACACTCTTTGGAGGAATTTAGCTCTTCTCTACTACTCCCCTGAACTGTGGACTGATATTAATAATCTATCTTAAATCTAAGCAGCACACTTTCTGCCAGGAATAAGGTTTTCTGCATGCTGACTGACAGTATCCCATCCTTACAAACTGGGGACAGTGGGGAACTGGTGTGTCCCTCCATTTAGCATGGCCCTGGCACATTTTATTCCTCCAGTTTAGCAGGAGATCCACAGGAACAGTTCTCCTAATTTCCCTCTAAAATTCCATACACATCCTGCGCTCATCTGCTCTTCTATCCTCTGTGAGACAAGCTTTTCTCATGCTCATGGTGTTCCCTGTCAGAGATTCACCACTCTATGGGATATCCCCCACAATGATTTTCCTTCTGGAAGATTCTCATTCTCCTCTTTGGGCACTCAAAGAGTGCTTTCAATAGATGGGTGATGGCTCGTTGGAGTGCAGATCTAGCAGTTAGTATGGGAGACATTTTGAAGCATTTTGAAACAAAATTTGATACAGCATTGTGCTCTTTGCTCTGAGCTCCCAGGGGCTCTGTTGGATCAGGTTATTTGAATGGTAGCTCAGGAGGCAAACTCAAAAGAAATTTAATATTTATCTCTCCTAGACACCCATTAAATGCCTAGTCTTAAAGCCAAGTTAGTTACTAAAAATATATATTGTTTTTAAAAAGTTTGAGGGTAGCTGTAAATCAAGGCCATTTCATACAACTTGTTGAACTGCATCTTAAAACTAACTCTGGAAGGTTTCATGCACCCTTCAAACATTTCTCTCTACATATCTTCTGTGCTGCTTCAAAATGAGAACAGGCATTGGATGTTTTCTCTGTAACATTTGGCTGTCTGTCAGAGTGAGAACATTAGGTGTAAATCACAAGAGCACTTGTTCCAATTTAAATATTATTTTTGTAATGGGTCTTAGACTATTCCCTCATACATCAGCTGTTCCCATGCAGACCAGCACAAGAACATCTGTTTAAAAACAATCTGTTTATTTTATTACATCTCCCAAGTTTTGCTTGTGAAAGCATACAATACTGGGAAAGGGAGAAGCCACCTTCTTTCTTTGAGTTCACATGTATGACTTAGTTTGATGAAACAAAGCCTGGCTGAATCAGCTCACACTACCATTTTGTTCATGTGCTTTTTGAAAGGAAAGCAAATGAAAGAGAATCTAATATGGTATTTCTCAAAATTAAAAAGTCCAGGAAAAAATGTGTGGCTAAATAACACTCTAATGAGCTACTTTTATGCTTTGCAATTACTTTTATATGATGAAATAGGCTGGTTGTGTGCTCCAAAATAATACATAGAATCTATGTTAACACACATTGGCTTCTATGTTCTGTTTATTGCTGATATGTCCCCAGTTTAAAAACTGATAAATTGTAGGAGTAATCAATGCTGGTACAATTCTGTAACTAATTATTGCCACTCTGTAAAAAAAATCAGCATGTGTGTGAATCTTATGTGACAATTTTGAAATACTTGCTTTATTAAGCCATACAGCAGTCCCAAGAATTAATCCAGTGAATTCTTTTTTACCTTGTAGGAAGGGAGACTAAACTATGGGTAAGTTCATACTTACATGCCAAATATGTAATGTCCTCCACATAAGAGGCTGTTCACGTGTCAGTTACAGAGAAAACAACCTGACCTGTTGTTCAGCAACAAGTATCACCCATTGCATGAGTCTATAAAGTGATTCCAAAAGGCTCAGGCTAAATCAATAGAGCAGGGAATGTTAAACACTTTTACTATTTCCCCAGTGTCTACAGTGATAAAAATAGATTATAGAAACATGCTGGTTGCAACGGAGACTAATTTTATTTTCAGGAAATGCTTTGGAAAAAAATAAATTCCATTACAATACAACATTAAATAATCATGTTTTCTATATATATTTATTTGCTGTTCCAATCAAATTATCACTTCCTTACAAATGCAATTGGTATTCCTGTGTCCAGAGCATTTAGTGTAGCTGAGGTTCCAGACCAGAGGTTCTCCAGCTGTGGTACATTTGCCTCAACAGAACTACACATCTCCAGTCCCTGGGTGTGCATTGCAGCAGCAGCTGCAAATGTCTTTGCTGCTGGGTAAGGTCTCAAATGTGTTACATTGCTGATACAGCACAGGAAGGACATAGACCTGCTCGAGCAGATCCAGAAAAATCAATGGAGATTATTAGAGATTATTAGAGGGATGGACCTCTCTTAGGGAGGAAGGCTCAGAGTAAGGAGAAGAGAAGGCTCTGGGAGGACTTTACAGCAGCCTTTCAGGTACTTGAAGGGGGCTATAAGAAAAATAGGGACAAACATTTTATAAGAACCTTTTCCAGGGGTAATTGAAGGAGGGTTAGTATGGATTAGAAATAAGAAAGATGGTTTTTAAATAAGGGTGGTAAACAAGTTCCCAAGGAGGTGGTAGATGCCCCATCCCTGGAAACTTTCATGGCCAGGTTGGATGGGATTCTGAGCAACTTGATCTAATTGAAGGTGGCCCTGATCATTGCAGGAGGCTTGCACTAGATGATCTTTAAAGGCTCCTCCCAACCCAAACCATTCCATGAGTCTATATTTGGTGCAGTATGTGGAAGTAACTCTTCTCCAGGTCATGAAGGAAGATGGCTATTTCCAGACCTAGACTTTTGGCTAAGGACCTGGAGAGGACCATCAGGGTGTGAATAAGGAAACAAGATGCAGAGGACAAGTGGATTGACCATCACACAGAGTCAGAGTCCTATCTCCTTTGGACAGGAGATAGGAGCTGGGAGTGAAAATAATGGCATGGAGCTGAATTCTTCTCACATTCAGGTCACTTAAATGACTTTTTTAGTGGTCTTGACTGAGTATGTTCTCTGCAATGAAAAAACCTTAACAACAGATGGATGCCCAAGGACTCAGAAATACTAGATCATTTTGTTAATGTGCTAAAAAACGTGACTGCCATATCAGTCCAAAATAAACTATTTTTATTGAAAATGTATTTTCAGAACATATCTTTTGGTTAAAGTTAAGAAAAATACACATCACCCCCTTTGTGGAATAAATATTTTTTGAGAAGGAATCCTCCCTAAACAAACAAGGATAATTTGAGACAGTTTCTGCAACTGAGGGCATATTTTACATGCCAATTTTTTGTGATGGAGAGTAAAATGGATTCTTTAGAAAAACACCTGGAAAGTCAGGCAAAAGGCAGAAAACGTGACTTGATGGCTTTTACTGGTACTGCACAGACTGCTGGTGTGGCTACTAAGTGCTGCAATTTTTAATCCTTGTTTAGTTGAAGGTGGTCAGTGTCTATAAATACAATATAGGCACACTTACTTCATGACTTTTCCTTTTATCTTTTAGTGAAACATTGCAGTGGGGTAGCACAGGGACCCAGTACTTTCTGACTCATCAGCATATATCTTCTGGTGGATCAGGACTACTCAAGAGGTTTGAACATGTTGACTGCCTCAGAAGAAGTGGCTCAGGAGCCCCCACCTGGAGCACCACCTCTAGCTCTGAGATCCTCAGCACAAGGGAGACATGGAGCTATTGAAGAAAGTCCAGAGGAGACCACAAAGATGATCAGGGGGCTTGAGCACCTCTCCTAGCTCTCCTCTATTATTCTATGATTATTCAGTCATTGCCTTGGAAGGAAAAAGTCATTAGGAAAAAGCTGTTCATCCTGCCTTTTAGCCCTGGAAAGCCAAATGAGTAGCTGAGTGTACTCTATTTGGCCCATGAGTTTACATCTGCCTGCTTAAACACCTTGGAGGATGTCCTAAGCCCAGATCTGTGTTACTGATGCCAGGACCTACAACAAGGACATTAGCATGAGAAGAGTCAGGGTTTCTGCCAAAAGACATTAGCTACTACACTTGGGCCAAAGAGTCAGAGTTTTATTCAGAGAGACGGTAAAGAAAGCTTGGGAGTTTTAGGTGGGTGAACTTGGAATGAGTCTACTGCAAAACATAATCATTCCCATATGTCTGAGAAAGGGATTGAAGGATTTGCAGGGTAAAAAATATGGGTCAGAAAGCCAGTAAGTAAGGATATAGTAGACAGGAGAAGGATTTCTTCTGAGGTTTTTTGGATAGAGCTTTTTTCAAAATGAAGTTGGTGAAACAAAAAGATCTTTATGATGAAGAGATATGTATTGAGAAATTTATGAAACCTATATATTAAGTTTTATTATTGAGAGATAAAAAATCAATTTTTAAAAGATACAGCAAAGGAGAAAGGAATTTCACTGGTTCTAAGATAGACAAACCAAAGAAAGAAAATATTGACAGTAGTTGAAACTGTCTAACTTATAAAGAAATGGCTGTGTGTTGTCTATGTAGGAAACTTGATCATGTTAGTGGCATGGAGGAGCAAAAAGAAATTAACATTTCACATACATGTTCAAGCAATGTGGGAAACAAAATGAAGGGAGCAGAATTATGGAATGGGATTGGAAAGACACTGACAGAAACACAGAGTCACACATGGTATATAGCTAAGTCACCCAGAAAAAATAAGAATAAAAACAAAAGAGAGGAAAAAATAAAACAGCGAGAGAGAAAGAAAGAAAAAGGTATTTTGGTGATCTTAAGCTCATAGAATTTTAGAAGCCAGCACTGAGGAAGGCTATGAAGAGAAATCACTCCAGTATTATTTCAGACCAATGGCTTTATAAACTCTAACAGCGTGGGAGACTTTGCTTTCGTAATCATAGATTGGAAAACAAATGCTGTTACTCATAAAGAGGCCTTAAAAATGTGAAAGTTTCCACAGAATGAGACAACTAGGAATCGTATTACACACCTGGCCTGAAGACATTTTTGATACAGCAAAATAGGAAAATAACATTACCAAAGTGTGTTCATTGACAGGTCCAGTTTAAAACAAAAAAAAAAACCCAGATCCTCTATTACAAGAAGGGAAATTCTAGTTAATTAAGTCATCTGGCCTACACACAAGACTTTTATATTGAGGAAAGCCTTAGGCAAAGTTTCACAAGCTATCTAGAACATGCTTCCATTTGAAAAGAAAAACGTGCAAGGAAGAGCATCAGACCTAGCTAAATGAATAAACAAAAAGGATATTAGAAGTAAGCAGAGAGCTATAAGGAATGGAAAAAAGGGCTGAACAGCCAAGAAATCATCTTTTGAGGTCAAGAAGTGTCGGGATAAAATGAGAAGAGTGAAAAGTCAAGCTGAGTTAGACCTTTAAATGATATAAAAATAAATAGGAAAAAAAAGGCACTTTAAGAATACAAATAAAAACAGAATAAATAAAAAAGAAACAAGAAGACCGAGGTTGAGATTTGAGATAATCTAGATATGGCCCCCATACTAAGTGACTAGCTCGCCTCAGCTTTCAATAAGACTAATTATTTCAGTATGAAACGGCAGAGGCAAACTGAATAACAGAAATCAAGATAAAACAAAATGTCAGAATGGAACTTGACTTAGAAATAAGACATCTCAATGTAGTCATTATTAGATAATTGGGTGATCATCCATTTCAAAATTTTCAGATAATTAGCAGGTAGTGTAGGAATTCCTTTGCTGGTGGAAATTGTATTCTTAATGAAACACATACTGTAGTCCATGCATAACTATGCTTGCATAAATAATAGAATATAATATCTTATGGGAAACTATGAGCTGAAATTAATCTGTGGAATAACTAGAGAAGGCAAGAATTTTGACTAAAATGAAGATCAAGCATAGAAAATAAATAGTGAAAATATCTAAAAGTACTGAAAATATGTATAATAGGCAATTTGTAATGAGTATAGACTTTCCCAAAATTTGCTGTTGGTACAAGACTGATTATTTTATGCTCTTGACAGGAAAAAAGAAGCGTGTGCTAATGCCATGTTGTTGGTGATGAAAAATTGGAAGACTTTGAGAGTAGGAGAAACTGAAAAGAAAAAATAATTAATAGGCCAAGGAAAATTGCCAAATGTCAAATAAAAATTACTGAAAACAATGCCAGAGAGACTGCTTTCAGACATGGCCATGAAAAAGGTGTAAAAAGTAAAGTGGTCAATAGACAGTGGGGAAATAATGTTACATACCATCCTCTTCTATGTAATGCTGAAAAAAATCTAGTAATCTGCATCTATAAAAATTAAAATCAGAAGACAAGCAGAAGCTGATGGATGAGAAAACCTATACTGGGCAAAGGTAATCGAATAATTTGACCTCCTTACATTTAGCAAAATCAGTGGCAGAAACTTCACATAGAGAAGATCAGGGCTATAGAAGCATACAATAACTTGAAGCATATTTTAGGCTGTCATCTGATTCTCACACACATTTATCAGTGAAAATACAGGATTTTTTTTTCTTTCACTTCTCCCACTCTTTGGGAGAGTGTTTGAACACATTGAAAAAACACTTTTTTCTAAAGTATCATCACTTTTTGCATTAGAGTAGGATTTTCTAAATGAGAGTGTGACTGAGCCATCAGACTTAGCTCTTAAATGATGCTTCTGGAAATCTGATCATTGCTATTATAATGTCTAATTTCACTATTGTGTTTGAAAGTTCATTCCTGTTGAGGGTGGCTATTGCCATGGAAAGTCAAAACCAGGCAGAAATAGAATTCTCTGCATTGGCTAAGGGCTGCTCATTTCAGCATCAAGCTTTGTACTGAGTGTTGTATTTTGTAGCAATAGAAATACAGTGCAGAGAAGATACACTCTTTCCAAAAGTAGATAGGATTAGTGTGGATTGCTTGTAAACCTTGTTCCATAGGGGATTGTTTTAGAAGCTGTGTTTTTGTGAGAAATTCCTATAACAAAAAGGAAAAAAAAAAAAAGAGAGAGAGATAATTATGAAACAGATCTGTTTTTTTCTTAATCAATACATTTACATTAACTTTACATTAAGGCTTTCATTGGTCTTTTTCATGTTTATAGTAATGGATGTTTTAACTACTTGCAGAATCCTTATCAGATGCATTCAATGTGCACGTTACTTTTGTAACTCTCCCTATTTATTCACAGAAGTTTCTGGATAAAGCATTAGCTGCAAACACAGTTTACAGGTACCAAAATTCCATAACACTCTCTGTTTTGGGGGTATTTTTGTTCATTTTCTTTTAATAAATAAGCAAGTCTTAAAAACAATTTTCAACTCATCATACACAAAATCTGCAAACTTCTGACCCTGAAGTGTTGAGCTGTTGAGTGAAAATGACTGACATTAAACTACACACACCTTCCCTTTTAGCTAAATAAAGCAAGGAAAAAAAACTTTTCAGTAGAGTCTGTAGCTTTTCTGCAGACTTCTACCAAAAACTTTATAGAAATTTATGTTTATGCCTTAGAAATTTTGACAATGTGTTGAAAAAAAAGCTTAAAAGAACTTAAAATGAAGCAATAGTGTCAGAAAATTACTGATAATCATCTGGTAGCTAAAGCAGCTTTCTGTAGGTAAGCATGGTGTTAAAGATGTGTACAACCTGTCCTCTGAATAGCAAGAAGTACACAAACCATACAAACCATATAACCATAAGGCAGAAATCATGAAGACGAAAGGATGAGAATTCCCTTCCGATATGTCTTTTCTGACGCAAGATATCCAGACTTATGTTGGTTTTTTTGATAATTATTCCAGTGAGAAGACAGAAAAAAATGTGTAAAGGAAACTGGCCAGATCTAGTTATTCCTATAATACTTTTAGCCACCTCTCAAAGGATCAAACTATAAATCTTTATTTCAGTGGGTCTTAAACCTAATTCCCAAGTTCTGTTACTTCTTAATGACTCCTTTCTACAAAATTCTGAAAGAGTACAGTGATGCAAAAAGAGATTTCTCTTGCATTATTGAGCCTTAAATTCACACTAGCAACCAGTAGAATTAGGAGTTTTTCATAGCTAAATGGGTGCTGCTGAGAGAAACTCAATGTAACTGCAGTAGAAACTCTCTGAAGCTTTATCTGCTTTCCCTTTAATCTCCCATTCCTGCATAAGAGCAGGGATAAATGCATTTGTGTAAGGATGTTACCAGTAAATATTACAAATCACTGTTATTTATACGTGCTATGCTACTCAAGTTGTCACCAGAATTTTGATAATCATGTTGTTTACAAATAGAAAACCTCTTTGCACAAGGTTTTCTGTGATTATGCTTTGCACCAAGAACAGCAGTACTGAGTTGGGAACCTTACTCCGACTTCACTCTTTTTCCATTTCCCTGACATTTCTGGCTGACCTCAAATTAAGATTCCTGCTACAGTTTAGATGGCTGCTTTTCTTAGGACCTATTTTATATCATATATGATGCTTGTTCCTCACAAATTCTTCCATACTTATTTTACAGATTTTTTTCTTTCTTGCTTCCTTCCCTATGCAGAATTTGCTGACAGCTTCTGTGGTAGCTAACTAGACACAGACAGTCGTACTCAGACAACATAACAAATGACTTGGACTTCCACCCCAAGGCTGTAGTAGAGAGAATCTGGAACTGAATCTTTTCTAGGGTAGAAGAAGACAGAAGAAAGCTCTTTGTCTATACTTTTAAAACACTAAAATTGTAGGAAAAAGTAAAGCAATGTGTAGTAGGTCTTAGCCACCTTTCTCCTGACAATCTGACAGGATAGCTCTATCAGCATAAGGTAGTGAAAGCACTTTTGTAAGAGATAGCCAATCAATAATAAAGCCCTTTCTTAAAAAATTACAATGAACAAGCAAAGAAAATGGAGAATTGTGCAGCTTTTGACATATTCAAATATTGGTTTCAAAGACAAATTTTACAGAAATGCAAATTACAGGAAAATACAGGATGACTATAGTTGACTGTGATTTGTAATCTACAGGAGGTCACATTGTATAATCAAAGGGTCCATCTTGGAGTTAGTCTCTATGATTCCATGAAAGACAGAGGCAAGTTAGAATGCAAATTGCTTTTCCATCTTTCTTTCTTTTCCATCTTCTTTTTCCTCCTGCCCACATCCACACTTAGAATAATTCCCCTCCAGTCTCTCTCAGGGTAACAAGTAAGTTTACCTCCCACAGTTAAAAATTTTAAGATATATGATTGATAATAACTGGTTCACATTTTTGCTGTCACTCCATTTTGGACTTCCATCCACTGACTGCAGTTAGCAAGGTTTTCCACCACACTGTGGTAAATTCTGTGTATTATTGATCATGAACTCTCAATGATCCATCAACAATGAATTTTTAGGGATTAAGTATCCTGCTGTTCTGTGCAGGGAAGTGTTTTCAAAAATCTGTAAGCCATCTCTGAGAGTACTTCAGTGGGATCTTTAAATGTCTTACATTTTACTGTTAAACTTTCTGGCAATCCCATGTAGAAATCAGTAGAATTGGAAACAGAGTACTGATTATACTCAACTTTTTCTAATAAAACACCTTCTAAATATGTGGTTGTGTTTTTTGTGAGGGGAGAAGGGTTATGCATTACTGAGTTGATTACATAACACTTTATTTAAATAAGATCGAAACTCCAGTTAACTGATTGGAACAATGCACCATATGATGTGATGATGTTCAACTTTTGTTAATCACATCATGTTTCTGTTCTTGACCATTGCAGGGAACAGCTACAACCAAAAAATTTACGTTTTTGCATCTTTTATCACCAGAAAGCTAAAATCTTGTTTGTTTATGCGGTTTGGAGCTTTTTTGTTGTTCTTGTTTTGAATTGGGTTTAGTTTGAGGTTTTTTGTTGTTGGGTCAGAAAATAGACCTTAGCTCAATTTATTGTCAGCTTTAGAGTTGCCTCTTGAGCACTTACTGCACATGGACTACACACATGGAACATCTAAACTATCATTTTCCCAGGTCCTTTTTACTGACTCCAGAAGATTACAGAAATACAGCTCAATGTTATAAAAGCATTCTCAGAAGGCAAAATAAAAGGACTCAGAGCAACTCTGAATGTAAGATTTTATCCTGTAATTCAATCTATGGTATTAAAACTTCTGCTTTTCAAGGCTAGAAGAGCAATGGTAAGATCAATAATTTAACAAAGGAACTAGGAAGCAACTAGGAATTTATAAAAATTGTCACTATGTCTATGTCCACCTATGATCTAAATGGTAGAGCTATTGGTGATCAAAAACCCAGACTTGTCTAGATAAGAGGATTTGACTGTTATGACAGATGAATGACATGAAGGAGTGGCACAGATAACCATTTCTTTTCAAGCCTAGAATTTTAGCAAATAAATGGGCTATGTGCCAATATAATTCAACATAAAGCTGGGCAGATTCTTATTTTTCAGTTTTCACAGTGTTGTTGTTGCTACTCAATTGTTTGTCTTTTTAACTGTAATTAATTTTGAAAGCTTCTATTCAGCACTGAAAATATAATATTATTTCATAATCATTGCCATATACTTGCATATGGCTTTCTCTGGTAAAACATACATAAAGCTGAAGGAGCTGTCAATGTGAAAGAAAAGGGCTGCAGGAATGAAAACAGGTAAAGGTTTTCAAGATACTCATTGTCATCACCACTTAAGGAACAAAACAAATTTTTTTTTTATTCCTCCAGAGAAAGTGCACTTTTGACTTTTTTTGCCCTTCTAATAGGAAAATGAGTGGATTATGAATCAGCTGGAGAGGTTGGGTAGTAACAAATTTGCCTTTAGTAAGGCTTTAGACATTATTTGTCATCATGTCTAGAAGCTGAGGATGTATGGCCTGAAGGAGCACATTTTTACACGTACAGAAAAATTACCAGGAGGATGATGCCTCAACATCCATCTGCCAGCAGGCACAGTTCCCCAACAGTTGATATACATGGACCCATGTCACTGGGGTGTTAATTGGTAAAATGGAGCACAGGACACGGGAGGAAAGCCTCAGAGCTGACTTTGTTCAGGCTACAGGGTGATACAACTCTTTACAACTATGTAAAGTGGTGTGACAGAGATGAAGAAACCAAACTTCCCTCTAAGGGCAGCCTGAGCTGTTCAGATTAGACATCAAGTGAAAAGCATTCACAGGGGCAAATGCAACACTGGAACAGGTTGCCCAGGAAGGTTAAGGGCTTGGAGATTTACAAAACCAGAGTGCCCTGATAGCTCTGGTCTGATGTTGGTCATAGCCCTGTTCCAAGCAGAGGGTTGGACTAGTTCACATTTACCTAACACCTCTGCAATGCTCTGAGTCTATAATTTGACTTTGCTCAAGGAAGGCATTTGATGTCAAACAGATTGCCAGCAAATGGTGATCTCAGTCTCTCTTCCAGGCTTAGTCTTGTGTGTCCAGAGTTCATACATATGCCAAATTTGTATTGATCAAAAGCAAGTCTTTTTTGATCTTGTTCTTTAATTAAATATGAGTTCTTAGAGTGACATTAAACTCACATAATCAATCAACAAAATATGCTTTGATCTAACCTGCCAGAGAACTGGAATCATAGGAAGCTAAAGTAAAATAAAACAACAAAAAAACATGATTTACCTAACATGACTGTTCCCAGATATAAATGGTAAGATCAAGATAGGAAAAAAAAGAGCTTAGGGTTTAACATAAGTATCTGAGTGACTTTTATTTAGGGCTACCTGAGTCCTGTTACTTTTGAACAATAAGTATTCCTTTTATGTTTAATTGTTAAAAAACTGAAAAAACCAGGCATGTGTAGAAGGGGGTTCCTCTCCAAAACAGATTTCTTCATAAAATTAACTCAGTGTAGAGGTTTGGGTATTTTCTTACCCAGAAATTATTATGTTCCTACCAGGAATATTTTTGCATACTCAAATTTCATGGTGGTGTGTGAAAGGATAGGAGTTCCACCATGGATCTCCTGTCAGGTATTCCATGAGAAACTTAAGAGCACAATAGAATAATGCAGACAACAAAAGTTCTATTCTGATCTTTAATAGCAATAAATTCTAAATCAGATGCAAGGTATTAAGCCAGTATTCAGTTCTCAAGTCCTGGCAGTTGGTCTAGTAAGAGGAACGTAATGTAAAAATAAAATAGCTGATCTTCAAGTATACTTAGAGTGCTGGGAGCTTTTTAACAGCACATAAAGAGAAAACATTTTCTAATAAAACTCACTAGTACCTTTTGGTTTGGCTACCCTCTGTATGACTTGAGAAGGTACAGGAATGGCACTGTTAGAAGCAAAGAAATGTGCAGAATTCACAAATAGTTTTGCTATCCAGATGTAACCACTTACCTCAAGTTCCCTGTCCACTTTCATGGTTGCAAATTACAAAAATGTATGAAGTCTCAAACTGAAAATTTTAATTTCTCTCCGATTTAACTCCAAAGTTTCTCATTCAGGAAATGTGAAGGGTTTGTTAAGTTTTTAATTAACCCAGAAACATGCTGATAGTTTATCCCCTACATATTTTGGGTCTTTAGTCCTAAAAAAGCTGGTTGTGTCTTATTTTTGGCTAACTTAAATAGAACCAAGTTCAGGTAGAATTGGAAGTCTGGTGGTCAACTACATGTTCCAACAATTGTGAAGATATTTTAATTATTGCCATCATTTTAAAGCGAGCAATTCAAATATTATCAAGCAGAGAATTTAAATGTTAATACTTTACAGCAATATCCTGAGTTGTTTGCAATCCGGAATGGTCCATATATCTAGACAGATTTTTAAAAATCCAATGAATCGATGTATAGAAGTGGAAAGAAAAGCGTCACTAAAGAAAAGAACAGATGGTTATGTACTGAAGGTAGCATTTTCAAAGCATCTCTGTGGAAATCAAAAGTATTATAAGGAATAATTTTAATTTTTTTTTAGTTCATAGAAATATGAAAATACAGAATAGAGATGCTTCTGAAAGCAATTACAAGATTTTGCTGCTAGCTTTTTTTAACAATTTGGATAAACTGCAAGCGATAAGTGACTTTCCTTCCCTCTTCTGCACATTCTTGGCTTATGTATTTGTTCAAATTAAACAAAGTTTAGTCTGTTCCTTGACAGAAAAGCCGGTCTGAAATCTGGGTGAACACACCATTCACTGGAACAGTCAAGGTTTTGGATAGGATCAGATCCAATACCTTTTTGACCCCCAATGTGCTGTATTTATATAGAATACAGGCACCAATGTCAATGACAGCAATCTAGAAAGTCAATGCTATGGCAGCCTTCTGTGAACATATCTTACCTATCAACTCCTACTCAAATCTCAGCTGCTGAGACTGCCAAGGCTGCTGTGTGAGCACAAAGTTGCTTTAACTGAAGGAATTAAGTGCTGGCATCCATCCATGTTCTTGTTTGATGTAAAGGTGCACTGGTGAAAAGTTGGGTGGGATACATCATATATACCTTTAGTGTGTGTGTGTGTCTCACATGTCTCACATGTTGATGGTAGACAGCTACAGCCAAATAGAAACTAGTCCAGAAACCAGTCCAAACCTCTATGCAAGGCTTCCAGGAAGGACTGTCACTCCATTATCTATGCTGTAAGCACTTCTGATATCCAGAGGCAGTACCACAGTGTCAACTTCTATTCAAGAGCACAGCCAAAAGTAGAACCTTTGCTGCTGACCATGCACTGGAAATGGAGACCTGGTTTATACAGCTTTGCAGTCTGACCAGATTCAAATTCAAATTCATATTTGCTGCATCCAAAAAACATGCCATTTGATTGGAATAAGGAAGAGTAGCAGTCTCTAATTATAGCTAAGCCATTGAACATATGGTAGCACAAGTATTACGAGGCCAACAAGGTTTCAGGGATAAGGTGTCTGGTGGCTAGGTAGTTTAGAAACAAGATCTGGTATGAAGCTGTTTCCATCTTAACTACTTCTAGAGTTTTATCCAGTAGTGCAAATGCATGAATATTCCTAATGTAAGGACCTGGAGCAGGTACTCAAAGTCAGTCAGTTCATTGTCTCAAAGTTCAAGTTCTAGAGTCATAGAGATGCATTTTTATCCCATAAGAGGTAGGTTTTTAAGATAAGTGGAATTAACTGTTCTATAAGCCAACTGTTTTCTGTCTCATTTCTTATTTTTTCCTTTTCCTGGAATGTAAAGGAAATAAGATTCTTTTGCCAGACTAGACACAACTTCTAAATTGCCATCCTTCTTTAAAATCAAGGTTCTACTTCTCATTTTGTGATAGTGAATGTCTAGCAGCAACTAGAATATTCAAGATACTATAATTTCAAGATACTATTATTTCAACCTTGTGGGGAAGAGACTTTTTGAGCTAGTTGCTCCAAATCCCTTGGCTCTTTTTTTGTTACACTGGAGACTCACACATTATCTCAGTGATCATCCTCTGTCACTTCAGGAATATACTTCAGCATACTTTCTTTCCAGATTTAGCCTTCTTGTGGAGTGCCTGTTTTGAATTAGTTTTCTGCAGATGTATTTTCAGTTTTCCAAGTTGACTCTCATTCTGTTATTCTCGGCCCATGTTTCAATTTTTTCTAAGACCCTCTATTATTTGCTTGACTTGACTGCTGCTGGAACAACCTCTAATTTAACATCATCAGTGAATTGCATTATCACTCTCATCTTTCAATTCCAGATTATTTATGTGAATTTTAAAGAGGAAAGCACCTTAAATAGAGCCTTGTGGCACTCCTGTTGTCAACTGATGCAGCTTAATATGTTGTTGTTTATTATCATGTTTTGTTTGTGCTCTATGTGCCAGTGTCCAGTCCATGTGATGGAGCTCAGATCGAAGCCAATTGTAACTCATTTGAAAAGTAAGATTTTGTCAGATGTTGTATTGAATGCTATACCAAAACCTAGATGATATCCTCTTTCCTTTCTCAATTGCTTTTGTAACTGTTCCACAAAAAATAATCAACATTTGTACTGCACAGTTTTCACTTCATAAATCCAGACTGCTAATAGGTCATGGATCTATAATCTATTCGTCTGTTTTATGCCAGTTCAGGACTGAGCCTTGTATAAAACTATATATAGCTTGGGATCTAGCTGCAGGTGAGTGGCAAGGTCTTGCTGGAGCTTGATTAAGTGCCTGGACTGATTGCAGTGATCTTCATGGGGGAGCAGTGTTTTGTTACAAGAGCTCTCTCTAGTGGTCCTGGCTACTCCACTCGTGTGGCTCCAGTGCTGCAATCTAGAGTGCCTGACTGATGCATTTTCCTTCTGTGAACCTTTGGAGACACAAACCTGGTTAGTTCCAGCATCAAATTACAGTTAAATCGTATTGAGAAGAAAAACAATAATAATAGTAAAAAATGAGTAAACACCTGACAAAGGATAATGCCTGGTAAGGTTATGAGGAAGCCTAATTCCTTAAAGAGGAAAATTCCTTAAGCACCTGGATGGTAACTTCTCATGGTACAGGTACTAAGAGGGTCAACTAGGAGAGATGCCCTCCTTGATTTGTTACTTGTTGGCAAAGAGGGTCTTGTGAATGAAGAGGAGATTAGTGGCCATCTTGGCCAGAGTGACCATGCAGTCAAGTTTAAAATCTCTGCTGACAGCAGAAAAAGTGCCAACAAAATTTCAGCCTTGGATGGGAAGCGAGCAGGCTTCAAAATCCTCAGGAAGTAGTTGGCAAGGTCCCCTTGGGAAATGCTTTTTCTGCAGGTGCTGGACTCCATCAATCATGGTCACTTTTTAAGCACCACCTACTCTGAGCACAGAATATCCAAAAGTCAAGGAGATGAGGCAGAAGACCAGCTTGGCTGAGCAGGAATCTTCTGGAACTAAGGAAGAAGGAAAAAAAAAAAAAAAAAAGAACGTGTATGCCCAGTGGAAGCAAGGTCAGGGGAAATGGGAGGAATGCAGAAATGCTCTTCGCCACTGCAGAGAGAAAACTTGTGTGGCCAAAACTTAACTGGAGTTGAAGCTGGCCAGTACTCTGAGGGGCAATAAAAAGAGCTATTAAATATGTTAATAGCAAAAGGAAGTCCAGAAAAAACATTGGTCCATTACTTGAAGAACACGGCTGCCTCACAAACAGGAACATGGACAAACCAGAGATTAATGCTTTTTCACTTCAGTCCTCAAAACTGACACTGGGCTCTGGAGTCCCAGAGCTCAGAGCTGTGAGAATAATAAAATCCAGTCAACCCTGAGTATTTGCATGATCTGCTGCTCCAGATGGATCTCTGTAAGTCTACGGGGCCTGATGGGATTCATCTGAGAATGCTCAAAGGGCTGGTAGATATTGTCATAGGGCCTCTCAATAATTTTTGAATTGTCTTGGAAATATGACAGTTCCAAGTCATGTGGAAACTGGTGAACATTTT
The DNA here is from genome assembly GCF_963513975.1 of Fringilla coelebs. Lineage (NCBI taxonomy): Eukaryota > Metazoa > Chordata > Aves > Passeriformes > Fringillidae > Fringilla > Fringilla coelebs. The sequence continues at coordinate 32,576,334 of NC_140028.1, forward strand.
CCAATTTTCAAAAAGGGTAATAAGGATGACCCTGGAAGCTATAGGCCTTCAGTCTCACTTCAGTGCCTAGTAAAATTAGAGAAGATTAAATGGAGAAGATTTAAATGGAGAAGATTATTCTGGGATTTGTTGAAAAACACCTGAAGGACAACATAGTCATCAATCACAGTCAGCATGGCTTCATGAGAGGAAAGTCCTGCTTACCAAACCTGATTTCCTTTTATGCCAAGGTAACCCATTTAGCTGATCAGGAGAAGCCAGTTGATGTAATATTTTCAGATTTCAGTAAAACTTTTGATACCATCTGTTGCAGGATCCTTCTGGATAAACACAGCTGGATAAACACATCCTGGGATGAGTGAGCAGCTGGCTCATGAGTCAGGCACAAAGGGTTACAGGGAATGGGATGACATCAGACTGACCTGCCACTGGTGGGGTTCTGCAGGGCTCCGTCCTCAGCCTTGAACATCTTCATAAATTACCTGGATGTAGGACTGGAAGGGGGATTAATTTCACTGAGAATACTAAACTGGGAGGAGCTGTTGACTCCCTTGAAGCCAGGGAGGCCCTGCAGAGAGACCTTGACAAATCAGAGGGCTGAGCAATCAGGGACTTTGTGAAGTTCAACAGGGGAAAGTGCTGGATTCTGCAACTGGGATGGTGCAACCCTGGGTGGATGTGCAGACTGGGGAATGAGAGGCTGGAGAACGGTGCCGTGGAAAGAGAATCTGGTGGTCCTGGTTGTTGGCAAGTTGAATCTGAGTCAGCAGTGTCCTGACAGCCAGGAGGGCCAGCCCTGTCCTGGGGGGCATCAGGCACAGCATGGCCAGCTGGGCAAGGGAGGGGATTGTCCTGCTCTGCTCTGCACTGGGGCAGCCTCATCTCGAGTGCTGGGGGCAGCTTTGGGCACTGCAATATGGGAAAGACATTCAGCTATTAGAAAGTGTCCAAAGGAGGGCAACAAAGATGGACCTTGAGGGGAGGCTGTATGGCCATATGGCTGAAGGAACTTGATCTGTTCAGCCTGGAGGAGACTGGGGGGAGACCTCATTGCAGTGTATAAATTCCTGGTGAGGAGAAGAGGAGGACCAAGTACCAATACAGTGATAGGACTCTAGGGAATGGTGTAAAGTGGTGTCAAGGGAAGTTTAGGTTGAATATCAGGAAAAGGGTCTTCACCAGAGGGTGAAGCACTGGAAGAGGCCCCCAGGGAAGTGGTCACAGCACAAAGCCTGACAGTTCAAGGAGCATTTGGACAATGTTCCTGGATGAATAAATCACACATGGGCTGATTGTAGGCGCTGTCCTTGCAGGCCCAGGAGATGGACTTGATGATCCTTGTGAGTTCCTTCCAGCCCAGGATATTCTAATGAATCTATGATTTTAAACTTTTAAAAAGCAATTAGCATGGGTTTTTTACCACTTTCAGTGCTGGAAGAAAAATATGTATATTAGATTACATAGTATGTAGTCAAATAGCAGAACACACATCCAAATCATGCTGCCAATATAATATCAACAACAGGTACTTCCTAGGATTGATAAGAGGATCTTAAAATGAAACCTATGGATGTTACATTTTAAGATCCTATTAATAAACCACAAATTTTAAATGTAGCTCATAAATAGATTGTATTTAAAGCAAGAATGGCTTACAAAATCATATTTCAATGTGACTATTTACTGCTTTCCATTTTTGTACTCCTGTATTAGTGATGACCAAGCCAGAGCTCAGACCAGCATGCTCATAAGTTCAAAAGAAGAGTCCATGAATTATAGTGCTCACTGGCAATAACCACTGGTAAGTCAATGTACATAAGCCAATGTTCCAGATTATAGCATACATAATAAAGTTTATAAATGCTTTATGATATGTGCATGTTATTGTATTACATAGCAACTCCTAGAGAAGATAAACAACCCAACAAATTTAAAAGGAGTTCAACCTTCTATTTTCCTGAACCTAAGTTGAAAAGGCCAAAAATTGGTGTACTTCTATTTGCTTCATTACTAATTTCTTTATTAGTAGTGAAACTAAGACTTTATCATACATTTTTCTTTAGCTGAAAAAAATTATTATTTTCTTGAACATATGTATTTTTAAAATATTATTCCAGTTATATTTGCCTTATCTTTAAAAGTAAATTTTCTTGGTATCTCTTCAGTAAATGAAGGTTTATTAGATACCTGTTTTAAAAAATACTTTGCTGAAAACACTGTGTTTGCAAATAAAATATGCTACACTTCTGAGAAAGTGTTCTCTTCAGAAGAAACCATTTTCTTGTGCAAGAGCTTAAAAATTCTCCAAAGTTAACCCTGTGAAACTACACGTAGGCATTGATCAAAATCCCCTGGAAGTATTTTGAGCATGTTTGAATAAGCATTGAAGTGAGGGGAAACTAAACATCAGTTTAAAAGTCCCCTTGAATGGCTGCTTAAATCACAGCATGGAATGTCCTTGAAGCTGTGAAGCTTAACAAAATACATGCTAAAGTGCTATGACAGAAATGAGACATGAGAAACTGCTTTGAGAAGATCAGTTCTTTTCATCCTAATTAAATTCTTTTAAAAGCATTTTTTACAGAGTTCCAGGACTCTTTGGTATCTTTAGGAAAGTAAAGTCTGATTCAGGTCATTTTGGAGTCAAAGAAAACCTTGCATTAACTTCAGTAGAAATGAGACTCCTTAGGAAGCAGATGTGCTTACATTCCACTGTCAAAAATAGGAGCTAAGCATCTGCTCAAAGTTAATCACACGCTTAAACACTGTCCAGGACTAAGGTCATGGTTGCCAGGACCTGATCTTGCAGCACATACAAATCCAAATGATTAATGGTTTGGCTTGCCTGCTGGATAAAACAAATGTAATATGAAATACAGGGTTTGGGGTTTTGTGATTCATTTTTGTGTCACTTAATAAAATTTTTAAAAGAAAAAAATCAATCCCAAATAGAGTTCTGTTGAGTTAGTGGAAATACTAATATAAATTACTTTGTATTCTCATTTAGTTCAGGTTGAAAACCAAAGAGTAGTACTAACACAAACAAGGCATAACACAAAAGCATTGTGTGGCAAATAGACTTGCAGACAAAGAACAAGTACAGTCTGTCAAGGAAATTGAGGTTACTTCTGAAAAGTACACATTGTGTCCTATAAACAGCAGAGATAAAACTTAGCTCAGGGCAAATAAATGTTCTCCAAATACAGAGAAGACTTCATGAAGCACAATTAAATAAAAATCAAGGCTGAGAGAAAGTTCAGTAATATCTGATCAACTGGTCACTTAAATGACTGGAACTAAGATGATCCTCCTCTTCTGAGTACAAATTTATCTAAATTATAGGAAATGGTGGAAAGAGGGATTATGGGAAGCAAAGGGAGTGTGGATGTAGTGAAGATTGTGGCAGGAGGATGCAGAGGTGGCACTGGAAGCAGGATGGGGAAGCTGTCTCAGCTGTAGAACTGTGCGCTGAAGGTGTACCAGGTAAATCGACACTTGTGACACCAAGCAAAATAATTATTGTCAAAACCTAGAAGTAAAAGGGCTCAACATTTGCTTGTCTCAGGGAGACTGGGGAAGCTCCTTCTGCATCTACTTGCTATGTTCATGTACAGTCCTGTGAAAATTTATCAGATCACCAGCATGACAAACTGGCAGCTGCTCACAATGTTTTACTTTAACCCAACAGAAAAGAACCAACAATTCTACAGATTCAGATAATAAAAATTTTTTACAAAAATCCTACCAATTTAATGTTTTTGATAGTAATCTAATGGTCTTTCAACTAAATTAAGCCACAAATAACTTCAGAAAATTGATGTATTCACGTACATTTAGTCTCAAGCAAGACACATTCCAGCATTTGCAAATAGATTTTTTTTCTTTTGCAAAACACTGTGTTTATGTACATATTAATCTACAAGCATTTGAGGTTTCAATTTCTTTTAAATGTAGTTTACCCACCTCATGGTTATAGGACATATTATAAAACAGACTATGACAGCTTAAAGGTTCAGGTTGCTAGTGAAATGAATTAAAAACTATTTTGATTATAATTTCATTCTTTTGAGTAAGTCTCATGATATCTGGATCATAGTATATTCCAAAGCTGTCATGTCTGATGTGTCAGCTCTTTGTGTAAGCAATTTCCATTTGCTTAGTTGGGGGAAGAAAAAAGAGAGAAAGATCTAATCCCACAGCTTTCACCTAAGTGAAAGAGCCTACACTTCACCTAAGGTGCTCTTGCTGGTGAACTGAAAGACTGCCCAAAGCTTTGGGGATTGAAACCATGTTCTTTCAGGGTCTACATCATGTGTTTCTATGAGAATATCCTCGTTGCAAATGAATCTGACTCAAGCCAGGCCTTCAAGGATTGGAATCCAATCCAGTAGCATCCCGTTCTGTGGGCATATTTTTCATTCTCTCTCTGAAGCTGTCTGATGTGTGGCATCTGTGTTCAGTGCAAAATCATTCTCTACTTTCTGTACCATTGGGCAGTACCACATATGTTATTTGTGCTTCTATCTAGCTCTTCCTTTTTGGGATAGTTTATCTTGCCCAAGTTTTATTTGAGCTGGTTTCTCTGGGCATTGGGCCCAGTTCTTGTTTAACTTTGCTCTTAAAATCTGTACAACTGCCCAGATGTTCTTTCCAAAAAAAAAAAAAAAGGGCAGGGGGGAGCTTTATGCATCCATTTTAAAAAATGATTGTGTTGTAAAGCAACAGAACAGATAATTTGTAAACCCACTGAATGCTTTTGTATGGTTTATAGCAAAATTAGACTACATTACTGTTTGGGACTTGGGTTTACAAGGCTAACAGAAATGCTGACTAGGTGGAATAGTAAACACAAGGGCATAAAAGAAATGCTTTTTATATTGGAACATTAATTTAAAGTTATTACAAAGGAGAAGGTATGAAAACCTTTAGTAAAGATGGATCTAGCTGAACTATGTCAGAGTCATAAATTTATTTTTCCCCTCAAAAGTAAGGTCTGTGGAACAATAAAAATCAACAATAGGCCCAGAAGTTTTTACAGGACCGAAAGTAAAAGTTTCATCTAGAAGTACAGATTTGAGAAGTGGAACAGTTCAACTCCGTAAAGGAATGAGTAAGCAGCTGTCAAAAGAGTGTTTCAAAAAAAGATGACAGGAAACATGGAATAAGAAAGCAGGAACTGTACCCAAAAGGAAGGGACAAAGCAACAAAAGTTGAAGAAACAACTGACCCCAGTAAATTATTATCAAAGAGTTACTCATGTATTTTTCTTGTGCCACAAGTGACATCATGAGCTGACATTACCAATAGGTTACCACTTTCCCAGTCAACAGTAGAAGAAAAAATTTGAAAACCCCTTTTATCAGGGGCTAGCTATAGCACATATATTTTTTTGAAGCCCTATCCACAGCTCTGAGGAATTGGGCAAGGCTTGCTCGTAACACAGGGGAAATGTCAGGTACTGTAGAGACAGAAGGAAAGAGATGAGAAATTCTAAGAGAGAAGGTAGAAGAATAAAAGGTGTACAGGTTGCTGCAGTCAGCACAGACATGTTCTTAGGTTTCTAATCAGGCTCCCTGTGCTAGTCTTAACTTCCCTTGAAAATATTCTCTGCAGAGAATCTCATTCAGCAATACAAGATGAAAAAAAATAACCCGTTTTCTAAGTGAATTAACAGCATCATAAAAGCTATTGGATACTAGAAATTCTTTAAACCTTCAAGAGAATACACTACCCTCCTTTACAGATGGTTTGGCTATTCCAAATGCTGAACTCATGCAGTATTATCTTATAAAAAGATACTACCAGTGGGTAAAAAAAAAATGCTGGGATCCCTTTGGTTCTTTGGGAACATTGTCACTTACACATAAAATTTAACTCCTCAGTAATGAACACAGTAGAGCCACACTTTCGGTGTTCATCTGTTAACGACTGATTTCAAGACCCCATCACACTGAATTAAACAGAAGTCCTTACTGCTCCAATCATGACTGAAAAAAAAACCTTCTTGCACAAAACTGAAAAACATTTAAGTATTATAAAGTACATATGTACAGTAGAAAGGTAATTTTCAATTTAAAATGTCTCTCTTTCAGAGACAGATTAAAAATACTCTCTTGGAGAAAACATTGGAACCCTTCCCTTCCCACAAAGAGACCCAGAAATCCCTGCCAAAATCTTCCCCTCTTATGGGAATCACAACATTTCCTCATTGCTTTCCCTCAGAAGAAACCTGGGATCTTCTGAAACAATTTTCTATTTTGCCAGTTTCCACATAGAGCTTTAAAATAGAAGCCCTTCCTAAGAACTCAGGAAAGTGACTATGAATCAGGAGAAAATGAAGGCTGACAGTAAAATCAGAGACTTGTGCAATAATGATGTGTAGAACAAGATAGATCAAAGACTTTTAAAAAGGCTTTATTTTTTTGTAAATAAGATAAGCAACCCCCATTGCGTCTCAGTCTAGTCAGGAACAAGTTCATATTTTCACTTTTCCAAAGCCAATGTTAACAGTGACTGCTGTTAAGATCAGTGACAAAAAATTCAGCTGAATCTCTGTAGTTGGAGTTAACATTTTCATCTTTGGAGGAGTCTATAGTGTTTTTTTCCTTTCTTTCTTTCCTAATAAAATCAGCCAATACATACAAAAGTCTCGGTTATAAGGACAATCATTCCATTAGACTAGTTCTTGAAAAGCAAACTCCAGATGGGAACGAAGTTTTTCTCCCCTGAGTTCCTGGTGCTGTTCTACTGGAATTTTCCTGGTTTTAATTAGTTGACCAAGAAAAGAACTGTAGCCCATTTTTCCCATACTGATTTTCCTCTAATTTAACATAAACTGACAATTCCTCCTTATTCACCACCACTGATAATACAGATACTGTTTTAATTTTCATTCTCTTTGGCTTTAATTCCTAAACCAGAACAAAATCTTGTTATTCACCAGCTTCTTAAAACTGAGGCAGATATACTTGTGGCTCAGAAGAGGTACTGTAGAAATTGGATAGTCATATAACCAGTTTTCCATTTTATTATGGCTTACAGGTTCATAAAATTTGAGTTTTGCATCAAGAAGATGGTCTCAAATACAAATAAACAAGATCTACCTCTCTTCCTGAACATGTTCTTCCCAGGACACCTGAAATTTGCTGTTAGGAATTTTGGCTACAAGGCTGGCAGCCTGTAGGGAAGGGAAGACCCTCAGGAGCAGCCAGGACGTCCATGAAACAGATTTAATACTTCATTTAATCTTACAACTTTCACTCTGCTGCATTAAAAGCTTGAAATGTATTATTATTTTCCTTCATGGGACTCCAGATCAGATTTGTAAGATTTAGAAGTGGATAATACTGTATTATTTCTGAGAAAAAGAGCCATACCCTGTACCTGAAAATATTCTGTGGTGTTTCTGCCTTTCAGTAGTAGTAAAGGCTCATTTGTTACCAATTCTGATGACAAGAGTCAGATTACTCTATACAACTGACCTTCCTTTTGCTTGGCTTTACAGCTTAATAATTCTTTTGGGGGACTAGGAAGAGGTTTAATTTTTTCATAGAGTCTGAGGCCAGTAATCACTAGATGACATAGTCTGATAACATTTATATGAGAGCACATTTAACCTCACTCTATTTCCATCCTGGTGGACCCACTGTGCTGAATTAGACTAAAGCAGTTTAGTTCTCAAGAGATTTATGTATCAGGAGCAGTAGGAACTGAAAATGTCTCCACAGTATCACAGAATAGTTGAGCCTGGAGGACTGCTGGAGGGCATCTGGTCCAACTCCCTGCTCAAGCTGGGCCAACTAGAGCCAGTTTCCGAGGACCATGTCCAGAAGGCTTTTGAATATCTGCAGGGAAGGAAACCCCACAACCTCTCTGAAGCTATATTGGAAAAGACCCCTGAACCACCAAAGAATTAGTTAAAAGAGTTTTCAAGGTGTCAATTTCTTCTTCAGGTGGAGAGAAGTAGCTTGTTTTCATCCTGCAAGAAAGTTTCTCACCCATACTCAAATCAAGTGTTTTTGTTAAACTTTTGTGATAAAACAGAGTTATATATATAATAAAGAGCGTTATTTTCATGGCAGAACATTGTCCATCTCTCTGTCTCAAGAGTCAAGCAATCTACAGGAATTGAAGAGGAGGAATCACTCCCTTCTCTCTCAGTTTCCCAAAACAATCTAGGAAGAGCAATTTTTTTTCACACAGACAACCTGGTACAAAATTTGCAGCTAAAATTATGTCACATCACTGCTCAAACTCAGACCTGCAAGCAGCTGTGTATTAAGAAAATGTACCTTTTTCTGAGTATGAAGAAATAAAAATAAACAAAAGGTTTCACAAATTCTCTATCAGATTTTAGTGACAGAAAAGATCACTGCAAGTATAATGTGAAACCACACACCACTTGCACTGTAGATCCCTAATAAAAAGTTTCTTCATTTGATTACAATTACTAAATTTTTCAACATTTTCCAAATGATCTTTGCTCTCAGGACACCGCATTTTATCTCAACTTCTCTAATTTTGTCATTCATCATACAATTTCTGTCTTCCTCATCAAGATGGTAAATTCCTTCCTATAATTTTTTTCTGTTCCATGTTTAAATTGTTTTCTTGAAATGACCTGATGATCTCTCAGATTTGCTCCTGATATACTGAGTAGACTGAGTTCCTTATATCCCAGCTTTGTTTTCCAAAGCCAGGAAGATCATTTTTTTTGGCTCTTTGAGCTCTTTTAAGCAATTCAGACCCTCTGGACAGGATAATCCTGCATTTTAAGCATAGCACAGCCCTCCCCTTTTCATCCTTTTAATAGCTCCCTATTGGGTCAGGTTAATAGAGGTCTTAAAATGCTATAGTTCAATGTAAAATACTTTGGCAAAATCATTGTATCAGTGACCTCTCTTATCTCTTAGACCATAACAAAATCTGGCTTGTAATGTTGTAAATAAAAAAAACCCAAAATTTTTTCAAGCCTTCACCAGAAACTCCTGTTGGCTCAGATAAGCTGTATTTTAAATTCTAATTCTCTGTAGATATGATTGCATTTAATGCCTCATTATTCTGACCAGTATCTTCACAAAGCTAGTAGAACTGTAATATCTAAAGTAATTTTGGTAATTTTCTGGTATTTAAATGATGTTGGCGGTCTTTCAATATTTTCCAATATTCCTAACGTTAATTTTGAAACAATAAGTGATACAAAATTCTTTTCAGCTAGGCTTCTCCAAACTTCTCATCTGAAAATACATACTTGGGTTTGCCTGATGCCTGGACATCCTCCTTTGTTGCACATGGTAAACTTTGTTGCTTGTCTGCCTTTTAGCACTTTTACATTTGCAGACAGTTTTATTTAAAATGTTATATAAATACTTTTTTTACTATTATTTACAGCCTGAGTCCTGCAGTGGTCCTTAATTGTGAGGGGGTGGAGGGGTGGGGTTTGGTTTGGCTTGGCTTTTTTCTCTTTTGGGTTTTCTTCTTCATAATTTTCCTGTTTTCTTAAGTGGTTATTTATGGTCTTCTATTGTCAGTCACTTGCATTTTCAACCTAGTACTTATTAAATCTAACAATTTTTTTTCATTCTATTTTAATTGGTTATTTTATTTTTGGTCTCTGATCAGAGCTGCTCATTGCTGCAAGTGCTCATGTAAGAATATAGAACAATACAGTTTCATCTAAAAGATGAAAAATCCATAGATAACATTATTAAAATGTATAATTCAGGCTTCAGCCAAAAGAAAACAATCAAATGTTTGATGAATAGAGAAGTTCTGGTTTCCCGAACTAGCTTTCTGGTTGATGTAAAGTACACACTCTTTATCATCTCTTTAACTATTTGGCAGAGGGTTAGGTTTCTTATCCCTGCAAGTTTTCATGCATTTCAGGAAAGCAACCATGTGTTTTTCTAAAGCTAAGGATTTATTTTTCTTTTTAGAGAGAACAATCTTTTTGCTAAAGAAAAATGTTAAAATTTAATCCACTTCATCTCAACATACCCCATATCTAGGAGATCCCATAGACTTAATTTCAGAGATAATATAAAAGTCTAGATAATATAGAAAGATGAGGACTGTTCATATGAATTAAAATGTTGGCCTAGGATTCCAAGAGCCAGGGTGGCTATCCTTAGTAATGTCTCAAAATTTCCATTGACATTTTTATGAGAGTCCTGATCTTAGCATCTTGAAGGTCTTCATCTTCAAAACAGAGCTAAACCCTTATTTCTTCCATCCCTCATAATCCAGTCAGGTAACAGAAAAGACAGACCTTTCTTTGGTAATCAGCACAGCAAGGACAGATCTCAATTGTAGCTTGAAGCACAAGTAAGAGACTGTTGTTCCTACTGTTCAAACATCAAATTTTTGCTGAGTAAATGAAGAGCCGTGTTGTTAGGAAGTACCTATGGTTTCCATTAGCTTGGGTCTATCTTAATATGGTCACAGTCACTGTGCAAAGGCCATGCTTTAAGCTAGAATAGGAATGACTGTGCAGCCCTTTTCTCATACTGGAAGTTCATACTTTAAGATAAATTTTCTTCAAGTTTTGCTTGGATAAATGCCCAGTTTATCTGAAGGAAAATGTTGTTCTGTTCCACAATTATGAAATTTTACAGCCTCAATACTTGAACTCTTTGAACAACACCTGTGGTCAGCAAAATGTCATGTTGGCTTTCCAATTAGTCACTTCAGGATTGTCCTAGAGTGACTGAAGTTAAAGAAGGATTATATAATTCTGCAAGGTGCAGAGAGCAAGGAAGAGATGTTGGTCCTTTTCACTTTACATTAATTATTTTGGCATTTTCAATCTTTAATACTAGACAATAAAAGGGCTCAATCAACCACTCCAAAGCTTTATTTTCATAAGCTCATCCTGTTTAAATATGAAGTCTCAATACTGGTTTCCTGAGATCTAACAAACATCCTTCTGGATTCCTTCAAATTCCAAAAAAATTTTTTACCATTAACTTACTGTAATCAGTGATGGTGTATCTTCTTTAGCTAAAACTTTTTTTTTCACTGTGTTTAAGTTGATTGGAATTAGCAACTCAATTGAAAAGGAGAGGAGGGCTGGAAAAATATAAATACAAAAAAAATTCCTTTTCCCTTTAAAGATCAAGTTAAAAATCAATCAAAAATAATAAAAGTAATTATTTGAAATGCTGCAAAAAATGTTCAGGCTTGAAGAGTAAAGTGGTATAGAAAGTGGACAGCAAAATTTTTATATTTCACTGCAGTAATATTTTTGAAAGAATTAGTGTCTTACAGTTTTCCCTACCCTTCCCATGGTCTTTTGGTTGAAACACTGAAATAAAATGTCAAATTTTTTAAATTTTGCCATTTCAGAATTTTTGGGAATTAAATTGGGCTAGGAAAAAGCAAACTGTGAAAGAGGCACATGAGTATCTAAATTTGTTTGCTAACTTCAGTTGGATACATATCTACAAAAAAGTCTTTGGTAAGAGCAGAGTTTACCATCCACACTGTACTCAGGCAAAATGAGATGCCCAGGGCATAGGGGGGCAAGAGCAAAAAGGCATGCCAGTATTTTCCTGAAAGCAGCTTTAAGCCTCTTTCAGAGAAGGCAGGATGCTGGTTACAGGTGTAGAAACCAAAGCACTTCAGAGTGCTAAGTTTTGCTGGCTTCACCTTTCACCAGCATAATCTGATGTATTTCTACTGAACTCACTGGAAATATACTGATCTACAGCAGCAGAACAGTGACTTTACCTCTAGATGATGGAGTATGATTTGGGGAATCTGGAAATGTAGGTGTTTCATTAAGCCAAGCTCTCTGACATTAAATCACCTAGTCAAAAGGATGTGTTTTGTTTGATGCCATTGATCAGAACCACATGATTTTAGCACTCATAGCTTGTGTGTACATCAAGAAATTAGTTATAAAAGAAAATACACCCTTCACATATGAATATGCAGTATATGATGTATAAGTATTTTATGAGCATTGGTAGGAGATGATAAAACCATATGTGAATAATAGCTATCCAGAAGTCATCAGTTTATAAATATTACTCATAAGAAGTCTATATATAAATACTACTTTGTACACCAAGAACTGTGCTATGCATGTGGGAAAGCAATTTAAATGTTTCAAATCTAATAATAGAAAAATGTGTATAGTGTGAAGATACTAAAAAGAAAATAATCATAAATATAAGAAGTTATGAGGAAGTGATTGGAAGAAAAGAGCATGGAGAAAGAAGGAAAGAGTATGCAGCAAAAGATATAACACAAAGGAAGTCATGTGAAAGCACATGAATAAAAGTGGTAAATAGAATCAGAAAAAATTAAACTGTCTAGTTCAATGACTACCTATCAAAAGCATAGTCAGGAACCATGTTATAGAGCCTCTTTCATAAGTTAATGAACCATCACTGCAGTTCCTAGGAGAAGAGGCAGAGAAACATGATAAAGCAGAGCAGATAGCACAACATTACTCCTTTACAGTTACAGCAGTTTCCTAGTTTCTTCAATGCACAGGAAATTATTTCTGTTCATATGAAAAACCATCCATTCCCTTAATTATGCAAATGGTTATTCTTTATTTATATTACATTTTAAATTCCAAAGGACCTTTACTACTGTAACACCAACACAACTGAAATATTTTGCAAATTTCATTTAAAATACGTCACCAAATTCTCAAATCCCATTAGCCTATATTCACAGTGCATCATGTACCTAGCTTTTAATTGTCCAGGGCTGTCAAGCTCCACTTTTTTTTCAATTTTCTTTTCTACAGATGAGTTTAAAGCACTAGTTCCTAGGTAACTCCTAAGCATAGAATCATGTAATGTGTACTGCAGAATTTCAGATGACTTCTTTTGCTCATCTTCAAGGACATACACCTCTCTCAGAAATTCAGTTTGTTCACAGAGGAGGTGCTTTCTAGCACTGATTAGCCATTTCTTCACCATTTACTATTTACACAGAGAACATTGATTAAAATAACACACAGAGAAGTCTTTAAAGAACTCTTGAGGGTTCTTCATGTCATATAATACATGTTTATAAAGAATATAAATTATCACTTCTCATTGATTATTTCACTTCTAATCTTCAATTTCTCCAGCTTTGCCAATAATTTCTTCTGTAATAATATACTAATTTTTTCACTTAAATTCTGGTATGGTATTGCTATGTATTTTCTTTGTCTAGAATTTCTTTTTCTAGAATTTGTTTAGTATGCCAGAATCTAGACTGGGTAAATATATTACATATATTAACCCAATTCTTTTTTACTTGAATCATCTTAATTACTTATACCTTTGGAATATTTTCTCATAGCATTGAATACTATTGAAGACACAGTAGTAGAATTGGAATTACCACATGATATTCTTTCTTTATAGTTTAAGAACATTCTTTGCTATTTTCTGGTTAGGTTGTTGTAATCACTTGTCAATATATTTATTAGCCCATTTAGTTATTTGATCTTTCATTTCATATGCCTGTTTTGAGACTTCTCCAGGCCTCGAAATTGGATTATTTGAAGCATTTAATTTTCTTTCTATCTCAGTTCAAGCAAATAATTTAATTAGTTTCCTATTTCATTTACTTCCAATCTCAGTGCTTACCACCACAGTGCACGAGTATCAATATCCTTCTTTATTTCTCCACTGGAAGAAATCTTTTCTACTTGTTTCAAATATCTCTTACAAGTTAACACAGTTTGACTTTTGGCAATCCTCTTTATCCTTCCTGACCCTCAAGACAAAGTTTCTTGACTGGCTGGCCTTTTTCTTTTTCTTTCTTTGGGGGGGGGTGGGGAGGGAGGGTTGGTGTTCTTTTTTTTGGGGGTTGGTTTTTTTTGTGAGAGTCTCTGCTTGTTCTCAATATCCTTTTGAAATTATTATAAAATTATACCTGAAGGCATTCCCAAGTCATTTCTACCTGCCTCAGTGTAAAATTATAAGTAAAACTGCTCCAGCTCAGTTGCTGGGGTTGCATGAGAAGTGAGTAAGCTTTACATACAATAATCGTTGAGGTATCTTGATTTTTATTAACTGATTTACTCTTCTCTTTCCATTTGATAGGCAAACACTAAACATCACCTATACTGTTCCCATTTGTCAGTCTCACCTAGTCATTATTCATCCAGCCTTTCCATACCACTCTCCCAAATGTAAAAGATTATCATTTACAGTAGACTGTGACCATGTTTATGAAAGGCCAAGTATCTTGTTGTGCTCTGGTGTTAACATATTGCTGCTTTAACTGCAGGTATATCAGCAAACTCTTTAGCTTAAAGATTGTTGGAGGCTCCAGAAAAGTGGAGATTAAGGACTCTGGCCTTCGCTGACATTAACCTGTATCTTTTCAAGCAATAACTGAAAAGGCAGTCTCTTTCTCCTGATTGTTCAACACCCTTCCTCCCACCCCCACCCCCCACTCCCTGCCCAGATAGCATGGAAATGTCTTTTTTGTATTAGGAACCAAAATTGAAGGCTGTATTTTAAATACAGCCTCACAAATAGAGGAAAATAATCCACCAGCTGAACACAATCAACCTGCTGTATGTATCCTTGGCTAAGAGAACCCACAGAGCATAAGGGTACATTGCTGCATCTCACCATCCCTGGAGGTATTTAAAATATGTGACAGAGATAGGTTTCAGTGGCAGACTTGGCAGTGCTATGTTAATGGTTGGACTCAATAACCTTAGAGGTCTTTTCCAACCTAAGTGATTCTATAATTCTCTTATATTTAACTTGTACACCAGAATAATTGGCTCCTTTTCTGTAGATCTGCTTTTTACAAGTCACTGCCCTGTCTGTATTTCTGTTTGAGGTTATAGTATCATATCATGTAAGGCGCAGGACACTGCATATTCTTTGGTGAACTTCCTAAGATTTCTCCCAGCTTGTTCCTTCTGCAGATTGAGATCTCTTCTGAATGGTAGCCCTACATTCCAGCATGCTGAAAACCCTCCCAATTTGGTGTTATCCATGAAATTGCTGAAGGTGCACTCCTTTCCACTGTTCAGATAATTAATAAAGACTTTAAATGTTTGAGATCCAGCACTGACACTTAAGGACATTCACTAGTAAGGGATATCCAGTTGGACTTCCTATGCCATTTATCACCGCAACACTAATGCTGACCAGCCACTTGGTAATCAAACAATTTGGTTCATATCTCTTCAGTTTGATACGTGGGCATTCTAGAAGAACATGTTGAAAGCCTTGCTGAAGACAATGCAAAGTTATACTCAGTTTAATGTCTATACTCAGTTTAATTCATTATATGCAATAAAGAAAAAAATTAGAGGAAAAAAACCCCACCAAAATAATCCTACACAAAAATCACTAGGAATGCACCATGAAGCACCAAAAGGCCAAGGATATAAAGGACAGTTTGATTACCGAACTCAGTGTTTAAGATTGCCTAAAAGCAAGGACTAGGAACTATCAAAATGTATTCTGTGTAAGTAGGCTTTTCCACATATTTACCACCATATATTTCCATTAGCATGCAGACAGGGTACTTATCAAGGCCAGTTCTAAAAACAAAAAGTGATTCAGAAGTAAACTTCAAATGACAAAATTTGGAAGCTAATTAAATTATGTTGAAACACTGCAGTTCTGTATTTATGAAAGAAGTTTAACTTACTTTGATGAAGGAAATGTCTTTCTTAACTGACCTTGTAACATTTGTGAATTTTCAATCCATAATGAATCTGAAATGGAATACTTGAGAATAGGTCTTTTTGAAAAATTTTGAAATACAGATAAGCCTGGAGATGTAAATTAAAAAGTTACAAACAGCTGCACAACAGCAGAAAGAACTGGCCTTATTCTAAATTCATTCTCTTTTGTTTTTCTTTCATAAAATGTAAATGTAGAATTTTAAGAAAACTGAGAACTCTGGTGTAGTTTCAGAAGACTGGAGACAAAATGTGGCTGAATCACAAGATTGTGGGTGATCACGGCTCCTCTCTCCTTTTGAATCTATGCATTCTTTCTGAGTTACAATGGCTGGCCTATAAAAGAGAACCTAATTTTCCTGGAAAATATAAGGAAAGAAGTTGGGGTTTTTTGGAGGTGTAAATGAGGTTTGAGGTTTCACCTGGAAATTCTTCTAAAAAGGAGTGTAATATTTCTATCTGCTAGTAAATTTTAGCTTTTAGCAGCTAAAGATTCCATAGTCTTAACTCTTGCTAAAGCATCATTCCTTACAGAAGCAATATATATTCATGCTACAGCATCAAAACCATTGCATGGACTAGAACTCTACCAGGTTGAGCTTTGAAAGCAAAGAGTTGTTTCTCCTGGGGGAGGAAGGTTTTTCCCCCTGAGAGCTAATGATCCATCATGTTGTGTTTTGTCATAATATCTTATTCAAAGAAGATTAATCTGCTTCACATTACCAACAGGCAAACCAAATTTTTATTGATTATTTCATGGCAATAATATAGGGTACGGAGTCAAGTGAATATAAATGAATATATATGAATATTTTAGAATATGATTTAAAAAAAGAAAGAAACCTTTTGAAATTTTAAAAAATCAAAGGAGAAACAACTAAATGAAACTATGTCTTCCCACTACAGACATCCTGTTTGGGGAAAAAAACCAACAAACCTCTGGGCTGTTAAGACCAAGTAAAATTTTTTGTGCCCTTTGGCAAAGCTATCTTCCTACAGTTTTATGTAACACAAAAAAAATACATATATGTTTGGTCAAATCCTCCCCTGCCACAGCAAAACCCCTGGAACTGGAAAGTATCCAGAAAAAACTCAGAGAACTCGGACCAGTGGCATGTTTGCCTGCTCCATGAACAAGCAAGAAATTCATCTAGCTAACAAGCAAGCTCAGCGAGACCTTGCGCTGAGCAAATTTTACTCATTTGTAACCTTGACAAATTTGCCTACTCTTGGAATTTTTCCATGAGCTATTTTGTAAGGAGACATTGCAGCCTAAAGATCGCTCAAATCCTTCTCACTGCAACTGTTGTTTTGAGTAATATTTACTATCGTGTTTCTGGACTGTGTGTCTGTTCAGACACAGACTGTTGTCTGTTTGGATGATCTAATATTTACCAGTTCTTAAAGTAGAAAATAACTCAGCTGCATCACAACCCTCACTTTTGTTGAAGAATTAATTTTCACTACAAACTCTGTTTCTAGAAAATTGATGTGGTGCAACTTTTCTTAATCATAGGTGGGAAAGACAGAAAAAGTCATGCAAAAATTAAGACTCTTTATAGCTAAGTGTTCCATATAGGAAACTATACAGCCTCCACTGCATCAGAGGTCCAGCCACAGCAGGACCACACCACCTCCCTTAATTTGTCATGAATCCATTAAAGTCTATCTCATTAATCTAGAGAGTCTGAAATCAGCCCTAATATTAAATGCAAGGGAAAATGACAATTCCTGTTCAAATAAAATAAAGATTCTAAAAGTATATTCTAGAATTTCTTTTTCAAGACAGATAATATTAAAGGTTAATGGTAGATGATAGAAAACTTATTTGAGCGAATAAATTAATGACTGCAAAGATATACAGAAGCATAAAATCACAGAATGTTTTGGGTTGGAAGGAACGTTAAAGATCACGGTCAAGGACAGCTTCCACTGGACCAAATCACTCAAAGCCCTTTCCAATCTGGCCTTTACCTCTTCCAGGGATGGGCCATCCACAATTCTCTGGGAAACTTGAATGTCTGAACAGAACTGAGTGAAGGTGTGCTTGTGTTGCTCAGAGGTACTCTGTGAGATGACTTTCTACTTCTGGCAACATCTTACAATAACCAAGTGTATAGCAGGAGTTCACACAGTTAATGCACTTTGGCCACATTAGTTTGCTTCTCCAGACAACCCTGCCAAGCACATGCTGTAGTTGGTGACAAAGCTGCCCCTGTTCTCCAGGCATGGCTGAACCTCTGTCTCAAAGCTATTTCCATGGCCTTGCCCTTCATCTTAGGAATATTCCATGAAAATACCTAGCATGGTTCCATATGACTGTAACAGCTACAAAGCAATAAATAACAAAATTGAACACAATAAGGTCTTGGGAGAAGAAAAGAATTTTGTTGTGTGGCCACATTCCTAAAACCCAGAGCAGGGTATGTCAACCTACTCTGCATAGATCAAGTTCTTTTAAATACATTGATTCAATGGGGCTTTAAGTATTTTTTATTTTCATTTTACATGCTAAGTGCTATAAAGAAAAACAGTGAGGTATCCAATATGGACCTCAAAGGATTCAAGGTAATGACAGATTTGATTGGAATCAAGTGCCAGATCAAATCTATAGCAGTTGTTTCTGCTTATTAATTGTCAGGCTCTTGTACTTGCCTAGGGACTTGCTTGCCCACTGTGCATTAGAGCTTGGGGCTCATCAGTGCTGCTTTTTCTGCTTTCACTGCTTTGTGCATTGCTGCACTGCTACACTGCTTGTCATCTCACTCTGCTGTGCCTGGGAACATTTTGATAACAGCCATGGCAGTGTGCCTGGATTGGCGGATGGCCAGGCCATCACTCTGTGCTGCTCTGCTGGAGAGGCCAGAAATCCAGTGTGAACTTGACTCAAAAGGGCTGTGATCTGCGAGCAGGACACCCCAAAGAGTGCTGTGGATATGTCTGTGTCCCTCCTGCAGATGTACCTCTGAAGGTATCGGGGTCCATGCTGGAGAAGAAATGCCTCAGAATATCTGTGGCTATGGATAAGTCTGTTCTGCAGCAGGTACACCTTGAAACATCAGTGGCTCTGCATGAAGTCATGCTGGAGCACCTCAAAGAGTGTGGCCACGGATAAGCCCACAACAGAGCAGGTACATCCCGACAGGGAGTGCAGCCATGGGTAAGGTCATGATGGAGCAGGTATCTCTGAAGGTATTGTGGCCCATGGGAAAAGGCCACACTGGAACAGGTGCACCTCAAAGCAGCTGTGGCTGCAGATAAGTCTGTGATGCAGCAGGTATATCCTTGAAGAGGCTCCCAGATAAAAGCCCTAGTGTTTGCATTCCCTCTTCAGCTTAGGGGAGCAAGTGCTCTGCTAAGGGATTGCAGTCTGCAGATAAGTTCAGGCTGGAGAAGGGTTGCAGGAAAGTGTTCATTGCAATGTCAAACCCTGTGATCTGGTCCAAAAGGAACAGGGCTGGAGGTTTTAATGGAAGTACCTTTAAATTTTTGCAACCCAGGTTTTAATTTGCCTGTTAGAGAAATTACCATGGCAGGAATCACCTAATATCACCAGTGGAGAACAAGTTTTACAGGCAGCAGTTGCACTGCAGCAGTGATCCAACCAGAGCTGACTTGGGCTCCCAGTAACACACCACCTCTCCTGAGTGACACCCAGAACAGATGGAGCCCAAAGTCACAGACTAAATTAACTCAATGGATATTTTATGGACATCAGTGGTTCACAGACTAAGAAAATTATATCTGTGTATGATATCAAAGGATGGGAAGGGAGGTGGTGGTTAGTGAGGCTCTATTGGATACTGTGGCACTTAAACATTATGTAAATGGTGTGGAATAAGGGCTGGAGAATGTGCTGGATTAGGTTGGAATAGAGTTAATTTAGTTCAGAGTAGCTGGTATGGCTGTATTTGGGGTTTTTACTGGAAATAGTGTTGATAAAAAAGAGATGTTTTCCTTGTTCCTGAGCAGTGCTTACTCAGCATCAAGGCCTTCTCTGCTCCTCACCCTACTTTACTAGCAAGGAGGCTGGTAAGTGCATGGGTAGTTAGGAGGAGACACAGCCAGGCTGGCTGAGCTCAATTGACCAAAGGGATATTCCATACTATATGGCATCATGCTCAGCATATAAAACTTGGGGAAGATAGCGGAGAATGCTTAAAAATATAGTATTTGTCTCCCCAAGCTATTGTTACATGTAGTGGAGCTCTGCTTTCCCTAGGACAGCTGAACACCTGCTTGTCCATGGGAAATAGTGAATGAATTCCTTATTTTGCTTTGCTTGCATGCACAGCTTTTGGTTACTCATTAAATTGTCTTTATCTCAACCAATGAGTTCCCTATTTTTACTCTTCTCATTCTTTTTCCCATCCAGACATGAGGAGAGTGACCTAGTGACTGACTGGTGCTTAGTTGCCAGCTGGACAAGACACAAATTCTTGAAAGTAACAAAATCAGTTATTACTGAGTAGTTTAGGTGCAAAGATTCAATTTTGCCAGGAAACTAGAAGTTTGGAGGAGAAATATGAAGGGGTACATAGTTTGGTTGCAGCGAACCACAGTGCACAAGATAAAAGTAAGCATGTCCCTGAAAGTGATGAACATAATTCACCCTGTTGAAAAATTCTTAGGGCTAAAAATATACATACCAAAAGATGGTAACAAAATAAAAAAGTATTTTTTTTAAGTATTAAAAAAATAAAGAGACTAAAGTACTAAAATGAAGATAGTTGCCCTGGACTGTTATGGCTTGTCCAAACAGCTATAAAGAAGAGGCATGTGATTTCTGACAGTACAACTCTATCTTTAACGATAATTAATTGCTAAAGGATGGAGAAAAAATGAGTCAGTATTTTACAGTAGAAGCTCTTTTGCAGTGAATTGGGATTATGCTGCTTTAATAGAAATGAATTTGGGATTTTAATGGCATATTAGATTACTTGCAGCCATGCCTGATAAAAGACAGACAGGCACTGCTTGTAAAGACCCTGGTCTAGGTGAATGTTTGACAGGAATGGTGTAGGTCCAAAAAAGGTTTTTTGTATTGTTTTTTTATTTCTTAAAATTTCAAGCAGTGAATCTATAGATTTTTGCCTTTAAACTGCCTACTAAAACTCAGAACATCATGCCGTCTATGTTTAGACGCAGGAGTAGAAATTATAAACTTCACTTATTTCACCTCTACAAACTGCAGCAGCTGGTAACCAACCTCCTTTTCATAAGTTGCAGTCTTAAAAGCCACCATTATAACATTCAAAATGTGTTTCTTACATTGGAGTGCATTTTGACATTCTGTATTATTTTCTGTTCTTTTGATCCCTTAGTATTTCTTAACATTAACCTTTCTTTGCAGTCTTTGTAATCCTACCTTTTTTTTTTTTTTTGATAAAATCTTAGGAGAGTGAGCATGACAAATACTGCATGTAATACAGCTGTGCTTTTGGGGAGTTTAGCAGCTGAGAGCAAGACAGCAAGCCAACCTCATGTGTTCCAGGGAGACCTTGGTCAGCCAGAAACACATTAGCCATTGCAGCCAGCACCACTATCATCCCTAGGGTCGTGTGGGCCATCACACACCACTGCAGCTCCCCAGATCAGGAACCACAGAACTGTTTAAAAAGCTACTATGAAGACAAAAAGCACTTGCTTGTTTTTCCCACTGAGGGAAGTCATTGATGGTTCTTTAAACAAGAAGATTGTTAATGTTTTAGAGGATCTTTCTTTTATCTTAATGATTGCTTATGTCAAAGGAAAAAAAAAAGGAGGGAGAGTGGGAAAAGGAAGAAAAGGGAAAGGGGGCAAATAAGTGAAGTTGAAAGGAGAGAAGGAGGAGAGAAGGAGGCAAAAAAAGGAGGGAGGGAGGGAGGGAGGGAGGGAGGGAGGGAGGGAGGAAGGAAGGAAGGAAGGAAGGAAGGAAGGAAGGAAGGAAGGAAGGAAGGAAGGAAGGAAGGAAGGAAGGAAGGAAGGAAGGAAGGAAGGAAGGAAGGAAGGAAGGAAGGAAGGAAGGAAGGAAGGAAGGAAGGAAGGAAGGAAGGAAGGAAGGAAGGAAGGAAGGAAGGAAGGAAGGAAGGAAGGAAGGAAGGAAGGAAGGAAGGAAGGAAGGAAGGAAGGAAGGAAGGAAGGAAGGAAGGAAGGAAGGAAGGAAGGAAGGAAGGAAGGAAGGAAGGAAGGAAGGAAGGAAGGAAGGAAGGAAGGAAGGAAGGAAGGAAGGAAGGAAGGAAGGAAGGAAGGAAGGAAGGAAGGAAGGAAGGAAGGAAGGAAGGAAGGAAGGAAGGAAGGAAGGAATCCCTTTCTGAGAGAATTCTGGCCACATTTTCCATATGCTTTCTGCTTGGAGATTTGCTGAAAGAATACCAAACTGTTTCTTGATTAAAAATCTGTAGCATCTGGAAACTTGACACAATATGTTGTAAGCTAAAACCAAAACAAGTTTTAAGCCTCTTGACTTCATACAAATAAATATTATGAGCTCCAAAAGTTAATAATGATTTATGCCAGTCAATCAGCAGATGACAAGGGACTTTGCACAAAATAAGAAGATGGATTACCTCTCTATTTTCAGCCAAGTTACATAGAAGCAAAGAAAAAATTGTTAACATATCTTGTGGCTGAAAAAGACACAAAATGTGGTGTATGCCAAATGAAAGCTCAAATCTTAAAAAATATATTGAAGTGCGTTAGTCCATTAATTGAATTCAGCTTCATTTTCTCAGCTAAAATCTGAACAATTAGTTTTATAATCTTCAGTTTTGTAAGACAAGCAATCCTTGGTTTAAAACTTACATAATACTGACTTTTGCCAAAAGTCTTTTAAAATATAGACTCATGTTTCACACAGGGTACAAGCCAGCATTTCTTTGTTTTGCTGCTTTAGAGAAATGACTCTAGTCTGATGTGAGCAATGTCGTCACTGCTTTCAAGTTAGTTTTAAATATATTTTGGTCTGCCTTCAGATTTTATAGAGACACTGGACAAAAACAACATTTCAAATTTATATTTAAACACATGTGACTGCTGAAAAGATTGGTAGATATTGCTTCTTAGTAAGCAGCCTATTAAATTAAGTTGTTAAATTTATTTTCCTATGTATGAACCTCTTAAATTCTACTTTGGATATTAATGTGTGATTACCACAATTTGGCTGCTGCAGTTTCACTAACATTAACAGGATTTTCCAAAGTTTGGAACGTAGTAGTAAACTTCCTCTTTCTTTTTTACCTTACCAGAGTATTTCATTGACCATCGGCCCAGAAGTACCAGATTCCTCATTCCACTCCATTTACACACATACAGGGCAGCTAAGCCAGCAAAAAAACCCACTTTACTGTTAAATTTACCCCTGGGGGAAATTGTGCTGTATTACTGAGCTTGGCAAAAGGATTTTTCATTAATTTGGCCAGCTTACTGCCTCTTGGGAAACCCCCCTGCACATTCTTTATGGTGTAGGACAGGCTTGGGTGGCAATGGTGCTGCAGAACATCACGGAACTGATATCACCAGGGCGTGGCATATATTCTTGATTAAATCAGTCTCAGATCTTCAATTCACTCAAAATCTTGTGTACAGACAGGTATGGGATGAAATGTATCCACTGAACACTTCTCCTCAAACTTCTTGCCTAAATTCCCACCTCTATAATTAAAAAAGGAAAATTTTCATGACTGCCATATTAAATTTTATATTCATTGTGTTGGTTATTCAGTGAAATGTATTTGAAAATCTAGAGAAGTTAGTTTCTAAAATAAAATCTTTCTTGAAAAGAATGCTGAAAATGTTCAGAAAGCTATTGTACTAAGCAAGGCTTTGGAGAAATATCTATGTTAGTGGTATGTTAAGGTTATAGAGTGATTCCTTTTGCATTCTCTCTTTAACTACTTTTGGTGTTTATGTAAATGGGACATAAAATTCTTCCAGTTCCTTGCAAATGGTTCTGTAATTTAAAAAAAAATTGTTCTCCCACAATATGTCTTTTATAAAAACTCCACAGAAAAGTCACAGATGGTTGGATTTATTATTTTAATTAGCCTTGTGCTGACACTACCTTTTCATTTAGTGATGCCAAGACTCTGAACAATGCATGTATTGATGTAAGCTGTGCTGCTCACAAGAGTTTCTAAGTTCTCCATTGCTTCAAACTGTTGACATGATTTGTGGTGAGGCAAAGTGAGTAGAAAATATTGTCAAATTGGAAGTATTTACACTTTTCTTGAAGCATAGACGATTTAAGAGATCCTTATCATCAAAAGCCATAAGAATGGTTATTGAGGTACAGAATGTAAAATCAAATAGATCTGAAGTAACTAACTTTTGCAACATGGACCATTATGAAAGCAGTCCAGCTACTTCAAAGTCATATATACAATGTCTGCATTTTTGAAGAAAACAAGGTCAAAATATGTAGCTAGCTTGTAATCCAGTAAGGGTTTTGAGAAAGTCCCAATTCATATCTGAAACCAGCTGTAGCAGTGGTTCCTGCAGGGCTTCAGGCAAGAAGAAAAGATGCAATGAGAAACAACTGCCAGTGAGTTAAGCAAGTTCTAGAATATGTTCTCCACCATGACAAAAGAGACAGTGAAACCGATCAGTACCATGCCACATGCTCACTTTTGTGCTTTACAAGTAGGCTTGTTGTCCATAAACAATTACATATGTTGAAATCAAAAATATATGCAATTGTCTAGATCTTGAGAAGTCCCCAAAGTAACAAAAATCTTTAAAATTATAAAAGGATGCGACTATCTGTTTTATATTATTTAACTTTCTACAGTTGCTCTTTTTCAATATTTCAATATTTTCCAAATTCAGCCTTGCAAGTCTTATATTTTTCTTTATCTTTGAGGCAGCAGTGATATTTAGTTATATTATCTGCTGTCCAGCAAAGACAGCAAAGACACTCCTTCTTTTCTTCCCTGTCTTGTCTGATCTATAATGACCATGGAGGTTGATACAGTAAGATCTAAACAGGGAACCTAGGGGAAGGTGGTGTTATTTTGAGGTAGTGTCTCTCTCTTTAAGGCTGGTCCTTTCATGTGTTTACACCGGAAATCAATTTCACAGGTCATGAATAAATGAAGTATTGGAGCAAAAGACCTGTACCTAAACACTTTGTACCAGGGTGATGTTCTTTCTGCTTGCATAAATTGAAAGAAGAGCTCTAAGTTTTTATGTATGTATGCACATACATACATTTTGTATGTGCTATGACCCCACCAGTGGTTCTTTCCAACCTTAACCATTCTGTGATTCTGTGTATATACACATACACATGTGAAAGAGACAAAAACCTTCCTTTGTACTCCTAGGTATTTAGGTAACCATTTTTGACGGTTTTACAAGTGAAGAGGCTTTAACTTAGAAGAAAGTCATAAATGCAAACTTATATTCTGCAAATGTATTGTTTCTGGGTACTCCCAGAATTCATGGACTTAGTGTTGTATAAAAATGGGTCCATGTACCTTAGTTTAAGCTTTTCCCTCTCTCAGAGATGGAGATGGTGATAATTTTGGGGCTGTAGGTGACATAGCATTCTCTTCTAAGTGATACACTGTCTTCAGTGAATTGCAGTTTGTGCTAAAATCAAATTGAGTCATCCTAAAAAGACAGCAGACATTTATTGCACTGGTATGTGTCTCTTCATTACCTGGATTTTGGGTGTTTGAATTTATTGAAGTTATCATCATCTAGTGAGTTTTCAAATGCAGTTAAAAAACAGTAGTAGAGATTCACTAGGAGAATTAGACCTTTGCAGTGACAAGAGGGACTGGGTAATTCTCTCAAAGGGAGAGGTCCATGAAACCAGTGACAATGTCTAAAACTGTCTTTCTTCTAATGCTTCCACTAGCATGAATTGCTTAGAATAATAGTACATAAATTTTCTATTGTTTTGATAGTCCTTTTTTATACAAAGGGTTTTTTACTTGGGGTTAAAAAGTGTTTACATCTCTAACATTTTCTCATATTACTGTATAAAAACCTTTTTCACAGTCAAACTTCTCATTAAACATTTGATCTCATGCAACTTCTAGAAGTGTGCTTTCATTATTTTCAACCCAACCTATTGGCTTTCTTTAAAATCACAAATAAGGTTTTGATTATAGAATTTGGATAGCCAATTATAACATAAATCCAAGCCCAAAAGGCCACATAAATTTAAAAAACAGATTTTGCTTTCTCACCTTATGGTTTCAGTGTCAACACATCACCACTTTTATTGTTTCATGACACAGAGCCAAAGAAACTGAAGCATATTATGGTGAGAGTGGTTTGAAAATAGATTTGACCGTTTGAACCAAAAAAATCCTTAACTATTTATAGCCTGCTCTTAATTTTCGTGTGGAGATAGTTTTGGAATGTCTTTTGCTTATTTGAATTGCTTATCCTTGAATCTTTTTAGTCTATACATAAAATATTTGCCAAAAGTATGTATTAAACACTCCAGCACATCTTTATATGGCATATATCTGGTAGAATAAAACAGAAGTTTTCAAAATTTAAGAAATATCAAAAATTCACTTGCTGCTTTTCCAGGGTACCCACTAATAATGGATACAGAATGCAACTGGATAGAACATTTTGGATTTATTACTTACAGGGCTCTAAACACACACAAAATAGGTTATAACTATATTAAAAAACCACACAAAATGGCTATAAAAATCAAAATACAAATTAGAGTCAGCTTAATAGTGAAAATATCAGAGAGAAGGTGGGGCATTTTAAAGAGGACTCGTTGATATGTATTAGATGTTTTATGACAATAGGGAAACAGTTTTAAAATAAAAGTATCATTATATCTCCCATGTAAGTAGTTACCAATTTAAAAAGGCTGATTTATTCATCTTCTGAGATAGACTATTTCATAGGCTACATGGAAGCTGTGAGATAGAAAGGATGCAAACCAAAGAATCATGGAAACATTAAAGCTGGAAAAGCCTTCACCTTCTTCTGCCTGTCAGTGGTAGTTTTTTTGGTTTTTAAAGGGATCCAATTACATATTTCATAATATCCTCAGGGAATCTGTTTCAAGGCTTGGATAATCTTGATGCTAGAAAGTGTTCTCTTATGCGTAGACTGGTTTTCTGCAATTTAGGCTATAACCTATTCACAGTCTGAAAAACAGTGGTTTTCCTTCTTTGCCAATGTTGCAAGACTATGATCGTGTCCCCTTTCTGCTTTTTCTTCCCTAGGTTGTTAAACCTTGGTTTTTTAATTTCTGCCTGACGTCATATCTTCTTGAGTCCTCTTTTGGCTTTTACACCCTTCCAAACTCCCTGCAAAGGAACTGAATCATTTCTAGGCTGCACTGTCCCAAGCTTGATACACAATCCCAGCTAAGGGTTTTGAGTACAAAGCAGATCATAGGGGTCACTTTAGGTACCTTTCAGGTTCTCAGTACCCAAATATTTTTATGCATCTGCATGTTGTTTTAAATGTTCTATTAGTATGTGATGCACTCTAGACTTCTAGCTGCTTCCTGAACATCTATTGACCTTGAGGATCCCAATGCAGATGGAATTTGCTCTCTATTTCTGAGTTAATGTAGATCAGTTTCTCTCTGAGAGTTCTTTCAGAACAACAGGATGACAACAAGCAGGCTATCCTGACTTACATTTTCAGTGTTCAGGACAGAATATGAAGAATACTTAGTAAGTAGCATGTGCCCAGGTATTCTTCTTGTTCTCTGAATGTCTTTCAATGCTGCTGAATGTGTCCAAACGTCTTTCACTGTATGTCTCTCACCTTCTCATTCCTCTGAATGTCTCCTGGCATATAACACTTCCTCTCTGCTGTTTTGCTACTTCAGAATTTCAGTACTGAAACTTTGTGCGTCAAAATCAACACATCAGTTTCATCCTGATAGAAGCTAGAGACCAGAATATACATGCAAAGATGTTCTCCTTCCTAACTTGGTCATTCTACGTAATTTGGGGTTTTTTTCAGATAATATAAAGTATACGCACATGCATTGCAACATGTAATCTGATGTGAAGCAGGTATAAAGCTCTAAAAGAAAGACAGAGAATGAAAGAGAACAGCCAGCCAAAAGTGCTCACAAACATTTCTTTCTATCTGGAGCTCCAAAAGCCTTGGGGAAATTCACAGAACCATTGCCAGCCTTAAGTGTAACCAGCATATCTGACAGTCACATAATGTGGCTTTTATTCTCAGTTTCCTTACAACCTTCAAGAATTTTAATTTAATTAACAGTCATCTGAAATATCATACAAAGCAAATTTACTAAGGTAAACATTAAACTATTCTTGTATTTTCTAAAACACTATTAAAAATAAGTTCCATAACTAGTCACCTCCTCGGTGAAAGGAGATAATCAACAAAGGGAGTAAGCTGGAACACATTGGAACAGATGAAAAGAAAAACTGAGTTTAAAAATAGTGAAAGTGCTTGCCCAAAGTTGATGCCCTGATCATGGTGACTTCATAGGTAAATAAGAATTTGAGAAAAAAAATTATTAAAAGTCATTTGCTTTAAAAATTATGTTCCTCAATAAGCAGCACTGATAAAATTATAAGCTCAACTACCCTTGCCTTCTCCCTTCCCTATAGGAATTACTGGTCCTCTGCCACTTTCTAACTTAAAAGCTTGGACAGAAAAACACACCTGCATGCCCATACACACACACACACACACGAGCCCCCCCACACACTGCAGTACTTTTGCCATTTTTGATCTACAAACACACAGCACTCAAGGGCAACCAGCTGATAATGTGGATCTCAGACAATGTGGTACATATATTTCATATGCAATTAAGAAGATTCATCACTACTGTAACATTACTTATTCCAGCTGAGTTAGACTCAAAGTGGTCCTAGGTTCAAATGACCATTACTGAAATCCAAGATGTTAACATCAGTTATTCAAACAAAGGTCTGAAACAAAATTGTTCCTTCTTCAAATACCTTCCTGTTCAAGAGAGTCTTTATGGAAGGGTTCAGTTCATAAAATCTAAATTAAAAATAGTTTCAGGCATGATTTGGATACTAATTTAGAGAAACTGCAAAGTCTTTGGAGAGTTAAGATTCTTTCTAGACAAATATCATAGGATATTTTTCATCTCCTTTTTTTTCCTGATAAAATCAATGTATATTGCTATCTCATTATCCAAGCAGAAAATATATTGGGCAAAACTTTCTCACAGATATCTATTTTAAGACTCTTTTTATTAGAGCTTAATCAACTATCTCCAAGTACTACTCTTAATTTCTTGCATTTATGCTTCTTACTGTTTCTAATTTTTTTTTAAGCGTTCAACCCCTAAAATTTTTGTTTTCTATGAAAGTCTGTATCAGAAATTCATAAATCTTTAGTCTCTCCAAAAGAACTCCAGCTACATTAGCTCCAAAGAAAATGTAACACTATAACCTAACACGGGTTCCAAAGTGCAAGTACAAGGTAGGGCAGTTTCGTAGTTCGGAAGTTGTGAACAGAGTGCATCCAGAGTTGAAAAGACATGCACTCAAAAACTTGAGAAAAGGGCAGTTTGCAGCTGATTTCACAGCTTGGATGGAGGTACTTTGAAAAGAAGAGCAGAGCTAGGGCCAAATAAGAGATGTGATGTCTCAAGACAGCTGTGAATCACGATAAACACTCATATTACTAGTGCTAATAGGTTTTTTTAATTATAGATTTTTTTTCTTTTTCTCTTTTTTTTTTTTTAATCAGAAGGCAGACCTCTAGAAATGGGCCATTCCTGAAAAGGGCAGATGTGGAAACAGAAATGTGAATTTGATTTCTTAGACAGAAAGAGGACACTAATTAAAGATGGTATTCTGTCTAACCTGATATACAAATTCAGTAAAATTTTTAGCCAGACTAGATGCCCCTCAGAACTCAATTACATACTTTGCCCTGAGTGCTTTAGCCATATTTTCTGCAATCAGAATGCTACCAGCATTTATATAATTGTTACTTTAAAAAAAATAATGCTAAAGGTGTGCAAAAATTTTGACATATCTGAATAAGTGGAAGTACAAACTATGAAGTACATGCTTTGGAATTTTGTTCTTGGTGAATTTCTGGAATATCTAAGGATGGATTTTTCTTAATTGAGTGTAAAAAGAAAAACCTGGTGTCACAGAGTAGAAGTACATCTTAAAACACTCAGGTAAACTTTTTTTTTTTTTTAATATGAAAGGCAATCTAATTCTGAAAGGTTTTTTGTTTTAAGTCATCATTTTAGTCAGCATTTATCATCATCCTTGAAAAGTTATCTAGCAGCAAACGTCGGCCCATCTGAAGCTTATACTTTTAGACTCATATAGATTTTAGACCAATATAATTTTTCACTTTATTTATGAAGTTTATGTGAAGTTTCAGTGTTATGAGCTCTTAACTATGTTAACCATGATGAGCAGTTAGTTCATCTTCAGTCAGCCTTCTTTTTGAGTTTGACCTTTAGACTCTCTAGAAGATCTTAGAGCACTCTACATACTCCAAACCCCAGAGCTTTGCTGATTTTTCCTTTTCTTCGAAAGGGAGACCCTCTGGTGATAGATAGAGGAACTGAAAATGCTGAGATTTGCTCATGACTTTAAATGTTCTCCCTATGACCTGGCAGTTAATGTAAGATGAGGAATAAGGCTGATCCCATCATGCTGGGGCTGTGAAAAGTTGGTTGCCAACAGGCATAGAAGATACCAGGAAGAAATGAACACACAAAGTAATGGTTCAACCCCCTTTCTATATACATTTTAATCACGCTGGCAGGGCAATATTTCTTGTATTTTCTAACTTTTATTTCTCATGGCTTTTGCAACTTTGGTATTGTCTTAGCATCTTTTCTTTCTGTGTTTTAAAAACTTAGCACAAACTATTCCAAACTTACATTAGTCAGATAAAATTGGCTGAGCGTGGATGGACTATGATTTTGTGGAAATTCAGTGGCATATTATTTACACAAGGATATTGGCTAATCCATACACATACTGCATGAGACAGGAAAAGGCTGAAAACGAGAAGGGTAGAACATATAACTAAGCTGTGAATTTTTTGCATCTTTTGAACTACTTCCCAACACATACTAAGTGAATGAACCAGCATTCTGCACGGATCAGCAGTGGCTCATCAGAAGCCGTGGACATCTGCTACGTGTCTGCTGAGACTGCTGTTCCTGGCACAATTGCTGCTACTATAGCTGCTGCCATTACTGCAACTATGAATTTTCCTCCGTCTCTTTGGTAACTTGAGGTGTTCCAGAAGTGCAGACTGCTACATTAAATGTTTTAGAGATGTTTGTCAATGGAGGAGGGTAATGAATGATGAAAGAAAATAAAGCATCAAATTAATAGCTTGAAAATTTGACAATTCCCATTGTAATATCTCAAATCCACCCTCCCAACATTGTCTGATGCATCTTGGATTCGGTATGTCTGCTCCTAAAATATACCATGGGTCATGGGGATATCATGGCATAGTGGTCAGTTCCTGATAATATTTCTCTGACTCTGGAATCTGAAAATCTCTGTAATGTTCTGCCTCTACCTGTTCCAAAGCCTATATCCAAAAGCTAGTTTATTTAGTTCAGGGAAGTGCACTTGCTATCACTCAGGTTACAATCTTTACATTAACCAGAGTTGTAGCTATCTCTTTCCTCTTTGTAGGACAAAGTGATGCATAAGTCCCTCTACTCACATAATATAGTACCAACCTCATCACTGGGAAGTTCTACTATCACATAACAGCTGCAGCTCCTCAAATATAATTTTCTGTCATTCCCCTGACTCATTCATGTAGATTTATCCAAAAAATGAGCTAAAAGCACATTATGTTAGTTTTGCCAACAGACTCTCTGTGCAACTTATTTAATCTATGCGTCTTCATTTTCCAACATAGAGGATTTGTGATCATAGATTTTTTTGATCATAGAAGATTTGTGCTTTAACTGCTTCTAGGGGTCTGCCAACAGGAAACCTTGTGAAAATGAAGAATATGCGTTCACATGGCAAGGATAAACCAATATATAGCACTCCTAATTTTCTTGGCAAAAATAAACTGAAGTACATATTTATCAATGCCATGGATACCTAAAACAAGAACAGCATGAACAAGTAGTAGTCTTTCATAGAGAGAAGGCTTGGGTTTTTTTTTACTTAGGTTGACAGTTGATTGATTTTTGACAGATTCTATGCTGTTAATTCCAGTGTATTAAAATGTTTAGTGGGAAGTATCATGTGTGCAGATACTTCATCCTTTACAGCAGAGGCTTATTCCATATTCATATTTATACATATGGTTCTTCACACCTGCAAGATTGAAGGGACAGTAGATTGCAAGAATACCAAAAAGTGAGGTCTTTTCATGACCTTTAATTAGGGTGACTTCATATATCCCAATGAGCTCTGTAATGCAATCCTCCATGCAGTAATGAAAAGGAGTTTGAAAGGGTCTCAGTTGTTTATCCCTGAATCATGCTATTCTTTTCCTCTGCTGAGGATCACCATTTTCCTTTGCATTGATTCAACCAAATATTTTCAGAGTAACTAATAAGAAACATGGTTATATAAACAGATCAATATGAGTTTTGAATATTTATGTATGGAAGATTTATGCAAACCACAAACATGGTAATACAATCACAGATATCAATTCCTCTACATAAATCTTAATTGAAACAGTTGAGCTATTCATAGTATATTGAGTTTATACTATTACTCTTTCAGCTGGTAATGGAGACAGTTGAAACTTCAGAGGTATCTATTGCCAAATATAACTCATTTAATAAAAAGAGAAGAGGAGTCAAAAATTCTTTAGGCTACCAGTGAGACATGGTAATGAAATGCAATGGGAAATCAGCAATGACAACCAATTGTGAATGAAATATTCATGGGTTTTAGGAATCAAAAACTAGTCACCAGGTCATCTGGCATCTTTAAAAGTGAGGGGAAAATATAAGCTAGAATTCAACATAAATAAAGAAGTCTGCATAGCACAGTGTAGCAAATTAACATCCAATATTGGTGGGATCCAAGCCCAAGCAGGTTCCCTCTGTATCTAATAAAAAGAATAATATTCCTGTAAATGTTGGCTTAGAGTGAGATTAAGGTTGCTTCATTCTTCTTACAGGCAACAGAAGAAAGGGTAAAAAGTGTTAATCAATAAAATTAAATCTTTATGAATACTTTGCAAGACCACTACCTTACACTAAAAAAAACTTTTCTTTGCTCTCACCCTTTATGCTCTGCCTGTATTTCTGTGTAACACTGAAATCCATTTGTGGTAATTTCTGTTAATCCTCTGAGTGTCCTTATTAACCTTTAAGCAGAGCCTGTCTGCATTATTGGGTGGAGTCTCCGGCCCAATGGCTCCTTCCCTGTCTTAGTTCTTATTGAAACCACAAAAGATTACTGAAGTATTAATAAATAAAACAGCAAAAATATCATCAGTGTGTTTTCAATTACAGCTACCACTTAAATCTCTGACTGGTTCATGACAGCCAAATTCAGAATGAACAGGGATCTACTACAATTAGAAGTATATCTGCAGAAAGTTATTCCTCTTTATAACCAAACAAGATGTCCCTTAACTTCAGCTGGTTTCTGCATGACTAAACAGAACAAAGCCTCCCAAAATGGCTTAGTTTTGGTCTGTCTCTTCCTTTTTCAAGGGTTACTTAAAACATACAGTTTTCCTTCCCATTAGCACACCAAATAGCAGGGCAGGACAAAGAAAAGGACACCAGAATAGGTCTCTGTTATAATTCAATTCTTACATTAGCTGCCTGGACAACTGTTACTCAAGTCAATTTCTGATTTTTTGCTTTTATTATTACATTTTTCATTCAATCTGTGAGTGGCTGCAAAGATAGGATTGTAAGTTAAAACACAAGTGTGTGTCGCAATGGAACAACAACACCGCTTGCACTATTAGTTTACGGTTTACGGATTAGGTTTCTTTACGGATCCATACCATCACGGTATGGATCAGTACTCACTCTCATCTACAGTGAATAACTGCCAGAAAAAGTTAGCCCACCTATTTTCTGGACTAAAGGCAACATCACAGTTGCAGTATATTACAGATGTCAGCATCGGGAAAGGAGTTACCACAGATGGATATAATTTGAGCTTCTGAATTCCACTGCGCAAATAAATCATGTTCATTGTCTTCACAATATAGAAATAGGCCTGCCAAGGTACTATTGTGATGCACATCCCTGAAGTATGATGCACATTTTGGTATTGCTGTGTGCTATGGGCAGTCTGCCTGATTGTTAAAAACCAGAGTGGGAGCCAGAAATATTGTACCACACCCTAAAGTCAGGACAACATCACCCCAAACATGGTCCAGGAGACCTTAGTTAATTTCTTCCCTTTTGTCCCACTTCAAAATTAAACCCACCCTTCCCACTAGGCAAACCTCCAGAATTTGTATGCAGAAATTATTTCTGTATGCATTTCTTTGACTTTGTGGCTGATTGATCAACTCAGTTCCATGTCTCAATGCCCCAGCTGTAGAATGGAGATAGCAAGATCTCTCTGAATCAGATATTAAGATGCCAGTTATAGCACAGATCAGCTATCAGTACCTGAAGGGATCCTACAAGAAGGATGGGGAGAGACTTTTGGCAAGTATGTGCCGCGGTAAGACAAGGGTCGATGGCTTCAAACAGAGAGTAGGTTTAGATCAGACAGTAGGAAAAAATGCTTCCTGTGAGGGTGGTGAGGCAATAACAGGCTGCCCAGAGAAGTTGTGAACACCCTATCCCTGGAAATTGGTGGATGGGGCTTTGCACAACCTGGTCTAGTGAAGGTGTCCCTGCCCATGGCAAGGGAATTGGGGCTGGATGACCTTTAAAGTCCCTTCCAACCTAAACCATTCTTTGATTTTATGATTCTGTGATTCTATGATCACATATAAAGATAGCAGAGAATATTGCAAACCAACCATGTGTCAGAAGGAAGTATCAGATATAAACAGCCCTACCTTAAACCCCTTGCTCTTCAAACATGTGGCATGTGTAACAGTTTTGTTCAATGAGCAGAATACCGTGTTAAATGAAATTACTAACATTTGAGCTGGCTTTCTCCATAGACATTATATCTCTCATCATTTGGCTGTGCTGTTTAATATGTCCATATGCATTGGCCATTTCCCAAGGGTTTGGAAAGAATCTGATGTAATGCTCAGCTAAACCCTGGTGTTTAAGCAAACTGAAAACCTATTTCTTCCAAAAGCAA
The DNA here is from genome assembly GCF_963513975.1 of Fringilla coelebs. NCBI lineage: Eukaryota > Metazoa > Chordata > Aves > Passeriformes > Fringillidae > Fringilla > Fringilla coelebs. The sequence goes on from NC_140028.1 coordinate 32,611,194, forward strand.
AGAAACTAATAAAAACAGAAGATAAATCAAATACCCCAAAATATGCTGCACAGTTAAACTGTGTTCATTAATGGTTTGTGAATATCAAGGTAATATGTTAATTTACGTTTTTTCAGGCTTACCCTCTTCCACATATATGGTATGCAAATAGGCCTCAGAAACAATGTGTACCAGCATATTTTTAGCTTTCCAAGTCAAGCTTCTCCACTTCTGTTTGTTTGAAATCCAGAGTCTGAGGCCCTTTTCCTCTGTTTTTCCACTGTACAATAAACAGAAACTGGGTTCCAGACCATAAAAATTTCAAGCAGCAAAAAAGATGGCAATGACAGAACCCAGACAATACCCATGTCCAACAATTATTTTCCCAGTCCAACAGGAAAAACTAAGAGCAAAGTTATTGGCCAGAAATAAGAGGTTTGACCTACATGGGATTTTCCCCCTTGCTTTTCTGTCTTCATCTGAATCATGGAGGGATATTCCAGCATTTCCAAATCAAGACTGAGTTCTTAGATTGTTATCTAAGTTATTTAAGATACTTTGAGTAGACATTTTGCTTCTGATTTACAAAACCTGTAATAAAATGAGTTTCAAATGGTGTCTCTGCTACTAGGAGCTATTATAGTTACAAAGAAATGAAACAAATAACAATACCACATGGGTAAGTGATACCTGCAATTGGCAACCCATTAAAGAGGTGGACTGAAAGCAAAGATCATTTAAAGACAGTGAGAACATATCTATCAAATGTGGTGCCATGAAGATATCATTCATAATGTTAACCAAAAATAAAACATTTGCTCACTTACAGAAAGAAATCCAAACTATTCTTTCCAGCAGTATATTCCTTACTAACCAAATACTGCATGATACAATGCTGTTTAGGCATACCATACTGTCAAAAATGAGCATACATTGTATGACGAGTAAATAAAAAATAATAAACAAAAATCTCTGGTGGGAAATCACAACCCTGAAAATGTAGAGGCAACTTCCAGATCTAAAAGTTGAACAAGCAGATTACCCAGGTCTGTCAAATCAATTTACTGCTCAGCAATACTCAGATATACAGCTGGTTTTCTGTTTCTGAAGTATTAATCTTGTAGACACTAAATTGCTCTTAACAAAAGATTTTCCTGTGCCTTGTAGCTTTTGACAGAATTGTGTTATGTCCTGTGTAAAAAATGTAGAATCCACTGGAAAAGCCAACTTCAATATTAAGGGTAGCAATTACTCTTTTCCAAAATTCTTCAAGTTGAGCAGATTGTGACTGTGTTTCCATCTCCAGCTTCATAAGTTAAAATTAAAAATAAAAAAAAAAGAAAATTTGGATTACTATCCTAATCATTGCATTTACTATCCCGTGGGACCTTGAACATGTTTTCTATTATATGGTCTGACATCACAAAGTCAGTCACTGAATATGTTTTTATTATGTCTATCTCCTCCCAAATTATTGTTCAGATGTTTTGTTATCAAAAATATACCAACAGCAACCAATACTTCATTAATATTTTAAACAGTATTAATGACAACAAAGACAACAAAGAATCCTTGTTCCAGCTGTCAAATGCTACAATCTGGAGTCAGAAGCCTTTTAAATACTAGATCTCACTAGCACATGTGCAAAGGCTCTGCAGAACTGACCTATTCAAAAACCAGTTGTGAGTGGTTCTCTCCATCAGTGTGAGATGAGCTCTGGGAAGAATTGCCTTTGGTACAACTGTATCTGACACAACATGTAGGACACAACATCTTGTGTGCTTTCCCAAAGCCTGGCTGGCTGCAAACCTTACGTCCTCTCACTTCTGAGATGTAGCGTCACTTCTAACTATTTTGAGGTTTCAGTTGGAAAATAATCCAACCGTCTGTTATGTGTTAAGACATCATATGTGACACACTGCCTTACTGGAGGCTCACTGTCCAGCCTGTGCTCAGTGCTGTTTCCCAAATACAGCTGGGAATGGACAGTGATTCTGTAACACACACGAGAACTGCAGCTCCCGCCTTCCATAAGGAAGGGAAAGAGGAGCAGAGACACGTGGATCATTTCAGTACCAGATCCTTCACCATGTCTGCCATTTGCTTCTTGTGGGATCAGGAATGATCTTCACTGACTGTGAAACCAGTGAAAATATCCAACTTGCCTTCTGCTTGTCTTCATGAGCTAGAAACACACATCCAAATACTCTTCATTTTGCCCTGTAACTGGATATGATCTAAGAGTACAATATTGCAATGACTGCACCTATGTGATCCATGGACTACTAGATGCTGTAAAGTACTGTAAGAGAATGACAGCGGGATTCTCATTCTCTTCTCTTGGGCACAAACTTTGCTCAGGCATTCTTCTTGCCTTGCTGAGAAGTAAAGAGCTTAAAACAAGAATCTTCATGGCTTTAACTTGTGAGCATTTGAAACCCTGCCAGTATACAGTTCTTCAGAAGTCATAATTTAAAAATAGTCTGTGGGAAAGCCCCAAATAAAATAAATATTTTTTTATTTGTAATATCTGTTTTTTGGAACAGAGAGGACAGCAGCTGGTACAGAAAGTGCCTCAGAGGCACTGACTTACGGATTACATCCTAATAACACAGCTTTGAAATCTGTGTTCCTTTAGCTGGAAAACAAATAGGTAGGGCAACAATATTTACTTAGGACTAGAGTTTGTCTTTCTAACTCACATTTACTAATACCTTCATATTTCCTCTGGAGCAAAGGTTTGCAGGCTGCATCAGTGGCTTCACTGCTCTTGCCACAAGTGAGGCACAAGTTTCTCACTGTACCCCTGCTAGGCAGGTTGGCTATCCCAGCTGGGATCACACTGATAGACTTTTTCCTTACAGACTTTGAGAAGAATAACGCTGCTGCCTCAGAACCAGTTCTGTGAAGTCTGCCTGCTGGCAGGGGCACAAAGAAGAGGGATATTTTTTGGCATACTCTTATTCCTAGTCCTTCTCTGCAGGCCACTTCTTTTTTTGGCCTCTCAGTTCCACAGTTACATTAAAACTGTATATTGCATGCTCTTTATATATAGCTAAACACATGTTTAACAGACAAAAGTTTTCAGCTGGTGTTCAATACTAGGGGAGTAGGTTCCTTGTATTTTCCTCTGGTCTTCCCCTCTAAAAGACACCATAAAATCTTCCAAATTACTTTTGTTAACTCTGGTCAGACACAGGAAAGCACTGATATAGCTTTTTCTGTATGGACATCAACAATGTCAATAAGGCAAATATTTTATACTTTAAGGCAAACTGAAGCAGATATAGCAGTTGTCTTACTCCTAAAGTCAATATTCAGAGCAGTAATGAACTCAGAACAAAACTAACTCTACATCACATATACATAAATTAACTATTTCTGTCTTAAAGAAACTAATTGAGTGAACTGGGCAGATGGATAGAGGTAAAATACAGGAAAAAAAGTTTTAGGCTCTGATGGAGTCTGGTGGACTTCATCAGCAAATAATTCCTAGAGAGATAGTTTTCTCAATTGTTGAGGCTGAGATATTTTACTCTAAAAGGCTGGAAAACTCTGGAGCCAAAAGGTTCAGAATAGCAGACTGATTATGCCACTCTTCATCCTTGATGCACCTGACACTGGTCTGCTGCAAATGAGGAGCTGGACACTGCAGACTACTGTGGCTCAGCAGTACTGTTTCTTTTTCCTGGACAAATCACATAAAACTAATCCTGAAGCCAGCAAACTCTGCTAACACACCAAACTCTGGAGCAGGACTTGCACAAATGTAGTGGACTGTGAGATTATTGAAGTAGAAAGCAGCAATTTAGCTTTGAAGAAACACTCATTTTTGTAGCTCCATCTATATATCCTGACTTTGGTGGATATCCTGTGTTTAAATGTGTTCTCTACTAAGTTCTTTCTGCAATTTGTTTCAAACATTTAAAATAATGTTAGTTTCAGTGGAATTGTCAGACAAAAGTATTTAATAAAGTATTTAATGTTTCTTTGTTATCCATTGGATTATCGTAGCTCAATGTTCAGTTCTATTTGTGGTACTATATTTTACTGAAAACACATTCTTTTCCTATTCAACCTATTTTTGCATATTTATATCAAGTCTTGCAATCAATATAAAGATGTCATTTTGGGGAGAGGGGTAGGGTGAGGTAACAAATGTTATATTTTATGGAGTGTATTTTTATTGCCCACAACTTCAACGGCTCATGAGCACAATTCAAACTGCTTTTCTTTGAATTGGGTATGATATTTTGTTAAATCTGTGTTTGTCCTCACAGCCCATAACTGAAAGCCCCTAGCAGCAGGCCTCACAGACATGTAGTTTCAAAAAAATCAGTGAATTAAATACTTACACAAGGGAAGACAGACATTGTGCATTTATTTAAGTTGTAGCAGCCTCTGCCAGGTCCAGCCCGTGAGAATTTGCCTGATCCCTTCAAAAATGGATATTTGAAGCCTATAGCAATCTCCTCCAAAATTCACATTTATGTTTATTAATACACATAAAATGTGAATCCCTTCCAAAATTCACATTTTATGTGTATTAATACACATAAAATGTGTAGCTTAATTTGTATAAAGCCATTAACAGTAATTTTACTGGATATTCTTTAGTTCTTAAACTGCAAAGCACCATGAATTCACTTTCTCCTTTTCATTCAAGACTTAAAGACATTGATATTTTATACTTCTTCAGTTTTCCTTTCTTCAGCCCAAAGAAAGCCTAATCTATTTGACCATAGCTCTGATCCTTATTGTCATCCTTCTTTGTCACCCCTTTTACAGATCCACTGTAAAAACAGTGCAGAAACAGTACTAAAATATCCACAAGTTGCTCTGTACATGATATTGTATGAAATATTGAATAACCCTGAAAATCCTACTTTTTAGACACGAAGATGAATAAAATAAAGAGTTAAATATAACCTTTGTGTTTGGTTCAGTCTCAGTTTAACTCTACCTTGATTTCTAATTCTCTCAAAGTTCTGTAAACTGCATCTTTGTTTTAAATAACTCCAAAAATAGAACTTTTTCTGGCTATTACCATGATGGTTTCTTCACAGAATCATGTTTATGTGGCTGATCTTATTTACCTTCCCCATTTGACAACATTACATTGAAAAGGGCAATAGAAAAACAAGATTAAATAATTTCAGGTTAAATTTAATTCAGAGGTAAGGTTAATGCTGCTAGAAAATCAGTGAGAAAGGGGTGCATGGCCAGTTTATACATCATGATAGAAAAGGTTTTATTCTTACAGGTGGAGCTTTACTTTCAGTCTAACCAGTTTATTCTTGGTGTCCATATTTTTTTCATTTTGTTTCCAGAAATACATGAGACATGGAATGTTTTTGAATAATTGCTCTGAGATATTTACAATCTAGCTTAAAGCCTGGCTCTAGAAGCCTTACACTTTTCAAAGATTTCCCTAAGAAATCCACCAGCGTGGTTTCAAGCAGTAATTCAGTGGTAAAATGTTGCTCCCAACTCATTGCATCTTTTCACCCAACTGAAGCCTCTAGGGACTGTCCAGTGTTAGAAGAGATGATTTTCACCTGCTTTCCTCCAATAATTCAATCAAGACAACAGCATGTGCTTGTGTCTGCTTCTGAAAGAGGTGCTGAATCAGCTGAGTAGCCGTACACATGCGCTCGTCTCACCCTCTAAAGGATTCAGGGAGTTTTACTAGGTTAATGACAAAGAATTAGTGCTTTAGAGCACCAACTTGTGTATTTCTGAAAATTTGTAGTTTTGAGGATAATAGTTTTGATGTCATGGACCAGAAAAGACCAGGATATTCAGGAATGATGTCACTACCCCGGTAAAATTTTGGCTGTTGGGTTTTTGGGTATTTTCTTTTTTGTACTAAACCTGAGCTCTCTCAGTGAAAGTATTCTCAGTGAAAGAAAGTACACCTGGAAAATGTGTATTTTAGAATCAACACCTTGACAACACCTTCAGAGTGCTACCAAACTTCATAATAATGAAGGATGTCAGAGAGGAGTTATCTGAAAGGTTTTTGTGTTTTCTTCTTCTAGGAACAATGGGAGAATGATGTAAGTCTTCTTAGGTCACCAAATAGTTAGGTAGGTTACTCCTCAAAAACAGGCTAATGGATTTCTTTTTGCTCAGTTGGAAACTACCAGATTCAGCTTCCTTTCTCCTCATTTAACATGTGTTTCGATGTACACATTCTTCTGAGTGCTCTTCAAAAGATGATGCTGACAGAACATGGACATTTTTGGTAATAACAATAATAGTGCCTTGAATACATGTAGAAAATCTGAAAGCCTAACTATCTCACAATAAATCAACTTTTGTGTTACACAAAAGATGAAATGTGTCACCTTTAGCCCAGTTGCTGATCTTTTTGCTTTGCTGTGATTAAATTAAATACAATTATTATCTCAATTTTTGAGCTTCTTGTTGTTGTTGTTGTTTTGCTAATATTTCATGTCCAGAAAAATATAAAGGAGAAGCAGAATTGGCAAACAACTTTGACACAAATTTCCTAATAGAAAGCAAAAGTGCCATTAGCTTTTCAACACTACATGAATTCAGAAGACCTGGAGCCCATAATGATGTTTCTCAGGGCTGCTACGAAGCAAAGGTGCTAACTGCGGTGGAAACAAAATTTTTAGGGTACAAAGGGTCACAAGTGTTGAATGATCACTGTAAGTGCTGCTGTTAGAGGGACACATTTGTAGTGGACCAGAGATTATGAGAGAGGTGCTGGCTGTACTTGGGTCAATAAGCTTTTTTCCAGCCTGCACTGGCAGTTCTGAGCTGTTGGAGTAGTTTGCAGAAGGACAAGGAAACAGCATCGTGAGCTTCTGCAGAATTTTGGTTTGGCTAATATTTTAGTTCACCTGGTTTAGCTTAAAAATTACAAAAGCAAATCCATCTTAGAGTAAAGAGATAACATTTCCTCCTTCCCTGGCTCTGGCCTTTAGTATGTGAGTGTAATGCTGAAAGGGCATTGCTTGAAATAATAAAGGTGGATTGTTTCCTGGTAGGAATCTCTAAATTTGATGCTTCAAGTGCTTTCATAATGCTTCTTAGTGGAGATATTAAATGCAGTTCTAAAACTAGCAAAGGCTGACAGAGAGGTTGGAAATCTCTTTTTGAGAGATCAGAACGCTGAACTGAACACAGCTATGCTGTGTCAGACACAGATACTGTGACAGAGTTACAGAAAAAAAAAACAAAGCAGGCTATGTGAGTATTACTAAGGCTGCTAACTAAAGGAAAACAGGAGACTGAATAAAGTATATCTTCATTGCTTTCTTTAAACTAGCAATGCTTAGAATCTAATACATCCAAACAGTTTGGTTCTGAAAATATATTGATTTTGCCTGTGAGAAAGAAGTGCAGGCAGTTGAAAAATGGAAGAATGCTATCACACATCCCCCACAAAAAAAGTTACAAGAATTCTGTTCCCTGTTAATTTACAAAAGGGTGCTCTATAAAGCACAATCTTACTTCAATTCTTCTTTTCATTAAGTGGGTTGATGCCCTGACTAGACTATATCTATTTCTGGAAAGTACATCAAGCATTCGACAAAAGTAAAAGAAATGTGATGGGGCAGGGGAGGGAAACAGCGCAAGACTGGCTGAAAATCAGTGAGAAATATGACAAACTGAAAGCTAGATCCTTTGGCTGGCCACCAAGTGCTCCTTTGGAGTGCTGTTTGAAGACTGAACACAGTTCTGAGTTATTTTCCACTGATCTACTACACTTGGTATTCTATGAAATGTATATTTTGTTTCACCTCAGCTTGCAGAGGAGATTTACAGCTGAAAATAACTGGTTTCTGCTTTAGTAAAACCTAGAATGGTTGCCACATGGTTTCAGTTGAAATCTTTTCCCTTGTTCCTATGTCTGTGCTTACAGTGAATTTTTCTAATTTACTGTATACATAATGCCAGGTTATGTTAATAACAATGTTGGTTAGGAAGCTGGGATTGCAAGTGATGACCTCTGAACTTACAGATTTTATTAAGTGATGTAAAATACTTTGTATAGCATATTACAACAGTGTTGGATTTACAGGAGTCCAGCACAAACATGATGATGCATAGTAGCATTTCATTTTTCAGTCTTTTATTTCATGAAAAAAACTAACTATTCACTCTGAATACAAGTTACTTGGATGTACACAAATCCCTCTACCACTGAAAAGACACAGCTGTTTGGCTTCCCCATGCCTCAGCTTTTTCTTTATGTCTCAACTCTTAACAGCAAATAAAAGCATGCTCCAGATTCCCATTGCGTTTGTACCTTGTTAAAAAAATATGTGCAAGAATAATGTGTTTTGCAATTTGGGAATGCAGACAGGAACAAACCTGCCCAAGTCATTCAACTTGACTACTGAGCCGCTAGGTTGTAATTACAACATTTTGGCTATAAAGCAGCAATTGTTGATGTCACCAGGTCAACATCAGATTGCCAGACGTTGCAGCTGTCCTGATCTGAAAATCTCGATCAAATAAAACTACTTCCATTTTTTCCATAGTAATAAACCACTAGATTTAGAAAAACCCTCAACAATCCATATCCAGTTCTGTACACTGCGGTTTTGGTGGCTGTATTACTATGTTTCAAATATGTTTGGGGTTTAGATTAACTGCTGGTGATTGCCTAGACCAGTGTTTATTTTCTAGTAGGTCAATCTGCTGCTGGAGTGCAACATGCTACTGGACAGTACCTTAAATAATACATGCGACATTCATGTTTCGACAAATCCTCAAAGTCACCTTGCCGTAAGATTAAAACAGCTACAGAAATGCATTGTTCAACTATAATTTTGTTTGCTTGTTTTGTTTGTTTTGGATTCAAAAATGCAGCCTGCAAGCATATTATTTTCCTTCTCCTGAACTGACCTGCCAGTAAGTAGCTTGGCAGTTTACTGAGACCAAAAAAATCTGCGTGCATCTTGGTAGTTTATGAGTCTTGTACCAATGATAACATTTCTTCTTCTGACTAGTAAATGCTGACAGCTGATACTGACATAGGTGTCAAATGCCTGTCTGTTTGCATGCTGGTTTTTCACTGATTTTTTTTTCTCATTTTATGGTAGTCTTTTTTTTTCCTTGCAAATTGTATAATTAATATCATAATAATCTCAGTTTTAGAAGGACTTTTCAGGTTTCTGTCTTAACAGTCAATCTTATTTTGAAAAAGTTTAGAACATGTTCCTAAAGGGTAGAATTTCCTATTACTGTGTGGGTTTCATGCTAAGGGAGAATAAAAGGATTGATTTATTAATTTGGAAAGGAAGTATTTGTTCTTGGCTAAACAGCTACTACTGGTCTGAGCAGTCAACTATCTGGAGGACCAGCCCATATCATCAAGACATTAAGCAGTAATACAGCCACAGCTCAGAGGTGGGGAATTTGACACTGCAGCAGTAGAGAGACCTTTTAAGCTGAAAAGGTGCTATTTAAAAAACATATTTTATTTCCTTTTATTTTCTTAGTGAGGTGAAATTACCTACTTTTTTCTTGAATAAAAGGATGCATGGATCATACTGCTCTAGGCAGGTGAACAATAAACCATGTATGAATTCTACAAACATCATATTTACTTTTGGATAAGTAAACATTATCCTGTACAGGAAATTACAACAGTATTATACATTACAAAGACTGTAAGCATTTAGGTGTTTCTGTAAAACCTACTACAACAGTGTTTAGATACAAGAGTATATAAACATTCCAAAATATATTCATTTTCTCCTAAAACGCTTGATCAACTTTATTCTCTTCTTTAAATACAATCTTGTAGACAATGTTATGATATCTAAAATTTGGTATTTTTAAGAATGGATAGTCTGATAACATTTAGACATGATTACTGGTGTATTTATTTAATGTCTTGACTGAAGTTGAGTTAATAAACCAGCAATGCTTTGAATAAATCAACCTATATTTGCTAAACATCCTGCATGTTCTAAAACTATGAGAAAGAAAAAAGTATTTTTCCATATTTACAGAAGGTTACAGCCTTGAAATGACATGACTTGGCACTATCCCTTAATTTCAGTCTTTGATCCTTTGAACAATGAGTTTCATAGGGAACTGGAGGTTTTGCTTTCATGCATGTGGGGTGTGTGTGTGTATAAATATATATATAGCAATATGCATATTTCCATGTAAGCAATTACTAGACTATGTTGTGGCCTTTTCTTTGGATATCTATAATAAATGGAAATTTTATGTAATAATCCACAAATATCAAAAAAGTTCTGCTAAAAGCCAAAGTCCAAAGCAGTTCAACCCCTGGAGAATGCTGTGCATTTTTGTGGAATCAGGCTAGCCTATACAAGAAGGGGGTTATTAGAACTGTTTCTTTCCTTCTCTCTCTTTTAATTTTTTTATAATAGGTTTTTTGGTAAACCCTGGAGTTAAAAATTGTTCTGAAATATTTTCAGCTGCACAAAATATTGGAAAAAGTTGTAATTGCTGCTGGAATTCAGTCACAGAATTCTTTTAATTCAGTCAGAATTCTTGTTTGATAAGTATGCTGAATTTGCTGGTGACACTACTCCTTTCTCATGTCTCCCCTTCTACCTTCTCATTCCGTTTTCATTGATTTCCTTGATTTTGTTGAGTTTGATTTGGTCCTGTTGCCTACCCAGGTGTTTTATTCACTATTCCTCAGAACAGCTTCTTGCTGCATAAAGTACTGAGAGAAACATGCTGAAAGGCTGCCCAATTTTCACTCTATAGCCCACGTTACATTAGGTATTTTAGCTTTAAATTCCTTCTCCTCTTCATTCCCTCTCTACCTCACTATTGCTCTTGGAAGAAGAACTATATATTTAACCTATTCTGATTTGAAAGGTAATAAATTCAATTACTTCCCCCAAGTGGAGTCTGTTTTGTCCGTGAGTGTAATTCCTGAGTGATCTTTTGCTGTTATCTCAACCTGTTAACTTTTCTTTTTTTTTCTCTCCCCTGCCCATATGAGAAGTGACAGAGCAGCTTTGGTGGGCACCCAGCAGCCAGACAGGGTTACCCTACCTTAAATTCTCTTCTGTCTGTGACCCTCAATTTGAATCAATCTGGCTGTCCCTCTGATTACTGCACGCAATTCCCCAGCTTGTCCTCCTTCCAGGGGCGTGCATGTGTTTCTGTATTTGTGTGTGTGTGTAACACACATACATTTGTTTATCTCCCTTCTTTATTGCTTTTGAGAGTTTAACATCCTACATCTTTGCTGTAATGAGCTGTATGATAACATCTTCCATGCTTACAAAAATGTCTCACAGGCTTACAAAAATGTCTCACAGTAACCTAATGTTGCACATTTCTCCTCTTAACTGCCCTAACTCCCTTTCAACAAGTGATAGTACAAGACATGTCCAACAACACAGCTTGAGCCTGTAGATTAAGCTACATGGGAGATATAATGAACCACAACTAATGAAGAAAATGTTCCAAATGTCACCAATAGAGTCACTGGTTTAGACTTCAGATTTCTAGTTTTGTATGTTATGGACAATGAGATTTCAGAGTCCTCTTTTTTGACAGGAACTGTAAATTAAAAAAAAACAAAAACTTAGCAACAGGAGAACTATTTCAGTCTTCTTGTGCTAGAGTGCCAGAAGTTTGCCCAAAAATTTCCCTAACAGACAGTCCCTGATCAAAGTAAGTTCAAGGTTGGGTAACACAAACTAAAACTTGTGCTGTTTCAATTAATTCAAGGGTGTGAGACAATAAAGAAGGTAAGGCTTCTTGTTCTGGCTCTAGGTGCACAAGATTAAATGTCAGTGGTTAAGTAATCTAGGCTGGTGCATCAGAAGTGATTGGGTACGAATACTCCCCATGCCACTCACCTCTCCGCCCTTGGCTGAAGATTACACTAGCTCTGCAAAACACCTCAGCTCAGGCAGTATTTTGTCATTTCAGAGGTGTTATCAGTTATCAGTTATGTGTTTGCACAGGAAGAAATATCTCCCCTTAGAGAGTGAATTTGGGGTATAGAGATATGAGTTATACAGTCACTGTGGGCACCATTTTTTTTCTCCTTTCTACAAGGTCTAATCCATTTTGTTGGAATACTTCTCCATTTTGTTGGAATACTTTATCAGAGAGGAACAGAATGTATTTGTAAAGTATGTCAAATAGTGTGTTATTCTCTTGGCAACATAGGTGTCCCACAGCCTGGGCTGGTTAATACCACTGCACCAAGTCTCAGCCTGGTCTGGAATACATGTTCATGGAAAGTCCTGCTGAGTACATGGGATGCTTCATCCTTCATGCCTGAGAGGGGGAAGGGTCTTTTTCCATAAGTTTCTCCCAATGTATATTTACCTCAATTCCCCTTCACTGAAAATCTCACCAAAAAGATTACTTTTCCCAGGATACTTTTCCTAGAGATGTGTCACAAAACAAAAAAGAATTAAGAATCCTATTGAAAGGTTTTCTTGCCTTTGATACTTTACAGACCTTATTCAAATGTAATTTAATTCCAAAACTTTCATTTGCTAAGTTTTTAATTGCAACATAAGTGTTTTACTACTCCCTCTTGGCCACAGAGTGCAAGCTGATCTCTTCCGAATATGCGACTCTAGATATGTTACGTCTTAGAGAACATACTTCCTGAAATCTTTTCCCCCAAAAAATTTACCTCTATTTATTGTTAGAAGCTTCAGATGGGATCTCTCCGAGTTTATTCTGCTGTGACAGGTTACATATGCCTGTTACATATGCCTGCAGCAGAAAATGGCCTTCCCAGGTACCAACCAGAACCTCATAAATTTGTCTCATCCTCCCACTCTCTGATTCTTGTCTTATTCATCAAAGTCAGGAAGGATAAGACTGAAGAAATCCAGCCAGCGATGTAAGTATAAAGTCCATTTCTGGTTCAACTCTAACTTAGGCTTTCAAAAGGCATCCAGTCCCAAATTTAAGATTGAAATCTGTTTCAAATTTGTAAGCTTTAGTATTTCTTTCACTCTCAACCAGCGCTTGGCATATCTGATATCCTTTATGTGTCAAAAGGATATTGGTAAAGTGCTGCCTGAATATTTGCACCCTGGTGGGGGCCCTGGTTTACCTGTTCTAGTTTGGATAATGTAGATGTTATGTCAGGCAGTAAAATAGAAAGTATATCCCATTCAGTGGCTCACTAACTCACGTTGATACATGCGTAGCTATTTTATAACAAAGCACAAGCAGCTCAGTTTCAACTTCTTGACATTTAGTGCTGAATCTTACTCCCACATGTAAACTAAGAAACGTCTTTGTTAAACCCAGAAATTGATCGGTGGCGTTTCTGAACCACTGAGTTGCTCAAAGTTTGTCAAAAGAAAGCTTCCTCCCGTGGCAGCCATGGGAAATATCTCAGGAAGGAGAAGGATCAGTAACAGATTGATGAGCTCTGCCCAGCAATGAGATCATTTGACACCTTCCTTTTTCCCACACAGCTCTGAAAGACAAGGAACTGAGGATTGTGGTTGGTAAGAAAAGAGAAAACAGAAACAGTGCTGCTTAACACCATTTGAAAAACTTTGAACTCTTTGAACTCTGTCCCCTTTACAAGATGAATGCTTTAAAGTTCAAGAGAGGCCATATACTAAATCATAACCCCACTCTCTCCTTGATGCCAGCCTTTAGGGAACAGCTGGCCTTAAATTTCTTGTCATTACTTCAGAGAAGTGGAGAAAAAATATCAGAGGAAGGGTAGGAGGACTTTCCCACTCATTTATCAGATGGGGTTCTATGTGCCAGGGAAGCTGCTATTCATCTTTTTCATGTTTTTTCTTGATCCCAGTTCTGACAGTCTAGCTTCCTGCTTCTCTTTCTCACTTAATCTGGTGTTCAAATTTCAGAAAAAAAATTAGAGCTCTGAAAAATGAAGGAGGCCAAGGTTACATGTGACTGTGCTGCTGAGTCAGTTTCCATGTGTATTATTACAAGATTCAAACTTTTGATAAAAGATACAGTGGAACTCAAACCAGCAGAGTCAGCTTTATCAGACATTGCCACCATCCAGGTAGGAGTCCACAGATGTCCCAGGTGTCAGCCCTAATTCAGTTTTTTTTTTTCAGGCAGTCTATTCAGCTCAGTCTTTGGAATATTCAAGTCTATCCTGGTATACACTGATGGCAGGTCTCCTCAGAGCCCATCTATCTCTTTTTATGTCCCTCTGGAGATCTAGCAACTAGTTTACCCACAGATCTAGTGCTTAACAGCTTCCTGACCTATCCTAATGGCACAGGGAAATCAGCAATTAATTCTTACATGTAAAAAATGTTCTACTCCTTGAAAAATTCACTGCAGTTTTAGCAGACTTAACTGTGGATGCTCATGGCACAACCACCTTCCAAAATCACCCTGAAAAAATTGGAAGTTCCATCATCAACACTCTTTCTGGACAGATGAGTCCCTGCCAACCTCATTTAGTACAACAAACTATGATCATGGTTACATATTAAGTCCTTTACCCCCATCCAAAAATCAGTAAATAATAAGATCAGACCAATAAAATATTTGTACTCAGATGAAAAATCAGGTAATTGGGCTATATTTCAGTACAGAATTTTTTACAGCTTAGTAATGACCTGTCTAAAGAGTTGTCCACCTCTCTATGGACCTGATCTACTTTGCATTGCCCACAGTGCTTGGGAAATCCACACCAGCCACCTGGGGACAGGGTTAATAAAACATTATCATGAGCAAAAGCTGTGGCATTGAATCTCCTTTTCCTTACGGCATTTGCAGCAGTCAGAGCCTCTCCTAGGCAGAGGCAGTGCCTTCTTCATTGTCTCCACACACAACCAGCTGACACCGGCAGTATTCTGTACCCAGCTACACAGGCTCATGGGATCTGTGAGGCACTGGCAATTCATCTCAGACAGCAGTATTCATCCACTGCTCTTCTTCACACCATTGTACCCTCCTTCGCTGCTCAACTCGTTAAATAATGCATATACCAACTACTTTATCTACTAACTTGTTGAGTGATCTAAGATTCACTCAAAATAATCTGGAATGAATCCTTCTTTAAATATAATTCTTTCCTTCTTCCAGGAATATATTTTGGGCAGAATATCTGGGTATTTGAAAATTGTGTCAGTGATTACTAGCTATTCATCCCTCATTCCTTCCAGAAACTATCTCAACCAGTGCCATCAAGCTAAGCAGTAAAATGAGAAGCCACTTCGGTAGTCCAAAGTTTGTAATAGATTCATGAAATATTTCAGCACAGGGTGTATCTGTTCAATTCAACAGTAAATGAGAATACTCAAGTTCAAGGAGCTTTTGCAGAGGCTAAACTACAATGGGTTTGAAGCTAAGGCAAAAGCATGCAGAGGAATGAAAGAGAGGTCTGTACAAGAGAAAGAGACACAGCTAAATGTTGCAGCAGGTGGCCCAGACTGGGGGTAGAACTGACACTGGCAAGACAAAGTGACTGCAGCAAGACAAAAATCTCTGACTGAGTTGGAATCTTGAGGGTGGTGCAGCAGGTTTAAATGGTGAAAAATACCAGGACAATTTCTGACTGTTCTGAAGCCGAACCTGGAACAGACCCCAGAACCCCAGAGTGTCACAAATATGCAGCCCCGAGCTTCCCTGCAAGATTGATTACTCATAGCCCAGTCAGCAGATATGAAGGGAGCAGAACTGCCCTCTGAGTGAAAACTGGCTTAGGAATTCCAGCTTCCAAACTACAACAGGTATTTGCTGAGATTTTATAAATAGTGCCTCTGCAAAGGCTCAAAAATATGTCAATAATGGGTGGACTTTCATAGGTAGACGTAAAAACACATACTTGATGCCAGAGCCACCATTCCTCCAGATCTCAAATCACTTCTCTTCAGCAAACGACACTAGAACTTTTCTAAGAGAAGATGATTAGAATAATTTTAAAGGCTGAAAACATTTTTAAGCATAATTCTTGGAAATTGATGGCAATTTTTGGCAGAAAGTTTCAAAAAATTATTCCAGCTTGGAAAACTGCCACTCAAATGGTGAAACTTAGGCAAAGTCACTATAAAAGAACCTGCAGCTCTTTATAAGAATATGTCAGACAACCTTAATAGCAGGCAGTGTTATCAGCTGGGCTATTAATACATAGCTGTGTGCATATATGCTGATATAGCTAACTCTTGAAGACATTCCCGTTTTATGAAAGGATTTACCCTTTGTGCACAGATCTGAAGTGAATACATGATGGTCTGTAGCACTAGGAAAGTTTTTATTGGCAAGTGTATGGTATGACTGCATTACCTACATGTGGCAAAGCCACAACTGATTTTCAAACAGCATGCCAATGCACACCCTAAGCCAGGAAATACTAAAGTATGTGGTTTTTGTTTCCATCACATACTTTAGAAATTGTTTAGACAGCTAAACTTTGGGTTGGGGTTTTTTGTTGTTTTTATAAATACTCCAATTTTTGTCTTTTCTCTTACAACTCTTTTCAAGGAAGGAAAGCTAGCTTTGGTCCTTAGGCACATGAATATCTTTTAAAAGTATATTTTTATTTGAATAAAAATGTGCTAATTTTAATATCTGACTTCTGTGACTTGCCAGAGCCCAGATCAAACACTGTGTGCGAACTGGTCATGGGATGCTGAAGCCTGTAGCTATGGTGATTCTTCAGCCTCCCAAATATTTAAAAACAAAGACTCACTTCTCTCTGATGCACTGGCAAAGGAAAGTGAAAGGTTGTAATTCTGAAGCAAGAAAACAAGAAAATCCTGTAGCTTTGTCATCTGGCTACATCTTAAGTGATCATAAAAACAAAATGGCCTTGGATATTCTCATCTAGATAGCAGAAGAAAATAAATGGCTATGATTTTTTTGGTGAGGGAGTTGTGCAAAAAAGGAGTCTTACTGCTCTGGACTCATTACTTAAGAGAAGCTGCAGTGCAATTAGTCCCTATCATGTCAAACTGTCATGATTTTTTTTTAGACTTCCCTCTGAGAAAAAAAAAATCCCTTAGTATAAGGCTTCAAGATACATGTCACCCAAACTGATAAAGGAATACTGGAGAAATGCACATAGGAGGTCACAGAGGCATACTGATTTTTGCAAAGGCAGATTAATAGATGCACACAGAGACAGGGATCCTTTAGGTCCCCATGTATCTTCATTATTAACTAGAATAAAAAAACCAGAAATCAACTATTTTTTCAGCGTCTGTTAGCTGTGAGATTTTTCCATTTTAAGCACTGTATTTAGATTTCCAATGCAACTACCCTGCCAAATCTTTATCTAAACATCTTCATTAGAGTAAAACCCCTCAGACAGTCAGAAAATCCTGTCCATAACACCAAAATTACTTTCTTTTTTCTCTCTTGTCATGTACTAAACTATCTCCGAAGTAATTCATAGAATGGCTGTGGTTGGAAAGGACCTCAAAGATCATCTGGTTCCAACCCCCGTGCTGTGGGCAGAGGCACCTTTCACTAGACCATGTTCCCCAAAACCCCATCCCACCTAATCCTAGAAATTTTCAGGAATGGGGCATCCACAACTTCTTTGGGCAACCTGTTCCTGTGCCTCACCACCCTCACAAGAATTTCTTCTAAATATCTAATAGAAACCTACCCTCTTTCAGTTTAAAGCCTTTGCCCTGTCATTACATGCCCTGGCAAAGAGTCCCTCACTGGTTCTCTGGCCCTTGAGGTACTGGAAGGCTGCTGTAAGCTTTCTCTTCTCCAGGCTGAACAACGCAACTCTCTCAGCCTTTCTCCTCAGGAGAGGTGTTCCAGCCCTCTTATCAATTTAGTGACCTTCCTCTGGTCTCATTTCAACAGGTTGATGTCTTCCCTCAGCTGGGGACCCCTGAGGTGGATGCAGCACTCCAAGTGAAATCTCATGAGGGCAGAGTAGAGGGGCAGAATCCCCACCCTTGACCTGCTGACCACTCTGCTTCTTATGCAGCCCAGGACAAGCTGGGCTTTCTGGGCTGCAAATGCACATTTTCAGCTCATACCAAGCTTCTCATACACCAGTATCCCCAAGTCCTTCTTCTCAGGGCTGCTCTCAACCCATTCTCCACCCAGCCTGTATCTGTGCTTGGGATTGCCCTGACCCAGCTGCATGACCTTGCGCTTGTCTTTGTTGAACTTCATGAGGTTCACTCAGGTCCACCTCTGAAGCCTGCCAAGGTCCCTTTGGAGGGCATCTCTTCCCTCCAGCACGTGACTGCACCACACAGCTTGTTGTCCTCAGCAAAATTCCCAAGGGTGCACTCAATCCCCCTGTCCATATCACCAACAAAGATACTAAACAGTGCTGGTTCCAATAGCAATGCGTGAGGAACATCACTCACCACTGGTCTCCCTGTGGATATAGAGCTCTTGACTTCAACTCTTTGAATGCGAATCTTCCTTTCTTCCCTTTTTAAAAGTGGGAGTTACAGTCTTCCTTTTTCAAGTCAGTGGAAATTTCACTGTCACAACTTCTTAGATATGATGGACAGCAGCTTAGCCACTTCATCCACCAGCTCCTCCGAGACCTGCGGGTGCGCTCACCAGGTCCCATGGACTTGTGCACCTTCAGGATCCTCTTGTGGTCTTGAGCCTAATCTCTCTGAGAGTGAGCTGTTCATTCTCCTAGTCCCTATCTTTCTCTTCTGTGAGTGTTGTCGATGGAGTAGTTGATGATGGAGACTAAGGAAAAATAGCTGAGTACCTTAGCCTTCTCCAGGTCCTGGGTAACCAGGCCTCCCATTTTTTTCTTGAAGAGGACCCACATTTTCCCTTGTCTTCCTTTCATCACTGACATACCTATAGAAACTTTTCTTGTTGGTCACACTTCAGTGTCCTGCTTGGCATTTTTAGTTTTTCTCTACCTATTTATTGCAGGCCTTTAAATACAGCTGTATACTAAAAAGATTGCTCTTCATTGTCTGGTTCAGCTCAATTGAAGCCGTTCTTGGAAAAAATAATTTTCTTCCAAGATATTTTCTGTGTTCTATGATGCTTTAATTTATTTTTTATCTATTTTATTTATTATTGCAATTTGCTTTCTCGAGCATTGCCTTGAGCGCCTTGGAGGGGTTGGAAGTTGGTGGCTATGTAAATAAACTTAGTATTATTCCAGATGTTTGTTTCATTTGAGGGCCAAATTCTCTCACAATTAGACTAGGGAAATCCTGCTGTCTTCAGTGTGATTGCATCAGAAAAAGGAAAGCAGGAACTGTCCCTGTCTCTTTTTTAGTAATTTTTTTGTTTATCTCACATCTTTATCGTTTGTTATGTAAGATGGCCCTTAAATTTTTAGAGACGCTACTAAATTTCATTTTATTAAAAAAAGTATTTTTATCTCCTCTCAATACTCCATTCTACCTCTGCACCAACATCCCGTGAATCCTTCCCAATATAGTATTTAGCAATATTCAAATTCCTACGTCAGGCACCCAAACTCTATATACTGTACCAAGACAGGAAAAAGACTGATCCAAATCTAAAGAACAGGTACCAAAGATATACAGAGAATTCCAGAGAGGCTGACATAACCTTAAGTCCTTACTGGGGGCCATTTTGTAAAATTCTTTACAAGTTAAATCTTCAGCAGTTATTCACTTCTTTCACACAGTATCTGTATTAAAGTTCTATTCTTTTGCTCATTCTGCAGTTTCTGTTTCAGTTTAAATTATTTTAAAAGCAGCTCTTTAAAATCTTTTCTCCCCTAAGTAAGAACTCTAAATATTGAGTTCCCAGATCAGGTGTTGGACCAGTGCCATCCATGCAATTATCTTCACAGGAGAGACTGGCAGGTTCTCAGAGTATGGACCAGGCAGAAAAATGTGCAACCCCCTAAAAAGATTTTAAAACTTCAGAACACACCTTTTGACCTCCTTAGTGCAGAAACCTTGACTCTATACCTCTACAGTAACTGGAAAGATATTATTTCTGTCTAAATAATAGTACTAGCTATTCAGATCCAAAAATAAACGCTCTGAAGTGGAAAGTGCCTGTCACACAAGACTCCTGCCAAGAGGCAAATACTCAAAAAAGATGGGAAATGGAATTCATGATTTCTTGCATAGTGTATAAAATGATTCTGTATTAAAGGAAAAAGAAAATAAATAATTGCTATCATTCATATTCTAGTTTATGAAAAGGTAGCTTGTTGTCAGCAAAAGTTACATGATGGTTATAAAAATTACTCTAGTATCAGTTTTAAAATAAATTTTTCAAACTGTTTTGATCCTGTCCTGAGGAGTTCACTGTATCGACAAACAGATTTTGCTCTGTTTTTGCCCAAGTGTTATATGAGGTGGGAAAGGAGCAGTCCTTCCAACTGACTTTTGGTTTGACACAGACTTTGTGGATGCTGAATGTTTTCCAGGATCCAGAAAGTGATTATACAAAGTTATGAAGAAAACACCCGCAACAGTGGTTAAAATAATGACACCATATCGATCTCAACCAGTCCCTATGACCAAGGTTTTCAGAAGCTGGGAATTCATACCAAGTGAGTATGTTTTCTTAAGTAACAGTCAGATGTCAGACAAGAGGCCAGTCAGTTCTTTGGTTTGGTCTGGTAGGTCATTCTGACAAACACTGCATCTTGGAAAAAATTATATTAAAGCTAGGCAAATGTAGTTTAAATCTGAACTTGCAATACATAAATCTTTTTGGTCAAGTATTTATCTGGAGTACCTTACCCTCCTGAAAGCCCCCCTGTCCCAGTCTTCAGCTTCACTTTTACTCATAGTTTAAAAGATAATTGAAAATTCCTTAAATCTCCCAGAGATTGTCCTTCTTTTTAGAGACCACTGTGCTATTCCTACTTAGCTTATAAACCAAGCTTCTGAAAAATTCAAACCAAAGTGTTTAAAACTCAGGCAACAGTATTCAAGATAAGAACCAGAGTTGTCAGGGCACCAGCAACAGGGCATATTAACATGTCACTAAGTAAAATGTTCTTTGTTAATTAAATGGATAAATAAATGAATGGAAAATACTATGAAGAAGATTTCCAGCAGAAAGCCTTTTCACCCATAGTAAAATACTACTTTGTGGTTATATTTAAAAATATTTGCAAAACTAAAGACCTGAACTGTGCCCTGAGCAGAGTCCTGCCAAGTCACACTGCATAGCTGAGGGCAGTGATTGCCACAGTTGTCATAAATCATTTAAACTACAGCCTACCTTCCCCTGTATATCACTTATGTAAGATCACTGTGGCTCCTGCATTACCAGTGACAAATCTGGGTATTCAGAATTCAATTTGAAGGTAACATGAAGGGAGGAGTCAGGTCATCTCCTTGGCATGAGGAGTTACAGCCGCAGAGGGAGCAAATTCAAAGGAAAACAACACTAGGAAGGTTGCTTTGTAGTACACCTTTTTCCCTGTGCTCACACAGAAAACCCTTACTACTCCTGAAGAGGTAGAAAGAAGGAGGATAATAAGCAGCTTATACCTAAAAAAATACTGGTTTTTTAATTACACCCACCAGAACTTCAATTTCCTGTCCTCTCTAGCAGAAAAATGAGACAGGCAGCAAAAAGAAGATACAGCAAAAGCAGGTTCACAGGAGAAACTCTTTGGAGGAACTTAGGGCAAGAATGTGTGTTTACTTAGTATGTCTCTGTATGTCAGTTTACATACATATTCTAAATAACCCAAAAAATAGGAAAAAAATTTAAACAGGCCAGAATTACCTACCTATTTTCAAAGCAATTTCCCCTTAAATAGCAGATCATGCTGCTTAATCTCACAGGAAGAAAGTGCATATGTTTCCCATTTGAGGTTAATTACACAAAATTAAAGCTGTTCCGTGACCATAGGAATTAATGTTTGATTTCCAGTGGCTCTGTGTCTTGAGGATGGCTGAATGCTTTATTGAGCCATAACAAGGCTGTCTAGTAAAGAGCAATTTTTATAACAAGTTTACCTGGTGTCTGATCAATTTCAGTCATTGTTCACACTTTTCTCACACATTGGTCATTCAAAGATCTCTCTGCATTTCTTCCTAACCCATCTTATTACTAGTCTGAACATAACTATCACTATGAATGATTCTGCCTGGCTTTCAGCAAATGTAAATGTCAGGACTGCTAGTGATTGCTAATAGCCCCACAAAGCAAATTTATGATTGCAAGCCACACACTTTTCAGATTCAGCCATTTACTGGAAATTAATTTATCTGCCTGACTCATGACATCCAAGCAAGACCTGAAATGTTGTGACTAGCAAATACTGAAAGTCCTATCACTTTTATGCATTTATTGCACATTGTAGGTGGAAAAGCAAAATGACACCAAATTACTTTGCATGGGAAAAAGACCTGGCATAATACCAGTTAGAAAATCTGCCAAAATATTGCTTTGTTTAAATTGGCCTAATGCTTTTCAGACACTGATATCTTTGACTGATGTCCCTGCCAAGAAGATTATGAAGTGCTGAATTGTTTAAGAACACTGTATCTTGATTTGCTTTAGTAGTTTCACCTTTTGAAATGTGGTAAAACTTTCTAATGTTAGAATAAACATATAACTAAAAGAAGCTTATAGCTACAAAAAAGAGAATTCACCATTGTTCCTAGAGTCAGTCATCATAAAGGTTTGGACAGCTTTGGAAAAGCTCTAATGAGAAAGATAAAGTAGTTCACATTTATTCTTTTCCTCCTTTTGATAAGCATTTTGTTTAAAGAAAATCCCATACTTTCTTCTTGTAAACACTCTAACATAATTTCTCTAACCTAATGCAAAAAAAAAAATACTCTAACAACTTGAAAATTTTTCAAGTCAGAAAGGCTTCTGTGAATATAAAAGGCTTCTGTGTATTTTTAAAATCCTTTTTCTCTGGAATTTAATGGCTAACCTGCAGTATTGTTTCTAGAGTTCAAACACATAGTAGAATTTTTCCTTTTATTAATTCTAACTAATTGTTAATCTCTACTATCAAGTGCTCCGTAATTCATACTGCAATTATATTAGTGCTAATGTTTTTACCTCAGTTAAAACCTCACACTTCATGTCTGTTTACCAAAACTGAAAAATCTGTCCTATTTATAATTGGAAAGCTTAATTTTAAAGTAAGTTTCATATATCAGGCAGTCAAGGAGTAGTACAGTTACTCATGACTTGTGTAACTATTGAAAGACGGTGGATGGGAACTTTGGATGAAATACCTCGTATAATCTGCTTCTAGTCATTTTCACAAAGGGATTTGTGCAGAAAATTAGGATCAAATATGGTCATATGACTGTGCTTTGACCTATACTGTACTTTTTCTGTTTTCCCAGTTGAAAGTGGGATTTGATTTTTCTGTGCTCATTTACATGCAAAGATTCCATTAAATTATGTCATTATTATTACATAATAAATTATATAAATTATATATTAAATTTTTATTGTAAGTATCTAATATTTTTATTATTTATCCAGAAAGAAACTTTAAGAAACTTTTTTGATAAATCTTCCCAAGATCTTTTACCTCTTGCAATCAAAAGAAGTACCAACTGTGACAACCAATGGGATTTAAAAAGTATACAAAAAAGAGACGTGGTTAGCCTGCCAGCTACATAAAATTGATGTATTCCTTCAGGTCTTCTCTTCTGATGGTTAAAAAGGATTAATCACCACCTCCCTGAGGTCAATAATGAAATCTATGTATTTTAAAATAGTAAAAATTGGCTGATTCTAGTACCCACTGATCAGAAGCCTGCAAGGAAAAGTGCTGAATACAGCTAGCAGACTGGAAACACATTTTCCCAGCTATAACTCCACACTAAAATTAATTATAATTCTGTTTACTATATTGCAATTAATGTAATCTATTATGTTAAATATATAAATGTGCAATAATTATTTAAGACCATTTCAGATTTTAGAGACCACTTCCTTGGACAAAGGTTCCAGCTACATGAAATCTCATTTACTGTATTTTGATGTTATGGCATAAATTTATTAAGGAGCATCTCTGCTAAAAGGATGAAAAGACACTTGAATGTCAGGGTAAATAATTGCATCTCTGGTGTAAAATGCTCAGTAAGAGTTTTCATGGGGCTGCCATGCACAAGGAGGGGTTGCAGAATGAGCACATTCCAACACGAAATAGTGCAGATAACCCCAGTCCAGGCAGCAGCTCACAACTCCAAGTTCCATCAGAATCATGGAAGCTCCTCTAGGAAAGAAAGCCTGCCACAAAAGAAAACTGACACACTGTAAAGCAGCCTTGGTAAGTACTAAGCCTCCCTGGAAAGACAGGAAACAAAAGCATACAAAGTTTTAGAATGGTGGGCAGGGAGTAGGTGGCCAAAATGAGTTAATAAAGGCAGTGTGTAAGAGTAATCATGTTTCATATGAGATCTTTTCAAAGATTTGACACCCTTTTCAAAGGCATGTATTTTTCTTGAAGGCACTGGTAGTGAACAGGCTATGCCATTCATTTTTGAGTATCTGTCTTCCAAACTTCTGGAGCTTAGTTCAGCCATATTTTTCTGAAATCTTCCTAACTGTATGGCAAGGCTTTTACAGTGAAAGTGAGATCTTTAAAAATATTCATTGCTTCCAAAATATACACCTCCAACAGTGTTCCTGGCCCAGAAGAAAGAAATGGGATATCCACTAGTAAACATGAATATGTTTTATTTAATCTAACAAAATACAGAGAAGGTGATATTTTCCAAGGTTTCTTGAGAATTTTAAGTTTTCACCACAATTACCACTAGGCCCTATCTAAAGAGAAAGAAAGGGATTATTATTTTGCCTTGTCAGATTTTAAACTGGTGTGATTAGAATGTGACTTGAATAGAAATGTGGGGTTTTTTCTTATTTCTGACATCATAAGCCTCTAATTCAGCAAATTCCATAAACATGTATTTTTTTTTTGAGGTATATAACTAGTCCCACTACTCATAGGCTTAAAATTGAAGACATATTTAAATTCTATTTTGACTGAGAACTTAAATTAAAACTGATTCCAGTTCAGTGATTGAAGTCACACTGAGCCACTAAGAACAGAGACAGACTCTTGTTTAAGCTTCCTGAGCCTTGCTGAACTGAGACTGATGTGTCTTGGTATTAGACTCAAAGCTGGCATAGAAAATCTAACTAGTTTTGCTCCCAGCATCCAGTTCAAAGGCATCATTCTTCTGTCTCTTTTTGAATACTTCAAAAACATGCAGACTTCTCTTAATCAAATTAAAACATGGCAGTGTCATGTAAAGGATGTTTTCTGAGAATTGCTCCTGTCATCAAATATTAACACCACAACACTAGTATTGCACTCAGTGTTATACAGAGAAATGTAAGTCCTGAAGGGACAAATTCTATTTGTAATCCCATTTAACACAGGGCCTGAAGGAAAGGTAGTGTTCTGGGATGCCACAAAACAGCTGGATCAAAGAACATTTGGGTTTTATTTTGTCACAGTTTGATATTTAGAACAACCGGAAATTTGGTTGCTGCTGCTAAATTATGACTGTTCAGGCACCTCTAACATTAATATTCATATTAATTTAAAATTAAAGTTTATCCCTCAAGAAGTATAACATAGGAAGCTATAAGAACTAGATTTTGATTCACATGAACAACCATGGCAGCCTAACTACATCACTATACACACAAATCCCCAGTTTCCAGATGAAAACATAGTAAACAGCACATGCAAATGGGCAAAGTGTAATGCAGAGACCACCCACCCAAGTATCTCAAAACGTGGCCTCAGAAGACAAATGAAGAAAAAAATAGAAGACAAATGCAGGGAAAGGCTTTCAGTCTGTCTTTTCCAAGTTAAGGGTTCTGTTGGCTTGTCACATTAGACCCCCTCTTACACTGAAACCTTTAACGTGCAAATCTTGTAGTCAATGAGCCTTCATTAAAAGGAAGAGGTTTGGGTTTTTTTAAAGCAAAAGCAAGCATCACCAAACCCCAGTCTTTTTACACAGCAGAAACCAAGCCAAAGTCCTTAGGTTGCAGAAACAGTGACACTATGTAAACACATTATATCACAACTTTCCTACACAGAATAAGAGGAAAGAAAGAAGATGAAAGCATAAAGACATATATAGGAATTGAATACCCTTGGTTACATACTGTGACTGGACTAAAAATCCTTTTATCCCACCTTATCAACTTGGGTTGTAAGAAGGCACATCAAAGTCTGCTACAAAACCTTGCTTGGTGCACTGGAGCCACAATATCCTTTAATCAGACTAGATATGGTAAAAGTATCCAAGATGAGGGAAACCTGGGGTGCTGCACACAGCAGCCCCACACTGGTGGTTCAACTCTGCCTACATGTGCAGTCTATGCCAAGAGAAAAGGAGCCCATATACATCAGTGTTGCATTATTTTATAAACACTTAAGTGTATGGAACAAAAATCTTCCTGAAGAGCCTCTGACAGCACAAAACAACCATGTTAAGGAAAGGCAGTTGCAGGGACAGGGTAGATAGAACAAAAAAAAGGGTTGGAAATTACACTGGCAATGATTAAAAGGCTGCCATGGATGTGGAGACTTTTCTGAGTAATGCCAGGAAGTCTGGATATGTTCCCATACAGAGTTGCTCAGAGCTGCAAATCTTTTAGTCACAACTCCCTAAGGAATAAAACTTGTAAGATAACTGGTAGAATAACAGTGAGAAAAAGAACAATAAATTCTCAAGTACTGGGAATGGAATTGCCATTAACATTTGCCATCCTTTTATTGTGTCAAGTTTACACTTTGTTCCCTAATCTTACTAAGAATTTCAAGAACAAGTGTGAGACTTGAGTGAAGAATGGTTGTATTTCATCTGTTGACTGCTGCGTAAGACTAAGATAAACAATGGATTATTCAATATGTCCTATTCCTCCTTTAACTTTTGCATGTCTGCCCTCTGTGGTGCCTATATAATTTTCACCACAAACCAACAAATTCAAGAAAAGTTACTAAAATTAAAAAAAACCCAAACAGAACAGAAACAGAAAGCAGAGCTGGGTTGTCTCTTAATTCCAACAGCAGAATGTCAAGGCTTGCCAAAAAGGCACAGGTTACCACTGAAGCTGAAACCCTCCAGACATACAGGAAATCCTTACAGCTGAAATCAATGAAGTGTGTTCTCCCAAGTCCTGTGGGATGAATGGCTTGCCTGGAATGCCCCAGCTGCAGTGGAGATGAAGAGGTCAATCTGATCATGTGGACTCTACCTCCATCAGAAAGCCAGTGGTCTCAAACATTTGAGATTTGAAAGGAAAATGAGAGCAGGGGGAGGGGAAGGGGCAGAGTGCTTTCTTCCTCTTTCTATTCTTCCTTTCTTTTTATTCAGTTCTTCTTTTCTTGCTCTTTTGTTTTTTCTCTGCTTTTTCTCCTACACATCATGACTTTTGTAACTGTGGTGTAAAACCAAGAGGAGAAGCTGAAAACAGGTACTCAAATCAATGCTGGCTCTACAGTCTTAGCTGGCCTGTTAGGACATAGGTTGTTCACGAGGTCTTTTAAATGTCTGAGTCAGCACCTCAGGCAGATGTTCCATTTTCTGATATGTTTCTTTTTCCTGACCTCTTCTTTGAACACTTCCTCCTGTGGTCCACCAGGAAACATGATAAGAGTGAGTAGCAACAGAAAATCTAGGAAGTCCAAACCAACTCAATTATCTTCTCTTTTTATCCCAGAAGAACTATTGCTGCTTTTCATATAATCTAAAAGACAGTTGGAGAAGGGAATTTCCCTATAAAAACTCACAAGAGATAAAAGGGAGAGGGATAATGTTTAACTGCAAGTTTTACTCAATATTGCAAGTAATTTAACCATTTTCCCTTGGGTCTGTAATCAAAAGATAGATTTGTAATGGGAGTTTGCCAGCAATAACTTGAAACAAAACCCAGACCATGCTTCACTGTTTATGTTGTAGCTGTGAACAAGGGTTATGTTAACATCTTATCTTTTGTTGGGCCCCAGACACCCTACCTTCAACACAACACTTAGGCAACTATTGCTAAATAAGAGTAGAACTAGTCTTTGTTTTCTATAGTTTAGTATCACCATGTAAGTGCACATACTGAACTACTTATAGCTTTGCTAAGTTTTAACCATTTGCATATTTGAAGCATTCCCTGCTGTGTATACCTCAGAGACTTTTGCTGGGGAAAACGTCAGCTAAGGCACTTCAGGCACTTCCAAGAAATAGATTTCTAAGAATTTCAATTAAAAGTGTTGAGACAAGGAGTGAGGCAAGATGTGATACTGAGATGACTGGACAAGAGCCCAAAGGGCATAGATCCCATGCAAAGAAGGGTAAGCAATTACATTATTTATCATAATGCACACTCATAAGGAGATTGAATTAAGGTGGCAAAGGGAACTTTGCAATTCTTGGACTTCATAATTTACGAATGCTTGACTTGGAATGCTAATATTGTTATTTTAATGTGCTGTTTTGATATATATTATTTTCTAAGACATTGCTGTTACAGAAAGAAACAAAACACTTTTCTTCATTGTGAAAGAGAGATATTTAGGAGGATTTGAATCTTTATATGGAGATCAACTTTTATCTGAAAATGCCATCTCCACATACTAGTTCACTGTATTGAGAATGCATGTATGGTTAACAAGCTACTGAGGAGTGTAGTGCTACTTGTAAGCAACCACAGAAATACAATATTTCTGATATATTCTCTCCTGAATAGAGGATTACTCTTGGAGACCTTTTTTATATAAAATTAAATTATGGAAAAAAATGATAATACTTTAGTTTTTTGCACGTCTAACATAAATCTTATAAAACAATTTGTAAATTATGTCCCTGTATAAGTACACTTTTGACAGATCCAGGCAATTTGGCACATCTTTTGTTTATGAAATAGAACCTTGAAAAGCTTCCCTTGTTTTTGGTATTACATGGTTAAACAAAAAGGCATTTCCTTTTTCCAGAATGTTGCCTCTCTCATTTATTTCATAATATACTTACTCTATAGAGAACAAAAAGGACACAATATTTTTGAGTCAAAAAGCAAATAAGAACACGATCCTCATAGGACTGATTTTCTCCAATTTCCACTCATGGCAGGGGACTTAGCATTAAAGACTCAAATAAAAATGATCCTTGAATTTCCAGGAACAAAAAATGAAAGCAATGTCTTTATTCCCATTATCCTAAATTGCTCATCTTCACTAGAGACAGAGTGTTTTGTTTCCATACCAATATGCTTTGTTATTAAAGACAGAGAGATTAAGTTATTATTTAATAAATAAAATTAGATCTCGGAGGAAATAGGATTCAAAATGTGGATTATCAGTGTGAGAGAGAGGGAAAAATCTGGGGCAGTATTTTTTGACAGGAACACGAATGTAAATGCATTTTCTATTCAGCCTCATATCAGATCCCCTGACTTCTATGGATGTTCATTTTCACTGAGATATTTTTTTTTAAAATCATTTTCACTCAGTAGATATGCACAGGAGTGCATTATTAAGTAGTTGACCAGTAACAGGATAGCCTAATAGTTAGCATTTTGGGAAAAAACAGAATTAAAAACAGGAAGTCCACAACTTACAAGTACCTGAATAGTTGATTTTCACTGTACTAAATACTTTGAGGGCGCTAAACAATAATGAATTTAGTTCTGTATATACCCCTTGGGACAGGCATCTAAAATAAATAATATTTGCAAAAAATACAGATCCAGTGTAGCTCCATTAAGCTTCTCTGTCTGTTCAGAAAGAAATTCTGAAGGTCTGATGTGCTTTTTTTCCATTTTCCATAATTTTTGTGCATGTCTTTGTCAGAACACAGAAGCTGCTGTCCCGTTGAGCCAACAGCAGCAGCTGCAAGTGTTCCTCGATACACGCCTTGGTGAGCTGAACAGGAGTCTGCTGTACATTGCACAGGACAGATCCTATTTGTCTTGACTATGGAAGCATTTATTACCCCTTGTGCTGCTCTTTCCTCTTCTCTCTTCTGTCTCCAGGACAAAAGAAATCAGAGAAATGCACCCTTGCCAGTCCTCAAAAAAATGAGTCCACCAACCAGGCCACATAAGTGGGTTTGCCTCACATGCCAGAAAGAAAGAGCTTAAGGCTCTCAAGAATGCCAAATACAGGAACTGCTCCAAACTTCCCATGCATGGGTTAAAGCAGCAGTGGCCAAATGAACACAGGGTGATGAACAACCAGTGAGCCAAATGCAATAAACAGCTGCCAGTAGCACAAGAAATTGTGAAATGAGTAAAAAGAAAACCAAAGAGAAGTAAAGCTTCTGTGGTTTCCAGTGATCATAGTTCAGAGTGCTACTGCAAGGAGGAAGTGCTTGTTGCTTTCTTATCTTCTTAAGGACCTTGAAGCCCCACAATTATGCCATTGCTTTCCACAAAATCTACCTGAACTGCCAAAGTTTGCCACTAAAATGGCTAAAGTAGAAATATCATAAACTTCATTATTTTTCCCAAAGCACTTTGGTTTTCAGACCACTAGGATCTTTGCTAGACGGCTAGGAACACTGAACCACTGTCTTCCCATGGAAGTTCTATTACTGCCACAATAAATACAACACATTATTTCACAGTATATGTGTACAGAAAATCTAAATGCCATCATACCTGTAACTTCCTTGCTAGACTGAGTGCTTTTTGTTATTCCATGGGATTGCAGAGTGGTGTTGTACACATACCTCTTGGAGCCTTCAGTGTGAAATCTGTCTCAAAAGCAGATGGTAGTATTTTCCTGTGACCATTAAAAGATGAAAAATGAATTATGTTGTTCACTCTCAGATCTCTAGTGTTATCTGAGCTGCTCAGTTTATCCCAGCTTCAGCAGGTAAAAGGTACACCTCTCTTGTGGGTCCCATATAGTATCAGCCAGTGTCATTTGGATGTCTGAGATACCACAGGGAAACTTAGCAGGTAGCTAAACCAATCCTTAAACGACTCTTAAAAATATAGCCCTGAAATGCTTGTCATTAATTAGATTATTTTTTCATTCATTTTGGCCTTACTCGTGTGTTCCACTCTCCCATTAGTCATGCCTCTTCTTCAAATGGCTTTTCCCTCATGTCTAGGTGCTCACCTCCAGCAACTGGCCAGCAGTTCAGGTTAGTGTGAGCTGCTGTTCCAGACCATACAATTGATGTGTGTGTCTCTGTTTGGGTACCAGTGAAATGCTGAACAAGGCTGTGAAGGCCTGTGACAGAGTTACCTGCTCATGCTGCCTCACAGGGGGCAGTGCAGGCAGACATGAGCCCAGAGTCTCTGCCCACCCTGCCTGGTGGAGTATGGCAGGAGAGCAGGGTAAAGTACAGGTCTTCTTGGGTACAACTCACAGATAGTGACCCAAAGCCAGCCAGACCTCTGTTTCTTGATTATGAACCCTTTTTTCTTTTGATAGTACTCTGGAAAGGGCCAACAACTCAAATTTCTTGCCTAACACCACTAGAATTTTTTTTTTTCAAAACACAGCTTTTATTTTTTTGTGATATTTTTTCTTTCAAAAGTAAAAATCTCTTCATTCTTTAATTACATTATGATCTGTGTATTTTAAGGAATGACTGACTTTCAAAAATACAGTGCATCAATTTGGCTAGCTACCTACCCTTATTTTATACTGTTCCATCAGTAAGTTATCCAGCACACTGACACAAAGTAGTAGTCTCAAATATGCAGCAAAATAAATGGGAGCTGTATCTTCAGTTGATGAGGGAAAGGAAGTTATTTCAAAAGATGTAACTGATGCAACATCTTAGAGCTTCCTGAATTAGCATGTTTTTAGATTTGATTACTGAGGACTGTATTTAAGAGGTGGTTTCAAGGCACTTGGCTACAAAGCTGTTCCAGATGTTGTCAGTTACACAGTGTGTTTATTAAGCCTTTTTGTATTTTCCATTTCAGTGTGTGCTAAACTGCTGATTTGTTTTATCCTCTTATTCTGATGTCAAAAGGGTTCAATGGCAACGGAGACAATGGAAATAATAACAGATTATAAAGACAACCACACATCCAAAAGAGCCTTTAATTTTATTAGAGAAATTTCATCCATTCAGTCAACAAGTCATAAAACCTACTGGACCAGATCTTTATAAGATGCTAGGTATAATGCACTTGCAGATAGCAGATAGTCAATCCTCTGTGTTTGCAAAGAGTTTTCACTCAGAAATGTCCATCCCCACAGTCCAGGATATATGTAGATCTCTTGATGAACTACTTGGATTTCACAGACAGAGAGCATGCAGGCTGTGAATGTGCAGCTGTGCAGGCAGTGCAAATTAATGAGGGCTGCCTCTCTGAAGTCACAAAAAACATGATGCAGAAGATTGGGTGCACTCATTGGATGCATTGGATATCTCATTTATATGTCACATATGCTCTACAGGTGCAAGTGGTTATCCCTACAAAATTGTGACTGAATACTCAATGACTGTATTTTGAAATAATAAAGGCTGGACAAATAAAGATATATTAATTCTAGTAACAGTTAGATGCAAAGAAAGGGAAACATGATATATCCCTCCTCTAAAAACAAAAATTCCTG
This sequence comes from Fringilla coelebs, assembly GCF_963513975.1. Classification (NCBI taxonomy): domain Eukaryota; kingdom Metazoa; phylum Chordata; class Aves; order Passeriformes; family Fringillidae; genus Fringilla; species Fringilla coelebs. Next base: position 32,643,601 of record NC_140028.1, read on the forward strand.
AATTTCCATGACTTGGGGAATCGCTAATCTTTTTAGCAGTTGACAGCAAAAGTCAAAACTTTTCTCTTTAAAAAAAAAACAAAAACAAAAATACAAAAACAAACAGAACAACCAAACAAAAAAAGGCTAAAACCTGCAATTTAAAGATTTCATAAATGTTCATGGTACAGACTGCTAAAAGCCAGGATGCTGAATATTAATACAGCATCCTCAGACACAGGGAAGGAGTCTGACTATGACCTTTTCTAGTCCTGTGACTAAATCAAGTCTGCTAATACTCACGTGCAAATTTTAGGCAACACATGCACCACATTACATCATTTTAATATCTTGCATCATTTTTTTCTGTGATGGATCAGGATTCAAACAGTAAAATCCACTTACAGAATTTTCATGTGTGGGAGAGTTGACTTTTGGATTTCATCATTTCTGAAGAGATGGGGTAAAGTTTACTCTGGTTTTAATTTCAGAATAATTCAGTTTGAACTCTTTGGACCCAAAGTTTTGGCTCAAACCGATACCTAATTTTCATATAGTCTGCTCAGCTTTAATCATAGTTTACCATGGAATCCAATATCAAATCACATGGATATTTAGGCACTTGATTCCCTTTGAAATTCTCTTACCCTGCACTTCTAAATAACCATTTTTCTACTTACCTCCAAAGACAGAAAATTAGGTCAATAGTTCATGGAAAATTTCGTGATGGAACACTGTTCTTGAACTTGTTCTTTGTTCTAGAAAAATTGAATATTTCCAGAACCTAAAAATAGCATAGTCTATTGAATGCACACTGGTTGCTACATAGTTTTGCCTATTCTGTCTAAGTTTTGTAGTGTATTTACAGTTGACACATGAAGAAATAGGCCTCATATTCTTTTTTTTTCCCCATTCATCCAGAGGAAATTATTCATTTTAGATTTTCTCATGAATAATGAAAGCTCATAAGTGGATTGAGAGAGAAGACAGCAAAGAGAATTTACTTACCACAAATATGGTCTTGTCTAAAGGGGTTAATGAGCCACAAAACAGAGAAATAAATGCAAATGTAGAGAAAACTACAAAAATGTGATTGCACAATAGCCACAAGGAAATGTACCATGTAAAGGAGCCTAGAGCAAAATAACATAGAATTGGAATGAACTGCAGGAGTATGATGTAATTTCAGAGCAAAAGCAATCCTTTTTTGGAGGGCACTTTGAGGTTTCTCTGTGTGGTTTCATTCTCCTACTTATTCTGCACTACTCTGGGACATGAACCTGTTAAGTGTTATGTCAATTTGGCAATTGATTTCAAAATATTCTCCACCTGACAGTCACATCTGTAGTAGGTGAACTTGTTTGGCATTTTCAATTTTGGTCTGTTGAACTATCAAACTATGTTCTTGCATATTTGTATCACTTTGTGGAATCTGGATTTGTGATGATTATGCAATTCTTGTGCTAGAACTCCCAGCAGCTCTTAGTTGCCTTCAACAAAGAATCCTTGCAGCATGGCCAATACAAAGCCTTCACTGAAGTGTACCTAAATATTTTTCAAAGCCCACACAAATTCTCTATGAAGAGCAGAATTCATTTCATCCCTGCTGCCTTTGATGCTTCCCACCCATGCTTTAGTCACATCAGAATTCTAGAAAAATAGATCTGAATGGAAAGTGAAGGACTCATCCAGTATATACCATAGATCTTCTCTCTTTCTTCCATGTACAACTCAGGAGACTACAGCAAAATCACCCCCTTGGTTGCACACATGAGAAGAATCTGTTCTGTAAAGATCACAAGCCCTGCAATGGGTGGCCTTTGGAAAAGAAAGTAGGCACACAACTTGCCCGTATTTAGGATTTGAGAAAGTCTCAGCCAACAGTTAGATAGTCACATTTGACTCTATCAGGAAGGTACTGGAAAAGGGCACAAATGCCACAGTGAAACAGTGAGTTTGCCCATGAGGATGGAGCCCCTATAAAAACAAGATTGCTTCTCTGCCCAGAAACTGTGTGAACTTATATTACTGAAGGGAAAGGTAGCCTTAACATCAGCAAACGTGTGTTTCTTCAAAATACCTCATAGAGAAAATTACTAACAGGAATCTGGGAAAGACACTCCATGACATTTTCCTATTTCACCATTTCCATCCCTTGAGTTACTCACCAAGAAGTGATTTGGCTTGTTATTCTGCAGCCAAAGCTTTGGACTGCCATTTAAACTGCTTACTGCTTTTAGTCATAAAAATAGTCTTTAAAAGCCCTCTTCAAACACATACTTCTTCCTCTCCAAACAGAATCCCTGTAAAGTCTTGTAACACTCTAATTATTATTTCCCAGGTCTTCACAGTCAAATCCTTTAATTATATTAGGCATTCATGACAATAAAGTATTTTAAAGCCCGCTTTTAAATGTTCTAAGCCATGATGTTGCTAAACTTTTCCTTCATCGCTCTCCCATCAGTCTTGTACTGTTAGTCAGTTTTTTCTGTACTTGGCCTGCTTTTGGACTAAAATCAAATGCTCAGTTATCTCCACATCTGTGGCATCTAACACAGACAGTAACAACTGAGCCACAAAAACCTTATTCCTAACTAAAAATTGTAAAAGATAAATGTTATATTCTGTAATTTTTTTTTCTTTTTTAGAAATGTTGCACTTTTAATTTGATCTTTTGCCTTCTCCCTAATAATTATTCTGTAAACACAGAATCAAAGCATCAAAGTCAACAACAGCATATCTGCCTTTGTGACCTAAATTCTTCTTACCATTTGTAACCCTTCTACCAACTCTTGCATTTGAAAACCTGTAAGGAAGGCAGGCGTCAAGGACAATATTCTCTCCCTAATTCTCTTATTAGATCAGGATGTTTGAAAAGGGAATCCCATAATTTGCTAAAGGAATATTGCCAGTATAAATTTGAAAATAATCTCTATTGTTAACTAATATAATGAGATAAGTGGAACTTTATTACATAATTCAAGCTAGGCTGAACAACTTGGCTATAAATAGTGAACATTACAGTTTCACTGGCATATTTACACTCCATGACTTCACTATAAATGATTAGAAGGTCATACTAAGTTAAAATCCAACTCTAGTGTCCCCTTTATTTTCATACTTTTGCAAAGTTTAACCTTGTTTTGGAACCTATCAAAATTGCTCTTTTGCCTCCTCATTCAGAAAGAAGCATGCCCACCATGATGGTTTTATTGTACTGGATATCATTAATGAGAAGATGTGTATTTGCTGCAAGCAAAAAGTGGGTTTTATCTTGAAGAAGGCACTGCAGATCTGTTGAAGATTGGAAGCATTGTGTGTGAGAACCCTTGCTCTGTTCACAGAGACACCCCACTAATCCCTGATCTGGGAGACAAGCACTTTTTTTTTAAGATACACACTCATCTGACAAGGGAAGTGCCAGCCTAGAGGGCTCTCATGCTCTCACCTCTGTTAAGAAACCAAAATCCTGATTCCTTGTTATGAAGTATTTAGATGACTAGTATTTTTAAGAAAAAAAAAAGTAACAGCTTATCCACAAAATATGAGGCTTAGTTCACACTTCTCTGCTTTCTACACTTTTTATGGGATTTTTTGTACATCAAAATGTGGACCCTTAATTACTGAGACACTTTTTTTCGCAAGAATACATAAAAACATTTATATTCTTCCTTCTGAAGTAAGACAGGAACAAAATCCTCTGTAATTATGAAGATGAAAAAAAATAAAGCACAAGGAACTACATAGTGTATGGGAAAAAAGCAGTCATTGGAACTTCCAAGTTCTTTTTTCATACTTTATTATATATTTTCAGCATATCCTTTCCCCTGATTCCTGGACTTGTTTAAAATATATTTGAAACGCATTCACCAAATACAAGCACAAATATGGACCATAGCAGTGACTAGACTTAGGATGCAGGCAAAACTTCATTTGGCTTCTTCTCAAGTTAGTAAGACAAAGATATTTCAAAAGACTTTAGTAAATACAGCTATTTTGACCAAATACAGCAGCAAATAATTAGAATTACACATGGATTTGACTTTAACTATTCCAGTTTTGTGGGTGCATTGCAACTAGTGCTCAAATGCCCTTTCAAACACTCAGTAGCCTGTGAAGAAAACGAGAGAAAAACTATAGACAAATATACAAATTTTTCCTTTCTGGACATTGAAAAAAGAGGTTCTGGAGTTTGGTTCTATGTCACCAACATTTACAAGATGCTTTGGTTTAAAAGTACCTCAGTAAAGACTAGTGAAAACTGTCTTGGAAGTACCACTATAATCAGTCTTTAACAGCAGCAAGGCTTACAAATACTAGAATGAGGAGGCTATGAGGTGAAGCAAAGAAATGCAATTCTTACCCAGACAGACTGCTGACCCCAAATTACCCTAATAACAATTTCATTGAACTAGATTTTTCCAGAGGGTTTACATCCTGAGATTCTCTAGCTCTTCTACTTTTCATCTACAATAAATCATAGGGTGGTGTCTTACTAGCTAAAGAGAGAGAATTGCTGGTAATAGTTTCCAAACAGATGGAAAAATTACTGGCACTCGTGGGTCACAAAATCCAAGCACAGAAAGTAGAATTACTATTAAGGTTTGGATCAGCACTATCACATCACTGATAAACATTGATAGTCCATGCAGACTCATTTGTTTGCATCAACAGAAACACCTTCTTTAGTAAAAGCAGACCACGTGCAGCCTTCACTTTGATTTGTATTTGGAGAATTAATTTGCTTTTTCTTATTTCAAAAGCTTTCAATAGATTTTCAGTTTTCAAAACTCTGCTTCCAGAATTTTTGAATTCAGGTGGTTTGTGCAAGGGATTAGCAAACTGTTTTCTACCAACATAAACTCAGGCACAGAAATACCAACAGCAACAACACTCTTAGTGTCTCACCAGGATGCTTGGTGGCTCTTGGCTGTGTACTATTTGGGCAAGTTTTATCTACAACTTCTTTGTTTTGTCTCAACAACACTGGTATAAGAGCAACATTAAATAAATCAGCAAATAAATAGGAGTCCTATTTTTTAATCAACTATATTGGGTTTTGAATAAATTATTATATAATTCTAAGAATGTGTGTTTACACAAATATTTTTTCTTCTTTAACCACACATATGGCATGTGCCTTTCCATTTCATAATATTGATTTCACTCTTCCATAATTGAGCCCAGTTCTGGCCCTACCACTATGCCAGAAAGGCAACAACAGCAACAAAAACATATAAAAATCACTCAGTGAAAGAATGTGATTGCAAGTTGTTTCCCTTGGAAATAGATACAACTTTGGGATTTTTCCAGTTTTCTGAAAAAATTTCACCTACTAGCAAACTTAGATGAAATCTATTAAAAAAGAATGCCTTCTATACACAAAGACAGAATACTTATGATGGCAAAAATTCTACACAGTGTAGTCCATTACGAGAATATCACATTTACAAGAGTTTGTCATCTAAATGACATTTTGCTGAAGGTTTTCCAATATTTTAAATGTGAGCGCAGGTGTTTAGCTAATTTTAAACTTATTCCTGGAATTTTTATCCCCTCATGTATTTTTTTATTAAAAGGCAATTGATTCCAGTTCTTCTTTTTCTGAAATAAATGTGTTTTCTTTCCTTTTCTTTTATCTTAAGTTCATTCATGTAACTCTTGTATGAAATCCTATTTCCAGTGTAACGTTAGTAGTACCATGGGGTTTCCCTACGATTTTGAGGCAGGTGATCTCAGGGCACAAGGCTGAGCTGAAGCACCCAATTCCCCCTGCTGCACAGCTCCATGTTAGCATTGAACCCAGCCCATGAACACAATTTTGACTGATGCCAGTACCCTCTCAACCAAGGCTCAAGTATGGTTTGTGGGATACTGTGAGCCAATAGACCAAATCCAGTGGGCAGCAGGGATGAGGGCATCTTGCTATCCAGAGGAAGAGTGCACCATGATCTGATGACAGCCTTGTCCCACCTCTTGTGCTTCCAGGGCTTTCCCCAGTTTATTTAACAGAATAAAGGCAGTGAATCACCTGAATTTCCAAACTTAAGCAAGCATAGTCATATTTACTGCAGAGGGCACTGGGGTCTTACTCATCTTGTGGAAGATGAAAAAGAAACCTGCAGTCTCTGAACAGAAATGTCTCCCTGGGCAAACCCTAAATTCCACCATCAAGGAGATGGCTTAGAATATCTCAGACAACTCTAAACAAGCCAAAGCCACATCCCATTTATTTACTTAAATGCACCGTCTCTTGTGAAATGTGATTTTCATCTCCATGGGTAGGAATTGCTTTGGACCATACTCTGGAAAGTGGATCCCAGCAGCAATGAACCATCAGGGGTGCAGGAGCCCACATCTGTGCTGTGATTCCCCAGTTCACACCCAGTCAGGGTTGGCTCAGCCCATATGGTGGAGCTCCCACTTTGGAAAGGCTCTTGAGTTTCTCATCATGCCCACACACAAGAAAATATTCCTGCTTGTAACAAAATGCCTGAAAAGGGTCAATGCAGGAGCAAGTTAAAAGATGTTTAGAAGATGTTGTTCACACAGTCTAAAAAGCTATGTGTGTGCTTTCCCTCCTTAATCTTGTTCCAGACCCTTTGAACCAGAAAAAATAAATAAATTCATCTTCTAGAACTAAAATCATGAGCCTCGACACCAAGGTCCACATATTACACAGTAATTTCTAAAAGGCAGAACAATATCTCTAGGCTGTTGGGGAAATGTGAGTGGTCATCTGGGACAAAACTAAAGGCTTTTTTTTTTTACAAAAGAGCAGAGAGTAGGATGAGAATGCAACTCCCACAGAAAGTCAATGGGAGTTGAGCCTTGAAGTAATTCTGAAACCTTTGAAATTCTCAGTTCAGTTCAGCAACCCAAAACCACTTAATAAATCCCTAGACCAGAGAGGGAAAGAGAAAAAAGGGAAAACCTATCCCACATAAAACTGTAATTTCTACTAATTTCTGTGTAAGAATATTTACTAATAGTCATTTCTTTTGTGAAACCAAAAAATCCTTTTATTAAAGAAAAAAAAGAAAGAAATCACACCTTTTTTGGCATTTACGGTTTAAAAAATTGGTAGTTCATTCTCCACATTTAGTTACAAACAACATTGCCACTTCTGAAAAAAAAGCAGGGAACCAGATTCTCACCAAATTCATTAGGATTAAAAGTATTCATGCTAGAACAAAGGCAACATGGGAGAGAACAACTCATTCATCTGAGGATCATATTTAATATTCATTTCTCACTAGGAAGGTAGAAATAAAAGCTAAACCACTTTCATGAGCTTGCTTGATTCATTTTATCTCATTTTTGAATGCCAGGTCCTGAGAAGTTACAACCAGTCCTTACACTGTCTTTTGTGGCTACTCAAGAAAAAGAATTTTCAGTCTCAAATGACTGATGAAACAGCCTCTGCTCCAGAAAACTTCATCTAGATTTACAAGTGTACTCCTTTTATTGCTGGCATCATAAGAAACCATGCAGTCACCTTAAAACTAATTGCCCCTAAGCAGCTGGCCCAGGCAACTAGAAAGACATTCAATAGCAGGGTAAGTTTTGGTATTTCTTCTGCTTGTTGGACCACTCACAGGTCAGGATATGACAGGATATCCGGGGACAATCTTGATAAGGTGGAAAGAATACAATGTCTTCCTTTGCTCCTCTGAACTTACCAAGATGACTGCTGCTGACTTTTGCCTCTTCTGTCCTAAAGAGAGTTGTGTACAATATTACTCTCGGGTTCTAATCTGATCCAAACCTCTTTCTCTGGCCTTTTACCCATCCATGATCAAACTACTTGTCCTCCTCCCTTATCCTTCTTTTTCCAGAGACTTTCCTGTCTGACTCTAACAGCTGTTTGTCCTTTACAGGCTCTGTCTTCCCACAGCTCACAGCTGCACTAACAGACTTTTCCAGCTATCTGCCCAGTGTCTGAGTCTTTCTTTTGGCTCTCCAGCAAATCCAGATGCTCCACCTGCATCTCCGGGTTATCCCCAACACTCAGAGTGGGATCTTGTTTTAATTTTACTGGCACCAATTTTTAATAGCAGTGCTCACTCTTTTACTTTATTTTTTTTCTTCATTGGAACAAAGGAAAAGCTAAGACTAATATAAGAGGAAACAAGGACGTTTTACTACCAAGCACATGATGAATGTAAGTCATAGAATCCCAGAAACTGAAGCTGGAAAAGACTGGCTATTTGGTCATCTTGTCTGTTCCTGCCAGTGTAGGACTGCTCCCCACGGTACTTTTATGGGCAATAAAGCATGTAGAATTAACGATTATTTGACCTTTTACTGTGGTTCACAATGACATTACTGTATTTCTTTCCAGTCTATTTTTTTCCTGTGTACACCAAACTAGCTTCAGCACTTCCCTTTTCACTACCACCCAGAAATGTTGCCTCCCTATGTAAAAAACCTGATCTGTAACACCTAAGCCCAGGTCTTCTAGAGTGGGACATTATTTTCTCTGATCTTGACTGAACCTGCCTACTAAAAGAGAAACACATAATTCTAATTCTAGAATCTGAAACATTTTTAAAGAACAGGCTAAATCAAAGAAGAGCTCTTTGTTCTACTATTGCCTCTCTCATTGCCCTCTTAGAACCAAGGAGTCAGAGAACAACCATGGCTGGAAAGGAGCTCTGTGCATCAACTGATCCAAACTCCTATCCAAGGTAAACCCAGGTCTAAACAGCATCAAATTGTTCCAAGCACTGTCCATTTGAGTTCCAAGGATGGAAAGTCAATGAGCAGCTTTGGCAATCTGTTCCATCAAACCACCACCCTCGCTGGGGAGAATTTCTTCTTTCTCTCTGAATATAGTTTCCTGCCTAGCAGCTGCAAGAGCAGGGCTCCTCCCCAAGAGCCAGGACAGTTTCAGACAAGGTAATGAGTCTCTTCCAGGGTCAACAAAAGAATCAACAGAAGGGAAAACAGGAGGCAAATTTACCCACAGATTAGGTCTGGAGCCCATCCTGAAGAAGCAACCTATAAAATGGTACAGCAGGAGACAGCACAGCACCTGCAACATAGCTCAGGCATAGCCTGATGGTCTAGACCTGTCATTTCCCTTGCTGTTACTAATGTCCACTGCTTCTCTTCCTGTCACTATGAATCTCTCAGAGAGTCTACCTTCGTCTTCTCTACAAACAATCACTCACTTGGTAGGCAAGGGCACTCATTAGTCTTCTTTTCTTAGGAAAAATACATTTCCCTCAGGATTTTATACAACATGCTCTTCAGACCTCAACCATTCTGGTGGCCTTCCACTGGGTTTTTCCTGTATGTCAGTATCTTGCTTATCTTGTCTTTGTCCAGTTCAAAACTAGACAGAGTACTTCACGTGTGATCTTCCATACACAACGGGAGAAGAACCCCAAATCCTGATGGCTATCCTCCTGCTAAAACAGTCCAGTATGCACCTGTCCTTCACTCCTGCAAAAACCTGTTTTGCCTTGTCCTTCTCTACCCAAACCTCCCTTTGGCATTTTCTGCAAAGCCATTTTCTACCCAACCAGAACCCAGCCCTTTTTGCATGAGTTTATCATATTTCAGGATCTTGTTCTTTGCTTTGTTGAACTTCATAAGGTTTTAAAACATTTAAACCTTCACACATTTATTGAGCCTCTCAAGATCCATCTGAATGGCAGCCATGCAATATATTGGTTGTATATACAGCCTGCAGTATACTGGTTACAACGCAGTGTTGTCAGCAAAGCTGATGAGGATGCACTTCATCCCAGCACCCAGACATTAATGAAGACATTGATCAGTACTGACCCCAGTGTTGCACCTTGAAGAATGGCACCTGTAACCAGTCCCCAACTTAATTTCCACTCTACTTTGGGGCCAGCGATCCTCTAGCCCCATAATCCAACTTTCATGTCCCCATCTTTCCATTCTGGAAAGATGCTAGGAAAGTCAGCACTGAAGGATTCAGTAAAAGGAGAGGAATAACCTCTACTCTTCTTTCATTCTCCAAGTGAATTCTCTCCTTATGAAAGGTGACCTTATTGGTCAGGCATGAGTTGCTCCTGGTTAATCCATCTTGGCAGTTCCCAAACACCTCTTGTCCTCCGTGGGGCTGGAATTGGTGTTGAGGAGACTAGAGCCCATAACCTTTCCAGGGACTGACTCTGAGCTGACAAGACCCTTCTTACCCTTCTGAAGTGTATGAATGACATTGCTGTTTTATAGTTGTCAGGAAACTTTCACAATTCCATGGCTTTTCAAAGATGATAGGTGAACTTCATTATTTCTGCAAGAAATCAAAATTTAGAACAAAGAGACATACATGAAATTGACTTAAACCAAAATTTAAAAGTCACAGAAGTAAAATTTTAAGGGCATCTGTTGGAAGGGAAAACATACACAAGATAATGTACATAAAATTCAGGGAAGTTTCTATCTGGAGACTACTAATATAGTGAAAGCATAAAATTTCCAGAAAGTAGTTTTTCTTAACATAGAGGCTTTCCTCCAAAAATGGTGAGAATCTATACTGAGAGCTATCACCCTGGTAAGCTATATGAACATCACAAAAATTAACCTTGGGATTTTTTGCTAGATTGGGTAAATACTGCTTTTATGACGTTAATTTTGAAAAATAATTCTGCCATCAAAAATAGATGGATTTGCTAACAAATCAAAATAATGAAACAAACAAACAAAAAACATAAACAAGAAAATACCACAAAAAAACCCCAATCTAAAGTTTTCCAAATCTAAAGGATTTGATAGGCAGGTATATACCTCAAGCTCTTTCAGGCAGCATTTTCACTCAGAAATTGCTGAGACATCTTTTTTTTTGACATTTTGTCTCTGTACAAACTAAATAGAAATTCAACCGGGACCTTAAAATTGGGCTCTGCTGTTTTGGTTTTTCATGATCCTTTGGAAACATGACATTTTTCCACTGTTTTTGCCAGCAGTGGGAATTCTGCTTCAAGCTCAAACAGTGAAAAACTCTTCCTATCCGTATCCTAGGCACAGTGGGCCTCAAAATTTCAACAAGTACATCAAAATTTCTCATTCTAATAGGCAATGACCTCAAAGCTTTTCACTGATTTATCCTGAAGCATTTTATTATAACTACTTGTGACCTTTGAAAGGTGCTTAATGCATATTTTTGCCTTGCTAATGCTTTTTATTTTTTCCATATGTCATTATAAAGAGACATATAGTAGATTTTTATGATCCACATTTATGTGGGTAAAAAAGGCTGAGAAAATTAGTAATGCTGAATCAAAACACCCACTTTCAAAAACAAAACAAAACAAAACAAGTATTAAAAAAAATGCTGCTAATGCCAGACATAAATTCATTAGTGCTTCCAAACCATAGTCTTAAAGTCTTTCAATATGTCATTCGTTTGGTAATTTTTTCCTCATGTTTTCACCTTTCATGTAAAAAAATTCTTGCCCCATACACATTTTTTCTCTCTTGCTTCTGTTGCTAAAATGCAGCCCGTAGTACAGCTTCTTTTTGTACTGAGACTTGAGTAGATCCCTTTTTTTACAGTTTTGTTAAAAAAGCAAGAAATCCCAGACAGGGTCTTCAGATGGTTCTAATCATCATCACTCCAAAGAGTTCAAGAAACTGTATTAATACAGACCAGCTGAGAATCTGCCCCCCCTTTATGTTAGAAGAGAAGGAAACCAATTTTTCTTGGTCTTCCCTTGACTTCTAAATATGTAAAAATAGGATGAAATTCACTCTGTGTGAAAATCACCCCCCCTCAAAAGCAGCTCCTTGCCAACCTATGCCCCAATGAATCATGTCTTAAAGAATTTATATTCTATTTCCTAGTGAATGCCTCCACAAGTGTAGAAAGCTGATCTCAAAAGGAAGGCCAAAATTCCTATGAGTTTTGATGGGGAGTTACAAAAACGATCATGGGCCACTGACATTTCTAAATCCATTCTCTAGCACCATAACACCAAATAATGTAGTCTGGAGGAAAGTACCCAAAATTAAGCCTTACAACTAAATGTAAAGCCACCACAGGAGATGTCAGTCAGCAGTTTGTGTTTTGGGCAGGCAGCTGCAGGCTTTGTCCTTGCTTGGAGCAGGTCAATGATGTGATAGCAGTACCATGTCCATGTACCTAAACCCCACTGTGAGGTACAGTGTATTCAGCATTACATTCATGGGAATCACCTTTTCTGAATCAGAGCAAGTTCCCGTCACACCCCTTTGGAGATCAAAATAAAATTGCATTTGCCCAAAACATACAAAGACACCTATCCAGTTGTTCATGATCCTATCATGTTTTCACAGAACAGGGATGTAAGGCCCCAGCCCAATGAAACATTCAAGCCCTAACTTTCAGAATATGAGAAGTCAGTAACACTGTACCTGCCCCCAGTGAAGTGCATAATTAAATATTTTGCTGGCCCATGGTCTCAAATCATCATGCACTAGCCATATTCCAGACAGAATCACAGCTACCACATTCTGCCTATGTAAAATTCTACTGCCATCCCATATTTCCCTTCCTCTGATTCAGTTATGGGTTAAGTGATTGGGGCAGAGCAGTTCTGCACAGCTGACTCCATTCTGGTAATTGTAAAAGAATGTCTATGCATCTCAGCTGGAAATCTTTGCATGCATATGTTGCTATATTCAACTGGTAACGTAATGTAGTGAGCATATGTGTGAGGAAAGGGAAAGGACAAGTGGGTCTCACAGATGGTAGAACAGTTTTGTTTCTTTTTAAGGAACTCAAAGAAGGGTTGCCAAGTTCCAGCCACTGAGCTGAAGTATCTTTGTTCGTTGCAAGACCAAAAAAAATATATTGCACAGCTGAATGTACAGTGGCTGTTTTCTCTGTCCTATTCTGCCCATCCCTCCCTGTCCACGGCTGCTTTGTGACTTGTGCTGAATGAGGACTACTAACCAGGGAGTAATGCCTTTGCAGCCTACTACAAGTATGATGCACATGGGCAAGGCTGTTGTGTATTGAACACGGGCCCCTGATCCATGTGTTTTTACTCATCTCTACCCTGTCCTTGGGGTAGCTCTTTCCCATTACTGTTTCTTTGAGATCTCTGCTGACAGCAAGAGAAAGATGACCACCTCCTTCTTCTGGTATTGAAATCTAGTTATGGCGTACAAATGGAAAAGATTAGGAAGGCTGGTGCAACTATTATTGCTGCAACAGGAATAAATTTGCCCAACATAGAACAGAGCTGGCTGTGAGTCTCACAAATCAGCCTTCCTGGTGGTAGCTGAGTACTAGTCCCAGCTGAAAAAAGGACTAAAGGGGCATATGAACAGGAAAAGAAACAAACCAAAAGTTTAACTAAACAACTTAGTACATCAGAAAAAAAAAAAAAGGAAGGAGAGAGAAAGATCTTGGTTTGAGTTCAGGGTAAAAGTTCATGTAATTCTTGCTGTAACTGAGCCATTTCACACAGAACATCTGCAACTGTTCTAATGATCCCCTTACACTTTGTCATTAAAATACCTCCAAGTGAATAAAAATGTGATATTTTTCTTCAGGTAAATTGCAGTGTTTTGTACAAAAGTCTCTTAAATCTTTTCCCACCCAATCATTCCCATTTTTGTATCCAAGACACCAAATGTCTTGGATGGATGTTCAACAGTTAGATTGACAAAGTAACCTGAGGACTATTAAGGCATTATAATACAAATCCCCACTGGTGGGGACGGTCATCAACCACAAGCTAAAAGTCTAAGCTTCTTACATAATGGCTTGGGTCCTTCCAGATAGTAATGAACAGGCAGCACATGAAGGAAAATATCTCATGCAGCCAGCAATAAATGCCAGCATGGTATTGTAAATCAGGAAGCTAAAGGAAGTACATCTATGTCTTCCAGAGCCTAGAAAAGCATGCTAGCCACAGAGTACTGTATTAAAAAATGAAACAGAATTTGGAAGCAATACTCACTGATTTACTACCACCACCACTGCCTATTTGATGGAGAACCTGATGGCATTTGGTTTGTTCACACTGCACCCAGCATTCTGATTTTCTTAGGCTACACAGGCAGATGAACATCTGATCTGTGGATGCTCGAAATGCCTGAATATGGGACAGGCACCCCCACTACAGAGGACACTTAAATTTAAGGCCTTGCTAAGTACGGTTCATAAAAGAAACATAAAGGTATAAGAAATGTAAATGTTGAATGCAGAGCTGTCTGCAGAAGCTGGAAACTGCTCAAGAGGAAGTTGAGAATCAGAAATTTTCATTTGGGCATCTACTCTTGAGGTTAGATGAGTTCAACTCCAGATCTTTGAGGGATTTAGATCTCAGAGCTCTTTCCATAGGCTTTCAGTCAAGTAGAATACTCTTTCATTTCCACCCTATCCATTTCTTTTTCATCTTCTTTGTTAGCCGTCTGCTTTCTCTGTTGTCCTTCTCAGGAGATGGAACCATGCACAGTCGTACCCTGAGGTACAAATGCTGTCAGATTCCACACAGAACTTATGCCTGCTGGCACTGGCTGCACCAGAGCTGTGCATGGAAATGGTGTGTTTCCAAAGCTGGAAACAGCTCTTGCAGACTATTACCCTGCAGTAACATTTCTGTGCAAGTGTCATCAGAACAGAATTTATTTAATTGGTTTTATTGCCCGGAATCATCTGGAAAGTTCCATGTCTAATCCCATTTAATCTGCTAATTAGTAAATTGGGCAGATAGTTTGCCATAAGGGAAACAATTTGATTCTGGATAGCCCAACACTGGAAACAATCCAGTCCTCTTGAACTGAAGGCCTTCAGCTCCTACCAAAGCAGATTGTGAAGGATCAAGTCAAGTCTTCTCTTTCTTGAAGATGTTCTTTGTTTTGCTACTTTTCTTCTAGTTGTGCATAGGTTCAGTCAGAAGCTTCAGAGGACATTTTTATAATGTTATATTGAAGATAGCGCAGGGACTCAAATGGAAAAAAAAAATTGATAGAATATCAAAGGAAGTAAAGAGTAGCCAGTTAAGGAAATGAGACAAAAAAGAAACCCAGACAATGGAAGCAAATGCAGACTCAACATATTGGTGTTGCCAATAGTACAAGATGATAGACAGGATGGACTAAATCTATGGGTAGCTCTAAAGGCCAGGGGCTGTTTCTTCTCTTTTTAAATCACAGTCAACACTAATAAAGCCAGAGAGCTACACAGGCCTAAAACAAATGTGACGAAAAAAGAATCAGCCCTCAGGAATGTTATTTACATTTTAATTTGATGATGGAAGGTAATCCAGTGAAAGTTACACAGGACAAAGTGATAAAATTCCTGAAGAAAAGAGCAGTCTAATGACACCATTCTGATGTCCTGCAATTTAGATAACAGACATGTAAATTGAGAGATGAAAAAATAAACTGTAATAAGTCAAGAACACAAGTGATTAAAGGTTCAATCAAAATTTCAGCTGAGGAGCCTGGTACCTAGTCACAAGTTAGAAGCTTATAATGAGTACAATGTGGCAATTGTCACTTCCTGCACTAAATGATACTTTCAGTTCAATGATACTTTTCTTTGCACAGCTTTGCAGCTGACCAGATGAGCAGTTGTCTTCTGCTGGTGACCATGGCTACAGTTCCAATACAGCTCCTGCCTCTAGTAGGAGATTTGCTCATTTGCCCCTTTGCCTCCTCCTTCTCCACTTCCCCCTCATGCTCCAAGGATCTTCTCACACCTCCAGCCAATCTGTACAGCATCCATAGGAACTCCTACAGCAGAGGTAACTTGCATGCTCACCCTGTGATCTGCTGTGCCAGGACCAATGGAGAAAGGAACAGCCACAGCTCTCATGTGCATCTGTACTATAAAACAGACCTCAGGTCCTGTCAGAAGACATGCTCAATTCAGCTCCAAACTTACGCTGTGGCTCATTCTACCTAGTCAGAGAAAGCTTACCTGAAAGTATTCAATCTTCCCTCTTATACTGAGAGTTTCCTGTAGTCCCATCTCCAAGATCATCTCCAATGATCTTCCAACTGAGTGTATATAAATAGCTTTCTCTGAGCCTGGAATAATTTTTGATCTTTATGTACCCCCACGTGACACAGCCTTAACTCCTTTACACTGGTAGCTCCCTTTTTACACTCTTCTGTATTCTACTTCAACCTATTATTCTTGACAGGCTGCACAGCATACATGACACCCTGCAGCATGACATTGCAGAAGTTCCAGGAGAAGACCTCATGATATCACAACCAGATTTTTACCATGAGTACTCCGCTGAGTGAATTAGACCTTTCCTCTTGTCTTGCCATCATTGGTACCAGTTTTTTAGACCAATTAACTCATTTCTGTAATTGCCTCTCACTATGAATTATTTTTACTTTTCAAGGCCAGTGACCAAAGGGGCTCCAGAGCTCTGCTAAGATCGACCTGTGAGATCTTCACAGCCACCACTATCTGCCACCAGCAGCAGGATGCTGATGTGATGTATTTTGGAGGAAACTTTGTGGACGCTAGCAGTCATCCTTCAGTGAAGAAAGATGCGAAGTTCTTACTGAAGTTCAGAACACCAAACTGTGGGAGCCACCACATAAACACAGCCCACTTGCAGGAATGATGACACAATAATCTAATGAATCATAGGATGTTTCAGTGGGTGTTTTTTAATGAAGTTCATGAAATACAGAAACAGATGGAAACCATTGTGAGAGAGCACCAAAAAAAGGTCAAGCAAACAGCAAGAGAATTACTTTTAAAATTGGCCCTGGGAAAAAAGAGAAGTAGTGTGAGCACTTCTTGGGCAGGATACTCTCAGGAAAGGGTGTTTGAAATTGCACTGCAAGAATTTGCCTTCTATTGTTTAACTTAAACTATGTTCCAGCATCAAGGTGGTCATGTACTTATGCCCCTGAAGAACTACAACAGCAACAAAACATGCTGAAGCCTAACTCTTCTCAGCCCTGAGAGTATTCACTTTTCTGTGGATAAATGTACCACAGAAATCACCTCCACTTTTGCAAGCAGGAATTAAGTATCCATTTTGTCAGAATCCCTTCAAAATATCCTCATGTTTAAAGAGGGGCAATTTGAGTGGTTTTCTGACTTGTTTTCTTTCAGTGAAAATCTTTCAGCAGGAAAGAAGATCTACCACAAATCTGACTTTTCCCAAGATATTTTGGATTTTGTCACTCTTCTAAAACAAAAAATATTATCTGTGCTTTTCAGCTACCAGACATTAAGTATTGAAAGACAAAACTCTTTTCCTTAAGAAATTGAAAATGGTGAGTCAAACCACATATACTTCTGACTGTAACCATTCCATTTGAAAGACAAAAGAAAAAACGGAGGTTGGCTCACCTATTGATATAATCTAAAATGCTGCCAGGAATAGGCTGGCTGTTTCCCACTAGCATGATTTTCCATTCCCTTTACCTATCTCTGTACTTAATAAAAAATTTATTTGAATGATAAACTCCATAAACAAGCCAAGTTCTTTTCTCTCCTAAGACACAGTAAATCAGGAATTAGTTCATTCAATTTATCACATATTCCAGATTTGAACCAGTCGAAATCTGAACAGAATTTGGCTGCACGTCTCAGGTGTGGTGATTATGATTTGTAACATGTTAATAAAGAAAAACGCCCAGTGAAGAATTTCTAGATATGAATTCTGCTGCCCTGACAGAAAGGGACAAAATGACCTATTTTTTCTCATATTTGGCAGTGATACAATTTGTGGGGATGGCAAAATGTGTTCCTGACTGGAGCAGGGGAGGCTGGGAAAGATTAGCATAATGCCTGTTGGAACAAGGCAGAGGATACCAGTGACATGGAGGAGCTGGGAGATATCTGCAAGGAACTAGAGGCTGAGGCTCTCCCTCTGCACCCTTTGCTTCTCCAGCCCCCACAGCTTCCACTCCATTTCTTTTGAGGTCGCTATAAATGACAGCCTGATGCTCTGGCATATCAGCTACTCCTCACAGACCATCTACAATCTTGCTGAAGTGCACTCTGGTCCATCATCTAGATGAAGTTGTTAAACATTCTTGGACCCAGTATTGGCCTCTTAGATCAACTGCTATTTCATGGCCGTTGGTGGGGCACACTACTTTTAACCTGTTTTTTGGAGAGCCTCCCAGTCACAGCAACATGAAAGAAAATAAAGTAATATGAAGAGAGTATGTATATGCACCTCCTTTCCCACCTACACCCTGTTCTCAGCACCAGGGGAAGGGGAGGGAAGGGAAGGGAAGGGAAGGGAAGGGAAGGGAAGGGAAGGGAAGGGAAGGGAAGGGAAGGGAAGGGAAGAGAAAACCATGCCAACAGAAAAGCCAAATCTGCTAGAGTTGGTTGATGCCTTGTGAAGGCTGACCTAGAACAGAGACTAGACGGAGTTAAAGAATAAAGTGTAGGTATTTTTAGAATGCCTCAATGGGTACACCTTGGGCAGTACACGAGCCCAGCCAGGGCTACACCCAAAATGAACCCAAAATAGTCACAAAATAGATGACCGGTCCCAGTCTCACACTTTTATAAGTTCTGGTCCATTAGCATGTTGGAGTTAATTGTCCAATTATAGCTTTACCTTATGAAATCACATCCTTCTTGATTTTCGCTCTTCCATCCATGTTGTTTATGCTCTTGGGCCTGAAATTTGGATAATTTGTCCTTGGTCCTCAGCTAAAGAAAGAATTGTTTTGTCTACCTACTCTGTGAAGAGAGCGTACTATCCCCTAATATGGAGCTGAGAAGTACACACTAAAGCAGTACAGAATGTGAGAAATATAAAAGCTGAAACCTGAGGTATCATGGTCTCAGCTCTAAATGAAGCATGAACTGCTATTAGGCAATTATTCCTATTGGTTTTGCTAATGTTTTACCCTGATGTCACATTATTCAGTGACGTGAGTAAGGAGTATCTAGCACATTAAACCACGATTGCACTCTGCAACATGCAACTTCATTACATAATCTCTGAGAAATCACTATGTTCTCTCCAGCTGTTCTCACACTACTCAAAAATATAACCCCTTGACTGCTGCTGGATGTACTCATATTCCCATGTCAAGCCAAGATGACACATACTAAACACCACAGTGACGCATGGAAAGGTCTGGTACAGTGCTTCCCGTCTTTATGGCTATAACAGAGGATTACCAAATGGATTGTGTCTATTCCACTCCAAAACACTGACCTCCAGTGGCCAAAACAGATGTGAAACACAGCCTCTGCTTTAGGACAGATGTGTAATCAATACAGGGGTTTCTTTTTCTAGTACTCCAAGTTGTGCGATGCAAGTTTTTTTGTAAAGGGGTTGAGGATGGCAAATTTATTCACGGAAATCTTACCTTACACCCCAGGGCTGCCTCAAAGCACAGTCCTGGCTGGAGCACATCCTACAAAATGGCCTGGAGGATTCTTTTGTTTACACAGTGAATTCTCATAACCAACAGCTGCACAAAACTGTTCACAGATCTTGCAGAACAGGATGAAGCTGAAAGGGGTAGATTTTCAAAGGCACTAATGGTCTAAATTCACAGTAGCACTTCTTTTTCTGTCCTGAAGGCATTGTACATGAGTTTGAATTGCTTTGCCTCTAGAGCCTTTGATGTTTACCAGGAAAGTACCACTGGGACAGTCCTAATTTTCTGTGATTTGTCCTACTGGCCCAGTAAAAAGCTAGACACCCCTTAGAGCAGCAAGATTCCAGAAGCAACTGTGATGTTTTTCTCTGGGTACATGACAATATTTTACAAATAATTCTTAAGGGGTAGTAATTGAACAAAACCCCGGAAGCATGCCTGTGTCTTTAAACAAATCCAGCTTTTCACTGTGCTCTTCCATGATAGTTCCACATCAATATTATGATGTGCCAGCTCAGCTCAGCCAGCACAGGGAAAATCTAGTGGGTTTCTCCCATCACTTCATGAGCCAACAAAAGAACTCACACTCAGCCTTTCAAAAAGACATGTAATGAATAAAGTCCCCTTTGCAGTCCTGCATTCCTAGTGCTTCCAGGGCTCAAGTTGGGACAACTTGCAGTGACTTGGTTTGTGTTTCCTACAGACATGTGGCAAACCCAGGGCTAGAGTTCTAGTCTCGAAAGTAATCATGCCATTTAAATGTCTAACCCCAAACTCCTTTAGGCATCTGTATTTAACTGAAAAACAATGAACTTTAAGCTCTTCTGTGATTCTGAACTTTCAGAAATGCAGTCTAGACACATTAAAAATTATAGAAATGTTAGCATTTTCTGGATTTTAATCAGAAGAGCCAACTAGAGGAGAAATGGCAAAAAAAAAAACCCTGGAGGCTGTGTTACTGTTTAACTCTTTTTAGATAATTTAAATTTAAACATCATAAGCTAGATGGGAAGTTATGTTTCTCAAAAAAATAAAGATGGTTTTACTTCACCCTAAACTTAAAGATTCTGGTCTTCATGCTGAAGAATAGTTCCAAGACACAAAAGTCTCCATTTATTCTGAGGTCCATGTGCACAGAGCAGTTGCACCCAGTGCACAGACACCTGAGCTAACCAGCCCTCTGTAAAGAGAGGCATTGTGTCAGGAGTGGGACACTAGTATTGGTACCAGCATCCCCAAAGGCACCAACCTTGTTTCCAGTTCATGGAAGGCTCAGCAACCATGCTGTCCTGAGATGTACCCCATGACAAAGTCTAGGTGGGCTGGAAGGCCCATTGCCCTGCAGGGCTATGTTTGGGCATACCAGGAGAAGCCAGAATACACAGCTAGATGGGTTAAAGTGCGATTGAAACACTCTCATCCACACATGCAAACCCCAGGCATGAGAGACTAAAGGTATCCTCAGTATCCTGCATGTACATGTGTGCAATTACAGGCAAGAATCACACCTTGGACATTGTTACTTCACCTAAAGCCTTTGCATGATGGTGGCAGGGATGTTGCTGCATTTGTAGTTGCAAAGGGCAGGTATTAGTTGCTGCATTTGTAGTTGCAAAGGCTGCAGTAGCGCAGGAGGCTGCCTTGAAAGTCCTATTCTGGAATGAGGGATAACTGGTTACTTCAGAATAGAAATGTCAGCTTTTGAAAGGGAACATGTGCAGAGGCACATGTATCTTAATCATCCTGCTCACTCTCCTTCTGTATGGATACATAGATGAGGTAGTCACTAAATTTAGTAGTTGCTATAGTAGAAAGGGTATTATTGTCTTAAAAGCAGGAAGTAATACATTCTCTCTTTTTTTTAGTATTTACTTTATGCATTCTAATGTACATTCAAAAACCAGGTTTCAGACATGAGCATTGTCAATGATTACAGGGTTTTTTTCCCTTTTTCCTAGAATTGTCTTTAATTTAATGCCTTCCAGACCAGTTATGCTTTTCATAAACAGTGTAGTGAAACTATAATAGCATTGCTGCAGGTTTGTTGAGAGTAAAGCTATATTAACTCTGATTGGCTGTTGGTTTGACAAAATTTGCCAGCAGTATGATGCAAGGTTACTCTTTTACTTTCTTTTTTTTTTTCCTTTTTCCCCCCAGCACCTTCCAGATTTCTTTCTCTTTTCCAGACTATTATATCAATTGCCAGTGTTTTTTTCCAGTGCACTTAGCATAATGTATCCCTTAAGCAGAGAAACAGCTGTATTTTGACATTTGGCGAAGATGAAGCACAGAGAATAATGACTCAAAATCAATGTAAGACAATCAGACTTGTCTTCTGAAAGGTGCACAAAGAATGTATACTTATGACTGCAGGCCAAGCTTTTCCGATCTGGAGACCTAAAATTAAGCACTGAATGAAGAATGGGCCTGGTCTGCATCACCATATAGAACATTCTAAAAGTAAGACCACATTCATTAAGAAGAAATAGAAAAGAGGCATTCAGCTTTACTGTGGGTTTTGTGTTTTTTAATAGTTCAGTCTAAAGTAAATGGTCTCCTTAGAGGAGGGAATGGATTGCTAGCTGAAGGGTTATTCTTCAAATGTCATATATAATCTCACAAGAAAACAAACCCCTTGGCATTCTTATGGTTTTTTAACACGTTCCAAGTGCCACCACAGCCAACAGTAAGGAAAGGTAGAAAGAATCTCCAATAGGTTCTGGAAACAAAACCAGAAGGACAAGACCAAAGCACAGACCTCCAATATAATTAGAGGCTAGGAAGTCTTTTGTTGGTAGATGAGCTCTTGAGTTAATGAGTTCATAAATAGAGCTGGTCAGGGACATGAATTTCCATTCTGTGATGATTTCCAAATTACCAGAATACTTCTCATCCTGCTTTGGGAGGAAAAGCCAAACACTGGAAATTTTTCACGGAACTGAAGTCCAGCAATATTTAGTTTCAGAAACTCTTAAACACAAGGTGTTTCCAAAATGAAATTTGTTTCCTAAGATTGCTGGCAGTCACCAACTGGATTGAACACAATTATCATTACTAGTAACAGTAACAGCTGTGCCTTACTGAACGCTAGCCTGCAATGTGTTGGTGTAGGGCTTCTGCATAACCACCATGATATTCTGTGCTAACTGCAATCTGCACTGGCCAGAGCTCCTCCAACGCCAGCTCCAGAGCAGCTCAAACTGAGCTGTGGAATTTAAAGGTCTGTGACTTTCAACCTGAGGTCATTAGTGCAGTAGCAACAATTCAGAGACCTGACACTTGGAAACTCACCATGGACTTCCCATCCTGGAGTGTGGAAATCCCTGCATCCAGGACGGACAGTTTCTCCAGCTAATTGGAAACCTTGGAGCTCTGCAGTCCTCAGCTCATTCTTTAGATGCCTCCCAAGGAGGCAGTAAAGGGACTGACCAGGAAAGTTGACAAGTTTCTAACTGAAGCCTGCCCAGCCTTTAAAGTTCAGCTCCTACCTGGCATGCAAAAAAAGGTCTGTCCAGCTGCTTGCCCACACTCTTTGCCACCTTCCCTGCATAGGAAGCGCTGAACTAAGGCTGTGTACAGCTCATTTGCTCTGGCAGCCTGCTCTGGCTGCGTTGGACGGGATACTTCCTTGGAGCACCCGCCTGTGCAACCCTGCTCTACAGAAATAAAACCTTGCGTGACCCAAACGCTTTGAAATCTACAACATGAAACCAGACACGTCATACATCTTACTTTACAAAATAAGCAGCAGCAAATTCTGCTCTTACCAAAAAGCCTATTCTGTTTCCTTTATTTTAAACTTACCCTACCAAAGGGTCAGCTGAAGTCTCCACCATTAGATTCCTCATTCTCTGCCAAGGTGATAGTCTCACTGCTGCCTGTTAAATCTCATAAAGAAATAAAAAGCAAAACCACCCAGTTGCTTATGTACCCTTTAGCACCCATTTGATACCTCTGGCTCAATCTATTCCTCCAGCCTGCTTGCTTTTTCTTACTGTGAAAAGAACAGGCTCACTGCTGAATCTAAAATCTGAGCAACTGATCATTTCAAACAAGCTCAGTTTCTGTGAAAGACAGAGGAAATAATGTGTCAGCTCCATCACAATCTGTGAGGATAAGAGGGATAAGACTGTGAGTCAGTCTTAGGCTGAGTCACACAGTAAATTAGAAGGGCTTTCCATATTAGAAGCCTTGAGTTACCTCAAAACACCTTTGTCTGTTGCTTTGTGATGGATTGACCCTGTCTGGCTGCCAGGTGCCACCGAAGCTGTTCTATCACTCCCCTCAGTGGAGGGGACAGGGCAGAGAAAATAACACAAAAACATCACAGGTCAAGATAAGGACTGGGAGAGATCACTTACCAATTACAGCCTTGGGCAGAGCAGACACCACTTGGGGAAATTCTTTAATCAGTTAGCAAACAATCTGGAGTAGGATAATGAAAAAAAAAATTAAAACCACCTCTCTTCCTGCTTTCTTGACCTGATTTTTGTCATGGTCTTACCCCAGTTTCTAAATGACCACCACAGCCCCTCTGTCACTCCCTTTTGGGGAATGGGTGAGGGAATGGGAAGAATGAAAGTGAGAAGACTTGAGGGTTGAAATAAAGACAGTTTAATGGGAAATCAAAAACTATGCACACAGGCATAGTGTGTTTAATAGAATTAATTCACCATTTCCATTGACAGGCAGGTGTTCAGACTTCTCCAGGAAAGCAGGGCTCCATCACACATAATGATTATTTGGAAAGACAAATGACACCACCCCAATGTGCTCCACCATGTCCCTCCATGAGGGACAGCTGCCTCCCCATGGTCCTCACCACAGGCTGCAGAGGAATCCCAGCTTTGGTGCCTGGAGCTTGTCCTCCTTCACCTTCCTCACTGATTGTGGAGTCTGCAGACTTGTTTCTGACAGCCACCCCTACAGCCTCCCCCCCTACCTAAATCTTGCCATGTAAAATCAATCCATGCCTCTCTATTTTTCCTATAGAGGCACATCGCCTCTCTACCAAAGTGCTTCTTTCCTGGCTTCCTCAAAATGCCTGCATCCTCTTTCATGCAGAAATTCCATTCCCTTGGTGTTTCTTGTATAGCTCTCAGTAGATTGTGCTTGACTTTTGGCAAAGTTGTTTCTTACTGTCTCTTCTATCCAAACCACAAACAGTTTAAATACTCCTCCAACATCACAAAGTTGCAGAAGGAAGGCAGAAAGCTCCCTCTCCAGCTATCTTTAAGAATTAATTAAGTGTACAACTCTGACTATGGACCACCCTGACAAGGCTTTGTTGCCAGAAGAACCACACAGTAAGTTAGGCATGACTTAGGAGCTTAGGACAAAAGACTGGGAGGAGCATCAAATCCAGTTTCCTTTTACTTAAGAAAACAATTTACTATAATTCCAGTCCTGCAATTATCATATAATTCAATTTCTTCTCAGACTTTATTTTGGTAGGCTAAACAAACAAAACTATCTTGGAGTTTGTCTATATTTCAGTCACAGTGCCAGCCTGGGCAGCCACGAGGCAGGTCTGACCCAGGAACCCTGTCAAAACCTTCACATGCCCTGTGCTGGAGTTCATATGGCCTGCTGAGAGGCTGGGCAGGTTGTCTTGGGCAAAACTCTGGGCTAATGCTGCTCTATGGCTCTGATGAATGATCTTTGGGAGATTTTTAGTGAGACTACCTGTCGCGGTGAGGGAAGTCTTGGGACTCTTAATGTCAGAATCAGCAAGCTCCAACTTTATTGATAAGCACCAGACTTTTATACACTACAAGTAATAAGCTCATGCATATTCTGTAAGCTATACACAACATATAATAAGCTCATGCATATTCTGTAAGCTAAACAATCTATTGGTTATACTACAATATCAGCTCTTCCTCATTCTTGAGAAATTAGGTTTCTACTTCTCACGTCTCATCCTCATTACTGTTATCATACTACTGCTATGCTCAAAGACACAATGTCTTTGCAGGTGCAAGGAACTCAGATAAGCTGGGTTTGGTACTTTCTCAGTTTGGGTCCGCTAATGAGAGGAGGTCAAAGTGACCTCTACCCTGTAACCATTCCTCTACAACTACCCCATGAGATGATGCCCTGCCAGGAGCTTCAGATCTGCTAAACATACCCAGAGCTGGGCAGGAGAGGGGCAGGCACATCCTAGTGAGATGGGAGATGGCTTCTGCCTCCACTGAAAAACCATGCAATGCCTGTCCTGCATGTGCCAGACTCTTCTTGGGAAAGGCAGTCCCACAGTCCTGGGTGCAGGCCAGACTGGTTCTCCTGAAAGACAGTGTGTGACCCTCAAGCATGGAGAACCACAATTCTGGGTCATCAACGGGTGCTCTTAAAGCAATGTTACCTTTCTCAGTTAATGATTTCTACTGAAAATATTCAGCCAGATTGGCTCAACACAGACCCTTTATGACTACCTCCAGTAACTTCCTCTTAGCCTCAGCCTTCCCTGTTAAGCAAAACACATGAAGTTTCCCTTTTAGCCAGCTCCTTACTCACCTTGCAATTTTTCTTCTAATTCCCATTTATTTCAGTTTAACCAGTAATTTCCTATGTGGCAGCGTATCAAACACTTTGCTGAAATCCAGATAGATCTACTGTATTTCTCTAGTCTAAAAATCCATTTTTATTAAAGAAAAATATTGGGCTGAACTTCAAGATCAGTCTCTGGTAACCTAATATTGCATTTTATCCTATTTTCCTTTTACCTCCATGTGCTTAATTATTTTTTCTTTTAAATTACTCCTCAGTCTTTCAATATATTTCAGGGTATGCTAATATGTTTGACATTACTCAGAACTTTTTCTCCCTCTTTTTTCTTCTCCATTTGCACAATACTACCAATTAGCTCACGTTATTAAATATCACTGTTGGTTGGTTTTGAAATGTCAGTGCCTCCACAGTTTAGGCTAAAATTTCAGCTCAATCAGTTTTGCTTCCGACTCAAGTGCCTTAATTTTTGCTTGAACCCTTACAGATATTAGCTGGGCTGCATTTTGACCCTTGTGCTGCATCACTGTGTTTATTAAAAGCTGAGACTCCTGTTTTACAATTTTTCTGGGGTGTGGTCCAGTCCCAGCTAGCCCCAGGTCTTTGCAACCACAAAGTCATCTTATAATGTCTCTAGTTCAGAGTGATTTTGTTCTCTGAGGTGACACAGCTTGCTTCATGAACTTGCTGTTAGTGCCTGTGTTACTGGGATTGTTTCAGAGCACTGTACACCTCTGATGTGTAACATACACTGGGGTGGTTGAGAGCATTCTGCTTCTCACTGTCTTAAAATCACAAATAATTTAGAGTTGTCTGCACTCATAGAAGTACATAGTACGTAGGAAAAGTTGACATCCCCTGAAGTTGTTTGTAGATCTTGGAATATTCTGCAACACCAATGGCATTCATCTTGATGTTTTAGCTATCAAACTGATAACAGAGCTCTTAAGAAAGCACAGAACCACAACTTTATGGCAGCTATATGACTAAGTCACATGTGAACTTGTTGTTCTTGAGAAAGCCAAAGAGCTCTTAAATTCTGGATCTCTTTCAGATTAAGGAACAAAAATCAAAACAAATGTTCTTATTCTTTGTTCCTTATTGACTAGATAATAGGAGGTTACTTTGAATTACTTTGTGCAGTTATTATTATTGGAAGGCTGTTTTCTACAGCACAGACTTCAGAGTCTGCAAAACAGCCTAGCAGTCCTCAATCTTTTATACTGAAAATAGGTTTCCTTGAAAAAGAAACCAAACTGAATGCCAAGATCAAGGAAGCCTTCAGTAACCTTTTGGCCCATATCTTTCTAAGGCACCTGCAGTGATACAGGAAGAAAAAACATAAAAATCAACTCCTTCACAGATTCTCAATACAGGCTGTTAGTGAGCCTTTGTCAAAAAGTGCAGACAAACACACACAAACCCGTGCACAGACACACACAGCAAGAGGGGCCAAAGGAGCAGGTTACCCTGACAATAAAGTGATGTTAGCCAAATGTGACCTCATTTCTCCACAGAACTATCCAGGCAGAATTGCTTCCAAGGGATTTGCTTACACAGAGAAAAATCCTCTTTTTGGTACCTTCATGCTGTTTTTTTCCAGGGGGAGCAGAGGTGTTTGTTTATTTCAGTTTTTTTTTTAAATTAGCACCCCAAGTGTTAACCCTTTCTTCAGTAAGTTGTGATGTAGCTGTCTACCCACTTTTTTGGAGTACATTAGTTTGACCATAGAAGTCCATATTTAGTCAGCAAAAATACCCTAAGGCTGTACTCACATTTTAAGTTCTGTTGTTCTACGAACCATGCAAGCATATGTGAAGGCATGGATTTCCCCTAAATCACTTGCAATAAGTAAAGAATCCAGTCAAGATAAATCCAGATTAGAGCATGCAAAAAAATAGTAGAGAACAGGATGTAATCTTAGACACATCTATGTACATTAGAATGATTTATTGGCCTGTTTTCCATTCTAAAATGTAGAAATAAATTACATATGCAGGACATAGCTAGGAATATGTATGGCAAGCTGACAGTCTCCTCAAGCTGTCATTTTATTAGCTTGGAAAATTATGGAAGGTAAAATTCTGGGAAAAATTCTTAACATGCGAGAGGTTGTTTGGATTATTCTAGAAGTGGCAATTACCCAGTAATATCTATTTTTTAGATAAAATAACTGCTGCACTACACCAATGCAATTGGTGCCCTTTGGGTATAATATTAAAAACATGAATTTTTTTTCCATAAAATTATTTTTTAAATGAGGGGAATCTAGCAAGGATCTGGGATACTGTTGTCCACTCCTCAGAGTGACCTTTCCTTGCCACTTGACATACTTAAAGATTTTTTTGGTAAGCTTCCTCTCCCAACTTAAATTCACTTTGAAATATTAAATAATTCCATGAAAAATATAGCTATTACCATATCCTGTGTGAATTTTGTCCAGTACAGAGCAGAAACATTAATGTCCTGATTCTGTGCTATCCAGAAATGATAGCAAATGCTAAAAATGCAAGCTGTAATCATAAGCTAAAGAAAAGATTCAGACATTACAGGGATGATGTGCATGCATTACTTTTTTCTGTAGGACCTTAGAAACTCAGAGAATGACCATACGAAATAGGTACAATTATAACATGTTGCTTTTTGGGGTAAAATTTAAGGGTCTGTACTAATGACTGGCAAGGTATTAGGGCACTGTTTCAATGAAAATGTATCTAAGTCCTTCTGGTACAGATATGTATATATGTATGCATGTGTGTGTATATATGTGTGTGTCCATAGACAAAGTGGTGTAATTCTCTTCAGGGAAAACTCAAATATATAGTCTTTAAAACTCTGAAAAAAACCTAATCTCTGGAGTTTTTTTAATGTATGTACATGCATGATTTGACATCACCCTTGACCACTGATAAGGGACATTCTATAGTCTTCTGAAGGTTGTTTTACTTCTTGAGAGCCCATTTAACAGCACGGCTTGTTGAGCAGTATCCAAACCCATACAATTACCAGACGTGGTTTGCCTCAGGAGGGAGCACAAACAGGGTGCCACAAACCATCTCAGCATCATGCTGGGTTAGACTGGTTACTTAGGGACACCTTCACCTGGGGGCTCTGTGGAAGAAGCACATTTGTGGTTGGACACTGAGGATGAACATGCTGATCTCTATAAAGCGAGAGGATTTCCAAATGCAGCAGAATAGAAAAAAAAGCAACAGTAAAAGAAGAAAAAAGACCCCAAAATTTGAAGAAAGACATTTAGGGATGTACTATAAGATTGAGGGGTGGGATAAATGAGATCTGAAATTCAGGCACAGGTGCTAAACCATGGCAACATGGAGGAGAATGTCACAGAGAGACCAAAACGGGTTTAAAAGAGGAACAGTTCAATTACTTTGCCTAAATAGTTACTTGCAACCATTTGTGAATCCCTAAACTGTCTGGGACATCTTCACAAAATGGGCAAATTATAACACATAGAAGAAACAGGAGATCTAAACCAACATCTGAGTGCCAGCAGACATATCTAATAGCACTAGGTGATTCTGATTGGGCAACAAACTCAGCCCAAATTTTTTCCTAGACTGAGAATGGAATATGGTTTTGAAGAGCTACAAGGTTCTTGAAAACTTAACTTTGCCTTACTGAGCCTTCTTACAGAGCAAAGTTAGAGTTGATAAAACTAAGGATATATAAAGCTGCTCTTAAATACTTGCTCCCTAATCCTGGGGATGAACAGTTTCTCTTCCCAAGGCTATCCACAAATGAGCAAAAATGCTCAGTGATGGAACTGCTCTGTGATGTAGTCACTCAACATTACTCTTTATATTTTCCATGCTTTTCTCCCATTCCCTTAGCCCTAGTTACTCACCAGTAGTGATACAATCTAGCCTGACCTTGCTTTACATTTCAGCATTGTGTCCCTTCCTTTCCTTTCAGAATAAATAATTGCTTCTACGTATTATAACTCATCTTGTTAACTAAACTTTTTTTTTTCATTCTTTGGTAAGTTTTCTTGGCAGTTGCTGTCTATTTCACATTTTTTCACACATTCTATCATCTATTGTGAAGGTGGAGTTTCAAAAGCTTAAACCTGTTTTAGACACTGCTTGTTGTGAGGCTTTCCTTCTCCAGATTAAGAATTTTTCTGTTTGCTGTCTGGCTTTTAGGATCATGGAGAAAGTTCAAGATGCCAAATCTTCCTCAAACAGTCCTTCATCATCCAGAACTTGCTTGGGTCTCCAGCCTTCATCTTCTTTCCCAAGTCCAGCCAAACTGTTCAGTTCAACATCTGAGACACGCAGGTGCACATCACCTCTGCAGCACATGACCTCTGTTACATGTCAGGAGCTGATTGTGATCCCAGTCATGTGAGAGGAGGTTTAGGACTGATGCAAACTCTGTCTCTACTACTTCAAAATCCAAACAAAAATTAGCAACAGAAAAACTGTAGCCATGGAGATATTTCCTTCCTTTTTCCGTGCTGTCTAACACCAGGAAATCTGCAAATTAAAGCTCAGCAGCACTGAGAGGTTTTGTCTGTACTGATGAAACTAACAGGAGTACAATGGATCAAGGTGAAGGTCCATTGATATCAGTACCTGCTGATATTGGGCCAGATCTCCTGCTGTGTTAAGGGCAAAAGACCACACTTTAAATGTTAGACAGACAGATCCTTGATTCATTTTTTTCCTGTGATTTTCTCAGGCCCGATGTCTTCACCACCCATTTTCTGTTCCAGCAAATGACCTACCACACAGGATGAATTTTATGTAATATAAGCCATTGGTGTATCAAACATTCTCCCATAAACATTCAGTATTCCAATCTAGAATTTCTTCAGGGAAATGTTTGCTACAAAGCAGAAAGACATTGAAATTATTATGGGCTCCACATTTCACAATGGCTGAGCATTTACTTGCAGATATGTTAGTTTTACAGAATGAAACTGAGCCTCTTTTGTTTGCCTATCCTCATTTGTTTGAAATGAGATCTCCCTTTCACACTGTGTCTCAAAAAATTAAATGTTTCATGCATCTTGCTTCATTTTGGAATACTGGCATCCACCTCTGGTTTATGTTGAGAATTTCTGTCTATTTTTGGCATCCATAAAGCAGCATATTGCATCCAACAGCAGATGGCCTAGCTCCAAAACATTTCAAGAGCTGCTGCCTTATTTCCAGGTATTTCTGTTTAAGTCCCTTTAATTCCCCTCTAACACAGGAAGTATTTTAATATGGAGACAGGTATTTTTACTTTGTAAGAATTTTAATCACTGGAAGACAAGGGAGGAAGAAACTAGCAAGAAATGAGCTTCCTAATAATGAGTGTGAGATTCAGCTGAACTTCACATATGTTTCACCGTGATGGTTTCAAATGTTGCATTTTGTCCCTGCTTCCAAATCTACAATCTGCCATCTTCCTTTTGTGGCTGTTTCTAATGTTGTGACCTGACACAACTGGAATTTAAAAGAATTCAGTAATTAACTGACTTTTCATTAGGAATTATTAGAAAGCTGGCAGCTTTAGCCAAGACCAAGGGCAGCATTTAGGAGTTTCAGAAGGCTTTGAAGACCTGCTTTGTCCGGGAAAAACAGATATCTGGCCACAGATCAGAAATGGATAGACGAGAAGAAAAGCTCAAAGCTACTGCTACTTAAATATTTATTTATAGCATTCTCACAGCATTTGTCAAAGAGCAGAAGTGCTGAGCCCTCCATTTAGCAAATGCCATTAAACCATCTGCTACGAGCATTCCCTCAAGCAGGGCTATCACACGGACACCTTGGCTGAACTGCCTCGCCTTGAATGCTGTAACAGACACAGTAGGCTGCAGGGAAGTGCTCTGAGGGGATATCCTATCACACCCATTAGCAATTTTTCTTAAATTGAAAACCTCATTCAATCCTTGTTGGTCATGCTCAATCTAGGTTGACGGGGCTGGTTTGTTTGAAGTTATTTAATATGCTAAACAAGAAGGATCAGCTTTATGGATAAGATCGGGCAGTTGCATGGGCTTGGGAAGAATTCTCACCACCTCACTGACCTTTTGCTCAGAAGCTATGGTTACATTTCAAATATTTCGCTCCAAATTATTTCCAGTTTTCTGAATTTATTTATTGAAGCATTGCATTCCAGAAATTCTAGTTCGTTGGCATTTAAGCCATGGGATAACTGGCTTAAAGTTCCTTAATTTGCTTTAGAGAAAATGTTCCTATAGATTGTATACACCTTTGTCTACAGAATCTCACATTAAAATTGGGGTGAGTGGAAAGAAGCAAAAATATTTTTTCAGATTTAAAGAGTTGACAAAGCTCTTTCACTTCCCAGTTCTGTGGCAATGCCTCTTGTGCTCAGAGAAGGATTTATGTGATAGCATTTTCTGTAGTGACAAGTGACAATTACAGGCTCAGGGGAACCCTTGATATAATCTTTATTACTGCCGGTCTCTAGTTCTATACTTCTTAGCCCAGAAAGAGTGGGACAGTTACAGGTATGGAAAGACTTTTTGCTCAGCTTTGCTAAGGCTCCTTCTTACCTCCAGCTTTTGACTTGTTCCCTCCTGCACAATTGTGCGTGAGTAATACGTGCATTGTGAGGATGTGTTTCAAGGGAAATGTGCTACTTGGCAATCAAAAAGGAAGCACACACTGAGCTTAATGATTAGTTGGCACTTCACCACTCATAAATCTATTATGGGATTAAAAATCTATCACAACATAAATCCGTTATGGGAATAAAAATCGATCCCATTGCCAGCTGCAGGAAATGAAATGCACAGCTGCAGGGACTACTTGGTGAGCGTTCACACAGCCCCATCCGCCCCTGTTGTGATTGTAGGTATGTGATCAATTTCCTGAGGTGTTCTCTGGGAAAATGAGGTACAAATGTTTAATTTTGGATTATATTTTGAAACAGAGATTCAGGAAATCCCAAAAGTAAAACTTTAGGATAAGTTACAATAAACAGCTTTGTCAATATGCAGACTGAGGCATTAAAACTATCATTCTTTGCATCTTACACACACAGAAAAGGGGCTGATGCTTTGTTAGTCTGAGACACCAAACCACCACCACTGACTATCTCTTTTATCCCCAGTTAAATGTCTTCCTTAGCTTTTATTTCATTTGCAAGTTTTCTTTTTTGGATAACTTCTTTTTAAATCTGAAATCTAGGTCACTCTGGGAAGAGTCAGTATTATACTTTCTTTTTGGAGTTGTTGGTCGGAGGCGGGATGCTTTATGATATAATAGCTATCCTCCTGTTCACAAATAATTTCCTGAAGTAAATCTGACTAGCTTGTATGCATCTGTTTGAATAATTTTTTGTTCATATACATATAGATGTGCAAGTTTGCCATTGTTTGCATCTGTGCTTAAAGGTGCATGAAGTATATAAAGTTATCTGTTACAGATGGTCTGGATGAATCTCAGAATCATTGAGATTGGCAGGGTTATTGGCTTCCTTTGCTGCAGAGGCACTTGCAATATGAGGTGCAAATGTCCCTTGTGCCACTACTTTCCTTCCCTGCTAAAGAAAATAATAACTTCCAGCATCTTTTCTCCAGCCCTTGCTGACTGAGCACTGGAGACATTAGCTGTAGTGCCTGGAATATCATCCCAAGATGTTCTGTACACATCACTGTCGTGGGAATCCCCATTATCACCATCACTACTTTGGGAAAAAAATCCACCAAAACAAAAACCAACATCAGTTATTAATCGAGTGTCATTGACATATAATGACATCTTGATGGAAAACAGACTGCATACATATGCTTTACAAGAAGCTTTTCCCATTCTTCCACTGCATTTTAGACTATGTAACAGGTAAGCGTCAGGACTGCCAAGGTCAGAAAGAGAAGAAGCAACAGAAAGTCCAGTTTTGCATGCTTAAGTTTAAGAAATCAATGGATTCTCATGTTCTAGGTCTTGCTCAATATAATACTTGTATGCAAGGTTAAGAACATGAATGGGAAGCAAAACTATTCCAAAGTAGCAAAATTCAAGTATCTTCTTTAAATTTTGAGTAATAGGACAGAAACTATACAATGAAAAGTTTATCTTAAACAAATGCCACTATATAAACTGCATTTCACTATTTAAAAATGCAAACTGCTTTAGTTCTCTAAGGGATGAGAAGACATACAACTGAAATAGTGATGTGGAGCCTAAAGTAAAATATTTTTTAGATAAAAGTCTCAGCCAAAGTTGAATTTAGTAATTGCTAAAAAGTGTTTCAGCATGTATTTGTATTGTTAATTTGTACATTATACAAAAATTTATATTATTTGACTAAATTTTCATAAAAGTGCAAGGGTTCTAAACATTTGGAAGCACCAGCATGCTCATCTTACCCTAAAAGAAAGATCTGAAATAGGTCAGAGGAATCATATACCAAAATTGATGACTTCTCCCCATGGGGTGAAAAGAAAATAGGGAATATTACAGGCAAAAGGGAGGAGAACAAGCTTTAGCAGAACAAGCTTGAAAAGTTGCAAGACAAGGTAGCATATTTTGTGCCAGATGATGCCATTAATTCCTTGAAACACAACCACTTTCGTGCTACCTTGTCCAATAAACCCAGTCCAATTTCAATGATAATGATAACTTTTCACCCACATCTGCTTAAGTCAGATGACCTTATTTGTGAAAGAGTTTGAAACAGAAACATTTAACAGCCAAGAAAGAAGGCCTCAAATGAAAGCACTATTCAATTATTTTCTTTACATTTCCCACAGTGAACTTTATCATGTCTCATTTTTTGCTTTACAGATACAGAAAATCTAAAACACAGTTCAGGACAAAAAACATGACAATTTTTGTTAGCATGGTCAGCATAAAATCTAAGATATGAGAAAAGAATTTCACAAATATAACTTTATTGAATGTAATTCAAATGTCAGCTTGAAAAGTTACTGCAAGTCAGACTTTCCTGAATTAGCAATTTGTATTGTAGCAACTTTGCAACCCAACTGTGAAAGAGAAATCTGTTAAGGATGTCACAAGCAAAAAATCCTGCATGTAAAGAAAATGACTGGCCAGTTCATGGATGGATTTGCAATCTGATCATTCTCAAATACTGCACCAGTGTTCTGCGCTTTACAGGATAAAACTGCTATTCTGCCAGGAGCAAAACATTTATTTGTCAAGTCCAAGCTCAGACTCCTCAGAAACATCCAGCTTCAGCCTCAGTCCCAACTTGCATGCATCCCTCCTAGAGCAGGTTTATACCCTCTCTACCTCTATCAGCAGGGCTCAAGATTTCTGCCACTCTTCATTTTAAGGCATGCTATTTTTTTTCCTCTCTGGTAGGAACAGTTTTTCTTCTATAGTAGGAATTTTTTCAGGTGAGGGTTTAGAGGTTTGGCGAATTTTATTTTGTTTGGGTTCTTTTTAACACCTGGGTTATTCTGTGACTTCCCTGTTCAGCTGGCAAGAGAGGAAAACAGAAGTCCACTTCCAGCAATTGAAGCCTACAAGTAAAGTTCCTGTTGTGGCTCTGATAAAAGATTGTAAATTGTCTTCTCGGTGAGTTACAAGCCTCTCTGAGGGGATAAGCAGATTTATGTCTCAGCAATGCAGACTGGGCAAAATGACTGCAAAGACAAAGGGTTTTGTCCTTCTCACAGCCACTCTGATGGAGTAGAACCAGCATGGGAGGCATAACACAGAAGTTACCCTGTCTCTACTGAGAAATTCAGTGCAGTGGCTTAGCTCATGCCAATATATAGTAGGAAAAATTTTATATGGGTACTTTGTTAAAATTCAGTGTTATCAAAAATGTATTCGTTTCTCAATAATAATGTGACTTACAGCAAGACTTTCTCCTGTGTACTTAATATTATAATGATGCCTTGTGAAGGCTGACCTAGAACAGAGGCTAGACAGAGTTTAAGAACAAAGCAGGTATTAATTAGAAGGCCTCAATGGATACACCTCGGGCAGTACAAGAGCCCAGCCAGGGATGCACCCAAAATGGTCACAAAATGGAAGCCTGGTCACAGGGTCTCACACTTTTATAAGTTTTGGTCCATTTGCATATTGGAGTTAATTGTCCAGTTTTAGCTTTCAGTTATGAAAGTGAAAGCTATAACTGGACATTCTTCCTGTTTTTCTCTCTTCAGTCCACATTGTTTACGCTCTTAGGCCTGAAATTTGGGTGGTTGTCCTTGTCCCCAGCTAGAGAAGGACTTGTTTTGGGTGGTTGTCCTTGGTCCCCAGCTAGAGAAGGACTTGTTTTGTCTACCTACCCAGTGAAGAGAGCTTTAATATCCTTTAATATGAAGCTCAGAACTATACACTAAAGCAATACAGAATCTGCAAAATATAAAAGTTAATACCTTAAGCATCAATAGGACAAGACTGCATTTCAAATACAATAGAGTTACACTGTATTTGGCTTAGTAATCACAATAAATCATGTTGCAGACAGTTATCTCTCAAGAGACCATTGCTTATTTAACTGAAGTTTTGCAGGTGGGATCCAAACATATGGTTGGCACTCTGAAAGCTGTTGCTGAAGTCCAGAGGACTTGACAGGCTGAATGGGGTGCCCAGATGGGCACACTGACAGAAATATCTACAGGTTCAAGTGAAAAGAAAATAATAAAATGCAAGCTGAATTGCCAAAAGCATCATTCTCACTCTTTTCTTTCTTTTTTTTTTTCTCCTCCTTCTGCATGCAGGTTTCACTGTTCTTCCCCAGGAATTCTGGAATGTTAGCAAAGAATTTGCTGGTTCAGATTCTTGGATAGAAATTCATTTCAATGAAAACTATTTACCTTGGCAAGAAGTTTTCAATTTTCCAACTATCACTAGCACTTGTAGCCAACATCTAAACCAACAAATACTTCATGTTTTAATGGTGCCAAAAAAAAAAAATAAAAACAAAACCAAAAATGTACAAAATAATTTTGCTACAAATGTCAGTTCATGATCCCATTGATTTTCATCAACAGATACCAGCATGTCGCCCATAAGAAGAAGCAAAATTCTCTTTTCACCCATAAAATGAAAGCATATTTGGCTGTAATTATTGCAAATTATTTATCTTAATTTAACATCACACAGGAGAAACTGGACAGCTTCAAAAAGACAAAAAGCAAAGAGCAAGCAAGCTGCTGCAGTCTTCATAGAAGCCTGTCTTGTCTGTTAAGAAATGATTTGCAACATTGATTGAATGGATGAAAATTTTGTTTCATGAAGGGAAATCAAAGACATCTTAATTGCTAACTGAAGATTGATAAAGCTTAGATTAGTGCAGTAAAAAATATCTTTCTTTGTCTACTTGGACTTTTAACAAGGTGTTCTACTTACAGAAGACTGTTTTGCACTCACTCCATAGCCATTAACATTAAAAAAGAGCCTTTTAGTGTTCAACAGTTTTGTGAAATCAGTGAAGTCCAAAAAGAGTACAAAGAAAAGAAACCAAGAAATTAGAGCAAAGCAACTCCAGTAATTTATTTTAAATATTTCTTATATTAAATACAGAATTGTTTAGGTTGGAAAAGACCTCTGAGACCATCAGGCCCAACTGTTAATCTGGCACTGCTGCATCCCCACTAAAGCACGTCCCTAAGTGCCACATCTACAATTCTTTTAAATACCTTTCAGGACAGTGACCCAATCACCTCACTGGACAGCCTGTTCCAATACTTGACCCCGCTTTCCACAGAGAAGTATTTCCTAATATCAACCTAAAACTCCCCTGGCAGAACCTGAGACCATTTCCACTTGTCCTATCACTCGGTAAAAGAGACCAATTCCCACCTCACTACAGCCTCCATTCAGGCAGCTGGAGAGAGCAATGAGGTCCTCCCTGAGCCTCCTTCTCTCCAGGCTAAACAACTCAGGATCCCTCAGCAGCTCCTCCTTGAGTCATGCTCCAGACTCTTCACCAGCTTCATTGACCTTCTCTGCATATGCTCCAGCACTTCAAAGTCTTTCTTGTCTTGAGGGGCCTAAAATTAAACATAGATGAAAAGATGAACATATACCTACAGTACCATAATTTTGAGGTAATAGTTTATTACAACTTCAGTTACTAATAGTGCATTTTGAGATGAAAATGTTCCAATTTTTTTACCTAAAAACAGATGGTTGTTAAGCAAATTAAAAAAGAAAGACTTTTTTTAAAAAAATAATGCTTTTTAATGTAAGAAGTCATAAAATCATAGAGTCACAGATTCTTAGACTATTTTGTGTTGGAAGGAACATTAAAATGCCATTTAGCCCTGCAATGAGCAGGGATATCTTCAACTAGATCATGTTGCTCAAGAGCATCATCCAGCCTAACCTGAAGATTTCCAGGGTGGGGCATCCACCATCTCTCTGGGCAACCTCTCTGGGCTCCAGTGTTACGCCAGACTCTTTGTAAAAGCTACTTCTGTGTATCTAATCTAAATCCACCCTCCTTCAGGTATAATAATTTAAATCAGAGGATGCAAAGACTTTTTTGTTGTAGTTACTCTGTTTAATGAGACTCATTCTGAACCAGCCCTTTCTTGTGGACATCTCTCATGGCTTTAATTCTTCGTTGTACTGGAGCGGTGAAGCACCAGAGGGAGCTCCAAGACAGGCTCTAAGCCAGTGCTCCCCAAAAAGAAGAGGCTCAGGTGGGACACGACTGTGAGCAGGAACTGCTGGTTGAGAGGGTTGTACATGCCTTCAGGGCTGTCTTTCATTATTATCACTGCTGTAATCTTCTGATGCTGGTAACACTGCCATTTGCAATAGCCACGAGATTGCCTAGTGATAATACAACTGTGTTGTGCTGCCTCTCCAGGACCTTGTCAGAAGAGAGCTAAAAGCTGCTGTAGAATCAGGATTGGGCTTCCTAGTTGGCTGTTCAGAAAATTGAATGACTAAAGATTATTTTGTGCATATGCACAAGAGCAAATAAAAGCTGAACAAATTTTTTAATTCATGGAGGGTTGCTGGGGGTTTTTAGTTTGTTTGCATGTTTGTCTTTTGGCTTCACAAGGCTTGACTGTAATATTAATGCCATCATACCCAAAAGAGTGTAAGAGATGTATTTCATTTTAGGAAATGAGCAGATATTTTGTAGGCCAAAACTGATGTGGAATTCCCAGAAGAGATACTGCAAAACTTTAGTGACAACTGGACTGTTTCAGTAACATATCACCAGAAAAAAAGTAAGCAGATCGACATGAAGGCTTGGTTTGATTGTTCTGAAGATTATGAGGTGTAATGCATGAGTGGAAAGTCCCATCTTTGGAATTCAGTCTCTTTAGAGGTGGCCCCAGGACCTTTCAGGATAAAGCACCAGGATCCTTTCTTTTTTTGTGAGGTTCTTTGTACAAAGACTGTGTCTCATTTGTACTGCAAATAAAAATGTAACAGCAGTTAGAGCCCATGGGGAGATGCTCTACAGCAAAGTGAAAGAAATTATTTATCTGCAAATGTAATATATACAGAAATGTATCCTTAGAGACTACTGCATCAAGTGATATGATTTTGCAGGAAAGTAGCAACTAGCAAACTTTTTAGGCAAAGAGAATCACAAGTTGTCTTGAAAACCTTGGGGTGAGATTGACATAGAAGGACCTACTTTACTCCAGGTTATTTCTATTGGTGGTCAGTGCTACACACTGCAATGTAAAGGCTCCCAAAAGGTATTCATGACATGGAACCTCCTTTAGAGAATTTTTTCCACAGGTTAACAATTGCTTCCCTACACCATGAGCATCTATAGCAGTCAGCCTTTAGAGTTTTAGCTCAGCACTAAACATGGAAGCTGGCATCGGCAAATCCTGAGCTCTTTTCAGATCTTTTATGCAAATAGAATTTTATCAATAACATCAGGGCGGAGTGGAGAGAGGCATTTATCATTATTTTCAATTTTCAACCAATCATCTTTCAATTCTGTTAAACCATATTAGGGAGAAATATCTTAACAAAAAAACTATAGAAGAAACTCAACCGTTCATTATTCTGCCTTCTAATGGTTCCCCCCCCCCCCTAAATTTAACCATTCCAAATTTACTCTTGCAGCCTTTAGAGACAAATATCTGAACAAGATTTTAATATTCATGCCTCTTTTATCTTTTATCTTTGTCCAGGTTTTTAGACGCATCTTCAGAAAAGAAACTTCCCTTTCAAATACCCCTCTGATCTTTTTACTATGAGTTTTGCCTGAGAAGTTCCACTTCACCTAAGCTTCTGTGTAAAAGTTTGTTGCTCTAGAACAGCCATCCATTGGATAATGACACCCACCCAGTTTCCCACTTTCAACCAAGCCCTCAGCACAAAACCAACCTTCCACATTCAAAGTTTCCATTTGAAATCAAATCTTTAAAATGAAATGAGATTCACATCTAGACAGACCCACAAGCTAAACAAGCAGTTTTCCCCTTCTTTTCATCTCTCCCAGGTGGTTTCACTGTTTTTCCTACTCTCTACCCCTTTACAGGCATACCACAGCATTCTCCTACACTGCTCCATCTTATTTGGCATTCTCTGTAGGCAGTGCAGCGTGATCCTATCAGCCCTGCCTCCAGCCAGGCCTCTCTGGAGATGACTGCTCATCCACAGGGCTGTTCAGGCCTTCCCTACACACTGAATAAGAATGTGAATTCCAACAGCCGCTTCCTCATGAAATCCACATTAAACTCATAAAAGCACTGGTTTCCACAGACACTAGAATACTTGCATAATAACAATAAATCTAATTTCTCTATTCTCAGATTGGCTATCTCAGAGCTTCAATTATGTTTGAAAGCATCACCTTGTTCCTTCAGACACAATCAATGCTCAAAAAATAAGTTGTCAATCTGTATTTAATTTGGGGTCTTTTCCAAGTGCCATTTTAAGGTTTCTACTCCGAAATGACTGCTGCTGCTACTGCATGCTATTTGAATATTACTAGTCCTTGCTTGCTATTACAAGGAATAAAAGTTAAATATTTTGCATAACAAAAGTGTTCTCAGTAGTAAGACCCAGAATTTCATTAGCTACAAAATTTAAAAAAATAAAAAGAAATATTTCAGGATGAGTTAAAACTTTGAAACAAGTTCTTATCAGTTGATTTCCCAGGCATACATCAAAAATACAGCAATCAAGGAATAAAACACTCCAGACAGTGCATGCTGGTATGATTACTGCATGCCTCATGTGGTATTCTACAACTTACAGTTTTGAATTCGAACCACCCAAGAAGAAGAATTACTCCATCAGCACTGCCTGGGAAGTCAGCATGCTGTTGGGGAGAAACTAAAACATACCTATTGTATGCATTCAGGTATAAGCAGCTTATGAAATATTACTTTCTGTTTTCTTTTTTTTTTTTTTTTAAGGGATGTCATAAAACCATAAAACACATATTTTTGTAAAACTAGACATTGATAAGGGCACAGTGTTTTGAAATTACCTGTTTAAAGAAATAAAGAACTAATCAGGAAGACATTGAATGTCCAGGATGAGGCTCTAATGTACTTCAACTGTGAGCTAATTGCAATCTCCAACAGAACAAGTCTGAGTTGGACTCAGTTCAGGAAAGGAGAGGTCTCTCAGGAGAGTACCCGAACTCCTGCTTAGTCTTGAGTAGAAAAACTGGTCTCCAATCTTTCCAAGAATAAAATTTAAAGCTCTGTTACCTGACAGGATTTCAAATGGCAATAAACATTTGTCCTTGTGGTATGAGGCCATACTTGCCTTCAGAGCCTTTACTCTCAGTGCTTTGACCTTTAGATTAGAGAAAGGAATGCTGATAGGACAGAAAGAAGGAGAGACAAAACAAAGCTTAGAAAACCCCTGCTGACCTCCAGGATCATCTCCAGATTGCTCTGGGCACTTCCAGCTGCTCCTGTCTGATCTTAGTTCTCAACAGCTGTAGGGAGCAGAACACAAGACACTTCATGCGCAAGAACAGGAGCAAATATGAAAGTAAAGAGTCATTTGAGTAAAATTGAGCAAAAGTCATTTGTCTCAGAGTCAAACAGTTCTTGATAGCATTTGGTACAACTGCATTAAATCAGAAGTAGTGCAACAAATGCAGCGGCAAAAATACCAGGCACTTCCTAATCACCAGAACCTATCAATTTAGTAATATAATAGAAAAATTGCAATGGCCCCTGTAAATCTCTTTTCATAGTGGGTTGATAAGAGTTGAATAAAGGCCTTGCTGAATTAAACTCAACCATCAAGTGACAAAGGCTATGCTGGCCTGTCCAGGATTATCAGCATTACTTGGTTTTCTATTCTCGTTGGCACCAATTACAGTCTACTTCAATCTGCAATTATTTTCTACATGATGAGCTTCAAAAAAAAAAACAAACTCAAAGTGATATAAATCAATTAGATATTGGCATATAAAGAAATCTTCAGCATCTTAATATTTATTAAATTTGCACTCTAAGTGGGAAATTGGAGTCATATGATAAAGAAAGTGAGAGTCAGGGAAGCTAAGAACCTTGTTTAGCTTTCACGTCCCGACTTGTTCCAGTGTTTGACAACCATTTTGGTTAATAACCCAATATCCTGTCTAAACCTCCCCTGGCACAACTTTGTGCCATTTCTTTCCATCTTCTCACTTATTACCCGGGATGCCTACCTGGCTACAACCTCCTGTCAGGCAGTTGTAGAGAGTGAAAGGTCCCTCCTGAGCCTCCTTTTCTCCAGACTAAATAATCACATCTCCCTCAACCACTCCTTGTAAGACTTGTGCTCCAGACCCTCCACCAGCTCCATTTCCATTCTCTGGACATGCTCCAGCACCTCAAAGTCTTTTTTTTGTAGTGAGGGCCCAGAACTGACACAGTTCTTGATGGCCTCACCAGTGCTGAGCACAGAGGAATGACCTGTTCCTGCTGGCCACCCCATTGCTGGTCCAGGCCAGGGTGCCATTGGCCTTCTTGGCCACCTGGGCACAGCTGGCTCATGTTCAGCTGCTGTTGACCAGCACCCTCAGGTCCTTTTCCACTAGGCAGCTTTTCAGCCACTCTGTCCCCAGCCTGTAGCACTGCCTTGGCTTGTTGTGACCCAAGTGCAGGACGCAGCTCTTAACTGCATTGAACCTCTTACGATTGGCCTTGGCCCATTGATCCAGACCACCTAGACACTTCTGGTCCTCCAGCAGATCTACACTCCTACCAAAATTCAAGTGGATATTACCTCCATTCACCACCACCCTCTGGACCCAGACATTCAGCCAGTTTTTTACCTAGCAAACTGCACCTTTCCAAGCCATGAGCAGGCATTTTCTCAAGGAGAATGCTCTGGATGATGATGTTTCCCTAAAGTCCAGGTGAACAACACCCACGGCCTTTACTTCACTCACTCACAAAAGTGGATCAGGTTGGTCAAGTAGGACCTGCCCTTCATAAACCCAGGCTGACTAGTCCAAATCCCCTTGTCCTGTAAGTGCCATGTGATGACTCTCAAGACAATTTGCTCTGTTATCTTCCTTGGTATCAAGGTCAGACTGACAGTGCCCTGGATCTTCATTCTTGTAGATGAGCATTACATTTGCTTTCTGTCACCTGGGATCTTGCCAGTTAGCCAAGTCTGATGACAGATTATTGCCTTTTTAAAAATTTTACCTTAATAGAGGGATGTTAGACAAATCAGTTTGCAGCAGACTAATTT
The DNA here is from genome assembly GCF_963513975.1 of Fringilla coelebs. Classification (NCBI taxonomy): domain Eukaryota; kingdom Metazoa; phylum Chordata; class Aves; order Passeriformes; family Fringillidae; genus Fringilla; species Fringilla coelebs. The sequence continues at coordinate 32,686,995 of NC_140028.1, forward strand.
GGAGGGAAGGATTAAAATTTTTCATTGTTTTTTAACTTTATTAAACATACTGTCTAAGCAAGCCAAGACATCTCTCAGAAAATAGCTAAATGCCAGATTTCAGGCTATTTGTATCTCACCTGTACCATGCTAACCTTGAACTGCCTGCTCAGGACAACAGCCAAGGATGCAGGGATAAGGATTAACAGATGTGTACAGGGCTAACAAAAATGTTTTATTTTTTATGCTTTTATTGTTCACAACATTACAAATGTGGGTCCTACCTGGGATTCTCATGTTTCCATGTAACTCTGGATAGAAAGAGAGGGGTATTTTTGTATTTCCCTTCCTTCTTCATCAATTAAAGATTCTAGCCTCTACAGACTTGTGCAGTTATTTTTTTTTAATTTTTCAGGCAATGAAACTGTGTATTACATTAATTATATCCATGTTCATCCTTCCTTTGATCTTATGATACAACATTAACAGGAATATCAGAGAATGGACAACAACTTGAATTAACCAGCAACTTATAAAAGAATGAAATTCAAGGCTGTTTCAAATAAGCCAATTAGTATAAATTAGCACACAAGTTAACATTATGTATAAATAAATAAGGAACCACATTCAACTGTCCACAGGCATGATCACCAGAAAAGGGACAACAGCCATGTTATGGGTGAATTCAAACGAATGTTGGTATGTGTCCTGTTAAACCATTTTCTTTGGTAGCACTCACAAGCATGAACCACAAAAAGACTGATGTAAGTGCAGTGATGGTACATCCAAATTGCATTTCCTCCTGGGAGACTGCAATCTGTTACTGATGATCTGTTGAGAAAATCTGCCATCGCCAGCATGGTAGTTTCATCAGAGGACAGGACACAAAGGGACATGCAGTTCTGCAGAACATTTCATTAAATGAGAAGAAAATAACAGAAGTTTCAAGGTGTTCTGAAAAGGATAAATAAGCGGGAATTCTGATGCAAATATTGTGTGGATTGACAAATGTACTAGTCAAAAACGTCCTCAGCTCACCCCTGATCATATTAGGTACTCGGATTTCACAAGTAAGAAAGCCTGTTGGGGAAACAGCTGGACTGTTCTTACTCTGTCTGACTCTCACTTTTTTTTATCATAAGACTCCACCACCAGGTTCAGTTACCATATTTCAGTGAAATAAAGTGCCTCAGATGAGCTGCCAGAACAGGCCAGGAACAACTTTCAAACTCTATCTTGCAGCAGTTAACTGTGTTCACTGGAACTTTTTACAGAATCACAGAACATTCTGAGTTGGAAGGGACCCACAAAGACCATCTCTTAAGTGAATGGCCCCTACAGGAATCAAGCAGACAACTTTGGCACAATTAGCACCATGCTCTGACCAACTGAGCAGATCTTCATCACAGTTTGAGGGCATTTTTCAGTTTGCATTTGTGATGGGCTGGGAACACTCCCCAGAATGGGTACTGCCAGTCAACTGATGGGATGTGCAAGCACCGTAAGTTCATCCAGTTTGAGTCTTGGAAGCTCTAGGACGCAACCATCACTTGGTTGAAAAAACCCCAGCAAATAGTGATTACTGAGCTCAAAGGTTATAGGAAAAGAAGATTATAAATGAAAAGCAAAAACAGAGGCAATCTCAATGTGTATGTGAAGCAAGAGTACTACAAGCAAAAGAAAAGTGTATTCAGACCGTTTGTTTTTTGTACAACAACATCCCAAGGAGATTCCCACTTCCATATCTCAGATGAAGGGTGCCAAACTAGTTGCAACACCAGGAAAATAGAGAATAAAAAGCAGAGTACTTTTCTCAGGGGTAAAGCCTTCTGTGCAGTAGATACATATTTTAAATGAAAACAATGAGGCCTTAGAGAGGATTATAGTGGCTTAGGTGTAAAAAAGGCTGAGTTACACATTAGTCCTGCTATGGAGAGATTTTAGAAAACTGCAATCTCCAGCACACAATCCCTTAGTCAGTATGTGTGTAGGTACAGACTGTAAACATGTCAACAATGAATTAAGAAATTGACTGAGAAAATCCCTCATCTGTTGTTTCTTTTTTCTTCACCGTTGTTTCCTTAGATGCTGCAAGATTATAAAGTTGCAAGTCTTTTGCTGTAAGGAATTTAATTAAAATTCTGGTTTGAAATCATTTAGCTTCTCTATCATCATCTTGCAATTACTCTGTTTAATCTGTACTATGTTAACTAACCACAGATGTTTCCTTTGGCTCATCAGTGATTCTTTCTGAACTTATGTTCCTCTTCAGAGGAGCTGAACCCTTCCTGGAAAGTGGAGCAGAATTTCCATTTATCATGTTTCTCTCCAAGAAAGTGTTGCTGTTGATAAGTATCAGAGAACTTAACGATTCGAACACCACATGTTCCGGCTCTTTGCTCTGAAATTATGTGCGTTTCTAAACCAAAGCTTGGTTTCATTGACAATAACTTCAATTCAAAAAGATGATCTAAACTGTCAAAGATTGCATGGCAAAGATAAGTATTTTATAGCTTTTCATGGTATCTTTCAGGACAGGATCTTAAACCATTTATGCTTACTTAAACTTTATCCTTCTGCAAGGGAACCAACATCTTAAAGATGAGTAAGTGAAGACAAAAAACCTTTACTGTCCATTGGATGTGTACAGCTTGAAAAGAAAACCAGTGAGATTGTGACAATTTGAGGAAAATATCTCTTTTTAAATGTATAAGCCTGGCCTTGAATCATTTAGCAAGACAATTCCTAACGTATTTTCTTTTAATCACACATTGGTTTCAACCCATAAATAGTCAACATCCAGCTTGAAAAAAGGATTTCTTAAAAAGCATTCTTAAAATAAATGCACCACTTGTAGTCTCACTTGTTTGCCTCAATCTTTGGTTAATCAGAGGGAGACAAAGGATTCTTCAGACTAAAAAAGAAAGCATGGAAGAAAAAAAAGTTGAAGAATTCTTTGCAGTCACCCACATCAATTCCAAACTGGCTTTTTCCCATATCACCTTATATTTTTGATACATTGATATATTTCTTATAAGTTTACATATTCTCACAAAAGGTACAGAAAGGACAAGTGAAGTAATTTTTCAATTTAACAGCAAGATCTGTTCATTAATGAGCCTTACCCTTATGAGCAGTCAAGTCTATCATTAACTATCTCCAAGGAAATATAAGTACTCAGTTTGTTGCCAGCTGTTGGTGTTACTTGCTATCAAGTTGACTAATAAGAATCAAGTGCAAATAAATTTACCCCAGTATTGGAAAAGAACAAGAATTATATCTTTCTTTTCCTTTAAATAAGACATGTCAACGAGAAAAAGGAAAAAAAAAAAGGAAAGGGAGATTTGAAAAAGAGAGAAAAGTTTGAAGAATAAACTAACATTACTCTCACATGTCATGGCAGAAATAATTACAACAGCTCTACAATTGTATTTTCCTACACCAGAATAGAGTGGGAGAGCATGTTGGCAATTAGTGATAGGGTATACATTCTTAAATTTCTATTTAAAATCCAAATGTCATATCTTTCCTAAACACTGGCAGAAAATGGGATAAAGGCAATACATGCTGACAAAACAAGGTCATGCCACACTAGTGTATTTTCCAAAGGAAGGAGGACGTTGCACTTTATTATAAAGCATATCTTGGCTTTTGTTAGTTATTTGTTAGCTATAACGTTAACATTCAGGCATGAAGAAATACAATACAGTGAAATTATTACAGGTTACATTAATTTGTTCAAGCTGTCATGGGATAATAGAACATGTATGGGTTTGTTTGCAAAGACTTAAGGTATCACCCACAAAATAAAGAAGAAACCATTTCCTTATAAACAGCATTGGAACTGATTGCTTCAGCTGGCAGCTGCAAGTGGGATTAGAGAGAATTTAGTCTCAAACTAGTGTAAAGGGATGTCAGATCTCTACTGAGAACAGAACTTGTAGCTACTGTCTGAACACCTGATTAATCAGCCTGTTAAATGATTCTATAGTTCTCAGAGTTCTTAGAAAATCCTGTCTCTGGTGAAAGAGTAACATGAGGTGAAGCCTTGACACTAGATTAAAATAACGTGAATGAATCCAACTGGCCATATCAGTTCAGTTTTCCTAGTGAAAATCTGGGCTAACTTCACTGAGTTTTGAAAAGTTATACTCACATAACCAAAAGCTGCTGTCTGCCTACCTATCACTTAGGAGGCATGTCAGAAGGAGGAAAGCAGTCCATTATTTTTATCCGTCACTGACATCATAAGCCATAGGCTTCAACTCATAGCAAAGACTAGATTAAAAATTCACTTTATTAATAGAAACAAATGACAAATACTCTATTGCCAATATTAATGTGAATTTTTTTTATCTACAAGAGATTATCTCATAATAGGGGTTCATTAAAGAACTCTTTTCCAGCTTTCTCCAGTCCAAATGCTTCTTAGAAGAAGGGCCCTCAAAGCTTCTGTCTCTTCAGGGTCTCTCAAGGGGTATATCTTTATGTACCATGTACCAGGTTTTTACTGCTCCTGAAAAAGGAATTTGCAGTTTTATGATGAGCAGCCCAGCATTCCATTCTTATATATAATATATCAATTAAGGCACTTGATATAAAACTTGCAGCTGAGTACCTGCTTAGAGCCCGAAGGCCTTCAAAATGGCAGAAATACTTCTTTGAAGTAACTTTTAGTATTTGAAGTTGCTGTCAACACATGTTGAAGTTTTTTTCCGCTTCTTTTTCCCTAGCAAGTATGAAGGGCCTTAAAGCCATCAAGTGGAAGACTCAAAACAAGCAAAAGGAGAGAGTTCATACACTAAATGTGTAAGTTACAAAACTGCTTGATGCAGTGACAGCCAGAAGTGTACAAAGGGATAAAAAGACACTGACATGTACATGCACAATAATTTCACAAGGGGTATTAAACACCCAGAAATCATTTCTGCCTCAGGAAATCCCCGTGCCACAAGCAATTGTCAGCTGGGACTTTTCTCAGAGCAATTTTCATTGTATCATTTCTCTAATCTTATCTTTTTTTCCTAGACACTTGCTTGAGACCATTGCTCAAGACAAGAGAGTGACCTAATACAGCCTCAGTTCTCTGATGTCCATTGGCTTGTTTTCATATCAAAAGCATAAAATGGGATTTAAAACAACAAATACTAGAACAGATGCTGAAGTCATGGCCTGCTTCTCCTCTCTTCCCAAGACTTATCTGTTCTGTACATCAAGTGAGATACCTTCTAAGTCCAGACTCCTCAGTTTCTGGGCTTTCTTTCCTTAGAAGGAGTTAAGAGGGAGGTCAAGCCCTCTTCTCTCTTGGTTATGTAACTGTCTTTAAATGTTTACCAAGATATGGCTTATCTCTGGCAGTTTTTGCTTCATTTGCTCTTCTTACAGCCCAGTGTTTAACTAAACAAAGAGCCCAACGGTCATGTCAACACAGTCTATTCATTAACTATTTTTGCAGCTCCTCATCCATCACTGTGGATATTAAAGCTTGACCTGGACATGGAAGTCATTGTCTTTAAGGACAAGCATCTGTGTGGTTTCATGCTCATTCAGCTGAGTGGGTTTGAAGTGATGATAAGCACAGCTGGGCTTATTTAAATGTGGAAGATTCTAATCTAAAACACACTTCAAATATGCAGGTTCAGCTCTTCATTTTTAAGAAGTGCAATTAACTACTGAAAATGGGCTAGGACAGGAAGTAAGGGACTGTTTGTTTCCTGGGAACTTTATGGCTAGCTAGATGGGAATGGTTTAGTCAAACATTTGAGAAACAAGTGTTACTTGTATCGCAGGAGGAAAGGGATGAAGGGGTTAAGATGATTGATGCTTTATGCTTTACCACAGGGGACATTGAAATTATCCATTCTGCCCTAAATAAAATATTTTGATTTCAAAATCATGTTCTAGTGGAGCAACCATCCCTCTAGTGTTTCCTTTTTAAACCTGATGATTTGGATCATTCATAACCTTGTTAAATCTTCCAACAGAATGCATAAATTGATAAAACCAAATATGAAATAAGAGAGAAGGTAGGACAGTCTTTCCACTTTGCTTTTACTCATCTCTTTCATAGTTTCTTTTATCTCCTGTTAAATCCCTGACCTGATAGTAAATTTATCATTTAAAAAGTAGTGTCTGGTCTACCTTTTATACATGAGTCCAAAGATTTTTCTTTTTGAGCTGCCACAATAATTTTTTAAAATATTTTCTAGCGATTTGTTATTTACTTGCCCTACAGTTCTTCATTCAAACGCTGCAGTGTTCATGAATTTTCAAGCACCAGCTATAACCATACTTAATATCAGAAACAATACATGCAATTGTACTTGTATTTTTACCAATAAAATGCCTCTTCACTACCTGTCAGTTCAATATAATAACTGCAATTCTGCAGATAATTTGACATGTAAATTTTCTAAGTGTATTTTTCTTGCATTGGGGAGTTGAATATGATGAAACAGAATTAAATTTTTTTTTTTTCAATTCACTGTAAGTGGAAACAGAGTTTGCACCTGCAACACTGCTCAATCCTTGCTCTTTAAACTTTCACATGAGGAGGGAGATCATCCTTGCTCAGCTAAGGGAGTGCTCCAGCTATAATCCAACTAGAACTAACTGCACCAGAGTGGGCAGGAGCAGGGACACATCCCATATCCCAGTCACTGGTGTCTTCCAGGCACCCAGGGCTGGACTGGACTGGGGAAGGGACAAGTCATGTCCCAATTAGCAGAAAAATTTGACAAGAAAGAGTTAGAAATCCACAGGGAGTAAAAAACTGAAAATGGCACCGTGTACATAATAAATAGAGCATCATGGAAATAGAGCCATAAGTTGGGTTTTAATAGTAGGTTATGAGATTTATTTAGATGTCATTAAAATGAAATATTATTTTTCCTTCTGAAGAGAAGGATTATATGTACGTTTGTTCTACAAACCAAAAAGAAAACAAAATTTGCACACTCATCAAAGCGTAGTATCCAAAGGAATCCCAACCCAAAGACTATTTTCTTACTTTCTACTGTTAAATATATTGTATTTTTTCTGAAACTGTGAAAAAACAAATATTTCACAATGTCCATAGCAGAAAATACTTAATGTGAATAGGTCCTTGAAGTGCAATCTAGTTCAATGGCAGATATTACAAAACAGTCATATATTGAAAAATATATTTATACCTACTCTGTAATGATGTACAGATAATAAATGTGCTTTACTCCTGCATCTTATTAAATCTTAAGTATTCATACATGAAGCCATGCTGTGCAGATTTCTCATTACAAAAATACCTTTTAGGGAAAAGCATTTTTCCTTTGTACAGCCAAGAGGGAATGTCTTGGCACAGCAAAAGAACTGGGGAAGCACTGATTTTCTATTCATCCATACTCTTAACAGTGATAACTGTTTTCTGACAACGAGCTCCTAGCCAGACATGCCTCTTCTTGTGAGTCTGACCTGCACTTTTTAACCCATTGCACTAAATTCAATCCTGAGCAAAGCTCACAGGCCCAAGCATTGACATGTTGGGCTTTGATTTTCTTGCTCCAAGGGAAGAATTTCTGATTCATTGGCCCAAACAGTGCTCTCCACAGAAGTGACAAACTCAGCCTGGTGCACTCTGGACAGTGCCAGGTCAGCATGCATGACACCAGGGTAGTGAAGACTGGGACAAGGGGATGGACCTTCAGCTGCTGTGTCACTGCAGCTGCTGTGCCACTGGCTGCAGGGATCCAGCACGCGAGTCACCAGGCACCATGTCTGAAAGAGAAAGCCCTGGCCAAAAACACATATACAGCCTTCTCCTGCAGAGCTCTGCTGTGCTGGTGACAGTCACTCAGGAGTGTCCCTGCCCCAGCTGCCACAGTTCCCCTAGGGGTGCACATATCCTCCCCTGTAGAGAGTTTTGTGGATGCCTGGTTAGAAGAGAGGGGTCATGATAAGTTGCAGCTGGTAAAGCAATAGGTTCGTGGGCAAGGACACTGTCTCCTTGAGCAAGAAGTTATATAACAACAGGAGAGAGAAAACAGGGTCTAGCCAGAGTAGAAAACCACAAGCATCCTGAGTATGTGATAGTAGAGATGGAGCTGACTCCACCTGTGGACCAATGATGAGCTCTACTTTTGCAATATGTATGAACCCTATTACTATGCTTATAAAAGTGTGCTTATTGCCTAAATAAAGTCGAGACTTATTGATCATCATCGGATGTGCTTGTCTCCTGTCAACTCCGACACTCCCCCACAGCAGGACTCCATTCTGATTCCAAAATATACCTGCTGAGGGGCCCATGGGCTCCTCCAGCTGCCCTAAGCTGGGGCACACACTGCAGCGTTCATGCTGGTCCCAGAACCATCTGTGGCTGGCACAGGGCAGTTCATGGCCCCCACAGCCTCCTGCTGCCCACACCCTGCCACTCACGGCCAGCAAAGCATCTGTAAAATGGCCAAACTGAAGGGCAAGTGGAAAATGACACTTTCTGAACGGCAGGATCAAGCAAAGGAGCGTGGCTGTCCTGTGATCACCCAGCTCAAGGACATGGCTCTCCCATGGTCACCCAGCTCCTGCTGTGTTTTTGGAGGGACTCTCCACTGCCTGTTCTTCATGACTCCTGAACAATCCAGGCTCATTCAGTGGGCCCAGCTGATGCCCCATGGCCTCAGGAGAGGTTACTGAGAAGAAGTATTAATGGGTTTTGATAATCTGGAAATTAATTACACAGTAATATAATTTATTGCTAACCTAGGATTGAAACTATGTTGTCGTGGCTGGTGTACAGTACTCCGAGGCTGCCAATGTCACTGACACATGATGTCATCTTCTGGGCCAGAGGCAAGCTTTCAAAAGTAGGCTCTGAAATTGCAATTTTTATTTTAATAATTCATCACAGTTTTCTTCATCGTCAAGAATGCCTTTTGTGAATGATCACATTGTGGAGATAATTAGAACAATATGAAATAAATGGGATGAGTAAATGTGTTTTTCTAACCAAAATCAGAATTGAACAAGGAATACTCTTTTGTGACTGGGTTTCTACATACAGCAAGGGTGTTTATAGCAGTAGAGATGGCTTGTGATTCAACCTTAATTTAAGTTTCTGGCTGGATCATACTCTGTATCAACAGGAATTATAGTTTTAATACCAGTCCTGTATTTAATTCCAAAACCGGTGGAGTTGTGTGTTTGTTTACATATTTTGATCCAAGATAAAATCTCAATGACAGTAAATAAACAGTGTCATGAAATCACTATTTATTTATCACTGCTAAGAGAATTCATTTGTGTTGAACTGTTTTTCTAAAAGGGTTTTTAAGGGTTTTGTGGGTTGGTTTTATTTTGTTTTCTGTTGGTTTCTTTTTTTTTTTTTTTACAAGTATTTTAACTTTATTACCATGTTACTGAAAATGCTGGCTTTGCAGTGAATACTGCTCTCACTTGTGTACTCCTGTGTAACAGACTTTTAGTTAGTAAACACACTTTGAAAATAAGGGTTCCAAGTACTGGTATTTGCTTACAATCTCACCTTTGGAGAAAATATTTATTGGGGTAGGGCATCCTGTGGAAAATTTCTTTTCTCCCTCTGCAAAATATATCAGTTTATTAGTTTTACTCTACTATTTTGTTCTGCTATTTTTATATATTGCTTATAGATACATAATGGGGATATACACCAGGAAGAAGGAAAACTTGTTCAAACTGTAACAACATTAGTGGTACCCAAGGACAACTGCGTATGACTGAGCTATGAAATTTGGAAATAACCTTAGTTTCAAAATCTTAACCATCAGAAAACCAAGGATATGATTACTTTTGCAATAAATTATAGCGGGCAAAAAGCCAAATTTATTTTAAGATACAAACTGGCAGAAAATTTTGACAACAGACAAGTTTTCTTGGAGGAGGAGATGATTTTATGTGATAAATGAAACAGGTTTCTTCCATGGTAGCAGTTTCCAAACTAACCTGTGCAAAGAGCCAAGACTTTTCTGAACTGGGAGGCCCTGTTTTCAAACCCTTACATCCTCAATCTCCACAACTGAACAAGGACTTGGGCATGGCCTTGAAATGGACTTTTATAAAGGCTTGTGAAAAGGAGGGTGGAAGACAAGTTTCACAATGACAAAAGATTCCCAAAGATGGGAATTTAAGGAAGCACATTTCAGTAATTTCATAGTCTATGCTATGTTTTCCCTGGATATGAATGTAGATAAAAGAGGACTTCAACAGAGCTGACAGTGCCTTAAACAGCATTGTGCTAAGGATGTCAACTATTGTATTGAGGAAGAAGAAAAAAATGCACCAAGATCACTCCAGGCAGATCAAAAGCTCTCTAGCGTCTTCAAAATACAAGGAAGCATCCCAATAAGGCCAAACTACAACCAGTATTAACTAATAGTGTAAGGATTTGGGCCCAATTCACGGAATAAAATATCTCTTGCTCTTGTTAGTTATGTCAAAGGTTATCAGAAGATAGTTTTAGTTGAAATTATGAAGCAGAGGCTGTTCATTCTTCTCGGTTGTGCTTTTTCTGTTAAAGGTTGCAAAAAGAAGTTTTTAAGGAACCATACCTTCTATTCCTCTGTATACACTAAATCATTCAGACTCCAGAGATTAAAGGAAAAATAGTGTATCATATATAAAAACTCACTGTTTTAAACATGACCATTAAGGTTCATATTCTGACAGAGGGACTACCATTTAGAAAATCATCTAGTGTTTTCTTAAAGGTACTTAGGCAAACAGTGTGGAGTCACTGACACTTGAGAAAATTATGCAAATGTCTTACCCAAACACTGTTGACCATAAGCCATGTATTTGTACTGAGCTCCTTTCAATGAAGCACAGTGACCACACTTCGTCAGCAGAAATTCAACTGTAGGCAAGTAAACTCCCTAAACATTTGGCATGTCTGAGCTAGAAAGGAAAATTCCACTACTTGCTCTCATCTGAAATTTAGCTTTCTCACATGTTATACAAAGTAAAATAAATAGCACCTGTAGGAGCTTACTGACCTTTCCTCCAGCTTGAGGAAGGAGTCAATTTATGCTTCCAAACAGCTAACTATCTCTTCTGGTGCTTAGGGTTTTTTTAATCTATCCTGTGTTCAATATTTCTTTGCAAGTGCAGAAGTGAAAACTTTTAAAGTACAAACTAGAGAAGTAAGCATTTGCACTGCTGTAGAGTCTTCCACCAGGTGATGATCTGGAAAAATGGTAGAATGATCGAAATACTATTGCTAAGTATTTTAAAATAGTCCCTAATCAGACCACTTAAATGAGTTGAGCAAAATCCACAGATAAAAAAATTTACAACTGTTACCCAGCGAATCACCTGGCAAAGGTTTAATATTGTGCTAAGATTTTCTGAATATGAGAGTCAAAAGATAAACCACAAAAAATGTTAGTGCAACTATAAAAGAAACAAAATTTTCCATAAATCTATGTAAACTGAAACATCTCCTTTAGGGTCAATCACCCATCTACTTATCCTTGCCTTGCTGTGCTCTCTCAGGTATGCCCATATAAGCAATTGGTTTAAGGAATTTTACATTTGAAAATGTCCTGATTCTAAACCCTATCTGTCTCCATGGACCACATTATATATAATAATGTGGACATCAACTGTGGACCTGATCCAGGGGTCCTAACTTCCTACAGTCGTACTGAGTCAGGTGAGAGCTGTAAGCTCTCATAGGTTTTAAGAAGTAAACTCATTAATTCTAACAGGCAGTCTCAAACAGACCATTGTATTACAGATGAAGTATTCATGATACCAAATGTAGCTCTGTCATTTAATGTGTGAAAAATTGCCATTTTCTTTTGCAGATTTCCTCGCAAATCTTGCAGTTTTAAGTGGTGGAATTGGAGTCCACAGTTTTGAAATAAGTCGAAGATATGCATATGTTTTCCTCATGGAAAGCTAGTCAGTACCAGAAGTATCTGTCTCATCAATTATAGCTGATGCCAAGCAGCTACTGTTACCAAGAACCATGCTTCAAAGCCCATAAAGCTTGATAAATTCTTTGCTTTTTTGAGCCCAGCAAGCAAGGTGGCCAAGAAGACCAATGGCATCCTAGCCTGTATCAAAAACAGTGATGCCAGCAGGACCAGGGCAGTGATCATCCCTCTGCATGTGGAACTGGCGAGGCCACACCTTAAATACTGTGTGCAGTTTGGGGTCCCTCCCTACAAGAAAGGCATTGAGGTGCTGGAGTGTGTCCAGAGAAGGGCAGTGAAGCTGGTGGAAGGTCTGGAGGACAAGTCTTACAAGGAGCAGCTGCAGTTGTTTAGCCTGGAGAAAAGGAGACTCAGGGGGGACCTACAACTACCTGAAAGGAAGGGGTAACAAAGCAAGGTGGGGGTCAGTCTCTTCTCCCAAGTAATTAGTGATAGGACAAGAGAAAATGGCCTCAAGTTGCACCAGGGGAGCTCCTTGGGCTATTGGGAAAAACTTCTTTATGGAAGGAATAGTCAAGCACTGGAGCAGACTGCCCAGGGAAGCAGTTGAGTCACCATCCCTGGGAGTATTTAAATATGTGTAGGTGTTAAACTCAGGGACATGGCCTGGTGGTAGACTTGGCAGTGCTGGTTTAACAGTTGGACTTGATGATCTTAAAGGTCTTTTCCAACCTAAACGATTCTACGATTTTAGGAGGAAGGATTACACAAAGTGCCCACAGCCAGCAGGAGCCTGGGGAGCTGCAGGTTATACAGCAAACAGCCCAGATTAGAACCAGTCCTGTACAAACAAACATGAGATGAAGGACTGCAGTGTAGGAGAACAAAACTACTTTTGTGGCAAGGTCGTGTGGTGAGATTAATTATAATACATGAAAAAACATAAAATTTGGTAATACCTAATAAATTGTTAATGGAGGCAAATGGGGAAATTATTGCTATCTTGAATTAGTGCTTTCAGCTGTAACTGAAGTACAGAATCTCTTGTTAAATAGAATGATTATTGAATGAGTCAATGAACCATGAAATAATAATGCTTGTCTCCTCACATATTTCATCCCCAGCAGAGGTGTTCAGATAAATTGTCATGCACAGAAAGCAAAGTCTCTATTCCTTCATCAACAGACAATATCTTGTGATTGCATTTCCCTCTTGACAGCAATGCACACTTTGCAGTTCAGCACTTTATCATGTTTGGGCTTATTTTTTAATTAAAAGCCAAACTAACAAAACCAAGTGAAGCATAAATCCTAGGGTATCAGTAGATGTTTTTATATATATAAATTTCTATAGATTTCTAGATATCAATTTCGATATAAATTTTTATATAGTAGATTTCTATATATAAATTTCTATAGACATCTATAGTAGATTTCTATATATAAATTTATATATATCAAGTGGTCTTTTCTGAGTGTCCATTACTACCTTCCCTGTTCCCTTTTCTCTCCCATAACATCATGATGTTGAAGCATGTCAGTGTGAAGTGTGAGGCTAAAAAGCACATTTCAGAATTAATTCTTGTTGAGAGCAGGGTATGAATATGATTTTCTTCAGAAATATATCTTCATTTTCTAAACAAATTCAAGAAAAACTTTTTACTGATTCCAGAACTCCCTGTACCCCTGGACTAACAACTGGTACAGTCATTGATCATGTGTAAACACCAAGGTATTCTCCCATTCCAAGTTAGACAGGGATGCTAGGAGCACATTTGGCATCTATCTCCAACCAGCTTGTGACTTCAAGCACAGCCACTTCTTGCATTGGGTTTGAAGCTTGGTTTGCTTCTCCTCCCACTTGTCACAGAAAGCTGTTGGACTGCAATGAGCCTCTTTCAGCTGCTGCTGGACTTCCACTTCTGTGGCTTGCTATGGGTGTGGAACTGCAGTCTCAGCCAGTGTTGCCAATATTGTTGTTCTGCCAGCCACTTTGGGAAAACTTCCATCTCTTACTTTGCACGAAAAAGACACTGGTAATTTCTTATAACACACAAGAGGCAGAGCTCTCATCCAATATGCTTTGCCTAAGAAAATGAAATAAGCACAGTTGTTTTTTCTATATACATATACACACATACATAAAAGAGAAATATCTTATCTTTTTATTTGCTGGAGCTTCCTTGCATCACAGTTACAATTGGCAGTTAACAACAGAAAAATTAAGTCAGCTATAGATTTTTGGTTCTCTTTCAAATCCAAAGAATAAAAAATTTATGATGCTGTTCTGGAATCAGTCCTAAACATACATTCTTGGACTTGTTTTAAAAGAATTCTTTATTCCAAAAATAACTCCATATTCCAAAAATTTTGACTCAGTATATACTGCCCATTATAAAAGCTTACACAGCTTTTAAAATCTTAAGTTATGCATACTTCCTTTGTTTCAGAAAGATACTGTACAGCTTTCATTGTCTCTGTAACAAATAGATTTATTAAACAAAACTTGTCAAGGCAAAGTTGTAAAATGTGATTCATGGCATAATGACTTTAAAATCAAATTCAGATCTCATGTAAGTAGATGCACCACCACATTTTTCGTAGCAATGACTCATTCCAGATCTGAATTTGGCTCTCTGTTGGAAACTGAAATCTTGATACCTCCATTACTGCAACATCAGCCAATTTTGTTTCCTCTGTAAATTTTAGTGGATTCTGTGTTTTAGAGCTGTCTTTAATTCAGAGAAATTGAAGGGTGCACAAATTCTCAAGGCACAAAATTTGGACAAGGAGCATCTGACACAGACTTCCTGTGAGATCTTTGTCTCTGGAAGTATTTCTGTTTGAAGACCTAAAAATTTAAACAATAGGTCTTTCTATTTTTACTGCCTCTGACTCTGGGGTGCAATCCAGACCTCTAATCTGAATTTTTCTAGCTTGGTGTCTAGGCTTGTGTAAAGGTGTTTGAGGAGAGTTACATAGTTCAAAACACATGCTTTCCCAGTACCTGTCTGAACAGGGATCCAACTCAAATATCTGTATCAGGAAGCTGGCTTCACTATGCATTCAACAGAGACAGATATTTCTTCTTCCTTTCATTGATTTCAGTTAAATAGTTGAAGTGAGCTACAACAATATGTCCTCAGAAGCAGCAATCCAAAAGCCTCTCTCCACCTGCAGAAAAGCCACCCAGAGCTTGGACCACAAGTTACAGTGATGGAACTTCTCTGGACAATTTTTCCTCGGTTTCATTTAGGCTCCAGAGTCTGGAACTCCTTCCTTTCCCCAAACCTGTGTTATGTACCTAAAGACATCCTTTCCAAGAGCTTTACATTTGCCAACTGCTGCTGGGTTTTAAACATAACTGGCAGAGGAAGCTGTGTGGCAGGCCCTGCTCTCCATCAAGTTCCTGAGTGACGGACATTCTCAGCCTCCACATGCCCAAACTACCTTTTGTCAAAGGAATGACCTCTGATGTCTGTAAAGGCAGATGTGATTTGTGCTGAGAAAGAGGGAGCCTGACTCTGCACAGGGCCTGTATCTATGAGGGAGGGGTTTTTGTCTCCACCTCTGAGTTTTACCTGTTTCAATACAAAGTGAGGGAGAAGGACTCCACTTTCTGTAAGGTGGATGCCTCAGCCAGCAGGTGACAGAACCAGTGGTCCCCTCACATCTGGTCTGGCCCTACGAACGCTCTATTTTCTGCTGCTTACAGAAACACAGGCAACATCTGCTTAAATACTTGAAGTTAGGCAACCTTTCTGAAACAATCCTTAAATAAGCAAGTTTTAGGATGGCAATTGTTTCTCAGCAGCTAAAGCTTTCTATTCAGTCCAAATGCAACAGTGTTCAGATTCTGATCTGGATGATCAGCTAACATGAAGCACCAAATATATTTGTGTATATTCTCAAGTCCCTACAGTCATGATGTGACCAATGTATTCAGAGTAAATAAGGAAAAGGGAACACATCTCCTCATGGGAGGGGAATTGGAACTAGATGCTCTTTAAAGTCCCTTCCAACCCAAAATTTTGTATGATTCTACAATTACATGACATTTGCATAATTTTACCTTGATAAATGCAAATTTATTTTATAAAGGCAAGTAATACAGTAAAAGACATAATAGTCAATTAGCCATTTTTAGCAAAAGAAATATGAAAGGGATAAATAGAGATATTATAGTGTATATGTATATAGAATATTAATATATATTAGCATATATCAGATTCATACTGGTTTATGTTATGTTGTGTTAGTTTACACAATACACTTTTATATAATTATTTATGAGTGTTTAAAACTGTAGTAAATACTAATGCTGATGTAAAGTACAGAAGGAGTTAGATCTTCAGCTCTGCAAATTCCAACAGATTCTTCCCACAACACTAAGCTTATCCACAGCCTATTTTATGGTGCAACATTTTTAACTTCACATTAAATTAAGCACCATGATTGTAACTAAGAAAGGAAAACAAAAATAAAAAGGCTATTGAAGTATTGTATGAGTGAGTTAACAGTATTGTAAGAACTCTGGCTTCTGGAATTTCCTGAGTTTTGAGTGCCTGACTTTATGACTTGGTACTGCACCAAAACTAAAACTTTCTTTATAAAGAAAAGAGGCAACAAAACCCAGCATATTTTCTTTGGGATTTTTCTACATGCTTTTGACTTCCTCAGTACATCGTATAAATTGCTTAAGCACAACCTTACACCTCTGTCTAACACTGGCTAAACAGAGAGATAATAAGGAGGCCTCGGCAAACAATAATCTGTCATACACCACACTGCAGAGCACAGTGCTCTCCAGCTAGCTAGACCCACTACTTTTCACCTACTTTCCATCTGCTGCTCTCTCTAATCCTCACGCATTAGGGCATGCCAGTCTGCTCTCTAAATCTCAGCAGCATCTTGCTCCTATAAAATGCAGACTTAAGTAAAAAATGCCTTTAAAAATGTGGCATGTAAAAGTGGATGTATGGCTTTGTGAATCTGGACAAGGAATTTATACTTACTGTACTTCCCTTTGTATTCACTCTTGCCTCTCGTCTGTTTAGACGCAAGCTTTCCACTGCAAGACCTCTGTGCACACTTCTGATTAATGCTAAAGCATAAGGCCACTTCAAAGTTGGTGCACAGACTACAGGTGTCATAATCTCCTGAAACTCAAACCCTACCAGCTGTACACTTATCCTAGCAGCTTCCCTGGCTTTCAAGATACTGAGAGGCAATGCACTGTTATTTATTCCTCTGCTTAACAAGGAAGGAGACACAATACAGACTCTACAGTGCAAGAAAAAAAAGGGAGGCCTTAGTTCATGGCCAGACTAATACACATTTAGTCTCCCCAAGGACAATGTCAGTGTGAACACAGCTTATGTGCTTGCCATGCACCTTACAGAAAGGAGCCCCAGCTGCTGCAGCTCAACAATGAATCAGGAATACACTCAGAAATCAGGTGGGGTTGGATTTTTTTTAATGAATTAATAGAAAGTAAAAAACCTGCTTGCCCTCCTCATAGATTTACTTTTTTTTTTTACTTTATCAAATAACTTCTGTTGGAAATCATGTATATACAGCTCAGACAGACAACCAAAAAAAATGTCACTGTTACTGCTGTTTCCATATATATGCAAGTCAATCTTTAAGCTGGTTTAAAAAGTGTTCAAGGGCTTCTCTCCTTGAATAGCATCAGAGTCCTTACAGCAATACTGTGTAATTCTCAAATGTGCTTTGTTTTACTGACACAGAAGATATAAACCAGACTAGAATGTAGTCTTAGAATCAATGTATATTGTGCAGGTCCCACATAAAGATATTAAATATATCTGATGCATGATATGGGAGCAAATAGTAAATGAAAACTAGAAAATTGCTTCAGTGCCCAATCAAAATAGAATACAGAGCTACCAGAAAGAAAACAAACCAGGTTGAAAAGAAATTTTGCAAGCACAAAAGCTATCCTGCACAAAGAGCCAAATGCAGCATGTGTGCTTCTAAATCTCATCCTATTTTGAGGAATTTAATCATGGATAAGCCTTTTGCTGCCACCTGTACAGAAATCAATGCACAGAGTACTTCAGGGCAGTGAAAATAAGTAGGATACGAAACAGTTGAACTCACAGACATGAATCGAACCAGGGATCCAAACTTTTCCACAGTAAAAGTTTTATCCAAGCTCATTCTTGCAGATGGCAAGTTTACTTGCTGTTCAGTAACATTCATTTTCATGTGAAATATTATTTCAACTTTGGCCTCTCATTTACCCAGTATAGAAACTACAGAAGCATAAGTGGCAGGTGTTAGAGAACAAATCTGTGGTAGAACCACGCAGTTGCTTCCAGAGCTCTGGAGAGACTGCTAGTACAATGAGGGTGCTCACAACCCTCTTATGCTGAGATCACAAACTTTTTCTCTGTGAAAAGTAGAGTTTTCCTGTCTCAGAGGCACGCCAGAGCGGAGTCCTGGAGGACCACTGACATCTGGTGGTCACTTCAATCCAAACAAGACTAAGTCAGATATATTTAATTTTACTGTGACTTGATCAAATTACATTTTACAGGTGGTCTGACAGAAATACATGCCAGGGAAGCATTAAGTTACAGGTCTTACTCTGGGTTTATTAACTTAGTGGAATTTGATAGCTACAAGTAAATGCAGATGAACTGCAATACACAAGCAACAAACTCAGTTAAAGCTGCCAGTACATTAATAGCATTGTTGGATTAAACCCACTCTAGAGATAATAAAGCTTTTCCAAATAGAGCACATTTAATTCAACAAGTTCTTGAGAATCACTGGATCATGAAATAGAATTATATAAAACTGCCTTTTTTACAAATAAAAAAGCGCATTGTTTCCTAGGTAAGATGTTTCTTATTACTGAAAAGGAGTAATGAGATTTAGGTCTACTTTTGCTAGACAACTAGCACAATATTAAATAATAAGCAGGAGTATCCAATAATTTTATCCACATTGATATTTGTTAGATGGTGAGACTGCCCAGACAAAAACTGCCTCAGTTCTCTCCAGCAAACTTGAGATGATCTTCTTGACACCTAAATACAATTGTGCAGAGAGACCACACCCACCAGCACTGGACCCAAAATGTACTTAGGCCTATTAGCACTGATTGTTGATAGGCAAACACTTAAAGTTATGCTTTGGTTGTTGCATTTATGTACAACTTGTAAACAAAACTCTGAGGCTTTCAAGCATTCATCAAGCATACAAAAGTCTTACTAAACTGTCGTAAGAATTTTCAGCCCTTCCCAAATGCTTTTTTTGATGCAAAATGATTCAAAGTCTATCTTCAGATAAATGTACATTTCTTGTTGACATAGGGGCTCAATTCAAAACTAATAAAACTCACGGCATGTATTTATTGAGTAATAGGAAGGAATCAAATTGGTTTTCTACACATTTCCTCTATGCTACAAGAGGACAGTTTTGCAAAAAATCAGCAGTACAAATCATCTCCAAACTTTCTGTATTTTTTACTTGGCATCAACATGACCCCATCCATAAGTAAACAGATTGCTAAATTACAGCTTTACCTTCAATCTAGGCTACCTAACCAGACTGATAGATAGTGAACTAATTTTAATTACTTATACAAAAAGGCATTGCTCTGTGTATGTTTTCTAGTTGGTTGTGGCACGTTGTGGGCAAGCGTTTTATACAGATGTGCAATTGCTAATGTTGCCAAGAAGTGTGCAGCAAAAAATAGCCAGTGCTCAGAGTGAAACATGGTACACAGGACACTCACATGAAGGGAACTGTATCAAGCCACCCCAAAGAAAGCAGCAAATGTGCACCAAGATAGTTTGATTTGATTCTGCCAGAGTTTGAGGCTGAGCTTGAAAGGCTTTCAAAAGACAAGTGTCAGGTATTCCATTTGTATTTCAGCAAAATTGTAGTACCTGTTGTCCAGTGATGCCTCTGGAGAATTTCACTTGTGTGGTAATGCTGTTCTTACCTGTTTCAGGTCTTTTCCTGAACTGCTGCATGAACATACACTGACAAAAGTGGCTTTACAAGATTACTTTTTTTTAACACCTTCCTAAAGGTCCAACTGCAAATCAAGAGACAATAATCAGTACAGAGAAACTTGCTCCTGTTTCAGGAGGCACAATTAAATCTTACTCTGAGCATTTAAAGTAAGAGCTATTTTCAGTATTTTAACAATGCTGGTTTCTGCACAATAATGCATTTCATCTACAGTGAAAAGCTGTCACATTGCTGCATATCTATTAAATAAAAGCATTTTAATTAGGTCAGCTACTGGGTAAAGGAGACAATAACCACTTTAAAGACGCACTGTCACAGTTATAGGCCCTTGGCTGAAAAATACGTCTCTTCTTTCCTTTGTCATCCCCCCAACAAATATTTTTGAAAAACATCTCAGCATTGCCAACCCAATTAAACAGCAGCAGGAGATGATTACTCTGTGGCAATGTTCTAATTCACAGACATAATCGTTCTTTTACGTTTATATTTCATTGAAGATATTTTCCTGGGGGCAGAGATGCCCTCCACTCACTACCAGGGACAGAGAAGGTCTAAAAATAATTTTGCCTGGTTCTAATTGATAGCACCATGTTGGGAAATCTCTTCCGAAGACAGAGGAAAGCAAGATAACCCACCCCTGCCAGCATGCTGACCAGCAGGGTGGTGCCAAGAACCCTGGGAGCCCTTTTCTTGGCCACACGGAATGCTGTTGGCAGCACAGCCGAGATTAATATATTGTTGACGTGTCCCAAAACTTTGCAAAATGCTTTTCTCTTCACCACACGCTCATAATAAGCTTCCAAGTTGGGCCGCTTTCCATTTCCCCAGTTTCTTCTTGCTAATCCCAAAAACTTCAGGCGATGTAATGTGACAGCAAGTGACACATCTGCCAGACTGAAGAAATCACCACAGAGCCAAGGCTGATTTCCATCTTCTAAGCAGAGAGAAAACATAAAGCATTACGAACTAATGGAATATAAGCACAATGCTACTTCAAAGTACCGTCTAATAAAGAGCAACAACACTTCAGCTAAAACATGACTTTAATCAATAAACATTTTACTAATCCCTGTCCACGCTGCACAATCTTGTAAAGTCTTAGGCTCAGCAGCCTGACCTACATTTGTTAAGGAAAAAAAGATCCACATTCCAGGTTTATAAATTAAAACCCGCAGTAAACACTTATTTTCCTCAACTAGATTTCTCAAATCTGGATTAAATTAAACAGGATTGGAAAGCAGGAAGGCAGTCTAGCTTTTACTGAAAAGCTACCACTTGTCTGAAGAATTTATCAGCTTGCCTGTGTCACTTAGCTCAATGGCATTCACTCAAGAACTAACTCCAGCTAGCTTGTTGGAGGCTTTCAAGTCAAAAAGAAGTGGATCAGATGACTGACTTGCACCAAACATCTCAGCCCATTGAGATGACAGAATTTGTCTACCTGTTCCTCTTTTGTGTCTCTCTGACCCCAAATCATGGGGGTTTTACACTGAGATGTTTGGGAAATGCCAAATATTCACACTGCTCACCACTAGTCAGGAGCACAGATGGAGACCCCAGGTACCCTCTCCAGTCAAAGGAAAGAGGTGAATCTTCCTGGGATGGCTCGGAGCAGGCACTGCCAGGCAGCGTCACACGTCACTGTCAGTGATCTGAGCCACCAGCACCTGAAAGGGCTGACATGCACTGACTGTACCAAGAGCTTTTCAAGCCCAGGATATGAAACCTGATAGCCAGCACAGCTATCATAGCTGCCAGCATAAGTACTCTGCTCTAGCCTAGATCTCGAGGACTATGCTGCTCCTGCCTCATTTGCAAATTTTGCAGCTCATCCCACACAGCAGGCATGGAAAAATGCTGGCACGAACACCCAGCAGCACCTCTCTGGAAACAGAAAAATTTTGCAATCTCCTTTCCAACACATTTTCCACTAGAGAAAAGCAACAGCTTGGCACAAAACTGGTACCAATTTTGACTGGTTACTCAGGTCTGGAAGAAAGGCCTCTGTAGAAAAGAAGTGTATCCTAGGCTGCTGAAAGGATACCTGGGAATTCATCCAGTGCATTAAATAAGATGATGGAAAAGACCAATGAATTAATCCTGTGTGAAAGAAAGATGCCTGCAGTGGCAGCAGTAGCAGTTGAGGGATTCAAGGATTTGCAAGAGAAGCAGGAGCTCTGAGTTTGACCAGGACCTGGAGAAGTACAGATAACAAACTTCCAACGCAGGAATACCTCAGACAGAATTCCAAGAGGCAATAGTCCCACATTTCACAAAATCCTGCAAACCCAGAAGCTTTCATAAGCTCATCAATTGACTCAGTTGACTCATCATTTGACTCCTTGGAAAGGCTACTTAGCAGAGAAAGGAAAGGGGTTGCTGGAAATGGTGGCAGACATAGTTTGCTGAACAAAATCCTTCCCTCCTTTATGAGTTAAAACATTTTCTGTGACTCTTTCACTGTTGAGTCAGTAGAAAATTTAATCTAGATTTTCAACTGCCGGTTCAAACCTACAGTTGTGATAGTAACCAGTAATTATTACAACAGCTATTTATAGAGCTAAATGCAAAAAGTTATTGATTTGAGCAGATGCAGTTGATATTGACTGATGCTTCATGCAGTTTCCAGTGAAGGCAGGGGAGGGACTCCTATTAGCACCACTGGGAGTTGAACCACACTGTGAAAAAGCAGAAGGCTAATCCCATTTAAACAGAATTTAGGATGCTGACATGGTTAAGTGCCTGTGGGTATAGATCAGGAGGAAGGTCAGCATTGCAGATGTCCTTGCAGGAGTGTGTTACAGACTTGCTAGCCACCACAAAGAGGCAGATGATGCACTCTACAGGAGGCTGGGCTGGCAGAAGTCTCTCAGTTTCCAGCCCTTGAACTTGTGGGGGACTTCAGCCTGCCAGATGCCTGCTGAAAATGCAACGCAGTGGAGAGGAGGCAGTCTAGGAGATTCCTGGAGTGTGTGGAAGAAAACTTACTCTCAACTGGAGAAGAACTCATGGGTGATGTGGTGGTCAGTGGCCATCTTGGGCACAGCAACCATGAAATGATGGTTTTCAGTTCTGGGTGAAGCAAGGAAAGGCACCAGCAGAACTGCCACCTTGGATCTCTGCCAGGCAGACTTTGGACTGCTTAGGAGTTTGATTGACAGAGTTCCTTGGGAGTCAGTCCTGAAAGGCAAAGTAGTACAGGAAGGACAGGCAAGACTTAAGGAAGAACTCTTAGAGGTACAGCAAGAGATTGTTCCCATATGCTGTCAGGGACAAAGACCAGCCTGGGTAAACAGGGAACTCAGGCTGGAACTCAGGGTAAAAAGGACAGCGTCGCACCTCTGGAAGGAGGGGGGTAACTGTCATGAGGTTATGCAGGAGAAAATCAGAAAGAAAGCCAAACTAACTTAATTTGGCACTGCAGTTAACGACAACAAAAACAGTTTCAGTAAATGCATGGGCAGCAAAAGGAGGGTTAAGGAGTTTCAACCCTTTGCTGGATGAAAGGGAAAAGACAGTGGGGATGAGGAAAAGGCTGAAGTACTTAATGCCTTCTTTGCCACAGTCTTTAACATCAAAATCCATGCTCCTCAGGCTATCCAGCTCCCAGAGCTGGAAATTGATTATGGGGAGCTGAGTGAAGGCCCTACAACCCAGGAGAAAATGGTTAGTGACCTGCCATGCCAGTTAGACACTCAGAAGTCTATGGGTCAAGATGGGATGTGCCCAAGAGTAAGAGGGGAGCTGCCAAAAACTTGCCAGTTATTTCAATCATTTACCAGCAGTCCTGGTTAACCACAGAAGTCTCTGTTGCCTGGAAATTAGCAAATGTAATACCCATCTGCAAGAAGGGTCAGAAGGAGGACCCAGGAAACTACAGACCTGTCATCCTGACCTTGGTACTGGGAAATATCATGGAGCAGATTGTCCTGAGTGTCACTACATGGCATGTGCAGGACAACCAGGGGAACAGGCCCAGCCTGCAAGAGTTTACAAAGGCAGGTCTTGTTTGGCCAACCTGACCTCATTCAATGACCAGTGACAGGCTTACTGGATGAGGGAAAGGCTGTGCATATTACCTAGATAACTGCAAAGATTTTGACCTGTCTCCCAGAGCATTCTCCTGGGCAAACTGGCTTGGGTGGGTACATTCTTCATTGACTGAAAAGCTGGCTGGATGTCCAGGCCCAGGGAGTGGTGGTGAATGGAGCTACATGCACTTGCTGGCTGGTCTCCAGTGGGGTTCCCCAGGCTCAGTATTTGGGCCAGTCCTTTCTAACAGGATGAGAGGAAATGGCTCTAAATTGAGCCAGACGAAGTTCAGATTAGATATTAGAAATGTTTTGCACTGAAAGAGTGGTCAGGCATTGGAATATGTTGCCCAGGGCAGCAGACAGCAGGGCATGGTTTAGGTGTGGTTATGACGGTGCTGGGTTGACAGTCAGACTAGGTCATCTTGAAAGTCTCTTTCAACATTGACGATTCTGTGATTGTGTGAAAAATTTTACTTTCATTTGGGTGGAAGCAGGTAAACAGGACTGATTTCCAAGAGGATGAGAGAAGAGGGTTGCCTAATGATTAGAGCAATTATTCAGATTGCTTATTCTGCACATACCACAAATATCAGCAGAGTATCTGCACAAGATTATAATAAACCTGTGTTAAATATTAAGGCTGCGATCATTATAGTGAACTGAAGCCTACTCCTATAACATCAACATTCTGTAGTTAATTTTTTTCTGATTTTGTTGATAAAAATACTAAAAAATTGTGCAGCTAATTATACTCATTTTCCTGAAAATGTGATCAAGCACTCTCATGAGACAGTGAGAACTCACTGACTGAAACAGTAAAGTAAGCTGGTATTTAAAACAGTATTGATACCTTCTGTGATGTACAGATCAATATATACTAAAAGTATCAAATCCAACACATTAAAAATTGTTTTATAATGGCACTGTCAACAAGTTTACTCAGTATCCTCCAACAGAAATATTAACAGGATTTACCAAGACAAATTCCTTACCTGGTGTTTCCTCATTTCGCCGCTGCAATTCAGTCTCAACCTGATCCAAAACTTTTTCCAGTTCATCCAGTATTTTCTTTAGGTATTTTATATTATCATGATCCAGCAGTTTAGACTAAATAGACATACAGGTTAGATTTTAATCAACGTACAGTTTATACTTTTATCAGAGAAGCTTATAACTACAGTGTTAGTTCATAAACTGTGATTATTTTCTCCACATGGTCCGATGGATACTACATGGATATTGATGACAATTCAGAAAACAGCAGAAAACTTTAGAGATGCCACATATTAAGGTTTGCCTACCCCTGCAGGGTGCTCAACAGCCCAACACCAGCACTGATGGGTACTTACCTTTGAAGTCAGTGGGACCAGTCCAGTACTTCAGCACACACTTGAAGTGTGTAGCTGATCTGAGGACAGACAGTTTCATGCCTTGAAGGGTTAAACCACTGCATGACATTACTGGTAATGACAAGTGAAACAAATGTTTATATTGTGACCAAAAAATCTAACACTGAGCTCATAACAAAGGGGCCCATAGACAGGGGTTTCTTACCTTAAGGCGTTTCTGTTTTGCTATATAGGCATCTTGAAGGTCTGGATTTTCTTCTGCAAGTTTCTTCAGTTCTGATTCTGTGTTACTTATTTGGCCTAATTTAAAAAGATTTTTAAAAAAGGAAAGAAAAAAACCACAAAGGCAGACAAAAAAAAGGAATGACAAATATTAGATATCCAAACATACTCATAATGCAATCCACAGGAACTGATCGACAGCCTGTGTACAGATATCATACCAAGGAAATTGGAAGTGCTGCTTCAATACAGCATCTGCACTAGGTTAGGATTTAAATACATCACATTTTGGAAAACTTGAATGCTTTTTAAATTGACCCACCACACCTTCAGCTCATCAGTTTGCAATGTGACAGCGCTGGTAGGCCCACACTGAGATTTCTTGCCACTGTAGGCCATAGGCATAATTTCACAGCAAAAGCCTAAATGCCACTAAATATGGAGCCAAGGTGTTTTCATTTAGCTAAAATCTGATGCCAGAGTCTGTGATGCTTTTGGAAATATTCTTTAAGAACTGTGTGCATGTCCTAAAAGAATACTATTACATGATTTAAAGAAGGAATGATGTGAAAAGTTAATTTTACTGATTTCTACTATGCGTGTATAGCCTTTTCCTTGAAATGGGGCTTTGCTTGAAAATGCCATATTCATAAACCTAAAATACCAAAAGACAGTGATTTATAAATCTTCTAAACATGAGTATTTCTAATCACAAACCAAGAACAAAAGAATAATTATAGAACATGAATCACCTCTCACTTGTACTTGATAATAAAATTTAGTTACAATTAAGTTTGATAAATGAAACTGATAAAAATCCTTTCTAGAGGATAACAAACTCACTTTTTATATATTCATTTCAACATGACTGTGAAAGCCATCCTTCAATACAGTATATGAAGAAATTGAAGGATATACTCATACAATTAAAATTTTACATATGCAATTAATTACTTACTTGGATTTGGTAGGCGTAAACATAATACACAAATGGCTCATGCCTTATGATATCTAGCAGTCTGAAAATAAAGGTTTTTCAAGCTGAAAATGAAACCATCTCCAAGCAGGAGAAGTTTCAACATGCAAAGGAATTGTTAAGAAACATACACAGGCTTTTCAAAAAAATGCTCCAAATCAAAAAATGTAGGCTATGCTTTAAGCATGAAAAGATGAGAAAACATCTCAATTTAGATAAGCAATAATGTTAGCTCTGCCAGTATGAACATGTGCAAACCGAGAACAGTTTATACCAACTAGAAGCTTGAGCAGAAGAATACATACAGCAAGAAAAGCAGAGGACAATGTTGTAAAGTGAACTGTAAAAAAAGCACGGATTATTACCATGTGAAAACAGAAAAACTACCCATAATGCCTATGAGTAATGCACAATGGTTCAACAAACAGTTAGCATCCACGTTTGGGGAAAAAAAAACAAATCAAAACCACCAAACCAGACAATGCACTGATTAAGAGAATAATTCATGTTCTTGCATGAGGGGGAATGGCTTTAAACTGAAGGAAGTAGATTTAGATTAGATATGAAGAAGAAATTCTTTCCTGTGAGGGTGGTGAGGCACTGGAACAGATTGCCCAGAGAAGCTGTGGACTCCCTATCCCTGGAAGTGTCCAAGGCCAGGCTGGATGGGCTTGGAACAGCCTGATCTAGTGGAAGATGTTGAAACTGGATGATCTTTAAGGTCCCTTCCAACCTAGGCCATTCTATGATTCTATGATTCTATGATTCTATGTTACTTCAGTAACATCAACCATGCAACAATATGGAAAATTAACTTCCTGCCTTCACTTCTGACAATATAATAGTGTGTTACCAGAAATTTTAACAGGGGGATAAGGCATTTTGTTGGAAATATGATTTCTCAAGCTAACACAATATCACTGTTTATGTTATCATGGACTCACTAATAGTATAGATGTATTACATTTCAAAGACTCTGCAGTATTTGACTTTGTTCTACAGAGCATTCTAAACCATCATTAAAAAAAAATCAACACTATATAAACCACTGACATTGAGAAAACAATCAGAGATCTCAGAATGTAAGAGTAAACAGGGAATCATCATCCAGCTGGGCTGTCAGGAGCTGATACTTGTCCTGGAACTACCTCGTTCTTTTGTAATACATTGAAGGAAACACAAAGGTATCAATTAAAAGCTAGCCATGGTACATAAAAAATTATCTCCACAGACACCTCAAAAATAACATTTCCTCTTTCCCATTTCCAAATCCCAACAGAATACACAATCAATAAAAATGATATGCAGAAATTATCAAGGACTGCAACTAAAATTCGTAAACTGTGCTCAGTATTTTGTGTTTAAGGTGGACTTAAGAAAGGAGGTGAATGTAATGCAGCAATCTACTAAGCCAGAGACATTCAGAGCTACACCAGTACATACTACGGATTCTGCTGGTAGCATAGGCTGGAATCATGGAGTCCACTGTTAACTCGGGGTGCAGGATGCAGCCATGTGTGTAGGCATCCATAGGCAAGGAGTCTAAAAGTTCCCTGTAGTGTTGCACCCTTGGATAATACATGCTCCCCTCTTCTGGCATTAATCTTGGTACTTCCTCTGCAAAACAAATTTAAAAAAAAAGTTAAGAAAAGAAGAATCATCTAATTGACCAAAGTTCATTCAGTCATGTCCAGCTGGGACAGGTGACACAGCCACAGGTAAGAAAGCTTCACTTGCTCCCCATCATAACTCAATGGTGTGATTGCAGCTCAGAGAAATGTATATTTGTAGCTCATTTTAAAATGTTTTATAATTCCAATTATAAATGGATGCAAATGCACCAACCCACACAAACATGTATTTAAGAGGCTTTCAAATCAGAAAACCACTCTCAGCTCTCAGCTCTGTAACATACATCTAGGAATGGGTGACCATAACATTCAACCCTATAATGCTCTCACAGCTGGGGACTGCTGAGATTCCAGGAAATTGTTATGGCTGAAATGTTACTGCTCCTGCAATGGTGTAAAAATAGTGTAAAAAAGCAGAGAAATCCTGCACAAAGTGTGGCTGGAAGTATTCCTGCACATCAATGAGTTTTACCCTATCCTTGATCTACCTGGGCCCCAACTCTTTTTTTCATTAAAAGACAGCACAAATTATGTTCACTCAACAATGAAATTTTCTTCATGCCTCAGAAATTGCAGTGCTAAATCCCTGAAATACAAAATGCTGCCATCCTCACACCTATACAAAATACAGCTCTGCATTTCCTTCAAACATTGAGGCAGGTTTTATTGTTGGTGTTTGGTTTTTTGGGGTGTTTTAACAGTACAGGCGCAAAGAATTTCAAAACCCTGCACATGATCACTTCTAAGGCTTCTCTTCTTGCTCTTTTACCTCTTCATTCCATTTAGGCTCCAAAAAAACTTTGCTCATTCTACTTCCATTGTTCTACAGAAGATTATTCTGAAACTAAGCATGTTTCCTCTTATCTCACAGAGAATCTGGACCTGCTTGACAAAGGCAGTCATGCAGCTCTGTTCAGTATGTTACTTTTCATGGCAGTGTCACACCAGGGTTAGTGCAGCATGGTGCTGCTGCCATTCCTGACCTCTCCATCCTTCCTGAAGGGCTAAGGCAGTGGTAGGTTTTACTTAAAAAGGTTCATTCATGAAGGTGCTGGAAAGCCTCCAACTCATTTTAGAGGAATATGTTTTCAACCCAAACTGCTAGCTATTAAGAGAGCCTGTTTACTTGTGAGACTAAAAACATATTCTGCCCTGAACGAAGAGTCCTGCAGTGACACAGGAGAGCTGCCCCCAGCATTGCTGCAGCCTACGGGGCGAGGGGAAGAATCACACTCTGAAATGCCTGTGGGATTACCATCTACAAACGTCGCTTCAAGGTAATCAATAATCTGCGTTGCCTCACAAATGACGTTTTCCCCATGGATCAGGACGGGTACTTCTCCAGAGGAGCTCAAGCGCATGAACCACGGCTCGTTATGCTCGCTCAGGGGCAGGTTCACATCGCGCTCCTCGCACTTCAGCGCCTTCTCGGCTATTGCCAACCGCACCTGGAACGGCACGGCCGGGGTCACCCGGGCACCATCCCCGCCCGGCCAGCATCTTCGCCCGGGCAGCATCCCCGCCCGGGCAGCATCCCCGCCCGGACAGCATCCCCGCCCGGACAGCATCCCCGCCCGGGCAGCATCCCCGCTCGGGCAGCATCCCCGCTCGGGCAACATCCCCGCCCGGGCAGCATCCCCGCCCGGCCAGCATCCTCGCCCGGGCAGCATCCCCGACCGGGCAGCATCCCCACCAGGGCACCATCCCTGCCCGGACAGCATCCCCGCCCGGACAGCATCCTCGCCCGGGCACCATCCCCGCCCGGCCGCTCTCCCGGCCCCGCCTCGGCGCACCCACGGCCGCCCCCCTTCATCCTCCATCCTCCATCCCACCATCCCCCATCCCTCCATCCTCCACCCCTCTGGCCCCGGTGCCGCCGCGGGCGCGCAGGGTTTGTGGGCATGGCGGAAGGCGGCGATCCAGGGCCCCACTCCCCCGCCCAGCCCTCACCTTCTGCGAGGAGAAGGACTGCGTCCAGTGGTACAGCACCAGCGGCGCCATGCCCGGCTCGGCTCGGCCCGGCTGGGCCCGGCTCGGCCCACGGCGCCGGGCGGGGCAGGAGGCAGCGGGGAGCGGCGGCCGTGCCCGCCCCGCGCCGATCCGTTCTGGGAAATGACCCGAAGGGGATGCCCGGGGGACGCGGGGGACAGCCCTCACTGCTCGGAGGATAGCCCTTCCGAAGGGGAAACCGCCTGCAAAGCCGTCTGCAGCATGCCCTAAGGAAGCGCAGGAAGATGGATGCGCAACTAGGGAAGGTCACATGGCAGGATTTAGCCTTTTATATTTATTTCCTTTTTTTTTTTTTTTTTAACTGGTATGAATTTCAGCATTTCAACATCAGCAACATGAGAACCTGCGGAAAAAAAAAATTAAAAAAATTACCGAAAGTCATCCTGAATTGGACCCTGTGGGCAAAATTAATTTATTGCAAAATGAGTCATAGCAAGAAGGAACAAAGCTTTTGAATAACTTCTTTTGCCTCCAGATATGTTCTTTCAATCTCAAGAGAGAAAGTTTCTTAATTATTTTTTTCTAGACAAAATTAGAAAATCTAACAGTTTTGCAGGGCTTTTTTCCTTTTCCCTGTGTGAAGCAAGGTCCTTTCTGAAAAGCATTTGATAACGAACAATAGCTTACATCATCAGGAAATGCCTCCTCTGTATCTTACACTGGAGATACTTTAGAAATGCAATTTCTGATAGTACATTGGACACTATCAGCTACAGCAGGCAGATTTTAGCAAAGTAAAAAGCAGAGTGAGATTACAGAGTGCAGAGTATTGTTCTCTTCATTCTGACTGCTCAGTTCCCAGTAAAGGTGACTACTAACTGATAACTCAGTCCCACATGCCATTTCTACATAAGAGATGAACCTCGTGATAAGTATCTCAGAGACCTGAACCTATTATGTTGAGAGCTGTATCCCAATAACAAGAACATTAAGGGAAATTTTTACTAATGTTAAGCAAGGGAATGGATTTAAGTCACTGAGACAAGGTAATGGACAAATCTTATAAATAAAAAGGAAAGAAACAAAAAGCCAGCTTCCAGCCCCGTACTGATTATGGGAGTGGGCACAAGGGCAGGCCCATGCCTTCCTCAGAGACCACTCCCTACTCCCTGCTCACAAGCCAAAATAATCTCTTCAGAAGGTCATGCATGGTGAGAGGCTTCTCACAAATCCCAGCTGATACCAATCAGTGTTACTGATGGTAAATCCCACATTTGGGGGAATTTAATTTCATTGTTATTCTTCAAAAAGTTGGAGTATGTGCTCAGAACTGACAACAAGAATGCAGTGGTTGGCATTATGGCTGGATTAACTTCTCTTTAAGATACATGTCTAAGGTAAGAGTGATGGAATATCCTCTCATGCACAAGTGCTTTAACCTGTGACTCACCAATACATGGATATTCTCAGATATTCTCACAGATCCCAGCCTAGGCTGCTGTACAGCTGTTCCTCACAGCTAGATCTTACAGTAACTCAAGGGAAAGAACTGGGAACTGGTTTTTTTTTAAATTTATATAAACTAGGCACTCTTTCAGGTGTCTGCTTTGCTTTTTTTTCCTTCATTTTGCCTTTAAATTGAAATGTTGTGTTGTCATTTTGTCAATTACCATATAGACCACTACCCTGCTTCTCTTAGTACAGCTAATTAATTTAATATCACACATGGACTACTGTGTTTGAGTTATATTTTGTTACCTGGTTTAAATGTCTAGAAAGGCAAGGAAATGTATCTATCTTATAACACAATAAAGAAAGAAAGACCGAGCAGCTGCCATCATACACACGTGGACCTTCTTCCTGACCTAGTCATCCACATTACTATGAAATACAGGAAGGATACTGACCAGCTGGAATGGGTCCAGAGTTCTAGATGATTAGGGGGATGGAGCACCTCTCCTATGAGGAAATGCTAGGAGGATTAGGATTGTTCACCCTGGAAAAAAGAAGGCTTACAGGTTGCCAAATTGTGACCTTCGGTACCTGAAGGGAGCCTACAGGAAAGACTAAGAGGGACTTTTTACAAGAGCATGTAGTGACAGGACAAGGGGGAATGGCTTCAAACGGAAAGAGTGTAGGTTTAGATTAGATATTAGGATGAGATTCTCTACTGTGAGGGTGCTGAGGCACTGGAATGGGTTGCCCAGAGAAGCTATGAACTCTGCATCCCAAGAAATGTTAAGGCCAGATTGGAAGTGGCTCTGAACCACCTGGTCTGGTGGAAGGTGTCCATGGCAGGGGTGTTGGAAGTGGATGATCTTTAAGGTCCCTTCCACCCTAAGCCATTCTATGATTCCCTGATCAATACTACCCCGATGTCCATGTTTATCCGTGGGATCGCTCCAGCCCGGCAGGGCTGTTCCCACGGCTGACCACACGAGGCCTCCCTTTTCCAAAACACGGCGCATGGAACCTTCCTTCTTCCAGGGACGAAGAAAAAGGGACGAATGATTCCTTTCTCTTCAGAACCAGCACCTATCCATCCACCTATGTTTGCCTCTCTACCTTCTCATACCCACAGAAAAGCAAGCAAAAAGGGCCAGATAATGAAAAAGCTCACCACAACCTGGAACACCTTGTTCCACAAGCATTTACGCAAGGCTTTACACAACTGAAATAAAAGTCTCCTTAAAGGCGTGTTTAATGTGTGCCATAAACACACAAGCATCACAAATGCAAATCTGACTGGCATCTTGGCAGCTTGTGGCTTCAAGCAGACCCCTAGCTCTGTGTGATAAATCATTTTTCCTACCACAATGATGTTCTTGCCCTGTTTCTCTGCATGGCCTCTCTCGGGCCTTTTTTAGCATCCTATATATGTTTACAAAAATATATGTATGTATTCACGCCTCTCTACCAAGTTTACATATTTTTACATCATGGAAAGAAAATAACATATACAGCTAATGCTAAAAATAAAAAACATTTTGATAAACAGTTATATAAAATGGGTGAAAGATCTGGAAATCAGAATTCTGGTAATCAGTTTTCTTCTTTACTCCACCTTTCACTCCATGTTATTAACAAGAAACACATAGGTCAGGTGTGTCATTAAAGTAATTGATGCAAGTTAAAAAAACA
The DNA here is from genome assembly GCF_963513975.1 of Fringilla coelebs. Classification (NCBI taxonomy): domain Eukaryota; kingdom Metazoa; phylum Chordata; class Aves; order Passeriformes; family Fringillidae; genus Fringilla; species Fringilla coelebs. The sequence goes on from NC_140028.1 coordinate 32,720,174, forward strand.
ATTTTTTTTTTCTTATCAGATGAATTAATTGTGCATATTGAAACCCAAATGTATTAGACTACAGGGGGAATTTTTTTTTCTATGCAGCCAGAGCCATTATAGATGAAAATTAGCTGGATTCTGTTTATGAATCATGAACAGATGCATTGGTTCAGTTCCAAGTGCAGAACCAGCCTAATTGACAGTGTTGCAGGAGTTAATTCTCGTTGAGAAAGTAAGTCAGGTTCTGTTCTGGACCTTCTGTCATCAATGGTTATTGACTAAATTCCACTGGCAGATGCTGCTTTACTGGTGATGATATGAGTCAAAACAACATAGCACTGAACCCAGGTACACCGCTGAGACTTAATACTGACACAAGAATGCACAAGAACTTTCTTTAACGTGACTGAAAAATTAGATATGCAAGTATATAGAAAGAGTGAGAGCAGCATTATGTCTTGATAGTCACAGCTGAGACTATCTGTGCCCTAATTTAACTGCATATGAAACCACGGAGCGATGGCAATTGTAGATAGCTGATTCATGTTCTTAGGAAATATAATTTATCAGTTACCATTTTACATCCAACAAAATCAACTAAGAATTTATTTAGTCACTTTCAGAGTAACTTATCATACTAGGGTTTTTTTAGGCATTTCACCACAAAATTTTGCCAAATTTTCCCTAAATACAATAGTATTCCTGTTCCATGCAGGAGTTTGATATGTAAATGCTTCAGAAATACTGTTTAATAATTAATTTTTATATCACCTTTTTCGAATTTTTATAGTAAGCCTGTTTCAAAATAGTTACTAGTAATTTTGATGTAACAAATGTACTAATTGTTCTAATGATGTATAAATCTCAACACTTTTGATGATTGGAATGAATTTTCCTGAAATATTAGGCTTTTAATGCACACATAGAAAGAGATTTAATATATTTTCATAAGGTGAAAAAAATGCAATTTCTTAGTCATAAACCTTAAAATCTAGGTATTAACATTAAAGCTGTATCGAGTCTATCCCTCCTCAAGCTTTTATGTAAACATATCAGCCAAATTCAAACAATTTAAAACTTTTTTATACTTGCCCGTGTTTGTTGTCTCCGTGCACATGTGTAATATGCTGGCTCACAAACTTGGATGACTACCAAGCTTTTAGGAACCATTCTGTGTCATGACTTCAGATATTTCTCCTTCCCTCACACTAATTTAGACGAGTAACCTGCAACAGTGAAAACTTTGTACCCCTGTGCATACCATCCAGGTGTTGATTTTTATCCTGGTTTTAATCTAGCAGTGATGACATTTTGTTTGCACAGCACTGTCTGGCACAGTAGCTTTTGGTTGCCCATTAAAATTCACATGTTACCACAACACAAACAACAATGAATATAAGGAATATTCCAGCTTGCAGCTATTATTGCCTGTGGCCAAAACCAGAGTGCACAACTTTGACCTTGTAAAAGAGATTGGACAGATGCTGAAGCAAATTCCACCAAAGTTAGAGAGGTGATTTGTACTTGCTTCAGTGGGTCCTGTACCAGCTCTTAGAACAGTTCAAATTCTATTACAATCACATTGTAAAATATAAATATCCAGTAACTGGATGACACCCAAACACAGAAAGCGTTAAGAAAATCTCAGGAGTTAAATACAGTTTTGTAAAATGTCCTTTGAAGTCTCATGGTATTTTTCCATTTTGTGATGGGCAAACATTTTTAAAAATCTTTCCTGGAAAATTATAGAAATCAGATTCTTTCCATGCCTGAAACAAACCCAAACTTTAATAATTTTCAAAAATTTCTAAAAAACTTGTTACATTTTCTATTGGAAATGTGAACACTTTGATAAATTAATTAGTAAGTAAGTTTAAACATTTAATATTTTTCCAGCAAACGGCTCAGAAAAACAGCTTTAAGATGCTTTAAAGCATAGTCATGTACTTCCACACTTTGTGACTGACAAGTAAAAAAAGAGGGGCCACTAAGGAAGATCCATTTCCTTTAACAACATTACTCAGGGTGACAACATAGAAATATAGCTATTATTTAAATAAGGAAATTCTGGTTTCTTCAGCCTTAGTTCTTGCTGTTTGCTTATTATGTTTGTGCAAGCTGGACTAAAACAGTAACACACAAAATATTTCAATCTGACTCTTTGAAATCTCACTTCACGTCAGACATCTGTGCTAGACAGAAGTAAAAAAAAGGGGTTTTGAAAAGCTTAGATCATCATCTGTCCCAGAGCAGCCTGCACCAGCACAGCAGCAGGGATGGAGGCTGTTCTGTCCTGGGCCACCATGGGCTCCACACTACCACAGGAAAATCATGGTTCTGTCTGGGCAATGCAGCTCACAAGTGCTCATGGCGGGGTGGGAGCCTGGAGTGTAGGTAGAATATTTTCTTTGCTAAGACTTTCTTCCCCCTCAATCTATATCACATAATTTATGCATCACTATTGCATTGTGTTTTCAAATTAAAGTACAGCAGAAACAACAAGGGAATCATAAGGGTCAATTATGATACATCAATTTACTGTACATTTACTGAACTTTGAAAACTAATTAATTCTTATTGCTTGAAATGAAAGAACAGCAGACTATATAACAGCTGATTAAATTCACTATCAAATAGCATGCAAACATAACATTCACCTAACTCCTCTCAATAAGCAAGATCCTCATTTATGAAAGTAAAAATAGGACAAGATACAGTTTTGGGCAGCAATAGATCTGGGCACTGAATCACTGTCTATGTTCTTTTGGCACTGACTGAAACATGCTGGCATGATTTTTTCTCAACTGCATAACGTCACTCACAAATAGAGAACAAATACCAGAGCTACTGCTCTGAAAACACACTTCCCTTATCACATTTAAAGAAATCCCAAATAGATTTTTGTAAGAAAAATAGAGATAGGATATTAGTGCCAGCTTAAGGCAGGAATATTTGCAACATAGCATTTATTGAGTTATTTGGAGGAAAAAAAAAAAAAAGCACTATACAGAGAGAGGGATGAATTTAAATCCCGTGTGTGTAACTGATACAAATGAAAGTATGAAGTTGTCCCTGTGCCCTGTGCAAGCTCAGGGGAGAAGTGAGGGCAGCAGGGGATGGTATGTGTCTGAAATAACAAACCCTCTCCACTAACACCCGAGCTAATGCACTGGTGCGGGGGCAAAGCCAGAGGAGAGAAGCTGCAGAAGCTGAAACGAGCTTTTCAAATTTTACAGAGACATGCAAACTGGTGGGGGGTGGAGGAAGACATGGTGCCTTGGCTTAATTCCTGTAGTGTCCTGTCAAGTCCATGGGGCACAACACAAAGGCAGAAGCTGGCCTGTATGTTACAGTCCTCGGAGCAAAATACAAACATTATAAAAGCACAGCAGTTACATTAACTTGAGTCAATATGAACAGAGCTTTGGGACCAGGCAGTAAGAATATTTTTCTGGCCAAGCAGGATAATCTATCCTTTCAAGATTAAGAAATTGACAGGGTTTAATTCTTGGCCTTGAATAATTAAAATTTTGCCTCTAACGTGCTAGATAGGCCACTGCCACAGATCTTCAGGGCTATCTAACTTCATTTCAATATATTGCACAAAGTCAGAAATAACTGAAACTGGAAAAAAATTTTTAATCACAGCTTCTCTCTGATTTCACTTTACAATATAGTTTAATTCCAGTTTTGACATTGTGTGTGACCCAAGACAGTTGAACAAAGAGCTATTTTTCATTTCACCTTTCCTCCTCTACAAAAGCTTCATGCTTTAGCGGTTCTAAGTCACTGGGAAACAAGCTAACACAAAACAGGAGTTTTAGCAAGTACGGGGTTCATAACTTGGAGCAATGTTTTCATACTATGATTAAATTTGTATTCCCCCTAAACTGCATTTTGTTTGAACTCCACGCCTTGTGATCCCGTTTCCTCCTGTTTTCTTGATGTCAGCTACTTCAGTGCTGGCAGAAGATCCCTCTGAACTGCAGCTGCATTTGTAAATGTTTCATCAAAGGCCTGAAGGTCTGGTAAGCAGCAGAGCCGGTGGGTGCTATGAATGTGATCTGGGTCTATCTCGGGGAGGAACAGCATGACCGTATTTACTGCCGATGCTATTCTGGGGGCTGGATGACGTGCTTCTCCCCTCTGCCTGAGCAACACTTGCCCGTTCATCTTTCAACACTCACTCCCAGCATGACAGGATGAAATAAAACAAAATTTACTGGTAGCAAGCGTACTTGCATATTGAAGACTTCCATGCTAACAACTTCATGCACACACGTGTAGTCTTATTGAAATAATCATGTTAAAGATTTTGTACTCTAGGCAGATATGATTTTAGGTTCCATTTAAAAAAATAAAACCATAAGAAGATAAAGAAAAGTATTACCTCATAAAATAATTCAAATTATTATGGGGGCACAAGCTTATTTGTCCCCATAAATGAACTCTTAACTCAGGACATGGCAACACAGGAGCTCCAGCTCTGCACAACACTTCCAAATGTGGACAGCAGCTGTGTCTCCCAAAAACTGTGAAAATAGGGGGGAAAATACTGTATTTGTTAAAGCAATTGTGCAATTGTTCAAGCAATTGTGCACCTCTTCCAAAATCAGGCAAATAGTTTACAAACTGCAACTCACTCAATAGCCAGCAGAATGAGCCAGGCACTTTCAGTCATTGATTAATCCAACCATTGATTAAACCTGTGCTAGACTTTGTAAGAGAAAGGAGGAAAAAATTTAAAACCCCAAACAAGTGAAAAACACAACAAAATTTCTGATTAAAATAACATGCACATTTTTCACACTTAAAGGGTTATCATTTTGCCAATTTTTTTTAAATCTAGAAACATGCCACTGACACCAAATGGCACAGAAAAGATCACTTTTTTTTTTTTTTAATTAACCTATGCAAATAATTTTCAGCACTAGAACTGGAGAATCACAAAGTTGCATGATGCCAGATTCATTCCCTTTCTGGTTACTGAAATTTAAGGTAAGAAAATCCTGAAAATCATAAATTTTTAAAATTGGCTGAAATTTTTTAAATATTTCATTTGGCTCAATATGCAACTAGATGGTAAAAAAAAATCAAAGATTCGTTAGACAGAAACTGGAGTCTTAAACTTACATAAAACCAAAACTATATCCCTTTACAAGTGAAAACAAAATTGCAACCCTCAGCGTCTAACTTAAGCATGTTGTATGGCAGAAATAGTCCTCCAGCTCTATTCAAATTTTTTTTTCAGGGCAGAACTTCTTTTAAGCAAAAATAGCAGATAGATAACTGTGGGTTAGTTAACATAATTTTTGTAATATTATCACATGAAATAAGGGAATTTCAAAATCAATTTTACTTCTCAAATCGGCTGAAAAAAAACTTTGTACCTAACATAAACAAATACTTTGTACCTAATATAATGAAATACCAGGCAGATTAATGACAAATTTTTAAATTAACAACCTAAAACAGAAACGAAGGTGATCTCCACAATGGCGATTTTAGGCATACCTACAAGTGAACGATTTAGTGATGAATACATGCCCAACTAAACACAAATTATTCTGTAAGTCAATTAAATTTATTATGCATTCAGACATAAGAGAACATCATATAATTGTTTTTCAAATGCACTGTATTATTAGGAAGACATACATGATTAGAGCAGACACTGTCAGAGATATTTTTATTTTCTGCAGAAATCTTAGACTAAATTCCACCATTACATATTTAATACAAAGTATAGGTGATTTAGAAAAACTCAAATAATGCATAATTTTTCATAAAGGATCTTTTGTACAAGATCATAAGCTTCTACATAAATGGATTTTACTTACTATGACAACTGCACTTTCTAAAGGATGATACTTTGATAAAAATCAAAGTACATACAAAAGTACATGCAAAAAAAATCCAAGTACGTACAAAGATAAAAAAACTGTTTTAGACTCCACCTAGAGAAAAAAAAGAAGAAAAGATTATCTTTAAACAAAACTTAAGGCTTGAAATTCTCCAAATCGTACATTTTGTTTTTAGGAAAAAAATACTGCAAACACTAATTTATCCAATGTCTATCTTGTACTTGCCAGGAACACACAACACAGATACACGTAACTTATTCACATGCAGAGCTGCAAACACAAATTCATGTGAATTGACCAAGAGCATAAAAACTGTTCTGCACCTGCACAACACAGAGACAGACACTCAAAATTCTGCATAGTTGGTTGTGTCTTCCATTGTGCAGAATCTAATCTTTAAGTGAAATTTCAGTGGACAAATAGAAAACCATTTTGCAGCAATGTAGTATTAAGGTAAGTGCACTTGCTATGAAAGCCAGTTTTCAAGATGCAGAGGGGGTAATCCACACAGGGAAAGGGTTTCTTCATCATATAAAAAGATCATGACATTATGCTACAAACACTGAAATGGCCAACAGAAGAGAAGCAAATGAAGAATAAATGAAATCTCATACCAGCTGGGAGGTTTAATTCATTGGTTAGGCTGATTATGATGCACTAACCCTTGCTATATTCCTTTATATAAACTTAAATATCAAAATACATTAAGGTATTTGACTTGAATGTTAGCTGTGGTGAGAAAAATTTTCTTCCCTGGAACAAATATTCCTGAAGAAGCAGAAGAAACTTATCAATAGGGTACACTTCTCAACTCAGCATAACGAGCATCTGTTTGTCTTTTACTGTTTTATCAAAAATCAGTTAGAGTAAGCCGCATTATCCTCACCAAAGTTTAAGCAGATTGAGGGAGTGGCTTTCTATTAATGGTCTTTGCAGCACAGCCTGCTTAGCCCTATGGTAACGTTCTCTAAAGCTCAATTCCTCCATTGCAGACTTTGTTAATGGAAACATCTCAAAAGTGACTATAATGCACCCAAAATATCCATATTACATTCAGTATCAAACAGCAAAACCCTCAGCTTTTGCACCTCTGGTAGCATTTGTCTTGTTTTCTCCATCATAATTAAACAAAACCAAAAAAACCCAAAAAAACCCAAACCAACAACAACAACAACAAAAAAAAAAACAAAACAAAAGAAAAAAACCAAAACAACCACCGAACAATGACAATGATTTTCAATTAATTTCGCAAATGGGTTCACTCAGAAGAACCAATTATCTTTATCTGAGGTATAAGAAACACCAACACTAAATCATTGGTGAAATGCAACAGTTGTTTGTTCTGATCCAGTACAGCAAAACAGGAATTTGACATCAGCCAAAACCTTCAAAAGGTCTTTTAAAATTAGAAATATAATATCTAATTGCTATTTTACCATTAATTTATCACCACTCAATTAAAAAAAAAATCCATTTTTATAAGGAAAAAAGCAAAGAAATTCACAAGACATCCCATGTTAAGACAAAATTAGGTATGAGAACAGACAGACATACGACCTCATCCCTATGTCTGATAAAATCTGCCTGATAAAATCAAGGCAGAGCATAAGGAACTGCAAGCTCTAGGGAGTAGCTGAAGAACTGTGGTCCCTATGGAAGCTGGGATGGGTGCCTTCTTTGAGGTGCACTCACTACTGCAAAGGCCCCCTGGTGTGACCTGCAGAGCTCTGGTCTCCTTCACTGGAGTCACATGAGACAGGAACACTGCAGAGCTGTCTGTCTGGGGAAGGAATTCTCTTAACCAGAGCTCTCTGAAGGTCTGTAATCACTGGTGATGAAAACGCTGCTTAATAAAGGAGGATTTCAATTAATAAGTGGCCTAAAACATGGCAAAAAGCCTAGATTTCTGGGAAGATATAAGTGGTATCTAACTCTCAATAGAGATATTCAGAAAAATAGCACCATGGTGAGCAGGAAGGCCACTGAACTTTTTTTTCCTAAGGTATTAAAGCAGCATGTATGAAAATTATTTCATCCACTAGCTAATTTACATGAAAATTACCAGAGAAATTAAGATCTCAAAAGAATGTTATTCCTACAACTTAAAAATAGCAAAGCCACAAAGTACACATCCAGGCAGAAGAGAGACACTTTGCACATCACTAACAAATAAACATTAAAAAATCCCAATTCTTACCTGATGTGAGAGTTAATATGAATCCTCCAAACAATTAGAAAAGCTTCAGTCAGGTTTTGGTCCTCCTCAGGCACCTTGAAAATCTGTAGGACATGGCAATGCAGGACTCAAGAGCTTTGGGTGCTGCTGCTAGATCCTCAAAGCACAGAACAGGGTGAACATGGGGGACTTCAACAACCAAGGGACCTGTTGGGAAGGTCCTACAGGATCATTACAGTACAGAATCATAGAATGCTTGGGTTGGAAGGGTCCTTAAAAGACCCCAGATCCAACATCCCTGCCATGGGCAGGGACACCTTCCACTAGACCAGGTTGCTCAGAGCCACTTCCAACCTGACCTTGAACATTTTTCAGGATGAGAAGTCCACACCCCCTCTGGGCAACCTGTTCCAGTGCCTCACCAACCTCACAGTAAAAAATTTCTTCCTATATCTAACTAATCTAACTTAAACCTACTTTCTTTCAGTTTGAAGCCATTCCCCCTTGTCCTGTCACTACATACTTTTTTAGATAGTGTCCATGTTTCTTGTAGCCTTCCCTAAGATACCAGAAGGCCATTGTGCACAGAAAAGTTTTGTTATTGGGCAGATAAGTGACTACATCAAATCTGGAATATCTCTTCTTTTTTAATCAACTGCAGGCAAACTGACTGGAAGTGCAAGATTGAGGGCAACTTGGGTGAAAGATTATGGGGAAAATGTTATTTGTAATTCCTAGAAAAAGAGAATGGAATTACAAATAAACAAGGTTAACAGCCAGCTTTTCTGTATGCTTTCAATTGCATTAGGGCAATTGTTTGCATAGATGTTCTGCAAACAGAGCAAAGGATTCAGCTTTAAGAGCAAAATAAAAATAAATCTTTTTGCTGGATTATTTTTAAGCTGGATTGGTTTCCTGATCCAAATCACAGCTCACTGAAGAAACAGTTGTGCTGGCAGCACAGAGGGCTGGGGGCATGAGAATATCTCAAGCCAATGTCTGCCAACACTGCCCTGTAAAAAAGACAAACTTAAGATTTGCTCTCTACTAGGTTTTATTTTATTATAAAGTCCAAAGAGAGAAATCTGTAAATATAATGTGAATATAATGTGAAAATAGTGTGAAGGGCATAAACAGAAACTACCTTGATGAAAAGGGAAAATAAGATGAGTATCATGAGATAAACTTGACTAAATTGAGAGCTCTTTGAGGATCCTGAAACATTAGAAGAAAGTATACACAAGTAAAAAGTAGGTCAGATTACTAAAGAATGAATTTTAGGGAAGAGTGCAAATATGTAGGGGCAAAATCAGAAAGGCCAAATCACAGAATGAGTCTTAGTTAGGAACAGAAAAGGAAACTGAGACAGCCCTAGAGGAGGAGGAGGACGGCAAAGGGAAGGCTGCTCAGTGGGGAGAAAAAGCTTTCAGCCACACCAGTGAGATAAACCAAAGTGCTAAAAGCTTTTCAGTTTTAGCCTTCACTAAAAAAGATATTATGTATTTTGACTTCAACAAAGCTGCTGCTGTTTGTTAAACATGATCTAAGTAAAGCTGTAAGAGACTACACATTGTTTATAATTATTAAGTAATGGTTATTAATTATTAAGTCCCAAGACTGAAGGATGTATGAAATGCTCAATTTGTACCAAATGCTTTAATACTCAATACCTCCATGAATAACTTTGATCTTGGAAAAGTTCAGTTATTGCACATGTAAATGTGCAAACTGTTAAAAACCTGTGAGGAACTGCAATGTGGAATTAAAACTGAAATCTAACTTAATTTGGGAATATAATCTCAAAAGGCAAAAAAAGAGTGCGCTGGTGAAAGCCTGCTAAGTGAAACTCAACTTCACTAATAGAAAGTGGGAAGCAACTAGTTAAACAGTATTCTATGAGAAAGGATTAGAACAACAGCAAATCACAAATTGAAGATGCATTTTTACACTTCATCTTGTTGTGTGGAGAACAGAACCATCATACTGCTGATTCCTGGCACCAATGTAAAAAGAATAATGTCTTTTGGGAGTCACACAGAATTATGCTATTTTAATATGACACAATATTAGCCAAATAGTGTGGTTGGTATTTGAAATCAGACTTCAGCAACTAATAACATAACATAATTAGATAAAGTCCAGACAACAGCAACTGTGACAATCATGAAGTCTACAAGAAAATAATGCATCACAGAGCCTCCTTAGGCTAAAGAAGAATACTCAAACAAGACTAGACAAGCCATCTTCAGAACTGGGAATTGGCTCCAAAGGGGAAATCCATAAACCTTTTTCATCTTCTCAAGGACGTTGCACAATTCCTATCACCATTTAGGAAATCTGATTTTCTAGGTATCTTCCTATAATAATAACCTATATAATCTAAATGCTAATTTAGGGTAATCACTGATATGACACTTTTCCTTATCTCAAGTCCTATAAAATAAAACACTTTTGGAGTTAGTTTTTGGGTTTTTTTTTATAAATGGATTAAGGTAAAGTGATCCACCCATTTTTGTTCTGTAGATATATGTAAGACCCCAAACCAACCAACAACATAACTCCACATGTTGACAAGATCCAGGAACAATATATCATATTTTCCCACTATAATAAAATATTGTAATATCTTTATGCTTTAAAAAAAAAAAATTCAACACATTGTACCTTATTGTACCTTATTTGCATACAGAGTTCTTTTACTGTTAAAATCACTTCAGAGACAAAGGTGTTCAACATAAATGCTGCATTTCCTTAAAAATATAAACTGCATTTTTATTTCAAATCTAATTCAGTTGCTTGGAACAATGCTGAAAATAGAAGTCTGGGTACAGAACATACTCATTCTGTTTTCAAGTTAGAAGAGCATCTGTATTTTTTGTTTTTTATAAGCTTTATCAGCACTTTTGCAATGAAAATAATAACTGTATTCACTGAGTAAGCACAATATCTCTGGAATTAAATATACTGTCTTACTGGCTAGGTCCCAGCTTCAGCTGAGAGGTAGAACTGACACTGATACACCTAGGAGAGCAGATTCATAACACAGCATTGCTCAAATATTAGAGCAGATTTTTTGAAAAAAAAAATTCCTCTAGAATTACTGCTTCAGTATTTACACTAACTTACACGGATTTACAGTGTATAAGGAAAACGTGTTATTTTCCTGTTCTAGAAGTCAGACTAAATTATTTGTGTTAAAGTTATACAGAACGATGTTTAAAAACTTTAACATAGACTCCAAACACAAAACTTGGAAAAAAAGTTGTGGCTGTTCCTATGGAGCCAGAAAAGACCTATTTGAAATTTCTACACTGTGAGTTTTGTACTGCCTTTACTTCTGTATTTCTGCCTCCCACACAGCAGTTCTGCGTGTGAACTCCTCCAATACAACGTGTGAGGCGTGGAGCTCATCAGTGAAACATCCTGCCTCCATTCTGCAAAACACTTGAGAACAGACTTCAGAGCTTTGCTTTATTTGAGCACAGATATCTTGCAGATGTTTAATTTAAAGCTCATGTGTAGTCCCACTGAAGTAAATGGGATTACTAAAGTACTTAAAGTAATTCCCTGCTGAATCAGGCTTTTAAGAGTAAGAATAAATGTGCCTAATTTTTATTCATGCATCAGATATCTATAGACTAATAGTTTAAACTCAGCAGTTTTGTATCCAGTTATTATTAAATGTCTGGAATTAGTGTATCTTCACCTGCTGCATCTACCATCCCTACAGCAAGGACCTTTTTAAATATAACCCTGCAGCACAGTTTTTGCATACATACTGTGTCATCAGGCACTCATGTTTTGCATACATATAGTGTCATCAGACCTAGTGCTGCGATGACTTTTTTGTAAATAATAAATAAACTGCACCTGGCCCTTGTATTTTTTGAGTGTCACATGCATGAAAGATTCCAGAAAAGAATTCTTGTAATGTAGATTTTAAAAGTAGTGGAATTAATTAAATTTAGTTTGGACAAAAGAGAAACTCATTCATACACCTGTAACTGCTCACTTCCTGCATCTATGGAGTTGTAGAATAATTTTTAATTTAATTCTGGGAAGAAGGAAAGGAAACAAAATCTGTGGATCTAAGGTATTTAACATACACATGCCAAAGGTTGAATATGAGCGTTATTTGCACTGCGGCCAGAAGCAAATAGGACGTGGCCTGAATTAAAGTTGAGACTTGTCAATGCAAAATCTGTCAGCAAGAAAAGAAAACCCAACCAAAAAGCAAAATAATAAATCTACAGCCTCATCAGCAATGAGACACCTGTGGCTTCTTACATCATCAGACCTGGCTGGGAGCTCTCTGCAAAGCACTTCTATTCTCACATCTATTAAAATTTATCCCCTGCTGAAAGTATAATAAGAGAAGGCTGGCAGTGATGAATTCATCTTGTCATCAAGCATCAAGTTCATTTAAACTGCTCACCTCATTTAAATAAGCACACCTGGAAATATCAACCACATGCAAAATTACCACTGATTTTAGCATCATTTGCAGGTCACTAAAAAAGGACCCACTGACACACATGTAATACCAAAAGAAAAATAATATGATTCCTTCCTGAAATTTTCACTGTTCGTCTCTGGCCCACCTGATCTTGTTGGTTCAGCTCATCTAGTATTAAAACCTGGAAAATTTAAATCAAAGGGGTTAAACAAAGGACTAGTAGGCAGACACCTATTTAATTTTTGCACTCTACACATGTAAGAATTTAAGGCAGCCCCATTTAGCTATAGGTTTGAGATACCCTAAAAGACACAACATCAACAGCTTTAGGGATAAACAATTCATTGCTAAGTAACAGAACAGTAACACGTCAGGGGTGCAATTACCCAAGTCTTTACAACAGCAAATCCAGTTATTCACCAATACCAGGCCAAAAGTGATACCCAGCTTGGCAAGGACTTGCACAACCATGATTATTGTCTAGGCCATTGGGCAAAGGGACACAGCTGGTCCTTCAAAGAGACAGCTCAGATCCACAGAGCAGCTGGGCAAACTTCCCATTCCCTCACCAGACCCACCTCTTCCACTGCAGAGGCACAGCAGCATTGTCTGGATTTGCTAATCCATCTTCACACCCCACCTCTGCTCCATTCTGTGCTGGTTGTGTTCCAGCTGTGCACAGGGCAGAGAACTGTTCTCCAAGGCAATTCTGGCTTTACACCTCATTTCTGCACACTGCATCCAGAAACACTGTGCAACAGTAGCCCCATAAGAGACATACCCAATGCTCAGCAGCTCCAGTTCAATCATGACAACTTCAAAAAAGTCTGCTCATACAATAACATGCACTTTAAACAGGCAACATCAATGCCTAGAAAATTTTACACCAGTATCACCTATTATGCATGCTGACTTCCAACAGGTGGTTCCCCAAACCATATAAAGTGTCTCAGTCTTTCATAATTCTGTTCAAACATTACAGGGCTTTAGCTTCTGTCAGAAGAAAGAAAACAGGAAATAAATTAATAGAATGAAAATAGTAAACTCCTCAAAGCACTTGTGTTGTCACTACTATTACTTCCAATCTTTTTCTTGAGAAAGAAATGCAAGACATGTAGGGCATAAAACTCAGTAAGCTCAAGCAATACTCAGAGAATACTGCTCTGTATCTTTGGCAATGCCACCCACTGCAACATCTTCAGACTTCCCCTCCATTCTCAATAACAGCTTTCCAAAAATACCATATTTCAGGGAAGGTCTTAACGCCAGCACACTTCCTAGCCTTGTCCAACATTACATGGAAGACTGCATGTCTGTGTTAGAGAAACAACATTTTTGTCAGGTTTTCTACACTTGTGAGCTCAAAGGAGCGTTGAAAGCTTCTCCATCTTCTTGTGAAAAGGCACCAAGCCTTTGTGTCTTTTTCTCTTTGTATGCATGTGCCCAAATGTGTGCGCTGTCTTCTACCTCCACACATTCAAGCAGAACTAGAAATCCTCTTACAGCACAGAAAGAGGGCTTTGAAGCTCACAATTCTTATGATGACAGGAGACAACAGTATCAGTAATGGTGCCCAACTCTACCCTAAAAAGAGCAGAAATACTTTGGCACTAAACTGTGTAAACTGTGGCACAAAAATGAACAACAGAAGAGTGTGTTGTGAAGCACAAAGTTTAAAAATTTATTCAAGTATGTTTAGTATGTGCAATACTTTAATTTCACTTAGGTTTAAGTCAAAACTGCTTACATTTTGGCTGAATTTTGTAGATTTCTGAAGCTTAACTGCTTCTATTTCTAATGTCTTGAATTCAAATCCTCCACTTGCAATTATACGTCTTTTATTCATCACTACTAACATAGCCATTGTTATTTTTCTGCTTTTCCAAATAATCTGTGTCCAGATAGCACCATGACCCATGATTAACAAATGTGATTCATACTTCTAACAAAATCCCCATTGAAGAGGAACGTTTTCTTTCATATTTCAGTCCTGGTCTGTAACTGTGAAAGAACAAAAAGTTAGGACACCGTGACAGCAGCTTTCAATCCCTTCCCTGCTATTCTCTCTGCAGTTTCTACGCTTATGTGTTTCTCCTGTCATTTGCCCTTACAATTTTTTATCTGATTATCAAATATCTGGCAAAGAAGTACTTGGCAGGATTTAGAGCTCTTCAGTCGCCTGATGACCGCGGAGCTGATGATATAATGAGAGGCTCCTAATGAAGTTCCCAGCCGTGCTGTCCCTGAAAAGCCTCGATACCACCCACATTCTTTTTGCCCCGTATTTCTCCACCCGTGGAACTTAGTGGGCTCCGCACATGATTGGAAAAAGGGACAAAACACAACTCAGTTGTGCTCTTCATGCACAATTTCGGCTTAAACCTAGTCTTCAAGCTCAGGGCAAGTTAGAAATAAAAAGGAAAAAACCAAAACCGAAACAAAGAATCACAAGTAGCACTCAAGAGCCCTCTCTTTTTGCCTACTTGTTGCAGGTGCTAGCAGGTGCAGCAGCAACCCGCTCGGGAACTCGAGGGGCGGGCAGCGCCGAGGCGGGGCAGGGAACGGAACCACCTCCGCCCCCCGGGCATCGCAGGGGCTCCGGCCCGGCTGCGCGCTCCCGGTTCGCCCCGCCCCGGGCCGCGCGCGCCCCCGACCAGCGGGGGGCACCTTTTCCCGGGAGCAGAAGGCACACGGAGACCTCCCCGGGAGCGAGCGGGCGAAGGCGGCTGCTCCCGGGGAACGAACCCGCCCAGGCGAGGCGGCCACGGGCGCAGCCCCAGCCCGCCCCAGGGGCGCGCACCTGCCCCGCGGCAGCGGCGCGGCCGCACCGGGGGCGGATCCGGGCGGGAGCGGAGGGGCGGGCGGGGAGGAGCGGGGGGCGGGCGCCGCTCGGCGCCGCGGGGCTGCGGCTGGGCTGGGCGCGGGCGGCCGGCCGGCGGAGCGCTCGCAGTCGCGGGGAACGCCGGGGCTGTCGGTCGGGCGGCGGGCGGGAAGGGAAGGCAAGGCAGGCGGAGCAGGGAAGGGAGGAGAAGGCGGGCGGGAGGCGGCGGCGGCGCCGCGCTCGCCCCGCTGCCCTGGATGACGGGCGGCCGGTTCGACTTCGACGATGGCGGCACCTACTGCGGCGGCTGGGAGGACGGGAAAGCCCACGGGCACGGCATTTGCACCGGGCCCAAGGGGCAGGGCGAGTATGCCGGCTCCTGGTCCCACGGCTTCGAGGTGGCGGGCGGCTACACCTGGCCCAGCGGCAACACCTACCTGGGCTACTGGGCGCAGGGCAAGCGCCACGGGCTGGGCGTGGAGACGAAGGGCAGGTGGATGTACCGCGGCGAGTGGTCTCACGGTTTCAAGGGGCGCTACGGGGTGCGGCAGAGCCTCAGCACGCCGGCCCGCTACGAGGGCACCTGGAGCAACGGGCTGCAGGACGGATACGGCGTGGAGACCTACGGGGACGGAGGTGGGCGCCGGCGGGGGGCGCCCCGCGCGCGGCGGCGCCGGGGGGCGGGCGGGAACGGGGTTGGGGGGCGCGCGCCTGCGTGGGCGCGCCGCGGGAAGGGCCCCTCCTTCAGCCCCGCGCCCTCACCGCTGCCCTCGCACCGGGGGCGCTTCTCCTGCCCCTGCCCGCGGCCGTGCGCCTTTCCCGGCGCCCTTCGCTCGGCGCCCCCGAGGCCCCGCTGGCGGCTGGGGAGCGCCACAGGTGCCTGGCGCCCGCCCCGCCCCACGCTGTGAGGAGCCGCCTGGCCCCGGCTGCGCTCCGAGCGCGCTGAGCTGTCGGGGCTCAGCGCTTTCTCCCGGCCAGCTGGTAGAAATCCGCATTACGGCCGCCTGCAGACGGCTTTCCTTTCTCTCCGCCGAGGCGCCTCGCGGGCTCCCTGCCCGAGGTGGCGATGGCCGGTGGCCGCGCCTGGCTCGGAGAGCGAGCGAGGCGGGCGAGCCCCGGCACCTCACCCCCTGCGCACCGCGTTCCTGCGGGAGCGGCAGGAACTTGTTATAATAGAGCCCTTGTGTCGCGCTGATGTGCGGGCTTTGTGCGCTCGATGCGCTCGGCTTGTAAACAGGAGGCTGGAGCTAATGGAGTGGGGACGCAGCTCGCGTAAAATCAATTGAACTTGGGTCCACCCCCATATAATAACTCCTGTTTCTACCGAAATACGGGGTAGTTTCAAGGATCCTGCTCAAAGCAGGAGGTGTGCAGTGCACTCACACAGACCTGCCTCTCACACCCTTCCCCAGGACGAAGCCAAGGTCCCGGGGCTGAGCCCGCGGTGGGCGTGCGGAGCGGCCGCGGCCATCCGCCCTCTGCTGAAGTCGGGAGCGGTCCAGTCAGGGTTCAGTGAGGTTAACGAGGGCTGGAGCTTACTTGAGTGCTCACTTGTACCTCTGTCACTTAATGCTCTGCGCGATAAATAAGCTTGATACTCTTTAATTCAGCCTTTGCTGCTGTAATGTCATTGGCCTCGCTGGAAGTGCCACCTGCAACTTCAGCGGAGTTGCTCTTCAGCTAGGAACGAGGGAGCGGGTTTGGTCTGTTGTAACAGGAGGAAAAACGGATCTCAGTTTTACGACTGGAGAGTTGCTGGGATTTTTTTACAGAAATGCTGCTTGCTTCAGCGTTCAGAAACGTGTTCAGTTAACAGGCAGCTAATAGAATTTACCGAAATCAGAGGTGCTGTTCACGTGGTGTGACTAAAGGACTAACCCATGTACCAGCTCTCAACCGATGCTTTTGCTGGTTTCTTCGAGGAATTTTTGTCACATCATGTCTGGTCAAACTTTCAGGAGAATGGGTATTTTTGTATTAAGCAGAAAATTAGATATTTGCAGTTGGGCTCCTATTTTTTCTTTTCTGAAATAGAAAATGTAGCAAGTTGGTAAGATTCAGTTCCTTCAGACAAGGAAGTGTGCGGTGGGTTTTGTACCTTTCTTTCCCCTTGTTTAGAGATATTTGGAGCTATCCAAAAATTATTTCCTGGTGTGGAAAGTTATGATATTCAAAGGCAGCTATGTTTGTGGATTAATAAAAAACCCCAAACAACAAAAAACACCCACCAAAATCCAAGTGTGGAAGAAATCAGATTTCAATTTCTCTTTCATCACGCAATGCACTTTCCAATTTTTATTATATTTGTTTTGGCTAAGTGCAACCAGTGGCTTTCTTTTTTTTCCTCCCTTCCCTTCTGGAAAAGTAAATTGCCATTCCAGTAAATCTGCTAGAAAATATTTTCTCAAAATAAAGTTGTTTTTATCCTCTTTTCTTTAGACTTCTTGCGGCTTTTAAAAAAATCTTAATATAGTATTGGTTATTGGAGATAAATTCTCTCAATATTTAGACTTGGAACAACATATCAAGGATCCAGTTCACACTGTTAGCTGAAATCTGTTGTCATGACTCCAGTCTTTTGCATGTTGCAGCTCATAGGAACAGAGGGTGTGAAGTCCCATTGATTTTAATGAAAGTACTCATGAATGAAGCAGAGCAGTAACGTCATAGATGTTTGCAGATGTGCTTTTGTTTTCCTGCTCTGGGAACAATAGCGGTATTTGCACACCAGAACAACATCTGAAATGGGTTTATAAGGAAACCAGATTTACACATGTATCTTTAACATAATTTAAAACAGTTGCAGGAAAGCTCTCTCTTCATGAATACCAGTGTAGAGAAATAACTCATTAGACTATGCCAACTGCCAGTTTATTTTCAAACTCACTATGATGCAGATCTCTTTGCTGGTAGCTTTTTGTTTGTTTGTTTGTTTTTAGTATATCCCCAGTACATTGCTTTAAAGTGTATTGGTGGTATTATGAGATGTTATTGAAGGAGGGAAAAGGAAAATAAACATTGACAGTGTTCTTCAGTTTTTACACGCAACACTTTTCATGACATGAGTAATATATGTCATGCTGTGTTTAGATGGTTAAAATTGTCACTCAGTCAAATCTCAGAGGAAAACATTGTGAATTATAAACCATGATACTTCATTCATTGCATGTGATTACATTGGGCTTTCAAGTGGCCCATCTATCTGTCCCCTGCAGCAATCTGGATTTTTGTTCCTCCTTTAAGCTCCCTAGGTTTTGTTAATCTGTGTGAAGATGCCAAACCTACCAGAGGAGTGACTGTGGCCTAATTTGAAACTTCAGTATGTCTAAATTGGTTATTTATGGTCATTCCAACAACAGCAAAAACCAATTGCGTGTTGTCATTCCACAAAGGGAGATCAGGGGAAAAGCACCCTGAAGCAAAGGTCACATATGCTCATTGATTTCTGAGAGGTCTTCTTTCTCAGTCTACGCTTATTTAACATTTCAGTGAGAAAAGCATGTAAAAATCTTAATGTCACAGCAACGTTTTTAAACTTCAGAGTATCTAAGTAAAGGGTAAGAGTGAGTAGAGTAGTTAAACTCTCAGTTTTTTTCACAGTGTAGTTTTAAATTTTAGCTGCAAGTGGGCAATGACATTTACAGCTGTAAGATGCACCAAGTGTGTTTTAGAAGGGATAGCGCACTGTAACTAAGGAAACAGATTTTGAAATTATATGTTAGAACAACTTGCCAACAAAAAGAAAAGGAAAAAAATACACTTTTTAATAGCTCTCAGGCTCAAAATATGAACACCTTTTCAAGAGAACCAGTTAAACACCAGATGGATGGTCAGCAGTTGTGGCTAAATGTTTCTTCAGTTACAAAGGAGAGCAAGCCTAGCTTTTGAAAAATTAGCACTAAGCAATGTTACTATTTTATGGTCAAATACAGTTTTAAATTATGTTGGTAATTACAGTGTTAATAAAAATTTTAATAATTGGCCTTTAGAGGAACTGCTTTGAATAGTCAACTAACGTATAAGGTGAAACAAAATGTGGTGTGTTTGTTGATATATCGTTCCTATTTATCTCTATCTAGAGAGATAGGTAGATGCAGCAGTACTGTTTTCATCTTCATGTGTGGGAAAAGATTTTTCATCATGTCTTATACATTGTTGTATTTAGTTATATTGCAGTATTGACATGTCTTGCTTGTTTAAAGATTTCTAAAATTTATTGAATAAGGTGATGCAGTTAAAGCCTGATATACAGACAGTATTATATATATTATATATATATCTATATATCTATATATATATATCTTGTACAGTCAAATTACTGTACAAGGTTCTTGTATTTACTTTCTGGACACTGCTCTCCATATTTCATTAAACTACTTTTCTGTTAAAATGTGAGTTGAAAAACCAAGGAAAATGAGTTGTCTTTTTAGCATTAGTATCGGAAGCGTTTCCATTGAGACATCTGTAATGATAGAAATGATAAGAGTTACCTGCTACACTGCCTAAAATTCAGCCTAAATATCTCATACTTTTTAAGGACGAAATGAGTACAAATCTTCCTTTTTTTTTTTTTACTATTTTCTCTTTAGAAGAAGCTGGCATTGATTTTATTTCCCCAGTAGAAAGGAAAATTGGACTAGTGGATAGCAGCACATTAATTGTTCTTGTTTTAATGCCCTTAAGGGCAGCAGCAAACACTTCCCTTCCTTCTAGAGTAGTGAAAAATGTAAGTCGTAAATTAAGTATTTTTGTGCTTTCCATTAAACACGTGTTTATTAATTAAAGTATTAGTTAGAAAAAGAGGCTGACCTTTTATTCTTCTTTAAAATTCGGTAGTGAAATAGTTGATTGTGCCTAAAGTCTGATGTTGTAAGCAGCATGGAGAGCCATAATTATGACATGCTGCTCTAATGTAGTATTGTGATATAATCAAAATTAGACTTAGATTTATTATTTCAAAATTAAATTAACTAGTGCAAAACAATAAAGGGGTTATAATATGTAGCAATAAGTGTATGTAGCTAGATTCTTAGTTCCAGCATATCATTACAGATCCCAGAAATAATAATTAGGGACAAAATGAAGTAATTTGTGCTCATAAAATATTACTGTATTTCCGGGAGTTTACCGTTTAATGAAACAAAAAAAAATTAGATTGTGGCTGTATATTTGCAGTATTTACAGAACATGTCATACCAGTGCTTTGTGCTCATGTTTCTATTTGTTCTTCCCCATATGCTGAGTTTTTTAAAATAATCATGTTCCTAGATTCAGCAGCCTTACAACCAGTGCAGTAGTAGGTATCCAGGATACAGAGAATGAGAAAGAAACTAAGAAAGTTATTTGTTTGTGTCAGCAGCCATCTGTTAAAAACCTTCCACTTGGTACAATTTTCTACCAACATGAAATAGTTATGTTTTGGAACCTATCTAGTATTATATAATGTGAAAACCAACTTAGCAAATTTAATTGTGTCTTAACACTGAAATACACATTAGCAGAAGAGGTAAAGAGTAAGGCAGTACTTGATAGATGGTGGACATGTACACAACCAAACCAGTATGTGTATATGGAAGAGATTGCATCTCAAAGCAAATGAATCTTGGATCTGCATCTTTAGCTGCAGGTACTTTACAAATACTTTCACAAAAATTTTATCAATCACTGAATTTGACATTTGATATTTAGTTCTCTGAATAGTTAATAGGTGATCCAATTGAAGTAGATCAAAATTAAAGATTGCTTATTCATCCCTCTGCTTATTCAAAGTAGCTTTAAAAAAAAAAAATCCAGCACTAAGTGGGTGAGCAACTTCATTTTGAGGAGCTTAAAGTAGTTTAATGGGAATTAGAATGAAATTACATCACAAAATAAGTTGTCTTCTACTTGCTAGTTATGGTATCCATGCAACCTTCCTCTGGAGCCTATGATAGAAATGGCCTTCAGAGAGCAGACACTGCAAGTGTTGAAATGAAAATGTCTTTCAAGAATACAAGAAGAAAAATTGCTGTAGTAATCTGATAAAGGTGGGGTTTGGCTCCAGTGCAACTTTGCATGGCCATCCATGACTGTTTATATCGTATACCATCTTCCCTCCTTACATTGCTGTTTAAAACTTTTTACAAGAATAGTTATGATTAAATGTTTGCTAGAATGTTGTGCAGTATTGTGTTACTGCCTTGCCTTTCTTCCATACTGCAGAACAAATGAAAGGCAAAAAAAGGGCTGAAGAATTCATGCTTTTGGTCCCTCTATGTTCTCTGTCAGAACATAAGGCAGAATGCAGTGCATATTTATCTTCTGGGGATACCAAAAACTGTTGGTATGAAGAATTCATAAAGAGAAAGGGGTCCTATGGTTTTGCTCTTTCATTCAAATCCACACAAAAATTTTAAAAGATTTAATTTTGCAATGGAGGTTTATGACAGTGGATCCAAAAGCCCATCTGCAGACAATCTGTCAAATAGCTCCTGACAAGGAGAGGTCTGTAGTCACCTTAAACCCACAATAACAGTATGGTTACTTCTCCTACTTGCTCTTTCTGTGGGCAGCTGGGCACAAGAGCTGTAAGTGTCCTGCTTTCTTCCTTCTCAGCTGACTACATATAATGTGTCTCTGTTTCTGCTGGCCGCCTTCCTATCAGTCCACCTTAAAAAAATGTTGAGGGAGTCCTGCTATAGAAATTTCTCTCAATTTTTTTCCCCTGAACAGCTCCATTTAAAAAAAATGCTTATTATTATTATAGTTACTGTGTCTTAGTTGCCAAAATAAATCAGCTGTGAAAGTGAAGGATTTGCTTCAAAATAATTTATAAGAAAAACAAGTAACAAAAGTAGTTTATCTGTCTGTGTTGTGTGCATCTCTTCTTACCAAAATCAGAGCTGACAATGTAATGTTGCCTGTAGCACACTGGATGGAGAGGGCTAGGTTCTCTACAGCTTCCTAAATTTAACTTCTTATTACTTTAAAAGGTACCTACCAGGGGCAGTGGACAGGAGGGATGAGACATGGATATGGTGTACGTCAGAGCGTACCCTATGGCATGGCCACTGTGATCCGTTCACCTCTCCGAACATCTCTGGCGTCACTTCGAAGTGAGCAGAGCAATGGCACTGTTCTGCATGACGTCACTTCAGACAGTCCAGCTGGAACAAGAGGAGGATTTGTGCTCAATTTTCACAGTGATCCAGAAGCCATGGGCATTAAGAAAAAAGGAGGCTTATTCAGAAGAGGATCCCTTCTTGGTAGTATAAAACTGAGAAAATCGGAATCTAGGTCATCGATATCTAGCAAACGGAGCTCTGTAAGGAGCGATGCTGCTATGAGCAGGATTAGTTCTAGTGACGCCAACTCTACCATTAGTTTTGGAGATGGTGACTGTGATTATAGCCCTCTGGAAGACCATGTTGATGCCACCACTACAGAAGCCTATATGGGTGAATGGAAGAACGACAAGCGCAGCGGTTTTGGTATCAGTGAGCGATCAAATGGTATGAAATATGAAGGAGAGTGGCTGAATAACAGGAGGCATGGATATGGATGTACCATGTTTCCAGATGGCACCAAAGAAGAGGGAAAGTACAAAAATAACATTTTGGTCCGTGGAATAAGAAAGCAACTTATACCAATACGAAACACAAAAACTAGAGAAAAGGTGGATAGAGCAATAGAAGGTGCACAGCGAGCAGCTGCCATGGCAAGAACCAAAGTGGAAATTGCAACCTCAAGGTAAGTTATCAAATGGAAAGTTGTAAACCTTTGTGGTAGTGAGCATTTGCTCACCTTTCAGTTTCATGTGTGTAGCTCTGTTGACTTTAGTGGCATTAGGCATATGAAATTTAGAACTTCAACTGGTTTGAGTAAAGAGTTTGTGTTTGTTCTGTAATATACTTTAAAAGTAAATTTCCATTCTTGATATATTTCTGCTTTCTCTCAAGAGCAGCTGCATTTTGCCTTTAAACCTGTTTGGAAAATAAAACTGGTGAGGAATGTAGTGAATTATTTGTGGGATATGAGGTAAAGTTTTAATATTTTCCCATAACCATGCTCCAGTTATGCTTATTGTATTGACAGGTTTTTTTGGTAGCATCTGAAAGACACTGAAGTTGCCCATTTGACAATAGGCATCTTCAGATGCATCTCATTTTCTGTGAAACTGTGGTAGGAACAGCCTAAGAATAATGGTCAAGGATGTTGTGCTTAGAGGCTGTTGATTTGGTTGCCAGGGTAATATCTGCCAAAATAATTCTTTTTGAGGACTCATCCATTTTGGAGCATGCTTCTCCTGAACTCACCTGATCATACGACCACCACATGAAATAGTGGTAGTCAGCTTCTCCCTGTGCCTCTGCCAAATGTTTGAGATGGTAGAAGCGTATGGGTATTGGGAGTGGAGGGAAGTGTCATTTTCACTTTCAACTGCTAACCAACAACCAAGCAAAATTTCTTGAAATGGAATTGTTACAAATTAAATCAGTACAGGCAATTTTAATTGGTTTTGTTATTACGTTTGAGAGCTCTTTAAAAAGCTATTTCATTTTTATTGCCTTCCAATAAGTTTCTGTGGCGGTTTCTCTGTTGATGGCTTTAGTTTGTGTCCTCAGGCAGGCTTTTCTTGAAATATGCTTTGAATAAAAAAAAGAGTTCAGAATGTGCATGAAAGAAAATCTTCATGCTATTTTAGAAAGAGGATGTCACATTACTCTTTGAGCTGAACAACTGAGTCCTAATTTAGTGTGGTCACTAGTGTGTCCCCAGTGACTACCCTTTTCCTGACAATCATAAGAAGTACAGAAAATACAAAAAAACTGCTTAAGTGGGAGAGCTTGAGTATGTAAAATGCTCATAGGAAGAAGTAGCTGAGACACTAAGATGAAGAATGTAGCATACCATTAAAGGACTTTTCTGAGAACTGGTCATGTAAGTAACTAAAGGGTAACATATATTTGGTTACTTCTATAAATATATGTAAGGCATTATATGACAGCATACCGTATTAGTAAGGCAGATCAGTAATACCTAACTTTAAGAAAGTACTGGATCCCATTCATGTTCTGTCAGTACATAATAAGCCCTAGTTTTAAAAAAACCTAGGTGGGATGTATGGAAAGGAGGAGTCACCCCTTTGAGTCTGTATAAAGCAATTAAAAAGCTGTCGTCTGAGACCATGACATTCCAAGGCACAGTGTATGCCCTTCCTCTTCAAGAAGTGTCTCTGAAGTGTTTTGTTTGCTTTTCCTTCCCTTTGATTTTTAGGTGGAGGACAGAGTTCAAATTGCTTCTTTTGGAACAATTCACCAAAACAATGTTGATTTCTTGAAAATACGTTTTTGAAAGTGCAGCAGAAGTTGTAGCGCAGCTGTGACCGGGGGCAATCTCTCCCTTTGGTTTCTCAGCTAAAAATCTCTCTGAAACACTCCCATGACTACCAGGATAGACAGCAAGATCGCAGGTTCAGGTGTTCTCTCTTTTTAGTAGCCACTGCACCAACTGTACTGGCACTGATTCAAAGGCCAAGAGACCTGACACCAAGCTGGGCAGCATCATGCATGAAGATAATATTAACTTCACTTCTGAGGGCATGCTGGACTCCCCTAGTAAAAATGGCAAGACCCTTTCCTATCTTGCAAATTTTCAGAGTTGTTTTGAGTATCTACCAGTAGAAGCCAGGCCATGGGCACTGGTGAACTAAAGAACTGTCTTACCAAACTGTCCTTACCAATTTTTTACCAAGCTGATATATTAATAATAAAATAATTCTTTGGACTGTAGCATTCTTGCAGTGTCTTCCCAGCTGAATATGAGGATGGTGGTCTTGTCTGTTTCCCAACAATTATTACGGCGCAAAAAAGTCTAGGAGAAGTGCCTCCTGTAATTTCTCTAGTGTGTAATAAATACAAAGGTGGTTCTGCCCATATGGCATCACCTCACTGCACAGTGGCCTTCTGTGTTTCAGACTGGACAGATGTCACTGGCACTGTGTGCTTGTTGTAGATTTCCATTCATTAGTTGAAGAACTCACTAGATAGACCTTTTCTCACCCCAAAAGCCATCGAACCAAAGAGCTAGAAAACCTTACTCTCGTCCAGAAACCTTCCTTTTCAATGCAGTTTGGAGTTGTATGCTATTCTTCCTGCATTGTTTATTCCCAAAATGTTTGTTCAGTCAAATGGAAAGAGCCCATACTCCTCTTCATAGCTCCCTGCTGGTCATGACAGGCTTGGCTGGTAGTTTGACCTGTGACAGATGTCCACACAGTCTTCAACGAGACCAACCACTGTTTTGCTTTATATTCCCAATGTCTTTTTATGTCTAAAAGTTATCTTTAGTAATCTGTGTAATCTTCCTTTGTCTAAAGGACAAATCTTCCTTTGTTTTGTACGCACAGAAAAATATAAAAGTTGGGATAAGTAGTGCTTCTCTGAACCTAAATTTACATTGGCTCTCCTGACTTAGCTTTTGGGTTTTCGAGGTATTTGTACTGAGGTGTTTTGAAAATTACAACAGCATTTCTCAAAAGATAGCAGATTGCAACATTGTGGATGTATAAAAAGCTGCTGTATCAGGGAAATAATTACTAGCTTCTACTACACAGCTGTGTATTCAAAACAGATTAGAAATTAGCAATCAATAAAAATTCTTTAAAAATTAAAGTGCAGCTTAATAGATTAGATTGTGTATTAGTTTTACCAGCTGTATTTAAGGAAAAATGTTTCGGCATAAACATAAAAAGAACTAGATTTGAGAAACTTCAAAAGTATGTTTATTACTTTTGCTTTTCCAAATTTTTAAGGTGCCCTCTCAAAAATATCATCACTATGGGGAGTAATTAATTCGAATTAATCTTTAATGCATTGTGCTAAAAGCAGTTAGGTTTATATGCCTTCTTTGGGGTCCTCCTGTCTAAAGGGAGAAGCTGCTTTCCAGAAATGTTTGATTCTTCTCTATACATGTGAAGTGCTTTAAATGCTGGAACATGTACATTGGGAAGAGCCTTTTGGAAGATACTGAAAAGCCCCATGTGTTGCCTCAACAAGAGTCAAGTGGAAACTCATTTTGAGGATATCATGTAATTCTCAGTGTTGGGATTTTGAACTTCCTTTTCATCACTGTCATATGTCTCATTCAAAGGAGCTATCCCTCTGCAGTTCAATATAAACTGGATTTACATTCGAGCACTTCTTTCCTAGTATGAAAATTACTTAAGTTCTCATCATACTGTATTACATTAACTTTCTTGTCATTAATACTTAGGCTCAGTATAAAACTGTATTGTTTCTGGAATTCATTTTCAGAGCTTGAACATAAACTTACCTTATAATACTCAGTCACTGGGTGTTTTTAAAATACATAGTCCCGTAAGCAAACATGAGGCAGTGGAAGCAGAAGGAATGATGTTTGTTTCCTAACACCCTTCATGTTCTGTATTCTTTCAGAAGAGTCCATGTTCTATGTTCAGAATTGGGTGAATTGAGTGTTCAGAGCCAGGCCTTTTTCTTTTTTTTTTGTTTTCCCTTTCAAATATTTTCTAGCTAATTCTCTCCTTAAAAGATCTTTTCTTTTAATTGTTGACTCTCTGAGGAAAAACAAACTTTGCAAGA
The DNA here is from genome assembly GCF_963513975.1 of Fringilla coelebs. NCBI lineage: Eukaryota > Metazoa > Chordata > Aves > Passeriformes > Fringillidae > Fringilla > Fringilla coelebs. Next base: position 32,747,073 of record NC_140028.1, read on the forward strand.
ACACTGAGGGACATGATAAAAATACAGTAAGGGTAAGAAATATGAACCAGAAGATCGTGTATGAAGGAAAAGGGAGAAAGAAATCAAAAGAGAAAAATATTTCCTTGTTGATAATTTCCTTACATTTCATTGATCTTTCAGGTCATAAAACTAACAGATTCAAGAATTAAAACTTCTTCTTTTTTCTCCTTTTCAAAGAAGCGAATTACTTTTAATTACTTTAAAGTTTTGAGGGAGCTTTAAGTGAAGTGTGTGTATTGTCATAATATGCCATGAGAACTTGTGACCACCTTAAAAGCAATATTGTAATGGGGTCTCATTACATGAGCACCTGAGATTTGGTGAAGCATAATGGTTCCTTTGTGTTAGGCGCTGCACAAACAAATTATGCTGTCTGGAGACCTTGCAGTCTGGGAAAATGGCAGTGCCCAACAGATGAAAAGAAGCTGGCAAAAGACTGGGTCGGAGAACAAGATAACAGTAAAATCAATATCTTGCTACTAATAATATGGAGCAGTTCCTCCTTGTTAATTAGCTGTCTGTGCTCAGACAGCAGTGACTAGCAAGCCTCTAGTCACTCTAGTGCTCCTTTTAAGTGGAGCACTGAAGAGGGATTAACTGGCATCTTCTGCAGTGTTTTCTTTTTCAGAGCAGCTTTTTTAGACAGCTCAGTTTTATTTTTAATATGTTTGTGTCCAAGTCCACAGATGCTAGAGCTAAATTTCAGCTTTTATTTTTTTAATAGAAACTGCTGAAACTCTGGTTGTGATCCTGTCTCACAAGCAGGCTGCTTTGTGCTGCGTGGCTCCCAAGGAGTCTTGAGTTGTTAGAAGTGGATGCAGGAGGAAGGTGCAGCAGGATTGACTTGGTAGTGGAGACCCAGAATAACTATTTTGTTTGGGAGTGAACCCACCTTCAGAACATGTATTTTCCTTGGGACCCTGCTCTCCCTTGCTGTCATTGTGGCCTGGAGCCACTAGTGACTTGTGTGATGTTCAGTGCTAGGCTGAGTCAGAGAACTCAAGTTTACCCTGAGTCCTGGCCTGGTGCTCCTCCAGCCTGGGCTTGGACACTTAGCATTGGCTTCAGGTTGCTGGGCAGCACCTCTGGCTCAGCTGTCCACCCCAGAGCACCCATGTCCACAGTACTGCAGTTACTTAAGAACCCACTGCTTATATTTTTAATAACCTTGATTCAGAGTAAGCTGTATGCTGTGCTACATGGTGGGGTCATATGGAGCGTGTAGAAGTCTCAGGAAGCAGTACTAGGTGGTTTATTAGGCAGCTCCTTTGTTGTGTTCATTGCCTTGTGTGACCAGTGTGCTCAGCTTGACCTGAACAAACTGTGATTTCTAGGGAGAGCTGAAATTACACGCATGTGATAGTACAGTTTGCATCCACACTAGAAGGCAGCTGCCCATCATTCCAAACAGCATTGAATTATTTGTGCCACACACAGCTTTCCATGATGGATTTAGCTGACCCCACCACTCTCACTTTACTCAAGAAACTAAACTGGACACTTGCAAGCCTGGTGCCCCACACGCCTTGGAGATGCTTTGCTTATTATAGCTGAAATATGAACATTGTGTTTAGGAATAGGATCCAGCAAATACCAAAGGTATTTATATAAGACTGCTTGCTTCAGTACAAAAAGCTGCCTGAGGTTCAAAATGAAATCACTTTTAATCATTTTGCTACATAGTTTGTTTGAAGATAACAAATGAAATGCTGTGGTAAAACTTAAAATAGATCTTGAGCTACTATAGATAGTAATTTTAAAGTTAATTCTGCATTCTTTATAGAAAAGCATATGTTCTTTGAATCCTGTGGGAGTTACACCACTAACTTCATTGGGGCACATATTCCCTCAGATTTCACAAACGACTCATTGGTAAAAGAATATAATCTTGTACTGTTCCTCAGTTATTTGCTGGGGAATGAATAATACAGCTGTTTGAAATATACAAATAGTATAAACATCACTATGCAGATTTTTTTTTTTAGTTTCTTAGTATTTAATGCAAGATTACATGGCTGGAAATATGCAAAATTAGTCCTGTACCATCTCTTAGCTTGAAATTTTAAAAACCCTCTAGTATTTAGTTTTTTATCAAATTACCTATACCCAAATATACCTACCTACAGCCATAAGCTTAATAGGGATTTAAGTTTTTTTGGAGCGGTTCTGGTCTGTATCCTGTCTTACCTTGAGTTTGTATTAGACACAGAATTGTTACTTGAGAGTTGCTTTTCTAAATTGTTTAAAATCGAGATTGCTGGTACAAGATTGGAAATATTCAGTGCTTTCAGAGCATAAATGAAACAATGCTGCTTTTAAAACCACCTTCTAAGAAAGCCTTTTTCTGCCGTTTGAACATTCTTGAAATATTTCTGTATTCAGATGATAAGGGGGGTTTTCCCCAATTTCCAGAACACTTAATTCAGAAACAGAGATGATTTTTGCAGTCGTAGCAGATGTACGTGACAACATTAAGGCTTTTTTTTAAGGATACTGGGGTACGCAAAGAGACTAGTATTTTTTTGTAGCCACAGAAGATGAGTTGTTAGGCAGATTCTCCCCTTAGTTTTTATACAGCATGTCAGTTTTGATCTGTATTACAACAATTGTTCAAAAGCTAAGCTGCAAATAGCATCTGTCTCTACTGACTTGCAGGAGAGTTTCTGTGATGGAAATAACTACCCATTTAAAAAACAAAATCTGGATCGTTTGTACTGGTTAGTCATGTATGAACTGCAGTTAAGTCATTAGATTTATGTTATTGATTGCTATAAAAATACTCTCAAAACAAAAAAGATATTTTGTATTTCCACTACATCTAGTACAACTGCATGCATACATCTAGTGGTACTAGTTGGAGCTTCAGTAATTTACTTCATGTTTTGCTCAAAGATTAAATCAACTCATATAGAACATTCCCAGCTTATTTCTTCAAAGAGATAAGAAAACTTCCTATCATCTAACTGTAACATTTTCAAGCAGTATTCCTTAGGGTAGCATGTTTCTCACTGAACAACTACAGCAGAAAAATATTCATTAAAATGATTAATTCTTGCCCCCTACATTGATCTAATTGTATATTTCCCAAATAACAATTGATTCATTTTCTCAAAACTGGTGTAGTTTAATGAGTGGTACTGTTTGTTTGAATACCAGTGGATCAGTGATACATATCACTTCTCTTCACATTTCTGGTGATTAATACATTTTTATTCCTTCTTTATGTATCTAACAGATTTCAGTACATGCTTGTGTAAACTGACTTGCATTCTTTTGCCTATCTCACTATGATCTTCCTCTTTCAGTACTCCTCTATTTGCACTTTGTTTTTCTGCTTTATTTGTTCTTCTGCAGTTCTTTGCTCTCATTGTCTGTGGAGGTAGAGGCACAATCTCTTTGTGGCTAGGGTCCAGGAATAAATTTCTCCACTGAAGTTTGCCTCCCTCAAACCCATGTCAGCGTTTAACATCTGAAACAACCTATTGATTATTCCTGTTGTCCTCTCAAGATTTAGTATTCCCAGATCTGCTGAATAGCAGTAGAGGTCTCCCAGGAGCTCATTCCCAAGGTCACCTTAAAGCCACTCATAAATAAAGTTAGGGTGGTTCTGCTTTGCACATCACTCTTACGCTCAAATTGAACTTCATTCACCATTAAGAGTGATCAGTGAGTTTTGTGCAGCCCTTTGTTACAGTTGTGCCTCAGACTTCTCTGATGCTGCCATTCACAAATTCAGTCACTTGGCTGTTCAAGCTTTTCCTTGGCATTTAAGAATTACATGGGTTCTCAGCCCTGAGCCCTATGGGTATCCAGCATTAAACCACAGTTGGGAGAACCAATAATTTATTCTCTCCCAGTATGTTCTGTTTCTGAATTAATTTTTTGTTCACTTTAGCACTTCTTCTTTCTCTTTATTTTTTTAATCTTTATTTCCAGACTTTCTGGTGACAAATGCGGTACTTTGGTCCTACTACATTAAAAGTAGGGATTGATGCGAAATGATGGCATTACTGTTTTGCATTTAAAAGCCAGAAATTTCCTTCTAGTATCTGACTAAAATGAAATCAGTTAAATGTGAATTTTCAGCTCTTTTGTTCTAGGAGATTAAGAAGACAGGTACCTACATCTCTTTTCTCTTACCACGCTGAATCAGGTGGGTAAGGTGTGTTTAGTTACCTTAATGCTATAATGCAGCACCTCCACTTTGTGCTTGCCGCAGTTGTTTCTGGCATATATAAAAAGAGGCAGAGGTCATTCTGCTGCTTCTTTAGCTTTCCTTTCAGGCTTTGGGGTGAAAAATTTCAAAGATATTTATTCTCTGAATTTTTAGACTACTTAATAAATAAAGGTATTGGATCATGACACTATCTTAGTTTTGCAAAAGAACTTAAAATCCAAATGTGGAAACAGGCAAGACCCAAAAGATTGTCACTGATGAGGTGGCCTGTGGGCAGATATGAGCGTGCATCGCAGCCCTAGTGTGTTCTTGTCTGGAGCCAGGATTTCATACCTGTTGCTGGTTAAAAACTTGATTTTCAAAGAGAAAAGAAAGAAGACCAAGAAATCTGGATGATCACTAAACTGAAGTGACTTCCTAGAATCTGGCTGTGTGCACACATGTGTGCGTGTTCTGCCCAAGTTCACTTTTTAAGCTCCTTCACTTGCAGGAATTTGTGATGTCAGTTGTATAAGCATTTTAGGAATATCCTAAAAGCAAAGAATATAGTGCCAAGTGCTAAGACACAAAATGTATTTCAGGAAAAATAAGGGAACCATCTCTGAAGGTGTTTAAAAGACATGTAGATGTGGTACTTAGGGACTTGGTTTAGTGGTGGACTTGGCAGTGGTGGATTAAACTTTGGAGTTGGTGATCTTAAAGGTCTTTTGCCACCTAAACAATTCAGTGGTTCTGTAAGCAAAAGTTAAGTCTGTAACCAGACAGGTGCGACCTACAGATCTGTTGAAGTATTAGTTAGTGGCTTTTGGTGAAGAGGCTTTCTCTTTATTCCAGTGGTGACTAGATTCCTTGTGCAAAACTTAACTCATCTTGAGCGGTCTAATGTTGCCCAGCATTCACAATTTCTTAAAAGTGCAATGTACGGTATGAATATTGTTTTATATTCTCAGTGGATAATGAAATATGAGAAAAAAAATCATAATGGCATGTTACAATCCCAAGCACTGTTTGATAGTATAGACCATATCAGTGAAGAGTGTAATTTTATTTCCTAATTCAGAGTTTATACCTGTTCCAGAAATTGATTTTAAGACAGAAATGGGACAGATAAAAATTAGTATATTTTGTATGCTTAAAATTTAGACCACTTGCAAGAGATGTAGTTATATTATTTGCTCATAATTGAGCTTTATACAACTATTTGTTATCAGGAAAAGTCACTAAACATTTTCACCTCAATGTCTGTGACTGTGACATGCACAGATGTGATGCATTTCTGATGAAAAAATTGTTGATGGAGCTCTGAGGGTGAACCTTTTTTAGCAGAAGGGTTAAAGTATGTAGCATTTAGCTTTTAGCTTTGCTGGGTTGATGAATAATAAATGCAGAGATCAATTAGTCAAAATTACAGTTCTGAATAAATTTTCCAAGGAGTTTGGGCTAAATCTTATCTGATGTTTTCTTCAAATTTTAGTTGATCAGGATATGCTTTAAAAGGCCTTTATCAGTAAGTGTGAGTTCCATCTTTGTAATGTAACAAATACTTGATTTGAATTCACTTGCTCCTTACATTTGTGGTTAGATCAGTATGGAAGTGATCATGAAGTCTGTAGAGAGTTAAGTTGTGAGTTACCTGCTGAGAGCTGATGTGCTGCATAACATGAGGAACTTTGGCTGCAGACCTCCATGGTGAGTGAGCAATATGAAGGAGCTGGTGTCTCTTTCAGGAAGGTTTGCATAGAGTACAGCTAGACATCAGAGGTCTCACACACTTGTCTGCACGCCTGGATTTGAGATGAAGCCAGACTGGAATCCTTTCAGTATAGAATACTGTTACATTTGTGACATTGAAAGTCCATGGAAATGTTGAATTGTGCCCTGGTGTTTGAGTAGGGGTTGCACAAGACTTGGGTCTGTGAAATGCGTGAGCTCATTTCCTCTTAACGAAAGTTCTCCCATTTATTTGCTATTTCACAACATATTTAATCAGCTCTTTGTAATAATGAAGGCATTTTTGGTTGATGGTTCAAAGAACATACTGACTGGGTCTTCATAGGTCAGTCTGAGAAAACTCAGCTTAAACTATCTTCAGAAGCCCTGCCTGCTTGTTCAAGGTCCCTCAAAATTTAAGAAATGCTGTTCTGCTTTTAGTGTACCTAATGTGATACTTTAAAAGATACTTTTCTTTGAATAATATGACTAATTTCCCTGGAATTTGCTGGTTCATGAAAATGTGGTTTTAGGAAGATGTATAACCCAGCACTGCTTAATCCATTCAAGAAAATAGTTCTGGTTTTGCAGAAGAAATTCACTTTGCAGAATTAGGGCGACAGTTTCCTCTTGGATTTTCTGCTTTTATATGCTCACTGTTAAACTTAAAACCATTTCCTATCTCTCTGACTCTGAAACCATTTATTGTCTTTTCATTAGTAAAAGTAATTCACACCTTTGCATCTTTTTTTCTGTTCTTTGACACTGAGTTGTCTCATTTTGCGAGTAGAAAAGAGAGGCAGAAATTGAGCCTGCTGAGGGGCAAGTCAGCTGAGGAAATATTTTGTGTACAACTTTGACACGTCCATCTATTAATAAATGAAACTTTAAAGCAGATTGGAACCTTTTGACATTAAGTCCGCTGTAGTTTGTTTACACTAAAGAGTGGTTTAACTCAAGAATATTTGCTGTTTATAAAAATACTTCTATTGTCCTTTGGTGGTCCTATTCCCATATTTTCAGATTAAATATGCTTTGTTCCTCTCAAGATTAATATGAAATAGAATGTAAGAGGAAATGTTTTCTTTTCTGCCATTTTTGAAAAAATTCTCTTCCAGAAAAGGTAGAAGTTTCTTCAGGTTTCCGAGACAGCATGAACTATGTGCCACACAGAAATTGCCTACACACTTAATTTTCTGTTTGTTTGATTCTCTTGAGGTGTCACCAGCTGGTTTCCCATTATGAGATTCCTATTTGAAAACTTTCTGTGAAAGTTTTCCTTCTTTGTTTTGGTTTTCTCTTTAATTGCTTATGTATAAGTGTCATCCATTCCCAATCCTTCCTTAGGAATGGATGCTGTTAAAAATAATTTGAGATAATTTTTTATTTTCTAGAAGATGTAAATTACTGGTCAATATCCTCATGTTTTGGCCCTATTATTGCTATCAGTGTAATGCATTTTCTTCTCTTGGAAAGAAATGCATTAGATGGATTAGCAAAGCACTAAAAATATCTTTGCTTAACCACCAAATTATATAACCATCCGATTTCTGTTGTCTGCTGGTCTCCTGCTGTGATACAGTTTAGAAATCTACATTTTACAATCTACATCAAGTGAAAAAAGCTTTTGATTAACATCAGATTTCTTTCAGAGTATCAAATATATGTATTTTTAATACATCATTCTTTATTCAAAAAGTAGGGTTTACTGAAAGCTTTTGATAACTCTGCTCACTTCAAAATTTAACAATGATGCTACTTTTATACCATATATTTCTTCTATTTTTTGATCACTCTAGGGTGGTATGTCTGATATTTGCTTTGGGTCTGTTGCTTGTTTTGGCAGAGGGGTATTTTTAAATGAATAGTAATTTAGATCAGATGCCCTGGTTAGGTCCATGGTATGGAAATAGGATGAATAGCTTTTCTAGAAAGTTCTTTTATGTATGTGAGAGAAGATTTGATCACCATGACCTGTTTTAAAACTAAATGTCACATTTTTCTGCTCTTGCCGTATCATGTGTAATAAAGGGTTTTCCAGAGCTAATCTATCTCAGAGACCCCTGTAAGGAGAGACCAAGACTGAAATTATTAATCTTCCCTTACATTAATTAAATGTTTGTAATATTTCCAGTATTTTTCTCTACATTTACTGTGAAGATCTAAAGTGATTTATCTTTTAGTTTGCTGTTGTAGTATTTGACTGTACAAGTAGGACCCCAGTAAGTTGATGGTGTAATTCAGTTTGCAGCAGTGAGTGAAGAAAAAGGAGGCTCAATTTAAACGTGTAGATAACTAATTGAAATACTCATTATAAATGTTTGTGATGAGATAACTTTGTTTGATGGCAGTATTTTATTTCTCTATGTCCAGAAGATCATGTTGTATTGCAGTGAAGCTGTTGCCTATGGTCAGGTTCCCTGCAAAAGGGCTGAAAGGTTTTGTTCCTTGTGAATGTGACAAGACAAGTCCCCTTGTATCCTAAGGTCAACCAAGTGTCACCTTAGTGTGCAGTTACATCCTTTCCTGCTGTTTGTTTTTCTATTGTGTAGCTGTAATTGAAAAGAAAAAAACTTGAATGCATGAAAAAAGGAAATGATGCCATCAGAGCAATCACTTTGCTCTAAGGGAAAAGACTCCACGTATAATCAGCTGGCTAAAGGGCATGAGAACATCCTGAAAGGTAATTGGGCACCTTTTTTTGAAGTACTCTGTTCTATCCCATTAACTCATTCAGTGTTGCTCAGAAACAATTTCTATAGACAGAGGCACATTACTGGGCTTTTGTTCAGAGCCAAAAGCTGCAGTTTTCACAGTGTACAGCATCATCTTTAAGCTGGTGCTGTTCATGTACTGCTTCTGGAAGAGTACATACACAAGGGGTTCAGACTTCTCATGACCTTTTTTTTTTGTGCTCTCACTCATGATGTTCTTTACAACTGAGTGGGAGAAATGTATGGCTTTTTCAGATCCTTCTCTGAATGACTTCATACCTGCAGTAATTTTTCTTGTAGAGTATGAATAGAGACCTGAAGATGGTACCAGTTGTTTCTGATGGGAAACCTGATACTGCACTTCTTTATGTTTTTATTCCATTCGGTCTGGAATATTTGTCTCCATACGTTCCATCTCATCTTTTAAGTTGCATTGACTCTAGGCCCTTTTTATCATCCATGTTTTAAATCACTGAAATGGTGGAACTTAGTCTACTTGTGATCATGCAATTATTACCAAAATGTATTCACTAATAATAAGAGCAGCAATGAAAGGTTATGTCCTATAGAGGTTCTTTGGAATGGTGTTGTTCTTCTTCATTTCAGTAATAGTGTCTTTATAAGCATTCTGCTGGTAAGAATAAACATGTTTGTTTGGGATTTTTCTCTCCCACTTTTACCCATGACTTACCAGGAAAGAAATTAGAGATTTCTAGTCTTCAAGTGTGTAATTTCTTCTCAAAAGGAAGTAATTAGCCACAGCCCATGGATGTTGTGATGTATGCAATTGCTTCTAGCCATTAGAGAGAAGGGTATGGAGGCTTTGTTTTGGTCTCTTCTGTCTTTCTGCTGCTAAAATATGGCTTAATATTTATGCCAAAAAATAGTAACAGATTTTATAAAAAAAGCCCCCAAATATAGATAAAAGCATTATGTTGAATCTAGTGAATAAAGCAGGGACTTCAAGAGTGAGCATATTCCAGTGAAAGCCTTATATTCTTTAGTAGCAAGAACAAGGAAAGATTGGCATGATTCAGATTATGATCTTTCAGGGTGAAAGCAGGAGGGTTTTAATAGGGGGGATCCTTGACTACATAGGAGTGTATTTGTAACACTAATATGAGAAAATTAGTTTCTTATTGAATTGATTTGAAATAGACAATCAGAAGGGCAATAATGTTGTGCGATTTTAATCTGAAAATAGGCAAAAGCTTTCATATTATAATTAGAAATAGCCTACCCTTTCATGACCCTGAAGGATACTTTAAGGTGTACTTTATTAATCCTAGAGGGTAATTATGAAATAAAGTTGTAGTGAGACTACAGTAGTAATGTAAGTTATTTGGGTTTTATTGCATCTGTCATTCTGAAGGAATGAGGTGACAGTTCATGCTCTGATCAGCAACCCTTCATAGCTGCTACTTGGCAAGTTCTGAAATGAAGAAAAGCTGTAAAGAAGTATGCAGCTTGCTGCTCAATAGATAAAGGGAGAAAATTGGTCAAGACTTGAAAACATTCACCTTACTACTAAAATAATTCCTGTGATGTTCTTTAGGAACAGAGAAAACATCCCTTTCTAATCAAAGAACAGACAAATGGCCTGTAGTCCATTTGCTTTGGACTTTAATTAACTCCTGATGCTTTGGAGGATAAAAGTGTGAGCTGGTTGTGGCTTTTAATTTATCCTTTACATAGGCTGCTGGTGAAATACAAAATGTTGACCATGCTGACATCAACAGCAGAACTCCCACTGGTTCCAGTGATAGCAGGGTATCACTGATAGAACAGTGCTCTTTGTGAGCTGCATGTTTTGTGGGAGTCACAGGCACTTGCAAGGCCAAAGTCAAGATACTAGAAGTTCCCAGCTGGATCAGGAAGGGATAATCAAATACAGAGACTGTTCAGTTACCACTGAAGGAAACTTTTAGGTTCTCAATATGCTGTCCACTTCTCCTAATTTCCATAAAAACTAGAATTCAATTATTTTATGAATTCCAGAGGAACTAATGGTACCTTCTGAGATTCAGTCTTTTCCCTTTGCAAATAATGAAGCTCCTGTAATGAATCCATATGTCACACACATTCTGTGTGCTGTTACTCATGCTGAATGCTACACTGTTCTGCATACAGTCCTCAAAACCTGAGATCTGAGTGTGGTACAGCTCAATATGAATAGGGGTGACAGAATTTATTCTAGAAGGACATTTCAGCTCACTTGCTGAGGAAATCCATATTTCTGGAAATCAGGTGGGGGTGTGCTCTGAAAAGCAACTGGTTTGTGCTTTATTGCTCTACTAGTGGATCTGATTTCTGCATTTACATACATGTAAGAAATACTGCTAACAGATTACATGGTTTGCAGTAGCTGGTTATAGAGGTTACTCTTTCTTTATTCTTTTAGCAGTATAGCTTCTTCTGCGTGAAAAATATCCTCAGTGTACTAGCTAACCAGGTAAAAGCATTTCTTAAGTGAGTGAGTTTTAATCATGGTTTGTTCTCCTCAGCTTTGCTTGTTCAGCCATTGTTCTGGAAGGTCATATAGGCAGTCAGTGGTGCCAAACCTCCCTGGCTAGATGCATGTGTCATTTACCTAGTGGCAGGGAAAGCTGGGTGGGTTATTGCATGTGCAGTGCATCAGAGGCTTCCAAGGAGAAGAGGGTGTTGAAGCCATTCAGACAGCTGGCTCCCGGCTGTGCTTTTCCCCAAAGGATCTTTAGAAGCGGGTGTGGAATGTGCTGTGAAATTCTGGTAGAGTCAGCCAGACAGCCTTGTGGTAGAGGCAGCAGCTCTGGGAAGGATAATGATCAGGAGTGGGCTGCTATTACTTCCAGAGTAATTTAGTTGAGAATCCACCTGTGCTGGTTCTCCCCGGGTATTTGTCCAGTGGAAAGCCAGCCCTGGGTGTGGTGAATTGTCCTAGTGAGGTGCATGTGCTCCCAGGCCACAGGCAGGGCATTCATCCAGTGGATCTGAACAACAGAACTTGGTTATGTGAGTTTGCTTTCCAAGCATGACATAAAATTTAGTGTGACCCTTCAGCAAGAGTTAGTTACAGTGGGGTGCCATGTTAGAAATACCTGACCTGGGAGCAAATGCTCCTTTAGGTTCGTATGAAAGAGAGCCAGAGGGATGTGCTGAGTGTATAAACACGGGTTTTTGTTGTATGTCAAGCTTGTGCCCCAGCTCTCTGGGCATACCATGAAGACTGCAGCCTAGTCTAGATGACCTGCTCTAAAGATAAAATCTGATGAAGACTGGTGTTCATCTGCAGCATTGAAAGCCATATTGCCTTCTCTAAAAAAAAGCAGGATATTAACTGAGTGTTTTAGCTAACATAATTAATGGCACTGTACAATGCAGAATGAGTTTTAATAGAATATATTGTGGTTGTTCCAAAGGAAGTTAAATATGTGACATTGAGTGGATCTCCTAGATTCAAGAGCTGACCTTTTGGCAGAAGCAGTGAAATAATATACAGCAGAATCTTGTTAATTCATGCTAATGACTTAAAAGACCACTTGATTTTACAACTTAGCAAGTAAGTGAAACATGATGACAAAACTTCAGGGATGCACACTTTATCAGTATGTGCTCTGCTAATTTACCTCTATAGTAGCAGTTATGTTGTAAATATATTTGTACTAGATGAGTTAATGGACAGTAGTACTATTAATTAAAGCAGTGATGATTTCCTGAAATGACACTGTAGTACAGCATAAAATAGTTTCAGTGAAACAGGACTAATCTACTAGTTCTGCGAGTGTGAGGCTGCTCTAATGGTTCTGAAAGTGACAGATGTTGGCTCTTAATAGTAATAAAAACGTTCTCTCCTCATATGTGTCATGTCATTTAGAAAAAAAGTAACTAGTTACTTGGGAAAAGAGTTATCCTATCATAGTAATAGTATAAAGGTATATATGTAAATAAAAAGTTCATAAAAAAATTTATCTTCAGGTTGAATTACTTCTAGAGCCCTAAGAGCCCTAAGCCTAGTCTAGCCTATGTTCATTCTTAAAATAGTAATTCCCAAATGACGGGCTCATGAAACATCACATATGTTCCAGTAAATTTCTTAGTCTTCAAAATACAGTGTAAATGTCTCCTTTATGAAAAAGTCTGCAATTTTTTCTGACCATTCTATTTCAGTCTACATGGTGTTCCCCATTAAGTACTACAAAGAATGCAGTTTTGTTACCGGCAGTGTATTCTTAAATGAGAAAATAAGACTTTCAGTTGGCCTTAGAAAATGACACAAAGCCATTTAATATTTGTTATGCTCTGAGTGAAAGAAGGAGCTGAAGTCTGTATTGGAATCATCATATGCACTTGTTACTGTGCATTGGTGTGTCAGCAGAGAAGTCTGACTAAATAAGGCAATGCATGAGTAGAGCTTATCAGCATTTGACAGGAATACAGTCCACTAACAGCTGATACTGTAGCCCATCTTTTCTGTGCTATCATCGTCTCTCTACATGGCACACAGATGTACATTTATCATCTGCTTGGCTGCTGATAGTGCTCAAAACAGCCCTCCACCTTTTCTTTTTAGTTCTTGTATGCTGAAAGTAATACAAGTGAGCAGAAACCCTTAGGAAGCCAAATATTTTTATTTATTTAGAAATGTTTGTGAAGTTGTCAGCTTTCAAACTTTAGAGAAGTACACTATGCCTTCTGCTTTTTTTCCCACCAGATAGTATAGAGTATTGTGAATATTTTTTGATAATATAAATAAAAACCAGGAAACTTCATGTTTTTTTGTGCCCCTTTGGTACTACTGTGCCCTAAGCAATGCTTGTATGAATTATCTGTAACTTCATGAAAGCAAGTCCTGACTGATGGTGCCTTCTTCACTTGGAGGGTCTGGTACTGCTCAAATGAGTGTCTAAGCTCCCAGTGATCTTTCTGGGAACAGTATTGCACCTTGAATATTCGTCGGTGCTTTTAAAAAATATCCAGAGTAAAATACCATTAATGCTGTTTCAGAATCATTTTTTCTGTTATGCTGAGCTTGGTTGTCAGACTTTGTCCCTGTGTCATGCAAGAGTTTGGGATCTGACAATTTTATCCATAAAATTACTACACCAATAAAAGCATTTTAAGATTTGTTAGCACCTTGCCTCCTGCTACAGAGTGTCCAAAGACAATCAAACTGCTGACCTGCAAATGTGCTTTGATACTGGGTGGGGATTAAATGGGTTTGCCTGTGTGGCCTTTTTCTAAGGGATTTCTGAAAAATATCAGACATTCCAGTCTTATTCTGTACTCTGAAGACAGGTCAGTGATTTGAGAATTCTTCCTTTTCTTGAAAATTCAAGTCATTAAACTGCAAGGCCGAGGCTGTTGAATTTCTGGCAAAAGTTACTGTTAAAAAGGTGATCAATACCTTTTTTATCAAGCATGAATTTAAGACAATAGTGAAAAACCCTCTTCATTTCTCTTAGCACACTTTTAATTTTGTGTTCCTACTGACTGTTACGCTGTGCTGTCCTCTCAAGTCAAGCAAAAAAGACAGAAAGGGATGGATGGATGGATGGATGGATGGATGGATGGATGGATGGATGGATGGATGGATGGACTGTCATCTTTATTTGTGGCACTGATTTGAGTCTTTTCTCATTAATCCCTTTACACCTGCCTATCAAATGTGTGCCCAAATGTCTTTTTGCACATTCAGCTAAAAGTAGTCTTGATAAATTAGTTACTCTGATGTTACTGTAAATGGAAAACACAATTTATAAACTTTTGCATATAAAGCTAGATCCAGTGAACTTCTACCTTTTCACCATATATTTGTATGTACTTTCTGCCGCCCAGTACTCTACTTTGGTAGTTCAGTATCTTGCTTATTTGTTCTTCCATATTCTTCCATTACTGTTTTCCTGTTTTGAGAACAGCATCAGTATTCAGCCTCCCCCCCTTGTCCTCCTCTGTACAGGAAGCTTGCTGGGGAATGGAGAGTGCTTGGCATGACCTTGAGAGCATTCTGAAGGTTCCAGATTTGTTTTGTGGGAACCTCACATTCTGTTTAAGTGTTTGACATAGTGTGTGCAAAATGATCAGAGAAAGACTAAAATTCTTGTAACATTTTAGGGAGGAGTTTTCTGGGTAACAGTCCTGGGAAAGCATAGCAGATAAATCTGAAAAGAGAGACAGTGAGGCTTTTTGTTCTGGCTTGTTCTTCCTGCTGTCTGTTCCCTAGGCTTGGAATGAACATTCAGGACAAAGAAGGGACTCGCAGTTCTGCCATGTGGAGAATGCTTACCTCTTCTGCTCTCTAGCAGGATACGTGCTTGAAGTATTATTTTCTTGCCCGCGACTTAGTGTCACAAAAACACTATGTGCCATTTCCTGATCAGGAGCTTGTAAGTCCTATTGGCACAGCAAGCACTCTTCCAAAGTCGGGTTTTTTTCAAAATGTCTTTACTTCTTACCCAATGCAATGTTTTAAAAACCCAAACCCTGCAATTTTAGCTGAGATCCATCTTCTCCAGTTCAGCAAGCTGGCTTAAATGCCCTAATGTGAGTTCATACATCAGTAGCATTGCTGTATGCAATATGTGTAACAGAGATGTCATTCTGTGCTCTGAGTCCATCTCTGATAATGGTCCTGGGAGAATAAGCAGTTCATTGCGATGTTTGCCAGTAGAGCATGCTGGGAGGGTTCACAGGAGATGCACAGTGTAATGGACTGTTTGCCGTGTGTGTAATAGCTCCCCTCCAAAATAAGAGACTTCTACAGTGCAAGTAAGGACACTTTCAGGCTGCCTTTTTGGCACTTTCCTGCTGTGCCCAAAATATTCCATTAGTTTTCTGGAGTGTGTCTATCATACACCTGTGTGATCTGCATGGAAAGAAATATGATGTGTCCAGAGAAATAGAGAAGCTGAATTTAAGTGCTGTGACTATGCAGACAAGCATTATAAAGCTATTAAAATTCTGTAGTCATTCAGGGCTTTACTTTGAGGAATTTTATTAACTACTTTTGTCCTTTTTATTTTAGAAAATTTATTTTGAAAATACTTTAATTGTTGTAATCATACTAATTGTGCAGACATACAATTTCATGTTTTCTGGTTCTTTTAAACGTACTCTACTCTTTATAAATATTTTATTATGTTTTCATAGCACACAAATTTAATGAAGTATGTATAGTTAAAAAAGGCTTGAAGCAGTCCAGGGCTCTGCAAAACAAGCCTCGTAGCACCTGAATATACTTCTATATCGCGGCAAGTGTTTGGCAAGCTGTGCTGCTATATTATGTATTATTGATTATACGTTATCATGGAAGCTAAATGTTGATAAATAATGAACTTGAACTTCTAAGGAATAACTCCCTCAATAGCAGTCTTTTAAACTGCTAAATGAGGCAACATGATCAGCCTTTGTAGAAGTTTAGCTAATGTCTACACTAGTTAGGAAATGCATCAGCTCGGGCTATGGGCTCATTACAAATTTTTAGCCAGTGCGTGTCAACTTCCAGTGCATTTCATCGTAGGTGTGTTTTGCATACATCAAGAACTCATAAAGAGCTTAAATTTAGTGTATTTTAGGGGTGTATTCTCTCTACCTTTATGCTGAACAGTAACTCAAAAAAAAGTGCCCCTGAGAAGGGAGTTTAGCCATCAGCGATAGTCAACCAGACCCCACTCACACTATCATATTTTCTTTGTAATAATTATTTCAGGTTTAAACTTAGATATTTTCACTAAAAAGCCAAATGCATATATTGGAAAATATCCATTAATTATTTAATCTTAAAAAAAAAAAAAAAACAACTTTCAGGCCTTCTGCTGAGAAGTTTAGAATTTGAAAGTTAGTGGCAGAGAAGGATGCCCATAAAATTACAGTTTTTAACTGTGGAAAGACATTTTTATATTGAAATTAAACACTTAACTTTGCTATGATGAGACTATATTTTCAACATCTTATTAAAGTTTATTCTGTACTCTTACATGGTTACTGTATAACTGTGTATCTTCCAGTAAGCTGTAAGTTTCAGCTTTTCTTAGGAGATTCTAACTTTATTGTTCATTAACTATGATTTAGCTTTTGGATCACATTATACGTTAACGAGGTGAAGTCCCACGTGTAATAGATAATCCATTCAGAATTTCCTTCCATCAAATTGCAGTGTTTACTGCTCATCCTGCAATTCCAGAAGCAGGGTCTGTGATATACAGATGTGACTTCATCTTCTTAAAATGAGTATTTTGAAGGCTTTCATTCTGAAATTTATTTTAAAAATTGATTTGTACTTTTGAAACATTAGTTCACATTCCTTTATAGTTTTGGTTAGAACAAATAAAGAAGGTTTTTGGGAAATAAATCTCTTTCAATACATTTTACCAGCTGCTCATGGACAATATTAGAATCATAGGATGGTTTGGGTTGGAATGGACCTTAAAGATCATGTAGTTCCAACCCACCTGCAGGGAGATCTTCCACTAGACCAGGTTGTTCACAGCTCCCTTCAGCCTGGCCTTGAAAGCTTTCAGGGATGGGACATCCACAGACTTTCCCTGTTCCACTGCTTCACCACCCTCTGAGTAGAGAATTTCTTCCTGATAGTTAATCTAAATCTGCCCTTTCTCAGTTTAAAGCCATTCCCCCTTATCCTATCACTGTCTGCCAGTATACAAAGTCCCTCCTCTTCCTTTTTATAAGCCTCCTTAAAGGTACTGGGAGGCCACAATGGGGTTTCCTCAAAACCTTCTCTTTTCCAGGTTGAACAGCCACAGCTCTCTCAGCCTGTCTTTTTAGGAAAGGTGCTCCAGCCCTCTGATGGATTTTGTGATCGATTATTGTCTCTAATGAAACTTCTAAGTTTTTGATGGATGCAGTTTTCGGGTTGTAAGTCCAAACTCTGGCTTGGGGCACCGAAGGATTTCTCCTAGGTGACCAAGTGCTGCTTTGTCTAACTAGACCCAGGACTGACATGTCCTGCTGCATGTATTGAAAGCAATAGTTAAGGAGAGGGTCAAGTCTTGAGTGTATAGTCTATGTAATAAAGAGGCTGAGATCTGTTTTCTGTATGTAAATGTGTACTTTTCTGAACATGAAATTGCTCTGAATGTATGATGACTTGTTATTATTTTCTCCTACAAACTGCCGTAATTTGAAATATTTTGTCTGTTTCTGCTAAAGCTGAAATTACCAGAACAATGTCCTATCGTTTTTGTGATAAAAATATCAAACTTCTATATTTATTTGTCTTTCTTGGTGTAGTTGATACTGAGGAATGAACATTCCAATATTTTCTGTAAGGACTTTAAAGGAAGATCATTAAGGAACTTGGGTAGTTCTTTGAAATGTATGTGGGAGAGGTAATCTCTCTGAAGAACCTATTCCTCCTAAGTGAAAGAGCAGTCTTCTCCTTTGCTATGAAAACTATGAGAGGTTTGTAAGGGTTGTCTGTAGTGTGCTAATATGAAGGGGTACTTTTTCTCTCCTATGCTCAAGTTACAGTATGCTAAGCAAATATTTATTAACAGACCTTTAGGAGGCTGTGCAGTGTCAGCAACTGCACTCAACACATCCTGGGTAACTAGGAAGCCTAGTTGCTTCCTGCCTCTTTCACAAATACCACCTTAGTTGCCTCATTGTATCCCAACACCATGCATTAGTTCTTTGCTACACTCCCAGCAAATAAACCGTAATTATAGATGCTGATATTCATAATCTGCTCCTTATCGCTGATTCTTTCCCTGTGTCTCTGGGAATTTTCTTTAGGCCTTTGACAACCACAGCACCATCTCGTAGTTAGGCTTCACAGAAGCACAGAACACACTGGGTTGGAAGGGGCCAGAGAGGTCATCGAGTCCAACTCCTGGCTATGCACAGGACAGCCCCAAGAGTTCTTACAGCACTGTCCAAACACTTCTTGTACTCTTGTTGAGCTTAGTGCTTGACCACTTCCCTGGGGAGCCTGTTCCAGTGCCCAGCCTTTTTCTAACATCCAGCATAAACCTCCCCTTCCACAACTGCTGGCCATTCCCTTGGGTCCTGTCACTGATCACCACAAAGATCAGTGTCTGTCCCTCCTCTTCCCCTCACAAGGAGGCTGTAGACTGCAATGAGGTCTCCCCTCAGTCTCCTCTTTGCCAAGCTGAACAGAGCGGGTGACTTGTGGCTGTCTTAGTTGCTGCTGCGTTTTGGCTAATCATGTAACAAATTATTGTGGGGTTTTCTTTTGCTTCTCTGCCCTGGTATTTCACAGAAATGCAACAGTTTATTTATAATAATTTATTTGCCATGGTTTAATCCAGTGTTTTATCTATAATATAGCATGTTTGAGAATGATCTTTCCTTTATGGAGCCTTCCTGCCTTACCTGTCTTTTGTGGTCCCTTTCAGCCATGGTGTGTGGTGGCTCGCTATTTTACAGGCTGTCTCAGTTGTTGAGGTTTTAAATAACCAGGGTAACTGAGGAGATGCTTGCTTGTGTTTTCCTGGCATTTTTAATTTTCAGGGATTCATTGCATTGTCATTCTATGTTTCTGTCACTATTTCTGTTGGCTTATTTGTAGACCCTGGTAAGATGGGTACTGCAATGTGCACCTGTTCCTCTAAATCTTTCTCCTCTTTTGCATCTTGTCCTTTCTTGAAAATGCAGGGTGAGAAGGGGTGAGGGAAAGAAGATCTGCCAAAGGAATTTCTCTTTCAGTGTTGTATTTCACTTTCAAGTTTTTACCTTTGTCGCTGTAAGATCATGTGCCGAAGTCTTGGCGATGCAAAAAGCTAGAAGTTGTTAAGAATATACTTGAGAGTGTGGGTGACCATTCAGCCTGTCTGCAGCTGCCTCCTCAGTGTCCTTGAACAACAGGGCTCAGGAGTAGGCTGGAGGGATTGTCTTGCTGATAGCAGCCCACCCCTGACTCCCCAGGGTTCTCGAACACAGCTGGGAGTGGGTAGGGATTTACTGGGTGGAAATAATGCGGATGGGAAACATCAGACTGGATGATATATACATTCTGCAGTGACAGTCTGTCTGTCTAGCAGTGTAGTGCAGTGAGGAGCCACTGCTGCCAGGTGCCTTGGTGACACGGTCCCTGCCCTGCCACGGTGGGGCATTTAGACGCTGTTACTCCATGGCAGACACAGTTATTTAGCAGCAATAGGAGAGCAGGGAAAGCATTTTTCTCCGCTTTTCCATTCTCTGTTTTTTTCCTGAGTATCAAGTGGTGGGCAGCAGGTTGTTGCCAAGCAGGAAGGAGCTTGCATCTGCACACATAGAGGAGCCCTGCTGTGTGCTTAGGCCAAGTGCCATGCCATGCCTCAACTGTGCCTGTGCTGATCTGCCCAAAACCAGGAATGGGCTTCAGGCATCAGTACTGTAGTGTGTTTATTCTGGAAGATCTCAGCTATTGTGGTGCAGCCATATCTATATCTCCAGTTCAGATGATGACTTATTTGCATGTGGGTTTTGTGTGACAGCGTGAGCGCTGTTGATCCCTTTTCCCTGGGGGTGCTTTTATGCAGCCCTGCCACTGACACTCATGAGTGCTTTATGTTGGCTCTTTTATGTAGTGTTTTTTGTAGTGTTTTCTCCAGCTTTTGGAAGTGATTAAACCCTTTGTACATTAATATCTCCTTTATGTTTCTGACATAGTACTGCTAGCTAGCTTTTTTTTTTTCCTGCTTTCTCTTAAGGCACTTTGATCATCAGGACTAGTCTGGCACCTCCTTCTTGTGGGGAGAGTGCTTTAAGAAATCCTTTACCATTTCTGCTGTTCTTGGCTGCATCATTCCTGACTCTTCTGAGCTGTCTTCAGAGTAATTAACCAACTCTGCACAGATTTGCATTCTCCTGTAACTGAATTTAGACTTTTACATCCTGTGTGTTGTAGCTAAAGTTTAAAGACTTGTTTTTCCACTTTTGAATCATTTTTAGGTAAAGCTTTTTCTGTGAAAAGCTTTACTGTTCTGCACACACCTTCTGGTATGTAGGTAGTACAGATTTAAACTGGAAGCAGGCACCCACAATTCATGTTCACACTTCTGAGTTGGTGTCCTAATTATCAGCAGAGACACAAACGATGTGCAGGACTGCAAGCTCTGCCTTTGGCAGTGTTTTCTGAATACTGACCATCAGCCACTCATCTGTATTTAAATGCATGAATTTAGAGCTTAAATTCTTGAAAATTTTTCTGGCCTGAAACTCATTATCACAGAGCTGCATAAGTACAGATGGGAGAATGTGTTTTGAAGATGTCTCTAAGAATTTCCTTAAGGCAAGTTAAGTTTTAAAATGCTGCCCCGTGCCTAATCTGTACATCGGATTCTCCTCCATTCAGTGAGAGGATGTAAGTATTATTTCTAAGTATTAGGATTTTTACTCCTCATATCTAAACACAGCAGTGTTGAGCTTCATAATGCTTTGCTTCTGATCCCTGTGCAGTGTAAAATGAGAGCAGTTTAAATATCCGTTTTACCGCGTCACTTTGAACATAAAGTGTGCATGCTGCAGAGATGGGGTAAAGGTAGGAAGTAAAATAATGGGTGAGTGAATTCATTACCCAACACAGGTAATGAAGACTCCAGTGTCATTCAGTTTGTCTTCAGGGGCTGCTGAACAAGTCATTGCTCACTGTGCTGTTTTCATCTTAATATATCTGAACAGTGTGGACAACACAAGATGACTGAGGTAAACTTCAAGGTGATGTAAGTTGCAGGTGTTGAGGGGTTCTTGTGTGCATGGAGAGGAGTGGTGGAGCAGACACAGGAAAAACAGTTAAACTGTATTTCATTTATACACATTCTTTCTATACCACATGACAAATAACCCCAAAGAAGGGTAGGAAAGCACATTTAAATAATATTTTTTAATTTACCCAGAGCAGTAATAGATAATGTTGTGTTGGTACATATGCAGTCTATATTTCTTTTAACCAAAATATTTATTTTAAAATAAGTTGATAATATAATTCAGGTTTTCTTTTAATATATTAATAACATAGCTAAAATTAAGCAATTTATGTTTTTGATTTGCTACTTCACTGGAGTGTTTTATTCCTCATTGAGACAATCTTTTCCATGACAGCTTATGTTACTAAGGAGAATTTTCAATTAAAACCATCATTATATTTTTTCTGGTACTGAATTTCTTGTCTTTGCCAATAGAACTTACATATGATGCTGAATTTAATGCTGTAGTACTATATAATACAATTTTCACTGCATTTTTTACTGAAAGAACAAAATAAGTCACTGAACTTGAGAATTTTGAACCAATCCTGTTTACATGTGCAAGTAGGAAGAAATGATGCACCCTTCCCCCTTCATTGTTAAGTGGTAAATTGTTGCTATGGTGATCATTCTTTCCATCTCATCAGCTATAACCTGGTTTTCCACATCAACTGAACAGCTTCAAGCAACGCATGATCTTTATTTTTTTATATATATCAGTTAATATTGTTTAGCTACATAGTTGTTGTCTTGGGACTTAATGTCAGCAAGATGCAGTGAATGTAGGCAAGATAGTTCTAATTTTGTTGTGCATAAATCTGTGTACTCATTAAAAGAATCTTCATGTAGCTGCCAAGAACTTTTAAGTCGATTTATGAAAGGAAGCTTATTTTTGGTGTGTACGGCTGATTATTTTCCTTTCATTATTTCAGAGTCTATAGGCTTCTGTAGTAAATATGTGGAAAATCTGGTAAATCTCTGAATAATGTCTCAGTTAAGCAATATGTTGTTTGTTACCCAAGGTGATGGAAACAGGATAGTTGTAATAAAATTTCACATAGCAGTTTTATTTTCTTTCATTGAGAATTGGTACATATGGGTTAAGTGCAGAGAGATGCCTGCATTGTAGTGAGAGTAAGCCAGGTGACCTGTTGCAGAGTCACCAGAGGTAAAAATGGATTAATATGATTTGTATGGGGTCTTAAGCATATACACAACAGATTTGTGTCAAGAGAAAGGGTAGAGTGAGCATGTGGCCCATCACAATATTGCCTTGAAGCCAGATTTACCTTCCCTTATCACCAGCACCATGTTTTTCAGGAAATGGGCAAGCTTTATGTTATGGCAAGCTTTGGAGCCATAAGTAGGACACTGGTGTATAGAATGATAAACATGGACCTTAGAATAACCTCTGTGAACTTAAGTTAAATGCTTTTAAAAGACCGCTTGTCTAAACTTACTTAGGTATTGTTCATTACAGTCAGTCTTCCCTTTTCTTCTAAGATGTCAAGCTCTTAAAAATATAACCTTATTTTTTCCTGCATTGCTGGACAGCATATGAACAACTCTTGTGTTTCCGATTTTATTCATGTTCCAAATTTTGGTGGAGTTTTTTTCGGTGTTAGGGGGTTTTTTGGGTGCACTTTTCCCTCTACTATTCATCTGCATCACCTATGCCTGTTTTAAGTTGTGTGTCAATAAAGCAGCAAGATCATATCTTATCTCAAATGACATTTTACATTTATTACTGGGTTTAAGGTCCACAAGAGGCCCTGAACGACAGAGAAGTATTTGAGTACGTAATATCATGTAAAATGTTTCTTAATTGTCTTATATGAAAATGCAAGTAGAATCTTGATTTCTCTCCTACTGGTTTTTTTGGGTTCTCTGTCGGAGTGTTTTTCATGTCTCAAAATACTGTGCTGCCATAGGCAAATTTCTATTAGATGTTCCTGACCTATATTTGCAGTAAGAGATGTTTTGCTAAAGAATGCCAAAGATCATCTTTCAGTAGATCAGTCTCTTAAAGGATATGGTGAGGAGTTACAGTATAAACATAAATGCACTACCTATGGAGGCAAACTAGGAACTGGATTGATATTTCAAGTTAGCAGGGTATCTGTGCTCTAAGTCTAGAGGACAGTGTCTTGAATTCCTGAATTGCTTAGATCTTTTGGAAGTATTTACTGCATGGCTCCCAAAGTATGAATCCTTTTGGCCAAAACACAGTTCGCTAAGTAGCCTGAGAGAAAGTGTGCCGTGGAAGTGAGGAATGCCATATTTCCTTCCAGCTGCAGAGGATGAGAAGGAAGTTACTGAGAAAGTAGATTGTACGGTTGTCTGAGCCAAAACAGCCATTACAGGCTTCTTGCAGTTATTGTTTTGCTTTGCCTGATTTTATTAAGTAGTATCATATTTTAGTTTGTGAATCTGCTCACCTTCGTTTCACGAGCTACCTCATTCCATAATTTCGCCTCACCAGTGTAATAGTGCAAACTGAGCACCTGTAAAAGAATTTATTTTGTTTGTACCACCTGTGAGGTACAAAGTCCTTTCACATATTTCACAATCACACAGATACACCAGAGAAAGACTTTGTCATTATGTACCGATCCTTTTTTTCTGTTGTTGTTGACAGAGAGATACAAACAAACCCAGCATTTGGAGCAAAAACTGGGGAAAGCGAAGCAGTTGCTTCATGTTTTGTTATTGCATTTTCTGGGGTAGTGTTTCCTACAAAACCAGAAATAATTCTTCTCTGAACAGGAGCTGAATGACCCAAGACTCAGTAGCCTCCAGAGACGAAAAAATAGCTGACTGTTCTTTATACCAAGCCCTTTTATTTGCTTAAGCTTCTCACTTCCTTATTTCTTTCTTCAAGCCTGTGGCTTAAAGTATGTTTAAGCCTGCAGTACCAGGAATCAGCTGCAAACATGAGACACAGACAGATCCGAGTTCAGGAATGGCTGTCTGAGACTGGGGGAAGAAAAGATGGTTCATTTCAGCTGTGCTTTTCCTTAGATTTAAGCATACATGCAACTATAGCCTTGTTTCACCTGATTTTTTTTTCCTACACAGTCCCTTAAAGGGATCTAGTGTGTTCCTTTGTTGTATGACTGTAATCTGGAATTTGATGACCTGGAAAAAATGTATTCGGGCAAAATGCCAGCCAGAGAAGAGAATCCTCTGAACAGTAGGACTGTGCACATGGGACCTAGTATTTCATTCTATATTATTTCCCTTTAAAGCAGTAGCAAGGGGTGTTTTAATGCTTCAGTTGCTATTGTTTCTGAAACCATGTTCATATTTTTTTATAGTATAAGATTAGTTCAATAAAAGACAAATATAATTTATAATCAAAACAAACGCATATTTGCCACATCAAAGGCTATAACTGTACCTCATTCCACTCAAATTGTGAAAGTGGGCACAGGTTGCCCTGTATATTCTTGGTAAATTCTCTTTGTTTACTGTAGGCAATATGCTGTTTATTTTGCCTTTCATTAATTCAAATTCAAATTTTCATGGATATAGTGGTAAATAGACTTTGGGGCTATGATATGTAAAGATTATTTCTAACCTATTCCTTGATGGTATTGAAGTAGATTAGAAAATACAGCTACAATAGTAAACAAGTTCCATATATTAATTTATTACCCATGTAATTATATAATATATATAATCCATATGTTAATTTAATATCTGTGTCTAAAAAGAACAAATTTTAAAAATTACCAATTTGATCATTTTAAAGATAAATGTGCTCACAAGGAGACTGTTCTCTCATTGCCACCCATGTTAAGTAAAGATAGAGAAGCTGTTGGTGCTTGACAGAGAAGTCCGTTTCTGTAGGTTGAAATGTATAGCTTCAAACAGCCTAAACTAGAGATTTTGGTGTTTAAAAAAAAAAAGGTGAACACCAACACAAAAAACCACCATCACCACCTAAAAAACCCCAAACATACACAAAACCCTCTTTCCCTCTGGACCCTTGTCAAGAATTGAATTTTTTCCTCTACCCTTATTTTCAAGGGTGCAGTGTTCTGTTTGAGTGGATGTAGCACAACTCCAGAATTCAGAGACTGTCCTTAATGCTTTTCTTGCCTCCATAATTCTCAAGGATAAAGACAAAAATGGCCCATATCAAAGATCATATGGGTACTAAGGAATTTTCTAAGGTCTATCATTTATTTTTTAGATTTATTGGTAAAATTTATCTAAAGGCTACATTTTTCTGATTTGCACTTTTTATTTGCTTCATATTCACTCAGTTTCTCTCTCAGATACTTTCATTTCTGCTGTTTGTCCCCATGTGTAGCAGTTAGCTGCTTTCACAGTTTAATTGTTGCTGAACATGTTTTGTTTCCTTACTAACCTGTTTGTCTTCTTGCCTTTTAACATTTCTGATCTCTGACACAAGCCTGATGCTGTTAAGAGGCAAATACCATTGTTCAGGGAACTTGCTGAAACAACATATGCTTTGTTCCTTTTAAGCACTCTAAGAAAAATGTTGTCTGAAGGATAACAGAGAGAAAAATTGTCAGATCTTTCATAAATATTTTTATCTGAAATGAGTGGTACTGCTTCTGTGTTCCACAGCCTTTCATCACAGCAAATTACGAGAGAGAAACAGGATTTTTTCCATACAAAAAGCATTATAATAAGGGAAAGGAAAAAAAGTGTTTTATTAAATAAAAAAAAAAGTGATTTGTAGTAGGTAAATCAACAGACATCACCAATGCAGAGATTGTTTTCCTTACTAAATTATTTTTTAGCTGTGTAAAATTTCCTATTTATAAAATACTCTGGAATAACTATGTGTAGTTCATTCATGCACTTTCAGAATAAAACTGCCTTTTCCTAGTGTGTTTTGAAAATGCTTGATGCAGAGAAGGCAGTTGGCTTCATGATTTATACAAACTAATTGTTATGTTTTCCAACGAAAACAAACCTTATTCTGAAATAATTTTTGGATGTAGGAAAGAAGACCAATCAAGAGAATAGAAGGATAGTATTAGTATTGATTATTAGGCATTATGCCATGTTAATTGATCCAAATAACACACCTTTTTCACTTCAGTTTAATTCAAGGACAGGTGGATATCAAATATCTCTTTAAAAAAAATTAAAAGTAAGGGTATTTAAGTTTCTGGATTCCGAAGTTCACTTTCTCAAAGTTTCTAAAGCTTGTGTTAGATGTAATTCATACTCTTTAATACAGATATATTGTAGGAGGAAAAGTAATTAGCTGGAGGTGGACTCTTCTTTGCTTAATTATCCCATCTCCAACAGGGCTAAATTCAGCTCTGACATACGCTGGCAAAAATCTCATTCACACAGCAGCAGCACTGCAGTACATCATGCTCCAGTCTCACCAGATGGCACTTCTTCTTCAGGTGTGTGTCCCTGTAGGCACATACACACCTCAGCCAGGTTAGACAGTGGCAGCTGGTCAGTTGGCTTTTAAAAGCAGCATATTTTCTGAACCTACATCCATCTCAGCCCTTTTATAGTTCCATGTAGAACAGCAAAGTACAAGATGTGTAAAGCTTGCAAGTAGAAGGATAGCATAGAAGAGGCCTTATTTCCCTCTCACTGTGAGGGAATGTGATGGATATTGAAAATGGTTGTTATCAACCCAAATGTTCCCAAAACCTCCCAGAATATACAGAATCATGACTCTGCCCTGATCTATTATTCCCTGGTTCAAATGCCCCCAGTTAGATAATCATAAACTTCAAATTTAGTCCACCTTGCAATTAACATACACTTCCTGCACAATAAAAAGTTAACAATTCTTCTGCTAGGGAAACTGCATGTTCAGATGTTCTGTATGTCTGCCCTTATCTGCTGTAATTCACAGAATGTGAGGCTGATGGCTGAAACTGTCTTCTGCAACAGCTCATGCCCTCATCAAACCCTAAGCAAGCTCCAGCATTTCGATTGCAAGCAATTACTGTCCATTAAGTACACCACTGAGAGGGCTAATACCCAACTGCCAGAGCAAAATGTCACAGAATAATGAAGAGTTAGCAGCATACTGATGCCCTTACACCCTGCTGAGGGACAAAAATTTCAGAATGACAGTACCACTGATGCTTCCAACATGGGCATCAGTCGCCATAGTTACTGCAGCATGGGTAACTCATCATTGATCCCAGTTACAGGGAGATAGATCCACTTCATCTGGTCCATCACTGAATTTGAGACAGCAGCCACCCCAAATAAAAATTGTACTACCAAGTGCACTTTATATCTATACAGTGTTCCTGGATGAGGTTTGGTTTTCTGGTCTTTGCCCTCCCCACTGAACAGGGAGCTCTTCCCCTGTGCTGAGTTGTCTACCCAACCCCAGCTTATTTGGCATCTTATGGGAGTGTCTCGTGAGTATTTCTCAGGATTGATTGAAAGTGGGCAATTCAGCTGTCAGCTGCTGTTTCACTTTTCCCACATCTTTTGAGAACTGGTCTGCACCAATGAGAGACAACAGTCTTACCCTTCATCCTCAGAGGACTTTTCCACTGAGGAACATGTGTGTAGAAGAATTGGGTCTCATGCCACATCTTTAATGAGTGTGGAGATTCAGAAGACTGAGGCATACGTGGATGGTTAACATCAGGGAAGTCATGTCAGCTTCTTATTCATGCAGGGTTATCTTCCATATTAATGGGTGATTGCTAGATTCAGTGAAAACAGTGTAGTAAGCACTGAAGAAATGAAACTTGTAGAGCAAGGCAATAAAAAAAGAGCTTGAATATTTTTAGAGTGACTCCGGTTGAGCCTCCTAAGTGGTGTTAGAGGCATTCTGATGAGCAGAAGCCTTTAAGAACAAGGACCTCCAATAACTTGACCTTTCTGTGGGAGCTGTACTTCAGTTTTGCTACAGCTCTTTGGCTGACTGCTAAGTCTTGCAGGCAAGAAATCACCATTTCATGTAGGGTGGGAAGACACCTTGTTCACATGACAGCAAAGACCTCAGTTTTGATGAAACAAAAGGGTCCAGCATTAGCCAAGTAGCTTTGCGGGAAGAAATGGACACATTGGATATCCTGACCATTTATCATAGAACTGTGTAGCTTCAGGTGCTCTGGAGGAAGTGGCACCTTTTTAGAGCATGGAGATTTGGTAACATAGACTCACTAAAAGGACTGGGATCTCTCACCAAACACACATTCCCTAACCTGGACTGTATAGTTAGCAAAACAATTGTCCCAGCATTGCAAACATTATGACAAATGTTTCTGTGTTGCTGCTGTGGGAGTCAGCTTTCCATGTTCTTTGGCACTCTTCTTGTTTCTGGGGTAACCTGATAGATTGAATAAAAAAGCAGGTAACTCTTTTTAACCAACACTAAAAAATACAGTCTCTCAGACCCCCTCTTGTCCTTTTCCCTCAAGACTAATTGTTAGAATCTCAGAGGCTAGGTCTTTAAATGCCATTTTTTCTGACTAGTCCATTCAGTTTCAATTTTCCAGTTTTATTCAGTTTTATTTCTTTTCCTTCTCCAAAGGCTTTTTTTTTTCTCTGTGAATTCTTTCTCAAACAAAATTGACCCTTTTGTTTCATATAAGATCTTTAGATGAGGGTTCTGCTTTCTTGGAACTGGAATCTGTATTTTCTCAAGGTAGATAAGAAAGACATTTCTTTCCTCCTTCAAATTTCTTTCCTCTCAAAAAAAAATAAAATCCAAAGTTCTCCCTATGCTGTCTCACTTGTAGGCTGGTAATACTTAATTTTATCGTACCATGTTGAAAGTGTAAGATTATTACATTTTATCTGGCATTTTTACAGAGGTAGTGCAGGATATATCTGAAATTATCAGTAAAGGATTCTGCATCTAGAACTTTCCCATGATGCTCACACTCTCTATAAAACATATGAAGGCACTCTCTTCTGGTTTGGCCAGTCATCTACGTGATAAGAGAGAAATACAGTGCAGTGATACATGATACAGTGTGACCTGTATACTTTCTGTCCAGATATTACAGAGATGAATAGCACTGCAATTGGAATTGTTATTCAAATCTATTAAAAGTGAATAAAAGATACTGTTTTTCTCTGCATTGAGGGCTTTCCTGACAAACTTAGAGAAAGGTTGAGTTTCTGCATGTATAAACTCTGATCAAAGTACATGAAGATCCTATACCTAAGAACTCCTAAAAGCTTTCTTTCTATGTCTGTCCATTCTGTGGGATGCCAGGCTTGATTGTCAGGTAGAAATCCAGCTCCCATACTGACCATTCAAAAAGAGGTAATTTTTATCTTATTTTCTTAGTATTTGAATACTGAAAACAGGGCTTTGCTATTAGAAATGTTGATCATTAAAGCAAAAGTAGTTTGCAAGATTTTGGACTTAGTTGCATATGAGGTAGGAAAGAAACTGCCAAAAGCAAATTTCAGCCTCTGCTGAAGGATCTCTTCATAACTGCTAGCAAACTAACCCATTGCAGTAGTTCAGAAAGTCTTCTAAGCCCTGGAGTTTGTAGCTAAATTTTGGTTCATTTCAGGATGACTTGCATTAGACATCTATCTCACAGAGTGAAAATGTTATTTATTTATTTATTTATTTATTTATTTATTTATTTATTTATTTAATAAGATTGCAGAGTTAGTCTCTCCTTGTTACAAAATTATTTCACCTTTCCAATGAGAAATCATATTCCATGTGCATCCACTTGCTGCTGGAGCACGCTCATGCCAGAGCAGCAAGACTGCTGCATGGAACACACCCTCACATTTTGTTCAGTAGTGTCAGCTAAGCATAACATGAGGTCATAGTCCATGTTCAGCAGACATGCACTGCATCAGTAGATGTAGCTGGAATTCTGACATTTGTTGAGGGAGAGATTTTTATTACTGTTATTATTTTGCTAATTACATAAAATGGGTTAATCTCTGAATTACCTTGCACTGATCATATTGAATTATCAAATTCTCCAAGAAAGCATGTGTTCATTTTCCCTGCCCTTCCAGTGGCTCTTAAAGTATGTCCTCCATTCCTCCTTTAAGCCCCCAGCAATGCAGTCTTCAGCAGAACTGAGGCATGACTGAAGCTCCCCAGTTGATGACCTTCATATTTCCCCATGGGATTCATAAAGTAAGATATATATTCAGGTGGAGGTGGATCAGTACAGCCTCTAGGAAGGACCATCTTGGTATACAACCTGACAAAATAAGTTGTTGTTTCGGTGATTTAACCCAGGGAAAACAATGGACCAGGAAAATCTTAAAGCAGCTTTCCAGTACCCAGAAGGGCCTACAGGAAAGATGGGGAGGAACTCTTAACAGTGGGTGTAGTGATAAGACAGAGGGTTTCGAATGGAAGGTTTATGTTGGGTATTTTTGGGATAGATTTAGATTACACGTTAAAAAGAAATTCTTTACTGTTAGGGTGGTCAGGTGATGGAACAGGTGGCTCAAAGAAGTTGTGGATGCCCCATCCTTGGATGTGTCCAAGGTGAGGCTGGATGGGGCTTTGAGCAACCTGATCTGGTGGAAGGTGACCCTGGCCATGGCAGGGGGTTGAAGCTGGTTGATTTTTAAGGTCTCTTCCAACCCAGAGCACTCTATGATTCTGTGATCCTGGGATAATTCATCCGGCCCACAGGGTTATTCCAGGACACTGCTTTCCCAGGATTTATCAGCCCTTTCCCTGCCAAAATACATGCCCTTGACATGGTGAGGCTCCTTTAATGTCCTCAAGAAAAGTAGCAGGTGCAAATATTTTCCTGTCACTCCCTGGTGTTCAGACCCTTGCAGTTACCACTGGCTGTCAGCAGCATGAATTGCTGTAGTGGCAGCACTTACTGCTGTGGTGTTATTTATTGAAGACACAACAAGTGCAGGACTTAGAAGGGTGTGTGTTTAGTCATGGCCAGCACTTCTGGAAAACACTGCTGTGTGCATGCAGCACCATTATTCAGTGCAGACAGAGCAGGTCCAGTGCTTCTGGCAAGCCTTGGTAGCCCTGCTATGCAAAAGGTAGCGACGTGTGGCCCTTCTCTGATGCTCTTAAAAGCTCAAATACCTGCAGTTTAGAAAGATAACTTTACTAGGAGACTCGTTTTTGAGGGTCAGGAATTGCTTGCCAATCCTGATCTCAAGCCCCAGATCTCAAGGTTGGGCCTCAGTAGGAACAGCTTTTTGGTGGGACAGGGAGCACATGGTATTGCCTGATAGAAGATTCGTGTCTTTCCAGCTGCTGCAGTGTCACAGTTGTGTCAGTAAAACCCATCAACCTTTAGATGGTCTTGGAAAGTCTGATAAATCTGTGTTTGTGTGAAGAGAGGTCAAAGAGACATTAGGACTGATTATTTTGGGATTTGCTTTCTTTTCCATGGCATGCAGTAGTGTTTACACTAAAATTCTGCTGTTAGTGACTCAGAGAAGAAAGAACTTGCTATTTAGAGGAGACAGGAATAAAATGTCAGGGCTCCAGACAAGGCCTGTGGTAAGAAGGGAAAAAAAAAAAAGGAGCAAATAGACCATGACCAGCTCTGTTCAGAGGGTCTAAAACAGTAGACTTTCATAAGTCTGCAGTAAGTCGTTGCTCTCATGAATGGGTACTGCTAAATATGTAATACAACAACAAATCCTCAACTCTACTGTGCAGATCTGCATGACTTCAGCTGAACAAAGCAGTCAAGGACTGCTCTAAGCAGGAACAAATAAGCTGCTGTGAACTCTCAGCAGTCTCTGGATGCCACAAAAGCCTTCTGGGCATCTAGGCAAGATCATCAGCCCTATGTGGACCAGAACAGAGCAACATTCCTGAGTTTTCAATTTTTCTGGTAGCTGATAAGACATGGTGGTTGCTTATTCAAAGCTATACTGGCAGCATTATGGATAACTACAGAGAATAAACATATGCATAGATATTGGTTGGAGCGGGGTATGTATATGAGATTATTTTAAAGCTGCTAACTGCATTTGTCATAAACTCAGGTTTTGCATTCCCTTCATGCTGGAGATAGCAAAACCTGTGAAATAGCTGTCAGCTGCCCTATGTCTGAAACGATCTGGTGTTATTTTCAATCTGCTGATCTGCAGTGCTCTTTAGTTAAGAGGAATTACATGTTTGCAGATGGAAGGATCATCAAAGTCTTTCCTCTGCTTGTTTAACCTGTTTGGTTTCTTGATGTTTAATATATAATATGAACAGCCTGATTCATATCTGTCAGCCTGGAGAAAAGGCAAATTACTTAAAACCATCCCTACACTTGAGTACTTGTCTTTCATGGAGAGCTTAGGCCGTTTTTAATTAAGCTGCTCAATTGTAATATATCTGTGTTTTGTGTTATTCACATATTCCTGGGAATTTTGTAACCGTTATCTTTAAATAACTGAAAAAGGAAGAACTTATTCCAGAGTGGTTTGCTAGACATTTTTCTATCAATGCTTTTCTTCTGGACATCTGGCACCTAATCAGGGAACAGAAACGAACCATGCGAAGAAAGATAAGCCCAATTTAGGTTTGGCTCTTAGATTGCTAAGGACACAAAAAAGTAAATTTAAACACAGTTGATGCCTTTAAAAGTCTGAGAGTATTGCACTAGATTTTAATGCCCAAAGATTTTTAAAATCTGTTAAATAAAAACTCGTAATATTGCCACAGATTATTTGAATTCATGGCAATATGTTTGTCTTTTAAATAGTTTCATTACACCACATTTTTTTTAGTTACATGTGCATAAATATGAGTGCATAAATGCCACTGTCATATCTCATAAAAATTTATTTTGTTTGTAGCTATGTTCTAGGCAGTGTTTTCATTTTGTATTATTTTCTAGACAATTTTGCACAATGCACGAAGCTCTTCTATGTTTATTCTATGGTCAGTGTATCCTTTCTGTTCTCATTTATTATGAAGATTTTCATTTCATAATATTACTTTATTTTGAGAAAATGTAAGCAAATGTGTGTGCTGAAGCTTTTGTAATGGAGAAAACCAAAAAACCACCAAGACACTAAGCATGTACTAAAACTGCAATATAATAAGCGCAGACTGCCAAAGTCACTTAGAAAAAGCATGAACAATGCTCCTAGAAGTACTCATGACTGGGGAGTTTATCTTGCACTTTTTGAAGCCAGTAAACCCCACAGAATTTTAACTAATTTTTCTCATTTTCCCTCTCATTTCTGGGAATGTAGTTTTCATGCAGCAAGTGTGTTGCCAGTTACATTTATTTTGATTTTCAGGGAGATCAGATATTGGTCGTATATTACACATATTACTTTCCAAAAGCTTTGGCATTCTTTGCTAAAATATCTCTAACACTGTGGACTTCTTTTTCCTTGAAATTTAAAAAAAATGTTTAAAAAACACACCAACTCTGTGTAAAGGAGAGATTAAGGAATACAGACTTTGTCATGGATGACATTCGACATAGTTTTTCTAAGTTTACTGATTAATAGAGCTTCCAAAAGTTTTCTAACTAGAACTATTATAACAAAAAAAAATTCTAACTGCTGACATTTGAAATCATATTTTCTGATTTTTTAAGTAATTTAAAATGATAACAATCAGTAGAACACTGAAAAAATAACTTTTTTTAAGGGAAAACAGTCCATTGGTATACAAAAAAAAAAAATCCCAATCTCTTCTTGTAAGCTTTTCTTATTTTTCATCTAGTTGTATCCCTGAACAATGTTACTGCTTTCTTATACTTTAGAGTGTAGAACAGCTTCCAGATATTGGTACTGATGATAGCACTCATCATGCTTACCATTTTATTTTATTTGTTCCAGATGAAGAACAGCTAAAAAAAAAAAAATCTGTGGTGGGGGGAAGTGCAATGCACTAAACGTTCCTTAAAAATTATCTAAGCAAATGATCACAGTGGTCCATACATTCCTATTTCCTTGAGTAGGATTGCCTTCACTGTGCACTTCATGATTGCATTAAGTTCTTCTTTTCATGAAGCTATGATGAAGGGAGGAGAAACATATTTATCTTGTTTTTGTTTTTCTTCACTTAACCCTGTCATCAGGAGCAGCTTAAGCTCAAGTGGTTATCTTTTTTCATGCTTCCAGCTAGATTCAGAAGCTCTCTTCAGTCAAACAATATAATTTGCCTTAGTGATTGGAAACAGCAAATTGTTTGCAGCTATTCCCTTATCCCTTTCAAAAAATAGTCCCTTCCTGTCTGCAGGAATTAATATTAAGAGGTCAGGGAACTGGAAGAAAATAGTGCTCACTAAGGAGGCTTAGTAGTAACATAGAATAATAATACAATCTGTCCTATAAAGTAAGATAGAGAAATACACATCAAGATCTCTGTGACAAAAAAAAGAATTGCTGTCAGTGACTCACTATTGCAAAAATGGGGGAAAACCCCCCATTAAGCATAGTACACAAAAGTGTATTTTGTCCAAAGTGTAAATTTTCCCACAGGAAAACTTGCATTCTGCTTGAAGGCATGGTGCTGATCTTGATGAAATTGAAGACTGTGCCATCTGTAACATATAGCGAGGTGGGTGTCAATCTTTTCTCACAGGTAATAAGCAGTAAGACAAGAGGAAACAACCTCAGTCTGTGATAGGGAGGTATAGATCGGATATTAGGAAGAATTCCTTCACCTAAAGGTTGCCAACCATTGGAACAGGCTGCTCAGGGATGTGGTTGAGTCACCATCCCTGGTGGTATTTAAAAGAATTCTGGATGTGGGGCACTCAGAGATGTGGTTTAGTGGCAGACTTGGAAGTCCTTGGTTAATGGTTGGAGTTGATGGTCTGAAATGTCTTTTCCAGCCGAAATGATTCTATGATTTCTCTGCCAGTGAGTGCTATAGTCAAGTAAATCAATATGAAAGCAAAACTCATTCATTCAAACTACTGACAGAGTAGTTTGAGTACCATCACATGAAAAGCCATCTCCTTTTTACAGCAGCAGACTATCTGGTGTGCATATAAATAATGCTAGGCTAGTGGGACGCCTGAAGTTAAGGAGAGTGCCATGTAAAGCAGCCTCTAGTGATGCTAACAGCAATTCAAACAACTTTTTAAATTCAGACATCTGCATGTGAGTCTTTTTCCAAACATGTGACCAAGAGTGAGGGCCTGAAGGACAGACTAGGGAGATTGAACTAATTTATGCCAGTTGTTGGAAGTGGATTTTCAGAAATACATTCTTTCATTCACCTAAAAAATCTTTCTGAACTGCTGCTTATATGTGACTGATGTTACAGAAATGAGTACCTTGACACTCCTGAGTTGCTGAGCTGTTCTGGGTTTATTGATATGGACCCTAGAGGTCTGAAGAATACAAATATGTTCTAAATCTTGGCATAAGAAGGCAGCCAATTCCTCAACAAGCACATAGATTGATGTTTGCCATATTTGTAGGCACAGCAGGGCACGTGTAAATATGCCTACAAACATGCTGACCACTGCAGGAGTCTGACATTTGTACAATTCAGAGGTCCAAACTGAAAAAGTTCCTTATTTTAATGGAGTAAGATGGGTGTCTCCAATGAGCTGATTAGAGCCCTTATGTCAGCTGTGTGAAATACCTAATGTAAACAGTCCCCAAGTCAACTAATCTCACTTCCTGTAAACAAAAGACTGTGTAATTCTTTTTCTCAGAAAATGGATTAAAGAGCACTTTGATTACAGTGCCTAATATTATTGCAAAGGCTTGGAAATATCCATCGTTTTCTCTCTAAAATACACCCATAAGGTTTCCAGGTTGGCTGTGCCCAAATGCAGCTTCTAATCATGGGAGCAGTTATGTCTTTGTCTGAAGCACTTTTCTTCCCCATTATGACTTCCCCATATTCCACTGTCAGATACCTGTGTGTACACCTTGGTAAGTGGCTTCTCAGTGTTTGTTTTTTTTTTTTTCAATGATGAGTAGATAGAAGGCTCAAGAAGTGTAAGTCAAAAAGCTTTTCTTTTTAGATCCACAGTTATTCTGTGGTCCTGATATTACTTTTTCCTTCTTGGGATATGGATGAGCTGGGCATTGTTCCCTTAGTGGTTTTATGGGTGCTGGATTATGTAGTACAGCAAAAATAAGTTCCTTGGTTTATACTTGATTTTTGTCTCTAAATGTATCAAGTGCACATTGACACTTCTTGTGCAGCAGTGTGTGGCACCAGCCAGCAGGATGTCATCTGCTTTTGTGCTGCTTTCCATGACCATCTCCAATACTGGCTAGGTTTTTGTTTGCCAGTGTTTTGTTTTGGTACACTTAAACACAGTGGGGTTTGGAGTTGCTATGATTGAAGTTCATGTTGCAGTAAGCTGTAGATTACAGTAACTTTAGGTTACAGTAAATTGTCTTTGGGGTTTTTCAGAATTCAGAAGTTGTGTAACTTGCCAGCTCTACCACAGTATGTTTTAGCTTGTATTGAGCCATTCTAAAGTGAAATACTAAAAAATTCTGGAACAAGAAACTAACTCCTAAGGTAAAATGCACATGGTCAGCTGTTTTCTTTGATGTCTTCTGCATTAAGCTTTGAAATGTGTCACAGTTAGCTTTTAATCCATTTTGATGTACTTCATTAATTGCGTGTAATTTATGCTGTTGTTTGAATACATTGCATAGGGTACAAAATCAGAAACCTAAAAAAAAAAATACTCCAAGTATGTTAAATCAAGGCAAACAAGATAAGGTATAGGACCCATAATCTTTACATGTGTATGAAGTGTTTGACAAAATACTTTGTTGAAGTATGATGTCTGGCACAATACACTGTTAGCCTATAATTCTCTTTGGACACAGACCCAGTTTATTTATGCTGTTATTTATGCCTAAAACTGACATCTGGTTTACCAGTCGTTAGCCCCAGCTTATGTTTTCAAGTACTGAAACCAGGTGGGCTGTTTGCCACGTGTAAGGGATTTCCTCAGTTTTTCAGGCATTACTAACTAAAGGTCAATATTTTTTAAGTTTGTCTGAGTAAGGACTGAAAACTATGAGAAATTAATTGAGGTTGGGAAGGAGGAGTTTTCAGAAGCAAAATCCATTAGGTAAGGTGATACAGATTGATGTGCCAGCAGTGTTTGCATAATAGACCTGCTCATGCTTTACTACATCAGACTTCACTGGTAGTACCAAGCTAGTCCAGTTAGTGAGTGGAGTCACTTCATAAAGAAGCAGTGGCTAGTTGAGATTGAAAATCAGTAAAGCTCAAAGGAGATTGCTAAAGTAAAGTTAGCGTAGGGTTTATGTCTCATTTTGTTAATTCAGTCTAGAGTTTAGGATCACTTTAAATCACTTACTGGCATGCAGCTCTTGTATTGCATTATCTATTAGTCAGTGTTTTTCCTCGTTCAGTTTTCTCTCAGACACCCCCATTTCTTGCTGGTATTCAGCGAGTGACCTACGCTCACTTCTAAGCTGTTAAAAAAATGAGTTGCTGAGAGTTATGGAGCCAAGAGCTCTTAGGTAGCTCTACACAGTCATGCAAATATGTATTTTTAATTGTACCATAGCAGAATATTGGTTTTCACCCAGTGTTATCATTGAAAGAAGCTGAGAAGAATGACTACAGCACTTGATAAGTGCCAGTCTCTCGCTTGGAATGTTAAAAAATGCGTAGATGTTCTATATATATTAAGCATTCGTTACTGATATGTAATACCAGGAGAATATAGAAACAAAATGGGGGCAACGAAAAACTTCGTCTACCAAAGAGCTTCCCTTAAAGTCTTTCTCTCCAGTTCATTTTACCTGGAAATTCTATGGATCTATGTACCAATTTTACCAGTGCTTGGTTTTGCAGATTGCAAAGTTTTTCTCTGACAGATAGAAACAAATGTGAAAATGCTGGAAAGTTTTATACTTGATAAAAAACCTCAGCACAATACTCTCTGCTTCCTAGAACAATCACTGCATTTTAGAATTTAGGAAGTTAGGATTGTTTTTAGAGAATTCCAGTTTCAAGAAGGATGGTAATTGGTAACATTGCATACACAATATATAATGTTACACAGATAAACCTGATACCTGTCATGAATAAAAATATCTCTTGAGAACTTCATGTAGGTTTGGCCATTACTGATATTTTTATTCTTACAATACGGAAATCTGTTAATTTAACATTGTAAATATTAGTTTAGGATAACGTGATAGGAGCATAATTGTGTGTCATATACTTGGCAAATGGAAAGCAGAATTATTTTTATAATTTTAAGAAATAGAAAGCAAGCTCCTGGAAAGCTTTGTGCTGGATTCACTGTGTTTAATAAAATCTGAAGAATGAAACAAAGTAAACATATGCTGCTTACATTTTTAGTTGACTCTGAATGAGGCAGCATTACAAGTGCGTTGAAGGATACCATGGAAATACAAAATAATCTGGAGCGTAATGGACAGTTCTAAATGGGTTTTAAATTTAGATAAACATTGCATAATGCATTCCAGGCACATGGCATTATATATAAGCATTGTTGCTGCAGAAAGGGAGATAATATTGTTTAAGCTCTTCAAACCTCAGCACTCCTCCTTCAAGTTATTTTTCATACATAAATACATAGAAATCTGACCATAGTATTGCTGAAAGAAGGAGCTGCTTGTCAGAAGCATCTGGCGCTGTGTTTATAATTTTTGAGTGTAGTTGATATGATGTATTCCTGTTTGCCTACCCAGTGAAACACAGAAAACAAAGATATCAGTGGTGATACCAGCTGTCCCACAGTCTGGAAAACTTAGGCTGCTCTAAAAATCAGACCCTGGTATGCAGTTTCTCAGGTTTTCAGTCAGGCATTGCTCCCCCAGCCCTCACTCACTGATCACAGAGACTGGCATCTACCAGGTATCCATGCTGCCATGTGGTACCAGGACTCACCATGAGCTGTAGCCACAAATTCCTTTTTAATGCAAGTACAGTTTGATTCCTGCCACAGATACAACTTAATTTGAAGCCCCTGTCTTTATTAAATTTACCATCTCTGTGCATTCATTAGTGAGGTGTTAGATTGTCCCTCTAAATATGAATTGATTTTGGTAAATACTTAAATTTTTGGTATTCATTTGAAAGCTTTCAAGTGTGTGTTTGTCACATCATGTTGAGTATTAATGATAGTCCTGATACTTTCCAGGAGAAATACACATATAACCACACAGTAATTCAAAAGTTACTAGTGTGTATTAGGTATTACAGTTGCTAAGAAATAATTTTTTACAAAGAGCCTCCTACTCACTTTAAATAAAAAATCGCTAAAG
The DNA here is from genome assembly GCF_963513975.1 of Fringilla coelebs. Lineage (NCBI taxonomy): Eukaryota > Metazoa > Chordata > Aves > Passeriformes > Fringillidae > Fringilla > Fringilla coelebs. Next base: position 32,786,546 of record NC_140028.1, read on the forward strand.
GTCCTTTGCTATGAATTAGAATGCAGCATTGTAAAGCACGTTACTTATCTTTCTGTACTGTTTTGCAATCTGTGGATTGCTGCCTTCTTTCCTGCATAATTTCTATTTTGCTGCTGAAACATGAGATCAATCCTTCCTGGAAAAAACCCACCACAGTCTTTTTCTTGGCTGGGGAGAGAAAAGGAGACTTTTTTTTTTTTTCCGAGTTTTGCTTTCAAGAGTTCTCATAAAGATCTCTTGTCATAGCAAAGGACATAGAGTTCCCCGGGGGGAAAAAAACAGTTCTCAATTAGATGGTGGTCATTCAGTTGTGGGTCATTTTGACGTGATTTATCACAGGCTTAAATTTCTATGAATAATTGCTGATAGCAAACAAAACTTGGGGACCTTACAGTGACAAATTTACCCCCAAAATGGAAGATAAAGGAACTTTTCCAAAACTGTAGGAAGCATAAATTGAGCAAATGGATTCTATTTCTGCTAGGATAGTTCTCCTTTACAAACATTGTCATTCAAAGCTAAAATATTTCTCAATAGTTTCTGATAGCATGCTGGTCAGTTCAAAGCAGAATAAAACAAGTACAGACAAAATGCAGTATCAAGCAGCAGTAATTGTAAGAAAGTCATCTGGAAAACATACAGGCAGATCAAATGTGGAAGTCAGAATAAATTTTAAAAAACAGGGAAATAAATTGCAACAGAAAAATTATTTGAGTCTGACACTTAGAATTAAGCGTGCAAGAAGTTGAATTTTATCTAAGTGTGCAGTTGCAAATGGAGATGATAAAACAGACGTTGCTGAAGTTAGCCAGAGAGGCAGCCAAATGCCAAGGTGATAAATAGCAAACAATTGCAGGGGGCGAAGAGCCTGCGTTCAGGGCAGGGCACAGAGCTGCTCTTGTGTGCAGGAGCATCAGCTCTGCCGCTTTCCCCCGCTCTTGTCACTTTTGTCACCGCTCGTCAGCGGTGAAGAGGCTGTCAGGGAAGTGTCTCAGCACAGGCATGTGCACACTCTTCAGTCTGGCTGTGGAAGGCCTGCTCAGGAGCATAAACATGTTCTTGTGCCTTGCCCTCCAGTGCTGGTCTCAGCCCTGAGCTCTGCTCCTGTGTGTCACTGCTGGGACATGCCTTGGCAGTGCTCGCTCCCGTTCTGCTCTGCTGGAGCTCCTCGCTGAGAGTACAAAAGGGGCAGAATAGCAGGAAGTGTGAGTTGAAAAAAGAGGTGTGAGATAAGGCAGCCAAGGAAAGCTGTGCTCATTTACCTTCTGTTCCTTTGGCTTCTTCCTTTTGTGACCTGCTCTGCCCAGCGTCATGTGACAAAGTTACACTGGCTTCTTACTCATGTCACCACTTAATTCCTTAACTAATTGATACTGTACTTTTCAACAGAATGTCTGTTTGCTTCTTATATATAATAATATAGAAAATTCATAGGCATCAATAAATAAATGTACCGTCCTGGCAGTATGTTTTACTGGTGCTGATTGTTTAGTATATTAGCTTTTAAAATGTCTGCCTTAGCAGTAGCAATAGTGTTAGACTATTTTTATATGGGAGTAGTCTGGTTGTTCTTTCATCACAAAAAGATGACCAGTGTCTAGTTTATCTATGAGCAGACTACATTATTGTCTCACAAAACAATGTCCCAGTGCTAGGACTGCTTCATTAGGTTTATGCTACATAGACATAATTATGCAGGAGCTAAGAATAGCTCATCTAATTGAAAATAATGATTATAGAGAAAGAACGGGTTTGATTACTGTTACTAAGCAGGCACATACCATACACCCATTCATGAGCTGCACAGAACACATATGGGATTATACAGTGTTTTTGTTTTTATTAACAGTTTCTTTCCCCCATCCTGAGTACTAAGCAAAGGTGTTACAATTCATTTGCTCAATTATCTTTTTTCTCACAGACCTAGGGGGACCTACAAGAAGGCAGCATAAGCTAATATTTATCCAGTAAATTATGACAAGCTAAGCTTTGAAAGAACATTCAACATTTATCCCCACACACATTTTAGGGAGGATGTAACTTAAATAAATCTTCTCCAGGCACCACAGATGAAACTGTCTATGTGGTTTTTTTATGTCTGTGTTTATACTAGTACCCTATGGGATTAAACATCCTTTTAGAAATGCAAAGTCTGCCATACTGTTAATCTCTCGATGCTCATTCTGGTTAATGCTAACATTTAATTCTTCTTTTATCTAAAACACATAGAACCCTTCATTATGTCTTGAAAATAAAACTGAATTTTTACAGTGAAGTTATTAGAAATTTTCATTTATGTAATTGCTGTTCATTGTTATTACTGGGTACATGGGGTAAAATTTGGTGTTATTGTTGTCCTGTTAGCTAATTCTTTTCTTACTTCAGTGTCAGTTTTCTGTTAAAATGTTATGAGAAAAGTGATGAGATCACAAAATTTAATATATTTGGTTTAAAAATGTTAGTATTATCTTTAGAGTCTTAAAATATTCTGCTGGTTTGCCATGTTTAGTTTCCCCTCTGTTCTAACCAGCCATTTCATAGCTCTAGGCTATGTGCTAATGCTGTAGAGGCACAGAGAGATCACTACCATCAGGAATTTTTAAACAGATGACTGTTGGGAAAATGAAGTGGAGAGGGAAGATGGGACATGGAATGATGCAAACCTGCAGTAACACAACTATCAGTTTGCAGTCTGGAATCAGAGGCCTTTGCAGAAGCTGTTCTTGAGGGTTTTTGAGAAATAGCAAGAAGAAAAAAGTGGAAGCAGAGTGCAGATTACTTTACCAAAGTATTTCATTCTATTGTCTTGACTTCAGAAAAGTTGCCTTTTCAGATTGTTTTTTGGATTTGAAATTCAGTGGGTCACAAGAATTTAGGACAGTTAAGTTCCCATTTCTACAAAAGCCTATTGAAGTGTTAAACACATTTTCCAGGCTATTCCTTGCCAACATGATCTGATTGTGGAAGACATTTCCTATTTTTTGGGCTAAAATACTTGAATTTTGCCCTTCAGAAATTTTTACATGGCACCCAGCACTGACCCAGCATTAACTTTAAAATGTGGTAAATGTGGTAACATTCCTCAGTACCTTTCATCACCATGTGTCCTGAATTCCCAGAACCCTGTTTAGGAGTCAGTCTGGTGGCCAGTCTGACCTTCTGTGCTCTTCTGTACACATGCTGGTAACATGTAAATAAATCCTAATCCTGTGTTTTTATCAGATACTATTCTTTCCCTCTCTTTAGAAATTTTAATTACAAGCTTGGGCTGTAAATTGTGTTCCTGCAAGTAAATGCGATCCAAGCATGAACAGGACTGAGGAGCTGAGAGGAGTAGTGATTTGATCCTGAAATACTTCACTGATTTGCAGTTCCTCACAACAGCTTGTCTAAGAGTGCACTGTACAGGATGGTGTATGATAGCTGGGGTCCTTTGCTCTCACATGCTTGATGCACCTGACACAAGACTCCTCTGCATATAAACTGTTTTCTGCTTTGTACAGAACCGCGCACGCAAGAGCTAAAGCTGATGCTGCGGATCAGGCTGCTCAGGCTGCTCGCCAGGAATGTGATATTGCAAGAGCAGTTGCCAGAGAACTTTCACCAAATTTCTACCAACCAGGTAATTGTAGATTGGGGTTTTATGGGGCTGTTTGTTTTATTGCAGTGAAAAGATTCTGTGTTAAGTTGAAGTGTTGATTCCATCTCAAATGTTGTCTTTTATACAGAAGGAAGTCCTGTGTATGTCATGAGGAGTGCACGTTGTTCAAGGAGATTTTGTTCTCAGTTTTTAATAATTTGGTGACTGTTTCTTTGTATGAAAACAGTTGAGTGTTGAAAAGTCAGTATCAAGCATATAACTTTGCCTCCGGTTAATGGTTTATTCAGCACAGTATCAAAGACTGCAGCAATGATAAATCAACAGAAATTTGCATTAATTCTATAACGTGTTTATTAGTGGGAAGATCTATAGGTTTTTTACTGTCCAGTGGAATTCCTGACAGTCTTGGTTAGCTAAGGTCTGAATTTTGGAGAATGTTTTACCATTAGACATACATAGCCTGCAAGGGAATCTTGCTCTGTTATGCTTGTGGTGCTCTGTAGACCATTAGTTCTATATTCACAATGGCATAGAATTAGGTCTGTCCCACCTACATCAGCATTGCAGCCCATTTTCATCTGTCATGGGGTTTGGAAAGTTGCTACAGGAAGAAGCAAAGTTGGTTTTGTGTTGTTTTTCTATTGTCTTTCCGTGAGGTTCATATTTCTGTGTCCTGCTCTTTAGCTTAAAATTGGATAGATAAAATGGAACTCCATTTGCCAGTTTAATGTCTTCTCGTGTCTGCCCTTTCTTTCACCTGTCAAATTGAGTTGAGTCATATCTTGTTATTACTTCTCAAGGACCTGCCTGTATTCGCATGCTAATAGAGATTATAGCTCTGAGATTCATTTTCACTTACTGTCATTTTCTGCTCATCCTTGTTTCAGACACAAACTTACTTATCTTAAATGCACCTATATAGTGAATGCAGGGTATAATGACCTAAAAAAAGCAAAGAACAACATTCTGCAACATTTTCTAATAACACACCTATTTACTTCAATTTTTAGTTCAAGTAGTCACTATATATAACTTGTTACTAGATCCTTACTGTCAGTTACCTTATAGAATACTTAATTTCTTCTTTATTCCTAAGTATTTGGCTGTAGACAGAGAATGTGTTTTGGGGTTGGGGGGATTGAGGACCTCTTTTTGTATTAATTTAGTGCCTAAGTCAAGGATTATTCACCTGATTGGAATTTTCATTCCCTTTACCAGTCTTGCAGACTTTCTTTGTACACATCCTGATATAAATTCATCTTTTTTGAACATGGCAGTCCAGAACTGTTGGCAAAACTCAGCAGAACTATTTCCAGTAGTAAGGCTTTACTACGTCTAAAACAGTACAAATATGTACTTTTCACTGTTGGGAATTACCTCAGTACTACCTCTCCTGTGGATCTATATTATTGGACCATACTTACTGCTATCATAGTCAAGTCTTTTTCATTTTTCATTATTTCATTATTTCATTCTCCACCAGCTGAAGAAATCCCAGTTTACAGCAGCAGGCCATCTTGCCATTCATAAGTTAAGAAGTTATAACCTTAGCCATGCAAATAATTGAGGCATTTGGAAAAAAACTACTAAAAAGCTGCAAACCCTTCAAATAAAGCAATTACTAGAGTACTTGAGTGCAAATGCCAACATCTGACAGTGTGAACTTTGACACCAAGAAATCACCCAGCTTAGGAATTCTCAGGTGTCTTTTTATTCCCTGCCACAGGAATTGAAGTAGCATTGCTGACAGATCAGCTGAGATATGGGAGAGAAGGTGTGGGATCTCATTTTCCTCTCATTTGAAACTTTTGTTCTATTTACAGAAGAGGAGAATTTGTATCCCTTCCCCAAGTGAAGCTGGATATGTGTGGAATGACACAGACAAGCCTTTTTCAAAGTTTACTTACTCTGTTCTCTGTGTGGTAACATCTCTTGGTTAGTCAGCTCCTAGCAAAAAATAAATACATTGTCTGGACTCCAAATTTTGAATTCTCTAATTGTTTCCAAGATAGTCAAATACAGCATATTTGTATACATTTGAAAAAAAAAAAATCTATTCCCATTATGTAAACAACTTTTAAATTCCAAGGTGTTAACTTAATCTCAGTTATCCCAAATAAACTCCTGCAAACCACCAGGTTCACACATCATTGTGATGATTTCATGTGCTATCATATCTGAGATGTTTTCCAGGCTCAGTGTTTATGAAACCTTTTTCAGATGCCCTTTTTCTGTGTGGTACCAGTTAACCCACTCACTTGTTGTACACATACTTGTTTGTTTAAGCATGTCTCAAGAGTAACTGGACAGTGTTACTGTTAGCTTTTGTCATTTATGGTAATAAAATAGATAAATATTTCCAAGTATTTACATTCACTCACACAAACAGAAGTAAATATCTGCTTTTCAAATAGCATTTTTCATGTATTTAAATGAAAAGAAGGTAACTGTTATTGGTTCCTAGTAGCAGCTTCTTGGTTTACTTTTATTGCTTCAGCTTTTATTTTGTATCTGTAAATGCTGCTAAAAGGTATCAGTAAGTGTTCTGTCTCATTCTCTGAAGCTATAGTTAAGTGGAAGCTTTCTATTGTACCAAACACTCTTGAAAATAGCTTATGATGAGAAAGTGTAATTTTTCTCTTATTTCTTTAACTGCTTAGTATGGTAGGCAAGCATGCTGTCAGCAGTAAATGTATGTATCAACAAGCCTCTTGAAACAGAGACAAAAAGAAGTGAAATACAAATACCTCTCTCTAAATATCAGAAGCATTCTTTTCTGTCTTAGTGAGTGATCTCTTGATTACTTGTAGCCTAAAACCATTTCAATATTTGAAAATCTTTTGATAAAGCTCTTAAATTTCAGGTTCTTAAAAAGCAACTTTCTGGGGCATATAGCCTAGTATTACACACAAATTATAATTACAGCGAATATTCATCATCCATTGTACCATGGCAGTTCATACTTCCCAAATCCTCTCATATTTCACCTTTATGTTCATTAAGGCATTCATCAGAAGCTGCCAAGAGGCTTTACCTTTGTAGTGTAGTTTTAAAGGAGACTAAGAGGAGAACAAAGCAGTAGGAAGTAAAGTAGCATCCAGCAGGTAAGAATAATAATGAGGTACCGTAGAAATCTTGAGATTCAGGTCTCCCAGTGATTGATTGCCTTAGTATCTGCATATAAGGAAAACCAAGTATGATTGAAAAGGCCAGAGCCATAGTGTAAGGACTCACAAGGTTGCAGAGAGCTGTTTTCCCTGAGTTTATTTATGCTATTCTCAGGCAAGACCCTGCTTCTACTTTTGCTGTAGCAGATATTTGACTAGTGATTAATAATTAGGAGGATGTGTGTCTTTGCAGAGCCCTACCCACAAGGCTCTACATTTTGTAGATTTAACAAATGTTGTACTCATTTTACTTTACTGGCCTTTTTATCAACAAATTCTGAGAAATCCCAGCTCTGACCTGTTTATTTCCTCCAGGCATCTCTAAACTTGTGGATGTGTCAAAAGAGAGCACACCAGGACAGGAAACAAATGAAACCTGAGTCATAGCCTCGTTCAAGGGAGTCATCCAGGGACAGTTTGAGATTTGTCTTCGCTTAGAGAAAAAAATAAGTGCTTTTTCGTGTCTCTTGTAGAACCTAGAGAAGAACAAATGACTGATGGGAATACTTTATCAAGGTGTAACAGAAAAGAAAGGTTTTTGATGCTCAGTGAAAAGTATTGTTCTAGTCTAGCACAAGGTTAGTGGATGCTTTGATTGACACATTCATTCTAAATTCCCAGACTGTCTTTAGGATGTAGTCTTGTAAGCACGCTATCAGGAGGTAAACTGAAGTATGGACTTGCACAGGCTGGACAGCTAAGCCATAATTGTCTGTGTGCATATATATCCTGCAGCAAATGGATACTGCTCTTTCATTCAGTTTGAATGAATAACATTTGATTAAATGAAAGAAGGGTACAACTACTTTGCTGCAGGGTAAGAGCAGTCTGGGCACTTTACCACAGAGCAGTTAAGGCCTAGAAATTCAGATCTGAATTGTTTTCTGGCAGATTATTTGTCAGGTCAGCCAGCTGCCAGATGAACATACATGGATCACCAAACCAATTCATCCAGCCTTTGACCTCCTAAACAAGGCATGAGAGAAATCAAGGAACAGTTCATAAATTAAAGCTGTCCAAGTTTAGAGATGGACTGAATTTCTTTAGGTGAAATATATGAGCAAAGACTTCCTAATGACAAGAGTAAGAATTTGGCAAGGTTTACTAGTATTTTTTACTATAAGATTTGGCTACTGTTACAGCTTCAGTATTAACATGCTGAACATTACTAGTTTCAGAAATAAGCATTTTAAGTTTATTACAAGGCAATTTGTAATGGCCACTAATGCCTTAAGGAGGAACTGTGGTTTACTTCCTCTTTTGACCAGTGGTAGATATCTGTAGCTTAAGAAAAAAACATCCTTCCCGTCTTCCTCTTCTCTGCCATCACCACCTCCTCGAGTTCTCAAAATGCAAACTCCATATGGACAGGAAAGAGAGATTTCTGGCTGATGCTAATTAACTGGAATGTCCTGGCTAAATGCATGTGTGCCAGACCAGATAGCTTTATTTTAAAAGCCAATTACAATGAGCATTTTGCCTGAATTAAGTTACCAGCCATGCCATCAGTTTGTGCCTTAAAGCATACGGAAGCTCTCTCATTATTCTTAGTCATACAAGAGCCTGTTCATTTTCTGATTTTATTCTACATATGACTTCATCATCCTCACAGATCTGTTACTGGGTTTCTTGCTGTGCCATTTTTTCTCTGCAGTTTATTGCTTCTATCCTCTTTCTACAGAACTCTGGAGAAGGCAGAGCCTATAGATGTATCGTAATGCACTTCTGTTGTATCCAGAAATCAAAGAAATAAGGCACACTAGAATAAAAAGTGCCAATTTCAAGCTTTATTCTTGTTCTCCCCTTTCTTTTTATAAGTCATGTCATACCAGTCTTCACAACATGAGGTCCACATTTATCACCTGTCTCACCAAGCCTTGGGTACATATGCCCCCACCCTTCCTTCCCCATTTTTCCTCTTGCCCAGGGTCAGGGCCATCCAGCTTGCTGGGAGTCTGCATCCATCCTGCTGCACTGCCTGACACACCTGCTGGCTCACCCCACTCCTCAGTGTTCCTGCAATGCATCTGGGACAGGAGAGCCTGCTTGGGAGAGGGCAAAGCAAAGAGAGTTTGCAGAGGCATAGCCTTAATTCTTCAGGATGCTTTTTCTCAGTCTCTCCAAGATACTTTTGAGTCACATAATCAAATGATTTGCTTAGGAAAAAATATGCCTTATTAGTTTTGAGCAAATTAACTTTTGAAACTAATAACAGAGAACCAGTTTCCTGTAGAGAGATAAAGCTGTTACAATCACTATAATTTTCACAGACTTGCATAAGTAGTGAGCTAGTTAATTTGCATCCAGATGAAATTCATGGTTGCTTAGTAAAGGCTGCAGGATCTGGCTATGAAACTAGTAGAAGCCTGGACTAACTTCAGTGCTGTGTTGCTATCTGAAACTTTTCAAATTCTAGCCTAGGTGTATGTATCTAATCTGGCACTATGGGAGTGTTAATTCCAGGTGTAGTCTGAGAGAAGGAGGTCAGTGCTTCCTTTCTCCTGTTAAAAATTGTTCATTTGCTCTGAAAAAGAACCATTCCTTCCAGGACACTGTTGGCCTGCTCCAGTGAATTTCTATATTGGTCTGTCATGGTGTCCAGCCAAGGACAAGATGAAGTAGGGTCTATCACATGGGAGTATTATCACAGTGTCAAAATTTCCATTATAAATCCTATTTATAACTGCGTCATAAATATTTGTTCCATGTTGAAATTCAGCTAGCAAAGAACTGAGAACTTTCCTTACAGTGCTAATTTTCAGTCGAGTATGGTGATCTATTTTGAAAGGATTTTATTATACTAGTGGAGATTTAAATTATGTTTAAAAGGTTATGTTTCTCCTGTTACACTTTTAACATGTGATGTGGACCATTAGAGAAAAATAATCTTTGCAGCTGCATTCTGTGTTTGTAAAAGCTACAGAAATAGATGGCTAATATACATGCCCTTTTATTCCAAGAAAGTGTGCAAAATTTAAGACTTACTTAAAATTAGAGAGAATCTTGGGAGATGCCAAAAAAATATTACAGACCTGAATAATGTAAAGTAATGTTCAGTGTGATTCATCAGAATCTCAGCCTGGAAGACCATGTTGAGAATTTGGAGTAGATGAAGATCTCTGCCTGTTACTTCAGATTATTGTCTGAGCAGGAGTAAAACCTGGAACTGAAACACAGCCAGCATGGAATTGGTATTTTTTGTATGGTAAATTAAACAGGATGAAAGTTGTAAAAGAAAGGTAGAGAGTCCAAGAACAGAATAATTGGAGGTTATTTTCCTTGAAAGTATGTTTTAAAAATGAAAGAAAAATATGGGTGAATTAAAAGGATAAATCACAGATGTTAACAGGTGAGACTTGTTCCAGAAGAGGAGAATGGTTGCCTGTGTCAAAGGAGGGTAAGAGTGGAGTATCAATACTGAAATGTGACTAAAAAAATCACAGAGGTTCCTCAAAAAGTATCAGATGAAGAGCAGAAGGTATTTTGTCAGAGGCAGTTGCCAAACTGAAGAGTTATGGGATAGATTTGGAGAAGAGGAGCAGTAAATGGATATTGCAAACTTAGACTTTAGAAATAACAACTTAGTGCTCTAATGGGAAGGGGAATAAATGACACTGTGTGAGGTCAGAAAGGTAAGTGGCATGGTGAGTGGGGTTTCTCTTAAAATAAAAAAGAATAAGAACATACTGGAAAGAAGCCAAATTCGGATGCCAGCAGCTCACATACCCTAGTTTTAGCAGAATTAAACTGATTGTTGTATTTCTCCAGTTCTGGCATTTGCAGTGCAGCAGTCACTCCAGGCTCTTGCACTTTATAATTAATTTCAATGCTTGATACAAGAAATTAATTTTGCTGGAAGTGTGGTGCAGCTTAATGAGTACTGGTTTTGAAAAATACTGGATTAACCCTCAACCCTCCAAGAAAATTCATAAAGCCATATATTTCAAAAGCAGTAAATTTCAAGTCTCTTTATTTTAGTCCTGTTCATAATTTCCAGTGTATTTTCTATAAACACAAGGTGATAAAGGAGACTTCTAAAAAAATTGTCTGGCATCGTATCTTATAGTCATGAATCCCGTAGAAATATCTGGAGTTTTGATTAAAGGTAGTAATGCATCTCCAGATCTCTAAAATCAGTGGAGTCTGAAACTGTGTATTTTTTACATGATATTTTACTTATCTATATGCCTAAATATTCAAAATATATTCAAAAATAATGTTGGGTTTTTTTGCTGACATACATGTATTTACTGTATTTACTGTATTTGCTGACATACATGTATTTACTTCCCGGTTTTGAGCCTTTTTGGAAGATATTCCACAGGCATAAGAAATGCTGACATCTACAACCCAAGCCCTGAGTGCATATCCTAGGCTCCGCTTTTTTCTGTAGTGGAAGAACAGAAGGGTTTTCTCAGAAAAACAGGCACTGTCTCTTTATGAAATAAGGATTTTGAAAGAGGCACAGGTTAGAAGGGCTTTGGCAAAAAATTCACTTGTTTATTGAATTTACTGAAAAACAGTTCTTAGGACGGGCTGACAGACTTGGCCAGTTGGACAGCAGACGTGAACCTGCTCCTGTTAAGGTCAGTTGCCAAACTCCCATGGAGCAGGATGATAGCCGTGCACTTGAAATGTGATAAGAGAAGTAAGTAGCTAATACCCTTCCAGGCTTTATATGCAGAAGCACGTCATGGAGAATGGTCCCTTCTCTGCATGATCCCAGTGACAGACACAGAGTCTGAAATGCTGTGTAGAACTTGGGGGATCATCATGTCAGAAAGATCTGGACACGCTGGGAGAAATGTAAAGAAGTGCGAATTCTGCTGGGTAAAGACAGTTATTATGCCACATTAACAGTCTGTCTCTATATTTAAAATTCATCTTCTCAGAGAATATGCAGTTGCAATGAGAATAGGATTACAGCCTTTCACTTCTGCCCATCCTTTAAGAGCTTAAAAAGACCTACGTTTGCAGTTAACAGCTGCCCCAGTGAAGTTCAGATGAAGTAAAGTAGTCTCTAGGTTTTTTGTGAAAAAGCTAAAAATTTACCTTCTCAGTTATCTCCTGTTAAGCAGCCTGCAGGCTTAGAAGCATTCAAGTAGATTATAGTGCATGTGTTATTTGGCTGGGATCATTCACATTAAATACAATGTCTACATATTATCTACCCTGGAAAAATGAAGCCTGTCCTAGATACAGGAATCATATGCATCACCATGTAATCTTGACAGATATTTTTTGAAGTTCTGTCAGTATTCATCAACAGAAAGGCAGGGTAAGTAAAGCAAGCCATAATTAAGATTGCTGGTCACAGGCAGTTTCTGTGTCCATAAGCTGATGTGCTAGTGAGGTGTTGGAGACAGTTGTACAGCACTCATAGTGCCCTCTACCAGGTAAGGTAAATTTGTTACATTTTTCTGATGGTATTGAATCCAGAAGCATAAAGGTTTAAACACTGCTATGCAGATACAGTTAGGAAGTGTTGCCCTATTTTGGAAATACCACAGCTACTTCAGTCACCTGCTACAGCAGTTACAGGAATGGAGCAGAGATTGGGTACATAAAATAAATTCATTGTTCTTGGTGCTGACTCCAGGCAGTTTTTGAAATTCTTTAGTGCGTATGTGTCTGCACTTCAATGGTGCATTTATAAACCTTTAAAGGAAGAAAATCTTATTTTTAGGGATTCTTTTATCCTTAATGATTCTTTAGTTAATGGAAAATATGAAAGTCCAAATTACAAAAACACTGTTTAGGTTCTGTATGCAGGTGTGTTAATAGTAGGGTAACTCAAATTAATTTCAGATTTGGAGGAACTGACATGGAGAGAAGAGGCGGTCTGGGTTTTGTACTGGTAGAAATTGCATTAATATCTCTTTCATTATCCTACTGCTAGACTCACAAGTGTGTGATGTTACCTATGATGTCAACTGTTTGGCTGAAGTCCATTTCCTTTTCTTTTGCCATTGCTGTTGCTGGCAGCTTGAGTGTGCTTGAGTAGACGTTTTTGATACTTTCCAAAAGCATTGTGAGATAACATGGTGTCATATGCTTTTCAACAAATACCTGTGCAAAATGCAGAGACACTAGCAGTTAAGTAATCAGGTCACACTAAGAACTGTATGACGCAGTGTAAATATCACAGCAGAGTAAACATGGGGGCATAAAAACTTGGGTTTGGCCAAAGTCTGTGTGTGTGTGTGTTTCTGTATGTGGGGCTAGTAAATAAGTAACTCAAGGCTTTTGATCTGAGTCTAGTCCATGTCAGGAAGCACTTGATGGGGGTTTTGAGAAGGCTGTGTCATTTTCATTGATGTCACAGTCAGGAGATATTGGCAGATATTTTAAATATGGTAGATACATATACTAGCAAAACTATGCGGAAGTTGTTCAGGGTACTGCACAAAACTGTTCCCTGAGCAGGTATAAAGTAGCAACCTTAATGTGCAAGAATTTTGTGGTTTGGGTTCTTCTGAACAAGATACTTAAAAAGCAATTTCTACCAGTGAATACTTTCTGTAGGTCCTTATCTTTACTTAGCAAGAAGGGAAGGTTGCATTTCCATTTGCTTTGAAGCCTGCTTGTATTCAGCGATGCTGCTTTTTAAAGTTAGTCCTTGGTGGACTAGGACTCCTTGGGAAGATATGTGTATTCTGACTTTCACATTGCTGAATGATGATGTGGCTTTGTCAGGTTGTGGCAGTAGTAAAATATCACCTTATATTCTATCTCTTTGTCATATGTTTTGGTCATGTTGGTAGTACATGGTTTCAAAGACAGCAGGCTGCCAGATCAAATCAGAAGAGTTCCATTAACTAAACACATGTAGGCATCAATCTCCATGATGCTCCTGGATTTAGTGAGTAGCTGTTGGCACATGCTAGCTTCAGTCTTGCCTCCAGTCCAGAATGAGAAGGAAGACCACCAGGAATACTGCTTAAGATAGCAGCAATGCTTACAACAGATTGAGAAGCCCTGAAGCTGTAAGCTGGAGAAAACTTCAGCAAAGGAGAGATATCTTCAAAGAGGGAGGTGTAGGAAATGAGAATTTGCAATTAAGAGTGAATTAAGAAAGATTCTAAATAATAAACTTTATATTTTGTAGTATTTTTTGGATTATGAAAAAAAATGGACTCCTCTCCCTCTTGTTTGCATTGTAGCTTGCTTTCCTAGGCCACCCTGATACTTCCATGCTGGAATATTAAGTACGGGGGGGAAAAAAATTTAAAAAAAAAAAAAAAATGAAGGCAGCCAAGTGGAATTTTAAAATTTATCCAGGAAAGATTTTTTTATTTGCCCTTAGCTAGGGAAGCTGATTAATAGCATTTAAAATGCTGGTCATACCTCACCAAAATGCAGTTGCCCTCAGAGGCTAAAAGTTAAAACAGCCATCTAGACTTGAGTTTCTTCTGCATTTCACAAGACAGTGTCAACAATCCATTTCAATTTTTTTTTCTCTTTTGTGGCATACTTTATTTTTAAGCCTTAGCTAATGTGGTTTTCTATTCTCTAAAGCATTCTCAAGTACAGTTAAAGAAAGCCATGATTCCAGGTGGCATAACCAACTGCAGATGCAGCTGAAACAGGGCAGCCAGGCCTGCCTATGTGTTTTGAATTCAGGAATTCTTAAATAACTTATCTGTGCATCACTAGGAGTAAGACAGTTCTTATGTTGCTGCTCATTGACCCTGCACTATTCCCTGCCCTACTGCTGGATCACTGTATCCATCAGAAGGGCACTGCACACACCTGGAGTGAGAACCTCTTAAAATAGCATTAGGTAGTCTTTCTCTACCAGGAGGGTGATCAAGCACTTGGAACAGGCTTTTCTAGAGAGGTGATTGATGCCTCAGGATTGTCAGTGTTCTAGAGGGATTTGGACAAGCTTTAGTAACAGGCTTTAGCTTTTGCTCAGCTCTGAATTAGTCAGTGACTTGGACAAGATGATTGTTCCAGGTCCCTTTCTACTGAAATGTCCTGTTCTATTCTACTTATACCTAAGTCAAACAGAAGTGTTCTCTCAGAGCCCTATTGCTCTTTAAGCATCTTGCTTTATAGCCTTTAATTTCTCCGGCAATAATTTTTAATTTCCAGACCTATTCAGTTCCAGTTCAGTCTACCAAACATTACTAAAACCATAACCATATCTCTGCTTCAGTGAGTTCATCAACACATTTTGCACATGGCATTGCCCAGCCCTCCATTCAGTTGGGCTGAATTCAAGCCAGCAGCCTAGCACTTAAGAGGTTTTCTTTTGTTCCCTGTTACCAGTATAATCGCCAGAAAATTAAGAACAAAACAGAGGAAGTACTAATGATATTAATTATAGTTCTTCTCCCTCCTTTCATATCTCCCCAAGGAAGAAATAATAATAAACCCTATATTTCTAAAATGTATTGAATATAGTTATTTGTACTTCCATAATGACTCACTGAATCATTTCTTTTAAGAGATTGATAATTGGCTATTTATATTTCTTCACCTACAGTTACCATCCTGAGGAATTCTTTTATAGTGGATGTCCTATCCTGAGAAAGCCTAACATAAGGAAGAAAGAGCCTATATTAATTGATCCTCTGGTTGATCACTTGGCTTTTCAAAGTTTCATTAAGTTCATGAGAATAGCAAAGAAATCTTATTGTGAGAGCATACATATTGTTGCTGACAGTGACACATTAGAAAACCATCAAAAACATCAGAAGATAAACCAAATTGTTTTCACTGGCTTATTTCGTGAACAGTGTATGTCAACCTGCAGTACCAACACTAAAGTATGCACTTTCCTTTTTTAGTACAGCTCCTTTAAATAAAAAAGTCTTAAGCTTTTGCTTCAACCATCTTCTGCTCTGGATTTGTATTAGGGTATAATCTGCGCTAAGAAACTTATTCATCGTTTATTATTTCCTTCTCTCTTTGAATTTAGATTTGATAGATCAGCTCTCAGTTTTTTCAGCAAGAAGACATTTATGGTAGGCAGCAAACTTATGGCCAAAGTGCTGTGTAGAGTTTTCATTACTCAGGAGACTTACACTCCATTCCTGGTTTTCACAAAGGCTTTCTCAGCACCTTTAGGTTTGCTGAAGATTTAGCCAAGCTTTGAGCATGTTCGTACTTTATTCACAGCTGAGCACTAAATTCAGAAAGGTTATTCAGATGAAATATGTGCTTTGGGTCATTATTTCCTTTTGGGTTAGCTTCCCCATCACTAGAATGGGCTATTGGTAGAAGCTTCAGTTTTGTACCTCTAGACTGTGAACTTTTCAGATCAGGAATTCTCTCCTTTTTTTGTACAAGTGTTGAGTAGTTCAGTAAAAAGAGGCCTCTAATCTTGGAAGGTTTGCATATAGACTGCAGTGTTCTGGTTGAGCAAATAACTTTGTGTCACCATTACTCCACAGACAGTTGTTAAACATTACGGTGAAAATGGAACATCTTTCCACTAACAGTTCATACATGTGAGCAAAATTAGGAAGTGAGGTATGTGCTTCACATTTGGAATTTATCTATAACACAACATGACTTTTCTCATAATGATGAAATTATAGTATTGTTTCTTATTTGGATTACTCTTTATAGCCCTGTCTATTTGTTAACACTCTATGCAGTACTAAAGATAGGTTACATCACATAACATGTATTTCAGTTTAAAAAGCGAAATAAGCATATGTTTATTTAATAAGTACTTCTAACATACCTTGAAATTGAATCACATCACTCAGCATCAATAGTACTTTAAATATTATATTCTTAAAAGATTATGTTCTGGAGCCTGCATTAGTGGCATTACAGTCTTTTTTTGCTTTCAGTAGACAAAAAAAAAATGTAATATGAAATGCTTATTTTTCCTGAATTGTAAGAATGGTAAGATTTTTGTAAAATCACTGATACAATTACATGTATGCCTTTTCCCTCACTATCCTAGATGTATTTTACCATCCCTCTCAAGCTTCGGATTTCATTCTGATCTGATGAGGCACGAGGTCTCTTCTTAGCCTTCTTGGGAAGCAGTAGCTGCATTTACAGTGTCCTGCAAGATGACATTTTCAGATGCTCCTTGAGCCACAATCCTGCACCAGCCCTATGCTGCCAATACGTGTGCCTCACTAGGCCATGGGGGAAAGCATGTGGCTGTCACCTCCTTAAAAATGCTGTGGCAGAACCAGGGCATCCTTCTCTTCTCATTTACAGGGCTGGCCGTGCTGTCACATCACTTACTGGCGCCCTTCCAGGAGGAAGGACATATTACATAAGAAATTCACAAGAAATTCGAGATTTAGAGCAACCATGAGTGCATCTTCAACCAAAGCAAAACTTCCCTCACCCCACAGCCACCACTGAAATGCTGTTCAAGCTGACCATCAGGCTGTGTGAGACTCTGCATGCATCCACATAGTCCTTTGGCTTTCAGAGGCTATTATCCCCAAATACTGTCTAACTCACACTTCAGTGGTGCCATCCAGTTGCTGGCATCACAACAGGTGTGTGAGCCAAAACCACCCTGTGGCTGACCTTGATGAAGTAAAGGTACATCAATTTTGATCCAGTAGTAGCACAGCCAGCATGTCTCCATAAGAAAACATGCAGGTTTATCTTACCTTTACTTGTTTAGATAATATTTCTTGGTTCTGCTTTCCAGACCAGGTTCTCCTTAGGCATTCAGATGTGTCCTCTTTAGATCTGCTGCTTGCTTGAACTGCAAACTGAAGAACCAGAGTGCTTTGTTTATTTCTGGGTCAGATAATCCCACTTTACCCTCAGATTCTATTCTCTTCCTCATTAAGATCAGCCAGCTAAGAAATGTTAAAGGAAAGGATGTTAGCAGCTCTCTTTACAAATTCCCTTGGCCCTTGTTTCTTTAAACTTGTGCTGTAGATTGCTCTTATGATGAAGGACTCCCTTACCCATGTCTGTAGAGTCATGTCTTTACCAAAGGGGACAAGGTAAATCCTGGCTGGTCTTAGTCCTTGGAAGGAGTGGGAGCTGAGTTCTTGCTGCTTGGAGTCAGTGGTTTGGACAGGTGCGCAATCCGATTGTATTGGATACAGTGAACAGATGTTTAAAAAGGATCTGGACAATCTCCAAAGTGAACTTCAGCAAAGGGCCAAGAATTTCAGTGTTGGAAGGACTTGCCTGACAAGACTGGAAGCAAGGGATGTATCTCTGATATCCATATGTGATGTTCTGGGGGTGAGAGGGAGGGCTGCTGTGTTAAGGTGATGGCTGAATGTCTGGTCAGATGCCCTCAGATGTTATTTGGATGCAGCATTCTCTAGTGGAGCTCAGTGTCACATGGCATCAAATGTTTCCAGCTACCCAGTGAAAGTGTGGCATTGTTAGCCTGTTGAAACTTAACTTCTTTGGGAAACTCCAGATTATATTTTTGTTTTGCTTTTAAGTTTTTTACTCTTCACTCCACCGCTCTCTTGGTGAGACATGGGCAGCTGAGACCATGGGTTCCCTTCTGTTTTCAAAAATTCCAACAGCTTGGAGGTCTCTTGATGAGAGGGGTTTTCTCTGGCCAACTTTGGGAGGCTTTTAGTTGATTGCAGGAAAGGGTGGAGAGGGATGACATTTCTGAAGTCATTTCTGATGTCATTTTCTGATGTTTTCCTTATGAAAGTGTCTTCAGTTTGTCAAGTGCTGTCAGATATTAGTAAAAGTCAAATCTTTACATAAATGAGGCAGTGCAGAGCTGTCACAGTATGTGAATTTTCAGAATTTAGGCAGCATTGTAAGACTGAAGAGATAGTGTTCCAATTAGATGCTTTAGCCACAGCAGTCATAAAGAGCAGGCTAATGTGAATATGGGTCTGTCCATAACGAATAATCATTGCAATTTGACAGCTCCGTGGCTTGGGCTTAAAGATTAGTCAGAGCTCTTTTAGGTATCCTTTTCTCTTTACACCCCTAATTATATCTAATGTGAAAAGATATGAAAAATAAAGTTCATGCAGGTTAAACCCCTCAGCATTACCTTATGTATCTCAGCAAATATGGAAGGAAATCCCCAGCACGATGGAGAAGTTTTGAATGGCGATCATACCTGTAACTTTATCTATGGAAACTCTTAATTTGTGTTGTGCTGCCTTTCCCTTTTACCAGGAAGATTATAAAAAGCTGTGAATCGAGCCTCTAGTTCTCTCCCTCTGTGCAGGCTTAACTCCTCAAAACTTCCTCCTCAAATGTCATTTAAGAACAAATCCTGGCTTGTCTGTGTCTAGCCTTCTTTCTTAACAGCTCCCTGTTTCCACCCCTGGTTTTCAGATATGCCAAAAATGCTTCCTGCTCGAAAGACCTTGCATGCCGAGTAATTCTTCTTCTCAGCAATGCTTACTTACCAGATGACTCAGTAACTTCCAAAAGCTTCATGCTGCTCTTCCTTCCTCTCATCTTCGCACTGCGTAGATATGCATATGCTTCTGGCATCTGTAAGAGCACTGCATCTGCCTAGCACAGTTAGAGCCTCCTCGAAACTCAAAAGCAGAAAAATGTGTGCAGACGTTCTTCTCTGGGCACAGAATTTCTCTGTGAGTTAAAGCACAGATAAGGCTCACTTAGAGAAGGGTAAAGAAATCAAAGGAAAGTTGTGGTGCTGGAGAAGCTAGAAGTGAAGAAACAAGTTGCAGTGTATTTTTCAGAAGCCATTTTTGAAAGTACAGGAAGATTGTTAGCAGTTCTTGGATCACAGAGTTCCCCAGCTTCTGACTTTTTAGGGAAACCAATCCTGAAATCTGAAATGTGACCTCTAGGAAGTAAAGCAGAAAACATTGCCTACAGTGCATACAGATTTACAGCAACTTTGTTTTTTCAGCAGTGTTTGCTGCGGTCTTACCATTAAACAATTAAATCTGAGAACCAAAACATGGAGCAGAGCATGTCAGCCAGTTTCTGTTTATGTTAACAGCTGGACAGACATGCACTTTGATGAGTCCTGGTAGTGAATGTGCATGTGGGTGTTTAGCTAGAATTTGGGGAGAGGATGTTCTTCACACACTTGCTGCTCTGTAAGTATTTTCCTGGTGAATGTGAAAGAATTTGTATTCCTGCCTTCTAAGCAGGAATTGTATTAGTGACTAGAGTGGTTAACCTGGGTCTTCATATGGGAGTGAGTGATTGGTTCTGGAAGACAAAGCCAGCATGTGAGAGTTTAAGGCACTTTTATGTGTATGTAAGACAAGCTGACATTCACCCAGAGGGGGGAAAAAAGCAATTGAAGCCCTTTTTCCTGTAGCTTATAAGAACAGAAGAGACATTTCATTCTCATGGTTAACCATCTACATATCAAACAGGTACTCTGATCATGAGAAGTTAAATCAGTGAGGGTAATCAAGCAAAACATACCTCAAAACTTGCCTCTCAGAAAAGGAATGGTAGGTGATGTAAGGTTAGATGATGTTCAGTCACTCAGACTTCACTCAGGAGCAGTTTACAAACCGTGGCCCTTTGAAAAGCTGAAGATGTAGAGTGACTGAGCCAAGTTAGTAATTAGTTCCAACAATTACCAAAAAACTACAGTAGCTCCTGTTCCTGAGCAATTTGGAGTAAATCACTGTGGATGTCAATGAACTGTTGGTAACATATGCCCCTGCCTGCATTTTAGCACAGCAGTACTAAATCTGTCTGACATCCCAGTGCAATAGTTTCACTGGGAACTTTATTTTGATCTTAAGATTTCTGTTAAACTATTTTTCAGGCCCTGATTATATCAAACAAAAATTTCAAGAAGGAATGGATGCAAAAGAAAAATCTGAAGAAAAAGGTCAGGAGAAACCACCCTCCCCAAAAGAGTCACCTCACTTTTATCGAAAAGGTACTACACCCCCTCGAACCCCAGAAGCAAGCCCAAGAAATAGTCCTCCTCTCTCTTCTGAGACTTCTCCTTCAAAACAACTGAAAAGGCAAAGCTCCACTTCTGGGGCAAGACTCAGTCAAGAAAAAAAGCTTTTAGCAACTGAGAATATAACACCCACAACTAACAAGCCTTTATATTCAAAAGCACCAGTGAAGGAGGAAGCAGCTGGGAAACACCAGCCAAAGTTCTCAGCCCAGCACAATGCCAGCAGCACAGAGAATGGGGAGCTGCATGGCCACTACCATGGCTATTATGTAAAAACGAATCCAACAGCGCTTCCACAGGAGCTCAGGGAAGAAGATGAATATGCCAACCCTTCACCATCCACACTTGCACGGATACCACCCTCTCAGAAGCCAAGTCCTGCTAGATCTGGGGGTAAGCCAGATGCCAAAGAAAACAAGCCTGACATAAAAATTAAGAAATCAGAATTTGCTGCACCAAAGAACCCAGCTAATAATGAGTCACATTCAGCAATGGAGAACGAAGTAGGAAACAGCTCGGTAAGTACAAGAAACATTTTCGCTTTCACTGCCCTTGTGCCTCCAGGTGCTGAGCTTTGCAATCTAAGCTCTGTCAAATCTTCATCTGGATACAGTCTGCTAGTTAAAACCCACTTCACCTGGAGTGAGGACGAAATATTCCAGCCTGGAATGAGCAAAGGAGTTTTAAAACTACCCTCTTAGACCCTTTTAATTTCATTATTATTTAAAGATAATTAAATTGTCAATAGCTATGCTGAAAAAGAGCAATGATGAGTAGCATTTCTTTTTCTTCTATGTTAGAAAAAAAAGCCAGATATGAAATTCAGAATCTCTGATGATGTTTCTGTGATTTTTGGACCAAAAGAAACTCAGGAAAGCATTAGTTTTGCATACTAAAGTTAGCTTTTAGTGAATGAAGAGTTCTAGATGTTAGTCATAATGTTTCTCTTTTATAAGCATTGTTTCTTTGAGTCATTTTTGGTGGTACTCTACAAAACAGTGTGTCATTATTGATGGGATAAACAGAATGACCCATTTAAAGAGGCAGCCTAGTACCGATTGCATGCAAAACACTTGAATAATTGACATCAGACTTCATTAATAATAAATCTAAATATAATGAGGGGGAGTAATTTCCCACCAACACGAATTGTAAGTGATCTTGTCAAACAAGTTTGACATCTTCAGGTGTGGCAGAAGAATCATCATCTCAATCAAGAAGGTCACTTGATTTGCTTTTCATGGTCATGCGTTCTGACAAGGAAACCAGAGTAATGCAAAGGCTAAATGTCACATTAAATGAATTTTTTAAAACTGACTGATGGTTCTCAAAAAGTAATTAGAGAACCATCAGTTATTTGATATTATTTTGGTGAGGTCATTCTTACATTAATTCTGTTTCTCTAATCACATTCTTGTTAATGACATACTGGAGGGCATGAGAATATTGTCCATGAAGTTTATAGAAGACACAGAGACCAGGAGAGTGGTCTGTAATGAAGACAAATAAAAACTCATGCAAATCAACTGCTGAGAAGGCTGAAAATATAATTATCCATGGCAGCACAGCAAAATATAATATTTGTATATGAAAGAGAATTTATAGAGCCTGACACTGCAGGATCAGAACTGGAAAAGGTTGGTGGATCAGGAGCAAGAGAGGGACTGAACATGAGCTCCCAGTCTGCTGCTGTTGTTCAGAAATGCTAATATAATCCTTAGATTTATCAACAGAAAAGATTAAGCAAGAGTACATGGGAGTCTGTTCTATCTGCTTTTGGCACAGGTGCAACCACTTCTGGGATAAAATAGTGTCTGTAAATCGGGGATTTAAAATGAAAAAAAAACCTTGAGGGGAAGTCACACACAGAGCTGCAAGAGTGATTAAAACATATCTTACAATGAAAGATTCAAGGTACAAAAACCCTGATGGACTAAATCACTTTCTGTAAGTGTGTTTTATAAAACAGTTTCCCAGGCTAACAAGAAAATGTGTCAGAAGATCCAACAGCTAGAAAGATTCAGGTAAAAGTCTTGTTTTAAGTTGATTTTAAGGATCTTGATTAAATGTGCCATCAGTTTTCAGATGCCAGGGTTTTAGAGCCATCACTGAGTAGTTTGATAATGAGCATTTTGCCAAGATGATATTCTCTAGTTCTGCTGGAAGCTTTTATTCTGTTTTGTGCAGATCAAAGTAGATGTTCACAGAGGTTTTGTAATCTGCAAATCTGCATTACAGCTGATATCAGCCCTTTAACCTTTCAAATCTCACAGATATTACTCCTATGTAGGGTAACACAAAGCTGACAGGCTTGTAAATGTTGAGTGAGCATGTACAAATTTTAGGCTGAATTGGAATTGTTTTTTAGCTCTGGTGAAAATAAGTCACTAGAAATAGTCCTTGTTTTTCCTTCATTCCACATAATATTTTGGGGCTGAGGGAGGCTTCATCTTCACAAGTAAGCTCTCTGAACAGCAGTTTATTGACCTTCTAGAATAATCAGGATAAGGACCATGAACCTACAGCCTGTTATCACAAAAGGTGTAAAAATGATGAGATTCTGTGCATTAGTTACTGTTTGTTCACTGATACTGCAGTGGTATCTGGGAACTCTAGGTCACTCTACTTCATTTGTAGCATCCTAATTGCATTATTCTCATTAGCAGCATTCCAGTATGGAAGGAAGGTAGATTTTAGGAATTCATTTTTACTTAGGAATTCATTTTATCTTAAGATGTATGTAGATGTATGTGGGTGTTTTTCAAAGATTCTAGTCTTCTATATGTGTTTGTAAATTTGCCCTTAGAGACTAAATTTCCTACATGCTTATTTCTTCAAAATCCTGAGAGTAAAAATGCTAAACTGATTAAAGCAAAAAAGAGTGGCCTGCTGGCCTAGCAGTCTGAGGGAGAAACAATACAGAATGACTATTAACTTTGCTGGAGACTTTTCATTTTCAGCATCACCTTTCAGCTTCAGAAAAACAGTAGCCTATTCTGCAGTGCCCCTGAACTGAGCTCAGCAGTGTGTTGGAATTAAGCAGTGACTAAGTTAAGAGAGCACAGTTACTGGGGAGAAGCCAGATTCATGGAATCATGGAATAGTTTGGGTTGGAAGGGACCTTAAAAGATCATCTAGCTTCACAACTCTTCTGCCATGGGCAGGGACACCTTCTGCTAGACCAGGTTGTTCAGAGCCCCATCCAGCCTGGTCTTGAACATTTTCAGGGATGAGGCATCCACAGCTCCTCTGGGCAATTTGTGCCAGTGCCTCACCACCATCACAGTAGAGAATTTCTTCGTTACATTTAATCTAAACCTAATCTCTTTTAGTTTAAATCCATTCTCCCATTTCCTAATTAATGTACTTCTCCTTATCCCAGATGCTTCTGAATGTTGAGAGACTTCAGAATTCTAGAGTTGCATTGGGGAATGATTTTATTTCAGTAAGAAACTGTAATTGCTTTTTAGTCATTCTGACAAATGATTTTGTTATGCTTTGAAAGTAAGTCTGCCTTAGATCCTCCAAAAGTTCTAAAATATATTTGTTAAGGAATATAAAGAGAAAAGAACTCGCACTCGCATGAAAAGAGAATGATAAAACATCGTTTTGGAATGCAAAAAAATGAATCTATTAACATTCATCGAGCACTTTTGTTAGATTATCTGAAAGTGCTGTATAAAATTGCCCTGTGATTTTTCCAGGTTTCCAATGATAACGCATTAAGAGCACAGATACAGAAGGGAAGATTTTCAATTCTTCCTTCTATGTGTCTAAATCAAAGCCATTTCTCATACCTGAATGAAACATCAGCTTTCATTTGGATTAAGAACTTTAAGTGACTTTATTTGCAGCAGAGCTTGTAGCAGCTTGTTTTAGTTTTCAAATTCATGCTTCATATTTTCTGACAATATTACATCCTTAAGAATGTCTTTGAGTATCATCTGTGCAATAAGTTAGTTATAGAACAGTCTTGATTCTCTAGATATCCCCATTTCTGGCATTATACATGAAAAATATCAGCATTCTTCTTATGCCACACATTTAAGTGCGTTTCTCTGTTTAGTTACTCCCTGATATTCAAAAATCTAAGTTTGAAATTATTCCAGACCTCATAAGAGTCACAGTTTTATTGAGGTGAAATCCTACATAAAGCACAGTGACAAAGTCACCTGTCGTTTCTGAGAGATAAATCACCCCTCTTTCACTGAGAATGAGGCTCCTTTACATTACCTTACATTTACACCCTGTGAAGTGTTCACAGAGACCACAAGCCAGTACTGTTGTTTCTAACTGGTCATTAGCAGCCTCTAGCCCCAGTTTCAGCTTACACATTGCTGTCCCACCTTGAATATGAGCTGATGGGAAATTCTCTTAGATTTGAGTGAAAAAATAGGATTGAATTTCACAAAACACTATTGTAGTGTACATTCATTAATACACTTTTTATTTTGCCTGATACGTGTCCGTGTGCTGCCCTAGGACAAATAACAAGCCTGGGCTCAAGTGTTATACTAAGCTGTAATTTGTTTTTTCATTTGGCAGGTAAAGATTTTTAAACACGCAGTGTTTAGCCTGCTTTTTACCTGAATGTTACCCAGTGATTCTACTCCCATCTCTTTGTTCAATTCTCTTTTTTTTTGTTCACCTAACATCCATTTAGTAAGGGCTGTAAATACCATGGTGTTTGAAAAATAGATCAGTATTTGCCTGATCCTAAAAAAAACCTTCTGAGCAAGAACTTTAGGCTAAATTTAATAGACATTCCTAATGCAATGGATTTACAAGCCTAGTCTTTTATTTCCTAGCTCTACATCTTTGGAAAATAACTTTCTTTCTTCCCCAGATGAAAACTGATCATATGGTTGTATTTTGAACTACATAAATATCTAACTTACAAGAAGCTGAAAGGTAAATTCAAGCAGGACTGAAGGTTTTCTACTACAGCTTCTTTAGTGCACCTGTTCTAGTCACTCTAGGACTGTTCAAACTAATTTTGGCATTTGCTATTTTAAGCCCTTGCAGGACACTAAAGTCTTACTTGTAGTATTCATCTTCAAGCATTAAATGCTTATTTCATAGGTGTCTCCAAAACAGGTGGTAGTTCATTGCATAATAACTATGTGCTTCATAAATGTTGTTTGATCATTTTTTAGTGTATCAGGAAATCCTGCTTTGGGCTGAAAGGTGTGGTTATCAGAAGGTGAAACATAATGTACATAGCAGGCCAAAGAATATGAGTTTTACTTCTTTGTATAAAGAGATATTGTTAGGATAGTTCATTATCATAAAGAGATAACATATTTTTCTATGATCTTCATGTGAACTCAACAGCCCTATTCTTAAGGTTTCACTTGTTTCTGTTTTGTAGATGAGACTTGTTGATTCAGAGCATAGCCCCTGGGGTTTTTAGCCTAATTTTTCTAATTTTATTGTGGCGGGATTGTTACACCTAACCTAACTGACAGATGCATCAAAAGAGAAGTCACTTTCCCCTCCAACAAGCCTAATTACCTGAGACTGTGCACTAATGATATTGAGCTGCCATTAGAGCTGCAGTGCCAATTTGGCAATCAGCAAAAATCTGTCTTGCACCTACCAGGATGCTGTTCCATGATGTATTTCAGGTAATTAACAAGTGCTTGGCTCCTCTGAAGATGGCATAGGTTCCAATTTTTTTTTTCTGTTGCAATAAATCAATGTGATTTTCATAGATGTTATTTTCAAATATGCAAAGTACTAGATGGCCAAATCCTGAAAAATTTTAATGGTACTTGGCAACGATCTTCACAGTTCCTTGCAATTCCTGGAGCAGTATAACTGTAAAATCTTCAGGTGGGATTCCTCCTATAAAGGAGCCATTGACCTGATTTGACTCACATGGACAATCCCTATTAGAATCATAGGATTATGGAACCATAGAGTGTTTGGCTTGGAAGGGACATTTAAAGACCAACCTCTGTGCCATGGGCAGAGACACCTTCCACTAGACCAGCTTGCTCAAAACCCCATCCAGCACTTCCAGTCATGGGGCAACCACAGCTTCTCTGGGCAACCTGTTCCAGTGCCTAACACCAGAAAGAAAGATGTTGAGCTGACATCTTAGTGGAAATGAATAGTGTAATCAAATTACACTTCTGTAGAGGGCAAGGCTGCTCACAGTGCTCTGGTAACCGTATCTGGAGCTGTGCTTTATTTTATGCCTGTTCTCTGCCCCTGAGCGTCTCGTATGCTTTGGCACATGGTGAGTCACTTCCACTAAGGAGGAAGGAGCATGGTTCCTTCCACTTCTGTTCTGTGACCTGATGGTTGAAACATTCCACTGATAAGTGGGAGCTTGTTATTCAAAATTACTTTGACTAAGGTGTCATTAAACCTGGTCTTCAATTTCCTAGTGAATATTTTAGACATTCCACCATTAAGCAAAACGTGGGTGCTACTGCCAATGCCATTACCCCTATGGCATAATTTAATTGGCATTCTGATAATCCCAGTCACTGTTTGAACTTGAACACGTGCTTCTCAGCATGTGAACAGACACCTCTGAGTTTGTGCAAGGGGAACTTGGTGGCTGTTATGGATAGAGGTGCTGATGAGGTTTAGGCTCACCAGAGATTTAAGCAGTAGCTGACATAACGTGTTCTGTGACTTACTCAACATCTGGCCTGCCATCTGAGCTGCTGTGTAATGGTGTGTTCTGACTAAAGGTGTTCAGTGAGACTGTTTCAGGATACAGAATGATACAAGTACTATTCCACAGCTTCCCACTTACACTGTTGCAGCAAATTACTAATAGTAAGTTCTTACACCTTAGCATTCCAGAAATTATATAGTTGATGTTAGCATCATGTAGTCACGAAGCATAATGAGCTTCTCCAAGGCATGCCTCATGTGAAAAGTGAAATCACTGTATCGTTTCTCATTCAATATATACCTTCTTATGCAAGCCAGTGATTCTTATGTAGCTCACAAGATAGTTTTCTGCGCACATTTTCTAGTGGGTTTCGTGATTTGTGATTTAGGAAAGTATTGTCTAAATGAAAAGTTTCTGCTTACAGTGCAACTGTAAAATTAAAGAGTATTAAAATCTTTGTAAAATCGTGTAATAAACCAAATATGTTAAGGGCTGAAGAGAATTGAGTATTTTCATCTGTTGGGACATATTTTCAAGTTGATCATTAGAAAACATCCATTTAAAAAATAAAAAATATCCAAAATTGCTAAAAATAATTTAAAAACGTTTTCTGGCTTCACAGAAACATTAAAATTGTGCGATGATTTAAACTTTCTAACCAATTTTAGCTCTAGCTAGGAATGAAAGGAGTTTTTTGACTTTCCAGTTCTTCAGTGCATAGATCTTTAAGATAAGTGTATGAGTAAATCAAAACAAGTTTAATTTTGCAGCTGCAAAATGCATTTTAATCTGTAATGGAAACAGGTTTGTTAGTGCAATGGTAAGTAAATTTTCTTTTCTATTTGTGTTATCAAAGAAGTGTATTCTTTTTATAAAGCATCTTTGCTATGTCTGTTTTGAAATGGGTTAAAACTGAAAAAGGAACCCTCTATAAGGATGAAGAGCTGCACTCTGACTTTCCTAAAGTAGTTCACATTCTTTGTTTTGTTTTATTTTAATTTGACATTGTTTTTGTGTTGATGGGTTTGTTTTCATTTGTTGATGCAGTAGTACTTGTCAGGGGGCTTAATCTCAGTGTGATTAGGAACAGAGAAGTAATGTACTCTCACCTGTATTTATCCAGCTCATTTTCACACAGGTGATATTTATCTTACCTGAATATCAAGGGTAGTGGCTGTGTTTCAGCAGCAGGGTCTGTTTACTTCAGAGCAAGGTCAAAACCTGTAGAAATTGTGAAGTCGGGTCTTGTTCGTTGCTGTGCCTGTGTGGGAGGTTGCATTAATTCTAATATCTTTATTTTATTTTCAGGGCCCTAACTCAGTCATGATCGCCCTGGTAATGCTGTTGAATATTGGTTTAGCCATTCTTTTTGTCCATTTTCTAACTTGATTGGAATTAGGAAAGGTAAGAAAGGTCTCGCTTTCATATAAAATCACCATATCCACCCCACCTTAAATAATAAAGATTTAATTTCTTCGCATACTTTTAATGTTCCCCACTTTAATTTTAGCTATGCCTGAATGTGATTCAACATAGTTATTTAATATTGTAACTGTTTTGACCCTTCAGTGAAGTCATGACAACTAGTGGTGTTAGCCCACAGTTCTCTGCAGTTGTGTCACCAGCCTTTTAAATGGCACCTGTCATACTCAGACACAGGGAAGGAGGCTTGGAATTAGGATGGGACGCAAGAGAGATGAAACTTGGAAAATTCAGCCAGGGGCCCAGATCAGTTTCTCTGCTGGTGGCTCGTGGCTTTGGGGTCCTCTGAAAGCTGAAGCAAGCAGCCATGTTGGAAAACAAACAAAATAATCTGCTGAAGCAGCCCCGCCAGTGAAGCGCGTTGGCTTGTCCATCTGTTCCAGCAGAGTGTGACTAAAGTGGAAATGTACGGAGCTGCACTTTTTGTTGATGGAAGTTAACAGCTGCCTTACTATTTTACCGTCTGATGTTTTTAGTGGGGAGATGGGAAAACGACTGCCAGAGGAATGTGGTCAGAGGATTCTGTTGCTGTGGAAGTGATTCCAGCGTTCACTCCTATCTCATTAGAAGAAATAGTTAGCAACATCAGTCACCAGTCTTATTCCATTACCTGCTGCTTTTAACATCTCCTGCAGTGTTCTGGGAGATCGAATTTCATTTGCCTGTGCATGATTCTGTTCATTTGTTGTTTATGAAATTTGATGTATAGCCGTAAGTAGTGTTTAGTCCGGCCTGGAGAAAGCTACCAGTCCTGCCTAGCAGCCGAAGCCGAAAATCAAATATATTTTCCTAGTCCAGGGATAAAATTCTTAAATTCATTCTCTTAAACCTGAAGAGTCATTTTGCATGAAGGTTCAGTAAATAATACACCATTACTGCAAAACTTAAACATACTGCTATCTTCCTTAAAATGCTCAAATACTTATGCAGATACCGAACAAAACTTTTCATAACAAAAAAAAAAAAAATCTTACATTGGTAGAAGTACCTTCTAAACAGGGTATAGAATATCAAAATAACCCCAGAGAGGTGAGATATAGGGTTTGCATGTTGATTTTTTCTTTCTTTTTTTCTTAATTTTGGTGCTGTGGTAATTGGTGATTTAAATTATTATGTTGCAACACTGAGGTATTTTGACAGCAGTTAAAATAAAATCTTGTCTGGGTGCACATTAATGCCAATGACAGTTAGCTAATGCTCATAATAAATAATAACTTTTAAATGCTAGATTTGTGTTGAATACATTCAGGTAGAGCATTTAAAAACGTTAAGTGATTGTTTATCGATTTGATGCCTTCAGTGTCTTTAAAGTCCATTTATCATTTTACCTCAGCATTAAAAAAGCCTCAAAATTTTTCATTTGGAAAGTTTGTCTTAAGTAGTTTCATAGCCCTTTGTTCAAAGGACGTGATCACGTTTCTTTTTATGTGCCATTATACTGTAATTATTGTACCCTCTATTGATGAAATGCATGCTTATTTATTGAAGATATGTCGTGTGATCATTTGGCAAGCAAACATTTTAATTTAAAGCTGCAAAAAGCAAAGGGCTTGTATTACAGTTTATTTTATCTCTATTAGAGAATCCTTCATACAGTATAGTTTTTGAACCTGTTTGTAAACTTTCTAAGTTTTTGCATGGTTTAATGGGCAACATTCTTACAAAATACATTAGCTATTTTTTGATGCAGCATAGTAAAGTCCCATAGGTATGGACTGAATGTTGTGCAGCAAAGCAGCTCCGAGCAGGGCAGTAACACCGTGGTGTTTTTTACAGAAGTATGTTGAGAATCCTGTGTTTTGGCCAGTGTGGATAAAGAAGAAAGCAGAAAGAGAGCAAATGAAAATAAAACTTGTATATTTATTTTTAAAGAAAATAAAACAGCGAAGTTTAAATTGTGTTTTAAATTTAGGAAAGTAATTTTTAAATAAGAACAAAATTTTAAAAGTTACTGTGTAAGCCTTGAATTAATGGATGAAATGTTCCATCCCACTGTTAAATCTCCCCCTGTCTCCTTACGTGGAGAGGTAATTTTGTAACTGACATATTTAATTCCTATTAAATGTTTATTTAAAATACTTTATGCTCTGGAAATAATGGGTAACAAAGCTTATGAAAAATGTTTATAAATTTAAGTAAGCATGTTAGTACCATTTATAAATATGTATGATTTATAAGCTTTTTTAAAACAAAGCTCAAACAAATTGTTGGTATTTTTCTAAAACGTGCACAGTTGTATTTTACATGAAAGGCTATTTATAATTGGTTGTTATACTGTACACTACATTTTGGACAGCACAATGAAGCCTGCCAATGTACTTAAAAATGTCATTTTGTCTATTTAAAGTTTCTTGCTGTCAAAGAATGAACTCTTTATCTATGAGTTTCTCTATTTATAATTCTTGACCCAAAATGTACAATGTACAGTTTTCACAACTGTATTTGCTCTAATAAAAATGAGTTGGTTATTAATAGAGTTTCAGACTACTTTTTCCTGTTTATGAATTACTTTGTTCACTCTTTGGAAGCAATTTTTTCTAACTAATCAAATAAACAGGAGTGAAGCAGGAAAATGGGTGAAATTCTAGTCCCTTTGATATAATTGTGAGTTACTGTTTTCAACAAAAGTGATTCTGGGAAACAATTAAAAATAAATTAAAACAAAAAAAAGTCAAGCTTCCCTTTGTGTCTTCTTTTATCTTCCAATATAGGATTTTGTGTCTTTATAAGTGTAGTATCTTAAATACACTCCCACTACAAGATGGTTTGAGCAATTTTGTTTTAATTTGTGAGTGACTGGTCCATTAACAGCTGCTCTTGTAGGGGAATTCATTTTTTTGGGGCTCACTGCTCCTCAAGATCTTCAGAGATTCAAAATTAACATGAAGTTTGTGAGCCAGTATTTACACAGAGAAAATTTGCCCTTTGTCTTAAAAACACAATATTTGCTGAACTACTCAATCAGCTACAAATTTTATTTTCCATGATTCCAGTTCATACTAGTAGCCAACTGTACTGAAATCCTAATGTTCAGTGGAATAGGAGAGCAATTTTTATTAGTAGTTCCTATTTAATGGAAATATATTTTTAGGAAGTAATCATCGCTGTCTTGTTCTTTAAAGTAATTATACGAGCATGAAGCTTACCTTCAAGAATTTTTATTTTCTGCAGAATACCTGCTCCCTAAAGAAAATCTTTGGCTCTTTAAGGAGAGAAAAATATATTCTCAAAAAAAATGAACAGAAATAACTTTCATGCCAAAAAATTTTCAAGTCAACTTCTGTGAGATAATTCTTCTCTGACATTTAGGATCCGCAGTGTATATGTTCAGAAATTAAAGTGCCCATGAAATGTTTCTTAAGGTGTACGAACATGATAATATACTCAGGCATATAAAAATCTGAACAGCAACATGCAAAAGATGTGCACAGAAATAGAAAAAGAAAGCTCTAGTAATTCTCAAGTCATTTCCCATCTGAGATGTTTTTACCAGTGGTTTATGTTACAAATGCTGTTCCATGGTCCCGCATCTGCTGTGCCTAAAGAAAACAAACCCATGGACACACAGTACAACTTAATGCTTCAACATTTGCTCCAGCATGAAAAATTTCACCCTGCTTCCAGCAAGGAAAGCTTTTCTCAGGCAAGGTAGTTTCTCCTGGCACAGTTGTGTGTTTGCCCACAGGTGCCAGTAAGCAGTGAGCTCTGTGACCCTCGAATCTGACGCCTGCCTTCTTGGACAGCTCCGTTTATCCGGGTAAACCGTGTGTACAGTGCCTGCAGACAGCAAGAGAGCAAGGCTGAGGTGCCAGTGGCTGAAGAAAAAAAGAGAATCTGTGATAGCTTTTAAGACCTTTCTTTACTTAGTATGTATATATATATGTATTAGTTTGCCTTTCCATCAGAAAAGCAGTAAGGAGCATGAAGAGTTCCAGAGGAATTACTGGCATTTGCTTTCCAAAGGGAAGGGTTTACTTTGAAAGTAAAAATTTTGAGACATGGATACAACTTGCCTTTCAGCTACAGACAGATGTAAGAAGCAAACACTTATGAGACTTGAATTAAAAACCTTGAAATATTTATTTACATAACTTTTAATGATGTTCTGCAATTACATATTTATTAAATTCTCTGTTAAGATACGCAATATGAAAAGATGTTGACAATAACATAGGTGCAAGGATAAAAGCCTGGAGAATTCAGCACATGCTGAGCCTCACTAACAGGCTTAGTTGTTATTCATAAAACATGGTTGTGAATTGTATCTGAATGGTTTTACTCATAGCTCATTTGAAGTGTTTAGTCAGGGGAGATGGTTCTACAGGCCATTCTCCTATGGAAATGTAATTCAGTAAACAAAGCAAATTAAGAGAAGGGAGATTAAATAAGCCTTTCAAATTAAGTAGTCTTCTCATTCTCTCATTTAATATTCACAGAAACAGCCAAAAATAGAAATTATGTTAAGTCTGAGCAAGAAGCTGTGTATGCCAGCATGCTATAGCGGAGCCATCTACTGTATCCATCTCCGTTTTCTCTACTCCACACAGAAACTGCAAACTAAGAAACATTACACCTCCCACCATTGTAGGAAGTAAATACAATTGCCATACCCAACATTTTTGAGAAAAACAATCTATAATGTCTGTGGCTATAAACGAGAAGGAAAAAAGTCACTTCCTCTATCTGAACAGTTTATGTTGTCACTGTGACTGGAACAGCAGAAAAATTCCTCACCCCCTTAAAACCAATAGCAAAAATAAAGCTGGTAGCAGAATTTGATAACAGTCTCTCATGTTTCTTCCTTTTATTTGCTACAAAGAGGGGATGGGGGGAGAACAGGGAACAGACAGCTTTTTTTAACCTGATAATCTAAATTTCATCATGCCAGTATGTGCTTGCTTCACTAATGCTTTTCACAATCTGTTGGGACTGGTTATCTAGGAGATTTTAGGTACAAACTGGCAGTATTTTGAATGTCATTTCTTCAAGAGGGTTTTGAGGTTTTGTCAGTAATGAAAAAAAACCCATGTTTTCCCTTACCACCAGCAAAAACGGGTTTGGTGGTACTTTCACTGTGCCATCACTGTTTTTCTAATTGTCTTCTGTCCTTCACTGCCCATCCACCTCCCAGTTCTGACAAATTCAACTTAATCAGTTTTGCCCTGCATGTGGATGTTGCCCCAAGACTTCAGCTGCTCACTCCAGAAATTTGTGTTTTCAGCTCTCTGTGGCTGTGGAGCCCATCTCTCCTGCAGTTTGCTCCACAGCATGTGTCATATCACAGTTTCCATTGGGTCCATCCCTGCATACTCTTGATGCTGGTTTATGCAACTGTATTATAATTTCAAATCTACTCTCATTGTCTCCAGTGTCAGGACAGTGATTTAAATACAGTGTGTGGGAACTGAAATGAAAAATACTGAAAGTGATGTCCTACACAGAGATTTCTGATGGCTCTTTGGAATTTGTAGAAACCAGGGTAATGCTGACATTATTAGGAAAAAAATCTGGTATCAACTGGGTTAGGAACTCCTCTACAAATTCCCACAGCAGGACTGGGGAAAAGATTTGCCATGCAGCTGAAGCTGATTCTCAAATCAGAAGAGGAAGGAGTCTGAGGGTTGTAATTTCCTGGGATGGTGCAGGAGGATGATTTCTGGATCTGATATAGATATATGTGGATTATTGGACGGAATAAAATACATCCCGTGTTTAAAATCTGGGGTTGTTCTCCTGCCTGAGCTTACATATGTCTTCCTCCATGTCTTACACTGAATAATCAGGCAGCTCTGCAGAAGTTGGGTCACATATATTTAGGCAAGGACTGGATTTTACATTCAATACCAATTAAGTAAAGAGCAATAAATGATAGGTGTATCATAGGCTTTAAGTTGTGAGTTTTGAGCTCTGCGGTTTTTAATGTTGATTTCTCCAAACTGGGAGAAAATACAGAATGCAGTCAAAGAGTAGAATTTCAGATGTTGTCTTTCACAATAATAGGTATGTTAATCCACAACAGTACCTGAATTCCTTTGAGATAATACATTAATTTGAGAAGGAAGTGTGTCTTTCTCAACTGTACTGAACAGTCTGGTTCACTGAATAGCAGCTTGACAGAGACACTGTATTAGACCAGAAAACACAGATACTGACCAGGAGTTTGAGAATGGCTGCCTATATTTGATGCCTTAAGTTCTGACTTTCATATTTCTCAGATTCTGTTCTGCCTGGGTGTGGAGCTCTGAGTTTCATATTAAGTGTCAGTAAGCTCTCTTCAGGGGCTAGTTAGACTGAACAATCCTTTTCCAGCCTGAGACCAGGGACAACCCTTACGAGCTTCAGGTACAAAAGTATAAACAACAAAAAACTGAGGGGAGCAAACAAGAAGGATGGGACTTGGTAACTAAAGCTATTAACAATTAACAATTAACAGTGGACAATTAACTCCAATATGCAAATGGACCAGAACTTATAAAAGTATGAGACCTCCTGACCAGTCCTCCATTTTGTGACCATTTTGGGTCCATCTTGGGTGTAGCCCTGGTTGGGCTCTTGTGCTGCCCAAGGTGGATCCATTGAGGCCTTTTAATAAATACCTGCTTTATTCTCTTACTTCTGTGGAGCCTCTGTTCCAGGTCAGCCTCTCAAGGCACCATATTTACGTTTCTTCATCTACACCTGATGATCTAAATTTAAACATTTCCCAACTTCTGAACACCCCATGGTTAGTATTCAGAGACATTTTGGGAAGATGGAAAGGGGGAAGTCAGATATTGCACTGAAAACTGCAGTCTATGTAAATGCTAGATCTGGCCTACAAAATGTGCCAAAAGTTGAAAGCATTTAGATACGGGGTTTGAATCAGTCATTGGAGCTACTGGCTCTGATTTTGGGATTTCAGTCAGAATCCAAATCTGGATCTGATTCCAAAGGCATATAAGTGAAATACTTGAACCAGGAGTGCTGTTAAGGAAGGGGCTGGAGGGAGAGGGAGTTACTTAAAATCAGGCTGCTATAACTCTGGGTTAATTAAACCATTACATTCTGTACTTTTGGAACAGTGTCATTAACTTTATTTAACACAGCAATTTTACTATATTCAGGACATGTTCCACAGAATACCTCACAAAACATCATCACTCAAGGTAATGGTTCTTAATTACTTACCCAGTTTTAGCTGCAGAGTACTTTTATCATGTAATACCAAGTCTTCAGAAGTGTCGTAAGCCGCCTTCCATTTAGTTATGACAGCTCAGTTCTAGATTTTGTTTAGGCCACTGACGAGAAAGTCGCTGAAGGATGGGATCGGCTGCCATGGAAACAGGGAAGACAGAAGAGCACCAGCAGCGCTTCTCAGGGACTAGGACTAAAAAAGACATTCTACAAAGAGAAGGTAGTTGAACGACATTTACATCACAGCGGATGGCTTCCGTGCATTCCTGCCTTTCCAAGACAGCACATTCCTGGCACAGGCTGCAACAAGCCTCCACATGCACCAGTGATATACAGCAGAACAGGCATTGTCAGAGAGATTGGAAATTAATCTGTAGGGACAAGGAGGTACAGACATGTTGAAATCTAAAGCAGAAGAGGAAAGCATGGGGGAAGAGAGGAAAGGGGAAAGGAGAAGGTAAGAGGAACCTAGATTTGCTAAAAGGAAGGGGAAGAGATTGTTTGTAGGGAAAAAATACTAAGGAAATGGAAAATATTGGACCCAGAAGGAAGTGGCATTTGTTCGATGGGAATGTGAATGGGACAGAAGACTGGGAAGTCACCATAGTCACCATCCATCCTCAGCACTCAAACAGCTGCTCTAGAAAGCTGCTTTCCAAGCCCACGGGGATTAAGAAAAAAGCAGATGGACTTAAATTGCATGAAAATTGTCATCCAAGTTAAGCATAAAGAAAAATTCTCAAACCATAAGAATAATATCTTTGAATTAGATTACCACAGGAATGAGAATATTTATTTAATGTTCACTCTGAACAAGATTACAGATTGAAAGACTGCTGATTGTCCATTAATGGCCTATTTTCTGTGATTCTATGATAATTATTATGGAAT
Organism: Fringilla coelebs; assembly: GCF_963513975.1. Lineage (NCBI taxonomy): Eukaryota > Metazoa > Chordata > Aves > Passeriformes > Fringillidae > Fringilla > Fringilla coelebs. The sequence goes on from NC_140028.1 coordinate 32,823,334, forward strand.
GTGAAAATTAGAGAGAGGTGTGGTGGGAAGGAAATGGGGGACAAGAAAATGAGTTCTTTACTTACAGAAAAACTTAAATGAGAGTGTACTGCAGGAATAAAGTAGGAGGTTGTTTAGACAAGGCAGATGGGAGGAACAAAAAAACGTGAGCCATGGAGAGTGAAGAGGAGTGTCGGGGTTGACAGAAGGCACGCAGGAGCAAAGGGAATAAATGGGCAAAGCCCACAAATGCAGGGTTGCAATGCAGGAGGAAATACAGGTGGGAAGTGGGCTGGGAAGCCTTAGGCAGTCGTGCAGGAACAGCACACTGAAGCACAGCAAAAACAGCTTAGGGGACAAAGGCATAAAGCAACAGCAAGGAAGCATCAGGTGTTCAGCAGCACCACAGGGGTCCATCATTTTCTCAGTGGAAGATACTCAGTGGACTTTGATACAATTTTTAAATTTTGGGAATAATTGAAGTTATCAGGGAGCCTCCTTTTAATAATTAAATGTTCAGGGAAACATCTGTGTCCAAAATCTGCAAAAAAACAACAGCTTGCTGTTACAGCAGGCTGGCTTGAGTTCCACTGAAAAGAGTTAGTTATGCAGACATGGTAGCAGTGCATTTTATTACCTCCTTGTGTAAAATTTCTCCAAGAAGAGTATTATACAATGGGAGTTTCCTGCTCTTCATAAAGATGTGATAAAGCAAGCAAACAAAAAATTTAACCACTGCATAATCATACTAGCTATTTAAAAAGAACTTTAATGCAAATCTGCAGGTTTATGTCTCCGAAGATCTCAGACTTCAGTGATCTCAGACTACAGAAATGTTGTTGGTATTTACAGTGATTCGCTGCTGTACCAAATGTTGCATTTGCTCCATAGACTGTGGTGTTGTGAGTCACACAAATTACGTAACATTTGGAAATACATTCAGTCATCTGCTTGCTACAGAAATATTGCTAACAGATTCTTCACTCTCTTTTATCTCTACAGTCTTTATCACCCTTGTTAAATGTTATTTTCATGCAACTTCCTCAAGGGGAGATGACTCAGTGAGAAAGTAAACTATAATGCTCCATTGACACCAATGGCCATATGTGCTGGGAGTCAGGTGCTGCCATCCCCTCCTCCTTGACACAGCTAGCAGTTGCATTGGGGTTTAATTGTATCCAGAGTGCCTTTCCTTACTACATGCTAGTGCAAATGTCACCAGGGACAGGGTGAGCACATACCCAGTGAAAGGCACCAAAAAAAGCAGCCCTCCTTCCAAACAAATAACAGTTCTCTGAAGCATCAGCGTTGCCTCCTCACCACTCATCTTTTGGCCTGTCTCCTGCCTGACCATGCTGAGAGGAAAGATGGGCTTTTCCTTAAAGGTGAGCAAATGTACGGTCAAATGTTTTAGCCACAGACCCCTTCTAGTAAACCTGATTTCACTCAGTCTCCTCTGATTACCTGAGTGCTAATTAGCCAGGTCCTCAAAAGGCTGTATGGGCACCTGCCCACCTTTGAGGATTTAGGTCTTCATCCAAGTCCCACCTCTTTCCTGGAAGATGGGGTTGGATGGCAGGGTGTTGGGGTTTGTTGGGGTTTTTGCATACACACACATGCATGTGCTTGTTGTTGTCTGGTGTCCATCCTTCTCAGGCAACAAGAAACAGCAGTTCTGCTGTTTTCTGCCAGTAATTGGTCATTTCTCCCCATCAAGCAGCCTGAAGGCAGCAGAGACATTTCAGAGACTCAGTGTAGATATAGGAATTTCATCCTTTACCGTGGAGACTGAGCACTTCTGTAGTCCTTTGCTGCCAGGTAGGTAAAAATACAGGATGCATAGAGCATATAGACAGCTGTAAAGTTTACCCTTAATGCTTCTGGCCACTTGTACAAACATCTTTTAAAATTATTTTAAGCATCAGGGCGGGTTTGTTGGTTGCATAAATTGCAGGTCTTCAGTGATTGGCATAAAAAATGTCAATCTCAGGCTTTGGCTGCCAGAAATAGGGACTGCTAAGTGTTCAGATAGGTGAGATGTCATCTTGTGAAGGAAAAAAAGCAGAAAGAAAAATATTTTCAATTCACCTCATGACTAGTAGCTAATTGGCTGACATTTCAAAACCCTGCGTTCACACATCTCACATTCTTCACACTAGATGAGAGAGACTGAAAACACTGAAGAAAATTTATTTTCAAGCATAGGAAGAAGCATCGCTTGAATTTATTTTGGATGGAAATGAAAAGCGCTTTTTGGTCATATTTGTGAGTCTGAGGAGCTCAAAGCCCATTTGTGTGCAGCGCTGTTGTGTACACAGGGGCCGAGCCTGCGTCTCGGGGGCGGCGAGACGGGCTGCGCACAAACACCCCACTGAGGACACCCTCTGCCTGGGCACAAGGCTTCTTTCAGCTCCCTCTCTGGACAGCCTTCCAGCTGCCAGCCAGCTGTAGGGACAAGCTTTCGGGCAGGGGACTGGTGGTGTGACCTGCAGCTGGGGCAGGGGCCTCCTGCCCTCTCCGCTTGCCCCAGCAGCCCTGGGTCCGGAGCGCTCCCGTGTCCTGGAGAGGGCAGTGGGGGATGATGGTGCTGGCAGGAGACCTGCACACGGACCTGGCTCCTGCAGCCCTGCAGAGCTCAGGGCTTGCAGAGTGCCATTAATGGTTTAAATGTCACAGGCAGAACCAGTTGTTGCATCTAGGCACCTGCAGGGTGTTTTCAGTGTTCCAGATACACCTCTGCCAAAGCCCTCTTGAACTACTGTGAAAAAGACTGGTGGCAGAGTAAAATAAATTGGAAAGAGAGCATAAAAAGTTGCCACTTGGAAGACAAAAAAACAGAGACAAGAGGAGCTTCCATCCTTACAGTTCGTGCACGTGATGCAGGAATAAGGCTGGCAGCCAAAACTGCCTGATTGTGCCTATCAAGTGTCCCTGTGTTGGGAGGGAATGTCCTGAGGAGCTGGCTGGCCACTGACATTTGGAAAATGAATGAATTGTGCTTGCCAGGTGCTTGAGAACAACATTTGGCATGAAATAGCTGGCATGACATGAGTTTGCAGGCAGTGTTTTATTTCCTATTCTTCTAGACCTTCCCATTGTATCAAGAGACTAAACAGGAACCCATTTCAGAGGGCATCAAGTATTCCAGGGGGATGGTTACAGATATATTTGCAATGCATTAATTTTATTAAGACATTTAACTAGAGTAGGATTGCATTTGGAATATTATCCCAAATAAAAACAGCAGTGGAGACCTGAAATGTGTCTGGAATGCATGCTGTGGAGACACTGGGAAAATCTGGGAAAAGTCAAGGTAAGAAAATGTGAAAATAACTCTGTTATTTCCAGGATTTATGAAAAAGGTGAACAAATTTTGCAGACCTGATCTACCACTGTTGTTAATAGAGCTCCTTTAACTAGGAACAGGGTAAGCCCTGCTCTCTGCCATCCTTACCTTTTCCCTTTTGTGTTTTGTTTTGGTTTATTTTTGGTTTTTTTGTTTTTTTTTTAAATCCCTGCAACTAACTTTAATGCTTAGTATAGCAGAGGTAATCGAAGTCAAGCATAGATCAGACTCCAGAACAACCTTTGAATCCATAGTGGTCTCTGTGTCTTATAGAAGACACTTTGTTCCTGGAAGCCACAAGTGCTGCTCATGGCACATCTACAGTAGACAGACCATTTTAACCTACCTTTATTGCATTACTCAAGTCACATAAGGTAGAAAGTTAATGTACTAATTCAGTGGTAGTGGTGATTAATCTGTGTCTTTCATAAACTGTAGGAAATTCAGTGGCAATTAACAAAGTTGCTGTATAGCTGGAGAGGAACTCTTTTAAACTGATTTGCTTTCTTACAAGCAAAATTACTTGGTTTGAAAGAATCTGGCAACTTTAGATGAATGATGCAGGTAGAAAAGCCAGGCCAGAAACATGAGCTACCTGTTTCCTCCTGACATGCTAATGTCTGCCTGTCTCATCTGAGTTTTTCCATATTCTTCAGAGATTCACACAATTTGGCACTTTGGTCTTTAAAACAAAGGGGAATCAGCAATCCAAATTGTAGCATTTTACTGATGAATATGTAAGAGTTTATACTGATTTTCCTTTTTAATGCTAAGAAGCAAATTTCAGTCAGGACATGGGTACAAAATGTGCTGCATTGTCACAGCTCCAAAGAGAGGCAGCAGAAGGGCTCGGTAGTGAACATTCACACCATTCAGCCCAGGAGACTTCAAAGGTCCAAATTGTCATCCTGCTTTCAAATTAGTGATTTAAAATTTACAAATGGTAGACTTAACCTTAGCCTTTCCTTCTTCTCCCTCTGGCTCACCAGTAAATCTCTGATATTTACTAAAATGTCTGTTTGCTGTTTAAGGACAGAGAGATGCTGCATGTTGTTTCTGTCTGGCTTCACATACACAATTCTTGTCAGGATTGCATGACTTCAAAATGAGTACCACCCACTGGAAAAGTTCAGGCACACCAACACATAAGGTGATTTACCTTCTCCCACTGACACTTTTACTGTTTTCACCAGGAAGAATAGGAAATTTAGGAAGATTTTATACCATGTAAACAAAATCAGGCTATCACAAGCACATAAATAATTACATAGAATCTAATAAAAAGATAGGTGATCATTTATTAAATTAATTTAATTGCATTAAGGATGTAATTAGCATCTGCTTAATTATAGAGTTACTGTTACAAGTGAATAAATAAACATTCTTTCAAATGCAGGAACGCTGTCTTTTCAGGAGGAAGGAACATTTGTAGGAAAATCTTCAGCTTCTTCTCAATCAAGATGAAACAATGAAGTAAAATTAATCTTTTTTTTTTTACCACCATTATAAAATAAATCCTTAATAAAACTGCATCTAAATATGCAGCATAATTCAATTAAAGCTTTGCAGAACCCAAGACTCTGGGCATACCACAGAATTTTTAGGGTTGGAAAGGATCTCTAGAGGTCAACTAGTCCAACCCCCCTGCCAAGGCAGGGTTACCTAAAGCAGGTGATACAGAAATGTGTCCAGGTGGGTTTTGAATGTCTGCAGAGAGGGAGACTCCCCAAGTTCCCTGAGCAGCCTGTTCCAGTGTTCTGCCACCCTCAAGGTAAAGAAGCTCTCCCTTATTGAGGTGAAATTTCTTGTGTTTGAGTTTATGGCCATTGCTCCTCATCCTGTCTGGGCACCACTGACAAGAGTCTGACCCCATCCTCTTCACACCCACCTCTGAGGGTTTTATATGTATTGATGAGGTCCCCTCTCAGTCTTCTCTTCTCCAGACTAAGCAGGCCCAGCTCCTGCAGTCTGTCCTCATAAGAGAGATGCTCCAGCCTCCTTTGGCCTCTGCTGGACCCCCTGCAGTAGCTCCCTGTCCTCCCTGTACTGAGGAGCCCATACACTCTGGTAAATTTTGGGATGTTCATCCTTGACATAGAAACCAAAGCCTTTCTGCTAACAAATTTGAGCCAGCAGTTGCAAAGGGCCTGCACTTCACTGAGAGGAGAGAGATGTGAGATTTTATGTCACCTGTGCCGGACCTGCAATAATCGGCTGTCGAGGAGCAACGCTGCACCAGCACCTCAGAGCGCCGGGGTTTGCTCAGGGCATCCCACACTCAGGAGCACTCCGTGCTTGCAGCTTCCATCCCTGGCTCTTGGAATCATGCTGTGAGCCATGCCACCTGCTCTGAAGCTGAGCCAAGAGGCTCAGGGGACAGTAACAGAGCAAGCCCATGCAAGCCATGGAGCCAAAGGGTTCCATGACCTCCACGGAGGGAAGGGGGCACAGTGGGCAGCTTTGTCAGCAGCTGTGACAGCAACTAAAACTGCATCAAATCCTTGCCCAAAAGGTCTCACATGAGAACCACTCTGCCTCCATCCTATGAGGGGTTGTCCCTGCCATGCATGGCAGTAGAAGGGAGATCCCATCACACACACAACTGTGCTTCAGCCTTTAAATGGAGACTACATAATGAAACTCCCTGCAGCTAAAACAAAAAAGCTAAAAGCTATCAAAACCAAACTTCAGACCCTTCACTTTAGCCCTCATAGGACCTCCTGACCAGAGCTCCCTGCCAGCGTGGTCAGAGGGCTCTGGGCATGTCTGCTCCGTGCTTACATTCACTGAAAGTTGTGTGCCTCCATGGTCATGTCGCTGAGACTTTCAAGTTTATTTCATCTAGCCAGTGCTCATCTATTTTCCACAGTATTTTGAAACTGCCTGGCATCAGAATTCTTGCTATTTATAGTTTTACGTGCAACTTAATATTTACTTCAACCTCCAATAGGGGTGCTTATTGTAAATGTCAGCGGATTATGTACTATGGCAAATTAATTAGTTATGTAATTATTCTCTTTTTAGGGAGGAGAGGCTGTTAATACTTGTTGGATTACTTGAGCATTATGAACCCTTTGAAGTTCTTCAGCATTTTTGAATCTTTAGTTCAGGACACGCAACTTTAAAGCAACGGTGCAAATAATATCCCAGAGCTCAGGCATAAAAAGAATTATTTTGTTTAACTCAGGTATTAACAGTACTTTATCTCAAATGAACATTTCAGTTGTGCTAAATTACAATTAAATTCCAGTTGAAGCATGTAAGATGGGAACATTTAATTTATTGATGAATGTTATTATGGTGACTATCTTCTATGTTAATAATGATAAGACTGAAATAAAGTATCACCAGCTGTTGAACAACAGCAATTTTTTCCACTTGTGCCTTAAAATAAATTTTAAAAAGAGAAGGATGAATACTGAAATATAGAAATCCACATTGTTTTGTACTTTAACTCCCATTGATATTTTTGGAGTATAGTTACTTTTATTTATTTGAACAGGACAAATACATATGCAAACTAGTGATTGCTTAAAAATGCATAACTTGTAAAACGGTGCAGTTCCCTTGAAATGTGACAGGCTACATTCCAACAGCCAACACCTCAATTAAAAAATTATTAGAAACTAGCAACAAAACCTGGATGCTTGCTAAATTAGCACACACACACACAATGGATTTTCAGGTACAAAGTGCTGCAGGGGTTTTATATTTGACAACGGAGAGGCCTCACTGACAATTTTGTCACTATTGGAGGCCCTGCTAATCAGCCATACGTGCAGAGCAGCAGTAGAGGCAGGTTCTCTAGGATGGGTCAAGATGGGAATGCTTTTATTTTCTACAGTGTATGCTTCACTTGTAGAGCTCACGAGTAGATAATGTGTGTTTCTTTGTTGTCACCACTTAGCATCTATTTGGAGATGAAGGTTTTTTCTGTCCAGTGTAATTTCACTTTAGCCCTTTCCAGTTGAGAAACAAAGGATTCATGGTTTTGTTACCAGGCTGCCAGTCCACCCTACTTGTAAAAAAGCCTCAAGATCAAGAAGGATGGGAAGCTGTCAGGAAACAGCCCAAAAGTGCAAAGCAAGGCCGAGCTGGAGAAAACACATCTGAAGGGGCTGTCCCCAGTGGGGATGGCTGGGGCAGCCTAAAGCCCAGCCCAGAAGAGCACACAAGCAGGAAATCAGGGAAACAGATGGAGCTGTGAGACAGGGAGAGGGCAGGGTGTAAATCTGGTGAGCTAAGCAAACGGGCACCATTGTTCCCAAACCCAAAAAAGTTCTCCTGCCGGAAAGATTACAGATGGAAATTAGCGCCCAAGCTCTTTGGTGTCCTGAAATCATTGCACCCAGGGGTCCCATTGAGGGATGTGGAAGCACAGCTTCCCTTCTTAAAACTAATGGAGTCAGGAGGGTATTTTTGCCATTAGATTTGTCTGTCTGAGAAGATATATACTCAGCATACACAGAACAGCCTACAGGAGCTCCTGGCTGGGGCCAGACACGTCTCTGGTGGATGCCCTGCCTGCAGCTTCCCGGGCTCCCCGTGAGGGTGCTGTACAGCAAACATCCAGCTCTGAAACAGACTCTGCTCCCACTTGAGGACTTGTTTGATTTGAATCCAGTTCTTCTGCAGACATAGAAGGAAGGTGAAGATTATCTTCTAGCTGAGGCCCTGCGAGATGACAGACTTTCGATACCGGAGCTGTTGGTTCTGCTTGTTCAGTCATCATTGCAGAGTTACATCAGGATCAAGAGAGATATAGTAGGAAGAAAAAAAATAATTGGCAGCGTCTGGTTGCATTCTGGTTTGCATATATTCAGCAAAATAGCTGTCTAGTACTGGGAATAATTAATGAATTTAATTCGCTATTTCAATTATCATTACTTCATTGATACTCTTTGTTAACTTCAAGGCATCCTGAGGGTCAGGCACAGTGTAGCACTGTTCAGGAAAATGAACAAACCACAGGCAGCTCTGTTAAGCCAATTTTTCATCTCAAGGCTATTAAAGACTTCAGAGAAGTGGCATCCCCATTACTGAGATGAGAAATTGGATCATCAGCTGATCTGGATGATGTGATTGGACATGGTCTCTTCCTCTCATAGCAAGTCTGCATTTAGCTATAAAAAGGGAATCCTAAGAGATCTTCAAATTAACAATAAAATCTTCAGAGTCTATAATAGCACTGTAAGTACTTGGACTGAGTTTATCAGCAAAAAAAAAAACCCAAAAGGGTAAAGTTTATCTTTCTAAAACCAAATTATATGTTCTACATTCTGGATTTTTAAATATACTTGAATATGTTTGAGTAGACCTGCCAAGGACTGTACAAGTGTTAAAGTAGAGGCTCTTTTCTGCAGTCTCTGAGTTATATGAGATTTAAAAGGAGATATGCAAAAAACATGTCACATATGTATTCAGCAGGAAGGAAGCTCATAGCTCATGCTGCTAGCAGGAGAGAGAAAGGATATCAGCCCATTTGAAATATAATATTTAGCAAATTGTTTACCATGAAAGCAAAAATTGCAAATAACCAGTTTCCAACATCTACATACATTTTCAGTCCCTTTAAGACATACAAAATCATTTCTCTTGATTGTGTGGACAGTAATTGACATCCTGAGACCAGAGGAACATAAAAACCCTTGTAATTTTGACCATATCATCAAGCATATATTTACATTTAAGTTACCATCTATTTGATCTCCCCCTAAATGAGTGTCAGCTAATCAATCTGAACATAATTTAGGAGGTTCTTCAGTATAACCTCAAAAACTAGAATCTCTCTACGCATTTAATTATTTTAGAAGCCGTGTATATTGATCTGAAGTAAATAAAAGAACTGCTATATGAATAAAATAGAACATTTTAATTCTAGCCATAGAAATAACTGGGTCCTAAGTGAACTCTCCCTGATTATGTAGTTCACCCATGGCAGATGGTATTGTCACAAAGAATTATGAGTTTTGTCATCTGAACTCTGCTGCAAATCACTCTAGGATGGAAGATAATTAGACTTCCAGCCAGCACAGGTGCCTTTACACTCAGCTCCCACTTACAAACATGGAGATTAGTGCTGGGAGCCCAGGACAGGTTCAGCTGAAAGCTACTCTCTCTAAGCTCATCAAAGTGATGCCATCAGGGTTCCTCACAGAAAACCAGTTTGCAAAACATCTCTTGGGGTAAGCTCAGGAGGTTCATGCCCATTTCTTGCAGCTACAACCACCCTGCACCAGCAGCACCCACACTGCATCTGGGGAGTCTGCTCAGCCTGGTCCCAAACCTCCCCAGGGACACAAATTCCCTGACTTCATTTGGCAGGCTGTGCAGAAACTCCACATGGAAAAACAATGTTTGTAATGTCTGAACTCATTAATGTTCACACTTTTCAGATGAGATTGCTTTAAATTCACTGGAATGAGCACTCAAGCAAAGCAAGTTTCAGAAAGCTCATGACCAGTCCAAGATGAAAGATTGTTTAAATACATGCTCTTCAGCAGGCCTGTGATAAAGATGGGTAAAAAAGCTCTGTCTTATGATCATGCTTTTCAGCAGGTCCAGTGAGCAGGAGGTTCTTGTTGAGAGGTTACTTCTCCTACCTCTTCTGTACCTTCTGACAGAGCCTCTGACAAAGAAATCTTGCAAACCATTGCTCAAGATTTGTTCTGGGCTTGTGATTTGAGAATTTTACTTTCCTCTAAGGTGTTCAACTGCTGAACTTTTACTTTCTACATTCCTCCTATATAATGCAAAAATCAAGCTACCTAATCAAATATTTCAGATCTGCATGTCTTACTTTGAATGAAAGTACTGCTTAGGAAGAAAGGGGAACAGATGCTGAAGATAAAAAATCTCAATCACTCTGAGCTGAAGTCTGGCAGTTGTCATCAATACGGATCTTATGACGCTGCCTCCAAAAACGGAGAATACACATGTTGGCCAGGTTTTTTTCTGCACGTAACAGTAGCCTTATTCTTGCAGTAGTTTTGACTTAATGTGATATTTGGTGCTTTCTGACAAAGACTGTTACGTAGGATGCTGTGAGATTTCAGTCTGTTGATGCATTACTTTCTGGAAGTGGGTGTATTTTAGTGGTAAGTGTAAGGGATAGACAAACAGAGGCAGAAATCTGAATAAATCCATCTCATAATTGGGCACTACTGCATGCCCATTTCACCCCTGAACCACAGGCATGCTCTTCCCACAAAATGTGGCACGTTGTTTAAATGTACTAAAATGTTGTTAAAATGTGCCATTGTTATTTAATCCCAGCCAGCAGCTAAGCCTCACACTGCCACTTATTCACACCCCCACCAGCAGGATCAGGCAGAGGATCAGTAGAGTAAAAGTAGAAAACATCTTGTGGGTTGAGATGAAGACAGTTTAATAGGTAAAGCAAAAGCCTCGCACACAAGCAAAGAAAAACAAGGAATTAATTTATATCTTCCCACAGGCAGGCAGGTGTTCAACCACCTCCAGGAAAGCAGAGCTCCATCACATATAATGGTGACTTGGGAAGATAAATGCCATCAATCCCAATAGCTCTCTTCCCTTCCTTCTTCCCCCATCTCTGTATGCTGAGCATGATTCCATATGGTCTGGAATATCCCTGTGCTCCATTAGGATCAGTTGTTCTGGCTGTGCCCACTCTCAGCTCCTTGTGCACCCCCAGTCTCCTTGCTGGTGGGATGGGGTGAGGAGCAGAAAAGGCCTACTGCTCAGCAATAACCAAAGCATCCTTGTGTTATCAGCACTGTTTCCAGCACAAATCTAAAACAGCCCCATCCCAGCTATGGTGAAGAAAATTAACTCTACCTCAGCCAAAACCAGCTGAATCTCTTTATAACTGTCCTGGTATAAAATGTGCAGTCCTTGCTCAACAACAGGCTTGGGGACGCAAGCAGATAATCACCAAACATCCACAAGAAATCAAAATCCTGGTATTGCCAGGCTTTGAAGGTTGTGTTGGTGAGCCAAATTAACAACCTGGGTTGTGGAGCACATAAACATGCTCTTGCTTTAGCGTGCTGTGACCAGAGCTGCAGGTCACCTCCGTGCTCAGGGACACTGGCTCGTGCGGGTGCTTGCGGGATCATATCATGGGATTTTCATAGCCCTCGTCAAATAACCCAAAGGTGATACCCATCAAACAAAAAGGAAGGGAGAATGAATGGGTTTTGGGAAAGTAAATCAATGTCAGATTGATTTCCCAGTGCACCCTGCCAGATTCCTGCAGGAAACCTACATTACTGGCTTTCTGGAAGCTAACAGGAATGTTTCAACAGGAATGAGGGCTATTTCTCAAACTAATTCCATAAGGCACCATCTCCCAGAGATAGCCCAATGTGCTTATCTTTCAATCCCAAAAACTAGAGAAGAGAAGCTTTACTTTAGTTTTATTTTAGAATTGGGGGAAAATATGAGAGTAGGAGAAAATACAGTGCCTACCTCCTCAAGGTCTGATCAGCTGCCTGCAACACCACACCCCAAGCAGCTGCGGCCAAGTGAAGTGTCAGCTGTCCTTCCACAGACACAAAGGAGAAGAGAGAGGATTCCATCAGGTCTCTCATTCTAAGAATTCAAATCACATTTTTCTGGATGCAGTGAAACATTCTCTGGATGCATGTTTGCACTTAAATGCGCCTAATCTCTCTAAAAATGCCCATCCACAGTGGAACATAAACCATGGCTTTCTCCTGACTGCAGAGGTTGGAAAAAATCCACGGCACTTAGAATCATAGAATCGCAGAATCACAAAATATGGGAGGCTGGAAGGGACCCATCAGGATCATTGAGCCCAATTCCTGGCCCCACACAGGACACCTCAAGAGTGATACTTGGTACTTTCTGACAAAGCTTGTTACGTAGGATGCTGTGAGATTTCAATCTGTTGGTGCATTGCTTTCTGGCAGTGTACTTTCTCATGCACCTGAGAGCATTGTCCAAACACATCTTAAACTCTGTCAGGCTTAGTGCTTGGCCACTTTCCTGAGGAGCCTGCTCCAGGGCCCAAGCACCCCCTGGTGAAGAACCCTTTCCTGATATCTAATCCAATCCAGTCCTCCCCAGCTCAGCTTCGTGCCCTTTCCTCAAGCCCTGTCACTGGTAACAATAGTGAAGAGATTAGTACCTGAGGATACAAATCCTCATCTTTAATTACTACTGTGGGCACTTTTTTTTTTTTAGTTAAATATGAACTTCTAGGAGATGTTTGTAGCAGAATGGCTTGTCATTGGGAGCTACCTGAGCCTTGCCTGGAGAGGGCTGGAGAAGTCCAGCTGTCAAACCTCACATGAGCCTCTCAGGCTCTGCTCTCCTGCTTTCTTTTTACACCACCTATATGTCAAACATCCAGCTGTCAGATCTCATTTTCCTATTGCAAGTCTTGGGGTATTTCATATTCACAGCAATTTTGTTCATATCTGCTAGGACCAGACAGTGAGACTTAACTCCTGAAACCTCTCAATTGCATTTTATTTATAAAAAAAAAAAAAAAAAAAAAAAAAAGAAAGAAAGAAAGAGAAGAAAAAATAAAGAGGAAAGAAAAAAAAAAAGGAAAGAAAAGAAAGCTTTGCTCTCCTGCTGTTACCAAGATATTATGGTATTTTTAAGCTCAAAATCCAGAAAGAAAAAGAAAAGCAGGACTGTAGTCTGTTTCAAAATTTCATAATTTGAATGTTGTGATTAATGCATTTTGAATGTCTAGGGCTGGCAACTCTATAATGTAACTACAGACTTTCAGCTCACAACCTGTATATTTAAAATAAAACTAGTTTAATCAGCTTAAGGAACTCTTAATATGTTTCATTAAAAAATGTGGAAAGAGTGTCTCAGTTCATATTTAGCTGTCAGACCAACTTTGACATAAACAACAAGGAGGATACCCTGAGTTCAGCTTCTGCTTCTTTATGCATTATGCTCATATTTCATAACTTCTTACCAATAATTAAAGTAATTAAAGTGGCAAATACTGTATTTCTTTCTATATTCCACTGGTTTATTAATTTTAAAGCTAAAGTAGAATTCCCATGGATGTCAGTAAGACCAGCAAAACCAAAATGGTTTTACAACTGAGCTCAAGTGCTGAAATTCCCCCTTTTCCTTTTTTTTTTTAAAGAGGACTGCAATCTCTCTTTAGAAAGATTATGATCCAGTTCAGACACTAAAACCCCTACTTCTTTATCCCAAAAAGAGACATTTTTTTTCCTGTAACACAATTTCCCCAAGCATTGAAATAAATTTGTATTTAATCTGGAGATTTCAGAGTCAATATGCTTACAAAATCAGATTTCTAATAACATTTCAAAGGACTTTATTTTGGTTTTCTCTCTTCAGAGCCTCGTGAGCTTCTGAATGCACAAAGTCTTGCACTTTATTTGCATTCCCAGCACTATAAAACAGAGTTCTGCAGCTTAGCAATAATAGTAATGAAAGCAAGCCTGTCTCTCGATAGTGCTTCCAAGACCCTTGACAATCTGTGTATCTTTTGCATCACCACTGAGTCCTGAGCTGGCACTCTGCAAGATCACAGCAGCCTCCTGAAAGTCTCTTTCTAGTAGAGTATGCAAGTTTGATTTATGGATATAATTGAACTTCCTTTTCCCCATGTGCATGTTTTGCCCTTGTCAGCACTGAATATCATCTGCCTTTCTTGACATGTTGCTGTGAGGTCTGGAGATCTCACCGTGGCTCTCCACAATCCATTCTTTTAGAATATTCTGCATAGTTTTGTATCTTTTGCAAAAATGTTCTGTTATTCTCTCAATTTACCTGTAAATGTAAGAGTATTTTAAGATCCCAGTGATGTTCCACTGGTTAGTAGCCTTCACTGTTTAAACTGGTTGTGTACATAATCTCTGCATCCCAATTCTCACAAATCCCTTAAAAATAAACTGCTAAAGCTGTGATGCTCTCTTTGGTCTGCCTGTCAATTTCCCAAATCCATGGTAACTGGTATATTGGGTTTCCATGGCAAGGTTTTGGTTGGGGGGGGGGAACCACAGGAATGGCTTCTGTGAAAAGCTGCCAGAAGCTTTTCCAATATCTGGCAGAGCCAAGGCCAGCTGGCTCCAGGACAGATCTGCTGCCAGCCAAGCCTGAGCCCACCAGCAACAGCGTTAGCACCACGGGGGCACAGATGGAAGGTGAGGGAAAGGCTCTTGCCCAGAAGCAGTTGCAGCAGGAGAAGAGAGGAGTGACAGTGTGTGAGAGGAGCAGCAGCTCTGCAGACAGCGAGGTCAGTGCAGAAGGAGGGGCAGGAGGGGCTCCAGCAGCACAGCTGGGATTCCTCTGCAGCCCGTGGGGAAGCAGCTCTGCCCCTGCAGCCCATGGAGGACCACAGAGACCCTCCTGCAGCTCATGGAGGATTCCTCAGTGGAGCAGGTGGATGCCTGAGAGGAGGCTGTGACCCTGTGCAAGCCCGCTCTGGAGCAGGCTCCTGGCAGGACCTGTGGCCCCAAGGAGAGAGCAGCCCACTCTGGAAGAGTTTTGCTACTGGGACTTGTCACTGCATGGGAAGGGCTCGTGCTGCAGGAATTGGTGGAGGACTGTCTCCTTTGGGAGGAACCCCACATTGCGGCAGAGGGAGAGTATGAGGAGTCCTTAAGGAGAGGCAACGTGGGAGGAGTTGTGTCTGTAACCTCCATTCCCATCCCCATGCAACACTGGGGGAGAGATTGTAGAGGTTTTGTAAGAAAAGTGAAGCCTGTGAAGGGGTCAAGGTGTTTTAAGATTTGGTTTTATTTCTCAGTTTCCTACTCTGATTTCCTTGGTAATAATTTAAATTAATTTTCACATGTTGAGTATTTTGCCCATTTCAGTGGTTGGTGAGTGATGTCTCCCTGTCCTGATCTTGACATTTTCATTTTCTCTCCCCTGCCCAGCTGAAGAGGGGAGTGAAACAATGGCTGTGGTGGGCACATGCTGTTTGGCCATGGTCAACCCACTACTACTGGGGAAATTTTGCAACTGAGAAGAGCATAAGGCTGGGAAGCAGATGGGGGTGTTGCTCAAAATTTCAGGATTGTTCCTGTTCACAGAAAAATACTTTTCTAATCTGTCTCACTTATGTTCATGAACTAGCAAATGCTTCTGTTTCAATATTATCACAAGCATATAGATTTTGCAAAGAGACGTGACACAGCTCTCCCTGTATTTATGGCAAGATTTAAAGAGGAAAATGTTGGAATTTCCTCTACCACAGGGCTCATAACATTACCAAGCCCAAGATCTCAGTGAGCATATGTGGGTTTTTTAACTTGCTGTCCAGAGAGAACTCAAATACTGTTGCCAAGGGGTCTGAAGGGTTTCTTTTCAGTTGTGTTTACTCTATGGTGCCTGAAGACAGCACTGGGAAATTTCAAGGGAATGCAAATCTAAATACTATAGACTAATGTGCAGGCCCTTGTACAGAATAAATCAGAAGACAGGTAGAATAAGAGCCTAGAGTTTCTATTCACTCTTAGAAATAATTAGAGGTAACACTGAGCAGGCAGGTTTAATGTAGATAAGGAGAAACCTGTGGACTTCATTTTGCTGAAGACTCAGCTCTGGTGTTGCACTGCTTGAGCTGTCAGGAGCAGCACTAGAGATAAGTGAACCCACAGGAGGGACAGAGCTCTGCGGCAACTGGCAGAAGTTCAGAAGGTCAGTGACAGAACTCAGAGGAGACATCACTCTTCCAATCTCCCTCTCACTGCTTTCCCACTCCCTCATTTCCTGGGTTTTCCTGCAGTCTGGGAGTCTCATTTTTCAAGGCAGCGGGTAGGAACCCAGCACACAGGAACTCAGGAGGCATCACTCCTGGAATAACCCATTGTTGAGCTTCAGCTGCTGCCTGATACCTTTGCTGGGAACTTAACTGGTCTGTTCACCAGCATCCTGCCTGTCAACCACAGAGAAAACCAAGCAATGAAGAAAAACAGCTCTCAGGAAGAAAGTGGAGATGTAGAGGAGGACTAAGAATTTATTTTTTTTGTCTGAGGTAAGACAGCTATTCTTTGCCAACTGTTCTTTGCAATCTATGAAAAATATAAAGTGACATGTAAGATGCAGAGGATTTCTAAAGTCACATTATGAGAAAGTACACGTCATTTATGCTGTGTCAGTTGGAATTGGAGTCTAGTCCTTCTCTTGAGCTGTGAAAGCAAGAAAACCCAACCCCAAATTACTACATGCTGTCTCTGCTGCAAGAAATACCATGCGTTTTTAAAAAAAATAATTGATGGTTTTGTCATTCACGTAACTTAAGACTTCATCCAGTCGATGAATCAATTGTCCAATTAAGTTGTCTCTTGACTTCCCAAGCTTGTCAGTTGAGCAAAAACATGCTTGGTTTCTCCCCTGTTCACAGTAGGGGCTTACATATATTTTTGTTTCAGTATGAGGACATTTCTAACGCCTGGAGATACATGTTGTAGGAAGAAGGCTATGCTTTGCAGTTCACTTGCTCCAGTGCAATTTGATTCCATCACATGAATCAGAGAACTGGAAATCATTGATGAACTGAGTGTATTAAATTAACATTCTAATAAGCACATTTCTGTGTGAAAAAAATAAGCCAATATTCTCTAGTTAGGTTTAGAATATAGGGGAAAATGTGTCTCTGAGAATTTAACACTATCGATTTGAGAGGAAAAACCTAGATTTAAAGAAAAATTCTTTAGAAGAAAAAGCGCCCCTTCAGTCACTTCTGAATGTTACCGCTATTTTACAAAATAAACTCTGTATTTTAACAGTTATCTGAAGGTTTGGCTCACGGCCCCGTGTGAGACGGGACCGGCACAGAGCAGGCAAGAAAGCTGTGACCAGGGAATGCGAGGCAGAGCAGGTTCCAGGCACTGCTGGGTGCAGAGTCCCACTCCCCTTCCCCTCCCCTCCAGCCCTGGCAGGACGAGTGCCCAGCCTCCATGTCCACCAGGCTGCTGGCTTGAGCTCCCCAAAAGAGCTGGGGGACCAGCAGGTCCCCCAGATTTAATGCCACTCGTTCTCACAGGCTGACACCAAACTGGGGCGGTGCACAGAGAACACTTTGGGGTCAGGACCCTTCTCTCCTTCACGCCATTGTCTCAGCAGAGACTCAAACAGCCGTTTGTCTTTATGGTGGGATATTTCCACAGGAAGAGCTAATTGATGAGGACAAGAAGGAAGAGCTCAGCTGGTGTACCCATGCCTACTAACACCAGCCCAGGATCTGGCTTGGAGAGTGTTGCCCTAATATTTTCTATCAGTCAGGAAAGAGGAGCTTTTTGTACTCAACACTTCCCAGCACGAGAGAAGTAATATTTAAAGCAGTGCTGGTGTGCTGCTGGGCACTGGAAATGCCAAAGGCAAGAGGAACACTCCTCAGTGCAGTACAGCTTGGAAAAAGTCCTGCTCACCCTCCTGCCAGAGTGGCAGAAATTCTTAACTATCTTTTGGAATTGCTGTTTGCAAACAATTGGAGGGAGATCCTAAACCATTTCATAAGGGTACAAGGTACAACAGAAGCCAGTGCCTTATATAGAATAAACAAAGCACTGCACATTTTCTCTCCTCCTTCTGCATGCATGGATCACACTCCATGCAAATTATAAATAAAGGGAGAACAAAGAATACATTCACTATCAAGTTTTGTGCATTAAAGTAACTCTATTTTAAGTTTTTTCCAAATATCAAAAGATGCCCATATGGCACAAAAACAACCTAAAAATGGTACAGAAAAAGAATCATCATATTCAATGCAGTAAAATAATGATAGCAGTTGAGAAACTAACAGATGTCTATGGCTCAGAACTTTGAAATTTGTTGCTCTGTCACAGTGACATTTACAGTATGGTAACAATAATTCTATAATTTGATCAACTTGAATTCCTTTTATTTTTAGCATTTCAATTGTATAGAATCTTACCAAAATAGTTTTGAGACATACCTGCTAAGTACTTTTGTAACAAATTCCAAATTATGTGTCTTTTAAAAAAAAAGCACCAAAGAGCCCAGTATATGTGATTCAAAAACACATGGTGAAAGTTTTCTAGAAAGAAAATATAGGAAGCCAGTGATTCATCATGGAGATGATGAGTCTGCCATAACAGCAGTTCCATGGCAGTGTTGCCAGGTCTTCTCTGGATCTGAAGATATCTGAATTTTGGGTTCTTTCTCTTTTTTTCTCCTAAGACACCAGCTTTTCCACTGACAATTTCATATAGACATTTCTGAATAGCCCTGCTTGTCTCTGCAGCCATTTACCAGGGAAAGGTTTTAAAAACACTTGCATAAAACAGATATTGCTATTTTTGTGTTTTAAACAATGAACTAATCAGCTATGTATACATTTCTCTAGCCAAAACCCTTTAATATACAATTTTTTTCTTTTCAATTATTTATAAAGTCCCACTTTCAGTGTGGTTGCTAACATAGTCAGTAATTTTAAAACAAAGCTAAGAATTTGCTAGACCTGTTCAGTAACTGTAATTGATGAATTATTTTTTTAAGATATCTAAAGAAGTCATCTATTTACCTACACAAACCATTTTAACCTAGGCTATTCCATCTGTACCGTTGTCTCCTAGACTAGCCATCCTCAAATCTCTTATTATTATTCCATTTTTCCATCACTTCAGGCTTTCCAAATCATCAGCTCAGCTTCACTTGCAGAGATTAAGGCCTGTGGGGTTTGGGGTTGCTCACTTCATGCAAAAGTGAGCAAAGCAAGCATTCTGAACAGCAAAGGTAGTCAGAACATGACAAAGGATGTAAATCATCTTTAGGCACCGAACTTACATTTTGCTATACCCATGCAGATCTGTTTCCAGCAGCACTGAGTACCTCCCTCCTTCCCCAGTTTTACAGACGCTTGTGAAAAAACTCTTTAGAACTAGACTATTTTTTGGAGGAATTGTGGATATGAAGAAATGTTAGTTTGATTTATTGGAGAGCTGATGTTGATTTTGTATAACATTGTTGAAGCAGCCACCATTTTGGCTGCATATTTAATTTATATTGGCTTCTTATTTGCATTCAAATAAATGCATTTTGATTTCTAAATTCAAACTCCCTGATTTAAGAGCCATTTCAGCATGGCCTGAACTCCCAGACCCCTTCATTCTCAGGTGTATTCTCGAGCAGAAGTAGTGGCAAATGCAGCAACCCAAGTTCCCTGGCAGTACAGCGGCACAAGGACACGGGGCTTGGTATCTCACTCTTCTCCAGCCTTTTCACAGGCTGTACCAATTGCTGCCAAGCCCCAGGCAGTGTCAAACACCCCAGTTACAGCCAGGACATTGCATTTTCCATCTAGCCACTAAATCTGACCTGGCAATAACCTGGTGTACCCACTTACCTTTCCCCATCTGCTTTCTGCACAATGGGAAAGTGTTGGAACCCCAATTCTGCTTTTTGCACGAGGACTCGATGCCCATCATGCTGGGACTTTAATTGGTGGTGGGTTTCCTGTACTTCAGGCTTCATAGAAGTTTTCTCTAGGTACCTGCATGCTTATTACCAATTTGTTATAGAAACACAAAAGAGACCTTTCAGTACCCTATATTTTTCCCACTCTGATGAAAAAATCCACGCTGTGTACCATGTTTTTATTGATTGTTCTTATTCATAATTATTCCTGAAAATCCTTATTAAAAGGAGGATAAAACATTCTCTGGCGCTTCCTCCTCTTCTTCCTTAAGCTCTCACATCCTTTTTTTCTCTAAGTTATGCTGGCAGGCTCATAAAAGGTCAGCTTTCCACTGCCATCAAAGCATCCTGATGCAGAAGGGAACCTGAGGTCACTCCCGCCTCCAAGAAGCGCCGCCAGCTTCCTGACCACTCACAGCAGGAATGGCATCACCCACAGTGACACATTATTGTTATTATCATCCTCTTACCACCAGCATTTGCAGATTAAACTGTGAGCCAGGCCAGGGCTCTCAGTGTGTAAAAATCTGACCGCTTTACTGCTCGTGCTCAAGTCCAGCTGATCCTGCTTCCCACCACCTCCACGCCACTGCCAGTTCTGTGGGTTCTCACAGTGCCAGAGCAAGGATCCCCCTCTCTGGGACAGGGTAATCACATCTGACATCTGACAACAGGAGAAGGAGGAGTGGGCAGGGGAGGAAGCAAAGGGAAAGCTCTTCTCTTCCCAGCTGGCAATCTCAGGCATTCAAAACAGAGCAGGACAAAGAGCCTGAAAAGTGTGGGCAGCATCTGATGAAGAGATTGTTAATTCAGAAGAAGGCAATACAATTGGGAATGGTCTGTTTATGGCATTAGAGGTTCTTTTTGAGAAACAGTATAAAGAGAGAGAAAAAATGTGTCAGCAGGGATATCAAGGGCCAGACAGAGGAAAAGCTAGGGAAATACAGCAGCAGGTGATAAAGAAATGACTGCCTTTAAAAATACAAACACATGCAACAAGGGGGAAGCTTCCCCTAATTCAGCCCCTTCTAGCAAGCAGTGCCACTTAAATTTCCCTGTATGTCCTAATACACATCTCTTCTGTCTGCGCATTTGTTATTTAACTTCCTTAATTTCCAAAGGAAAAAAAAATAGAAAACATTTCTTTTCAACCCTGATTTCTGCCTTTGAAATATGCAGGAACTCTATCACAGAATTTTTCCACGCTTATTAGTGCCAGCACACATTTTCTCTTCCAGAGAGGGAATACTAAGAGCTCCTCCTGACCCAGGCTGCTTCCCACAGGCTCCCGTGAAACAACAGGAGGCGAAGGGCCCCCAGGCACTGCCATCCCCTTGCAAGGACTATCAGTTTGCATTAGTCACAACAAACCTCCTCCCATCACCCAGCTTTCTCAGGGTCCTTGGCTTGGGAACAGTTGCTGGGCTGAGGCTGCTCTGCTGTTATCTTTTTAGATTGCCAACAAAGGAAATTACAGGTGACTGACAGGGAGTACCACACTCTGTAGGGTTTGGGGGGGTTTTTGTAAGAGATTGTTTGTCCTCTGGAACAGCAGCCATCAAGTATTAACCCACAAATCCCAGACACACAGAGGGCAATTTCTAAATCTGAAAGGCAGGCATAAAAGCTTCATTATGAGAAGCAGAGTTGTTTTCTAATTTCCTGACCTTGAAAGTTATTTCTTAGATATCTGCAGAGAGTACAGCTTCATGTCTGATACTTTAAAACTGATATTTTAAAAAACTGTGGGTGTTGGGTTGATTTGGGCTTTTATTTGACATTAAAAAAAAGAGAAGGGGAAAGAGTAGCAAGGAAAAGATCCATACATATTTTCTAAGAGATACCTCTTCCAAAAGTAAATTTTGCTGCTTATATGTTCAAAAGCACACATTTGGACCATTTTGAGATCTTCCCAGAGCACAGAGCTTCTAGAGCTCGTTCCTGAGCACATCATCTTTGCCCACAGACTCAGGCCTGTGCTTCCTATTTAGTTTATTTCAAAGCCTGTTATTTCCAAGCGTAAAATTCTTTTGCTGGGGTGGATGCAGTCCCACTGAGATGGCTGGTCATATGTCAGCATGTTAGTTAACACCATGTCCTGAAAATTCTAACCAGAATTAGACCAGATCAGACCAAATTAGACCAGATACTAACACTTGTTATTGATGGTATTTAAATTTAGGATAAGGAAAACTGTGATGTGTTATAAATCAGGATTTATTATATCACTTACTCTTACCAGTAAAACTAAAACATATTCCTAACAATGTTTTGAGAAAAAGTACAGTGACAAGAAAGACAAACTGTGAGGTTTGTTTGAGGTGTGATTTTTTTTTGGTTTTAACCAAAGAATAAGCTCTTAGAAGGTCATTTCTCCTTCTCCAAGACAGTGGTGGTCTTTCAGTCTATTCTGTGAGATTATCACCTTATCAACACAAAAGTATTTATATTTATGTATGTGTATCAAATAAAATACCTTTAAATCCATATATAGTGTATTCTCATATTAGTTCAAAGCACTTACATTTTGACAGGTTTGTATCTTGCCATGGATAGAAGAAGCCTGGAAAATTACATTAATGATAACCAGGAAAACACAAACAGCAGGAAAAAACACAACAGAGACCCCACAAACAGCATGGGGCAAGGAGGAGGGGTAAGGGATGGGAAAGAAGGGGTTAAACATGCCGAGTTCATAGCTGAGTAGAATCACAGAATGGTTTGGATTGGAGTGGACTTTAAAGTTCATGCAGTTCCAACCCCCTGCCATGGGCAGGGACACCTTTCACCAGACCAGGTTGCTCAGAGCCCCATCCAATGTGGCCTTGAACGCTCCCAGAGATGGAGCATCCATAACTTCTCTGGGCAGCCTGTTCAGGTGCTTCACCAGCCTCACAGTACAGAACCTCCTGCTACAATCTGTGCTGTTCTCCTTTGTCCTGTCCCTACACTGCCTGATAAAGACTACCTCCACATATTTCCTGTAGGTCCTCTGTAAGTAATGAAAGGCTGCCACAGGACTGCAATGGAATATATATTTATAAAGTACATATTTTTATATATGCATAATATATAAAGTATATATTTACTTTATAACATACTTTAGAAAATAACTATTTCATAAAATAAGTACCTTCTCATAGCTAGCAAAGTCAGGAAAAAGAGGAGGAAGCACATTACAAACCAATCTAGTCTCCATTTCACAATATTTGCAGCTTCAAGCAAGTGAAGCCAACCTACAGGTAGCACAAGAGGGCAAAATCTGATCAACAGAGCCTTGGCAGCATCAAATCACCACCAACAGCTGTGATTAACATTTGTTCCTGTGCCTACCTGAGTGGTTATTTCGATTTGCAGCAGCAGTGATCAAGCTGTTTTGATTTTCAAGGTGCTTCTGTGTGCCCAGTGGCTTGGTTATGGTTTCCAGTCTCATAGATTTAACCTTCCCACACCAGTGTCACTTTTGGCAGTTGTCTTTGGCTGACCTCTTGGAGGGACACCAGCCATGGACCACGGGCTGAGGCCTGGGCAAGTCTCCAGACACAGAGGATAGGATGGGCATGTGTTAAGGAGTAGCAAAACCACATTAATTCCCACATAATGTGGCTAGATTGCTCATTACTAGCATGCAAATAGGCATGTTTCCTGCCTTGATTTTAGTGGAAGAAGGCCTCAATTCCTACAGCACTAACATTTTTAGCTAACTGTGATTTTTCCCAGTAATGATATCTGTTCCCAAAACTCCTTGTCCAAACAAAGGGACTGCCAGGACAAGAATGTGTCTGTTGGCCATGTCTCTCCACACAATTAATGAACCATTACTGTCTATATGACTCATGGTGCAGAAGGATCACTAGAGCTGGGATTAATATGATCTATTTTGCCCTATTTCCTACTTCTGTCATGTCATGTTATGATTGCTGTATTACCTTTATTTACACTTTAAGGATGATAAATTAAATTAATCATGGCATTACAGTGACAACTCCTGAAGAAATATGGGCTGGTTTTATGTGAGTGGATGGTTTTAACTGCTGGCTTAAATGTCATCCAAATCCTCCATATTTTATTCACTGAATAGGGAGTGTAAGAATATGGTGTAAGGAAAATCACTGATATGGTGAGACCACAACATGTGAAGTTGTCTGCTGCTTCCTTGTCCTCCTCCACCTGAAGGCACTCATCTTCTCATTGTTCAGGCTGGGTGGAAACTCCCCTCCCAACAGGTGTAGAGCCCAGCACAGCCCAATCCTGCCCCAGAGCTGCAGCTCCTGGTCAATAACAGAAACAACACACTTGCCCTCACAGCCCTATCAAGAAATACAGTCCTATTTACTTTGTATAAAAATAGCTTCTTTTGCATATCTGTAAGTGAACAAAGCAGCTGCCTGCATGGGGATAGCCAGAAGACCTTGAGACACTCCTCCAGCCCCTGCAGCAGGAGCTCTGTGCTGCCTGTGCTCTGGGGGCACGGCTAAATCCAGTCTTGCTTCTGAAATCCCTCACCCAAACCTGCACATGCTCTGGGAGCTGCAGTGTCCCCTTCTGACAGTGGGAAAAACTGTGAGCTTGCACTTTGGAAGCTCATCTTACTGACACTTTATCCCCCCTGTAAAGCCAAGGGGGATGAATTTTCTGTGCTCCTCATGAGCACTCTCTTCCACCATCTCCTCCAGCTGCAGAGTTGTTACCAGACTTTCTTTTCTGTTCCATTACCATTACATTCTTTCTGTTCTATGATGCAACAGTTTGATAAAGATAAATCTTAAATATACTTATTTTTTTCCCATGAACAAGACAGTAATTTATGAGTCTATGTATAATCTTTTTTAAGATTTTTTTATGTTGGATGTCTCCCTGACTGTTCCGATTTTATGATTTTTATCCTTATTAAAATAACATTTTTATTTTTTAATTTTTATTCCTGTGCATAACATTTTATTTATATATTTAGTTTTGTATTTATACAAATATATTTTTGTTACCATTCATGTGCTCATTTTATAATCAGCCTAATCTTTTTTATATATGCTTAAGTTCTTTGTTAACTTGAGATCAAAAAGGAAGAGCTTTCTGTGCCTTGTCTGGGTTATGAAGACTAAGAAAAATCTCTTCCTGAATTATAATATTTTTTCCACATTTTGCAGGAATTTTGCAATATTTCAAAGATTTTATTACCAGATTATAATTTTCTGTGTGTTTTAAAAGATTCTTAAATATTTTTGGAATTTTAGGAATTATAAGACCAATTCTGAAATAGTGAAGAACAGTGATAATTGAGCTGCCACTTTAAATTGTTTCCAATACACAGAATCAAATTTAACACCTGTAAATTAAATAAATTTCTGAAGTCAAAGATGTGGTGGTATAATCTTTTCTTGCTCTGAAAATACATCACTTTCTTTATACTGCTAGAATTCACCTATAAACATATTCATGGAAGAATTTGCCTCTGTCTTTTCTGTGTGATTTATTGCAGTTTATACACTGCAAGATGAACATTTAACCAGAGAGATGTATATTGATGTATCTGCCAGCCAGTTACTCTGTGGGCTTACATTCTCAGAGACTTAGATCAAATTCTGTTTTACCATTGGATTTGCTTCTGTGGTTGAGCTGTTTGTCAGGTTTAAGAAGCCTGTTAATAAAGGATTACGGAGCTAAGTATTAAAGACACTAGGTGTGTTCAAAAAACAAACCAAAAATTCCTTAGAAATAAGAAAAATTAAATAATTTCAAAGACCAGAAAAACCAATTTATTTCTCTAAATCTGAAGGCAATCACTGACTCCATATGGTATCAAAATTTCTGAGACTTTTCGATACTGTCTAAAAATACACCCCACAAATGCTCATTTGTACAATACTGAAGCAAGGACAGATGGAAATTGCAGTCCCAGTCCCACCCTTCCCTCTGCAGGGTCTAGGAAATTCTTACATTTCACTCCTGAGGTAGCCTGGATTTCATGCCAAAGGGTAAGGCACGGTGTACACATGAGGAAGAGAGCTCTGTCCCAGAACACCCAAATCAGGAACATCCCCCTAAGGCTGGCAGAGGGCACAGAGACCTCCTGAGGCTCTCACCAGGCAGGGAGAGGGCTGGCACCTGAGGTCTGACATCAGCACTCCCTGGCCACCCACGGAACCTCTCCTTCTGCCCCCAGGACGTGTCCACAGCTGGGCCACAGCGGGAAGGTCTGGGACTGCAGAACTGCATCGCTTTTCCTTCGAGCCGGGGCACAGCTACCCTCTGAGCTTTGCACACCTGGGTGCCAAGAGGCTCCTCAAGCCAGCCAAGGCCCCTCATGTTTCCTTCACTTACAGAGGGGTGATTCTGTATGACCTGACTAAGCTTTGGCTGTGTCACATGAAACTTCAATGTTTTGGACTGATGTTTCAAAACCAATCACTGTATACTCCTTCATAGAACAAACTCCTACTGAAGGTGTCTATACATATGACAGTTAACCACAACTAAAGGCATCGTTCCTTTTCCTGTTCACTAAATACAACAGCAGAAGGAATCTGCCAGGATGTCACAGACAACCACATCAGCTGAGGGATCTCCAGGAAAGCATTCATGTTTCAATTCCTGAACTGTTTGGAAGACTATTACAGAACCTGATTTCTCCAACATATAGGAGTGTAGAGAAAATACTGATGAAGCAAAGTTCATCAAGAAGGAGTGCAAGCATTGGTTATGGTTCACCAGAAACAGACTGCATGCCTTAGGAGCAGGAACGCTGAGGGAACTTGATGTACTGCCCTGAGAGAGACATGGAACAAAGGATGGGGTGTCACAGAGGTGTTGTGGTCATGCTCTGCTTAAAACAATGCAGCTAACAGGAACTGAGCCAAAGAAATAACCCATAAGGTGACTGAAAGCTGAACTTTGTTCCATAGACACAAAAACATATATTACTTTTCATACTCTGGCATATGCTAATTAAGTAAAACTTGTATGTGCTGTACATGTATGACTAAAGTAATTCAAACTCCACCTAAATATGAAATCACATCAACTGTAATATTACATTTTCCCCTCCCTTAAAAAAAAATCCAAACAATAAAAATGTAGTTTCAATGGAAAGGGAGGTCAGAGACTTCATTTCGGTGTCCTGGGATGGTTAACTATGGCTGCACCAATTTCCTCCCCCATAAGGACACCCACTGGGTAGGACTCAAGAAGGCACCTATACTGGACACTTCCCTGGGAAATTCAGAAAGCAACCTTGATCATTTAGTACCATGGAGTCATCTCTCAATTGACAGCATTTTTTGCTGGCTGTGTTACTCACATTTTGTATATTCACTCGTGTTTCAACAGACAGTGTCTTTATCACTGACAATCCAATAAAAACCTGCATTCCTCTTGCTCAAGAAACTATTTTGCACCTGCCCATGAGAGGCATTGAACACGACCACGCTTCTAATCCAGCTGGGAGAGTTCTGTACTAGGTCTGGTATGACCAGACCTAGTGCAGCACTATTTGTGAATCTGAAATTGTGGTAGTCTTGGAGAATGTGGCTGGATTTACAGAGCCAGTTGGCTCTGCACTTCTGGTGCTTAGTGCTCAAAACCTAAGTCCAGCCACCCCCAGCTCCTCTGATATCTGAGAACCAGCTGGAATGCAAGGGGGTTTATTCTCTGCCAAATGTTTCTCTTAATACAACAGAAAAATTTCCCTTACTCTCAATGTGACAAGTTGCCTTATAGTTTCAAGCCTAGTCATGACACACTGATTTTTAAAATGTATTATTTCTTTAAAAAAAATTAGGGAAGCTATCTCTAAATCTTTGAATAATGCCAAAACAGCCAAAAATCAACATTAAAGTGTAACCCTTGTACTAGTAGCTGATGCAAAGGGAGGCATTAGACCCAGGCCCTGAACTAACAAACAAGCCTGAATATTTAAGTCTGACACTATGGGAACTATTCATATACAGGAAGAAAGACCTGTCATTAAGGAACTTGACTGAACTGATTCACTTTGTAACAAAGGCGTTTTTCATTCATGAATGAAGGATGACAAAACAATGCTGGAAAATTTTGGTCCTACATAAAGCTGGTAGGGAAGTGTCACATGACAAATTTTAATGGCTGTGAATTTTCCCAGGTAGTTCTTTTTTAAGAGCAAATGCGGAGGTACCAAAGAACTGGAAAAGTCCAATAAACATCCAATGTTTCACACAAGTTGTTGGAGATACACAGTGCTTCAGTACTAAGCCCTGTTTACTGTGGAGGACATTGACACAGGGAAAATTGGTCAGTCCAGTGCCAAATCAGTGTTTTTCCCCTGGTACTCAGCAGAAGAGGGGTGTGTGCTATTGCCCACTGAGAGCCAGAGAGGAAGAAAATCTAGAGAACATGGGAACTGAAGATGTGCTAATGTTCCAGCTCCCCCAAATTCCTTGGTATGTCCTGTGCCTGGGCACTCAGGATACCCATCAACCTGCCTCACTACCCGAGCAACACAGAGATGCTGAAAACATCCACATAAATACTCTGACTCGGTTTTGGCCCAAAAGTTTGGCAATGTAAAATCAACAGTCTGACAAAGGGAGAGCAAGGTGACAGGAGAAGAAAAAACATTGTGATCTTATTGCAAAGCTCTCATACCTTCTTGGTGATTTTTCATGGGCAGCTCTTCACAGCCCAGCCAACAAACTCCGACTCTCTCCTCAACCAGCTAACCCACTCTTGTAGCACTCATCATCTTATTGGACACAGCTGTGGCCTGTTAAGGGCAGGCCTGTTCCTAATCTTTGGTGATCAGTACAGCTGCAAGTCCTCAGGTGTGAGACTACCTTCTGCACTATCTTTATTTTCTTACATTCTATCTCTCTACAATAAAATACATTCCCTACCTCAGCAGCATCACTGTCTTTTGTTAAGGCATATATGAGTGACCAAGCCAGGTGAACCTGTGGCCAGACTGGGAATAAATACACTGGCAACCAGTCATCCCATGGGAGGAGAAAGGGGAAGAAAGGAAGAAAAGCAAGAGAACAGTGTGTTCCTTCTGGCCCAGAGGTTGGGGAAAGAGGTCTGCCTTTCTTCATAAGCTTGTATCAAAAAGTAGATTTTAATGAGAGGAAGTTTAATAAGCTTCCCTTTGATGCTGACTCAGGTAGGTCTGAGCCACCTCCAGCACCTTCAAAAATCTCCAAGTGTGAAGCTGTGTTGGGCCTGTTCAATATCACAGCTAGAAAGTCTCTACAAAACCAACCAAGGAGTCTCCCTTCCTGGACAGGTTATGAACTTCCACCAGAGGTGGAACAGAGGAGCAGAGATGTCACCTGAGAGATGGCCAAAAGGGCTATGAAATGTAGTTCTCCCCACAACAGCAAGAATCTCGCTTATTTCCAGCAACACGAGTCAGCACGTGCAGCCCAGATGGTGCAATGTGGAGGGCTGCAATGCCTGAGAACAAATGAGAGAGGGAAGGAGGTATTTATCAGGAAGGAGAAAACCACAGCCTAGAAGATGCAAGGCTTGTTCTTGGTAGAAGAGCCATCCAACTCCCTGGCTAATGAGAACAGTCTTTTCCACTTCCTGAGAAGGTGCACTTATTCTGGATTCTTAGCAGAGCAAAATAAAACCACACAGCCACAAAATATTGCAAACAGGAACTTCTCTTCTGCATCAGGGTTTACTAATTTTTCTACATTCCTACTGACTTAATAATTCCTGAGAGGAGGAAAAAAAAAAAAGATGGAATCAAAGCAAAGCAAACTCTTCCTTTCCCAAATGGGAGCTCCGTCTGATGATGCAGTAGCTCATCTGCCCATGTTATTACTGCTAACAGCTAAATTAATGAGCAGATATGATGTATGAGAAACAAGCTAAACCAGCAAAAGCAGGAATGTTCATTCTACTTTACCCTGGTACAGAGAAATAGAATGAGATTATGGCTAGAAGAAAGAAAATGGTAGGAAAGGAATGGAAGAAGTTTAAATCAAGACTTTATTGGGTCCTGTCCATTTTGTCAAGCTTGCCTGTGGTGAAAAGCATATTTTTTCAAAGCTCCATAAAACAATACTGCAAAGCATGCCTGCCTTGTACTCAGTCTACAAGGCACCATCCTAGCTTCCAATGCTCTCACAGCAGGATATGGTAAACCAGTGCCTCAGACTCTAAGGCATTTGACATAATACTCAGGTCATCACAGAGCACATTTCCCTGTAGAGCTTTACAATCATTTGAAGGTCTCAGGGAAAAATAAAATAATAACACAAACCAGCTGGCCTATTTCTGGGTCAGCACATATTTCCTTGCTCTGCCTTTCACCTGAACATCCTGTGCCCCTCCTGGAAGTTCCTTAATTAACCCTTACTTTATCTTACAACTATCAAATGTAAATTAATAGTCATGTGGGGTCATCTTTCCAAGGTTGCACTTCATGGCATACACCTGCTCCTGCCTGTCAGAATTAAATCTGGAGGGTGCTGAGTTGCTCTGTAATCTGCGTCATTTGAAGATACAGCTTTTCACCTATACAGCAAAGTGCAAATCTTAATTTGGGCTTTCTGATGGAAGCAGCAAAGTCCCCGGAGGAAAACACTCTCTTTACAAAATGTTTTTTTTTTTTAATTGAGGGTGAAAAATAGGATGAATATCCATTTTGAGATTTTATAGCCTTTCTTGACTCTCCTTTTTTTTTTACACATGGTGGGTTTATTTTAAAACAGCTTTCATTAATAGAGAACAGAATTCCCTTAGCTGACCTTAGACATATGCAGCCTCACAGATGGGAAGGAAGGGAGCTTTAGGCTAAATAAGCAAGTGATGTATAGGGGATAAACCGAGGAGAATTCTTCTGCTGTTCTCTGGCAGCTCAACAGTGAGTGGTAGCAGGGAGGGAGTTACCAGCACGCAGCAGCATCGCTGCTCTGCCAGGGAGGTTTGGTCCCCTGGAGTCACCACACACAGCCAGCACAGCCATCCTTGTGTAAAGCATCCTCCAACCCATGAGGCTGATGCTTCCATTGGAATAGATATGCCTTCTGTTTGCTTGGGAAGATTTTGAGGACTAGATTTGCTGTTTGGAAATAGTGAAATTTGAGGCAGCTGCAGGTTTTTATTAATTGACTTCTTAGCCAGGAACTGTGAAACAGCCTCAAAGTTATTACATGGTGGTAGATGGAGTAAACAGTATTCAGACTACCACTGCAACAGTAATCACCATTAACAATTGAGGAAAATAAATACTTTAGAGTGAATAATTTTAGTAAATATGACATTTCCCAGTATAAAATTCTACCCTTTGGTCCTGCAAAAAAGTATAATAATTGAAATGAAATTGCTTTATATCTTCTTTTTCACTCTATTCAAATTAATAAAATATAAAAGAAGGAACAAGGAAGAGAAGAGAAAACAAAAAGCAGTCCAAAAGGCTTAAAAGAAATCTTGTCATTTCAAAGAGCTTATAACTGTATTTTGTTTTCTTCTTCCAGAACAAATTCTCTGTTTAGAAACAAGTACACAATACCTTGTAAACGGTCTTGCAGTATTTCCATAAGCCATCTCCTTAGACATAACAGGTCTATAATCTGCAACACTAACACAGACATTTAAAACTTCAAGAATCATCCAGTAAATCTGTGCCACTGGGCTACATAAATTAATGTTTCCCAAAGTCCTTGATCTTGATGCCATATATCTTAGAATGCTAGAATGGTTTGGTTTGGAAGGGACCTTAAATGTCATGTAGTTCCAATCCCTCTGCCATGGGCAGGCATATCTTCCACAGCAACAGGTTGTTCAGAGCCCCTCCCAACTCAGCCTTATCTTGCACATGTTATCTGAATAATAACTATTCATCCTAATCTTTAAAGTCAACTATGCACTTGTTACCTCATTATATTATTGAAAATTGAAGGTATTTTGATTACTTCTTCCAGGTGACACTCTTAATGAAGGTAAAATTGCTTAAATTTTTCTATCAAAAATAAAAAAGTAGGAATATATTGAGGAGAGTATTTGTAAGAACTACTTGAATTCGTGCCAGTCAAACCTCAAAACAACCCAAAACAATGCAATTTTCCCACCATAATAACTTCCCTTTTCCTTCCAACACACCCACATAGCGAGCATGTACCCCTGCAGTCCCACTGATAACACTACATCTGACTTCAGGAAAACAGAGCAATATTGGAAAAGGTATTTGTTTCTGCTGCTCCCTAATAGCTCCTCATTAGAATGGAAGTTTTCTTTAGTTAGGTAGGTAGATTTATATGCTTGTTGGCCAGAAACGGGGCATTCAGCGAATCCATTGAGCCAAAAGACATCAGAGTGTATGGCACTTTTACCTTTCCATTGTCTTTTTTAAGGCTGTTTATTTAGATGAATTAAGATACTGGTGTACATTCATGTAAATAATTACCTGTAAATCAAAGAAAATTGCTTAAAAGGCCAGTGTGCACGTGCACACTCACACTCAGGTGCGTACACAAAAATAAAGGATAATACATTTTTGTGCATTGGGTTACACCAGCACCACGTGTAACAGGATCTGGAGAAGATAAACTTCCTTAATCGGGGTACAACAAGAGCTATTTTAAGAAAGACAGGATGTCTAGAGGGGTCAGGCTTTGGACAAAGATATCCTTTCTGCTTCTTTTCTTAGGGAAGAGGACTCAAGTTGGCTAGATTAAAAAACTATGTCCTGTTACAAGTTTGAAGACGGCTCACAGCTCATGCCTATGTTTCCAGCAAGGTGAACTTCTGCAGGGCATGATGAGCTGTGTGTTTCCAGCAAGGCCCTTTACTGGGCAGAAGCACACTCAGTATGTTCCATATCCTGGGCATTACACTGCTGACAGGTGTTACCAGCTCTTTTGAGTCAGTGTAGCTTCATCAATTGGCAATGTGTCCATTTAAATCATTTGTGGATGCAACTAAGCTCTGCAATCAAGTTATTGGCATATTAATATTACTCCTGTCCCCATCCTCAGCATGAAAATCCAGGAGATTGCAGTGTTGGGAAGGGCACCCTTCTTAGACCTCTCCAAGACTTCCCATGTGGGTGGTAAGTCTCCAACAAAACTAGTCATGAGCTGTCAGGGCAGCTGTTGCAATAGAACTTTAATGAAATAATGTTTGGTATTTCATGACAAAATCTTTATTCTGTGCATCTAAAACAGCTTCTAAAACATTGCATCTCTTTGCCCATCATTATCAAACACTGGTATTGGTGAGGAAGGGGTAGGAATTTGGGCCCCAGCACTCTGACTAGAGGATCTAAATCCTCATTTCTCTATTAGGAACTTTTTTCTGTTTTACATATGCATTTAGTGCAATGACAGCACTGTTCTTTAGTTTAAGTATTTCCTTCCCTCCCTACCTTTGAGGCATTATTAGAAAGCAATTCATTTTGCTGAACAAAATAACATATTTTTTAATATGTTCTAAAACATCATTAATATAATGATAATTCTGTTTTCTGCAAGTATTGTAATGTGAGTTCATAATACTTGATTATGTGTGACCATGACAACAATAAGTCTGCAGGAAAGGTCTCACCAGTGACTAGCAGAGGGGTGTATATAGTGAAATGTACCCCTGCAGAGCTAATTCCTATGTAAATCTCTACTGGAAGTGAAATATTTCATGCATTTTGGTGTCCTAAGTGACTTTTCATCTCCATGATTACTACAGATCCTTCTGACTATTTTTTGATCTGTAATTTTCAACAGACAAACTCCTGTCATATTGCAAGAAAATGCTGTTATTCTTCCTTAAACACAAGAGCTAGCACTTTGTAGTGTTAAATCCAATCCTCTTCCTATTACTTATTTATCACAGTCATCCCTTTATTTTCTTGTAGGAATCCTCTCTGTCCTAAAACCATGTCATCAGCAAATTCCATTAACAGAGAAGTACTCTCTGTGACAAGGTCATTAACGAACACATAAAACAGGACTGGCACCAGAGCTACAATCCTGACCTCTTCCCAGTCTGACAGGGACCATTCCAATACAATCCTCAGCTGTGTCCCTGTACCCATTCCTTCAGCCCTTTTCCCCAACTCAAACTTCTCCTGTGGTCCTGTACCTAAGGTGTCAGTGCAGGCAGTAGAGGTTAGGTAGAGCCCTATTTAGCCAAGGTTATCAAAGGTAGATAGCTGGCTACATTTTTCCATGCCTCTCACACTGAATTTCAAACATTTAAAATTTGCTTTCTGCTTTTTATTTAAAAACCTCCTTCAAAATGTCACTTAAATCTTTGCATATGCTGAAGTCAGAGAAGAATACCCAGAGTAATTCAAGAAAGAAGAAGAGTGGGGTTTCTGCTGGTCTGGGGGGCTGCAGCCCCTTTGCAGCCCTGTTTCAAAGAGGCCTTTGACCAAGAGTAAAGGCTTCAGCTGTTTTCCAGTGACTTGGTGGAAAAACTGCCTGGACAGATTTATCAAACCTGCCTCATGGCTTTAACTACCATTTCAAGCACATTGTGACTAGAAAAGTCACTTCTTTCTTCCTGCCCTGCCCCAGGGAGCTCAGTGGGTCTCCTTGTGCCCTTTCTCCCTGCCCTTCAGAAGGGCTAACATGGCACAGGTCCTCCCAAAGCTTTTCTCGAGTCCACTGTTGCTGCAATGAAATTCCAAGTCTCCTCCATGCTGAAGTCTCTGAGTTCCTTTCCCCAGCTTGTTGGTTCAGCAATAAGTGTTTCTCTGTCATGTCCTCATTGTTAACTGAAAACAAACTAAAAAATGGTGTTCCCTTCTTTTAGATCAAAGTCATATTGGTGAATAATGCTGTCATTCCATAAAAACTAAGCCATGTCATCGCTAGTAATGTGTACTCTGGTTCATTGCTCAGAAAGTGAAAGCTTTTAATCATAATTCCTAAAAATATGTATCTGCTATAGTACTACAGAGCTCCTCATGTGCACTAAGGTCAGAGTAGCAGCTTTGTAGTTACCCAGACTTTTTCTTTGCTCCTCAAAAACTACCTCTCACATCCCTTGTGTAGTCCTTCACCTTCTGTCATTTAGATTGGCAAGGTATTCCCAAAGTTAAGGTGCCAAGCTCTATCAATTTGTGGTTCATGTATGTGTGATGCAACATGCAAGCCCTGCCTGAAGAGCTGAATATCCTCTGGTAGATCATAAAGGAAAACACTGGAGCTGTTTCTATTGTCACCATCGCTACTCCCAACTGCAGAAACCAAAAGTTTAAGAGCAATTGTGCTCAGGGAGCTACATAAATGCAGCCTCAAGGTTTTTAAAGATAAGAAACAAATATGTAGAGATGGAGAACACAAGGTTCTGTAAACTGCCAGCAATAACAACATCTTACATTAACAATAACAGAGCTGCTTTAAAAGCTAAGCTAGTTTTCATCATTCCTGTCATTTGTTTCCTTTTTATGTCTCACTCAACTTGAACAGTGACAGCTCCATTTGTATTTCAATCAGTTCTGTTGTCAGGCAGCAAACCTATGTTGCAGCTCTTATGTTGGAAATACTTCGAGGAAACAATCTGAAATAAACTGAATTAAACAAAAATTGAAAGAAAATCTTGAAAATCCCTTATCTTGAGGGCTTTACAGACTAAATAGCTAAACTTTGCCTCAAAAACTGACACAATGTAACTTCCCTTGGATATTTAACAGATCTATAATGCTTGGATGCCTTTCTGCCTTTGCATAAAATACAAGCATGTGAATAAACTAATTTAATTTTAATTTTTAAAATTAATTTTAATTTTTATGCCTATTCCACCCTATACACAACTGCCAATTATAAAAGTAAAAAACCATGAAATGTTGTTTGTCTGGAGAACAGCTAGGTTTGATTTTCTTCTCAAAACTGGAAGACTTAATGTACAGAGAGTAACACAAGCCGTTAACCCCCAAATTATCTTTGCTGTGCTACAGCTCCACAATAAAAACAAGAGCCAGGAAATAAGCCACTCTGTTTTCCAAAATTCAGTGGAATCACAAGTTAATTCAATAATTTGCCTTTTCTACCTCTCCAAGTATTAACATCCCCAAAACCACCTTTGAAGAGAACAAGCATTGTCATCAAATTGCAAATCATCTTATTAATGATCAAACACATAACATAGAGATTAAATATCTCTGGACCTTTGAATGAATGACTTCTTGGAATACCTCAAGACTCAGAATTTTAGGTGTAATAATCCAGAATTTCTGCTCTTAAAAGAACAAAAAGGAAAGGAGAAGGCTAACACACAGTTCTGTTCCTTGTCCTTTGCAAGAGCAGAGCTGGGAGATTGTTTTGGAAAGGGGGGAGATGTTCTGGTCCCCCCAAAAACATTTGGACAATTTCTTCAAATGTGATAGAAGAACTGTATGAGAGCTTTTGCCTCAGTGAAATATCTCATTTTATTTCCTTTAAATACAGATAGAAGATGTAAAGACAAGGAAGTAGTCAGAGCTCCTAAACTCTTTGCTTCAGAAATGCAGCTGCAGGGGAGCTGATTCAGGATGTCTCAACAAGCAACATTATCAAAAACCTGACTGCCAGGGAAAGGCACTCAGAGCAGATTCCTCTTGGTGACCATCGTGACTGAGATTGTGCAAACGTTAATACAAGAACCTCTTATGCTGGCATTGTGTTCCTTGGGAATTCATCATGGTATTAATTGCATAGAGCAGAAATGAGTCCAAACATATGATTCAGATTCAAAATTAAAGTGTCTCACAGTTTGAAGAAGTTTAAATTAATGATTCTGAACTTCCCCATCACTGTAAAATTACAGAAATAATTGCTGCCTAATGTCACCAAGGAAGTTAAAAAATGTAAGCGTGTCAGACCAAAATATATGTAGTTTAAATTTAATGCAAGTCTTCTTTTTGCCATGCTGTATAATCAGACTGCACAAATGGCAACAGAGAACATTTATCTCTGAATCTGTCCTCACCTTCAGCCAAGTTTCAGCACGATGTCTACCCAAAGTTGCAGCTTTGTAGAGAAGATATCTGGAGCAGAATTCTTCATACGGCTCAAGAATTAAGTTTCTGATCCAAGCTCCTGTAAATTATCAATTCCAGTCTCCATACTGTAGGCTAGTCAGTTTGTACTGTGGTCTGAACTTCAGTCTCTGAAAATTCAAGAACTCCTGCCTAAGTGAATTTTTCTGCTTTCAAATAAAATGTGTGTACCATAATATTACAGCAATATTTAAAATGAGGGAGCCCACAAAGTAACGCAAATTGCCCAATACAAAAAATTACAATTACAGTTTTAAAAATGACAACAAATCTCCATTAAGGTTAGTTGTGCAACTCCCTTTAACCTTCATTTAAATTTCAATTTTAAAAATTGAAATTGGCAATAAAATTGTTGCAGTTATAAAACCATCTTCATCCTTGCAAAAAAAAAAAAAAAGAGGTTTTTTTTCTGCGGTTGGCTGTGATCTACCCTGAAAAGATATTTTCACCATCACCCCCAGAATGGACATTTGACTCCTATGAAAAGCTGGGAAAGTATAATCAGAGCAGCTTTGCTAGGCATAGGTGCAGGATGCCACACATCAGATGTTTACTCAGTTAATCTGCAGTGTGAAACTAGAAAGAGGAGGAGGAAGAGAGAGGAGCCATGACACAGCATTGTCAGCTCTGGTTTCTGCAATCCCTTCCCTCTCTCATTCCCTCACAAACTGAGATACCTAAGCCAACAACTTGCATGTGTGCAATCCTGTTTCAAATAAAGTACTGGCCCAACCCAAAGTGATCTAAGTCAGTCTAAAACCCTCAGAAAGCTTTTCCTGTCTTAATTGACACATGATTACAGCATTATTCAAAAAGGCAACAATATTTCAAGACCTCAATCCTGCTATCTCTTTGCTTGGGTCAGGCAGTGCATATCCAAAGGCAAAAAGCACAGGTGGGAGGGTTCAGAGAAGTTGGATGTACTAAGCCAGTGGACCTGGTACAGCAGATGTTTATTTATAGCACAGTAGTAGTGCACATGCATTCCCTGAAATACAAATCCAGCTTGCATGAAGCAGGCATGTTTCCAAAGGTCTTTGGGAGAACGACAGACATGCTACAGTTGGAATTTAGCTGCTATTCAGCTATTTGTCCTTTTGCATAACGCAGTTCCATATTCATTTTTTTCTTAATAACTAGCTTCCTACTTATTTTATCTTATTTGGAAAGGGAGGGGGCCTGGGGAAAAAATGTTTTCCTGGTGGCTGAAGGTTTGTGCAGAGTACACAACCATTTTCCTTGGATGATGAAAATAACTGTACAATGTGAACTGGTACAGAGGTACTAGCATGGAAGCTGCTTTTCTTAATTAAGAATGTAGCAAGGTAGATCAAATTTAAATTGGGGTATGTGGCCTCAGACAGGCTGGCTTTGGGGTTGCCAGTGTCAGCTGCTGCCTCCAGGCTGGGATCAGCCTGCATATTGCCAGGGGCAGGAGGTCACAGCCCCTGCTGCAACCATGGCTGCTTTTCTGTCTGTATCTCTTGTCTGCATATTGAGACATTTTTATACCCAATGGCACTGGCTCTGTGAGATACTGGACAAGGACAAACAGCGTGAATGCCTTGCAGAACTGCAGCAGACTGGGGGTGGGTGCTAGCCAAGGAGTGAGGATGGCAGGGGTACAAATTCCCAGTGATTAGCTGCATCATTTGGACACACAGGGAACTGGCTGCTGGTCCCACAGACCAAAGTCTATGTCCTAATTTGCCACCTGCCTTTTGTCTTCATCTGGGCTATTTACGCACTCGAGGCGGCAGAGGCTGTCACCCTGCACCCCCAGCTCTCCCACACTGTCCCACAAACAAAGCTCTCAGAAAGAGGGGTGATCTTGCCAAAAGCCCTTAGGCAGAGAACTGTGTGGGCCAGCCCTGGAGATTTATAAGATCAGCAGGTGCCTAAAGGAGAGCATGGAACTGGCTGAAATCAGTGGTAGCAGGCACTTCCCTGCCACTTGGTCCTGCCAGCCCCAGACAAGGGGTCATCAGCAACTCATCTGAAATCCATGTGGCATTTCCTTCCCTCACCTTTTAGGAGGCAGACAGTGATTTCACAAGACATCATCTCAGTAAATAATTTTCTGATTAATGCTTAGGCACCCTTTAGATGCAAATCCCACGTAAAGGATCAGTGGGTGAATTACTGATCCCGTCAAAACTCTTTATAGCCAATTATAGCACTGAATGCTCACTAGTATGTTCACAAAAGACTCCCAAAGAACTTTAAATCTGGGACTGTTATAGTATTCCCCCTCATTTATTCCAAAGACAATTCACACCACCTGGATTGCTTGGGGAAAGACAGTGCTTAAGTACAAGGTCCTGCACATGGGTAGGGAGGAGCACAAGTACAAGCTGGGTGGAGAACAGATTGAGAGCAGCCCTGAGAAGAAGGATTTGGGGCTGTTGGTTGATGAGAAGCTCGACATGACCCAACAAAGTGTGCTGGCAGCCCAAAAAGCCAACCAAAAGCAGAATGACCAGCAGGTCAAAAGAGGTTATTCTGCCTCTCTTCTCTGCCCTTATGAGATCCCACCTGGAGTGCAGCATCCAGCTCTGGGGCTCACCATGTAAAAAGGAAGTGGGCCTGCTGGAGGAAGTACAGAGGAGGCCACAAAAATGATTACAGGGCTGAGGCTCTTCTCCTATGAAGACAGACTGGGAGACTTGATGTTATTAGTCTGGGGAGGACTCCAGGGAAATCTTACAGAAGGTTTCCACTACCAAATGGGGGCCTACAAGAAAGCCAGAGAGGGGCTAGAAAGCCAGACAAGGGCATGTAGTGACAGGAGAAGGGGGAATGGATCCAAAATAAAAGAGAGAAGGTTTAGATTAGGAAGAAAGTCTCCCTATGAGGCATTGGGGCACTGAAAGAGGCTGTGCAGGAAAGTTCTGGATGCCCCATCCCTGGAAGTGCTCAAAGCCAGGCTGGGTGGAACCCTGAGCAAACTGGTCTAGTGTAAAGTGTCCCTGCCAATGGAAGGGGTGTTGGAACCAGATGATCTTGAAGATCTCTTCCAACCCAAACCACCCTATGATTTTATGAATTACAAACGGTTGTCCCTGTCCTCTCTTGCAACAGAAAGCGTTGCCAGCATTTGTGTGCATCTCCAGCTAGGCAGGATCCCACTGCAAAGCACTCTGTGTGTTAGATACAGAACACATTCCCACCATGGAAAACAAAGAAGCTTTGAAATAATTTCAGAGTGTCTCCTTTACTTTTCCAAGGTCATTTCTCTTACATTCAGTAAGACTTTCTGAGAAATAATGGAGCAACATGGGTGTTCTGCAGCAAAAAAAACTCGCAGTGGAAACTGTGTTTCACCTATAACTGAACCTATCGGGACCCTATAATAATTTTTATTAAATATCTGGATTTTTTTTAAAGCAATTGGTTTATAAAAGTCAAAGTTAAAACTTATCTCTCTTGCATTAACAAGCATGAATTGCATTTAAATTTGTTAATCTCCCAACAAACCTCTCCTGAGGTCTCCTGGACAGGAACAGTTTTCTCTTTTATATTTTTACAGGGAACAGTTGTACTCATTTCAGATACAAATTATGCTGACACCTCCCAAAGTTTTACATAAGACATTTCCCTTTTCTGCTCTCAATAGAGTGGATTCTTCTTGCACAGGAAAGCTAAATTCAGCCTCCAGACCTAACTAGAGGTCTCCCAGGACATGAACCAGGGCTATTCTATCTCTCAGTATCACAAACCAAAAAGCTCCACTGGGAAAATTTCTTTGGAACCACTATGCTCCCATCAGTCATTTTTACTTCTGTGAACTGTCATTTTCTAATAACAAACATTAATCCAAAAATCCTAACCAGCTGCTCTGTCATGCCATTTATCAACACCCAGTATGCTGAGATTTACTACAGAACTCACCTTGTGGTTGTTGGACACACACAGTTTAGGAGGCTGCTGTACTGCTGGGTACTATTCAAAGGGTATTCTGCTGTCTGCACCTGCAGGTAGGATGAGAGAAAAATTTAAGAAAAGATGATGGTGCTTTGGGGAAAAGGAGGAATTTGAGTAGAAAACTGAGAATCTGACACAGATAATCTAAAAAGAAAAGCTGAGAATGCAGGATTTGGATGCCTTGTGGCCATCCAGACTGCCTGAGCTAACCCTTTTAAAATGATGCTGGGATTCATGCTGGGATTCATTTTCCCTAACTTTACAGTAGATGTCTAAAGGCATCTCTACTGCCAAAAGAAAGAAGATGGCACTCCTCAGGCACAAATCACCTTTGATTACACGTAACCAAAACACTTCAGAAGTAGCAGACTCATGTAGTTGTTTGTTTCTCTCCATTGATTATTGTAGGGTGAGCTGAGAGACAGTTCAGATGAAGACATTGCAGAAATCTGCAGTTTCTCAAGAGGAACCTCATTCTGCTTGTGGCTGAATCACACACCATGTACCCATGAAAGAGTCTTTCAAATATAGAACAATCCAGAAAGCTCTATTTCAAAGATACTTCATGAGTGAATATGATTTTGGCTTCCTTGCACGTTCTCTCCACTGAATTGGTCAGCAATCCAAACAAGGACAAAAAAAGTAGTTCTGAAGAATCAGACCCTTAATAAGAAAAGCGAGCATTCTGGCAGGACACAGAGTGCCTAATATTAATGAACTGCCTTTTTTTTTTTTTCCCCCTTTTTATTTAAAGAGATTTCCTTGTAGCTTTCTCAGATGGCATGCTCAATGCCTCAGGCAAGACTGTGCAGCTGCCTCTACAGCTTGCAAAGGACTTGGCTACATTACAAGTGTCATATTTTCTCACAGATAAATTGTTCTTGAATAACATTGCCTGAGTAATAGGGTTTCCATCAGTATCAGCTTTGCATACCTCCTTCCTTCTTTTCACCCCCCTTTTATCATACAGACATGCTAACTGGGACCACTGCAAAGAAGCTCTTTTTGTGCTTTAGTTCCCCCCAAGTCCCTCTTACCATCTCCAAGGGAATGGATGGCATATGGGATCATGTTCCATATGCCACCCTGGTGCCTTTTTTTTAGCACCTGCTTTAAAAATCCAGGGCCATGGTGCAATGGACAAAGTTTAGTTAGAGCCCAGAGCAGTTGTTATACAGTAGGTTAGTGACTGAAAGGAACTGTCCTCACCCAGCTTTACCACTTCCAGAAGCCATTCTTGCAACTCCCAGGTCTTGTGAGGACTCGCTGAAAGCAAGGGGGTGGATTTTGTATGTGTGTGAGTTAGAGAAGTGTGGGTTTGCAGATTCTAGGAAAGGAACTGATTTCAATGTACCCACAGAAATGCACCTGGTTTTGTTTATCTAAATAAAATCTCTTACTTCACATTAAATATTTAATTTATATCCTCTCTTTTGCAGTGTTGAAAAGAGACAAGATATAGCCATATTTGTCCTGAAGGGCTATTTTTAGGACTATTCTCCTAATTAAACTCTTTAGGAGTTTAGGACCAATTTAGCGCTATTCTCCTAATTAAACTCTTTTCTTCTGTCCAAACAATTCCCCTGATGACACAAATTACACAGGTCACGAATAGCAGGAGATCAGACTTTGTGACCTCCTGAAGACCATGGGAGTGGCACAGATGCACACGGTGGCTGGGGGCATGGTCTGTAAGTGTAGTAACAGGTTGTTACTACAGATCATGCACCCAGCTTCCTATCCCTAAAACTGGCTAAACAAAAGATTTCAAGCTGGCATTACGTACAAAGACTTAAAATCCACCACATCCTTGCCCACAGGTTGGCAGCCCCTCTCTGGCTCTGCAGCTGTTCCTCACCCCACGTGCACACAGGCTGAGCTACCCTGCTAAGAGCTGTGCCAGAAAAAGCTGCAGCTTCTGTGAAACCAGAAACATGACAGTCTTCTTCACTGGCTCTCAAAACCAAGTACTGAAAATCCTAAGGAACACTGTGTTTGATCTCTTTTTAAAGTTAAATGTTGAATAAATGGAGTTGTCTGCTGCTGAATGGGAGCAGAAGGGTTTGTGTTCTTACCCACCCCTACAAAAATAAAATTAACCAAAGCTTTGCCAGAAAAACCAACAGGGAGAACAACACAAGCATAGGCTAATATTTACAATATTTGCAGCACCATGACATCCAGCTGAAGGCAGCAAGATGACAGAGTGAATAAAATGCCAACATTTCCTGCAGATTTTTCTGTGTTACTGCCCCTAACATTGCCCCCACTGATGGGGGATAAAGTGAGGGCAACAAGCAGGGGAAATTTTAGCCAATGTTTAGTAACATGGCTGCAGCCCAAGTCACCGTGCAGAATGTAATTCCACTCCTCTGAAGACTCAGCAGTGCTCATTGCAGCAGATAAACAAGTCGCTCTGTTACCCTGAGGCGTGACAAGTACTGCTGTGGAGCTGCCTGGATGGAGAAGAAGGGATCCAGTGCAAGATCCAAGCCCACATTCCTACCTGGGAAGGCTGAAGAAAAAAAAACTATCTCAGCTTTCTACTAGATGCTGTTTTATCACAGGCAGAGCACGTATCCCATATCTGACCCCAGGGCACCAAGGCAGGACTTGAAACTGAGTTCACTGTCACCAGTGATGCCTCCCTCTCTTCTTGCCTAGGCAGAATATGTTGAGGGTGCAAGTGGGGTGCTTTGGGGTCACTTTCTGCAGTGCCATGGAAATTTTAGACAAATCATTTTGGGTATGTCTCTAAGAAGAGGGTTGGGAAACACCAACCCTTTTCACTTTTTCTGGGGCCCCTCAAGGCCAGGAAGAAAATCAGTGGAAAAGCAAAGCAAATACTATCTGCCCTGTTAATGTCCACAAGCAGATATCCTTTGGACATAAAAACTC
Organism: Fringilla coelebs; assembly: GCF_963513975.1. Taxonomy (NCBI): domain Eukaryota; kingdom Metazoa; phylum Chordata; class Aves; order Passeriformes; family Fringillidae; genus Fringilla; species Fringilla coelebs. The sequence goes on from NC_140028.1 coordinate 32,866,830, forward strand.
TGTTCAGTTCTGCATCAATACTTTTGTGTTTTTTCTAGCCCCAGGCTGTTATATGCCATATACCTGCAGCACCACTCAAATTTTACTATTTGGAAAAAAACCCCACGGTCAGGCTTGTTAGAAGAAATAAACCTTTTGGAGTGCTTTAGGTGTTTTGGTAGGAATGAATATTGTACCCACAGAGAAATGTATGGCATGATAACCAGTGAACTCTGCCCGAGCCTCCCCTTAATACTTTTAGAAAATCAATTAAACTTGTGCTCCTTAGCAATTTAAGTTTTTTATTTTTTTTCCACAAAGTAGAGAGACAAAACTCCCAAATGGTATCAGCAGCATCCCAGCACAGAAGAAACGTAATTTGTCAGACCTCAGCATTGTGAAATACTTCACAGCTGAAACTATATGGACTTGACAGAAACTGTGGCCAGTTAACACCTCATGTTAGAATTTTACTCAAGAATAATTAATTGGCAGGATGTCCTTAGCCCAAAAAAAGCATATTTAACATTTCTTGAACCATCATAAATTTCACCATCTGCCATCTTGCCCTAACATGCTCCCTGCCTCTTGAGAAGGCACAAAACCATGAGTGAAGATTTGAGTGTCTCTCTGGATACCGGAGTTCAAAGCATCTGTCAGCTACACCATGTACCAGAACACAGCACACAGGGACTACTTGAAATCACACACTCAGTAGTCGATGCTTCTCTCAGACTATTCATAATTCCATCTCTTGGGGAAAGAAAACAACATATAAATTAATACAGGGTCAGATTCCAACACAGAAATTCTTTGTCATGCCCCAGGTTTGGTCCTAAATTAAGGCCCTACTTGATTAAAAGTAAAAAACAAATAATATAAGAGAAAGCTGCATGTTACTTGTAAGAAGCTCATGAGCTGAAGAAGCAGCTAAATTCACAGCAAAACTCAACCTGTGTGAATCATTCATTCAGAATTAGAAGAATTTTAATGTCCATTAAATGTTCTCCTCAGTTACTTGCTGAAAAATCAAGCCTGACTATTCATTAAAGATACACTTAATTCATGTTTGTGGGCTTCCGTGTAGACTTTGATCAGCAAATTGACCTCAGTGAGTGCCTTGTGGAGAAGATGCTAAAGCTCAGACCCAAAATGTTTTCTCTCCTTACCAAGACCACCACATCAGCCTGTGTGTCCTGAAGTCTGCTTCTGCCCAGGTTGTGCCACACCCAGAAATACCACATGCACATGTAGAGCACATCCACCACCTGTGGGATGCAGGGGACCTGCTGCCGCAGGACTGCTCACAGTCAGACATATCTGGGGTGCTCTAGATAGAGATGGGAAGTGATACTCAATGAGCTGTCGAGGATTTCTGTGTGTAAAAGACCCCAGGTGTAGTTACTCTTACAGGAGCTGCAGGCACACCAAAGGAAATCTGGTCCTCCTGAGCTCTGGGAATGCCTCAAAATGATTCTCTCTCCTGAGGATAATGAATTGCACTTTTGCACTTCCCCCTCACTCACTGATGGATATTATGCAAACTATTTGTGACACAAGCCACAGGACAAAACCCAAAACCCAAAAGTATCGTCACTTAAACCTGTGACAAACCACAGCCACAGTTCTGAACAGCCTCAGGTCACCCCAGCCCACAGGGAAGGCTGTGCAGGGATGACTTGCAGCAACACAAACCAGATGTCAGAACAGATCTCTCCTACACTGTAGGGGGATAGAATATAAGAAATTAAAGGTAGTATAGAAAGTGCCATGGTTTGAGCTTGGCACAATGCCAGTGCCCCATCCCATGAAAAATACTTCTTCCTTGGTGTCTGCTGTGAGATGTGATCAGAAATAGAGCAAAGCAGGCTCCAGCTTAGGAACAAAAAGGAAAACTTTATTAACCTACAACTCTACATAAAGAGAAACACACACAATTTGGAATAAAAACCTTACATGTCTCATTCCTCCTCCTCCCCCCACCAGATTTCCCAAACATCCACCCTTCAGATCATCAACTCTCGATCTATCACCACTCTTTAGATAATCAATTCTCAAATCATCAAGGAGAAAGGAGTCTCTCTTGCACCATGGGCTTCCCCTGGAAACACAGTTGAAATCTCTTGTGTTTCCCAGTCACACGTGGCACTGCCCGGAGATCATCTGCCAGCGTGACATCTTCCTTCCATGCCCAGTGCTCTCACCACTGGGCATGGACCAGAGCTGCTTCTAGGGTTTTCCTTTTCAAGGATGCTTTGCCCAGTTCCAAAAAGTACAGTCCCTCACTTTTGGGACACATGTGCCCCCCAAATTTCACCCCCTGGGGCCGAGGGGTCTCAAGAACAGAGATCCTCTTCTTCTTCCCGGAGGGCACCACCACCACCCCCCTCACCCATCATCTCTGTTCACACCCTCCATCACACCACTGCACTTTCTTGGCTCCAAGTCACTGCCTCCCCCTAAATGCAGTCTCTATGTCACAAGAAAAAGTGGTTCTGTCCATGGCTATACAAGAAAAGTCCAGCCAAAGGCCACTCCATCACCTCCTCCCACCTAGGATTCTTCTCAACTCTTCTGACATCTTTCACTTGCCCGGACTTTCATCACACTTGCCCATTTCCTGTTATTTCATCTCTATCTCTCTTCTCATTTAACTCCAGGAGGAATCAGCATTTGTAAGGCTCCCATCATCCAAAAAAGGTTAAAATCTCAGGCTCGGCCTGGGGAGAACTCCCATGGCTGCCCTGCCGGGCACCTTCTCACCACACTCCCCCTTCTCCTTCTCGGCCGGCCGTGCTATCAAATCTCAAGGTGGCGCAGGCACAGACACCAGCCCTCTCTCCTCTGGGCGGGATGGGAAGGTTGCCTGATGTCTCTCTGGGTTCCTCCACCCTTCCATCTTGCAGGGCCTTCTCCTCCCTTCTCTCTCCAGGCCCCCGGCCTAACTCACTCCGGCCTCATGGCTTCCCCTCGCCCACCCAGCTCAGAGCCGGGCAGGGCAGGTTTGAGCTCTTTCACCAACCAGAACCAAGAGAGTTTTCCCCCAGGCGTTCTCAGCTTTTAACCCCCTGTGTTCTCAGAGGCGTATCCATGTCCTCAGTGGCCACACCAGGTGCCAATATTCAAATCTAAGCACCTATTGGTTTGACCGCAGCATCCCAAAAAAACCCTACTTCCTCTCGAATCAGACAGAAAGCAATCTTGCCCTAAGGAGTTGCAGCTGGGCCAATTATTTGAGATTAGGAACAGGCCTGACTTTAACAGGCCACAGCTGTAGCCAGTAAGAAGAAGAGTGCTATAAAAGAGTTGCTTGGTCCGTCGAGGGAAATTGGGGTCAATTGGTTACTGTGAGAAGAGGGAAGAGTTAGTGCTTAGAGGAGCTGCCCACAAGAAGCATCAAGGAGGTATGAAACTCTAGCAATATGGAACCTTTGCAATATAATAACAACACCATGCTTTTTGTTCTTCCTTATTGAGACCACAAGGAGAGCTTCCCATTTCTTCTTTGCAAGCAGCTGAGAGCTGTTGTATCCTCATATTGCTTTTCCATTGTCAGGCTGCTAATTGAGACTTAAAAACCTTCATTAGCCACTTCCCGTGGACCTGTATGTGGATTCATGCCATATTACAGCCAGGGCATTGACCAATGAAACCTGACAAGTGTCCCTGAGAAATCCCACAGGAATTCTGAGCCCAGCAGTTTGCTCTGTCAGAGATGACCATCCCATGGCAGAGTCAACAAAAAAGGTGTGCCTCAGCCTCTGCAGGGCTGTCAGGCCTCAAACAGACCTTTAAGACCTCCACACAACAAGAGTATTTCTTTGCTGCCTCTCTGCAGAATTACTTTCACTTCTTTATGTACTTGTTTGCTCTCAAAATTGCCGTTTGTCTCACTGGACTGTGTATTGCTGCTTCTTTGTTGTGCTGTTTACTCATGCACAAGCAAACCAAATGTAATGGCCAACTTTCAGTTTATTGGTCAGGTTTTGCTACCAGGCTCTCTGCCAAATGATTACTGAATTTCAAAATGAACAGGTAATAAAATATACAAGGAAAATGCAGGTGAATTCTACAATTACTTCCTCTCAACAGTGATGTTATTATGAGCAAGATAAAGGTGTCAGACACAGAAGAGGTGTGGGCTCAACATGCCTTCGATATAAGCCTGCAGTGTTGTGTAACAGGGCTACTAATCCCCTTTGCAGTTTAGGCTCCCTGAGTTCCCCCTCTCACCATACTCTAACTCCTTGCTGGGGCAGTTGTCACATAAACCACGCTGGGGATGGAGCACATCCCAACCCACTGAATTCACACAATGACTAGGATGGAAGAGACCTTCAAGATCATTGAGTCCAACCCAGCCCTAACGCCGCTTCTAAACCATGGCATCAAGCGCCGTGTCCAGTCTTTTTCTAAACACATCCAGGAATGGTGACTCCACCACCTCCCCAGGCAGGACATTCATTTCAGAACTTTATCACGCTTTACGTAAAAAAACTTTTTCCTAATATCCAACTTATGTTTCCCTTGGCGCAGCTTAAAACTGCATCCTGTGGTTCTGTCAGTTGCTGCCTGAAGAAAGAGACCAACCCCACCTTACTGCAGCCACCCTTGTTGTCAAGAGTGATAAGGTCACCCCTGAGTCTCCTTTTCTCCAGGCTAAACACCCCCAGCTCCCTCAGTCATTCCTCACAGGATTTGTGTTCCCAGCCCCTCACCAGCCTCGTTGCCCTCCTCTGGATGTGCTGAAGTGTCTCAACATCCTTCCCAAACTGAGGGGCCAGAACTGGGCACAGCACTCTAAAGTACTGAAGTGAACCACTCTTCTCCTCCAGGAGTGGCACTCGGCCTCACACACAGAAGGCAAGAGGCTGTCACAGCAAGATGCAGTGTTTGGATAATTGCTGTTTTTCTCAGCCACACCAGGTGAAGGGAAACATTTGTCACTTCTTTGAGCAATCCCCAGCAATCAAAGGCGCTGACTGACAGCGCTCCAGGGACTGTGGCGGAGTCACTGCTCGCCAGTGACTGCTACTAATGAGCAAACACTGCCTGTTAGACTGCTGGGAAGCAGCTTCTCCAGAACACTGTCAGACAGTCTGCTTTCTTATCAAACACCAAATAATTGTGGAGCTTCTTTTTAAGAAAGAAAAGGAGGTTTTCCACTGAAATTTGCTGAGTGGCTTTAGAATTTGCATATTGGCTCAGTAACTAGCTAGTGGTGTAGCCTTTTCCTTTGAAAACCCAGCCCCATCCATCTTGCCTTTTGCTCATATAAAGCAAGCAAAGTCAGGCAAGGCAGCCAGGACTCATGTTGTGATTCGCAATCGTAGGACTGAGAATCTATTTTCATTGACTGGACAACAGACAGAAATGGTGACTCTGCAGCTGACTCCCAGGACAGCATGTAAGATATGCATGGCATGCTGTAAGCTTTGTAGTCTCCTTTGCAGAGGAAAATTCCCTAGATAAGGACAACGGTAGGGAAGCAAAGGAGGACAGACTGACAAATCTTACAGCAGCCCAAGTCCTCAGAAAACACTAAGATCTCTTTTATGGATAGAAATATTTTTCATAAGCTGAAACAAGAAAAAGAGCAAATGTTTAAACATCTGAACTTGAATAATTTGTATTAAGTAAACCCTCACAAAGCACAAATGCAAACAACCTTAGTTCACCTCAGCCTTTCTGGATCAAGACATGTCTCAAAGTAGATCTCCTAACACCTACAGAAATAGTGACAGACAAAGAAAAGGGAGAAACTTTAACTCTTACCTAGCTTAGGTGCCTTAGCAAAGATTTTTCTTATCCTCAAAGGCCAGAACAGAGATGCCTTCCTTTAAAAATAAATATTTTACTAAATTGTTTACATTGATTTACAGGTAACTTATGATGCATTGATCTCACATCTAAACTGAATAATCCTTAGTAACCAGAGAGACTCATAGGTTAAAGGAAAGAAAAGGACAGTTTTCCAGTTTTTTACTTCTACCACACACTGAAATGTGATGTACTGTTTGGGTATCTCAGTTTACACTATGACATACTCAAATTAAATTTAATTAAACAAATTAAACTTAATTAAATTAATTAATTAAATCAGGACCTCACTAAATTTAAAAAATAAATAAATGGGGCTCAATGCTCTTCATTCAGAAAAAATGAGTTCTCTAATTCATCAGTTTATTAATTCACAAATTCTCCAGCTCACAAACTCTCTAATTTACGTTTCTCTCTCTGTGCCTCAGTGCTTGTGCCGGTACATGCTGGGGTGTGACATCAGCTGTATGTTGGGCCAAAACCAGAGTAGAATGGACAGTCACCCTTGCTCCTTGCCACAGACCTCTGAGAAAAAACAAAGCCTACATGAGGGGTGGAGCTGTTAGTCCTCTTGCCTTGCTCAGGGGAAGATTTGGGCCCTCACTCAAGCCCAAATCAGGTAACAACTGGTGATCCATTTTTCCAGCATGGGGAGATATGTGATAAACGTAGACATAAAAATATATTGCCAGCAAAACTAATAAAATGCAGCACAATAGTACAATGATCATGGGATGTAATATAAGATGCAATATGCTGTTTGCAGATGGTACGTATCTCATGAAAGCACCATACCAATGATGTTCAGAAGTTTGTTCTATTTCTGTTGCAATTCTGACAATGCAGCCAGTATCATGTTTGATAGCAGTGGTCACCTGTTTTGGACAAATAATAGCCATTTCATATTGGGTGATTAAAGTTTTCAGCTCATCGGTTTGAGAGCACACTGTGTCCTGTGCTGGCCCTAAGGGACCAATGTTGTAGGCCAGTGTGACACCAGCACTGCTGGGAAGTTGGCATTATGGTCTCTGTTAAGCTTTCTACGGGTCTTTAATAACATGAGGTGCTTTAGGCTTAAATTTTTACTTCTCATTACCCAACTCCAATTTGATTGCCAGTAAATTAAATTAATTTAGCCCAGGTTGTCTGTTTCACCCATGGTTGTAATTGCTAAGCGATCTCTTCCTGTCCTTTTCTCAGCCCATGAGCTTTTCATTAAATTTTTTCTAGCTGAGGAGGGTAGTGATAGAGCGCCTTTGGTGGGCACCTGGTGTCCAACCAGGGTCAACCCCCACAGCTGCATAGCAAGGAAATAATTTAATTCTGACACAGGATTGATCCAGCCCTGGATGTGGTGTGTGTAGGGTAAGCATTACCCAAATTGTTCCCTATTTCAACTGAAATCACAGGGAATTTGCCATGGGTTTAACAGAGTATACTTTCTAAGTAGCCCAAAGAACTTTTCCTTCCCTAAGATCTGCTTGAATAGGAATACAGTCCTTAATTCTATTACAAATTCTACTGGTGACCACTCTCTGTACTACACCATGATAAATAAAGTTCTTAGAATACCAATGATATTTCCTGTAGAGGAGGTAGCTTGGTGTCTCCTGACTGAGGTGAAAAACTATTCTAGCAGGTAATGTCTGGGCAGGGAAATCTGGATTTGAGTTTACCCTCAGGCTGTAAATTTCACTACATTCTCCTTTTTCCTTAAGCATTCTTTAGTCATCAAATACCCAACTAAAGTGTAAAAGCTTCTCTCATCTGTGTATAAAGCTAAACAAATGGTTTTATCCATAAGATGGCAGAACACTATTGCACAGAACTTCCTTCTTCAGGTTAGACTTAAATTCACATTTCATGCAGTTGCCAGAAAAAGGCAAAACTTTTCAGTAAGATATAAAATCAGTAGTGTCATCACTGTCTGCTATAAAATAGATAAGACAATGTTATGTAAATTAAGTGCTAACCTGGTAAATCTAATAGACCATCTCTTTGTTTTATTTTGCTGGTCTCAACACCTCCATCCTTAAACACTTAAATTTTTGTCACTGAGACCACTGTACCCTATATTCTGAACACAGTGTAAAAGCAGCTTTACATTTTGTGGACTATGGATTTCCTATTTGCTGAACAAGTTTTAAGACACATACAACCCACAAACATAGAATTCTTTATTTCTTGGCACATAGGTTAGACTAAATATTGCATTCAGTATTTACACTGACCCGTGGAGAGGTAAAAACTCAGTTAAAAGAAAGTTGCTCAGGGTTTCCTTTGGAGAAGACACACATGCAGAAGTCTGGGAGGACTACAAGCTGCTGAAGCCTCTACATTTAAATAAACAACCAGTCTTGGTTACCTCACGGTCTGCTGTCATGAGGAGACTCAACCACGCATCCTTTTATCAATTATTCAGGGGCAGAATTCAGTTTCTGTTCCTGGTCCAGGATGCTCTCCCAGCTTTCTGGTCTGCCAACCATCCTTGAGATTGGTGTCTCCCCAGTTCAGCCACCTGGGCAAGGAAATTGGAATCTCCAGGCTCAGCATCTCTCTCCACAATGTAGCCAGATTTCCAGTGAAAGCCCTTTCAGGACAACATGATTGGAGACTCAGCAGCATAATTCTGCATTAATGGACAGCAAGAGCATCATGCTTCTGTTGTCCTCCCATCTCCTGAAGCAGGCTCAAACTTGGTAGCCCCTTTGCCCCAGCAGTGCAGGGTGCCTTTATCTGCAAATCTGAAGGGCCACTCACAGCCATGACTGACAGTAGCAGCAAAAAGTCATCACCTTTAGAAAATTGCTGTTTGAGTTTCATGGATCTTCTTTTTTCAGATTCTTTGAATGGAAGTCTAGCTATTCTTGGAATTTAAGTGAAAATATGGGAATGGTTCCTCCTCATTGCATGGAGCATAACAGACACTCTACAGCTGTAAAAGGAATATCCTTGAGGTCTCACATCTGCTCATTAGCAATTACTTAGCCTATTAGAAAGCAGGTGAGTGTCAATTTCCAAAGCTAGGAAATGAAAGGTCTTAATGCCATGGAACTGCTGTTGGAATAATTTCTGCAGAAAGATAAATTTAAATTAATTTTCAATACTTATAAAAACCTGTCCAAACTGTATTGTGTCACACAGTCTCACCATAACCATTGCAAAGACTTTCTGGCTCTGAACAAAATTAATGTGTTTGTATCAACTTTCACCATGTGAAATTTGTCCAGTAGTTGCAAAACAATACAAAAAGGTTTTCTTTCTTCAGTTTTGAACAGGCCATGACTGATAAAACCAGAAACAGGAGCCAATACTGAGAACATCTAGCATGTAGGTTTAAATGAACTGTCTCATATTATCACTGGATTTTTCAGCACTCTGAATGCTGTAATTCTGTAAACTGTGGCTGCTTAACACCTCTTAACACAAGGTAGAGCTTGCAAACATCTATATTTTCCACAGGTCAGTAGTGTTTTGGTAATTTGGTAGTTTGGTTTGTGTGGTTTTTATTTTTTTTGTTAATTTATGGGACGGTTTGGTGTCTGCTTTTTATGATGTTCAAAAAAGATTCAGATGACCATTTATCTTTATGGGGGATATCTGTATCTGCACAGAAAGGACATGGAAAGACCTAATGAGGGTCTTTGGCACAGACATGGCTTCCACCCCAATAAACTCAACATATTCATGCTGTAACAGTACTTGCAGCCCTGACCCACACGGGGAGAGTGAAGGGAACACCTGCATCAGGCCAAGCAGGAGCTTGGACTGCATCAGCCAGTGCTAGAAGAAGCTCCAGATCTTTTGCTGTGTTTGCTGCTAAAGCTTTTATATACAGATGGATATACTGAGACACACATTCATTATTTGTTTAATCAGCTATTATCATAGTTTCTGTATTTCATTATGAATAAACCTTCCTAGCATCTGCTGATTAAAAAAATGACTATCGTTTTGTGGCCATATGTATCATATAGAAAAGCTGCATGATGAGTAAATTCAGTTTGGTAGTCAAATAAATTTTTAAAAAGATATTGTATACAATAGCTGGAACTTGTCGTGAAAAGAAAACTGAAAGAATGCAGAAGAGCATGGGGCTGATATGGGGGTGGTAACTGAAGATAACAACAGAAGCAAGAAGAAATGTTTTTGAATTAATACCATGCCTGTAAAAAAGAATGGCCAAGCTGGATCTAAAAATAATATTCATGAACACATCATTGCAGGATACAGTCACAGTAGTATTCTGGACTTCAGCAACACTACCAGCAAAAAAGCCCCACAACACAATCAAAAAAAAAGAGGAAAGAAAACATGCAAAATACTTGTTTTCTGTTTTCACCAGAACAGTAGCTTTCTGCCAAATGCTAACATAGGAGTTACTTTGAGGAGTGACTTTGCACTATAAAATATCTTTGTTGCAGCAGCCACCATACGACTTAATGAACTTGTTCACTTCGGCAAGACAGGCTTTGTATTGTTTTCTATTATCCCTTGCTTTCTCACAGAGTAAGCACACCAGGCTGGTTCATAACATTAATCACAGTTTTTAATTTGGATCCCTATTAGTTTCTTTAATATTCAAAGAAGCCCTGCTAGAGACAAAAACAATAGCTCCAAGGCAACGGAAGCTGTTCGCTGCTCTGGTTAATAATATTTCCCAGCCTCCCTTTCAGGCTGATGCTGAATTACAGAGGTTGGATCCAGATGCCTCTCCATTGCTCTTCTCTCTCCCTCAGGGCACACAGGGACACGGGGACAAGGAGGGAGGTGGAGCCCAGGTCGGAGTTGGTGGCTGCAGGAGCAGCCCAGGTGTGCCAGGGGGACACCAGCACGGGAGGTGTCTGGCCTCGGCCAGGACACACCACTGCAGCCCAGTCCTCTTCCTGGATGCTCGAGCAGGCAGCCAAAATTACCATACAGACCAGGGAGCCCTGAGTGGACCAGGGATCCTTGACTGCACTCTGCTAGGTGCTTCCTCAGTGGCTCAGCATTTCTTACAACTCTACTTGAGTGATGTCAGTCACTCTCCAAGTTAATTAGTCTGCTTTCAATTACTAGGATAATTAACACCTCATTTAAAGCAGAAAATAGTTCTCTTAATTTCAGTACTCTATGACTAAATTTGAGTTTGCCTCCAGCCCAACAGCTCCCAAAAGCCTTGACCTGATAGTGCTGATTGGGATCATTAGCCCAAACAAATTACAATATTACAAAGACTTTCCACTTCTGTCTATTCCAAGCTTTGCAGGATTTTTCAGGACTCTCAACAGATATTTTCCTCAAAGAATACTCAGGGCATTGCAGAAGACTCCCTATACAACCATAGAGAGAAAAACTCCACTGGCTGCAGCAGTAGCAACACAAGTGACCACCACACGAGATACCATCTTCAGTTAGTTATTTATTTTCATAGGCAGCATAGAAAGGTGCTGATTCAGCCAGTGATCAACCCTTCAACAAAACCATCTTCAAAACTGAACCTGTACATGGAGAGGGGGGAACCTGAGTCACTTACCTAGACAAAAGCCCTCTGTTTTGTGGGAGATTTTTGTGCTCCAGGTGGTATAGTAAAGGGATGTGGGGAAGCTTGCTGACATGTGGAGAGATCTGCAGGAAACAGAAGACCTTCAAAAGCATAGTCTCTTCAAGAAATCAAGGTAACAGAACTAGTATTTGGAGAGATTCTTATTAAGTTTAAAGCTGAACAGAGTCAGATTTTCCTGTGGAAAGGCTAAACGAGCATTTAGATCTCCTGCATTTCATTTGATGAAAGCAAACACCCCAAGAGGCAAAAGCTATGTAACCTACAACTAGCAATCAGTAATATTTCTGATTATATAAGGGACCCATTTTCACATGGTTAAAACAAGTATTTCTCCTTTCTGTTTTGGTGTTTTAATTCAATAGATTTTGAGGAAAGACATTTTCATTACAACTAAATTTTCATCATGACAGTGACTGTGATGTACAGTGTCATTCAAATATGTGCTTATTTTTGTGTTCCGTCACTTAGACTGGGATAAGCTTACGGGGTGCTCAGAAACTGAATAAAGATTTCTGTTCGTCAAAGCAAAAATTTCTGCAGATTTGGGGAAAATGCCTGTCCCACACTGCTTGAAGGGTGCTATGTGATTGAGTTATTAAAGACAGAATCATCATGCTGTAGCCAAAAGGGGGATGTTAAAAATGAATGACAGCCCTGCCTGAAAGGACAATACGACTATACATGCAGCTTTAATATTCTTCTAGCATTGCTTGGAGTTTTTGCATAAAATTTCTTGCAGCAGGAACTTTTGGTTGCTTGACAGATTCAAACTGACAGTCTACAGGTGAAAATCTTTCTGCCACATTACAAGTTGTTTGAGTTATTTGGGATCATGGCACAAGGACACATTATGTGTAGGCACTCACCTTATCCAGGCCAAGCTGCAAAAATCCTCCTAAAAAATGGCTTCATTGACTTAAGCAAGTTTGTGCCATGCTTAAGAATGTGTAGAATTTGATTCTATGCAGAGGGCTTCCTTCCATGTTTGATTGCTCATTTTTTATTCAGCAAGAAAATAGCCTGTCAGTTGTCAGCAAGGATAAGCTCTCCAGTGCTGTAATTCTGAGAGCAGCTGTTGATTTTACAAAGAGAGGTGCTAACTTGCAGCCAACCTCCTCCTTTTATTCTGGGCTTGATGCAACTTTGGAAGTGTTATTAAGAATTTAAATCCTAAAGAGAGTGTATTCCATTTCTTTCCTGAACATTTAGGTATTTATCTTACCTGTTTAAAGTCAAAGATTATTTTCTCTCCCCCCCCCCCAGCCCCAACAGAAATGAATAGAGCAAAACTAATATAAAGCATGCAGGTAAGATAGTGCACTTTGCTTTTATGTTCATCAAGGAAAATCACCCATGCCCAGCAAGAGACACCAGACAGAAAGATTTCCATCTGACTGCAGTGCACGCTAGGACAATGTACCTCAAAATATATTGCTTTTTTCTTAGGTTCTCGGCCTTCAGATAGAACCTAAAAATAAAGAATATCACTGAAAGAGTGATATGGTCTCAGTGATTTGGTCTAAAGATTGCACCAATGTACTTCTTGTGTTAGGACCTTTTTGATAACACAGTCATATTCTTTATTGTGGTGAAAAATGCAGTAGTTTAATTTGCCTACTGTCTTATATTTCCCAGAACTGTGATTATTGTGATGTCCCTTGGAAACATGCTAGACCATTGCAAAAAAACAGCTGAATTTTATGGCAAACACACATGACGTCAAAGTAAACATCCAGACAAGGCATATGGTCAAGACCAATCAGAGTTAGGAATCTGGCTTTGTTTCTACCTTAGTAGTCTTGTGAAATCCTTAGGTTATGGCATATGCTCTGCTGTGTCATGCTATGTGTTTTTTGGAGTGTTAATTCCTTTAAATACAAATTGCAGTGGAAATTGCATTGGAAAACAAGAATTGTTTCAGTCTGCCATGCTCTCAGAAAGTTATCTTGCATGGCACAGAATCAGTCCCTCATTGCAAAGGATTTGTGGGTTGCTCTTTGGAGAGGCCAAACAATCTTCACTGCAGAATTAAGGGATTCCAGGTCATTCTCTTGGTGTTAGATGCTTAGTAGGTGCTCTGGATCTGGCTGTGATTCACATTTCAAAGAACCCATAACATATTATTTTACTAATTTCATAAATATTTATATGGTATGCAGCAGGGAAGCAACAGTCCTGATTGCAAGCTACTCACAGGAGGCACCACTGCAATCCAAACACTAAAAAAACAGATTGTTATAATTGAAATTGATGAATACCTCGAGCTTATGGAGAATTTTAGCACTTGTCACAGAATTATGGTGTCTTAGTCATCCTTGTATTGACAGAATGCTTGAAAAAAGTTACCTCCTTCAAATAAACCTAATATTAATGCTTGACTTATGGATATTTTGGTGTTTGTGGATCGATATTTCAAACACTTTGCACTTGAAGTATATTTTAGATAGCTGTTTATACCATGTGTATGCTTTTCCTTACTTGCTGCTGTGTTTCCAAAACTGAAATTATATTTATCATTGTATTCTGCATCTCCTCATAGAACATTGTGATTTTTGGGTGAAGAAGTAGGACTATCACAGCAATTGATGGTACCTGTCAAAGAAGCAACAGCAAGACTGTGAGCAGCCGTGATTCCACTCCCATCACAGCAGTGACAGTGGCTGTGGACTCTGCACAGTGCAGTCCCTCCAGCAAGGCCAGAAGAAGGCACTTCCTTCTGTGTTGGACCTCATTCTGCTCACAGACATCCCAGCTTGGCATCTTGAACAAAGTAACTTTTGTAAAAAATATTTGCTGTAGAACCAATACCAATCTGGAAGGAAATACCACTTCTTTATTTTGTCACAGACCTCTCACCTACACTTAAATAAAATAGTTTGCATTATGACTTCACTAAGGTTGGGATATATAAAATTAAATATTGCTGAATATGTCAAACTCACAGCTTCAAGGAGATTTGGAGACACTCAACACCTCTAGCAGAGTTTATCAGAGGTTGGCACATCAAGTCCAGAATGCCATTAAAATATGCTTTGGATCCACACTTAAGTGGTCAGATAGTTGGATGAAGTGATCACTGAGGTCCTTTCCAACTGAACTATTTTATTTTATTCTAAATTTTGGTTATTACTCTATCCATATACTCCTAAAGGTGCCTATGGAGGAGGCATATCAGTCTGCCTATTTGTTCTATTTTCTGGAGCATTTACTTTTTATAAAACCAGAAGTACTAAAAGAAAATTATAATTTACAAAGTTGAAATACATGGTTTGATCTTCTCCCCCTGAGAACTTGCTTCCTGTTGTACTCTTTGCAAAATTGTAATGTTGCCCTTTGGTCATCAATTCCAGAAAAAGGCCTATAAAGTCATTTGTAAGTGGGGTGTACATCTGTGCCCAAAAGGACAAGTCAGGCTGTCGAGTAGGTACTAACATGAGTACAAACATCACAGCTCAAGTCCTAGCTTATCAGCAAAACCACAATGATTTTGTGGCACAATAATCTTTGCTTGATTAATAACTATTTGTCAAAAAACAAAAGCAGAAAAATATTTATTTGCTGAAGTGTCTCAGATTTAAAGGAATTGAAACCTCCATTTTTAAGAATTATTTGGTCAAAATAAATACACAACATTCTTCAGTAATCAAAATCATTTCTTTCCCATAACCACTTTTTTCCCCTACTACTCATCTGACAATACTGTTTCTTTGTTTTAATATTTTAGGTCGTTTTAGGTAACATATTACTTTAGATTTATTTTTATTTTTTTAGGGTCTATTTTCCTCCTTAATTAGAATATTAAAATCACAAAAACTTTCACAGGTTAGATAAACTGTACAATTAGCAGTCAGAATCACTGGAAAATAGTTTGGGGAATCAGAAAGGAATACTCCTGCTGACAGTCTGTTTTCTGACAGTCATCTGTGAAACTTTCATCAATGATGTTAATTGTTCTGTCTACGTTACATCTGTGTCATGAAAGTATCTTTAATACTTTAAAGATACCGGGAAAATTCCACTTCATGCAAAATCCACGGACATGGAGCACACTTCAGTGTGATATATGATTAGAAAAGATAACTACCAGTCTGTTCAGCTGATATTCAGACGTGAAATAAAGTCATGTCATTCTAAAACAGGGTCAAATTAATTCACAATCATAGTGAACAACTGTTCCCTCTCATATGCACAATGTTTTTTATTATTTCCTCCTTTAGGCATCTAGTAAGTGAAGGACTGATATTTCAACTCTATTGCTTTCAGAGGACTAAAGCTATTATTTTGTTTTCTGTGTTTATTTATTGTATGACATTTCTTTTGGTTTTTTGGTTTGTTTTTTTTTTAATTTATATTACTGAAATTGTTAAACTGCACTAGTATGTTAAAAATATTAAAATTGTGAGTAATACAGTGAAAAGTCTAAATGGAATGTGACTGAACAGAACGTACTTAAGAACTAAACCAACCTCATAATCAGTATGGAGGTACTACAGCAGAGATGCCAAACTTCTCAGAGAACCAAACACTCAGTGGATGTGTGCAGTTGGCAGAAGCTGCAAGTTAAGAAAAAAATACAGTCTACTCTGTAGTTCTCAAAGGTTTTGGGCAGCACAGGTAAATGGGCAGACAGAAATCTTAGTACTTAAAAGGAGTGACTGTTCCCTCCTGTGAGCAAGCATCCAGGCTCACTGTTAAAAGTTTTGCTTTTAGTTATGTCAGCAAGAAATTATTTTAGCAAGAACTTTGAATTTGAAAACACAGTACTCATAGCTAAGACAGCCATTTAAGCTAAAGGAAAAAATATGTTCTGGGGTTTTGTTTTGTTTGTTTTGTTCCCATACAGAATGTTTGGGAAGCTGTTATACCTGGCCAAATATATGCATGCATATATATATATATATGCATATATATTAAATACATGCATTTTATATACATATATTTCTCTTTTTGCCAGTAGTAGAATGTATCTTGAAGAAAAGAGGTTATGGACATACCCATCTACTGCAGCCAAGGGATCTACAAGGGTGCCTGGGATCCACAACACAAATACCTGTGCACAGTGCCTATTATCCAAGATTTCCAAAGTCCAGTAATTTCTATTGACAGCAAGAAGACTTTCCAAATTTCCTTTCTCCTGTCCTCTCTCCCCTAAGCTCTGCAGGCAGGAACCCTCTCCCTTCCCTCTCTCCTTCCTATCTCTTCCCATTAGAAATGTCACTACCCCATCTGCTGCCCCTGAACTCACTCCTGCTGGCAGGGACTCACGGGCAGAACGAAGGAGCTGAAGTCATTCAGCAAATTGTGCTACACAGACCTTTCCAAGGCAATTGCTAGCACTTTCCACCAAGGAAAAAATGCTGTACAGAAGGGACTTATGCTGCTATCATCCCTTGGTATCTCATCCCTTGGGTTCTCCCTTGATGCCTGTAAGACAGATCAAGACACATCTCCTGCATCATTAAATCCAACTCCTTCTTGCTGCAGGGACCATGTAGTTTATTTGTTCCAAATGTCTGTGCTTTGTGTCACCCAAGCTAAGTGGTGACCAAGGGAATTGCTTCCCTGGACACAAGAGATGCTGCTGTAATACCTGAATTACATGGAATTATCTTTGTGCATCTATCTCAAATGATGTTATAATTTCAGCCAGCAAATGTACATGTTATTGTGGTCAGCAGGCTTTCACTCACTTGAAATACTTTTCAAATAGTTTTGAATACTTTATAGCTTTTATAAAATAAAACTGTAATAACACAGCTCAAAGTCTGCAGTCTTATTGCAAACCACATTGTACAGGAACTGCTTCTTCTCATAATTACATATTTGGCAACAGAGGGTGAGGGGGTGAAGAAAAGCTCTTTTCCCATCTGCAGAAAATCCTGACAGCCTCTTAAAAACAACAGTAATGAGGGAGAGAAAAAGAGGTATTTGTGAAGGCTTTAGATATTAATTTCACACAAATATGCCAAACACAAAACCTTCCTTGATTTACTTTTGTTTGCACGGGAGGAGGCTTTGCACATTTCACTGGAACTCCTGGCAAAATACACGGATCTCAGGGCCTGTAGCTCTCACAGAATATTTTAAGAAAGAAAATCTTAGTTGGTGTTTTATTTCACAGTATTCACACCATTCCAACTCTAGACAGAGGCAGAAAATGAAGACGCAAAAAAAATGGATCGAAGTTTACTGGACCAATAAGTGAAGAAAAGGGAAACATTCAGATCAGCCTTCATGGAGCCCCAGTAGCTCACTTCATCCTAAGGAAACTCCTCTTTGCTGTGGAGCCCTGAATATGGGCTCAGGGAAGTTTGGAAAGGAAATAAGTGATAATTGTTGTCAGCTCTGGACAGCAGCAGAAGGAAGGAAGGAGAACTTTTTAAGAACTCTGTCCCAGGAACCAGACAAGAGCAAAGCTCTGCCTTCAGCTCAGCCCTTCATCCTACAGTATCACAGCAATTTCAGACCAAGCTGTTTGCATGATCTGACACTTTGCATAATCTGTATCCTCTTGTCCAGGGGAGAATGTGGTGTGGCAGTAACCAGCACTGGAATAAGTGGGAATTTCCAGTCACAGAAGGAAAAAACTTGAAGCTTTTGAAAAGTCTTTGCTTTATAAAGTGTGGCTCCTGCGCTCTGCCTTGCTGTCCTATCTGTTGGCATGTACAATTATAACCCTTCAGCTGAAGATCTATATTAAAAAAGTCTGCAAGGCAAGATACTGAGTGCACATGTTTATCTGTAAATGTCTCTATTCAGAGACAAAAATTCTATTTATATATTTACATATACTGTAAATTTTCTATAACATCCATAAACCATTAGAACATGCTTATGTAAAATAGAGCACATGAATGTCTTTGATCTCCAGAAGTGTTAATCTCTCTTACTTGTGTTACTTGCTGCTTAATAAACAAAATGTTTCTTCTAACACCCCAAATAATTCAGGCCAAAAAAAGCCTCAGAACACCTTGTCACTGAAGATGATTTTGGGACTTGTGTTTGCAGGATGCCATGTAATATATACACAGGTATAATAAGGTAAGACTGTTCCTTAGGTCAGTAATTTGAAACAGACACTATTTGAAATAAGCAAAACAGAAGAAGAAAGGTAAGTATTGCTTGCCATGCTCTCAGGCTGCTTCTTGATTAGTATTTCAGGTTAGGAATAAATTGATCACAACTGCAGTAAATCAGCTCAAAGATAAGCAGAACATGCTGCAATACTCCATCTTGGACTACTCCTGGAATGGTCTGCGGACTGATTGAAAGCACAGATGCTTTGCCACCATCACTTATGCGTAATCATGGCTTCTTATCTTCAGTCATTATGCAGTTCTACATCTGTTTTTATTGACTCTTAATCATTTTGCTTTATTTAGCCAAACTACCTATGATTAAAGCCAAGTTTTAAATGGAATATCTACAAGCTTGGGTGGGGAGTTTTTCCTTGAGTTTTCTGATACCAAGTTTGAAAAACATCTTTCTTTCTGTATAAAGTGAGATTAAAAGCTTCACTTCTTCTAATTGCATGCTTGGTATTTAACAGTCTGAAAGAGGTTGGTTTGTTCTGGCTTTTAATTTTTTCCAGGCATTTGGAAGCGATCTGCTAGACAGCATGAACTAGTAGCCAACACAACATGCAGCTCCGACAGTGCCCTGTTAGTTGGGGAAAAGTCTCTGAACTCACTAAATTCACCAGCCCTGCTGTCTGGGGGCTGAGGATGAAAACAGGACAGCATTTTTCCTAAAGACCAAATCTCATATTCCACCAAAGTCTGACTGAAGGTTTTGGGTGCAGAGAAGCAACAGAGAGGGCAGGTGGGTACTCAGTGTTGGCCCCCCAGGGGGTAAAAGCTACAGGAAAACTTTGGAAATACCTTAGAGGAATAACTGAGGAATAGATCAACCTGTTGTGTGACACCACACTCCCACTTCTGAAGGACACAGTTTGTGTAGCCTCTGCCCCTGGGACTCTGACCAAGAGCTAAAAACATTCTAAGGGATTGCAGTTGCAGCTCTGGATGGCTAAATTCAGCTGTACTGTATCAGTGTAACTGGAAAAAAATAGCGTTCCACTTTGGATTTTATCCACATCAGCTACTACCACATAACAAGTTATTACTCCTC
This sequence comes from Fringilla coelebs, assembly GCF_963513975.1. Lineage (NCBI taxonomy): Eukaryota > Metazoa > Chordata > Aves > Passeriformes > Fringillidae > Fringilla > Fringilla coelebs. Next base: position 32,886,307 of record NC_140028.1, read on the forward strand.
TGTTTCAGCTTGGTGTAAACAGAGCAGAACAATATGAAACATCTGAAGAAACATCAGAAAATAACAGGAGAATAAAAACAATCTCTTAAATTGATTGTACTAACAAGTTTTATTGTTACAAGGAAAGAAAAGGACCCAAACAAACAAAAAAAACACCCCCCGCCCTTCACATCAGGGTTCCCAAATTCAATTGCTGTGTTATTTTAAATTGAATACTGATGAACTTCTGATTCTGGCACTTCAAAAGTTCAAAACTTGATTACTTTAGCTCAGCCTGAAGCACTCAACTTTATTGTAACTCAAGGCACAGCACCAAAATGCAGGACCAGCCTGACATCCAGTCAGGGTTTTTCTGTGGATTAATCAGGATGCCTGATTCCCAGAAATTTTGGGCACATTGGCTGAGCAACTGATTATGGCTGTGCTACAAATGAGAAAGACTACATCTTACAGCTTCCCAGAACAGCACATGATGTATTCTGCCTCAGGAAATTCAGTGTGCATATTACTTCACAGCTTGGATTCCGGTTGCTCACAGAAGTGACCTCCATATTCTGGAATTATTTGAGAAGTTTGTTGCACTCAGAAAGTATCTTATTTTACTATCATGGTGAAATTCAAGCATATGAGCATATTATTCTCAGATTCATCAGAGAATCCTTGCACAACAATACTATAATTGCCCTAAAACAAGGAAGAAAAAAAAAAAAGAAAAGAAAATTAGTCCACAATACTGCCTGCTCTTGTCTAAGTGGCTTTTGGAATGTTTCTGTGATTTCTGTTAGAACTGAAAAAGACAGATTCCCATCAGGGACTGCTCTCATCGGTATAGTCAGGTATATGAGTGCATAAAACTGTGATCAACTTCCTTCTCACGGCCAGCCTACTCAGGAACAACATTTCCTGGTCTAGCAGAGTCCCACCAGGAAGTGTCAGGTCTACCATAAATTCCTCATCAACAGGAGGACAGCTCATGGCAGAGCATGTTCCTGTCTGTTACTAGCTCTGGGGCTACAAGAGCTGTTGGACTGCTGGAGGCCCATGAGCTAAGGGGGGTGGTGGAGATTTTGGACAGTAGGAGCTCCTTAGTGACATTTTTAGGGAATAATAGTGTTGATAAGGGTCTTGGAAAAGCTCAGACAACTGATGAGGCAGTTGTTGGATGAGAATGGCTTAACCTGAGGACTGGTGCAGCCCCTGGTTTAACAGTGGAGCACTGCTTTTACTTTTTGGATACTGTTACTCCTTTTCAAATCTTTGAAAATGGTTTCATGGAGTAAAAGAGCAGCATGTGAAGAGAATGTAAAATAAAGAATGAAATGGGCAGAAGGAATATGAATGGATTTACTCAAACAGGTAAAAGGAAAGAGAATAATTTACCAAAGAAAATGGAATAATTAAGGTGACATTAACTGATTACTTAGGTCTTTTCTTTTATAAAATAAAGGAAGAATGATAGAGGAATAATAACCTTAGAACATCTAGCATTTCAGAGCTGCTACCATTTTATTGTCATCAATTCTATTATAAGAAAGTTTTCTGACATTTCCTCTTCTGTTTTCTACAGGTCTCTTCAGAAAAAAATATACCTGTAAGTATGGGATTTTGCTATTATACAAAACGTTGAAAAGTACCTTTGCAAATGCCATTTTGGAGCCTTTAATGTCAAATGCTGAGTCAAGTGTTTCTGAAAAATAGAGATAATTATAATACAAAGAGTTACTTAACCATAAAGCCATCAATCAGACTGCCTAAATAATTTCAAAGCAATATGGCATATCTCTCAGCAGCAGTTGCCAATGTCACTCTTTCACTGATAAAGCCCTCATCTGGTTCTTCTCTCAGAGCTCTGACTTTTTGTTGAAACCACATTAGAAAATAGAAATTAACCACAGTGCTCCTGCAACATCTCCTCCAGACAAATCCTACTGTGATAACTCCAGAAATTTAACTTGTAATAGTAGTTCACTTGAATGGTAACTGAAGAGAGCTGATACTGATTTTTAGAGAAAGGAAAACAGACTGCATTTTCACCTCCTTACAGGTCTTTTTAGCCTTTAGTCTTACATCCTGCCTGAATTCTCTGAATCTGAGCATGTATTGTGTTAATATTTGTTAGCCCCTACCAAAGGATTCACTCTTCTCTATTGGAAAAAAAAAATCATCATACGTATGTGTATAAAATCTCTTAAAAAATCCATCCGGACACATATCTAAATTAACTTTGTTCTGGATATTAGTAGTGCCCACAGTGCCTCTCAAGTTTCCTGTTCAGTCCAGTCAAATTCAATCTTTCCGTGTCATTTTAGAGATGTTCCCAATAAGTGTCATCATCAGATGAAGGATATTAGTATTACTCATTTATGGAGATGGAAACTGCAGGATAACGATGTCAAAATAAAGAATTTGGATATTTTTTACCTCAATGGGGTTCTGGAACTGGAGAATTGCCTGCTCTGAGGTCTGCTGCCTGCCAAGCAAGGTCTAGATTGTGGAGAAAAAAATCTGTTTGCCTGGGTTGATTGCACCATGTATTTTCACACCAACCTCCTTTCAGCGTTCCGCACACTGAGTATTCATCGTCAGCTCCGCTGCAGAGGAGTTCCTTCCAGAGGAGTGCTTTGGCACCATCATACCAGACATTGAAGACAATCTTCAAAAAGTGGATGTCACTTCCTAATTAAAACATTGCAAGTAAGAAAATGGTAGCTGGTGGGGAGGAAAAGCGTATATGGAGACATGCTGATTAGATAAAAACCAGATTTAGCCAAAATACTGTATTTTTGTAAGACTCCCCCAAAATTAAAAAGGTATATATCTTGAAAACTGCTTCTTCCAGAAAAAAAAGGAAAAAAGATATTGTTTTTAACAACAATAAAAAATTGGTCTAAAGAAATATTTGGGAGAAAAACTTCAAAGTCTGTTTTAATTTCTTCAGTAAAGGAAACAGAGTTCATTAAGCTCCACAGCTAACCTAAATGCGTGCTCAAATGAAGACCTAAAGATGTCTTTCTAGGGAAGCAAACCTAGTGCAGAAGGGGAAGTTTATGACAGCCAGGTCCTAAACATTTCATTAGCTGAGCTTGCTGGCTTAAAGCTGGGCTTAAAGATCACCATTAGGTTTGCACACAAAATGCAGTACCATTTCCAGCTTCTGGAACATGCTTATTCTTCCTAGAAGTCCTGCCATAGTTGGATGGCTTGATGATACTCTCTCTCCTTTAAGACTTGGATCTTGTCCAGGCCAGAAGACCAAAATGCACATACACCTAAACTGTCACAGATTTGCATTGACAGTGACAGTCCTGCACGCAGGGCTCTGGTAACCGCTCCAAGTAAAACTCAAACACATTTCACAAATCATCATTTCTGTCCATCGCTATAGTTTATCCATTCCATTTTTAACCCCAGAAACCAATTTCCTAAATCACATGGCATTTAGGATGAAGTGTCAGTTTTTCAGTTGTATTTCATTTTCAGCATTTCCAGAATATAATTGTCTAGTTAAGAGACACTCACTTGGAATCCAGGTAAGAGCAGCCTTCCAGACATGTTTGTTCATTGTGCTGCAAGGTGTCAGATTAAACATGAAAGCATGAGCTGTAGAATCTACAGAAAAAAAATCATTTTGCATTGATAGTGTAAATAGGCTTCTCCATAAAAATAATGAGAATATACAGTTATACACACAAAAACCCACATACATATTTTTAAATGTATTTAAGTTATAAGCCAGAAAATTGCTCAATATGTGTGGTAAATATTAAATATGTTTTTTAAATTATATTATAAATTATTTTTACATTTAGAGGGCAAAACCAGTATCATATTTAAGTAAAGCAAAGTAAATTTTTGTTTGATGATATTTTGCACACAAAAAACAGAGACAAAAGTACCTTTATTTCTCTTTTGAAGATATACAAACTTTTATTAGCACTAAACCAGAATGATCTTCTACTGAAAATATCCCTACTTATGCTAATCATACTGACAAGAGCTAAAAATATTTTTAATGCACCAGCATATTTCTCAGGTAATGTAAATGAACCTTTGAGTAGATTTGCTCTGTGACTGACCCACCTTGCATATTTGAAATACACAAAATATCAGCCCATGACACAGACAGGGCAGGAAGGGACACACCATGCTGTCTCAGAACCTGATTGGTACTGCAGCCTGACAGAATATGACATTCCCTCTTTTTTTCCACATACTTCAAGCTTTTCATTGTAACATACTGGTTAACTCAATAGGTATAATTTATACAACAGAGTACTTGCGAAACTAGTTTAAATCCATTATCTTCTAATATTTCCTGAACAAAAACATGCTTACTGTACTTGAGAATAAAGTTCTCTCTCTCCTAGCTGCTGGAACCAGCATTGTGGTAAGATTTATGCCTATGAAGTAAAATTCTTATAAGAGAGTGATTAATAACAGAAATATACTTCTTTTTCTTTTTCTGTATTCCTCAAAGAAACAAATTTGGAAGAAAATTCGTAATCCCTCAGACAACAGTAATTATCCCAGAAATTTAACAAAAGTATTACCTGTCTTTTTACTCACCACAAAAAGTATACGACATTTCAAGATCTGATGATTTACAAATTAATTCACTGACTCCAGGGGTGAATAAAATGAAAAAAAGGAGTCCAAACATAGTTGCTTTTTTTGCTCAGTATCCGATGGTAAAACTTCATTTGGGAGAAAGAGGAACAAAATTCAGCACAGTCATCGTCAGTCACATGTCTTTGGGGAAAGTTCTGCTATTTATCAAATTTTCTGCAATCTTTGTTAATTCTACTGCAGCACTGTCAGTTATCATCACACTAAATTTTGTTCAGAAAAAGAATTCCTGCTTTTGTTTTTACATTTTCCCCAGACAATGCAGCTGAAAATGAGAATGAAAAATTAAAGAGAAAACTGTGTGAAATGGGGAAGTGAAATGACATTATGACTACCAGAAGCACGTAATGAGCAAGTTTAGTTGACTCATCAGGGGTAAGATTTTCAAAGGCATAATTTCAAACACAGAGTTTCCTGCACATATTAAAGAAGAGAAAAATCCACACCTGATGAAAATCGAGTCCATTCTTTTATTTTTATGGTAGTCAGTACCTCTCACTGGTTTTCATGTGAGCTTCTTACAAAGCTCACCGTGCTTTGAGAATACACCAGACATCTGAAGGAATGATGTATTTCAAATGGAGTTGAATGCAACCATCTGATGTTATGATGTGCACAAAAACCATGACTGATTGTGCCCAGAGATGGGGGTAATTCCTAGATTAATTAAGGAAAGGGAAAATTGAATTAAAGGCGCCTGAAATTACCAAATAATTAACTACAACATTAAATAATTTACAAAATAAGACAAAAATTTGAAAATTTAATGCAGCTAGAGAATTCTCTTCCAAATCTTTCCAATGACCACAAGAAGAGTCCCACTGGCCTGACAGAGTTCAACACTTTAGGAAATTTTCAATATTTGGCTTTCAAGTGGGAATTCAAAATTATATAACTTTCCTGACAGACCTCCAGGGTACATACATCACACACAGATTTTTTTGCTGTTGTTTAACAGGATGCTATAAAACATATAAGTTCCTTGTGATCACAGCAATAACACAGTTCTGTTTCAAGATGAACAAATCTTGCTTAAAAATAGTAAGACATGCAGTGAAATTGAAATAAATCAGGAAGGCTGTAATAGTTGGAAAAAAGAAATGCAGTAGTGAGACAGTCACAAAGGAGCTATGAAACAGCTATGAAAGAAGAGCTACTTTTTGCACATGCAGCCAAAAAATATTCCTTTCAGCCACAAAGCCATGACCACTGGTGTGAAGGAGTTTAATCTGTGAGAAGCCAAGCCAGGCTCTCTGCTGAGTCTTCTGTCAGTCCAACAGGTTTAGCACAAGTCCCAGGTCAGTCTGAAGCGGGCAGGGGGTGACAATGACTGTACCCCACTGATAAACAGGGGGACTTTGCTGAATTGACTTTCTAGACCTGGTTCAAGCATGGGTGTTTTTTTCAGATACTTGTTGCAGAAAAGTTATAGATGAGGAATGAGTCCCCCCTGGTGGCTAAGACAGACACATGCAGAAACCTCCTGCTCCTTCGTTATTGCACTTTTATTGCACGAGACTATTCCAATGCTTTAAAAAGTCAGTGTAAGAAAGCTCAACTTAAAAGTCTCTAGCTGGCTAAATAGGAAAACAGGAACAATAAGTACTCCTGGTACCATAGCTAAAATATCCTTTATGACCGTGAATATAAAGCCTACAAACTTGACCACTGTGTTAGGTCAAACTGTCATTAAATCAAAATAACCTAAATTATTTTTAAATACTTTCAGCAAATTCTGTTTTAGATGCTTGTGGCGTTTCATGCCAACATCAATGCTGTTCACAGACGTCATGTGATGATCCCTAAAGTCCCAAACCGGTGCACTAGTAGTGTGAAGAGTCTGTTCTGCTCCTTTCAAGTCAGTATGAGGATCACTGCAGAAGATTACAAAGTTCTATACACTTTAATTTTATAAAATCTTTTTTCCTTGCTATAATCTTTTTCTTATATATTCCAATCCAGAAGGAAGGCAAAAAGGAAGGAGAAGTAGAAAGAGCCACACAATAATGTTACTTCACTGAGGTTTTGTCAGTTAAATACTTCATTTATTTCGAAATCCTTTGCAAGTAAATTCAGTAGGAACCAGCTCTCCAATTAACAGTACATAAATTCAAGTCTTAAGAATTTAGAACTTCATACCTATGACTTTTAATTTTGCTGCATCTGAGATGTTGAGAAAATAAGTTTATTCCAAGGTTCCTCGCTGATTTGTGGTTAAAATCCTTAAAATAATTCATTATATTTTTATCTTCTTTCTCAATGCATCCAAGAAGTGCTTAACTTACTTTTGATTGCTTTTCAAAATAATCACTTTGTATTTGGATTGCTGGCTGCAGATGAGTACATTGACCAGGTAAGCACTTAAAAGTCATTAAAATCTCCCTCAGGAAAGATTTATAATATGCATGATCATAATATCCCATCACAGAAAAATAAATAACAGTACACCAGTATAACAGGGGAAAGTACTCAAAGTGTTACTTAGACAGAATTAAAGATTATATCTTACCTGTTGCCATGTAACAAAATTTCACTTTAATGGAAAACTCTTTTAAGATATTAACCACATTTATTAAATAAAGAATGAGGCAATAATAGTCCTTGTAGGACTATTTGTGAGTTTTTTAAGTAGATAGGTTTGCACCTGGAAGCAGACATTTATTCTTTCTGATTCTGGGTTTTGGGTTGATGCTGAAGGCACCATAATGTAAAAGGGCCCTATATGAGGCATAAGACTGCATTCACAAAATAAAAATACACTCAACTATCAGCATGAAGAATAGAAAACTGTGGACTCTCCTCAAATCCCCTCACCCTATCTTTGACAATGTTTATAGTAGAAGCAGAAAGTCATGCCCAGGGATACAATAAAAAGGTAGAGGATTCATTTCCTCTACAGGCATCTGATTAAATGCTTGAGAGTGCCATGGCGGTCCAAACCAAGAGCAGGGCACTGGCACGTATCCAGTGGTGCATTGGTAGCATCTGAGTAAGAAACCAAAGAGTTTCTGAAATATACAAAAAGTGCTGTGCATTACGCTGAATATGTTTTGCTAAATGCTGTATGAACTTTGGCTTAGTGGTTTGATTTGAATATATCCCATTAAACCACTGGAGACTACTAAAATGCAGCAAACACATACCAGGTGGTATGGTTTTCCTGTGCAAACTATTATGTTGGAAATAACTCCCTGTCTCTTGCCAGTGGCCTTACGGTTTATTCTCTGCAAGCCAAGTTTAGGACTAAAACTTACAGTTGTACCCTGAAGTATTCATTAAACAATTAAAAATGCCAAAAAGAAGAGAAAGAAGAGGATGAAGGGATAAGAAAGGGAGATGTCCTACCTGACGCTCTCAGTATGCACACCACAGCAGCACTTTCCACCCTGGAATTCTAGAAAGGGAGACAGCTGGACATACTTTGCGGCTGTTTGCTCTTGTTCTCTGCTATTCCCAGCTTAAAATAGCTGCTTGCTGAGGTCTGTGTAGCTCTGGGATAATCTTATTATAGTGGATCCAACTCACAGCTAAGCACACTTGTCCCCTTTCTCATGCAGGCTGCAGCAAGCTATGCTGTACACTGGGGAATGAAGAAATCCATGGTATGAGACATGAAGAAATCTGTGGTATGGCCACAGAACTCCAGAGCAACCGAATTACAGCAGTTTACCAAGTTTCCACCCTATTATATTGAGCAGTTGTAATAATTCACGTCTGCTCTCAATTCTTACAGCACAAAGAGACTTTCACAAAGTTTCCATCACCTAAATCAAGCCCTCATGATTCTATGCAAAAATTTACAGATTTTCTTCATCTTTACCAATATGATTACTTTGGTATGCAATAAAGCAAGGCCCAGTCAAATTAGTTAACTTTTAATTCACAGAGTGTGTTAAGAGTGTGAAATACCTCACAGCTTTAAAGATTTCTCTTTGAAGTACCAAAAAGGGATAATTTCCTCATCAAAAACTTTTATATTTGCATGAAAAAAAATGAGGGTTGTGGCATAATTTAATTTTAAAAATAACTTTTAAAAATGACAAGGAACTTTGTACTTTATAATTAAGAACAGATAGGGACTAATGAATAATAATGTGGACAAAGCCAAAAACTTGAGAAAGGAAGAGGGTCACCAGTAAGAAAATAGCTTGTAGTAAAAGTCTGAAAAGCAAAATTTGCATACATCCTGACTGTTATTCAAAGGGAAAAGATTTTTTAAAAAGTCATCTATGACCTTTTTTGGAAGCTTTTAAGGCTGGAAAGGGATAGGAAAAATGTGTCTGGAAAGGAGGCTTCAGTAATTTCATACAGATTAACAGAATTAGCTAGGTTGGAAAAGATGTGAAATCACAGAGTGCAACATACAGAAGGTGTTTCCTTGAACAACTCCTTTAGGAAAAGGAAAAGAAATCTTGCCATTTCAATAGGGATCAATTTTGGCAAGCTTTGGCCCATGTCCCTGCACTTGATGGCATCCCATGCCTTTTGATGGCTTTCACTTTGACAAACATTTATATTTTTTTTAAAGTATCCATGCCATGTCTCTCATATCTTCCCCTCAAAGTTCTGTCTTCCTCCTTGATTTTTCCCCTGCTTTTGCAACATCTGTGAGGTTAGTTTTGGCATGTTTTGGTCCTTTGCACTGCACCTCATTAATCCCAGTCCATTTCCTTGTAGTCACAAAATGTCCCAATTTTCTTTTCTTTTCATCAATTGCATTTCATTTGATCATATCTCCTTTCCAGAGTGTTTGTAAGTCTTTCTTTTCTGTTTTGCAAGATTTTGTTTCCCTTCCCGAAAGAAAAAAAAAATGAAAATTGAGAAATTTAGTGACTACAAGAAAATTGTCTGGGAGGAAGTGAGGTGGTGTGGAAAGGACCAAAACATGGCAAAACTAACCTCACAGATGGAGGTGTTCAAGGCAAGACTGGACGTGGCACTCAATGCCCTGGTGTAGTTGGCACAGTGCTGTTTGGTCATGGGTTGGAAATCTGACCTTGGCAGCCTGTTCCAAAGTCTAATCACCCTTTCTATGAAGAAATTTCACCTGATGTCTAACCTGAACCTCCCCTGGCATATATGCTTGAGGACATTTCCTCTCATCCTGTTGCTGGTTGCCTGGGAGATCAGTGACCCCCATCTGGCTACAGCCTCCTCTCAGAAAAGGTCCCCCCTAGCCTCCTTTTCTCCAGGCTAAACAATTGAAGCTCTTTCAGCTGCTACTCTCAGGACTTACCCTCTAGACCCTTCACCATCTTCATTGCCCTTCTCTGGACACACTCCAGCACCTTAATGTCCTCCCAGAATTAAGGGCCCCAAAACTGAACACAGTACATGAGGCGTGGCCTCCCCAGTGCCAAGTAAAGGGCAGCAATCACTGCCCTGGTCCTGCTGGCCACGCTATTGCTGATACACATTGATACATTCCTGCTCTTCATACCAGATCCAGTGAAACTGGGACCAGAATAAGATGTGTCCAGCTGCTATGCACAACTGATTGGTTGGTCCTGAAAAAGCTGCCGGAGCTGTCAGCCTTCACGGTAGGCATTGCATTGCAAATAAATAGTTTGTAAATCACTTATTTCAGAAAACTGGGCTCCCACATCAGTATTTTCTTCAGAACCTCCACATGATTCAAGCACATTCTTTAGATCTCCTAAATAGTTTCTTCCATATCATGTACAAGTTACCTACACCCACAGAAATATCAAAAACTTCCAGAGATGAAAATGTTAGCAGTAATACTTCTGCACTTAGTACTGGTTTTCACCAAGCATATGAAACCGAAGAAAAATACACTAGAAAAAAATAGAAATTCACATAATTTATAGGGTTGGTAAACAGACATGGAGCTACCAGACTTTGGGAATTACCTGGTAGTAATTTGTTTATTGAAACACTCACACCACAGTTGATTCCCTTGCATGATTTGTTAGTAGCAAGAGGGCCTGTTCTGATTTATGCACGTTTTCTACCATAGAAAGACACAAAGCATTTCAGAGATTCCCACCTGGAAATGCAGACAATGCGCTAAAAAATATCTTCAGATAGACTGCTCAGAACCCAGAGCAGAGAAGAAATACATCTTGGAAGTCTTTTTGGATTACAATTCCCTTCCTTTATTTTGATCCCAGTGTGAATAACTGCTCTCAACAATTCCAGGGATCTAAACCAGTCACATATGTAGAAGTATACTCAAGTTCTGCGTTCATTTTTGGGCCCCTCACAACACAAAGGACATTGAGGTGTTGAGTGTGTCCAGAGAAGGGCAGTGAAGCTGGTGAAGGGTCTGGAGCACAAGACTTATGAGGAACAAACAGCTGGGGGAACTGGGGTTGTTCAGTCTGGAGAAAAGGAGGCTCAGGAGTGATCTTATCAGTCTCTACAACCCGAAAGCAGGTTGTACCAAGGTGGGGATCTGTGTCTTCTCCCAAGTAACAAGAAATAGGATAAGAGGAAACAGCCTCAAGTTGCACCAGGGGATGTTTAGCCTGGATATTAGAAAAGATTTCTTCACTGAGAGGGCTGTCAAGCACTGGCATGGCTCCCTGGGGAAGTGGTTGAGTCACCATGCCAGAAGGTATCTAAAAGATATACAAATGTGGTACTTAAGGACGTGGTTTAGTGGTGGACTTGGCAGTGCTGGCTTAATGGTTGGAGTTAATGATCTTGGAGGTCCTTTCCAACCTAAATGGTCCTACAATTCCACTCTAAGTGTAGCAGCAAACAAAAAAAAAGCAAGTAGAATATTGAGTACCTTCAGTAAGTCTGGTCTTCTTTTTCCTAATATAAAAGTACTATCCTATTATTTTCACATTGGAAGTATTATCCTATTATTGCACATTGGAAGTATTATTTTTTCTGAGACTACATCCCAGCCAGAATCATCACCTATCTTCTGGGAGAATTCTGGATTTTTTAATATTATTTTTAATCACCTGTGTGTCAAAAAGCCACCTACTAGCTTCAGTTGCTTTTCACTATCAGAACACAAGCAGAATAATATTTATCTTCCATAGATAGAAATTTAGCCACTGGCATGGAGATATCTTACTGTTGCTGCTTAATTCTGAATTGGCCAAATCTCAAATTTAGAAATGAAAACTTTTTGCAATCAGAGGAAAAAGATAAGGATTTTGATATTGCTTATACATAAATACATAAATATAATTTTGGGGCCTTTCCTTTACCTTCTCAAGCAAACTCTACTTTCTGTTCTCACTGTATGTGTCATTGGAAGATCAAGCCAACCTCATCTTTCAACGCAAGCACTAAACGAAGTGAGTGAATGCATCAAAGATTACTTTTAACTAAGTGTAAAATATCATTTCAATGAGGACAAGTAGCACAACCAGGTGATCAGAATTGCTTGTTCAATATAACTTGAACCTCACATGTTCAATATAATTTTATGAAAATTTTATTTATATATTATTGCTACCCATGGAATGATACTGGCTTAACAAGACTTTATCACCCTTTTAAAATTATAGTTGTGCCAACACAAAAAAAGCGCCTCAAAAAACATACTGGGATGGGACGATTTGCTTTTTAATTACTAAGCAAATACATTGAGAGCAGTCAGAAAAGCAACATTCAAAACCACGATGTGTGGTGTCATTCTACTAAAGGAAATTGACATAAGAGTACTGGAAGACATTTGGACTTTTAAATACAGTTTTTCAGCTGCAACTTAGGAAACAGCTTGAAAGTTAGCTGTAATTTTGTATTTGCAGGATCAGGATGACTAGTAGCAAGTATCAGATTTTCCTATCACAAAGGGCACTGTTAACACAAAATTAATTTTAATTTTGGGGTTTTTTTCAATTCAGTAATTTTTGTGTATCAAAATATTTAGGCCCTTCATTCTTTGAAAACAAGTATCTGTCAGTTTATGTGCCTTCAGCTAAAAAATTTAAATCCAACTTCTACACACTCAAGGGAGAAGAACCAGTCTAGTACCACAAAAAGACCAGATTTCCTTTTTTAATTTGAGTAAAAGGTGGCTTTCTTCACTTGAAAATCAAGAGGTGTGTTCTTTAAAGGCACAATTGCTTTCCCACCTTACATAAATGCTGACAGAACCCATTTTAGCCACTAGCTGCTAGAATTTTCTCTGCTGATTCAAATACAGCACCTCTTGTCAGTGGGATGCTCACAGAGCAAATCTTATGTCACGGTGCTTTCCTGTGCCCAAGAAGAGAAGCTTCTTGCTCTCCACCTTTGGGAACAGGGTTGCTCAGAATGGGGCTTAAGTTTGCCTGAGAGTACCTTTGAGTAGCTAGAACTTACTGCTCTATATATACACAGCCATTCTCCCCATGTTCTTCCCTCCTCTGGAAAGGAGTTGTAGCAGGAATTCACAAGAATACCTCTCTGCTTTCCAGAGACTCCTCCTGGCTACCGATGGTCTCACAAAGGGAAGGAAAAGCCACAATCATTCCCTTTATACCATCACCAGCAGCAACAAAAACCCTGGTATTTTCAGATTAAGTACAATTAACATTTAAAGCGTAACATCTTAACTACATACTTGATAGGAAATGAGTGTCTTCTGACACAGAGGTGGTGAGACTGCCACACAGCTCAGGCATTTTACAGTTCTCTGAAGAGCTAAAACCAACAATTAAACCAAGAATAAACAAGCAAAAGACAGGGCTAAGCATCACCTTTTTTTACTGTATTTTATGTCATTAACTCTAAAGAAATCCTCACATTGTTTGCAATATTTTTTAAAAAGTGTCTCTTTTTATACATTCCAAAATGCATATGGAAAACTCCAGCTACCTAATACTTAAGCAAGTGTAATAGATTTTTACATTCTTTCACATATATAGTACTGCATTATGGACAATGATACTGACATTATCTTCAAATTATTTCCTTTCATCAGCTTCCTTTACTGGCTCTAAATCCTCAAATTTAAAAAATGAGGATTTGTCATAGCCCATGAGATGGTTATAATCCTGAGGATTTGGGAAAAGCGTAGGATTAACAAGCATTGACTTCGTTTTAGCGTAAAATGTTGTAAACATCTTGGAGATGTCTGGAATCTTTACATCTTTCTGATGGAAAACAGTTGCTTTTTCTGCCAAGATGGCATTGTAGGTAATGGCTGTATAGGTGTCCACTTCATCTTTATAATAGAGCCGGATCACGTAACCTTTTGTAAGGAGATGCAAAGTAACCGGAGTTACAAATGTAAAAATCCCGATCAACCCATAGAAGGCAGTTTGGACAAGCAAACTTTCCACTCCAATACCACTTTTGAGCATGATGTAGGGCATCATGAACAGGTTGAATATGCTGGTGGAGTAAGAGAAAAACTTCACACCTACATAAAAGAAATCCAAAAAAATAAAGGTTAACACTTATGAGCAAAATTTTCTCTACAATTACCTATACTTTTCTACCACATAACAATGCCATTACTTGAACTGATGAAGTTACTGAAAACCCCTTTCCTATTTTTTTAAGTTTATGGAGAAACAATTGAAAGCTCATTGCCTCTGTTCTGCCTTGTTGCCACTGTTCTGATTTGTTTGCACCTTCATGCTGGGTTTATCAAAGCTGGCTCTGTGATGCAGTCAGCTATTAGCTGTTATGCTCACATATGAAGTTTTTTTCTGCCTTCACAGGCAGAAGAACTGATTTCTAATGAGACCTAACTCCATTCATGGACACATGTAATGGTGCTCATTGAAGAGATGGCAGACAGGGAATTTCTCTCATCAACAACTAATGTTGACACTCAGTGTGTATTACAAAGAAGCCAGCTTGGCTGCCATGCATAAACACTGGGTTACTAAATATTAACAAGTACTCCGCAACCATTTTCCATGGGGCTTGAAAGACAGTAGCCAGTGCTGTGGACTACCCCTAGTCCTTAAATCACCCTGAAAACCAGGAGCCCAAGATCCTATGACAACTAAGTATGTTAGGACACGTTTCAAAAATGTGTATCAGAAAACATCCAATGGCTTTGCCTTTCAGGAGGTCTTTGTAACATTCACTGGCCAAAGAAAGATTTGCAAAGTCTCATTAGAGACGGAGCTCTTTATCATAATGCCTGCCTGCCTGGGAAGCATTTCAGGAACACTTCCAAGCACGCAGAATGTAAACAGCAGTTATAGCTCATCTTTGTTGCCTACTGGGTTGGATAAGCCACCCCAAGGGCCTCAAGAGAAGCCAAAGAAGGCTAAAGGGTTACAGAGATGAACAGAGCTCCCTGCACACCCAAGCAGAGAAGCAGAAACAAAGCATCACTATCACTGGTTTTTGTACATATGATCCAGATTTTGGCAAACTTGGAAAGGAGAACATTCACTTTTATTGTTTCATTTTAAAGTTACTAAATACTGTTAAAACTACAACAACAAAAAAAGGCAATATAAACGACTTTGAGTCACATACCCAACACTGTCTTTGCCAAATTTCCTTTATAAACTAATCTTCCATGTTCTGGGTGATCATGAGGGGAGGATGTGCTGAGGCTGCGAACAGCCACTCCTTGAAAAGATGCAACCTGAAAGATGAAAGCAGTACAGGGCTAAGGAACATCAGTATTACACCTTATATCTACCTATCCATGCATACACACACATATATGTACATGTACACACAAAGACAAAGTTTCTCCTTGCCCTGAACCTACCCCCACCATTTCAAACTAAGGATTAAAGATGGGTTACACTCCAAAGCATGCCAAAAACTCCAACTAATATGCTGCCGGTTTTAATAACTTACCATGTAAATATCCCAAATTAGCATGAAATATTTGCAACTCCATTACTGGTAATTGAAGCAGCAATTGATTTACACACAGCTTTGCAGAGAGACTTTCATGGCATCTGTGCTCATCACGTCTCTGTCTGATCATAAAATAATAGAATGGCCTGGGCTGAACCGGGCCTTAAAGATGATCCAGTTCCAACTGCCTTGTTGTGGGAAGGGACACCTTTCACTATACCAGTTTGCTCCAAGCTCCATCCAGGCTGGCCTTAAATACCTTGAGGGTTGGGACATCCACAGCTTCTCTAGGCAACCTACTTCAGGTTGCCTCATCACCCCCACCCCTAATATCTTATATTAGCTAAATATCTTCCTTTAGATTAGCTAAATTTTCTCTCAGTTTTAATCCATTCCCCACTGTCCTGGCATTTCATGCCCTTGTAAAAAGACCCTTTCCCCTACAGAACTTTCTTGTAGGCTCCATTCTGGTACTGGAAGGCCACAATTAGGTCATCCCGAAGCCGTCTGTTCTCCAGGTGGAACAAACTCAATTGCCCTAATCATTCAGCGTAGGAGAGGTGCTACATGCCTCCAATGATTTTGATGGCCTCCTCGGGACTCGCTCCAGCAGGTCGATGAAGCCCCAGAGCTGGACCAAGCACTCCAGGTGGGGTCTCACCTGAGCGTACCAGAGGAGACACGCCCCGAGGAGCACTTCGCTTTCCTCCTCAAAACCCCCTAAGGGCAAAACCGCCAATCCCGCCGCCCTTTCCCGGCGGGCGGGAACGCTCCGCCCGCTTTCACAGCCCCTACAGCCCCCACACAGAACCTGTTGGGGCGTCGCAGCGGCCACAGCGGCCCGGTGGCGGCAGGCGGGGTGCGCGGCGCCCCGCAGCCATGCGGAGGCGGAGGCGCGGCGGCAGGCGGCGGAGGCGGCGGGGGCGGAGGCGGCCCGGAGCAGCAGCAGAGGGAGCATGGCGGGGCCGCGGCCGCACCGGGGACACGGCGGGCGGTGCCACACCGACAGCCCCCGGCGCGCCGCCGCCACGCCGCGCTTTGGTTCCGGCAGTAGGAGGCTCCGGCCGGCTCCGCGGCGCCCCCGTCAGCATCTCCTGCACGCCGCTCAGCCGCAGAATGCCGGAATCGGTTGGGCTGGAAAACACCTCTGAGGGCATCGAGTCCAGCCTGTGGCTAACACCACCACGTCAATTAGACCATGGCATTAACTGCCACATCAAATCATCCCTTAAACACCCCCCAGAGATGGTGACTCCACCGCCTCTCTGAGCAGTCTATTCCAATGTCTAACATTCTTTCTGTGAAGAAATTCCTCCTGATGCCCAACCTGAACCTCCCCTGACACAGCTTGAGGCCATTGCTTTGGGTCCTCTCGCCAGCTGCCGGGGAGAGAGGCTGACCCCACCTATGAATCTCCTTTCAGATACTTGTAGAGAGCCATAAGGTTTTCACTGAGCCTTCTCTTCTCCAGGCCAAATTACCCCAGCTCCCTCAGGTACTCCTCATAAGGTTCGTGCGCCAGACCCTTTACCCAGCTTCGTTACCCTCCTCTGGACAGCGCCCAGCACCTCGATGTTGTGCCTTAATTGAGGCCCAGAACTGAACACAGGATACGAAGTGCGGCCTTCTCAGCGCTGAGCACATCACTGCCCTGTTCCTGCTGCCCACACCATTCTGCATACAGCCAAAATGCCACTAGCTTTCCTGGCCAGCCGGGCACGCGTTCGCTCATGTTCAGCTGCTGTCGGCCAACACCCCCGAACCCTGACATGGCGGACCTGCAGATGCCCCGGGAACTACGCGCCCCAGCATGCACCGCTCCGCCCGCACAGCATGCCGGGAGCACGGGCGCCGCACGGGCTGGGCGCGGGGGGACCGGAAGCGGCCCGTGACCCGGGCGGAAGCGCTCGGAGGCAGCTGGGCCGACACCGCGGCCCTGCGAGCGGGGCGGAGGGAGCGGCGCCCACGGGTGAGGGGCGGCCGCGGGAGGGAGACCCCGCCGGGGCCGCGAGGGACAGCCCGGGGGCGGGGCGCCCTGTCGGGCGGGGAGCGGGTAGCCCCGGCAGGCGGCCCCGCGGCGGGCAGCGGGCCTCGCCCCGCGCCCGGGGGTGGGGGGGGGCAGAACGGGGGCCGGGCGGAGGGGCCGGAGCGGCGCCGGGGCCGTCGGGGTGCGCAGGGCGCGGTGCCAGGCCGGGGTTCTCCCACTGAGGTGGTGGCGAAAGGCGCGTTCCTCCCCCAAAACGCCCTCTTTGGAATCCCGGCGCCGCCGGAAAAGGGGCTCTCTGGAGCAGTGCTGGGTTTGAGCATCGCTCCCAAACTCCTGCCGTAAGTGACGTTCGCCCTTTTCCTACGCCAAGCCGTAGAGAGGGGAAAAGTTCAGGTCGAAAGAATTTAGGATGCGCCCCCAGGGGTTGTTTTGCCAAGGTGAGAAGTGCTGGTTAAAGTGATTCGGCTGTAATGGTCGGCGAATGTAAGCAAAGAAAAGGGTGCTACCCCTACTTGTAGAGAAAGAAATGAGCTCTTGACTGCTGTGTGTTCCTCAGAGGGAGGTTCTGCTTTAATACAAGGTAATCTGAGCATTGGTAAGTTATTGAAGGCTTCACATTTGTGTGTGAAAAGGTGATGGTGCTGCTGGCAGTTCGCTTTGGCAGTCAGTTTGGTCTTCCACCAGTTAACTTTTATTAAATATTTCTAAATGCGTTTGGTAAGTTAAGCTTTGCGTTCTGAGGAGACTAGATACTCACAGGCCGTTTGTTTACTTGACTTCGATGGTTTTTGGAAGCAAACCAGAAAAACATAGATAAGCAGGTACGTCAGGGATCTTTAGGGTAAGAACCACATCGTGCACTTATTTCTGAGTAATCCCCTACATGCTCCCAATTTTCTCCTTTTGCTATAATAAGGGCCAAAGTAATTGTTGGGGGAGAGGTCATGTTCAATTAACTGAAGAGTTACTTTGAACGGGAATAAGTGTTTATTAGTTTTCCTGTAGTACATTGGCCACATCTTTGCACAGGTGGCACACACCTTATGCCTTGAGATCAGCCTTTTAATGAGCTTAAGTTATATCAGTAAAATGTTTACGTCAGTAAAATTTTTGATAACGTTTTCACTGCGAGCTTTGAGATAACTTTTAGAAACTTTTAGCACTACAGTGTTTATTTTTTTCCTTATTGTGTCAGAGAAAAGCCATTTGAGACTTTCTTTTTTTCTTCTGTACCAGAGTGGGTGATGAACAGATTTAAATAGTTTCACGTAATCTTAATGTAAAGAACTTTACTATTGTTAATTGTTTTAATATTGTTGTAGAGAGACAAATGAGTATCGCACTCAAGGATACTCAGCCTCAGGTGTTTTACTGTGTTTTTACAATTCTCATGTATGTTAAAAGAAATCCTCAAGTTATGTCATGAAAGTATGGGGTTTGTCAGATTATTTTAAGAAACTTCAATGAATTTTGACAAGTCTCTTAGCACCTAGAAAGGCTCAGGATTTAGTTAGCTTTTTCATGGGGTGGTTTGCATAACAGCAGTTTTTGGTGAATGCCTATAACAAGAGGGCAGAAATCCATGCCCTGTAAAATTTCACCCTCTCACCTGCCCATGTTTTTGAGTTTTTTTTTTTTGCTTGAAGCTTTCTGGCAAATTACTGAAAAGGAAAGTTTCTTTAGACAGGAAGCGAAATCTTAACTAAGATCTTTTGTACTCCATCCATGCAATCCTACCCGGTCTCCTGTTTATCTCAGCTAGCATTTAGGTGCAGTATGCCTTCCTCTCACATTCCAGTGTGTCCCAGGAAATTTGAATTTTAGAACCTGAGAGTATTGGAGGAGTGAATCAGCTGATTTGGAAATCATGCTCTCCCAGTTTCTCCTCATGTTTTTTCTAAAAATGCTTCAATCCCTTAATTAGTCTTACCTTAGTTATTTTTTGATGTGTGCTGAACAGTGAATGCTAAACTGAAGAATGGTGTTTTTAAACAAGTTGTTATACAGGATAGGGTAGAATTTAGGATTGAACAGTAGGAGGCTGCAGTTGTAACACACAGCAGCCTTCAGCAATTGATAAACTCTTACTGATATATAAAAGACACAAAAATTTGCCTTTTAAACATTTGGCTTTTAAACAAACATAGGAATTGGTGAAGCCAATTTGCCATATTTTCTAGAAATGAATAGTGTAGGATAGAAATGTCAGCAGCTGAAGCATACAAAAGTCATATGTATGTTGTGCAGCTAATGAGTTGGAAGCTACTTCCATTTCCTTAAACCAGAAGCTGAGTTTTTAAAGGATTTTCCTGTGGGATCAAAGAATCTGAAAGCTTGAAATGTTTGCATAGATTCAGTGTTCTTGTGCAAATGAGAACAGAGCAGTGAGGTTCTGGAAGCTGTGCAGTGGTCCAATGTGTTCAGCTACATTAGCCTAAGTCCTTCAAGTCCACTCCACTCATTGGCATACAAGGCATACAAATTCTGGCAAACTTGGCAGATCAGCATGCAGCTTTGGGAGTGAGCTGGGATGGTTGTGAGCATCCCAGTTTCAGTTTTGTTCTTGCATTTGGCGTTCAAGAGAAGTAGGAAGAAGGTTAGACTAAACAGACTAAACTTCCTATTTTTTCTTAGAAGATGTTGGAGTAGGGAAACAAGAACACTTGCCTTGTGTGGCTTAATTGCCGTGGTTTAGAGGTTTGTAGGTGTAAATATTCTGGCAGCTTGTGGCAATTTTCAGTTCTCTAAAATCCAGACAATTCTATGTTTTCTGCAGCAGGAAGTCCTTTTTAGACTGGTTGGAAAGTTTCTGTGCCAAATACGCTGGGTTTAGTTGTATTGTATGCTCCTTCTGATTAAAAAGTGGCATATCCCTTTTATGTAAACTTTCTCTTAATGAATGCAGGTTTTTGCGTTTTTTTTTAAGGGGGCAAAGCAGAAGAACGGTAATATCTAATATATGTGCTTTTTTGAGATTTAAGTCAGGGAGCTGAGCTACATTGTGGTAATGCCACATAAGATTCTTGAAGGGCAAATGGAATTGTGAATGTACTTCAACATAAATTAGTGGTTCTTTGCAGGAGTCTGAAATAGTAGTCAAAAATATATAAAAAGTACATCCTGACTGCTGCATTGGTGTAGTCTTGGTGAAGTCAAACAGGGCAACAATAAAATGTGGATAAGTAATTAAAATATAGGTATTTACCAGGCATGTTCAGAAATCTGTCTCTTTATTCCTATTGTCTTTGTCGTTTATGCTGCTTTCATTATACAAAAAGAAAATATAGTGATATGTTTTGTAATGAACAGTACACTGGAAATACGCTGAGAGAAAACAATTTCTTGGAAGACGAAATTGCAAAGTTGCTTGGCTCTCCTTGACCTATTATTTAAAACTTAAGGCCATGCCATTGCCAATTAAAAAAAAGGTACAGAAAATTTCCCTTTGAGTTCTTTTTGTACTCCCTGTATGCACAAGTGAGAATTTGTGGGAGGTATTTCTATATTCTTTTGATTTATTTTCTCTGTGCACTTTTTTCTGGCTTTGAAAGTGTTCTGATCTTCATACAATGTCATGACAGACCGAGCACTTCTTGATCCCAAAGAGGAACCATTGCTGGTTTTTTTAGGTTTTTCAGAGTTCCCGAGTTTCTTGTTTTTCTTTTCTCCTCATTTATTGCATTTGCTCTCTGATTTTTCTGGGCTCTCTGCTGCTGGCTGTTTTGTCAGGAATAAATCTATACTGCTAATGGTATTCATGTGGTGTTTTTTTTTTAATGACACATCATTGCATCAGAATGGAAATTGAGTGAAACTCAGTGTGTCCCTTGATAATATGTCAAATGCATCATATATTGGAAATATTCTCTCTTTTTCTTAAAAGCAGGTTGGGTTTTCTGCATCTTTTACTTTTGGCAGTCGAATGTTTGGAGTTTTCTATATCCAGAACCAAACTTGGATTCTGGAATAGCGCTATAAATTGTACTCTTATTTTTGCTTATTTTCATTAGTTGAACTTAAACGGAGATATATGTTGGCATCATTTTCCCGCCAATGTTTATCCTTTTAATGAATTTTTATATTTATCTTCATCCCAGTTTTGCTTAAGCTGAATGAGGAAAATTAATTTTTCTTTTATAAACAGGCTTTTTAGTCATATCAGTAGGTTCCCTCTGTAGTTCTTCTAATTCAAACTTCTTTTTCTTGAAAAAAGGAATTTAGAATTGTGGGTGGTATTCCAGACAAGCTGTTGCTCGTGTGCAACATTGCTCATATTCCCTATCTTTATTGAAAAGGAATCCTTAATGTGCATTTGCCTCTTTGTCCGTCACCCTTTTATTTTTCTTTTGTTCCCACAGACTTTTGTCAGTTTACAGTTTACCACAGGAAGACTATAGTCCCAAATAAAATGCCCTGACTACATGAAAGAAGACTGTATTGGTCCCTTCATGCAGGAGTCTTGATTTCATATGACTTAATTTCATGTGGCTTCTAGTACACTGTTTTTCAGGACTGGTCGCTTGTCTGTGTTATGTTTTGTCCCACTTTTGTTGCAATGCTTTCCACTTCTGTCTCATCCTAATCTGCCTATTCTTTTCTGGCAGCATTGTTCAAAAAAAAAAATCAACATATTTCTTTGGAGGAACTAGTAGTTCTTTTCTATGTTTGCAACACCATACTGTACTCTTGTAGTCTTATAGAAAGATTCTTTCTCATTTTAAAATTACCTCTCATCACATTTGTTTAACCCTAGATGATATATGAAGCCCAGATTGCATCTTGTTTGAATTTCCTTTTTCACAAAGAAAATTACTGATTAATTTTTTAAAAACTAGATTAGTTCAGCGTGCCCTAAAACTACGAAGGCTTACTGCATTTTTACCCTACTTTTTACTGTTTAGTACAATTGAATTCAGACCACTGAGCCTGATAATTTTTTTATTCTTTGTTAATTACTGTATTTTTTCCTCTCTAATCATATGATAGCACATTTGATTTATTAAAATGCTCTTCGTGTTTTTTTGCGACATCTATTTTTTTTTGTGCAGACTTTTACAGTTCTCTTTTTTCAATCTTTCAATGTATTAGCTTCCTCAGCTTATGCTTTTACCTTGCAAGGTGCTAATATATCTGCATTCCCATTAACTAGCCTTTACTCCTGTGTTTAGTGGCATTATTTGTATTGTAAACCAAGGCATATTTTATCATTGCCAACACTTCCAAAGAGTAGTATCACTTCTGTGTTGTTTTTTTGGTTTTTTTTTTTCCAAGTATAATTATTATAAATCATAGGTGTTTTCACTACTCTTTTGGAATGTAGCAAATGGTTTTGTGGCTAGAAAAAGAGGTAGTACAAGTGATCGTCTTTTGCAAAGTAGAAGTAGTGTGAGGTATTTCTTCAGTTCCTGAGCAACTCTCCAATGAGATGACTGATTTCTATTTGCAAAAACTGTTCAAATAGGGTGCAAGATCAGTTTTGGGCCCTAACTGTCCCAGCGCCCAAATGTAATTTCCTTAGATGAGTTTCTAGAATTACGGAAAGTGATAAAGGCACTTAACACACCATGTTAGGGAATTTCTATTATAGCATACACAAATTAACTCTCAAAGAACATTTTTAAGTGTGTCTTATATTCAGGAACTTTTCACTTGCATGAGTACAGGTTAAAATGTTGCTTATATCAGTGGTAAAGCAAATATTTTTTAGAGATACTTCTGTAAAGTCAGGATAACTTTCAAAGGAAGCAGCAATGTAAGTGGAGGATTATTTTTTCCTCATTTCTCTTCAGACAACTAAAAAGTATTGGTTATGTGTGTGTAGTTTCATTAGGTGAACATAACAAAGTGCCTTCTTATGAAAGCCTGAGGAGGCATTTGCACCATTTCCTATTTGTAGCTGTGAAAAAGACAGATGGAATAAACCAGTATCAAAGTGCTGGGCAGAAGTGAAATGATCAACAATAGCAAAGAGGTGTCTGTAGTACTTCTTCCAAATCGAGCAGCTTCCTCAGCTTGTTTACATTTTTTTGATAAATGTTTACCAGAAACATAGGAGGGAGCAAATGTGGGTTGTGATCTCTTTGCTGCCCTCAACCCTGAATATCAGCTGGGAGACCATCTAGAATCACTTGTGCTATTTTCCTGAGTCTGTGGACACACAGCAGTGTCATTGATTTGTACTGGGTTAATGTTTGCAGAGTGGCTGCTGATATGAAAGGAATTTTAGGACAGCAGGTGGGTGGGTAGAATATCTCTTCCAAAGTTTTCTTTTAGACAGAAGAGATGCAGCTTGGGGTAAAGAAATAGAACTTGTATCTGAACGTATCAGATTTGTTTTGTGAATAAGTACTTCCATTTCTCTAACTCTTTAATTTCCTTTCCGTAGACAAAAACACATGCAGCAAGCTGGATATCAGTATACCAGTTATGGAAGCTCCTGGTTAACTATACCTACATTATATGTCTGAAGTAGATTATCTAGGTGATATTGGTGGTGATATTGGGAACTGTCAATCTTCTGTGAAGGACAGGTTGAAGGCCAGGTATTTAGTGCATACTGATTAGACTGATCCCTGAGCCTTCTCTCCTCTGGCCTAAACAACCCCAGTTCTCTCAGCCTGTCCTTGTATGACAAGTGCTTCAATCCCTCAGTCATCTTTGTGACCCTTTCCAGGACTCACTTCAGTCTGTCATACTGAACCCAGCACTCCAGATGTGTCCCAGCAGTCCCAAGTGGAGGGGCAGGATCACCTGGCTCAACCTTCTGGCAATGCTCTTAGATAAAGTCCAGGGTGCTGTTGGCCATTTTTGCTGCAAGGGCAAGCTGCTGGCTGTTGTTCAACTTGTCCACCAGCACCCTCAGGTCTTTTTGTGCAAAGCTGCTTTCCAGCAGGTCAGCCTCCACATTGTACTGGAGGTGCTAAGGTGGAGGGTTTGCATTTCCCATGGGTGAACTTCATAGGTTTCCTGTTATCAAAACATACTGCTCATCAACACTGCCTGTTGTCTGTCATCGAGTTCTCTTTGGAAGAGTGTTTATGGTAACATAAATACTAATAAGTAAAGGGGAATTTAAAAATTGTGCTGCTGACTCAAAATATTGCCATTTATGTTTTTTCAGACGCTCCTATTGCAAAATTTGCAGTTGAAAAGAAACAAT
The DNA here is from genome assembly GCF_963513975.1 of Fringilla coelebs. Lineage (NCBI taxonomy): Eukaryota > Metazoa > Chordata > Aves > Passeriformes > Fringillidae > Fringilla > Fringilla coelebs. Next base: position 32,910,828 of record NC_140028.1, read on the forward strand.
TTTTTTTATAAGAAGAGAATGGGTAAGTTCACAATCTTAAGAGTGTTTCTTGGTTTTGTATTATTTGAAGCATTTTCTCTCATGTCAGTAGAGGAGGTGGATACTAAGGCTTTGATGATCTTGTCACTTCTTGTAGCCTCAAACTTCCTGTATATGTTTTGTAGGAGAATTTTCTCAAGTGACTGTTCATTTATTGGAAGACTTGTTGAGAGTGTATCTATTCTAACAAAAAATTTCATTTGCTTAACATGCATAGTCCTGAAAATGTACATGCTAAAATAGGAATGCATCTAGGCTTTTATAGCACTAAACTTTTACATAATGGCCAAGAAAATTTCACTGTGTAGTTTTTAAAATAGTTCTTTGTTTGTTAACTAAAGTCAGCCTGTTGAATTCTGGCTCAGATATTGTAATACAGACTGATTTTTGATAAGTTACATTGTGTGTGATATGACTACATTTCTGAAACAGTTGTTTCTGCCTCAACAAATGACTGGTTAATGAAACAGGAATTGGATGGATTCTGGTTTTGTCTATACTTTCTGACTGTATTATAGCATGTTTAGCACTGGTAGAACTTTATTAAAATTGGTAATAGCTACATAATACAATTTTAACTTCAAGTTCACAAAGCAACTTGACTGGGGGAATGTTTTATTTGCTACACAGGCAACAGTAATTCAACTTTTAAAAGTAGCACTGTCAGGATACAATAAAAGAAGGCACAAAAAGGGAAGGGGGGTAAAGCCTTCAGAAGAAACAAAGTAGAGAGCAGGTATTCAGCAAAACAAAAGGGAGAAGGGAAGCCGAGGAAGCACAGTCCAGCTGCTGTGGGGAGAATTTTCAAATCTCCCTGGGTTTAGTGCTTTGGCACTTTCTATGCTTTCTGCCAAAGGCCACAACACAGGTATGCACTGATGCTGTATGGTTCTGGGTCTGGTTGGGCAGTCAGGGAGTATGAGTCTTACTTCATGTCATTTCTTCAGTGCAGGAATATTGACCACTTTTGTTCTTACCAGTGCTTCAGAAGGCATCTTTTCCTTGCCAGCTGTATTTTTCAGTACCAGATATGTTTTTATTTAATTTTTAGCAAGTATTAGTATGATAAACATGACTGTAGGTTTAATGGAAGGAAGCAGTAGCATGTTCAATTGACTTGAGAATGACTAAAGGAAAATTTCATTCCTGTGTAGATTTTAAAAATCATGTCAGAATTTGATGATGGAGGGATATTAATAAAAAAATTTCAAGTTTTGCAAAATTATTTTAAAACAGATTACTGGTTACTTCAGAAAAATAAACTTCAAATATGCAAAATGTGTGTTTCTCATTTCTGGTTGTATTGGGCTCTTCAGTCTGCAAACATAGTCATAGAAAAAACTGCAACTTGCATTTTTAGTAATGTGAATCAGTATATTGTGTTCTGAAACCGTTGTCTTTTTTTCCATTACAGATGGAGAAGAGAAGACATACGGTGGGTGTGAGGGCCCAGATGCTATGTATGTGAAGTTAATATCCTCTGATGGCCATGAGTTCATTGTAAAAAGAGAGCATGCATTAACATCAGGAACAATAAAAGCTATGTTGAGTGGACCAGGTAGGTACAGAAGACTTAGTACCTTTACCTTCTTTGTTTTCACTTTTGGACAGTTTGAATTTTTATCATGCAGTAAGTGAAAGTTAGAAAAAATGTTAACTTTTCCACATCCTGCCTAGTTCCTTTTTCCAGCAGAACAATCCATTTCTGTTGGGGTACTGTGGTACCAGACTTAAAATTGGACTCAGCTATTTGGGCAGTTAGGGATCTTACTCTGTCCTACATTGCTACTAGTTTCCCATGGTATGAGAACTTGAGGGTATTATATGAAACATGTACCTGCCAAGTTCAAAACGAATGGGAGCTGGTAGTTCTTTATTTCCTCATCCATGGCAGAACTTCTGGTATTCCATATGGAGTTAATTTTCCTCATAGCAGGTCACACGGTTCTGTGCTTTATATTTGTGACTAAAACAGAGCCAATAACACTTGCTTTAGCTGTTACTGAAAGATGCACACTGTTCAGGCCTCCTCTGTTTCTCACTCTTTCCCCACTCAATAAGCAGACAGGAGGGCTGTGATGGAACACAACCAACGTGACCTGAAGAAACTACTGAAGGAGATATTACATTCCATATGTCTTGCTCCAAAGTAAAAAAGGGAGAGGTGTAAAAAAGGGAAGTGAGCCATATTTTGTTTAAGAACTGTCTGGTCATCAGTCTGCCCATGGGAGGTGGTGATTACCATTGCATCACTTGTTTTGTTTCCTTTCTCTTCTCTCAGCCTACAAGATTTCTTGCTTTTACTGTTCCTTTCCTCTTCCCTTGTCCACACATAGCAGGGGCAAATGAGCAGGTGGCTGTGTGGTGCTTTGCTGCCTACTGGGGTTAAGACCATATGTTGACAGCATCCTATGGCAAGGAGTTCCTGAGCTGAATGGTAAAAGTTAGCTTGAGGTGAGGGTAGATAAACTTAGAGGAGGGAAGGACCTCACGTGTTACTGAATATATGAGACTATATCTGGTTTAAGAAGTCTGAACTAATTTTTGAAGACCAAAAGGGTGGGGGAGAGAACAGGGAGAAGTTAACACAAGTGCTTTCTCTCTTTTATACTTTCATCTTGTGTGTTTCACCTTTGGCCACTTCAGTGTTTGGCCAGTAGACTACATGGAGCTGAATATGGTCTTTCTTATGATCTCTTTTAGATTCTGGTGAGACTGGAGAGATCTATTGGTTTAATATATTTTTTAATTACTTAGTAATACTTGGGCAAACTGAGGAATTAAAATTCTCAGTGTCATTTTAATGGTTGCATTTGAAAATATGTAGTAAGTGTTTTGTGTCCATGTCAGCCTCCCAGACATCTAAGAGGAAGAATAGTTACAAGACTTGCTCTGAATTAATTCAGTGTGAAGGAATAAAAGACAAAGTAGCCTGCTTAGAGGGCTAGAAACTGACTCTGTATAGGACTCAGCAGTCCTGAATATTTTATATAAGTACTAACAAGATAAATGGGTCACAAGGAAAAATACTGTTGCTGTGTAGTTCAGTAGGTCATAATTTCACTGATGTGCAAGTCTTTTGTTTCAGTGCTGTAACTTGGCCAATATGCTAACATTTCTTCTTTTGCTTCCAACTGTTCCTGTTCTAAAATTCAAGCCATATTGGCTTCAGTGCATGGAGATATTTCTACACAAATCTGTGTAGACATTAGTAAATAGCTCTGCTTTGTAGCTAGAAGGAGATGCCCACAAAAATAGTGGGAACTAAACATTGCTTGTCTCCCATAAACATGGAGTTAATGTTAGTATTTTTTTATTGCCTTTCAGTTTAATGAGTTGAAAGTCCAAAGATGTGAGGGGAAGAGAGGCAAAAGTATTATAAATCCTGTGGGATTAACCATAAGATCCGAACTTTTGTATCATCCAGGTTTCATGGTTATAGGCACTATAGAAAGCGAATTTCAAATGTACTTGTGTTTTGAGATTTGAATTCTGAATCAATTCTTTCATATCTAATAGGGATAAACTTATACTGCATGTAAACTTCCCTCCACTACAACTAGAATTTCCCTGTCCCTATCTGTTTTTACATTTATCAAGTTAATATGTCTTTGAGGTTTCAACTCTCTTGTCAAATCTGCCTGAAACTGAGGAATTCAAAGCTACTGAGTCATAGAAGGGACTACTGATATACACATATATGTGTGCAGATATGAAACATCTAGAAACCTTTTTTTTTTTTTCTCTTTGATAAGACAGCCAGAAATTTGGATTGATGCCTCTTAGAGCTTAGCACACAGCTAAATATCTATCAGCTGTATTGGAGTAAACCTAAATTTCTGGTGTAGTTGTTCAGAATAATGTTGATAGGCTGCAGCCTAAATAAACATTTCATAATGCTGGGTGTCTTAATATGCTTGAGGGCTCTGAATGTGGCGCATCCTGCTTCACAATGGAGAATCTAATACCTGGGAAGATGAGACTTAGGCAGGTCTATTTAGAATGCATTGTATTAATATGGTAAGTTGTTTAATTTTGCAGTGAATTGAGATTTTGACTTCTGGTTTGTTATTCTTTTGTGTTGTTTTTTTCTTTCTACAGGTCAGTTTGCAGAAAATGAAACAAATGAGGTCAATTTTAGAGAGATCCCATCTCATGTCCTATCCAAAGTATGCATGTATTTCACCTACAAGGTCCGCTATACTAACAGCTCTACGGAGATTCCTGAATTCCCAATTGCACCTGAAATTGCACTGGAACTTCTGATGGCTGCAAACTTCTTAGATTGTTAAATAAAATAAATTATAATAAAAAAATGTAAAACTTTTTTCAGTATTTAATACATGTAGTTCAGTTAGTAACTTTTTTTCAGATAGCATGTTGCGTGTGTGCTGTTGAGAACTGTAAAGTTCACTGCAGAGGCAATTGCCTTCAGTTCTTTTGCATATAGCAATCATTCAGTTGGAGTTTGTTTTGCTGCTTACACAAATAAGGACCTTTTCACAAACTGAGACAAATAAACAAATATGCCAATTAGTAGATGGCTATGCCTTATCCTTTAGGTGTGGTAGAACTTTCTTTTAATACAATGGCTGTAGCAAATACTGGAGTTTAGTCTAATACTCTCTAAAAGATAATTATAGTTACATTTGAGTAGCTGTTAAGGGTTTCTAGCTTTCTCTTATTTTTAAAGTTTCTAAACATCTGAACTTAATCTCCTTTGTAAAATAGCTGTCCTGTAGCATAGTTCCACTAACTAGATTAGAAGTGCCCTCTTTGTATACTGTCAGTGATATTCCATTTAGGTTGAAAGTGGAGTATGTAGGAGAATGCTTAAGGCTTTTAATTTAAGTCATAGTTTAGACATGTGCAAAGGTGTACTTGATAACATTTTGCTTCTATAACCTCAATTTACCCCATTAGTAATTTCAAATATTCCAGTCACTTGTCTGTACAGTAAGACTGTGATCCTACTGACAGTGACTTTTAAGGGGCAAAATAACTGATAAAATCTGTGTATATTATCTTCTATATAACATATATGGTTTTTCTTAATATACTGTCACTTGACCTGATAAGGATTTTATATGGCTTCAGTTATGGTTTATTTCCATTGTTTTGATTGTTTATGTAAAGTCTGTATTTAATCTCTAGAGTAGTAGTCATTTAAATTTTGTAACATAGCAGCTGAAAAGATAGAAGTTGTCCTACCTTTTACCTCTTCCTCAACTTCTCCCTTGTACCCATAGCAAAAGACCCTGAAATATGGAGGTCTTTTATATTTGAAGGAAAGGACATTAAGCAGATGTTTTAGGAGCTGTTTTATAAATTTCATAGGTATTTCCAGTGTTTTTAAAAAATGTTTAGGGGAAAAGGATTGGCAAGCCACTGACATAATACTAGAGTGGAATATGTTATCTCTTGGTAGATCCTGCTGGCAGTTGCCTGTAGTATCAATTCTTTGTTCAAAACAAGTTTCCATAAAGAAAACAAACAACTTAAGAACTTGCTTTTTGTTCAGCTGCAGCCTGAAGAACCCTTCTGCTAAAATCATCTGTAAATGAGAATAAAACTAATGCATCATGAGAAATGATGCAAGAACAATGTAATTAGCCTTTCCATCAGCTGCCACTGCTTCAGCTTTGTTTTGATCAAGAAGTGATTGTGGTCTATCATGGAAAAATCCCATCAACTGATGGTGGAACCTCTTTCTTGATGTTTTAACTCACAGATAATTTAGAGGGCTGAAACTCTCCTCTAAACCTGTTTGTCAACATAAATACAACTTGGAAGAGATTTTCCTGAATGAAAACTAGTAGCTTAGATAGACTATGCAGTCTGCCCATGGAGGAGGTCAGTTCTGACAAATGAAATTTTATTCTGGGCTTAAACAATGCTGACGTTTGTCAGTGTGTTGGTAGATTAGCTGACATTTATTCACGTCACATACTTTGGCACAATTTAATGTGTTTAATGTGGGGATGTTTGTGACTAGATTGGCTTTGCACGGTAAAGCTGAAGTGCATTGTAGGGTGATTGTCTGAAATTCCATGTGTAAGCACTCTGGTCAGTGCTGTTAGTAACTCATTTTCAAGAGCACTAGAATGATAAACCAGAGATACCCTGTTATGCTGCTTTTGTTAGAGCCGCTAGGAATACCCTAAAAGGTCAAGGAATAGCAACATGGATATTTTAGTCACAACTACATATCAGTCTGAGTGAGTCTTAAGTTCACTAGCCATTTTTAACAGTCTTGAGGCTAATGACTTGAGGCTAAAAATTATTTAGTTTTAAACTAAGGCAAAAAGGATGCCATTTTTTAAAACAGGGGGCTTTTGTTTTGTTTTGTTTTCTCTTCCCCTTTTTAAGCATTCTAGAACAATTGATTTTGTTAAAATACATTTGCATTTTAAGATTCTGTACTTTAGCAGTAAGGTAAAATAGCTGGTTTAGCTCTGAATAATAATTTTGTTGGTTTTCTTTCAGCTTAATGTATTATACAGTAGCTTTGAACACTCAGGAATTGCAGTAGTGTCTTAGAGTGCACTATTTGCAAAACCACCGGCTGTTAAAATGAACCAGATTTCTAAGGGGGAGGGGGGCAGGGGGAATTAGTGCAATTTCCATGGTAGTTAAATGGGTATGCTATTATCAGACAATTGGAAACTTACCATGCTTAACCCCTGAGTTCTAAATAAATTTCAAAGTTGAAAATTTTTAAACCTGTGTTTGTGTTGATTTATGACATCTTAGAGGAAGTGTTCATATGCAGAATCATCATTTTCCTGGCTCTACGGTGAGCAAAATGCTAATGTAATTAGTATTTGGATAATAGGTTGTGAAGGTGCATGTATAAAATAAAAGGTGACGGGTTTTTTCATAGTTCTGAAGAGTTTTACAGAGTTGAAGTGTTAAGATATCTTTGCACTGCTGTGAATTACAAGCATCCACAATTCTCAACACCAAGTACTAAAAAGGCATGGTATTTCTGAACAGGCTTGAAGAGGATACTTCAAGGATATCCTGCTGGGGATATTTTGAAAACTTCCAACTGCCCTGGGTTTCCACATCGTGGTACTTCTTTTGCTTAGAAAGGTAGCCCTGTATTTGAGGTTCAAATTTTAAGCTGAACTACTGATTTAGTCATAAAAACTTCCAGATTCTTTATTAACTGTAGACAATGAGTAGAGTCATGCTGCATTATGGTTTGTCATCATTTAAGTGTGTATAAGCTGCTGAAGAAGTCCCTGATGGTCTCCAACATAAAATAGTCTGTGCATCTAGAATGATCAGAACTCCCTTTGCAAGATACGAAATTCCTTTTTGGTTTTGAACTTGAAGAAAGGAGGATTCACCATCAGGATTCTCTGTGCCGTTATATCGAGCAGATGCTGAACACGGTATCCAAAAGGCATTTCTCAATAAATGGTAGGAAGTTTGGAAAATCTGCTTCTGTCTGTGTTTTATTACTGTCTATTTTATTTCACAGGCCTAAATTGCAGTAGTGACTATTTGGTTTTGACTTGCCTAAATCTGTTGGTTTATGTGATGAAGTGGACAAGGAATGTCGTGGGGCAGGAAAGTTAACTTCTCAGCACATGTTTTGTATTCGTGGTTTAATTTTGCCAGGTCTCAAATATTGCAATGTAATTTAAGGGAGTAACAGTTGCTGCAGAGTAAACAAAAGCACAAGGAGAAGTAGCAGTGTTCCTACCTAAAAACTAAGGGTGGAAGCTGTGGTATAAGCTTAATTTCAACACCTGAGTAAGACAAAAAGAGCAGGAGTAAGAAAAATAGCAAGAACTCCTTAAAGATTGAGTGGATTTGGAAATTAAACTATGATGCTTGTTTTTCAAGAGCTTTAGGAAAAAAAGGGTTTAGGGATTTTTTCCCATAGAAAAAGTTCAACTTTTGAAGGCTTTTGACAAATAATGAATTGCATTGGAGTTGAATTTCTTTTTAAATGTAGTTTATTAGACGGCAATTTTATGGGAAGATAACCAATGCTGTGAACTGCAGGTGCGGCTCAGTGTTTGGATGAGCTAGAAAAGAGGATAAAATAGATTCTGTGTTTATTATTAGTCACCTGTGAAGCTTGAGTGTCATCACTAAGGCAGCGCAGAGAAAAGAAGAGGGAGTTTTTATCAAGTTTTAACAAGTGTTATGTGTCATGAAATAAAGCTTTGCATATGCTGCATCTGAAATGTAGGTTGTGCAATTTCTCCTCTATGGAAGAAAGATCACTGAGATTAAAAAAAAAAAACCAACAAAATAACGACAACAAAAAATCTGTCTCTCTGTCATTACCATGTTACTGTTTTATGTTTACAGAATACAGGATTTTCTTCTCTTGCTAAATGGGAGGAGATCAGAGTTGCGAGATCATGATTGTTCTTTGACAAATGGAGTACTTCAACATTTTATCCTTTTGAACTTTCGTAATCAGACAGTTTTCAAGATATGAGTCATGTAATGTTTTGTTGTGTCACATGTTGAGGGTAGAATTAGAAAATTAAATTAAAATTGCCCCTGAAATATGTGCTGCCTTTTAGATCAGTGAACGTAACCACATGAGAACTTCTAGATAAATTAAAATTTACAGTTCAGTGCTAAAGCTGCTAGTTTTCAGGATAGTTTTGTGGGATTAGTTTTTTGTGAATGCATGTCTTGGTTTGGAAAGACAGGTGCCTGCTAAAGGAGACAGGAGCCTCCCCTGAAATGGAGAATGCAAAACCTCCCCACCCCTTCGAATTCCTATGAATTCTAAATTAAGGGGCTCTCAGACAAAAAATATGGGAGCAGGAAATAACAGTTTTTTAATAGGGAACGGAAAAAAAATAAAAGGATAAAATAAAACAATGCAATACACTAGAACAACACTGAGAGAGTCAGAACTCAACCTGACACCCTGTTGGTCAGGGTGTTGGTAGCAGTCCAGTTGGAAAAGGAGATGAAGTCCTCCTGGAGTGTCAGGTGTGGTTCTGTTGGAGCAGGGGGGTCCTGTAGGAAAGGGGTGTATTCTTCCTCCGCAGATCCGTGGAAGTAGAAGCAGCTGCTGTGCCTCTGGGGAGTCCAGTGGAGAAGAGCTGTGCTGGCATGTCATAATCTCCAGATTATATCTGGGTAGGAATGCTTGGCTCCTCCCTCTGGGCGGAGCATCTCACAATGGGATGTTATAGTTCTTATCAGCCATGTGGTGACATTCAATAGCCCCTTATCAGCAGATGTTCCCTGCTGAGGTACCTTGATTATGATCACTCAGGAAGAGAGATAAGGAGAATTGCCCACTTGACACCAGACAACTGACATACAGATGGTAATAGAATACATCTTACCTTGCAATCTGGAACAATACATTAATGGATTAATGCAATTCTATATTTATTTGTAGTTAATTTCTTTCTTCAACTAGAAGTTACTTTAAAGTTAAAAAAATAAATACTGTTAATTCCATCAATTCACATCGAAAACTGCCTTTTCAGGTGAGAATTCATAGCTAAGGCTTTTCTTCCCATGAAAAAATGCTACTGGTATCCTATTTACACTAATAAAAAATGTATCTACCAAATCACCGCTACACAAAACTATAAATAATACATAATCCGTATCTTATGTTGCTTTGAATTTTTCTTACTCTGTCTAGCAAAACAATGGGATGCCTGTTATGCAGATTAAAAAGTTGTCAATTTTAGTTGGTATCACCAAGCTTAAAAAATATCTAGAATTTGAATGCATTTGGCACAAAGGATTTATTTTCTCTTTCTATACAGGGAAAAGCTTCCTGCATTACCATACTAAGCTGACATATAATGTTTTTCAGAAGTGACACTCCATTTGAGTCAGAATTATTTGTAGTTTGCTACAAATGGAACATGAAAATGATATATCAATATTTAACATTTAAGCAGCTTTCACAGTTGTCATAGATATTTGACTTGTAACAAACAACTGTGACTTAAGGAGAGAACATCTGAAAATACTCAGCTGAAATAGTCAACTGCTCACCCATTCTGTTTTTATATCATGGTTCTGGTTCATGGTATCCCATATGAAGTCTTGTCTTTCCCAAGGGACATTAAAAAACTGACTGGCTGGACCAGTGTCATCTTGGTGTACAGGCCTGTGAAATAAAATTCTTCAAGCTCTGTGAAGTGTGTGCAGGGTCCAGTAAAGGCAGTGTGCAGTCTGATGTGCACAGCTGGAGGAATTCCTTCTCAGCCCTTGGGAACTGTGGTGGTTTATCACACATCTGTATCTGTAGAGGTTACCCAAGATGCCTCTTTAGTAGTTTTATCTTGCTTCTAGGCTGGCAAAACCAAACAGCTACTTCATTTTCAAAATTCTTTATCATTATCTTCTTTGTTGGTTATGAAGTCAGACTCACTCCTCTGCATTCCTAATAACACCATGAACTAGGTATCCATGTAACTCTTGGAGTCACCTGAGAAGCCTCTAGATCACAGGTTTTAGAGATAAAATAAAATTACTAAATTATAATTAGGTTCAAATCTTGGGGGTACTATCACTGAGCAGCTCCTGAATACTTGGATTTGACAGACACAGTAATCAACCTGCTCACATGGGCTGTGGATGCTTTTGATGTGGAAGAACTTTTAATAATTACACAACATTACACTTTTAAATGCATTCATCTACTTAATTGACTATAGGCCCTACCCAGTCATCATTAAATTTTTACAGCTTTTGTCTTCATAAGTTTTTATCTTTGCAGCATTTAAAATAGTTAGAGGACTCCTGCTGCCTAAAAACATGGCTTGACAATTACTACAAATTGGTAATTACAGCACAGGGTGCCAAACAATAGGACAAGAGGCAATGGGCAGAAACTGATGCACAGAAAGTTCCACCTGAATATGAGGAAGAGCTTTTTTACTGTGCAGGTGACTGTGCATTGGAACAGGCTGTCTGGAGAGATTGTGGAGCCTCCCTCACTTGGGAAGATATTCAAGAACCTCCTGGATATAACCCTGAGCATTTCCTCTGGGATGCCCCTGCTTCAGCAGGGAGGTTGGACCAGGTGACCCACTGTGGTCCCTTCCAACCTGACCCATTCTGTGATTCTGCATATTACTAAAGCAGGCAATTCCACCCCTTTCCCTAGCCCCATGTCCTCCTTCTTGCACTCCAGTAATTACAACTGTAATTATAACTGTATCTCCACATAATATAAAATATTAGAAATATATGAAAATTCTTTTCTGATCTGAAGGAAATTACATTGGTAGTTTAATCTTCCTGTGGATAAGATGAAAGCCCCAGATCATCCAGGGCTTCAAAATTGTCAAGTCCTAAACAAGAGAAGAAATGGAGGCATATGTCGTCTGAGAATAAGATTACCCTGTCCTGCAGGAACCGCCCTTGTAGCAGATTAGGAATAAGGTGAGACTTTTCCTTAGCATCTTTTCATCCCTTTGAAAGTCCTGGGATGGAAATGACATTTTGCCTGTTACTATTAAGAACTAAAATGAAAATTAAATAAATGTTGATGAAAAACCTACATAATCACTAAAGAATAAATCAACAATAAAATCTCAACAGCTCAAAGCTATCTTGCAAATTTAATTAAGTTTTAATAGGCTATTTTAATTTTTAGCTATGTGTGCAATTTGTTACTTTTATATTCTTGATATAATATTGTATTGGTTTGATTCTGCAATTTTAGTTGATGGTTTCTGCAGGTGCACCAAGCTTGTTTATAAGATGATCTTCATTCCACAGAGTTTTTAAACTTGGTGCCCTTCCTAAATTGGCAGGAGCGGAAGAAACAGTTGGCATAATTCCTCTGAGGCACAGGGAGTCCTCCATGCTCAGGAGATGCAGTCTCCTGGCCCTGCAGATTACAGGTGTGATGCCACTCAAGTAATGAGGGGAGTTAACATGAATGTACAGTTGACTTCTGCGCAAGGAGACAAGATGAAAAGCTAAAAAGTACAGTGGACACAGGTGAAAGAAATTGAGCTCTCGTGTCATTTTAGCACCAGGAATCATAAAGGGGCAGGTAGTGACAGTTCAGTGTGTAGAAAAATGATACAAAAAAAAAAAAAGGTGAGAACTGAGGAAAAAATGTTTGTTGACATTTGAAAACATTATGGCCAACACGAGAATAGAACATAAAATTATAGGCACCCTAATCAAGAATTATATTTTACCTTTGTGAAACTGTCTTGGTATATCAGAAAATTATCCAATAAATGTAATTTGAACATTAGTTGCATTTTTCCTGTAAAGGTTATGCAAACTCTGAAGAAAAGTGGATTTTTATGTCAACTTCAAGAATATTTACAAAAAAACTTTTAGTAGCAGGTACAATTTCATTATTTGTTCCATATGTTTTCAATATGTGAGTCATAATCATGTATTTGATCAGATCAGTGTAAGATAGCCTCTGAAATAATGAAGATAACAGATTAAATTAAATCTTACCCCATATGCTTTGAATATTTGGGACCCAGGACTCTGATCCTTGAAATCTCTGGCAAAACTTAGGTTGACTGGTGAAAGATCAGACTGCTTTAGCTAAATACTAAAGCAGTCTTTTTAAGAAACCAGTTATTGTGTCATCCATCTCTATACCTGCAACAGATTAGGAAGGGTTAACTGCAGAAGTGTTTTCTTCTATGTTTTGCATAGGTAAAGGTCAAAACTGAAATGAAAACCAAATTACAATGACTTACTCCTAGTGAAATCTACCTTCTCTGGGAATTAGGGCCTTTCCTTAGTAGGATTACTGGATAATTTAAGAAGATACTGATATTCATATATTCGTTCTGGGAGTCTGATAATAGTGTTTGTTTTCTTACTGTGCTTATGGGACTGATTCCCTAATCCCTATAGCATTATGTGCTGTACAAAAACATCTTTGCAACTAAGAAATGAGGAAAGGGAAAAAACCCAATAAAACACAGGGATAATTCTCCAGAATGCCCTATTCCCATGATGACAAGGAGCTAAAAAAAAATGTTTCACATATATATTAGGCATTGCATGACACTTTAAAAAACCAAGATGTGACAACAGTGATAAAAGACACCTTTGGTAGTTCGGTAAGAATAAACTCAAAGTGTATTCAGGGATGGGGAATTCTGCCCGTGAGTTTCAGCTGTAGCGTAATGCTTTAATTACTTACATACCCAGTTAGGATTGAGTAGGTAGTAATTAACTCATGCTCTATTTATATGCAGGGCAAAGTGTCCCTTGCTTTTCATGCCTACTATCCTCAGGAATAGAATTTGCAGCATGGATGAAGTTATCTCAGTAAATAATACTTCAGTAAAAAACATCATAGGTAACTTGTTTTTAACATCGAAAAGCTCTGTGTGATACATAAAATAGACTTATTGAGCATAAGGGCATTTAGAAGCTATGATTTTTTTTGCAAAAGTGCCTTTTCATCCAGAGGTAATTTTCTTTTATTACAGAGTAGAAGTCATGTTTGTACAGAATACAATTTGCCTAAGACCACAAAGCTGATCTTTCCATGCAAAACCAGCTTGCAGCCTGGGAAGTGTTGCGCCATTCAGAAGCTTATGCTGCTTTATATCTTCTGACCTTCAACAGGGTTTTCTGGAAGAGGCTTAAGAAACTGAGTATAATGGTTTGAAATCAGTTGTATCTCACTGTGATTACATCAACAGAGATAGTCAATATGTCCATGTTTATAACTGAACACATGTCCATTGCTTAAACTTGATGTTCTTCCTGTCTTTGTGGCATATGGCATTAAGAGATGTATTTTAGGATAAACATATGTTTGGATCATGCAAAACAACGACAGCTAGCAAAACAGAAATGTTCCACTTAGTGCTGTAACAGCCTAAGTTCATTCTGAAGAATTGCAGGAAAGAGAAACCTTTACCAGCTCTATGCATCTGCTTAATGCAACAAATCCTCTGCAACCTAAATGCTCTTGCAAAAATCATATAGTAATAAATACTGACTTCCATAGGAAACATGGTTGAGCAATGTCAGGTTGCATGGCATCAGGAGCCCATAGTTTGTGAATGAGAATTGAATTTAGAAGACAAATGTATAGGATGCAACTAAATGACAGTACTTTTCCCATCCTTACTTTTGGCAGGCTAATTTCCTTTCCTACTCAAAAATCAACAAATATTGGTTCTGTCTTCAGCAAATTCCTGCAAAGCCAAGGGGCTTGTTCACTTCTGCAGCTACCTCACAGGGCGAGGATACTCCTGCTGTCTTCTTCCACTTAAAGGGTTCTGCCTTTTAAGTAAACCCCAAAGTTTGTGTGCTTGCTTTAACGTCGATGACAGTCTTGACGCTGGATAAAAGTTGGAAACCGATGCTATGTTGTGCTGAGGTTTTGTGTTTCCTCCAGTTAACTGGATATTAAAAACATACCAGAAGGTGAAACTTGTACATAAAGATAGTACTTGCATCAGAGTAAGTAATATGGTTGAACAAGGTAGACAGTACAGAACCCTTCTAGATGTCTAAAATTAAAGAAGATTTCAAAGGTAATACAAACTGCAAACAATGGTTCAATAATTCAGTTTTTGCTTATAAGGCCATCTCTGAAGAAAAAATCAGGGCTACCACTGGGGCAGAGGTGATGCATGGATTTTTTAACATCAGAAAGGAGAGGGGTGAAGGGACAGAGGAAGGGGCTTCAGTGTTTTTGGAATGTGCAGCATAAGCTGTGGGAAGATGGGGATTATAATGACCTATAAAATCAGTTTCTCTGTTAAATCCTTAGTTTTACATAACCACTGGGATTATAAATTTTATAGGTTGTCTTTGGATAAACATTTTGTAGAGTTGTGTTGAAGATCCATTAAGTCTGAAATACTACAGCAGAAATAACAGCTTTATGAAGCGCGTTTCCGCAAGTTGTTCAATTTATTGACTGCACACGGTCACTCTACTGAGTGCTGCCTGTTTATTTTCACCTACACAGATAGGCAAAATCATCTGGTACAAAGGACAGGGATTATTCCAGTCCAGGAAAGGAAAATATAGAATCCAGAAGTGCTCCGACTTAAAATACGCCCACGTTCATTTGGACTCGTACGCCAGCAGACACCAGTGCAGGAAAATCAGATGCCCCGCGGCAGAGCAGCCCCCAGGGACGTGCCCAGCAGGAGAGCCGCTCACCGGAGAGCCGCGCCCGCCGCGCTGCCCCGCAGCCCTTCGGCCCCGCGGGCCCGGGCCCGCCCAGCGGGATCTAGAGACAGCGCACGGAGGAATGGGACACGCTGAAAGAAGAGGGATTTGGGTTAGATATCAGGAAGAAATTCTTTACAGCGCGGGTGGTGAGGCGCTGGAAGAGGAGGTTTGTGGATGCCCCATCCCCGGCAGTGTCCGAAGCCAGGCTGGAAGGGGCTCTCTGGGCAGCCTGGTCTGCTGGGAGGTGTCCCTGCCCATGGCGGGGTGTCGGATCTAGATGATCTCCAAAGTCCCTTCCCACTCCTTAACATCCCGTGGTTCTATGATTGTATGGCCCTCCCACAAGGGCACACCAGGAGTGAGGAGAGCCCGGAGGGCACAAAACGGAGGGGCGCAGTCCGCATTAACCGAGGCACTTAAACACTCTGCAGGTACAGCTCTAAAAACCTTCACAAACTGAAGCAGGCTGGGGATCAACCCCTTCCCGGCTGGCGGTGATGGACACTGCGCCGCTCCCGCTCCGGCCCAGGGCGAGCACGGTACGGGCAGAGCGGGGGAGCCTCCCTGTCCGCGGGAGCCGCAGCCCACAAACAAACACCGCCCGCCCGCACCGCCCTCGGCCCGCCCAAGCCCCGCGCACGCGCAGCCGCTCAACGGGCCGGCACGGGCACGTGACCGGGGAGAGCGCGGGGCGGGGCCGCCCCGGCGGCGGCGCAGAGGGGAGGGGGAGGAGGCGGATCCATCATGGCGTCGATGCAGGTGAGGCGTCTGCGGCGGAGCCCGGGGGCAGCGCTGGGGCCGGGCGCTGGCGGCGGGGGAAGACCGGAGCGGCCGTTCTTTCGGCCGCTTGCCTGCGTGGCGCTGCGCGAAGAGCGGCGCGGAGGGAGAAACCGCCCGGGCAGAAGTTGAGGGCGTCGAGGTCCCGGGTGGCGGGGCCGGGGAGGGCAGGTGGCGGCGGGGAAGGGCCGGGATGGAGGTGAGACGCGCAGAGGTGTGAGGGGCGAGGCTGGGACCCGGACGGCGGCGGGCGGGGCGGGCGCGGGGGGAGGCACCGGGCCCGGGGCGCGGGGGAAGAGGCGCCTCAGGGAGGCGTCTGGCAGCGATGCCGCCGCTTCACGGGCGGGCGAGGGAAGGGCGAGGGGATCCCTGTCCCCCGGGACTTGGGGGGGCCGCAGCTTCCCTGGGCGCCGTGGCAATGTGTATCGCACCGTGCGGGGTGGGCGGTCAGCGGGACCCTCCTTCCCTGTGGCATCGTGGGGACTGTCACCAATAGCTCCGAGTTGCTGAGGTTCCGGCGCTGTAATTCCCCGCACAAGGGGGACAGGGACAGGCGTGTCCTGCTCCGAGCCGCGTGTTGCCCGTGGGGCTCTCTTTCTCTCCGTAAAATGAGGTTGCGCTGTGGTGTCAGCTCTGTGGACAGGGAGCGTCTGGCTTTCTCGGCCGGATGGTATTGCTGTAGGTACAGTAGGATGGAAGATCCTGCTGCCTGACAGGTATTTCCAGCTGAATTATTCATTCATACCGGCTCTGAAGGGGTTCTGAAATAGGGGCTGCAGAAATTGCTCTGGTAGAATGGATCACTTTCACTGTGCGCTGCTCTGAGTGGGTGGTGCATTATTATGACTGGGGCAGGAAAAGAGATTTCTACGTTTTGTGGCAGTGGCCCCTGTCTCTTCTTAATTAACCAGCAACTTCTCTACTTTTCCTTGGATATTTATAGTTTTCCATTTTGTTTTTATATTTGGATCATCTAGATCTCCTTTCCTCTCATTTTGGTCCAGTATAGCTCACATTTTTTGTCACTAGTAATAGAACAGCACAGAAAGAGTGTACAAAATGAGTGAAATTTGTTTAATTTTCCTAATCACCTGGATTTAGTATAGCCAAAAATAGTTAAAATGTTAAATTGAATTGTCTGGGATAAAAATTATTCTCCTGAAGTTTAGAAGCATAACTCCCCCTCCCCCCCATTCCATGGTGTGTCTTTCAGAGTTACTGAAATGAAACGAGATCAAGAAATTGAACATACTGTACAGAATGTTCTTTTAGCAGTAGCTTAGGCAGGTAGTCTGATGTGTCTTAGTTTTATTAGCTCTATCTGACAAATGCATTTTTGCAATGCTCTTCTTCTAATAGGCAGACTTTTACAAGCTCAGCTGCAAAATAGAGGCTGTAGTTTATTAAGAAGTGTCTTTTATAAAACTGTGAACAGTAGGGAAATGGCAGCTGTGAACCAGGAAAGAGGCACTTTTTAAAAGGACTTGGTAAAGCTGTGCTGTGTCGCTGTCTCTGGCCTAGTAAATGACCTTCTACAGCCTGCCTCACCCTAAATCCTGTTGCTCCTTCTGTAAAGGGGAAAAAATGGTTACATATTAAACGAGGTTGAGGATACATGAATGACAAATGTTGCCTAAATGTCAGATGTGTGTAGGGTAATACTTGCTTCCTGAAATTACAGCCGTGTTAAACCTGATGTTGTAATTGCTTTCATTTTAGAAATACAAGCTGTAAGATGACACTTTTTGTTTTCTTACGTGATGTTCTGTTGTCTTTTGATAAGAGATTCAAGGACATTTATGGAGGTTTTTTTGTCTATATGTGGCTAATTGCACGATGCTCTCCTATCTTCAGTAAACTACTAATTTAATAATGTAGTTTAGCATGTTGGAAAGGACTTGTAAACAGGAAGCATCAATGAAAATTTAGTAAGTGAACTATTAAGTTTATAGTGGACATTCTCCCAGGTCTGTAAGAATTCAGGATCTTGAAATCTGTCAATTAACATTTAAGTGTTCAGTGTGAAAAAATGTATTACAAAGGAAACTGGTAGCTATAATTTTAAGTGGGTTTTTTTTTGGTTCAGAATAATTTATTATAATTATTGCTATCTTCTAAGTTGCCTGACACAACAAAGAGATGTTCTTTTAGTGATTAAGTATAGTCTTTTTAAATACTGTGTTTACCTGAAATGTTTGTGTAACTCATTGCTGTCTCAGACTGTACCAGTGGTTTGACACTGTACTATTATGGATTTTATTGTTAAAAATGATACATTGCACAGAGTAAGTTCTAGTTACTTAAACTGCTGTAATTTTATACAACAGTGTATGATACCCCAGGTTAATTACATTTTATTTTAACAGATCCACTGAAGTCTCAGATTAAGTTACCAGAGTTATCTAATTAGCCTGCTCTTAGTCTACAGTGAAGCTTTGAAACTTGTAACAAATTGTCTCTTTTTGCTAATGGCTCTGTGCATGGACCTGAACAGTTACTGCAGTTCAGTGGAAGGATAGTAACTTGTGACTTTGAGCCTTTGTGTGTATCATTTACATTACAGTGATTTTTGTCTGTGTGGACAGTCTTTAATGGGAGTTTTCTGCCACCCCTTTTTTTCTGTGGTAATAGAAGCCAATGCTTATGAGGTCTTGTGTTTTGTTTTCTAACCACAGTGTTGTTGCTAATTTGCTGTTGCTGGACTGGTTTAAACCTGGTTTGCATAAGTTTTTGCAAATCATATATTTTCTTAAAAAAAGCTAACTTACCCCAGACAAGCCTTTAAAGGAAAGAACACTTATTTTCAAGAATTTTTTCCAGAAAAAGCCCAAACTTGTGCAAAGTTCTCCTGGATAAAAACACAGAAATATTCTGAAAAGGTACAAGTAATGTAGAACAAGGGAAGACAATGGGTTTGCTCTAGAAAATTCTGATATAGAATCTTTAGTAATCTGAGTCCTTTAAAGGCAAATGCTGGAGAAATAGTAAACAGTTCTCAGAACAGCTGGAAATGCAGGACTTGTCTTATGAATGGAAGAGCAAGTAAAAATAGAATAAGGAAGTTCAGTTAAAAATGTACAGAAAATACATCATTGCTGTACCAAGTGTTAAATTATTAAAGCCTTTCCCTCAATGTTCAGATATGAACTATTTACATCATAAACTTGAAAGATTGACTTTATTAGTAATAATGACATCTTAATTACTATGATCTCCCTTTCACTTCTTTTTAGTTTAAATGCTACAAACCCTGGATTTATTTGTGAAATTGTGAGAATATTTAGAGGGATGATTTTAGGTTTTTTTATCACCAGAATAACTTCTCATATATTCTGTAAAGTTAGGCACATAAGATTTGTACTTGTAGGTATTTACATCTGATTGAATGCAGAGCTAATGTGATTAATGACACAAACAACCTCAGTAAAGAGTGTAGGATGTTGTCTTTCACTGTGCTTCTGTGTTATGCCTTGAAAACTGCTGTGGCTGTGGTGGGCTACCATCAAATTACCTGCACGCAACAAAATAAAGTGCTACTTGAAAAATTTTGTTCCATCAATAGAATTTTTTTTGAAAATATGTGTCTAAGCAGCTGTTTCATAAAATAACTGTCTGAGATGGCAATGCGAATTCATGGCCAATTTGAGATCCCAGTGAACTTGTATCACAGAATGCAAGCTGGTAACAATACGAAAACTTCCTGCAAATTTCACCCCAATATTTTCAGTCAGTGGGGTGGGGGTTGAGGTAAATATTTACAGGCCACTGAAATCTCCAGAAAAACCACATACACTCTTGGTTACACTTCCTTCTATTCTTTACCTGTGCTTCTAGTGTTAGTGGAAGTTCTGTGTTTCCAGCTGTTCTCAGAACAATTACTTATTGTGCAATCTTTGCTCAACATTGGCAGTGTTTTTATTTAATGATTTGGCAATAATTTGTTCTTATTTAAAAGCTTTGTCCAGAAAAAATGTATTAAACTATTTTTATGGTGTGTTCCAAAAAAATGCCCCAACCTTAAGTGAGGGAAGCTTTCAGTGAATTGGAACTTGGATGGTTATGCACATTGGTTCTGTACTGTTAAATGTCATAGTACGGGATGCTATTTGTATTTTTTCAAAAAAGAAAAAAAGAAAATGGGTGCGTACTGTAGCTATATAACCAATTCTGGGATATTAACAGAATAAAATTATTGGTAGTTAATAAAGTATTTAGTAGTTCCATTGGTAAAATGCTGTTGAGGATAAAAATTTCAGTAATTATTTAAACTGAGAAATGTGAGTACCTTAACTGAAACCGGAATGAGTAGACAGTAAAAATAATTTCTTCTGTCCACTAAGAGATTTTTAGTCCTTTACATAACCTTTGGTAATCAGTCTGTACTGATGTGTGCTATATTAGCTTTGGTATGTAACCATGCTAGAGTGAAGTAAGATAAATACAAAACTTTTAGTAATTTTACCAAGATAAGTTAATTTAATCTTGGGAGTTTATTAATAAAGTTTTGTCTTTAATATCAATTGAAGTTTAACATTTATAGTCTTCATTCAATAAAGATAAATAAAATAGAAGTTATGGCTTTAGGCCCTAAGGAGTTTCATTTGCTTGTTTTTGTATCTGCCTGTGTAAATAGAATTTTGGGAAATACTTTGTTGTGCAGCAGCTGCAGTATTTTTGAGCTAGGATGGAAGAATTCACTTCAGAGAAAGAAAGCAGTAGTAGAAAAGCTTATTGAAACAAGTGTCCCCTGAGTACTATCAGCAGCTCTTCCTTACAAATAGACCAACTGTACAGCTAAAATGGAAAAAACCATGGATGCTTTCAACCTGTCATGTTGAACACACGTTCATATGTGTATGATTTCAATCAGGAAAATAAAGTAGACAAGTGTTTGTTGTAAAGAAGAGTAATTCTGATTGATTACGAATATTTTTTGCTCTGAGTTTTATAGTATCTTGTGTTTAGGCCTAGCTATTCAAGTTCTGAGAAGAGAAAAATATAACACAATACATTTGCAAGAGCCAGGGAATGTTGTCTTGTTAAGCTGCTCCCTTGGAAGGCTCTGTGGGTTTGTCATTAATAAGCTAAAGCAGCTTAGCTCAAACAATGTGCAAAACTCGGTGATCAAGTACTTTCTTTAATTGTTTGCTCCAGTTCTACCAAGCAAAGAGTTTTAGACTAAAGGATCTTCACTATATATTGTACAGGTATAGGCCATACTGGCGACTACGCCCAGAGACTGAGGTTAAATTACCCCTATTCATGTGAAAGAGAGAAGGCACAACTCCCAGTGAATTCACCCACGGTTACGGCTGTGTGCAACCGGCGTAAAAGCCTTCAAATCATTAGATCATGTCTCTCACACAGCCTTGGTTTACAACTGAGAGATGAGCGTTCAAGCAGATTACAGGCTAAAATTTCCACTAGGGCAGAGGGGAAGAGGATGACGAAATTCTTTTACTCAGTACTTGGAGCCAGAAATGTTGTGTGTCTTGCATGGCTTTGAAGTAGTGAAGGACTGTGACAGAACTGTCAGCTGGATATATAGTTTTTGTCTTTTGAAGGTAGGAAGAGATAGTATTATCTATTCACTGAAACCTGTTACAACTTCATTTACTGAAAGCAAATGAAAATAAATAGGTTAAAGGCTTTAAATAAAAAGAGCCAGTAAGCAACATTTTGTGATCAATGAAGGTCACGTAACATATCTTCTGCCTGCTTTTGATAGTTGAAGGCTTTCAAAAGGTGTTCTGGAATTTGTTCGAGCCTTTGCCGTTGTTTGCGTTGTTTGTTGTTTTTTTTTTTTTTTTTGTTGTTGTTTTTACTTTGCTTTGTTCAAAAATGTGTTCTGGAATCTGTGCAAGCCTTTGCAGTTTAGTTTTTTGTTCACTTATTTTTCCTCAGGTGACCTTAATTACTGGCATGAAAAACAGGTATCAGTCAGAGATGGCAGGGAAAGAAGAGAGAGAACCTTATAATTTACCTTCCTAAAAGCAATAGTAATGTGTTAGTAAAGGAAAGACAGAAGTTAGTGGTGGTAAGTCAGGAATTGTGAGATGCCTCATTTTTGCTAATTAATGATCTCATTGAGGACACCAGCTATTCATCCTTTCATACACAGTACTAGAAAATTATGGTTTCTCCTTGGGTGATTACAAATACAAAGTTTTTTGTAATCTTTTTTAATTCAACTTAATTAAAAGCACTGCTTAATCAGCTTCAAGAAGAAAATCTGTATATGTGTCAGTAAATGATGATAATAGTTTAGTAGAGCATAGCAAATATTGTCCCTAAAAGTCTGCTGGAATAAAATGCTTCATAGAATTTGATGTCACTTGTTCATATTGATTTATTTATTTCTTCTTCATTTGGAATTGGTGGCCAGTAATAAGAAACCTAAATCCATTCGGTTTCTTTGACCCTTCTTAAGTTAAAAACTCTCCCCCTGTCATATTTAGGTGCATGGATTGAATGAGTATTTAAATCTTGTTGCTGTTTGCTACTTCAAATGTTTTACCTCTTTTTCTCTCTAAAATGCTCTTTGTCAAAATAGAGCACTTTATCGTGGTTACCAACTATTGGAATGTTTTTATAAGGATGAGAAATTCGCTGGTAAACATATGGTTGACCTCATTGTGCCTGCCTTTGTTATTTTCTTAAATTAATTTTTTTAACTGAAGCAATTCAAATAGTGGCAGAATCTTTTCTTTAAAAGATAAAATTATCTGTGGTTGACTTTTTATTACTGTGTGAGGCTTGTGCTGGGCGTTGGTACATTTAAAGACTCCATTTACAAAGCAGATGACTCGCTGTCAGTTTCATCTTATCCTGTAATAGTGGATTCCACTTAATTTGTTTTCAAATGACAGGTTCATTGTAAAAAAATTGATTATCTGGCAAAAAGCTTTTCAGACTGTGAAGTACAGAATGTTTCCTTTGTGTGTGTATAGTTATTGTGATTTATCTTTAATTATACTGTAGTTACGATTTCAGGTTGATCTTGTCTGTTAGTGAGTTTAAGTCAAGTGTATTGTTCTATTTTAAAGAGGACTGTTGCTTTGACCTTTCAGTCAAATATTTTAGAATATCTTGGAGCATATGAAGATAATATTCTGTTATCAAACTGAGAAATCAGCAATCTTTCCTCCCACCACCCTCAATTCATAACTGGATTTTTTAAATTTTTAAATGCTCAGAAGAACAAAAGATGAGTGATAGGAACTTAGATAAAAAAGATTCATGCATTGCCATTTGGTTCCTTTAAAATGAGAACAATGTGTAAAATTCTTGACGTTTAGATCTTGAAGTCAGGATTGGTCTGAGGAAATAACATTAGAAATCAGTTGCCAGATGTTAACATGTTTTATTAGAAATGAGGAGGAGACTAATCTGCTTCTGCATTCTCAGTATAGATTGAAAACCTGCTATTCAGCCAAAAATAGATAAAACTGAAAAACAATTCTTTGAGCTAAAATCCCAGTATTACTTTTTAATAAGGACAGAGTATTTTGTGGAGCTGTTTTGTTATGCATCTTGCTGAAGCTTTAATTGACCACATCCAGATGATTATCCATCTTTCCTTCTCTGTGCCTTGACTAAAGCTTGCTAGAACAACTTTGATAGGAAGAATTCAGGCAGGATTGTGATAATCAAGTATCTGGATGGTTCGTGTGTTTGAGAGTCTGGAGCAAATGATCTCACCTGAATTATGGGATATAATCTGCATGGGCTTTCTTGAATGACCTGGTTGACTGGGAAATAAAGGGGTTTTTATTTGTAGGAAGTGTCATTCTCTAGATTACTTAAATAGCGAGATGGAGTGTAGCAGGTGACTTTTTCTTAAATGACACCATTGTTAGTCTTTATGTTGTTTCTCTTCTGTTTGACAACTTTTTGGTATTTTAATTAGAGAGTAATGTGCAGTGAGTTCCTGGAATACTTCAACTGTTTAAAATATGTTGGATTTTTTCTTCTGTAGATGAGTTTAGTTTGAAAAGCATAACTATCTACCTGGTGTTTAGATCTTCATATTCTGGATTTGAGGCACTTGTCAGTAAATAACGTGTGAATGGAAGAAACTGAAATACTGAAAATAGAGTTCTAGTGGTCATACGCTCTCAGGCTAGTAGCTGGTACTAACAGTGAAGCTTTGCTTATGAGTCAACATGGCGGTGTTGTACAACACTGTCATTGCAGCCTGTTTGCAGCTTCTGTTCTGCGACAAGCTTGCTGTTTGTCTCTGTACTGTGACTGTCTCCTGCATGTAAAAACTTATCCAAAACAGAAAGGATGTTTTTTGTGAAACATTTTATAACTTGAATGTGGGAGGAGGTGACAGGCTGTAGCTCATAAGCAAAATGTAAATTCTTTGTCAGGATGTTATCATATTACTGACTGTGTTTTGGTGCTAACAGAGTTTGGGCCCATTTAAATTTTTGGATGTGGAAGAGAGTTTTTGTAGTTACAGAAGAAATACTGTTAGGTCTCCCTAGGGTACAACAGCTTTACCAATATATATATACACCAAAATAGAAGAATGGAGGCCCTGTGGGATTAATATTTACCTTCTAACTATTTATGAGTTAGTTTTCTTCTTCTTTGATCTTTGAGCCAGATTAAGATTTGAGTTTACAGTGTCCAGGTCATTTCTTAAAACGAAGAGAAGGGAGTTTGAGTGCATAGAAATAGGAGGTTTGTAACACAATACAAGTGCAAATGTTTTGGTCCTGCATGCTTCCTAGTCTGTGAAGCTGCTATTCCAACTTTGTTTCCTCATATCATCATGATACTGCCTTATTGGACATGACTAGTTGAGTTCTTGCCGGTTCAGGTGAAATGGCCATCACATTTCAGTTAAATTGCCCACCACATCTTGTTTTAATGGTGAAATAAGGTGTGGCAATGAAACATTTTCTCCAGCAGAAGTGAAAGGAATCTGCTTGTCCATTTGCCACTTTTTGCTGTGTTTGTATGTTTCTACTCTGCTGATAATTTTGTTTTTCTCCTAGCTATTTTCTACCAAGTTCTTACCACTTCCCTTAATATATCATGTCTTTTGTGAATCTGCTTTGGGGTCCTTCTTGCTTTATTTCTCTATGAAAAGGAAGATCACTGAAATAGGTTGTTTGTAGGTAAGGTATTTGACTAAGATAGCTCATAATTTAGTTGACTCATTTAAGATATTGCTGATTTAAGACACTGCACATTTTGTGCTGCATTTCTTGAAACACCAAAAAGTGAAGTATTGAAGAATTGCAATTTTATTTTCTTTGTATTATTTATGTTTTCAAAGTTTGTAATTTCAACTCATAAGAAATAATAATACAGGAGTATGGGCATACATTCAAACTTGATTGGATTAATGTGTTAATATTTTGCTGCTAATCAACAGCCAATATACCACTGTATGTACACTTTTCCCACTCCAATTATGAAGAATAAAATGTTACCTGAAGCAACACTTACTGGTTGGCCTAGGTGCTGTCAGCTGTATGTATGTAAGGTATACTTGGTATTGACCCCTCTAACTTCACTGTAGACATGTTTTTGTTTGCCCTTAGCTCTGTTAAAGTTTAACTCTCCGTGCTCCACTTTTTCAAGGGAGGGGCAAAGCTGTTGTAAGAGTTCTGGCAATGGGCTTAGAACTGACATTATGATACTTCTTTTTAAAGGTGTTGAGAAAGGTAATTTTCACATGCCTACAAGAGCTAGGGAGGTTTTCATGGTGGGTAAAGAAGATACTTTTGCATTGTGAGGGATTGTGGTTAAACTCTGTTGTTCTGTCTGTCCATGGGCATCCTTTGTTTATGATAGAATCAGAAAAAAAAAATCCCTGTTTTTGGGCAATGTGATGGTGAGGATTCTATGTATGCTTTAGGAATATAGGTTATTGACACCTGAGATAGCTAACAGGGACACAGAGACCAGTGAAATTATTTTGTATCTGTTAAAAAGCATTTATGTGCTATAATATCCAGCTCAGTCATACAAGTGAACGACTGAGGGCTGGTTTTGAAATACTAGTATTGAAAACCTGTAAATTTCTTCCAGTCCTATATTGCTGCCCCCTCTCCCTTTTCACGTGTTGCATCTTTTTTACGTGCAGGCCCTGCCTGCTTCTTAATGTGATTCAAGGAGAATCAACTGAAGTGGGAATTCAGCTGTGGCATTTGAGATGTTACCTCTGCAATTCCAGAGGTGACCAAGTAAGATATGTGCCAGTTTGGAGAAAGAGGAGTGTGTATTTTTGCTAGAAGCTGCTGGCTTCAGACATACGTTTAACCTGAACCGTGGCAGACAGTAAGTGCTGTCTGTCAGGACAGAAATGATAGAGGTAGTTGTGAGCTGTCTGGGGAGCTGTCAGGAATTTTACTCCAGCTGATTTTTTGTTCTTTTTTCCATATGCTGTAAGAAGTCTTACGAGTTTGATACCTTAGAAAATCTGTGGAGGATCATTGAAGGAGTTGCACAAATCCTGTTCGACAGAATTAGCAATAGGATACAAACCATTGCTATGTCAGTCATGTCTCAAATACTTGAATAAACTTCTTTTGGAAGTGATGCTTGGATCAGTGTTAAGCTGTGTTCTTTGATTTCATCCCTGATTCATCCTTTCCTGTAGAGATAGATATAAGTAAGGAATAAGTAATTTTGATTTCAAAAACTTCCACTTGAAAATACTTCTACAAACTACTGGTTACGTCACTCCTTTGCATTTTGCATGTGATTATTCCTTTAGTGGAAGAACTGTGCTGTTAACCAGTCTTGGATTTCTGATATTCTTACTTAGCTGTTCTGTTTCCTTCTAGATTGTGAAAGTTTTTATCAATTTAATACATTTTAGTTCTGGTTTACTTTAAAGTTGTGTTACAAGAATGTTTAAGTATAAAATTCTCTCTCAAAAATGAGGAGAATGTCAAAGTTAGATTATCTATGCGTCCTTCATGTATTCCCCTATAAATCTGCAGTCTGCTTTCTTCAAGTCCTTCCTAACAGAAAGTGGACAAGCAGGAAGGTTCTTCTATATGAAATCCTTTGATGGATTAGTAGAAACATTGAAGAGAGTGTCTTGTGATGTGAAAAGGACAGTAAAGCAAGCACAGCTCACAAGAGAATATCAATGTATGGAAAACATCTGTTTGGGGGTTGTTTTAGGCATGAATAGCTACATTAGCTTCTATTTTGACTTGAAGGAGTTGGTTGAGAGGCTGAAAGCAACTTGAGTGTGATTAAAAAAGTATTCCTCATTCATGGTAAGGAAAAAGCTGAAAGCAGTTGCAGAATTGACTTTAGTTAGGCACGTCTTAATATAGCTGGAGTGTTGAAGGGCTACAGGTTTTTAGAGAAAAATAATAATGTCTGATATCAAGCTGTTTCAATATGGAAAAAAATAAGAATAATCGTAAAAGTCAATGTGTCACCATGAGGGCCTGTTCAGTGGCATGAAGATTGAGGAAGCTTTGTATAGAAAAGTGAAACTAAGTAATTCCTGTTAAAAGGATAAGCATATAAGAGTGAAATCTACTCACGATTCATTGTTTTGAATTGGTGTGTTTGAAAAGCATTAAAAGATGTTCTTATAAATCATTAGAAAGATGAGGAAAGGGATGTGCCTGTAAATAGGAAAGCAAAGCAAAGAATAGGTGACAAATACTTGAATTGATGACAAAGCATGCCAAACAAAAAGGGCAGATTCAATGTCTTTTAGACACTGGATATTATGTCAGTAATTAACATTTAGCTGTCTGGGTTGGTGGCTTTTTAAAAGTATTTACACAACTGAATCTTTTTTTTTTTTTTTTTTTTTGACAATTCTATTGAGTGAGTTTCCAGATGATAAATATTACTTTTGTTTTTCTACTACCATGTGAAAGTTTGACTTCTGGAAATCGCTGGACCAAATAGTCTTTGATACCTATAGCAAACAATCAACAATTAGCAAAGACTATTAGCCAAACGTATTTAAGGAAAAAAATCACATTGAATTAACATGATTTTCTCCTTGTATTGGGCTGTAGCTGTTGTGAAGGAGGAGCAGTAGCTATATTTTGACTGTGCAAAAATTTTCCACGTATCTTGATGTGACATTTGATAAGCACACAACGAAAATGTGGTATCAATCATGGGGACTCTGTTTTTTCTGAAGCCATAAAGACCACAAGTTATCAAAGTTGCAGTTGGTTGTTTAGACTGCATGTCTGATTGAGAGAGGATGTTTGGTTCTTTTGAAGAGTGAACCAGCCAAAGGGTATTTTGAGGGCAGTCTGCGTTGCATTTAAAGTGTTTACTTGAGTAGAGATTGGGAAAAGTCACATCTGACTTGAACTAAATAAAAGAACACTTTCACGTCCATGAAGCCAAAGAGAAGTAATTTGGCCACAATTCATTCAACCCACCTAGATCTCTTACTGTAAAGAAAATTCTTCCAGTTGTAAAGGCAAGAGATAAAGTGATGTGAAAAAATGTTAAAGGCTTTTAGCACAACCTCCTTTTATGTTAGGAAGATGGAGAGTGTCTTTAAATCCTAACTTTATAAGATTCTACGAATAAGAGTTAAAATTGTCTGACAAGTGTTAACCTGTTATATTTTGTCCTCCTATGTATATTGCTGCTAATTTTCTAGAATGTTTGTGAAAACAAAACCAAGAATTCTACACTTATGGCTGTCAAATATAAGAAAAGCTTACCCACTGAAACATGCAGCAGTAGGAAAGCCTTGATGCTGAAAATGCTTGATTTGAGAATCTTGCAGTTGCCATGTGTCTTTTGTAGGTATTGTGTATGAGCTTGATATACCAGAGTCAAGTTTTTTCAAAGTACATTTGAGTCTTGAAGCTGAGTGGGTGTTTAGACTGTGTTGCTGTAAGAAAATTATTGTCCTTTGTAACCTTTTTGGTCAGCAAATACTATTCAACACTGAAGAGAAATTAATTTCAAGTTTTTAAATTCAAACTTCAGATGTTTTCTGAATTACTGTGATAACGAGGAACTCGGTTTCCTAATTAAACTGTATGAATCTGGTCTTTAAGGGCTTCATTTAAGAGCTTTTTTTTGTAACTAGATTAGTCTCCTGATAATCCAGTTTCTGTATTAATGAGACACAGCAAAAGACAAATTATTTTAAGAAAGAGAGAAAAAAAATAGTCCTTCATAATATCTGTGGAAAATATCTTCAAGTTTTCTGAATATCCCTAGGTGCATGTTAGGCTGTCTGTACAAGCATCGAGCCAGCAGCTCGAGGAAGGTGATTCTTCTCCTCCTATCTGGTACTTGAGAGCACATCTGGAGTTCTGTGCAGTACAGAACAGACATTGGGATTCTGCTGTGAATCCGGCAGATGATGGGCAGGATGGCTGGGGCAGAACTGTGTGACCTCTAAGGAGAGTGGGTTTCTTCAGCTGTAAGAAGAGAAGGCAAATGAGAGATCTTGCTGATGCCTGCAACAAAATAATAGGAAGATATGAGGGGTAACAGAGCTACTCTGGGAAGACAAAGGGCAAGAGATACAAATTGGAACATGAGGTATTTTGGTAAGATACAAAAGAAACATTTTATACCATGGTTAGTGAAACACTGGAATGCATTGACCAGAGAAGTTGATTTTAAGATTATTTTCTAAATGTTACTTATTCTCTCTCTTAAAACGTTTTGTTTTGTTTTGTTTTTTTTTACTGTTTGAAGGATTTCTGGTTAGTAGGCACTTTGTGCCCTCTGCAGCTTTGTTCCAGTTTCTATGGAGTGCTCTCATGTTCTGGAAGGGTCTATAAGCAGCTCTTTGTTATTCTGTACAGAAATAATTGAGTTGATATTTGATTAAAAAAACCCCAGATTTTGAAGATGTGCGGTAAAGGCCTGTTAAAGATACTCAGATATGTTCATCGGATCAGGAACTATTAACTTCTATGGTGTGGAATAGTAGAGTGTTTTTAAAATATAGAGTATATTTTATTATTCCAGCTGGGGGAAAAAAACCCCGACAAATAATGGGCTTAATCACATCTTAAATGTGTGTCTGTTGGTCCAACAGAAGTAATTATCTTCATATATAAACTAACTTCTGTCTCTAGTGGCAAGATTAATACTTAGGCAATCTTTAAAAGCATTTTTCCACTTGAACTGTTTAACACTTTCAGACTTTCTGTCATTTTATTACAAGATGCTTCTTTTGGTCTTTAATATCAAAGCAAATTATCCAGATTGTCAGTATAGCTGGAGATAAGAAAAATGAAGTTCACTGCCATTACTAATAGCAGTTGTTGCTCTTCTGTTTGGAATAATTCTAGGGTGAGAACCTATTTATTTGGGAGGGAGCAGTGCTGAGATACATAAAATCCATCAAGGTGTAATATAATGGAATACAGGTTCTTTAGGCAGGCATAGGGTTAGGGAGGTTCCTGTAAAGAAATAATGCCTTTTGCTGAAATTTGGTTTTGTTTGGGATATTGCTCTGAATCAAGAACAAATCCAGAAGAGTTGTATGTTTCTTCACCTCTAAATCCCTTCCTTCCCTATCCAGTGAGGAGCTGTGTCTAGGAATTTACCATTAATCAAAATTGCACTGGAGTTTCCTATGCTTAATAGATAATCATGGTCAGTTTTTTTTGTGGAGTCCCTTATTTCAATGTGATAAATTTATTTGCTCTAAACTGTTTTCATTGTAACACTGAGAGTGTTAGTCTTGCTTTTCTGGGTTATTGAGTTTCTGTAACTTAATAGATAACGCATTCATTTTCTACTGAACATGCTCTTTTCAGCTTTATATGGGAATGGCATAGATTTTTTTTTTTTCTTGTATTGATATTTCCACTGAGAGCTGCAAATAGAGGTCAGATGGAACTGATTAGAGAATGGTGTGGATTTGAAGGGACTGTAAAGATAATTTCATTCCAGCCCCCCCTGGATGTGACTCTCCAGCAAGTTACTTATCCACTGAACAGTCCACTCATCAAATCCATCTCTCTCCAACCTAGAGAGAAAGATCTTGTAGGGGACCATGCCCAAGTTTTATCAGAAGTCCAGATAAATGACATCTGTAGCCCTTCCCTTGTCCACTGGTGAGTCACTCCATTGTAGAAGGTCACTGGGTTGGTCAGGCAGGACTTGGCTTCAGTGAAGCCGTGGTGGCTGTTCTGAATCCTTCTCTGTCTTGCATGTTTCATAGTACAGCTTCTTGGAGGATGTGTCCCATGAACTTCCCAGTCACAGAGGTGAGACTGACAGGCTTCAGTGTCCTCCTTTTTACCCTTTTTCCAGTCAGCTGGGTCTTCACCTGACTGCCATGACTTTTCAAATATGGAAAGTGGCTTGGCACCTAAATCTGCCAATTCCTCTCAGGAGTCTGGAATGCAGCTTGTTGGGTCCCAGAGATTTGTTTATATTCAGGTTCCTCAAGTAGTCATGAACCTGAACTTTACTTAAAGTGGGAGGGACTTCATTGCCTCCTCCTGTCCATCCACTTGAGTGGTGTGGGAAGAGTGGTTGCCATTGGAGACTGAGGCAAAAAAACCCCAATCCTGTTGTTGAGTTCTGTGGCCTTCTGCTCATCAGTTTTTTCCAGTTGTCCAGGAGTTTTTATGGATGGGAGGAGTTACACCTTCTTTGGCTTTCTTTTTCTGGCTTACATTGATACTTATTTTGAATTGGCTAACTGGGAAATAATACTTTCTTTAAAAATATTATTTGTTTGATGTGACAAATTTGACCCAAAGTGTAAATAGTATTTCTTGCTATTTCTCTGGGATATGTTTTGTGAATTTTTTTTTTTTGAATTGCAAACAATGAGAAGTAGCACGTTGTCTGTATGTATTATTTATGCTGAATGGACAGGCCCTCATGTCAGTGTCAGCAAATGTTTTAGGATCAGAGGAACAGAGCACTTCAGTAGTACTCTGTTATTCAAGTATATATATTTACTTTTGCTGATGGCTTTTTTGTTTAGAAAGGACCATAAACATAGTATGTGAGAACCAAAAACCTATGAAACAGGATATTTTTGCACTTGTGTTATGGAAAAAATCATGACTGAGTCTGTGTGAGACAGAAAAGGTGGTTTCTGGAGAAAGGGCCAAGGGTGCAAGCTTGAAATTAGGTAATATTATAACTGTTGGTAATTTGAAATTTTTTCAGGATCAGAACAGACAAAATTTTATCTCTTCATATTGCTGTCAGACACTGATAGCTCAATGTTTCTGATTTCAATTAAATTCTAAAATGTGTCTTAGGCTTCTTTTTATAAAGACCAAGTTGTATAGTTGGTCTACATGTATATGTAAATGGATCTACTGAATGATTTGCTGTTCTTATATACATATGTTCTTTGCTATTTTGTAGCCAATGTTTCCAAATCTCCTCTTTAGGTGAGTTTGAATTTCAGTTGTCAAACGTTCTCATCTCTGAACTTTTAAAATATTTCTCTACGTGATAAAGTGTACACAGGTTGATTGCCTTTGAGGCTTGTTTGATGGTGGTCTGGGGAAGAGCCAGAAAGAAAATTGATTTCAAAACATCTCTGCCATTCAAATTAAGGATTTATAAAATGGTTTTGCAACTTTGCTCCTTTGCATTTTAATTCATATAATGGTGTTGGAAACACTGTTAGTGTTTTCTTAATCTGAGGAGAAAGAAGAAGGTAAACACTAGGATTCTAACCTGATTTGTTAACGTGTGAGCAATGTATACAGCTTATGAAAATGTTAGCATTGGATTTTCAGTTTGTTTGTTATATCTCAGTGCCAGGTAGGAACTTTCAATATAGAATCCCAAGGAAGTTTTTATGGCTGCTTGATAGAGACAGAAAGTTATTTCAGTACTTTCAGAATGTAAGTTGGGAATGTATAAGGGCCTTTTCTTTGCGAGTTGTGTGGTTGAATTTATTGTAGTCTGATTTCAAATATATTTGATGGGATGCTGAATCATTTCTGTGTTGACAAATCAACACTTTATTTTCCCCTGGAAATTTTTTAAAGTTCTACTAGGCACTGGAAAACAGCTACAAGTGTGTGATAAACTTGTGTTTTAAAAAAATCAGATATTGAATGAAAATGAGGTACTGAATCCCCAGACCATATATTTTTATTCCTTTGGAGTATAAAATAATTTTGACTGGTAATGAGGTTGACGTGAACTTGTAGATAGTAACCTTAAAATTGTTGGCAAGAAAAAAAGGACAGTAGAAATGAGAAAGCCTTGAACTTTTTATCATCTAGATGGCTTACAAATGACAAAAACATATTGTGTAACTTTATATGGAGAAAATTGACTCTGAGAGCAGTGCCAATGACAGCGCAGAGGCTGCATTTCCCTTGCTCAGTAGATTGTAAGAAACTGTTCTGGTGGTTGTTACAGAAACACCTTCTTGCAGTGACTGATTTATCTCTGTCAAAATAGGCAAGAATTGCCTGAGCTACTACCATAACACTTTAATAAGTGCTATGACTCTGTGGGTTCTAAGATGCAGTTAGTGTAAAGTTTTTAATTTGT
The DNA here is from genome assembly GCF_963513975.1 of Fringilla coelebs. Classification (NCBI taxonomy): domain Eukaryota; kingdom Metazoa; phylum Chordata; class Aves; order Passeriformes; family Fringillidae; genus Fringilla; species Fringilla coelebs. The sequence continues at coordinate 32,944,269 of NC_140028.1, forward strand.
GTTGTGCAATCCAAATAGTTTTGGTTTAGTTTTCTGTTCTGTCCTCTGGGATGACTTAAAACAAGGCAAAGGCTTGCACAGATGCCAAATGGAAATGTCTTAGGTTACGTAAAGTCTTGAGATTTAATTATAAATCTAATGATGTTGTGTAAATATGAAATGTTTGCTGCTAGGAGTGGAGCTCTTACAGATGTTTTTGTTATACAACAAATTAATTTATACCTCTGTAGTTTGTAACGCAACAGCTATTCCCTTTGCAGTGTTGCAAATGTAGGTGCCACTGTATTTTACCCAAAAAGTAAGTTTAAAGCTTGTCACTTATTTTGCCTATGTCTTTTCAGTTGAATTTCTAGGAGCAAAATCATCCTTCTTTCTCACCTTTCAATTTAATTTTGTTTTTAAATTGTCAAGTAAAACTCCTTTTACCTTTCAAACATTGATGAAATGTACTTAAGTGTGCATGTTTATTGTTGAACTTTATTTAGTATTTCAAATATTCCATACAATTTCTTTATAGAAACGATTACAAAAAGAACTATTGGCATTTCAAAATGATCCACCTCCAGGAATGACTCTAGATGAAAAGAGTGTACAAAATTCAATTACACAGTAAGTATATATACTGTTTTATTTCTGCTATCATGCTGAAAAGACTAAGTAATGAGCAGTTCTCTTCACACTTCCACCACTTACTCCAAATAGCATTGTGAATTTTGCTTTTAGTCTAGGCAATGATACACTGTTCTCCTTGGTAAAGATATTGCCATAATGTGTTGGACACTTTCAGAAACAGGGTAGTGAATTTACTAAATTTTTATTAGGCATTTTACTGTCTAACAAACTGTCAATTAGTAAAAGATTCTGCATATTTTAGAATAAAATAATTTAATTATCTTTCATAGCTACTAATGTCCAAAACTCTTCTAGATTTATTGAAATAGTAGCTGTTTTAGAGTTCTTTGACATTTGAATAGAATGTATGTCATAGTTGTTAATTTTCATTACCTTCTTTCTCTAAGGCAAGTGGAGAAAACTTCTTAAAAACCAAAGTTTGGGCTTGTTTGTACCCAAACAAGTCTGGGTACACTTGTTTGCATTTTTTTTCCTGCCTTGGCTTTCTCAGTGATTTGTGAAAAGGGAAGAGAAACATGGTAAAATATTCTGTGTCTATTGAAATGGACAGGGGTTGTTCTTGGTATTAATCTATTTTTTAATTGATGGAAATTCAAAAGATTCAGGCTGACATTTTTTTCTCATAACTTTCTTAGTTTCATTTTAGAGAAATGTTAAAAATTGAGCATATGTAAACATCAATGAGAGTATGATCTCAGACTATAAGTTCTGGACTATGTTATTGATTGATTGATGGAGCAGCTTAAACACAGAGCTGAATTTTGATGTTTTCATGTCTGCATTTTGGGTAGTGGCATTCAGACCATGTTATATGAGGCTTTTCTGAGACTCATATATACTGTTATATACGTATAGCATGAGTTAAACACTCGCTGCTTTTTAAATTACACTGGCCTTTGTGATAATTCAGATGAATATGACTAAAACTGAAATAGCAGTTTTTAGTTTTCTGCAAAAATGAGTCAGTCTAATATTGTAAGTGGTATCCACTTATTTTAACAAAAAAGTATTAAATCAAAGTTTAGAGCAGATTGCAAAGGATATCTGTTTCCAGAGTACTACCTCATTATAATTCTGCCCTGTACAACTTTTATACCTTTCAATACCTTGCACATAAAATCTTCCTATTTACTGTCATGCTACATTTTGAAACTGTTGCCGTTTTAGAAGCCTCTTGTCAAAAGTAAAATGATATTTTTTCTCTTTGAGGGATTTGGTATCAGCATGTTTTGAGTTCATTAATCAAGTTACAGCTCGAATCGGTTGTGTTAAAAATTTGTCTAGCAATACTTGCTTGGGTTTTAAAGATGTCAAATAAAATAATTGGATCTCATGATGTAACTGGGTCATTTAAAACATTGAGCAATCTTTTATTTTAAATATACAAGGATTAGAAATTTGAGAAAGCTAAACTGTAAAGCACACAGGAAATATGGGTTCTACTGATTCCTTGACCATAAAAGGAGCAATGTCCAGGAAGTTATCTTCTACTTAGTAAAGTAAACTATTTAAAAAACTTGAAAGCTGAAGTTCTGGATTGCAAGAACAAATAAATCAAAAGAGTATTGCTGGACTGTGTGTATAAATGTAAAAGCAAAAGGCATAAGAAGTGGTCTGGAGTGCAGATAGATTAAATCGAAGGCATCTTCACAAAGGTAAAATATGAAATGTACTTCATCAGCCTTCACTGTATTGCCACTGTGCTACTGTTGAAGATGCATTCCTCTTGAAGGGTGTGAGAGCTTGCAGTTTTTCTCAAAAAATGCCAAAACACAAAGCACAACAACAATAATAAAACCAGAAAAAAAAAACCACCAAAGAGTGACAGAGGGGTAAGTAAAAAATGTGCATGGCTTAAATACAGTGGGAGAGTCTTACAGGAGGATCATCAGAGCTGCCAGCTGGAGATATCAACTTTTCTGAGTACACTGCTGGTCTGCAAAATCTCAGCTGCTTTCCTTGAGTTGATGTAAACCATATCTGAGTATTTTTGTAGTCTCTTTACCTTTTTGTGTTGCTTAGCTCTGTAAAACTCAATCAAATTTAAAAAACCAAAAATGGGAAATTGATGCTGCAAAGGATGGTATTAATTGGTCAATAGAACTGTAAAATCATGGAAGTTAAATAGCAGAATGTTGCTGTATGTCTCAAACAATATGCAAAGCATCTGCTTTTAGCTGTACTAGAAAAACCACAATGGAAACCCAACAGCAATAAAACCCCCACCTGCAACATCACCACCCTCTTCCCCAGCAACTCCGACTAACTCCGGTCAGTTACTTTAATGGTATTATGGTGGAAGCAGAAGAAGCAGAGGGAAAAGAATATTGATATGTTGCGTTATCTTCATTAGAGATTCAAATTATCCTGGTTTTGGATTTTGTTTTAATTTGCTGGGACCTTTTCATTTTTATACTATTAACTTTTTCATTTTTGGTTCCATTACCTGCAAGATACCATTTAATTTCTGAGTTTTTTACAAATATAAGTACAAGATGAGCTTTGCCCTTTCCCCTTGGTTACAGATTTTATTTTAATTAACTGTATTGATTTTTCCTTGACAGAGAAGTAAAATAACCCAAAAGAGAATGTGTACTAGTTTGTTTCTTTCCAAACCTTTTAAGTTTTCAAGCAGGGTTTTTTTTTCAGCTTTGTTGTCTCACATTAGCAGCCATTTCTTGGGAACTGACAAGTCTGTGTATAGTTCAAGTCATAATTACATTTACAATTTGCATCACTGTGTCAGTGCCTGTATGCAAAACACCAAGTTTGTTTCTTTTAAATACAGGCTTGATGTATTATTCACCTTTGTGATTGTTGCAGTGTTAGAAGAGAAGTTAGATGGTCTGGCTGTGATTGATATTTGATTTGATTAGTCCAGTGCTCCAGGAGTACAAGTATTAATTTGTCAGTCCACAATGTTAACTGCTTTTTCCCCTATTCCTTAGGTGGATTGTAGACATGGAAGGTGCTCCAGGAACACTCTATGAAGGGGAAAAATTTCAGCTTTTATTTAAGTTTAGTAGTCGATATCCTTTTGATTCGCCTCAGGTAACTGCTGCCTTCTTTCTCTCTTCCTGCTACCTTCAGGTTACAGCTGTATGACTTGTGCTGAGTGCTGTATTGTCCACATAGCCTAATGTCAGCTTCGCTTACTTTAATTTATATTAAACACATTGTGCAGGTGCCTTTTCTTTACAAATGATTCTGCAGTGAAGTATAGGACTTTGATGTCTGCTTGAACAGATGAAATTAGTGTGACCTGGAGGCTTCTTTGATGTTGATATTCATGTCATAAAATACAGGGTAAAGTAGGAAGATCCATCCCCTTTACTGTGATGCAGGAGCCAAGTAAACAATAAACTTCATCCCTTCTTACTTTCAACATATTTTTTTCTGGTTGATTTTTAAGACTCTTGCATCTTCTGTGCTGCCATTGTTAATACAGCTGAAGAAATACTGTGCTTCTGATAGGGATTCTCATAGATACGTGACCTGCTTGAGAGACCTGCAAATAGTGTTACAACTGAGGTATGTGATACTGTGTTGCTTTCAGGACAACCTAGAGAGCGGAAGAAACAGCAGAACTTGAGACTGCAGAATGGGCTGTGTATCTGCATTCCTCCATTTCCTGAAGGAAATGCTTCAAAATATGGCTGATAGGAGTAGTGGCCAGTTATCATCCCTGCTTTTCTGAAAAAGGAAATAAAAAAGCAAGTGTCTTAGTTCTTGTCCTGTCTGTTTCAGCTCAGAGTTCTAGAAATTATCTCTGCAACTTCTCTCATTGGTGTTAAAACTGAAGCATGGAGCTGTGAGAGACACTTAAGCCACAAAAATTAGCATATTTTTAGGTACCATGCTAAACACTAGAATGCTGACTTACAGTCTTTTACAGAATAAACTAGCTACTTGTACTTCGGCACCTCATCAGGTTTGCAAGGTACTAATTATAGGTGATCCTCAAGAGAATAGCCAGTTTAATTGGGTTCTAGGTTGTTTGTCTTCATTACCCAACCTGTGTGTGTGGCTCTGTGCAATTTATTGTTAAGTAGCAAATTAGATCCATGCATCTACACTGAGTTTTATCACAGAAAACAATTAAAAATTTAAGTACTGGATACTGGATTGTTTTAAATGGATAGAATTTCAATTTTTCAAACATTGCTGTGCAGCAGGGTCATTCTGCACGACAATTTATTGGTCATAATTACCTCTCCTGCAAATCTAGTTACTGTGAATTGACAATTTTCACTTGTGCTGCTTTAATCACTTGGATGTTTTCTGCCTTTAAATGTATGTTGTCTGTCATAGAGTGCATTCTTTTATTTACCTAGTCTGCCTAGTTCAGGTTGTCATGTAAAAACAGGATATTAGTTACAAGTGAAATACATTACAGGATTATGGAGGTAAGCCCTTCAATGCTTAAGAAATACCAGTTTAAAAACCTGTGAAAGATCATTCTGCATCCAGTTTCTCTTATGCCTCAGAAACCTGTCTGCCATTTTGCAGATAAATTAAGCTCTCTAATTTCAGTTTCCTATATGATGGTGTTGCTTGTCATCAGTGAGGAGGTGGGTGTGTGTGTACATGTTTACATATTTTTATGCATACATATATAGCTTAAGAAACTGCTGGGTATTATAGTTATGAGTGGTAGAGATTTATAGTTTTATTGCATAAAAAAAGTTGGAAAAGGAGTTCAGGAGTATAATACTGATATGAAGGTTTCACTTTTACTCTCATTCTGTTCGTCCTGAAACAATTATATGTTTTGACAAAAACTTGATGTAAGAGCAGGAATTGCCAAAATTGCTTTTCTAGCCTTTTTTTGACTGTGATAGTATCTTTTAATAGAGGATTTCAGGTTCTAAATGCTTTTCTTCCATATTCTTCATGTCAAATAAAAAAAATTTTATTTGAAGTAATGTTTTAAAAACATTTCCTATTTGGTAAACTTTGGTATACTTTGTTTTCACAAGTCCTTTATCTATAGTTAATAGATAAAGTTAATTTTATTCTTCATACTGGAACCTGAATGAGTTGTCCAGAATTTTATTTCTGTTATATCCAAGTTTATAGAAATTCTCATGTGTGACTCTTGTTGTGCTTCTTGGGGTATAACATTGTGGCTTATAAAGTCATTAAAATCCAGTGGTTTGGCTAGACAGCTGTATTCCTTAGGATGTGGAAGACTGAGGCTGCAAGATTTTGCAGTCTTTACGTTGTTACCTTTGCACTTTTTATGCTGTATAAATATTAATAGAAAATCCCCTATATTTAACCATTTATTTAACTCCATCTTCACTAGCTATTTAGGCTTCCATTGATTATTTTATATTTCACTTAATAGTTTCCAAAATGAAATTAACCCAACGTGGTGAAGTGTCTTGCTTTCTATAAGTGAAAATGGCAGACCTGGTTCTTAAATAAGATTATATTGTTTCCCCAAACCAATACAGTTTTATATGAAACAGGGACTATAAATTAGTTATTTTTGTTCTTTTTTTTTAGGTCATGTTTACTGGAGACAATATCCCTGTTCATCCTCATGTTTATAGCAATGGTCATATCTGTTTATCCATTCTAACGGAAGACTGGTCTCCAGCCCTCTCAGTGCAATCTGTTTGTCTTAGCATTATTAGCATGCTTTCCAGCTGCAAAGAAAAGGTATGGGCTTTTTTAGCACTGTTGAAGTAGAATAAGTAAAAGTTAGTAATTTTCTACTTTGCAAAGTAAAATTTGCATTTCTCAAATTCCGAAATAGGCAAAACTACTGTATCTACGTTTCTACTACTGAGAAAGTACTAAACTAGAACTGCAAAATAAACAGTGCAGTAAGTACTTTGCCACTGTTTTCATGGTAACCTGCTTATATATCATTACTGGAAAAGAGCAGTGGATGGAACCCTTCCAGTTGTACTAACTGCGAAGTTCAATCATGCTTTAGGACAATTCTTTGTAAAATTATCTTTCCTCTAAAGGCAGTGTGGGATGATTAGTAAAACGTCTTTAGTGCAGATGTTTCTAACTTTGCATCTGTACTATTTCAGTGAACTTGGTGATTTTCATTTCAGGGAAGTAAATGGTGCTAAGCCGCTTTTTTGGCACTAATACCTTAGAGACCTTTTTGTAAAGAGATTGCCCTTTCACTTTTGACCATTTCTTTCGCAGAGGGCTGTCTGTGGAATTTAGATGTGGTCAGAGCTTGTCCATATGTGCTGTCCAAGCATGCCTATTTATTTTGCATCCCAATCAGTCCTAGTCATATATGTAGTAAAAAAACCACCCCAAAACAGCTTTGTATTGTATTCTATCCTATGTCTTTTGTAAATGATGACACTTATGAAGAAAACAAAAAAATATATAATAATGATCAGCTATAGATACTTAAATTCATTTTTTCACCCACTCTAAACTGAGCCTTAGAATGGGAATTGGATGTAATGCATCAGAATTAGATTCCAGGCTGCAAAGGAATTTAATTTTGGGGGGTTTTTTGAACAACAGCTGTTTCTTGTGAGTTAGTTTTTTTTGTTTGTTGGTTGTTTTTTTATTTTTTTTCTTTTTTTTCTCCCCTATTTATCACCAAACTGTATGATATTTTTTACTATTTAATTTTCTTGGAGTATCTCAAGTAAGAATTTGTCACCTGGATCGTTGAGAGATTTTTCTTCACCAAAAAGGTCTAGTCCTGCCTGTTACCTCATTTTCACTGCATTCACATGGTAATCTTTCATAATCTTATTAAAAAGCGCATGTATTACAATATGAGGATTGTTTGATTATTTGTAGGTCTTTTCTTCTGTTGCAGAGGCGACCTCCAGATAACTCATTTTATGTAAGAACTTGTAACAAGAATCCAAAGAAAACAAAATGGTGGTATCATGGTAAGTATCTAACTAGGACCAGAAATTTTTAACTTGTTTTTAGGCTGAAGACAATTAAGTTGCAGGAAAGTAGGATAAATGTGTTCAAAGCATTAAACTATTTTTTTTCAACTGAAAATGTTCTTTAAATCCTGTTTCTGAGATACTCTGCTGTGATTTTTTTTTCTATATCACATTTGAATAATTCTGGTGGAAATTTAAACATGTTTTAAATTGTAGGGTTGACTTTGAATAAAAGTTCTTGTAAAGTGTATCAATCCATTACAAGTACAAAGTTTGGGATTGGGGAAAGTCCATGATGAAACTAGGTTTTGCTTTAAACATTTTTTGTTATTGTCATTAACACTTTAAAAACTTTTATGTTGTTGAAAAGATACCTATGTATTTGCAAACAGCTATATTTTGATAGATTTCCACTCTCAATCAGAATTTCCAGTATGGGACAGTTGACTGACTTTAAAGGCTCCTAAAAACTAATACTCAATAGTATAGTAATAAGATCCACCATGGATGCGATAAAGAAGAAAAAAATGTATTAAAACTTCTAGTGTCTGCAGTGCTAGTGTTGTGTTGGGGTTTTTTTTCCTTTGGTTTTGGTTTGGGGTCTGCTTTGCTTTTGCGCTTTTTTCTTTTGTTTCTATGTGTTCTGTGTCTTGCTTTATACTTTGTGGTTTCTTTCTTCTGCCTCAGCATTTGTCATCCTCCACCCAGAGCTGCAGTTGGCTGTATGTGCTTGTCTTATCCACTCCGTTGGTGAGGAAAGAGAGAAGAAGGGGATAGAGATGGGCCATTCTTTGTTTCTCTCCTCTTGTTAGCAATGCTTTCCTTGCTTTCCCTAGGAAGATTCTGTACAAATGTTAGTCATTGGAAGCACGAGTACTTTGGGAAGGGATATGTCAGAGAAGGTAATGCTCTATGCTAGTGTAGTGCAGAACAGTTGATTCCATCACTGCGAGGCGAGTGAGGGTTCCACCATAAGACATCCTCTAGTTTTCATGGCCTCCTCACTTCAGCATAGGTTCTGTCTCTGATGTGAAAATTAAAGCAAGTATTTTGAGGCAGTGAGAGTTCCTAACTGGAGAGGCAAATTCCAAAGTCTTCACCCTTAAAATTCTTAAGATTCTTAAAAGCCCATGCATGGCCTAAGAAAAACTTGATAGTTTCATAATCCTTGCTGAGACCCATGGGATTTTGACATATGGTAATGTAACATAATGAAACTTTGTTTCTCATAATACAGCAATTGTAACCCCAAAACAAGGTGGTCTCAGGTACATTAAGAGAATTGCTGTATGCCATGAGATTAAGGTATATATAAGGAATTTGGGACTATCATGTGGTTGTTTTTAAAGTTAACTCCAAGAATAATAATCATATTGCATGCAAGGATAGATTTTTCATCCTCACCAGATTATTCAGCAGTCACTTTCTTTTCTCTCTCTGTTTTCATGCTCTTGTAATGTGTTTGGTGCTTCTCCATTTCTAGTTTTTGTTCCTCTTAAATGGCAGTTTTGGGAGAGTTTTTGTTAACTTGCTATTTTCACTTGCTAATTATTTTTAAAGAGAAAGAGGTAAAGTTCCATTTATTGGCTTTATCTTGTGATTAAATTGTGATTAAAATGTTCTGTTTGCTTTTAATTTGTACCAGTCTCATTTTGATTTAGAATAGAAATCTGTAAAAGCAGAACAGTCTGCAGATATTACTTTTATTTCTTAATAATGAAATTTGATTTGTGTTAAACAAGGAAAACACAAACTTAGTATGAAAAGAAATCTGAGTTACTGATTCTGAAGGTTGCTGTATTACTATGGCTCAAAACCACAGCTTACAGTTCACTGAATGATTATTTTAGTTACTGTGAAGTAATTATGCAGTGTTTGTTTTCTGGAAGTCAGAAAATCTCACCCCTCCTCAAATTCAGAGCAACCTAAAATCCAACCTGAGCAAGAGGAAGAAAGTCAGTTAATTTAAATAGCTCATACTGTCTTGATTAAAAATTCATTGGGCTCCACATCACCTTGAATTCTTACATGAAAAAATAAAATATTCCTGATGTCCACAAGAGAAAAATTTCATAAATGATTAGAGTGTTTTCTCTTCCATTTTGGTGTGTGTCATTTGCTTCTTTTCTCATTTAATTTTGTTTCTCCTATGTGGACATAGAACAAGGCTGCCAATGCATGATCCTTAGATTGTCAGTGTTTTCTAAACAGGTTTAAAGAAATGGTATGTTACAGTAAAATGGGAAGTGTGAAAAGAGGATTCTGTCATGTTTATTTTCTGCTCATGCTTCAGCTGAAGTGTCATATATCTAATCTTGTGGTTGAACCACGTTTGGCTGGATAAGTGAGGGAAGAAAAAACAATCCCACCCAGGAAAGAAAACCAGCTGTCCAAGGTGTACTGTTGTGAGAAATTAAATGCCAGTGCTAATACCACAACCTGTGGAGGGAGATGCAGAGTGATTCTGCCACTTCTGCTGTCTGCTGCCCATTGGACTGGTTTAGCTTTAATGTGACATAGTAGCTCTGTGTTTTGAAGAGTTAGGAAGAAGTCTGTCAAAGGTATAAAAACATGCATTTGAAGGAATTTTTTTTTTCCAGTATATGCCTGGAATTTATTTACCTGGGAGCAAAATAGTCCCTGGTTGGGAGCTGATATAAAGAAAACCCAGATAAGCACAGAGTGATGAAGTGGCACTTAGAGACATATTCTGACATGTAAATATGTGTCTGAATTCATCTTAATACAGAGTTTTTAATCTGTCATATCATCCCTCTGCCCCCACCCAGCACATCATCTTATTCCTCGAGCAGAGTTATGGAGCTCTATTTACTACAAAATAATGTTCCACAAGCCCTGTTTTAAAGCTCCTGATCTTTGATAACTGAAAATATTTCTAGATTGTCTACCCTACCCAATGTCTGTTTCAACTGTAGATTGACTTTCTTGCTGAATTTCCATCTGAGAGTTGCTCATGTTGTCTAAAGACAGAGGAGGATCTTCCAGATACAGTTTACTTGGGCATCCAGAATGAAATCTGTTTCACTAAGCTGTTGACTTCCTTTGTTGTTTTCAGGAGGTGGATTTTTTTTTTTGTGAGGGGAGGGTGTGGTGTGGAGGAAGGGAAAGGTAATGGTGTTTTTTTTCAACCAGCACTTCCTTGCTTCTTTTGGGTTTTGAGGTTGGTTTGGTTTTGTTTTTTTCTTGAGTAGAAAGTGTTTTCTCTGATATTTGGTCTAAAATTTTAGTGTACCATTTAAATGTCCCTTCTCTCTCTCTTTTGCATCCTTGTCCAGTTTTTTTTTATGTGTGCAGTAGCCTACTGAAAAATTCAAGAGTGTTTTTATAAGTAATAGCTTTGATATAATATTTTCCCATGAGAATGTAGAATGTTTATGAGGCTACATTTTTAAGGTGTGGGAGGTTACAAGTAAGTCCTTTAAAAGTAAGCAGACAGTAACCTTGTTTTCTGTTAACAACTCAATATTTACTGCTAGCAGGTGCAAATATACCGCAGGTTGATGTGTGAAGGAGATTGTTTAAAAGGGAGAGCATTAGTATGGAGCATAATGCAGAAAAGATAGGAATAGAATGTGCATTTTTACAGTATGTTCTGTCTAATCACAGTATTTAAAATATAGTGTAATTTACTTCCAGGTTTAAGATTTTAGGATGATAGTAGTAGCCTATTCTTTTTGCATAAATCTGTCAGCTATTGTTTTCTGTTGAGTCTTGACAAATAAATTTTTATATATATATATACACAGACACATATACACATATAAAGGATTGAGAATGCATCAGAAGCAGCCCACTCCTGCTGAGTCTTATCCCTATATATTCCTTCTAAAAGGATGTCTTAATTAGATAACTGTTGTGGATCTGCTGTACTTCAAGGGTGCAAAATGTTAAGCATATTTGATTTTTCATTTTCCTGGCAAGTGGTTTTCTAAATATCAAGCATGGAAATGACTGTCATTTTTATGGAGTATTTGCTAATACTAATGTCTTTGGGGGTGTATGTGTATTTTGGAAGTTTAATTTTTGATATTCTCTTTTCTCCCCGAGTTGTTATTGAACAAAATCACAGAATTATTCAATCAGGGTATTACCTCTGCATGTTACTGTCTGTGCTAGGAATTGTTTCTGCCTATAGCACCTTGCTAATTTGGAATTAGAATGTTTATATGTTTTCCATAAATGCTCTTCTTTTATTTTAAAGATGACACATGTTGATGCCACCATTTTGTGATCCTCGTAGCAGAAGATAGTCCTACTGAGAAAATGAGCACTTTGATCATTCAGTCTTTGAACTTTAACCTTTGACTGGAAGTGACCTATAGGCAATGAAGACTACTTCCTTTGACTGCATTTTTACTAGTGTGCATTCTGGGCGCATGTTGATCGCTGGTTCAGTCCATGCAACTGACATGCTTTTATTAGTCATACAGTATTAATGCAGGTGTCCAGAAATGTCAGAATAATTCCATTATTTTTATTTTAAGCTTTTGGAAGAATTCCAGGTCTTCATATATTGTGCAATAACACTGAGCTCCTTGGCGGTTTTGGTGCATCCATTGCCGGCAATGGACATTGTACCAGGGAAAGGTTTTGCTCCTGCCACAAAAAAGATTGACACATGACTGAGCTTATGAAAGTTTTGAATATATTTGGAATATAAACAAGGGATTGACAATTACCTGAAATCCAGCCCATTCTTTTATATTTGGATTCTATGCACTGTGACCACAAAACTAGCAGCATGAGTTAACATGCCTACCTGAAGGACTGTAATAAGATCATTACATATTTATTAAATCGTTTATCTGCTGTCAAATTGTTTTGACATGGGCGGTTTTTCAAGTGACATTGGCAGAGAGGTACAATGTTATCCCTATGGTGAAATAAAACTACTTTTTGTATATAGTTATTCATATCTCTGAAGCAAAGGTATGAGTAATTTAGGGTATGAGTGATTTAAACAAGAATTTATTTTGGAGATAGAGGATGGCAGTGATATAACTGAACTTGCTGCAGTCCGTAATTGGGCTTGTAATTTGTACTTTAGAGCTTTTTCCAAATAGATTGCACACTGTTATTTCCTGCTAGCCATCAGCATGAGCCCTACTGCCTACACCAATATTTCATTTATTTATGTGTTCGAAAGCAATCCATATAACATTTTTTTGTTTGCATTCACCGTTTCTTTTGTGTTGTATGTCATGTTTGAATGTTACAAAACAATATTTTGATTGAAAAGCTTTGTCAGAAGATATTTTCATGTAAATTATTTCTTTATCTTGTAAGCATCATCTTGTCTTTTAATCCTGTATTATAAAAAGAAAAAAAATACATTTTTGACAGAGGCTTAAAGTTTTCACAAAAAAGTGTGGACCTTCTTATTTAAGTTTAGACTAAAGTATATTTTCTTAACTTGTTTGTCCCACGTAGCCATGCCAATTTTTCCAGGCTTTTCTTCACCAAAAATAGGGGGAAAAGCCTAAAATCAGACATTTTTCTGTGGAGCAACATTTACTGAAATGACAGTTGTTCTCAGCACTCAGTAATATTTTGATACTGCAATTAGGTTGTCTTTTTAGGAAGCACTTTTATAAACTAAATACCTTTACACATATGCAAAATTTCTATAATTTTTTTTACTGTTGCCTTATTGTTGCACTCAAAAAAAAAATTCAAGCAATTAATGCATGAATGTCTAAATCAAGTAATAGCTTGATGTAAAAACAAAACAAAAAAATCCCTAAACCAAATCCAAAATGACTTACTACAATAAAAAACCAGAAAATTGGCTGAAAAGACTGATTTTTTTTTTTAATCTGCTGTATGATAACGGATGTTTTATAGCCTTGTACATACTTCTCTGTTACCTATTGTTTAAAACACTTTAAAAACAGTATAGATGCTTAACTCAGGGGGGATAGAGTTTAGATGGATTTGCTTCAGAGAAGTATTTTGTATAGCATCAGAACTGTAGATACTGGCAGTGAAGTGAAGCTACAATATACTTCAGGAACTGCTTTTTTTTCTTTCCTACTGTACTGAAAATATCTCTTGGCCTTTAAAACTCAATGGTAAAATCTAGCTTTGGATATAAATTTGATGTGTGTATATATTTTCACAATGAGCCTTGGAAACATTGAATTAATTTTCTTTTAAGAGCCAAAAAAAAAGTTGTTTTAAACAAAAGAAATACTTGTGCTCTAAACTTTTTGTTTAGCAAAATTTTCTTGTTGTGAGATCATCAAACTGGTTAGTTTTGGAAATGGTTCATATGAACGAGCAGTAATCTGATACTTAATCTGCATAGTCTTGTTCACTGCTCTGTATGAATTGAAACAGTTGAGAAATTCATGTATGACTGGTTCATATAGTAGATCCTATCAAAATAGTCCACAGGAAAGAGACCTTAATGTGACCAGGTAATGTCTGAAGAAATGGCTTAAGTACATCTCAAATTCAGTTACCTTTTCATATGGTGGTTTGGGAAACAACAATACATGGTCTCAGAGAAGCTTCATGACATACCATATGTATTTTGTTGAAGATGGGTGTTGTACTACAAAGCATTATGCATTTTATTGACCTGTGCTGTCACATGGACTATAGTGAAGTTAAATAACCAAATTTATGCTGCTCTTTAATAAACCCCCACCCCCTATAGTATATCTTTATTTAGATCAAGAAAATGCAAGGTAGATTAGAGAAGAATGTACCTCAGGTCTTATAGTTTACAGTAGAAATGCCTCATTGGTTCTCTTGTAGATCTGTGGGTAAGTTCACCTATATAGAGAGGGCCATGACAAAGCTTATATACCACTCAAGCCCTCAAGATAATGCAACTATTCTGACAATGCTACGATGTCCTGAAAAGGGGCTTGAATTAGATGGAAGTGGTCCATCCTTTCCCAAGGGTGACCCTGTGTATGTAACTTTCTTTCACTTGGAATTTCTCACATGGACTAGTTACAGAATTGGCTTGAAACTATCTTGCTTTTATTTTGTGTCGATATTCATGTTGTTGAACCCTTTGTTTTGTGTTTAGTGTCTTTATACTATAACACAATAAATTCTTGTTTTAAAATAGATTACTACCCTTGAATGGAAATACGTGTGGACCTTTTCATGGTGCAGTGCAGAAGCACAGTTCCTAACATTCAGCCACTCTTTAAGAAAAAGCTGCCAGTGATTCTGAAATGTTGTGATGCATCTCAGGGGAGGAATTTGTATAACAGCAAGGTGTTTCCTCATCCTCCAGAGGTTATCTGTTGTAACAGCTGGAAGAAACAGTTAATTAAAAAAAAAAAATCACTAAGATGCTTTCATTTGAAATGCTTTCATTTCTCACAGATGAGCATATAGTTCTCTTTTTTTCTTTTTTTTTTTTTGCCATTTGACAAGCACTTAAAATACTTGATGAGAAGTTTCAGATGCAGGATTCTTGTTTGCCTGCAGTGGTGGGAAGAGAGTTTCTATTATTTTGTCAGCATCATTCAGAACTGTTTAATCAAATCTCTGCCTCGTACCAATAACTGCTTTCAGTTTTGTGCATTTTTTTTCAAAAGATTGTGTCTTCTGCTTTGTAAAAGGCAAGGCACTGCATACCTAAAACATGTATTTTTATGAAAAATTAAGTTTTTAAAATTCATATATTTTCTATAGTCAAGTTTATTCTAAATGTTTGGTTTTTTTTAATTTGCAACTTTTTTTTGAAAGTCTGACAAAAACCCAAGATGTGAACTGTATTTAAAGGTATGCTTTAAAGAGACCATACAATTTCCAGGTCACTAATTAATGATGTTTTAAAAAGAGAGGGGGAAAAAAAACCCCTAATTAAACCCTAACTAAATTAAAAGATTTGCAAAAATGCAGCTATCGAGTTTGAAGGTTTGGAGGAAATCAATACAGTTTTTGCCTCCTCTGATAGAGCAGTTGAGCATTATGTTGTGTTTGTATGCTCACAAATCCTGATCATTCTAAAGAACAGGATTGTATGAATTTTCTTTTAAAACCAGTTACTTTTAATCCATATCACCCAGTCCAGTTTGGATTTACACAGTGGTACCTGAATAGTTTGGAATTGATTTGAATAAGGGGAATTAAGCTGTCTTAGTGATATTCCATCTTCAGCTGCAGTCACACAGCAGCATGGGAAGAGAGACTTTGGATTTGGTTAATGTGCCAGGTACTTGTTGGCTTTTGTTTCTAAGACTAATAATAAATTTCCAGACCTCCTGGCTTTAAAGTACCTTTATAAACTTGGAAGAGTAGAAATATCATGAGCCACCTTTTACTAGAAAATACAATTTTCTAGTAAAAGGTGGCTCATGATACTTAGAAATACAAATTTGAACGTACTTAGTCTCTGGTTTTATTTCATTTTACTGATATAGCAGTGCAGGAAAATCTATTCACTCTTCATTTCTTTTTCTTGCAGATTTTATGTACTTTTTAAAATAGTGTTAAAGAAATTTTGATCAGCTAATTCAATGTAGCAAATTCTCTCTGCAGCTACTTAAAGTGATTTTTTTTTAAAATTACAAAGTAAGAGTATTTCAGTAACATTGAAGTTCCAAAGTAATGAATGAAACCTATATGGCAAAACCATATAGATTTCATTCAGATAATTATTTTGTATTTAAAAACCAAAAATTAAATGCAAATTCAATTGACTGTGCAGTGTATGTAAGTCTAGAGATTGGATTTATAAGCCTGTGTCCATAGTCTCTAATATAATACTTCATAGGAGCTTTAATATGTGAGTCAGTGGTAGTAGGTTAGATTGTATTTAATTCCCTCTACTTTGCATACATGCTATGTGTAGTGTAACTTTGTCTTTCCAAGCGACATTTTACTCTTGACCTCTTGAAGGAGGGGCTTACAAGATACAGTTCTGAATAGCAGTCCAGTGAGGAGCTGAAAACCATAATGTTGGCCTCAAAGAAAGATGTTACAATCTGAATTCCTGTAACGCTTACCACAGTTCTTCCCTCATGCTGGCCTGGTTTTTGTTATTTAAAATCTCCATGGTAAGACCTTAAAACTTTTGTCCTGACTTGAGCAATTGGGGAACCTGTTTTCTTCAAGCCCTTTGAAGTGCTTCGTGCCAAGTAGGTCAGGGTTAAGTCTGTTCAGATGAACATTCTGGGCCCTTTCTCTTCCCAGGAGTACAATATTATCTGGATGCTGCTAATGCAGTTCTCCAGGGCATTTAATCCCTAAAGATAAAATCAAGCATGGTTTCTGCTATTACCAGAGAAAGAGGAATTTGTACTCCTTCCTTTCCAGTCTAATGGTTTACATTCCTACCTTGCATCTAACTTTATTCTCGAGTCTGCACTGAGATGATTTAACATGGTAAACCAGTAGGAAACCAACTTGAAAAAGTGAAAATCTATCTTCTCAATTAGCAGATTAGATCATTAGTTGCTGCATAAGCAGTAGTTTCAGAGCTAGTGCAAAAAATTGAAAGCTTTGTGTAGCTGGGCTTTGGAAGGTGGGGGCTAAAACAGGATTTGTATCTTTAGAATTTTCTGCATAATAAAATATTATGTAAAATATTGGCAACCTTGTGTTATGCAGAAGCTGAGTAATGTGTTATGAAAAGCCTGGGAGCTGGAGGTCTGAACTGCCTATAACAGTCTATGGGAGAGAACTCTCCTATATTTTTTAACTCTGTTTTCCAATAAAAAAAATCTGAAGTTGTTCCAAAACATTCAAACCATCTGTTACCTCTCCATTTAGATGCCTTGAATTTTTAGTGCTCAGGAACTGGGTGGCTTTTTGTGTTTTGGTGGGTGGTTTATTGTTGTTGTTTTGTTTATTTTGTTTGGTTTTGGGTTTTTAAAATGTAGCAAGTCTGTAGTCATTGTTCTGTGAGGATATTTTTAGTTAACTTTTTATCAGATCACTGTTGTCAAACCTTAATCATATATAGTTGTTTATAGTATTAAATATAGTTGTATCCATAACAAGTATAGTTATGGATGTGGGTGACTGTTTAAAAAATGCCAGTTATTTTCCAGAAAAAAGGCACTAATGTTACAAATAAAATATTCTTGAGATTAGATAAAAAGCCAGGTGTATTTACACTCATCTAACACAGAAAACACTTGTCTCAGAGGTCTCATTTGTCTATTGTATACTTCAAGAATGGGACTCTTGTACTCTGGTAGGAGGTTTTCAAGACAAAACCACACAGGTTGCCACTTCATCCCTTTCTCTGAAGGTCTTGTTCAAGGAATGGATGAAACCTGGTGGTTTTTATCTGTATTTATTTGTGCTGGGTCAGTGAAGAGTGTGTGACAGCTGCTACTCTGACTGGTGATAAATTGTGAATAGCTCTTGAGTCTCTCGTTCTCTAAACTGTCCATATATCTGCACAAAACATTGTTAGCTATGTTGCACATGCACAGAATAAAGTACATTTTACTTACGTGGTGTAGACCATTTATTGAAGATGAGAACTTTGGAAGATGCAGTATAGAATGTATACATAAATAAATAAACAAGTGACAAAGACAAGTCATCAAATCTCCAGATGACTTACAGTATATCAAGCCTAAAGTCTTGATTTGCATAAGGTTTTACATTAGTGGGGCTTGAGGTGAGGGGAGAATTTGGGGACATCATCTTGCACTGGTATCTTCTGTATCACACTTTGGACTATAAGTCTTTTAATCTCTTAGGTGTCTGTGTGTTGTCATCTCCCCGAGGCAGTAACTACTATCTTAAGTGTTATGCTGGAGTAAGAGGTGCAAGTTTGTTAGCATCCTGAAGATTCTCTGAAAATTAGTGGCTGGTTGCATGGTGTTTTGGGTTTCTGTGGTTTTGGGATTTTGGGTTTTGGTTTGTTTTTTGGTGGTGGTTTTTGTGGGGTCTTTTTTGTGTGTGTTTTTTGTTTGTTGTTGGTTTTTTGTTTGTTTGTTTGCTTTTAAGAGGACATCAGTAAGTGCACCAATCTATAATTCTTATGTTACGAAGTTCTCCAAAGCTGCAGAAGGTCAAATGCAATGCAGCTATGGTCATGATGCAACTGAAGGATCAAGGTCCTGGATGACAATCAGTAGCAGTTTGTTGAAATGTGCTATGTTAAGGAAAAGAGAATGGGTAGCCCTCTTTATGAAGGGGTAATTGAGGTAATAAGTTTCTTTTTTCCATTGCAATTGTTTTACCAGAAACCTTAATAAACAGCAAAGTAGATTTCATACTGTGCCTGACAAGAGATTTTGAAGTCTTGCAGGTGGAAAATAGACTGGATACAGTAGTTTGTGTTTTGCAATTCTGAAAATTTCTTCTGTTAGCTTCCTTTTTGTAGTCTGTAAGAATAGACTAAATAATACCTAGGCTCTTCTTATGTCTTCCTTGTATATTGGGTGCTGTTGGGGAATGCTGTACAGAAAAGCCTGTAATTCTTTTCCCCAAAAGCTTCTCTGGGTTGTTGTTACACTCAATTAAATACATCATCTACTTCTTTATGTTTCCCATCAGCTACCTTGTAATGCTAAGGGTTTTTAAACTCATGTCTGTGTAATGTTGACTTTTTGGAAGTCAACATTATAAAGACTTACCATTTGGATATTGGTATAAATATATATAAATATAAAAAAGTTTCCTTACGTTAGTACTGTAGCATGCAATATAATAAGGCTTAGGTCTTCTTGAATGATTTCTGAAATGTAAATCCATGTGAACTTTTTATTCAGCATTGGATGTACCTGGATAAAACTAACAAGAATTGTCTTGTGCCAGCCAGCTCAGTCTGAAGCATCCCTACACACCAAGTTTAATGTCTCAGGATTTTCTTTGTAGTAAACCAAAGACCTAATTGTAAAATTTGTGGTGATCTCTGCATAAGGCAATTCCATGCTGTTTTGTGGTGAGATGGTTTTTTGTGTATTTCAAGGCAGCTATTAATGCACCAGTGCTTGAATTTGAGAAATGGATCCTGTCACTATTGAGTTTGTCACATGGTAAAGCATTTACTTAATTCTTCTTTCTTATATTTGCCAAGTATTATGGCAGAATTTGGCCTCTGGAAAGGAATCTTGCTGCATGGTCTGCACCAGAATACTGTTGCTCTCTGTCATAGAGTTTATTTCTTGTGTTTAGTCTCAACAGTAGCTATATGTGTAGGTACATACAAAGGTGAGTACTAATCTTGCTTAGGCCTTGCATTATTTGAGTTTATTTTAGTGTATATCAATCTTTATATGTTTTACCTTGCTTTATATAGTATCAAACGCCTTATTAATTTCAGCTTTTCATTTAAAAGAGCAAGATTCCATCAACATTTACATTTTCATTCTTAATGGTTTTTTTAAAGCAAAGATACTTAAAAATAATGTGGATAAAAGGAAGTAAGAACTTTCTAGTTTTTGTCTGGAACTTAAAACTTACAAATTCTTACAAAATGTTCCTTTCAAATTTCAAGTTTTTAATCTAAGGAGTTGTTTTTGTTGACTTTGTTTTTCTTTTTTCTAAACACATTATTGTCCTGACATTATACAGATACAGAGATCAAAGGACACAACTAGTCCAAAAAATTCAACAAATAGAAATATGTTTCCCATTCTGCATAGTTCATTTGCTTCCCATCCATCTCTATTAAGTTACACTGCTAGCTACCTTTTATTGCAGGACAGTGGAACAATTCTGCAACAAGTTGAAAAGGACCTGTATTTCTACCATTTTGGAGAAGTAAAGAAATTCCTTAAGGATTTAAACAGTAAATTAAGCCTGTATTAGACCAGTAATCTCTTAAATTATTATTCTGTTGGAACAAGAACTGCCTTAGACTTTCATGAAGTCAAACTGCAAGAGCAGAAAAGAGAAATTGTCTGTAGCCAGCATTCATAGAGAAAAAAGGGTTCCCCATCTCCCAGCCCCAGAAGAGGAAAGGTTCAGAAGTTACCAGTACTGCAAACATGACTCAGTACACGACATAAAGGGCTTATTGTGGTAATAGAAATGGTAATAAAGCATTGCCTACATATGCTTCTAAGTATAGAATCTCATGAATGGAAACACTAAAAGCAAGGGCAACTGGCAGCATTGTCACTCAAATGATGTTTATTTTTAGAGGATTACCAATGCTTCCAATCCGCTGTTAGTACTAGCTCTTGCCAGCACACACAAGCTTCATTCCCAGTTTGCTCAATTTTTTAAGAGACAGCTCTTAAAGCAACAAGATTCCTGCTACTTCTAGGGACTGTAACAAAAGACAGCTTCAAAACAGGTGGAGTGTAATTGAGTAAGCAGAAGGTATTACATTAGCTGAAAATACAGAATCGATGCATGTTACACCTACATCAAATGTAATTGAAGTCCTCAGTTTCACCCATTTCCAAGAGGTTTACTGTGTAAGAAGTTTGCTGTATATTATGCATGTTACAGCAACAAGCACTGCTGACTTTCTCAGAGGACAGCAATGAAAAAATAGTATAACAATGTCTTTGAGTGAGATAAATCATATCAGTATTAGATGAAGTTGGTTAAAGTTGTTAGGCTTCACATTGTTTTACAGTCTTAGTAAATTTTTTTGAGTCTGATGACAAAATTATAAATTACTGGCTGTAATAAAGCACAAATATTGTCATGTACACAAATTGACAAAAATAGCTGGACTAAATTTTATTGCTCTATGAAGGTGCGATACAGTAGACAGTAAGATTTGCAGCAGTTCTAACTTTGTAATTTTTTAAAAATAAGCAGTCAGTGCAACATTTTCCCATTTATGATAAAATAAAACTCTCCCACTTTATCCTGCACTGTCACCAAATCGTCATTTACCATTATATCCTAACTATGCCAGGACAAGGGAGTTTGGGAGTTACAGGAGGTTTAGGATATTTTGATAATTGACACAAATGCACTAACTGGATATTTTTACTAAAATGTTGCTGTATAACACATCATTGAACCAGACCTTTCCCAGCCATTCAATAATTTACCAAAAGCACTAGTTTTGTGATAGTTGAATATTGCTGAATTTGACAATTTAGGCAAGAATAAACCCCCACATAATTTGAGAAGTTCAGTGTTCATTTAATGAGACAATTGGACCAATCTGTTACCTAGAGCAATAAATAAAAATGTTTAAAAAGGCAAGGTCTATGGCAGATCTGTACATCTCTGAATTTTTCTGAAAGTTTAAACATTAACAGGGCTCATATGCCTTCATAGAAGTTAGGGAAACATCCCCATGTCTGACAGTGTTTTGATTCTTCAAAGCCATATTAAGACAAAGAAAGCATAAACAAGTTATGGGCACTGCATCTTTCCAGACTGATCTGAAAATTTTGCAACAGTTTTATCTGATTCTTTGCTACACTTTAAGTTCACTATGGAACCCAGTGTATTACTGATTTATATACACATTTGAGAAAAGAAAAACAAAATACTAATTTTCATGTCCAACACTGGCCTTAGCTTCAAGATGTAAATGGCCTAATCCCTGCTCTCTCTGGGATCTAATCTGCTGGTTGTAAGGGTGGCAATAGGTATGATTAGGTACATTCTCTCATGAGCATTACTGCAGATAAATGTGACTAGTGTGGACACGGATGTACAAACTGTTCTACATTACTGGTGTCACTTTGGTTATGTTTGAAGTGTTACTGTAATTTTTGCCTGCACTGAGAGGCACTAATGAGAATCCAAAGCATTTCAAGAGGTGTGTGATCCTCTCATACAACACTATCAGGAAATAGCATTGTGTTTGGACTTGTCTGAAGGTCTTTTATGTAGTCAGAATGCTACCAGCAAAGCAAAACCCCCAAAAACCCCAGGCTTGTAAACAGGAATGTCATCTTATAGAATCTGTTGCTTCCTTGACCTGTAATTGCACTTTGGCTTTCCCATATTTCTCTCCTGAGCAAAGCCAGTATAGTGTCATCAGGTAGCAATGCCTACTAATGCAGAAATGGGCCATTTCTAAATGTCTGTGTGCTTTGTAATTGATCTTCAGGTTGCTAGTTCTGTTATTATTCTTGCTGATTTATCAAATTGTAGTTACCTTTGTCTTCATTGCTGTAGTCATAAGATGTGAATCCCTGGCTGACCTGAATTTTCCTGGTTTTCTTCTACCATTCTGTGCTCTGTGCTTCTAAGAAGTAATCCAAATCTTGCTGGTTTGGGGTGGTTTTTTGTTTGTTTGTTTGTGGTTTTTTTTTTTTTAATCTGGAAATCACATAGGATATTTGAGAAGCTTCCAATGTTCATAATGGGTGATGAACTTGTATGAAGTATCTGTGTATATACATAAAGTTTATGCAGTAACTATACATATTAACTAAATAAGCATAAATATGCAGCATCATATTTTCTGTAGTTGTACGGTGAGATGGCTGTACCTTACAAACTTACAAAAGAAAGCTTTTACAGTACTTTGTGTCAAAAACAATTGGAAAATTGTGGAAATATCTCTCACAAATGAAATGTACAAATTAAAACTAGGGACTTGGGGCTATCTTCTATGCAGTTTTGGATACAGGAACTATGATAATTAATGAAATTTTCTGAATGTACAGTAAAACTTCTAATAGTTAAAGTAATTTACCAGTATAATTTTAAAGTTTCACTAGCGTTATTAGAAGGGTAAGCATTTATTTACACATGGCTCTGCTATTTCCAGCACGGACGTATGAAAGCAATGGCAGCAAGTGATTGCTGAGAAATACAATGCTACCTGCAAAGCAGTCTAAATTTGGGGCAGTGGGTCAATTAATAATGAAAAAGCCTTGATACCTTAATGACAGGATACCTAGATGAAGGCTGGTAATTGCAAAATCAGCACATCTTTTTGGTTGGGTTCACTTTGCGTTCTAAAAAAATGATACTTGTTAAAGGGATGAAGACCTAGAGGTTTCTCAATGTCCTTATACCAACAGTGATGGAATTCAATATGTGCTGATAAGTGCAAGTTCTAGTTCACTTTATTTAGATTCTTGAAGTGATTGTGTGATTCATCTGTTTTAGGGAACTCACATTTTAGACATGAATCATCAAAGACAGTGTGTTAGTATAAGTTGTTAAAATTCATTGCTTGTCCTCATTGGAGCATGAAGAGTAAATGGTTTCCATTACACAAGAAAACTCTTCACAGTATTTGCTTGTAGTTTGTTTTGTCTTGGTTTGTTCATGCCTCTCATTCCATGTACTACCTAGTGATAAGTTGGTTTAGTAATTTGCCCTGCGTTGTAGTTAAAGATCTACTTTCATAGTCACGGTTCTGCACCTGTAATTGGGGAGAGCAGTGGTCTGACTAGACGTAGGTTCATTAATAATACTGGGTTTTAATCAAATATAATCCCAAACTACTGCGTTTTGCTTTTAATGGTTGAAAAAATATTATTAAAAAAATTAAGTGACTCATTCTTCTGGTACTAAGCTATTAGAGGCTTTTATTCAGTTGAATGACTGACTAATGTAAATAATGCATTATTCACTTCTTATTGGTATTTTATGAGCACTCTTATTAGCTTCATTATGGTTTCAACTTTAGTATCAAATATCATCCAAGTTCTTAAATAAATAAATAAATAGTACAGCTACAAAGAAACTTTCTAATACTCTGAAACAGAATTCTGGAAGAGGCTGTAAAATATCCAGTCTTGCAAGTTTTCTAAAGGAAACCAAGCAACCTGCTAACTCAAAGGTCAGATCCAGCTTTAGAGTTGGTCCTACTTTGAGGAGGCAGGGAGGGTGGTGGAGCAGACCTTCAGAACTCCTTTCCAATCAGTTCTGCAAAGCTCCTACTTCTTAAATACACTATTGGGTATTTTCTTTGGGGATTTATTTTTGGTTTGGTTTGTTACACCAAAGTGTATTGAGGGGTGGAAACTCATTTCTTGATGGTTTCTGTTGAAACTACAATCATAAATAATAACAATCACTAATAATAAAATATATTAGTAACAATGAGAATATTATGATTTCTTGCAAGTCAGTGTGAAAGTGCTCATTTATTTTTTTCTGAATCTGAGGTTCAAAATGACAAGGCCAAGTATCTTCAAGTGTCCTACTCATGTATACAGACCAAATAGAATAACTGTCCTTTCCTCCACTTAGGTATTTATCCAGGCATTTAGGCATTAATGTGGCTTTTTGTTATTTTCAAACTGCATACTGAATTAATCACTTTTATTAACAACTTGCATACTGAAAGTAGATTGTTGTGCAAGTTATGACACTCTTGTTATTTAATAATGGAGTAGTGTGAAAGAGTACATACAAACTATGCATCTTGTTTTCAAAACCTGAGGACTTTTTAGGTTGTATTAAGCTGCTTTTACTGGAGATACTGACTAGTCTTTATCCTGTACCTCAGCAGTAGCAGGAAAAAGACCCTCAAATGTAAGGGTACAGTAAATCTTAAAGAAGTGACTTGTAATGCAATTTGGTTGTTCATATAAGAAAGCTCCAATCATACAGGAAACATCAAAGAAGCAAAATACACCCATGGGCTTAAAATTATTATAAAATATATTAACCTTTGTTTTATAAAAGATGTATATATACATGGTAAGTTTTGGGATAAAATCTGCTCTTCTGTATCCAGTTTTCTTCCAGCTACATTCCATTTGCAAAGGAAGATGTATATCAAGATACTTCTGAGTTAATACATGTTTCTCAATATAAGTTTTTAAACTAAAGTTTTAGCTGTTTAGTAATAGGAATTTTATAAAAATGTTAGTTATTGAAATAGTAGCAGAGATTGGAGATTTTAGAGGCTTGTTGGAATTAACTGTCTACTGCAGAAAGTTCACAAACCCCTCATAATCTGGTGCTGACTTTCATTAGATGTGTTTTTCTCTGGGTGCGCCGATGCTAAGTATGTGCTATACTGTAGGGTTGTTCTTCAAACTACTCATAGTAAGTAAAGAAAAAACACGACTTAAAATTATGAAGGAAAAAACCAAGAACAAACAAATGAAAAAACTTCTATGGACAGCACCATCACAATTCAGCATCTGGATGAATTTTGCTCACACAAAAATTCATAGTAGCCTAATGAAAAGTACTTGCATTATTATCCATTGCTACATTATATCAGAAGACTACAAAAGAAATTGTATTATACAGTGTATTTCTGTCCTCAGTTCTTAAATTAAGGGGTAAGGAATCAGAAAACAAAACAATGGAGGAATGAGAAGGGGAGGATTAACGAACTACCACTGCTGAATACAGGGTATGTATAAGACACTCATAGCAAATGCTGAGTTCCCAACATGTGTTTCAAGAAGTTGTAAATGTCATATTAGTGTTCTGCTAGTATGAATAAAATCTTATTCATATCACAGATACTCACAACGCAGCTCTGCCACTAGGTGTCATGATGTGTATTTGGTGTGTAAATTACCTACATTATGCAAGCTTACTACCAAAATTCACCTGGGCTGTGTGCTTTTAGAGTTTTCCTCCACTATGCTTGGGAACTGTGTCAGGCTACATCTCTCTTTTTTTTTTTTTTTTTCCCGCTCAGAATTGATCCAACTCTTGGTATCAAGTAATAATTAAAAAAATAATTCTCATGTAATAGCAGATACTGCAGGCAATATGAACTCTAGACTCATTCTGATCCTGATTTATCAAATGTTTTTTAGAATTACATTTGCTGTGACTAATGTTATAACTCTCATATAAAAAGATTCATTAAATATTAGTTGTGTAGCAAAAAGGTATAGATCTTTGCCCCCTCAAAAATCTAGTTTTGTTTCTGAGCCTGATGAATTTTTTTATTGCGCTCTTGCAAATCAGGTAGGAACATGACTGCTTCAGGTTGGATGTTCCTACCTAGCTTTTGCATAGATTTAAAAATTATTGGTTTGTTTTACTTGAGGCAATCAAGAAAACAGAGTTTTACAAAATAAATTAGATAGATTGTGAATTAAATTCAGAAATCTTTTACTAATGAACAATAAACTTCTGATTACTTTGTGATAAAGATTTGAATGTTATCTTTTATTGCTGTAGATGGTCAGAAATTGATTTCTTTGATTTCTCCCATTTTATTAGTCTATTTATTTCTAATTTAAAGGAAGAAACAATTAAGACTTTAATCTCAATTTGCATAAGCTTTTTTTTTGTTTCTGCCTTTATTTTTTTTTTTTTTTTACATTTTTCTGTCTAGTTCTGCCTTCTCTAAGGGATGTGCAAACCTGAAATTTGGCAACAAGATAAATATTTTTATGGTGGCAAAACCAAAGACACTCGGTTTTGGTTGGAAAGGCACAGAAACAGCAACTTATCCCAGGGTTTTATGTGGCTGAGCCCTGGCACTGTGTGAGGAGGGGAGGGTTTGTGCTTCTCTGGGGAAGGAGGCGGTTTCAGTGATGCACCGTGGAACCTCCATGGCTGAACCTCCACAGCTGCACAACCTGGCCCTCGTTCCTGCGGTCTCCCTCCAGGCAGCTTCCAGCAACTGCATCAGTTATCTGCACTAATTCTAGACAGAAGAAAATATTAACATAAATCTTCTTTATGAGTTTTTACCTTTCTCTGAAAACAGCTCTCTCGGAGGGGAAAGGTGAGAGGGGAAATACGTTGGAGTTAGTGCTCCAAGCTAGAGTGAGATGAGTAACAGCAGATGGGGGAAATAAAATCAAGCCGCTTCTGTGGTGTGCTGCGGTGGCTACCCCACTCTCCCTGTATTTTTGTCGGCCTTTTTCCTTGCCTGAACTCTCGTAGCCCGCAGCCCGCTCTCTCCAGGCACGCAAGGAGCGGTGCAGACAGCGGCTCTCGGCAGCAGCTGAGAGTGGGCAGAGCACGCTCGCCATGCCGATCTCAACCCCACTCACGGACCGGCACTTTTCTCCGCGCCGCTGCTCTCCGCGCTCCCTGGGCTGGGGCTTCCTCCTCCGCGGTGCCGAGGCTCGCCGTGTGGAAGCCCGGCCTCGGCCCCGGCTCGCCGGGGGCAGGTGAGCGCGGGGTGCCGGGGCCCGCCGGGGCCCGCCGGGGCTGGGGGCGGGCGGCCTGAGGGCGCAGGGCCCCGCGCCGCCGCTGGGGGCGCTGCGCGCCGCCGGGCCGGGGCCGGGCCGCGGACGGGGCCATTCGCACGGCGGGCGCGGGGGGAGCGCGGCGCCGGGAGCGCTCGGGGAGCGTCCCGGGGGCGGCGGGCGCGGCGGGGGCGGCGGCGAGGAGGGGCCGAGGGGAGCTGCGGGGGGCGACGCCCGGCGCGGGGGCGGCGGGGCGGGGCGGCGGCGCCGGCGGGAGGGCGGGGGGGGGGGGGGGCGCAGTGGTTGGGGCCGGCGGCGGCCGCCGCGGCGGCGGGGTCAGTTCTCTTTAGTGTTTGCCGATGTTGGAGGCGTCTCCAAAGTGTCCCCGGGAAGCAGGTAACCGGGAGGGAGGGAAGGGGGCGGCTTCAGCCGCGATGTCCTGGTCTCCGTCCTGGCTCCCCGCTCCTCCCGCCGCCGCGGCGGCTCCCGGGCGAAGGCTCCGCCGGCCCCCCGGCGCCCCCCGCCTCCCCGGGGCCGTGCGGGCGCTCCTGCGCCACGGCGCCGCCGGCCCGCTCCGCTCCGCTCCGGCGGGGGGCGGCGGCACCGACCCCGCCATCCACCTCGGGGTCCCCGTCCGCTGCTAGCCGCCCGCCCGACGAGGGCGCAGGAGGCGGGCGGGGGCACAGGTGGGCAGCGCTGCCACCCCCGGGGGCCGGGGAAGCCCCCTCTGGATCCCCTCCGTAGCTCTCCGCAGCTCCCCGCGCACGGATCCGGCTGCCGGCGGCGGTCGCTGCGCCAAGGCCGGGCCGCGGCCGGGCCGTGCGGCGGGGCCGAGCTCGGCGGGGACCACGCCGGGCCTGCCCTGCCCCAATCCCCGGGAAGGAGTTCTGTGCGACCCGAACTTGCTCCTTGTCCTGTGTCCCGCCCGGGCCTGTCGCGGTGCGCGGCCTCGGGGGCGCACGGTGGCCGCTCCGCCGCCGGCGGGGCGAGGGGCGCCCGGCACTGCTGGCCCGGTCAGCGGCGCGGACCTCGCAGCTCAGCCGCCGTGTGTTTGTACGTGTGTGTTAGTCAGCCCTCTCTGTGCACGTCTCGCGCTGCCCCCAAACTTCGGACAGGGCCCCAAACTTTGCCATCAGTGCTGGGCTCTCCCACTCCCAAAATGGATGTCGGCGTCTCTTCCAGCGATGGGCAGAGCCGTTTACCGGCCCTCGACCAGCACGAGGGTCTGGGAGCCGTCGTTGAGGTGGGACCCAGAGACACACTGCTGTAAAGTTGCCTCGTCCAGGCTTCTCATGGGCTGGGCGGCATTTTCCCAGTGTTCAGGTGTCTGGTGGGAAAAAGTTCGTCTTGGTTACAGCCAGGCCTGGAAGTCACAGCCGTGCCCTCCTGGAGAAGTGTGGGCTGCTTGGGCTTGTCTCTGAGGGTGAATCCTGCAGCAAAGCTGTTTGCCTTGTAGCGCTCAGGGTCCCACCTGACAAGTCAGTGATACCCAAGCAAAAAATTTCCCTGCAGTGTATCTGGCTGGTGTTGCCTTACGGCCAGCAAGCTGTTTCTGTGAATACCGAGACGTAAGCTTCTCAAGCCATGTTTGGAATGCTCCCTGTGCAACCATGGTACTAAAAAAAAGTTTACGCTGTACAAAAGAGTAGATAAAGTGCTGCTGTTGTGGCCCCTCTCCTTGCATGCAATGCTGCCTTGAACAGTACTGAGGGATGTGTATGAGTAACTGCAGTGTTGCAAGGCACAAGGAAGGCTGTTTGCTCTGCCATAGCTTGGGGTGGTTAAGCTGTGCTTCTATCAGGGGGCATATATTGGTGTATCTGACTTGTGCTTACCAGTGGCATCCAGCTGCACAGGAGTAAGGTCTTCCTGGGTTGTATTGGTAATTCCAGGTTAGCAGTCTACACCAGTGAAGTAATACTAATGCATTTAAGCCATTTGCTAACTACAAGGAGGTTCTGTATGGGCTTTGTTGTGACATTGCTGCTTATATAAACAATGCCAGACTGTCAGATTTCTGAATGAAATCTCTTTTTTTTCTAGAAAGTCAGCAGCAATGTAAGAGCTCCAGTACTGATTTCCAGCTGCTGAACCTTAGCTTTGACCTAAAAAAACTCAGAGAGAGAGATTTCTACTCCTGCCAGTCTTTGCGAAGATTCCTCTTGCTGCCAGCTAGGAACAGGATTGAGGCTGCCTGCTTGTTTGTAGTTTTTGAGGGGAAAGGACAGTTCAGATTTTCTTTTCTTTGCAGACAACTTTTAAGCTGTCTTACTCAGCTTGGGTTCTGCTCAGGCTGCTCAGCTTGGAGGCCAAAGTCTTTATGTATCTTTTTGCCAGCTCAACCAACCTTGTTACCTAAGAATTACATCAAAATAATAATAAATTTGACTAATTTAAAATTCTGATTTTAGATAGTAGATTGTAAAGAAACTTTCTAATTTTACTTGCAGAAAAACCTGACCAGAGGTGTTTTAAGGACTGGACCAAGTTTAAATAAGCATTTAACACCATCAGCCTCTTTGGGGGCAAAGGTTTGATTTTCCTCCATAGCTTTGTAAACGTCACTCTAACTCTGGTTTACACTGGTGTGAATGTGGGAAGTGAATCAAATGCTATGTGTTTTATTTGTAAAGTGTCATGGCAAATGACCTTGGGAAGGTTAGGCAACAAGCCATAGTGGAGCAGATCCTCCTATTCCAAGACTGGGTCTCTAGCCATTAGGAAAGGTGCACCTGTCATGCTCTATCTAGACAGTTTGTTTTGACCTGCCCAAAATACGTGGTTATTGATTTGTTAGTCTTTGAAAACACTGAAAAACTCCCATCAATTATGTCCAGTCCTTCACCCCAAAATACATCTTCTGATGGTGTTATTCCATTGGAGAGCTGGTCTTATAAAGGAAGTGTGTGGGTGTTAGTGCCCTTTTTTTGGTATATATTTGATAGATATGGGCACAGATTTTTTCTGATCAGGGTGCAAAGCATCTATTTCCTCATGCATGTATTGCTAATGTGCTGGGGAAGGACCTAACACTGCATTTTTTCAGGATAACTGAAACAACATCTGTTAATGAGCCACTTTTCCTTCCACTGCTTACATTTATTTCCTGTCACCAGCAACAAAATCTATAGGAAAAGAGGCCTGTCTTTTGCCAGAACATGTTGTTTTGTATCTCTAACCTTTGGATCACACATAGCCTGTATTTTTCACAACAGTTTTTGAATTCTCTCTCCTCTAAAAAGAAGAAGAGAAAGAAAGACAGGGGGTTCCATTTGGTTGAGGGGCATAAAGAGCACAAGGCAGGGGTCCTGTGGAGGCAGGTCAGGGAACTGGGCTGGCAGTTTTGCTCAGGAAGGAAAGGATAGTAAATGAGGGGGAATGGTATTGGTGGGAGTGCATGACAAACTCTGTGAAGAGAGGAAATGGAATCTGTGTGTAGTGTAGTTAACACACATATTTAATTAATATATATGTATATAAAAAGTCAAAGGCTCTGCATTTAGGGGGTCTGCTCATTGTCAGCACTGAGTTACAATTGCCATTATCCAAAGTGTGTTTGCATTAAAGGATCAAGAGTTCAGCAAGAACCTGAGAGATGTCTTTGGCATTGTCTGAAAAAATATTTAGAATAAAAAAATTGCTTGTCACAACTCCTAATGTAAAAATGAATTTTGAAAAGCTGTCTGTGGTAGTGTAATACTAAAGTCATATCTATGTCTGTAACTGCTAAAGATTGTTCATACTTCATCTCAAGAGCAAGTGTTTTGTGGTTTTGGTTTTGTTTCGTGGGTCTGTTTTGTTAAACTGGTAGTTTTTGGAGTGTTTCCCATTAATGAAATATGTCCTACTGTGTCATACTCCATCTTTGCATTTGCTTTAGTCAACTATACATCTATACAGAACATCACTAGAATGTTACAAATTTGTTTCCATTTAACAAAATAAAATCAAATTATGAAATTTAAATTTTTCCTAGTAAATAGCACTTTTTTTTCATTTTTTAATTACTAATATTGTGACTCCACTATGCTTCTGTATCCCCATAATCTTCTGATTTAGTCACCATTAAAATGATGGGAGGGGACACTTTTTAGACTGGTTAGAACACAGGCTTTGAGCTCAGATCCCTGTTGGTGTCCCAAACCTGGTTATAACCGGCCACCAATTATTATATCAAGTATGGGTTACCCTCCTATCCTTAGATTCTAGGAGAAGTTAGCTTACTAAGATTTTTACCGTAGTATCACATGCTCACTTGAAGGGCATGTTTACAGTCTCATCTTCTGAAAACTTCCAAAGGATCACAAAAGTTCCACTTCCAGTTTCACTTCTTGCCAGTTTTGAGGAGGCTGTTTTGCCTCCAGGCTAAAGGAAATGTTTTTGAGTGTAGGAGACCAGATTTTCTTGAAATGTTTCTTGCAATGAAAATAGTCACCTGTTGGATCAAGAAAAGAGATGAGTAACCTATTTTTTGTTGCTACTGCTTATATATTGCACCTGTTAGGTATTTGTGGTTCCCAGTTTCTCCTACAATGATCCCAGTTTAAAAAAGCAGTGTTAAATGAATATAAGGAATCATCAGTATACTAAATCTGCAGAGTGATATCAGTAACTGAGATTGTCTGGATAAGTAACTGTCTGCAAGTGATAGAGAACTTTTTCCACATCACCCAGACAACACATCCATGCAACTGATACATTTTGAAGGATGAAATCAAGATAATGTTGTTCTCAAGGTGGAAATGTAGGCCTGGTAGAGGGCAATGTTTGGTCACTTAGAAGCATACCCAGTTGTTCTGATACAAACAAAATAATGATGAATTAACACTCTGTAGTAGCTTTGGCTTTGTTAGACAAGGTAAGAACAAGAAGCAATCTAAAATTTCATGTTAACTCTTAGTTCATATGTTTGTTTTACTTTTTTCCCCTTCTGCTAGTCCTTCTTCAGTCCTGGATACGATATTGCTTTTTTCTTTCGAGACTGTGGAAAATATTTTGGCTGCTTTTTGTTTCAGGCTTGTGTATCATACTATTTAAACCTGCCTGTTTTGAATAGTGTTTCATCTGTGAAGGCAACATCCATTCAAGAGGTCATTTTGCTCAAGAGTATATAACAAAAGGTGTTCCTTTTGTACCTGTTTAGGGCCTGGGAATTGTAATGAATGGCTCCAGAGGGGTTTTCTTGAAAACCCTTCTGACCCTCTGAGAATTCAGTGCAAGACACTTACTAGTCTTGTATTAAATGCATGTCCAGCTTCTGCATGGCAGCTAGAGCTGTCTCATCTTTGTGAAAAAGAATGAGAAGCTTGTCCTGGATCAGGAGTCAATTAAAGCTCCCTATTTTTTCAGAGGCATCTCTCAACATTCTCTCTTAGCTGAATCCACTGGGTTTGGAATGAGGTTTGACCTCTTCAGAAGGGAGAGTGGCCCACATGATCTTTTCTTCACCTCTTTTCAACTGGCCAGTTTTTATTACTTAGAGCCTTAAGCAAGTGAAAACTTGCTGAAGATGCCAGGACTGGATCAATTTTCCATGGACTTGGTAGAGTTGCCGTTCATGAGGATGTTCTGGATCCCTAAGGGGTCTTGGCAACCCTAAGTATTTGCCAAGTCCCACGAGAAGAATTTAATATTTAATTAAATTCTTCAGCTGTTACATTACAAGGTTCTTCTGAAACTGGCCATTCCACAAATTACTGTCAGTGGTAGTTCACCAGAGGAGGTGGCTTTGGAGGCCTTTTCTCTTCCCAGGGTGCCATTAAGGTACCTGGAAAACTTTTATCTCCCTTTCTGGTTCTCCTCAAATCTCACTGCAGTCTGTCTCTTGATACTCTATAACATTCACAGGTTACACTGTGCATGAAAGCAAGCAGCTACTGTAACCGGTAAAACTTAAGTTATTAAATGTATTTAAAGTATTTTAAAAGAAATGTAAACATCGACTTGCATCCTGGATTTGAAATTGTTTTTTTTCTTGGACACAGTAATAACTGGAATATTTTCAAGGTTTTTAAGCCAATCCTGTGCTCACTAGGATTTTTGACATTAGTACCAAAAAGAAGTGATTTCATTTGCGGTCATTGCAAATGCTGGTACTGTTTACCTCTGCTCAGGTATCTCATAGCTGACAGGAGCATGGGAGACATAGGTACTGTCAGACAAATATACCTGATATATCCCCAGGATAGGACAGGACAGAGCACTGCAGGTGAACAGGGGTCTATTTCCAGGGCCTGCTCTGTTTTTTGAATGTGGTATCTTTGCTGTTGTGCTGGATTGCAGATCTGCTCCACACCTCTGGAGTCAGCACTTCTATCTAAGCTTCTGCTGTGTGTCACTGCAACCTACACAGACTTTGGGTGACCCTTGGGCTAGGAGCACAACCCTTAATTAACTAGGAACTACATTTTTGCAGGGGGTTAGACTGTATTGGGCATATGTTTGTAGCCTAATAGCATATGTTCTTTTGGACATCCTAGAAAATGGGGTCCTGTTTCCTTTTTGAAGTACTCTTTTTAAATTTGATTTTGATTTGGAGGGGAAAGAGTAGGAGTCTTAGTAGTGAACGGAAGTGTTAGCTCCCTGCAAGTTCAAAAGCAAGTTTGTTCTTTTCAAGTCTGTTCAAGCTAGTTAAGGGTGGTTCCAGTCACAAAAGCTAACTTTACCCTGCTGAGTCTAATGGCCCTGGAGTCCTGAAAGTACAGTAAGTGGTAAGAAAGACATTTCTTTGAAGGGCAGCTCAGAGCATGATCCACCCATCCATCTTCTAGGTGGTCGTGAGTCTAGGATGTTACAGCATTCCTATTCCTAATAAATGCAATCTTCTTTTTTTGCTTTTGCTCAATTCCAGGTACTCTTTCCTATTATTATGAGTCATTTCATGTTACCAGTGCATCAGCTTGCACTTTAAGCCAGGGTTATCCTTTTATTTCTAACTTTATCTGCGTAAAAATACTTGAGACAATTCCAAATTTTAATTCAGTTTGTTTACATTTTTTTCCCTGTAGTAGTTACATTTATAACTTCCTTTGGTCTGGGGAAATGAGTTGTTCTGAATCATCAGCTGTATAGATGAAGGTCTCTTATTTGCTATTTTATGGTGTATCCTATTTAGTGTTCCTAAACACTAG
The DNA here is from genome assembly GCF_963513975.1 of Fringilla coelebs. NCBI lineage: Eukaryota > Metazoa > Chordata > Aves > Passeriformes > Fringillidae > Fringilla > Fringilla coelebs. Next base: position 32,978,877 of record NC_140028.1, read on the forward strand.
TACATAAGTTGGAGGGAAAAGCCTGTTTTTGTTATGCTGGTTCTGTGCCCTCACAGTGTGCCCAATTTGAAACAAATGTCTTTTTACCAGCACTCTTCCTTTCTGTTTTTTGTTGTTACTCTAGTATCATCCTTGCTGATTCAACTCCAGAAATAACATTTTGCTATCCTGCCAGTTGTGTGTAGCCTCTGTGCTGCAGCTGACTTTGTGGCAGGTTTTTTGTGTTCAGCTAATGTTTAGCATTGATCATGACCTTGCCCCCAAACACAGCATCTTTAAACTTAATTTTCTCCAGTTGAAAACTTAGATTTTGTGCTTATCTTCAGTCAGAGACTTGGTAGGCCCAATCCAATACCCAGGAATTATTTTACCTTAGTTGATTGACTGATGAGAACTGCACTTGAAATAGGAAAGAAGCTCTGTCAAATCAATGCAGGACCCTTGATCTCACAGGTACTCTGTGCCTGGGAGCAGGGTCCCAGTCCTGTCCCCCAGTGAGCAGGGAGCTAGTCTCTGTATGGACTGTATGTCCACATTATCTTATATCCAAGCAATTAAAAACTGTCTGTGGAAGAGTTGAGAGAAGGGGGAGCTCCAGGAATGTTTCAGGAACAGAAGGTGGCAATTTGACCCCAGCTGTTTCTGGGAGCTGCAACTTCTTGGAAGCTGCATGAGACTCCAATGTGGGCATTCATCACTTTAGCTGTCAAACACAGTGGTTTTGTTTAAATACACTCATGGAGAACAAAAAAAGGTACACAAAGCAGAATTTTATCTGCTCCTAACAATAGAGTGCAACACCTGTTGCTTAGTCCACTGAAACTACCTTCTCTGAGAAGCCTGTAGCTGTTAATTATAGCCAGCTGACTACAGTATGAGGAGGGCTGGTGGCAGGAGCTGTAACATCATTTCAAAGAAGAGGCCAGTTTCTGCTACTACACCAAATTTGCTACTTCAAATTATATGAAAAGTAGTTTGTCATAGACAGTGAAGGAAAACTGAGATGATTTTCTGAATTTCATTAATAAAATACAATTTCTACTTAGGGATTGAAGTCAAGAAGTAATTTTTTCCTGCTCCAGAACAAAGTAACAGTCAGAGGGATGTTTTACTTAAAGTAAGAGTATGTTGTAATTTAAAATCAGTCAAAGCTTACTGGAGATTTTAGGAATGTAACTACTACTTGTTAGCACAAATTGGGAAAAAATTGCAGCTTTTAGAAGTATATAGGAGAGAAATTTCAAAATACTAATTTAATCAGAAACTAGATTCTTGGAAGCACCTCACATTAGACTCCCAACATCACAAATAAGGAACCAATTACAGCTTTGATGCAAACAAGTCTGTAGCCTCAAGAGTGTCAACTTTGAGTCATGTTTTTTCATTTACTTAATCCTCTTCTCTACTTTTAAGCTGGTGATTGATTGTTAAACTAGCAGCTTAGGCTTCCCTTCTATTCAGCTGTTTTTCTTCAGGAAAGCTGACTAATTCATTTTTGTTTAACAGAAAGTGAATGTGAGTTACCTGTATCTGGAGTAAGATGGTGTGATGACCACTTCATCTTTTAAAAGCTGTTACAGATATGACTATGTATCACAGAGTGTCTGGGGGAGATACAAGTTTCCAGTTTTCAAGAGATCCTAAGTAGTTTATAGTCATGGTAAAGGAGAGAGCTGAAGAGTTACAATACTGGAAGGCCAGCTCTTGTGCTTTGGGTTGGTGCTTGCTCTCAGGTGCAGTAAGCAAATACAAAGAGGATATTGTCTCTAGTGCTGGGTAGGGTGTGTGTCCTACCTCTGATCTGTAAGGCATTATTGCCACCTATAAGCTAGGTTTTGGGATCTGCCTCAAACCATGATGAGTTTTGGATGAGGAAGGCATCCCACAAAGAATGCTCTGATGATCACTTGCTATTTCATGAAGGAGTTTCCCATTTTCTTCCCTGTAGTAATTCAGGGTATCTTGGCTGGGTCAAACTGATGGCTGTGTCTGAACCAATATTCTGTCTGGATGGTTCAGAGTCTTTTCTGAGCTTAAAATTTGTGCCACTGTGAGAACTGGGTTAGCTTGTACTGACTGTTGGAAATTTCCATGGCTTTTATACCATCTTCTCTGTTTTCTGGACAGGGACAATAAATTGGGAAGGACTTTCTGATGAGATTATCTTAACGCAGCAAACATTTATATAAACCAGACTGATTTTCCCCCTTGGGCTTTGGGTTATAAACAGGTTGAAATGTTTTAAGATGTCAAACAGTTTCTGATGCAACAGATTGGCTTTCTTTATCTTTTAGTTTTCTTCTGGCATTGAAGTCTTCAAATTGATAATCTGGTTGATGTCCCTTACCATTTTAATACAAAATAGCAATCCTTTTTTCAATCATTTTTTCAGATTAATATTAAAAGTTTCTCTACTTAGGATCTCTGTTAGGATGTCTGTCTATGAAGTCTCTCCTTGAGTCTTTGAGTGGCAAGACTACTATACACAGGACCTGACTGATTTCTCTGTTAGAAAAGAAAATTAGCCACATGTACATTCTAGGATCATTAGTTTTGCTGTACACAGTAAGATGCACTGTGGCCTGAGTTGCTCTTTTCTCAGCTTTTTCATGTCAGCCTTGCTGTTGCCAGGGAAGCAAGGGAAGAGTTGCATTCCTGCCTGTCAGTATGCTCCACTTTCTGTTAAGTTTCTTGTTACAAGTTTTTATACTCTTGCTCATGCAAATGTGCACAATTGCAGTCAGTGCCCTAATCCCTGCATTTTCCATCATTCTTTACAAAAAGACATGTCTCTGCAAGGGAGCTTATTTACTTCTGTAATTGTGTCTGTTAGTTTTAGTAACATCCATGATCACCTACTCCTTGAAGACAAGTTTGGCAGTAGACTTTGGGTAGGATTCAGTTGCCTGTATTTTGGCATCTTGTGCAGATTGAGACACTAAGTTACCCTGTCTGCTTCTCATCTGCCACTCAGCTGTGTGGTTAGCTAATCCTAAATTAGAAGCCTGCTTGTTGATCACCTTGAATAACTCCCTGGGTCTGCTGGCTGTACTGACTGGTGCAATACATTTCTTTAAACACACACATTATTACCATTACATTGCCTCTTCATGTCAGGGTTTCTCTGAACTGCCTACCACATGCAGTGTCAGATGTGGCATGAGTCTTCAGAGACAATGTCTGCTTCCTGAAGCAGCAGCTGATGGCATAGGCAGGTATCCAGATGTGATGTCTCAGGACATCTCAGCTGGCATTGTGTATTGCGTCTTTAAAAGACTGTAGTGGGTTCACCCTGGCTGGATATCAGGCATCCATCAAAACCACTCTCTCACTCTCCTCCACAGCTGAACAGGGGAGAGGAAATATAATGAAAGGTTTATGAGTTGAGATAAGGACCAGGAGAGATCACTCACTAAATACCATCATGGCCAAAACAGGCTCAAATTAAAGATATTAATTGAATTTGTTGCTAACAAGATCAGAGCAGGATAATGAGAAGTGAAATAAAACCTTAAAAATACCTTCTTCCTACCCCTCTCTCTTTCCCAGCTCTACACTCTCCCCCAGCAGCACAGGGAGACAGGGAATGGCCATTACAGTCAGTTCATCACCTGCTTTTTCTCCTGCTGCTCAGGGAGAAGAGTCCTTCCCCTGCTGCACCGTGGGGTCCCTCCCACAAGACATAGTTCTCCATAAGCTTCTCCACCAGGAGTCCCCATCCCACAGGCAACAGTCCATGCCCAAACTGCTGCAGCCTGGGTGACTCTTCCATGCAGTGTGGTCCTTCAAGGCCAGGCTGCTCCAGGATAGGAGCAGGGCCCCTCTCTCCACAGGTCTCCCGTGGGCTCAGCCTCCTCTCAGGCACCCACCTGCTCCAGTGTGGGGCTCCTCCACAGGCTGCAGGCAGATCTCTGCATCCCCATGGATCTCCATGGGCTGCAGGGGCAGAGCTGCTTCTCCATGGCCATCACCATGGGCTGCAGAGGAATCCCAGCTCTGGTGCCTGGAGCCCCTCCTGCCCCTCCTTCTGCACTGACCTTGCTGCTGCGCACTTGTTCCTCTCTCACGTTCCAACCTTGCTCTTCTCTGCCCCCAATTACAACTGCACAAGGATTTTTTTTTTCTTCTTCTGAAATATGTTGGAGGCATTACCACTGTTTCTAACTGGCCCAGCCTTGACCAGCAGCACGTCCATCTTTGGGGCTGCCAGGGGTTGGCTCTGCTGGACAGAGGAGGTTTCTGGCAGGTTGTCACAGAAGCCACTCCTGTAACCCCTGCCGCCAAAAATTGGCCATGCAAACCCAATACCCTCTGGTAAACCATGGTAATCCCATGCTGTACTTCCTTTGACTCAGTGACAATTTAGGCCTTGCTTATATTTGTAAACCTGAATTATAGATGCCTTTAATCCTTATCTGAGTCCTCATTTCTCACTATACAGCCATACAATATGGGTGATTGTGCTGGTGTGACAGGTACTGTGCATGTAAATGGCTTTGTAGATCACTGATTTTTTTATATTAGTTACTTGACGTTTGCTGTAGTGGTTTAAGTAATTTGCTACATCCTAAATGTTTGTTTATTATATTTACTCTGGGACATTCTATGTGTTTCAAGTTGTATAAATCCAATCTTGATTGCAGGGTAAGACTTCTGTTCTTGCCCTGTTGCTAACACACCATAATTAAACGGCAGCAAAAGTACCCATGTCTGGCCATTTTTTAAATTGAGAAAATCTTTAGGTTTAGTCCATGATTCCATAATGAGCTGCCTTGTTTGTCTAGTTTGTTTTTTTACTTTTCTTTTCAAATTTACATGAAACAATTTTAAAGTGAGTCAGTAAAGAAGGATTGACTCAGTGACAGATATAAATAATATGTACTCCCACATAATGTGATTCTGTGATAATGGTAATGTGGTCATTGATTTGGAGACTTGCATGCTTTTTGTACCAAATTGGATCAACATCATATTGGAAGCTAGGGAACAGATATGGTTTCATGATGAAAGAAGTGTGCAAGATGAAGCAGTTTCTACCTCAGTTTTCTGAGTTTTAAGTCCTTTTATGTTGTTTTAATGTGCCTGTTCTGTGTAATTCAAAAGGGAGGTTGAACTGAATGCTGTTTGAAGAAGTGGTTGAAAAATATGACTGCAGATTTTTAGTCTGTTTCCTACTTGATTTTTTCTTTCAAAAATACCTTTCTTCCTTTCCTCAGGAAGGTTCTTATTGATTATACATGAGAGTTGGCAAAGGATAGTCCTCTGTGGGTGATAATATCTTAAAGTGTGGTAGGATTTGATGTTGTGACCTGCTGTTCACTGCAGCTGCTTGGCCCTTCCTTGCCTTCCTGGGGCTTTATGTACAACTCTTTTCTGCTCCAGTCCAAGAGCAGAGGAAACAAATTCTAAGAAACTGTGATATTTAGTCTTCAGAGATTGGGTTTAACACTGAGCAATAAGGGGAACTTTTTTGTAAGCCTTGCAGCTCCTTAAATTTTGGGTATTAGTCCCTAATAGTCTGTGTCACTTCCTTTCCTTGTAAAATAGCTTACCAAAATAATGAAAATAAAAGAGTTTTAAAAGTGATTTCTCCCCCACCCATCTTATACTTCTGCAAAGTAAAATGCTTTTAAGGCATCACTTCACTTGCTGCCATGTATTACTTAGCTGTTAATTAGCTGGTAGCTATGTTCATATATTCATTGAAACTAAGGTTCTCTAGTGTAAGGCACAGTAAAAGAAAAGAAACCAGGCCATGGGTTGCTGAAGATGTAATCATCAGGGATGAGATCACGGGCTTTGTGAGGAACAGTGTGAAGGAGATGAACTTCAGTGTATGGCTTGACAGCAAAGCTAAGCTGATTAGCAGGAGTTGAAAGGGCTAATTCCTTGCACCCACTCCAGGTCAGGAGTTTGTGTCCCTCCTTGTACAGACCAGATGCTCCTCTGACCTTTCTCCTTACCTGCCACGAAAACTGGTTCAGTGAGATGGACAGAAAGTGTTGGCTTTTTGCTGCAGGGAAGAGAAGACATGGGATTGTCCCTTGCTATGGCAGCAAGTCATTAGATCAGTTTGGCTGTTGGCAAGCCACTCCTCATAAGGCTAAAAGCTATGAAATTGATGGAGGAGCAAATGGGAAGAACAAAAACAAACAGGGGGGACCAGCAGTAATATAGAAAAAAAAAGTATTTTAATAAACAGAGAAACCCTGTGGAATTTCATGCCTAGTGTTTTATTTTCTGCTATTTAAAATGTCTAAATAAGACAAATTTTGCAAATAAGTCTGGATAATCATTGGCTGATTGTTGCTTTAAGTCATATTTTTGCTGAACTGCTACTGTGTGGCCATCTAATTACTTGATATTAGAAGACAAAAGTTCTAATTAGGCTGCTCTGAAGGTAATCCAGAGCTGTGTGGTTTTTGTCAACCCCAAATAAGCTGCTAGATATAACACAATTAAAAAAAAAGCATAAGGCTTGGAACTTCTTTAGTACTTTTTATAATAATGTCCACAAATATATAAATATTTGCCATAAATGTGAGAAATGGCACACCAGAAATGTTTTACCTTTAGACAGTTTTGTATGCTTTTGTGTAACTGAACGAATCAATTAATAACAGAAGAATAGAAGAAGAACAGAGCATTTAATGGAATTTTAAAGCTAAGGCTAAAACCAAACCCTTCTTAGTTAGGAAGCTGTTTAACTATTAGAGTTCTGTGACTTGTGGCTTTCACAGAAGAATCACATTAGCAAGCTTCTAACCAAAATGGGGTTGGTCTGAAAAAAACCTTTGAGATGCTTGCTGCCTGCTTAGACACTGCCCCCAGTCTATTGGATTGCTGTTCCTGTATCTTTCAATGTTTTCATTAATGATGTGGATGAAACAGTACACTTATTAAAGTGGAGATGCTATAAAGCAGGCTTAGAGAAGAATTGCAAATATTTTGGAATTAGAATTCAATGTGAACTTGAAAAAAATAAATGACTGGGTTTTTTAATATGAAAATTCAAGGAATACAAGAGCAAAGTCTTACTAGCTAGGAAACAGATTCACAAAGAGCACAGCCTAGAATTTGCTGGATAGCAGTTCTGTAGAAAAGGATCTGAGATCATTAATGTAATACTGTTGTGAAAAATGTACACTGATCAGAAAGTATAAGCAGAACTCATGGTTCTATAAAATACAAGATATTTCAAGTAGTTTTTCTTGCTCAGCAGTGGCTGGCCCTCTGTTGTTCCATTTGTAAAGTCCTTCACAAGTATGTAGTATGTGCCACCATTACATACTTGTGCACAGATTAAATTTGGTACTCTGAGTTGTATGACAGAGCACTGTGAAAGTGTGGTGACTCTGCATATGTGCATTTTCACTTTCTGCGCAGATGAAGTCCAGCCTTCTGTTTTGACTGTTCGGCCATTAGTTTCTCTGTCTGTAGATTGTGCCTACAACTTCTCTTTCTAATACTGCTTTTTCAATTTTCCTACATTGTACAAGTCTGTTTGGTTTGAAAACTCATTTTCCATGCTTTCTGCCTTTTGTGGTGTTTTATCTACTTTATCTGTCTTTATTTATTCAATTACTGTGACATAGTCCAAGAATCATTTCACCAAGAATCATTTCACCAAGAATCATTTCAACTGAATCAGAGCATTCAGTTCATATTTTTGTCACAAGATCTAAGGTTATAAAGTGATTCCAGAAAAATACAGAAGGTTATAATAATCAGAAGAAGTGTTAACTAATTATTTATGCTGCATGGTGCTTTTAGCATGATACAAGTACAGTCACAAATTTTAAAAGTATTGGTAACAGGGTCTACAGGGGTGTCTTCCATGGGAAGTCGCCAGAAGATTCACTTGTGTCCGATGGAGCCAGTGCCAGCTGGCTCTGAGATGCATCTGCTGCCAGCCAAGGCTGAGCCCATCAGTGTTGTTGGTACTGTCTCTGGGATAACAGGTTTAGAAGCAGGAAAAGTTGCTGCACAACAGGAGGAGGGGAGGGGAGGGGAGAGGAGGGGAGAGGAGAGGAGAGGAATAAGAATATGTGAGAGAAACAGCTCTGCAGACACCAAGCTCAGTGCAGAAGGAAGGGGAGGAGGTGCTCCAGGCGCCAGAGCAGAGACTCTTCTGCAGCCTGTGGTGCTGCCCATGGTGAAACACGGCAGGCCTATGCCCCTGCAGCCCATGAAGGTCCATGGTGGAGCAGAGATGCACCCGCAGCCCGTGGAGGAGATCCACAGGATCTGTGGCCCCATGGAGAGAGAGAGGAGTTCACGCTGGAGGACATTTACTGGCGTGACTTGTGACCCTGTGGGAGGCCCCTGCTGGAGCGTTCTGTTCCTGAAGGGTGTCACCCTGTGGAAGGGATCCACACTGGAACAGTTCACCAAGACATGCAGCTTGTGTGAAGGACTCATGTTGAAGAAATCTCTGGAAGACTCCACGCTGGAGCAGGGGAAGAATATGAGGAGTCTTGCCCTTAGCAGGATGGAGTGGCAGAGATAACATGTGATGAACTGACTGTAACCCCCATTTGTTGTCCTTCTGGATCATGGAGAATTCAGAGTAAAGTTAAGCCTGAGAAGAAAGAATGAGTAGGAGGAAGGTGTTCTTAAGATTTAGTTTTTATTTCTTCTTTTCCTACTCTGATTTGATTAAATGAATTTATTGTCAATCTCCCCAAGCTGAGTTTGTTCTGCATGTGGCAGTAATTGGTGAGTGATCTTTTCATGCACCTGTCTAGACCCACAAGTCTTTCATTATATTTTCCTTCCCCTGTCCAGCTGAGGTGGTGAGCCATTGAGCAGCTTTTGTGGTCACCTGGTGTACGGACATGGTCAACTCACAACAACACTGTATTTCCTGATATGTTAAAAAATGAATGGATTATTTTGCAACAATATTTTCACTTTAAAATGGGAGGAGTTTTGTTTTGTTGTTTTGGTGTGAGTTTGTTTTGGTTTGGTCATTTTTAGTTTGTCAGGAAAATTCACAGCTTAATAATAATTCACATAGTTAATAAGAAAGTCAGTACCAACTGTTTATTGAAACCTGTGTAGTTGCCTATGTAGTAAGTGCTCAAAAGGGGAAGTGAAGTAAAATGCAATTCTAGTATATTTGCATCCCTTTATGTATTTGCTATTGCATTTCTACTGCATATGTGTGGGTGAGACTACCAGGAGAAACCATTGCAGCATCTCATAGGACACCATAAGCCCTGCAGTGCAGCCTTACAAAGACAGCAGCGCTGTGACTTGCAGACTTTGGCTGGATAGATGTGTGTGATTAAAGCATTGGGAAATATCATTTCTGTTGTGTCTTGACATGGCAGCTGAGTAAAGGCACAAAGCTGGGAGGCACAGCTTGTAGTCCTGCTTTCTCTGAGAGGTGCAAGTGTCTGTAACCGCTGCTGAACTTGAAGGGAAACCTCTTTGGAGACACTTGGGTGTAGGAATTTCCTAGATATGAGTTGGGTAGCCGCCTGAAGGGGTGTGGGGCTTTTCTAATTGTAATCTTAATTCTTGTAGTCTTAATCCTAAATGAAACATTGCTTTTGTATATGTCAGATTTTTCAAAAATATCTGCATGGAAGATGTAAAAATACTTAGATTATATAACTGCATTTCATCTCTGACCAGCTTAGTGAAATCTCTCTCCCCTAAGTCCTATATTTTAGGTAGCTGTGTATTTTATTATGTTTGTGCTTTTGGCTGGGAGCCCCAAAATGGTTTTGCTTCACTGTTTATAAAGCAGTACAACAGTGCTGTATATATGTAAAAAATGTAAGGAAAAGGTGGAATATAGAGTTTTTGATATCTTTTGTCATGGCATTGAAGATTGGCTGCCTGGTAGTGTGAGAATGACATGCCATCCCTATATCAACTGTATTCTTTCTGTTGTCTCTCTCTACTAGTGGATTTTTAGAACTGGTTACAAATTTATTATCTTCATATCTCATCTCCTTAAGAGTTAGTCTCTACGATTATCTTACTGCCTTGGCATTTTTGCTTATACAGGTTAATTTGCAAAATAGTTACAGTTTCATGTAGGAGTTCTGCAGCTTTAAAAAAAAGGAACTCAGCACTCAATATGTTATGATAAATTCTGATTTCAGAATTGAATTTTCTATGTACTTTACTTTTAGTGTCCTTTTTTTCCCTAAACCTTATCATGTTCATTTTTGCAGTTCCTCAATACTATCCTTAAACTGATTTTTCTTGTTTTATCCTTAATAGGAAAGGATCCCTCCCACAATTTCTCTCTTTAGAACATCAGTACTGTAGAAGATAATATTTCATTTGTTTATTAGTAAGTTCTGCTTTCATGAAGAATAAACTTTTAAAATACTGGAAGTTGAAGTGGTAATTCACAACTGGCAGGGCTCAAGACCAGGTGTTCAGTAATATTTCATGCAGTACCATATGAGTGATGCCTTTCTCATACTCATGTTTGTAGGATAAAATGCTGAAAATACTGTGAGTTCCTTAAACTTCTATTATTTGATGATATTTCATGTTATGTTGGTTTCATTTTAAATATGTTTAAGACATATGGCCCGATTCTGCCATCATTGACTTTCCTGTTTACAATTAAGAATATTTTTCAATTAATTCCTGTTTATACTAATGTATTCAAAATCAGAAGCAGACATGTTCTCTACCAAAGACTTCTATAGTTCTACACCTTCTCAGTCTTTAAGTCAAGCCTTTCTAACAGTACTGCTGTATTGTATGATACTTGCTGTGAAGTGATAGTAGGACTTTTACAGTATGAATTTAGTATATATATTTTTTGAACACATGAGGTGTTTGAACATTGTCTCAGCTAACTGCACATGCATATTTTAAATCTGTCACTATTAGTATCTTACCAAAGATACTTATGAAAAGCGCAGGTGGTTGCATCTCAATTTTAAATTTTTTTCTGCGTTAGCCTTTCCAGAGACTTAAATCAGTTATCTGTCTTTCCTCAGTAATAAAAATTGCATTCCAGTCTGAACCTCTTCTCCAAAGCACAGAGTCACAGTAATAGAATTTATTATTTTCATTATACTAGTGCAACTGTGTTAAAGTACTTGTACTCCAAGGTGTAATAAGGGATTTGGGATCTTAATCCAACAATACTGTCCCTCTGAGTAAAGATAGTTGGATATTTTTAATGGATTGGTGGGGAGAGGGGCAAAAATATTTTTTCTATAGGTTATTCATTTCAATAAGCCCTCCATTAGAAAATTTCTCAGGTGTCAAATGGGTTTGTTTGGGGTTTTTTTGTTTAGTTTTTTTTATTGGGAGAGAGAATTACCCCAGCAGAAGAAGCAAAGAGCTTAGTGGTAAGCCTGTGGTGGATGAGAGCTGAACCCCTGCTCTGCCTTGGCCAGCAGGACCAGAGCTGCTGCTGGGTGAAATCCCAGTTGCCCAGGCCACTCGTTGGCTCTCACAGGTTTTGTCTCTCTATCCACTCTGTGCAGATCAGCTCACGTGTATGAACCCCAAACAATACAGTCTGTGTCCATGCTGCTGAGTAAAATATATCATCCTTATGGGACAGGAGAAGCCCAAACCTTTTTACCGGGTGACTGACATTGGCTGGTTTCTCTCTTAATTGAGTGGATTACCTGGATGCCTGCAGGCACCTAAACTGCTCTTGTGTAGTTTTTGCAGCAGCAGGAGTTTTCAGCCAGTAGCCCACATTTTGCCAAGGAGCACAGTCTCAGTGAGTAATATGGAGCAGTGCCCTGACCCTGGTTTGTTTATGCATGTAGACCTAGCTTGAGAACACGTATTTGCAATAAAGGAACTAATTTGGGCAGATGAAAAGAGATAATTAGTACCTGGCATATTCCCGGTTAATGCTTTAGCCATTGGGTTAAAGGCTAGTTTAGGAAATCCTGGTACCTCTGCCAGTAATTTCTGCAAGGATTTTGAAGTACTCCACCTGTTGGCTGAATAAGCACTGATTATTTTTAAGAACTTGCATCATCGGTGGGGGTTTTTTGCTTGTTTGTTTATAATTTCTTCCTTTTTCCCGCCCTCTTTTCTAGTTTAGTACCTGGCCAAAAAAGTTAGGGATTTTCTCTTGTGGCCTTATTTGATACTTAAGGTGCACTTTAGTGGAGAACCAATGGCAAAAGTTTTCAAGTTTGCTGTGGCATTTGGTTGCAAAGCCATCCTCTCTTAAAGATACTGGCAAATTCTTATCTCGTCTGCAGAATAATTGTGTGGAATTTGATTCTAGAATAGTAATTCTTCCTGCTAGATTTCAGGCAGGGTGACCCCAACATTGAAAAGCAGAACCTGGAGCCAAAGTGTGCGGGTTCTTCTCCAGGGATGTTTTTTGGCTCTGAGCTCTGTTTCTCGGTGCATCCATTTGGAAGTAATATTTGCAGAGGCATGACTTTTGTGGACAGTTTTGTGACCTGGATCCAGGAGCAAAAAAGGAGCGTTGCTAACAGCACTGTAGTCATTGGACATTCAAAATGCAGAGTGCTCTGCTGATAATAATGTATTTATTGCAGTGACAGGCAATGGCACAAGTTAAAATGCAGACTACAGCAAACCTGTCTGGACCCACCATGGCCCCTGTGGTGCTACCCCTGCCAGTTACAGCTACAAATACACTGAGTCTGCCATCCTCAATGAATGGATCCATTTCAGAATCGGCTGCCAGCTGTAGCAGTCCTACTGCCAGCCTTGTGGATCCTGCGTCTTTGATCAACTCACCAGGTAAGTTGGTCCAGATATATTTTCTTTGGTGTTCAAATTAATCTTTTTGATGACTTTTTAATTAAAGAAAATAATAATTAGGTCTTAAAGAGGATTGAAATAAAGGAGAAAACCCACGTAGAAAAATGTTTTGGCTAAATAAGCTGTTTACAAAGTTCAGTTTCTTTATTGAGCTCAGATTTGGAGTGAAGTTTTGATCAATGATGTAGAATCTCAGGAAAGAACATGTCTGTTTTGTCAAATTCTCAGTGTATCTTTTATAGAGAAGTTTTAGTGGGGCAGGAAGGTCTCCAAGTTTATTTCTCTTCTCTAGAACAGAATGTCTTCTGAGTGCTTGGCAGTATTTGGTGTTTCCTTTGTGGCCTAATAAACGCTGTAGTTTCTATGCTGAACTGGGTGTAAAATGCAGAAGTGTTGTCCTAACAATTTAAGCAAGAAATCACAATGTGTGTGTGTTAGGGATAAATACAAATAAATTGCAAAACCCCACAGAAAGTGAAAGAGTCTAAAGAAAGCAGAATTAAATCCTTAAAGGGGGAGGTGTTCTATGTGAGTGTTCTGAGAGTGACTTTGGTATTGTGAGAAAGGTCTAAAACTTTGGGAAAAAGCTGGCAGAAACAAGTGGGGACCTCAGGGTTTCATCTACTGTATTTGTCTCATAACTCTTATGCTATCCACTTCTGCTTCAAAGAGTGGAAAAACCATTCTGAAAGAGTAGTCAACTCCAGGAACCAGTATACTCCTGACAGTAAACTTTGGTGACACAGAAAATATAGAATATGCCTATGCTGTCCTGCACTGTCATCTCTCATATGGACATTTTGGGAAGAAATGGTTTTGGGGCATTTTTAATTGCATGTAATCAAAATTGTTATTGGGAACTACATAGTTTCATGTGATTAATATATAAATGGTATTTAAACTTTGTATTTAGCATATATGCAAAAGTTATGTTTTAGCCAAAGTATTTCCTTTTTTAAGCATGCTGCTTTTGCAAAGCTTTGTGAAGTTGTGAAGAGTACATTTCTCCACAAAAACTTTACAGACTCTTTATTTACAGCTCCTCTCCAAGATAACATGGCAAACCCCAAAGAGAAAACTCCAATGTGTCTGGTAAATGAGTTAGCCCGTTTCAATAGAATTCAACCCCAGTATAAGCTTCTGAATGAAAGAGGGCCTGCTCATGCCAAGGTAAGGTCACAGTTCCAGGTGATGAGCCATACCTTACATGCTGAACAGATAATATCATGGTTTGGACAAATGTGCTTGTCAAAACCAGCTACATTTCTAGTGGAAGGGCTTTCTTCCTGTTCTTTACTTTGCTGCTCTTTTAGACCACACTTTCAGAAAGTATGCCTGTATTTCTGTTACAGAAGCCCTGTAGATCATTTTGTACTTTACTTTGTCTCTCATCTTTGAATTTACATTTGCTGGTCTTTATATAGACCTCATGAAGGTCTTTTCAGGGTGTCACCACCCTTCCTTAGTCTTTCTGGGGCATTTGCTTTTTAGGCTGCATGAATCTTTCTCTGCAGTCAGCATGCCTCTGATAACTACCTCTGCATTTTTTTCATGGTAATGTAGGTGATGACAAATTTGTGACATTTTTTAAAGTGCTTATTGATGCAATTTTTTGTCCATTAAGTTGATAGTCTATCTTTGAGTCTCGCATTCTAGGGCACAAACTTTATTACTGGGCAACTTTACAATGTAGGGTTATACTAAAACTCCTAATGTGATTATAGCATAGAAGTTTCTAATGATTTGACAGCTAATTCTGGCCACTTGATGGGTGGATGTCCAACTTAATAAGTAAAAATTAGGATGCTTTCAGATGATGGGGAATACAGAGGAATATCCTCATGGTAATTTTTGGATATAATTTTGAATTTCCTCCCTACTTAGGAGCAAATTGGGGAAGGAAAAAAATCCTAGAAAAGTCTGAGTGAGACACTGGCATAATTAGTAGCTGGTTTGTATGTAGTATTTCTGGAGTGGCCAAATCACATGAGGCAGCAGGGCCAGGGTGTAGATTAGTAACAGTTTCAGCTCCTCATGGGCTGTCTCTGCCCTTGCCCCTTGTTCCTGCATTGCATGCTGTGTTGTCAGCTACTGCAGAACAGATGCAAATCACTGACCTTCAGCTCTGGCTGGCGATGTTGAACATGTTAGAGTGGTGGAAATGATGTCAGCAGGTGTGGGGCTGCTTTTAGCACCCTTCGTTGCAAATGGAAATTGAAGAGCTCTTCCTCTTCCTGGAGGCGTTTGGCACCACAGGGTACACTGGTTGGGTTTGGGTTGCATATTTAATTTGTTGGGCATTCTGTAACTTCTCACTATTGTGTTTATAGTGTTACCTTTGTTTTCCCATTTCTGTGAAAAAATAATTGCTTTGGTTGCGGTGTGGTTTTGACTGTTTACATTTCTCAGCAGTAAGGAGATTTGAGTTATATGACATTCAAATTATGCTTAAAATTTTAGTAGGATAATAAATTGTTCACAGATGGAAGGGGCCACCCTTCTCCCAAGCAATTGGCAACAGGATAAGGGGACATAATCTCAAAATGTGCCAGGGGAGGTTCAGAGGGGAGGTTCAGTTTGGACACGATGAAAAATTTTTTGACTGAGAGGGTGGTTCAGCATTGGTTTGGACTGCACAAGGAGGTGATGGATTAGCCATTCCTGGAAGTTTTCAAGAAATGACTGGACATGGCACTTAGTACTATGGTTTGTGTTGTGTGGTGATGTTTGGTCAAAGTTTGGACTTGCTAATCTTAGAGGTCTAATCAACTTTAATGATTCTATATTTGTTATTACTTTTAAAGGAACTTATATCAGTGAAATTACTTAAGTCTGCATTACCTGCACTGCTGAAATCCAGATTTTCAATGAATTTCTTAATTTTTCAGTTTTTCAATTTACCTCATTCTTTTAGTTGTGCTCATAGTAGTAAAAAAACCAGTTATGTGCTCCATAGACTCAGGAGGATATTAAGTCTAATTTTGATCTGTGTAGTGAGATAAAAAAAAGAGAAATGAATGAAGAACAAGGGTGATATTAATAAGATTATGCAGGTTTTGACCTATGAAAAGTGAAGAAAGAGATAGAATTTATTATGACTCTCTTAGCAATTTAGTATCATGTCTTGTTAGTAATATGATGATATACTTGACAGAATATGTGGAACAGACCTAATTCTGTCTTGGGAAGCATGACCTGAAGGATGTAGTGCTGCTGTTGCTCTTTGCCATTCAAGGAGCTTCTCATATTGCTTTGCTCCTACACATCCTCTGTTCCTGACCACTAATGGTTTTCACAATTTTTAGACATGCTCTAGAAGATAGCTGTCTGTGTTGTGACCACAAATGCTAGTAAATTTTTATACCCTTTTTTCTAGTTGTCTCTGGAAAATAAGTTTAGACAACTAGAAACAGTGCAGTTGGGAGAGAAGTGGCTCTTCCTAACAGTGCAGTTAGGGTTTCTAGGAGTCTGCCCTCCAGGTGGATTCTTCATCATAAGGAAAATCAGAAAGTCTTTGTTAGCATAAATGATGTTTTGGAGTACGTAAGTCAGATTGAGCACGTCTTCTGTCCTTCCATGTCAGTGTCATTTCAGGACACAAATTTAAAAGGAACAGTGGCAAAATAAAGTGGATGGTGGTACAGAAAAGAGGGAAAGGGGGTAAGGGATGTAGCACTTCAAAAACTGGAAAGGAGGAGAGAAGGTTTTACACAGAAGAAATGAGGAGTGAAGAGTTGTCAGAGCTTAGAGAGACCTTACAAGCACAGGCATGGTGGCCTTTGCATTTCTGCTCTCTGGACATCAGGTAAATTATGTTGGGTGTAAGGAATAGAAATTTCCTCAGTGAGAAATGTCTCTCAGTCAATAGCAGAACTGTTAGCTCTGGAATTACAGGATTTGAATGTTCCATTGTCTGCTCCAGAGTTGGATTTAGGCAGGTTTATTCCTTTAATAAAGGAGTAAACCTACTCCTATGTGTGCGTTTTTGCAGGAGTTTTTTTGGCAGATGTGTTAAGTGAGAAGGTGCTCTGACTGGCAGAAATTTACTGAGCAAGCCCTTTATCATCTGGAGTTCCTATTTATTGCTCTAAGCAATAGATAGGTAGATAAGAGGCCATTATTAATCATATTTTAATTTAAATTCGGGATTTTCCTCCTCCTATAAAAATACTGTACTGATACTTTCTTGCAAAATATAAAATATATAAATTTCAGATCCAGAAATCAAATTTCAATGTTTTTTAGTAATAAGGATGTATGTTTGCAGGTAATTTATATAATTATGAGAATTTAGCTCTAATACCCCTCTTAGCTTTCAGATGGGGGTAGGTTTGACAGAGTGTAAAATTAAGAGACTATTTCTCTCTTTCTTCCATGAGGAAATTGTTGTGACTGCTGTGGCATAAAACAACTTGGCAATAGGAGCTGTGATACAGGGACTTGCATTCTGAAAATTACAGTAGGCCAAAACTCAAGGCTGTAATTAAGACACCAGTATTCAGTTTGAATGCAGCGTGTGCATGTGCAGAGGGCTGAGTTGGGAGACACACACATACTTGTGTTCAAATGCTTGTTTGCAAGTACTTGCTAAAAAAATGTATATGTAGAGGCAGATTTAAAGGCTCTTTTAATCTCTAAAAATCTGCTCCTGAATCTAGCAAGTTTAAATAAGTGAAAAAATTGAAGAGCTGTCAAAATTAAAATTTTACTTTATACACTTCTCATACTAATACATAGATCGTTTTTTCCTTTGACTCAAGTAAGTTAGTCTGTTGTCTGAGGTAGGTGAATCTTAGTTTACTGTATGTGTCTGACTGTTAAGTCCTGCCTTTTATCTAGGGATTATATGGCAAATATATTGAGTTCCTAGCTTTTCTCCCCTTGTTCTCAGATGCTCAAATTTAAACAGAACATTTATGTATCATACAGAAGATAGACTCTAATATCTTACACATGCATTGAGTTTTATCAGCACAATTTGCACAGCATGGATACTTGAAATAGCCCTCTATCACAGCATTTGAAATATATGGTTTTTATCAGTTAGTCCATTTCTGAACTCTGGATGTTTACAGTTCCTGTCCTCACTATAGATTTTACATTAAGAACTGCACTTTCATTAGAAAAGATAATAATTCTTTTGCTTCTTATTTTATCTTTTTGAACATGCTTGAGTTGTGACTCTGCCCTAACAAAAGGCTTTATTTTTAGAAATCTGGGTACGTGAGAAAGTAATTCACTCTGCAAAACTATCTGGGCCAAATTCTCTGCTGCCTTGAGAAGTGTGTAGTCATTTATATTCATTCATAATCATTACAAAATTGGGGTTTTTCTCAGTACCATGTTTAGTGTTTGTTTTCTACAAGTAAAGTGACTAAACATACTCAAATATAAGAAGAAATTGCTGACCTGTACATAGTCTTCCAAGAGCAGAGGATCAGTTTGAAGTTATTCTTACTTGGTTTAAATATTATTCTGTTCTTTGATAATTGACATTACCATGACACTATTTTACTTTGTGATTTGAAAGGCCAAATGTTGCTCACTGATAAGGTCTCACTGATCTCTGGAAGAATCTGATGTGTTATCTGGGAGTTGAATACAATGAAAAGAAAGCACGGTTTCTCTTCTGCCCTGGAAGCTTTTATACAGATTGTTCTAATCCACAGTGATAATCTTGCCAGTGTTTACCTGTTCTTTGTCTTTGAAGATGTTCACAGTGCAGCTGACTCTTGGAGAACAGACATGGGAAGCTGAAGGAAGCAGTATTAAAAAGGCCCAACATGCTGCTGCTAGCAAAGCATTGAATGAAACCACCCTTCCCAAACCAACACCTAGACCACCCAAAACCAATGTAAACAATAATCCAGGTATGACATTTTCCTCTGAGTGTTAGATCTTGTTGAAGTATCAGCATGTTATAGCACTAAATAAGTAATTTTAACAAGATACTTGAATTTCCAGGATGAAAATCAACGTAGCTATAGTATGATTGGGTAATGCAGAACCTCTAGTAAGCTTTCATGGAAGAATTTTTTAATGCACATATCTAAAATGGTTGAACTGTAAGAGAATATATTAATTAGGGAATACATTAATTATAGTAATGCTTAGATGTGTGCTAAATGATGGTATGTGATCAACAGTAAGCACACAGGAGAAAACCAGACTGAATTAACTAAAACACATTTCCCAAAGCATTATTTTAGCTAACTTTCCAATGAAGCTGGAAATTTTATCCAGTCCAATCCTGTGAAATTACATCTCTGGCATAAACAAAAGGCTGTGAATTGGCATGAGAACTTTGACAGGTAATTTCCTGCATGCTGAGTTTTCCTTCAAAGCAACCTGTGCTTTCAAAAAGCTTTCTGCCCCTCCCCCTCTTTTAAAAATGTATTCTTCACTTTCTTAAAATGAAGTAATTTTGCAGTTTATCTTCTCGATGTTGGAAAGAGAAAAGCAGGAGTAAATTTCCTTTAGAACTTGTGAGTATTATCCTGAGCATTAATCATGAAGGATTGTTTGAGAGTGGTGTGGTAGTGTTCTCTTGCTCCTTTGGAGATCAGTGTGTTTCCTCTCCAGACCCAGGACACTGGTTTTGCCCTGCTTCCTTCACAGTCACTGTGACTTTGGCTGCTTACAAAGCAGGAGGCTCAAACCTCTGTGAAAAGTGGATCCTGAGTTTGGTTCTTGGCATTGTAGAGTATTATTGACTTTCTAGATTTTTTTGGCTTTGAGGATATTCTGAGAGGGAAAATCTGATAAAAAGAGGAGTAGGCTTTAAGAGAATTAATTAAAAATTTTATCACTTAACACTGTAATTTTACTCTAAAAAAGGTGCATCGTATATGCACAGGTGTATTCTCATCAAAATGACATTCAGTATTTTTATAAAAAATTTGAATTCATAGTAATGTCTTGCTCTGGAAATGATATTTAATTGTTGTTGGTATAAGTTTTTGAGTAAGTGTTGCATAAACATTTTCATCATTTGGCATATAAAGCTTCAATGTCAGACTGGAAAATTAATCATAGCTTTTTAAAGGGTAAATTTATTTGAATCTCACATGAAAGTATTTTCAGAATGCACATTTAGCTCATTTGGGATTCTCTTACAACAGTGTAAATGGGGATTACTGTAGCTGAACGTTTTATCTAAGAAAAAAGAAAGAAAGAAGTTGAATGTAGCTTATTTGGCATTTTAGAAACCATGCAAGTGGGCAAGTACTGGCTGCCTTCTATTTTTGCATTCTGTCACCAGTAGATGGCTGTAGTTGCACTGATTTCCAGGATCTGTATGCTCAGTCTGTTAGATCACTCCTATGAGACCATTAGTTCTTAGACATAGTCTTAAGTTTTCAAGTCTTGCAAATAAAGCATTTTTTTTCACTTATTGTGAGATTCCTGAATGACTGCAGTAATGCCTCTTACTTCATGCTTGTCTCAATGACTCTTTGCTCTATTTGTGGTTTTATTTAATGGTATTCAGCAGAAAGACACATTATTCTATTATCTTTATAGTTCTTTCAGAAAGTATCATAATGTATTAAAAGTACTTTGGAAAGATGAATAACCAGCTTGTTTATTGCCCTGACTTTCTCATTCATATGTGAAGGTTAATCCACTGAAACTGCATAGAGAATTCACTGAGAGAGATTTTAAAATGTTCTTTCTCATTGCTTATGATTAAGTTGGCATCTACATTCCCATCTTTTAAAGAAACTGAAATGTCTTTTTAGCTGCATCTTTTTAATTTAAGAGAAAAAAAGAAAAGTCGTGTATGTCTCCCTTTGCAGCTCAGTCCTGCTTGTGTGTTTTTCGGTATTTCTGGTTTAAGCACCTTACTTACAGTGGGTTTTTTTTTGCAGGCAGTATAACACCAACTGTGGAGCTGAATGGTCTGGCGATGAAAAGAGGAGAGCCTGCCATCTACAGGCCGTTAGATCCAAAGCCAATCCCCAATTACAGAGCAAATTATAATTTCCGGGGCATGTACAATCAGAGGTTTGTACTCTTTCTGTTGGTTTATTTTTTTTTTTATCCTTATGTCCTGAATCTTCTTTAACTTTCTAGGTTATTTCAGAGTGAAAGAAAACTAAAAATTTTGTTAAGCAGAGTCTGCAGTCTTATTTAGAAACATGCATAATTGCCTCCTGAAAGAGACAGGTGCCCTAAACTCATCACAAAGAATAGAGATGTGCAAAACTGCTTTTATTTTTATTATGTACATTAAAAAGCACATTAAACAGCCATAGTGGTGAGGAGGCAGAGCATTAACTTCACAGAAAGGTTTTGCTTTTCTTTGCTGTCATGTCATGTGATTAAAAACTGTGGCATCAAAAATTTTGCAATCTTTTCTTGGAAATTGAATATAAAATTGGAAGGACTGCATTTTGATAACTGGCTTGAAAACATTCTCAGGTTTCTGGTTTTTTAGCCATTCTTCTTGGTCAGCTATCTCAGTTCCTTAATCCTCAATGTTTAGTTAGGAAAAATCCTTTATTTCACAGTTTAAAAACCTATATTCAGAACTATGTCAATTTGTAATCTGAAAAACTTCTTTCTCTGAGATAGGTTTTTTTCCTCATTTTTCCTTATTTGTCCTCAGAGGAACTGTATCAGATCAGGTCTTTTGAAGCTTCAAGAGACAAAATATGATCTGTGATATAAAAAAAGACCAAACCAAAACAGGTCAGAAAGTTTTAACCACATATTTTATCAGTGAAAAATGTTACCTTTTTAATAAAGCTTGACTTGATGGATTTCATGTTCATTTTTATGCATCTCATAAGTGTCAAATGGCTTGAGGGTATGAACTCTGAAGAAGTGTTTTGGTTCAAAACGACTCTTCATTAGAAAGTGAATTTATTGCGATGTTGAAAAATTAAGGAGTTTTAAAAAAAGCAGCATTTCAGGATTGTCTAAGGAAAATATTTCAATTTATTTAATTCTATTTTACGTTTCCCCAGACTTCAAAATTATGATAATTTGGTAAGTGTAGGGTTTTAACACTTCATTCTGAGTTGGATTTTTTGTTGTTTTTTTTTTTAATTTGCTTGGCTGGTGGGTTGTGTTGTTTTATAACAGTAATACCTAGAATTTTAGAAAACAAAAAAAACCCAAAATAACCTGGAAGAAACCCTTTAATTATTCTGTGGAACAGTGCCTGGTTTTTGTATCACTTGTCTTATATTTCTAGTCATTGCTGACCTGTGTCTCTGCTTACATCCATCATGGTTTAAAAAGCTAATTATGATGCTTGAAATGAGTTTAGTTAATATTTAGAAATCCTTCATTTATTTGAATTGCTTTTATAGTGAGATTAGCTTGACTAGTGGATATAATGCTATACTGGAAAAAATGAAAGCTAGTTAAAGGCATGAAATCTGGAATTCTGGAATCTGAACTTAATTATGGAAGGATATTGGTGGAAATAGAAGGTCAAAACACAGCAGTTGCTAACTCTTAATATTTCTTTTCATAGAAAATGATTAGTGTGTCTAGCTCAATTGATAAGTTTTCTTCTTTGAAAACTTTCATGAGAGCCATGTTTTGGTGTTAGGGTAGAATGATACATGAAGGTTATTTTTCTGGGCACATTAGGTAGCCAAGGCCACTTGATTTTTTTGATCACAAAACAAACAGGATAGATGGGACAGAAGGCCACAATCTGTCCTTGCTTTTTCATTGTGCTTATTTGAGTGAGGCTACCCATGCAGAACAGCTAACAAAACTGGGATTAGTAAATTGATAACTAACACTAAGTAGCAAACAACTGGACATACCTGTCTATGCATGAACACATACCTGTGGTGCACGTGCCATGTATACACATGGAAGCCAGAGGAAAGAGGAAGCAGAAAAATGATCTGTACAGTACTGTTGATGGACTACTGTGGTAGAAATAATTGTTCATTGCCTTTTTTTGCATAGGGAGGTGCTGGCCCTTTGTGATCACAGTAAGAAAGGCACTTAGACTTTGTAAGGCATCATTTAAAGGCTGTTTGTTAGACCTGCTGGTTTAAGAAGCAAATAGTACAGATAATCTTCCATATTTTCAGCTACCTTGGGCCCTGAGTGGTGTGGCATTGACCAGGACTGTTCTCCATGGGCACCACAGCATGCAGACCTCAGCCTTAGCAGAGATTAACCCCTCTTGGTCATTCACACTCTTACAGGATTTGCTTACAAGGAGACAGCCCTGTCAGGAATAGTCAGGGATGATGGTCATGTGGAAACTTTGTACTGTGCTCTCAGATAAAGGCAGGGTCACGCAGGTGGTACCGAGGGGGAGCTGCCAAGGGCCCATCTCTTGCCACAAGTCTGTTCTGTGGCCAGGGGATTTGAGCAGCACAGCACAGCCCCTTCCTGTGAGCACTGCTGGGCATAGCCCACATGGCTCAGCCTGGCTGCACTGGGGGCACTGGCTGCGATGGGCACGATCCTGCACCTCTTCCAGCCAGCATTGCTTGGCACCCCCTACTCACCCTCGCCACAAGCAAGCCTGGAGACACAGTCTGGATTGTTTATAATAGCCAGGGAAGTCTGAAATATGAAGCATATGATGCAGCACTGTATTATGTTCCTGTGGTATAATATGGTACATTTATTTTCTTCTACTGCCACATTGTATTTAGCATTCATTTGCTGATTTTTGGGAATTGGGTAGTGGAATAGAAGTACTGTTGAAGTACCCAAGTAAATGCAGACTATATAGACAGTTAAAAACAAGATTTAAGAATTAATGTAGATAATATGCTGCATGAAGCTTTTTTTTCATTTTCTTTAGTTTCTGGCTGTAGATTATTTTCTGTTATTAAAAAAAGATACATAATATGCTAAATAAATTGGAAGCTTTGTCTTTTATACTGTGTCTGCATTCCCTTTACTGATGTCTGTTTAAAGAAATGTGCTTTTCAAATAGGTGAAGATACAGACAAAGATTAGGAGATTGCATTAGGGAAACTCTGATACTGGCAAGACTAATGTCTTGAGGAAAAAATAGATTATTAAATTCATTCTAGGGCATATCTCTGTACCAGTAAAGTCTAGTGTTTCAAGTGGCACAAAAGATCCTTTTCAGTATCTCATAGAAATGTGATCTGAGAGTTGCAATTCGTATGCAAAGTTGATGGCTAGGTTCCCTGTCAGGCTAAGATGATTAATGTCAAAGTGGCAGTGATTCCTCCTCCTTCATTTGTCCCTAGCCTTTGTGTCCCTGAATATTTCCTGCCTCCAGCACTGGAAGTTGAGCTGGCTGGAAATTAATCAATTTTGGGGGGGTAAAGGAAAGCAGAAGTTACTCCTCGACTTACAACTGTACTTAGACATCTTCTTTTCTAGTCGCACAGGAGCTTGTGCCTTCACCAGAGAGGAGCAGGGTGTATTTGGAATGCAAGGGCAGCTTAGGTTGATTTAAGTGTGTGAAGGACTACTGTCTCACATGCTGTGTAGCATATTTATATGGGCAGTATATTGCACAGAAGATGTTGAAGCATGTTTGTAAGGGGCCAACATCCATTTGCAAGGTCTGCAGCTGATGGCATAAATTGATAGTGGTGGCCATAGCTACTTTCATAGGGAAAAGGACAGCAAATGAGAGGAAAAAGGGAAAAGGGGAAAGTTTTCCTAGCAGTTATCATGGAAGGCAAGTGATGAGATGTCCCAAATGAGCATCCTTCCACAGGTGTTCTCTTCAATGCAACAAATGTTCTCACTAACACTTTCCCGTAGTAATTCTGTGGTTTTTATCAGGACATGCTCTAGCTGCCTGTTGCTTACAGTGCTGATAGTGCTGCACCAGGGTAGGTGTTGGATACTGGCTGTTTATAGAGCTTTGTGCATGCAAAACTCAGCATGGCAGAGAGCAAGATATTTAAGGCAGTGTTTAACTCTGTGTTAAGGTCTTAGCCTTGTAAGTCTCTTCCTGTGCTAAGTTAGGAGGTGCAAGGCAAGTCAGTGCCCCTCTTAGGGTAGCTAAGTAGGAAAAACACAGTCCAGCTTGGAACTGGATGAGGTATGAATGTTTTCATGCTGACTCTCCACTCAAGATAGTGAGTGCAGTACTGGCTAACTTGTTAACAGCATTGGGTCATTGCCATTACACTGCATATTGTGACAGGCTGGTGAAGTCTGTGTGAGGCTGAGCTGAATCATGTGAAGTTACCAGCTAAGGTCGCTGGTAGCTTGGGTATCTGTATACTACAGTTCATTTATTTCACAGTAGATAACAACTTGGAGTCTTCTCTGGATTTTCTTTATTGAAGTAAAATCCATGCAAGTTTGGTCAAAGAAAGTTTGATGGCCTCTGATAAGACAGAGCTTTTAAAAAAGTTGTCAACCCTGAATCCAGCCATGTTAAACTTCTTATTTAACAAAGGTTTCTGTATTCCTAACAGAGATTATAATAGAGGAAAATACTCTTTTGGCACTCAAAATTTGCCAGTTATATACAACCAATTTAAAATCTCACAGGTTGGAATTTCAGCAATTTTGCAACAAAAGCACATTAAGACCTTCCAATTCAAATACTATGTGTTACAGAAAAGCTAAAAATGGTGAAGACTTAATTCTTTATGGCTTCTTTAATCTAAGAGTTTTCCATGATGACCCTGGGGAAGGATGTGCTGATGCTTTCGGGGCTGGGTTGCTAACTGATGTAGCTTGCGTGTTTGTCAGCACAGCATTTGGCACGAGTCAGGAGAACTGGCACGCTACTCAGCACAGCCCAAGCCTTGAGACAGCAGGTCAGGTTTGAAAACTATTGGCAGAGCTGAGGACAAAACATGTGCTTACTTCCATATCTGTAGCCAATGCTAGAACCCATCCTCCCTCACATCTCTGGCTAAAATGCAGTTGGCTTAAACCATGTAAAAAAGAATTAAAAACATGGCTGTTTAAATTAGAGGAGTTAAACAATAAAATAAGGTATCGATTCTGACTACAGGGTTGTCCAGCTTGCCTTGTTACCATTGAATGCTGGTTTTATTTTTTTCTTCAGTTAGAATTGAAGAGAGTAATTTCTGAAGTTTAATTGTCCTGCAGTACTTTCAATTATAGAATGTCTGTAAAGTGACAGAAGAAATGATATCTTACAGGCTTACCTAAACAAAGAGTTTTCAGCCAAGAAATAAAACCACTAGAAATTGAACAGCAGCTTTTGATGTTTTAGTTTGGAAAGTAATGTTAAAGAGATCATAAACCCCAAACCTTGTGTTTTGGGAGAATTCAGAAGTTGTTTTCTTAATATATAAAATTCCTTAATATGTGTCTCACCACAATCTAGAGAGCTTGAAAAATATATATAATATATATATATAAAGAGGTTTCAAAATGAAAACCACTTGTGAAATATAGGAACAAAGGGAATACAAAACAATGACAAGCTAAAGAACGGAAATAAAGTAATTAAAGCAGTTTCTTGCTTGGTTTTAAGGAATTTGGATGGTGTGATAGCTCTGCAAGCATGTCACGCAAAGTGGTGGTGTCCCTAGGATAAACTACAGCTTCTGTGCACTTGCACAGTTCCTGCTGCACTGAGCCTTCATCTTGGGCTTGTGTAAGGTTACTTCTTCCTGCACATATGTTGTGTACTGCAGACTAAAGAGAGGACTATCCCCTTTCTCCTCAGAGCATGGGGGAGTGCACAAACCATTCCCCTTCTTCTCTTTTTTCATAGCTCCGCCATTCTGAGTATATTTTTCTTTGAAGTTAATTAGTGCTTCTTTACAGTGCCATTTGCAAGACCAAACTCAGAAAAATAAAGCAACAGCATATCCTTGCCTCTTGTGGAGCCAGCTGCTCTGCCTGGTCACAAAGCACAGGCTATCACCCTACCTGGGAATGTAGTTCCTACCTGCCAGGTAGCCTGCTGCCCTGCTGGGTACTCAGTTGCTGCATGGAGCTGTAGACTTCTCTGCTCCTGAAGTGATGAATATCAGCCCTGTGGACCAGTGCCTAAATACTGAACAAGCACTTTAAAAATGAGGGATAATAAAAGAAAGCTTGAGGGCTGGTCTTTGGCCAACTACATCTGCAGCTGCTAGCTTCATAGTGGACTAACATGTTATCCAATCTAATGATCAAAGAGAGGGTAGACTGTGTGATTATTGGATAAATTGCTAAAATTGTCAAGTCATATTAATAAAAGATTGTGTGGTGAAAGAATGGAATAAAATGAGGAGTTTGTTTCTTTTATGAATGCTGACCTAAAGATTTAATATGTGCATCAAAGGGAAAAGATTTGAGGGAAGTGTTACTTGACATGAGTGCTTAGTAATGCAGTCTAAATCCTCACCCAGCTTCATTTGTTTCACAAAAGTTACATAGTCCTATGAGGGATAAAAAAGGAAAATCTAGCCAGAAGAACAGCTGTAGAAGCCAAATTTGAAGTGCGTGGGTTGCAATGCAGGAGACAATGTAAGAATCTATCGATATTACCATCTCCAAAACTACACCTACAGTTATACAATCCAGTTATCTAATTTACAGAAAGAGAATGAGGTCTGAAATTTTCATGACCTTTAGATGCTCTCCTGTGCTGCTTGAGCACCCTGTTTACCTTCTAGCAAAAGACAGCTCTCTGCATGGAGAGCCTCATCTGTTTGAGGCACAAATATTCCAGTGCATAATATAAAAGGCAGTTGGATCTGAAAGACTTCGATCTCTTATTGATTAGATCGGCCAGCAGCCTGGAAAATATAAAATTCAGATTAGTCCAGGCAGTCTTTTTGTTACTCTAGGCACATGATTAGCATAATATCTGTTGCTGAATTCCCATTATTGAGGTTTTATGTTGGGGCTTGCTGCAACAGAGGAGGATTTTATGCACAGCTGTGTGTAAAGCAGATTTTTTTCCCAGGCAAATATGCTGTGGCAGATGTGGGACGCTAAGTTGCCTAAACATAGGTCTCTAGTGCCGCTTGAGACATCGCAGGGTGTGTGAGACATCCACATGGTACCAATGGATTTAGCAGAAGACCTAGAGGAGACCTTTACTAGAGTGGCAGCGGAAGGTCGGGCAGAAGGTCAGGAAGGTCAGATACCCTAGAGCATTTCAAATGGCCCTGCGCAGCTAAGTTTAGGCAATTGACAGAATCCCTAAAAGCGATGTTCAGTCATCCTAGCGTTTCATACAATCCACTAGGACTCCAGCTATTTGTGACAAACTTGTCTGTTTCATGGGTCAGTCCTCTGTCACATCATGTGGATGTTTTAGGTACATGACTGCATCTCAAGTTGTACTGTGTGCTTGTGTTCAGGCAGCTAGGTGCAGTTCTTTAGGGTGCTGGTGGCATTTGGATCCAAGCTCAGACATCTTTCAAATAGTCTCTGCCTGTGCATTAGAAAGTCTCAGTCTCCCCTTATAACCAGTGGAAGGGTTAGGCAGAACAATTCCTTGTCCAGAATGCTGTTTGTCATGCCTTAAGCTAGGTTGTCATACATATGTTTTGTATGGATCTCTCCAGAGCATCACTTTTATAGCAACTTAGTTTCTACACATTAACTAAATACCTAAATTTAGGCATCTGAATCTAGAGCTGAATCCTGCTCTGAGAAATAATCCTAAGAATGTTGATTTGCAATAATTTTATGAGTGCTATAGTGGGAGTAATTCGACTGTCACAGTGGAAGGACTGAAAAAAAGACAAAAATCTCTCCCCGGAGAGAAGTGGGAGAGAAAAGTATTAAAAGAACAAACTCTTTAGGGACATATCTGGGTAACAGCAGTTTCGAGGAGAGGCAGGCATGCAAGCACTGAATTGCTTTTGATTGAATAAAGTACTCTTTTGCTGCAAGAAGCTGTGGAGACCAGTGCCCTTGCTCCCCACGTGAAGTGAACCTTCAGTTCTGGAGTGCGTTGTGTTGAACTGATCACAGCAAACAAATCTCTTGGTTGGTGGGGGAGCAAGTGTGGGGTGCCACACTTTCTACAGTTGTCTTTTACTTTCTACAGTTGTCAGCTTCAGACCTTAGCCACAGGGCACAACATTCTTCCCCCCAAAAAAGCCAGAGTCAGAGTTGTTGCCTGCATTTCCATTCAATGTTGCAAAATTCTGTCCTTAAAATTTTAAGGATTGAGAGATATGATGATAGAAATGTTTACTGACTGACTTCGCAAAAACTCCTCTCTGCATTCCTCACAATCCTCCCAGTAGTTTGGGAAAAAAACCTTGGAAGAAATATTAAAAACTACTTGGAAATAGAAATTCAGAGTTTGTTTAAAATAGGTTATATCTCCTTAAATATGCTATTATTTAATTCTGAACAACAGATATCATTTTCAAAGGATTAAAACTGAGGGAAATAAAGAATAGACCAAAGAATAATGCAAGTGATTGTTCAGATTTAATTATTGTTAATTATTTGGCTGGAAATAGCTGATTTAGACCATTAGATGGCAGCATGAATTTGTGCAAGAATTTCTCAGCAAAAGCATTCTCAAAAAAGTTGCCTTTTTCTATTCTGAAGCTTTTCATTACTTTAAAATGTCATAATTCCAGCACAAATC
Source organism: Fringilla coelebs (assembly GCF_963513975.1). Taxonomy (NCBI): domain Eukaryota; kingdom Metazoa; phylum Chordata; class Aves; order Passeriformes; family Fringillidae; genus Fringilla; species Fringilla coelebs. The sequence continues at coordinate 33,008,134 of NC_140028.1, forward strand.
AATTAAAACCAGGTTTTCTGCAAGGCTTTGTCTCATAATTTTCTTCGAGTTTTCCTCTTCTATAATAATTGAGGCTCTAATGCCATAGCTTCAATGGCAGTTTTCCTTTTTTATGTCAATCTAGTGCGAGTAAAGGATGCCAGTTTGCCAGCAGTGACAATTAAGTGTTTAGTTTATCTGCACAAAGCATGAATTCAGCATTTCATCATATTAATTCATTCCTCAGGCCTGCCCTGAAGACATTTCCTTAAAGATAAGGCTGCAACTTGGCCACTAAACCTGCAGTCTATTTGTACTAAAGAAGCTTTCTGATGATTTGGACATCTATTTGCTTGCAAGGGACTGAGATTGCCAGCTGATACTTAATTCAGTTGTGTACATTACCAGTTGAGATAGGATTCAGATCATATCTTAAAGCAAAGCCTTGCACATCACCCTTTTATTCCCCCTGCTAGTGTATTGGCATTATGGTGTAATAATCCAGTCACAGACTTTCAAATTAATCCTTTGTGTTCATCTTCTTCATGCTACATTTCACTTCCCCTGGCCTGTTTGTTCCCACTAGTTGCCTGCCTCCCACACAGACATATTGTTACAAGAAAAGTGTTGAGTACAGCTGTGCTAAGATTTTTCTTTGCTAGTATCTGTTTCTAGGAAAGGAAAAGGGAGAAAGTCAGTCCATTTCCTGTTGGTTTAAAACAGCAGAAACATCTGTTTGTCTTAAGATAGTTTTCCCAAAAGAACAGTGGCAAGGGAGCTTGCAGGTGATGAGCTTTGCCATTGCCAGTAGCTATCAGTTTAGACAATAGTGATTATATGGTTGGCTTAAAACAAAATAAGATTCCTTAAGTGGCAGAGGATATTTATTCCTGCAGTAAAATTTTTGACAGCTAATGTTTAATTTCTACAGTGTTTTAAATCTTAAAAATACATAGAGTATCTGGGATTAAAAAACCCAGATTCTGGTATGGAATCTATAGTTTCCACTAAATTCTGTCCAAGATTGATTTTTCTGCAGTCCCCTCACCCTGTTATCATGAATTTGCACAGTGCACACAAAATGGTGTTGGGTGACGTGTCCTGGCACAGTCTGTGTATAATCCTTCCTAACAAATGCATCCTGTCACTGCCATCCACAGCATTAATGGCTACATTTAACCTCTAAGGGATCAATAACTTATATACTCTTAAGTGTATTTACAATATTACACTGACAGCTGTTAAAATAATGTTATGTAGGCTAAAAATCAAGTTGACAGAATAGAGAGCAAGGTTTGAGGTTAGTGTTCCAAGTACAGTGTCTCTTCATTCTCCAAGTCAATGCACTTACCTGGTATCATTAAAATCTTTTTAGCCTTAATTGTAGAGCATTCTAGATGCTTCATTGCTCTTTGTGCCTAAAATGTGATGCATCAGTATTGCAGCATTCTACACAGTCTTTGCTCAAGATGAAGTAGTTTTGTCGATGATCTCTTGGCCCCATTTGTAGAGGAGTTCCTAAGCCCTAATGCTTCCATCTTTTCTTAATAAATATTTTTATTAATATTCTTTCATGATATAGTGACCACCTGGACACTTTTTGTGTTCTTACAGAGGCTGAAAACATAAAGAGTGTAATACAGTCCTTATCTTTGGTGTCCTAATGTCTGTCTTTCAACACTGCCCTTCCACTTGAGAGACTTCCTGTAAACCTTCTGATTCAAAGATCCTCAGAGCCAGCAGCCTGCCCCAGCACCTTGTAAATCGCTTCAGTCTGTTGGCTTTGCAGCTCACTGGGTGTTCTTTCTCTAGCCCTACCTTTGACATAGCCAGCTTTGCTTTCAGGATACGGACAGAAGACTAGTCTTGTCGGTATGTATGAAAACAAGCACTGAACCAGAATGCTCCTCCAGGAGCAGCAATATTTTGGGTGTGTTTGCTCTTTCCACACAGTTAGCTTTTTATTCAGCCTTATCTTTTCCCTGTACTTCTGCTGAGCTAAGGGTGTTTCAGATGGGACACCTGTGAGATAGTGGGTTCAATGGAAACAAGCTTGTGTGGCCTCGTTTCTTCTTATGGCCTTTCTGCTGTGTCCAGAACATGAATATTGGTTACCAGTAAATATCTTCTCTTTCCTTTGCCTGCTTGTTTTGGTAAAACAGAGGTGAACTGCTCTTAGGGCTCAAACTTTACTTTGAGAGGTTGCCATAATTTTCCTGAGGGAAGCAAGCAGAAAGGTTAGTGGCTAATTTTTTAACAGCTTATAACTCTGTATGATCTGACTGGAATTGTACTCTATCCCTCTAAGGTCTTTGTCACTTTTGAAATGAAAGTTCTGCCACAGAATGAGGAAGTATTAAATATTCTGAAGAAAGTTTTTAAAGATTCTTTTGTAACAGAATATATGCAGTCTGAAGGCAGAACTTTACACCAGCAATCACTGTGTTATAGTTTCTCTTCACATCTTGTCTATAATATTGATTTGGGTGGGTGCTTGTGTTCTGTGAAAGAAAAGTACAGTTAACATCTGTTCTGAAATGCCAATTCACAGGATCTTCCAAAGATCTCCATGTCTTTATGGGGTATTTTAGAGAAGAATGCCAATTTAAGTTGGTTTTTACTGTCACAGAAAGGATAGGTGCACTCACAGGTGTTCATCAGGTACTTTGGCACCATAATGTGTTTGGCTTATATGTTTTACTAAAATGGGGCTGAATCCCTCAGTGTTGTGATTAAAAGGGAAATAATCTCTGGACAGAAACCAGCCCAAAATTTAACTTTGAGGTGCTGTTCCACGACAGAGGAGAATGTGGAGTCTAATCACCTTATTGATGTAGATTCAAGTCTGACACTAGTGTCAGGGAAACAGAAATGAGATTTCTTAAGGAGGTGGACATCAACAGCAGAGCCTTGGTTCCCATCAGTAAAGGTAATCACTATATTGACCTTGTTTAACTAAGTCAAACATTGTAATAGCCACTTCACGTGTTATGAAGAATTTCTTTACAAAAGGAGTTGTCAAGCAATAGAACTGGCTGTGCTGGGAAGTGCTTCAGTCACCACTGCAGGAGGGATTTAAAAGACACATAGATGTGGCACTTAATGAAATGGTTTAGTGGTGTACTTGTTAGTGCTGGGTTAATGGTTGAAATTGATTTTCTTAAAGGTCTTTTCCAACATAAATAATTCTATTATTCCATTTTAACAGTCCTTGGTATCTCTCTCCTTCAAGACTTCTTTTGAGTCCCTGTTTTTTACAATACAATTCCATCCCATTTTGTAAACATTTCTTATGTTTCCTACCTTTTAGAAAGTCTGAAACCTTGTCTTTTAGTGTACTGATCTAACATGATCTACATTTTTTTTCTTTGTTAATATTGAATACTAAATTTTATTCACTGGACCAGCTGAGATCAGTCATTGTGCTTTGGTGACGACTACTGTGGCAGTCTCATTGCATTACTTATGCATTTTTATTAGCAGTGACTTGCTATTTACTTGTCAGTCACTGGTGTAAATCCATTAAAAGATTGAAAAAGAATGTTAAATAATAAAAAAGAATATTAAAGGATATTATGTCTGCTTCCCTAGGAAATCTGCACTTTTTATGCTTTTCAGTAGAAAGGAATCAAAGCACTGCAAGGCTTCACCAATAATTTTTGGCTTCTGACCTTTTGGCTCTTTACAATCTTCTCTCTGGTTGATTAACAGACACCTTCCTTTCCCCTTCCGGGTGGAGATAAATCTTCCTTCTTAAGGCCATCCACTTTTTTGTCAGCATTCTGATATGATGTGCAGGGCAACATAAAATGTTCTTGTTTTGCAATTGACCAAGCTCTGTCTCACATTTCTTTTCTTTGCAAGTCTCATAGCACAGAGGAGAAGATTTCTGCATAGAAGCTTTGGCTGGCTGTGCATGGCCATTTTTAGAGGTTGCAGAGCTGATAGCTAGCAAGGCAGGAGAGTGTGCATCCTCAATTAACTGCACTCATCTGCTGAGGAGTGGCTTATTAAATCAGAATTAAGTGTGCTTTTTCAGCTTGTTCTTACTTTCAGTCCTTCAATTTCCAATTTTAAAGTGATAGGTTAAATTTCTTACTCATGATAATGCAGTTTTAATTCCTGGATGTTTACATTCCTCAAAATGGGAAAAGAATGTAGAACAGTACATACTAATTATGTGAATTTAATTTGGATGGTGAGAATCACTCTGTGAGCTTTCTTGGGCCTTCTTCCTGTGTGGACTTTCAAGTTAATTAATTCCTATGAACTCCTAGATGTTTTTACTAGTAACACTTTTATTAGTATTACATTACTGGCATAAGTATATGATAAAATGAAATAAGTGAGATACTTCATTCTCTCATTTACTTTGTGTCTAGGCTGGCAAGTGCCATGATTTTCTTTTTTTTTGACATGAGTTTCTTATGTAAAAGGAAAATGATTCTGTAGTCAGATATTCAGCATTGTTTATGTTCTTTTACTGTAATGGCTATTTGGACAGCATTCTCAGTAACCACTCTGCATGCTTGTAAAGATTAGTGAGTAATACAGTTCATGGGAAATTTTATGAGTTGAAGTAGATAAGAGTATGAGATGTTTGTCTTCTGGATGTCTGCTTTAACCTCTAAAGTATACAGAGTACATCACAGCTTCATTATGTTTTTCCCTTTTATTCTTATTATGCTTGGTTTTGTGTCACAGAAAAGAATATTTTCTTTTTCCTGGTATTTATCTTTTCCTTCCCCCAGCCCCCAACTCCATTTCAGCACTGTCCACTTGACATTTTCCAATGTTTTTAACTCTGGAGGCGCTATTCTTGTTATGTTCCTATATTATTTATGCTAATTTTACAGTCAAGAATGAGTTGACGTTTTGTAGACCATTCTCATTAGTTATTCCGTTGATAGGTAAAAATACTCCTTCAGAGGATCATAGAATTTTATTCTATTTTCTCATATTGATTCTGTTGGTTTTCACTTGTTTTTTCTACCTTAGTCTTCAGTATACAGTACTTTGGGAGGTTTTTCTTATCATCCTTTTCCCCCTGGGTTTTTCCCTATTACTTCTTCTTAGCCTTTTTTTGTTGGTTTTTTTTTTTTCCTTATCTCTTGCACTAGTTTCTCTTTAAGAGAGAGTACTTGGGCTGGTTTTGAGACCCTTCTGGAACTTTGACAAGTGTTTCATCTTAACTTCAGGGGTTTCAATTGAAGGAAAGAGAGCAATAAAACTGGAAGCAGAGACTTGAAATTACTCTGAAAGTAGTGTTCCATAGCTAGTTCAGTATGTTTGCTCTATTACTTGTCAGCCTAATCCATGACGCTTCAAACTCCTAAACTTAAAATGTCTGTAGCTTTCTGTTGGTTTCTTCTAATTACTTGTAATGAGCAACAGTTTTATTTTTTACTTCTTTTTGTATATACTTGCTATAAATGGTAAATAAAGTAGTGATAAATGCAGAGAGTAAATATTGAAATATTTGTTTCAGTCAAATGTCTATTGAGCAACTTGGAATTCAGAGAAACAGTGATGTGGCAATATTATTGTCTTGTCATCACAAATTCTGCTGGGAAGATTCCAAATTAGTTAATGCTATGTTAAACTGAATCCTCCTCCCTCTTGTTTTTCACTCAGGAATGTTTTGATATTGTGATCGTAGAAATATGAGTAATTTTTTTTTTTTTTACTAAGTTACTCATACTGCTTGAAGGAACTACATAGCCTCTAGCTCAAGAAAAGAAAAAAAGATAGAAAAGGGAATTATCATTAGTTTCATGAAAAATTCCCAGACTCATAACAAAATTTAAAAGAAAGTATAAATAAAGACAGACAGAAAGGTATAAAACTCAACATGAAATTACTGTGTATTAAAGGTAGATTGTGTATGACTAATGTGTTAACCTTACATGTTATGTGCCAACTCATTTTTTAGGTAAAGAGAGTAAAGTAAATCTTATATTTGTGGGATTCAGTTAAGCATTTTATAGCATTAGATAAGGATAATGTTTTCATTAAACTGAAGGAGAAGGGGATTTGTGTAAGAAATGCAGGGTGGGAAAGGAAAAGAAAAATAATCAGAGGTACTAAAAGTCAAGCTAGGAGGAAGATTATTAAGTACAGTTCTTCCAATTTTAGAATCAACCTTTAAAGTTATTTTTGTTAAAGGTGTTTGCACAAGAAGTAGGAAAATGTTCATGAGATTTAGAAGACATCATTGATACACAGAAAGGTCAAGATAGGCAGGAAGACTTGGGTGATAGAGAGGACTGATGTATTAGAAATGCAACAAGACTAGACTTTCCAGTCTAAAATGTAAGATTAATAACAGAGGCACTAGTAGTACTAACTCTGTTGTCACCTGAGGGTTATTCAGTTGAAAACCACAGAACATAAGTGTTATATTATTAAGTATTTGCAAGATAATCTGAGAAGAACTAATGTGATTGAATTAGTGGAGAGGCAAATGTGATTTTTAAGATGTGTTGAGCAAGATATTTCTGGCATAGATACATAAATATTCCTATTATACAGAACACTGTTAGCCTTTTATTGGTATGTTTATGTTGTCTGTAATTCTTGGCTTTTGTATTTTACAATGGGAGCAAGTATGGGCAGGGGCTGTGAAGGATGATCAAGACAGTGGGTAGCCTTTTATACATAAAAGTTCTGAAATACTTTAACTTGTTCCCTTTCAAAACATAGGCTGATAGGGAGTAGGAAAACTCATCTTGGAGGGTAAACAATAAAAATAAAGAAACAAGAAAAATAAATAAGCTATGTAAGTTCCAGGACAGTATTGACACAAAACAAAATAATGTATGTTAAAGTATATCCAAGGTGAACAGTAGGAGATTCCTAAGTATCAACCCAGCTTCCAGATCATCCTCCCAGCAGAAGCAAGTAATCTCATTTGTTTTCTAATAGACCTTAACAGATAAGGAGGATTACATTATGCAGTTGCCTGCAACTCATGGATCTTGACTGCTTAATGTGGGATTTTCTTGCATTCTTGTATTTGAAATAGAGAAGGCGTTTCTATGTTTTAAAATGGGAAGCATCTTTGTTATGTTTTCTGACTATTTAAAAAAATGGACAGATGCTTTTGAATGTTTTTCTATTAATATGTTTCCATCACATGGTTTTCTTTAAAATTCTTATATAGTCACTTAAACATTCTTTTGCTTAGGGATTTTTTATAACTAGGTCAAAATTGGTTTCATAAATGACCATAGCAAATATAAAATAGAGAAAAAATACCGAATCATTCAGAATCAATTAAATTCATTTAAAGTTTTAAAAGGTTTGACTTATAATTTAACACCATCTTTCAAATGAAGCACAATCTGGGACAAGTATACATTAATTTTGTTCTTTTAATTATCATCTGGGTAGCTGGAAGGAGGTCAGCATTCAAATAAGGGATATCTGTGGCTAAAACTCATACATAGTGTGTGCCTTGCTCACTTTACATTAAAAATGTTTTTAGAGGATGTGAAAGTAAGCTAGAAGAGAACAGCCAGACTCATTCATCATAGAATGGTTTAGGTTGAAAGGGATCTCAAAGATCATCTTGTTCCAACTTCCTGCCATGGGCAGGAGCACCTTCCACTAGACCAGATTGCTCCATGCAACCTGTCCCAGTGCCTCACCACCCTCACAGCAGAGAATTTTCCACTCTCCCACCAGCACCCCCAAATCCTCCTTGGCAGAGCTGCTCTCAATCTGTTCATCCCCCAGCCTGTGCTGATACCTGGGGTCACCTCAACCCAGGCGCAGCACTTTGCACTTGGTCTTGTTAAATCTCATGAGATTCCTGTGGGCCCGTTTCTTGAGCTTGTCTAGGTCCCTCTGGATGGCATCCCATCCCTCAGGTGAGACAACCTCCCCACTCAGCTTGGTGTCATGTGCAAACTGGCTGAAGGTGCACTCGATCCCTTTGGCTGTGTTATTAATGTATATATTAAATGACACTGGTCCCAATACAGATCCTTGAGGGACACCACTTGTCGCTGATGTCCATCAGGACAGAGACACTAACTGCTGCGTTCATGCTGCACTGTCCAAACTCTTTCTTATCCCTCTAACAGTCCATTCATCAGATGTGGTACTTTCCAGTTAAGAGAGCAGGATGTTGTGGAGAGTGGCTTGGCAACAAAATCCGCTTATTCCCCTCAGGACCCTGTTACAGCCCATCAGGTCCCAGAAACTTGTTTATATTCAGGCTCCTCAGGTGGTCATGAATCTGACCTTTACTTGCAATAGGGACTTTGGTGGTGTGAGAGAGATTGCCATTGAAGACTGGCAAAAAAAGTTGTTGAGTACCTCAGACTTCACTTGTTGTTACCAGTTTTCCAGCACTGTTTTTCAGCAGGGAGCACTTTCTTTGACTTTACTTTTCTGGTTAACATAGTTGTAGATGCCCCTCTTGTTATTCTTTCCATCCCTTGCCAGGTTCAATTCCAGCTTCACTTTGGCCCTCCTCACCCCATCCCTGTACAACTGTGCTTCATCTGTATACTCTTCCCAGGTTACCTGTCCTTGTCTCCATGCTGGTGCATTTGCTTCTTTTCCTTTAGTTTGACCAGTAGTTCTCTACTCAGCCGCACAGATCTCATTTTTCTTGACCAATTTCTTGCTCCTGGGAATTGCTAGCTCTTGTGCTCCATGAAAAATTCACTAAAGATCTGCCAGCTCTGTTCTGCTCTCTTGTCCCTGAGGGTAGTCTCATCGGGGACCCTATTGACCATCTCCCTGAAGATATGGTAGTCTGTTTTCCTAAGATTCAGGAGCCTAAGTTTACTCTTTACCTGACCCATGTCCTATAGCCCAGGCTGCCTCCAGTCTTGATATCCCTCATTATCTTGCTTGCATTGGTGACCAACAGATCCAGTATCACATCCCCTCTTGTAGGGCTGTCTATTACTTGGTTCAGGAATCATAAAGTAGAATCATCAAAGGGAAGAAACCTTCAAAGATCATCAAGTACAGTATCAATGCAGCACTACCACTCTTACACTACTAAACCTCAACATCCAGTGCCTCTTAAACACCTCCCAGGATGGTGGCTCCACCACCTCCCTGAGCAACCTATTCCAATACCTCACCACCCTGATCATGAAAATTTTGTTTCTAATATCCAATCCCAATTGCCCCGGTCTCAGTTTAAAGCCATTTCCTCTTTAGAGTCTAAAGAAACCCAGCTCCCTCAGCTGTTCCTCATAAGACACATTTTCTAGACCTTTCATGAGCTTTGTTGTGCTTCACTGGACATGATCCAGCTCCTCAAACTGAGGGACCCTAAACTGAACACAGTACCTGGGGTATGGCCCTCAATGCTGAGTACAGGGGGGTTCCCAAGTCCTGCTGGTTACACTGTTGATACAGATGCCATTAGCCTTCTTGTCCACCTGGACATTCTGCTGACTCATATTCAGCCAGCTGTCAGCCAGCACTGCCAAGTCCCTTTCTGCTGAACAGCTCCTCCTTCAGCCTGTAGTGCTGCCTGGGGGAGTTGTGAGGGCAGCACTCGGCCCTTTGCCTTAGTGAACCTCGTGCAGTTAGCCCACTGATTGTCTGTGCAGGTCTCTCTGCAGAGCCTTCCTACCCTCCAGCAGAGCCACACCCAGCTGAGTGTCATTGGCAAATTTACTGCGCTCAATCGCTACATCCAGATCATCAGTAAAGAGATTCAACAGAGATTAAACAGGACCAGCCCCAAAGCTGTGCCTTGGAGAACACCACTAGCAGCTGGCTGCCAACTGGATTTAGCTCCATTCACCACAACTCTATGGTTCCCACCATCCAGCCAGGTTTTAACCATCAGAGAGTCCACCCATCCATGCTGCAAGCAGACAGTTTTTCTAGGAGGATGGTGTAGGAAATAGTGTCAAAGGCTTTACTGAAGTCTGGGTAGACTACATCCACAGCCTTTCCCTCATCTGCTAAGGTGATTCACATGGTCATAGAAGGAGATCAGGCTGGTCAAGCAGGGCTGTCCTTTTGTAAATCCATTTTGGCTGGGCTTGATCCTCTCGTCTTGCATGTGCTATTCAATGTCACCCTGGATGATCTCTTTCAAAACCTTGCCTGGAACTGAGGTCAGGCTGACAAGCTTGTTGTTCCCCAGATCATCCTTCCAACCCTTCTTGTAGATGGATGTTACATTTGCTGATTTCCAGTCAGCTGGAACTTCATCAGTTGACCAGAACTGCTTTTAGATTATGGGGAATGGTTTGGCAAGTTCTTTCACCAGCTCCTCCATTACTCTGGGGTAGATGTCCACAGTCTTGTGAGTGTTTAGTTAGCATAGCAGGTCACTAGCCATCTCTTCCTCATTTATGGGGGCTTCACTCAGCTCCCCATCACCAACTTCTAGCTCTGGGACCTGGATATTCTGAGGACAGCTGGTCTTGGTATTAAAGACTGAGGCAAAGAAGGCATTAGGTATGTCTGTCTTTTCCTCATGCCCTGTCACTACTCTCTGCATTTAACAAATGCTGAAGACCTTCCTTTTGCTGCCAATGTATTTATAGAAACTTTTTTTGTTGTCTTTAACTATAGTGGCTAAATCAAGTTCTAGTTGGACTTTGGCCCTTCTAATTTTCTTCCTAGATGACCTTGCAACGTCCTTATAGTCCTGCCAAGTTACCAGATCCTCCTTCTAGGGGTGATATATTCTCTTTTTCACCCTAAATTCTGTGTTTAATCAGGGTGGTGAAGAAGTTATCCTGCATGCATTCCAGGAGTCTCCTGGATTGCCTACAGCTCACCCTGCTACTATCCCAGCAGATGTCAGGATGGTTAAAGTCCCCCAGCAGGATGAGAGCCTGTGAGCAAATCCTTCCTGAAACTAGAGCAACAAGGCTTCACCTATAGGCTCTGCTTGAGCAGGCAGCCTAGTCTGTAGTAGACACAATTCAAGAATAATGGACTGTAGCTCTCAAAAGAGGTACTTGGAAAAGAGAGCCTCTTTGTTCCCAGGTGTTGTTGTGGATCTGCTGAAAGAACCAGAAGGTTCACTGTGTGGAGACAAAAGTGACTATACTGGATGTTTCCTTCTTCAAACCATAGAACTCACATCTGTAAGAAATGCACGTGGCTAATGGACTGCTTAGGAAAATAGGATATAGCCAGGGAACAGCTGCACTAAGCAACTGGCTCCCCTAGAGAAATTTCAAATGTTTCAGAGAAAAAGTTGTTCACAGCAAATGCTCTTTCCTACTCCCCTGCGTGGTCTGTGGCTCTCTGTCCCTCCACTCACAAAGCTCACAGCATTTTCCTGATTAAACAGTGCCAGCAGGGCTGCCAGCTTGATTGACTTCTTATGAAAAAGGGGCCAGACAGAAAAAGTGCAGAGAGTGACCCTTTCAGCAGAGCTGGCATCTGAAGAATGACTTTCCCATTCTGACATTCCCATTCTGTGTCATAGCTCATATTTTAGTGGCCTTTATCATGGCTGCTGAAATATGGTTCCAGTTCCTCCTCACTTTGCTGATATTATGGAATAGGAATAGGGTAATACTCCCTATAACACTTGTGTAGTGGAGAAGTAGTTGGGTTTACTTGTTCTTTTTTACTTAGTTTAAGAATATGTCGACCATTAGAAATTAGAGGAAAATGCCACTGACATTTTAGCATGAGGCTAAATCTAAATAAACTTCCTGGTTTCTGTGAGCTGCATCTTGCACTTGCTTTTTTTCCCTTGCTAAGAAGAAGGTAACAATATTTATCAAAAACATTTATGCCATTGAGGAATCCAGAGAAATGCAGGAAATGCAGTATGAACACATAACGTATGTACGAATACTTTATTTGTCTTTGTGTATGTGGATTTGATGGCCAAAAAGGAAGAGGCCCCAAGGGCTCCTTAGTATGCAATTAATATTTTGGCTAGAAAAGCAGCAGATTGTTTCAGTATGCTTACATGTTATGACATCATATTCCAGTAAAATTATAATGAACAGAATTTTTGTTTGTCTCTGTGGCAAACCAAAATGAGTTTTCTAATTGTCAGCAGACCTTGGTGATTTATTTAATTATAGTGGCGCCCACTCACACCAACTTAGTTGAGGTCTGTCAGCATTTTTGTTATGAACCCCTATTTTTAGGGGTTTATAACTAGTTGTAAATATTTACTCATTGCTGAAACTTGACATCCAAGGTCACATTCATAGAGCAAATATCCTTTTTCAGGTTGACTATTCTAGTGGCATTAGCTAAAAGTAGATTTCTGTGAACCTAGATGCAGTAGATGTTCACAGTAGGTGCTGTGAACTTAAAGGGAATAAAGGGAACCTGCTTTACAGACCTCTTATTTGAAGAATCTTTGTAAGAATCTCAAATGTCCAGAACAGCCAGATGAAAATGAGCCTGTTTTTATAGGTTATATGTGACTGATTGTGTATTATCTGTTATCACACTTTGTTTTCTTCCAACTGAATGTATCATTTCACATGCCATTTTGTTGTCTTCTAGTCTTACAATCTTCTGTCATTTGGCTGTGTTGGTCAGCTTGTGTTCTGAGGAGTGTGCCAGTATCATCTGAAAATCTCTTTTACGTAAGAATTTTCTCCAAGGAAAACCCTAGCATTTGTAGCTGCCATGTAGAATGCAGGAAGATGCATATTTTCTAAATGAAGATAATGTAAAAACTTTTAGGGACCTAATGAGTCCATATGTGAGGCGTTACTGTTCGAAATCCTGACTATTTCAGTTCTGTGGCTGAATGGAGTGACAGAAGACTGAGGAGTGTAGAACTGACACGTAGATGCTCTTATGATGGAAAATATTGTGATGATACATTATTGCAGAATAATCACTAAATTCTATATAAATATTCCAAAGATTGCTGATGCTTTCAGCCCTTTCTGATTACTCACATGTAGTATACTAGGAAGGTTTGTTAATGATCAGTGGCAGATACAGCATTTTGCCTTTGCATGGGCTTGTTCCTTACATGAGTGCACATCTTCAGGATGCAGAATCATTCATTATTAAAACTCAGTTTAATCGTCCCACTGTACTTTCAGGCTGCAATACTATGGTTATTTTTGAGGCTTTTGTTAATACAGTCTCTGTCCTCACTGAAAAGAGGAGGATGTTGTTTCCTTTGACATGTTCCTTGTTGAAGAGAAGCTAGTAGCCTCACAGATTTTGTTCATTTTCTGAGGATTTCAGGTGTTCCTTTGCACTTTCCTGGCAATGCTCATATTATCAGTACTGTGTTACAACTCTGCTTGAGGCCAAGGGGAGCAAGAAAAATTTAATCAAAACCATGTAAAAGCCTAATCATTCTGGCGATGCCAAAGAGCTGCATGAGGCTCTAGAGCCACAGGCTGAATATCATTTTTCCTTATTATCACATAAATAGCTCCCTAAACACTCTTTAAATGAAAAGGTGGGGAGGGGAGAGGGAAAAAGAGAAGGCTTGTTGTGGGATTTGAGTTTATAAAGTGGATTAAGTTCATGTGCTTTCCTCCTTTGCAGGCAGTGGGGAGAAAGGTAGGTCTAGTAACTCAACAGGAAGCAGGAACTTCTGATGCATATTGTATTTTCCCTAAATCTAGGTAGTTGCTAACAGCACTACCTCATTTTTTTCTCTTTAAAGAGGATTGTGAAGTAGGTGGGACATGCTATCAAGGTGCCTACTGCTTTTGCATGACACAGCTTGTCTTGTGCTAAGCAGCAGCCAACACATGCAGCCATTTCCAGTTCTGCATCTTCTGTGATGGTGAGAATATTCCTGGAACTCTTCAAGGAACTTGAGAGTACCTGTTGCTGCAGGGAAAAGAGAACTACAGGAGGCTGTGGCTTCTGGTAAGCTGTAGCAGCTGCCAGTAAGCTTTGTCAGCTGCTCCTGGTCAAAAGCTGCATTGAACTTTCTTTCCAGTCATCTGATTAGAGAGGGTTAAGCACCCTCTCAGCCGGTACTGGGGATGAGCACATGTAAATGCAGGGCCCAGAGCACTGCTCCCAGAGACAGCAAGCAGGCACAGCAGATTGCACAGCAGAAGATGCAGAAGGGACTTGGAAACTCTGCTGAGGATGGGGTTGTGCTCAGCAGTGCTGGTGATGCACTACCTGGCACAGTTCCTAGCACCATCTGGAGCAGCTCTCCTGTTACATCAGAGACCTTGAGTCAGAGCTAGCTCCAGAGCTCTAGCCAGGCTGTACAGATAGTGGTCTTGTCTGCAGGAGGTGTGCCGTGTCGGAGGGTTTGTGTTACCAATAAAGAAAATGCAAGAAGATGTCAACAAACTGCTGACATCACTAGGTCAAATGAGTGAGAGATGACTTGGATCTTCTCTAAGATCCTCCAAGTACCAGAGCATGAATTCCCAGCCATACCAAAGGAGGAGCAGGGAGACTCACTGCTAATTAGGCTGGAAAACTGGGAGGGAGTCCTGTGATGGCAAGAGATGGAAGCTGGTAATTTTTGGCATTGGGAGGAAGTTTTCTGCTCCATCTGCAAATCTGCAACCATATCAGTGCCAAGTGTTTGAATTCCATTAGGCGTGTAGGAACTTTGTAATAGTTTTCCAGAAAGTGTGGTCTGACACTAGAACAGGTCATCCAGAGATGTTGTGGAATCTTCATCCTTGGAGTCCTCCACAATAACTTGGACAAGGCAGTGTAACTTCAGATTTTGACCATGTTCTGGATGCTGACTTGGACCAGATGACCTCCAGAAGCCTTTCCAGCAGGAGTTATTATATAATTTTATGAAAATGTTACATAAGCAAAAGTTTTTCCAGGCCTTAATAATTCTCAATAAACGTGTTAAACTGTAAACAGTGTTAAACTGTAAACAAGAAAGCAAAGTAAATGCCCACTTTTTTGTCACAGAGGCAACTTAGCTCGCTCCTCCAAGGCCCTATAGCCAGAGGTATATTTGAGCCAGTGTTATGCTTGGTTCTTTCCCTATAAATGTAGTTTTAGAATTAGGCACAAAGTTTAGGGACATTGAGGCCAGAGTACTTACTCACACTTGTCTGCTTCTGAAGTGTGCTGCTCTCTGGTCAACTTTGTATTTTGTTTTACAGTTGGAACGACTGGGTTACCTTTATTAATGAAAATTCAGAAAGTCGTAATATTTAGAAGTTGCCATCCATGTCCACACATGAAAGTGGAGAGAGCACACTTTAAAAAGGATCCTTTGAGAGGAATAAGGAAAATAGAGTATTGTGTTTGACTGAATCTGGGTTGATTCAATCTAGTTTTGTTGTGATGGACATTGCTTTTGTCCATGCTTTTGGAATCCTGGAATCCTGGCCTTCCTTACATTGCTGACAAGTTATTTGTTAAGTGAGGATCGATTTCTGCTAGGTCTGTTCTCTGTCATCTGACTTTGTTGTCCCTTAGAGCTGAGCTATGATGACAGGTTTCTTATGAACAACCTCACAGTCCTTCTTCCTCCATGCCACTTGTCTGTGGGACAGGAGTTGTCTCCCAGGCAGGGCTTCCGCTGGAATTTTTGATTCTCCTTAAGTTTCATCTTCTCAAGACTCAAACCAAGAGGAGAGCAGAGCTAGGCTGTTGGGCTGATAAATAGTAGAGCTTGTTGCAGAGCTCCACAAATGTAGGTGGAGAGCTGGTTTGCACAAAGGAGCTGCTGTCAGAGTTACCAACTGCCTTGCTGAGGAACAGTCTGTGCATTTGAATCCTGGGTCTTATTCTGGGAGAAAAGATAATGCTTTATCCCCAAATACTGCTCTATTTTACATAAAATGGATGGGTAAAATTCCTAACTTGTATTGTTGTTTTCTTTTCATGACTTCCTTCCAGGTATCACTGCCCAGTGCCTAAAATTTTCTATGTCCAGTTAACTGTTGGCAACAGTGAGTTTTTTGGTGAAGGAAAGACTCGTCAAGCTGCTAGACATAATGCTGCAATGAAGGCCCTTCAAGCTCTTCAGAATGAGCCTATTCCAGAAAAATTACCTCAGGTCTGTGCTTCAGGAAGCTTTTTTTTAAAAAATAACTTGCTTTTTCCCTGCTATGTCTTTAAGCAGCATATATTGCTTTTTAAAAATTAAAATGTTGTGTCATATTTTAAAAAATACTGAACAGAAAAATTATTCTCAGAATAATCTTTCTAAATTGAAAGCAAAAATATAATGTTTCCCAGTCAAAGAAACCAAGTACTTGCAAGACCTCTGGGAGCAGCTGAAGACCACTTGTGGGTTCTCAACAGCAGGTGTGTGTTTGCAGGAGACTGAATTGAATCTTCAGTCAAGTAAATCTCTGTGGCTTGATTATGCTGGGGTTAAGGGGCACTGGTTGCAGGTTAGTCATGAACAACACTTCTGTCACTTCATGGGTTAGAGCTGTAGGTGGCTGGAGAAGGCTGGAGGTAACACTTTGCCAAGATCATGATGGAGAGAGTACAAAGTGTTGCACTGTGTAGAGCCGAGTGTAGCTCTCCAGAGAACTGGAGACTGATTGAAATAGAGTTTAAGGGCTTCCTGGTGCCAGGGTTCAGGCCCCTCCCTGCTGCTGCCCATGAGAAATGCACACAGGGCACCGTGCAGTGGTGGGGTGTGCTTTCACCATGGGACATGGTCCGTCTTAGTCACACTCTGTTTCCTTCGGCAAAACTGGCCAGCTTGGTTATCTGTGGGAGATGATTGATTCATTGCTCCTCAAACATCGGGCGTGGGTCAGAGCCAGTACACATCATACTTTGGCTGGCCTCAATTCCATTATGAGGTTGAGCCTCTTTCTTCCCCACTCCCTGACAGTGTGCTCCTGAGACTTGCTGGTACCCATCTAGTAATCCCATTAGTAACTCAGTGAACTTGTCTGGAATGGGATCCATGGAATATAGCACAGTAGTTACTTATGTAGGTCAATCTTTTGGCCTTCATGGCCATCCTTAATGCAGCCTTCTGTATATTCTTCTTCAATTTCAAGCTATCAGTTTTTCCTTTTATTAGAAAAACTTAATAAAGGATAAAATCTTTTATCCATATTAAACCACTGAAAAGGAGTATTGCCATGTTAGTATTTAATTGGGCAAATGTGTAGAAGAGCATAAGGTGAGCAGAAGCAAGAAGCAATCAGCCAACAGGCAGGGCTGCTGGTGAATGTGCTTTCACAAAGAGCTATTGTGTGTCTGCCAAAGCACCTCTGCTGTCTCATAGATGTGAGGCTAAGAAAGGCCTTACAATTAAAGTGTCAGTTGTGGGAATGAGGATCAAATTTAAATCCAAAGTGCCTGAGACACTCCTGAACATATTTTATCTTCCTAAGGCTTGAAACTTTATTGCTCAGTACTAATGTCTGAACCTCGATCCTCTCTTTTCTCCACTCATTGTTAGGTTCTCTACTATGCTTGGTGGAAAAAATATGCAGAGAGTTAAATTGTAGGGGCAGAAGGGACAATGGGGGATTTTCTGGATAGATGTGTTTGTATTGATCATGAAAATTCAAACTATGGTTTCTAGTTTAGACTATGTATATGTGGTTAAATTAGAGTACAGCTAGAAAACCTAAACATTCTTGACTTGAAGGCTTGCTAACAGTCCAGTGGGCATTATATAATTTTATGTAAATTATGCCAGTGTTTGATTATTCTCCATTTCAAGGATAATTTGTGAGGTATTTATTTTAGAATTCATTTAGCTTCATTTTCTGTTTAATTGTTTTTTTCTTATGTTTGCTAAATGTAACCAATAGATATCAAAAATCTCTCCCATATATATATTTAGAGATTTTTCTGAAGTGTTTTTGAATTTTTTGTAGACTGTTTTCATCGTGTCTCAGTGCAAAGTCATTTTTATATATATATTTAGAGATTATTCTTAAGTATTTTTGAATTTTTTGTAGACTGATTGTTTTCATAGTGTTTCAGTGCAAAGTCATTTTTTCTAATCATTAGTTTGTTCTCTGGATTGTTTTGGTTTTTTTTTTTTTTTTGCCAGCTTTTTCGATTATCAGTGTCCTTTATAAAGCACAAACTTAATTGAATACAATATCAAGTAATATTCTCACTAAGGTTTTTACAGAGTAGTAGCATCCTATTCTTTATATCCTCAAATTTTTTTTTTACTTTTAATTATTGTTCTTTTAACTCTGCTAATCTTTCTCAGTGAAACTAATCAAACTTGCTTGTCCTGTAAGTAATGATCTATATTCTTGATTTCAGTGGTACTTTAATTTCATTTTATGAAATGAGCTAGAGGTCCTACGTAATTTCATTGTAACTACCCTTGTTATTGTTTTGCACAGCACCTCGCTTTTTTTTTCTGGAGTTTCTATAAACTTTATAATATTTTGGTTTGTATTTAGCTCCAGGTCAATATCAAGCATGTAAATGGCTTTTTTCAGAATCAAAATTTTGCAGCAATTTCATGAGACAAAGGGTGTTCCATGTCTGCGTGCTGTAGCTGAGTGCTGGATTTTTGGCCCTGTGTTATCTTAAAGATTAATATATTAAGAGTTAAAAAAAGGCAGATAAAAGATGGATCAATTTCATTGTAATGTGAAGAACCTAGTGCTTTTTAAATGCTGTTTTAGAACTGTGGTATCTGGATTTTGTAGCTATGTTGGTGGCTGAAGATTTAGATCAGACTTTGTTATGTAAGATGGGAGCTCTGCAGGAATCCACCTAATTCAGCCCAAGTGTCTTTGATGTTTACCTCCACTAATAAAAAATTAGGAGCCTGGCCAAGGTTACATGGTTGTTGAGAGATCCCAGTTTGAAGTATTTCAGAGCTTTGCAGTTTGAAAATAGCTGGAAGTGAAGCCTCTGAGAACTAAGGAAATGTGTCCCGGGGGACAAACACCAAAGGCAGTAGTTGCAAAAAGCAAAACTCTGACTGATCCCAGGGCTAATGGTTGGGTGAGAAAATTTAGATTTACCTGAAGAGCGAATCAAAGCTGATTTTTAGGCAGAATAATGTTTCATGTGCCTTTTGTTTTTTTATCTCTTTGCCTCTCTGTTTGTTATGTTCCTATGGATAAATAAATAATGTTCTGTGTTGAGCAAGCTGTTCCCTGTCACTACCTTTTCACACTGGTCATAACTCCCAGAGGGAAGTTGATGGAGGGGCCATTAACCAGCTGGACCTGCTGAGGACACCTGTAACCTGGTGACCCAGTCAGAGTGTGGGGGTGATTGACTGAATATCTTCTGAGAGGAGTACAGTCTTCTGACTTTCCAACAAGCACAGATTTCCTCCTTGCTTAGAAGGGGTACCCACAGAGAGAAACGGGTCAAAGGATCTGTTTGATCCTCATGTTTGACACAAGTGTGTACTCAGACAGTTGTTATCCATGTCATTAATAACATCCATATTTGCTGTTTGTAATTAATTTATACATTAAGGTGTATGTGTTGTTATGAAGCATAAGCACAATATATATGGCTTCAGTCAGCAGATGTCTGATAATGGGGTGCTGAGATGGATGTACAAATGCTGATTTACAGCCTGACAGGAGACTTCAAAAGTCTTTGAGAAACTGGGGGGAGGATATTATATTTTTTTGATCTTCTAAGAATTGTAGTATGATTATGTATGCATCATTTTCAGAATGGAGAAACAGGAAAAGAATCAGAAGAAGATAAAGATGCAAACAAATCTGAGATCAGCGTAGTGTTTGAAATTGCTTTGAAGCGCAATATACCTGTCACTTTCGAGGTATGTGTTACATTTTTATCTGTGTTACATATTTATCTTGCTAAGAAATATTTTAAAAAGGTACCACTAAAACTCAACACATAATTTCCATGTATGAAAAATATGAATTTCATATTCATGGGAATGATTAAAAAAAATTGTCAGTGTTTCAGTCTAAGACAATGACTTTTTACTGGAAAAATAGATACTCTTTCAGAATTTTTGGAGATCTAATATTTGATTGCAAAAACTTGGTTGGCAGAAACACAGGTAAACCATTTTCTGTACAGAGCTGTGGGATTAGAATCTGTAGCCACTCTCAGTCTGATTTGAAATAATCTTTAAAAGAGTTAGCCAAAGTCTTTGCTCTAACTGTTGGCATTTATATACTAGAAAAGTTCCAATTGGAACATTTCACCTTCAGTGTGCTGTCTTCAGAAAGTCATGAGTATCTTCCACTCTGATTCTGTTTCACTTATCTACTTCTACTTAAGCTTTCACAAGTTTTTTTGTTTGTTTCATATGATTTTATCTATGAACCGACTTCTGACACCTTTATTTACCTGAAGTAACAAAGAGCATTTGGAATAGCTCCAGTGCTATCAATGAAGCAGCTATGGGAGAATGAGTGATACTAACAGGAATTTTTTTTCCGATGAGAATGTTCTCACAAAACCTTGTTGTAAAAATCTAACATTGTGGTAGGAAGCACCAGATTTTCAAGCTGTTTTGTTTTTTATTTTATTTTTTTTTAACGCAGAAAATGCTAATGTAAGTGGCCTTTTATTATTTTATTTTCCTGCATTTTGTTTTATATTTAAACTGAGTCTACATGAAAGACTCAGTGGATAGTGCTTATACTGGTGATGGTTATTTTCTCCAGTGCTTTTTTCCTGTTACAGTATAGGCATGTATTTGCATGTGAAAAGAATCAAAACCCTAAATTGTGGCATGCCTTGCAGTGTGCTGTATGCAGCATGCTGCTGACATGTTTGGCCCATATCCCTGAATTGGCCAACGTCAAATAATCTATTTGGATCTTCTTAGAAATCTGAGAGATCTCTCAGAAGGTAGGTAAGAAAGACAAAGAATATTGTTAATGACTAAGGAATTCCTCAGTATAGCAAAGGCATATATGCCTTATATATGTGTTCTGTGTGATATGGACTAATTAGAATGTTAAGAGAATGTAAAATCTAGAGGATAAAACTGGGGTGTCTGGGGCTGTTGGTGTATCAGTTTGCCACTACATGCCAATTACCTAACTCAGCTAAGAGCAGACATAATGGGAACACATGCTTGTATTTCAAAAAGGACGCTCCTAATTAATGTCTCAATTTTCAAACAATTTTCTACCTTAAACATTAAAAAATATTTGGAATAGTTCCATACCAGTCAACGCACCAAAACGTAAGGAGATGTATGATCACTGGTCACAGAGGAGCTTGGAAGCTGTAAAGAAAAGAGGGGTAGTGCTTTGAATGTCTTCTTCACTCCTGGTTGAGCTTATTCAAGGCAGAGCATTTGGTAAGGAGAGACTGAAGGCACAAATACTTAGTAAGGAAAAATCTAATGTGTCACTTGCCAAAGAATGTTAGTAACATTGAAAAAAGACAGTTTTTTACTCTCCTGACAGGTTTTGTGTTATTTCCTGCCTTTAAATCTAAATATAGGTGACATTCTCAAATAGAGTTTTGATTGAACTTGGTTCTGCCTTACTTTTCAATAAAACTGCTAAGCAATTATGGATAATCCCCAGGATCTGATGTTTCTAATAGGATTTTATTCACTAATGGTCTTGTGTTATTCCAGGCAGGCATCAAAGCTTTTTCTAGCTTTTATTTTGTGTGTGGTAGCTATAAAATGATCTGCCTTTTCTTCATCTGGCAAAGCTTTAGCCAATGTTCCAACAGTGCTGGGTTATGCAACAAAGTAATGATCATAAATATATATTCAGTTCCATGTAAACATGTCCTCAGAATTGCATGAGGGGTGAACAGTCCTGTTTTGTGTAATGGGGCTAGAAACTTTTAATTGTCTAGGAATTTTAGGATGATTTAACAAACTTTCTATCTATTAATTTGTTAAATAAAAACATTCATTTGTAACAAGGAACAAGCTTTACTTCATACTTGTCACTGGTGCATTCTTAGCTAACTTTGATTCATCAACTTTTAAATCAAAATGCAACTGCTCTAAGGCATTTGCGGGGTTCCCAATGAACAGTTTTTAAGGATTACTACAAAAGAGATTGCTGTAGTAATTTTTAGAGTAGCTGCAGAATGGTCAGTTCACTTCTTTTTTCTGCCTTGACAATAGACTAAGATCTTGCTTTTTTTTTTTTTTTTGTTTCGATACATAGGGTTTTTATTCCTTATTTGTCAGTAAGGAATAGATAAGCCTAGAAAACATAACTGAGGTCAACAGCTTCAGATATTAGAACACACTGGGATGTTTCAGATTGCCATTTTATTTTCAGTATTTTTCTTTGGATTGCAGTGTTATTTCTTTAGACTAGCAAATATAATAATGTTTTTTTCATTCTCAGTAGCAGGAGAGAAGGCATAGAGTGCCTAAACAGACAAATTTTCTGCCCCTCTATCCCTGTCCATTGTTCTGCTGGAAAGTGTTCTTATGTCCCAGTCTTATCGCAGTAAGATTCTGCAGAGTTATCAGAGATTCTGCATTTTGAACCAGGGACAAGCCAAATTGCAGGCTCTGGGAGAATAGTTCTCAGCAGGAAGTTTCACACCTATCTGGCTTCTGCTGTCCTGGGGATTAAAGCTTTGGATGACTGACTGCTAAATAACTCTATTTGGGTTTTGCAGAATGGTCACCCTTCTCACTGCAGTTTTTACACTTTGATATTCAGACTCTTCTGTTTTTCTTTTTTTTTCCTTTTTTTTTCTTTTTAACTGGGAAAATCTGGTGTGTCTTCCTGCACAAGCTCCTGGAAATATATTGATTTTTTAGTATCTTATAAATAATCATGTATTCATAGATGTAGGTGACATGGGTTTTTTGATATGATTTCTGTCTCCTCTAGTTTTGGGAGGAGTTTAATGTCCATTTAATCTTGCCCTAATCTTTTGTATTTTCTACCTGGCATCTTATTAATAATTAAAGCAGTGTTACTCTTTCACTGTAATCATACTTCTGTTTTTCATTTGTCAGCATGATTCATTAAGTTGAGCCAAATTCATTCTTGATGTAACTTGACCTTAGATGTGTTTTGGCCCCATGTGTTTTCTCTTGCTGTAATTATTCTTTAAATCCATGGAACAGAAAAAGAAAAGTGTATTGAACTGTCACCCTTAATCAAATTCTCAGCTTTAAATTAGCCATGATTAGCTCCACAGGTCATATCTTTCAACTGAGGAAATAGTTTAATGTCCTGATGTGCATAGTGTTCTTAGATAGCAAAGGTTGAATTTCTTTTTAGTGTTTTCTGTCCCAAGGCTCATAGCACAACTGTTTGAAATCATATGGAGTAAAAAGATCTAAAATCTGGGGTTAACCAAAAATGTTGTTAGGTAAATGTTTTTTTTTGCTTAATTACCAAATTTGGATGTTTAGCTTGATCCAGATCCCATCTGAATCCTATGGGGTTCATTCCACTGACAACACAGACTTTTTTCCATTTACACACTAACAAAGATAGAGTTTTTAATGTTTTCCAGTCAATTATTTACCTTGTATCACATACTTAAAATTTAAAAGATGAAAAACACACCAGAATGCATTAGTTTTATATTAAGAAATATGTTTTTGTGTATATGAAAATATTATCTGGTTTTGCATTAACATTCTTTCTCTTATATATATATATATTTGTGTGCATTTATATACATATGAGAAAACTTATATAAACTAATATTTTAGGAACTCAGCAATTATATTTCTTAGCCAAGTTATTTTTTCCTTTTTCATCTGGTCAGTATAGACATTCCTGTATATTTTATTAATACATTATATTGCATGTGAAGACAAACACCTATATAACAGTATAAGTAGAACCACAGAAAGATTAAGGACCTTAGTAAGGTTAATTTAGCTATGTTTTACAGCAAGCATGTTGTAATACTTGGATAACAAAGTACAGGGATGGTTTGAGGTGCTGTAAAATCAGGTGGGAATGCTGCAGTGCAATGAAGGTGCTCGGCATGGTCACGATGCCTGACTGTGTCTGATAGCAGGAGGTGCTGGCACTGGGCTCATCCCAGCTCCTGCACAGGCACTGCAGCGTCCTGGGGCTCAGCAGGGCTCAGTGCCCTCAGTGCATTGACCACTCATGTGGTCAAGCTTTAGTGGGCAACTTCCAAGTGAGGCAGTGTTGAAAACACTTCAGAAATTAATACTCGGAATCTTAGAGTGAGAACACTCCTGGATTACAACAGAAAAATCCCATTCTGGAATAGATGTCATCTTATTCTGGGAAAATGGGACAAAGTTGTCTGTTAATTTTAATTTTGTGTCTTTTAATTGATATATGCTGTGGTAATTGTGTTTGCTGGGTGAAGCTGCCACAAAAGAGAACTTAAAAAAGAAATACAAGCCTATAGAGACCTCATTACAGTGCAACAGCAAAACTAAATAATGCAAGGGACATGACCTTGATAAAAAGAACTTTAATACAAAACATGTTGTAATAATGTTAAAATTGAAGGTTTGAGCACATTAAAACTATAGTTATTACACCAAGAAGGCCCTGGTACCTTTACCTCAGCTCCCATTCACCTTCCTCCTCAACCTAAAGAGACATTACTCTTCTTCAACAAATGGTTTGATATAATTCCATCAAAAGAAAAAAAAATCTGTATTTATATTGATTTTTAAGATATTATAAAGAGATGCCTGTCAGATACTCTAATGTCTCCTTATACATATTACCTATAACAAAGATTAAATTAGGTAGCTGCTTCCGCCCATCAAACAAAATAACAGAACCTGTTCCCAAATGAGGTCTCTTAATTCCTGATAGACATTGTCCAGACCAGTAAATGGTGCGTGCATACACGAGGAGATGGATGGCTATCCTAGCACTTGCAGTGCTCTGATTTAGGGGTGAATGCATCCTAGCATCAGCTTTCTGAAAGGAGATGTGTATGTGTGTATGGGTATATGTATGTATGTATGTATAACTGAAGACAGAAAAATAACTAAAGGAAGGTACAGCATTCAGAACTTAATTTCTTTCCATATTACTATAACTTGTTGTAGTGAAGTACTTCAAATGGGTTTTCTTATTGTTGTACTAAATGTGTTTGGAAGGGAATGAATAAATGAGTTTTTTTCAGAAATTATTGGCTTTTGTGTCAGTTATGGTGGCTCTTCTGGTAATTCTTTTCAGTACTGTTGGGAGGACGGCTGAGAGTCATGGAGGCAAGAATGTGTCAGCCTTTCAAATGTATGGGATATTGCTCTGAGCTGTGTACTCTGGCAAGGCAAGAGTTGAGAGCAGGCATCCAGCCTGCACCTATTGAGACTGAAGTTTGGGACTATGAGCATCCAATGGTTTGATGAGAATAGAAAAAATTACAAACAGGTTGAGGTAATGCCAAATTAATACAGTTTTGAATGTGTTTTTTATAAAGAAATAGTCAAAGCCCACTAGACCTTCATGGATTTAATTGCTTTAATATGTGAAGCACCTTGCAAAGAAAAAAACCTATCAGCCTTGGTTTAAATATGCATAATTGTGGTATATTGTGTTATTCTATAAATCTTTAAAAATGTAGGTCTGCTCTTATTTTCTGTGAAAAGCTGAATATGGTGGCTAGATTTGCTTTATCCAGCTAGTCTTAATTTTTTGCTTCAAACCTCGTACTGTCATTAATACTTGTCCCAGTTCTATGGAAACCAATCTAATAACTTCAGTTAGCAAGAAAAATGGACTAGTAATAAGTTCATTGCAGAGATAACAAACATTAGGTTATCTTCTCGTAGGGTGCTTTGACTCAGTGTTACTTTCTCTTAAAAGGTGATTAAAGAAAGTGGACCTCCTCACATGAAGAGCTTTGTTACACGAGTTACAGTAGGAGAATTCACTGCAGAAGGAGAAGGCAACAGTAAGAAACTCTCAAAGAAACGTGCTGCAATGGCTGTACTACAAGAACTTAAGAAACTTCCTCCTCTTCCTGTGATTGAAAAGCCAAAACTTTACTTTAAAAAGCGTCCAAAAACAATATTGAAGGTATGTGTCCACCTTTGAGGCAATTAAGAATGTTTGCTCAGAAAGTAACAGTCAGGTTTTAAATCCAGAAAGGCTTATTTGTAATTTTCTGTCAATATTGTTACAGTTGCTTGTTACTGTCAATATTGTTACTTGTTTGTCTGTGCTAATACGCCTGGGCTTTTTTTAAATCCTGAGAATGCTGTGGGATCCTCAAACAGAATGGCTTGTAAATAGCACACATCACTGAGGTCTTCAAAGGTTTGGTTCAGGTCCAGTGGAGGATCAAGCCCTCCAAGCAGCTCTGTCCAGCCATGTGAAGTTTTAGCATCATCTCCTCAGAGAATCCCTTCTAGCATATGTAGTGGTTCTCTCCCTGGGCTCTCTCTGCTCCCCAGTTTGAAGAGGGAGAGAGATACATGATACATTAGTGCTTCAATGCTTTACTAAAAGTTTGACCATTAGAAATCTGTACACTCAGGATACAAAGTGCAGAGTTCTGAAAGAGCAGTCACCAGAAAACCACTTAAAAATAAGCAAGTACTTAGGAGAGTGCAAAAGTGGATTTGGAAAATGTACAAAAGACTTATTTGTCACCTTCCTCTTTTCATTTGCCTTCAGTACAGAATAAGTGATTTTTCAGGAAAACCTAGATTAATTAGATACCTGTCTCCTATTAAAATTCTGCAGATCTAATTCTCAGAAACTTATATGAAAAAGTAGGCAGGAAAATGATTTAATAGAAAACCATCAGCATTAATGCAGCTTTCAAGCTGGAAGATTGGAAAAGTCTTTTGGCTTTGGCTTTCACCAAACATCTTGGAAAGCTTTTCTCAAGAAAGAGGCTAAGGGTATAATAATGAAAAGATTTCTTATATTACCATATACCATTTGCCATTACGAACTTAAATTTAATTGTACACAGTTGGCCTTGTTAGAAAGGGACATTAGTTGTCAAAATAAGCTGAATATGTAGATGGTTTCTATTTTTTGAATATCCAAACTCCTGAAATGCTTTCAATGTGCCCATTTCTTTCAATTTAACTTGCATGTGTTTTGAGCTTCAAAAAAAGTGGCAACAAAAACTTCTTTTTATTTGCATATATATTTATGAGGCTGTATCTTATGGCCCGCTCTTTATTTAGCCTGCTCTGCATTTTGTCTCTGCCTGGCTTCTTGCCCACACAGCTGCCCTTGTGTATGACATTGTCTTAGCTCTTTCACCTACATCTTCTCTAACTACTTCAGCAGTTACACTATGTAGGATTTGCTGCACAGCTTTCTAAATATAATATCCCTCTCTGGTCTTTGCCTTCAGTTGCTGATCATTTCTTCAGTTTCCTGAACACTTGTTTGTTATTTGAGAAGCTCAAGCAAGCATGAGTGCTCATCTTCTCTTAGCAAATGGTTTCATAAAAGGGGAATAGCTTCATAACATGATAACAATTTTACATTTAAATGCCATTTACATTTGCAAGTGCATTCTTTATGTTATCCTGTATAAATCAGTTAAGTATGACTTCAGATAAATTTTTGTGGGTCTTAATTTCTTCTTAAAATCTACCAACAAATATTTTCCTAGCTATGTGCTTTGAAAGAGCATTTGCTGTTTGAGCAATAATTCATTAAAAGAATTTCAGAGTTAGAGAGTTTTCAAGGACTGCAGTTTTTCCCCTGTCTGTGTAATCTTGGACAGACCACTGTCAGTCCTTCTGTTTCCCTGGCATGAGATCAATTCCCCCACCAACCATACTTTTGGACATGTTTTTGTGAGGATTATTGCCTGTTAAGGATTTGAAATATTTTATGGGTGGTTCATCATAAGCAACACTTCTAGGGTAAATTTTAGGTATTCATATGACACACAGAGTAAACCTTCTGCACCTTTAGTTGCAAGTTGCACTGTAGGGTGGAAGGCCTGGAGTGCTGAGAAGGAAAGCAGGAAGGCTGGAAGAGGAAGCATCCTTATGTATGGCAAATGGTTTTTGTCCCTGTGCAAATCCCACCTCTTCTCAGTGTAGTGCATGTTCCAGCGTTGTGGCAAACTGTTTTAAGGGGTTAGGGGGAAAGGTCCTAGAAACAGGGCAGTAAGATATAACTGACTAATGAGTCTGCTAATTTTCATCCATCCTTATGAGGACCTCCACAGACAGGAGAGGGTTTTCATAGATTGCAGATGCAAGGTATACGCATACCTGCAACAATGGCAGACAATTTCTTTCCACAGCTTTGAGCCTGAGGATTCTTATCTTTTGTCTCATGATCAGAAAATGGAAAGTAAGTTACTTCTTATTCTCTCACAGGGAGTATTACAAAAGAGAGAATCCTAGTAAATGTTATTGAAGCAGTGTAGTAGTTACAGGGATATATACTGAAATAATGGTTCTTTCCTTTAAACCTGGTTTAGACTGGACCAGAATATGGTCAAGGAATGAATCCCATCAGTCGTTTGGCTCAGATCCAGCAGGCCAAAAAGGAGAAGGAGCCAGAGTATGTTCTTCTTTCAGAAAGAGGAATGCCTCGCCGTCGGGAATTTGTTATGCAGGTATCCTTTGTGTCACGTTGGAGATGATGGCCTTGCTAAGTGTTTTGTTCAAATTGAGGCAAAATGGTGGCAAAAAATGAAGTGGAACTCCTTCTGTTTGGCTTTTTGCCTTGCTGTCAGATAGACAGGAACAGTATGAAATACAGTATCAGAAAGCCTGTCTAAACTTTCTTCTTTCTCTTAGTGAAACAAATGGCAGTTGAATTATGTGCCCTCTAGATGCTTTTCATGTATTTTGCATTATTTTACACTTTTATTTTTATTTCACCTGATTCTTATTGTCTTTATTCCTGATGGTTCATGATTTATTTACTTTTACTTGTGTTTTTGGAAAAAAAATGAAATTGGGCTAGTGTTGATCTAAGGATTCCAGCAACACTTAGTATTCTGAAATATGGGCATTAATATCTCCATATTACCAGGCATTTTGGCTTGAAAAAATAGTGTTGTAAATTTTTCTGATTTCCAGTTTCTTTGTGACTTTGTTTATCTCTGAAATACAGCAAAAAAAGCCAACCACATGTTTTAGACTGTCCTCTGACTGGACCTAATACTGAAAGAGTAGATAATTAAAATTCCTTTCAAATTTAAATTAAGAACATGTACAAAAATTTGGTATAACTGTGATACTTTGTTAGATAGCACAACAGCATGTTGAGAAAGATTAGAATCAGGAAAGGATTCTGTATTCTTGTGTTTTCAGTCAACGGTAATTTTGTGCCGGAACAACTCGGAACAGCATACCTCAGCATGTTTTGACTTGTTGTCTACCAACCACACCAAAATGTCACTTCTGATCACAATCAAAATTTATGATGTTCCAGCACCTCATTCTCCAGAAAATTAGTTATGTTTTCAATTAAATCTCTAAGTTCTTTCTTCATGTCTATGAAGATTAGCTAGTGATCTTAATTTTCTTGGGCCTAAGTGGTCTTTCTTTATGATTTATTATTTTTCTCTCTGAAGGAAAAAAAAAGTATTGTATTCTTTTGTTGCAGAATCTTTTTCTGAATATAAACTTGGATTTCTAACATTTTATGAGACCTGAAAGTATTTGGAAAAGAGTAATCTTGTCACAGAAAATCTCATTTCCCATGCTGAGACCCCCCCATGGGACTGTCCACAGTCGGTAGTTGCTGTGTGAGGCCAGAGCAGTGTAACACAGCCCAGTATTAGAAACATGGGCTGGAAGTTTTCTGTTGGAGGAGTTTCAATAATGGCAAAGTCTTTGGTTTGTATAAAAAAGGAATCATAAAAGCAGTCAATATGTAGAAGATTCCTGTATCTAAGAAGGTTTGTGAAAGAAAGAGTTAATGAAACTCCACAGAGCAATTGCTTTGTTACAAACACTTTTAAACTCCATTTTCACCCCTTTGTAATATCTTCACACTAAAATTATTTTGCTATTTATCCCACCTTCAGGAAGTCTCAGGGGATTCATTATGACATGCAGAAAACCTTATCAGAATAAAATACCTTTGTATAAACTACTTAAACCATGTTTTCATTTAATTTAATTGAATGTGGAAGTAAAATATCCAGAGATAATATGTTCATTTTTATCTGTCACACAAAGAGCAAGTTTAGATGTGATGAAATGGATCCAATTACTTGTCCTGGCTACTAGATAAACAGAAGAAAACCTCTGATGACATTAGTTGGTGTTCTGTTCCCAAAGTTAATTTCAGAAAGCTCTTTCTCTTTGTAGTCAGGCCTTTAATCCTTGATAGAGGTTATAATAATAGCTAAACCAGTTTTACAGGTCTGAGAAATAGCAACACATTGATTTATTGTGAACTCTGTTATAAATTATCTTTTTGTCTTGTCCTATTAAAGTCCCTCAATTTTATTGCATAGAAACTTGTAGCAGATTGGCTATTTTCTAATTGTTACTGTGCACTGCACAGAAGACAAGGTTTATATTTCAAGATTATTAATATTTTTGGCTTAGGTAGACAAATCTTTTTGCATAATGATGTATATATATGTATTTGGAAGGGATATTCATGATTATCATTTATTTACATCTTCTTCTTAATACTTAGAATTAAGAGTATTTGAGTAAATAAGAGTTTAAACTTTTAGGAAAATACATATATGATAAATTAAGGAAAGTGAAGAATTATTGAATGACATAAACTACTAAATATAATTTATTCTTTATTTAGCATTTCTATGCCTTTTTTTACCATTTTTTTAACGCTCCTTCCAAACTGTTTCTAGTCTTTGACCTCTGGGTGGTTTGTTTTTTTTTTTTTTTTGTTATTCAGATCATCTTGATGATTTTATTATTTTTATTTGGTTTTGATTTCCTTTTTTTGACATGGGTTTTGAAACTGTGCACTATTTTGAGACACAATTTGGCAAATAGAAGGGCTTAATGGACCTAGCAAAATAGACCCATCAAAGAGCTATGAATGAATAGCTGTGAGACTGCTTGTGTCACACACCAGACACATACAGCTCCAAGAGTTTTAAGATTGGTACCAAAGCCAAGGATTAAGTTGGAGCCACACATTTTGTGGATATCCATTGCCTACAATTTGTCCTTATTTTGGGGTTTTAATTTCTGCTAGTGTTATGAAAGGCATCATGTTTGTCAGAAACCCTTTGTACTGTACAGACCACAGGTGCACTGAGGAGCCTTCTTTCCAAGGACTGTTTGGATCAAAGCTTGTCAGGTGTAAGCAGCTCCAGCCCCTGTGTTCCTTGCAGTGCAGCAAAGTGGGAGGAAGGCAAATATGGTTTTTGTCCTTCCTTAGAGGCAACTCTTGTTAAATCTCAAGTCTGTTTGTCTCTCCATTGCTCTGCATTCTGTCCTGATGATGCTGGGGAGCTGCTGCAGGGAGCACTCCTTCCTGCAAGAAAGAGGAGGTGCAGACCCTGGGGCAATTCCAGTGTTAGCAGAGTGGGGAGAGGTTCATTGGGGAGAATGGGGGTGACACAGAGGCTGGTGGAAGAGAGGGGCAACTGTGTGTGCACTGAGATGCAGAAAAATGTAGCTCCTGGGTATGAGTTTGGTGATCTGAAAAATCTAAACAAGCCCTTCTCAATGAATACTGTGGTCTCCTTTTGTGCTACTGTAGCTTTTTCAAGGTTGCTTCTTCCTCAAAAGAGCTGACCACTGTTGATAAATCAGCAAGAGTACTATATGATGATATGATATTAAGGAGTCTTGCATTTATCTTGCTTATGATTAATATTTTCTTTTTAAGGTAAAGGTAGGCAATGATGTTACTACTGGAACAGGCCCAAACAAGAAAATAGCTAAAAGAAATGCAGCAGAAGCTATGTTGCTACAGCTGGGATACAAAGCCTCTACTCCTCTTCAAGACCAGACAGAAAAGGTGAGAACCAGTTGTTGTGATGCTCACAATTTACCCTTGTCTAGGTTTTTAAGCTGTATCAGCCAATCACTTAGTAAAACTATAGCTTAAGCTTGTGGACACCCTGTTTTAGGGAGTTGCTGGTCACAGATTAGCCTTTGTTTAGCTACAGCTCTGCAACTACCCTTAATATTCAGTGCAGCCTCTGCTCCTTGGGAGGAATTAGGAACAGAAACAGTTCCATAGAACAGTGTGTGTGCAAAAATGTTCATGTGATCCATGCACCTATTTCTACTTACAAATCAGGATGAATGTACCTCTTGCTTTTATTCCATTTGGGGCATTCATGAGAGCCCAGAGGAACAGAAGGAACAAAAGGAACAACATTAGTAACTTTCATATATGAAGTAAGAATCAATGTTTATCTTCCCATTGCATGTGCACTAAAGGCATTACAGAAAAATAATGGCCTTTTCACATTTGATGACGGATAAAGAAAGTGTCACTTTTTTTTTAAAAGAAGAAGGAATTGCATTTTAAATTCATATGTGTTGCAAGTATGTATTTCCATGTTAGCTCTCTGTAACTTAGCACTCCTTTCCTGTCTTGAATTTATTGATTAGGGCTTTGGTAACAAAAAATGGCTGTTAAAGTTTTGCCTTTTGTTCTCTGAAAAGATACTTGGTAATGTATTTGACTAAGCTGTGGACCCTAAACAGCTTCTGTCATATACATATTTTGATAATTACTTATATGTTTACTGTGGCTGCACTAGGTAGCCAACAGAATGTTCTGATGGGCTTTTCTAGGACTACATAATAAATCTGAATATAGCATACACGTACACATCTGGGTAAATATGTAATTTGTAAATATGTATACAATATGTAAATATGTACACAATATGTAAATATGAAGATATTCTGTTCTATATGTTCTGTATTCCTAACTAGGAAAAAAGAAATACTGTACTGGTTACTTGGCCCCACCTTCTTCTGTTTCACTGTCCTTTGAGAGTAGCAGCAATATGTGTGCTGTTCACACTCACCTTCACTGTGTTCTTCACTATATGTCTTAGTCATAGACAAGTGTGAAAGACTCTGAACAGAGTCCTTGGAAGCTGGATGATGTTCCTAGTGAGAACACACTGTGCAGACATGGCCATTTTAAAAAAAAAGCTTCTTGACTGAGTCAAATGATAATTCATTTTCAACAGAATGCTGAGACATTTCTGCTGTAGATTATATTCTCTATGGTATAAAACTATCAACTTTTTCTTCACTGCCAATTTTGCCAAATGGCTTTAATAAAAAACAAGTCAAAAAAGAAAAATTAATTTTTTTATTATAATATGAAAACATAGGTTTTCATTCTAGGGTTTTAAATTGGCTGAACTAATTTTATAGTGTTTTTCAGAGATAAAGCCTGAAAAAATTCAGCCCACAACATAGTTTCTTTGGAGAACTCTACATAGGAAACTTGTCGTTACACTGAAATCCTTACCAAAAAATTGAATGGCTAAAAAGGGATGTTGCTGCTTTGTTTCCCTGCATTTATTAAGCTATTGCTTACAAATGCATTGTCTTTAGAAAATCAGACTTAACTGCATACTTGCAGATGTAGACATTTCAGGATTGGTAGACTAGTGTACAATGGGCTAATATTATTCTGAATACAATGAATACAACATTACTGTATCCAAAAAATGTGCAGTACTCAACTTTTATGTAGTGGCAGTATCATAACAAAATCACAACAAATTTTTAAAGCTTTTTTGGGGTTTAAGGACATGAAATATCTAGAGCATCTGGTTTTATCTTCTGTATATATGTCTGGACATATTTGGAGATGCACAAGTTAGTTTGTGTAGCTGAAAGAATTTTAACTCTCAAACTAAACTGTGGTGGAGAAGAGCAAAAATAGCTCTTAGATCTCTGTCAATTTGAGCATTGCAAAATTCCTTGCATATAAATTGCACAATAAAGATATACCATTAGAAGATACTTGTTTCACTGTTTGAATCCAAAATGGGTCCCAGTGTAGATTAGCTGATGTAGCAGGTTGATATCTAAATTGATAATTTAATTGATAATTTTTCACCTGTATATTTTTTGATTATGTTTAAAAAGGCAATTCTTTTTTCCCCTGTGCTCCCTTTTCCTCAAGTCCTTCCATTCCATTCCTCCTCTCTTAAAAATAAGCAAAACCAAATCCAGTGGTTTTTTTCCCTTAACCCTGGTACATAAAATGTGACTGCATTTATTGTTTTAATGGAGACCTAAGAGTGTTATAAGAGCAACGTGTAGTGCTGATGGCAGCACAAGTAATCCAGGTAATGTAAAAAAGTAAAGGCTCTGCTCTTTTCTGGGTTAAACTGATTCCTGAAAGAAATCAGTAATGGTTGTGCAGAGCCTTGAGGAGAGCAATCTGGAGGTATGCTGGGAGACATTTTGCAATTGTCAGAATTTCAACTGTATGGATGGGAATGGAGAATTGTAGTAATTTTTTCGTGTTTCCACCTTTTTGTTTCTTCTTGCCACTTGTATTCTCTTAGAGAGAAGAAAACCAAGGTAGATTGCATTCATGTGAGGCAGCAGTACTAAGGATAACTTACTCATAGAGGAATTGTTAAATTCCTTGTCATGATCAAGTTAATAAACAAAAAAAAAAGAGAAGAATAAGGGAAGTTGGAAATCTTCTCTTACTGTAACAGTGTGGCTGAGCTGGCATCATGTTACAGATGGTCAGGATGGATTCCTGACAAAACTATGCTGTTGTTAACAGCAGTAAATACAAACATATTTATAGATTTCATATTGCTTATTCATATGAAGAACTGTTGTCACACGTATTTTCAAACATATATATTACCTGCTTCATAATATGAATAAAACAAGCTATATAAAGTAAAGTGTATGGATGTAGGTGACCAGTTTGAAAGCTGACTGTAATGCCTGTCCTCCTTTTCCATCAAATATCTCCCATTTTCACTGCACATTGCCAAGGCTCTTTGGGATGTACATACATGATGATGAAAAAAGCAGGGAAACAACCGCTGAAGTACCTGCTTTTCATAGTGTGCTCTCTCATCCTCCTTTCCAAGTAAAATGTATCATCTAGTGGTCTGTATTATGACTTGGTAGTAATCTAAACAGCCTTAATGCAGCCTCTGAGATGCAGAGGCAGATTTCAGCTGGTTGATTTTCCTTCTCATCTCTTTCACTTTTCTACCCCATCTTCGAGAGCAAATGATTACAACTTTGTTCTGGCATATAGCCTGCTTTGCTGTGAGGTTTTCTGTTTACATAGAAAATCCCAGTGAAATCTGAAAAGGATCATTCATTTCACATTCATAGAGCCGGTTGTCAATAGCTCCTAAGTAATGAGGAAGCTCCTCTGACTTTTTTATCCAGTTTTATACATAAATCTAGAACACTGCCATCTTATTTACTGTGTAAACCTCACTAGTGGCTTCATTTTAAACCTCTGTGTTAATTGTTCCCCTTTTCCATGTCAGAGTAATACCCAGTATTAAACATAGTAAAATTAATTTGAAGATAACTAGCTTCTATACTATTTAATAACTATTAAAATAATTGAAAATTACAATCATTTTTTCTTCCACTTTAGTGACAAAATTGATTCCTAACAAGTAAATATTTTAAAATTATGCCCAAAGTACTTTATAGTGTTTACACATTCCTTCATAGCCGGTAATTAGGATCTTCTTGTTTTAGAATGTAATTTTTCTGTTGACTGTTTATGTTTTCAGTTGAGAGCTGCTTAAAACATTTAATTTTATTTAAGTCTGATTTGGTAACATTTGAGTTGAACCTAATCCTTGGGGAAACATTTATATTTCAGTGTTAGGAAATAGTTGTTAATATTTACTCATGAAGGGTACATTACTCAAATAACCTGTTTTAGGCAAAAATTAAGATGAGTTAGCAAAATTTTGTGAACAGATGTGGCAGTCTCAATTCATCCTTTTTAGTATGTTTCAACTAAATTTATAAACAGGAATGTTCTGTTTAGAGAGCAATTTGCTCTTTACTTACTTATCTTTTTCTACCTGTTTCAGCTTGGAGAAAACAAAAGTTGGAATGGCCAAAATGTTGGGTTTCCTGAGCCAACAAGTAATAGTAAGTATTGCTTTCCAAATTTATATTGATATTTATTTATCTTTGTCTCTGTATGATTTGGATTATCCAAGACAACTGAAATGCTTTTTGTAAATATTTTTGGGGTTTTGTTGCAATTAGATGAATTGAGCCCTGAGTGTCCTGTGTGTGAGTGTAGGTATGAGTGTAGAAACAAGGAAATTTTTATCTATTAATTGAAGAATTGAATCCTTCAGTTTATAAGGGATTTTAGGAGGTCACCAAAACTGCTTGCTCAAAGCACAGTCATTGCAAAGTTGAGGTATGGTTGCTTATGACTTTTTAACAGTTCTGCAGCCATGAAGGTTCTGTAGCTTCTCTGGGCAGCCTGTTCCAGTGCTTAACACTCTTCACATTGATTTTTTTTTCTTTTATTCTTGTCAGAATGTCTCCTGTTTGTTTATGACTGTCATCTCCTGTTCTTCTGCTATGTACCTCAGTAATGTGCCTGGCTCCATCTTTTCTGACAACCTCTTCTTAGATATTGGAAGGCTGCTGTTGGGTCCCAACAGATTTCCATTATCTAGGAATTTAATTACCTAGACTCTGAAATCACAGCTTAGAGACAAGGATGCTGTGGGAGACATGGTGTCAAAATCCTTGCTAAGGCCAAGGTAGATGACATCCGCTGTTCTCCATTCGTAAAACCAGTCATTTTGTCATGAAAGGCAATCACACTCTGTGCCCACAAATGGCTTTAAGAGGACTGCATGGTTTTCCCAGGGACCAGACTGAGGCTGACCAGCCTGCCTTCTTTGAGTATAATGCATTTCTCCAGGCACTGGAGATTTCTTCTGATCTCCATGACTTTTTGAAGAGAACAGAGAGTGGCCTCACAAATGATGCAAGCTGGTTTACTCAGCACACTGAGATAGGTCCCATTTGGTCCAATGGATGCACAGGAAGTTCCACCTGAATGTGAGGAAGACCTTTAATGTCCTGGTGCCTGAGCACTGGAACAGGTTGCCCAGAGAGGTTATGGAGTCTCCTTTACTGGAGATATTCAAGAACCATGTGGACACAATCCTGTGCCATGTGCTCTGGGATGACCCTGTTTGAGCAGAGGGATTGGACCAGATGACCCACTGTGGTCCCTCCCAACCTGACCCAGTCTGCAGTTCTGAGATTTTGTGATTTATATGGGCTGATTTCTAGCTTTTCTCACAACATCCCTGACTCTGATGAGGTTCTGCTACTGGTAGTTCCTCTCTTCCTTGAGCTTTATCTGTAAGACACAAAAGCCCAAGAAACCTTGTTGGTGAAGATTGAATTTGGTTTCACTGCAACAGGTAAAGAATAGGACAGAACCTGATGAGTTTATAACTAGATTTTTGCTGTTTAAAGTGGTAAAGATCATATAAATAGTACTTTTTCACTTTTTCAAGAGCCCTGGATTTTTCTCTAGAATCGTGTGTAGTTTTGAACTTCTTAATGGCGCCAAACATACTCTCCCTCAACTAAGGATTGTAGAGATGGACACACACATGAGCTACCTTCTATTTTTTGCCTATATACATCTGAAAGACATGGTCCTAAAAACAGGTTTTAAGGAGTTTCAGTAATGTTCCATTATTTATATGGTCTTCCCACTCACCACAGAGGGACCCAGAGATCTGAGGAATAATTTGTGCTTCAACTTACACAACAGTTTGCTAGTGTTAAAGTGATCTTGGATGGAGCAAGTGCCATTGTGTTTCCCTGAAAGGAAGGATTCTACAGGATCTAAGTCTTCCCATTAATGGCTTCCTTACAGCCCTGTCATCAACCCCCATCAATACTTTTAGATGATTTGTGTTTGTATTGTCAAAATCTCTAAGGACAAGAGCTGTGAAATATCTTCAAATGTTAGTGTCTTAGAGTTTGAGACAGCAGAATTAGACCTCTATCTTTTCTCATGTCCTTTCACTATCTTGTAGCAGAAATACTTATAGATGAAACCACAATATTCTGTTAAACCAACAAGAAAAAAACAATCTCTTAGTCTGCTCAAGACAACTTTGACAGTTATACCTGTAAAACCAAATCTAGAAGAACACAAAGGGAAACTCATTCAACAGGAGACAAGATTAACAGAAATTATATTTTAAACTTGTGCTGACCAAATAACTTATTTTTCACAGACCTGCTCACAGATCTTTTTGCAGCCACCAGAGCCACAGTACAGAAACGGGTTTTTATTCTGGGACACTTTTGTAGTGGTCAGTGCCTTCATTTCCATTCTTCTGATCTACAAGTAAATTAGAAGTTGAAAGAGATGTAGCATGCCAATGGACATAGAGCATTTGTTCAGAGACCACTGTTCTTAATCTCTTAACCCCCTTTTTTGAGGGTTCCAATCTAGAGGCAACATTAATAATAAGCAGGTGATTAAAGTGATCATAGAATGTTAGAGGGTTGGAATGAATCTTAAAACTTATCTAGTCCAACCACCCCTGCCATCCTGTGCAGGGATACCATCCACTAGACCAGATTGCTCAGGTACTTATCCAGCCTGACTTTGAACACTGCCAGGGTGTTTTGAATAAAAAAAATCACTTTTATGCATGATCTCTCATGCACCTGTGAAGTGCAGGGTTTTTTAAAGGCAGCTCCACAAGTTCCACACTTTGAGATAAAAAAGTGTCCCATCCTTTCAGGTGTGAGTATGCTAGTTTATTTTTAAGAGCAGCACTTTCTGATATGTGAATTTACTCTTGAAGTTTTTAAAGTAATTTTTTTAAGTTAGGAAGCTTTAAAAGAGTGCAAATGGAGCAGCTTCCTCCCTTTTGTATCCTTCTTAAAAGATAAATGTACAGTTTGCATTTCTTGTTACCTTAAACGTAACTTTCAGTGGTCTTGAAAATCTGAGGCTCTGAGATTACTACATCTACCATTGGGCAGCTTTTATTCATATTTCCAGTAATTTTATTCCAGGAAAACAATTGTGTCTTGCTAGGGCAGGCTATTGTGCATCAGTTTCCTATTGCAGACAGTCTTTCTTTGTGTGCATAATGCCCTGTGTTTCCATCTGAATCAAATAAAACTGGAATAGTAAAGGGAATTTGTATACTTCAGTACAACAGAAAACAAAAATCATTACAGTTCTATATTTTAGTACAGTTGAAAAACAGATTTCATGGTACTCCTACGATGTTGTTTGTTTTTGCTGAGAAATACTCTACAGTTTGTATCCTCCTAATTACTAGCTCAAAATATATTTAGTATTCCCTATTAAATATTCTTGAACATTAACTTCTCCTGCTGCCCACTGTCATGTTACTCATGCATTATCCACGTGACAAACCTCACTTCTGTTCCTCCAACTCACTGGTAAAGCTTCTTCCCACAGGTTTCTTCTTTACCTGTCTTCTTCATTTCAAAGAAAGATGAAACACAAAGCTATTGGTTTCTTGGTTTGGGATATCTTTGACATTCTTTACATATGAAATGGCAAGAACACTGAGTTTTTTTCCCTTATGCTTCTGGAAGAGACTTTGAGAAACTGTGAGCAGACCAGAAGCATTTGCAGCCCATATAGAAGATGTTTACCGTAAACAGAGTCTCATTTATCTTTCTTGATTTAAGTAGTTATCAACAGAAACAAAATATGCAACAAATAAACAATCCTATTACAAAGTGCATTTTCATGGGAACATTGTTTTGTATTTCTGCATGGGGTAATCACAAACATCATACAGGATGTGTTCTAGGAGAAACTGTAGATAAGCTATGAAAAACAGTATAAAAATAAAAGTAAAATGTTACTGTGTTTATAGATATTATAATTCAAAGCAGGAAAAAAATGACCAGAACTGTTTTTACATGTTTCCCAATTTCAGTTTTCCATCGTATAGGTTTCCTTTACCTATTTCTAACAATTCTGGGAGTCACAAAGTACTGAAAACCTGATAATTTAAAAAAAATCACATTCAGAGCAATCTTACCTCTCTGTAAAGGACAGACTCTTTGTTTTTCTTGCTTAACATTTTATTACTAGGGATTCGTGCATGACTTAACAGTCTTTGTTCTTCGGAGTACATCTGCTCCTGCTGTTTGTTCACCACCTGAAATCATAACCATTTGTTTGTGACATCACAATTAGTTACTGGGAAGATGATTAGATTGTCACCAACAGATGATTATGATTTCAGATGGTAAATGAGCAGCAGGAGCAGATGATCTCCTAAGGAACAAAGATACTTGATCTCATACAATTGTTCTCAGTGACAAAAAAAAAAAAAAAAAAAAAGAAAAAGGAGAGAAAAAAGCAAATAGATATTCTGAAGAGTTTCTTAAGTCTGTAATGAGAAAATTTGATATTTTTCTGCAAATAGCATTTATTTTAGTATTTTTAAAACTCTACTTCAATATTAGATTAAGAAATATAAATTAAGATGTATAAAAATACAAAAAGATTTGGTGTTATTATAAGCCCTAAATGTGTGGCTACATTCAGATACTTACTTAAAAGTTTCTTCACCAGCTTTTTGGAGAAGTTAAATGTAACATAAATTATGTATTTATGAAACTTTGCCTACTAACACATCTTCACATTGAAGGAAACAAAATTTATTTGAACTTTGTAGTTCTGGCCCTCAGTAGCTTCAGAAAGATATTTTTATATAGTCCTCTAATTGTTTGTTTTTCAGCTGGGGATTTTGGTGAAAACTTCCAGTAGATAATTTAATACCCCATGTTTCCATGAGCATGAACAGAAGTCTATAGTTTTAGAGTAGAATTTTTGTGTTGTAATTTGGGCATTTTTAATTGGAATGTTTGTGTGTTTTATTTTGCTGAAATATGTAATTCTTTTGGGTATATTTCAAAGAGGATTTATAGTGGATTGTGTGCATTTTTACTTACTAAGTACTGCTGTTGCATTGGACTTGGCTCTGAATTTCTTCCAAATGTACTCAGTTTTGTTAATTGTAATGCACTCTTG
This sequence comes from Fringilla coelebs, assembly GCF_963513975.1. Classification (NCBI taxonomy): domain Eukaryota; kingdom Metazoa; phylum Chordata; class Aves; order Passeriformes; family Fringillidae; genus Fringilla; species Fringilla coelebs. Next base: position 33,048,855 of record NC_140028.1, read on the forward strand.
CTAGGAGTTACATTGATACATCACTAAATGTTTCCTGAATTATTTCCCTTTCTGACTAGAAACCACAGTAAAGGTATGGACAGCACCACTTACTTGGTTAAAGGCCACAGAACAATAGTTTTCCATCTGCACATTTTGATATTTTTGTTCTGTTTTGTGGGGATTTTTTTAGCTAACAAACTATCAGGTGAGCATTATACCATCAATAGAGCAGTTCCTTCAGCTGAGCCATTTGTCCTCACTTTATATGTTTCACAATCTTGTCTAGAGTCTCTTATCACAGCTGGTTATGTTTAAATAATACCTTGCCTCTGTAACTGCTGAGTTGATTTGCTAATTTTCTAATTAAATTTTCTTTCTTACTGAAGATACTGGAAAATTAAATTTAGAAGCAGGAGATTTGTTCAATTTTATTTCTTTCCTTATTTACTGAAACTAGGAAATCCATGCTGCATTTGGCATTATTAATAACTGATGTGTTATTTTTATGTTTCATCTAACAATGAAAATTATTTTATCCAGCGTAATACCAATTAAATGCAGCTTTCATTTTTTTAATAGTTGAAAAAACTTCTAAAACACCTAATATTAAAAAACATATTAACAAAACAGGGAAGAGTGTGTTATTTTTTCTTTGCTCTTTTGAGAACTAATGACAAGAGCCAAATTAGCATTTTTATGTGTGAGCGGGATTTGGGCCCAACTCTGGAGCATCAGACAACAACTGCAAGTGGTCCTTATCTCTTTCCCATACTTCCCCTTTTGAGATGCTCAGTTAAGTGCTTAGAGCTCTGCAAGGTTTGCATCTTCAGGGTTGATGATTTCTGTGCTGAGTTTAGAGTAGTGTGTGTTTATAAAGAGCCCAGTGTTTTAAGCATGTGCCCAGAGCATTGGAGACTTAGTTTCCTTCTGCAGCAGAAGGAGAGTATTCATGGAGTGCAGAGTAATCTGGATAATGGCAGCTGCCTTTTGGAGATGTGCATCTAATATGATTTGCAGCCAAAAAAGGAACAATGAAATGCTATTAAATATAGGAAATTCATAGGGAAGGAGTGATCTAAAGTAATCATGACTGTAGTTTGCCTGTTGATTGAAACTCTTGTGAATGAAAGTGCAGATGTATATTCAGGTGTTCTCTGGCTGGTTTACAGGTATTCTGCCTATTTTAGATACAGGTTAAAAAGAAAGGGTTGTGAGAAACCTGCTGCCTGGTTCTGGAGTAGCACAGATTGTGCATATGTAGGGAATACAGACTTGGGCTATGGGGTCTGTGGTTTGGGTGCCCTCAAGACAAGAAGGAACTCGAGACACCTGTCTGGGAAACTGCTTAGCCATCAAGCTTTTGATGTATGAAATGTATAAAGAGGAAGCCAGCTCTGTGGTTAGAGATGATTTCAGACAATGCATCCTTTTGTTTTTATCAGTCTTCTAAAAGGCCGATATGAACTGCATTTATTCAAGGTTGCTAGTCTATTCCTTTGGAAAAATCTGCACATGAAGCAGAAATGCAGAGCTCTTTTTTGATGTTAACTCTCCAATTCAGATTTAATTATGTAATTATGCTAAGTATCTGCATTTGGTATTCTGTCTTTAGGTGACAAAATGGAGCAGTATCACATAATTCACCTCAGTACAGTGTTACTGTAAATACTTTCACTTTTCTGGAGTCTTTTCTCCTTTTCCAACACCCTTCCCTCCAATCTGGAACCCACCATGTACATCACCCTTAGTCTGGGATAATCATGTCCTTAAAAAATTGAATCTCCTGAACTGAAACTTTGTTGCTGACAGAGCTAAAACTTAATTCTCCACTCTTTTGTTCACGCTCTTTCAGCAATCAGAGGAGGCTCTTTCCTCTAATTTCCTCCTCACTCATACATTTGCTGTGCTTGTTGATGGCCCCCTTGGCCTTCTTAGCTTCAGCAACCTCTCTGTCCTTGTCTGGTAGGTCTGCTCACTATTTCATCTCTTCTCTGTGTGGGTCAGGCTTTTGTTTTCATCATCACCATTCTCATTCCCCTCCTAATCTGTTAATGAATGGTCTTGCCTGCACAGGTTCCCTCCGGTTGCACTCAGGCACTCTCCTAAATTGCTTTACCCCCACAAATATCACTTTCTAGCAGCTATTACAAGCACCTTGATCTGCCAGCTCACTAGCTTGATTTGCTCTTGCTCCAAATTTGCTGATCCTCTTTACTGCTAAGAATACTGACCTTCCTTCAGTATTTTGCTAGTTTTGTTCCTGAGCCTGCTCAATCAAAATCTTTGGGTATACGGGATGTGGACATATTGCTGGAAAATTATGATGCAGGAATTATCATGTAAAACAGTGTAGATGTTTCATCTGTTTATTGGAATATTTCATAGAATATCCTGTAGAAATTCCCCACTGCAAACACTATGTCTTATTTTTTACCAAAATCTTATGTATGCAAGCAGGGGTAAAGCTGAGGGAGAATTCAAAGGACTTTCCTCATATAAGTTAAATGTCAAATTTTACAGAAATGCATACAATTTAAATCCTGCAATACTGCAATTTCTGGTTTGGCTATACAAAAAATAGTCCAGTGAAATCAGGGATATCAAGACCTGATTTCATGAAGAACTAAATAGTATATACTTCTGTACCGTAGTTATTTTAAGGTTAAACAAAGTTTGTATTTTAATGAGCAGCTTTATATAACATCAGTTTGTTTAAGGTCATGTAGACGAGATCTTTTGATTGAAAGACATTGTGTAATGACAGAACATTTTTTCATGTCTGAATATTGCAGTAGCTGGTGACTTAGAAATACCACGGATAGCTGTGTTAAGTAAGTAATGATTGCAGCTTGGTATTTCAAGCCAAGACTGTGCAGACAATTGCTGAGAACGTAATGGCCATACTATTTGCCTCTTCAATTGTCTGACTGACCTTTTCTGAGTTCCTACTGAGGTAATGAAATTTGAAAATATTCTAGTATATAAATAGTCTTTTACACTGAGTGGGGTATAAAACCATAATTTCTTCTTATTATAATATTTACATTTTTCAGTCTTGTTATTGAAGTAGTTATTTGATTTTGTAAATTCTCTCTTTTTCTTTTTTTATGTCAGTAGATTTGTAATGGGCCATATTTTAGGGCCTGTTGAGAACCTGCCAGTTCTAGGGAGTAATTATTGTGTTTGAGTATCCCCCCATACCTCTTAAGTTCTTGTCCATTTTAATGTTCAAAATTGTGAAATCAGGATTAGATCCAGTTCTAACTTTTCCTTCTTACAGCCTTACTACAAAATTTTTCCCTGTACTTCATGTACCACATTATAAGAAGGCTTTATTCAATGTGACTACAGACAGCATAATCTGAAAGCTTTTTGATGATTATCTATCAAGTTTTTAATTCCGTTCCAAAAATACTGATTATTTCCTTATGAACAGTCTTTTCTTCATCTAGTGATGGGTTATTTCAGATACCAGGGTGCTAAACTTAATTCATGACCATATCATATACAGAATTATACCATTGTTTACTCTGCATCATTGCACAGGATGTGAAAACACTCCTTTGTGCCATGTCCCACATCACTGGTTGTAGTGCAGGGAAGAGCATGTGCTCTTCAGCAGGGTCAGGGGAAGTCATATTGCAGCTGGCAGTGCTTCTGACACATGAACAAGTATAGTTTTTTTTATAAGATGAGCAAGAATTTGGGGAGAAAACTGTATTATGCAGGAAAGAATAAAGTTGTGGTTTAGACCAAGTATAAATATAAAAGTTAGTGAGTGCCCCTGAACCAGAGAAGTCATTGAGTGAAGGCAGAGGAAGAGTATCCCTACACTACTGATTAAGTATGAAGTAGCACTGACATACATACATATATACATATATGCAGATTGACAACACAAGCCTGATTCTGTAGGCCATCTTGTGGAGTTGAATGATAAAATTGAATTCTAAACTTTTAGTGTTTTCTGATCTTCCTGAGAGAAACAGAAAATTGGAAATAGGACACCAGTGGTACCTGTGTAGGCTCTAATAGCTGTGAGTGTGCAGGCAATGCTGTCATCACTCTGAACTTTTCTTAGTTTAGTAGCCCACTGCTGTGGGTAACTTGTCACTGTTCCTGTATCAGCAAATTTTTGCAGAGTCTTATTACATGGAGGCTTGTTCAGTAATACTGTCAGTTGCTGTTCTTCACCCCATTAGCCATGCAGACAGTTTTCTAATAGTTAGTTTTGTTTACCACAAACTCCAGAAAGTGGAGAACCTATTTGTAGAAATGTCCCCCTGTCTTCCTCTTCACAGCCAAGGGGATACTGAAGAGAAAGGGTTAGGGATAAAAATAATATCACTCAAACAGAACTTTTAAAGATTGTCTCTATTATGGCTGCTGTGAAAAAAAAGGTGTAATCAAAGCACTGAGATTACATTTCCAGGGCAAGGCTTGTGAAGGATTATTGGCCCATCTTGTATCTTATTCATACATTTGCCTTGGAGTCCAAGCTATTTTGCTGTTATCTAGTATGTGACAGCAAAACTAGACAATAGAAGATGAAATTTATTCTTAGGTAAGAAAGGTCTTTGGTGTGTTTTCATAGACTTCAGAAGATTGTGAGAGACTGCAAACAATTACTGCCCATGATGAGTAAGACATGTTTTTTAAATGTTAGTGATTACATTGCATAGCTAGCCTGCATATTTTTGTAGCACATTTGCCCACAGGTTTAAATAATATAAATGGAAATTATTTTAACATGCTTCATAAATGTGCCTCGAAGTTAATGTCCACCAGAAGGTGCAGTGTTGTTGGTCTATTATAGATCCTAGGACTCCTAATAATTATGATTCTTCCTGTGGAGTATGGTGAAGCTTCTATGGGATAAATATTTAGTGGACACAAAAGTCTAAGGCTTTTTCTTAGCTGCAAAGTAAAAACAAATGAAAATGTTTGCCTGGAGATGTTCTCCTGCAATGCATAAAGGTGTTAGAGGATAGTATTTCTTTTTCCCCTGCTTTTTAATCAACTGATTGTTAGAAGACAAATTAAGATAATTTCTGAAGGGTTCTTTTGTTCTTGCACTTAATCCTCTGTTGTCGTTGTATCCCTTGTCATTTGATACCTCTACTACTGTAACTAAATATATTTATACACTTTCCTATAATCCAGTAGAGTTGAAGTAAGCAGGCAACAGTGAGGAATGATATATAAAATATCCTCAGTAATACATTAAAAATAGATAATGAATTACAATTAATAGATGTTTTATAGAAGTTTTCAAAGAGACCAAGTTTTTATTGGCTTTTTAAAGCATGTTTGTAAGAAGCTTCATGAAACATAGGCCCTGAATATAAAAAGTTAATATCTTGCAACTACATTAATGTAATGTCTAGAATATTACATTACTTTGTTTCCAGAGATAATCAATGATGGTAATATAATATCTGCCTCTCAGAGCCAATGTATGATTTAAATTAATTATTGCTTATAAAGCACTTTGAAGTCTTTAGCAGTAAGGTGTTGCAAAGTGTAAAAGTACTATTATTAATTTAACATCACCATTAAAGTCAGTACTTTAAGAGCATTTGCTATACTCTGCTCAATATCTTTCTATTCATCATATGCTGCATATTAGTTATTTTAACATTTAGAAAGCTTAGTAATCTGGAAGTATTCCAAACCATTGTTCCAGACAGCAGTTAGATATTTGGGTGGATCATGTAAAAACAGTGAAATGGCTGAGAAAGCATGTAAAATGTTTGTTTTAAGTAATATTACATCAATGGAACAGACATCTGCAGCACTGGACTTGATTTTAAACTTCTTTAAACTTTTTTTAAAGTTAACATTGTACTATGTTTTTCTAAAATTTATTAGGGGGGCTAATATCATGTTATTTCTAAACAAGTAGACTGTTTTATCTTTTGTTCAGTTTACATTTCTGTTTCTGAAACATTCGTGGGAAATCAGATTTACAGTGGGCAGTTCTTAGGAGGTGGTGGACACCTGCCACTCAGTATTTTTACTGCTGTTTAGTTTTGTAACCTAATGTCAACTATCAAGATGTGTATTATCTTTTTTTTTTTTTTCAATTTTCATTAATCTTACATCTTGTGTAAGACTTTAAAAATACAGGCAGAGGTAGGCCTGGGAGGTTACAGCCTCAGGAAAAGTGTGTCAAGTCTCTCTTCTCATATAGTGATTATGTGCCATAAAATAATGCTGTGTATTTACACAGTTGTTTATCTATTAGATTATGTTTGAAATTGTCCCAGATAGAGAAAAAGAAATTTTAGGGATCCTATCCTCCATCTTTCCCAGCAGCATTGTCTTGAATTTGTGCTTAGTTCTGGAGCTCAGTCTACTGCCTTTGGAGCCAGTTCTAAACTAGGTAAAAGCAGCCTTAATGCTCAGGATCCAACCAGACTCCCCAGCCCTATGGAGGTAGGTGGGGAGAGCAATCAGGTGAATAACAGATATGTCTTTGTAAATGATAGAAGCAGATGTTCCAGACTTCTAAAAGCAATATGAATTTAAAAGCCAAATGTACAAGTAAATCAATTAAAAGATTCACCTGTAAGCAGTTTGCTGAGTCGGCACTGAGGAAGTTCCATTTTCACCATGTAGTTGAAAGTGAGGATATTAATTACAGGTAATATTTTTTGAGTCTTCTCCTTGTGGTAGACATTTTATTTAAAAGTACTACTTGCACTTCTAGGATTAAAGGAATCTTTCCTAGGTACTGGAAATTAATTTCCTCCTCTTCTTTGAATTTATTCTACTTTCTGAGATTAATTTAATATGTACTGCAAATGAATTAAACATTGAACCCTTTGATTTCTCTTGGGATTACTAAATCAGTTCACAAACAGGTTTATTATCCCTAGAATGAAATGCCATATGGCTCAGGTTCACTCATATTATATGCTAGAAGATTAAAGTATGTTCTTAATATGAAATTACACATTTCAAGCTCATTTTCTGATGCATTAATAATAAGAAAAAGGTTTCCCTCTAGTATCAGCCAACTGGTTATTTGTGTTTCCAAAAAATGCTTAATTATATAAGAAAACTAGCAAACTTCAGACTTAATTCTGCACATTACCACGCACAGGACTATCAGCAAAACTGATCAAGCATGTATTTCTGTTTCCAAGCAGGTTGAGGGTTGAGATACTTTCTAAAAATGTATTCAAAATGTTTGAATGTAGATAAATTATCCCAAATTTACATTTCATTGGAAATATTTAGAAATTACTCACATAAATAAATCTAGCTCTTTTAACGTTTACCTTAACTCCTGTTGATATTAAGTAGGACACATATATGTGCTTTCCTTTTTCAGTAGAAATGTTCTCAAAGGCAAGTAGCTATTTGAAAACTATAGGTTATGCAGATAAATAAAGAAATAAATTCCTTTTCACTGCAGAGCAGTCAGTCACATCAGAATCATTAGCACTGGCTGCAAGGCAATTTAAGATTTTTTAACCCCAGGCTACCATTGTGATTCAGCAAACTCTTTAAGCCAGCACTTGAGGCAGTGCTGCTACTGCAAGGAACCACACTGCCCTTCCAATAATGCTAATGATAGAGGGGAGAAGAAATGAACAATTCCCATGGAAACCCCCTGAGAACAGCCAATACCTCCTGCAGCTCATTCTCATGGACATCCTTACCTGGGCCTACAGGTGCTGGCAACAGAGCAGCTGGGGAGTACAAGCACTGGGAGAAAAAAACTAAACTACTTCTGGTGGCAACAGTGCTGATATAGACTAGTTTCAATTATTTGTGAAAAATTATTGTATCAGGAGGTAGAAGAATGTAGGAAAATAATGATTGTGCTACTATTTTGAAGTAACATCTGTACATCATGGTTTGTAGGTCTCCAAACATTTTTTTGTTCCTGTTGTGTGTTCTATGCTAGCCGCAGTTTAGTTTTAAAGTTAAGGTTTGTACCATTTTAAAAAGAGTTGGGGAAGAGGAAGGCCCCTTCAAATTTGCTTTGTTTGTAAATATAATTTACAGTTACTGTAAAAAAAAAATACTGCTTCTTAATTCTTACTTTGTTTTTGACTGTAAAATATGTTAATGAAAATTGTCTACGTGTCAAACCCATTCTAAAGTAATGAGAATGATCTTTGGTTTTGTTTTCAGCACCAAAGGGAATACTCCATCTCTCCCCTGACGTATATCAAGAGATGGAAGCAAGCCGCAACAAATCAGCCCCTGGTACCACTGTAAGCTATATGTCACCCAAAGAAATGAGCCAGACTTCTAGCTCTTTCTTCAGCATATCTCCTACCACAAATAGCACAGCCACCATTGCCAGGGAACTTCTCATGAATGGAACGTCCCCAACTGCCGAAGCCATAGGTCTAAAAGGAATATCTCCTGCTTCCCCCTGTTCTACAGTGCAGCCTTCAAAACAGCTGGAATATTTGGCAAGGATTCAAGGCTTTCAGGTATGGGAGGGGGAAAATGAAGCTCTTCAGCCAGAATCGTAGCGTTGCCATCAAGGTTTCACTCTTGCCCTATTGAGTGTGGGCATGCATGTAACTTATCTTGTAAAATTAGCTGGTGTCTGAGGCAGTTTCTGGGTCCAGGAGATACAGATTTCCACCTTACATTTATCTTACTGCAGTCCGTCTTTCTCTCCTATGTCTCTTCTCCTTAAATAATTACAGGCTTAAATTATGCTTTTAACTTGCACTTCTTTGAGAGTTCTTCACCTCTTGGTTTCTCCCTTCAACTCTGATCCAGAAGCTACTGATGCACCACCTTACCTTTGCATTTGTTTTCTAGGCCGGGTCATTCAAGTAGTTTCTTTGGTTCCCACCCTTCACCTCTTAAATGTAACCTGATGTTTTGGTTTAGGAATGGTACTATCCAATTTAGCATCCCACACACTCTCCAAACCACTGCCGCTCACTCACTCTCCCCTTCCCACTCCCACCTCCCCTTGTGGTGGGCTGGGGAGGAGAATTGGAAACAAAAAAGGTAAATCTCATGGGTTGTGATAAGAACAATGTACTAGAAACAGCAATGGGATAAGAAAACAAACAGTAACAACAACAATGCTAATGACAGAGGGTAGAAGAAATGAACAATTCCCACAGAAACTCCCTGACAACAGCCAATACCTGACCATACCCTCTGCCACAGTCACTGGGACTGGAAGAGACTCCCTCCCCGAGACATGGCAATGACATGAGGTGGTATAGAATAATGTCCAGGTCCTAGCCATGGCCCCTCCTGGCAATTGGAAAAATTAACCCTCTCCTGGCCAGAACCAGGACATTATCCACCCCTGTTCTGTACCATCCTCCATGCCCAGATCCTACACATTCCAACTGTATCTGTGTATATACAAGCAGAGGTATCATTTCCCTAGTCAATGGCTGTTCCTCCAAGATGTCTGTTGAGTGCATTTAGTCCGTGACCGTGGGTTCTATCCATCGATGTCACAATAGGACACAAAATGAACGACATGCACAAGCTGAAACGTCCAAGGTAAAAAGACAGAAGTTTATTTCTGAATTCCAATATTTATAGACTTTCAAAAGTGGCCATGGATTGGAGGATAAAATTGCCACCTCTCCAGCCACACTGGTCAGACCAACAGTCCATCAAATTTCTCCTCCTCCAGAAAGGAAAACGAAACAGTCAGTGTTTACATGAAAAGTGTGTGAGAAACTCCATTTCAAAAATGTAAACATCAGAAGGCTTAGAAGAACTTAGAAGAATAGGGCGACACATCATAGATGTCTTCCAGGTCAGGAGGGCTGGTGTGCTGTCAGGTGGTTGCAGGCTGCATCACAAATTCACTACTGGTGCATCTGGAGCAGTCCATACTCATTGTCCATCACAGTTATGAAATACAGCATCATTCAGCAAGCAATGTTACACAACTCAACAGCACAGACTGTTCTCACCCAAAAATCTAAACCCCTGGAGGTAGTTCATGATGATTTCCAAGATCCCTGAGCTTTTGGGGTTTCCTATTCAAGCTCACTGTATGATCAGCACAGTTCACTCTATGTAGCATTAGTCTCTTCTACATGTCATGCCACTTTCTCTTAAAGCATACGGCCCAGCACTGGCAGCCAGGGTGCCAGAAGAAGCTGTGCTTCAGTGCCAATCATTTCTGACGCAACTTGAACCCCTTCATGAGATGCCAGTATCCCTTTTTCAGTTGTGTAGCAGGCCTTGGATCCTTTGTATCCCCAACTCCAGAATCCCAGGAGTCATCCTCCAGTGTCCCCTGGTACTTTTTGGCAGACACTCCAGGGAGGATCATTCTCCCCAACTGCAGTATAGGGCACAGCTTTCACATCTTGTCCTGTCCTGACTGACCCAAGAGCTACTGCATGAACAATCTCTTCCTTAATTTGTTCAGAAGCTTGTTTTTCAGGACCCCGCTTAAAAGAATTCATCTTTGCATCTTAAGATATAGAGGGCTTTCAATCTGATTGAGCTCTGGAATATGCATTCTCCAAAAGCCCACAGCTCCTAGGAAAACCTGTATTTGCTTCTTGATGGTTGGTGAGAACATAGATGCTGTTGACCATGGCCATTAGAATCTGATGACATCTATCTTACCCTTTTATTCCTAAAGCCTGGATTTCCTGGCAGGTCCCTTGACCTTACTTTGCTTTAAGGCAAAACCAGCCTTCAGGAAGATTTGGATTATCTTCTCCCCTTTCTCAAAAACTTCCTCTGCTTGGTTGCCCCACGCAATGATGTCATCAATATATTGCAAGTGTTATGAAGCTTCACTCTCTTCCAGTGCAGTCTGGATCGTTCTACGGTAAATGGTGGGAATGTCTTTCCACCCCTGGGCAGTTGGTTCCAGGTGTACTGCATGTCCTTTTGGGTCCTTGAAATACTCACTCCTGAGGCAGTCTGTGCCAAGGATGCACAAGGCCTCTGGCCCATCACAATGGGGTGGTTTTGACATTCATTCCTGTAAGACCCCAGAACTCACTCGACAGGTCTTTTAAAAGGGCTTGCAGGTTTTTTATGTACCCTGAATTAGATGCAAAGGAGAAATACCAACAAGGTATTCTCAAGAGATGAAAACAACAAATACTTTACTGGCAAATTTTAGAAAATCAGAGAACTTAGGCAAAAGTTTAGAGCAACATTCAATCAACATAAAATGTTTTGCCAAGCCTTAACTTAGCAAACTCTAAGCCTGATCAGCTTAGCAAACTCCAACAAATCCAAGTTTAAGTTACTCAAACTTGGAGAAGGCATTATAAGAAGAGGAGGAAAGAGAAAAAGAAAGAGAGAAAAGATGCAGAAAAGAATGACTATAGCTACCACTGCTGGCTTCCAGTGGTCTTCCAGCTGATATAAAATCCATGGGAAGGTAGGGTCAAGACATGTGCTTGCTTGGTGTCCTGGCTTAAGTATCCTTTGGCTTTCCTGGTCCCTTCTTCCAGGTGTGACTTCTGGTCTGGCAGCCACTGAGGAGCTGGGTTAGGGCTTCTGAGATGAGGAGGAGCACTGCCTCCCGTGTGCCTGTGATTGGCAGTCACTATGGGGCTGGGATACAGGCTCTAGAGGATGGAGTGTGTGGAGCAGGACATTGCCCCACCAGGGCCCAACCTGCCCCTTTGCCCACATACACCCCCAAAATGTTCTGAGCAAGCAGTCTCCTCCAGTCTCTCCCAATACCCAGTGAGGTTCAGTACATCTCCCAGTTCAGGCAGCTCTTGGGATCCCCTGTCATCCCAGAAACAGAGAAGGATTCTGCCCCTACTTATCTTGGTAGCATGAGGGTACATGGTGCACTGGGGTCAAGTAAAGCCTTAAACTCCTGTGGGTCTGGTGTGCCAAGCCATCAGATCCACACAACCCAAGAGATCTGATTGTCGCTGTCCTCCACCTTGCTGGAGGCAGGACCCCTCCAGTTCTGGTCATGGTATTTGTTGCTCACAAATTTGAACTGAAGGTACTTCAAATAGATTCAAGCAACATCAGCCCTCCTATTCTGAGTATTTGTCCACTGGAAACTGGAGTGGTATTTATCCTTGAAGGATATTCTGCAGTGGTTGTTCTTTCTCTCAACTCCTGGTTCCATGCTGTTTGGGCACAGGTGCTGTTTGGGCACAGGTGCTGTTTGGGCACTTCCTCATGTCCCTCCTATGGTTGTGCAAGTAAAACCACAGGTTATCTTGTGGTGTGCACCCTCTCTCTCAAGCAGGTGGGCATTTGCTACCAATAGCAAGGACTCTGGTCTATACTGGAGGCCCATGGGACATGTCCTCTCTAGCTTGTTCAGGTCTTTCAGATCTGTCTGCCATCTTGAGCAGTTGTGCCATGGCTGAGGTGCAGGTTGGTAGTGAGGCAAAAATATGATCTTCATCTTGCCAGAGTCAGGTAGTCACCTGAAGCGCTGTTTGTTCTCCTAATTGCCATTAATGTCAATGGCATATGATGGTGGCGTGCTCTGCACAAACTTCCACCACATGGACTGTGTACCCTGGACCTCATCTGGAGCTACAGAGAGCTGCTCTTTATTTCAATCTCTATAAAGTACCTCTAGCACAGCTAATGCTCTCAGGTACTGGATACCTTTCTCCATGGCATTCCACCTGTTTGGACACACTATGAGATCATCCTTGAGAGAACGCCGCTCCCTCTGCTTGACAGGAGTCACTTCCAGAGGCTGAGAGTTTCTGTCCTCTTCCCAATCCCATTGTCAATACCTGCATCCTGTGACAGGGATTCCAGTTGCTTGGCTTTATTACCACCTGGTTTCATACTGTGGGACACAATGTCCCAGCACAGGAGCAGCCAGGTCACCAGGGGCTCTCCTGGCTGGTGGCTGATGTATTTTTGCTCACCTGGTGTAGTGGTCAGATGCCAAGCACCCACCAAAGCCACTCTCTCCTCTGCAGCTGGATGGGGGAGAGAAAATATAATGAAGGGTCCATGGGTTGAGGTAAGGCCTGGGAGAGATCATTCATCAAATACTGTCATGGGCAAAACAGGTACTCCCCAATGCATATCAACTCAGAGACAGGCATTGAATTTATTACTCACAAAATCAGAGCAGAATAATGAGAAATACAAGAAGAACCTTGAAAACACCTTCCCCTTGTTAGAAATGAACTAACTTTTAGATACAATTAAATGGGGACAAACTTTTGCCTACACAAAAGAAAACTGTTTATCAGTAAAGATTTAACCGAGCCAGGTGTGTACCTCTCTCCCCTAGAGCTGAGCACACACACCCTCCAACAGAATGGCTACAAAATTTACCTTTTCCCATCTAGGGGGTAATCCCTGACCCCCTTCCCATTGGCTGGCTACTCGGGGATTTACATTATCTCCTGACCGCCTACTTTTCTGTCTCCTCCCCTCTCATCTTACTTCCTTTTGGTCAGGTCTTCAACTCTACCCCTCTCCCAGCTCACAGCAACACCCAACAACCAGAACAAATCCAAACCTCAAGCAACACCACATAGAACCAACAACTTTCATTTAACAGCCTTTTGGCTTCAGCAAAATATTACCTCATCCCTCCTTCCTTCCCACTGACAGCGAAGGGACAGAGGGAATGGGGGTTTGGTCAGTTCATCACCTGTGGCTTCTCCCACTGCCAAGAGAGAGGAGTTGTTCCCCTGCTGCACTGTGGGCTCTCCCACAGGAGACTCTTCATGAACTTCTCCACTGTGAGTCTATCTCACGAGCTGCAGTCCTCCCCAAACTGCTGCACTGTGACTCCATCCCAGCAGTCCATGCCCAAACTGCTGCACTGTGACTCCATCCCAGCAGTCCATGCCCAAACTGCTGCACTGTGACTCCATCCCAGCAGTCCATGCCCAAACTGCTGCACTGTGACTCCATCCCAGCAGTCCATGCCCAAACTGCTGCAGCATGGGTGACTCTTCCATGCAGTGCGGTCCTTCAAGGCCAGGCTGCTCCAGGATAGGAGCAGGGCCCCTCTCTCCACAGGTCTCCCGTGGGCTCACAGCCTCCTCTCAGGCACCCACCTGCTCCAGTGTGGGGCTCCTCCACAGGCTGCAGGCAGATCTCTGCATCCCCATGGATCTCCATGGGCTGCAGGGGCAGAGCTACTTCTCCATGGCCATCACCACGGGCTGCAGAGGAATCCCAGCTCTGGTGCCTGGAGCCCCTCCTTCTGCACTGACCTTGCTGTCTGCAGAGCTTTTCTTACATGTTCTCACTCTACCCTTTTCCAGCCACAATTTCAACTGCACAACAGTTTTTTATTTATCTTTCTTCTTAAATATGTTTTCTCAGTGGTATTACCACAGTTTCTAATTGGCCCAGCCTTGGCCAGCAGCACATCCATCTTTGGAACTACCAGGGATTGGCTCTGCTGGACATGGAGAGAGCTTCTGGCAACTTCTAACAGAAGCCATCCTTGTAGCCCCTCCCTCCCAGCCCCCTCCAAAACCTAGGCCATGAAAACTCAATACACCTGGAAATAGAGATCAGGTGATTATCTCTGGCCCTCTTTATCCCTCACTAAGTGAGCTGATTTGGATTTCTTTTTCTGTACAGGGGCAACTACTACTGCCACAGGTGGTTCCTTGGGTTCACCTGCAAAATCAGGCTGCAGTGCCTGTGGGTCTGTTTTCTTCCTCTTTCCCCTGAGGGTGCTGTCTAGTATTGGATTGTGTCCACTAAAGCATAGCCAGGCCCAGCACACTACAATAAGTTTCCCCTTTCTTGAGCTGCCACAGCATGCTCCTTGCAAATATTCTGTCACTTTAGCAGGATCCTGTAGTTGTTCAGGGATGAACTTCCAAACCACTGGAGTGGAAATTTTTTTTTAAATCTTCTTAATTTTTTGCCACGTTTCACGCCACTCATGCTTATCCACCCTTGGGGCAGATCTCTAAAAGAACTTCCTAGAAATCTGTTTCTTGACTCTTAACATGGTGTGGACTGAGACCAGTGAGTCTTAGCTGCAAGAACATGCTTTCCTTAACATCCAAGGGAAATTCAAAATTCTCAAAAGCTGTTGTAACCTGTTTCCCTACAGACTGAGTGTGATTACTAATTGACTTGCAAAGACAGTGCCTAAAGTAAAGGTAGGAGAGCAGCACTGAATATACTTATGAAATTACACTCATTGCCCTTGATCAGTCATAGGCTGATATCCCATAATACAGCAAAAAAGCAACTCCAATCCTTCTCCCTGCTCTGAAGAAGAACATCACAAGGACCACATATAGGAATATAGGGGACATATGTGAATACAGGGTTAGGTACCACAACCACATGAACAGACCAAGCGGCATTGTGACCAGTGGCTCTGGAGTTAATGCAACAAATGCTTAGACTGAATTTGTTTCCAAGCTGCTCTGGACAGATCTGTTGTTACCTCAACCCTTGATGCCACACACTGGGTGCCCAATAAGGCTGTAGTGATTTAGGAATGGTACTCCCCAATTTAGTGCTCCCACTGAGACTCTCCAAACCACATGCTGCTCACTCGCTCCTCCCTCCCCCTCCTCCCATCCCTTAAACTGGATGGAGAGGAAAATTGGAGGCACAAAAGGCAAAGATCACAGGCTGAGATAAGAACAACTTATTGGAAACAGCCGTGAGATAAGAATTTGACCAATATTAATGACAGAGAGTACAAGAATCACACAGACCCCCCACCAACAGATAATACCCAACCACTCCCTCTGCCACACTACTTGACCAGAAGGGTTCCCTGTCTCCCCCAAGAGACTCCCTTCCTGCAGCAGTGATGTGAGGTGTTACAGAATAACCTCCAGGTCCTAGTCCTGCCACCTCCTGGCTACTGAAAAAGTTAACCCTTTCCTGGCTGGAACCAGGACACCTGAGAATGGTGTTTTGTTCAGAAGGTGCAGCTTAGAAGCCAAGCTGGTGTCAGAGCAATGCAGACTGTTTTTGCCATCATAGTCAATACTAGAGAATGTAAGGTGAACCATGCTGGGTCAGTGCATAGTCCTTGAACACTGTATCCAGCAATGCCAAGTACCCTATATTTCATAGGACAGTGGCAGCCTCTGTAGTACATCCAGTCATTTCTGTGGTGTGGAAGTTAGGAAGAGGAAGCCTCTTCCCTATCCCATTACATGCAGAATTACACGTGTGTATGGATAGTGGCTCATTTTACAGTGTTGAACTGTCAGAGATATATGTAGAAATATACTTTTTCCTGTCACAGGTTTTGAGTTTTTGTTTTGTCTGGAGTTTTTTCCCCTTTCAGAATTGTGAATTTGCTTCATTTGAAGAGTTGGTTTTGTATGCTTTAGCATATGTAATTTGATCATGTAACTAAATTCTAAAAATGAGAGGTTCCTTTTGCATGCCTGATAATGAGTTTTTTTGTCAAAGCCCATGTAATTTACAAGGTATGCAGTTGTTGAGTGACTTTAAAAAAGCTGCTAGAATTCAAGAAATAGTGTCAGATGTTCTGTTGGTATAAGCAGCATAGTTAAATTACTTTTTCTTACATCAGATATCACCAGTTGTGGATTTGACTTAACAGTTTTTTGTCTAAAATGTACATTCAGCTTTCTTTTGGTCTTCATTTTTGAAATGTCATTTTTGCTTCATTCATTTGAATGTCTCTTAATGAAAGTACCAGTAATATCCTGAGCTTCACTGTAGTAGAGTTAAGCTGCTAATAGGAATTCAGTTTTCCTGAGTTCCATTTATTACCTGCCTGCAGTAGAAAGAGATTAATTCTGATGAAAAGAAATTCAATCCATGAAGTTTTCACTGCTCACTTTCACATCTTGTCAGATTGCTTGTGTCTCCTAGTAACGGTTTATTTTCATAGAACTGATGCACAATTTATGTTACTGTTTTGGGTCCTACTTGCCTACAGTATGTGGTTACTGTAAAATGATTAGTTGTGTTTGTCCTGGTTTTTTTTTTTTCCTCATGCTTTGATTCTAGATGCTTTTGTAGAAACTGTTTTTAAAGGGTCTTACCTTGAGCCAAAAAATATAATCCTTTTCATCCATGAACCAGACTACTACTTTTTGCTTGGCCCTAATACAAAGCAAGGAATTTGGTACGGAATCTTGATTATTACCATCTATCCGCTGTGTATGTAACTGCTGGTTTTACATCATCTTAGCATGCTTTATAACACCTCACTTCAATAAGCCTGGTATTGATGTGAAACTCTGCCGCTGCTGGATGGCTGAGCTGAGGTGGAGCAGTGAACAGAATCTCTGTGGGAAATGGCTCAGTGGCCTGTCAGGTGCATATCACAGGTCTCTTCACCATTTCAGCCTAGAAAGCTCTTTGTGTTTTAGAGTTTAAAAGCCGATGTCTTTACAGGTTAACTTTCTCAGGCCTAGTTACTAAAGGAGAAGACTACTGCATTTCCTAACAGCTAGCTTGTTTCATGTTTCCTGAATGACCCAAAATGATTTTTAAATTGTTAGCATGTATTTGTATTCTGGTCCAGATGATAACCATAGTTTTTGTCTTTCATTGAAGAGCGTATACATTCTGTTCTGTTACAATGTATTTTTTGAATTTTTTAAAAAAATCAATAAATACTCATATGATGTTTCATTTGTAAATGTAAACAATGTTATTTGCTTATTTGAATGGTTTTCTTGAACTGCTTTAGCTGCAGGCGACACTTCTTTCAAACACATTTATTTAAGTTCTTCTAAACTGTTTGTATATGATCTCAGCTATGTTCTATTGTAAGCCCTTAATATTAAGTTATTGGGACCAATGTATAGTTAAGCAGTAAAAAATTGCATTTTCATTCTTTATGATTTATTATTCTAAAGACATTTGTAATTGATAAGCAGCAGCTCAGTGTTACTGAAGAACAGGTGTTTAGCTTGGAGACTTTCAAAGGTCAGGCTTCAAATTACCTGTGATAATTAAACACAAATTCTTCAAGCAAGCCTTTACAAACTCTGAATAAAGCATTTTAGTGCTTGCTTCGTATTTATGAATGCTATCTACCCAGTTAATTGTTTTGCAGACTTTGCCTGGAAATGGTTTAAAGGAAAATTCAGCTTTGGTAAAATTGTTATTTTTAAGTGACTATGTGGTATTTTGGCCATTGTTCTGTAACCAGACTAGGAAAGTTACAGTTATTTCTGCTGACCATTTAAGTGCAGTCAATTATTCAGAGAATTTGTTTAAATGGAAACATTTAGAGAAGCTGTTTACACATGTATAACTTGAGCCTCCAGTTTTTACTGAAGCAAAATGCAAGTTGCAGGTAGTCCAGTAGGAAATTCCACTGTGAATTTCCATGAAGCAAAGATCATAAAAAAATGTAAAACTCCAGGACTGAGTGCCCACAATCAGTCCCAATACGTGGCTGTAGGCATATTTGGCTTGCTACATTGGCAGGGCTTGGAGGTCTTAACTTTTCCCCTGTAGTGGCTCCATAACAAAACCTCACACAGGATATAGTCTCTATGTGATGTTCTCCTTTGGTTGCAACGGTTACACAATTTTCTTTTCCCCTCCGCATTTGTTTACTCGTTAACTGTTCCATTTTATACATGGATACTTAAATGTTTTACTGTCTGGCATTTCTAAATGTTTCTCCTTTCCCCAATGGCACACGTTTCTGAATGGTTGCACGCACAGGAGAGGTCCTGCTGGATGCTCTAGAGTCAGGTTTACTTGTGGCTCATACATTCCAGTGCATGGGTTTGAATTGTTGGCAGGACTAGGCTGAAATTAAACTTCTGCAGTTGTATTAGGGTTGACACTGAGCTCAAACATTTTCCTACAGTGGCCTTAAACAAAACAAAACACTTTGTGGAGGTTGGATTTGGAAATCAGTGTAGGAGTGCTTGGATCTCACTACTGAGGTATGCATGTGAGGAGAATTTCAGGGAAATTCTACCCTTAGTGGATTCCAAGGAAAGACCTGTAGTTTTGGTCTGATTTGTACATAATTGATGATTTCTCTGACAGGTCAGATTTTTAAAAAGCACCTAAATACCATTTTTGAAATTGACACAGCAATGGATGCTAATAAGAAGTCATTTAAAGCTGTAAAATCATCTGAAAAGGTAGAAGCTGTTAGGGATTTTCATATACACCTGTGCAGATTAGGTACCTTACCTCCACTTCACTAGCTGGGGCACTCTACACACTGTTTTGCAGTTTATTGGTTTTATGGAGGGAAGGGTTCTATGCACTGAATCTATTATCATGAAGATAGTTGTGGTTATAGTGTTAGCTGCCAGAGAGAGTGTATTTTCAAAGCTCCCTGCAAATGAATGAATCAAAAGGTGTGTTTTAGCAAATCTCCAGATAAAGCCAAAGAGAGAAAGTGCAGCAAGTGCTAAAAACAAGAATGTGTGTAAATCCAGGTGATACCGTTCTGTCCTTGAATGTGTTGGCTGTGGGCACAGTTTGTGGTCACTGTCAGCTTGGGACTGGGATCCCAGAAAATGGGCTAGTGCTGAAGAATATGAAAGTCCCATCACTTGTTCAAAGTAGAAAACCCAAATAATAATTAAAGGAAGCTTTTGAAATTACAGCATCAGACTTCTTGGCATCATTAATATAAAACAGATTTGAAAGCTATGTCTACAAAATGTTTTCAGATAAATGGTTCTTTGAAGATCCTATCTCCAAAAATTGAAAAAAATTAGGATATTAAAAAGTGAAGGTGTTTGCAGGATTGTGTTAGAGAAGAATACTTTTGAAATAAGACTGTTAAAGACAGTATTTATTTGCCCTCATTTGAAGTCAAGACCCCCTATAATTCTATGCATGTCACTGTACATCTAACCCCTTCCCTCCCCACACTCCCAGAACCACTGGGGCTTCTTTCCCAGCAGGATTGACCAGACTGCAAATATTAGTGAAATTATTCTGAAATAGCAGTGTACAGTCAGGCCCAGAGGGAACTGTGATCAGCTGATTTGCCTTAGTGTTAACACTCAAAGGGTAGTGGGAATTATTGAACTTATATTAAAAATATAATAATCACTTATTCTTTAATTCCCTTCAAGTAGCTTGAGAGTGACTGTGCTCCATACATTATCAATACCTGCTTCTGTAAAACAAGCAGTGGAGTTGGGCTTTTGTTTCCTGTCCTGGTGCCTGAGCTCTTAGTCAGGTGTACTATCACTGTTCCTGCTCATTGGTCAGATAATTTTTGTAAAATGATGTGTGGAATGATGTTGTGCTCTGTCTTCACCAGAAGTATTAAAGCCTGGCTTTTGGCAGAAGGGTCTTATCTCCTGTGTGCTTGTACTGTGCCATGCTCAATGGCCAGTACAATAATCTCAACAGCAATGTTTGTCTCTTACCCTCAGGGAGTATAAACACCTTTAGAAATGGTTGACAAAGCCCTCATTATCTCAGTTTCTGTGTCTTCTGAAAGCTGTGGGGATTTTTTCTAATGGGAAGTGTGCACTTTCACCAATTACACACTACTGCCTGATGTTCCAATTACTATAGGCTTTTGTTGTGGGTTAACTCTGGTGGGCAGCTTAAGCCCCACACAGCTGCTCACTCTTTCCCCCCTGGTGGGATAAGGGAAAGAATCAGAAGGGCATGAGTGATAAAACTCAGGAGTTGAGATGAAGACAAAAGCTGTGTGTGCAAGCAAAGCAAAACAAGGAATTTGTTCACCACTTCCTGTGGGCAGGCAGATGTTCAGCCAGCTCCTGAAAGCAGGGCTCCATCGCGTGTGACGGTGCCTTGGGAACGCAAGTGTCATCATGCTGAATGTCCCCCTCCTGTCCCGAGGTTTTATCACTGAGCAGGATGTGGGATATCCCTTTGGTCAGCTGGGGTCAGATGTCCTGGCTGTATCCCCTCCCTGCTCCTTGTGCACTCCCAGACTGCTCACTGATGGGAAGGGTGAGGAGCAGAAACGGCCTTGGTGCTGAGCAAACCCGGCTCAGCAGCAGCCAAAGTACCAGTATGTTAACAACAGTGTTTTGGTCACAAATCCAAAACTTGGCACTATTCATGCTTTTATGAAGCAAATTAGCTCCATCCCAGAAAAAAACCAGTGTAATCCACCCTTTATTCCATACTATTGACACTGTACTCCAGTCCCATATTATCTGATAGATTGTGCCTCATTAACCACCTCTCTTACGCCTCCTGGAATGTATACATGGAAATCATTACCTTAGTCTGTGGATCACCCCTTTAAAAGTCCACAAAGTGTCCATTGAGTCCATTTAGTCCATGTGTATTCAATCTGTTATTCAGTCTGTATTCAGTCAGTTCACTCAGGACAGGTGAGGTGGTGCATGGAGTTACTGGGCACCAAAGACAGCTCAGCTTGGGTCGCTGCTGTACTTTCACATCTTGTGAGGCTTCTCCTCCATTGGTTCAGATGGTTCCTGCTGTGCAAATTTCCATAGCATACTACTCACATCCTGGGTTACAAAAGTTTAAAGGTATTCCTGTGACAGTGTCCATCTCTGGTTCCTTTAGGCCAAATTACAGGGTTTAACAACAAAACATATTAGGGTTTGCAGCAAACTCCTCCCTTTGCTCCTTGCCTGGCTAGCAGCAAGGGGTTCCTGCTGTAGTAATTCCCATGACTTGCAGCTCAGATCCTGGGTTACAACAATTTAAAGGCGTTTCCATTACAATCTTCAGGCCTCATCCCTTTGGACCAGACCATAGGATTCAGCATTGCAATGAACTCTTCCTGTTGTCCCTCCTCCAGTTTGAGATTACACACAGGCCCTCAGACCACATGGGCAGTGGGGATTTGTCTACAGACCACCATCCTTTGGGGATGTAACTGTTCCAGAATGACAACATCCATAGGTCACTCTCCCTTCAGGGGAGTACCTGCTCTAGTATGGGCTTCTCCATGGCCATGTATGGTTTTGGTTGTACCATCATGATTTTAGCCACAGTCACAGTCCTGTGAAGTTGAGTTCCAGCCTGTCCAGCACAGGGATGGGAGCAATGCCCTGGCTGTCTGCCAGCCCATTCCTGTTATTAATATGTTCCCAAGCAGAACAGAATAGGATGATAAGGAGAAAAGGAAACAAAAGAAGCAAAAAGCAGTCACTTGTGAGCACTAGTTACTAATCTACATCCAGGCAAGCAAGCACAGGAGCCTGACAACTAATAGCTGAACAGATATAAATTTGGTATAGCATGCTCTGATCAAATCAGTTGTTACCTCTAACTCCTCATGCCCCACACTGGCCAGAAGGGATTGTTGCAGGTATTCCCTGGTGGGCAGATCAGCTCCATGCAGCTGCTCTCACTCCCCTTCAGTGGGATGTGGGAGAACCACCAGAAGGGTGAAAGTGCAAAAACTCAAGGGTTGAGATATAGCCTGTTTAATAAGGAAAGCAAAAGCCACACATGCAAGTAAAGCAAAACAAATCATTCATTCATCACTTCCCCTGGGCAGACAGGTGCTCAGTCATCCCCAGGAGGGCAGGGCTCCGTCACATGTAACAGTGACTTGTGAAGACAAACACCATCACTCCAAACACCCCCACCCTCCTTGTTGCCCTGGCTTTGTATGCTGAGCGTGATGCCATATGGTGTGGGATATCCCTTTGCTCAGTTGGGGTCCTGCCTGTGTCCCCTCCTGGCTTCTTACACATCCCCAGCCTTCTTGCTGGTGGGGTGGTGTGAGAAGCAGAAAAGCCCTTGTGTGAGCACAGCTCAGCAATAAGTATCAGTGTGTTAGCCACGCTTTTGGTCATAAAGCCAAAACATAGCACTAAGCAAACTGCTATGAAGCAAAGTAGCTCCATCCCAGTCAAAACTGGGTACAGCTTTTTATGCTTCAGTAGCATCTTTGCCACTGTGTGCCACTAGGCAGAAGCCAGGGAATAGGAAAGCTCCTTTTATCCATGTAAACTTACAGTCATTGTGCTTGGAAGAGAACTTACACCTTTTTATTGGGTTATTTCCTGCAAAATGTACTCATTTTTCAAGATAACTACTACTTTTTGTTGTATTTAAAGGGGAAAAAGTTTTCTCCAAGAATGACAGCAAGTCAGGCAGGATTTTATTAACAATTTAAGGGACATTTCTGATTTGCACAACTCGATGATTGAGAGTCTTTAGTTAGCTCTCAGAAACTTGCAGGTGTCCTGCTACTGAAAATCAACTTGACATCAAGTGGCTGTGTTATGTAGGAAAGGACTTCTAGGTCTCCAAATCCTGATTTATACATGACTAGCCAAAGGAAAGAAAATATGTTGGGAATGTGAAATAGAGGGAGAGATAAACCAGAACAAGATGATAGCAAGAATTGATCTTCAGAGAGATCCTCATGTAAAAATCAAAGCACCTGGACTTCATTGCATGCTGGTTTATAGGTTTTCTTAATCACCTAACTTCTGAGGGAAGGTAGGCAGCACCACAGTTGATGGCAGTGACCCAAGGTAGATCTACAAGAAGTGGTTTTATAGTTTCCATTTATTTCAGAAATGATTCTGTGGACTACAGACCATCTAGTTCATATTATCCTATTTTTGACCTGAAAGGAAGTAAGAATGGTGGCAGCATTCTGTGAAAAAAGAAACATAAAAATCATTCTCATATGAGTTGCCATAAGGAAAGGTATGCAATATGGAAATGTAGCCCATTTGTTCACAGAGCATACTGCAGGAGGTAGTATTTGCTGCAGCAAGAGTGTTTCCAACTTGACTCATGAGTGTGCAGCATTAGGAAAACAAATACAAATCTAGCACAAGCTACCCAACTAGCTGGGCCAGGATTCTATCTAAACTAGTTTTCTATCCTGGCCATTGTTACCTTTCTCCTTATTTCAAGCCCTTTATTCAAGCACTGCTGAAGTTTTGCTCTTCTTGTCTCCAGAAAATGCTGGATGCCTCTTTTTTGTTTCAGTTTCTGAAAGGAAAGAAGGTAAACAGAGAATAACTGGCTGCTGGTAGTGTGTGGGTCCTCAGGTGTGGTGTGGATGTCGCCTTGGTAATATTCTGGCTTGTCTGCTTGGCATCTTGCAAATAAGAGTTTGAAATCCTCCCACATATCCCTGCATGTAACTTGGTCTATGGAAAAAATGTGAGTTATATTTTGATAGGCAATTTTAGAATTTAGGGGATTTATGTATGAGAAAGTTTAAAAGCTATCAGGATCTCTCAAAATACTGCAGCCAGCACTGAACACACTGGACTACATTCTCTGCCAAAATCTTTCTCAGTAAATCCTAATGTGACTTGATAACTTAGCTACAGACCTTGGCTTGGAATAGAGCCCAAACTTTGAAAGACTGGAAGTTTCAGTTGGCAAAAATGTGAAGGTGCAGTGGTGAATTCATAGCAGACTAGGGTTTAGTTTTAATTATAGTAAGGGAATTCAGCTCTCAAGAAAAAAACCCTTAAAAAGAGAGGCAACAAGAAAAGGTGAAGAAGGAGAAAGGAGACAAGTTAGAGTTTATTCCACTCTCTGTGACTGAAGCTGAGGCTTTAAGAGAGGGTTTATTTGGATATCTTCTCCTTCAGTCTCATTCAAAACTGAAGGCACAATGGAGTAGGGTAATTTTCGGAAGTGAAGTGGTTGTTTCTTGTTTTAATTAAAGAAGGGTGGTTTATGCATATTGCCCTGTTTCTAGGTTAGTGCACAACGTCAGGGTCTGTACCAGCGTCAGATTTCTTAGCCTATTCAGGCAGCTGATTTTCTATTCACAGTTTCACACTGATCCTGTTCTCCCTTCATTAACTCAGCTTTTGGGGCTTTCACACGTGGTTTGTAAACAGAGCATCATTAATATTTGCTTCACTCTTCACTTCAGTGACAACCTTAGTCCTCAAAAAGAGTGTTCCTGAGAACTTCCATTCATGCTGTTGCTAGAAAGTTATTTTGAACTCAAGCAACTTTGTCTTTCCAAAGTAACCAAGTTCCTCTCTCACGTCATCAGTTGTTCAGGTTGTACCCAAGACACAGGCTCCTCCACTAATGCTCCATGCCATGCTCA
Organism: Fringilla coelebs; assembly: GCF_963513975.1. Taxonomy (NCBI): domain Eukaryota; kingdom Metazoa; phylum Chordata; class Aves; order Passeriformes; family Fringillidae; genus Fringilla; species Fringilla coelebs. The sequence goes on from NC_140028.1 coordinate 33,073,741, forward strand.
TCCTCATGGGTATGTTATTAGCAATACACACCCTCTCACCTCCCTCCTACATTTTAGGCCGTGTGATGAAAACAGGAGATCTCAGGATTGCCAGTTTTTTCTTTTGACATGAATTATGAAATTAATTAAAGCTTCTCCCTCTGGAAACACAGTATTTACCTGTTATGTGTATGGCAGACAAGTTGTTTCTGCAAAAACCATGTCAGCTATAGTTTCCATTATTTTGTAGGGCTCTGCATTGTGTTAATTTCTGAATAATTAATTTATTAATTCTTATCATATTTTTATTATTTATTTGGGAGGAGGGTTGTATTAGGTGTTTAAACTCAGTGTAGTTAAGCTACTCTCTCCTATGTTGACCAAAAAAAAATGTATCTTATCTACAGAATAGAGGAAGTGAACAGGAGACCAAGGTAGTTTTCAATATAAGTGTGATTTTTTTTTTAAATAGAAAGTTCCATCTCGTGATTTCAGCTTTCCTATCAGACAGCTTTCCTCTCTGCAGCTCTCACCTTTACCAGCCATTGTAAACATAGTTGCTCACTTTGTATGTGCTGCAAAGGGACACTGTCTGTATGAATACATACCTGGGTTAAGATTTAACAGATGGAAGGTGAGCAGTAAGCACCTTACTGCACTGATTATCCTCTATGCTATGATGGCAGCTGATTTTCTCTTTTGTGAAACCAAACATCACATCCAGAGGTCAGACAGAGCTGGGTCTCCCTTGCTTGACTGAGCATAATATATGGCTCGACCTTCCAGTTCTCATGAATCACTGAAACAGGAGCTCTGAATTCAGAGGATATCTAAATAGCAGGAAAAAAAAAAAAAACAAAACCAAAAAAAACCTGTACAAGCTTCTTTGGCTCAGAATTGCTTTGCATTTAGCAGATATTTTATATATTGTCTTTGGAGACCGTATCAAATATTTTTTTTCTCCTGTTATTTGTACTTTGCTGGGTTTTGTAGATGTCAAGTGTCTGCCTTGCTGTAGCCAGGAGGGTGAAATACTGCCTCAGTAACCTGTGACAATGCTTTAGTCTGCTTGTTGTTGCCTATTTATGGTGCAGTAATGGTTTATTTCGCCGTCTAAACCCTAGGACTGTATTTTAATGAAGATTTAAGGCTATGATACAGCTGCTATTCAAACTGTGTGAGAGAGGCATGTTGGAATAGCTCAAGATTTACTGCTGAACTGTCAGTCTTTAAGCTACCAAGTGTCTTTACCCTTTGGTGCAGTAGCTACGAAGGAAACTGTACCCACTGCTGTGAGGCAGACACGGCGATTAATGAACCTGAGGTGCGCTAATCAAACATATGTTTTCTTGGCACGGTGATTGTGTTATATATCACATCCCAATGTACAGGCCTTTATCTTTCCTTAATGATCTAGCAAGGGGGCTTTTTTAAATGTGGGTGTTTTTCATGCTCTCCTTAGATTTGTTCCACAGGGGGTGGCCGTTAAAAACATCTGACGGGCATGCAGTTAGCCAGCGCCCTGCTGAGATTAGTAAAATACTATATTTAGTAATCGCACTACATCAAGGAACTCCAGCATTGCAGGAAACAGTTTGATTCAATGCTTTTTTTCTGACTTTTTTTTTTTTTAATTTTTTAGTGTATGTCTTATTATTTCATCTGGTATAATTTTTTTTCCAACTTGGACTTGGTTTTTGTGTCTATTATTCAACTTTTAAAAAAAGATTTGTTTAGATGATGGGATTTCCCCCCCCCCTTTTTTTTTGGTTTAGTTTTTACTAAAAGAAACAAAACCAGAATTTTTAAACAGGTAGTAAGAATGAAAAGTGGTATTTGGAATCTCTCTCATATTGCTCTGTGTCTGAAGGAACTGATCTAATATTTGTTAGGAAACCTCTATGGATAATATGTAATACAAGGATTCATGCTTTTGAGAACTACAATACTAAGTAGTGAAAGCTCCTAAAATTGGCTTTGATAAAATGGTTGAAATGACCAAGTATATTAAATGTATTTCTGTGCCTGAATTTCTTCACCAATAAATAAGCATGAAAGAGACTTGGAGCTGAAACAGGTTTGTTTCATTTTTTCTTTGATAGTTCACATGACTAACTGTAGATGAACAACATAATGTGGAAGATAAAAGACCCATATGAAAAAGAAAGATTTTTACCAGGATGCCAAAGGAAGTAAACAGTTTCATGAGACTCTTTCCAAATCAAAATTGCTATTTTAACATCTGATTTCTGAGCTTATTCTGGTTTTCTTGTTGCTGTAAATCCAAGCCTATGTAAAATCTTTGAAACTCTTCTGTAAACTCAGTACTAAATTGGGTGCTCTCCCTTTAAGGGGTAGATTTAAAGGAATACCATCCTTTGTTCTAACAAAATAGTCCAGGCCTGTCAATCCAGAAGATTTGTGCATTGCTGAACATAATGGCATTTTATTACCTAGTTTATTTCTGTCTTGCATTCTAAGACTCCTGCTGATACTTTGACTCAGAGTAGTTCTCAGTTTGGAAACTTGAACTCCAGTGTCACAGATGACTTCTTTCTTTTGGTAATTTGTATTTTTTTTTAACCTATTAAATGTTCAAGAAAGAAAATGTTTGTCCTGACAGAAGTAGTGTTTCAAACTGTGAACATCTAAGCAGTGGTGTGTGAAAAGGGTAGCCTTTATTTTTGCTCCCCTCAGACTCTTGTTAGTTAACTCATTTCTAAGAGTAGTTTGGGATATTATAGTCAAGCTCAATGATTAAGTGGTAGTACAACAGGTCTCTCACCCTCCTCAGCTGTGTTTGAGTAAACCACAGCCATTGTCCATGCAAAAGAATAGATGTTCAAATTCAGAAATGCATGCTGAAGGCCAGCAGACTGTGCTGTTCTTGAAGTTAGGAACATTGTATTTGCAGAATCATTTCTGCAGTTTAACTGCGGCCATTATCTGAAATTGCATATTGATCCAGTTTTTAAAGCAGCTTATTGCAAGATAAATCCTGAAATATTTTTGCAGTTTCCATGAGAACACTTGCAATTAGGGAGGAGTATTATATTCTAGTAAAGGTAGATTGAAGAGACATCTTTATATAAATATGAGAGAAATGAGAAATTTCCTGCTTGTGAAGCAGCATTATGATAGAAGTACCCTAAAATATAATTTCCTATACAGTTTTATGCAGTGTAGTTTACTTTCTCCTGTATAAAATAACATATAAAATAAGAATTCTGGCTATGCCATTCCCCATTCATTTGTAACATGGTAAACATTCATCTTATATCTTCCTTTACGTGTAGCTAAAAATGCCCATCAGAATATTTGCATCTTTTCAGTAATTTAAAATACTGAAAATAAGGGCTAAATTTCAGCATAAGTTGTCAAGTGGTTTCAGACCTTCACATAAATTTCTGTGTACACACTCCAGTGAATGGTACCCATCCATACATACTCGTACCATGCTGCTTGTTCCTGACTGAAGCAATCTGTAAAATGAATGTACATTTGCATGTCATGTGAATCTGGAACAAGAAAACATACATGTGTGAGTAAATCCCTGGCATTGTGAAAAAATATACTTCTAGAGTTTATTTCTGTGTTTTGGTGTCTGGGATGCCCTTTGTGTTTTATGCACCGAGGTTTTGTGCCGTGGAGTGCTGTGTTTGGGATTCTTGAGCTGGCCATACATGATTTATCTCAGGTGTATGTAGTTACCCAGGAGAAAAGCTGGCAGTGCTGTGTGCTTCTCCCAATAAATGAGCAGTCTCATTTAGAATTATTGCCAGGATCTTGTTGTGCTGACACCGCTTTGTGCTGTGTGGAGAAACCTTGGAGGAGAATTACATGTAAATCACTCATAATAGTCTGAGGCTGGAGTCTTGCATTTTAGTCAGAAACTTGCACAACCCTTGCTAGAGATATCTATATTCTGGCCATTGTTTTCTAACCAGATTCTAGTTCTTTTCCATCAGATCTCTGCTTATGTGTTATCTAAATAAAACATTCTGAATTTTAATGAGTGAAATTTCATTGCTGTTTAATCCTTAAATGCACTGAGCTAATCTGTGAGTGTCCCTTAATCATAAAAAGTGAAGCCGGGAAATTACGTCCCGGACACAGAGAGTAATTATTTTCATAGCTCTTTTGTTTTCACCTCCATCACATATGGAAAGAGAAAATGACCAATTGTGGTTCGGCCAGAGGCCTTTATGATGGTTTAGAGTCCCAGCACTGCCAGTCAGTCCAGTCCAGCTTGGATGAGTCATCTAAGGTCTGCCCATGAAGTGTCCTTACCTGCCTAACACAGGTCTGGTGAGATGGGCTGTAGTTAAGCACTCCTGGCTCTTTAAGGCACAGGGGAACTTAGAAACCTTATTTTTGTCATCATGAATCTCAATAATGGCTTCGTAATCACCATCAGAGCATTTGGCCAGCCTTCAGTCATCACTCCTTGATCACAGATACTGACTCTGTGCTCTGCCTTAAAAGATATGATATTCTTGAAAGAGTTTTATAGGTGTTCAGGTTCTTCCCACACTTAGCAATAATGGCATGGACATAGAAACTGAAATATTTGCAACATGCTGCTGGCCAAAACCCAAGAAGCGTTTGCTGCTATTTGAGCTATTTGATAATTATTTGACTACTATTATTTCTTTCTGAGTGCCTTATTTGGACATTCTGCTCTAATAGGTAAATTAAAAAGCCTCAAATTTTGGCTCACAGATCAAACTTGAAGGGGAAAGGAATAATGTAGTTTGAGAATGTAGCAACTGGACTGATAAATACCAAAACAGGATTACTGGGAAATGGCACATACGCATGCCAAATGTAGAAGTCTGAATGTTTCTTCTGACTGCACAAATCTGTAGACTAGAGAGATTTGATGAAAGGGCAAAGTCTTATTTGTTCCTATTTAAAGTCCAGTCTTTTGTGTTTTATATCACTATTCATATCATTCATATAGAAAGTGTTTATTTTGGTTCAGCTGAAGAGTTTCAACAGAGAAAGAGATAATTAGAAAACTGAGAAATTACAGAATAATGGCCTTGATACATTGACATGAGGCCAAAAATACATAATGAATTTCCTTTCAGAAAGTTAAGCCTATAGAGATACCAAAATTCTGAATTAATTTCAATTTCAATGTGGGATTCTAAAGGGGATGTGAGTCAGACTTGCTATTGCAGATAGTAGTGTCATGAAATACTAATAGTTTTTTCCTCTGGCTATCTCCTGTTCTTTCAGCTTGTTAGTCACTCTTTATTCCAGTGGACACTAGTGAATTTTATACTCATACTATTCTGACAAAAACTTAACTGACAAACGTGCTGCACAGTTCAGAAAGGGCCATTTCCCCATTTCTACATATGAACTTTTCTGGGTCACCAGATTTTGCCCCTTTTGTGATGTCCTGTTTGCAGCACAGAATCATCCTCTTGATCTTCACTGCCCCATTTCTCCCATCTCATTCTCACAACACAAACTCAGCAGAAAATCTACTTTGCAACTAGTTGTGGAAGCTTGATAAGCCTTTGTCATAACAGTAGTCCCTGACATTTAAAGGACTTCAGTTTATATTTGTCAGCCAAATTTCATACCTTCATACCTCTTTCAATTAATCAAAGTTAAACCATTGTATATGTGAAGGGGCCTCTTGTGGTTTCTAAGTAAGTAGTATGGCTTTTCTGGCAGAGAGCCACTAGCAATTTAGTAGGCACATAATGTGGGGGTTGAGAGGAAGAGAGACAGGAATAATCCAGAAAGCTTTAAGAAGGGCTGAATGAAATCAGTATTTCTATACACGGTGCAAGACTTTCTGTACCTTACTTTTGGCCACAGCAAAACTGTTTTGGTGTGTTGTCAGCAAAGTAATTCTGAAACGTAGCACCAACTTGGTTTTCCTCTTACTGAACCAGCTTTGCACTGGTTTTACTTCAGTTGAAGTATTCCCAATTTGCAGAGTTAGGCACAATGGATTTAATACATGGTTATATTGTATAAATATGACATATTATGTCATATTTTCACTAAACTGTTTCCACAGGAATAAACCTAATGTAGTTCCTAGTTGTCTTCAGAAATAGCAAGATTTGTTTTGTAGCCTAAAAGTCAGGATGAGGCTTTACCATGTACCTTTTGCCTGAGAGCTATACAGCTGTAAATAGATACTAACATAAAAGGTCTGTCTCCAACAGAGCTGATCTCTCTTTCCAATTCTGACAGGGGTCACATAGTCAATGTAAATTACCACCATAAACTAAATTCCACCTCTCCTGTAGAACAAAGTGCTTGATCTGCCTGTCCAGAAGTCAGGAGCTATGCAGAGAACTGTAATATTTCAACAGTTCAGTATGATGGCAACCTGTTCTTAATAATGAAACGCTAGCAACACTTAATTTCATTTTGTTTCACCATGTTAAAATCCATCCTTTATTTAAAAACCATCTGAAGGGAACTTGAAGACAAAGAGAATAGTTTGAGTAGAAGCACTATCTTTCTCTGTATTTCATGCAAGTTCAGGTTCAACATGCACATCTTGATGCTCGCAGGGAATGAGTTACATTTAGAAAAGGTTAGCCTGACACCTCAAGAAAAATGTGATTTCTCATTTTATCTGTCATTTTGATTTAATTGATATATGTATCATAATAGTAATGTCAAAAGTGTTAGTGGATTTTGCTAGAAATTAAATTAAAATAGAAAAATTTAAGCTATTATTGGCAAGTTTTTCGAGGTTGTAATGATTTACTTGGGTGTTTTATAACTAAGCTACAATATGCTGTTAAGAATGACATGTAGGCTGGAAACTTTAACTTGAAGCTAGATTCTTATATAGATATAACATCTTGAATTCAGTCTGAAAGATGTAGAATCTGAAGAACTCAGCACTTCAAAAATTATGCAACAGGCATATCATGAAAAATTGGGCCCCAGTTCAACATGTGACTCTCTAGACTATTTTACAAACTCCTTTTTGATATTAAAGATGAATTCAATGTAAATGTCTGGAATTCTTCTGACAAGCTTATTGAAAAGGGACAGTATTTTAGCATGACTCCCTTGTGCAAACCTGGTGTTTAGCAGATTACGTATGTTATTCTGTTATAGGTACACTACAGTGATAGACAAAATGGCAAAGAGTGTTTGACCTGTTTGACACTGTCTCCTGTGCAGATGACTTTCCAAGGTATCGGGAGCTCCATTGAAGCCAGCCATGACCAGGTATCATACCTTCACCCCCCACTCTTGTAATTTTATTAATATCTGGTAAGGTCAGACTGCCAGCGTTAGTAAATTTAAAATTTCGACGCATCTTGTGCATGTCATATGGCATGTTCTTGTCACAGGGATTTGCCTCTCTTGCCCTGCTAAAATTCTGATTAGATCTAAAGAGTGAAATGCAAAGGAGACAAAACTATATTGCTTTTTACATATTTTTAAGATATATTAGGAAAGCCTGAAGAGCTTGCTTTGGTTTTAAAGTCAGATGTAAGGTTTCTGCAAAGGTTTTATTTGCTTTTATGTGTGTATCAGGTCTTGTCTATCCTATTTTGTTAGAAGATTATGAGTAGTTGGAAAAGCAGAGAGATGAAGCCGTCATCTCTAGCCATCATCTGTCACAAGAAACTGGCATTTGAGAGGGGAAAGGCATTTTTAATCAGACTGTGTAAAACTTCCATTTTGTTTGGCTGTTGCAAAAACATTTAATTCAAGCTTCTGGCAAAAAGCCTGAAGAAAAAAAAAAGGCTTAATGTTAATCATTTATCACCCTTTTGCTTCAGATGGGAACTGAGGGGGACTTCCATTCTTCTTGTCATTCTTGGAGTCTTGTCCTCCAACACTCATATGTATAAAAGCAAGACAAGACTTTGATACTCTGAAAGTATTAAAAGCAAAAAGGAAACAAGCAGAAGAAAACATTAAACTAAACCTTGCACCTTTCATATCTTCGGTAGATTAGAAAAATTACCATGTTTACTTGCCTTTGCAGATTATCTTTAAATGATACTGTGTTCACATTTGCTGTGCATTTCATCAAAATCTATGCAAGATTCTCTAAGAAAAAAAAAAGAAAAGCTGCCTTAAGAATTAGCAGAATTAGTTACTTTTGGGGAAAAGTTTTGGACACCCTTAGCCATGTTTTTGTTTGGTGGGATTTTATTGAAAGTTCCTAAGTTAGTTGTTAACATAAACTAAGCCCATTAGTTATTTACATGGTAACATGAGGATACTTCCTGCCCTTAAGTGTTTGGGGTTTTACAGTAATGGAGAGCTGTGGTAAGTCAGACCATACTTTGACATTCAATTCTCATTTCATCCAGCAACTTGTTTATGCTGCTCTAAAGCTGCTTCATTTTTCTTTCAGTAAGGATAGGCTTTTAAAATATCGTTATAACACAAGTACGATATTTAGACGTTTCAATGAATTTAAGGTGGTCCCTGTCAGTTTGGTAACAACTACATTCTGGGCTACCAGCCAGCTTGGCCTTTGTCTTAGCATTTATTTAGGCTAGAGTATGATATGTAAACAGAAAAAAGACTCTGTAAGCAAAAAGCACATTTAAGCCATCTGAATAATTATATATTTAAGACCTCTAAATGAAAATGTTGTATTAAGCCTGCAAAGTCAAGCGCCCAGAGATTAGGAAATTCCAGATTATGTGCAGCGTTAGTTTCATCCCAAATGTGCCCATTCCGTGCTCCAAATGGGATATTCTTCTGAGAAGAAAAAAAAATTGCATAAAATCACAGATAAAGATTGTATCATGGCACATTCACAAATAGGTAGAATTAAATTTACTTGGGCCATTATGTAGCTGGAATTTCCTCATCTTGATTCAATTTTCAATGAAAAACTGTTCATAATTGGTTTTAGTTATGTAATTTTCCACAGGGTTCTTAAAATGGAAAGATAAATGTTTTGTTATTGCATGATGGGGTGGTTGTTGTGTTACTGAACCCACATCACTTGTGCAAAGATTTCATCTGAGCCAAGAGCAAAAGAAAATAATAATCTGAAAGCCAAATGCCAGCCAGTGTCTCACAAAATAAATCCGCTCACTGGACAGGATGCACAAATTTCTGCTCTCGCCTTTCCTAAGTGTCAAAGGAATTTCATTTTCTGGGGCAGAGGGATGCTGTTGATGGGTTGTGTTTGATAAGGGGGTAGCAGGACTAGATTAAAGTATCATTTTGCATCACCTGAATAAAAAGAGAAAAATTAATCATTAGCAAGTCAAGGCACTGGAATTAATAAATTAATGACAAAATTAGGGCTGTTAATGGACTAGCTAAAAGAAAATTTCCTTTTTCTCTGTTGTTCCTATGTGCTTGGCATGTTTTTCCTTGTTTCCTACAATTTTACTCACAGTAGGTTGATTTGATGGTTATTATTCTTTTAAAAATAGGAGACAGAAATACTGCACCTTTGTCAAACTGAACTTCATTTTAAAGTGTCAAATTAAATAAGTGCAGGATAACTGTGTGCTATAAAACTTGAATTTTACAAATTCTTCTTTAACGTTTGTAATCTGTTACTTTAAAATCATATCTGTAGTATTTTATGGCTATTAGGATGGGCTGATCACTTGGAATTGTGTGATTTCAGTGGAGGGATGGTGATTTCTGCCTCAGTAGTGAGGCCTGGCTTAGTTTGACATCAGGAACTGTCGGCTTCTGTGCTTATGAAGATAATTTTTCTCGCATTCATTTTAAAATATTGATTCTATAATTTCTAGAGGTTTTTTGTGGAACACTTTAGGAATGAGACTCTGAAATATTTTGGTGGAAAAGGGCTGAAAAGTGATGTGTGAGAGTATCTAACAAAAAAGCTATATACAGATTTGTGACTGTATTGTGGCAGGAGAACCACAATACTGTGGTACATGGCAGCTGATCAAAAAAATAGAAATGAAAAGGGAAAAAAAGAAAACTATGTTGCCAATGGCATTTCCAGCACTACAGAATACCTTTTAGATTGGACTTGTCTTTTGTAATGGGTCTCCCTACTCATATCCAGTGGGAGATTTGTTACCCAGCAGATACCAAAGTGGTTACAATCCTGCATAAGTACATTATCTGGCCGTTTCAAATATGTCAAGACTTGACACTGCAGTTTTTCAAGTCTCTTGCTCTTTTCCTGTACTCTGTAGGGAGTTTTCATTCTTTAGATTGGTCTAGCTTGTGATTTTAATGAGTTCAAATATTTTCCCCACATACTTCATGCGAGCAATTTCAGATTGATATAAACATATCACACTGGTACGTTAATTAGTGTGTATTTCGAATGTCTGATTGACAAGGCATATCTCATTTGGTCATGAAGCAGTATTGTGGAAGCAATTGCTGATCTTTCATTTTTCTTTTGACAAAAAGAAAAAATGGGAAACATTCCTAAAACACCACTGCAGTGTATCCTGCCACAAGTTTTGCTAGGTTTTGCATTCAGGTATGCCAATCTCTTTAATAAAAATTAATGGAGTTCATAATTTTTTTTCCTGAATTATTTCTTTCTATTTTTCTGTTTCCTGAATTTTAGACTATAACTCTAAAACTCTCTTTCCTTAACAGCAACTATTCTTTGGAGGGTTTTTTCCAGTAAAATTTAGTTACAAGTAGCTATTAGTTAAAATGGTCACCACTTTTTATTGATTTTCTCAATTAATGCTGAGTTTTTCCTTAATGGAAGTAAAGCCTGGCATTTTTTTTACATTGCTGTGGGACTGGTGACAACCTATTCTCAGGGCTTATGATGGGCTTCAGGCATATATTGTAAAGGTGGAAAATGTATTGAAAGTCAAAGTAACAGAAAGGAAGTCCAGATTGTTTTTTTTATTTGTGTCACTGAGAAAATTCAAGATATGAAAAGTAGGAGACAGAAAAGGGAAAAATTCATAGATAGGAGGCTATATAATCAAAAGTAGTTGGAATGAAGCAGAAAACTAAGAAAGTGCAGGGGAACTGAAAAATAGAATGTCTGAAGGGTCAGTGAATGTCTGAAGGCCACAAAAGCATAATAAAGAGAGAAAGCTAGAGCTAAGCAGAAGGGGTGATCAAAAACCCCACCAAAAAAAAGACATCCTCACTGCTACGTCTCAAAGTACTGAAACCTGAATTTCTTGTTACAGCTACAAATAAATATTGTCCAGTTTTAGTGAACTGTGACACATGAAGAGTTCTTTGAACTCTTGAGTGCAGGCACACTAAGAACTGTAAGTTAGAAATTGTAATGCTAGTTATTGTAGGAAATGGAGATTTATGTTTTCCCTGGAGGACTCTAGTCAATACCTTAAAGTTGTTATAGATGCACTCAAGGAATGTCACTGGATTCACTATAATGGTAGCTAGGTTAAATTTGATGCCCTATGTCAAACAAGACAGCCTGTGACATGTTGTCAATCTTAGAAGTGACATACTTCTGCTATGCCTTGAACAAGCCAATGTCAAACTCGGCTTCCATGTTTACATGTATATTTCAGAAACTTGCAATGTTACCATCTTCAGTGGCTTTATAATAATTGTTTTTCTGGATTTTACTGCTCTGAGTGACTGAGTGCTTTGGGGTATCACACTCCTGTGCTTTTCATAGCTGTGAAAGAATAAACATCTTGGGTGCATTCATAAGGCTTACTGAACAGCAGGCAAATTGAAAATATGAACATTCATTTTAAAATGAAATTATTTAAAAGTCAGTGCTAGTGATGAGAAAGAACAGCTTGGGCCCATTTTGAGTTTTAGCATGCTTGCCATGGAGTACTCTGCCCGAACAAGTGAATTTTTAACTCCTAGTAACTTAATGTTCATTGAGGAGTGACCAGTTCTCTACTTGAATTTCAGGAGGCAGATCAAAGAGCAGTCCATTGTCTTAAAGTCTCATTGCTTTAATACTTTTTGATGATTTTGGAGGTTTTAACCATATGCATGTTTTTTGGTGCTGGCATTACTGTCGATCTGTTTATTACTGAGTTCAGCTGTTTACTTCACCTAATTGTACTGGTAAAGTGATATCAATGAACATTTTATGCCTATATTTTTATTCCTTGCTTTCTTAATGTTATCCATTATATTAATGTTGTATATTAGGTTGTAGTTTTCGAACTCTTCTGCACTTTGCAATGCACAGAATAGAATACTTTTATTTTGCAGGAAGATACCAAATGTTTAATGTTATGTTTAATCTACCACTAATAGCACTTTTATTTTAAGCATAAAAATAGCTGGAAAGAGAGTGAGCAGGGGCAGAAATTGTAGAAGTGGAAGAGCTACTGATAAGATAGACTTTATCAGAGAGCTCAACATGGAGAGGTTGTACTGAAAGGAAGATGCCACACTCAGCAGTTTCAGAAATCACTGATGGAAAGTTTGGCAGACAGCAGTGGTGAGCAAACTGAAATGTGCTCTGTATCAAACCATATTTGCTGGCCTGCAAACAGGCATTTCTCAACAGGGTTAACAGACATTGGGGATGCCCAGATGTGAGCAGCTCCTGATGGCATTTGAATACAGGAAGGGCAGAAATAGTTCTCAAGGAACAATAGAGAGGAGTGACAGCCTCAAGAGAAAGTTCTTGGAGCATTAAGTTTTGAAAAGAAGCTCCACATCTCTGTTGTGGTCTCAGAATTGCTTGTAGAGCATGCTCAGGAAGCAGCATCTAGGGAATTTACAAAAGCCAAAATAGCTAAAGGTGTAGTCACTGAGTATGTGAAGGATAAGAATTTGTCCAGTGCTGTAACCAGAAAAGATAAATCGGGTTGTGTTTTTTGTTAAAATACCTTTCCAGGTCAGAAAACCAGATGACACTACATTAATTACCAATTTAATTTTTTTTTGTAATGACAAGTTAGTATTTTCTAGATGTTGAGATTTACTTCACAGTGGGTTTTTATGTCCCAGACATGGTCAAAAAATGAAAAAATGTCAAGGTTTTCTTTAAAAAATGCATGTATCCTTTTTCTTGTCCTTTTTTTTCCCTCAGGCGATGTTATATGCTTCATTTATCAGCTTATTTCTACTTTACTTATTGTAAATGCATTTCTCATTTCTTCAGGATGGCTTCTTCAATAAAATGATACAACCTCAATTTTAATAAGTAAAAATTTTCTAGCAGTTTTCCCAAGGTTCGGCAATTCCATTACAGCCCCTTCAGCATCAGGACTTCTTCCTGATCTTATGAAAACATCTCACACAACTGGGTCTCCTTCTCCTTCAAGGGAGGGGGTGCCAGCATGATCACAGCTGAGTGCCCAATGCTCCAAAAGAGCCAGTTCACGTAGGAAAGAAATTTAACCTGCTTTTGATATATAGCACCACGTTTTGCTTTCCTTCTGTACTCTCTGTTAGGTTGATGCTGCAGTAAGGAGTCATCCCATCAGGTTTTAGTTAGGCTCACTGGATTGTTGTCTGCTATTTGATATTTTTCCTCATCTGTTGTGCTCCCCACGACTGTGTGTGGAAGTACTGGTACATTCTCTCCGTATTCTTCATCTTCTGTTTCACATTATGTCAGTCTGGATGTACGTGACAGAACATTTGCTTTTCCCTGGCAGCTGCTGAAGTTTTCCTTGATGAGCCCAAGATCAAATGCTTGTATTTGTTCAGGAAGTGTAATCTTTAATTTTCAAAAAGTGGGTTACTAATTAATTGCTGAATGGGAAAAAAATGCAAACCAAGGCAAGCCTATCTCCTTGCCAGACTCTTTCATTCCTCTCATTCAGGGCTTCCTGAGTAGATTCCCAGTGTGACTGCTTCTTGCTGAAGATGCATAATAGGATTTTTCAGTGCTCTGTGTATGCATGTTTGTTTACACAGCAATGTCAGCAGGGTATGAAATGCTTCTGTTGCAGTCTCTGCCTATCTTACATGCTTGGCACGTAACTCATAACTAATGACAAACAAAGACCATGTATATTTTTGGGACTGTCTTCGTCTGTTGGGAAAAGAGAAAAAAAGAGGTGGAATATCCTCCTGACTGCTGTTGGTGAGGCTTCACAAGCGTGGTGAGGTTCACAGGATCACACAAGGGTTGAGGTGGGAAAGGACCTCTGGAAATCACCTGGTCCAAGGCCCCTGCTCAAGCAAGGCCACCTTGAAGAGGCTGCCCAGGCCACGTCAAGGCAGCTTTTGAGTATCTTCGAGGTGAGACACTCTGTCTTGGTTGTTCTTTCCCATTGACATCATCTCCAGTCCTGGCTGCTTGCTAAACTGCTGAGCCAGGTGTAAACAAGCTGAGTTGAGTTGAACTGATCCACTGGGCCTTAGATGAATGCCTGAAACAAGGGAGACATCAGGACTGCCCACTGAAGAGGAGAGAGAGCCATCCCTTTCCACAGCAGCAAGCTGTTGGCTCAGCTTACCCACCTTGTAAAATGATGTTTAAAGGGGATGAGGCAAAAATTAATTGTACAGAGCAGTTAATTTCTTGTAGAAACGTTTGTCTTTAGTACCCTTAAACAGTACCCTACTGTTCACTGTGCAGTAGCATGACTTGGCAAAAATAGGAGATCAGGAATGGCACGTGGAGGGAGGAAGAGCAGGGCTGTAGCAACCCTGACCTGCAGAAATTTAGCTGTTTTGGAACTGCACCCTTAGTAGTTATTTGCATTAAAATACCTTAGCAAGCTTTCAGTGCAGTGTAACATGTGGAAGTGGCAAGAAAGGCATTAACAACATACAATGAGCCAACCTTCCATGGAGCACAGGCCAGCTGTTCGCTATCCTAAGTTTGCAATCTGTTTCTGGTTTGGTTGTTTTGCTGTTACTTTAGGCTCAGTTGGACAATGGTGGAATGTAAAAATCTTGAATGTTCTTGCTGCTGTGTCTGTTAGAAAAGGGAAGAAGCTTTAAAGGGAAAGGTATTGGAGAAGTTTGGAAAAGCTAAAAATGTCAGTTTACTGCCTTGTCACGCTTCAGCAGGAGATTCAGCCCACTTGTATTATCAAGAAATCTAACAGATTTTTCCCTGTCAGGGAAAAACACGGGGAAGACAACAGAGGTAGGTTCTTCTCCTACTCAACAGCTAAAAATGGATAGGCATACACCTACTGGACAAAAGATAGTAACAGAGATAGAGACAAAAATCAAGTGGAAGGAGACCCACCCCCAAGTAGCTTGTCTTGTAGTTGGGATTGACAAAGATCTAGGTTTATTCATTTAAACCCCTGACAACCAGCATTTTAATTTTAATAGTTTCGTCCATTTTAATTTCTAGGACTGGTAAAACATTTCAAAGTTATGAATTAAAACTAACACTCAAAGTACAGCTTTTGTGGGCACCTCTATTTTAGACAAAGAAAGACTTTAGCTATATATACATTGAACTTTTTTGCCCACCCAGTGCTAGCTGGAGTTGTTCTGTGGCATTTTCCACACACTACTCAAAGTAATGCTATGCCTGTTTGGTGAATTGTGTTTAATCACTTGTCATTTGGTGAAGTTGCTTAACACCCTAATTATATAATTGGCATTTCAAGTCACATTTCCTTAACCATTCTACAAGACAAAATAATGATTTGCACATGTGGCATCTGAAGAACTGTGCTTTTGCCAAAATTCTGTTTGCCACCTAATTTTTCCACTTCTCTTGAAATAATATCCCATGGCTGGCATTATGCATGCATCTAGCACAAATGAAATTTCATCGTATTTAGTTTGCACAATCGTCATACAACCCCTTGATCTACACAGTGCAAGCAGAAACTAAATTTGACATCCTACATCCCTTCCTTTCAAGGGTTCATTTCAAGAAGCCAGAATCTCTTAATTAATGCTCTGACAATAGACTTAAGGGGAACTAAATGAGCTCAGGACTCATAAGTAATTAGTAATTAGTAGCAGGTAATTTTGGAAGTGCGAGGACGAGAAAGTTGTGGAGCAATGTTGAGGAGCACTATGATTAAACTCAGTTCCTAGACATCTGTGCTTTCTTCCTTGGAGGTTTTTTTAAATACCCCATCAAGAAAGAGCTGAAGACTTACCCTGGCTTGATGACTAATGGTTTACCTGAGAAAATGACTTCACTTCTCTTTTTTACGTGCTTGTCATTGATGCCCTAATGGAAAATGTCAGACATCTCAAGGGAAAAGGTATAGTCTTTCCTATAGCTCATTTAACATAAAATCCAGGTCCCTCTGTCTCTGCTTCTAAAGTGATTACCTGTACAGGTTTTTTTGTAGTCACACTGGGTTTCTAAGATCAATGAGTCAGAACATCCCACTGTTCGAGGCAGGAAGGAGTCACCAACCAACCTTCTCTTCAAAGCATCAAATGTTCAATGTCCTTACTTGGTACAGGAGTTTCTGTGTCCCCAGAAGCTCTGTATGTACTTGTGCCCTCCCTTTCGTAGCCCTTACAGACTGCCTTTGTTCCAATGCTAATGCTTCATTCCAGCAAGATCCTTCACATATGCTAAATGTAAGAGTGCTTCCAAGTAATTCACTCTCTCAAGGATCCAGGACTTGAGATAATAAACACTAGAATGGAGGTATCAAGCAAAACCAAAGCAGTGAACTCTTAAGTTAAACTTTAAATTTTATCAATATTTCTTCATATTCATTCTTTCTCTTTCCCATCATAAGAGAGAATGTGAGACCTAGTTTTCCACAGATCCTTACGGCTGTACAAATAATTGATTTTACAGTCCAAAATCTCCTCTCTCATCCTTTATCCCCTCAAAAAAACCCCACCAGTTCAAATTGGTCCAAAATAAAGAAAAAAATGCTTCTAGCCAAAAAAAATAATTAATTTTGTACTTGGGCATTTGTAGTGAAACTAAGAAAATGGCTGAGATTTACAAAACTGGTGGGAAAGATGATGAACTGTTTTACCAGTAAGCTCAGGGGTTCACAGTCTCACGCAAGATGCAGAAGATGTAAGTTTTGTTCTGTGCTTGTCCCCACAGGACCATGAACCCTCTTTAGGAACCCTTCTTATGCAACAGAGAGTCACAGCTGGGCAGTCCCAGGAGCACAAAGTGGTAACCACAGAACAGTCCTGTTTTTGACTCAATGAACAGTTTGCTCAATAGAGCTGCATGGGCAGAAAAGTTTGGTGGAATTCTTATTTGATATTAACCCCTTTGATCTGAATAATGAAAAGAAAAATTGTTGTCCTCCTGGGAGTTAAAGAGACTTAAGCTATGATTTTTCACAGTCTAGTATTGACCGTCAAGTCAATACTGGACTTGATGGTCAATACTTCTTCCCCTTCAGTTTTCACCACGAGTGGACAAAGCTAAAGAAACTGTAGCAGATAACTTCTAATTTCTAAAGGTATTTACACTTCACGATGCAGAATATCCATCCTGAGTCTGGGAGCAGATTTGGCCAAAGCAAAGCTGCTCCTTCTGAGTATTTCCAATGTTAGCTGGAGGCATATGCTTGCTCTGCTCCGCAGCCAGCCCCATCCCTGCCTCGGGTAGGTATCCAGCTGGTGGCGGCATTGTTCAAACCTCCAGCCACGTGCTCCTCTGGGGGGAAGTTGCCACATGGACCCCGAGCTGAGACTGCCAGCTCAGGCTACAAAGGCAATTTAAGGCAGTAGGACATGTTCAGACGAAGTCACTGTGCTCCCCAGCGGTACCTGGAAAGTCTTTGTCTTCCTCCCTTGTGTATTTCTTCCAAGCATAACCTGCAGACAAAACAAGATCTTTCTTTCCTCAGCATTCAGCTCTTCAGCTGTCTGTAAAAGAGCTTTACATTTGTTTCAGGATATTTAAAACTTGGTTGCGTGGCACTGATTCATAAAGGACATTTTGGCAGCTGCTGTTGCTGAATCTCTTGTATCGGCTGTAGATAAAGTAAGGCAAGTGCCAAAGCCTCAAGTCTTTTATGCTGATAGCAGTGGAGCTCTGAGCAGTCCCTGTACCCACCATGTCTCAGCCACCTAGATAAAAATAACACCTTTTGCTGATACTGGTTACAAGGCTTATCCCAGTAATGGAAAGATTTTAGATGGTTTTTGAGGCCACAGAACGCCTGTTTAGATATTTCTTCAAAACATTGGGCTGTTCAGCAAGGCAGTCTTATTTCATACTCCCTCCTAAATATTTCCTGCTTCAACATTGTTTTGAATAATTGGGGTAGTTTTTTCTAGCACAGCATGCTGAATGAAATTATGAATTGAGGAGATTTTCATGTTGTCGTGTTAGATTCAATACTCCATTGTCATTTATGTGAGGTGGTATAATAATACACTATCAGCCATTTAGTGGGGAGCTGGGCATACATGAACCTTTGTGCCTGTGAGAGGGGCTTCCCAGGGGGCCTCAGTTCATCAGTGCAGATAATACTGCAGGACCTGGGGCTTGATTTTGGAATGCCACAAAACAGGATCATTCTTCTAAATTAAATAAAAAGTAAAGGCTCTGTGTATAGAACTTTTTTTTTTTCAGTCATCATGTGTCTGTCCATACTTGTGAGAAAAATAATAGGGAAAAAAAAAGGGCAAAGGAATGTTTGCCATAATTTTATAAGCTGCAAAATAATTAAGCAAGAAGATGTGGGTTTGAGAGGGAGTTAAAGGAAATTAAAAGGAGGCATCAAACATTGGCTTGATCCAAAAGTGCTTAAAATCCCATTTGCCCTTACAGGATGAAAATACTAGTGAGGAAGTCTGACATGCTGGCAAAGACACAATTTAGACATGTCAAACTACTTTAAGATAATTTGAAAGTTTCTTGGCCCTCATTTAAATAAACTGGATCTTGAGTTTTTTGGAACTCTCCTGATAAGTAACACTTAAAACCCTTTTGATCAAATACCCTTTCTCAGGCAATTACATGTTCTTAATTTAGAGGCCAGTTCAAAAGATTGCTTGTTACCTTCATTTAACAAAGGTTCAAGTGCTGCAGTTTTCTGATCCTTTTAAAAAAGGCAAACAAGGAGAGTTTGCACAATAAAAGTTCTTTTTTATTCTCAAATTAATTATTTTGAAATATCTCACAGATTACATCAGTTTCTTCCTTGCATTCATGTTGCAAGATGGCGAGTATTGTATATTGTTAGTGATGCATTAAATTAGTTGTTTACATTATAAAATCTAAACATATTAGAATCTTTTGTGTTTGTCTTCAAAGATTCCTATTCTAATAAAGCTTTCTGAAACAAGTAAGGTTGTCTTTTTTGTTTAGTTTATGCATCAGTGGAGAACCTAAAGATTTGTAGCCTCTAGTCATCCCCGTCTGTGTTTAGTAGAGTGTAAGAACATTGTGTTTTGGAAAATATATATTATTTTTTCATATAAAAGCGAAATTTATACTTTTAAATAAACTATTTTTCATTTAGAAAAGGTAACACCTGAGACAAATGTAGATGGAAAGAGTCAAAGTTTATACTCTTCTCTCAAAAAATTTGTTTTGCTGCAACTTTTAATCAGAATAAAAGGTATATACAGTCCTGAAGAATAAAAATCTTGGCTGAATCCTCCCTATTTTTGATGGCTTTGTTCACTCTTTGGGTCAAAGTGTTTCTGAGTGTTAAGTGATACAAGACCAACATTCAGAAGTATTTGGGATTTTAAAGAAAATTTGCTGTTTGGACTCTCAGTTTTGCTCTATGACATATGTTTTAACAGAGTTGTAATGGAATATGGAAAAGAAAATCAAAAGCTGGTAGCTTTAATATGGCTGGAGCTGCTTGGTGAAAACAACTTTCATTTTCGAGGGAAGTTCATGACTGAAGTTTTAGAAGCCAAGCAGCTTCTCAGAGAGTCAGCAGAGCAGCGTGGCAGTGGATGTCCACACTTACCCCTTAAAACAATCCTTTCCACTGCAATATGTCTTAGTTCTTCATCTAGAGAAATGACTGCTCTAAGGTATATATATACACTTTATATATACACTTTGACTTTTTAGGTCATACTGGTCATACTGCATCTGCCTTATGAATCTGTGCTTTAATATGTTTAGACATACATCTTCCTATCCTAACAGTGTTGGCAAGTCATGAGTAAACAGCAGGATTTTATTTACCTGTCAAAGCCCCAAATAACTTGCATTAAGCCAAATACCAAATAAAATGTCACAGTTATACTTGATAGCATCTGGAAGGAAAAGTAGCGAGCTAAGTGTTAACTTCAGAATCAAGATTATTTTCTGTGTACAAGATTTGCCTTTTAGAATAACGTGCCAAGAGCGCTTCATATCTCAATAGCCTCTAGAACATACAGCAATATAACAGGCACTGGGTTATAGTAAAACTTGGGAAATGTGACAAAATAAGCAGTGGAGTGAACAGAACTGTACTGAAACCAGTTGAAAAAACAGGAAAAACAGGAAGGATAGAACTTGATAAAATTATGGAAAATCTTAAGGAACATCTCGTTCAGATCATGACAGTGAGAAAAGTGATAAGAAGCAAACTGCTATTTTTCAAAAAGCTTTCAACTTTGAACAAAAAAGCAGAGTGATTGAAAGGTACCAGAGACTTTTGATTAAATAAAAAAGTAGCTTTTTAATGTGATGTGTAAAATTATAAAAAAGATCATATATTATTTGCCTGAAAGATTTTCTTTTAATGAAAAGAAGCATGAGAAGGTATGAAACAGTCTGATATAACAGCCTGCAAGAAATTGTTTCAAAGGTAATCATCACTTGCTTAGTTATTTAGGCAAGATGTGTCCCCTCAGCTGCCTAAGGACAATGCTGTGTGTAACAATGTAGTAGCACTCATCTGAACAGTTTTAATAAAGTTAGAGGTTAATCATGAGGCTTTAAAAATAATACAGACTGTGAAACAAAGTCTAAAGTACAAATCAAGAGAAAAATTGAGAAAAATTCAAGTCTATGTTTCAAATATGCCCTCTACTTCTGGACTTCCGATTCAAGATACTTTATGCTACAGTATTTATAAAAAAGAGCACACACAGCTTTTAAAACACGAGTTCTTTAAGAAATTCTGCCTAAATGTCCTGATCCTGTAAACATTTCTGTGCTCATGCAGGTCTGCATATGAGGTGTTCCATTAGGTTACCACATGATTGGTCTGTGCAAGGTACAGAGTCAAAAATGCAAGTTCAGCTGGTGTAAGTGGAGGTTGATCTGAGGTGAAATACTAAATGCAGCTACATTTACCCCATCTGGGGTTGGGATCCCCTCTTTGTTTTGGCTGGGCTCTTTTCTAAGTGCTCAAGACTAAACCACCACATCCCTGAACAGACATGTTAAGAACTGATGTTCCTACAGTTAATTTTTTTAAAGCCCAGGGTGCGTGAAAGCTGCCATTTACAGCTGTCTCATGATTTTTATTGTAGAATGAGTAACTTGTATTTTAAACTCCCTTTTGGTCTTTCAAAATGGTCTTTGGTATTTTTTTTTTTTTACAAAACATTGTAGCTGGCACTTGCATGCCCATTGCCTCCAGCTGGACAAAAGTGACTGAAGTGGAAAATTTTGTTCACAGTTGTAGAAAAAGAAGTGATGAGAAGCATAGAAAAGTAAAGGCTCATTGTTGAAATCACAGGAATTCATGCCCCTTGTCCTGAGAAGAGATATGTGGCTGGGTTGTATCTTGAAGAGCAGTGTCTTGTTTTGAGTAATGCCTCTTACTTCCCTCCTAGACCTCCCTCCTGAAACCTTGCTTCAGATCACAAATCATTCACAATTGAGACAGCAGCAGCCCAGAGTATCAAAGACTGGTATTTGACTGATGGTTTGATTATTAGTGCAGTTTTTAGGGGGATGGTCTTTATCAGATGGAAGAAGATTCTAGGTTGTATGTTATGAATTTCTGCATTTGCAGTAATGTTCTCCATTTCAAGTGGAAATTAGGAGGTAAACAAGCCAAGTTACTAGCTAAAAGTGGTACAACCAGGTGCCGTGCTTACGTTTCTGCTGTATTAAGAAGTCAGAATGTCTTTTCAGGTTGTGAATTGGACAGTGTGAGTAACTGGTGTGGTGGCTCTGGAATCTTGCTAAAGACAGTGTTTCAAAGTGTGCATCTGAAGTTTCTATTCCACTCCTTGTCTGGCAGAAGAAAGAAAAATCTCAGTGTCACTCTTACTCCTCTCTACTTTGGGGAGAAGTTGTGCACCTTTCTTCTAATCTCATCTTCCTCTAACTTTTACAAGACCTTGGTTTTGTCTTTGATACTCTTAAGACATCTCCCAGCAAATCTCTCTTGTTGTAGGTATTGCAGGTCCACTGTCAGGTTGTCTCTGCCTTGTCTCATGAGCAGAATAACTTAAGCTTCTTTAGTCTTCAAATACAGTCAAGATTTTATATCCTTTCCTTATTTTTTTTCCAGAAAATATCTGATCTTTCAATTTACCTATTAAACTTTAGAGCTAAATGTGATCAAGTTCCATATATCAATGCTGTCTACTGGTAATAACACTTTCCTGTTTCTTTATATGATTATGAGCATGTGCCTAAACATTTGCTGCTGTAGCCTTTGCCTTACTTTTGATATCAATTTTTTGATGTTGTCTTTTCTGGAATAAATGATCTGCATCTGAATGAGATGGAACTTGCATCCTTGTGGATTACCCATTGAAAGTTCCATTTTACAATGCTTATATGCTTTACTCCCTTTTTATCAATTCTTACTCTGTGCTTGGGAGAAAGCAGAGAATACAGCAAGAATGCCTTATCTGTGTTGCAAGTAGGTCTTTATAAATGAAAAATAAGAGTCAATTTCCCCTAAATTTGATTATTTCATGAATTCCATTCATTAAGTACTGAAAGTAAAGTTCAAAATGTTAACATGGTGATATGATTAGGGTGCTTTTGATGAATGTGGTTTGTATGAGGCTGGGCTCCCATTCAGAATCAATCAATCAATGCCCAGTAAGTTTTCTGAGTAAATGTCATTAAAAAGTTGCATTTACAGAGAATGTATTTGTGTTCTCTAAATAATCATCTGGCATAATCTTTGCATAATATCCTTATGTAGTGTCAAAACATACAGAGAAAAGACATCTTAAAAAATGCAAATTTTCCTACAAATGTGCAGGAAGTAGCATCCATCTGAGCAGTGATGTTGAAACCAACTTATTAATCCAGTCCTATGTCAAAATACTTATACAGTCTTGAATATGATAAAATTATGACTATGATTAGGAACAGAGTTCTTCCAAATTGCCCCAGAACTGAAAAAAGGAAAAAAGAATGTATTGACATACTGTATGTCTACATAGGAAGTAGTGTATATACTTTATGTTCATTCTGACAGAAATTGCAAAAATTTCTATGTCATTACAGAGCACTTGTGTGAATAGTTAAAATTAATTCACAGGAGTAACTTGTATGTAAAATCACTCACTTACATAGCATTTTCAAGACCTGGCCCAGGCTATAAGTTTCTATCAACACACTTAAAATACCTTGTCACTGTGGTGTTTCCAGTATGAAGTATACATCAGATGCAGAATTAAATTATATTTCACGTTTGAAATACATTTTAAATATTTTCCTTTGCCATAAATTTCTCCAGTACAATGTTTTTTCTGCTGAAATCTGAGAAGATCTCTTTAATTGTGTAGTGTTGTGTTTCAGTAATTCAAGTCATGGTGCAGGTGGTACACGCAGTTTACTGATGTTAGAGATAGTATTTAAACAACTCCGTGCTCAGAGGTAGTATATCAAAAGTTTTTAAATTGAGGGTGACAGAAGCTGGTGCTGCACTTTCATGTTATCCAACAATGTGGAAGAATTTTGACATATGGCTGGAATGATCAAACTACACCAGTTTTGCTGTCTAACTTCATTTGACGTGCATTTCAAAGATATTTCAAAATTATTAGGTTGTATACAGTCTTACAGTTGGAGAGTTTACCTTCCTTATGGAACATTTTAATGAAGTCTGATACAAGGGGGCTTATGATCTCAAAACATTACTTAAAGCTGATAAATTTTTTTGTAAATCTTCTTTTATGTTTAATTTTCAAGTCATGTAGAAGCTGTAGTTTCTACAGGAGCTGTTACTATAAAAGTGAAGCATGCTGCTACTAACCAGCCCACATTATTTTGCAAGCATACTTCTTCCATTGATACAGGAAGAGACTGGCCTAGAAATACAGAACATTGCTTTAGCTCCTCAGCATTTTGTAGACATCTAATAGGTAAAAGTGGAAAACAAAGGTAGCATTAGGAAGCCCAGAACAGTTTGGTAATACCTAAGAAATTATATAATCTGTGCAAGCTTAAACTGATTTGTAGAATGTTTACTGGTTTGTTGCTTTTTGATAGAAAAGCCAAGTAACGTTTCTTTAAATATCTTTGCTGTTTTTATTAATACTGATGTGACTCAGAGCATAGGGTAAGCATAGATATAAACACTTTTTTATAGGGTAAAAACTGTATGTAATTTAAAATTTTCTGTGAACACTTGCATTTGTTCAGGATTCTGACATCTGGGACCCAAAGGACTTGATTTACTTCCGTAGTTGCCTGAATGTACGTGTCCTACAAAAGAAATAAGGATTTCAAAACTTAGGAAAATTATTTTAATTACAAAAATTACTGTAAAAATCAATGATTGAAAGTTAGTTACATTAAAAATACCTACTTGAAAGTGCCTTCCTGGGTTTTTAATTTAAACTTTTGTTTTGTTTTGGTTTATTATTATGGAGAATTTCCCTACAATTTTAGCCAGCATAAGATATTTTATGTCAGCAATGCCTTTTTCTGTCTGACTACCAAGTGCATTATTGCACAGGGATTCACAAAGGGTACCTCACCATAACAGCACTTCATAATTATCTGACGGAGCAGCGAGTGATGGTTTGGTGTTTGCCGTGCTTATCTGCAGCAATAACAAAGGATTAAAAGCTTCCTTGCTCCTGTGTTGCAGTCCCCATTCTTTTCCTGCTGGCTCACAGAGGCGAGAGAGACATGTTTATACCAAGCCCAAAGCTCAGCAGAGGCTGGAGGAGGGAGCTGCTAAGTAAGAAGTCAATATATGTCTCATATAAGGAAAAGCAGCGTCCCGTGCCAGAGCCATTTCTGTTAAACAGAAGCCTATGGGGGAAGGATTATGACGTGTGATTGAGACACCTGTTGAGAAAATAGGCAACTATTGACAAGTCTGATTCATGACTGAGTGACTGCTCTGCTAGTCTTCACATGATCCCCACCGAGAGCGAGCCTCGACCGCCTGCTAAACAAGGGCTGTTTGAAGTTTCTTTTTAACATTTCCAAGACGTTAATTCAGCAGGACATCTCCACTGGGGTTCTCGATGTCACCAAATCAGCAGCTGTTGAAATCCATTCACTTCAGCATGAAATGTTTGCATAAGTTTTTTTCTTTTTTTCTTTTATTTGTGACAACAGCAAAGTAAATAAAACCCTAAAAATCCTGCGCTGCTCAACTTGTAGATGTGTGAGAACAGCTTCTGGTCGCAATTGTAGCTGCTAAGGCAAAATATTTATTTGTAGAGAACAATGACAATGAGAGTTTATTATGATACAGAAAAAGTACTGATTTTAGTAGACATTTCTGTCACATTTTTCTATGTAAACATTCAGTTAATTTTTGTGCCAGCTGTCGAACTTGTGTGAAAAGTGTTTTGAAATGGAATGGTCTTTGTTTTTCAATTCAAAAAAATCTTAAAAGTCTAAAAGCAAATGTTTCCTATTCTTTCCAGTCAGTAAATGAAACACTGTTTTTCGTGTAGGAAAACATTTCTATCTGACTCACATTTCCCTGAGAAAACAGCTTGTATCATAGAATTAGTTTAGTTTGAAGGGGAAACAGAACAAGGCAAGACATGTAAACATATTACAAAGCTTACTTTGATATTTAAATGCTTTTTTTCTTTTTTTTTTTCATTTCCTGGCCATCTGAAAAAAGGTGTGGTGAATGTAGTCAATTGTAAATAGAAACTCTGTATTTTCAGTCAGCTTCATTGTTAAACCCAAGAACTCCTGACCACATATGAAGACTCCCCGTTTGAGCCATCCTTCCTCTGTTTATTAAATCTGTTAAGACTTAAGTGTATTTTTACAAGTTCATTAATGTATTCCATTCTCTCTGATGTATTTTTTCCCACTATTATCAGATTTCATTATATGGGAGGAATTATCAGATCAACCCATTATACAGCCGAGCAGCGTTAAGTCTGATTGGAATTTGGGCTTCCCTCCGTTTACAGGGGGAATATTGTGTAAATCAGACTCTCGGGTTTCAGTGGGAGGCACAGGGCTGCACAGCATCCATTTGTCAAGTTGATTGCACCTCAGCAAGGCTGCATTAGCTTGTCTTTGAACAGAAGTGAAATCCTATGCGAAGCTCCCCTTTCTGTCATTTACACTAACATCCATCCTCTTAAACCAAGGCCTCAGAGAAAAAACAAAGTGATGGCACAATATAATCAGTCACTCAGGTTGTCTGTCATCTGTTTTCTTAAGGAAATGACTTTTAAGTTAGTGGAGCAGAAAATTGAAGAAAATTAGCAGAAGGTTGTTGTAGAGGCAGGAGGAATTTTTAAAAATTACAGATGTACAGGGAGAAGCTCTATTGCATAGAGCCAAGAGAAATGCAATTGATTCTGGTTTTTGGTTTCGTGTTATTGTAATGCCAGCGTACCCAATATGCAATAATTCAACTTTTAATGAGACTTTATTCATAAACTTGAATTGGGTTGTAAACGCACAATAAAAAGCTGGTATGCACATTTTCAGCTTTTATATCAGTGACTGTGTTTTATGATGCTGAATACTCCAGTAATTCGCACTCTTTTCCATGTGTCAGGAAACCTGCCTACATATCTCAGAAATGTTAAGCTGGAAAGGCTGTTGTAAATGGCTCTGGGAAGAGACTTGGAAGTTTATTGAAAGTCAGAGAACTGGCTTTTTACCTGATGAAAATGGCAGTAGTAAACAACAATAATTACTCAAACCAATGCACGGGGAAACTTTTACAGTACAACTACTACATTTGCTGCAGGGTTAGAGGTGTAAATGAAGAGAAGACAAAGACACACATTTTGCATAAGGTCGAAAGCACCACATCTTAATACACTTCTTTTCCTCCCATCTTCCTAAACTCTTCTGTCCACTCTGGAGGTAAGTTTTTAATTAGGGATACTTTGGTTTCGCTTCAATCACTAGGAGAGTCATTTTTTCATGTGTATCTTAAGGGAACATTTTTCACTGTGGTATTTTTTAAGGGAGGATTGTGTATGGCTATTTTAAGTTAGAGCAAAATAACACATTCCTAGTCTAAAATAAAAACAGTGAGTTCTTGCAACAAACTGGTGTGAATTTTGAATTTATTTAGTTATTTTGAAATAGATACGCCTTCTAACAGCTTATCATGTAGTAAGTGACTAGCATCTGTCAAATGTGCTTCTTTCTTTTCTTTTCTCCCTTTTTCATTCTGCCCAAGGGAAAATTGCATGTGGTCTTTATTTGTTTATATTATGAAAATATAGTAGTTTAAATGTTACAGTGCAGTAATAGTAATATTACTTGGGTGAGAAACCTCTTTTCTAATATTTCCTTTTCCCCATTTTTTTCCTGCTAGAGATAGGGGCACAAAACCTCACAAAACAAGTCAGGTTATTAAATTGTTCCATCTTAAGATTCCCTGGAAACATAGAAAAAGGTTAATTTTTTCAATACTATGCATAGCATGTTCCTACAACTTTCATGAATAACAGTAGATTGAAACTGGTTAATTTTTCAGTCACTAAGTATTAGTATTTATCATGTGTCCCTTGAAGAAAACTTAAATTGGCTTGACAATCTTGAATACACTTTAATTTGAATAATTTTACTCAAAGACAGATATATAAGCATCTGCAGGATCAGAGCACAAATGAATCCATTTTTATCTTTAAAAATAAATCTTAAACCATTTCAGAAGGAAAGCATTTTTAAACTGAGCATGTGAAATTATATAAAAAGTTACAGAAATATCAAATGCATTGCTCATGCAACTCACATTTCATGAAGATATATATTACTTAAGGATGTGGTACGAAGATGATAATGGCTACATTTTCCACTACTTTTCCCTTTTATAACTTAATGTTAACATTTAGGAATTCAGGAACTTGAGAGCACTAGAGATCAATCTTGATTCGTTTATTTTTCTTTGTTAAAATTTTGATAGCCTGGTAGTGCTTTTGTTTGAAAGAGTATTCTTTACTTCCTCTTGTGGGGCATGAAATATTGTTACACCCAGCTCTTCCTCTGAAATAGTGGAAAACAATTTAGGTAACTGAATCTTTGATGAGGAGACCTGAGATTGAAAGTTCTGGCATTTAATTGCCCTTTTACACATAATTCTTCTATGTTTAACCTCAAAGGTGATTAAAAAACTTACATCTTAATTGCATAGCCTCATTCAATCATTAGTACTTTGCCTTGAGGCAATTTATTACAACTTTATTTCCCTGAACCATCAATGAAGATGATGCTGAATTTTATATTAGCCAAATGTCCTTTTGAGATTAATGTGGCAATATAGATTTTATGCAAGCTTTTTCCGCTTTAATATTTGTGTTATTAGATCGAGGTTATAGGTATAGCACAACTGTCTGGGCAGTTTAGAGAATGCTGTGTGCCTCAAGAACTGGTGCTGGGGTTTTATTTGAAAATGTGCATCTGCAAGAGGAAATATTAGCAGGGCATTCTGTGATGTGCTTCCCTATAGCTGTTTTTAGAGCTTACCCTCAAAAAGTTTTCCCCAAGATAATAGAAAGCCCTGGGACCAGATGGGTGAGGAGGTGAGGATGTGGGCGCTGTGCCACAAATGCCACTGTTAATGTTGGGCAAGTCACTGTAAATTGCACTTATCTTTCAGCGGTCTTATGGTGGTTCCTACATTCTTAAAATTTCGAAGGGTTTCAGCTGTTAGGGCTATGAAATACCAAAACCCCCTTGTGTTAGTTGGAACTCATCATGAGCATGTTTTGTGTTATGTTCTTTAATTCAATTTGGGTAGGTATTTAAATATGACAGGTAGAAAGCATTGAGACACTTATGCCACTCTACATAACTGCCATAATTTAAAAATTCACTGCTTTTCCATACCATTCTCAGATTAGAACTGGCAGCTACTGGCATTCACTTTGCAAGCATTTCTGCTTGCTCAGAGCCCAGGGAGATTTCAATGGATCAGGCTGGTTTGATGAATGTCTCAAGCGAGGTGTGCTGACACCAGTGCCAAAAGCACCGTCCTGCCTTTCCTCCACTCCTGACTTCTCATTCCTGACCCTCTACCACGCTATCCTTTGAGCTATCACAGCTGTTTATCCTGCAAGCAGTGAGGGAGAGGAGGCTGGGGGAGGACAGGACTGCTGCCATCACTCACTGCTCTGGTACAACCAGCAGAAGTGTTGGTTTGGCTGCAGACTCTGGAGCCGGATGAGTGGGCTATGTAAGCAAACCAGAAGGGTCTCCCAGCATTCCAGAAAAGTGAGCGTGTAAAGTACCATGGAATTTGGTGAATGTTACATCCTTCCTCTAAGGAACAGGTAAGTTCATGTTAGCAGCAGCTCAAACAGTAGCAGCCTCCACCCTAAACTCTAGCACATTTCACCTCCAGAAACAAAAGCATAAGTGAGGGTGCTCAGACACTTGAATTAAGTGGAAGAAGAGTGTGACTGGATATTAAATTAATCTCAGTGGAAATTGGATATATCTGGAAGAGTAGGGCAAAAGCAAAAGATAGAAAAAAGCAGGAGAAAAAGCATACCAGAAGAATCAAAAGAGGAAGAAAATGTGAAAATAAGAAAGAATTAGATAATCACTGTGGCAATCCTACAAAGGTCTCAGTGCTAGTTGAAAAGGCTTCAAGAAGGGAAGGCAAAGATTTTTGTTGTTGTTGTATGTCTCCTGCGTTGAAGGAAACAGGAGTAAAATTGGGGGTGGGTGACTTTGGAGTTTTAACTAGATATGCCTTAAGGATGCTTGACTTCATAATTTTCTCCTCCTAATAGAAACAGCCCTCAGGGCCTCAAACTTTGGCTAATCATTTAGGTCAAAAGGGTAATAATAATGTAGAAGACCATGAATTAGAAGTGTACCCTAGGGAAAGCTTGACCCAATGCAGAAGTAGAAAATAACCATACAAAACTCTGTAATGGGATCCTCTGAAGCTGAATGGGAAAATGAGGGCTCATACAAATATGCTCACCATCTAATATGAAACATAACTCCAGAAGTATGTATTTTTATTCCCTGTTATGAGTGAAACCACAGTGGAGTTACTGTAACACTGAGGCTGAACTAATCCCATCACAGGATCAGATCTTGGTAATAAATAGTTCCAGGTGTGATCCAAGGATTAGGAATGTTTAGATTTTTTTAAACTGAAAGGTGTAGAGTTTTTTTTTCGGTCTTTCCACTGAGAAGGGAGGACTGTGTGAGGTGTGAAACTCCTGTCTCTCAAAAGACAGACCCGACTCTTGCATATCCTTTTTTGCTGGTATATCTATCTCAAATGCTTTACCAGGAAAGCTGATATTATTCTGCAGATGTTATGAATGGGGAAATGAGGGATGAGGATGCTCAGCATCTTGCTGGAATGGTGCTGGCAAACCTGGAAGTAAAAACACGGTCCCAGTGCTCTATTTCATGGGTTCTGCTGCCTTCTAGGTCATCCTTACAACCTGCCATTTTATTTATTGTGCAACTTTGTGGTTTTGTTGAGACATGTTTGGGAAAGAGTGACTCTTGAATATGCCCATCTTGTGCAGGGATGGAATGAGCACGTGTGTAAAGATTGTGCCATACTACACACACATGAAGGACTACATGAAGGCTACACAGGCAATCTCACAGCCAGTGTCTTCATGCTTCTCAGTCTTCATGGGCTGTGTCTAAGTGCTTGGAGGTCTATGAAATAGGCTAAACTTGTGTGTGAGGTTGTTAGCTTCTTTCCACAGGCTGTGGCTGTATTGGCAGCAGATAGATGGCATAGCAGCAGCTAGTGCTGGTTATCTCAGACAGATAATTTGGATAAGTTTGTATCTGAAAAAGGAGCTGCCAAGAGTTGTCTCTGTGGTCACACTAAGCATTTATATCTGTTTCTGTACCATCATCCCTCTCCAGAATTTATTCAGTGGTATATAACCATTTATACAACCCCATGCAGCACTACGGGCCTGGGGAGGAGTGACTTGAGAGCTGCTCAGCAGGAAGGGACCTGGGAGTGCTGGCTGACAGACAGCTGAATGTGAGCCAGCAGTGTGCCAAGAAAGCCAATGTCATCCTGGCCTGTACCAGCAATAGTGTGGCCAGCAGGACCAGGGCAGGGATTGTCCACCTGTACTCAGCACTGGTGAGGCCACACCTCAGAGCCTGTGTTTAGTTTGGGGCTCCTCATTTCAAAAAGGACATTGAGGTGCTGGAGCAAGTCCAGAGAAGGGCAGTGAAGCTGGTGAAGGGTCTGGAGCACAAGTCCTGTGAGGAACAGCTGAGAGAACTGGAGGTTCTGTAGTATGAAGGAGGTTGAAAAGTGGTTGTAGTGAGGCTGGAGTTGGTCTCTTCTGCCATGTCTCCAATAAATGAATGAGAGGAAAGGACCTTAAGTTGCATCAGGGGAGGTTTAGATTTGATATCAGGAAAACATTTGAAACAGTGGTTAGGCATTGGAATAGTCTGCCCAGGGAGGTGGTGGAGTCATCATCTCTGGAAATGTTCAAGTGGCATCTGGATGTGGCACTTGGGGATATGGTTTAGAGGTGATTAATGGTGGTGGTAGAATGATGGCTGGATTAGGAAAACCCTGGCAATCCTGTGATTTTGTATGAGACCATCAGGTAAGTGGTCACTTCCACTCATTATTTTCCATGTGTGCATTTCACTTACAGGCAGGATTAAAACAGTTTGGGACCTGAAGCCCGAATCCTTAGCTCCCTAATCCAGGGAGATCAGGATGAAAAGAAAGCATGGTGAGATAGAAAGAGTGCAGAGACAACTGTGTGTCTGCATCCACACTGGCACTTATGGGGAGAAAGCAAGCAGGTGCTGGAGATCTGTGCAAAGAAAAGAATCACAAGTAGGCATCAATTATAGGGCCTCAGACTATGCTTTCCTTCAGTGTGTGCTGCTGAGCAGAGGCCCTGAGCCAGGGACAAAGTGTTCTGGGACATGTCCTCTGTAATACTTTTAGATTTCTTGAATAATTCACAAAGCTTTTGGACACCTTTTCCCCAAACACACACAAAGCCAATTGTGCTATACAAGAGTTTAAGAAACTCTGTAAGGAAAGCAGCTTACTTCTTCAGCCTTTATGTAGGCATTTTAGAGCAGATTGCATTATTCCCTATTTTGAGAGGATGACAGCTGAACACGTAATGTTTGCAGAGTTAATATGCTTTAGTCATTTATTTTGTATTTTTTTGAGAGTTACTGCCTTATTTACAGTGTAATAGTAATAGTCATGTTCTGCATATAGGTATATTGCCTATGATTGGGAACAATACCAATTCCTATACCAACTGAAGAAAACTGAGTACTTCATGATTTAATTATTTGTGTTTTTTGCACAGAATAATTAAAGGGTCATGCCAAAATCTTATCAGAGCATGACTATTTAGCATGCCAAGACTGAAGCTATTTAGGTGGCATACTAATGACTTATTTGCTGACAAGATTCACTTTTAGAAACTCTCTCTTCACTCTTTCACTATTGATAGTTAGAAGTGTAAAAAGTGTAGTTATCAAAATGCATTAGTGGGAAGAAAGAATAAATTTTCAAGTGACTTGTGATTAGAGATGCTTCACTTTAGAAAAAATCATCAGGGAAATGGATTTTTAAGAGCCAAGCAAATATATTCTGAAAAATCAAGGTATGGGTAGGTATTTGAAAGTCAACCAGCCCTGGCACAGCTACTTATGTTACTCCTTCTCTAAGTCTTCATCATAAAATTTTTGCACTCCAGTTACTTATCTAGAACACCACTTTAATCTGTAAGTATTAGCTTGTTTCAGAAGTGTTGCAGCTGAATAGGAGAAACTGGTGGTTAAATTTTTCTGAATAGTTGAACAATCCAAGACACTGTAAAATTACTTTAGTCCATACATGCTTTAAAAAATAGATCCTCTATTTGCCATTAGATGGTCTTAAGCCACACATATCTACCTGGTTATCTCTTCATAAGTGTTTTCTCTATAAAAGTAATTAATCCATCCCCAAGCAATATATTTAACTATTTCCAGTAAAACACAGTTTTGAATGTTGCATATATCTTGACCTACACAGTTAATCCACAGCTTTCCTTGAAGTATATACACACAAACATTGGTCTTTTGCAGAAGAGACTTTAAAGGATTTATCTGTAGATGCTTGAAGGAAAAACCATTTGCTAAAGTAGTATTAAGACTTACAGATTCTGTTTAACATTTGAAATACATCAGTAGCACTAAGTCAGTTTGAGTGTCTCAGCAACTAACTAGTCCCAGAAAGAATTGGTGGTATCCCACAAAGTGCTGATCTTCAGCATTTTTAGTGCTTTGCAGAATTGATTTCTCAGTCCCAAGGCAATTGTCCATATCATGCAAGTGCTGCATACTATTATAGTCAGAAGCCTCCGTTTGAGAGTAATCCAAGAAAAAATGCCAGTGTATTGTTTCCAAGTTATTTTTGTGAAATATTTGGCTCCAATGCATAGCTAATTTTCAAAAGGCTCTTTGAAAGTCTCTCGTTAGAAAAATGGATATTTTTTATGTGTGCATAGTTCATTTTTAAACCAAATCTAGCTAAAAATTGCCACATAAGCTGTTTTTCAATGGAGGGCCAATAGCCATATTTTTGTGTCTCCACAGAAGGAATACATTTATGTTTTTAAAATATAAGTATTTGAGTAGCCATATAAAATAAGCAACATGAAGGTGCCATATTGAATTCATTAAGATTTCTCTCTCATATGTAACCCCAAGTATCTAAACCCTTACAGTTTTATTGGCAGAGGGAACAAGTACATGGCTTGCCAGATCAGCTGGGCTATGAATAGCTAAACATTAACACACTTCCAAGCTCATGTTTTCGTTTGGGTTTCTGCCTTCAGTGTAGGTTAAGAAGTCCCCACTGATGATACCATCTCCAGACCATATTTAGCAGATGTATTTGGCCTGTCCTGTTATCACCCCACCAAAGCCAGGAGATGGAGTATCCTTTGATCCCTGGTGCCTTTGGCTGTTCACTGCTCAGCTTTCTTGCTGCTCTTTGTTCACCAGGGCATAACTTCAAGCTCAGCACCGTAACACACTTGCTGTGGAGCTGCCAGGCCCTAGGAAGCTGTGATTCCTATGGCTGTTGCTGTCCCAAGGATCAGTGGGCTCAAAGAAAACCAAGAGCAAAGAACAGGTCACTGATTCGGTCTTCTTCTCCTTTGATATAAGTAATTACTAGGAAACAAAACTTAACTTTCGCTTCATAACCAGAAATTAGTACCATTTTTGTTTGACATCGTGACATCTTAAGTTGTTAAAGGGAGCCCTTGGTGGCTCTCAGGGATTAGCGGGGGGAAATATTTCACTTGCAGGTCAGCTGCACGGATCTGTCCCGGGGCACGGGTGATTGACAGCTGTTCCAATGTGATGTCTGCAGGAGGGCCTGTGAAGGAAGCTGCAGGTTTGGGGCTGGGTGGGCAGGTGTCAGCACTGCAGCCCACGCTGCCAGAATTAG
Source organism: Fringilla coelebs (assembly GCF_963513975.1). Classification (NCBI taxonomy): domain Eukaryota; kingdom Metazoa; phylum Chordata; class Aves; order Passeriformes; family Fringillidae; genus Fringilla; species Fringilla coelebs. The sequence continues at coordinate 33,108,291 of NC_140028.1, forward strand.
TAATCCCTGCCGGCGGTGCCGTCGCGGCTGCAGGGACCGCGTGGAAACCCAGGGTGAGACCCGGGGGTTTCTGCTGCTGGGGCTGTGCCTGCCTGGGGAACAGTGTGAAACCTGCCCCTCGAGCTTGCTCAAGTGAGCAGGAACCTGTCCTGAGTTGCTTTGTGCAGGCAGTTCTCTTTAAGCCTGGGCATTACCGAGTGGGGCAGCTCCAGAGAAAGCGAATGCCAAAGGGAAGGCTTTAATGCCCTTCCCTATTTCTGTCCCAGATTCCTTCCCACAAACCTGCATTTCACCAGGCTTTTTCCCTTACTGCTTCAGCTCCTTGCTACACTTTCCCATGCAAGCTTTTTTTTCCTTGTAAATGATGTGAAGCAAATACCTAATGTTATCTTTAGTGCTGACACAAGAAAATTAGAGGAGGTATATTACAGTGCTGCTCAGTATTCTTTCCAGAGAAAACTGCTGCTTAGGTCAATTTACTTGGCACTGTACTCTGCTTTAATCTTAACTCGAGGCCTGCTATAGATGTACAGCAGCTGGGTCTAATGTCTTCATGCATGGTTGCAAGCAAGTCAGTTAATTTCTGTTTGTTGAGAGGTAGGAATCAAGCAAATTTTTCTCTGTTGAATGGAAACATTGTGGGGCTGGTAACAGGTGAATAAGCAATACTGGATAACAAAACAACCTGGAATTTCTGAACTTTGAAGGGCTGGATTCCATAACAGAGAAGTCACAGTTTCATCTCCTTTAAAATGGCAGTGGTTTATCCCCAGACCTTCAGTTAGAAGAATTAAAAGGAAAACTGGCTTGACAGACTTTGTTTGTGAGAATACATGTCACAAGTGAAGAAGCACTTGGCTCCAAGTCCGCTGTCAGTGCTGTAAGCTGCTAACTGGGGTGGTCATTTTATTGCTAAACCTTTATTCAGGGTACAAAAGCTAAACAAATTGCTCACCTATCATGCTGAGGTCTGCTCAGGCTCTCGATGACCTCTTGGGTTATATTCATCAAGCTTGGTGGCATATGTCTATATGGGTAGCCCTGGCTGTGCAGGCTGTCAGCCCAAGTTGCTGCCACATTCTGTGAAGCTGTTATAGATTGAAGCTAAATTCATTGGATCTTTTGACTTGAAAGAGGTGTTCAGTGTTAGAATCAGTAAAAGAATTGCTACTTAAAAATAGGTGCTAATAAAAATGTCCAGTGTTCTGATTAAATATAAGACATGGGGTATGAGCCTGTGGCTCATAGTATAACCAATAAGCTTCTATCATACTAACTAATGGTAGCTTAATTACAAATACACCTTAAAATTACATGTAACTGTTCATATTTTTATAAAATAAAACTTTAGATAAAAAATAAGACAAAAAATCTAAAGAGTAGAAAATGAAGTCTAGGTCTTTCTTCTCACAGATGACATTGTGCTGTGGGCAGGGGGGGAGAGAGGGAGAAATAATCTTCTCAATTTACTATAATTCTTTTTTGTTGTTGTTGTTTCTGTGTCTGGATTCATAGAACCATAAAATTTTGAGTGTTAAAAGGAACCTTAAAGATTGTCTAGTTCTACTCCCCCTGCCATGGGCAGGGACACCTTCCCCTAGATCCAGGTATTCAGAGTAGAAGGAGATACTTCCGAGCACCATAATTTTTTCTAACAAGACCTTCTTCATCTGTATAGCCTAGCTTCTCTCATTTAGTGCACAGGCATATATAAGAAGTGGGAAATCTCAGGCCAAGTGGGATGCCAAACTAACTCTCCTTACTTCATGGCTGGCATTACTGCTGAAGTCTCCATATTGTCAAATCCCCAGCTGAGGGAAGCTGCATTTCAGAAACCTTCTACTAAAGAATCAGTAAATGGCTGTTAAAAATGACAATCTGCATGGGTAGGGAATAAGCATAATCAATCTTGTTATTTCCATGGAGTGTATCTCTGCTGTTAGTTGAACGAACAGCTAAGATGCAAATATTACTCTGATATTTCCTCTCAAGCTTGGCTGCTTAAAGCAGTTTCCTGTAAAGTTCTGTGTTTACCTAAGCCCTTAGGGGAAAAGCCACCATCCCCTCCCCTACCCCTAGTGGAGCTAATGAGCCATGCCTGTTATCCTCCCAAAACTCTTGTTTCAGCAGAAATTAATCCACTTTCTTTGCCTGGTTCTAACACATGCCACCATGTTAAGCCAGGAAAGTGAACCTTCTTGCCCTTTTGTGCTCACTGGAGACTGACAGATAGGTAGTACTTCTTTGTGTTTTCTTTAGTCATTATGTAGTTTGACCCTAAATCTAAACCAGCTTAATTGCTCACTGCTACCCAAAGAGCCAGTCTCATTCCTTTCCTGCCATCTCATTCCCAGCTGCATGACTGCCCTGTCTCCTCTGCATGGCACTTGTCCCCATGGTGACTTGGTTTAGAATTCTAGACTTAGAAAAGAAATGAACCCTAAAAAAATATATTAATAGAATTACAGCTCCCATTGGGGTCAGTCAGGTGCCCGTGGTGGTGAAAGTCTGGGGCAGGAGCACATTCATGGCCTGAGAGAGGAGAGACTTTAGCAGTGACCCAGTGTTAGGTCAGCTTAGCTGTCTTGCCAAACTAGCCTTGGTATTCTGTAGAGGGTAGCATAATTGCACTATTCCACAATAAACCTGTGGTGAGTCAGCTTGTATAACTGAATTAACTTTCCCAGTGAATCATGTTTCTAATGTAGTTTATTGGGCATGGCTGCACAGACCATCTGTTAGTGGTGAAACTGATGTGTATGCTTGACACGCCACCCCTTCTCTTGGTGCCACACTTCAGGCCTGTAGGAAGAATGAGGTGGGAAAACTGACCAGCATTCAACATGATTTCATTTTTCCTGCCAAATTATTTGTATACTGGTCATTGGCATGTCCTGAAAGACAGTTGTAGCAGCATAATTAATGGGGCAACACAAGGGCTGGAATGGTGTTGGGAGGAGTGGAGAGAGAAGGAGCGAGGAACCGCTTAAACAAATATTGGCACCAAAAAAGTATCACTATAACCATGGCTGTGCAGTGTGGTTAGGATTTAGCAAAGGTTTTCCTTTATCTAAAGTGTAAGGGACATTTACATTTGGAGCAGAAGGTCTGAGTTTAGCTGTATTGTCAGCATGCCACACTGAATTGTTGTGACAATCTCAAAGATTAGAAGGGTAAGGCAACTTGCTTCTTGTCAGTGCAAGGGGGTGCAACTCTGAGCCCTGAATATAGGGGAAGATAAAGCAGCTGTCTGGCCCAAACTGGCAGTAAGTTAGTTTTAGAAGGACCTTCTAGGATTAGATAGCATATTCAGCATTTGTAGCTTACACAAGATGAATGGGGGAGCGAGGGACTGAGAGCAAGAGCAGCATTCTGCAGATATCACCTGTCTGGGAACATGCACCCCTCTGAAACTTCTCACCTGGAGCAAACATCCTGGGTAGATGACAGGACAAATCTGAACCTGCAAAAGTTTGGATTTCTATACATAAACCTGCCTTAGCATCTAAAGAAGTTATGCTGGCATCTGTCTAACTACAGCTTTGTGTTTGCTGGTTTCAGCATTTCAATAAATGCTACTGCATAAAAACCTGCGGAGCCAATGCACTCTCAAATTCTCAGTAGGGGCTTACTGAAGCAAAAGCAGAATAACAGAAGAATCAATCCCACAGTATGACAGAGATCTTTTACAAACAGCTTTGAAGCATTTGAATGTGTAATATTTTGTGATTGCATGTAAAGTTCTCTGATGTCTTTCAGAGAAATTTAAAATCTTGCCATATGCTTCAACCTTCTTTTTTTTGTGTCCGTGGGTTATGTGCAAATCTTTAGGGTGACTGCTAGAACAGTTGTGAGCATATTGGATGCCTGCATGATTCAGGGAGCAGCTTGAAATGTGCTCAGCATCCCACGCTGACTATGGCCCATTGAACCAGAGAGCTCTCAACACCTTGCCACAGCAGGCTCTTAACAAGTGGACTGCATTATGTTAACTTCCTTGGAAGGAAATCAAGTACTGCTCCCTCAAAATCTCCTGTGCCTTTCTGTCCAAATTTATAGGGGCTGACAGACTTTCTCTCAAGTAATTCTTTAGTGCTACTTTGCTCCACAGTGTGTGAAGGAGAAAACTTGTCATGGAGAGTGTCCCGAGAGCCAGACCCATAGGGCATGTCGCTGCCACCTCAGGCTCTTAGAAGGCTAAAACCAGTTTGTGTCAATGCTCCCCATTAGCTGCCCTAATTTTCAGATAGAAACAGGACCATCACTTTGACTTAATTACATCATTTCCTGACATAGAATATTGTTCGGGTTTTGTTTTCTTGTCCGTGCCGTGTGTAAAGCCTTTATAACAAGACCTAAAATAATGTCTTTTTGGTAAATGAAAACTGGTATTACATATTAATTCCATTTCTTATAGCCTTTCAAAACAGAGGCAGAACTATCTATATATATATTTTTTTGTACTGCCTAAGTAAAAAGCCCCATCCATTTGATGCTAATTTTGAATGACTTTTTAGTCAGAATTTAATCACCTGAAGTATTTTTCATGTAAGTCTCCAGAGAGCCACATGCTACATAGCATGTTACAAACTTTGAATATTTCATGTGTGTAAATATGTTTTATTACTAAAAGTTTGCTTTATGTACTGTGAGCCCCGATCTTTATTTTAGTACTTTTTTTTTACTTCTAGCTGTCTCAGTTACTAAATTTGAGGCATAGAGCCCCAATTCGCAGCTCAGTCACCTTCTATTTAAAAAATATTCACTTGTTTCACCTGAAAAATTCTGAATTTCTAATTATCAAATGGAGCTGTTTATCGTTGTCTGAGGTGTTTGTTTGACAAGCAGTCATGCAGAAATAGTGCAATGTGTAGGCTCCCGGTATAAATAGAAGCAATCATGATCCAAACTGCAGATAAGTAATTGGAATAATAAGTTGAAATAAAGATGCTTTGTCAGTTTGCATTCCTTTTTCTGAATCAGCTAAGGGCAAGTGTAGAAACTGATCCTTATCTTTAGTTTTTCTCCCAAAATAAGGATAAGATTGGATTTAAGAATAAGAGCTTACCATATGAATTTAGGTTTATGGAGGATGTCAAAAATAGTATGCCTAAGGCAAATTTGCTTCTAAAGAAAAGAAAAGAATGCAAATAAAGCTTAGGGTTATACTGAAACTGAACTGCAATATATTATGAAATAGCTTGGTTCAGTAATTCCTGGATTGTTGCATTCAGATTTTCAGCCCACTATGATTCTTTGCTGATTAAAAAAATCCTCTGAGAAATGCCAATGACTAGTGAAATGAAGGGTGTAGCTTTTTCTCCTGTCTGAACTTTCAGACCAAGAAGTAGATAATAATTTGCACTTATCAAAAACAGCACGGTGACCTGAAGCTATTTGGTATATTTTAAGGAGCTGATTGAGAGAAATGATGATGAAAATAGCCTCAATGAAAAGTGACCATCATGCCTATGTAAGAGACAATATCTGACTAAGAAAGCTCTGAAAAATTGGTCCCTTTTTAGATGCTTTTCACTCTCTGATGTAGGATGAGGTCAAAGGACTTATGTATGGTCTGTGCAGTGTCTAGCATGACTTAGCCTCAATACTGTTCACAATTGTAGCAGAACAAACTAGTTTTCTGATTCCTCATTGCATCATTACTGAACAAGACAGCCCTTTTGGATTATTCTTTGCTACAGGTTTGTAAATATTCTAGAACTAAAGAATAAGCAGATGCAACCCATTTTTTCTTGTACTGACAGTTCTTGTTTGTAGACTAGTTGTAGAAATAACTCCAGGACATCTGACATCTTATTCATATGAAATGTGTTGGCAAAATTTGTCATGAATTGATTCCATTTCTTCTAGTTCCTTTTTGGTTCTCCTTTTTTTTTTTTTCCTTTTTTTTTTCTTTCCTGTGGGTGTATTTCTATTTTTTCAATCATTTTGGAATTTGGAAGTTTATTCATATCTCCTTAAGCGAATAATAGTTCAAGGAACACATAATCCCTTTCAGGCAGCAGCTTTTATAGCATGTGGTGGGTGCCTCTGAATCAGCATCAAATGTTGGCATCTCCACTTCCTCCTTCATCAGAAGTAGTGAAGTTTCATCAGAACTAGAGAGAAAAAAATATTTCAAGAGAAGAGAAAGAAGCGGTGTTCCTTTCCTCAGGGGGAAAAAAAAGGAAAACCAGATTTAATATTAAATGGAAGAAAACAAATCCACTTTTCAAAATCATCCTGTGTACTTCCTTCAAGATTTACACAGTAGAAATTAGAATTTTTTCACTGAGGATGGGTGCTGTTGATAACTAATAATGAGAACTGAATACGGTTTTTCATAAACCACAGTTCCTTTCCCTGAATATTTGCAATGTGATTTGATGTTTCTTCCATGTGTGGAAACCTTAGATTCACAATATCATGTTTCTGGCAGGTCTAGAAAAGAACAAACTTCAGAATAATGGAGTTCTCAATCTGTACAGTCAGATTAATAAAATGTCTGCCAACCTTCTTTCTCCAATTTTCTGATCCATTTGATGTAACTACTGGCAAAAATATTTGAGTTCACTATTTAGAAAATCCCTTTTGAGCCCCTGAGGCTGGTACTCTGTCTCTTAGCCTCATGCAGGGACAAGAAGCAGGTGCCTGACAGCCTTCCCTCCTGCCTTCTTTGCACCCTGACTGTCCTGGGATATCATCCCTGTAGGTGGGCCAGGGAGGGCTCACCAAGGTGAGTGAAGTATGCTGGGTCTGGTCCTGAAGAGGGCTGAAACCCTGTGGTTGTTGTTCTGGCTGATGTTCACATCTCAGATAATTCCATTGTATCCAAATCTTCCTCCTCCAAACTTTGAACCCCATTGTTCAACAATCTGAACTCTGCAAGAAATAATTCAAGAAAACACTTCAGGCAATGGAATGTAAAAAAGTCTCTGCTTGTAATGGGATCCCAGTATCACTTTAATTCATGGATAATCTGCTTCTTTTTTCTTCTTTAACTGGATATTTATAAGATAGAAAATCCACAGTGTTTCAGCTTTCAGGAGGTTAGTGGGAAGAGCCTGTTATACTATAGGTAGGTATTACCCTCATCTCTCTTGCCAACCTCCCTGGTTGAAATAACAGCCTGAGAACAGGTCACTTTATATAAAATAATAACTTTGAGGGATTCATGGCTTTGCTCTTCCCAGATTATGAGCCCAGACACAAAAGTCTGACCAAAGCAATGGAGCCTTTACAAAACCTTTCCAGAGGAAGGGCTGGATGTCTAAGCTGTTTTCCTATCCCAACTCAGAGAAAGATTTTTTTTTGTGAGATCATATATCAACAAATAAACTTTTAGCTAAGCTATGGGAACAAACCCAAGTTATTTTGGCAAGTAATAACATCAGAGTTGAGTGAGGATGATGCAGAAACCTGAATTTTCAGTTCTTAATTTTGTCTCATATTTCTAATACTCTTTGAAATTAACAGATAACATTCTATCTTATTTTTACTTTAACTTTATTTTAAATTTAAATTTTTCATCAAAGACACATCATTTCTCAGTGTTGAAATATTCTGTGATAACTTAACTCCATTTCTGGATGCAGTGGACCTAGATTCCTTTCTACACTAAATGGAAACAGAGTGCAGGGTATTTAATATCCTGTCATTGAGACAGTGCAGGCTGCTACTATTCAGTGAGTAGTATGTAAGTATATGAGTTTTGAAAATTAAAATGAGCTGGTAAGCTAACAAAAGAGTAAGATATAAGCATAGTAGTTGTTTTTACATCTAAGTGAGGCCACTTGAAATAATTACAAGCAATTTGAATGTTTTGAACAATCTCTTTTAGTGTAAACCGTGCAACCAACTCTTCATAACATTAATACTTTGAAATAATTGATTTTCAAATACTGGAGCAGGCAGAGCATGAAGCTTAAGACTGCAAGGCAATAAAGACAAATGAGATTTGTGTAAAGATCTATATTTTAAAAAGGCAGTGCAAGTTCAGTGAAGCACAGCTCATCTTATAAAAACAGCCTTTGTCCTGTGTGGAAAGAATTCTGTCATTTATAATATGTGTAGCTTTTATTTTCATGAAAGAAAGACAGTATTGCTTAAAGGAGGTGGGCATTGCTGTTGAATTTAGGATATAAAGCTGTTTTCAACTTTATGTATGATATACCCAAATAAAGTAAACCCTACTTGGGCTAGAGCAGAGCTGTAAACAACCTGACTGCTTGCCTTTGTAATCTGAATTCAGCACCAGTGATCACTCCTTTGTGGTCTAGTAGCGTACTGGGTCTGGCTGGGATGGAGTTAATTTTCTTCCTAACATCCTGTGTGAGGCTACAGCCATGATTTGTGACAAAACCAGTGTTGGTAACACACCCCTGTTTATCCACAGCTCAATGGTGCTTGCATAGAGTCAAGGCCTTTTCTATCACAATCTACCTCAGTTCAAGCAGTTTGGATTGGGCAAGAGTTTGGGAGGGGACACAGCTGGGACAGCTGACCCTGCCTGGCCAAGGAGATATTCCGTGCTGTTCATTCCATTATGTTCAGCAATAAAGCAGGGGAAGGGTCCTTCCAAGATAACCATCGCTTGGAAAATGGCTGAGCATTGGTCTGCTGGTGTGAAGTGATGAGGGATTGCCTTTACATCACGTGGTTCTATCTCCTTTTCCTTCACTTATTAAATGGTCTTTATCAACCCATGAGGGTTTTTTTTCACTTTTGCTGCTCCAATTCTCTCCCCCATCCTAATGGGGGGCGAGGGAGTGAGAAGCTGGATGAGGTTTAGATACCAGTCAGATTAAATGCACCACTAATATTGAATGCTTTCAAATATTTCAGTTCAGCAGAATATGGTATTCTGGACTAAGAAGGTGTATAGCACTGAAAGCTCCCAGCTTCAGCTTTGATAGTGCTGTCAATAATCAACTTTATTCTCACAGTATAACAAAGGTGTGGCCTAAGTATTCCTTCCTTTTTGTTTTCTCATTTTTTAACTCTGCTGTCATGGGCACATATTTCAAGACTTTGATTTCATTTGTATTTCTGAAAACTAATCTGCCAAGGAAGTAAGAGAAGGCCATGGATTTTGAGCGTGCCATGTACTGACGCCTTGAGAGGCTGACCTAGAACAGAGGCTAGACAGAGCTAAGAGAATAAGTAGGTATTTATTAAAAGGCATTAAAGGATACACCTTGGGCAGCACAAGAGCCCAGCCAGGGCTACACCCAAGAGGGACCCAAAATGGTCACAAAAGGGACAACTGGTCACAAGTTTTCACACTTATATAAGTTCTGGTCTATTAGCATATTGGGATTAATTGTCCAATTACAGTTTCAGGTTATGAAGCTGTTTTCTCTCTTCAGTCCACTGTAGTTTATGCTTTTTTGGGCCTGAAATTTGTATAGGTTGTCCTTGGTCTCAAGCTGGAAAAGGATTGTTTTGTCTACCTACTCTGTGAAGAGAATTTACTGACACTTAATATGAAGCTCAGAGCTACACACCTAGGCAGCACAGAATCTAAAAAATATGAAAGCTAAAACTAAAGGCATCATACTAGGATCAAAATGTAGGATCCATGTACCTAATCTACACAGAAATTTAATAGCTTGGCCTGCAGTGTTTATATATAAATGTCTTCATTTCAATGCTATCGTTAAGTTGCTCAAAAACTGGGGACTAGGGCAGGAAATGTGACCTGGCATTTTATTATATATACAGCACTTCCTGAGTTACCTTGAGAAATCTCTTTTAGTGCACAAGACTGTATTGCTGTTTCTCCACACTATACAGAAATAAACATTTCAACATTATAGGCAGTATGTTCATCAGTGGTCTGGAAGTAAGCATGAAATCATCTCTTGGTAGTGTTTGCTGATAGCATGAAGGCCAGCAGAGTGTTAAATGGTGATAAGTTGTAGAATACAATGCAGTAAGCCTTGCTGAGTCCACAAAGTGCATTCTGACTCAGCTAACTGCACACTTGTTCATCAAGGAACAAGGGATCAAAGCCATACTGTCAGCACAGAGAATTTTGGCTTCTAATTAGGTGATCAGGGGTCATATTGGATGGGGAATTGAGTAAGAAATCCCATTGAGCGCTTGGACATGAATGTAACAAGTAATAGTAATTATGAGTTGCAAGATATATCCTTGTTTATGGCGTTGGTCGGGCTGATGCTGGAGGAATTCATCTAGTCCTATGTCAGCATTTTTGTAGGGAAATGGAAACATTGAAGTAAGTTCAGAAAACAGCCACAAAAAAGTGTTTGCTTGAGGAAGTGGGGAAAATGCCTTCTGGTGAGAGACTTGGAAGCTCATTTGGTGTAATGTCTAAAGGAAAAACTGTGAGCTGGCTTGATTCTTTAGGGAAAAATACTTAGGAAAAAATTTGGTTTTTCCTAAGGGACTCTTTAATCTACCTTAGAAGGACGTAATTAGAACCACTAGCAAAAATCTGAAGGTATGCAAATTCTGATGACAAACAGAACATTTTTTTGTACTGAACAGAAAAATGCTTACCCATGAAAGCTTCTAAATGTCCCTAACAGGATAGGATTGCTTTGGTCAACACTCAAGGATGGCAGCATCATAAGAGGACAGACTAGACCAACACAAATTCCCTCCTTTATGAATTAATAAACCTATGTGCTTTATAACTACAAAAGAGCACAAAAATCTCACAAACCTGTAACTTTCATCACCAGATCAAGTTGCACAGGCCAGGGAAATCAGTGCACGTTGTGAGAGAGAGCATGGAGCTAAACTGAAGGAAGCATACTGGGGTGTGGTGCCAACTTGTTTTCATAGTGAGCTCTCAGGTGAAATCTGAGGAACTAATTCTAGTACCTGTGAGTGTTTCGTTTTATAATTCAGTGTCTTTTCCACTTCTGGTTGGGGTTTTGAGTAGTGAATTCACTGTGCTTACATGGTGTTTTGAGCCTGTCTCTCTATCTCCTGCAGTTTCTAGCTATGATGAATTTCTCAAAGTAGAGAGGAAGCCTGGCATCTGGCTCTGCTTAATGCAAACACAACTCAGAAGTGCAGTTTTGCAAGTGGTTTAAATCAACACAACCAGGCTAATTATTTCGTTCATTTACTGTTTACTGGGGGGAAATCAGGACAAGTTGCTTTTTAAATTCTTATATGTAACTTAGGCCCTATTCTTACCCCTCTTGTTCAATGCTAAATCCCACAATTCTTGTGGGATTGAAGAGCAGACTTCCAAAAGACAAACACTGTCATTCACTCTGGAGTTCTTTATCCATCTAACAAGTTACTTTTACATTGCTACTACTTTTTCAGCATTGGGTGTTTTTTCCTTCTTTTAGTAGAAAAAAATGATTAATACCTTCCTGTGGATACTTACCACAGCATATATTTCCTTACATGATATTTTTCTGTTGGTAGAGTGAGCCTATTTTTTTCCATGTTTTATGACTCGATGAAAGCTTGAAAACTACAGAGAAAAACTTACAGGAGGGCTCTCAAAAAAGTTTGGTGACTTGGGCTCCAGTGCTGTGGGTTCAAAGCCTATCCTGAAGCTTGAACTGGCAGACAGTAACAGTTTAAGTACTTCCTGTTGGATACATCATTCAGGTGAAAACACAGACAACAGTCTGGTTTTTTATCTGATGGAAGAGTTCTCTCTTTCTAAAAGTCTCCTTGCTCTCTACAAAAAGATAAATTATTTGCTACTGTGATCCCAAAATAAGGATTTGAGGTAGGGAGTTTGCTTGTATCCTGGGGGAATTTGTCCTTAAGCCACAGAATAGTGTAGCCTGTAGTGAAGCTTGCCCCAGTTCAGTCATTACTTTTCTTCCCCCCTTAATAATCAGAATCCATTAGCAAGGCTGAGCATATCCAGATCGATCTTGCTCAAGTTGTTATCTCTCCAATAGCACAAAACAGGGTTCTGCAGTGTACTGTGACTCTCCCCTGGCCCAAGTCTGGTTCTTTGTTTCACATACACCAAAGAACCCCGCAGGCTGATTTTAAGACATCTCTGGCCTCTCAGTGCACAAGTGAGCAGAATTTTTTTCACCACATGGACAGGTAAATTAATTCCATATTTTATAACTGCTGTGATTTACAACTACTATGATTTATAACTACTGTGCTGGAGTTATAATGCTCAAAGCTTCCTCATAAACTATAGTCACTAAAGCATCTTGCATACCTTTCAGATGCCTGCAATGCTTCCAGGTTGGGTTAATTTTATGAGATTTTCTGTAGTGGAAGTACAGAGAGAAGCATTTCCAAAGGCTCATTCCTCCCATCTGTTTATTTAGGAGAGGCTAATTCGTACTCTAGAGATACCTAGACTCTTTCTGTTTCTTTCTGCACACAACAATGAACTTTGACTATGTGCTTGGTGAATTTAGGGTTAAGTGAGGATGGGTCCATCCATTAATTACTAGCTTGCCATTTCTTATGCAACCAACGGTTTATTGGGTTTTTTTTAATTAAAATAAAAGATACTGCTGCTTATGAAACTTTAGCTTTATAAATAGGTATGGTTCAAGGTTTTGCAAGAGCACTGGCAGTAGTGACTCATTCTGGCATTTGCAGACATTTTGCAAAAAGTGTTTCTAGGAGACAACACCTCTATAGATCAGATACCTCTAGACCTGGATAAATGGTACATTACCATTTACATGTACATTGCAAGATTTAAGGAGTAGAGTTCTTCTGAGCAGAGTCCACTTCCCTGTAGTTATTCTTCTCCAATGAAAGTTGGGAGTTTTGTTATCTTGAGGCTGGGCACAGAAATCTACCCATATTTAGCTCTAAGAGAATATGTCTTTCACTGGTAAATGAGACAGTTGTGAGGATGGCCTGGAACTAAAGGAAATAAATGTTTTGAGGTGGAGGGACAATTTAAATTCTTAAAGCTCCACTTGTATTAGCTACTTCTTGGCTTCTAGTGTATGAAAGCTTCTTGGCATGTGCCTGCCTGGGGTCAAGTGGGACGTGGGAGAGATTGTGCTTGGATGTCTGGAGTACTACCACTTGGGGGGGAAAATGTGTAGCATTCCAACAGATATAATTAATGACAAGTGTTGTTGTCTTTCTCCTGTGCCATTCACCCAATGGCTGCCTGGTGCTGACCCCTTGCTGTCCCCCTGACCTCTCCAAAGTTTATTTTAAAAAGGCATCCTTGCTTTCCCAAACTTTTCAGCTAGGCTTCCCTTGGGCTTCTTGTTCAGTGCATGCCCACAGACTACGCCTGTGTCCACTGCTCAGTGATCAGACACAAGTGTTTCCATTAGAGGGATGATTAATGGAAACTTCCTTGGGAATGGGAAAGGGAGAAGTGGGTAATACAAGTCAAGAAACGTGTTAAAGCTGAACAAAGAAACTTTGTTTCTTTGTTTCAAAAATAACTTATTTTTCAAGTGTGCTGCAAATTGTCCTGGCTCGCTTGGGTCCTGCCCACATCAGTAAAAAGCTGCAGTTGTTTCCACAGGGGTGGGCTTGAGAGAGGCTTGTGCTTTCAACCCACTTTGTAGTGAGTGACCACATCAAATAATTCCATCAGCTTCTTTGTTGGCAGATTTAGTAGATATGGGGTTTAATGCTGCATAGTGCAGGTGCATGGAATTTTCTATGTCTAAATGCAAAGTAATAAAACAATGACTGAAGAATACAGAGGAATCCAAACTGGCTATAATGAGAGTGCAGCTGTCAAGTTACTCCTTACTGCTAGCATTCTCCAAACAGAAAACTGCATGACTAAGTCCTTCATTTGCATGATGAGGATCACAGATTCTGTCTGATCTCGAGCTTCTCCTCATGCTCTGCTTACCCTTTTCCAGTTGTAGGATGTTAGAGGCAGAAACCTGCTTCTTCCATTCCCCTTCGGCGCTATGTTTAGCTCTTTGAATGTCCAGGGATAGGATCCACCCTGTCAGCCAAAGCAGCCTGCAGGTTGAAGCAGCACAGCAGTGAAATGGGCCCAATGACTGATATGTTGCTGCTGAGGGAACTGGTAAAAAGCATGAATTATGGACAGAGAGACTAACAAACTTGGGAGGAGACTAGAAGCTTTGTGCTGCTGCTTCCCAGGGAAAGCAGAGGCTGGAGTTTCTAGCAGTACCAAGTAGGACCTTCCACAATGCTTTGCAAGGAAGAAGCTGGCTTTGCTGTTTTCCAGGAGAAATCAGAGCTTTTGTTGCCTGCTCTAGTCTAGTCTAATGATGTATTAAGAAATTTGAAGAGACCACAATAGAAAATGTTACCTTTGCATACAGCAAACAGCATGGGTAGCAACTTTGCCTGCCAAACATTGCTGTTCATCAGAAACAAGCAGCTCTGACTACTCAGTAAATTGTTATTTAGCACATGCACATCATATTCTCTACTGAGTCAATTTTTCAAGGCTAAATCTTGATTCTGTTGCCGAATCAGAAAAACTGGGCAGTTGAACTGTAGCAGAGTAGGGAAGCTGGTGCATGGGGCTGCAACTGCTATTTTCCAGGTCTGAACCTCCTTTGCCATGTGTACAGAAGCAAATGAATTCATTCCATGCTTACCCCATCAGGCATGGATGTGCCTGTGCTGGCTGGGACCTCCACGTGCCTGTGCAAAGGAAGGCCTGCCCCTCCCCTGCATAGCAAAGGCATTCTGCTTTTGTGACATCTGGGCCACTGCAGCTGTTATAAGGAGGGGTTTGCTCTTTTTAGAAATTATTAGCCAAGTAAGCATGGTGTTTATTAAAATATTCAGTGTATGTGGTAAACTTGCAACTCTGATATAGAAAATATCAGCAAATGATTCTGAAGTTTATTGAAGACTTCTTCCTGTCCCTTCTCTAGTAAAGGGTGAGAGTTATATTTGATTGAACACATAACTCAAAAGATACATTTTTTGACTTTTGTATTTTGTCTTTATAATTCATAATCATTTATATTTAGTTATAAACACTGTAAGTTAAAATTGCATATGGAAAATCATGTAAAATATTGGAGGAAATTATTTTGCTTTAGTTCTTCATATATGATGAGCTTTGATGGAATCGTTGCAGTAGTTAAAACACAAGAGAGCTAGTGATCATGAAGAACAGATAGAATCTTTTTTCTTATGGTTCATCAAAAACACTTTTCATGTACAAGTGTGTTGATAATGTGCAGCTGCTGGTATCACTGATGCCAGTAGAACAGCTTTTAGTCAGGCGTGCTATTGTAAATAAGATTGAAAAAGATTGAAGGTTAGCAATATATAAGAAGCATATATGACTATATGAAAGAACAAACTTTCTGTAAATTCTGCAGAGCATACTTTCTTAGGAATGAGAATTTATTAATTTTAGTACAAAATATTTTGCCATCTTATTAATGAAGTGTTCTTTCACAGTCCATTAAGTATAATAATTATTAGATATTTTTTTCTCCAAGATTGTTGAGTTTTTGTCGGCTACCATTTTTCATTTCTTCTCTTTATACAGACTTTTTTTTTCAGCATTTGAATGATTGATATTCACTGTATTGCTAATTGTTGCACCCTCACTGGAGAAGACTAACAAACGTTGTCAGTTCATTACTGCTTCTTTTGTTTTCTTTTGTATGATTAATGCCCATTGTTGATACCAAGTTACAGTTCAGTCAATTGTGGCTTAGAAACAAGAATGAAATTAATGCTAGGGAAACATAAACTATCAACCAATTTACAGGGTGGCTGATTCTAATGAAGTGAGTATCTTTACTAAATACATGTGAATATTAAATTCCTCCATGGCATAGCTGGAAAGGAAGAATGCAGAATATTTAAAAATGGGCTTGCCCTGTATCATTAGCTCCTTACTTCAGTTAAACATTTTTTAGCCTCGTGGAATCTAAATTGAATAGAAACAGGGTAAAAAATGGATATGGCATAGATCCCACCTTCAGGGCAGCTGGGTTAGTCCCCTGCTTTAGCATCCTTAGCACTGTGTGTCCTGGATCTTGTGAAGCCTGACCTAAGGGTGCACAGAGGTTTACACTTCCTGGGCCCATGTCTACAGAAAGAGAGCTGGACCCGTTCACATCTCTTCTAGACAGGCACGTGTTGTTTTCAGGTCTAGAACAGTTTGTTTCCAGATGATAGGCCAGGAGCAAAACGACAGTTCTGAGGTAGAAATGCAATCTACAGAAACACTGTATTTTACTGATAGAATGGAAAGGTTTTCAGCACTGGATCGTCTCTCTTGGTGAGTAGTCTGTAGGGAAAAAAGATGCTGTTTGGCATGTGTATTTCTAAAAATGACGGTGAATGTGTGCACATAACAAATAAGGAGGACAAAAAGATTTGCATAGAGGAGCAGGTTGAAATACAAAAAGCAGTGGGGTCCATTAAGAAGTACTTTCCTTTACAGCTGGTCCCAGGCTCACTTTTGTTTAGCTGAATATGTTTTGCAGCCGAGTAAAAACGCACAAGAGAGTCTGGGTCTTGTATCCTTAGTGTAAGGATTCAGTTCTTTCTCTAAGCTTTAAAAAGTTTTCCTCATTAACAGGGAAAATGGGTGGTAAATATGAAAGTATTCCTTTCTGATGGCTCTTCCAGGGACTTGCTTTACTTTTTGTTAGAACCACTGTAGTACTATCCTTTGCAGACTGACATTGGTTTACATCACAGTTTGGATGATCTTCTCCAGTTGTATAATCACAGACCAGCATGGGGAGTCTGTGGGTGGCTTTAAGAGATTTTCTAGGTTTCTTTGTTTCAGGAGTTTGGTGTCCAAACATTATATGATTTGTTTATACTGATTTCATTGGGAAGGAAAGAATAAGTCTGATCTCCTCTTTACTGTAACTCGATAGCATGACAGTTATCTCAAGCATGGCTTCAGTTAGGTCTTATTTGTGCTGGAGGAATATTACTGTCTAATATGCATAACATTATGTGTGGATTTTCTCTGCTTCTGGTAGCAGCCTTAGAACTCTAGGGCTTCCTTCATGCTCTGCTTTTATTGTTTATGTGACAGCTAAAATTATTAAATTCTTAGAACTAACTGAGACTGGACATAAAGTTTTACTCTCTACTATCATTTAACTTACATTAGTATTTTTGTTTTTATTTTGAGTGTGTTGATTTTAACTAATTTAACTGTATTCTGTAATGGCATAGTAAAATTGCTTGTATCCTGATCCTGGAAACCCTCTCAAAGGGTTTGCATACATGTGCAGGCTTATTGGATCATTTGCATGAAGAGAGCTTGAATAGTGAAGGATTATTATTATTTATCTTAATAAAATCTTTTATTAAAATTGAGCTGTATATTCATTAAAATGCCTTATAGAGAAGAATGTTAAATGAAACAGCATCCTGAGGGCTTTTCTTCTTAGCTGTGGTTGGATAGTTCCTCGTGATTTCCATGCTTTACACAGTCAGGAAACATGAACTCTTCCCACAGCCTTCAGGTATTAACAATTACACGTCACAGGAGACTGTCTAAATGCATGTGCAGCTATTTATCTACCTTCCCAGATAACCAGAGCTTTCACATAACAAAACTATAAAATACTCAGGATTGCACAGAGAAAGGATGAGCAAGAATATTATTGCATCCTACCTTTTAAAGCAGCCCCCAAAAGCAGAACTAGTGGATTGCAATTCCTGCATTTATCACTTCTGAACTTACTGCTAAAGTACCACTTAGATAAAGAACAGAAATTATCTAGGGAGCATGGGGTGATCCTCAGGACAGCTTAGTAACTGCTGTGATCAGCCTGTGGAGTCAGATTCCTCCCTTTCTTTGATCCATGTATGTTGACTTTTGGTTTTTTGCAACAGCTGAATCTTCCCTATCACTGATTGTCACCTAGGAGGAAGGATATGTAGGTTGTTGACCTAAAGCTAGGAAATCTGAAATCTGTACGTCTCATACTCCGGACAGCACTGCTCACATCTGTGCCATCGAGAAAAGGACAAAAAGGAGAGTCTCACCTCCACCCCCTTCTCTGCTGGTCACCTTCTCAATGACAGCAGCAAGCTCTGCTCAGGCAGAGGAGGGAGCTGAAGGGCCAGCAGCCTTCAGGACAGGACTGTCCATTTGTAGCAGCCAGGTGACCAGGCTGCCAGGCTTTGCAGAAGAACTCCAGAGAGGACCTGGACTTCAGCCCCAGGCTTGGAGCGCCTCACTGCCTGCAGGTAGCTCCAGGCTCACCATGTAGCTTTCTCAGCTCATTCTTCAGTCTCTGCACTTTATGCTGAGTAAAAAAACTGAGTACTTAACTTTAGGCCTTTGGTTTTATTCCAGGGATGTGCTGTTTAAAGCTTCGCTCTTACAGCGCCTAATTTGTAAGCACCTGAAATTTTATTGAATCTAATCCTGACAGGTTATTTTGTAACTAGCAAGATTTTGAGTTAGCTCTTTTTGACAGCTGTGGTTAATGAATTTTAATAATAGATGCTAGAAAGAAATGATAAAATAGCCGTTAGCAGATCTTCCAGACTGAAGCCCAGCTGTTTGGTAAAGTTTTTGGACATATATCTATACTTTTGACTGCAAGTGTAAATGGAGTAAATGCAGGTCCATAGATGCAGAGCTCAGTTAATCCAAGGAGTGTCTAACCTTCATTAGTGACCTACTAGTTGGAGAGGTTCCTGAATTTAAGAAGTTCTTGAGGAAATCTGGTTCCTGCTGTCTCTCTTGAAGCACTTTTTGAAGTACACAGTACCCAACATGTGCCATTCATAGCAGAAAAACACACAGGACAGCAATCATGGAGATGACTGAAGGTGCCACTTGCTACTCTTTTTATCTTTCTACCTGTCCAGTAGCAGACTGAAGTGGGGCTTAATGACTAAAGCAAATCCAAGTGAACAAGGCCAGTTCCTACTTAAATCAACACACAAACAGCAACAGAAGCTGACTCTGGATTTGGCCTTTCCTTTAAAAAGGAGACCTGTAAGCAGTAGAAAATAGAAAATAATCCAATAAAAAATACGTCTGCTATTCCAAAAGATGCACAGGGAGGTAGCTGCTACTGATTCTAAGTGAGGACTAATCCTTCACCTCAAGACACATTTGCTAAGAAATGCTTGAAATTGTGTGTAAAAAAGCAGCACTGGACTAGGCAGGGGGCTATGAGGGGTATTATGAGGCTTTTCTGCAATGGTGTCATTTAAATTGATAACCAGAGTGATGAGCCACTGAAAGCAGATTAATTTATTTCACCTTAAGGAAATACCCAAAGACTCTCACAGGATTTTGACTTAAAAGGAGAAGCAATGAAGTCATATTAGAGCTCCTGTATTACAAAAAGGCAAGTCAAAATATTCTACTTTTTTTTTAAAAAAAGAAGAATATATCTTGAAAAGGCACAGGAGGGACAGAAACAGTACAGGTTTGTTTTTTTGTTCTAGAAACCCAGGGTTTTTTCTTTCATGCTGGTTGTATATTAAAGGCAAACCTTGGGGCACTTGAAAAGTATTCTCACACGTGAGATAGAGACCTGAGTCACAGCATAAGGCTCAACTTCTCCTTTTCTTTCCTAAGGAGCTAGACAGAGTACAGCTTTCATTTATTCCACCAGATTCAGCAGCATCTTCCCATTTTTCAAATACTGCCAGAATTCTCAGACCTAAATGGTAGGTTGGAATTTTTATACATGTAGTCTAAATTTTTAAGAATCTGTAAAAGACCTCTTTTTAAAAATTAGCCTTTTCACTTGCCTCCTTCTGTCAGAATATTTGATGCTTTCCATACAATAGCTCTCAAAAGAACCTGGTTTTATTTTGCAGTTCACTTCTAATTCCAAGCTGGGAATGCTGGACACTACAGGCTAGTAAGGAATGTATAGGAGCTTAACAGCAGGAGCAACAGACCTAGGTTAAAAATTCAGTGACCAGGAACAAATGTGCCTTTTATTTCATCTCCCAGTTAAAATCCTAGATACAGTTTATTGGCTTTAAACTTTTCTCATTTAGAAGAATAATCTAAGCTTAGTGTTTCTTCTTAATCACATCCACTTAAAATGGGACATATATGGCTCTATAAATTAAGCTAGCACAGAAGTATTCTTTGTTTAAAAGACTTGGAAATAGCTTGACAGTTAACTATTAAATGGTATCTGAAATACCTGGAATTTTCTCTGAAGGAGGTTATGCCTCTATGGAAAATGACAAAATCAAGTTTAAACCACAAGTGATGGAAATGTGCCACCTGATTATCTCAAAGTCAGGAGCTAAGTGTATGTCTGAAAAATACTGAGCTCAAGTGTTTCTTCAAGGTGATACGGCAGCTTAATGGCAGGGTCACCTTCTTTTGAATAAAACAGATTTTTTATCCCAGAAAACACATCAAGAGTACAAGTATTTCAGTTCACTTTTAAATAAACTAGAGACCTGTTGAATTTTTCTCATAAAGATAAATCAACAAGTATATGGATATGGCAACCAAACAGTCATTAGTGCAGTACTTATATTTTGCACTTGTCTGTGATGTTATGACTGAAGAGTCTATCTTGGATCCAAAAAACCTTTTCTCAGAAACCATACATTCCCATACAAAGTTTTTTCTTCAGTTTGTATTTTTCTGAGGAAGAATTTTGACCAACTCTCCGCTAGACTCCTAGTTGAATGTCAGATCCAGCTGCTTACATGTCCCCCTGAAAAAATATGTACAAGTCTCCTTTTTAAGGAGCAGCAAGATCTGCAGCATCCTTGTAATACTGATGTACTTCTCAAATTTGGGGTCCTGACATAAAAAAGTCTGGAATGAAGGATATGGTGTTGCACATACCCAATTGAAGGCAGGGAGCCAACAAAATGCTGTTGTAATTACAAGTGAACATTCTTGTATCATAAAACTGTAAAGAAAAAGCTATAAATCAGAGCTGGCCTGGTGGTCCCTGGCAGCAAAGTGCAAAAGATTTGAGCTCATTCCCTGAGCTAGCCAAGAGTGGGATCCTCATGGCAGCAGCAGCTCATTCCAAGGGAAGGGCATTCCTCCTGACTCCTGGGTGATGGTCATGAAGCAGTGATTTTGGTGGGAGTCAGATCCAGCCTTCAGTCCTGAAGAAGGGATAGTCTGAAAAGTGCTGGCCATTGTGAAAAGTAAAGCAAGCTGTCAACCAGAATTTTGTCTTCAAGAGAGTGTGTGTGTGTGTGTGTGTGTGTGTGTGTGTGTGTGTGTGTGTGTCTAGGAGCCTGCTGCTTTCAGCATTAAGTTTGCACTACTGTTCAGATCCCAATATTGAATCACTTCTTGTACTTGAGGACACAAGATTGTCCTTTAATTCAGGTAGTTCTGCACACTCACTCATGAACCCCAAATCATGCTAAAATCTTTGTATGGACACTAGAAAAACACAAAGAAATTAAGTAATGCTATCCAAAATGTCACTACTGAAGTTCTCATCACTAATGAACATGGACCCAAGTTTAAGTTTCAGTTAGAAATGGGATTTTCTTCTCTCCTGGAACATTCTTCTCTTTTCAGATGTCTCACAAGGATGTAGCTCTTTAAAAATCATTGATGTGTCTGGATAATTTACTAATTTCAAAAGTAACTAAGTAGCAGAAAGGTCGGAAATTATGAAAGCTGTTAGCATTGGGCAGTTTTCTAGAGACATTCTTTAATACAAACTGTGTGTGTTAGTATTTCCTGTCCCTCTGAAAGATGTGGCTTGATCTGAGCCTACATTTACAGTTTGTGTTTGGAAAATAAGATGATATACTGTTGTTAAAAAAAAAAAAAAAAAAAAATCCTAAGGGTGTGCAAGTGATTACAGCAAAGCAAACCCCAAATTGACAGCTGCACAAACAACACTTGCACAGCAGTGGTAGTCAGCTACTAAGAATGACCAGTTTCCCATCCTACTGGTCAGAATTTATAATTAATATCACATTTGGAGAGTCTTGTCTAATAAAACCACAGTTTAATAAGCTAACTTGATTATGGAAGAGATAAAGGAGAGTGGACCAAAATTCAGGATTGTTTTGCAGAGTGTGTTACCTCCCTGTTGATAGCAGTATGAGAGCAAGACAGACAGTGCTTTCCAGTATCAGCCCCTACAGTGGTTTAAGAGGTGCAGTCCTGAAAGGTGAGGGGCTCTTTCCCAAACAGCTGTGACCCCCTGCAACTCTGATAAACTTCCCAAAAAGATGAGGGAAATTTGTACTGCACAGGATGTGCTCAGCACATTGAGGGATTGAGTTAGTAATGTCCCTGATAATTGTGGATACCTCATTGTAGGAGTCAGTTTTTATTTAAATTTTTTTAATAGGAGTATACACATCTGTCTTTATACCCAGCAGCTTTTCTGGCCCACAAGAAGTCCTCTGTGAATTTCCCCAACTGAGCTCAGTGGGATCTCTGTCAGCTGCAAGATTTATGTCATCTTTTTCAGTCCTGAGAACTGTTCCTTAAGCTTTTCACATCTGGATTTAATTGGAAAGACATTAAAAGACATTAAGTGTGCTGGAAAAGCATATTTTAGAGAAGATCTTTATAGACACTTCCATTAAGGGAGCTGATGGTTGTAGGTTAAAATGGGATGAGGATGAGCCATCAACAGTTAGCAAAGACAAAATTATATTAGAAACTACTTCAGATGAGAAGTTTGTCCTGTTGCTCTTGGGTCTGACTCCGCTCGCACTTAAATCAACTTCAATTAGGAAAAAAAATACCAGCTAATGCAGTGAAAGAATACTCTAAGATCAGAATCAAAAACTTGTTCCTTTTGGAAACACTCAAGTTTCTAATTACATGCCATATATGCTAAATATAATGCTTTTAGCTGTCAATCTAGATTTGGTACTTTGTTGGACATACATGCACACTTGTAAAATGAGACTTGGAGAATGAAGAGGGGGATTGGTCATTAGGGCTCTGAGGGTGGAAGTATCCTTCTCTGAATGCCAGTGTGCCGGCCACAGGAGTAGAGTTTCACAGAAGCAGAGATAGGATGCAATTTAGTGCATGGGCTTCATTACAGATGTTGTAATGCAAGAATCCAGAGCCCTAAACTCCCCCATTGTTCCAGCTGCAATTTGCCCCTTGAGGAAACCAATGGCCAAAGATTTGCATTAGGTGTAATCTATTGCTTTTGTCTTCAAACCGAAGTTTCTAGTCATGTTTAGATTGACAAGAGCTTAAAATTTAAGGTAATGGACTCAGCATGAGAGAACAAACATTCTTTCTAAAATTGTTAAAACCAAGGAATCTGATGTTCAGGAAATTGCTCCCGTGTCTAAAGCAAAGTGTATGATCTTTAGACATAAAAATATGTCAAGTCTAAAGAAAAAATAGGTAGTTTTGTTAAACATTGTAGGGAGAAAAGTACTCTTTAGACTGTTTCAGCAAAGAAAAATTTTTGAGAGGCTCTCACCAGTCATCTTCTCCTATAAGGGAGAATTTTTCTCCTCTATAGAAAATATTTTGCATTGTTGGGAAGATGATAGCTTGATGAGTGATAGTGAAAGGAATGAGGCATTTGAATTAAATGGCTGCAGTGCAGACATCAAAATTTTCTATCATTAAATACCTTCATTCAGAATCTCCCTCCTTCTATCTTGGCCTATGACAAAATGCATGTAAACTAGTAAAACTGATTCTTACTTTTATTGCCTGACCTTGAGCCAGCCCTTTCTGTGCTCATGGTCTCTTGCTTTGATTTCCTTCTCTTTTAAAACAGGTTTAATTAAACCACCTCTGTTCTTTAGTGACACTTTGTCTCATGAAGAAGAGGATATTGGCAAGGAGAACCAAAAAGTATCTAAGCGCTAGTGAGAGTGTTTTACAAGTTCAGTTCACTAATGAAAGAGTAGCCATGTGGATGCAAGTATTGAGTAATACTTGATAGCTTGAATCTTGATGTGTACTCATTTTGGTATGGATATTTTGGAGTTCATTAAAATCTTTTAATTTTTGGGGGGTTTTTGACCACTCTGTATAAGCAATTACCTAAGAAAACCATTTAAATAACAGAATAAATGCTTATAGCTCATTAATTTTGTTAAAAGAGTTCTAGCTATATTTGACCCACATAGTAATGTATCTATCTACATTTCTATGTGGGTCAGGGCCCATTCCCTCATGGGCAGTAACACTGTCATTTATGTATTGACACCCATGCAGTGAAGGCAGTGGCAGTGATGTCAAAACCAGGATGGAGCTGTGGAGGTCAGATGAAGGAAGAGGATTGTTTAACACAATATATTTTAGAAGCCACTGTAAACTCTTACACAATTAGGAATCTCAGTCAACTTATTTAAAATCAAGAGGTCAAAATCTTCTGCAATGTGTATGGGGTTAATGGCAGCAGACTTGCAACTCTACTGCAGTGATGTGGAGAGATGCCTATAAATAAATAAATAAATAAACAAACCAGATCATTCTGAGAACACAGCTGATGAGGATGTTTTCCAGCCATCAGTGATGAGAGAGTGATTCATGGCCTTTTTTCAATGCTGGTGCAGGATTTTGCCTGAGGATATGCATTCTGCTGTTTTCAGCTTTACATTTGAAGCTGTCTTTCTTAAAATCTCCTATCATTTTTGTCTGCAGCTCCTCAATCATGCTTGAGTGTTGTCTTAGTTGCATAATTTAAACCTCTACCTACCAATACAATAATTGACCATCTAAGTACTCTCATTTGGAAGTCCCTAATTACTGAAAGCCCCTACATTACTTAAATGTCTACCTCTTTCCAAAAGTTAGTGTTTAAGTAGCTTTTGTTTAAGGATATAAAATTAGAAGCAAGATTAATTTAAGATTAATTGCTGTCTAGTGAAGTTCTATTGTATATAAGTAGTGCAAACACTTGGAAATTTAATTTTAAAATATTTTCCCTCATGTTCATAAGTAAGCTGTGATAATTTATGATTCTTTCTGTATTCTTGGAATTGCAGCCACTGAATCAAAAATTTGGACTCTTGAATTTAGAAATAAATTTACTTTAAAAGAACTTCCAGAATTCTAGACAAAATCTATAGCAGATACACTGAAAAAATACTGAAAATATCTGATAGAAGATTTACTTAACTCTTAATTCTGTTTTAACTGTTTAAGATTTATGCTAAGTGCTGGTACTGGGGCCCAACTTTCACACCTCACTTCACCATTAGAGGATGTACACACCCCTCAGTAGATACTGGCACAGAACCTGAAAGCTCTTTTGAGATGTTCATGAACAAGCATCAACTTACTGGTTTCCTGCATAAATTGTCATGAAGGCAAATGTCTTGGTAGCACTTGAGTACATTTCCCCTTTCAACTGGGAATATGTGTGTGGGAGGGGTGTGAGAAGATGCAGGTTAAAGAACAGTCCCGTGCAGTCCGAGTCCCATACAGATCCTTCAGCAACCCCTTCTTCTCTTGTTCCCACCTGCAAGTAAAACACAACCTAAACTTGGCAACTACACTAACCTCTCCATGCTGGATTAATCTCTTATATTCTGTTAACTTAGATGTGTTTGCCTTTAAGTATCATTTATTAAATCCTCTTCATACAAAAGCATACCTTTTACTAATTTTTAAATAGGTGCTTTTCAGCTTTTCTCTCTTTGTGATTGGAAAGCTTTCTATCACCATTAAAACAATAGAACTGCCTCGCTCCACATGATTATGCAGCTCTTTCTTGGGCTTTAAGAGAATGCTTCACCATTCCTTACTCCTGGAATTATTGCATGGTCACAAGAATGGCAGTCAGATTTTGGGTATGGTGGTTCACATGGAAAATAAGCCATGCCCAGTTGACTCTCTCTACTGTTAAGCAGTCTCTTCAATAGATGAAGTAGATGAATTTAGGTTGAAGATCAAAACCTATGGAAATAAAGTTCCCTGTTGAATAGTGTCTTTCACTCCATGCACTTCTCAGCATATTAAGAAGCATGGAGGAATGAGTGCAGGTGTCCAATGAAACTCTGTGGAAGAAGGTGACATGCATGCTGTTGATAGAAGCTCTGTTTAATATGTTGGAAAATTTGTTCAAGAACAGTTAATCCTTACTTTAGGATTACCCCCAGAAAGCTGGCAAGGTCAGGCTGTACATGGATTGTGTGTCATTTAAATTCTGGCTGCATGAGTTGCCTGGACGCAGCATTAACTAAAACATGGGACTTGTTCTAAGCTACATCTGTGAATCATCACTCTTTGTTTGAAAATACTGGACTCCTCCTATCCTCCAAGCTCCTTCTCTTGACAGGTGCAATCAGTAGCCTTAAGTGTAGTGCCTATCAGGTGACTATGCCTTTGTGCAAAGATTAACCAGTTTTGGAAAATGCTATTTCCATGTAAACTACACGAGTTAATCAGATTATAACCCTGTGTTTTTCATGCATATCATAAACATATGAGGAAAGAGCTTAAAGTCATTTAATTAAGGTTTACACTGTGCTGTGAAAAGCCTTTCCAAACTTAATATTCAAACAGATTTTAACATTGGTTCACATGAAATCTAATCAACTGGAGAGAACAGCACATTGAAAGGAAAGCAATGAAAACTCCTAGCAGGAGTTATTGCTTGCAATATAGTAAATTCATTTACAACAGAAGCTGTGGGGGAAAGGGATTTGTTTGCAATACTTAGTTTTTGTTTAGCTTGAATGTAGCCAACCTGACAAATTCAAGAGAATTAAATAGGTATGTTAAGGAGTCAAATTTTAACTACTTTGTGTGCATGTATGTAAGTCTACACAAAGAAATACATCTTCTCTTTGTGCATTTCTCTATGCATGAAGTATTGAGTGTGGGCAAGTTAAAGCCGGGTGGAAGCTTAGTAAAAAATTTCTTTCTTCATCTAGAGAAATGAAAAGCAATCACCCAGAACAATAATTTGAATACACACAAATTTAAATAGTTGCTCAGTTTTGGGGCACTGAGCCTTCAAACCTCTATAGCTGTAATATTGTTGGGGTTTTTTTCAATAGCCTTTCAACGTGAAATTAAAATCCATATATTAAAAATTAATGAAATGCATCTCATTACTGATGCAGATAGCTTTGCTGCAATGTTATTGCACAGCTGACACTGCCTTTTGAGGCCTCAGTAGTCAGGGAAAGGTAAAGAAACTCACTGATTAGGGGGACATTTTTGATTTAGAAAATAAATAAACGTTGATTTGTTTGTGAATACTACCAGTTTTGCTCATGCTCGACTGTTGTCTAGGCTTTTGGCTAGAAACTAAAATCCAGGACTAGAGTCTATGATGGTTACCTGGTATGCAAACATGTTCTCAAGCCTAAACTTGAGCAACAGAGACTTGCTGATGCATATGGCATGTGACTACAAGAAACATGACCACAATGAATCATTGACTCAGCAAACTCAGTCCTTAACTAAGACCCAGCTACTAAATGCAATAAAATCTTGTCCTCCGTGAACTTCTCTAGACCCTGACAAGTCTGTCTTGCAGTTTCTGCCTGTAATTTTATGTCTTCAGAAAACACTGATTAAGGCCAAGCTGAATATGCTTTTTCATGTACTTAGAAAATTGATGTTAGTAGGCATATTGCCAGTGAAGTAACAGTATGAAGCACTGTGTTTATTAGGATTGTCTCAGACATCCTTGGTAAAGTCAACTGGAAGAGCCACAGAGAACAACAAACTTTTACAATTTTCAGTTTCATGAAATAAGCTGAAATGTAATATAGATTCAAGAGGAAAAACACAAGCCACATACTGTGTTAAAACAAAATGAAAATTTTATCGTGAGGATGTGATCTTAAATGCATATGGGCTAGTGGAGTGCCTGTCTGCTGCTCTTGCTAGAGAATGATCTCATGTTACTAGATTGTCATTATAAGACACTTAATCCTCAGAGTGAGAAACAGGAAGAATATTTACAAGTTTCAGTGCTATTTACTAATTGCCAATTGACTTGAGGAAAGCTAAAAAATGACTGGAAACATCCATCCCCATCCTGATACACACACATACTAGTAATGGAAATGGCAGCCAAGACAAACAGCTAGCAGCGCGGTGCATCCTGTTGGCATCGGATTTTTGGCACTGTTGTAGCTACACAGAACACAAGTGATACAAGAAATGTGTAAGGACATCTGTTCTGTAACCTACGGGGCTTCACTCACAAAACAGTTGTAAAATCTTCTGGGGGAGAGAAAAATTTCTCTGTATCTGTGCAGATGCTCTATTGTAAGAAAAATATCAATGGAAGGAAGTGTTGAGCCTTTGAAAGAGGAAATTGTTCACCAGATTCACTGTCAAATGTTCCATTCTTTTCTTTCCTTTTCATTTAACCTAAGTTATCTGCCATTCATAAGTTATATTTAAGCCAAGTGGTGTAAATCTGTTGGGACTAATAGAATTGAATCATGGATTAAATTACCCTGGTGTCTGCTTGTAACTCTTCTTCACTGCAGATTACTTGAGCTCTGTGTCGCTCTGCTGACTATTCAAGTCACAGCCTCTAAGCTACCAGCTTCCTTCCTGAATCCAGCATCTTCATGTCTGTCTAGGGGCATGATGGGGAGAGAAGAAACATTAAAGACATCAATTAAGATCCAAAGTATTGTTTACTCACCTGCTTCTCTTAGCTTGCTGATCCTTCCAAATACAAGCAGGCTATGGGAGAAAGAAAGGGGGGGTTGGGGTTTAGTACACTGCAAGGCTCTCTCTACCACTTCTCTAGTCCCCTTCAGCCACATCCCATGAATGAACCTTTTAAAAAGGAAATAAACTTTTCCAAAACTCCAATCTTGTTGCAAATGTTGGCATACAAGTAATTAGGCTTCCCTCACATGTAACTAATGGAGAGTACGACATGGTTCCATGAAAAAGAAATCAGACATCATAGTAACCTGGAACATATTAGGAAACTGGAAGTTAAAGAGGGACTGTGAGGTGTAGGAGGTTGGGAGAACCTGGGTAGGAAAAGCTTAGCCCTGGGAGCTGCTGGAGTCCTGGGTGGGAGCGCATCTAGGAGCTGAAAAAATGCAGGCTTCAACAGTGCTCACAAAAACACCTTGATACCTGTAGCTGGCAGATGAAGGGTACAGGCACAGGACTGCTTCCCTGCTGATTGCTCTCTCTGATATTTGATTTCGTAAATGCAATAGGTCTGAGATTTTATCTTTAATGTCATATTTCAGTTTGGGAAAGACATGGCTTGAAGAAGGGTGAGATGGTGAAATGAGACTGCACCATGCTACAGGCATTAGGATCTGGAAATTGTGTTGATATTAAACATGCTTATCATTGAACACCTTGAATCATATTTTCATTTCATGTGTTTTCTCTAATTGTTCTATATTTACTTTATTGACTGCCATACGTTCCTGTGCTCCCAGTGCCACAATAATCCATGCTTATAGGCAAAGTGTTCATTATTTTATATTGCAGTACTTCCCTTGCTGTTAGAAGAGGAGAGGGGCTCTCTTGATCTGATTCTATTAAGCTAGTGGCTAATGTTCATCCAGGAAGTTTCAAATCAGTTTTCCTGGAAAACAACCCTGAAAGCTGCTCTGTAGTTTCTGTAATTTACTTGCCTTGCAAGTAGTCAGTTCTGTGAGTAAAACAGTAGTAAGTAACAGAGCTACTCAGCAGTTCTAGAATGTGGATGTTTGTGTTGGTCTAATTAATCTCTTGATGATTTCAGGATTTCAGGTGCCCCCTAACTGAAACCAGACTGTTCTGCAGATCATACGATCAATCTGTGATTTAATCTTGAATGAAACTTTACTTGGCTCTCCTTACAAACTATGATCAGGGCATTTTCGTCCAAGTCATTGTACAAACAAATAACCTGAACACAAAGTTCTTCCACAAGAAGTTTACAATTCACACATCAGACAAGGAAGCTAAGAGTGGGTATGAAAAAGTAAACAAGGTAGGTTGAGAAACATGTGAGGTAGCAGTTTAACTGTGTGGGAGGAGCCAATGTCAGCTTCCTTCCCTCCTTGCAGTGCTACCTGGTAATGGGCTTTGGTTTACCATACATAAGAAGGAAGGAGATTCTGATAGTTTTACTAATGTGCATCAGGAAAAAATGGATGTGAGAAGACAGGAGATTCTTGGGTGTCAGTCCCTACCCATTGGATTCTTTCTCACAGTTGCTAACCCATGACCAATTAAAATACAAGGATGCACAGGAGCCCAAATCACTCCCTTCCTCACATGAAGTCGTGCTTGCACTGTGATGAAAAGGACCTCAGGGAGAGGAGGAGAAGAGAGAAATTGGGATGAAGATATATGTTGGGTTACTGGAACAGAAAAGTTACAAGGGCAGTAGTTGAAAGTCCTCATTGCCACTGGAGGAATTATTTGTGATGAGCAGTGATTTTGCTGTGCAGTCAAGATCAAGGGTGGAAAGATAAATGGTGGTTAGACCTTATAGGAGTAGAGAATGCATATGTGAAACTTGTGAAGGGACACCATGAGGTGCTAGAGGAAGAATTTTTGTGAAGAATGGAAATATATCAAAACTTCAAGAAAACCAGAAGAAATGAGGAAAGAGAAAATTCTCTCTGGGGAACTCAGTGAGTGACATAAGTGAAAGATCCAATAGTGGGATCTCATACAGGAGGCTCAGAACACATGGTAAAGGTGGAGTGGATTGTAGGTAACAGTGATAATCTGAAGTTTACCAAGAAACTTCATAAAATGTTCAGCTTTCTTTTCTTTTTTTTTGTCAGGGCATGAACCATAACATTTCACAGACTAGAAAGATTCTACTTTCATGTGTGACGGGTGGGAGTGCCTTGTACAGCCTTCTGAGGCTTTAGCAGCTAGTCATTACTATAGACAAATATGGGACACAAGATCTTTTACTTTGGGGCAGCCTGGCAATTTTTGTGCTGTTATTCATCTCACCAAAATACACATTGTCTAATAATATTTAAGTTGTGTAAACACACCTTTCAAGCGAAGGAGTTGTTGAGAGAATCCAGGCAAAGAATTAGTACAAAGGCAAATCTAATACTTCATTACAATGGCAGCTCCTGTTCCAGGCAGGGTCCCTGGTCTCTGAGGGAAAGGAAGATAGAGTCACAGATTCTTTCTGTCCCAACAAGTAAGAAGAGAGCAGCAATTGTTGCTTCACAATTATTGCTTCACTGTGAACAGCACTTTAGGGCCTCCAGTCAGTTCCACTGCTTGAGGTGTTAGCTTAGGGCACAATGTGAAAAGTCACCTTTTCTTTCCCCTGTGATTAGTTCTGAATGCATCTCAGGAAGAAGTGATCAAAAAGCAAAATCCATTCTGCGGTTCTGCTTTACATTTCACCTTCTCAGTAGAAGTGACCTCAGCTGTTTTATTGTGCTGGCTCAATCTTCAAAGTTTGCCGTGTAATGTCAGAGAGTTTCATAATCAACCTTTTCTGAATCGATTACGAAAAAGGAATTTTTTTTACCAAAGCAGATAGAGGGAAGAGAAGAAGAGAGGACTCATAGCAGATGAGGCAGAAGTTGGTCAATGAAGAATGCAATGGAAAATGTAATATAAAAATTGACTGTTCTTCTATTCCTGATTCTCCCTAATCACACCATATAGGCTCCCCCTGATTAGCACATTTCACTACCTGTGTATAAGACATCAGGCTGTAACATTGTCCAGATCTGACTTTGGAGTGCTGGTAGTGTCCTGCTGACCCTCTTCACACTTCTCACACCTTCTGCAACCATTTGCAGTTCAAAGTTTGTCCATAGGATCTCTGAAAAGTGTGGGCTTTAGGAAAGCATGTGGGGAAGCTGGAGAGACTTTACAGCCAGAAAGCCAAGAATCCTGAAAGTAGATCCTATTCTTTCTGTAAGTGATGAAGCTTGCATTGGCACAAATGGGAGTCACTGATATGCCCAGGAAGAAGGAGATCTCCTCAATCCATGCACAAGCACAGCTCTTTATAGTGGAGCTGTTGTGCACCCACTCTCTTAGCTCTGTAGGCTGGATGGCTTTAATAAACAGGAAATTAATTGAATCCAGAATATCAAAACACACACCTTCCTTCAATTGGTGCTAAGATAATTGTGCCAGTGGGTTTTTTGACAACTCATTTTTTCTTCAGGCAGCGTTAAGTGCCTTGAAACAGTTTTCAGAACAAGGACTGGATCCAGTGGAAGGAGCTATGAAAGTTGAGAACGGATCACATGAAAAGTAAGTACCATTTAAATCCTCTGCATTTTAATGCCTGTGTGGCATGGTAGATAAGAAATGTTAATTAAGAGCTTAGTTGCCCTTTTAGACCTATGCAAAACTATTTCCTCTGGAATTTACATACAGTTTGTGACAATTTGAGAGGATAAACACGATTTCAGGTTTAGTGTAACTGATAATGTTTACTAATTAGCTATGAGATAGTCCTGTGGAAATGCTAAAGAAAAGGATTTTCTTTCCATTGTATGGTTTCTGTGTAAGTAGCATAACATGATTTTTGTCAAATGTGTTGTAGCGCATGATATTGGCTGTAAATAAGCATAGCTATCTGCCAATAAGTCATTATGACTGCAAGCTGAATTTTTCCTCAGAGAATTTAAAAGTGGAAATTTCTTTCAGGTCTTAAAAAACTCTGATATGGAATTTAGCTTTAAGCAGCAGACAATAGAACAGGGTTTCACACTGGATTTTTAATTATGTAAGAAAGTGGGATTGCCCATCCAGTAAAGATTTTTTTCCAGCTGCTAGTCTGTTTATGTAAGAAAGTAGTCTTGTGTTACTAAATAAATTAGGAAGTAATAGAATAAAAGAAGTAAGACTAAAAGTGGCATTCGGAATTTTCAGTAGATATATTGGGGCTATTTATAAACTAATTTAATCAGAAACATTTTTCCATATGATCTCATCAGCATAGTATTTGAACATAAATATTGTTGTTTCACTTTAAAATGTTACCTTCCACAGTGACCTTTGAATCTCATGTGCCATCTGGTAATAAACATGTCTTAAAGATGTGCAACCCTGGACCTTACCACTCTTGTTAATGTATTAATCTTTCAGACAAGTCAAGCATCTGGGAGAGAAAGCAGACAATAAACAGACTAACTCAGGCACCATTGCTCAGGACTGCAAGGATTCAAAGGCTGTCGTCTAGGAGCTTCCCAGCACCCACGGCTGCCACTGCATCCTTATAAACCTGTCAACACGCAATAGGGTGTATGTGTACAAGGAAATGAATGACTAATACCATTATTTGAGTCTTATGTGAAGACAACACTATTCTAACACGAGAGATAGTATACATGGTACTGTTTATTCAACTGTGGAAAAAAATAAAATTGAACATTTCCCTTAGAACCCGAGATCAGAGCATAACTCAATTGCCCAGAGGCAGAAGAAGTCTGATCGTGTTACTGGAGGTTAAAATAACAAAGAATTAACAAAAAGTGTTAGGGAAAAAAAAAAAAAGGGAAACTTTACAATTGATTAATATTGAGGAAAACAAGTCAGCATTGGTTCAGTTATACAATTTTTTGTAGTGTAGTTTTAAGTTCAGCTTACTGTTTTTTAAATAATGCTTGAATATTTTAAAATTAACCAATGACAGTGCTGTGAGAATTGTAGTTGTTGTCTTCATATATAGTCATACAGCTTATCTTTTTATGCAGACATTATGCATTCTTCATTCTATATGAATATGTATGACTTTAAGATGCACTACTCAGAGTTGTATGCAAACAGAAGTTTAAATCTTGACAAGTATTTGCTTAACATGAACAGATGTTAGTTATGATCATTTTCGATATACTCCAGGAAAAAAGCAAATATGGTATTTGATTTTCCTTGCCATAATCAATTAAAGAGGCGTCTTGCCTCCGAGCAACATTTCCCCTTCAATTCTGCTCTCTGTTGTGTGAAGCACATCTACACCCCATTCTGTGTGTTGTACCAACCCACCGTTTGCATCAACTGAGTGTTTTTAATCTCTGCATTCGGACCAAGAGCAAAAGGGAGGACTGCAACGTTATCAAGCCAAGGGTGGAAACTGTTGATGTAAAGATCATTCTTTTGTGAAAGGAGTGGCAGCAGAGATAAGACCTGTGGCTGCTCTGTACCAGCATATTTCTTTTAAGTGTGTGGCCAAATGCAGTAAAACCACATCAGTTCATGTGTACAATGACAGTGTCTTCTCTTTCTTTATCACTCGCAGTTAGACAACTAAGAGAAAAAAAGGAAAAGAAAACAATTAAGAACTAACAAATGACTGGCTACCACACTAGAGCCAGGTTTCAACCAAGCTGTCCTCACGCCACCACTTTCTACAAACCTGCTGTGTTAGACCAGACATGCTGGTATTTAGGTCATTTATCTATCCAAAATACAGATTATTTCATTTAATGCAAAGATAAAGCTTAACTGCATAACAGCCATGACAACATTGCACAAGATTGTAGAAGCACCAAAACCAGAGATCACAACTCAGTGACTCACACAGAAAAGCAGGGGAACAGCAATGTGAGGAAATGGTGGAAGGTACAGTGGCATTGATTCACCTCTGGGATGGGCTTTTAGGGGAACACGCATCTTGCTCTGCCAGAACCAGTGCTTGGAGGCCTTTTTTTCTACTTCATGTTTCTCATGAGAATGAATCACTCTCAAGCCTGGCAGATAAGGAGCCTTTGTTGTAAAAGTTTGAAGTTTTCTAGGGTCTGACTCCATAAAAGAGTCAGGAACAAGCTGAGCCTTTCAGTTCCCACAGATTTCCAGGGGCGTTTGGCACCTGGCAGACTCGAGTTATTCAGGCAGCAGCACACAAAAATAATTAGCTCTTACACACCACCTTTCTCAGGGATATGTTACCTGCCTAATTGGCAGCTGGAGCAGAAATTCTGCTCCTTCAGCTCATCAGACAGCTCAGAGAGCTCAGAAAGAGCCTCGGTCTGTGCTTTAGCTGTACCTGCCAGTATGCAGGATACAAATGGCATTACTGTCCCCTCTCAGAGAGAACAGGAACAAAAGGAAAAGGCAAACCCATTCCTCTGTCCTAAGGGCGAGATGCTGTGCTTACTGGGGAGAATGTGGCAAGGAGACTGGCAGTATGGTCTCCCTGGCATCAACAGAACCTCTGTGGTGTGTTCCCTGTCCCAGTAAATTTTAGATTAATTGCTTTGTTGCAGGTGGGCTCTGCATTGAGCGCCAGGCTTACTCCAGTGCATGCAGGGTGCAGCAAAGTGATGCTCACTTCATTCTCAATTATCAAATTGCAAGCAAATGTGTGCAACCAGCTGTCTAGGTCCAAGAGAGCTCATTCAGCCTCTCCAGTCAAGGCAACAGTAGAGAAAGAGTGTCTCTGTGAAACTCTTATTTCACATTCCCTTGCTTGTAAGAACTGCACTTGATTCTGATTCTGACATAAAACAAGGCAAGCAACTGAGCTGGGGGGCTCACTCCCTTTCCTCAAAACTGTAGAGGCATGGAGCAGACTGGGGGAGGAGGGTCATGTAGTAGCAGAAGTTCTATTTTCCAAAAGCAGGGCTGACTAATGATTGCTGTAATCACAAGTTAGAAAGTCTGCAGCCTTCTGTCAAGTGCACACAGATGGCAGTTTCAAATCACCTCCCAAGCCACAGGTTAAAAGCTGCATCACAGAGGCCACAATGCAGGCTGTCAGAGCTTTTTCTGGAATAATCTGAAGAAAGAGTTCCTGCTCCCTACAGGTACCAACAGCACCACAAAGACCTCTGTACAGAGCTCATCAAGATACTGCACCTGAACACCACAGTGTCGTTTTAAGGCATTCCAAGGTTCCTGTGTCAGTGAAGGGATTTCAGTCTGCTCCACCTGCAGCATTTATTTTCTCAAAGAATATCCTGCAGTATTCACACACATATACAGAAATGCACTTTAGTTTGGCATTATCACTAGAAACCTCCCAAGAGCTTGAGCAAAATTCTTGCATCAATGATATTGCAGCAGCCACTGGACTTGTCTCCAATCTTTAGTCTGGTTGCTTCATAGCTGTTCCTCTTAGTTCCTGAGCTGTCAGTATCTGAAAACTGCTGGGAATTCAGAATTAAGTCCGGTAATCTAAAAACAACTATATTTTTCTAGACTAACCTCATTTATATTTTTTTTTATAAAAAAGTACATGTGGAACTGAACAGATCTTATATTTAGTTGTGTTTAAAAAGTAAATAATGATGGGCACTGAAAGAGTATCAATATGTCTGAATGTTACTATTAGTTCTAAAAGGGTTGTTTGTTTTTCTGACAGCAGTTGATATTTTTTATTTTATTTTAATTTTTAGATTATACGTTCTTTAAGGTATAGATTTTGTCCAATTTTTGTTTGCAAAGCACCAAGTATGGTTTAGTTCCCCGTTGCACACACATACCACACATCTCATCCTGTGTCTCAGAGCACTTTCAAAGATGAACAACTGCCTTGTTTTACAGAAGTGGATCTAAGGTGCAAACTGGTCTTTAGGAATAAGGTAGGAATAAAGCCTAGGATAGCCAGTTTGCCTATCTAGCAGGCTACAGTGTTCTCAGCACTTATTTTAAAGACTCAGAACACAAATTGTCATCAGTTTTGAACCTATATAACTCATTAATCAAGAGGAATTATGTTAAAGAGAAAATAGGTCACTTAGGTATCCTCTCAAAAATCTTTTCAACACTTTCTGGAGGTCAGCAAACTAAGAACCTGCACAGGAAAAGGCTCATCACTGACAGAATGGGGTACCTGATATGGCTCAAAGGATGGGAATACACATGGATAATCTTGTGTCTGAGTTATCATCTTCAGTGGAACACTGCCCTGTTCTCCAGGGACACTCCAGACTGCACTGGTCTCCCAAGGGACAGACGTGCTGCTTCTGACAAATACAAAACACAGCAGCACCGGGGCGGTAGAGCTGCAGAACAGGGTGCAGATTTCTGTTCCCAGCCATCCCAGCATTCCCCTTCCATTCACAGTGGAGCTGAATTTACCCTTCAGCTAGAGTCCTCACTGAATTCAAGAGATAATTAAGCTGGCATTTAATTTCCTCTGATGGAAGTCATAGTCATAGGATTTAAAATATTTAGTACTTATCAGCAGCATTTTTTAAGGGTCTTTGGCTGAGAGTAGAGAGGGACCTTAGGAGTAGGGGAGTAGCTGGGATGAATGACTGCAGGAATATGGAATCTCCTCCTCCTTGGCTTGAAGTGACAATGAAATCTAATCCTTCCTAAAGCGTATGCAAAGCCCTTGATCTCTGTGACAGTGCTTTACTACATGCATTTTATTGGTGGGTGGCTGCTTGTTATTGCTCTCATCTTTCTGGCCTGCTCTAATTCCCCATGAAACAGCAGAAGGTTTCCCATTTCCTGCAGTGAGAGTTGAGCAAAAATTTTAAGCTGGATTTGTTTTCCAGTTAATAGGCAGAGGGCTGGGTTTTTGTTTGTTTGTTTCGAAACACTAAGTAAAAAAAATATGCTTGGTAATCTTTATATCCTCTCCCAGGCAAATCCAGCATGCCCCGCTCTTAGTTGCATCCTATAAACAGGTATTCATTATTTTCTTTGCTCAAACAAGAATGGCCTTTGCAACTCCTGAGAAAACTGAGCAGAGGGTGGGAGGTGGTTTTGAATGATAATAAAGACAGGGACTCTGTCAGAGCCCTAAACACAACATGGAATGATGATTTTGTGTGCCTT
Organism: Fringilla coelebs; assembly: GCF_963513975.1. Lineage (NCBI taxonomy): Eukaryota > Metazoa > Chordata > Aves > Passeriformes > Fringillidae > Fringilla > Fringilla coelebs. Next base: position 33,145,807 of record NC_140028.1, read on the forward strand.
GGGGAAACATGGATCTGTGACCAGTGAGGATGGATAATGGCCACCTTCCATCAGCCTTCTGGCTTGAACGTGGCAAGCTGCCTGCCCTGGGCAATAGTGTTCAAGGTGTGGATTTGGCACAGCTCCCCAGGGATGCCTCCAAAAGAGCTGCAAGGAGAGAAGCATGTCCTGAGGAACAGCTTGCTCTGCCTTTCCCTCCTCATGGCTGACGATCCCCGAGCCATGAGGAGCTGTCAAGGCACAGGAAAAATGCTGCTTCCCCTGCGGGTACTCACCTCTGCTGCAGTCCCTTGCTGTTGGTGACTGCATTCCTGAGGTGTGACACGGGCTGGGCAGGCGTGCACACCGGTGGGTGAGACGTGTGTGGAGTGTTTTGCTGGGATGATTTCTGTTATTCCACATGCGCGGCGCTGACTCTTGGTTTTGATCGTACAGCCTGGTATTTGCTTTATGCAGTTAGTCATGGTTGGCTGTGCACTTTTGTGCTTGGTGTTTTAACTCCATAGCACTTCAGTGCAAAGGAAATTTAAAAAACAACGATGAAAATGTTTCTACTCTGTTCTTAATTAAGGAGACCTCAATAATTGATTTATGTGAAGAAGGAAAGCTAAACAAAGTGCTTGCTAACATAAAAATATAACTTATTTAAGGCCCAAATTTTCTTTTATTTATGATAGCCAGAATCTAGGAGAACCTGAATACCTGTGAAGTTTTATCCAACAACACACAATAAATGAGAAGAAAATTACCCTGGATAAAACAGTTTATGCTCCTCACTACAATATATTAAATATATATTTGTGTATTAAAATTAAAACAGATCATTTAAACCTGCTTATGTACTTTTGTTTGTGATTATATGTGCAGCATAAATTTCCTTTTTCTATACCACTGGTAATTGTTAAAAATATTTAAGGACAATAATAGCAAAGTCAATGTTATCTAAGTCCCTATTTTTAAATGGTCTGTTTCCACCCCCCCCCCCCCCACCCCAAATTAACTGTATTTGAACTGGCTGAAAATAGATTTGAATTTTTAAAATTTATTTAGGTTTAAAGATAGGAGGTCTTCACATGTGGTTCAAAACAAAGCAGACATGTTTAAATAGGATAGGAGAAAAAAAAATCAAAATGTGACATCTGTCTGTGGCAACCCAATTGCTTCAGCTGAACTTTCTTGCCTTCTATTTTTATAAAATGACAATTTATTGCAAACCAAACTTGACCTCTTCCTATATGGAGAGAAAATATAAAGTAAAAAAGGTACAGAGCTTTTTTCTTGTCAAGGAAGAAGTTTCCATCCAGTGCAGCACAGCACCTACACTTTAACCATGTGAATGAAAGTTCAACCCCACTGATAATTTGTAAAATTGGGAACTGTTTACAAGATACACTAGAAATACTGTAGCTAAATATCTGGCAAGCAGAGACTACAGCTCCCATGTCCAATACATGGTAGGAGTAAACAATTAAATGAGCACAGAAATGCAATAGTTCCTTGCAAAAGAAAAGTCACCCAGCCCAAGGCTGGGCAGTCAATTTATGCAGCTCACTTCAACATAAATACTCTTATGATTGTGAAATACTTGTTGCATGTGATCAACACAGCACTGAGAAATATGTTGCTACTATTTCAATGTTTCTTCTAACTCATAGACAAAACAACCCAGGGCCAGAATGTTAATAGCACTGACTTAGTTAAAATATACCAGAAAGGATGAGGTTTTTCTGATGTCTTCTGAAAATGTGATCCCAAGTTGTCGCAATTATTTTGAACATCACCTTTGGAGTAATTTGAAAACTGCTTTTGAAATACCAGCAGATCTATTTGTGAATATTTACAAAAGTAAGCTGCTTGTTAAGGAGGAAGAACACTGTCAAGGCCTTCACAACATTATGTACAAAATTTTGCAGCAGATTTTGCAGACACCCAAAGGATAAGTGTAAGGCTTCTGTGCCTTAAGGATTTCTGTCTCTTCCCTTAGCATCAGTTGTACTCCCAACTGCTGTGTTTGCACAACAGCTGAAGAAAAAGTTTCCACACATATTTCAAAAATACTGTGAAAACATTTTTGTGAACAAGAGTTTGTGACTTAATAGCATTCAGGATTTTTTTTTTGCTATTTTCTTTTAAATTTTGGTTAACCAAAACCCCCTTTGTTTCTACAAACAGAAGTCCTTCATATTTTTTTCAGTTGAAGAACTAAGACAAAATGGCAGTTTTGCAAGATCTGTAAAAAGGAACCAATACTAGCTTTTTAAAATGGACCCAAACTTTTCTTATTTTATATATACATATATAAAATTATTATATATAAACACTTTACTTAAATATTATGCATACACTTGCGTGTTTCTATGTGAATGGATTCAAGCTACACACATTTGTGCATGTGTCCATGGACATGTGAATATATGCACACAAATGATCTGTCTGCCAAACTGGAAACAGAAGCACCTATAACCTAAATACACAAATGTTTAAGTGCCAAACTAGGTTCACCTAACTTGGTGACAAACTAAGTATAGAAAAATGTCTGTGTGTCCCCGATCTAACACAAAACATCTTAAAGTGCAGAGAGACAGCTTCTCAAAGCAGAGGATTGCCCATGTAAATCTGCATTTCTGGGCATGTTTGGAAGCACTTTGATCTTAGCCACATGAACTATTTCCTCCTCCAGTCACTTCAGGACTCTGATGCTCCCTTTCTCCCAAGGAGAGGATACACTATCCTGTAGATGTTCAGGGATTTTTACTGCTTTGAGCAAGATACAACGTACTGGTGAAGGAGGAACTCTTGCCAACAAAAATCTGCTTTTTACTCAGTACCTAAGACTGGAGACTAATTTCCTCCTCTGCATCTTGCTCCAGGAATGCCCTGGTCCACCAGGCTGAAGTCTCTGCTGAAACAGGGCATCATACACCTCTCCAACTCATCCTCCTCACTTTGAACAGATCTATTCAACATTTACTAAATTAGTGAGAAAAGAATATGATACCTGTTACTTGGTGTTTAGAGTACTTGCCGGCTAGGATAGAAAAAGTCTAGTGTTCCAAGTTATTTCCTTAAAATAGTGAAATATCAGTATCAGCTGATGAGGAGGCAGTCACTTGTATTCACTTTTGTACTTTCTGAACCACTGAATATTAAATTATTCTATAAAAAATGGAGTGTTTTCTGAGGAGATGAAACATAGCCCAGTGACTTCCATGTTTTGGTGGCTAAAGCACTCTTTGGAGGTGTAAAGTTATATTCTGCTTGCTATTAAGAGAATTGTCAATGCCACAAAAATTCATAGTATTCTTACTCTGAGCAGTTCTTTACAGCTCAGTCTGGTTTGCAAAAGCACGTGGAAAGCAGAGCAGCCGAATGTGAGGTAGGTGTATCACCCTCCCCACAAGGAAATGTCTTCCTGAGGAGGAAACTACCTTCCTTCATGACTACTGCACTTGAGTGATAAACTTCTCTCTGAGCAACAGATGATGTAAGCCTGAGAAATGTATGACCATGACATAGAGCCTTTACAGAAAGGCTCATTTCCATGACTGTGTTCCAACAAAGAACTTCAGTTTGATTTCCTTCTTAATCATATTCATAAAAGGAGTATTTTGCTTTTCTCCTTAATCCAGAAGTTGTGTTGTAACATCACAGAGAGCTTCAAACTTCTGTGGCCTCTCAGCTCTGTTTTGACTTCAATGTTTGCTTTTCCTGGTGTAATCTTTTGTTTTTGTTTGATAATTTGGATCTATTCTAATGCATTCCATCATATTTCTGAGAGAAAAAAGTTCAACAAAATTTGAGAACAAAAAGGGTGAGTCCATTGGAAGTAAAATTAGCAGCTTATTTTATTGCTTAAGGCCTTCACCAAGGAATAATTTGTGCAAAATTGCTGAAAGCCAAAGAAGGCTTAAAACAAAAAGAGTCAATAGTTTGATGAAACCCAGACCTCCTGTGTTGTGCAATTAAAGGTTAGACAGGGTGATAAGAGCTTTAATTTACCTTTGGGAGATATTAATCAGATTTTGGATTAACTTAAAATATGTTTCCTGCACATTTCTTGCCAGGTGAAGGTCCTTCAATGTTTCCTCTGGTGCAGAGGAAGAGATAACACTTTCTCAAAGCGCGGGGAACACCGCAAACCCAGATATGCTATCAGGAGGCTTTCTGTAAACTCCATCATTCTGTGAATTTCCTTCTAGCAGCCAGGAAAGCCGGGGGTACAAATTCCCCTATGTGCTAGTTCAGTGTGAGTTCTGTTATTATTAATTATTTATACAGCACCGTGCGTGTGCAGGCCTCTTTACAGACAGAAGGAAATATCCCCCAAGAGCCTGCAAAGCGAAGGGCCCAGTGGTACAAACACTTCTTTAGCTTTCCTAGGATGGACTACCTGGAATAATCCACTGATGTCAGCGGGCTACTTAGGTGCTGGTAAGTGCTCTGCTGGGTAGGAAGTGTTTGCAGGATTAGGCTGTAGTTAAACCATGAAGTGATGATGGGTGATGAGGGAAGGGAGGGCAAGCATTCCAGCTAGGAGAGCATGTTGTTGCTTTAGTTATAACGAAGGTGTCAAGGGGCCAGGGCATTTTTAATGCTTTATGTTATTTGTGATCCTGTTGCTGAGAAGGAAAGGCTCAGCTTTACAGGCCACACGGAAGAAATGAGCTGCTCACTTCTTCCTCAATGAGAGGAAGAAGACTGGCTTCAAGCAGAGGGAGAGACAGAGCCTGAGCCTGTTACATGAGGAAGAAGACTCCAGAGGTAAGGAGGGATGCACAAGAAGAGATGCTGACCATACTCTCAAAGAGTCTCCAATGCTGCAGCTAGCATGTGTCCACTATATCCTCTTTTTTTCCTTTAATTGAGGGCATTTTCAGAAGTTTCTCAGTACATTTCCAGCTCTTGGCAAGTCCCAGGCACATCTGTGACATTTAGCTGATAGCCTCCTTAGCGAAGGGAAGGTTGCCAATGAATCCTTGTGCAACTGTTTATGCTACAAACCCAAGTATACAACCGCCAGTTTCACTCTTACAACACAGAGAGCATTTTTCCTCCTTAATTGAAAGTGTGGAACACAACAAAGGCTTTAAATACTGAGAAAACAACCAGCTGAAACAAGTAGTAAGAAAGACATCAAGGACGACAGGCACTAGGCTCCCTGCCCAGTGAGACAGGCAGGCAGGGCATGCTCGGTTTTTAAAAGGAACCTACAGGCTTTGGGAAGAGCATAGGATATGGGGGTCAGGGGAGGGGTTGTTCTAGGATTTCAAGGCATTTCAGATAAATATTGAAGGGATGCCACCTTCCAAGTGAAAGCACAGGTCGAGATGTGGCTCCAGAGGAAGCCAGCAGTAGCAGAGAAGGCTGAGTTGCTGGGCTGGTCTCAGTGGAAATCTTTCCTGGAAGGCTTTTTTGGGTGAAGACTTTTGCACAGAGCTATGAGACTGTTGCTCTTCAGGCACAAGCCTGCAGCAGAAACAGGCTGAACATCAGCACCTCCACGCCACCAAGAGTTTTAGGGACAGGCCAAGTGACTGGGGAAAAACCTACTGCATTTCTGAGGGATAGTGTAGGAACCTGTAAATTCACTGCAGGCTGGCTTTTCTGACAGCTCCAAAAGTTAAAATCTGGGAGAAAAAAAAATTTTATCATGAAACTAACAAAATAATAGGAGTTAACAGGGAAATTCAAACAGGAGATTAGCTTTCAGTCATTTCTGCAGCATGAATATTTTGAATTTTCTGCATTTTGTGGGAACCAAATGGGTGTCACAATGGTTAAATGAACTGAGAGACACCTCGCCCCTACACTTTGAGGGTGAGGATGGCACTTGCACAGAAACAGACGTCACCAACCCTCACTTTTCTGAATCCCCACCCCCCCACCTTAATCCCTCTGTGATTTGTGAGACTCTTCTCTTTCCTGAGTTAGTCTGTGATACGTGACTAAATTCATTTCCATACATTTTTTAAAGTTTTTAAATAATTCTGACAGATCACAAAGGGCACTTGAAGCAAACAGATATGTGTAGGCAGATCCACAGATTATGGAACACAGATACTCTTAATTTTGTCTGCCCTTTTTAGTATTTAACCTGTTCCAGACAGTATTACTGTTTTCTCTTACAAGTTTCACATTTTTTAACCTAAATTTTTATACTTTCTTAGTAATATGCTTTGAATTCTACATAAAAAGAACCTGTGACATAAACAGCCATATCTTCCTGCCTGAAAAATCTTTTACATATGACAAACACAAAACTAGCCAGGAGATGGTCTGGCTCTGAGCTCATTTTCCATACTGTACAGACAGCTTTTGATGTAAGAACCCCACATATATTTACTCAGAGCATCTGACACTTGAGATGAGGCTTTTATTGGTACAAGGTACTCCGGGCTGTCAGTCACAGCGAAGTGAGCCATTGTCCTCGGGGTGATCAGCACCCCTCTCCCCTCACAAAGGCATGTTTTCAAAGCATGAGTGGTGTCACACCTGTAACACATGCAGAACAGCACGAGCTGCACCGCCAAGCAGCTCTCTGCAGCTTGCAGTCAAAGATGGGGCTGATGCTCCACAGACTTGGAGGTGGTTCCAGTGCTCCCTGCCCCTCAACAGGCAGGTGTTGGCAGGTGCCTGACGGGCTGGAATGGGCAGTGGCCTGCTCTAGTATTCCATGAGTTGTGAGCAGTCCTCCACAGTGGAGTGGAGGGTCCAGAGAGATTAAAGAACATGCAGTGTGTCTGAGTGAGGAATGGAATGGTCCTTCAAGCCACAGGTGGCTGTGGTGCTCCTGCCACCAGCCCTGGGAGCATCTTGGCCCCAAGACGCAGCAGCAGCCAATTCACCAGGAAGAACTGTCCTCACCTTCTTCCCTCTGACCCTTGAGAATAAATCTGACATGGGACATCACCTTAGACCAGGCACATAAAGCCTCTGAGTTCGTTTCTGCTTCTCCTGACATCACTTCCAGACTGCAGCTATAGAATTTTATATTAGCTTTTGTACTGAATGGCCAACAGAAATCCCAAGAGATTCAGTCTCCAAAGTATGCCTAAAGAGGGAATATGGTCTGGATGTAATTTAGCTGCCATTGCCCAGCAATTCCATAGATCTCTTTGACTTGTGACATTAAATATATGGAGCAAGCACATGAATGGATTAACATACACAGTCCTATAATTAGCTATGTTATTAAATTTGCTAAGTAGTTGGGGGGAAAGGGGCTTGTTTGCCATCTGTTTAAAAAGTATCTCTCTTTCCACTGAAATCTGGATATAAAAAACCCCAGACATGTGGGCATGACTGCCTTACATACATTACTGGGATTATTTCCCTTGAGTTAACCAAGACAAGCATGATTCATATACCAGTAGAATGTTGTGCAAAAATGTGCATAGCATTTTTTCACATAATGTTCCTTTTCCTTCCCATTATAAATTATGAATCATGTAAACATCATGAATTACAGAGTTTTCGGTTGTTCTGGGGTTTTTCTTTTTTCCCCATGACCCTAAAAACTACTTAATAGAAGAGTAATCATAATAGACAGTATGGTAAATTCTGCCATGAAAATGATTTTTTTTTAGTTCTACTCTTGTCACTATGTAACAACACAGTCATTTGCTTTAATTTTCCTAGAAAACTTGAAATAATCAAACTGATTTTAGAACCCACACACACACACACACACACCCCACACGTCCCCTGACTGAATACAGAGCATGTTTGTGTCGCAAGAAAGAAAAATTTGCACTGGTTAGAAAAGAGGTGCATATTAAATATATAATTATTAGCCTCAGCTATGTGGAAATTGTCCAAAAGTATGAAAACAAGCTGAGTTCTGAGCAGCTAAGAGTAAGGCCCTGGTTTACAAACTCTTCAGTAGAGCTCTGTCACTCGATCAGGAGACTCGCGAAAGCTTGTACTGTAAGAGCACAAGAAAAAGACAGCATGAAAGAAAAAGACCAACAAAAACCACCCAAACTGAAAGATGGGAAGCTCTCCAAAAGTGTAACTGAGCAGTACTATAAGCCAATATTTCTGTGTAGAGCCTTACCTTTAATGCCACATTTCTTCAGAGAGATGAGCAAGCATTTGTGATTTCCAGTGAACCATTTACATCAGTGTCTGCAGCATGCAGACCGAATGTTTTATAAGCTTTTTTTTTTTTCAAACAGTGCATATGAAAGCACAAGTGAAAGCAAGGGAAGCTGGACCTGAGCAGTTTTTCCATTTGCCTCAGGCTAGCTGAAAGGATGTTCTGTTAGCTCAGAGGCAGAGAGACCCCCTGCAACATTATGAGTTTGGGGTTCAGTCACACATCTGTAACAATTTATCTGTGATGAATGCAAAAGTCACAATAAAGCAATGGAGAAGGCACAGCAAAAACCAAGAGAGGAACATAAAGGGAAGGGAGCTGTAAGGTACCTCAACACGTACAGTCTAACTCCAGCCTTCCCATACAGTCATCGGAGAGGGTTAAGCTTTCAGCGTGGGTGCTCTGAGTCACTGCCTGGAGGAGCTCAAGAGGTGATTATTTATACAGCACATTAACCACACAGGACTGTATAGGAGGTCTAAAGTTCAGGATCTGAACATGAATACTCCCCAGAAGGTGTGGAGTTTGCATTTCTTTCTATTTGCCGCTATCCCCATGGTGCCTGTGAGCTCCTCCAAGCCACATTATAGAAGATGAAGAAACTTTCTAATTTACACCAGACAGAAACAACTCCTATCAGGGATCAAGGCTGAATTTTCTCTTCCTATGTCTTCCTCTCTGGCAGTGGTAAAGACCAAGTTATATGTTGGATGTTTGTCCCTGCACAGAATAAAGTGGTCAAGATAAAGTAGCTGGGTATTATTTGCATGCAAAGAAAATTAAAACCAAAAAAGAAACTCCCTACTAAGGACCCTCATCCATCTGTTTTTCTTTAGGGATGCTTTAACATTAGCTAAATATCACTTATTTACACCTGAAGAAGTTAAATGATCTTGTTCCCATGAACCCTCTTACAAATGCTGTCCTGGCCTGTGATTTATATAAAAGTAGCTGTTCCCTTAATTTTATTCACAATAGCTTCATTCTTACCGTATGAACCTGCTTTGTCAGTATTCGCTTTGATTTATGGAAGATTTCAAACTACCAAAATAACTATCCCTTTTCTTTTCATTAAAGCTAATCCCCACAAAGACACTTTCATCTGCTGATTAGTCATGCTTCAGCAATCCTTGCTAACCAGAGGCTAAGTTATTGATGTGTTAAAGATGTAATCGCAGAGATTCAAGACCACTGAAGAAAATTCAACGTGTTGTTTGACAGTGTCAGAATTTAGCAGTGTCTTGGCTTTTTGAACCAGCCAGGGTAGCACATGTTCAGCGGCATGGTCAAATCTCTTCGGTTAAGCTACAAGCCTGAAAGGCTGTGCTAGGAAGTATTTAAAGTCCACAGACATGCTGCATTGAAGATCATGAAAAGAAAGGGTAGGGATTTCCAAAATACTTCAGGGAAGCTGGAGCCCCACCTCATTCAGCACGAACAAACTAACTTCAGTGTTTCTCAACAGTGCGCCCAGCTTTTCAAGTCAAAGAGGCAATATATTTTGCATTATGAATTGTACATATAATTCATTATCATGGCTCATGTTGCCCCAGCCTTGTCTCATCTGAATGTTTATTTAGAAATAAATCTTGTACCTTTTCATGCTCTGATCATTGTGAAACAATAATTTCTTCCTGGCCATCACTCTAAGTGATTTTACATTTAGAGAATGACAGGTTCAAATACTAGAAGCAGTTTCCCATGAACTGATTATCATTGCAAATGTTTAATGTAATAGTTTGATGTGCTGTAGATGTGCTAAGGAGAATAAGGACTCATAGAGCTCTAGAACCTGTTTCTAAAACCTAGAGGTAATGGTGGTCTTCAAGACTAATCCACCACCCAGAGAAGCAGCTTGTATTATGCTTCAGAAAAGGGGGCACAACAAGCCTGAACTGCCACTTCCAGCAGTCAGGACCTGTCTGACTCAGCTGTGATTGGCAGCTACATGACACATATTTAAATTCATCAGAATACACCCTTGTCACAGCTACACCACAACTTCCTCAGGTATATGTGTATTCATGGCTGATGCTTCAGTATGTTGAGCTTAATAGCTGTGTAAGCATGAGTGAGACCTGCTCTAAATCCCAACTGACTTTACAGCTGGCATGTAGAGGTCTCCAAGCAATAATCAGTCTAATTCTTGTGCAGTCACCTTTTGGGAGATATATATATATTCAGTTGCCATTACTCATAATCATCAAGCTGTACTAAGAACCACTTTACTTGAGTCTTCTCCATATTTGATGGACAATTGGAAATTACTGAGAGCAGGAGGCCACTGTGGATGTCACAGCCTGGGCTGGAAAATGGCTTAGCCGGTTTTGGGTAGTAAGGATCCTGAGCAGATACATCCTGCTGAGCCTGAGCTGCTGCCTTCTGGGCTAGGCCAAGTGTCCCCAGGCTAAAGGAGATGACAGCATGGAGACCCCTACACAGACACACAAGTGTGCCCTGGCCCAATTGACAGCGGCACAGGGGTTGGGCTGGCTCAGTGCACCCACCAAAGCATCACTGCAGGAGTCCTTCCGAATCCACTTTGTGCTGCTCCTCTCCCACGGCCCTGTTACACAAATAGCCAGGCACTGCCTGCACTACGATGCCACTTTGTCCCATTTTCAAAACTGCTGCGTGGATGAGCCCACACTCCCTCATCACTCGTTCTGTTAGATGAGGCTTACAGGCTGCTCCAGGTTTGGATCTTCTGTTCCATAATCTCACCATTATTTATGCTTGACCTGAATCAGCACAGACATATGCCTTTCCTGTCTTCTGTGATTCAATCTCAAATGCTTTTCACTGGTGGACTTGGTTCTCATTTCCACTTTCATGTGGTGTGATAGAAGACACCAATGATGCTGCTTCTGTCATGTCCAGCCTTGTAGTCACAGCACTCTTTTGTATCACTGTGCTTCTCCCCAGGGTTGACATTTCACCCATTTTATGTCAGTCCTCCTTACTTTGCAGCATAAACTCATTATGCGTCCTTACTGTTTATTAAATCCACGATCCAGAGGAGGATCCCCCTTTCCTCAAGGATACTAGCACAGAGCAGTATGTACAGGGTTCATGGAAGCCAGCTTTCTGCCTCCTTTCTAGCAGCTGCTTCTTCATCTGGTGTATTTCTGGACGGACAGCATCCAGTTCCCGGGCAAACACTGCTCCACAAGGAATGTTCTTGGAACCCTCTGGCTGAGCTTGGTCTGTGAGCCCAAATCCACTGAGCACATGTAAATTGGTCCATTGTTAATTTGTGCTGGAAAGCCCTGCTGAGCATAGGAATATGCCAGGAACACAAATCTCTGAGATCCTCTTTTCAATTGAAATGGCTTCCCCTCCCTCACTTCGTTCACCTTTCAGCCTTGTCCTGGCTGGCTAAGACTGATGACTGCTCCACACAGCATATCAAAGATTTGCTCCATCTAGGCACAAATCACCCTTGGAAGGGGCATCGAACTCCAGACTTCACTTGGACCTGGTCCTGCAGATTGCCTGCTGCATGATCCCCTGTGGAGTCCTGTGTCAGCCACTTATTTCGTACAGCTATTACAGAAAAATAAGCCAAATGAGCTTACTGAGACCTTACCCCTCACCTATAGTAGAGTTCTGCATTATCTGCACCTGGGACACTCTGACCTGACCTTAGGCTGCATGGCAAATGGAAAAACCCTACAAACTCTTTCAGTGCTCTGACTAAATCAAGTCTGCTCTGATTTGTGTCAGGGTCACCACTCATATTTGTTTTGTGATTGCACATTTAAGGCAAGAGTTTAGCTCCTGTACCTTGTGCACCTTAAAGGGAAGAATTAAGAGTCTGACTTCCCTTGTGAAATACCTTCATTTCTTCAGTTTGCGGAATGATTAGTTACTGTGAGCAACTGATCAGATTAAAATGTACAAAATCACTCATAATCTGTATATGTCAAATTCCTAGGAAATTAGGCTATTACTAGTGAAGAAAGACAGCACAGAGGAAAAGCATGTTTTCACTGTGACCTGGCAGTTCACTGACTCAGAGACAGGCTATCTGTACTAGATCTGTGAAGCAATCCAGAATATTTCAACCAGCTGGGTTGGATAATGCTGACAAACACGAGACAGAGCCAATAGTTGTATCTCACAGAGGCTGTAACAGTCCTCAGTGTAACTAACAGGTGGTGTGGTGTTCCAGAGGCTTTGCATGATTCCACACTAATTTAAGTCTAATGAAAAACAGTGTAGTTGGCATCCATAGTGATTGTCCATAGACCTCTGATTCCTGTGAGCAGGTAAGTACTGATTACACAGGTAATCAGCTTGTGCAGCTCTTTGAGTGACTCTCCATCCTCATTGCAGCGTCTGGAAAATCACATAAGGATATGGTAAGGAGTGTGTCTTGCTGCTTTAGCTCAGGCAGCATTTTCACCTTATCCTGAGATGAGCACCCAGTTCTTTCACCTCTGTTCTGCAGATATCATTGAGAAATTGATTCTTTCTGAAAGGACACCCCATTATTCAGTTTGCAAATACCGATGTATATCACTTTGCCAGTGGCTTATCAACCCTTTCTCATCTTGTTACCCAGGATGATTTGACAGATATCCTCATAAAATCCTGACAAGATTTCCTGATAATGGTATTACCAGAAAGGTAGCCATTAGATGACTTTCTAAGCCCTCCTTTCTTCTTCTTTCAGGTAGTTTTCTTTATGGAGAGTTAAATTGCAGCAGGAGTGGTCTTATCCTGTGGCACAGGCATCACCAGCAATAATCAAAAGATGTTTGCATCTTCAGGTGATACACAAATACAAGCTGAGTTCTTCTGCTTGCACGTGGCCTGTAATACAGCTAGCAGCTTCTTTGTGAAGGCACCTGAAAAAGCATACCTGAGTAAAATTTACCCATGGCAGACAAGCTACTTTCTCTGTTGAGTACTTGGGCATGTTCTTTGACCTCCTTTCTTGCTGTTTTTTCTTCCAGGAAAGTGTGAAGTTTGTCTCCAGTAGTTTCCTGGTATGCCTCCTGTAGTCTTCCAAAACATGCTGGGGGTATGACTAATGAAGTAGGAGTGGATGAGCAAAAATATTTTCTCTTTTTCTGTCCCAGTAGCTGTATCTATGCTGGTATCTCAAACTCTGCCAACCCTGAGACCTAGAGGCATGTTCTAGCTACATCCATATTCCTGAGCTTTCTTGCCCACCAAAGCATGGTGGGCAGAGTCATTCTACCTATGGATCTAACTCATGGCTTGTGCCATCTCCTGACACAGGCAGGGAAAAATTTGGGAGAATTTTACTTAGCATTAGCTAGAAATATGCCAGGAACCCTAGCAACAATTGAGCAACATAAACACATTTTGGTGCCTGGGAACATTTCTTGGTACTATTGTTTTATTTTTTCCATTATATTGCTCAAAAAAAAAAAAAACCTTGAGCACTTTTAAACTGCTTTCCAATTGAATACCTCCTAGATCCAAGATCTAATTACTCAAGGGTAATAATTCCTGGCTGGTAAAATAAATCCTCCTGGAGAGCACTTTGCAGACAATCTGAATGACAGCGCAGAGATTTTTATTTGTTTTTCAGGGCATGTCCAGCACTTATTGATAAAGCTGGAACATTCTGCTCATGCTTGGAAGTCAGTGGGACAGGAATTCCTGGTCTCACCTCTTGTTCATATTCTTTGGCTATTCATGGCATAGAAATTACCTGGCTGTTGTGAAGACTTATGGAGAAGGCAGGGTGAATCATACTTGTAGAGTGAATGTGTCTTCTATTCCAGGATATTCTCTCACTGGAGAAGTTCATAACAACTGGTTGGGTGTAGAGAACAACCAGTTGGGTGTAGGGAATCTGATGTCTTGCCATCTGTATAATTTCTGCTGTAACCCATAAATTCACTAGTGAGTTTATCTCTTTCATGTTCCTTGAAAAACAAAAGCAGCCTAAGTTATTTCAAGTGGGCATGTTGAAGCCTTGCTGCTGTAAGCGCTACAGGGTAGTATGAACCATCTCATTCTTTGACCGTGGCAGGAGATCCTTAATGTTCATATGAATCCAGGAATAGATGGAAACAAATGTTTTGTCTGGTGCCTCTTCATCAAAGTTAGTAGGATAGCTACAAGCTAGGGTGTTTCTACCTCCTCCACTCCCATTATTGCTTCGAATCAAATGCCAGAATAATTAGTTCATTGCTGAAGAACTTTACAATGCTTTTCTTAGCAGATCTCATATCCCATACAAGGCAACAACTCCCAGGTCTTAGTCCAAGTACAAGAGGGTATTCCAGCTGGGACTGGGAAAGAAAAAACCCTTAATCTTATATTACTTAAAACCAGTTCATGTAGTCCATGTCCTCCACTAGAGTACCACCCACCAGTCCAGATAACTCTGGATTAATCTCATACACTCCCAGTCGATCATACAGGACAGACCACACTCACAGTGTACATAAGAGTGATAAAATTCAGTTCTTACATCCATGTCAAAGGGCCTCAGGCTGTGGATCACAAACGTAAATGAGAGCAGCTGAATGCTTTTCCATTTTTGCTTTTGTTTTTACCATGGGGTTTGAAGCGTCACACTCAGTAATATAACTTCCCTTTTCTAGTCACAAACAAATGACATCTGGCCACTTTCAATAATAAAATTGAAGAGAGGGGACATTTCCTTTCAGCTTGTTGTGCCCCTTCTTAACCTCCAAATTCCAACGAGAGCTGAGGAGAAGGAAAACTTTTTCAAAAATAATCCCCTAATGATTAAACTTACCGATGGAGAAAAACTTTGCTTCGAGCCTCTGAGTACCGTTTGCTTCACACAATCTCAAACATCCTGACACAGTTAATGCTTGAGGAGCTGTTTGCTGCTCCCACTCTCATTGTTACATCATACAGGAAACCCTTGCAGGAAATGAAAGCTCAGCCAGCCTTCTCCTCCCTCAACACCTTGAGCTTACAAGTCCGAGACAGAAAGCACACAAGGAAGAATGAAGGTGGGGTAAGAGCACAGGAGAGGCAGGCCAGACACAGATAAATCACATACCTTGATTTTCCTGTCTGGCACAACATTCAGTTTTCTTTCTGGAGGTGCTTCTGTGAAATAATCTGGGTTTCACTGAGCAGGAAGTTTTCACTATCTATCCCACATGGGGGCTTGTCATTCAGGGTTGTGCAGGCTGAGTCTGCTTTGTGCCTGTGTCACCTCAGCGGGCATTTTTAAAGGAATACAAATAAATTAAATAACTCTTTCTTTTGAATTAAAAGGATGGGCTCCCATCTCTTGATGTACCCCCGGTCTGAATGTTCTTGTCACCACAAGGATGTGGTGGAGCCCTTTGTTTGTGTGAAAAAAAGTCTGCTTTCAACCAGACTCACCCAGCTCTTTCAAACTGGGAGCAGAGAATGGCTGAGGTTATCAAGATGAATAAAAACTGGGAAAGGCACTGTGAGCAGAGGAAATGAAAAGCTCTTTTCTTCTTCTGTTCTTAGTCAACAGAAATACCAGACACATCATCTTAACAGTTCAGGCCAAGCCACTACCAGTGGTACAACACGTAGTACATCCAGATGAGGCAATTTAGGGACTGTGAATGGAGCTGCAAGGCCACCTCCTGATGATCTATAAGAGCTTCTTTCAGAGTTGATTCAGGACAAAGGAAAGATTCCCTTTGGTTTTCCTATGGCCCAGATAGTGGCACCATCCCTGCCACCACAGATAGCTAAAGGTTTTCTAGATAAATGTTTTTCTGATGAAAACACGATATATGGAAGCCAATTTGTGTTGAAAATTTTGAAATGCTAAATGGAAATGCACCATTTCTACTTCCTGTTCTGCCTGCCTGCCCAGCCAGATGCCTGCTCAGCTCCCTTCTAGGTCCCTTGGCAGGTGCAGGACTTCTGTCTTGCAAAGTGCTTGTAAAAGCACCTTTTGGTTCCAAAACACTAGGAAGTGCCACAGCAAGAGTTGTCTGTTTTTGTTAAAGCAAATGTACAGCTATTGCCAAAGCAAAGCTAATGAGGACTGCAGGAGCCAGGCAGAGATTCAAACTTCTGGACTGACATCATCACAATCTGAAACAAGAAAATCTATTTAAAAAAAAAGGTATGACACTTTCCCACGAACTCACAGAGCAGTGGAAAGCCCTCCAGGCTTCTGTGGAATACGAGGCCTGCTTGTGAGTGTCCCTCCAAAAGGCACTGGCAGCCCAGCCCAGCCCAGCCCAGCCCAGCCCAGCCCAGGTGGGCTCACCAGCGCATGACTGCTCCTTCTCAGCATGCACCGGGCTGTGCCAGCGCCCTTGTGCAGTGCAGATCGCCCAGATCTCTTTAAATGCAGCCCTCTCCTTTGGAGGCAGGTTGCATTCCCCCAGGCACTCCTTGGGAGCACATTTCCCTGCAGGAAAATGCAAGTGAACCTCTTGTGGTGCAGGAAGGAAATGCCCTGCATCGATCCTGTCACATCCAGCACACCTGGCCAGCTTTTAGCGTTTTGCTCCACGTGGCCCCTGGGGCTGTGGAAGTCCCCAAGGCTCTCCTGATTTGTGGTGGAGAACTCTCTAAAGCTGTTGGGAATTGACAGTGTTGTTGTGCAGCCTGCAAGGCTTTGGAATATTACCTGGTAACACGTGACAGGAGAAATCTACCGGGGAGGTGTGGCTCCCTTGTTTCCAAGGTTTGTGTCCTGGCAGGTCACCCCACAGCCTGCCAAAGAGTGGCCTCTGTGCCAGCCTTGCTGCAAGGGCATGCACACATTTCGAAATGAGAAAATAGCTGTAAGATCCATGTCCATCTACAGAAGAGCCCACAATAGGAGAAAGCAACAGGGCTGGTGAGCCTACTGCCATTGTGAGGCTCACAAAATCTCACTGCAAACCCACAGACCTGAGATTCAAACTATTATCATGACTGGTCTCTTCCTCTGTGCCTTCGGAAGCTGCAATCCGCCACGGCCGGTACTTCTCACAGCTTCTCTTGTTTCAAGGCTTCTGGGAAAAAGAGTATGGAATCTCCTAGGATGAGTCACAGCACGTGGCCACACTGCTCTGTGGTGATGCAAAGGAAGACACAGCAGTGCTGGTTAGAGATAGTCAGCTCTAACCCCCTGACTCTGCCTGAGAACACAAGGGCCATGTCACTGAACATGGGTGGCTGACTTCACAGCAGTTGTATGCTGTTCCCATCTCCTGTTCAGAGGGGATGCTCTGGGAGTCAGCTTAGCTTTCTAGTCCAGGAGAAGTTCACCCATAGTTTACATTTTCCGATATTTTCTTGGTGACTAACAGTGTTAGTGAACTCTGAGGAGAACAATCTTTCTGCTGCTGGGTGACCAGCTTGTTTTGCAGGTCCCAGCCTCATCTCTGGCTTTCCCTGCTTGCAGCCTGTTGTCCAAACAGTTCCTTTGTCCCCGAAACCCTGTGGTCCAGTGCTTTACAGCCTGTCCTACATCTTCCTGACCTGCTACAAAACCTCTTTCCAAAAGCTATCATTCATCATTTTGTTCCTGGTGAGAGTCGTGATCAAAGCAAAAATGTGGCTCGTTGTACTTGCCACTATCAGAGAATCCCACAAGGCATATCTGATGTGAGCACCCATGTTCCCAGCAGCCAGGGAAATTGTAGTCATGATTAGATGTGCACTGCTCCCAGAAAAGGGCTTGGCTGAGGCTAGACAGTTATCTGGGGCCCCTGTGGGGTGAAAACACTGGCTGTGCATGGAGAGAGAAGGAAGAGAGAGCTCACCATGGCATTTCTGGACCCTCTGCAAAGGGCCCAGAGCAGAGAGCTCATGTGGGCACACCCTCAGAGCTCCCTCCATCCACTTACAGTGTACAGGAACGTGGCCTGGCTTGGGAAATGACAGTGCAAGTACATTGCTTGACTGACACAGAAAAGTTTCTGTGTTTATGGAAAAATGACCAAAAACAAGCCTGAGTGGATTCTTTCATAATCAAGATCATTTTCTCTCCCACAAGCAGGAAAGCAGAGGGGCATTGCAAGAGAGGGAGATTTTGCTAAGCGGATTAACATATTAACTAAAAATAAAGATTGGACATATTTGGAATTCTAAGATAATCTTGCTTTTCTGGTGACAATAGAAAAAACTCAAGCCTCTCTCCTCTGCTTTCTGTGGCGCTCCAATTCATTCTAGCCTGTTAATTCAGGAGTTTATCTATACTGTACATAAAAAAGATATGTCTATGCCTAGAGCACATGCTGACATCTGTGTACAGATGATCTAGTGATTGGCCTATTTTGATTCATCAACCCAATGCTGAATACATTACCAGAAGATTTGTTTTGAAATAAGAAATTGTTCTTTTTTGATTTAATTACTTCAAGTGTTTTCCCCATATAGCATCTCCCGTTCATTTTGTCCATCCAACCTCATGAACTGATCAGGGAGTGTTTTTTTTAAAACCCCTTATAGCCCCCACTTAGCCTGAAATGACAAGCCTCCCTATCCTTCTAATAGCAGTCCTGGTGCTGTGCTTGAGTCCATGGCAGTCTGAGCAGGGCAGACATCCCTTGGGGATAATGGTGTCCCTCCAGAGGCTGTGCTGTTTTGCCCTGGCCAGTTCCAGCCCTGGAGGAGATTCATTTCAGCTGTCTGGGGTACCTGCTGGTGCTGTGTCCTCCTTGGTGTTCACCATGCAATGTGCAGGCACACACAGGCCTTTGCCCTTCTTCACAGTCATAACCCCTCCTTGGCTTTTTTTGCCTGCAAATACTGAGCATGGAAGGCGATCCATGGACCTCCAGTATCTCCATGCTCCTTAGGGTGTCCCCCTCTCTGACATCAGGGCAGAACAGTCTCACAGGAGGTTGGAGGATCACCCCAGGATGTTGGCCTGGGGGATTACCTGTGGCATCCTTTTAGGAGAGTGTCCAGAAAGCCAACAGCTCCACGGGGTGGAGGGCACTCGGTGCCTGCACTGCTGGTGTTATCTCCAGCTTGTGTAAATGAAGGTAACTGGTTTATTTTCTAATCTGTCAGCCCCAAGGGGAGCCTTTTGGTGCACACACCCCATGCAGACTTGGTGACCAATTTTACCACTGCAGTTCAAAGCTGTGGGGTTTCAGACCCTCCTCCCCCAGTCTAGTAGAAAGCACAAGATGCCCCATGGAGAATTATTTTGGGGAATTACCCACCAGTGGCACAGCCTGGGTGCAGTGTGTCTGCTGGCCAGCAAGCACTTACCTTCCTGTTAGGACAGGACTATCCTAGGTCTCCAATCTACCCTACTCTCCTAGAGCTTAAAATATTTTCTTCTTTCCATCTGCAAAGACAGCTGAAATCTCTCAAGAATGAATGAAAAATAAATGCCATAGCAATCTGCCTGAGGAACCTTCCAGCAGGTTTATATGCATATGTGTGTGTGTTTATGTGTACACACATGCACACACACAGACTTCACCATTTCAGCAGGGGACTTTCTATTTTACATTCTTCTCGGGCTAACACTTGCACTTTAATACCAGATATCACTGTGAGACATAATGAGGGTCATTAAATGTATTTATTAGCTTATTAAAGTGAACTGCCTTCACTGTTGCAGCTGGCCTGTGTTTTATAGAAACCCCAGCAAATCCCCAAAGTCACACAACAGGAGCCCAACACACTTTAGCTGATGACAGAGTAAATATCAAATTTACTAGGGCTAGCAAGTGGCAAACACAGTTCTGGTATGTTATTTGAAAACCTGCCATGAGGTATAATACGTAATTCTCAGCTCATAAGGGTAGAGTTGATTTGGAAGGAAATATGAGAAGAATTTGATAGGATTTAGTAATATTTTCTGGGATACAGTTTAATTATAAACAGTCAGGAAGCTCTTGGATACTAGTTGTGGGTCTCAAATAACCATTAAAGGAAGAGGAAAAACTTTAGCTGGCTATATGAGCTGATCTAATGTAGATTTTAGTCATAACACATGAGATAGATACACCTGAAGTGCCCATATCTTTAACAAAGTCTATGTGAAAAATAAGTTTATATTTTGAGTTAAGCTCAGGAAGAACAGAAAGACCCAGTAGGTGCTGATTGTCTAAACAAGGTGTACCTGGGAGTGCTCAGGTAAATGCATTTATGTTTTTTTGCTAGGCAACCTTTGTTTCTCACAGGCTGTAGTCTGTGAGGCAGCTTCTTTTCTGATTTTTAAATCATGAATATTTCATCTTTCACACTGGGGTTCCTCAACCCTCATTTCAAACACTCCAGGGACTGCAATAGCAGGGTGTTCTCAGTGACCCAAGCACAGAGGGAGGCAAATATGATGCCAGTGCAGGATGGGGTTCTGCTGCTCCTCCCAGGAGCCTGTTTGGGGGAAAACACTGCTGAGGAGCCCAGCTGCAGTGAAGCCTCTCACTGTGGGGATGGGCAGGAAACTGCTCCAGCAAAGCCCCAGGAGGGCTGGGTTTAGTCTCCCAGCCCCACAGATTTAGCAAAGGTCGGGATCCTGAAATTGTGCCTCGACAGTGCTGCCCTTTAACCCTCACTTTCAGGTAGTCCTACATATGTGAAGATGATGGGAAAGGGTGCAACTCTCTCAGACATTTCTTGAACTGTTCCTCTAGGGCAAAGACAAATCAGCAAATCGGATAGATGGATGGATGGATGGACGGACGGACGGACGGACGGACAGATAGATAGATAGATAGATAGATAGATAGATAGATAGATAGATAGATAGATAGATAGATAGAGTATCAGTGGATGCAGAATCAGCCACACTTTTGGCTGGAAGTGGCTCCAGAAATCAGAAAGGGATTAATCACAAGGAAGTAGACTTTGTTTTTAAAAGCTCCTCTCATCCAAACAACCCTCTCAAATCTGGTTGGGAATAGTCTCCCAGGAGACTGGATGAGCAGTGAAGCCAGGTGAAGACAGAAGAGCTGCTCAGCCGCTGTGAGATAGCTGTGACTAAGAATGATGACCGCTGTCTGCCTTAATCAAAAAAATAATAATCCTGTGTCCCTTTTCACTCCCATTACAAGGAACTCACGAATGGGTTTGCATCATTTTCCATAAAGCAGAAGGAAAACCCCTGCTGAGGTATTTTTACTCTTCCTCTATCTCACTGTCCTGCTCTAACACCCACAGTTCTCCTGAAGATACAGTCACTGCTTATTCAAAGTTCAAGTGTAGGGGGACCCTGAGCTGTTCTGCCAAAAGCTTTCCCCTTCCCCCTCCACCCCCGCCTGAATCACTGGCAGCAAACATAATGGCAGAGGGTGTCACATTCTTCTTACCGTAATTCTGTAAAGCAGACTGGGATATTTTCCGAGATTTCTTGTACAGCTGGATGCAAGCAACTCTGTGTGTGTGTACATGTGCGTGCACCCAAGTGCCAGTAAATCATCTTAAACTCACATGTTTGGAAAATTACTGGTTGATTTGGCTGTTTTCTCATAACTAAGTGTGTCTATTCAAATTATAATTGAAGATTTACGTCTTCAGGCTTTATTCTTCCAAGTTCTTTGTTAAATTTCATATATGAATAACATGAAAGAGTATCCCAGATAGCCGAAAGGCATGAACTGTAAGTGCCCACACCTCTATACACACTTTTTTATAATGGCTTAGGCTGACATGAGCCAGGAAATTCAGAGTTTGGTCTCACATGGTCTTAATTCATACCTTTGAACACACAAAATCTTCTCCCTATAGGGTTATATTTTAAAAACAGCTAGTGGGATTTAACCCCAAATTTCTGTGCAACTCTGATTACATTGGCTTTTTCTTTTTCAGCTTTATCTTTTATTGAGTTTCTTGCTCATTTTTCAGAAAGATAACAGTTAGAAAGAGGGATTGGGAAAATACTAATTAGTTTTCTATAAGGCCAATGTTATTTTTGAAGTGCTGGGGTATTTCCTTTTCATTTTAATATATCTTAAGCATGTGTATGTTTTATATGTTCTTATCAACACAGTGAAAGATACTGCAATTAAATGATCCAAGGACTCAACAGTTAAAAAATGCCAGAATAAATTGCTTGCACAAGTCTGTTCACCTCTCTTACACTTAGGTCCAAGGAGATGGCTTCCACTTAGGGTCAATGCACATTCACCCTGGCACTTGCCCTTATCAGACCCCTCTCCCCACTGTGTCCTCCTGGGTCACTGTCACCTTGGCCAGTCAAGGCCAGTCATCCAAAGTGATCATTACATCCCAGCCTCTCACCCCTCTTACCCTGTTTTTCCATGTGTCTCCTAAGCTCTTGGCCCAGAAAACCCAGAGTAATCTCCCAGCTCTCCTCTGAAAGCGTGGTTCTCACTGAAAGCTGGCACATCACAGTGGAGAGAAATTGGCTGTAGATTGGGTGATTATTTTTCACACACACAAATACACTGTCTATCAACAAGTCTCCCACACACTTCACCTGCCACCTGCCCAAGTCAGTAGAGGATACAGCTAATTCCAGTTTGTTGATGAAGGCAGAGGAAGGATGTAGGGGCTAAAGAACAGGAGATGAGACTTTAAAGCCAACCCACATTTGCTTGAGCTGAGCAGCCTGGACACAGAACAACCTATGACCACACAGACCTGACTGTTTATCTGCTGCTGCAGTCAGCAATTTGTCAGGGAGTTGTGCACATCTGGTTGCCTGAGCTGCTCGACATTTGGAAATGGGAAGATCTCTAGTCACACAAAAGAAAAGGCTTACAGGTTTGACTTTTGCAAAGGGCAACAAATCAAAACTGCAAACCCTTCTATCCACCCACTGTTTTCCTTGGGCATAAAGATGTCCCATCCCAGCTTGCTTTGAATGTTCATTTGGCCCTTAGGCAAAAAACAGAAAGAAGAAAACTGGGTCCCTGACAAGGAGTAGGTCTTTCTTCTAGGAAACAAACCTGAAATGTTCTGACTGAAGAAGGAAGCATTAGCCCAAGCTGTGCCACTGCTGTCTGCAACAGGACCACACAGCTCCTCAGAAC
The DNA here is from genome assembly GCF_963513975.1 of Fringilla coelebs. Taxonomy (NCBI): domain Eukaryota; kingdom Metazoa; phylum Chordata; class Aves; order Passeriformes; family Fringillidae; genus Fringilla; species Fringilla coelebs. Next base: position 33,168,817 of record NC_140028.1, read on the forward strand.
CTCTCTTAGCTGAAGCTGAGCCAGAAGCAAATGAGGCAGCATGGACGGGATCATGGCCCCACAGCTGAATGTTCTGGGACCTGACTGGAAAGCAGCTGAATTCTGATCGCTTATTCAATATTTTAATTTTTATCTCAGTGACAAAACAGTTCAAAACATGCATTTCCAAGACTCCCCAAAAACAGGCTACAGTGTCATACTGCTTCCTATGTTGCCTGGGTGGTTCCTGCATTGCTAAATTTGTCCAGACATGTGATTCTCAGAAAAGCTTGGGGAGAGGCAGTATCCCAAACGGAGCACTGGCTGACAGCAATGTGAAACAGGGAGCAAAAGGACTGTCACCTGCAGCTTGAGACCTCCAGAGAAAGGATAGTTTCTGAAATTTTTTGTAAGTAAACAGGATTTTCTCAGAGAGACAGATGACTCCATCTTCTCTTTCCCATGCAACACCTGCAGCTCCACATATTTGGCTAAATTTTGGGTCAAAAAAAGGGTAACATTAGTATAATCAAAGTAATGTAATGGATTTAACTCAGTGAACGATTTTTAAACTGCCCAAGGCCTTTTGGGCTGTGGACTGTTGGGATTTGGGACCTAAAACTTGTTAGTCTTTTTCAAAAATGCCACAGGGCATTTAGGATATACCTATATATAAAGAGTATACCTTCAATGACAGCTTAATTGACACTATGTTCCCAGTGAGCCAGAAAGGCTTTCATCTACATGGAGTCATTTCCAGTGCCCTCAAAAGGTGTGTTTTAGAGCTTCAGTTCTGGTTCTGTCCCTCTCCCCCATTTCCCTCTGGGGAGAACAGGACAGAGTGCTGAAGACCACAGTCCTGGCATTGCCCACAATACAGCTGATCACAAAGAACATGTAGGATTCTCACCCTGAAAAAAACCCCTCTGAATCATATCCTGAGTATTCCCTAAACTCTATATCATCTTACTGACTTTTTCCAGTTTCCTCAGATGCATTTTTATTCTCAGCTTTATTCATGGCATCTTCCATGGGTTTACCTCTATTGAGTAGTTCCTTAGTTTATATCTCTCAATGCAGATCTTGTCTGTGGCTGAAAGGATGTCCTTCCACTCCCTCCCAAGGCTACATATTCTCATAAATCTTTGAAAAACCCTGTTGATAAAGAGCAGCTTGTTGGTTGCTCTCACTGCCTTGGCAGGTAAACCAGCCTGGAGGAACAAGGAGTTCTCTACCCTCCCGCCAGTGGAGGTACAGCCTGCCTTCCACTGCTGCCAGCAGTCTCCAAGAGTACAGAATAACAAAAAAGCACCCCTAAAGAGCCAAGGAAATGTGACACTGTCTAAATTCAGGTAAAAGGTTTTTTCACACTAGTTGCTTTGTGTTGGGGGGAACACTGATGGCGTGGAGAAGCAGTGGAAGCTGTTTTCTTGCCGTTCAGCACAGGCAGCATCAATTGACTGGGTTTAATATGGTGTCACTTATGAGACAGGTATGGAAAACTGCTGTGAGCAGTAGCAAACTGCTTGCCACTGGGCAGATTTTACACAGAATAAGCCATGGATTCTGGATGCTGGGGGGAGAGACTGGGGGGGCTGAAAGAGAGGAGGCAAAAATGAGAGCTGTGGCATGTGTCTGTCCATACCCAAACCCTCTCACTACAAAGCCCAAACTAGAAGCTGTACCATTTCAAACAGAGGAAACTGTTGAAAATACAGCCATAAGCAACTGCTCTGTGAGAAAACAACAGATTTAAAACCTAAAATATCTTTTTCATTCTTTACTTCTAGTCCACTCAAGTTTCAGCTGTTTCAAAGGACTTTCTTAAAAGAAGGGGTAAAAAAAAAAAAAAAAAAAGCCTGAGCAGCAATTTGAGCTTATACTTTGTGTAACAGTCTCTAGCTTGAACTCGTGAAAGTATTTTGCTTTATCTTTGATTCAAGACACAGGCTACTCAGTTCATTAACACATGTCAGAGCTTACAAGTTAACTCATGCTTTGCTCCTGCAACCCAGAGAGTTAGCTGAAGGCTCCATCTCACTGATTTATTTTTATTATCCTGGTTTTTTGTTTATTTCCCAGTAGATCTTTTTCAAACTCATTGATGGACTTTTTGGGTATTAGCTACTGAGATGTTGAATGCACAGGTGCTCTGAAAAACATGAAGTATTGGGTTACAGAATAACTGATGTGATCTTTTGGCTTTTGCATCTGATTTAAAAAAAAAAAAAAAGAGAAAAAGAAGAAAAAGCATCAATTGTCTATATTTCATAAGAGCTTTTTATCCAGCAAAGAGGCCAGATGAACTTCTTAATTCTACATTTCATTTTGGGACCTTATGTGTAGTATCAAACAGAGTAAGTGAATTGCATCAATCCCTGATTCAGCACATGTAGACCCTTGACGCTGAAGTTTCCCAGTCAATCTATCCTCTTCTCCCCACCCCTGACATAAATAAAATCAGGAGTGGAAGATTCCCTTCAAGGAAATTTATCTCTTTGACAGTCAAACAGGTGGTGAAGTTAACGCAAACTCTCAAGAGAACTTGGTTGGTAAGAAGGGCTCTGCAATAACTAACCACAATGATTTACAAGGGACTAAATTGCCAGATTAGGCCTTGATAATTTTTCAACTCTTGACTTCATTATTACCTTGTGGATCTGGATCTTACATCACCTCTAGGAATGCCTGGGATCAAATTAAAGTGGAAACACCTGGTTGAAAGTCAGTTCAAAATACAGATTTAAGAACTAGGGGGGTATTTGTTTGCTGGATCTGCTTTTCATGCATTTTAGACAGCTATAAAATTCTGTTTCTCTGTGCTCAAGCTTTGTTTTCAAATGCCAGTTTGCTTTGCATGTGTGCTTGCTAATAATCACTGCTCTTTGCAAGCACACTCACTGCTTAGAGATATATAGAATTGCCATGTGAAGCAGATTTAGAAGTTAAAAGGAGTGTCCAAGTGAGTCAAGCTACAAACTCAAAGACAGATTGGTTTGAAAATCTGTGGTTTGACCTAGCACAGCATGACTGTCTAAGGAAGAAGGCAGAGGTACTCATGGAGCAAGGATATGCAAAAAAAAAAAAAAAAAAAAAGATGCTGTAGTTAAGATAAAATGCAAATAATGTGTTTTTAAGTAATGGGTGAGAACAAATAACAATTTTTGCCAGGAATCTGTAGCTGGAACAAACCAGAGGAACACTCAAAGGAACAGCAGACAGTGATTTAATGTCACAGTACCACTACTACACAGCTCTGTTTGAGGAGAGTCTCCTGCAAGCCTTTAAGCTTTTCGTCCCTCTGCATCCTAGTTGTCCTTCACCAGCTCTCCTGCTCAGCTGTACTCATGGCTGGGTTTCCATGGGTCAGGGAATTCAGCACTGGCACAGGAGAGGCAAAGCAAAGCTATACAACACTACAGCAGTAGGAACCCTACACAGGACACCAGGTGGAAAGTCAACAATTTATCTATCCAGACAGCTGCCAGGCTGCTGAGAAGATGGATATTTATAGAGCACAAGAGAAATCCTTCCAGTTAGTTCTGCTGCTGGCACACAAGCAATGGCTGCCTCAGAGAAAGTGTCCAGCTACAGCAAGAGCTGCTGATTTTAATGGGACCCTGCCTGGATGGCTTCAAATGTCAGTTGTGGCCTAACAACCTTGATGGGTGAAAGCAGTTCAACCACACTTCCTATGTGGAAAGACTTAATTTGATCTGGAACCATTCCTCAAGGGTACCACCTCTCATGGCTGATGGCACAGCTGGGCATGACATGCCATTCAGAGACCAGGGTACTGGTGAAGCTGGGAAGGCCTTGTTGCCAAGTTTCAGAAACCAATGTCATTGCTTGGTCCTCTTTAATGGGTGAGATTCTCCCATGCGTGGTTCCTTTCTGTTTGATAGAGATGCACTGCAACAAGCTCCTGCCTGGGAAGAAGTCAAACGTGCTTGACAGAAAATGACAGTCATGGGCACTGGAGCTCCCTGCAGATATGTGCTCTTTGCCTGTGTCCTCACCTTTGACTTTTCCAGGACTAAAGATGCTTTCATAGGGCTCTGGGTGGGCAGTGCAGCACAGAGGCTTGAGGGACACCTTCTATAGCTTGGAAGGCTCGGCCTAAAAAAATCACCTCCATACATGGACCAGACTGCAACTGGTCGGTCTCTCTCCAGGGCACTTGAAACTTCAGGGCACTTGAAACTTCCCAGCGTAGGCTGGGAGAGAAGCAAAATCACAACGATGATGGTAAATAACCTCCCCTTTCCCCTTGTGAAAATTACATGACAGATGGGGAGCTCTCGCACTGCCCGTGCAATTGGGCTCCTGTTCCCCCTGGGACCAGACCTGGCAGCCCAGGCAGGAAGAGGAGGCCAGGATGCAGCACCTCGGCAGGTGAGAAAGCTCAGAATCCTGACCATGACACTGGAATTGTCTTCAGGGAGCGAGACTCGAGGAAAAGCTCCAGACAGTGACAGAGCAGGAAGTTACAGCAGCTGTAGGAGCTGCGGTTAATGAATTTCCCAGTGGGGCTTTAGCTTTTGCTCTGCCTTGCTCCCTCTGGCCCAGAGCGCCGTATTAGTTTCTCCGCTTCCCAGCCATCCCAGTCCCACAAGCTGTTTCGTGTAAGAATTTTCAAGGCAGCAGATTGTGTTATGAGTCCCCAGTGAGAGTATAATTTTAGGTCCGTTTCCAAACATTTAGTAACAAAGGCTTGACTTCCCAAGGTGAATCCCAGGAACACTGACAGGATCTCCACATCTGATCATTCAAGCATCGGGGGAAGGAAAAAGAAAATTAAAATATGCAGGGTTTTTTAGAAAACAACAAACTTGGGTCCCACAAGCTCAAGAGTTGCGGAATTCCACGTGCAATTTTGTCCCTTCAGTAAAAAGGGGTTACCTTGGCTGACCTGACTGCTCTTATTAGGTGCTCTAGGTCTTCAGAGGAGAACCTCCACAGGGGACTGCAAATATTTATAATACCAAAAAGACAGAGAAAGGTAAAAGCTGCTTGTTGGAGACTCTGGGAACAATTCTAACAATTCTCCAAGACTATTGTAGCCACTAATTTCAGCTAAAAGACAGCATCTTTCCCAGGTATGAAGAACCTGGGCACAAATTATCTTCTGGTCTTTGTCCCCATCTCAGTCCCAGCCCCAACCTGGCCTGGACTGCGGCTTGGTGAAAGTTACTACTGTTCCCTTCAAGCAAAGGAAAAATGAATTATTTCCTCGAGACAACACCATTTACCAACAGCTGTGGCTCAGAAATGCTCTGCCTATAAATAAGAATTCCATTTTAAAATCTGGTTAAAATTATTTTTAAAACATACTCCCAAAACTTATAAACTCTTCATAGGCCTGTTACTTTGTTATCCCATCTAGTAAGAACAACTATGCATCTTCTAATTGCTTCACTTTTTCTAGTTTGCTACACAAAATAAAGATGTAAAAGAGACTGAATGACTGCTTGAACAACCTGGATTTTCAGAACCAAGAGAAAGTATTCCTCCAAAATTCCCAGGTTAGTCCCGGGACTAATGGAGTACCTTATTTTTCACATGCTAACAGATGATGTATTACATGAGTCATATGTTAGTTTTAAATGTCAAAATTTTTAAAGAACTGAACAAGTGACCACTTCTGTAATTCAAAAATAAAATACAGAAGACAATTTGTTTAAATTATCTTTGTTTAGAGTCACTGCAAGCAGAGGAAAGCTGGCATTTTTTATCAGGTTGTTTGGATTGTGGATACAAGAGATGAGGAAGTCCACATGTCAATACTTTTGCTGGACTGTTCTAGTTTATGATGTCTCCAACGGAATCCTTGGTCCCATCTGCCTCATGCTTATTTTCCACCATGGTGAGGACTTGCTGGACAAGAAGCTGGCAACCCTCAGCATTTCAAGCACTGCAATTCACAGGCAAGCCCTGGGAAAGCAGAGGTTTTGAGGAGACACCGGGCCGTTGGAGCTGTATCTGCATGATACAGCTGCTACCATGGTGAATTAATAGGAGCCACGAGGCAAGACTTGATGGTGAGCCCTCGGAAGACACCAATAAAATGAAGAGCACTAGTTAAATTTGGAGATATTTGGGAGACCTTAATTCCACCCGCTGCTCCAATCCTACTGTTGACATATAACTTCTTACCTTACATGCCAAATGTTTAAGTAGGGAGAAGCTCTTCTAAAGCAGTGCAGAGGTCAATATTCCTGGCTCTCAGCATGGCAGGATAACCTAACATCCTCAATCACTGCGAAATGCTTCCGTTTGCCCATTAACTAATGATCTGTGTAGAGACCTAACTTGCATTGAGTAACATTTGTTCTTAACATGGATCCAAATGCACTTGCCTGTTAAGAAAATAGAACAAGTTTAAGCTAACTTTGCTTATCTGTATCTTAAGTGGTTGCATCCGAATGAAAGTTTGTAATTATCTTCTAAGGGCTTGTTTAGATGTGATGGTTGATGGAAATGGCAGTGTGACAGGCATTCCAAAGGCACTGGCTAGTCCCAAGTCCCAGAGTGCAGAACTTCTTACTCCAGAGTATCCTTCTTGTTTAAGTTGGGCTGGAACAGTTTATGCTTATTGCAAGATGTAAAGGTAGCACACACACACACACACACACAGATCTCCGCTCACTTAAGTGCAGCTATTTCAGAATAACTCCTGTGCAGGGCTGTGTGTAGAAGAGCCCTGGTGGATGAGCTCAGGGCTGTGGCTGCCTGCAGCTGCCATGGGAAGGGAGGGCTGGATGTCAGCACGAGCAGACACTGTGCATGCACACACCCTGCAACAGGAGCTGCTAGAGCAGGTACAAAGGGGAGATCCCTGGAGCCATCTTAGCACCCCATTCTTCCTCTCCCACTAAGAACCTGTCCCTGCAGACAGCTACTAGCTTTCCAAATGCTTCAGCATGAGCTATTCCCCATATCTTACTGCCACAGCAGCTTTCATTGATAATTGGATTAGGAGAGAAAAGCTCCAGTCATTCCAGTGCCATAGGCACTGGCCAAGGCACATTGTTTGCCAAAATGTTTTCTATCAGAATAGATAACATTTTAAAGGCAGTTTGGTCAGCTGCACAGACAGGGATGTGTTTAAAGGTTTGATTTCTTTCTAAATACAATGTGGCTCCTCAACTAAGTGCTAGAATTACCCTGCTTAGGAAGAGGGAACCAAACATTCTGCCAATTTAACTTAGGCACAAACACACACAAACACTTGATCCTGACTTCATCATTTAGCTCAAAAAAAGAAATTGTGGAAGAAATGAATTGTTTGTGTATTGTCAGCACTAAGCAGATAGATAAGTATCTATCTGGAATGTTATTTCTAAAGTTACTTTAAATATTTGGGTTGTCTACTTAAGCTATGTTTAAATAAAGTTACTACGAATTTCTTCATTTCATTGAAGCCATTATAAAGCCACTTTCTGTCACTAGATACATCAGCATTTAATGGTCAGGGAAAAACCATGGCAGGCTAATTAGAATACCAGGGGGCTGGGGTTTCTGTAACTACATTTCTAACTTTGTTGGGTACTGTCCCTAGAATCTCCAGCCTTTTTTTGCAAGCTGTGTGACTAAACATCTGGAATTTAGGCTTAGGAGCCTCAGAACAAAATAACACTTAAATAGGTGCCTTCATCAACCATTCTGCCTGGTCTGCTGTTTCAGGGACTGTGAGAAGACCTCATCTCTGCGATAGTTTTATTTCCTGTTTGTGGGCTATGAACTTGGCTGCAATGGAAAGCTGAGCAGAGCCCCAAAGCTTCTGTACTTGGAAAACCTGGGTTTTAATGGAAAGAAAAAAACTCCTGAGGTAAAATACCTACCCAATTACCATTTGCATTATGATTGTCACCTTTTGTTGAACAGAGGACTTATCTACCCAGAGACACAAGAAAAATTAGGAATCAAATTCAGAGGTTAGCTAATGATTTTATATGCATCAAATTCTTGAGCAGGCGCACACCTTCAGAACCATAGTGGCCCATGACGTACTCCTTTAGGTGCATTCACTACACAGCTCTGATCCCTCTGAATTTTCCCAAGTTGCTCCTGAAGACAAGACTCATAAGGGTTTGTCTATACACAAAAGTTAGGACAGATTATGATGGTGTTTGAATGTTAAGAATAATGGTTGCTGCTGAATTATTTATTCATTATGAAGATAAAGGGTATTGTTCCTGATTAGCTCACCTCACTCAGGTCTTCTGCACAAGTCCTTAAGGTAAGATAAATATATATTGTGTGTTACCAACTCTAAATACACAGACAGGCCTAATGGGGGGGAAGAACAATTCATACTACAATGGGCATCCAGCTTAGGTGCTCCAAGCTGCAACTACATTAATACATAAAATAACCTACAAGCACATGATACAGGAAACTACTGACACCAAAACCAAGGATATTAAGCTTGTCTATCTCATTCCAATGGCTAAGTGGGTACACCAAGTTTCAAGGTCTGGCAACCCTAGATTCTTTTTAAAGACTAGGAAATAGAGGAGAAGCCCTAGAAGCCTCCTATAGATTAACCAGTGATGCAAATTGTCCTGCTCACTGGGAAGTAGACTGCTACAGAATGATCTTCAAACACCTTGTTTACATGGCTTTAAGCTTAACATTATTAAGATAGGAGCTTTCTGAAAAAACTCTTGTGTCAGCTACATATCCCATCAGGTTGTTACAGCAAGACAAAAAATACCAAGAGGTGCACCCATGTAGCTCATCTGGGTTTAACAGTAATCTTTCATGGCATTCACTGTCTTACAGAATGAAGGAAAAAGTTCCTACATTAAGTTAATAGTTTAAAGTATTAAATTAAAACTTTTACCTGAGCTACTTAAACTAGGCTGGCTTTGTGGGAATTAGCACAGTCTCTCAGTCACAGCCCTGAAGAGACACAATTCTCATAGTTTCTTATTGTAGTGTTAAAGGAAACTTTCACCATCACATGGTATTTGCAGAAATTTAGGGCAATATAAACAAGGGATACCCTGGTTTCCACTCCATCCTGTCACAAATCTCTTCCTGCTTCATAGAAATTGCCCATCCAACTGGGAAGTTATCCAGTCAACAGAAAACCTTCATGGAGAGGTGAGATTGACTTTATTTTTTTTTAAGGTGTGACTAGAGGTGACAGGAGTTTTGGAATTATTTCCAAAATAGCTCATGTGTATCAGAAAAACTAACAAGCTGAATTCTTTTGGAGGCGTGAATGAATTTAGGTTCAGTCTCCCACTCTGCAAGACAAGCACTATAGTGCCTCAAAGAATTACCCCCAAGCAACTCTCATTAGATGTACAAGGCACCTGGTATTCCCTTCCTCCCTGTGTGTCACTGACATTTGAATAGAAGATGAAAAGTTAAGAGAATGAATTTTAGAAATATGCTCGCAGAGAGCAACGGCCACAAGCCAGCTGAAGAACTGAGAGAAAAGGTAGGAAATTTAGAGAAACCAGGATGATTGCACATCCAATAATAAAGTAAAACTCTACAGCCTTGAAACTTGCTTTTTAAGTAATCATTGTAAATTGGCAGAATGCTTTATAGAACACCTTAGTGTTGGTGGTCAGCTTCTTATTTTTCTTTTTCTGTTAGGCTAGTTAGTGTCAAGTATCAATACATCAGACTTCAAAAGTTGCTTCTTAGCCTGACACAGCAGCAGAGATTGAGACACCTTAGAAAACAAAAGTGCAATACAGTGATGCTATGCAATAGAATAAATTTGTTGTACTTGCTTTTAGTGACTTTGCTGTAAGAACATGGGCGGTAATTTGTCCCTGGGGAAATATTCTAATGACTTTTTCAAAAGAGCATGGAATTTGAAGTAAGGGTTAACGTAAAAATTTTCTTCTACTTTCAATTACTTTCTAAACAGAGTTAGTTAACAACACTGTTCTTGACACAGATACCAATTTTTTATTTTATATGTGAACTATGTATATGCAGTAAAAGCTATAGCTGTACTGAAACAACATTTACTTTTTAACTCACTGAAACTGCATCCACACCAGATCATTTTTTCAAAGACCTGAATGCAGGTCTACAGAACACCAAAATGAATAATCTTCATAACTTCTTGAACCAGCTACTTCATCAGTGAGTTTAGAAGACAAAATTGTCAGCTCCTAAAGCTCAGTTTCACAGTACCTACTGATAGCCTTCAGAGAGCACACTGTAAACCATGTAGCTGACAAAGTGAATACAGGAGTTGAGCCAGAAATATTTGATCTGTGTTGACACCAAAGAGTCGTGGAACAAGTAGTATGTGTTAGTTCAGTCTTTAAAGGAAACATTCCAATCAGTGTTTTAAGGAAAAGGTGGCTCACTTTAATAACCACAGGCATTGGTCACTATTTAACAAGACATTCTAAAAAAAGTAATCACAATTTTTCTGATAGTTTACAAGTGGATGGTATACATTAAGATACAGAGGTAGAATTTCACTTTTACAATGCTTCACTAATACAGATTACCAAATTCAAGGCACAAAATTGTTCGCTTTACAAAAAATACTGTAAAAATGTCATTTGCTGTTCTACAACGTGAGTACAACTCAAAAAAAATCTTTACACCCTTTCATATTCTGAATGTAGAGTTGCATCAGGCATTATTCTATTTTTCCTTTGCTAATAATTGGCATATGACCAGCACTTACATAAACAGTTTGTATCTCAGCTGAGTTGCTTTGTCTTTTAGGCACAAGTCCAGTTAGAGAATTCAACACAACAGTTTCCTTGTGGGGTGGGGGAACTCTGTCAGAAGTAAGAATGAGGAAGAAGAAATGAAACATGTAGTCCATAATAGTAAACTGGACTCTGACACATAGAGGGAAATGGAACAGAGCATATTTCAAATTAAGTCAACTTGGAAAAAAAGTCAAATTAAATCACTGACTGCATTCCTAAAAAAACCAGATGCCCAGTACAAGTTTGCTTTGACAGTATGTAAGACATTCATTTGCCTTTGAATTGGCAGAGATTTACAAATTTCTTTTCATCTTTGTTTAAATAGAACACACACAGTTGCAACAAAAGAGAATTACACCACAATTTGGCCATGTGTCCTTTAGAGAACGTGGGTGAACGAGTGAAGAGATGCATTCAGAAACTGTCCTTGAATTTGCTATAAGATCATGAGCAGTAGCTTAAATTGCAAGATTTCCCTCCCTTCCTAAGTAATGTAAGGAAAGCCAAACCATTTCTGAAGCATTCCATCTTCTGGCTGGAGACAGCTCTTAGAAACCTTAGCAGACTAAGGAAGAGATATCACACAGTGCATCCCTACAACAAGTAGTATGACTAGTTTACTGTACATACAGTGATATTCTAAAGGACAATGGTGGCAGCTACATTGTAAATTCATTTGAGTTACCTATCACATTTCCCAAGTACTCTAGTCAGTTTTATTTACAGTATATAAAAATCCATTGATTTTTAGAGTTCAATACACAGGTTTAGGACCCAAGAGAATGCCACAGTAAGATGTTGACATTTGCATCTGTTAGATGCAAGTGCACTTTGCAATTCAGTCATGTAACATTATTGCAATCACCTATAAATGTTAGTCCATCCAAAAGTGTTAAATTCCATTTTTTGCTTCATTGTTGTTTGTAGCCTGTTTCCGTTGAGCGATGAAAGGATACATACACTTGTCCGCTCCCAAAAATCGATACATGCATACCACTGCTTCAAATGGCAGAATACTGGCAAAAAGAGGTTATAGATATGTTAGAAGACAGCATAAAACAAAACCTCTGCTTACATGCACTTTTAAGTACATGTACTTACATGCATTATGTACTTGGTCTCCTTAAAAACAATGTAATACCTATTGGAGAGTCTTCTTAAAAGATTTAAGGGATTTTTATTTCACAGGGATACTTTCAGAGAGAATTGAAATTCTAGAGTCCCCAATCATACAGGCAAGCAGAAAGGAGAAAGAAGCTGTTTATTCACATGCTTCCATCTTAGACCAGATTTTCTGTTTCTTCACAAGCCTTGCTTGTATGATAGCTTGTTCTAAAGAACAGGGGCAGGGGGGATGGGGGGCAAGGGCATCACAGAAGGCCTGGTAAAAGCAAAGCATCTGCTAAAAGCCACATCAGCAGAGGTCATCAGACATTTAAGATATTCTTTAATGTGGGATTAGTGTTAGTTAATGCCATTCTTTGATCACCAGATGTCTAACAACCTTGATTTATATTCTAAACTCAATCATCCATCCTCAAGAAGAAAGGTCCAAAGTAAAGAGAGCAATTTCCTTCCCCCCTCTCCAGATAAAATTCCAAGAGGTGATTATGTGATGGATACCTGGCTACAGATCCTCCCCCTGTTCTCACATGAACAAAATATTGTTTTTATTTCAAGTGTAATACTCAGGGGCTCTAGTGAAAGAACAAAATGGGATTCCTCAGGCCCTGGGAATAGCAGCAGGCACTTGTTCAGTGGCAAGCAGTACAATTCCAGACATTAGGAGTAATGACCACTGAACCACCAAGAAGTAGATGTCTCTGGTACAGGTGTCTCCAGTGCCAGTAGTACTGCTTGTGCAGTGACTGGAGGGCCTTTGATCTAAAGGCTGCTGCCTGGGGCACAGATTATGCAGAAGCTTTGATCTCCCTGTTGGAAGCTGAAGTGTTGAACCAAGAAAACCCAAAGGGCTTTTGATGTGGCTGTTGTTGCTGTAAGGCACCGCTTGTGCAGGAAGCGCTGAAGCGCCCTCTGAGCTTCTGGGTGAAGGAGTTAGTTCTTAAATATACTGACAGTGGCCTTCATTTGGTGTCAGCATAGACACATACTTCTCTCTTCCAGGAAAGAGGTGAACAGTGAATATACCTCTATTTTTTTTGTGAGCCTCTCCACCAAGAGACACTTGAGCCAGAGGAGAATAACTACCTTGTAAGTGGAATAAAAACCACCAAGGTGCTCAGTTTCAACCATCACTTGCAGAAAGAAAATAATACAATGTTATTTTTAATAGGCTCCTCACACACACTATAGATTTAAAACAAAACACAGAAGCCTGTGAAGATGTTCTCCATAAGCTAGAATTCAAGTGATGTTCTATCACAGGAATTGAAGCAGCTCCTGCATTATCCAGCATCACTGAAATGTTAGCCTGGTTAAAGATTAAAACAGATTTCATTCTAAAACTGCAGTGTGCTAAAATAAAAGAAGCTATTCCTTTAAATAGACCTTTTGCCAAACTTAGACTCTGAAAATTAGTTCTGAAAGTACCAATTTTCAGTTTATCTACGATATCCGTGCAAGTTCTGAAGAACCTGCAGGTAGGAAGGGCCTTCTCATACACTTGCTCTAGAAACAAGCGTCTAGAGATTCCTCTGCTGATAGCTGCCTCATGCCCCATTCCTAAAGAGGAACTCAAACAGTGGAATTAAGTCTTAAAAAGAAAATAGGAATCCAAGGAGGATGGAAGATACAAGAAGGTTAAAACAAAGATGCATAGATACACAGGACCTCAGTTAAATGAAGCATCCCAAGCAAGCAACCTACAAGCTTGCAAGCCAAGAGAGACTTATGAATTCTAGCAAAATGGCACCTATGGCCTGTGTGGGTGGGAGGGTGTTTGTATCATGAAACTGGACATGCTCATGTATTTTGTGGATTTCATTGCCAAATAACTGGCACTTCAGCTCTTACCTTTTCATGAAGGTGACCATGTACATGAGGCGAGGTGTGCAGATCATTGGCTGGTCTGTAAGGATGGCTCTCATAGCCTGTTTCACACAGTATTCAGGTTTCAAGGGTGGAAGGAAAGGCTCAATTTCTTTTCTGGAACATTTGATTAGGACAGATTAATATGATACCCAAAGGACCATAGACATCTGTGAACAGTTCATTAACTCAATTTCTTTGGAACTTTTTTATATTCACTGTTAAGTTACAAAGACTATAGCTCAAAACTTGCATTGTATGTGTACAAAAAGACAAAAGACAGTGAATTCAAAAAGTCTCTTTTTGAGTCTAACACTAATAAACACTAAAGCAGATATAATATTTAATATTTTTATGGTAACACTTGAGTTACCTTTAAATACTTTTACGGCACTACAAGCACAGAGCAGGAGGAGAATTCTACTCACCTGATCCTGCACCCTCTAAACATTCCTGTATCTACAAGATAAGGGCAGACTAAAGTAGTTTTGATTCCATCCTTTTCAGCAGCCTTCAATTCATGGCTCAAAGACTCATGGAAGCCTACAGCTCCAAATTTGCTGGCACAATAATCCTGTGTTGGCAATGAACAAAGCAGGAAAAAAAAAAAAAAGGGATAGATATGAATGATGTTCAAAGCCAGCATACCTGAGGTGATTCTGCACAGATTTTCAAAGCAACAACAAAAGACACTCACTGAATAGAGCACCACATAAACTCATTTATCACTTTACTTTTGAGGTAATTAGCACAGAACCATGAAAGCAGGAAAGCTGAATGTAGGAGGATATTAGCTTGGATTCAAGTCTTTGAATCAGGCAGGCTCACAAGACAAGTTACTCCAATTACCAGTTTCCTTAATAATAAATGGTGCAACAAAGGACTGAGATACCTAATACTACCTTGGGTCAGATTTGAAAAAGCTTGAAGAGTTGGCAGGGCATAGGTGTAAAAATCTTAAAAGTATTATTTTTAAGATTAGTTTCAACAGAAGATGCAACCAAGATCTGAGGTTTTCTATGTGATGCACAAAAACACTGCTGCTGTCTATGCAATTACTTTTTATTGCTGCTGAACTTAGTGTGTTTTCAGTTGGATGTGTCCATCTCTGTTGGTGGTCACACCCAGTCTAGGAAATTCCTTGTAGCTTTCTCAAGACAGTAAACACCCTAAACAGCCCTAATTACACCATCTTCATTCATTTATGTTATGAAACACTGCAGTTTAAGGTTCTGGACTGAGCCTTACCTATATGCAAAGAAGCCTACGCTTATGGGGTAACATGACCATTATTATTTTAGACACCTTAATTAATTTGCACTAACTGAATGCTTTTTGTTCACACTTGCATTTGTACTAATGACTTTTAAAAATGACAAGCTCTAGTCCTAACTTATTTTTATGCACCAGACAAGTCTCACAAACTGGAGTTCTCAAACACCTGCTAGTGAAGCAGGCGAGCCATATATTCTAGAATGTTTGCAGTCATTTCCTCACAGAAACAAGAAACATTACTTTCAAAAGTAATGTTGAAGCCTTTGGCTTCAAGCTTAGCACTGAAGATCTTGAAAGGAATAGGCTGAATGGCTCCTTTCAAGTTCCTAAATTTATCAGGTAACTCAAAGATCACTTGGCATTCGGAAAGCCTCAGCCATCCTAGGATTTTGCTCTAAGTGCCAGCTCCACCATCCAAATAAATGAATGCAAGGTCTGCCCAAGTCTTGTGGCTCCCACTCACAAGGAGCCATGTGTTGATATGGTACTCAGCACCATAACCTCCAAATATCTTTGAAGATTTGACCTCACTTCCTCTAGCTGATAATATTTTAAAAACTTCTTTGCCAAAAAGTGCTAAATTTTTTGTTCATTATAGTCTAACAAACCTCCACTCCAGCAGTACTGAATAGCCCCAAGGAACTTGCAACTGTCACAATGTGTCCATGGTTCATTTCCAGCATCTTGGGAAGGAATGCTTTAGTGGTCTACAAAAAGAAAACAAAAAAAACCAACAAAGTACACATAAGCAACATAAAGAAAAAAAACCACTTCATGAACAAGTTACATTAGCAATGAGGTCTCAGAAACTCTTCATTTATTATCAAGAATATAGAAATACAATAATTTTTCAGGTTTCGAACTTGAGTTTATCAAAAATGCTAATAGAAGACCTACAGCTTCTTTGTGAATCCAGAGAGCAAGGCAGCAAGGATTATATCTGCAGAAATCCTAAGGTTAAAGAATCAATTGAGCTCAGACATGTTTATTTTTCCAGAAGAGACTAGTTATCAGAAGGAGATAATTTGACCTTAAAATGGAAGCCACATTTTTTAAAAGACGGGAAACAAAATGCAAAGTGTTTAATTACACCATCCAGCACATCTCTGTTGAGACCAGTACCAATTATCAGTTCTAATTATTGACAGTGTTTTTTAAGTTAGATATTGATAATTTTATCCAAGTAACTTATTGCCTTTGGAATTTTATATTAAAAGAAATACTACATGTGGAGTTTTTGCTGTTGTTACATTCTACCTACAATAGAGCCAACATCTGCTAGTTTAAATTAATTCCCATCTTTATTAGTATCCATAGCGCTGCTATAGCTAAAAAGACAAGATATACATTTGTGTTACTAATTCCTTAAAAGTTTAAAAATAAAACAAAATAGACTCAAAGCAAGTCTCAAGATGAAACTTCAATTTTAACCTCCAGTTTTTATATTTTGGTTATAACAAAGTTTGTTTCTGAGTCAGAGTTAACACCTTTAAAAAAATTAAGTTTTAAGCAACACACATTGAAGGTACTTGCTGGAAGATCACCCCTACCAGAATACCCATCTGTGTCATCTCTTTTCTGAAGCTGAATCAACACTTCCCCATTTTAAATGAGTATTAATCAGGACACCATATTTACAACAAAAATCAATGAAGTAATAAAATGGTATGTGTAGTTATGATGTACTTCAGCTTTTATGGTGTCAGGGTACTATATGAGATCACTTCTAAATTGCCCAAGAAATTCAGACAATGCTTTTTAATCACAAACATGCCTAGTCAATATATTAATCTATTAGTGACAGAGCTACAAATCTATTCCAACTCACTCAGTACCACGAATGCTTTAGCCTCCCAAAATCCAACTCTTCCTATGTAATTTGTATCCAAACTTGGAGCATGCAAATGCCCCTTAAGTATTCCTACTTTCTTAATTGTTGGTCTGAGTCTTGTCAGCTGCATTCTTAAAAAGACATGCAAACTACAGCTGAATCCATCTAATTCCATTCTTATGCTGTCTGCATTTTCCAATCACAGACGTCAGGACAGTTTTGCTCTAATGATTTTCACATGTTCTTGTACAACATTTTTGCCTGCAGGTGTTAAATGACTAATCCAGACCTCCTAACACCACACAAAAGAGTGTTTTCACTGGACAGCTGGCAGATGATAGAAGATTAACAGACCTCCTGACTCCTTGCCTTTTCTACTGTTGATTCATACAACTCCTAGATTCTGTCATAACTACATAACAAAGCTAATTATAAAAAAATAATCTGAGAGCAAGCTGCCTTGCGTTTCTTTCTTTCCTCATGGCAGGGATCTCTAAACCTCTTACACAGAGCCTCCGACAAGAATTCAGTTTGCTGTTAAACTAATCTGTGCCAGGCACACAAAGTTTCAGCCTCTCTTCCCATGTTGCATGGCAACAAAGCCGAGTCATCATCGGGCATGGCCACCCAAAAAAGAGGCTTCGCTTGGACAGCACTGAAGTTTTACAGAGTGTTCTTCACATGCAGCCTGCCTTGCACACCGCAACACCAACGGTGTGCATGCCAGCCCTGATCCCTGTACGACATCCACGCTCCCAGCTCAGCCCTGCTAAACCATTTTACTCCACTCCCAAACATTTGTCAGCTCCATCAGCAGTTTCCACTTATGTCTCAGCTATCTGTCCACATCACATTGGAATGACTGATTGCCACTTCACATTGCCAGAAAGCTTGATAATGCAGACTGAAGCTCTGGCTGCAAACCACGGCAACTACAGAAAAGGGGCCTTGAAGTTTGTCTTGGGGTAGAGAAAGAAGGGAAAGAAGTAGTGACAGATTTTTTTCCTACCACTTTCAAGGCACAAGTCAGTATTGTTTTCCAGGAGATGAACAGGCAAGTGCACCAAGCTATTATCTTTGCCATGCACTGCTTCTTCTTCTCCTTTTTTTGGATTGTTTTTAATATGGTGAACTGTAACTATGTGTCTTTAACTGTCTATGTTTAGCTTGGCTGAGGAAGAGAATTTTCAAAGTCATATATGTATGTGTATATAAATATGCAACATAACCAGACCAGTAAATTTCAGAAAGCCCATTCAACTATGCTATACTATGTCAAAGCATAAGGACTATAAAAATTGAGTTTTCAGAGCTTGTGACTAGAGTAACCCATTTTCAACCAGATGAAATTAGCACACGACAAATACAGCCTGTTGAGGACACTTTTGGGTGACGTCTTCAGCATCTCAAGTGCAGACTTGAGCAACTCCCAGCAGCAGAACTACAGTCACTTCATAGAAGTCACCTCTTAAAAGCCATTTATGGTTCAATTGGAAAAAACCCACAGCCCCTCTGCTTTAAAGACAATTAGAAATTCATGGAAATCTTTGCAAGGGACCTCAGTGTTCTGAGACAGCCTGTTCAGAGCAATCCCTATACTTTGTCATGGCACATTATCCCAAAAATTCACTTAAAATCTGAAGCTGAGGGAGCCTATAAAGATAGCATAACTATCATATGTAGAAAACTTAGCAGTCAACTATTAGCATCTCCACTAAATAGATGTTAGAGAAAGTCATCTCAATTGCTGCCATCCTCCAGCCATCTGCAGCAGCTGGGAGTCAGCACTCGAAAACAAGCACTGTCAGAGGCAGACACACCCTACCGGGGGACGCATTTCCAGGCTCAGAGTAAATGCTTGCCCACTGCTCCTCCCAGCCTCCTCTCGCTGGGAAAAACAATCCCAAAGTGAAGTTATTCTTTCATGGTATAAGCAATCCCTAAATAAATCAGTGTTCTTACTGAGCTTCTGGCACCACACACATCCTTGATCAAAGCAGCTTCCTCCATACTCTGATTCCCAGTTTTTCTACCCGTTACATAAACCAGATCAACCTAGTTTCTTGTTTCTAGTTTCCTTCTGCTTCAACTACATCTGCCTACCAGAACTGAAGTCTTCTGTGTGCTTGTTGTGCTGCTGACAAACTAGTTAAGAGTTTGACTGGTTTCGGGCAAGATGCCTCCTGGGTGGCCTTCCCATCTGGAGTTTGTCTGAACAGGTACACAGACCACATTAGTCTTCTGAGGTGATGCATGGACATGCTAATCCTCCATTAAAAAAAAAATAAAATTAGAAGACACCAAGCAAAAGATTGGTTTTGTCCATGGCATTAGAGGTCATGAGCCAGGTCCCTAAAATAGTTCAAGTCAAGTCAAGTGGTTTAATTGAACTATCTGCCTTCTGGTTTGATCCTCAAAGCTTCAGTTTTACCTCTCACAGCTGCACAGGAAGACATTTAACCAAAACACAGAAGTATTTAAAGTCAGAGCTGGGTCATTTATTCATGACAAACACACCACAGTTTTCAACACTGAGGAGAAACCAGTAAGTAGAATATAGAGGATGAAAGGAATTGTGATGCATCAGGGTGAACAGTCAGGGAAGATATACACTGCTCAACATCAAGAAATGCAAGTTAAGCATCTTCTTCACCCAAAATTAACTTTCCTTTTTTTAAGGGAAAAAAAACCCAACAAAAACCAAAATGAAAAAGCAAACCCCAAAAGCATAGTGGGAACATGAATTTTCTAACCTGCAGTATACTTTAGATAGAAACTAGGTAGGAGAGACAGAACATATAAAGCTGTTGTGGACAGAGTAGAGCTAGTTTTTCAAACTAGTTCAGACTTTAAGTTTTTTGGAACCTAGAGATCAATTTCTAATCTTCTGAGCATGTTCCTCTATGCTTTTGAATATACCAATAAAACCAAACTATTCCCAGTAGCTGTAACCAAACTTCTATTTCATGTGCACACAGCTTAAATGACTTATTTCTCACAAGTGTGAAACTGAACAAGCATTTACATGTCACTTCATAGCTTTCGTAATCTGTTCTCAACATTTTGGTTTACGGCAAATTAACTTCTAACAGTCTAGCACTTCTTCCCTCCCCTTCCCCAAATTCTTTAGTTCCATTCTTAATGAAACAAAACTCCAAAGATTGTGAAACACAAAGAGCAGCACAGCTGCAATGTCAAGACAAATTAGCCTAAATACAGCAAATGAGAATATGAAGAAATACTGTGTTTGGGAAAGTGATTTTTTTAATTAAATTTTGGAATAATTATTTTTAAAGAAGAAAGCAAGCATCCACAGAAAACAATGTTAGCTGTATGCAGCTCAAAACAATGGAAACTGAATGCAGAAAGCACACCAAAGTAGAAAAGTATGTGCTGCTTCATGTTTAGAGTTGCTTTTATAGCAAAGAAAGAAACTAACAGGTATCAATACATAAGGTCCTTTAAGTTTCTCTTTTTCAATACAATACATTTCTTCATACTTTCTGCCTTCTCTCAAGAGCCTTTCTAAACTATATTAATGACATAAACAAACTATTACTGTAAGATTGAAGTACCTTTATGCCAAAGTCTATGCCAAAGCTGATTTTCCATACAAGTCCTTCAGGTAAGGAGCATGGTTATTCTTTTGAATATCAAAAGAGGTGAGTTTTCACACCCCTAGTTATACACAACAGTGGTGCACTAGTATTACAGAGAAAACATTTTCTCCCAAGCCACAGCTATGCCTGACAGCCAGAACAACTGCCTAACAGCACAAATGAGTGCACTTTTTGGTAAATGTATTGTTTCATCTTCATATTAAAAACTATTCAGACAGATCCAAGAAGCAAAATTGGTGTGGTTAGGCAAGGATTCACATCCAGATATCTCTAGGAACTAAGGTACCAGAGACCATAGCAGCCTGATGCCACACATTTGCTAATTTAATAGTTTAAACTAACAGTGACAAGAAAAGTTTTTAATCTAAAATACATGTTATATCCTCCTTCTCCTTTAGCATGGACATACAGTCTTCTTTTCTTCCCATTCTTCTTCACAGCCTACAGCACAGCACACTGCAAGTTCTCTTACTCCTGTGCAGGACAGCATGTGGCCACTCCACCCTAGAACCAAATGGAGATTTCCACATGCCCCAGTTTCTTGTTCCATTCCAGTAATTGAGAAGAAATGCACCAAGTCCAACAAAAGAGCACCTCTAATTTTTCTGCAGTCTTACCTGTAGTAGGTTTGTCCAAACGATGTGGTATTGCACTAATGCACCACTATATATGTTGAAAGGGAAAGGAAGGTGCCTGAAAGGCAGAAAACCCCCATGGCAAGCTTATCAGTAAACACACTACAGTTATTTTCAGCTACAGTCATATAGTCCAACTCATTTCAGAAGACAGCCACTTTACATACAGTTTATAAACACAGGTCTAAAACCTTGCTCACAGGATTACAGGGGAAGCCATCACCAAATGGTTTAAGAAAAGGCCTTGAAAATATACCCTAGAATTCTTTCATAGAAGGGCTTATCAAAGTTAGGCAATGTAATATCCAAAATGCTTTCTCACCCACCAAAGTATGAAGTTGCAAGCCTGCCTTTAACCATTTACTTTCCTTCTAGCTTTCTGATTTGGTTCCAAAAAGAACTGAGAATAATTACTTGCCATTTGCACAATCATCTCAATTACTTTTCCCATATAGCCTCCACATCCTTCCTGAATCATCCCTCTACAAGCATCTCTGAAATGCTAGCTTCAGACAGGAATAGTAACTGCACTAGGACTACATGAAAATACCAAGTAGTGAGTTGAAGACTAGAGAGACCACACAATACAAAGGATGAGGCTCTGACAGTAACAGGCTGAATACAGCAGGCAGACAGAAGTCTACAACTACTGTTGACCTTGCTAACACAAGGGACCAAAGCTGTACTTTAAAGGACCTCAGATGTCTCTACTGACTGTTTTCAAGAACTGCTGGGCCCCTTCTGGATAATTAGCCACTGTCTAAGTAAATATTTGAATAGCTGTGGAAATTAGAACTATTTTTGTTCTTTGGTTTCTATTCACAAGAAACTATAATGAACTATAGGTCAGAATTACACAGCCTTCCTAGAGTAAGGAATTAAAAAATAAAGTCACATTTCTCTGATTTTTTTAATAGGACTACCCAGATCCTTTTGAAGCAAAAAGGATCAGGAGTTTTTGTGTTAAAAGCAAAATAGGAAACTACTCACAGATTGT
This sequence comes from Fringilla coelebs, assembly GCF_963513975.1. NCBI lineage: Eukaryota > Metazoa > Chordata > Aves > Passeriformes > Fringillidae > Fringilla > Fringilla coelebs. The sequence continues at coordinate 33,190,848 of NC_140028.1, forward strand.
CCTCAAGTGTGCTTTGCACAGGCCCTGCATTCAGAACAAAAAAAGCTAGACCTTCCAATACTTCATCTCAAAAGAAGTCCCTTTGTTATTTATCTCCTGGCAAGCAACAAAACCTTTAAGTTCTCACTGAAGGTTTATTTGCCCTTCACATAAAACCCCACTGTTTTGGGGCCACAGGGATTCCTTTAATATTGAACTGCACCAGCAGTCAATGCTTAACATACACGCACAGTAATAATGCTGCAATTGCCATGCAACTGGGAGCCCATGAAAGAACATGACAGACCTAAACAAAAGTCTGTAATGATGGTGAGTTACACAGAAGCAAAGCCACACATACACTCCCAAATACCTTGGATAGCCTACATTAGCAGACAGAGATAAACCTACTCAGTTTAAGAAGTGAAGATAATAAAAGAAATACCCTCAAGACGTTAAGTCACAAATAAAAAGAAACAACAATTTTAAACTTTTTTAATTTACTGAGAGATAGGCATACTTTTCTTCTCTCCTAACTCTGCATGAAATACTGCATTGAAGTACATGAAGCCTTAGATTAGTAAAACCATAAGCTATTACTTGATTCACTTGGTTTATAATTTATTATTAATTTATGGAAGTAATTTTCTCTACTCTCATGACCAATGTACATATATAAAATGCCCCGTTTCTCAACAGACACATCAAATCAGCTGAGAAGCATTAAAGTTGTACAAAACAAGGTTAAATCCTATGTATGGAAGTTTGTAAGTGGGTTTGTTAGTAGCAATAAGCATCTGTCACACCATTTTGCAGAAGAATAAGTATGCTACGGCCCACATTTACATTACTACATTGTTTAGCATTTGTATTGTTTAGGGTTCAGTTCCAGAATTTCTCCAGTTTTCAAAGCCGATAGTTACCCCTTTTCCTATGAAGAGTTTAGTTATCATAGTGGCTCCCCTTTTACATGGAGCTAACTCATGTTGAGTTCATCAGACAAAAGCTGAAACTGAATTAAATAGTTTCCTTAATCAGAACTTAGTGGCACAAAGCTATTTACAATGGGCAGACAGTAAAGATAAGTAATGCTATTAAACAAAAAAAAGCACACAGGAAACTAATACCACTAGTTATCTCTCAAACATTAATCATTGATTTCCACTCTTTACTACTAGAACTAATTATGCTCTGCCTAGGGCAACTGAACATTGTCTGACTAATTGCCTTTTGTATAGTTTGTTAACAAGGCTTAGTTGAAAAAGGCTGTGTCTACAGAGAGAGGGATATGAAAAATGCTTAAGGAAGGACATTGCAACAGAAACTTTTATTACTGTTGCCTTGTCACATCGCTACATTGTCTCCCCCCTTCCTTATAAGGACTTAATTTTCTGCTATCTTACCCCACACTGGGGCAGAAAACAGATTTGTTCTCCCTCTCATCTAAAATGTAGGTTAAGTACTCAAGAACGCTACCTAAGTAATACAATTCCGACTTCAGAAACTTGCCTCTTCAGCATCAAGGTGGAAAAGGTGTCACTGTAACCTTTATAGTGCTCTGCCGCTAATCAGACTTCAAGGTCTCTTCAGCAAGGCTTTTCTGCATCCCCCACCACTGCATCAAACTAGATTTTGTGGGCACCATAACCTAGAGCAGGGGCTTAGGTACATGGAACACAGGCAAAAGTAGCCCTAATTTCTCCTAAAGAACAGTTTTCACATCTGTTTAGGAGTCACTACTATATATAGTTTCTGGGCATGAAGAAATTGAGGTATTCAAGCTGAACTACCCTTGTTATTACCATACCAGCAAATGGAATTCAGAGCCCCTATGTTATTGATATCAGTTTCCACCTTTCTGCTGCCAAGAACTTCTGTATTTTTTTCTTCCTAAGAGATTTTAGATTTACCTGTTTTTTTAAATGATTCCCATCCTCAGATGAGAGGTCTGTCCTGTAAAGTGTCCAGTTGTTCTAATGTCTATATGCCACCAGCCATTTTTGTGCAAACATCTAGCTGCCTTTAAAGGACATGCTTGTACCTATACAAAACCATAAATGCACACTGACCATGTCCACCTGTACTTGCCAATATTGCTTGGCTGATGTGTGCTTCCTATGTATGCAACAGTACACATAACTGCTTCAGTCACTGATTATATATTTGGACTTCTTCTCTCCAGAGACTGGAAGTCTTTGATTTCATACAGCTATGAGAAACAAAGCACATTCTCACAGGTCGCCCAGAGAGAGGGTAAAAATCTCCATCCTTAGAGGAATCAGAAAGCTGTTTGGACACAAGCCTGAGCAACTGGCTCTGGGTGGCCCAGCTTGAGCAGGGGAGGTGGACCTGATGACCTTCAGAGGTCCATTCCCACCTCAGTCACTCTGTGATTCTCCACCTAAGTACACTAATTCCCTGTTCAACAGCCCATTCCCTCTTTCTCTTACAGAGGAAGAAGTTCATAAGCCAGCAGAGACCTTGCACTCTTCATCACTGTGTTAACTGGAAGTTTATCAACACAGAATTTTAACTAACTGGAAAGGATGCCAACTCCTCTCCTACATCTCTCCTGTATCTCTCTGAAAAGGCTTCTTGCCTGCAATAAATTATCCTGATCTGAAGCAGTGTCTCTTCTACTTCCATTTCTCCTTCTCCTTTGGTCTCAAGCCCCTTCTGCTGGAGGGAGGACCCAATGAAGCAGCGTAGAGCACCCAGCTGAATTTCTTGAGGAAATAACATATTTAAGCCAAGTTCAGCACATACATGTACCAAACTGTTTTCAAAAACTAATTATGTCCCCCTGGCTATCAGAAGTCCTCCAGTAACTACACTACCATGCCAGCCTCTTTAGGACATTCTGAGCCCTCACAAACAATTTTTTGCACTTTGAATTTTAATGGTTTTAAAGCTTGGTCAGAGTAATCCAAACATTTTGGATTCTTGACAGCTAGCAATGAACAGTAAAAAAGAGTATCTCTGCCTAAGTCATGCAAAAGTGCAAAACATAAATTGCCCATGATTGTAAATGCCAAAGTAATCTAAAAGATGAGACTGAGTAATAGAGGTAAGATGGCATGGTAAGAGGGCCATTGGAGGCCCAGCTATGTGTTTAATCCACCTTATACATAAAACAAGCAAGTCTAGACCAAAGTAGAACAAATGTATACCTGCAGACTTCTCCAGACAGCACAAATTTAGGGCATAACCAAGCACAAGAACCCAAGGTTTCAAAGTACTCCCTTGCAAAAAGCTGACCTCTTCCCTCCTGATCAAAGGCTTTTTATTAGACAAGCTAATGTTTACTCCCCATAAATATTAATCTCATTCTACTCTCAGACTATCATAGCTATCCCAACCACAATTACTATTCATTTAAATGAAGTATTACACAGTTGGCAGACACTGAAAAGTAAGATGCATTTTAGAAAGTGAATCCTTCTGCTCAAATCTGCCAGGTCAGTACTTGAGCTTTCTATATAGCCATGACTAACAAAGCGCTCCAATGTGGCTGTGACAGCACAGATACACTCCTGCAAATTCAGGAATTTAAATTACAGTCTGAGTAGGCAGCAGCACCAACCTTGTATTCTTTTACAGGCAGATCTATCAGTAAAGATGACCTAAAAATAGGTTTCTTCAAATGTCAAATTTGAAATTACTTCAGAGTTTTCTACTCAAGTAAAACAGGAAGTTAACACTTGCCTACTCCCTTCCACAAAAGGTGGCTTAAGCCCTGCTGAAGTCAAGTGACTAGAAATTCTACTTTGTTTATATACTGACAAATGGCTGTGTCAAAGGATTTGTAGCGTTTCAGAGCTATGTTGACATTAGTGTAACTAACACATTAGTTCCTCACCTTCATTAGCACAAGTTTGCAGCAAATGTCCAACCATTTGGAGAGCAGTTATTTATTGCCAGCTATTTGATAATCTTGACAAAAATGAAAACATGCCCCTATGAGTCTGCAAAAAATCCACATAACGAATTCATTTTAGAAGAAACTATTAGATAAGAGCTCAGAATATTTTGTTCAGTGCACAAGAACAGAATCCAACTTTTAAATCCATGTTTTTCTCCAGCTTGCCATAAGCTTAGTCATCTTCTGGACTATTTAGTAAAGCTTGGTATTTTAGTCTACAGGTTTCCAAAACATTACTAGAGAACAGTACTGTCAGAACCACTTACGGAAAATATGAAATCATCATTCATGTTTTTTTGATTTATGTAGCAGGCTTTTTAAGAAGTGGCTAAGCAGAAAGGGACTGCCATATTTTATAGATACCTTAAGGCCAGTACCTCTGTAACAATGCAATTTCTAGAGTACTTGCAGGCAGATGAAAGCTGAGTCACTTTACTCATCCTGCCCAACTCAGTCCCCAAGTCATTGTTTTGAATCATTTCCTCCATAACAAGGAAAGTGATCATGCTACAACTGAGTATCTCACACGAGGAACAAGACTAGAAATGAAGTTTCTCTTTCTACATAGCAGTCTTAGCAGAAAGAGAAAACTAGGGAAGATGAGATTTAACTAGAGATTTAACTTCAGTGTTTCTTCAGGAAACAGTGAGACCCTAAAAGACTATGACTTCCTACAAAGTAAACTCACTGAAAGAGAAGTAACATTTCTAAAATGCATGAAGATTTTAGGTTTTTAAAAACCTAGGTGTTTATGTTTCATACTTCTCCCCACCCTTCCACAAAAGGGTGTACAGAAAATAAATAGTCTCAGCAGGTAAATTTTTGCTTCATAAGCCAACAAAGGATAAAATGATCAAAAGACTCCAGCTAATACAGTGACTAAACCAGCAACTAATGCAATTTTCAAAGATTTTGCTTGCACAGGCATTTTAAACAAACATCAGCAAGCTACACACTTTCTTAGGGGTGAGTCTTCACAGAAGAGAAATACTTCCTTTGCATGTCTGTGGAAACTATGCTTATTTCCCACAAGCTGAAACATAGCTCCAGCCTGGGTTTTTTTTTCCACATTCTGTGTTAGTAAAACTGATTTCCAGAGAAGACAAACAGTGTAGTAGGCACAGAGATCACAGCAATTATAGTATTGTTTCAAGGAAAATAAGCTAAAGCTGTTAACACAACACTACCTGATGTGTACAGAAAACTAGCTTACCTTTATCTAAGGGTTTTTAACAGTTGTAATTAAAATACTGCCATCTCTTTTGAAGTTGTTATATTCAGACTGTTATGCCAGAGGAGGATTTGTTATGGTGTTATGGCCTGGAAGCATTCATGACTACTTAATTATTTAGAGGATGTAAATCCTACTCAAAAAAAAGTCCAAAAATGAGGTTTCACTAGGATAATCACAGAGGCCCTGTTCAGCTATGTGGTTTTATCCTATTCCTCTTCACCACTTCCCCCACACTGGCTACTCCAAGTCTGAAATGCTGATGAGGTGATTCTAGCCTTCAAAAAGAAAAATGAATCAACTTGGGCAAGAAAATTAGCAGCTTTCCTCCCTCCCCTGCAGACAAGTTAGTGAGCTGAACCAGCTCACCCTAACACCAGCTGAATATAAAAACTAGTGCAAGTTAAGATACAGATTCAAGAGATGGTCCCACAAGACAGAATGCCACTACTAAGCTGCTTTGTAGTTTCATCCTAGATCAACAGGAATTTTGAACAAGTTACTTTTAAACACACATTTGTGAGCTTTTTCAAAACAATGCTGAAAAGGGGAGTGCTTGAGAAGCTGTCACACAAGTTCAAACAGATGGCAGAAGCAACCAGCACCAGGGCACATTTAGGTGCAGAATTCAACAGCCAAACAAACTTGAATTTCAAAAGGTTCACACTAAGTCAGCCACCTCAGCTCTGCAGCTGCTCCAGCATATCTTGGCCTACCATTCCCTCCCATCCCAGTTGTGATAACTCACTCATGTCAAGTGTTAATTTGACTGACATATAAATCATTTTACTAATATAATTATTTACAAGAACAGAGTGTTCATTCAAAAGTGTAAGCACAGATGTAAATCTCCCCCCATTTGTGACATATCTGCTTTCAAACTAAACCCTCAACTCCCAAGATTCTATGAATCTCAAAGTATATGCCTACTCACCTATATTGTAAGTGCATTTTGAAAAACTGAAAGACTCTAATTTTTAGCAGATGAAGTCTAAGGCCAGGTAAAAGCACATGCAAATCAGCTTTAGTTTGCCTTCGTAGAAAGACATCTGCCATTTTTCACAAAAGACAGAGAGGTATCAGTAACTCAGTTTTACCATCAGTGTCAATAGCCAGCAACCCCAAAGGTCATAGGGAGCAAGGCTTATCAAGTGAGTGAGGCACTGGCTTTTACATACAGAGAATTGTGGAAAGATTTAGTACTAGAGTACATAAAATCCTTTCCTCCTCGCAAAAAAACCCCAGAAGTGAAATCAAAGCATAAGAAGCATTGGGAGAGAGTAATAGTTCACAGCTGATAAGGATAAAAGTAGAAAAGATTTAAGAAGTGCAGTGCTAAAATGACAGAGATGGTGCTAGAAAACATAACATTCATCTTTCCTCAGCCTGTCTAGTCAGAGTAATTGATGACACTGAGAGCTATGAAAAAGGATTGCTTACTCACACAGATCAGTTAAGAAAGGTCTTAGGCAGTGTTGCAAACACTGGGTTAGCAGGACACTTGGCTGCATCATAATTAGGATTGCCTTTCTCCACCACTGAGCACACGAACACAGCTGTCTTCTCCAATTCTGCTACAGTCATTTGGTTATTACAGAAAGTTAATAACATAATGACACAAAATTAAGTTAGCCAGCTTTCATAAAATAAAGGTGGATGTTACCTGAAGATGGAAGAATATGGAACTTTTAACTCCACTGCCCTCCTAACTGCTACAGGACAAGAAAGGCATATACATGGCCTTTCAGATGAGTATTTCACTGAAACACTGAAGAGCTGCTTTCCCCACTTATAGCAAGGTTAGGCACCACACTGGCAAACACCATTGTCACATTCAAGGTTTTCCTGTCTCTCCACATCCTTCACAAGTAACTGCATAATTGCAGACCAAAGCCAGGTCAGAGGTTTTTGCTTATTCAGCTGACCTACTGTGTTCCATAAGAAGGAGGAATATAACCATCACACTGATCACTCATCCAGGACCATGCCTTCAGAGAAGATTAGCAATCCTGAAAACATGCACACAGTTTGGTGACAAGTCTCCAAGCCTCAGAAAAAGTCACAGGAGACTAAAGAGTGAGATTATCCCAAGTTCCTTACCTCCACAAACTGTACTGCAACTCCAGCTTCATTTAAGATGGATGTAGAATTGCAAGCCACTTATTAATTAATACTTCAGATATGTTTCAAGTAGTCTTGGCATGGTCTCTTCAGGACAACTTTCCCTTTCCTTAAGTGAACTTTCACAATGCTTTTCTGTGAAATATTACGGTTTTTACCTAAATTCTTCTACCTTAATACAGTTTAGTTAATGGAAGTAAACGGCTGATCACACCTTGTGCTACCACCTTGGACACCAATCTACAGGCAACAAACAATCCACGGGTCACAGTCTGAGAATCTCTATTTTCTATTCCTTGAGACTCTAAGATCCGTGCACCTTTCAAATGGTGCAGCAAATTAAATTCCAAAGTATGTCTGAGAGAAGGTGTCACAAAAGCTTAGGTGTAACTGAAGCAGTTCAAGGAAAACACTATGGAAGGTCATTTTAGAGCTGGTAACTGACTGGAATGAAAATCAAACACTGCACATCATTGGTTAGAGGGAAGGGAAATGCACAAATTCAGCTGTCATTTGAACAAAAGAAGTCAGCATTTTCCATCCCACAAGGAAGATGCTCTAGCACAGAAAGTATATGTAGGAAGGCTGGTCTTGTAACACATTCAAAAAATCTTCAATATGATTCTCTCACAGTCCTGAGTGTTGCTAACTAACCAAGAGTGCTGTAATTTATTCTGCTCACACTTCCTTGATATGTAACTACTTATTTATCATCAAGATACAGCAGACAATGAAGAACCAGGACAGAACAGACTCAAGAGCCCTTAGGGACTAGAGCTGAGAAACACATAGAACAACTACAGTTTGGTGGGTAGCACTGTGGAATCCCAATTATAGATGCTCAAAGTCATGATTCCCACACAAGGCAAATGCAGAGGCGTTTTGCATAAGACTAAGACCTACCTAGCACCCCAGCCCTACACGCTCAGTTATGTGTGTTGACTCTTTGGATGAGTACATTGCCGAAAGAGTCATTTTTATCCTCATCCATTACTATTCTGAAACTGGTGTAAGATTGGTGCTATGGTCAAATCTCAAACATCCAAGGGTCTGGGTTGGTGTCTGCATCATAAAAGAAAACTTAAAAAAAAAAAACAAAACATGAATGTTTTTTAAGTGATCACTATACCTAAAACATCATTACAAAGCTAAGATACAGATATACACAAATTGCAAGATACAAAATTAAAGACTGCATGATGGTAACTGACAGCTGTGCTTGACACAATGCTAGTCCTCATAGACCATAAAGTAAACCCATGAAGAAAGTTCTGAACCAGTAGCATTGTACCCATTTTAACTCCAGAAATATGTACCCACCCCTTTATTTTCCAAAACTTGTGCTAAGTACACTGCTTTATAAAATGGGAAAGCATAGTTTTCTAGGGCCTGCATCTGGAAGATAGTATTTTCTCATTTGATAGATTCCCTCTCTTTTTTTGAGAAATGAACCTAGAAACATATGAACAGCAGAACCATACCAAAGCAGTTATAAGTTTTAAGTATGACTAATATGACTATTTCAATAGCTAAGAGTATGATTGCTTTTTCCTTCATACTCACTACCCAGCATGCTACCACAGTATATGAAACACATGTGCTGTCCAGGGTAATTTACTGGTGGCATGGAGTTGGAATAATTGAGCAAGGGAAGAGTTAGTTTTGATGATACTTTTTGGATCACATACAAATGTTTTGTTTGAACTTGATCCGGCTCATTTTTCAAAGAAACAAGTCAAGAACATGTCGATTAAACTTTGTAAGTGAACTTGAGCATCTAGGGGTACATCATCACTAAAAAGAAAAAAAAATAATTAAAGCTAACTTCACTCATCTGAAATACTAAATATAGCTGGGTGGCCTGTTAGTCGAATATTCTGGCTATATTTGATCATCAGTGCTAGAATCCTAAATTTGACAGCAAAAATTAAAAATCATGCCAACAGGCCAGAAAACTTCGCAGGGTACAGTTTCAATATCATAAGCTGCATTTTCTTCCATAGAAGATTCCATGTGCACACTATGTGTAATACTTCTGTATTTGAACTAAAACTATAGGCATAAGTGAGCTTTATTTAACACCAGGGAGTTTGAAGAGAAGACAATACATAAATACTGATACATTATAGTTAACTATAGCCCCTCCAAGGCTTTAGAAATCCTGTCAGTCTAATGAGACTGATAAATACAGCAGCTGCATAAATGGGTTTTGATCTAGTAACTCTGCATTAACCATCTTCCCAAGGTATATTTAAATTTTAGAGGTTTTTATGAATGCCCTAAATACTTGAGTACTGTTTCTCTCTCTAATCAGTATTTATCTCCCCCTACCAGTGTCAGGCCATCTGAAAATTACTTCAATTCCTATAGAGATGCCAACATATCTTCAAAAAAATCAAGCAGCTGTAAATAAATGAAAAAAAAAAAAAACCAAAAAACAACCCAGGCCAAGAAAGCAGTACACAAGCCTTTAAACTCTGGGTTCTAGTCTCTCCCTATATGGTTTGTTTTTTTTTTTTTAATATGACAGAGCTGGAGCAGAATGCTTTTGCTTCCCCCTTATGGTAAGTTGAAGAGAACTCTAGGAGGAAAGCTTTAAGCTGAAATATTTGGAGTATCCACATGACAGGGAAGTACAGATCACTGATCTCTTAGAGCTGAATACTGAAAACCTGTTGTACAGAAGAATCTTCATGCCACAGAATTTCAGAATCTGCTCATCACCCTGCACTGGTCCTTCCCCAGTGACAAAAACTAGAAGGATTGCTCAGGTATTATAACAATGTCCAATATTAATATTTATGTATCTGGCAATAGATTATTTTTACGGAAGTGTTAGGGTAGGTACATGATGCTCAAATTGTCACAAAACTAGGAGTTTGTAGTTTTATTCGATATGGTGCCATTCTCTAAGCCACAGTATTTTTGATACTTAATCTTTATTGTAAAACTACAAGAAAAAAGTCCAATTCTTACATTTACTAAAATCTGATTTAGCAACAGTTTTAAGTTATATTGTCACAACATTTTTGAAATTTAAATCCTGACACATCATAGAAAGAAAATTTCCTAGTCTGTAGAAATTCATTCTAGTAATTGACAAGTGCAGCCAAGTAAGTTATTATTCTTGCAAAAGACTGGCAGGAAAGATAGCATTACACTCCTGCTACAATTTTATGCATCTGCAAATTATAGTAAACCAGAGCTGGCTTATTTCAAACCGGGAATGGATTTTGTCCCTATGTTTTCAATATCAGAAGCATTCAAGTTATCACAGCATGAAATAACAGGTTTTTAATACTGCAGTGGATTTTATGCTGTGGAAATTGCTACATGATGCAGTGGTGACATTTTTATATAGAACACTCATAGGAAGGATTACACAAATCATGCATGTCAGCAAAATGGAAAGCATCTGTTTAGGCTGTTGCATGCTGCTAAGGCTCTCTCGACTGCCAGTTTGTGATATGGTATACAGCCCAGCTGGAGTCACAACAGCAAAACGGTGACAGATTTTCATGTCACTGCCTACTGCAGAGGTTGGGCAGCCCTCTGATGGTAGCTGCTAACATAAAAGCAAGATCAGATCACCTGCACTCTGCATGAGGAGCAGGCAATTAATCTGATGTCAAATGTTTCAAGGGACAGTACTAGAGCCTTTTTTTCAGTTTTAATATAGAAACACATCAAGCCTTGATTAGTGTTTAAGGGATGAAAAAGAATTTCCGCTGAACCACATTAAAAAAAACAAACACACAACACACCAAAACCCCAGAAAGTACAGACACTTAACTACTGAAGAAATATTACATGCAAGATCCATGTCTTTACAAAATCCATTTACAGTTTTTTGGACTGAACACCCTGCAAGAATACTTAAAAGCCTACATAATGCTCCAGAGTATTAGCTTTGCTTTTGGACCACCAGTTTAGCTGACACGGAAAAGACTAGCTGTATAAGACTTCACACATCTAGACACATTGTTCTATTTAAGTCAGCATTGACTTGCATCAAAAAAGTTGGCTTCAAATCAGCTGATTCAGATGATATCTTATGAATTAAGTAGTATTACTTTCAACAGAAGTCCACCCACTATTGGTCAAGCCAATCTTTTCTGGGACCATGAAGGGGAATACAAGGAAAAGAGCTTTGCCAACAGGAAAAAAAAAAAGAAAAGAAAAGAAAAGCAGGACACAATCTACAGGAAGTTTACATATGAACAGATCCTCAATTAAATCTAAAGGGTGTTGACTACTCCTTTAAAACTAAAGCCAAAATCTCAAGTTCCGCAGTCCAGACATAGCTATACCTTCTTGGAGTAATTTTTTTTTAAAGTCACTTTACACTAACATTTAGAGATAGATGAATGGAACTGTTATGGAAACCCAATCATAGCAATACTAGAATCTAAGTTTAGTTTTCTATTACTGTAAGAGATTCAGAACACACAGAGTGCTTTAAAAAGGTCTCTGAAACTGTTATAAATAAGTGTATGACTTAGGTCTGAAGGAAGAACAGCTGGAGAATTTAGGATCCTCCCATATTTTAACTCATGCTGATGTAATAATTTAGAGTTCTTGGAAACTGTCAATTCAACATTTAAGCCACATCAATAACAGCCATTCAATCTACTACACATCTCTATTGGCTTAAGCACCGATTTAACTTTCATTAAGGGGAACACACAGAACCCTTAATCATAAGAAGTCACATAAGCATTCTCAGAAGCTCACAGATTGCTTTAAAATATGTACTTTGAGACTTTAAAAGAGCTTCTAAACATACTATCTCCTGTGCACTCTCTGCAAGCTTTACAATACATTGGAAAGAGACTGCTCTGCCATTAAGTGTTTCACAGTGCAGATCTGAAGGGGCTCCTTTAGGGTTATGAAACAGCATTTCATTTCCATGTTAAAAAGTTGGCTTGGGAAGGCCTTCTAAGTTTTGAAGATGAGGCACTTTATAAAATTGTATTATGAAAAACCTTCTTTGACTGATCTTACCTTAAGTCGAAGTGTATTTCGGATTGCCTAATCCTTTCATTGTTATGCAAGTGTATTTCATAACCTTATTTGAAGAATCAAAGAACAGTTTTAATACTAACAATGGTCTCAGTCTGACAGCTAATGCTAACCCAAGTGTGCATCATGCCCTCCTTCAACACTCCAATTTATGTAACTCCACACCACTATGGGTCTAAAAATAAACCACATGGGAAAACAAGGTTTAGATGGACAAAAAGAGTAAGACCACATACTTGTTCTCCTTAATTAGCACCTGCTAGTTGTGGAGACAATACCACCCCAGAAACCACAGTTAAGATTTTGTTACTGTTACAGGCAGCCTCCAGAGAAAGCTATGAGGATAAATACACAGGATTCCTGAAAAAGTGTTCCTGGCTTGATTTCTTGAGAAATCTTTTTTGCCTTTCCTCCCAGCCTTCAAAAGGAACAATTTGCCTCCAAGGCAATTCAAACAACATTTTCAGCAGGGGTTTTAAATATTTTTTTCCAGAAATGTGCAACTTTGCTATTGTAATTATCATTAAAACAGTATATTAAAGCTGCTAATGTGCTGGCAGAAGAGTATGTGAGGAAAGAAGCCATTCATTAACAGTAACAACCTTTAAGCAGATTCAGAGATTATTGCTTGTAAAGGATTTAATAGCCAAAGCTACAGAAATGGCCACAAGACTTAGAACTCTTGATTCTAGGAGGATACAGCTGATTTAAAACTATTTGTTAACAATCTTAATACCTGCATTCCTGTTAAACAGAACAGTCCGTTCAAAACAAGAAATACTACAAGTGAAAAAGAACAAGTGCAAACCTCAAGGAAACAGGAGTTCCGCAACAGCAGTTCCTTTCCCAAAATTAATTACCAAAAAGGACAGCAGAAAGGAGTTTATAGTTACCCAGAAGTGTGCATGACAGTTAACCATCATGGTCCTCTCAATAAGCTCGTCAGGACACTCCAGAAGATGGTGCCCGGAGACCACACCAGCATTGTTAACCAGGACAGACACCTCGCCAACCTCCTTGCGGACCCTCTCAGCTGTCAAGTAGACGTTCTCTCTTTTGCCCACATCACAGGTGTACGTGTAAACCTGCAAGTTGCAATGGGGCAGCATATCTTTCTCTCCATCTCCAGCCACTAAAAAACACAGATAAGAGAACAGAGGGGGTGGGGGGCAATAAAGTTCTTGCTCATATTTTGACATTCAAACAAGTAGCTCAAGCAGAAAGAGCAAATACAATTTCAAACCACCAAAACTTCTATTTACTTTGATGTCATTGCAGTACACCAGTAGTCAGCTATTCACTATCGCTGCTACGTGTTTTAGGAAAAGCTGCAGGTTTTAAAGCCACCGCCGGAGTCCGAGGCTCCGCGAAGCGGGTCTGCGCTCACCGCTGCGGGCACAGGGCCGGCTCTGGCTGGCAAAAGCGCCGTCGGGGCGTCTGATACTCCTGCGCCCGGCGGTCTCCAGCGCGGAGCCGCTTTCGGGGCCGGCCGCAGGTGAGCGCTGCTCCGGGCGGGACCCGCCGGGCGCGCAGCCCCGGCTGCCTCTGCCCCGGGCCGGGCAGGTGAGCGGCGGGGACAGCGCGGGGAGCCCCGCCGCTTACCTCCGGGGGCGGCAGCGGCCGCCTGCTCGGCCATCTCCCGGTAGATGTGCCGCACCATGCCCGCCGTCTCCTCGTTGCTCTGCGTGTTGATGTCCCACAGCACCAGAAGCGCCCGGCGCCGGGCGAACTCCAGGGCGAAGAGGCGGCCCAGGCCGCTGCCCGCCCCGGTGATCAGGCACACCTGCCCCGCCACACTTTTCTCTTTGGGCCGCACCAGCCACTTGGCCGCGGCCAGCACGAACGCCCACAGCACTCGGAAAGTCACCACGAAGAACTCCAGCAGGATGTTCATGCTGCCGGACCGCGGGGCCGGCGGCACGGAACCTCCTCGCCGCCCGGCTCCCCGACCAGGAGCCGCCGCTGCCCGGGACCGCCCGCCGCGGGCACCGAGGGAGGCTCCGCTCACGGGGGTCCCGCCGCCGAGCACCCCCGCTCCGTGCCGCTCGCCCTCACAGCCCCACGGCCCGCCTCAGTCACGCACGCCGAGGACGGAGACCGGACACGGTGCTGCCTGCCTGCCCTCCACCTCCCCGTCCTGCCCCGTCCCGCCCGCGGCCCCGCTACTGGCAGTGAACATCTTGCTCGCTCGGCCCCTCTATATAGGGCGGACCGGGCGGCCGAGCCCCTCCCCCGGGCCGGCCCATCCCGCCCCGCATTCCCGGGACCCCCCGCCTCCGCCCCGCTCCGCCCCACCGCTGGGGGAGGTCCCCGACGGGAACGGGGACGGGGACGGGACGGCCGGTGCTTTGCGCTGCTCGGGGCGGGCGTCCCGGCAGCTCCAGCCCGCCTTAGCCCGCCCTCGGACTACAAGTCCCGGGGTGCGCCGCGCCCCGCCGGAGCGCCATCTCGGGTGCGGTGCCGCAGCGCGGGTTCGAGGAACGCGCACGGGCGCTGAAGGTTCGTGCTCGGGGCTAGAGACGCAGGGAAGCTGGAAGCCCACAGGAACTACCGGGCCACCGCAGGATGCACGATGCCCGCGTGCCTGGGGATCCTCTGCTGAGCTGTGAGAAACCGCTCGGGAAAACCCCCATGGCTTCTTGGTCTGTCAGCCAAGTACAGAGGTCACTGATATCTCACCCGTTGCTGACTGAAATAGGAGCTCACAGGTGCCAGCACACGGAAAGTATTTTCTTCTGTGAGATAACAGCGGCCGCTCCCTGTACCTGGGCACCCTGCGGCCACCCGGCGCCGGCGCATCCCGCTCCTCCATTTGCCAGTTCCAGAGGATAAGGACCAGAGCGTGCCCTTGCGATTTCCCACACATGGCTGTGCAGGGCTCATTCCACTGCCTCTGCTCGCCTGCAGCGTGTGCCTTAATTGCACGACGCTGCGCTTGCTTCCCTGTGTAGCCGCCAGTTTTCAGAAAAGTTGTGGGAACTTTGTGAACGCTGCCTCTCGGATTTAGCACAAATTCGAGTTCAAAAGTTTCGGAAGAAAGTGCAGACAACCTCTTAAGTATATATTGCAAGTGGTTTTGCGTGCTTATTTTAA
Source organism: Fringilla coelebs (assembly GCF_963513975.1). Classification (NCBI taxonomy): domain Eukaryota; kingdom Metazoa; phylum Chordata; class Aves; order Passeriformes; family Fringillidae; genus Fringilla; species Fringilla coelebs. The sequence continues at coordinate 33,206,216 of NC_140028.1, forward strand.
TCCACCCTCTTTATAATACTGCTAATGAGATCAAGTGATACATACGTCTGTATTAGCACAAAATAACACTATAGTAAAAAAAATGAACACTGATGCACCTGTAACTGGGATCCAAAACATTCTCAATAATGTTCTCAGGCGTTAGTGCTGTGCGACACCTCTGCGCGCTGTTAATTACCAGCAAATAAAATCAGTAAACGCAGAACTCGGCATTCCTTATGTCTACACAGTTTTTTTACACCGGACAGTCCTTTGCTGCTCAGAGTTCCACTAATTTCTCTTCTTCCCGTGTATGTGTAATGAAGTGCCGGTGTCTCCCTGGGTGATTTTAGGCGCGCACAGGATGACACTTAGGAGCCACAACCTTGAGCAGCCTTCCAAGCTGCCGCGCTGGGCAGCGCTGCTTCCCGAGCCGCCCTCCCCTCTCCACGGTGCAGTTCTGATTCCGTATGGCGAACCGAAAAGATGCCCAGCCGGATGAAAACACATCCCGGCAGAAACGGAGCCCGTGGTTCCCGTTCGCCCGAGCGTCGCGGTGAAGGATCCTGCGGGCGGCATTCCCCCGCAGCCTCCATTCCCGCCGCGGTGCTGAGCGCGGGCGGGAGGCGGCGGTAAGGACGGGCTTCAGGGCTGACACGGGGGAAATCCTGCCGCTGGCAGCCCCGCCACCCACAGCTCGCTCTCAGCCGCCTGCAGGGAAGGCCGGCTCTGGTGGCGGAGCGGTTCCCGCCCGGCCCGGGACACAGCCGATCCCGGGACACAGTCAGTGTTTGGGACACAGCCGATCCCGGGACACAGCCGATCCCGGGACACAGCCGGTTCTGGGACAGAGCCGGTGCTCGGGACACAGCCGATCCCGGGACACAGCCGGTTCTGGGACAGAGCCCGTGCTCGGGACACAGCCGATCCCGGGACACAGCCGGTGCTCGGGACACAGTCAGTGTTTTGGACACGGCCGATCCCGGGACACAGCCAATACTCCGGAAGCAGCCGGTGCCCGGGACACTGCCAGCGCTCGGAGAACAGTTGATCCCGGGACACCGCCGATCCCGGGACACAGCCGGCTCCAGTCCTGCTGGGCGGAAGCAGTTCCCGAACGCTTTTCCTCAGGCACTCGCCGGTCACCCCGCCGCTCGCCCGGCGGTCAGGCACAACGGTGGACGTCCAAACCCGGGGTCCTGCCGACGTTCAGGGCCTCGCCTGCGCGGGCGAATGAGCTAAGAGCGCGCCGCGCACGCGCACGCCCCTCTCTTCCGGCGCTGACCATGGCGGACAAGGAGTGAGTCCCGTCCCTCCCTCTGACATCCGCCGCCATCCGCGGCCGCCGCGTCGCCCGCGCCCTGCCCACACTGCCCCCGGGGCCGTCGCGCCTCCGCCGGGGCTGGGAGCAGTGGGAGGGGAGGGACCGGCGCGGCGGAGATGGAGCCGCCACCGGCCCGGCCCATCCGCGGGCGGCGGCTGCCGCCGCAGGCCCTCGGCGGGGTGGGGAGGGAAAACGGGCCCCGAGCGCCGTCGCGGCCGGGAATGGGGGGCCGGGGCGGCGGGTTCCTCCGGGCTAGGCGGGCGAGCAGGGCTGTGTTGCGGCTGGAGTAGGGAGTGATTGTTCTTTGGGCTGGTGTAGGCGCTCGACAGGGTGGTTGTGGCTCTGCAAACCCTGTTGAGACAAGTTTTGTTGTGTCTAAGAGTTAAAAATCTCCGGGACAAGAGGGAAACGGGGCAGAGTGATGTCCGGAAGCTCTGCCTGAAGTTGAGGAAAATCTTCTTTTCCGTACGGGTGACCACGCAGGAACAGGCTGCCCAGAGAGGTTATGGAGTCTCCCTCACCGAGGGGGTGTTTAAAACAATCTGGATGCAATCCTGTGCCATGTGCTCTGGGACGATCCTGCTTGAGCAGGAAGGTTGGACCAGATGACCCACCGTGGTCCCTTCCAACGTCACCCGCTCTGTGATAGTCTGAGGAAGTTGAGAGTCCTGTCAAATAAATTTCACAGCATTCCCTAATAATCTTTTCCTGTTCAAATACTTGCTGAAACGTTCACTGATCAGAGAGAAGTTACTCTGAAACGTCTTTGTTTTCTTACCAGTTGTAGCAAAGTAAGACAGGTCTGTGTAGTTATGGTTGTGTGCAGCTCTGGTGGGTCTGTCAGGGTTTTTTGTCTGGTACAAAAGGTGGATGGTGCAGGTTCTGAACCAGAAAATCGCCCAGTTCAATCCCAGGGAGTGGTCCTGGGATGCTGTCCCAGGCCTGGGAACAGTGAGGATGAGGAGGATGCAGTGAAGTGGCTCAGGGTAGCACGGCCTGCACACATGTTATGTTTGAGAGTTTTGATGTTTGTCACATGTACTGTCATTGAGTTTCTTTCTACCAGCTAAAGGTTTTTATTTCTGCTCTCATTTAGAGCTAAGAAGGTGCCCTCTGTGCCCGAGAGCCTGCTGAAGAAGCGGCAGGCCTATGCGGTCATGAAAGCCAAACGTCAGAAGAAGATTTTGGCTATAAAAAAGGTGAATATCCTCTGATCCCTTGACTCAGATTGCTTATATGCTGCAGTAGCAGCTGCTGCTACTGCTGATGTGATACAGGTTGTTGATAGTTTCTTGAAATTTTGGACTAAAATAGGCTTTTAGTGGCTGATAACAAAGTTCTGGGCAGAGTTAAGGGTAAAGCGTACAGCTGTCTGTAATGTACAGGGCAAGAGGTTATAGCCTTTGTAAGAGGAGCTTGGTGTGTAAGCAGAGAATCCTAGAGCTATAGGGGATTGGAAGGGGCCTTAGAGATCATCTAGCCCTAACCCCTGTGCCATGGACTGGGACACCTTCCACTACACCTCGTTGCTCAAAGATCCAATCCAACCTGGCTTTGAACACGGTTAGGGTTGGCCCATCCACAGCTGCCCTGGGCAACCTATTCCAGTGTCTCGCTGTCTTCACAATTCAGCATTTCTTCCTTATATCTAACCCAAATTGTCCATCTTTTAATTTGTACCCATTACTCTTCATCACCATAGTGCTGACAAAAAGTCAGGAATGATAACATTGATTGCTGTGTAACAGCCTGCCAGGTTCTCTGGAGCATCACTGAGGGTTGTTCTGAGCTGTGTGATACTGATCTGTGTTACCTGGGGGAAGTTCTAGAGTATGGCATGTTACTTGAAGGTAATTTTCATGTGTTAAAAAGCACTTTCTAACTTTAAATAATTTCCAATTTATTGCAGTACCGCAAGGCACAAAGGAAGCTCATCTATGCGAGAGCCCAGGCTTACCACAAGGAGTACAGGCACATGTACAGGCAGGAGATCCGCATGGCCAGGATGGCCCGGAAAGCTGGCAATTACTACGTCCCAGCTGAGCCAAAACTGGCATTTGTGATCAGGATAAGAGGGTAAGGTTGGGTACAGATATAAGCAATGTTCAAAAGTACTTAAGTTGGCTTTCTTGTTACCTCTCTGTTTTGAGGCCTTAAATGCATTAATAGGATAAAGCTTTCTGCAAGTGGCTTGAGAAGTTGTTGGTAGATACTGTACAAGCCCTTGAGGTGTGTTTAATTAAGGCCTAAATCATTTTGCTGCCTACTGTCTTTAGGAATCCCTGATTTTTAAGAAGACAAGGCTGAAAATACACTCAGATAATTACTCTTTCTCACCTTTAACTTGATAAAATGACATGCCCCTATTCCCAAACCTTCTGCTGAGCTGTTCCTCAAGTGTTTGTTTTGTTCTATTCTGGTAAAGTGTTACAGAAGACTAAAAGTGTGATTGGAAGAATTATGTTCAGGACAGCACAAGGCTAGTTCTAAATTGTTTCAGTAAAATACTTAGTTCTTTTTATGGAAATAGATGTTTTAACTTCATACTGAAATATATTGCAATAGTAAGTTAAATTACTAAGCTTGCTTTGTGTAGCTCATGAAATGTGTTTTTGTATGGGAACAGTGCTATTGTGTTTTGGGGTTGTTTTTTAACCTGATACCTAGTGTTTCTGGGATGTTGATAATTCAGGCTGTTTCACTTTCCTCTCCAGTACCAACGGTGTCAGCCCTAAGGTTCGCAAGGTTCTGCAGCTTCTTCGCCTGCGGCAGATTTTTAACGGCACCTTTGTAAAACTCAACAAAGCCTCTATCAACATGTTGCGGATTGTTGAACCCTACATTGCCTGGGGGTGAGTGAAAGGCCCAAGGCCCAGTTGTACGTAATCAGGGTGCAATTGTTGAGTGGGTTTTGCATTTTGCTATGCTGACTTGCAGGGGTTTTAATCTTCTGTGTGCTTTTCTGTGTTTGAATTGAAAATGTGGGTAAAGGCAGTGCTTTAAAGGTAATGGCTGCTAGTTACGGTTGCACTCTCGTACTGGTGTTCTTGGGAACTTGTTTGAGATTTGCTTCTCTGTTGCTTTTGTGTTTACATGTGGGACATGCTGAAATGATCTTTAATTGTTTTGTACGGAAGTCCAAGTCAGGGATGTTAAAGTTGCCCTGAAATGAGGCTTGCTAAGACTTAAAATTCCTTTTCTGAACGTGTCTGTTTTGTTTCAGTTACCCCAACCTGAAGTCCGTGCACGAACTGATCTACAAGCGAGGTTACGGCAAGATCAACAAGCAGCGCATTGCTCTGACTGACAACCGCCTGATCCAGAAACGCCTTGGTAAATTTGGCTGGGCAAACGGGAAGCCAGCTGCGTGCCTCGGGGTGATCAGTGCTGAGCTGGGCAGCTGTCCTTAAGTGTCGCTGGAGTACACTGGTGTTCAGTGTACTCTACTCTCTACTTCTGTCCTAATTGTTTAATAAAAAGCAAGCTGGAAGTAACTTCCATCATAAAGTATTGAAAACAGGTGTAAGGAATCAAATTCTAACCTTTTAAATTTGTAATGTTAAATGTAACCTCCTCGACCTTTATGGGGTCAGTAGGTCTTTGAGTAAAGAAAAAGTGCTGTAGCATGAAAGAGTCATCATAGCTTTGAACTTTCAGACTTTAATATTAGACATTTTGTCTTTGCCTTTTGTGATCTGGTAAACAGACTTTTTAAACTTGTTGAAAGAACTAGGTAGTAGTGATCAGTGTATTCAGTAAGAGCAAAGCGTGGTGAACAGTTGGGATATGGGCTGCTCTGGGAAGCTCCCTTCTCTTGCAGTCCTGCCAGAATGAGTGAAAACGACCACTCAAGTCTCTCCCTTTTTTAGGCACGTGATTTGCATTTTCCTTCTGATTCGGCTGTGTCATGCTTGTTTCTTTTCCTGTGCAGTGGATAAGCATCCAAAAGATACATGTATTCTGTTGTAATCTCTTTTTTGCACTGTGTTTTAAAAGAGTTAACTTGTAACGTTGCTGAAGACTCTGGAAAAGCATTAAGGACACATGCTGTAGCATTTATTCAGAAGCCTAACCTAATAGCTAGTGAGATTCCCTGAGTTACACATTACAGTGGTTTAGGTGTATTTAATCTAGTTGTTCTCCAAAGAACAGTGTTTTCCTAAGATTCAGTAAGTGTGGGTTGTTTTTTGTTGTTCCTCACTGCTGGCAGCAAATATTTAACAGTTGAAATTGATGCCTTTTGCCAAGTATGCCATCTAAATGTTGACTTGGCTGCAGCTAATCCATTTTAATTGGAAAAGCCGTCATTCAGTTTCATGACAAAGTGAGTGGTTTCTGACTTCCTGAAGTTTAACAAAATAAGTAGGCATGACAGTAACAACATGATAATTTTTAGTTTGTTATTGACCAGTGCCTCTGAAGTCTTTCTGAAAACTCTGTCTGAATTTTAGGAAAGCTTGGCATCATCTGCATGGAAGATGTGATCCATGAAATTTACACTGTTGGCAAGAACTTCAAAGTTGTGAACAACTTCCTTTGGCCCTTCAAGTTATCCTCTCCTCGGGGTGGAATGAAGAAGAAAACAATCCACTTTGTGGAAGGTGGGGATGCTGGTAACAGAGAAGACCAGATCAACAGACTCATAAGGAGAATGAACTAATGGTGAGATACTGCCCAAGGCTGTCAACTGTTCAGCTCTGCAGGCTGCTGTCATTTGTCAGACATTCAAGTTTAATAGATGCTCACTCATTCTTGGGTGGTACCTACAGTATAAAGCTACTTGAACAATATAGTGTTCTGGTTTTATTTTGGAAGTCTTACTAAAGCTTAAACATTTAGGAAGGTAAATTGTCAGTTTCACTGATATGTTTAGGAAATACAAGCATTGCCAATAACTTGTTTAAAGCCTTATTTGATTTTATGTTGAGAAGCCTTGAGATCTTGGCTAAAACTTTTAAGCCTCATTAATAACCTGTTAATATGATTGAAATCTTGTGATTGCAAGCACCATGTTTTTTTCAGGTTTTCTAGAAAAGCCTGATTAGGACTGGTCTAAATTTTCAGCTTGTTCAAGCTTCAGAATGATTGATTTAAAGCTTTCATATATAGTGACCAGGTTGGTAATTTTGAAAGACTGATTTGCCCATTTGAGTAGTCTGTCCTTTAGAAATGAAAAGGTTTATTAACACTTAAAGTGATTTAACAGTGACTGCTGAGTCCTAAAGGTAGGACCTACTCCAAACAATGTCTTATCTATTATCACTCTGCTGTTTCTGCGTTGGTGAGAAGTCTCTACCATTCAAAGCCAGCACATTTCTCAGAGTTCTTGTACTTCACTTTGCTTTTTAGACACTAAACTACCTTCAGTGTTGCCCATATCTTAGTTTCAGTCAAATATCTTTTTGGTTTGACAGGTATGCTGGAATTCAAGAAAGCTTCATTGTCTTAGAGTGTTTGGAAAAGATATCAAACAAAAACCTAATTTTCCCCAAACTAACTACTCCAAAGTCAAAATGGTTTTTTTTTGGTTGGCTTGCTGGTGTAGGGATTTTTTTTTTTGGCTGTTTTTTGTGAGATTCTGTTTTTTTCTTTTAGATCAGATACACAGTTTTCATATGAATTCCTAGCATCAGAGGATTGGTACATTAGAATGAGTAGTGTTATGACTTTACAGTTTAAAATAGGTACAGTTCCATTAGGATGATTCGGAAATTAAATTTCCTGAAATTTGGAAATTAAAGTTTCTGAGGGAAAGGAAGTTTTGTTTTGTTTTGCTGTTTAGGTTTTTTTTCCCCTCAAGTCTTTTAAAAAAACTTACAGCCAAGGCACAGCAAATTGAGCTCACTGGGCTCTGCTTTCTGTCCAAAGAGCTAAAGGACATCTAGGAAATACTTTCCATTTGATTGACAGCGTTAATTCTTGAAGCCCTTTTTGTAGGCTGCTGATTTCCTCAGTTCAAGCTCCTTGTATGTTGTGCTGTTATCTCCCATCTGTGAAGTTAGTGGTGTTTTAAAGCACTGCTTATCTGGCATGTGGAAATTCCAGCTTCAGGAAAATGGTTCCTTACTGGGGACAGTGTTCTTGAAAAGCTTTTTTGCTCAACTGTGGGAAGATGTTGATAACTCTGAGGATCAGAATTGCTGTAACATTTGGTGCCTGGAGTGATGTTAAGTTACTCCCACTACTGTTGTAGAAATTTTTCTGCTTGTGGCAGAAACTTGGAAGTTCAGTACTGGCAAATGTGTCCTTTGAAGTTAGTGCATAACCGAGGCTGAGGAGGACTGTGTGTTCCTGTCTGATTTCTGAGCATGATGCTGTTTCTAATGGAAACACTGCATCTTTTCTGTCAATGTAGATCCTTTCTGCTCTATCTTCCCTGCTAAAGGCAGGTGTATACTGATAATGTTGTTTTCAAGAGCCTTCCTAGAGATAAGAAGCTTCTAATTCACTATTGCAGTTGTAAATTTCTGCAACAGTTCGTGTTTTGGCAGAGAAACAAGGGATATTCATTCATCTAGTTGCTCATGTTTTTCACTGGACTCGTAGCTCAGCATCCCATATAAGTGGCATACATTAGAGCTTTATTTCATCTTTTAATTTAGGAAGTGACCTTGCAGTTTCTTATTTTATGCTTATAAGCAGTTGTTATGCTTTTCCTGCAGACTAAATCTACAATAACTGATTGTCTCTTCAACTTTCTTTTCCTGCTATTGTGAATAGAGCGCATGTTTAAAATTCAAGTAGCCTACATATAGAAAATAGAAGAATGTTGTAGTTTCTGCTGAGGTTGTGGGCAAACTAGAGTAGTAGGTTCAGGTGACATACAGGCAGTACTTTCTCCAGGTAATGTCATTATGAAGGGCTGTGCATCTAAAGAAGAGTATTCCTCTTTCCTATCAGTAGTTTTCTGCTGTTTGTCTTAATTTTTTGTTCTATTTGTCACTTACTTAAGTGATATTCTCAAGTGAATGAAAAAAATAACTTCCAGTAGATGCCTTTATATAGAGTGGGAGGAAGGAAAATAGTACTTGAAAGCATCATATTTGCTATATGTTGCTTGAAAGCAACATAAGTATTGGCAACATACTGAATTTCATCATTTTTTCAAGTGAACTTTGCAGGAACTGCACCCAAGTCAGCTTTTGTGCTTTCATTTTTATATGTAAACAGTCTCTGAAATGTGCCAAAAATGAGAGTGCAGCAAAAGTTAGAATATGCACAATGTCTTGACATGTCTTTAAATATCAAGTATAGGTATCAGTGGTTCAAGGTGGAATGTTTATCCTGTTAGGTCTGGTACTCAAAATCTGTGTTTTCAATGAAGAGATGTTAATGTAGAAGTTAGTTACCGTGTGTGAGACTACTGCAGTCTTAAATCCAGTAAAATAAAATGAGTGTTTTTAGCCAAAATTACAAACTGTAAAAATGTATTACTTTTTCTTGTGGCCAGGGTTGTTTGAGATCTACATGTGCCTAATAATACCTTTTTCTTCTTTGCCTTGCAGGTAAAGATGCCCAGCTGCAATATTTCAAAGTCTGGTCTGTTAATAAAACAATCTTGCACAAAACAGTCTGTTGTCTCGATTGGTCTCTTTTTGTGATCCTCTTTTAAGTGACAGCATTTGTGAGATTTGAGTTTGGAATCATGTTTCAAAGAGCCATAGTTTGAATTAGCAGTATGTAGATACTGCTTCACCTTCATTTGGAGGAAGAAAATTTGGAAGCATTTGTGCAGGTAACAGATGAGGTTATGAGTTGCAATAATAAATGACAAACTGAGCTTTGTGCTGTTGTTGAGTGGGCAGGGTTCCTGCTTAGTTGTAGTGCACCAGAAAGCTGTGTGAAAATCTTTTTATGTAAAGAAGCAGCAAGTGTCAATCTGTTCTTAACATCTTAAGATCAGAGAATCATAGAGAGGCCTATGTTGGACGGGATCTTAAAGATAAAATCCAGTTTCCATGCCCCTGCCATGAACACCTTTCACTAAACCAGGTAGTTCAGAGCTCCATAGAACCTGACCTTGACCACTTCCAGGAATGGGGCATCCAGAGCTCTGGGCAACCTGTTCCAGTGCCTCACCATCGTCACAGAAAATAATTTCTTCCTAAAATCTAATAAAATCTACTTCCAATTTGAAGCCATTGCCCCTTGTCCTGTCCCCCCATACCAGGTAAAAAAGGCATAATGTAGGCTCCCTTCAGGTACTGGAAGGCCACAATCAGGTCACCCTGAAGTCCTCTCTTGTCCAGGCTGAATAATTCTGGTTCTTTTAGCCTTTCCTCATAGGATTGGTGCTCCAGCCCCCTAATCCTCCTCATGACCCTCCTCTGGACTTTCTGCAATCAGTTGATGTCCTTCCAGTGCTGGGGACCTCTCAGCTGGATAACTGCTTCCAGCTTTGAACACCTCCAGGTATTTTTTGCCAAGGAAGTATAAAGTACTTAACAAAATAGTAATTATTTTCCAAATTAAATGTAATCAGTTTAATGATGTAATTTGTTTTCAGTGTTAGACTGCAGATACTATAAAGTGGAAGAGCAGAGTATTCATGAGGATATGAACAGTTGCTGATAAATGTGTAGGTGTAGCAGAGAACAGATTAGAAATCCAGGGACTGGTAAAACACGTAACTCTGCATTCAGACTGATTTCTCATCTTGCAAGTACTTTGCTGGAGGAGTCTGAGCTTGCTGAGGCATTTCGTGCAACAGATCAACAAGTTGTGTCTGCTCTGACTGAAATATTTGGTTTTTTTCAAGTCAGGTACAGGCAAGCTGTATTAAAACTACCAGTGAAGGATCTCCTTATAAAATTCAGTCATTGACTTTTAAGACAATTTCTGCAAGAGCTTAGTTCTGCAGTTCAATTTAAACAAAACTTAACAACAATGCTAGTATATTAAAGTCTCAGAAGCTGAGTTTTAAATATCATCGAAATTTACGGTGGCAGCTTTACTAAAAATAGTTGAGTGCTTTTATTTGTGAATGTGTTTGGACGTTGGCAAAAGAGCTGAGTGTCAGTCACTGGGTCAGTGTTTCCAGCTACTTGAACAACAGAGTTCTAAAACCGGAACTAATTATTCCCCTATTGTGAGCCAAGCTCCAAAATGTAGTAACACAGCTGCTTGTGCCTAAATACAAAAGTACTAACACCTTGGTCTATTTAAGTTAATTGCATTAAATCAGAAAAATTTATCTTTTCCTTACAGCTATTCAGTGCAAATAATGGGACTAAATGCTTGAAAAGACATTTGATGTGTGAATGCGTTTGAAACCATAAAAGCATTTCATTAGGCATCTTCATAAAGTGAGTGATAGCTGTTTTACAAGGAAGAAATGCATTTTTGTAAAGCTGCTGGATGAAGGGAAAAAATTTTACGGTGAAAATTACAATAATCACTTTGCATAATTAATGGAATTGATTTTGTAAGAGTACAGTCTTATTTCAGTTTAAAATTGCACCAATGGGCAATGAATTTTGCATGTTGGGGGGGATGTACCCAAGAAAAGTCTGTTGACCTTGGTATCCCTGTTCATTTGTTTCAGTCAGTAGTGTGTTCACTACTTCCCTACAGCATTTTCACTTATTTTCCTCTGACTCACATACATGTTCTAGTATCTTAACAGACAAGCATTTTGTGACCATATTAAAGCCATGCAGATGGATCACAGGCATTGTGTGATAGGTATGGAGCATAAAATATTAGCTCATTAAGTTAATCAGTTCTGTAGGACCTTGCTTGTCTGATAAGAGTGCCCTATAGGTCCCAGATTTTGTTTAAAGGAGTACATTGTAAAGCATTAGCGAGGAGAAAGTTAATTTGGTTTTCATGGTACTTAAGCAGCTCATTTTTCTTGCCTGTCTCTGAAATCCTCTTTCAGGTAACAGCTGCAAAACGTTAGTACATAGTGTGGAAACTAATGCTAAAGTGTAGCTGTGTTTGAGACAGTAATTTGGTGTAATTGGTCACCTTTTATAAAATAGCTTTCAGGATTTTTGGTGTTGCTTTTCAGGCATGTCCCATAGTAGGCGTTTACAGAAATAGCTCACAGTCTGATAGCTAAGGTCAGAATTTGCTCTAGAAATGTGGCACAGCGTACTTACTCAATGCATGCATTTTGGAGCATTTATGAGGCAATTTAAGTTTAAAATGTAGCAGACAAAGACAATCCCTAAACAAAAAATAATTCAGATCCTTTGTCAACGTTCTATGATAAAGTTCAGGTTCTTGGAAACATGTAGTTACTCGTTCACTGTCCATAACTGCCAGCTGCTGACACGTTCTGAAATAAAATTTCTGTGAACTCCTCTCCGCTTTCAGAATGACCAACATCTTCCTGTTAGTTCCTCAGAACTGAAGCCAGAAGCTTTACCTAATAGCTATTGGAGGAGCAACAGGAGACTGAAATGCTAACAACTCACAAATTTTTCAGGCATGCTAAGGTTTATACGCTTTTCAGTTAATTGATATGCCTTTCTTTGCTGGTGTCCAGCTCATAGGGCCAGTTTCACTATCACCAAGTGTAAAGTCATACATCTGGAAATGGAATGGGAGCCCATCCCAGGGATCAGTGTTTCGAGAGAAAGTTCGGAGACATGATGGATAGTCAGCTGAACGTAAGCCCCCATTTGGCCAAATGCAATTCTTGGATGCATTAAAAAGAGAATATCAAATGGTATGGGGGAGGCAATACTACTTTTGTTCCAGTAGTGCTTACACTAGTGCCAAATGCAGTATCCAGTTCTTGTGCCAAAAATCAAGCACATGCCTTGTAATACTCACAGCCCTTACTTTAAAGGCAGACGTGGTTACAAAATTAGTATCTACCTATAATTGCCTCCATGAAGAAAAGTAGTTTGATAATAGAGAATTCTTTGATCTAACAAAGCTAGAATAGGATGAAATGTCTTGAAATTGAATCCAGATAAATGTTGGGCTTTAAGCAAACAATTTTAATGGAACATAATTAGACGCTGGAACACTTAACCAGTGGTGTGCCAGATTCTTTGTTAGAGGTCATTTCTAAATAGAAGCTTTGGGCTTTTCTTTCTTTGAAGCATATGCTATATTTCTAAGAGATTTGTTGAGGGCAATCCTGGTGCCTCTTGCTCAGCAGAAGTTAGTAAATGCAGGCCCTTCAGGTACTTGAGAGATACAAGTTAGAGCCTTGTTTTAAGGTGTCTGGCCATGCAGAGTGACATTCAGAATGGTTTTTCAGAGTGTTACATGCTTCACAGGGGAACTTGGACTACCAAGTCCAAGCATAGTGCACAAAGGGGTGAATTACCTAAACCTCAGGGCTCATAAGCAGGGCTCAGGAGAGAGATGGCAGGATTTCATACACCTCTATGGGCTTTGCTGCTTCTGTCTGTTTGAAATCCAGATCTGGCAGCTCTCTCCTAAGAACTGGGACCCATGTGCTGTTTCGAGAACTGAGTAGTGCTTACTGTCCATGTTGAGTCCCCAGCAAGCAGAATGGTGTTCCTGCTTCATCCAACAGGTTTGCTTATACTTGGCAATGGGTTTGTTCAAACCATTCCTCCCATGTCCCATCATCCAGAAGATTGTCCTTTCCACAGAACTGTAGGTGAGAAAATCTCAGCATGTTGCTTCTTATTGAAGCTGCACCAAAAGTCTAAGGCAGGCAGAAGATCAAAATTTTAGTTTCGATTAGGAAACTGCAGAGCAGACAGGTACAAATCTGAAAACAGTCAAGTTTAGAATGGAACAAAATCTTAAACTCCCAAATCCCAGGCAAAATGTTCTGCTTAACTAGTTTTGTCAGGTCTAAATTGTAGTGAGAATTTCTTTGTCTTCCTGGATCTTTTGCATGATTATGTCCAGGTCTCTTCTATAATGTTGTCATTCTTGGCAAACTTGATTTTTTCTAAAAGCATTTGTACTGCACCAGACTATTCCAGGCATTTTTGATCCCTAAAACACGCAGGTTTAGATGTAAATAAGCTTTTACATGTTGCAGTTTTACATGAGTGAAAAGCCTGAGAAAGCACTGAGCTCATGAAGTGCAAGTGCTAAGAACTAGGAGGTCCAGAAACAATTTTCTACATGTAGTTATTTAGCCAGTCTGTAGATGATCACACCAGCCATTTCTAGCTTAATTGGTGAAAACTAAGTACTTGTGATCTTGGCCATCTGGCAAATAAGAGCAAATTTTTGAAGTTCCAAGCTGTAAACAATATTCCCTGATTTATTTTTCTAAAGATGAAAAATCTGCTTTTGCATGTTTTTGCAGTCTGAATACTGCTAAGTATTTCTTCATATAAAATATTAATTGCGGAAAATATCTTTCATGATGAAAAAAAGGAGGTACTTGGAGGAAAACAACAAAAAATAAGGGCATGTGCAATCATAGGGCCATGGGGTGTATATGGGGAGGAAGTCACATGCAAAGTTAAGTAGAGGAGGAAAAGGGAGCAGAGAGAGGTGTAAGCAGCAGTGTAACTCTTCACTTGCTTAGCACTGTTTTGGCAGTCCAGAGGGGCTGTAAATCCAGTTTAACTAGCCAACATGCCACATGCTTTACATGCTTCCCCTCCTGAGTTGCTCTGGCAGTCACAGGCATGCTGGACAACTTAACCAGTCCTTGGAGCCTGCCTGGGGTGTTGGATGTCTCCTGGTGAGTGTGTGCTGCCCAGGCCCTGCAGCGCTGTCGTGGAGCTCTACCCACGGCACATTTCCACTCCTGCTGCCCTTTGTTAGGGGCTGTGCAAGGATTACCTCACTGACATATCTGATGGCTGTTATCCCCAATATTATGCTCTTTATTGCACTATAAAATCTAATTGAAGATTTCAAGTCCTGATCATTCCAAATATGAATAGAATAACACAGTAGTACCTCCTAATTTCAGCACAATGCATGTTTAATGTTTTTTGATACTAATACTGTATTTCACATGTTATTATAACAAGGCCTCCAAGATAAAAAGAAATAAGATACAATGAGCCAAGACAAGTAGGAGAATGGGATTCAAGGAAAGCTCTAGGCATTCTTAGTTTTAGTTTGGAAAACAGACAGACTCTATCTTTTTTGCTAGGTATTATTTAACAACTGAACTGTAAGAGAGCATGTTTAGCTGGCCTTTTTTTGTGTCAATCCCAATTTTCTAATTTGAAGTACTTTTTTTTAACTTGAAATGCTTTTTTTAAATTTTGGTATTCCCTCCTGCTTCTGAAATACAGGCTTTTCTTTATATGAATGGTCTCCTGATATACACTTACACACGTGCTTTGTGGGAGAAGCCATCAGAATTGAAAGTGCATAATCATAGAATCATAGAATATTATCCTGAGTTGGAAGGGAACCACAAGGATCACTAAGTCTGACTCCTGGCCCTGCACAGGACCATCCCCAAAAGTCACACCATGTGCCTGAGAGCACTGTCCAAACACTTCTTGAACTCTGCCAGGCTGGTGCTGTGACCACTTCCCTGGAGAGCCTTTCCAGCACCCAAACACCCTCTGGGGGAAGGAACTTTTTCTAATATTGAACCTAAACCTCCCCTGGCACAACTTCAGGCCATTCCCTCGGGTCCTGTCACTGGTCATGACAGAGAAGAGATCAGAGTCTGCCCCTCCACTTCCCCTCATGAGGCAGTTGTAGCTGCAATGAGGTTGGTTGTGTATATTCAATAGTTTTCTGTGACTGAGAAGGGTTCAAATTCACATGTATAATTCTGCAGCAAAAATTACCCACACTTCTGACAAATTGAGTTTTTCTGAGTAATGGCCATGCTTGCTTTTGAAGTTAGCATTACATGTGGTTTGTATTATCTTACTGGCTTGAGTATCTTTTGGTCTATAGACATCTATCATGGATGTTAAATAAATTTAGACTTGATCTAAATGAAGAGATTCCTTGCCCTGCCAAAATGTGCTTTACTCTGGATAGGCACAGCAAGAGAATTGTAGGAGACAATTTTGGCTGTATGGTCCTGCAGGACTGAGCTTGTAATAATGCTTTTAGTACCAGTCTGGGTACCTATCTGCAAAGGGAACTGCATCCAGAGACTTGTCTCAGCCACGGGTTTTCAGCTGGAGTGAGAGGGGGTCTGGACCAGCGGAGGGGAAATATTCCTGGACTGTTCCCTCTTAGCTGTGCTCTTTTTCATTTGTTCAAATGAACAAGACCCTCTTTTGACCATCCCTTACTACTTGATTTTCTTAACCTTAATTGGCTTAATTTCTTACAGGTTCTACCCCTGTGTTTTGTGAAAAGCTATGAAAAAACCAGGGTATGGAAATGAAATAGCACTTCGATTTCTATCTCTCCCCTTGACAGGTTGTTTTAAACCAAACCCATTGATTCTTCACTGTACAAGTAATGTAGATTAACAATTTATTGTGTCAGAGTAACAAGCAAAGACCTGAGATAAATTTGCAGAGCTTTTGTTCTGGATGCTGTACCAGCCCTTTCTGGAAGACTTGTACTGAAGAATCTACAAACTAAAATGAGCAGAACTTGTAAATCAAGTGAGAGCACATACATGGGATCTTTAAAATACAGTCTTAGTGAATCATGTTGCATTAAAAACATTGATATGCAGTTAGAGTTAAATCCACTTTTTGCTGAGTGCCATGATTACTGCTGGTTTTATTCACTCCCTTGTCACTTTCTTTTTTGCTTTCGCAAAGCATGCATGATTGAGCAAAATAGGCTATTTCTGCCTCAGTTATACTTTTCAGAATGCAAATTCTGATTCTTGTCTTTAGTTTTTCCTCATGTTTTTAATCTGAGTCTTTCTGAACCAAAATTTTACAATGGGAATGAACTTCTAACTATTTCTCAGAAGCTGAACTTTTGAAGTGATATATATATTTTTCAATGGTAAGCTGTTACTTCTGAAATGAACCAAATAAATATATTCAGTTTTTCGTCTTATTTTTATGTGATTTTTTTTTTAACAGTATAGATAAGGGTGAGTGGGTAACAGTTGTCCTACATGGGAAATGGACAGAAGTCCATGTATCTCTGAAGAAAAGCAGGTCCTTTCTCTGTCTGGGAGTCAGGATGATTAAATTCTCCCTCCACAGATTATTTTTCCCAAGGGCTCCCGTTACTTAGCCATCTGCAATGTCTGTTCTTGAAATGCTGCACTTAAACCTGTGTCATTGTAGTACAGAAGTGCTAGGAGTTGCTTCTGGGTCTTTAGGACCTTCAGGACCCTATCGAGATGCAGAAGTTGTGGGTGCTGACAGCTCTATCAGACAGAAAGGCTCCTGCAGTAACATGCTGTGGAAATGCTCCTCCTGGTAACACCCTTGTACAAAGTTACACATAGCTGAGGGCTATTGCCCTGGTGTGTTGAAACCATTTTGTTTTAAGCAATTGTGCTTAAACTAGAGTCCAACAATACTACTCTTTGTTACATGAAATTTCATTAGAATTGCATCCAGAGCAGGCCTCAGCTGGGAAGAGAAATAGCCCCCAGTCCAAAAGCTGCCCATTATCCATCTGGAGCCTTCACAAGAGAAGGACAGATCCTGTAATCAATTTATGTTTTGGATGCTGATGAATATGAACTATCAGAGCACATGTCAAACTCCAACCTCTGACAAAGGTTTGGTCACTTTCTGAAAGTTCACTTGGAAAGGACAAAGCCCTTTCATGGGGTCTGCATTCTAGGAACGGCTGGGAAAGGCAGGGCACATGGTTTAGAAGAAAGTAATAACCCAGGCATTAAAAATAGCAGTAGGTACTCAACACCATGTACCTCTTGGTCACTTACACAAAGCCTGTAGGGATGTGGCAGGTGACTGTACCACAGTCAGTTTGTAAATGAATCTCTAGATGGAGCCAAAACAGATCTCATGCCTAGGCTTGCAGACAGAGAAATGGCTTTTTCTACGGAAGGCTTACAGTTATGAGAAAACATTCAATTCCATACCAAATTTTTGTATCCACATGTAAATTACTGAAGTTCCTTACTGTTTTATTGAGGGGGGTGGGTTGCTTAAAGCCTAAAAAATTGCAGTGCTAATACTCTAAACAATGGTATATCAGTATGTTTTACTACATATTAATCCAGAATCCCTCATCTCACAGTCAATCTTCATCCATTACATACATAAAATCATTAGGAAAATCTTATTATGAGTCCTCTAATATTTGCCTGCACATTAATGATTTTCTGAATTGTCAGATTTGATAAGTGCTAGTCACACATATTCCCTTTTGGTGCTGTGTTTATGGTGTGACATCTGTTTTGCCTGTCATTTACTAGCCCACTGTTTTAGAAAAGAATTTACCAGCTTTGTTATATGGGCTGGCTTAACACTGCTCTTGTCTGTGGTATCTATTGATAGCTTAGGACAGAACAATGCTTAAAACCCTCTTTTCCTTGGGAAAAGAAATTGCAGACTGCGAATATAACATTGAGGGAAAATAACCCCTGACTGGTTTTATTTGTTATTCTTTATTATTTTCATAATGTAGACCATATAATAATAAAGAAACTCTTTACAGTTGTGTTTCCTTTCATTTATCCCTCATAAAACTTCATAAAAATGTGTGATTTCACAGGCTCACCGTGGTAACTGCTGTATGTAGAAGGGTAGGAAAGCACTTATATTAAAACTGGCCAAATTAAAACCAACTTGGTAGGTCATTTTTGGCAGAGCCTCCTCTACCTGCTGTCTCTCTGGAGCTAAAGGTAGCTGAGCTATGGGACATTGTGAGTGTGGTCCACATTGGATTAAATTAAGAGATAACTACAGCTCTCAAATATATAGCTTTTTGCAGTGTCTGTGAAAAACTTCTTAGACTGCATGATCTCAGGTTCATGAGATAATTGCAGCCTCACAGTTGCTTTCCTCCTTGGCAGAGAGATAAGACCCCAGCAGTTACTGTGCTCACAGGTGCTGCAGAATACCCAGTGAAGCAAATTGAGAACCATGAGCTTTGCCTCGCTTGGAATCCATCTAGCACTAATCCTTGAAATATTCAACTATGTAACACTTAGCTGTTCAGCCAAAAGTCCTGCACCACATCAATTTATTTCTGACTTCACTGCACAAGACAGCTCCTCTATTCAGAGAGTATTACCTCCTGAGTGACCCAGAAACTTTTTGTCCCTAATAGTGGAGGATCTTTGCTCATATCATGGCACTGACTGATAGAAAGCTGCAAGCATATCCATCTCTTTGCAGACTCAGTTTCAGGGCAGTAACTGCCTTTACCCAACATGCTGCTGATGAAAAGTGTCCATTAGACACAGAGCTATGGGAACTTTGTCAAGGCAATAAACCCACAGTCTGTTAGAGTGATTTATTCCTATCATAGTGACCTGCAAAGGGAGAGTGAGGTAGATCTCCCTACGTATGCAGGCAGTGGCTTTGTCATGATTGCTGTTGAATATGGGTACCTGTTCTAGGTGACGTGGCAACTCTACTTCTACCATGGCATTCCTTTATGATCCGTGGCAAAGCACTAAGAGCCAGATAAACATTCACAGTGAAACGTCAAAGAGTAGAACTTTCATCTCAGAGCAACAATGAAATGTGATTTATGTGGACAGAAGAGTGACAAGGAGCTAACTTTAAAGTAAATGAGAACTTGGATAACTAATAGAGATGAATAATGAAAAAATAGTTTGGAAGGAAGGTCTTGAAGTCAATAATCTGCTAAAGTACTGTAACTTCAAAGTTAGATCAAGCTGTTCAGAGCACTGAGTTTTGAAATTCTCCTAGGATGGAAATGACACAGCCTTTCTACATGATACCCAATTATTCTCACATAACTGTTTTTCCCTCTTGCAATATGGCAGTTTCCTCTCCTTCCTTTGCTGTGCTGTGATGATGGAGTCTGTGTCCATTCTCCAAGCTCTTTTTAAGTACTTTGAGTTTGCATTCTCTTTCTTCTCCTTTTGTGTTTTCTATGAGCTAAACAGACCCGGTTCCTTCAGTCTCTGCTAATGCCCATGGCATGGGGGTTGGAGCTAGATGACCTTTAAGGTTCTTTCCAGTCCAAACCATTCTGCGATTCTATGATGCTGTGTTCCATCTTCCTGAATTACCTTAGTAGCCCTCTAGATTTCCTTTTGTGCTGGCATATCTACTGGAAGGTCCCAGACTGAGCACAGTACTCCAGATGTAGCTTCATCAGTGCTAGGTAAACAGAAACAGTCTCTTTCTTCAGCCTGCTTGTCATGCTCTGGCTAACACTGATCAGTGTGCAACCTTCACCAGTGCAGGGGCTCATGTCCACCAGGAATCCCATCTTCTTTACTAGACAAACAACACCCACAGCCTTTTCCTCCCCACTAAATGGGTCACCTGGTCACAGCAGGAAGTCAAGCGGGACCTGCCTTTCATAAATGGATCCCATTCAGCCCCACAGACCTGTGTGTGTGATATAGCCCATTGCTGACCATTTCCCCTTGGATTATGGAGGCATCTTTGTGCTCTCCTTTCCAGTCCTCCAGCTCAGAGGGCTGAGTACCCCGAGGACAACTGGTTCTATTATTCCTCCATCCACAATGTGGGGCTTGGGATCTTGTCTCTCTTTACAAATGTCCTGTCTTCTGTTCATCCTCTCTGATGCTACTGTATGCTCAGCTCCTCTGCTGCTCCTTCAACTCATTGCTCACCTCATGCCTTCCAGCAGCTGGCAGTGCTGAACGTGTGAAGCACACCACTGCAGTCACCTCGCACTCCTGCTCAGCTGCCTCCTGCTCTGAACTGCGCTGCTCCCTCTAACATCACTGCATGCACTGGTCTGTCAAAGGGACCTCAGAATTCTGCACTGTGGCCTTCCTGCTCCTTTTCCTCATGCCTTCTCTTCTCAGCCCTCTAATCTGTTTGTAGCCCTTGTCTCTAGGCACAAACAGAGTTTGTGGAGGCAAGGACCCCGGTTTCAGAATTCCTGTGTTTTACTGCTGATATCTAAAGACAGCGTGTAAGAGACAGGGATTCTGGGAGAGAAAAATGCCTCAGTTCCTACTACCACGAAGAATTGAATTCCACTGTATTTAATGATTGCAACTGCGTGTTTCCTAATTTTCTATCTACCTGCCTGGACATCTCAGGCTATTACTTGCAAAAACCTTGAGAACTTGCAGTAAGAGTAATGGGATCTACATTTTTGCATATTAAGGGCTACTCATTGCAAGTGCCTTGAACAAACCAGATCCAGCATGCCTCAGATTAGGCAACCAAAATCAGCAGGTATTTTGAAATGTACCCATTCTGTGGAGCAGCCCCTCTTTTACAACAACGGTGAAATAATTCACTTTGTGGAACACATGCCTGCACTGTAGTGAGAAAAACTCCTAAGAGAATTCATAGCTCTGTCTTCAAAACAATATGTATTAAATCATTTGGAGGGCCACACACTGAGTATCAAAGAGAAACCAGTACTGGATTATTGTTCATTAAGTGAGCATCGTTCATGTGATGCACCAAAGGAAGCAGGAGTGCTGCTGAATAAAAAGCCTGTGGCTATATAATGACACTACAGCTTAGTCTGAGGGTCAGTGAAGGAAGAACATGACTTCCATGATGTAAATACTAGTATTAGTACACTATGGAGAGTTTAATGCTGGATGGAGGCTTCCTGCCACAGTTAAGCATAGGAACAACTTTGCCTTTTTTGCTGAATGCACACCAACCCCAGGATGTTTTATACCACTTCCTCAATATACAGCACAACAACACTCTGCACTGTTGCTTTCTTAGTTACACCACTAATTGTTTAACAGCCTTCCCTGCCCACCACCCACTCATTTTTCCATCCTTCATGCATTAATGACCTTAATTATCTCAGGAAGATGATGACAGTGACAAGAACGTAACTGTCGAAAAGAAGGCAGTAAGATCATCAAGCTTGTCAGCTGGAGGAGATCCTGGCTTTTTGGGGGCTGGAATTTGTGACTTTGTGTCTGTCAAATTTGGTTACTTTTGTGAGGCTGAAAGCCTAAACTAATATTTTCTGCTTTGCTGCCTTTTTCTGAATGGTTACATTTTCATCATAGTCATCACCTTTTTCTAACTTGAGTGAATTTGAGTTATCTGTCCAGGATGAAAGATGGAAAAAGGAGGGAATGATGACAGTTAACAAGCTGTGACATATCCACTGAAACATCTTGGCTACCAAAAACCAGCATGTCCTCCAGCAGATGATCCTGCTTCTGACCCTTCATCTTCCACCCCATATACACTGTTCTTGTGGATTTAAATTGTACTTAAGCCACTGTATCATTTTCATTCTATTACCTTCATTCTTATGGTGAAACCTGCTTTGATCTCTGCTGACTTACTAAGAGCAATGATCCATTGAAGTCAGCCTTTTCTACCAGGAGGAAGCTGAATAAAATATATCCGGAACAGAAACCCAGTTTAACTTGTATGTTTTTATTTAATGGATTCATAACAGGCTCAAGACAGAAAGTGAGTGAATTTCCATGCTCATATCAGGTATCCAGCTATTACAAGGTGTGCTACAAAGGCTCATGAATCCAGGTTTCCTTTAGCAGTCAAAATCATGGTGCTGGCTCCCTGTCATATGGGATAAAAGATTCACATAAATTTGCGTGTCTCTTTCTGAAATAGAGGAATACTTTATTTTGGGACACACACGTACCAGTAGGAGAAGTCACTTCCCATCATCTTCATACCACATGTTCCTGGAGAACTCAATATTTGTAATAATTTTTTGTCTCCTGTCCATGTTTACACAGGGGAAACATAATTAGAGGTCAGGATAAAAAAGGCTCTAAGAAAGCAAAACAATCCAGCAAAGAATTAGTAATTCTGCTGTATTTCTTGTTCCAAAAAACAAATAACTATTCTTTACTGATGTTGCACCACAGGAAGGGTGCAAGAGCAACAAGACAGATCTTGGGCTGATGTCATTGTTTTCCATGACAATAGCTTCTTGAGGTAGCCTCTTTAGCAGTCAGGTCTTATTGCAAGATCTCATCTATTACTGGTGAGAAAGAAAAGAGAACACCCACAGACACTCTCTTCTGGGAAGTGGGCAAAACGATGGTCTGGTTTTCTTCCAACAAATAAACTAACAGCAGCTAGATTTCAGTCTGCTGTAGAGATTTCTCACAGGCAGATTCTCCCTCAGTGGAATCAAGTTAACTCCTTTTGCTTGTTCAGTGTTTTCTTTTAAAAACTGCATGGCTTTACACAGGAAATGTTTGGTATTTACAAAATCCTTCCAAAAGGAATGTTTTAAGGCTTTTTACCTCTAGGATTAAAAAAATATTTCAAGTAGAGTTTGATTCAAATGGAAGGTGAACAGCTGTTAAAAAAAGATGAAATTTAAAATATTTTTCCAATTAAATGACTTGAATTTAAAAGAAACCTGGACAACACTAATCTTTGACAGAGCACCCCTCTCAGGAAAGCAAAAGCTGATGTCCTTCCCCACTGATACAAAGACCAAACCAAAGCAGATCAGGATGGTTTGTCGTGAGATCATCATCCAAACAGACTTTCACTAAAGCTCCTCCATCCTGAGTATCCTCTCCCTCCTATTCTAAACTTGGGACCGAAAATTTTGAAGTTTCTTTTTCTTCTACCTTTCCTCCTTTCACACATGCTTCTCTCTCTTTAGTGACATAATTCACAAGACTTAAACAGAGCTTTGAAGAACAATGTATTGGTGTGTTTCTAAAGCACTTTCACTGTTTCAGTCATCCAACTAAATCTAAGTGCTGTTGCCAGTTATTTATTTGTGAATAACTCAAACCAGAATGATTCAGTTCATACAGCTGGCACAGATTCAGGAAAACCAATAGGCTGAACTTGATCAGATTTTTATCAGTTAAAATGTATTGAGCTTTTCAAACATAAAAAAATATTGCCTAATAAAGGTCAATGCAAAAGCCCATGTAATGACAAGAAAAAGTTATTTTTGGATACTAATGTATTGTCTATCAATTCTTTATTTTCCTTGTTTAGCAAAAAACCAGAAGAGGCATGCCACAGCACTTATGCATAAAACTAGAGCTCTTTAAACAAAAGAATCAGCATGAGAGCTCTGAGCACGTTCTAAAACTAAAATAATTAAAATGTTGTTGGTATCTTAAATATTTATTTTAAGGCTGAATCTAATTCTAGCCTTCAGAGACACGAGCCTGTTTACCAAATAAGGCATCAGATTGCTTAGTTTCATTGAGATAAGCCATTTATTCCAATAATATTTAATGGTAATGCAGTCAACCAAAACTTGACATGTTTGGAACCAGCTGTTCTGAATTAGAGTCCACAATTTTCCAGATTCCAGCAAGAACGTTAGGAACAAAATTATGTTGTTTTGGTTTTTTTTCCTGTATTGTCTATTATGACTACAGACTAGCAACTATGTAAGTTAAAAAGCCACAAGATTTTAATAATGCCAAACACTGAATTGGCAGCATTAAAAATACCATTTTACGAATAAAATTTGATCTATCAGTTGAAACCAAAATCTACAAATCTCATCCAAAGATGAGATCTCATCAGACTCATCCAAATAATTATGAAATAGGCCTTTACAAGAATGAAATAAATTAGTTCTGCTGAAATGACCAAGAAAAAGATCTAGGTGTTCAGGCCTTGCTAAAGGCTTTGGATATTTTAGCTATGGGACCAAGGAAAAACTTTCCACCTTATCTCAGCTAACATGCTGGAGAGATAAGTATTTTCCTGGGTAGCCAGGATTTTAAAAATAGTTTAGGGATGATTATGTAATAGTGCTCAGATATTTGTATCCTAGAAATTCTAGGAAGGATTCCTAGAAGAAAGTTCTTTGTCCTAGGGAACAGCTGAAGAGCCCAGCGCAGGGCAGAATGTTAAGTGCAACCAGCTGCAATCCCTGGTTCAGGGAGCTCTGCCACAGGCATCAGAACTGCTGGAGTGATGTTTTAAACAAAGTGAAGACATGGAGTAGAGAAAACAGTCTAAGGGACTGAAGGGAGTGCAGGAGAGGGGCAGCACTGACATCCTGGCTGACTGCTTCAGTTCAGACTAAGCCTTAGGCACACAGGATCAGAAGCAGCATTAAGGATAAATGATTTCTGCACTCTCTTTGATAAAGATGGTCATGCCAAATGGAAAGAAAGTTTCTCAGGAAGGAGAATGTCCTCAGGATCCATAAATTGACCCGGTCATGGTTCAGATTTCTTAGGAGACTCCAGTATGCTGCAGCTGACCAGCAGGATGAGTGGAAGTGTGACTAGATAAATACCTGAAATTTGGAAAAGCCAGAGAAAAATTATAAATAATTCAGCTACAGGAAACAACGGTTCTACCTCTCTGAATGAAATACATGGGAAGGAACATACTTCTATTGCAGCAACAGAATGATACCATGGGCCACATGTTCAAATATTTGTTACATGTTCAAGAGTTTTCTGAACCTGTGGAGGTTCAATCTGAGAAGTTGTACATCCAACTCCCAAAAAAACCATTAGTGGAAAACATTAAATGAAATATATTTGACTAGGACTGGAGCATAGACTAATGCAGATATGTACATTTCAGTTGGTGATTTGGATTTCAGCTGTCAGAGAGAATTAGTTAAATTCATTTAAATGAATGAAGGGTGAAGAATATGTCCTTCAGTTTTAAGCACCAGTTTTGAGCCCCAGTTCAGCAACTCTATCCAAGAACTTGGATCCAGACAGACACCTTCTTCAAATAAATATTTACAAGCTAACAAAATTTTTGGTAAGGCCTCTGAGAACAGAGTCCTAACCAGATAAAGTTACGATGAACTGTCTCAAAACTAGTGGTTTTCTCATTTTATCTTAACTGAACAGACAAATTAGTTACTGAGGAAATATTCTAGGAAAACAGAATAGAGTTCATTAAGCATATAACATATTTGCAGGATATCAAAACTGAGATGTCATGAAAACTTGTAGCAATCTAGTCAAGTGGAAAAAAAAAGTCTTGTCAAAGACTTATACAAGTAACCTTCAACATGCTAGAGAATGACCATATCCACCTGGAAGATTCACCCTCTTTGAAACAGAGCCAGATGAAAGTACATGAAAACCTTGAGATACATGAGGCAGCTGACAAAATATTAAAACAATACAATACAGGTTTTTCAAATTATAAAATCCAGGCCTGGTTAACCAGTCAATTCCTTTTATTGGCAAAATGTCCTAAGGGCAGCTTTGAAAATCATCCATAAGTATTCCATTTAGCTGCACTGCAAGAGGAAAGAAAAATTCATAAAAAGAAAAAGGAAAAAAAAGAAATACCCCACCAAAACCCCACAGCTTTAACGGCTTAGTCATGAGGATACCCTCTCAGAGAAGGACAGAAGGTTTATAGCCTGATTCCTGAACACATTTCTTTGCAATAATGAGATATAAAGAACAGATTGTATGGATATTTATATGGCAGTTGGCAAGGTATCACAGCATAATTTATGTATGATTAGATTAATTTACATGGGTTTACCCATTTCATTCACTTCCATGACCCATAGATGCTGACCTGAAGTGGAATAAATGTACTTTCTGACTTAAAACAACTATTCAAGAAGCAAAATGTAACTTCTGTGCTGGACAAGCCCTAATGATCTAGTCACCACAATTTCTTCTTTTGATAGCTGTTGATATCTCGTATTTCAGGGAGAAGCAAAAATTTATCCCCCCAACAATAAATTACCTAATTATAGGTATTTTCAGTCTGCACATTATCTAGTCATTTTAAAAATTCAACCTATGCCTAAATTTGGGCTGTCATTCAGATCTCCATTCCACAATCCTGCATTTGATTTTAAAAATTCCGGGTATTTTGTGGGCTCATCCCTTCTTCTAACTTTCACCGTGGCAATATTTACATGTGTGAAGATTGGTCTAATTTCATATTCTTTATGTATTGCACCTATGTTGCTTCCTGGGTTCTTTAATATACTAATTGTTTTGTTTCTTCAGAAATCTGACCAAATTTTAATTAATTCAATAAAAATGCTTGGCAGGTTTATCATCCTCTGATTGTTATGCAAACTTGTTTGAATTTTAAAAATGTAGAGCACCTGCAGGTCCTACAGACTTCTTCAGAAATCAGAAAAAAGCTTCATTTTTTTCCTCCAAAGACTGATATCCATGCAGTGAAATTTGGCATATTTGTTTCCCCGCAAGTTTGCACTACATGTTAAAGGAGATACTAGCATTGTCTTCCTGAACCAGCTAAATTTAGGGTGAAACCTTTGACAGTTCTTAAAAGGTCTGAATGGATTTCAAGACAACTATCACATTTTGTCAAGTTTCAGAGTTGGTTTGCATATTGTGACATTTTTCTGCAAATCCTTCAGGGTCTTCTATGAATTGAAGGAGATGAAGAAGTCACTAAAGAGAAAATGTCTTACAAAGTTTTCAGATTAAAGATGCCAATATCTTGGCAATAAAATAGTTAGTTGGCATTAATGTGCTTTATTTAAGGACTAATTTAGCTTCTGAGCAGCTGTCCACAGATAGGGAACATTTAACAATGGTATTCACCCTTTGCTTTTCTACCCATCTCATCTGAAATACCACCCAGAACCACAAACAGCTACAATCCAAAGGGAGTATCAATGGTGAGGTATATATCAAATTTAAACTCAGTTTCTCCAGATTTTCACACCGATTGGTGCTACACATGATTAAGAAAATTCACAAGAGGTTTTTTCTGCTTGTTTTGTTTTGAATTGTTGGAACATTTTCATCTCTTGCTTTGGAGAACTGCACTGTTGCCCTCACAGCAGATTTGAATAAAACACTGGGAACAGAGGGAAGAGGGGGAGCAGGGACAGAGCATGCCACCAGTAACCAGAAAATATGGAGAAAGAAGTTATCATCAATAATTAGAAATGAGATGCCACACAAAAACTACACGCCAGAAATTGTCTTTTTGTGGGTTCAAAGACATTGGCAAGCCATCCAAAGGCCTGGAAGCAAATGAGGAAATAACAGATTTCTGGCTGTGCACAATGTCAAGGATCACTTCACCAGGTTTCACTGAAGAATTTAGAAGAAGATTTGGCACTCAAATAACTTTTAGGCAACTTTTTGGTGACTTTTAAAGAGGACTAGGACAGTACATGTTTCATGCCAGTATGGCACATGCCAACAGGTCTTAAATATTTTGGTTCCTTCTCATCAAGTAGGAACTTAATGTCAAAAATATTGTACAGTTATTTTGTAGAAAGGTAGGCAACTAGTTAGGATCAATTCTTAATATTTAGGTTAAGAATATTCCCAGAAACTAGATTCGGGCACAGAATGTTGCTTGCTCTAATTGGTGAAATGACAGACACATTTTCACAATTTGGTTTTAAGTTCTACAGGCAATTCAAGCAAGAAGATCCTTGTTACCCCTTAATTCAATTTTCTTTTTTTTTTTGTGAATATTCCTTTTTTCTGGTGATGATTGAAGTTTTTACTTCTCATTTGAGATTCTAAGAATTCTTCCAGCATGGCTGCAAGGTTTTCTTATTGCATTTTGCAACCAGCTGTGATCTGTAAATCTATTAGAAAGAGTGTCAAATGCCTATTGTTCAGTCCTTGAACAGCACAATTCTTACATTTTTTCTTTGTTTCCATTTTCAGTAATACTGTCATCTCCAGAGAAAACTTCATAAATACAATCTGTCCTATACAAATAAATTATGTTGAGTTGTGCTTGTTTCCCCAGATATCTTGGGTGTAAAAGGAGAAAATGAAATAAACCTACCTAGCAATTCTTCTCAGCAGAGTCTTAAAATACTCAAGGCAGAGACCATCTGCACACAGCCATAAATAGATGGAAGGAACATACTTCACCAGGAGCATTCTCTTACCATCTCTGCCATCAGTGTGTGAGCCATGGCTGTGGCAGAGAAGCACAAAGCTCCAAGTTCCCTGCAGAATCACAAGTACTGGACTCTTTATGGGAGAAACGATGCCACCCAGTGGAAGTTTAAAATTATAGAACACAAAGTGCTGAGGGGGGTAAAAGATTTCCTTGGTATTTCAAATGAAGTAATGAAATCAATAAATTCATTTAGCTAAACGATTTACCATCAAAAGATAGCAAAATTATATGAGGAAACTAAGGGAGAGGAGAGAGAGAGAGGACTGAGTAAGCCTTCATTGCACAGCGTGGAATGAACATGTTTAGGGCAAGTCTAGAGCCAGAGAGACACAGGCACATCCAGGGCCACCAGAAATACCCAGTATTTGCTAAAATATTGATATAAATAGTGTTATAAAATATATTTTACATAACTATAATTATTGATGTGAATCCACACAATATACATAAATACAAAATTCCATCATATCAAATGATGGTATTTACGAATTTTTTACATTGGTAGGGTTTTAAGGAAAAGTTATTGAGTACCATACAGCACAGGAAGGTAATTTTTGGATTTCAGTGGTCCAAAACTCTTAGTCCACAGAATAATATTCTGAACAATGAACAATTGTTTATGTATTATTCAATTATTCTTTCCTGCTACTTTGCCCACAAGGCTCTCTTCTTTTTTTTAATGTAATTGTTCTGTTTCTTTCCTCATACACATTTCTACATCCTAATAAAGCCCTTTCAGAAAGTCTTCAAAGATATTCAAGTGAAGCTTCATTTAAATGATCTGTGCAATGGTAGTTAAGGGAAAGCCCCAAACCAAGAACTATTACATCATACATAATCAAGTACTTTACAAAATAGTTAGTTCTCATTAGCATGATCTGGGACTTTCTTTTGTTCCTTTAGTGGATGATTAATCTAATACTGAATTTTGGTATTATGGTTTCAAAATAAACCTTAATATTGGAAAATGAAGTTACAGCAAAGCTGACAGACTGAAAGAGCCTAGCTAACATGATCTTAACAGAGTAACTACCTAGGACCTTGAGGTAAAGACAGAGGACAAGCAAATGCTTTGAAAAGTAGGAAAATGTAGTTAAAATATTTTCCACAGACAAAATAAAGATAATTAAGTTTGAAGCTTCTGTATTTTATTTTGCCTGCCTCTATTGCTTTGTAGGCCCTTATGATCACTTTGAGAAAGTCTACTTTGCCAAAGCACTTAAAAAACCCACTAACAGTTTCCATTTTATTTGGAGATATTTTCTTTCATTCATGAGCCACAGTATTGGGTCTGGCTTAGATGTTGTTAATTTGCTCTATAGAAGTTCTCATGATGCTGTGATAGTACTGGTAGCTGGAAAGGTGTTCATAATAAATATATATTTATACATTTGAATCTTCTCTATATTAAATTGCATTCAAAGTGAATTTCACAGTTTCAACTCTCTAATGTGTTTAAAGTCACATAAAAATGTGTATGTTCATAGTATAGTGAAAATATCCCTTAAATGAATACGCACATTATTATAACCAGTGAAACTATTAGAAAAAAAGGGTGAAATTGTGTAAAACTTTGTACAAATCTTTTTGACAAATGATGGTCATTGCAATTTTTACAGAATTCTGTTTTTAACAGAATTAAAGTAAGAAAGACTATTGAAAACATAAATACTATATGTACCTTTCTTACCAAGTTTTTGGCAGGGTCCTTCTGCAAGTAGGTAGAATCTAGAAATTTTGTGGATTTATTTTTCTGGCACCAATAGCTGCATTAAAATAAAAAGTCCTGAAATAAATGAACTGTGTAATCATACTTAAACATGAAATACAAAGCTGTCTGCCTCTTTGGGTGTAGCTATGCTGCCTCTCCAGTGCCCATGGCAAAGTAAGGAGTTCCTGTTTTCCTTCCTGGCTAGTGAAGGGATTTCACTCCTGTACTCCTGTGTCTCCCAGGTATGTGCTGGCTCTGTAAGCTAGTCTGAAGTGTGGTGCTAAATAAATTATCATTGTTTAAGAAACTTCCCCAGAATTTTTGGACGCGCCATAAAGGCATATCCATGCCATAAGGGAGAAATAGTTGCTTCAACTTTCTCAGCTGCAATGATCTAAACTTTCTTTTTCTGGTGGAGTATGTAGGAGATGAAGGATTTTGCGTGGTGGTCAGTATGTCTCCTTGGCTATATAAAGTTACAACCAATTTCCTAGTCAAATTCCAGGGTGGGAAATTACAGTACAGCAAACTGCAGTGATTTCTGTATTGCTAAACAGCCTGTTAAAGCCGAGCCAGAAATGAGAGGATTTTCTATGGTATGTTTTGTATTATCAAAGAATGCACCACCATGACAATAACAAAAACTATTTTGTAGGAACTCATCTTTCCTCACAGCTATCCTATTGTGTTTTATATGGATTCTTTTCTCACCTTACCCTTTCCAAATTTTTTTCCAATCCTCAGGATGTAAATATGCAGCACAGCAAAAGAGAGATGGACTGGCATTCCTCTGACCTCAGTGAACCTGTCTAGAGAAACAAACACAAGCTATTTGTTACTTCTCTCTGCAAGACCTAACTTTCCTGAAGTAGCCTAAAAACTACTATTCCCTTCCAATATAATAAAAGTTTACTCCCCTATATATACTACAAATTAGACACCTTTGGTTTTCCATCTTCCCTTCCATCATGCATGCCTCCAGTCCTCCAAATGCCCAGCTTAAAGGATTCTTTCACCCCCACCTGCCGATCTGTCACAGACACAGCTCCTCCACAGAGAACAGTCTCTCTGAAAAAGTGATATGAGAGGACCAGGTTTTTATTTTGGTTGCTATTATGAAGAAAACATGTGGGCATTCTCTTTTTCACCATTATTCCCTTTCTGCCAATACCAGAATGGATGACTTGCATGGGCACACACTTGTCAGTTAATACAAAGAGCAGCTCTGAAGTGTAAACTGTTCCATTGTTTCAGTGGGTGGAAAGAGAGACACCAAAGACGGAGTCAATATTAGATTACCTAATGTCTAAAACAAGCACGTAAAAAGAAGAGGTTTTATGAAGACCGTAAGAAAGCCTCACGTTTGCCCCAGACCTGAAAGACACACAGGGGAAGGAATGTATAAAGGGATAGAAAGCCAGTGTGTCCTGTTTCAAAGGAACAGGTAATAGTGAACTCAGCCTTGAAAGCCAGCTAATGAATAGACTGCTGAACTCTTGTTTGCCTGTAGGTTGTCTACGCCCTGAACACTCCTGGTGGAAGTACAAAGGGTGACAAGGGCTGAGCTCAACTATTTGGATTTGGTTGGGTAAATATTGAAAGTACAATATTGCTTTTTTTATTGTGAGCATGTAAAGGAAGCAACTGAATCTCTTTGGACAGTGAATGATAGTACTGATGGTACTGGAGAAGTTATTTCACTGCTGCTTGGAACACATGGGGTCACATGAATACATCTGATCTGTTTTTAGAAAGATAAGAATATTTCTGCCAAGTGGCAGAAAAGACATCAAATTAAACCCAAAACCCTCTCTATATAGTAGGATGCCAACTAGTCAAATGAATATATTGTATGCCATGTTGGAAGTGGTTGCAGAGCACCAAATATTTTTTTATCTGAAGTACAAGAGATAGGATGGGTTGGCAGTTCTGGAGTCTCCGTGCAAAATTAGGTGTTGCAACACTTTCTTCATTCTGCCTCATGTCAAATGCTGAAGTATATTCTGCTTAAAATGTGTGTCAACAGACGCACACAAAGTATTAGAATCAGATCATAACAAAGATATTTGATAAAATAAAGAGTTTAACCAATTAATTTCTATTAAACTCTTACTATAAATTTAAAATCAGAGGGAGTTTTTTTTAGAAAAAAGCATTCATGTCATGGGATGGCAATGTTAATATAGTAATGTGAAAACTTTAAAAATAGCAGGAAATGCAAGATGTATTAGTAATCTAAAATAACAGTCCTCTGAATTAATTTGCTGAAGTTCTAAAATGTCCTGGGACTACTGTGCCTTCAGCCACTAATTTCATGCCCAGCACACTGTCCCTCTGACCAGAGCTGCTGTGTGATCATTTCCCACCTTAATTTCATAAAAATTTTACAGCGTCAATACAAACTGGTGGGTTTCTGCTAGACTGTTTCTATCCCTCAGACAGTGATCAGGGAGTGCTCATATAAGCAATTGGGTGGCAGAATGTGGCAACCTTTAGCAGAGGAGGCAGCAAAACTGCAATTCAAGGTGGGTAATTAGTCAGCCCACACAGACTGTAATTACTTTCTAAGGAGAAATTACATAATGTGGAGAAATGGACACAGAAAAACACAGCAATTGGATCTCATCACCAAGTTCTCCAGTGGAGTCCCTGGAGAATTATGCAATATAAGAAGTTGGAAGGGATCCATAAAGACCATCAAGTTCAAACCCCTGCTCCTCAGAGAACTACCAAAAATTAAACCATATCACAAAAAGCATTGCTCAGACTGCTCCTTGAACTCTGGCAGGTTTGGTGCCATCACTGGGGAGCCTGTTCAGCGACTGACCCTCCTCCTGGTGAAGAAACCTTCCATCTGACTTTGCCTTGATGCATCTTCATTCCAATGCAATGTGCCACTGGAGAGAGAAAATCAGCACCCCTCCTCCCCTGCCTCTCTTGAGGAAGTTTTAGACTGTGAGAAGTTTCTTAAGTGACCCACACCACAGTTCATAAAAGGACAAGTTTACCCATTTACCTTGCTTCACCCTCTGTGGCTTTAGCACAGCACTCCTCCAGCTACTTTGAAATGAAAGCACACAAATCACATTCTTGATGCAATCTTTTCAGTCACATATCTATGACCAGAAATAAAACCTGACTTTTGTTCCCAAGATGCCCGAGATAAAAATTATATATTTCAAATATGAAATTAAAAAACAAAAATAGAGTAGATGTGCATAACTGCTTAAATTTATTGGCTTTTTTTTTTTCCAAAAGAACATGTAATATTTTCCCTTTGTGCAGACATATTGGGCTACGGCTTCTCAAAATCCAGTCTTTCTCAGATTACTTTTAAGTGTGTTGAGGTTCTTTTTTTTTTTGCAAACCAATGCATATCAGTAAATCTAAAGGCAAGGAAAAAGTGGAAAGTATGTGAAGAATCAATTGTTCTTCCTCAAATTCACACCCAGAAAATCCTTGTTTACTTGTTTCCTGTTCTTTAGAAATAAAAGACTGGATGTGCCTATCTGCTCCTAAGATGGTATATAAAAGTGCCAATAAAAGCAGTAGACAGAGAGAAACTGTTTCACAACACGCCTTGGGAAGCATGTCAACCCCTAACAGGCACCCAAATAGGTTCTTCCAAATTCCCATGCTTGTTTGCTTTGCTTTCCATCCAGCTAATATTTTTTTCTTAATGTCTAATGTAATAAATTTTTTCAGTAGTCAGATGATTTGTGGTTCCCAGTTACGCAAGGCTGACATTGATGGGTGATATAATTTTATATTTTTAAACATAGAAATTGATTTATGTCTATTGATTGCTGAAGCAACGAGGGTATTTGACATATTTTCAATGAAAATAGAATTGAATCAATCAATAAAGTTTTCCCCCTACAGCTGACACTTTTCTGTTTACCTCCCTGGGTAAGTCATTTATGTGCCACAAATTCACAAATGAAGCATGACAGAGCATATAATTGCTATGAATACACCATGGGTATGAATGACCTGCATTGACTCAGAACCCCACAATCCTTCCCATGAAAACTTTCTGTAATGATAAAGTGTTCTCTCCTGTCAGTACAGACTGGCATTAAAAGCATTCAAGAAAAGATTCAGAATAGTAGTACACCAGTGCAATAATACAGAATGAAATGGGAGTTTGCAAAGAATGTTTTTTGTGGTTTTAGCAAGGAACATTAAAAACCTGTCAAAAGGAGTTAAAATAATATTAAACTCTCCATTTTTTCTTAAAAGGGAAAAGAAAAAATTCTGACACTGACACACATCCTGAAATCTTCTGGGTATCAGTTGTGTTTCTTTATGAGTCAGAACTTGTCTGAGGCTGACTGGGCTTTATACTGTTTTTGCTATAATGACAACATACTGTTCCAGCAAGAACCCAGGATTCTTAAAGACAGGATTACTCAAGTTACTTATTGGGGAAAGAATAGACCAGCACAGAAAATGGAGATATAGCAGCCATTAAGGTGATTTTACATCACCCTCAGACATTAAACAAATAGTTAGAACACTGGCACGTTAATGGAAAATTGTTTAAGTTAATAAAAAGAAAAGCTATTAAAAAACTCATAATGTCAAGAAATTCTTAAAGCTCTTAGTGATGGGAAACAGAATCATCTGGTGGAATGCAAACAAATGTTTCTGTCAGCTACAAAGAGATCTGGTCTCCATTACCAAGGCTGTCATGACATCTTGTATTTGTGAGGTGGACCCTTGAAGAAGCCAGGTATCTTTGTCAATGTGTGCCTGCTTGAACTGCAGGTACCACCTGGATCAACTCTACCCCCCTGCAGTGTCCATGCTGCTTTTGAGAGAAAGGAGTCTTGCATTTTTAATCACCTTACAGAAACTTGCCTCTTGCCCACATGCACAGTACTCTTGCAGCCAGAGGAGTCAGATTAATTAGGGCTGGATGGTCTCTCCTTACACATTTCAAGTCTGTTTGCAGTAATTGCAACACCTAAAGCGAAGGAAAGTTGTGAAGAGGGCAGATTTTGAGAGTCTCAATTCTTTTAATGAGACGTGTATCTCTCACATTCTTTAAAAACTTCTGTCATTTTCTTGGGCCTTAAAAACTTTACAGAGGAGACAAGAAGTGGTGACAGCAACATAGGCAGCGCCTTCCTCAAGGTTTTAATATGAATTGTGCTCTCCACTTGTTTAGTTGTGTCTACAGAAAAAATATTTGTGATTTACTTTAGTGTGTGAGAATGTCGCTGAAAATGGGTAACTACACACCAAAAACAAAGGTTCTGCCTCTTACCAATTCAATTCTATAACTGTATTTAAAAGAAAGAAAAAAAAAGGAAAGAGAAAAAGAACAAAAAACCCCTCAACATTACAATGTTTTCAATCTTGAAAAGGGGCAGCCATGTATGAACCAATCCAGGAGAAACCCTTGCTTGGGAGAAAAGAAACAGAATAATTCCCTATGCCACGGGCCACATGAACAGACTGATCCTAGAACCACACAGTCATTGTTTTATGGTTAGTTTTCCTGAAGGTCCTACTTCCTGTGGATACACACTGATTTCTTTCCCAAATTCCCTGTGTCCCCAATTGCACAGATGATATTCCTTGCTGATGTGGCCTTTGTTGTGCAGTGTGTTCCACGCCACTGCCAAGCCTCACAACCCTGTAATAGGCTGGGTTTTCACTCTTACTTTGCCCTCTCATTACAATGTTCAGGGCTGGTTCTCAGTGGGGAGATGCTGCCAGGCAGCTCCAGCACCTCTCACATGAAGAAAGGCCATCACTGAATTTCCTAAACCTTGTTTGGTTTATTTGTTTTGAGCTATCTGCCTAACCTTCAAGCTTAACCCAGAATTCTTTCTGTACCTAGCATCCTCCCTCATGCCACCCCTAAGCTTGATCTTTTATGAGCCATTATACAGACCTGATGGCCCTCAGGAATTATCACATTGGGTCTGAGCATGCCTGGGGACAGTCCATGAAGGATTTGATCCTGATGGAGCTTTCTTATTCTTCTTTCTCAAAACCTAAGATCAAGAACTGTTGTGGGATGCTGGGACGAAACTGAGTCTGAAGTAAAGGTATCTAAGTGAAGGTTGAGTCTTGTCAGCCTCATGAGACCTGTTGATCTGAAAAAAACCAATAGAGAACAGTTTATAGAATTTTTAACAGGCCCATAATCTGATTTATTTTCATCATTTCCCCCATGTTCAAATATAAAAGAGATTTATAACATCTTATAGATGAAGGGATGATCCCACTCTCACAAAGTATTGCAGAACGAGATTTGAAATTCCAGCTACTATCTCTTAATTCATAACCTAGTAAAACTTGTTGGAGTTTGTGTATGCTTATCAACCTAAGTTTTTGGGTCTGATAAGTAAATTATAGCATGCTATAGCAACAGCATTGCTTGCACTTGGGACATTGAGAAGAATTTGAGAGAAATAATCAAAACCAGGTTCTTATAATAAAATGTAATTACATCATTTCCTCAGATTATATTTCAACAAGATATTGTAAATTCCTTGTTTTCACATAATTTTTTTTGGTATTATATCAGTGCTATGCCTCTGACCCATGAAAAAATATTTTTCCATTAAACAGGATGTTAATTTTTCCTGGCACCAGCAATTCCTAGGGCCATTTAGGAGAAGTACCAGGTTCTTCTTGTTCCTTTCTTGAGTCCTAGCCTCAGAAGTTGCCTGCTGCAAGATTTTGTCCCTGTAAAAAGCTCCTACATGACTCCAAGATTGCAAGAAACCAACAAACTCATACCTGGCTGTGTACGACGGTATTTGGTCACTCCTAACACCTCCATGAAAAAAGCAATCGGTTAAAAGTTGCTTTTAACAGGATTGGAAGGGCATCTTGTTTCTTTAAAATTGAGTCAGCCAAAACCACATTTGCTCTCTGCTGTGCTTTTTGCCCCAGGCAGCCACACTTTACTGACTTAAGGCAGACACTTACTAAGAAAATTCCTGCCACACGATTTTGCTTGTGCCAGAGAAGCTGTTAATTCTGTTGATTGCACATTCATCGAGGATGAGTTATCCAAGCCCTTAGCAACTGCCCTGCCATTCTCCTGAAACAGGACAAAGCATTAGAAGTACATGGATGTGACAAAAAGGGAAAGTTACAAGGCTACCTTGGTGCTGGCTGCGACATGGAGTATTTAATTGAGATTTCTGACTTGTGGAAGCCACGGAGCCTGCAGGGTGAGCATAAATCTGATACCTGCAGTTAAACAGGGTGGATATTTTCCTGTGTGGAAAGGTAACATCAACATAATGGGATAAGGTTCCACATGCTTTGTTTACTCCTTTTTTTGGCTCTAACTGGAGAGCTCAGGAAGTGCCCTGAAGGAAACAAGAGTACCAGGAAGTGCAGGGGGAGCAGCAAGGTCCCACCACAGTAGGAGAACTCGCTCCTGTTACAGCTTTTCCCTGCACCCTCACTACCTTCCCTTGCACTCCTGCTGTCTCTTGAAATTTTCAGACCCAAAGGGGTCCTGTGGTGTGTATGTGCATTCTGGGGGCAGTGTGAAAGGCTGGCTTTATCTTTCTGTGAGGTTAGGCTGGACAAAACATAGTAGAACTGATCATGCAGGAGAGTTTTTGGGGAGTACTGGAAATGATGGGAAATGAGATAAATAGGCAGGAAGATGCAAAGCAAACATTGTAAATATAAGAGAAGAAATAAAATTTCTTCTTAACTAACCATTAAATGCTTGGTCAGTTTTAAGTTTTCCCCTCTTCCTCCAGATAGTAATCAAATGTGATTTCAAACCAAAATTAATAATCAAAGTTAAAACACCACACAAACAGGGCGTCCAACTCAGTACCTTTTCTCACCAGATTTTTATAGAAGTGTCATCTTGCCATTCTCTGCATTATTAATTTTATACCACAGTCTGATTATACGACTCCTGAAACTTAAAGCCAATAAACACTATAAATGTTGCTAGAAATTTTTGTAGCAGTTACACCTGGAAAAATATTAATCTTCAGATGAAGAGATTTTCAAGAAAATCTCTTGAAAAGTTTATAAATGGGGTTCTGCAATACTGAACAACTGCATGGATGAAATTATGGAATGTAAAGCACAGTCCCTGGGTGTTGCATCATTGTGGCAAGCAGGTAGTTCTTTGGAAATTCTTAGGAAGGCCTGCCTTCCCATGTAAATGATCCTTACAAGTTCCTTTTGAACAATAATACATTTAGTATAAGAATTCAATCTCTGGAGTTACTGAACTTTACGAGGTTGGCTTGGTTTCACTGTGGAACTTTTAGCTTAGAGCGTTTCAGAGTTCTGGCTTTGTAAACACATGTGAACAAACTTGCCAAAAATAGAAGTGAGATGCCCCTCTGTTGTTTTGGGTTTGGTTTTTTTATTTTTTTTTTTGGTTTTGCTTTTGGTTTTTAAATTATTTTCAATCTTAAGTGTTTCAAGAATCTTCCTGCCATAGCAACAAAAGAAAAAGTCTTGCTTATTAGATTTTATATGTCACAGAGGGGAAATAAAGCCAAACAAGCATTACACTGCACATCAAACCATGCACATATCCAGCACATTAAATCAGGGGGAAAAAAAAATCTAATAAAGCTGGATTCTGTCTCATGAAACAGAGAAGCAAAATTGTTGGAGATACTGCCCAGATATTCAGATTCAGCCATCCAAGGCTATCCCTGGGAGGCCTATGCAGTCAAACAGAACAGCTATCCAGAATACTGGTGTGTAAGGAAAATGCGGCATGCCCGAAGAAATAGGTGCTGCATGAAAATCTGAATAAAAGGTGGGCTTATTCTCCTCAAGAAAAGTCTTCTATAAGTTGTTTTTTTTCCATAAATAAGAAGTTTATTCAGCAGCCTTTATGCCATTCCCACCACCTGCAGTCTCACTGTGCAAACAGTACTGTGTAAGCAGTATCACTTACATTATGTGCTGAAACAAATGTGGGTGGACCTCCATGGTTTTGTCAGTCAAGCTTCACAAGAAGGTTGGGAAAAGCACTAGGCACAAAAAATTGCAAGAAAATAATTTCTTCCCAAAGATACTCTAAGAATTGCTAGGAAATCTATTTAAATTCAAGGAAATAACAGGCTTAGAGGATTTTAATGTCACTTTACCTTTTGCAATATGCCTTAAACCTGCAAGAACCTTAGATTTATTTCTCCCACTGTAATTGTTGAGATTAATTTTCACTAATTACTAGCTTCTCTAGTCAGTTCCAGCAGTCTTCTCATCAACATCACTGTAATCTTCCACTACTTCTTCAGTTAGCAACTAATTTCAGTCATAAAGAAACAGTTCCAGTTTTGAGAGGAACCTTACACAGCCATCAGCAGGAAGAATGAGTTTTCATGAAAAAAATGTATAAGAAGAAGGAGGAACCTTTTCCCATTTGCCCACAGGTCACAAGTTTTCTTTATTAAAACTAGGGATAATACCTATCATCTAGCTTTCAGGTGAATAGCTAATAACTAGTATCTAACTGCTGAAATAAAGAATGCCTTCAGTAGCTGTATATTAGTAACGCTCAGCTGAAGGAAAAAAGAGTCTTCAGTGTGAGACATTAAAGAGCATTAAAATCTCATGGAAAGTGAATGTAGGTCTGCATTATTGAGAAAATGAAGTAGGGGACTAATGAGTGAGGATCAGATGTACCAAGAAATTAAGAGTTCCCCATGAAGTCAGCATGAGACTTAGTTGCTTAATATATTTTAAAATCAAGTCAAATAATTCTAATTATGAGAAAGAGAAGCAATAGCATGTGGGAGGTGAAGAACAACAACTTCCTTAGTAAATATAGATCTTTGTTACCAAAACTGTAAGAAGGCAGAGTTAAACCTTCAATCTGAAATAAAACCCACTGACAACTTGCTATCTCTCCCAGTGGCTTAAGGGTGGAGGTGGCATGCCTTTTCCCAGCTTTCAGCAATGCATGGAACAGCTTTTTACAAAAGATGGATGTTCAGTACTTGGCAGGATAAGACACATTTCTAGATGCTTGAGAAGTTTGAAATTTCTAGTAAATATTCTGTGCCTCAAGGGTTCTAATGCTAATGTCATTCTAAGAATACAATTCTCATACTATGTCCTGTGATCACCCACCATTGATTTAAATGCTAATAAAGCATCTGTGTCTGGGTTCACAGCTTGATGTTAACTTAATGTGGCTCATGTCAATCTATCAACATGCAGCAGCTAAAATTAAGGTTTCAGTTCCTTTGTATTACTGAGATCAGTGGAGACAAATAGGGTATACAAGGGGACCTGACATATAGGAGATGTTAAGTTAAACACCTAGTTCTAGAAGCCACAGTAATTTTTCAGGTTGAAGAGGGATGAAAATGTAAGAAGGTGGCTACTATGGTATTTTTGTTCCAGTGTGCATTTTATTCTCTGTTTTTCCCAAATCATATATCACATGCAAGGCTCAACTGAGTGACAGCCAATAGCAGTTTGCTTACAGTGCTGTGTTTCCCAGAGCAGCACTGATAGCTGGTTGGGCAGTGGGGCATCAATTATGAGTAAAAGACTTTTGCACCCATGAAAGATATTCCAGAGTCAAGGTATATGGTATAGCATGAAAATGTGTAAGAAAAGGGTGAAAACAAGGGCAACTGTCACAGGCCAGCCTCTCTTTGCCTCAATGCAAGTCTGGTCAGAGGGACAAAAATCATGGTGTCTCTTTTGCTGTGGCTTTCAAGGGGAGATGCTCACATTCCATTTCAGTTTGCTTTTAGCTGTCAGTAGTTCTGTTAATGCAAATTATCAAGCGAAGGGACTGACATATGAAGTGAAGGAAGCTGGCTGGGGAAGAAATTCAGCTTCCTATGGCAGCTAATAATGTAGCCAGTGTTATTCAGTGTCAGGATATGTATGTTGTTATGCATCAGGTCAAATTTCTGGCACAATTTGTGTGCATGGGTGGTTTGAGATATCAAAGGGAATTGCTGCAGATTTATTTCCACAGAAAATAGGGGGGTTTATCCTGCCAGCTCCACACTGCTCTGACTTACTGACATATGCTGCCCAATTGTTAGCCACACATGTTGTAGACATGGGTGAGCTACTCCAAACCTTTATGAATCTTCTTAAAAACCTGCAAGAGTGCCAAAATAAATAAATAAATGAATAATACAAGTTTTCAAAGTAACAACAGCTATATAATGGATCTAGTTTGTCCTGAAAAGGTGACAGCAAGATTTTGCTTAAGACTCAGCAGTGTACACCAAGCATTGAAGACTTGCAGACTGATTTTCAAGTTTGTCAGCAGTTACACACCTTTCATTGACTGCACTGAAAATGTTTTGATAAGTAACAGCCTAACAGTGGGAGTAAAGGGTTTGCAATCTTATGAATGTTAATTATTAATTACAAATTGAGACTTAGCTTGCACATTTTAGTTAACTCCTCTGTGGCTGCCTGTCATGATGATACAGCCCCAGGCTGAGTTTGTTTAGATCTACATAGATTTCAATAAACAGTAGGTGGATGCTTTTAGGTGAAAAAGATGCCCATGAGCACCAAGCACTTAATAAACTTCAGGCATTTTACAAACAATGTGTAGAGATCACATTTCAGGGATCAGGAGTAGCACAAATCTTGATGTTTTTGAACTTCTCCTTGGAAGACTGCAGTGGAATTACCCACATGAACATTTAACTGAGAACCA
Organism: Fringilla coelebs; assembly: GCF_963513975.1. NCBI lineage: Eukaryota > Metazoa > Chordata > Aves > Passeriformes > Fringillidae > Fringilla > Fringilla coelebs. The sequence continues at coordinate 33,247,693 of NC_140028.1, forward strand.
AATAACTGTGGCAGTCATGCTCCAGAGAGCATAAAGCATCAGTAATAACCCAACCAGTTTTGACATGCCAGTCTGTCAGTCTAAAGGCACTTTTAAAACTCTAATACATCTTTCAAGGGAAGAACAAACCACAAAGGAAGTTAAAATGTTTCACCTTGGAATGACATAGAGGAAAAACTTGGTCTTAATTTTTGTTTTTGTTTACTAAGATACAAAAGAACATTTTTCAAGTTACTTAGTGGTCTCTGATGAACATGGAAAAAAGTATTACAGATCTCAGTCCAAGCCCTACTCAACTTAATGATTTCTGTAAACGCACTGAACAAAAAAAAAAAAAAAAAAAAAAGACAAGGCTTGTGTTGCTTAGTATTTACATTTGGTTCAGATCAGCTCTTTAGAATTCTTTGGAAAATTTATCAGCCTGATAATATGCCCATCTTTCAGCATGCTGGCAGAAAACAAGGGGAAAAAAATGGAGCTTATTCTGCTCCTTTATTGGGAAAAAAAGCAAGTTTAAAAAAAGTCACTCATTCCTTTCTAACCAACTTTTTTTTTCCTAGGGCCAATTGAGTAAATAGAACCATACAAAGATGACAAATTTTCAAGGACTAAGCAGTGTAAATGTGCAGACAATAAGCACACAGCTTGGTCACTGGCTTACCCATGGATATGTACAACCTGCAGAGCTCAATGCTCCCCTGGTACTGCCACTAAGTGGTTGGAACAATAGTTTTTGCACAGGCCTGAAATTTGTTTATGTATCCCATTTGTTGCAATTCCTGCAGGATTTATCTCTGAATTTTACTGACACTCTCACACTAGATGGGCAATCTCACATTCATGCTGTGAGGTCCATTTAACCTGAGCTTTTTCATTGCACAGATTATGTGATGCTGTTGCAGCTCCCTCACATTTTTGGCACTTGCCTGGGCTGATGCAGTGAATTCAGCTGCACTTTAAGGCTGGAATCACACTTCATCAATACCCATTTTTATGTTTGTTCATTTTATACACCACATGCAAAAGCAGTGTGGCCCAGCTGCCAGCACACAAGTCAGATCTGGGTAACTGGATGCTTCCCCCTGGTCCACTGCCACTCCTGAAGAGCAAGCAGAGGAGAGCTTTTTGGTTCCTTCCCTCAAGCTGCCTCTTACTGTGCTTGTGAGCATGTGTTGTGCTCCATGAATGAAGAAGGGGATGTGCTTTGAAATGCATCTCCTGCTACCTATGAATGCAGGTCTGCCTTCAGAGCCAGGAGCTACTAATGGTACAGCGACTCACAGAGCTGTCCTCAAACCCAGGGCGTTGTACCTTGTATGGTGCTTGGAGAGAGGAGCCATTGAATTCAGATCTATTCCATCTGGAAGTGCTCAGCCAACTCAGGCACTGACTGGGGAAACTGCATTTTATTTTTCTGAAACAGGAATGCTCCCCAGTCACTGCTAAAGAGACAGGCAGTCCTCTAAACTTTGACAAATCTCATCTGATACCTTTAATTCCTCTTATTCGAGATCTGGTTTCCTTCTAACATCTTTCCCTTCACCGATGGGGTTGTTCTTACCTGATAATCTGCCAGTGACCTACTCAGCTGCCTCCCCCAGAGGCACACAGGTGTGTGCATTTTCTTTCTTTCCAGTGGAACTTATCCAAAGATCCTGCACTTCCTGCTGCATTACCTCCACTCCTGCCTGCACTGTCTCTTCTATACAGAAGAAGTCCCTTCCTTGCTTACAACCCTTTATTAACACTACCATTTTTTCTTTTTTATCCTTTGACAGTCTGTGAAATCTGTCCCTCCCTTCTCCTTGAGCTTCAGCATAAGAAAGTTCCAGAAGGTCAGTGTGTGCATTCTGTCCACATAAAGCATGTACCTCACTACCTTTTTTCATCCATTTCTTCCCAGTCCTTCTATATCCTTTCATACCAGTTTTCTAGCCCTGTGCCTGGAGCTGGTCTTTGTCAGAGACAGCACAGTGAAGTACATTAATCATGGCTGAATCCTAGATGAGGCAATTCTGTGTTTCTTTTGAACATTTTTTTTATTATTTATGGGAGCCTACATTTTTTCCCGTGGAGGTGCTCCTATATGGTGAGTTCGGAGTTACTGATAATAGTTTTTCTATTTATAGCTACAGATGGCTTAGAAGTGGGTCCAGGATAAAAGAAGTTTGCAGAAAACCTGAAAACCAAAGACAAAAATTATATTTGTTTTTGGGCCCAATCCTAGAGAAAGCTCCCATTAAGATCACCTGCACAAGGAATGGAAGATTATCCCCAATGAAGTTTTATAAGAAGTCTAACCCCACCCAGAAAAGAAAGTGTTTCCAGTCTTTCTTTCATATAATTATTTCTATCTGTCCTCTAAAACATGTGTGTTTCTTATGACTACAGTATATTCAGTCTTACTTTAAACAGTGATAAGTATATTTATAGATCTGTGTAAAACAAAATATTACTAGCATGTCAGCATTTGGTTGATCTTCACATTCTTGGCTTCAGAACGATTTAAAATAAAACATACACACAAAGCAGGGTTGTTTTTTTGGCTCTGGTTTGCTCATTTTTGCCCACAACAGACCTGGCAGATGTGGGATAGCTGGAATGTGCATATCTAACAATTCTCTTCTGTGCCATCATTTGAAGCTGTAGGAGTGCAGCTATTTGGCTGTAGCATGAGAAAGAGTGATGAATGTGATGAAATACAGATTTCATTTATAACCAGGGGATAAATACTGTTCAGGTCACGAAAACAGATTAGTGCTGGGGGACAAAAAGTTCATGAAGAGCTCCTTTTTCAAGGTGGAGGTAGGGGTACAGAACTCCAGCAGTTAAACTGAAATGGCTAGGTAGTTACTGAGAATATATAAAAATAAATACAAAACAGGAACTGCAAAGGGATGAAAGTCTGCTAATTGCTCTGGCCTTGGGACAGCCTTGCTGGGGAGTCACAGTGGGATTAATCATGATAACAGATAAACTGGATTGCTTCACAGGAGGTTTTATATTCATAGTTTTGTGGAGAAGTTTAAATTTGTTTCAGGGGCCTCATATCCAAGATAAACCCAAAACAGAAAAGAAATCAGATAGCTGTAAAAATGAGTTATGAACTTTCTCAGATGACTATTAAGTCTTGATCAGTTTATAACAGATCAAAGAAAGTAGTTCCCAGTGGAGGCAGGACTGTTATAGAAGAAATTGTGAGAGCCAAATCCTTACCCTGAATTCAGATGTAAATGCAAGCTTGAGAAATGAATCTTTTTAAAAGATGACTACTCACAAATATCAATTTCAGCAAAGGTGTTTTAAAGATGGGTTCGTGGCATATAATGTCCTGCATCTGTGTGCTGGATCAACTTTAAAAAAATAAGGTTTAAAAGATACAGTCTAGATAAGGTTCAAAAACCCAGGAAAACTCGCTATTATTTTAGGAATAGGAGGGTATTCTGAATTTTTCATGAAAGTGATTTAATGGGAATTTTTCTTTGGGAAGAATATCAGTACTGAATAGAGAGATATGTCAGGTCAGAGAGAAACTCACATTACTGCTGAGATCAAAACCATTAAGGTTAAAAACAAACCTGGTTTTCAGTTTGTGTCTTGCTGAGGTTTTTAAACAGCTCAATTATTTCTTCCAACAGAAGATGTCTGTACAGTATTTTCCTTTGAACAGGGCTCAGTGGCTGGCAAGTCAGTGAAATTTCAGCTATCCAAGTTCAGAAGCAGGGAAAGAGGAAATGTTTTCTGAAGAACTTTTACTGTATCCCATGTATTTCAAAAAGGGTGTGTCTGACTGGAAAATCTTTCATACGAAAGAACAACCTGATTGTGTGAGGTCCTTCTCACAGATGTCCAGGTGGGGAATAGGCTTGGTAGTTAAGGCTGGAATGATACGACCCAGTAAAACTGGGACACAGAGATTTTCCTTCCACGCTGGAAAGTTTAAATATTGTTTTGCCTCTGGTCAAAATTTTAGTTGATCTGGAGGGAAAGAGAACAAGCCTTCACTGACTTGGGTGTGTGAGGACAGGAAGAAGTGGAGGACTCAGCCCTTACTGAAATTTCCTGCAGCTTTGGGCTGTGTGTGTCTCTAGGGAAGGGTATTGCTGATCCCAATCCTAGTCAGAGCAGTCTAAGAGCTTCACCAGTCTCTTCACAGCTCTTGTATCAGGGACAGGAGCCACAGGCTCTCACCATTCTGAGAGCTGTTCCCTGTGTGCAGGGAATATTCTCAAAGGTCAGGTTCCATTAGTAGTATGGTCCATTTTCACATGTCTGGAGACCATCAGAATGTACAGAAGTTATATGACTTACAAAAAGGAAGTTGTCCAAAGCAGAAAGACATGAAATCTTGCTTTTTGAATATATTATAAAGTACAAGAAGGACATGACTCTGGGCTGAAGGAACTCCGTTAGCTCATAATTTCTCTACTGGCTTTGGTGGGGTTAGTCCAGGTTTTAATTGAGCAGTTCAGCATCTGGCAATGTTTGCAGAACTTGTCTAATCAGATCCATTTGGATTTGATGCTTTTAGGAATTGAGACCTTAAACCATTTCACCACAGTCACCAGATTCAGGTTCCATAAGCAGGAAGTGAAGACATCACTTGGTTTACAATGTCTTGTAAATCACTTGGTTTACACATTATTTCTGGGTTTTTTCTTCAATTCCTTAAGCTATCCCGTAACCTGTGCTCCATAGTCAGATAGTTCAACATGCATTTGTTGGATGACTCCTGAGCCTGAGATTTTTTAATCACCTAATGATGATGACAGTCCTCCTCCAAAAGCACTTAAAAACAATCTGGTCCAATCGGTCGGCTTTGTCGAAGCGCTGAGCCAGCACGTTGTTTGAGTGCCAAGAGCCAATGAAGCCAAAAATCAGGGTCAAAAGTTGCTGTTAGTTGGCACATATCTCTGGCAGGCTTTATAGAATACCCTGATTAAAGCATTTGTTAAACTTTGACTGAATTTTTTTCCCCCTTTATAGAGTTTCGTCAGATTTCATTTTTCACTCTCCATGTGATTTTGTGAAGAGGTCTGTGATCAGAATGATGGAAGAGCAACCTGAAGCAAAAAGCAGCATATTTCTGCCATACCAGGGGGATTTGCGTTATTTTACATTATTAACTAGTCTGGTGACAGGTGCTCTCTCCTGCATTAGCCCAAGATTTTTTGGAAGGTCAGCTGGGAGTGCTGCAGCCAGCGCTGGAACGCTGGGAGCTGCTGTTGCACCCACTGCGAAGAACCACCAGATGGTGCATGGAAATAATTAATAGACTCGTGGCTCTGTGGCATAGTTTGGGCTGGAAGGCGCCTTAAAGATCGTCTGTTTCCAGCCCCCTGTCACTGGACAAAGTTGCACAAAGCCCCATCCAACCTGGACTTGAATCATCATGAGAGGAAACGTTTCCAGCTGGCCTTTTCCAGCCTTGGCCACGGCTCAGCCACTGCTTGGTGAAGTTTCATCTCAGTTTCAGTGGAGATAGAAGTGAGCCCTGTCTGAAGGAAAACTAGATGTGGCTTTGTGGCTTTACATCAACCCAGCAGACTTGTAGTCAAGCTAGGTTTGCTTTCAGGAGTTTAGATGAAAAATTTAGACACTGAAACAAGGTAGAGCAATTGACTTTAATTTTTTGAGATTTAAACGGAGTTCATTGTCTGTCGAAGTGTGGAAAATGGTGCAACAAAAGTATAGTCCAGCTGTGTTTGGTCATCTTTCAAAGCTCAAATCCGCATTGAATCCAGGGTTAATTGATGGATGAACTTTTTGCATCCAAATGGTGAAAAACCTGCTGATTTTTCAGGCCTTGTGCAGTTTCTACTTCCTTGGGCTTGATCTGGAAAAAATCTGGCAAATGCATTTTTTGTAGTTTGTGCTTGGCCCAAACTCAAAAGTTTGGAGTGAAGCTTCAATCCTTAGGTGTGAGTCCAACCTCTCATCTAGGCATTTGGCATTTGCCTTTTAGGTGCTATTTGGACCTATAACTGATCCAAATATGATACAACACAGCTGAGCATGTGCCATTCTGTCACAAAAGGAGGTAATCCAATGGTATGTGTCTTCTGAGCCTTCCTGGTGAACCAGAACGCCATTAAAAGTATCACTGATAATGCCTGTCTCTGTGGAATAAATCTCAAATACCTTATTATTTACCTTGTGTGTTTTACATTTGGAGGTTTTACCTGTGTCACTAACAAGGACTGCACTTCATCATGCATCCTTGGCTGGGGAATGTTTTCCTTGTGCACAGGGGACTCTGAGTACAGTATTATGAAAACTTATTATTTCAGGAGAGGGAAGCAGCTGGAATTCTGTGATCAAATTTTTGCCTGTGATCAAATCTTAACTTTCTAAACTTGTTGAACACCATTTTAAGTCTCATACTTTTTGGAATTTGTAAGGCACAGAGCCCTTTTTGTATATGCAAAGAAGCTGAATCCTTGTACAGATCATGGTCATTATCTTATCCAATTTGTGCAAGATTTAGCCTATTGTGAATGCTCCTTTATAGTGGATTTTGGAATAGCTACAGATAATGCAATGACAGCAGCATTTACAGTGATAATGTTTCTCTATCTCACAATGCAGAAACCAGAAGTGTAGCCTGAAAAAACCCACCCAGGATTGTCCACTCAGCCAAAAGAGACATCTCTGATATGGAACAGCAACATGAACTGCACTGAGGATTAGACTAGCTATGGGAATCTTGTGCAGTACAGGCTTTTACAGGCAAAGGGTCAGAAAGAAGACCATCACTGGAATGAACAAGAAACCTAGGGAGCATGTGAATACCAAAGCTTTAGGTGGGCGATTTCATTAAACTCTTTCTTTGCCCAATGGAGAAAGACAGGATCTGCATGGCTTGGGATTGCTCCCCACAGGGTATGTACCTCTTCCTGGATCAGGTGGAACAATTTAAGTTTTGACTCTTTTTTTGGCACCCTAGTAATGGTCCTTGGCTGTCATGGATACCTCCAGTGATGAACACTTTCTTCCATATTTGGTGTGATGTAATACAAGGGAGTCCAAGCTATTTTCTTATGGGAATAGTCTTCCTTCCTTTTCTTTAGAAAGAAAAAGTGTCAAATTACATTTAATTAGGATTTTTTTCCCCTAGGATTTTGCAGGACAAACATTCATGAAGAAACCAACTAAAAATCCCTCTCCTAGGAGAGTTTACTCCAAGGAAGAATATTTTTCTCCATCTTTCCTTTACTGGTTTATTCAGAGACAAATTTGCCTGCTTCCTTTAGAAAGAACTGTAGGGCAATCAGAAGCCCTTACAGCACAGCCTGGCTTTTTTTCTGTACTGGTGCTTATTATATAAATCAGCATTTTACTGATTTATAGTGTTCAAATAACAAAACCCACTTTCCATGAACATTAATGCAGTAGTATTAAAAACTTGCATGTTGAGAAATCTGAGCATTATTTGAGGATGTATCTAACTTGTGATATCTAAAGGATACAGTTCAGTTGTCATAATTTCTATAGCAAATTACATATATAAAATTTATTACCTGCTTGGGTAAATAAGAAAACAAGGCAGCTGCTTGTAAGATTCCACATTTAGAAAGAAGAGATGAGATTTGTGGAATGAATTATTCCCTCAAAATAACATCTTTAGCCCTAGTCTTTAAAAAGTTTCTGTCCACTTAGATCTTTGAATTGGCTCAGCCCAGGGTAGAAACTTCAAAAATCCTGGATGTAAAACTTCCCTTTGCATTATTATTAGTGTCTGGCTTATGTCCCACATTACAAAAATCTCAGAATGAAAAGCTTAGTTTTGCACCAGAACTACATTCAAAAGGATTAGATGAAAGGCACTTGAAAAATTACCTTTAGCTACATTACTTACTCGTGTCTTTAAGGAGAACCAGAAAGACAGAATCATGACAGACTAAGGCTCCAAAGGTTCTTACTAAATTAAGAACTAACAGGTGTTTTATCATGAACAACCCTGTTTTCTTACTTCTCTGGAAGTCAAGTTTCCAAGGAGTGTCTTGGATCAAGATCAGTTTAATAGAAAAATTAAATCACTGCAGCAACACACCCAGAGAGGATTTTAGAATTGGCTCAAGCTATGCAAATTGTCAAACATTAAGGTGTTTGGGGGTTAGTGGTTTATGGTATCTGTCCCTGAATCTGCATGGGGAGTTTAGTCCCCCAGGGACTGTCTCTGCCCTACCTTTCGGGGGGGAACTGCCTAAATTCCTCAGCCCTTCTGGCCAGGTGACTCCAAAGTGTGATGGATGTGTATCCATCTGGTGCCTGCCACAAAACTCTAGCTGTCAGAAACATCACAGCTTTTTTATACCCAAACTGTGTGCCTGAACAGAGGGAGGGACTGGAATGGATATTAAGCTCTTGAGTGGTATCTTAAATGGGTATTAAGATTACCATATGAAATGCTGACTCCAAACAAAGGATTAACCACTTTAAACCACTCTAAAATGTCAACACCATTATTTATTTTTCACTATCAAAGTGCAAATGGTCTCCCTGTAAAAGAAAGACTGACCTTACCATTATCAAAAGGTAATCTTACAGGGACCAGAGCCCTTTGGCTGCAGTTGTTGCCTCCCAGAGCTCAAGGACTGTGGTGATCTCAGGGGATCTGTACTTTTATGTTTGCTGCTTCTTCTGCATTGTTTAATAAGCAGCAGACATACATTCCAAGACTTTTTTTTCTATACCACAAAACGCAGGTAAAGACTACAAGACAGATTCTCAGCTGCTATGTTACCTTACAGAATTCTGCAGTACCATGCCACATTTCCTGAGGATACAGAGGGCTTACTGGAAATACTTTGCAGAAGAAAGGATTGTTTTCCCTAAGCTTTTCTGTTTAAGTCACTCAGCCACAAGAATCCTTAGACTGGACTATATTATCTTATAAAAAATATATTCAAATAAAAAAATGCTATGTAATCCTATTAAAAGTTTTCCTCCACCCAGCTGGGACATACAACCTCAGAGGAACTCAGAAACTGCTGTCAGTATCTACCAAACCCACAAATGAAGTAGCTATAAAAAGAAAACTGGTGAAAATACACAAAGACTTGACCTAAGGTCACCTGCTTGTAGAGAAATATTCAAAACTACAAATGATTCTATGTCTTAAGGACCAGCTCACCTCCTGTTCTGGAATAAAGCAAAGCCACAAAAGCATCAGGATTGTGTTAATGTGTTTTTATCTTGACAGAAGCTATTCCCACTCCCCAGTTTATATAACATGTAATCAGGTAACCTCAAATAGGATATCATGATTAATGAACTTGTAACTACTCACGGTTATAAGGAAAGAATTCTGAAGAGCTTCTAAACAGAGAAATACTGTGCCAGCAAAGAAACTTCCCTGTCTGCTCAATAATTATTCCTTGCCCAAGCAATACTGTGGCTCCCTGTGAATTGTTTGGCCTGTTAGAACCACTGTAAGGTAATAGGAATGTATGAGCACTGTGCCTGCAGAATGGAGGGAGAATGTTTGTGCATGATATTAAAGAGCCACAATCTGCATGATCCAGCTGAAGAGCAATGGCCTTGTGAAGGCAGATGCTCCAACCCTCAGCACAATGTGAGAGGAAGAGCTGCAGGAGACACCTGGCTCACATGGCAATGATGTTGTTAAGAGGTTGAAGAAAAAGTGATGCTATTCACAAAACCATGAAACAGCAAAGCCACTGAAGTAAAAGATGGGTATTCCTTCAAAGACCAGTGACAGCAACCTGAAAAATAAAGGGCACTTGTGGGTGTTCTCCACACAAAAATGAAAGGAGCATCCAAGTGCTCAGTCTGCCTCCACTCCCAGTGACTTGGTTAGCCCCCAGACAGCATGTGGGGCTGCTGAGGCCAGTGACTTGTGGAGATTAACTGAGCATATGTTTGTTCCTGCAAGTAGTTTTAGCTATAAAGGAGCTCTTCCCCACGTAATGATCTTGCTCATTTAGGATACAATATCTACTAATGTTAAGAACCGTTGGCACACATAATTGCATTCAAAGCTAATATTGTATCTTGGCATTATGCATGCATCTCTCTTCTTCATGATCAAACACCTCTCATCACAGTTACTTTCAGAATTTTTGCCTATGCAACTGCAAAAATTACAACCTGAGTATTTCATTTTTGCTAAATGCTAGCCACAATCATTTCACTAAGACGTGCATTTTGTGATCTGACTGGAATATTACTATAAATGTATTAGGTTATATTCATTGAATCATAGAATATCCCGAGTTGGAAGGGACCCACAAGGATCATCAACTCCTGGCCCTGCCCAGAACCACAAGAATCACACCATATGTCTGAGAGTATTGTCCAAACTCTTAAACTCTGTCAGTTTTGGTGCTGTGACTACATGTCTGAGGGCCTCCTTCCAGTGCCCAAACAGCCACCTGGTGAAATACCTTTTTCTAATATCCAACTTCAACCTTCCCTGACACAAGTTCAGGCCATTCCCTTGGGTTCTGTCACTGGTTGGCAGAGAGAAAAGATCAGTGTCTGATCAATCCCCTCCTCTTCTCCTTGCAAGGAAATGTAGAGAAAGGATGCCAAAACCAATAGTTTGCGTTTCTTACTGTGACAATATCATTTTAATATTGCGTTTCAGGAAAACTTTCAAGCACTGCTTTACTGAGTAATAACTAAATCTTTATCATTGCTGACACATATTCTACCTGAAAGCAACTGCAAGGTCCTTTTCAGATAAGCATTTTGGCAGTTAACATTGTATTGCAGTATTCTTATTAGCACTGAACGAATCCCTCAACACCCTTCAACAAATAAATTAGAAAGAAATCATCAAACCTATCTGTGCAAGTAATAACCCTTACATATTGCAAGCAAAAATGATTTTATGTGTAGCTGAACAAATAATATATAATGATAGAGCTTTGTATGTTACATGTCTTCATTCTCTCTCAGCCCCCTCTCCTCACTGCAGTATAATCAGCTCCTTTGTTATCCTCTTTAACTTAACAAGAAGTAGCAGGGTGCATTGACCAAATGGATGCTGCACCACAGTAGAAACCATTTTAAATTGCCTTTCCTTGTTAGGGAGATTATTTTTGTCCTTCTATTCATCTTCTGATTTTCCCAGATCTTACAGGTACTAAATGTATTGCAGGTTTCTCTCTCTTCAAACATATTTTCAGTTTTTCAAATATATAAAAAATCTTCATATCTTTGTCAAACTGTCTTACCAAAATATACCTGAAGTTGTCAGAAATGTTCTCCTCAGTTATCTGTGTTACTGTGTAATGCTTCAAAACCACATTTCAACATTTAACATCTGTCTGAAACATTTGGAAGATTTCTCCCCACTTTTATTTTCAAATAAAAATTGGCAGAAGTATATTCCTACTGTTCAATGAAAATGTAATTAAAATTAAACGCAGTGTCAATGCTAGATGTTCACGAATTTATGGCAACAAAATTGCTAACTCTTTGGACATGGTTTTGTGATTTGGCCATTAGCTTCAGCCAAAGTTCAGCAGGACTGTCCCATGAAAGTGAGTTTAGAAACGCAGCTGAGAAACCCTCGCTGTTTCCTTGTCATTTTCAAACATTAAGAACTGTGTTTTGCCACTTTTCTTTTAAGCTTTCCAAACTGATTTTCAAGATATTGTGGAAACCTCCTGCTGCTGGCAGAGCAACACAGAAATGGATGTATTTTGAGGAGGAAGGAGACATTGGTCCCCTGTGATGCCCTAGGAAGGACTAGGCTATGGAAAACATGCCAGAAACCTGCTGGGAAGAAAGTGGGCTATTGTGAAGTCTACTATTAGCTGGACCAAGCACTCCTTCCCAAAGGTCTGCTGCACTAGAATCAAACACAGTGGGAATGTTTTGCCCATTTCTAATCCCTGCAGGAACAATTCACTGTTGCTGGAATGTATTTGCCTCTGGACTAAGAGCATTTATGCATATCAACTGGGTCCACGACACTTTGGCACAAAGAAAAATATGCCAGAATAAGGTTGGAAAAAAGATGTTAATTGCTATTCTGCAGAGAAATAACAACAGTATTGCCACATGAAAATGTAGAAGTGGTCTGGAATTTCATTTGCAGCCTTTTGGGCAGGGATCATGCTGGATTTTTTTCTTCCTATGAAGGGCATATGTTATATACAACATGAACTCCCAGGTCTAAATTCCTTTATACTAATGGAAGTCTAGAGTTAACTCCACAGGCTTCTGAATCTGGTTTGTGGAGCTTATTCAAAAGAGCTGCAGAGCTCTTCTCATGCATTTAAGGGGATAGCAATATAAATGGAGTGAAGGAAAAAGTGGGTCACAACTTTGGCACCCTCTTTCCTTCCCTGCATTTTTGGTCTCAGAGTTAAAGCCTTCAACATTTCCTAGTATGGACAAAACAATTAATAAAGAACCAGATCTTTTAGTGGAGGCAATCATACAAATAAAATGACTTGATTTTACCAGTGAGAAAAATACATTAAAATGGGCAACAGCCTGGAAAAGCCCCAATATCGTACCACATATGGTGTGAACTGATAAAATTAACATAGTTGATCTACAGATAATGTCTGTGAAATGCTAACAGTAAAACTGTATGTGAAGAAGGCCTCCAAAGTTTAAATAAATATTTTGAGTAAATGTTATGAAAACCTCTACTCTTTCGTGAGCACCTGTTCCAAGAAGGTTAAAAGAAATATAGTTTATTTATATGAATCCCATTCTGATCTTCAATAAAAATAAAGTACAGGCTGTGTTGGACCAAATGATATTGCACACCCAGCAGGACCGGGCACAAATCCTGTTAGCCTCAGAGAAACATCCCGCCTGCAGAAATAAGAGATATTGACCTCCCAGGAAAGTGAGACGCATTTTGTTCTACATGTTCCAGTTCTGCAGGCTCCAGAGTGCTTAAAAATGCAGGTTTGATTGATTCTCCTGTAGGAGGAAATCCAATTCTGTTTATTGCCTCTAAGAAAGCTATAAAAAGCCAAAGGGAATGGAACATGTTCTGAAACACTGTGGTTGAGGGAGGAAGGTGGAGCTGAAATGCTGAAGCAGATCCATGCTTTTTCTGGGGCTGGTGGACCATTAGGAAGCTTTAGTGGGGATAGACAGAAGAGGAGATTTCAGGCCCTGCAACTGAGAGAGTATTTCTTGAGAACTACAGGAACAAGGTTTCTTTCTTCATCTCCCACCTTCCCATGAAGTCTTTCTCTTGCGCAAAATACCCTGTCACCCTCCTGTACCTCTCCACTTATGTGGCATGTGTGGCCAAATGAAAAGGATGGAAGAGGGGAAAAATACAGTAGAGAGAGAGAGGGAGGGACAGAAATCCAGCTGGGCCAGTGAGCCATCAGAAGAGCCTCAGGTGGATGTCCTCGCTAGACTCTGCTACAGAGGACAAAAGCAGCTGGAGGAGGGAGAGGCAGAGGAGGAGGATTTTTGGCAGCTGGGGATGGGCAGGCCAGGGCAGAGGGGAGCAGTCCCTCTGCAACCAGGGAGCAATGGCTGGCCTTGTTGCTTGGGAGTCTTCCCAGGATTTCAGCTCAGGTCCCTCGCAGTGGGATGAAAAGAGAGCTGGTTGAAGCTTTCCTATCACTCCTCTCCACCCCTGCTGCGCCAGACTTTATTTGTGACTAACTGTAAATCCCACTGTGTTTTATTTATAAATTAACAAATTCCTCCAAAGTCCTGGACCAAGAGTTCCATAACTCCTGACTTCCAGGGGAAATGGTCCTTTCAACATGGTGAATGACCAATGCATATGGGTTGTTATCAATGGGCTTGGGCAGCAGGATCAGGACTTTGTACTGTAATTTCAAGACATTTGGGGGTGGTGCAAAGGTGGGGACAATGCAAGAAGCAGAAGGAGGAGCTGGGACTGTGGACAGGGCAGAACTGCCTCCCTCAGGTGTGGCTTGTCTCTCTGAGAGAACTAGGCCATTTCGTTCCCCTAGAAAATCTTTTTTTAGAATTCCAAACCATGGCACTCAGGAGTCAAACCTGAGTAATCCACATTTTCAGTTCTTGATTTTTAAAGGCTAAAAATCTGAAACACAACAGAATCACAATTGTCAGGTTTTCATTTAACTGGACATCTTCAGTTTCATAAACCAGTTTTCTTTTGGGCTGACAGTGTGGGTATTGAGTTTCATAATCATGGCTGAGTTAAAGATCCTGAATTAAACAAATAATACAGAACCATGAACATGTACTACTTTTTGCAGCAATTTTTACTTTGTAGAAATTTAAAAAATAATTTGCATTTGATTAATAAGTTTTAGCTTGGTTGCATAACTGTGTCATTTACTTTTCTTTGTGTTCATTTAGTATAAATTAAGTGGCAGTAAAAACCTATGTCTCAGGACAGCCATGTAAATTGCTCCAACCACAGTTTATCTATTTACTAGATAAACAAATTGCCCCTTGGACTTTTGTGTAGCATAAGTTAAGGGAATAGTTAAAGATAGGAAATCTTTATTCTTTGCCAGGCTGTGGGTTGCTCTATAAAAAGGTGAAACTGATGGGGGAAATAAAAGTGGAGAATGTTCAAAATATTGGCTTTTCACTTTCGGCTTGTGCTTATGCCTGTTTTGTGTGTGATTCAGTTGTTAAAACCTGAATGCTTAGGAGCCTGTGAACTGTACATTGTCTTTGATAACATAATAAATAAATCTAAAATAATAAAAGAATAAAGTTTCTGAGGAGTTTCCCCAACATTAATATTTTAATGACTAAGTTTGCTGCAGGTAGGATAGGATTCTCTTTTTTTAATATACATTGTTACATATGATATTTCCAGATGATTCACTGGATATGAAAATTTTACTATCATATGAAGTATCTTTGACAGAACAAACAGCAACATTTTAATTTTTGGAAAACTAGTACTTCAAAAAAACTCTTTGTAGTATTTTTAGATTACCAACCTTGATGACCTAGAGTTAAAAAGAATATTGAACTGAAATAAACTAAAAATATCAACAACTTGGGTATTAAACATCATGTTTCCTTTGACAGAAAACCAATTTCATTCATCTGCACCATTTCCTTTCATTTTTACTAGTTTGGAGTCAACACTGTAAGTCCCAGTCCTACTTTTTTCAATTTGATAGGTCACACTGAAAACTGATAAAAGATGCCTATGTTTTCCCTGCTACATTTGCAGTGCTGGCCAGCTGCAAACTTAGAGAAAATAAAAATATAATCCCCATAGCCTTTAAATAGTGTAAAAGTCATGAAGAAGAAAAAGAAAAGTGGGTTATTCATAGCTGACTTGGGACTTTTCAGGCCTGAAACTATAATTGTCTCACATTCTTCATACTTTGTCTGCAAGTAAAAAAGACAGAAGCTTTGCTTTGAATGCAGGGGGAGAGTCCCATGAAATAGAAAAGTTTTAGTTTTCTTTCAGCCAGAATCTTGAGGCTTTAAGAGAACCCATAAGTAGGGAGACTTGTGAGGAAATTGTGAGACCTGGCAACACCTCAATCAAGTTTGTTCTTCATTTCCATTGAAGCTGAAAGAAAAAATGCCAAAACCATACTTCTGGTGCAAAAAGTGATAAACCAGCAGGAAATAGTCTTGCCCAGTCAGCTTTTCCCCTGAAATGAAAGACAAGCATCTTGTAAAAGGTCTGCTCAGAGTTCCAGTGAAGTCCAATTGCAAAATCAGCTCTCTCTGACTCCAGTGTTGAAATAGGTTGCTCACTTAAGGAGTTCTTCAAGGGAAGAGAGGGTACTCTGCTACCAAATTGAAATTCAGATATTCTTTGGCTTGATAAACCCTTAGCTCTCTAGAAGGTGGCAGACGTACAGGGATATTTTTTTATTTCCTCCTTACCAATATGAATTTCTGCTACTGGCTTTGCAGTGACAAACTGAAAATTATACTGAATATACCACACTTCTGTTTATTTTTAACAAAAGCTGAATTAATCAAGCTAAGTTAAATGTTTAATAGAAATTGAAGTGAGTTCATTGGGTAAGGGGTATAATAGTGTAAGTTTAAGAGTAAATATGTCACCATGGTGAACAGCATATAAAGCTGTGTACTCATTTTCTTAAAAACTTTATGGCAATGCTACTGCCAAGTCATATTTGGCATCATGCTTTTTAAAGGTGGTTTCTTCACCCAGTTCAAGGCCATGTTACCATCAAAAATGTCTGTGCAATAACCTGTTCTTCAGTCCTGTGCCTACCACATCTTTCTCATTAGCACTGGCTGTAGCAGATACTGAGATGTATATTATGCAACCTCAGAACTGTTGGATCTGCTTGCACAGATGCCTGAAAATAGTCATGAAAAGAAAAAAAAATAACATTTAGCTGAATCAGTAAGGTGATTTGTCTCTTTGTTCATCCCAAAGAGCAGAGATGGGGGCAGCAGTGGCACTGGAGAGGCAGGATTACCCTTTCAACAGAAGCATGGTCTTAGAAAAATCTCAAGTTATGCTTTAAATTGGACCTCTACATCACAAGTTTGCTCAGGGTAACAAGGTCTGTCTCATTCTAATTGTGCTGCCTTTTCACTACCTTGCACATTAGGAAACTTTTCCAACCTGTGCAAACTGGGCTTCAAAACCAGGGCAGGTGAACTGATATTTCTCCATTGGTAGTGTATTCTGTCTGCTTTCTGCAGACAGAAATCACCCCACCATGTGCTAAGTAGAAAGCCCAAGGGCTGCATTAATTTTTCTTTCTTATGACTATTTTGTACTACTGCGGTAAAAATTAATGCAATCATAATAAAAAGTTGTTTGCATAGTACCAGAGTGCAGAAGTTCAGATTTTCATTTATATCTATGGGATTTTAGGGGATCATTTACTCTTTGCTTTATTTCCACCTGTCTATATCAAATTAATTTTATGCTAAAGACATGATTTCTATTAGGACTCAAAGTAATAGTCTGAAATAGCAACCAACACAGTTTTGTTACTTACTGTAGCAGGGAGTTGAATATATCTCACTGAAAAACTTAAGCCAGTAAGAGTTTCCATGTCCCAGAGAAAATTCCCCACTGTGTTGCTTAAGGCCAAACAAAAAATTAAGGATGAAGAAAATTCTACCATATAGCATGACATTTTTTGGTAGAACATATGAGGGCATTGATCTATTAATGCAAGCAAAAGCCTAAGGAGTAGTGCTGTGTCTTTTACTTTGCCACTTTGTCAGGAACAAAATGGGTGCAGTGAAATCAAAATTAACTGTCTACTGTAAATGACTTGTCAAGTCCACATATACAGCTGTTTGATGTGAGCAACCAAACACACAGCAGATCCAAATAACTAGAGGGAAACAAGTGGTTTTTTTCTCATCAGAAAGAAATCATACACTTGATCAATTGAAATCCTTCTAAGACAAATCCTTTGCTAACCTAGAGAACATGGAAAGGAAATATGGTGTATCTGTAGTTTCTGACCTTTCTCACTGTACAGCAGGTTCCTGTCTCCCTGCTTTGCCTGTTTCTCTTCACACAGTGTGCAGTTCAAAGGAGCAATGTGGGTGAAGTCTAAATGTCTCCATCTACTCTCTGTAAACCCTCAGTGTGTACTGTGCAAGGCCAAGCAACATGTAAACACCATTCTTTTGACTGAGTTCTGATGACTCTGAAACAGAGAATACAGCATGGTCACTAGATGCTTCACAAGCCGTGAAAGCAATACTCCTCAATTCCTACCACTACAGACACGCATTGATTTGATTAAGAAGAGAGCTGTATTTAAAATTATAAAGTAATACTAGTCTAACAGGACATCCAGAGATCTAGCCCAAACCATGGCCAACTTCAGAGTTACATCAGGTTGCCTGAGGTCTTGTCCAAACTGATTTTGTGTATCTCCAAAGACGGTGGTGACACCACAGCCTCTTTGGACAATCACTTCCAGTGTCTCACCACTTTAACTATGAAAAAGTGTCTGTTCATCCCCAGAGATTGAGTCCAGAGAAAGAAGGGATTGCATGAAGCCTTAGAGCCAAAGAAGAGGGGCAGCACATGTTTTGGCCAGGATGCTGGAGGGACAGGTGGCACCAGAGACATGAAGAAGATGGCTCCCAGGGCTGTGAGGCCTTTTGGGTCACTTGTTGGGTGATGGCAGTGGGAACACCAGTGCTGTGCAGAACTGGAGGAGGGTGTCTGGGTCCATGAGAAAGAGAAAAAAAAATCTGAAAAAAAAAAGATGATGTATAAAAAAGTTGAACACCATTTTTGTAAATTTTTTTTATTCAATTCCTCACTGAGTGCCTGTTGATTTCAATAGAGTAATACAAGTGGTTAATCTGGTTTTTGTGTACAATAAGTCCCATTCTGTAAACAACTAAACATCTCTTTCAGGAAAA
This sequence comes from Fringilla coelebs, assembly GCF_963513975.1. Taxonomy (NCBI): domain Eukaryota; kingdom Metazoa; phylum Chordata; class Aves; order Passeriformes; family Fringillidae; genus Fringilla; species Fringilla coelebs. Next base: position 33,266,008 of record NC_140028.1, read on the forward strand.
GTGCTCACCACTTGTTTTATCAAGAAAGTTCCAAAGAGTATGTGAATTGATTTGTAAGGAGGTCAAGAAACCAAGTAACAAAATAAAGAAACAGTCTTTTTTTTCCTTTAAAAGTTTGAAGAAATGCTTGTTGAAAATATCCACTTTAAGAAATTGTTTTTTTTTTAATCTCTAGAAAAACTGCAGCAAAATCTACTTAAGGTCTTGTGTTTTGCAGCACAATCAGATGCTGCCTGTGGCATAACTTCCAAAGTTCCAAACTTCAAAAGATTTTCTTTTCCCCATAAACAATCAAGTCCCATTTTGTTTGAAGCATTTTATATTCTGTGCTAAAGAACTCATCCCATGCACACACTTAAACATGTACATGCAGGAATGTGCTGGGAGATTTTTTTTCTCTGAGGCCAAAAAAAGGCAATGGTGGAGACTAAGTCTGAAGTCTTGATGTCAGTGATGGAGATTCAAAGGTTACTGGATAAGCTCTGAGTGTCTGTATGAACATCTTAGATCAACTGAAAGTGTGACAAAACCTTTAATGTTTCCTAGAAACTTTAAAACCTCTGTGCATTAGGAAAACCATTCCCACAGTTGTTCCCATAGGCAAACACTCTCATCTCAAAATTGCATAACATATGGGACATTACAAGCACTCTAGAGGCTCTAGGCTATTTCCTTCTGGCAGTGTTATTTGGACCTCATGGGTATTAGATGGTTATTTTGATTTCATTCCTAGCTTCACCTTCATCATCAATCTTTGCAGAATAAGAAAATGAGACAGATCAATTTTGTGCTTATCAGCTGATGCCCCTACAATTTTAGAAGATAGTTAATTTTGACATACTCTATTCCAGAAAATGCATCCAGTCATGAAACGTGGTTTTCTGTTAAGCCTGAGAAAAAAAAATTTAAGAGAGAAAAAAAGATTTATATTTCTGCTAGATATATAATAAAGATATATAATAATAAAAAGATATATAATTCTGCTAACAGTTTTGATAATCTTTCCCTGTAGTTAGCATGTGAGAAATAGAAATGAGAATTGTCAATCCTGATACAATAATGATTGTAAACATATCCACTGTTGAACTTCAGGTCAAGAAGGACTACAGAAATGAAGGAAAAAACAAGTAGGCTAAGAAACATACAACAAAATTTACCAACTAAAATTACTTTTCCAAGTAGGGAAAAGCCATTGTGTGTGATCTTGTTTGTAAAACTGATGCACCACCTTTCGCAAGCAAACTGATAATTATATTTTTCAATTCCAAATACTCTGATCACTTACCCTGGGAGAAAATGTTTGTTGGAACTTGCTGCATTTCTACCAGACTTTTAATTATCCTACTGGGATGCAATTTACAGCCCACCTTTTAGGGTGAGTCTTGGAGGTGCAGTACCCATTAACGTTAATGATGTGTGCATGCTGTGAAGATAGCTATAATCCCTTTGAAAATTAAACACTTGGTGCTGTCAAACATTTTACTAATGCTGCAAATCTGAAGGCATTCAAAATGGGTGTTGAGCTTTCTTTTTTTTCCATATGAGTGATTGCAGTATTTTTGATTGTTTTGGATGAACAAAAAGATCTCTCTGAGACTGATGTTGTCTGCCAGAAAGAATAGTTATGAATGGGTAGCCTGGTTAATGTAGGTGTTCAGAATCTTCAAAAGTTACACCAAAGAGTATCTACACTATATTCTCACTGGAGCTAGTGAAGCTTATGTGTATAAAAGCATACAAATTTGAATTTTCCAATTTAATTTAAATTCACTACTAGATTGCTGGTGGCCCATTCTGTATTTATACACATTCAGTCGGCAGGAGGACAGTTCTGTGAGTTTCATGAGTGGTGGATAAAGCTGGAACGTGATCCCTTGAGAAAAGAAGTTGCTCTGCTTTCTGAGATATAAGCTTCTCTGCGCACTAAGTGCACTCTATCTAGTTTTCTCTCCATGGATATAGCTCAAGCTCAACACAAAAATTATGTAAAAAATTTTAACATCAAATTTGTAGACATGCTCTGCTTCTCTACAATCAAATTAATGCACAGATAATTGTACAAAGAATTCATAAACTTGTTTCAGACAGAGCAACCTAACTGCAGGCATCCTCTGCCCTAGAGACCTCTACTTTGTAGCTAAGCCAATATTGGAATCCAGAGGGAGACAGAAATACAGCTGTAGTACTCACACATGCAAGCTAGATAACAAAATCAGACATTTCAGAGAGAGAGATACAAGCAAATCAAGACACAATGTAGCCCTAAAATTAAAAAACTTTTCTATATTATTCTGTTTAACCTTTTTATATATCATTCAGTTACACGTCTGACATGTACATTTAAACTCAGGGATAAACTGAGATAAATTCAGGGCCATGGATAAGTGAGTTTCCCAGATGGGAAAAGCCCTCACACTTGTAGGCACTGCCTGCTCTGCTTCATCTTCTACAGGCAAAGCTGAGCTGGCTCCTCTTGAGCTCAGTGCTCTATCTGCCCTTACCACACAATCACCCCAACAGAATGTAAAGCCTAGCCACATTGATCCGCTCTGTCTTCCTCCAACTATGTAGTGGTAGTAATTAGTCCTAGACCTTCCTCATAAGCAGGGAGAGTCTAGGAGTCAGTAGCTACCATCTTAGAATCCATCTGAAGTATGCTTGAAGGAAATGAATTGTCACATCTTTGCATCCAAATTGCAACCTTCTGGTGTGTGATATAAAGAATGAACGTTTCAAAAATGGCACAATAGTAGATTTGTCTTGGGAAGAATTTGGCTCAGGCTGCAGAAGCTGTTTGTGCTCTTTAGCACTGGTCAATGTTTTATGAACCATCCGTACACTCTGGGTAATCTCCATTTTAGGTGACAAAGATGTACCCAGGCTGCATCCATACCAGGCTAGACTTGGTGCTCTTATTACTGAAGTAAGAGCAAAAATACAGGAACCTACCCTGAGTTCTGAGTTTGAACTGGAGCCAAATTCAACACCTCAGTAGAAAAACATTATTTCTCACTCTTTGTCCCCAGCTGGCACTTTCACTTCCTCACCTCTTCCTGCCGCCATTTGGGAAGAAGGCTCCTCGAAATCACTTTGATTTGAAAAAAAGTAGAGCACACACAGGTATTACACATCAGGAAGAAACCCACAGTATTACAAGGCTATTTTATGAAGTGCAGAACACTCCAAAAATTTTGGATCATGTGAATTAGGCAAAACATGAAAAGGCAGATCTCTGTGTAAAATAACACATTTCCAAGTAAATTACATGGAGTGATGCCAGCTGAGACTTGGGGTTGTCCTCTTATTTATATATTACATTATTTGTCTTTAAAAAAAATATGCATAGGGTTTTGTGAGTGGAACTGCAAAGCACTCAAGAATATTTGCATTGCAGCAGGAGGGACTTTTGAGTCTGTGATCACTGTCCTTGCCTGCACTCCAAGTTAGTGTTTCTATAAATAAGGACACAGCCCAAAAGAAACAAGCACAGAATAGTCCTCTCAGTAAGGTAAGTGCTAAGAAATCACTAATCCACTCTCCGTCCTTCACGTGCATTCCTCCAGGAGAGGCCACTTACCTCTGCAAGGACAGGCTTTAAAGCAGGGGACGGGAGTGTACCAGCTGAAAAGTCATTCAGGGTCTCTGCAGAAAATTTTTTTCCAAGCCAGCTGCCTGCCTCCAGCTGAATTGCCCACATGATGGGCACAAACCCATCAGGTGCTGCAAGGGCAGTGGGTGCCCATGGCTGTTGAGGCAGTGCCTGGGCACACCACGGACAGAAGTGGCCAAGTGCAGAAAGTGGGAGGATGTTGCGGTGTACTTGGATTTCAATAGTAGGAGGCAGTTTGGTGGGCAATGCAGTCCCCAGGACACCTGCAGGGAATTTCCTGAAAGAAGCCTTGAAGTATTGGTGGTAATGGACTGATCTTCCTGCACTAGATCTTGAAGCAAGCCTGCAAGTTTAACTGTTTTTTTGGCTAATTAAGTTCATTTTTTAACACATGCACGTACTGTGGTTCTGTGGCAGCTTAGTCAAAGGCTATTACTTTCAAGACAGGTTTAAACACAAGAAAAAAGGGCTAACAGTTGGACTAACTGCATTATTTCTGAGCTTCTCTCTACTGCTGGGGCACCTACACATCCCCTGAGGACTTCAGGGCCTGGCCCTGGTACTTTCAGGCAGAAAAGGATACTCCAGTCTTGTGGTATTGAATGAGCCAAGTTGCCTGTGGCAGATCTAAAGCAGATCCTGCAGCCAAGCCAAGGTCTGAGGCTCATCCCCTTGCCCTCTCTTCTCTCTCCATGCAGCCCTGTCCCATTTTGGCTGAAGGTCTCCAGTGAATTACAGCAGGCTTGGTAGTTATACTGCTGGCAGAATCCAAGGATGGGAGGCTGAAAACACAGCTGGACACATGAAAACACAACTACTGGGATTATTGTAGGATCTGGTGACTTTTCCATTATTTCTAATGGAAATAAGAAACTGGTCTCTAAACTAAAGCTCTTTCTGCAGAGGTCAGTGCATCTAATGGAATATTTTAGGGACTCAAGCTGAAAATACCTGCTACTTGCAAAGTAGAGCTACTTTAACTGCAAGTCATCTGCCTCTGTAAGGGAATTACCTAGTGAAGTGTTAAAAGCTTGCATTGCCCTGATGACAGATGACAGGAGATAGTATTTTTTTCTCTCTTTCTGAAATACTTGGTTTTTTTTTAATGAAAATACTATCAAGACCCATTTCATATATGCAGCTAGGACAGATTCTAAATTTGACAAGTCTTGCTTTTCTGATGACCCTAGTGTCGGATAAACTTTCACAGGTCTGTTTAACAACACGATTAATAGCTATCTTTTTAAAAAATGCAAGTCTGTACATTGGAGTGACTTCTTTTGGTAGCTTTTGTGGGTCTTTTTGGTAAATAGACATGCTTCTTTTTAATTAGGCAAAATCAAAGAATGTGGTAGTATTTGGAGTATAGGAGGAACTTTGTTCTTTGGATGAACTCTCTGTTTCCTGTGGATTTCTTCTCTGATTCCCATTATGGATAATCCACACAGATAAGCTCTACCCTGGTAATAGAGCCCTCATCACATTAGAGAAATTTAATGGTTGACTAGTATGGGACTGGGCTTTGGGCAATCATGAAGAAAATGGTCAAGACTGAGCTTGATTGAAATTCTGAAGGGAGCAGATATGGCCGGGCTTCACATTTTGTCTCTCAGCTGGGACTGTTGCATATGAAGGAGTATTTTCTATTTCTTCCAGGCTGAATTAGTGGGTCACAAATGCTCACTGCACATTTACCTGCATGGTGCACACAGGTGTGTGGACACATATGGGTAGAACTCAGTGCAGCTAATCTGTCCACAATGCAGGGACTTTTAAGATCTCTTAGAGCTGATTAGATGAGTTACAAAGAGGTACTTTATCAAACTGCACATTTCCCTAAGTCATCATCTGACTGAAAACTTTAATTCGCTCAAGATATGCATGGAATTTGTATAGAAAAAAAAATTCAGAATGCTCGAGATGCTACAAATTCTAGCTGTGTGTGGTTCAGAGTATTCCTCTGCAGCTTGAGAGACAAAAATCTGCCCTGTGCACTGACACAACCACATTCACTTACGCGAAATGACATGGCTGTAACTAATTGGACTAAGCAGGCAAACTTTCACTGCACACAGCCAAAGATAAACTGGCTCCAAATATTTCTCCCTGAAAATATTTTCATGGTACCTGGCCCCATTTTAGTCTGAACAATATATTTCTGTCTCCAGACACTAAAAATAGTTCACGTACTAATTAAAAAAAAACAAGCTGTGACAGAAAACAATAAAGGCAAGGAAATGGGAGAGCATTTTTACATAGCCAGCAGCTTTCCTGGCACCATTTCTAGCTATGAAGAGGGTTATTAGCAAGCCCAGAATTATATAAACAGTTCCCTCTGCCAGCCAGTGTACACCAGAATCATCATTTACTTTTGAATTATTCAAGTCAGCAGAATTCATCTTTTCATCAGTCCAGTGGAAAGATTGGCAGAGGTTCTCAAAAGTGGGATTATGATAAGAAAAAAATTACTCTTTCTCTCAACAGTTCAGTGCCCTAATTTAATAAACTCATAGTTATTCCTGCTTTCTTCATTGACAGAAATGTGTGTTTATTCCTGCTAGCAGAGCATGCTCATCAGCTGCGGGAGTGGGAGCTGCATTCTCTGCAAAATGCACCATCATCAAAATCATCCAATAACTCCAAGATGAAGAATCTTTGCTACTGGATGTGATAATTGAGAAAGAAAGAAACTGACTGAGTGTTGGACTATGCTAATACTGATTATAGTTTTAAACAGCAGGGGAAAATCAGATTTGGATTTAATGAGAAATAAACAGTCTTAGCTACTTTTTGCATGAATTTTAATAGGGAATTTGAAGATGAGCTATTCATCTCTTTGGCTTTATATGCTGACAAAAAAGAGCTGACTGGGCACAAATCAGGGCTAATGTTTGCTCTAGGTCTGGCAGAATAGCGTGGCTGCTCAGAGGTAGTGCATGGAGAGGCTGGTGGCTGCAGAGTGAGGGAGCCGAGCCTCTGAGCCCTCCGGCACACCGGGAGGCCCCGGCTCAGTAAATCCTTCAAGATTGCACAACCTGGAACAAGTGAGCAGTCCTATGGTGGTGTTATTATGTGCCTTGGGTTATGCAAGTGCTTAAGTGTTTTGCTGGATAGGTGCCCTAATCTGTCAGTATCTTTTTATCCTGTCTTTAAAACAGTAATAACTATTCCTACATCGGGAAGGAAAATAATTTATTTAGTCATGGTTGCAGAAAAGAGGAGGTCTGTAAATACTAAAGAAAATAACCCCAAAGTAGGGGAAACAGGAAAGTGTGTGGAATAACATCCTGGGATGCTTATTTGGTAAGAGTTAAACTGCCACCCTCTCTTACTCTGGCTGAGCATGTGCCTTTAAAGTGTAAAACTACCTGGGAAACCCTGCAGTAAGATAGCTAACAAACAGGAGTCAGGTGGACTGTGTTCCTCACACATAATGAATAGATGCCTTCACATCTCAGCAAAGCCTTTGAAAGCAGTGTCCTATTTGGCCTGAAGAACCAGAACAGATTGTCTGAATAACAGGCTGACTTTCCAGGATCAGAAGTTTAAAAACACATCATTGGTTCTCCAAATACAGCCAGGCACTCAGCATGTTCCCTCAAGAGTGACCCCCGGGGGAATATTGTTCTCAAAATTACTAAGACAAATGAAAATTGGAACATCATTAACACTTTTAGATTATACAGCATTTACAATTAAGATGAAATAAAAACTAACATAAGAAAATTTACTTATTAATGCAATACTATTATTCCATAAGCCAGAAGCTGTTAATTCAGACAGGAGATGTAGTTGTAGCTTGATAGAGCAAGGGGAATGTTCTACCATGTGCACCAGCTGAGCCATCTTTAATTGCTGCTGCTGGAGACAGTTCTGCAGCCTTCTGCCCTGGGTTACCTCCCCTTCCTCATGCTGGCTCAGGTGCTCCATTTCCGTTTGGCTCCCTGAATCTGAAAATGAGAAATTCAGGGGAAAAGACAGATGTGAACAAGGATGTCTTCCAGTTGTTACATGCTTAGGCTGGACACACAGATTTGTCTGACTTTTTCTGCATGGAAGCTCAACAGCAGCTCTGTGTTCATCACACTACTTGGACATTTCTTCAATAACTTACAGGGAGGATGAAGGCCTTTAAAAATCAGCTGAATATATCCTGATAGATAGTTCTTCTATATTTCCATTAACTTCTCCAATTCAAGCAATTTTGTGCATCATTACTAACCCCAACCAAAATCAGTGGCTGTAATTGAGATGCAGCAAGTCAATGCATCTCCCATGACCCATGACAGGCTTGTGCTTGACAGGACTGCCAAAGAAAAGTGGATGCACAGCAAATGACCTCTCTCAAATACAGCCAGGTATTTAGCCTGTCCTCTTAGGAGTGATTAAATGGAGAAAACTCAAGCTAGTAATTGAAAGAGCATCATGCTTTCTGCAAAACCTCATGGGCCATGAAACTATAGAAACCCTCTTTCATGTATCCTCTGCTGTGTTTCTATACTGGTTGATCATTAGTGAAGACAAAATACTCCTCATTTCTCTTACACACAAAATGTTGCTATTGCTTTAAGCTGTCAGCTACACTAGCAAATACCATGATTTGGTTATCCACCTTAGCAGGGATTATTTCTTATCAGGAGAAAGTCCACTTTTCCAGAACAATGGGAACAAGGGCGTCCTATGACAAATCAAGTTGTAGCTGACTGTGGGGCTCTTGGGAAGCCTGGCCCTGTGTAGCAGGATAGAGACAGCCTGTAGCCTTTGTAGTTACATCAGTCACCATGTTGTCTCAATACAAAATGCAAGCAGGTTGCTTTCGGAAGGGTATTTCTCTCAAATAAATAAAGCTGTGTGCAAACATGAGTCTGAAAGAAAAAGAAATGCCCTGCGGGATTTTTGAAGTCCCCTCGGTTTGATGTCATTGGATTAACCTCCTAGCAGCAAAGAAAAATTAGCTCTATTTGTGCAAGTTTGGACCTTCCAGAGAGTTTGCTCGTGAGGAGGTGTGGTCATGTGGAATGCTGCTGGCTGGCAGATAATATATTTGAAAAGAGACTTTGAAGTTTACTTGAATAGACCTTACATCGGGTACTCAGAATCACTGCAGCTGTAAGTTCAACTTGAGAAAATAAGAAAGGTATTTTACTATCAAACACATATTTTGTACCTAGTCCGAAGCTTTTCCCACTTGCAGGTGCTTTCAGTCTTCTACCTACTGTTATGAGTAGATGTGTGCCACAGGAATAGATGGAGAGTAAACTTGGGTCTGCTTTACATTCTTTATATAGAGAAAGCATAAACAATCATGGTAAATAATAATACTGGTAAGCATGGTAAATACCAGAGAACAGTTCTCATTCTAATTTATTGTTGGAACATACTTGGCTCAGTTTTGTATTTGTGATATTTTAAACCAGGGAGAACTCCATGTAAGGCAATGGGGACACTTGGATTGGAAATAAAACAATGGAACAAAACCCACTGGAACCGTATACATGTTTGAAAAAATAGTTGAAAAATAACGTTCACAGTCTTGGTTTCTTTTCCCCTCTTTAGTTTGGGAATCTGAGTTTAGAGATTCCAAAGCTAAAATAGGGCAGAAATGGAGGGGAAAATGGCTCACAACTTCAGCTTGATCATGGTTTTCAAAATCTCAGAGCCAACAGTAACACCTGTTTTTGAGAGGACTACAATACAGTCCTTAGATTTCTCCTCACCTCTGGGATTAAGAAGTATTTTGGCATGAAGTGCACATGAGGAACAGATGCCTGATGACCTTTGCTCCATGCAATGCTCCTCTGTGGCTTACAAGAAAGAGCAAGGACTCTGCATGTTCCCTAAGCTTACCTACACGTGCATTTTAAATCTCTGCATTGCTTGTAAAGTTATTTGCATGACAAAAAGATAACCAACAGCAGGTACTGAGCAACACCTACTTTCTGTGGACCATCTCATGTCAGACTGGAAAGAAATCTCTGCCTGTTTTCTTGGAATTGCCTGTAAGTGTTTCTATGCTGAGTCACTGCCAAGAGCACATCACTGTGTTTCTTTGTCCTTCATAGTTACCTAGTGCTACTCCTAATAGAAAGAAATTCACTAAAAGAAAAAAACCAAAGTATTTGCTGGAACAAACTGGGTGAGCTTGTTCTCTCCTTTAATTAAGATTTCTTTTTTCCTGGTTGCTCTGAAGAATCTGCTTTACTATGTCCAGTAGAAATGATAACATGTTTCATTTGTATTGTTTTCTTTTGCTAGACTATGCAGACATATTTTCTTGTTTTTTCTGTAAACATATCCACTAAGAGAAAGCCCCTCTTTGACCCGTTCTGGGCTCATCCAAGTTTTATTGACTCATCCTTTCAGCATAAGTCATCTGCACACGATTTATCCACCTACAAAGGTAGTTACTTACTACTATTTGCTAATATTTTGCCTTTCAGGTGAAGCACAGGAATACAATAAAGGAAAGGAAAACATAAAGAGGCGTTCCTTCTCTCACATTGCTTTACCAAGGCAGGTTGGAAGTCTTGTTCTCCTCTCACTCACCCCAGGAACTCCCCCAACATTTGCTATTCAGGAGTTCAAGTTTTAGGCTGGCAGAATGCCAGCAAATTCATTAGTGGCACACTGGATAACAGATCAGACCCAATCCTCAGGGATTAAAAAACATTTTAACAGTAATATTTGATGGCTAGAAGAAATTAAACTCTGTCTGGCCAGAGCTGTCTCAGGGGGTCCAAGTACCCACATGTAGTAGATAATATAATAAACTGTTACCTCCCCTCGTGGGCAGCTTTGGGAGACCAGATGTCTCTTGCTTTAGTAGCTATCTGCAAATTGAAGTGTGCAAAGCTAACATATTTTTGCAGTCACCTCACTACTTACTTTTGGGATTTGACTTTTGGCTAAAATTATCAGGTTCCATTAATCCTGAAAACCTCTTAGCACTGAAGTGGACTGAAAACCAGAATCCAAACCTCTTGTTACTAAGAAGTTACTTGGGAATCAACCTCGTTTTTCTTGTGCACCTGCAAATACAGCTTCTTTTGTTTGTTCTGGAAACAGATTAAAAAAAAAAAAAAAAGGAAAAACAAACGTGAAAAACATAACACACACAAATGCTGTGTGGGATATGCCCTGAAATGAGAAAGTGCCTGTACCAATAAACCATGGCTAGTGGCACCAGGTTGTTCCCACCCACGGGGCTGTGTGGACATGGCTGGGGATGCCCTGGAACAGCTTTGTGGGTCACTGTGATGTGGGTCACCACTGTACACGGTGCGGCTGTGCAGGACACTGCTGGTTGGGACATTGCCGTGCCGATCGGTCCTGTGCAGGACACGGCTGTGTGCCACCACTGTGAAGGACATTGCTCTGTGGCTCATCACAGAGCATGGGACACTGCTGCTGCACAGGACTTGGCTCTGTGGGAGGGACATCACCATGTGAGGCATTGCTGTGGGGGTCACTGAGTATGGGACACAGCTGAGGGGGACATTGCTGTAAAGGTTGTCAACATGTGGGAGACTGCCGCGGGGAGGACACTGAAGGTCATCACTGTGGAGGTCCCTGCAGTGGGACATAGCAGTGTGGGTCATGGTGTGAGGGCCATCCCCGTGCAGGACATCACTACGAGGGTCAGACCTGCGGGAGTCCTGCAGTGTGGGACACGGTTCCTGCTGGGCAGGGCATCCTGATACAGAACATCGCGGTGTGGGACATCGCCAGCTGTCCTGCCATGCGGATCCCGCGGGAAACACCCACCACCTGGCAGGACACCCCTGGGGACACGTACCCGCCCCAGCTGCCGCTGCCCCCGCACCCGAAGCTTTGCGGCGGCAGCCGTGCCGCTGCCCGACCGGGCAGGGCAGGGCAGGGCCGGGCAGGGCCGCGCCGGCCGCTCCCGCCCCCGCCGGGCGCCCGCCCAGCCCGCCCCGCTCTGCTCCGCTCCGCCGGGGGCTGGCGGCGGCCGCAGCGCGCGGCGGTGGCGGGGGCCGCACGTCGGGCGGCGCCGCGGCGGTCGGTGTGTCGGCGGTCGGTGTGGCGGCGGTCGGTGTGGCGGTGATGGGCGGCACGGCGCTGTCGGGAGCGCTGTGGCTGGGGCTGCTGTGGGCCGGGAGCGGGGCCGGGGGCAGCTGCCAGGGAAGGTGCTGCCAGGGCCGGGATGCCGCCTGCGTCGGCGAGGGATGGAGGGAGGGAGGTGGCTACGGGACATGCTACTGCGACGGAGGCTGCCGGCGAGCCGGGGACTGCTGCCACGACCACGGCCAGGCGTGCCCGGGTAGGTGCGTCCGCCCCCGGCCCTGGTGAGGGGGCGCGGTGGAGGGCGGCCGGCGGGACCCCGCGGCCCCGGCCCTCTCCCCGCGTCCGGGAGCTGCCTGCGGGGCTTCGCGGGACGGAGGTTTCGCTGCGTTCGTGCGGGCATGGGCTCAGGGCTGCCAGAGGGGCAGATTCCTCCCTTCCCAGCCCAGGCACCAGGTTTGGGCAGCGCCAGGGCAGCGGCGGGCTCGGGAGGGGAGATAGAGACTTTTCTCCCACTAGAAAGAAAAGGTTTCCGGATCAGCTGTAGTACAGTGACAGTCTCAAGTTATTTTTCTTCTAAAATGTTATGTTACTTTTCACTCAGGCAAGTCCCAAACACAGATTGGTTGCAGGGGAGATGTCCGATTGCAGAGACAGCGGGGAGATTAATTTAGCGCTGCCTGTGTCTCTCAGCTGATTCCTCACATCCTGACAAACAAGTATCAATGAAATAATTGGGGAAGTCCCCACGGTGAGGTTTTGTCTAGGAGCATGAATCCGCAGGACTCTACTGTGAAGGCAAAGGCTTTAAAATAATCATAGGAGCATGAGTGAGAGGGTCCTCTGCCAGCCCTCGGGGGATGGCAAAGCCTCCCAGTGAGCAATGACAAGGAGGGAAACCAAACTGCCAAACTGCGTGTCTGCTTTGTAGCTATTCATAGTGCCTCTTTCTGTGGGGTTTCTACCCTTTACAGTCTTCACAATTTGAAGACCTCTCTGTGCCTGGCTTGCAGGACACAGACCTTGCTTTGCAGGTGCAGTACTAGTACTCAGTCAGCTTAATGTCTCTTCCCGGCTGCTGGATGCACGCCAGCCTACAGCCAAAAAGTCATGAGCCTCTGCTGCACAGTCCTGCTAATTAGGGTGTATTTAGCAGGCTCAGCGCCATGCTGACATAGCCACATAGCTTTGGGAACCAAGTTGGCTTACATCTGCCTGGATTGGGAAGGGGGAATACAATTGTCAGATGGTGTAGACCCATCCTAAGGGATGTAAAACTGCACAGAAGAACTCAGCAGAGCAGAACTATGACCCCAGGTCTCTAGAAGGAGCATGGTCAGCTCTCCCACAGCTAAATAATCTTCTCAGAGTAGCAGAAGGGAAAAAATGCACCACAAAGTAAGACAGAGGGTAGCATTTTTGAAATTAGCATTTTTAAAATAGATTGTTCTTTCATTCAGGAAAGTCAGTGGAGGGAGAACTGGCAAGATGCTTGTCTTACAGCCACAGCATATTGCATCTTTTCAGTAAATCAAATGATTCTTAATATTCAAGCATAAAAGGAGAGAGCTGATAAACATGCGTAGTGTTAGCATTAAAACAGAGCCGAAATCCTTCAACAAGAAGCTTAAGATTGTGCTTGAGATGTTCTAGTTTAAGAACTTTCACTACCATGATTTCTGGGGTGATTTCTGGCACCTGATGATGCCCTGCTGTTATCAAGATGGTATTTTTTATCTCAGGCTCAGTGGTGATTGCCTCAAAAGGCATTATATGTCTACAAAATAAGTACACCACACTTGCACCCTGTGTGGGCGGTGGGTGCCCTCGATCCAGTCAGAAAGATGGAGTCTCAGTGGAGCCTCCCTGTCTCACTGCCTCTTCTGCAACAGAGCTGGAATTTGCCAGTCTTTGGTGGCCCAGTTCAGGGAGCTAAACACACAGGGAAGTATTTCTGTTTTCTCTATTGCCTGTTTCTGCCTGGTTTGAGTCCCTTCACTGCCTCGCTGCCCAGTTGTGTGAGCACCAATGCAAACACAAACAGAGGGAACAGAACATTTTGCATTCATGGGTGCAGCATGGGAGGGCAAAATTTTGGCACCTTGGCAAGGTGGTCCTAGAATTCACACATCCAAAATTCTAAATTTACAAGAAGTTGTTCTTTTAAAGCAAATTGTCATATATACTCTCTATGGCAAATAGTCATTAGCTTGTATTCTGTAGAAACAGAAATTCTAAAGAGTTCCAGTGGAAGTTTGTATCAATTTACGCAAGTATGGATGAAAATTTTAGAGTCTTTTTTCTTCCTATTGGATATTGGGGTCTCCCCACTGAGTCTTGCTAAAATCTAAGTGTTTAATGACACCAGGGGTGTTCACTGTTTTGAATGTATAGTTCAAAACTTTAAAATAGAAATGTGAAGAAAGGGGATCAATGGTTCTCATGCTATTGCTTGTTTGTCAGCCTGTTCACAACTCATGATTTCAGCACCTGCAGAAATGACATTTCATCCTCTGGGGAAAGTGTAAAGTGCCTCAAATGTAAGAAATCAAGAGATGCTAGGATGCAAGAAATGTTAGGAATCATACAAAAACAATGCTCCAAAATGAAAGAAACCTCTGAAAGAATGAACATGCTAAAGGTGCCAGCGGCAGGGTTAAATTCTGTCATGTTGAAAAATCATTGTAGTTTTGGTACTTTATAAATAGATAGCTCAGCAGAAGTTCATGGACTGCTGAAGCCAAGTTCAAGAGTTTTAAAATAAACTTCCTCAGAGTTCTAACACTGAAGAATATTTTTGAATAAATGAAGAATATTTTTGAAGAAAGAATATTTTTGTACATAGCATTTTAATAGGAACTACTGTCCAGTGAGAAAGCCTGAAAAAGGAATCGGCTCACCATCTGAATCAAAGTGGTTACACTAAGAAAATCTAGAAATCCTTATATATTACAATATATGTTGTACAATGAACATACTGCAATCCTCATTTTTCTTTTTCCAAAGATGGGAAAAAATTAAATAGAGTTCCACTCAGAAATAAGGATCTGTGTTTCATAGTGCTGCAAATGGAAGAGAGAACCAAAGTTTTGGCTACTCAAGCTGTCTTTCATAAGATAGCAATGCAATTTTTCTGTGATTTTTTTTGAAATTTCAAGTGTTGCATTAGCTTCCATTTTGGTAGGTACCTGAGAACAAATCCCTTCCTTCAGTTTTGTTTGACTAGCATCCTCCTCATTGTTTCAATGAATCATCATTGAACATAGTTGTGTTAACTAAGCTGAGCAAATAGCAACACAGAGAGGGATCTATAAAGATGTAGTTATAGGTCCCTGTTGCTTCTTTTTGTGTGCCAAGAGATGGCACCATTCCTTTTATGTCAGCTCATGGACCCAGTCTCTGTCATGCTGTGGAATTTGACATCTTTCCAACAAGGCACAAAATCGATCCACTGTCCCTTAATAGTTTTTGGGTACTGACTGCAAGGGCGACATTATTACCCCGCTGCCTAAATTCCATTCTAGCAACCCAATATTCTTATTTTTCCACATGACTAGGGCAATTCATCCTTCTTATTCTAAATCTTGATAACCATAAAATTACCATGTATTTCTGCAGATGACCAATATTTAACTGTCAGCTTGGTTTGATTCCAGTAAGACATGAAGTCATCACTTTGTTATGCACTTATTCAGTCCCTTTGGGAGTTTCTTCATGGAAAATTTGATGTTTGACTTGATGTTATCTGCATATCAAGGTGCTAATATGGGATTAAAGTTCTATGGAAATTCTTATTCATGCAGGTCATTCGTACAGCCAGCTTGGAAGAGAATCAATAGATGAGGAAACAGGCTGGATGGACACTTACTGTCCTTTGGATACTTGAGTAGAACTAAGATGTGTGACCAAGCATTGAAGTCTGTGCTTGTACCATAAATCAAATAGAGTTAAGGACTGTGTTTTGACCCTGCGGCCAGGTGGCAAAGCCTGTGAGGTCCATACTGCATTTAGCACTTGTCCTGGTTATCTCATGGTGGAGTCTAAGATATTTTAACTATCACTGGTTTTCTTTTCTAGTTCACAATTCTTCGAACAAACAGTCTGAGGGCTGTACTGCAGCATGTCAGTGTGGTGCCTTCACAGCCACAGAGTTTGTGTCATGTACTTTGGGGTACCTGGATGTGTCTGAGGGCAGTGCCTGGTGCTACAGTGTCAGGTGTCTGCATGTGTCAAAGGGGTTTTTTCTGTGATTGTCCAGCACTGTTCTACAAATCACAGGAGCTGTCTGGGAAGGTGTTCATTGGTAAGTAGAGGAAAACACCAGAGAATACTAATTGTTGAGCAGGATGGACAACTGGTGGCCCAATACCTGTGGCAGCCCTGTGGTTCTGTTTCAGTGGAATTCCTTAGGGTGTGGGATGCAGCATCCTCAGCCACAATACACCTGGTGCTGTCAGGGCACTCCAAAGTGGGCGAGTTTGGTCAGAACAGCTGGTGCACAGCGCAGTGAGAACAGAGGAAGGGAATTTAGTAAAGTGGTAAGGACATCTGCCAAGTAGCTTCTTTCAGAGGTTTTAGAGGTTTTATCTGCTTTATGATATTGGTAGTAGTCCAAGAAATTAGAGATGTAATGACAGAGCAAACACTGCAATTTCTATGTTTTATGAGAAGAGTCACAAATCCCAAGGAGGTTATCATATTCTACTCTTCCTTCCCAGTGTCTTCTACTGGCAGAATCCCAGGGGACATGAAATATTTTCCTGAAAGACTAGTTTGGTCCCATCACTTTCCTGCAACACTGATACAAGGATGCAACTTGTGGTTAAACTGTAAAGCTTCTTAGGGATTTACATCATAATCCGGAAATGCAGAAAAAAAAATTGAAAGCATGTGATATGTTCCATGACAAGCTAATGAGAAATAGTACACCTGGGAAATGAAAAGTTTTATTTAACTAGATAATGAGAAGCATGACCCAAAACAATCCAGAACCAGTTTAAGATAGCCCACCTATTGATGATAATGTGTATTTTGTACTGTTCTCTAACCTGGAGCACCTACTGGGTGGCCTCCAGGAATAAAGGCTACTGGGAACAGATCACCAGTCAGATTAAATGTCCTTGTAGGCTACAAATTGAGAACAACTCATTTAGGGAAATGATTGCTTATCCTCAGAGAATTCTTCCACATGATGGATACCCATGCGCGAGACATTTTTCTTATCTGCTCTTTCATGGGTCCTCCTGCCACAGCTGTGCAGATTTGAAGCTCCCAGGTGGAGGGGTTGTGTTTGTTCCATCAGCAAGCATCCAGAGATCATCTTAATCCAACCCCTCAGGGCTCAGCCTGCAGTGAAGCTTTGAAAAGCTGTAGTATTCATTCTAACTGCTAGGGAAAGGGAAAATTTTTAGGTTATACAGTTTTCAAAACCAGAGACTTGGTGTTCCTGGAGATGAGGCTGAGGAAAGCAGTTTCATGGAGATGTAAAATGGCCATGTGTTCTTTACAGTTCCATATTGTTTTAATGGAAAAATAAAGTGAAGACTTCTGTGTTGTGTAGTTTTTCACTCAGGAAAAATGTATCCATCACCTGTTTTTGTATTCTAGGAGTGATACCACAAAACCTTTTCCTGCCTGAGGGAAATGCAGTTTCTTGTGATTCAAAGTTTACTTTAGAAATAATGGTATTTTCCCCAGAACTTTTGACTGAGTCCAGAGGAAGTTTGTTATCTATGAGGACTGAAATTCAAATATCCAGTGGACTGTTCTGTAGTTGGAAATGAGCAGGACCTGAGTTAAAACAGGGAAGCAAAGCTGTGGCAGTGGACACAGTTCAGTGTTGAAGAAAAAGGAGTTAGAAATTGATCTGAAGGGAATCAAGCATGCTGCTGTTTAATGTTCCAGCCTTTAAACAGAATCTAGTGGTGTAGGAGCTGCCAAGGAGGGTTAGACCAGTCTGGTGCAGGTAATCTATGAGCTGGTCTCCTTTGAGGCTAATGCTTTATGCCTCAGTAGAGGGTACAGAAGAGCCCCACAGCTGTAGTGAAAGGTTTGGATGAGGGGTTGTTTCTTTGTGGACAAGGGATGGAATAGGGAGCCAAGCATTGCAGGTAGGTTTGAATTTTCAATTGGAGTATGCCAAAATCCTGGAAGAGTGTTCAAACCCATATAAATGGAATTAGAAAAGAGAAAGTAAAAAAACCCAAACCAAACAAAAAGCTCTTTATCTCAAGCTTTTGAGAGCAATTAGGATAAAACAGAAGTCCTGACCACTAATAATGTTTTAATACTGCTTTGCAGCTATTCCCTGTGTTGTGGGAGAGTGGAGTCATTGGAGTGGCTGTGCAGAACAATGTCATCCCGGGCTGCGGGTCCGTAGGCGCTATGTGCAACAGGAACCTAAAAACGGTGGGGAACCGTGTCCAGCTCTGGAGGAGAAGGCTGGCTGCCTGGAATACCTGACTTACCAGGGGGAGGACTGCGGCCACGAACATGGTATTCTCAATTTCATCTCTCTGCTCTATATTGTGTCCATCACAGCCATCATAAATTTTACTCATGTCAATGAACAGCAAAAAAACCAAGCATCCATCTGCAGTTAGCTGGTTAAAATTATAATTTAGAACTTTACTTTCTACTGTCATATTGATTTCTATTCAGTAATTTGTTTTTCTACTCTAGCTTTTCTTAATTTCAGTTAAGCAAACAACTAAGCTCTGTGTATTCCTTCAGCTGAATCTAAGTATCAGATTATCTCTGTGCAAAGTTAGAACACAAATTCAAAACAGTACTCCTTGTGGGATTCCACTACATCCTGTTTCCTCACTGGCTAGATGGCATGCATTATTAGATTTTTTCTTTCTGAATAAAGAGAGCTTAGCTATAGGGAATGGGGTTGAGGTCCCATGTTGCCAACATTTTATCACTTTTTCAATAAAGTGAGCCAGCATTGCCATCCACAAGCTCCTGATTCATTCACTCACTGTTACAGTAATTGAAATATGACTCAGCTGTGCCTTGCTGTTTTACCATAACTGTTTTTTTCCTCAGTCCCTGCTTTCATAACTACCTCTGAATACGGTAAAGAAAGAAAAAGACAAGCAGCATCTTCTCTCCGGCCTTCAGACAAAGAAGCAGCAGGGTAATCTATTTATTATATGTATGTGGGTCATCTTGTTCAGTAGAAAACAGCTGTCTACAGAGAAAAACATAATTAAATTTGCAATCATTAGACAATAAGCTATAGCTTGTACTTGTTTTCTCTCCTGCAGTTTATTTGCATGTTCTAGATATTTTTTATTACTTGCTAATTGTCACGAACTAGACATTGGGATCATGGCAGATTTGATGATAGCTGCTTTTGAAAGCCAGCAGTAAACAATGCTAAAACAAATCTGAATGTATCCTAAGTCTGAGAAATTATATGTAGGTCTCTGAACAATGTGGGCTGAATGGGATTGGTCTCAAGAGACCTTTCTTTTTAAAACTGTTTGACACAAGCAGTAAGAAATTTTGTTTAGTTACCAGTAGAGATGGTAATGAAGTTTAAATTAGGCTATTACTGGGTCTGTAATGCTCATAATGTTTTGTCCTGTGCTATTTTTCCTAGAACAATAAAACTCATTGATACTCTTAAAGTCTCTTTTCCATTTTCTTTCAGCAGCATGGAAGCAAAAATATGGGTTACTGAGATCTGTTTTTCAAAATAATTTAGGAATACAGGACACTACCAGAAAGTGAGATTATACATAAAACACTGGACGGGGGCATACAATGAGAAATAGTTTGCATAATGTTTTTAAGAATCCACGATTGGGTTAGGGTCAGGAGATTTGTTAGCAATGATGATGTCTAACTTGCACCACCCTTACAATATGTAAGTCCATTCAAAGTACCTACTTAGCTCATGCTTGATCTCTGATAACGTGGTGCTTTTCCTCCTGAGCAGATACTGTGTGGAGTTCAGGACGGAATCTCTTTCCCAGCACTGTGCTCTGGAGACGCGTCCGTACGCGCGCTGGATGCAGTACCTGCGCGAGGGACACACCGTGTGCGTCACCTGCCAGCCGCCGGCCATGAGCACGGCCACGCAGCGCTGCTCCGGAGACGGCCACAACGCACACGGGTGAGCCAAAACCCAGCACAGGAGTTCAGACTTCTCAGGATCTCATTACCAGCTGCATTTATTGGACCTAAGAAATGGAACGGCTCAATCGTTTGTAGAGCTCAGAAGGTTTTATGCTTTTGCTTCTCACAGAAACTGCTTTTAAAACCTAGATAAAATTGGGAAGTCATTTCAATATAAGAGTTTAATGCTTTATTCACTATTGTGAAGAAGTGATGGAATTTGTGTAGTGGAAGAGAACTTCTTATAGCTGTGGGCATTTTTCCTTAAAAAGGGTATTTCCTGCCATAGTCCAAATCTGATTGCAGATTTAACAGTGGTGGATTGGTACTCCCCTCAAGCATATATACCTGGTTTTTAGAAATGCAATTGTGAAAGTAGATATTTATTATTCAGAACTGATTTTTATTTGACCCATATATTTATTAATATGCATACTACTTAATACCTGTACAACCAGCTGCTCAACCCACCATCCTGGGTATTCCACTTCGGAATATAATGTCTACTCCAGAAAGCATTTTAAGAGCTAGATAACTTTAATAAAGTCTTACATGATTAAATGTTCTGACATTTTATACAACACAATCCAGTAACGCTAAATGCACAGCTTTACTCTTCTAATTTCATATTTATTCTCATTTCAGAGATAAAATCTTACACTGGGAAGCAATTGGCAATTCTCAGTGCCAAGGAACCTGGAAAAAGATCCGGCAACTGGAACACTGTTCCTGTCCCCTGGTGCATAGTTTTATTTTTACATAAAAGTTTAAAAGACCTTTAAAATTGCAACAAAAAGACTAAGAAAATTAACACCAATGCCAAGAAACCTATATATTTCTGCTGTATTTTCTGGAGCCTTAACAAATTTTAAATGAGTCAGGACTGTGGCAGAATCATTTCAGGAAATTCTGCCTTAATACAAAATGCAAAGACTGATCTCTGTATTAGAACACAAGAAGCACATTACCATGTTTCTCTTTTGTAATTAAAGAGCTAATGTTTCTAACCAGAGTAGTTTCTTTCCTTAAGTTCTCCATCTTTACTGGCCATAGCCCTGTCTCCAGGCAATACTTCTACTCAGTAGTGAGCCAGCCAAATATTTTCAAGTCTGAAAATAGTTACTGTCAACATTTAAGAGCAAGGGTGAATAAAAATGAAGTTTTTGAAAGCTAAAACTGATTGCAGTTTAGGTACTTTGTTCCTCTCCAGTATCATCTAGACAATTTTTACACTGTAATTGTGTACGTATTCTTCCTCTACGCTGCAGTTTTCACATTCAGCCACCTTCACGAAGACACAGACCTAGTCAGCATTATTAAGGAATTGGTCTCCTCAGATTTTCATGTCAATAATACACAGTAACTTTTCTGGCAGATGAACTTAGACAAGACTTTATGACTAAGGCCTTGGCTAAGGGAAAAAAAATTACTTATTACTAGTTAAAAGTGCTCATCTACAATGATTAACATAGGAACCTACAACATCTGAACACTGGTAAGACTGCTATGTAGGTTAAGAAAATTTCCTGTTAAGACAGGCACCATCTCCGTGCAACATAAAGGCTTCCTGGAAGAAGCCATAGAGTCTCTTAGTAAGAATGAGGAAGGTGATCTGCTTGAGGTTCTGGCCACAATAAGAGTGTGTTGTGAAACAAACCTTTGAACTGCATTTTACTATTTTATTGTAATGAAAGCAAGCCTCCAAAACAGAGAGCAGAGATTATTTTAATACTTTCTGAATGTTTCAGACTTCCTAGGTATATGTTTTCCTTTTTAATGGGGAAAATTATCTTAGAGAGCTTTAATATGACCAATTCAGACAAGTGCTTGTTCTTATAAGGTTCTTGGAAAATAAAAACCTTAGCCAAGTAAAAAAGGTACAGAAAACATCTGAATTCAGGGGATTTAGCTTTTAAAAGAATGCTGTATTGTGTTAGTTCAAGTCACTAGCTTCAAACTGGTATGACAGTGGAAAGCATGAGTTGTCTGAGATAGTGGAAATCTCTTCCAAATTATCTGAATCCAGAGATACAGGCTAGTGCCATCATCCCTCTGTTCCAGTCTCCCATGAGCAGGAGAGTTGCAGTGGCCAGCAGAGACCTTGATAGTGACCCCCATTAAAGTGTATCTTTGTTGTCACTGACAGTGTAGACTCATTTTTGAGCCCCACTTTGGCCATGTGTTTTTGAGCTTTCCCTTTCCTGCTGGTCTGGAAGAAGTCACTGGTCAAGACAAGGTAAGTGGCACAAACTAACCAAGAAATGCTAAGTGCTACTATAATAGGGTTCCTTTCCATGTAAAAAATTAACCAGTCCCTTTGTTACTTAAAAATACAACATTATATGAATTTACACTTTTTAATTGCAGAAAAAAACCCAACGAACCATTATCTCAGAAAATTAGCAATACTAATACATACATACCTACATACTTTTTGATATAACTTACTTACAGAAATATCAAGTCTGACCTAAATTTCAAAGTGAAACAAAACAAATTAGAATGGGTTATATGGCAGGAAGTAAAATTATGAAAAGGTCAATCTAAAAACAGATACAGCCCTTTAAACATACAGAACGCTTGACTTTTTATTAGCCTCCACCAACTGGCTGTTGCCAGTCAGATCTAATACCCCTATTTACATAACAGACATTTCTTAAATAATTGCAAACATTTTCACCTTTCAAAATCTAGGTTATCTGTAATTGCATGCAGCAAAAAAGGCCAGACTTTACATTTAAGCCATCATTACCAGAGTACATGAGCTTACAGAAATGTTTTATACCTATAACTATTCCGTTTCATGTTTTAGAACAGCAGCACTGCTGGACACTCTGAGACTAAAATAAGATGTTATTCGAAAAAGCTAGAGTAGGTCCTTATGTAGGGAAAGGTTCGTTCCTGTAGTCCAAATCAACTTTGTTTGATCTTGCTCAATGTTCTCCACCGGTCTTTCAACATGACACTTGTTCGGTTGTTGAAGTTACCATGGGCTAAAATTTTAGCCCAGTTACCCACTCCAAACTCCCTTACTCCTGATTTCAGCTCCAAGTCTTCTTTTGGAGTCCATTTCTAGGGCAAGAAAACACCAGATATATGAGCAGAAAAAGGTTTTAATGAGAGAGCTTATAGCAAATATAAGAGCAAGTTTTCAAACAGCTGTCTAGTTGTTAGAGTACAGATGTCCCAGGGTTCTTTTGAGCACCGTATCTGGAAACTAGAGATAAATGATAAATTTGTAACTGAACCTGTAGAGCTTTATGGGGGCTCCCAAAGGGGACCTGTGTTAATAAAGCCCTGGGTTAATTGGAGTAACAGGATTGGAAATAAAAAATGTTTATAGAACATTAAAGAGCCAAAAGAATTGTAAATGGCTGAATCTGACAGCCTAAAATTTATAGCTTGGTGGAATAAAAGAAAGGTTGGCTTCCCAGAGTATGTATAAAACCTCCTCCTGTAAGTAATAGATCACTTCCAACTATCAAATGGATAAATGGTATTGGCTATAAAGCAAAAGTGAACATCAGAGAATCATGTTATGGCTCACCTTTACAACTGAAATCTTCAAAACTGTAAAGAAGTTTTAAAACTGATTAACTGGGCAGAAAGGAAATTGCAGGTGCAGAGGAATAGCCTCAGCTTAAAGCCAGCTAGTAGATCTGATAAGTGCAAGGAAACATGAAGTACAGGGGAACAAACATCACTTAACTCATAAAATAATGTATCCAATGGAAATGTAAATCTTATGGCTGCTGCCATTACACAAATGCATACCCTCCTGCTTGGGCACAAAGGGAGGATGAGCAGCAGGAACACCCAGCCAATATGACTGACAATGGCACAAGAACCCACATCCATAGAAATAGGAAGAAAATGATGTGGAACCCCTCTGGGATCTTTAAAAGATTCTTCTCTTATAAGCATCATCAGTACAGTCTCTGGCCAGGTGACAATTTTAAGTGCTATTCGGCATGGTTCCACCCTTCTGTTAAATTTAAACTTCTAAAAGTTGCAGCAGGGCTCAGACATGAAAGACAAGGGGGAGTCTCTGAGGGGGAAGGAACGTAGATAACATTCAGTCTCAAAACTGTATCAGATCAAAACTGTATCCTGGTTATTCTCCAAAAAGGGAAAATGTGGCATCTACACAAAGTGGAAGCTGAGGTGTATAAAGACCAAACTTCACATCTCAAAGCTGGATTTATTCCAGCTTAATGCAAGTATCAGGGCCTCTTCAGTAAACTCTGATCACTGACAAACCTCACTAAGCTGTGAAAGAACTACAAGTAATAGTAGTTCAACTGTATTTCTAAACAGTTAGGAACCTAAAACTTCTCTAAAGTAGTTTACCCTTTATCAAAAATACTTCCTTTTTCTAATTCTTCCTGTTCCACAGATGGTTTGCAACATTAGCAGTGAATAGTTTTTTTTTTCTACTCTTATTAAAAGGGCAGAGATTCCATTGGAATAATGTAGTTCATCTCATTTCAGAGCATGCCAGAAAACTTTACTAAATAAAATCTTTATTCAAGTAACACAGTTATGCTTGACCTACAGCACCAGATAATTCAAATACTTTCATCAAAAGAGACAATCACAACCGTTGTTACTTGAAATGATTAATTACATTTGCTGTTAAAAAGGTTGTTTTTAGCTTGTTTTGATTTTTAATTGCTCAAATAGAGCTTTAAAAAAATTTTCTTCCATTTATTGTATAAATGAGGGCCTGCTTTACAGGTAAATCAGGGACTGTTTTCACTGAGGAACAGAACAGAGCAGTAACTTGCCCCCTGCCCCACTCACTGACAATCTCTCTGTCCCCTCTGGGACGGAATTTATGTAGATTGCAGCTTTGCACTGTTACAAGAGTGGTTGAAAGCCTGGACATAATGCAGCACTACGCTTGAGCTCATATCAGCGCAGTGCCTGGTGCACAGCAACGTGACATCTGGGCAGCTCTGAACACCAGCAGAGCAAGCTTGAGTTTGCCAGGCAGAATGCGAAGACATTCCCTCACAAATCTGAAGATCTTGTTATTCCTTTGAGTCAGTTCTGCTCTAGTAACCTGTCTTCCTTTATGCATTATGGGACTCTGCTCTGAGTTTTCTCCTTCAGCTTTAAATATACGGATCTTTTTTTCCCTACAAGTCTGACAGAATCTGAAACTCAGATTTTCAGACACATTGTTTAATTTAAATCAAGTATCCAGACTTCAGACAACTCAAAGGACTTGCCATATAATTACTGGATACAAAATTGAGTACAAACAGTTCCCTAAATTCTGTGACACTTGCATCCCCTAATTTAGGAATGAGAAAATAAAGTATGTGTCCTTTCAATAGCACTGCAGATTGTTCTATGCAGCTAACTGAAAACACTGCAATGAAAGGCTGAAAATGGGCACTGAACCATTGCAATGAAATGCCATTTACAAAACAAGAGCAAACAATGCCAACATTGAATGAGGGACTACATGGAAAAGGAAGTTCTAGAAGTCAACAGCTCTGACATTCATTGCATTCTTTCATGCATGTGGACAATTTTATAACCCAGATGATTAAGCAGAGGAGCAGATTTATTGTTTAAAAGGCCAATTATCATTGCTTTCTATAAAACATTTATGAGGTTTTAGTGGCAGGGAGCAAGGCATAAATATAACAGAGGGAGCAGATGCCTACAACTTTTCTAAGTGTTGAAAGAAACACAGTTCTGAATCTTAAGTTTCATTTAAGTTCTTTTAAAATTTTCAATGCCTCTGTCAGATGCAGTTCTCTACAAATTTAGTCTTTATATTTCAATTAAGGTTGAACTATAACAACATAATTAAGCAAACAACTCCTATTTTGTTCTAACAAGATGTGTGTGTAAGCCCTAGACCTAGACACAGTGCTTGTAGGTGACCCCGTAACAGGCTAGCTCAGCATAAAAATATGTGACTACAAAGCTTTCATTAGCTCTGTGTCATTGTGGTTGAAATAGTTTAATTCTTGATGTTGAAAACAAGCTTGATGGAAGTGCTCATGCTTACCAGCAACTGGCTAACAAGGTAACTATCCAAGTATATGCTGGAATAAAGTAATTTTTGTCTTTAAAGGCAAAAAGCAAATCCATTGAGTGCCTTTTTTTTTTTTTTTAAGGCACTGGTTTTATCTGCAGCTTCTAAAGAGATTGTCAGTGATCTAACTATTCCAGAGATTTGGGAGAAAGTTAAAAACTTATAGGGGCTTAAACCTCAAGGATAGATGAGGTCTCATTAGGACTTCAATCCATTTGAGGACAGCATATAACTGAAGATTTAACAGTACATCAATTTCAGTAAAAATGCTTAAAGAAATAGGACTAAGTACAACTCTCCTCTAGAAGAAACAAAAAAAGCAGATTTGGTCTTCCCTGTTATATGAAAAATGAAATATCAAAATGAACACCAGAAAAATTAAACAGCTCACATCCAAATGGATCATAACTTGCACTATAATATAAATAGAAAGACTCCACATTGCTTCCTAAGAGATATTATGAAGAGGAATCCAACAATGGCAATACACGTATTCAATGGTAATTTCTTGAGTTATCATGATAAAATGCTGAAGGCTTATAAAGGAAAATTGGCTATAATCAAAAATTAGCTTGAAAGACCCCAACATCAAATCAACTTCAAATGGCATTCTATTAAGGCAGACACTTCTGCATGTCCCACCAATGGGAATTAGTGAACACAATTAGCATTAGTGAACACAATAGGGTTATTTTAATGTAATTCAATGAACGTAATGTAATTTTAATGTAATTCAATTTTTCATAGGCTTACCTATAAAGAGTGCACAAAGGACCATTTGAAATGATTATAAGACCCTACCATTTGGTTTATAAAAACTAGAGTAGTTTCCCAAGTAAATATGTTTTTACATCACATAAAAAAAGTATTGAATTATAAAACTGCTAAATCTTTAACCTTCTAAGCTGGAAAACGAGTTGCCTCTGAAAATTGCCCAGAATTCTCACAGGCTAATGACATCCTGAATTCTTTAATCCAAACTGTAGAAAGAATTTTTTATTTCACACTAAACTTTGGAAATGATGTATTTCAACAAATAAAAGCCTTGGAAGCATTAGAAACAGCAATATTTGAGACAGTAAAAATATGTTATATTTCCTGTCTTTAAAATAAAGGGACTGTAACAATTTCAGGAACAGTAGCACTTTAGTAATCTACAGAATCTTAAATCTAAGCACTAGATTTAAAAATTAGATTAAAGCTGAGAAGAATAATCTGTGCATGCAGATTCATTTTATCTCCATTTAGAAGAGAGAATAGGTACAAACCTGTCTTCTTCGGCTACATGCCAAGGAAACTCCATGATTTCCAGCATTTTGCAGGTCGTTAAGACCTAGAAGACAGTTAATAGAAATCCAAAACAAAGAGGAGTCAACATCAAGGCAGCAGTTTTGCATTTTACCATTTAGACCTGACAAGAATGTACACTATTTTGGGAAAATTTCAGCATCTCTTTACATATAAGTATACTTTTATAAATGAATACACATGAATCTTGCCATAGTCCAAGGGCTTCAAAAATAGGCTTTTCAAAAAACCCACCCTAATTTCAATACAATAGAATTCACAGAATTATATTTTAAACAAATAGGTAAAAATTGGTACATAATAACAAAACATTTAATTTTGGTAAAAACATTTTTACTATACGCACTACTCTCATTTTACATAGAATGGGAAGTAAGAACCAATCAGAGTTATGATTCTTTGTATACAAATTCCATCATTTCCAAGTACATGTATCAGGTTTTAACTGTGGCAAGCATTCAAGGCATCTTAAGAGTTTGTCCTTCCATGGCCATGTACAGGAACTATAACATCATCTTGCTGTGGTAAGAGGGTGCTAATGGTCTTAAGAACTTAGTTATAACTATTATAATATCTGTGATAGGTTTTTAAGAAGTAAGACCAGGAAATCACACAAACATCCTGACTTTGTACATTCTACAATACAATTTGTTTTTCCAATCAGCTAACTTCTTTAGTTCCTTCCCAATCACATTATCTAGCACAGAATTCAGGGAG
This sequence comes from Fringilla coelebs, assembly GCF_963513975.1. Classification (NCBI taxonomy): domain Eukaryota; kingdom Metazoa; phylum Chordata; class Aves; order Passeriformes; family Fringillidae; genus Fringilla; species Fringilla coelebs. The sequence goes on from NC_140028.1 coordinate 33,293,847, forward strand.
AAATTAATTTCAGTACTCCTCTGTCAGCTTTCTTTTGCACAGAATACCATAAGTCCTGTTAACCAACCAAGCAAATCAGAAAATAGTGAATGATTTTGCAAAATTAATTGCTAGAGAAAATTAAGCCACTTCACAGCTTTCTAAATATGGCAACCACCAAATTTGCATTTGTGTAGAAACCATACACAACTTGGAGTGTTTTTATCCACCACAATTATTTCTGCATTAACCCAATCACATTGGATAGCAGTTAGAAATAAGTGTTTGACATGACCATTTTGAAAGTGTAAAAAATAAACTAATACTCACACTGAAGAGCCCTGCTCTCTTTGGGCTTCTGTCCTGAACATTTCCTGCAAAGATATAGATCTGAAGTAAAAATACAAAGCACTTGATGAAAAGTCTGTGACCAGAGCAGTAACAACAAATTTTTTTACCTTCCTATGTGTTTTTTTATGTCTCCAGATGACTGACTTGCGATATACTGTTTCTCTTTCACCAACCTTAAAAAGAAAAGACAAAAAAAATCATTTCCTAGGCAGCAACTTGCCATTTATATGATTCAGCAATATTTTAATGAAAGAAAATCCTAAGACTTCTCTACAGAGGCAATGCCATACAATCACTAACTGCATCAATGCATTCACACTCTTAACCTTGCCTCCCTGTACCTGGAGGAGAAATACAGAATCTGCTGAGTTGGAAGGGTCCCACAAGCATCACTGAGTTCAGCTTTTAGCCCTGCACAGACATCCCCAGGAGTCATACCATGTGCCTGAGACCACTGTGGAAATGCTTCTTGAACTCTGTCAGGTTTGGTAATGTGACCACTTCCTTGGGTAGCCTGTTCCCAAGATATTTAAGTTGAAGATAAGAGACATTCTGCACTTCTATTTTTTCATTGGGAATTATTTACATAGGTTTTTTTGAATGAGTCTTTTATCATATCTCTCAGATGTGTCAGGAGCTGCCCTTCTGAAAAAACATTTAAAAAATCTTATGACTTGTCTTCCTCTATACTGTCTGCATCAGCATTTTCTTAACTAAATGATGCCAAGTATTCCAAAAAATGAAGAAATACAGACTCTATCCCAGCTAAAGCCAGCAACTTATTCTCCCTGAACAAATGGTGATAAACCTAGAATCTTAGCATTTTCCAAAATAATCCTGTAATTGTTCTGAAGGTTTGCACTGTCAGAATCATGAAGCAATGTAACTATTGCCCTTCACACTAGTATCATTAAGGGTTCAGCTGTAAGAAAAATGTAAGACTGACTCCATTTCCTTATTCTTTTTGTTCTTGAGATGACCTATAGCCTGAAATTAGAACTAAAAGGAGCTCAATCAAACATTAAAAAAGCAGAGTCTTTTTCGTGCTTCTATTATTATAGAATGACAGCTGTTTAAACTGCAAATTGTGCAACCTCACAAATAATTAAACTTAATGACAAGCTTTTTCATGTAAATGCCAAAAGTAACAACCACAGAAGAACATAAATTTAAAGAAAATAGGGAATGTGCTTGTAGCTAATTTTCCATTGGACAGCAGTTTGGAATTTAATGCCCCCCATTTTACCTATTCTTTGATCTATAAGTTTCATGCTACTGTCCAAGCACATCCCTTAGCAGTATAAGACTTAATACAAACCTTTCTTTTGCTTCCAAATCACTTTTGCCATTTTCATTGACTTCCACTGGTCTGTTTTGCAATGCTGTAGCTCCCAACCCTTTAGACACCACATGTTTTGTGGCTTCCTGTGAGAAATGTAATTGATATCTTAAAATTAAAGCCAGGCAGTACCTAGATGGGAGTTGGCACTAAGATTAATATGCATACTTTTTATTAGAACTAGCAGTGCTTGTTTGACAGATATTTCAGAGGTATTAACATTAAAGTAAGTAGTTTCAAAACAACTTTAGCATGTTAAATTGAAATCCATAAAGATCTTTAACAACTAATAACTTGGAGAAATTTTAGTCATAGCTGCAATTGATTATTATATGGACGCAAAGAAATACAACAAATAGTTGCATAATGATTGAACTTAATGCGCTAAGTAAATTGCAGAACTTAACTAAGACTGCAAAAACTATCAAAGTACTCCAAAGACTGGTTTTCATAACTAGGTTAAAAACTAAAACTGACAGGTGTCAAGTTTATCTAGTTCTGTAGCACATGGTAAGACAAAGCATACATGTAACATGTTCAAAAGACATGTCTAAGCAGACCTGAGGCTTGTAATATAACCTTTTTTGCACTGGCAAAAAATATTTCTAACATTCTGCTCAAACTTCTAGCCACAAACTAAGATTATTTCTCCTCTAGTGCCAAGAGAAGGAAGTAGTAATTCATTACTCCTTATAGAGTACCTAAAAGGGCCTCCTACACTAAATAAAGATGGGACAAACTTCTTACCAGGACCTGTAGTGGTAGAACAAGAGTTAATGGTTTTAAACTAAAAGAGGGTAGATTTGGATGAGATAAAAGGAAGAATTTCGTTTTATGATGAGAGTGGCAAAACAAGGAACATGCTGTCCAGCAAGGTGGTTGATGTCTGTTCCCTGAAAACCTTCAAGGCAGGTTGAATGGGGCTCTAAACAACCTGATCTAATTAAAGATGTCCTTGCTTATTGCAAGTGGGTTGGACTAAACTACCTTTAAAGATCCCTCTCAATCCAAACTATTCTATGATTATACTTCTACATCTGGCACTAGAAGAAAGAGAAATTAGCAGTTAAAACTAGAATGTTCTTCTGCAGAGAAGACAGGGCAACCTGGGAAACCTGTGTGCTGCACAGAAGTGGGGATCCCTGACAAAGTTGTCTCTTCCACGTGCCAGAATAACTCTGTTCAAAGTAAGATTTGCAATGTGGGTGCAGACAGTTGGACAAACATGCAGGCAATGGGGATGCAGGCAGTGAGGCCCTTAGGCATGCTAGTATAGAATTCTGGGCCTTCTCTGACACCTCCAAGCCTCCACTTCCTCTTAGACTCAAAGAAAGCCTTATTGAAAAATAAACTTGAAAACTGACATTCAAGAGAAACCATTAAAAAGTATTCCTTGTATTATACTTTGAGTGTACGTAATAAGTTGTCCAGTCTCTCTGGTAAGAAAATGAAAAACACAGAGGAACTTCAGGATTGTTTATTTAAAATTTGCTTCTTATTACCTTTAGACGTCTGTGCTTTTGTAATTGAATAATTCAATATTCTTTTATACGAAGCAAACATAAGAGAAATTCTTTACAATCCTCCTGAAGATGAACTGAAGAAGGAATGTTGTTCTTGCCAATTTTAAATCACTTTTGAGCAAGACTGTTTGTAAGGAACATTTGTATTTACAGGAAGACAGCAATAATAGTTTTCTATCTCCTAACTCCCCTGACATTCCTAAAGCTTTTATCCAAATTAACAGGTCTTGATTTTTTATTTTTAGTATGGGAAGTCATGTAGGCTTAAAGAAAATAAGCATTAAATATAAAGCTACACTTTTTAAGGAGTCCCATATAAGAACCGCATCTCTTAAAGAGATCTTGTTTTAATTACACTATTGTCCTAACTATTTTTCTAATCAAAACTGTTGTGGGAAAAACATTAATAGAAGATATTTAAGAGGAGTCTCTTTCCTACTAACTTTCTCCAAGACATGTTAATTAAAAAAAAAAGGTTGAAAATAAGACAATCCCAAGGTAGGCAAAGTTTCCTTTTCATCTAATGCAGTAACAGAATAATGGCTAAGCAACTCCCTTGAAAGGAGAAATCTATTTAATTGTATCAGGTAAATTTTTTCAAAAGTTTTTAAAATACTTTCAACATACCTGTATTAAGAAGTTAGTTTCATTTTCTTTCATGAAAAGTTCAATGTAAGACTTGATTTTAGTTATCAAAAGACTGTAACTGAAGCTTTGGAGAAGAGGAACATATGGATCCTTGGTTTTAATTACGGTTGCGAGCTTCACCCTTAAAGGCTAAGAAAAGCACAGTTTTATACAACACAAATCCTGCAGCAACTTGGTATCTATGCTAAAAAGGAAATACAGAAAGCTCAACATGGTGATTATACAGTTTCCTGAATATCCCTATACAGTTCACACTAGAGTTTGAAACAGTTCTAGAGTCAACTAGACATAATGCCAGGTATTTACTTTAAGTGCTCAGTAAATGGTAAAGTGTAACTGACCAGAGATTTACATCTTCATTTCCTTTATGAATAACACTGAAAGCAGGGTTGTCAGTGGAGGACAAACATCCAGAAAAAGCCCCCATTATTGGTTCTTTCTTCTCATTTGCTGCCTCAAAAAGACTGCTATTGAAAGGGATTGTAGAGTGTTCAGGAGAAGGATAACTTACTACAGCACCATTAAGGATAAATCAATACTGATAATTATAAATTCACATCTTGTCTACCAATTCCTCTGAATTTTACAGAAGCCAATATAGCTAGAGAATTATCTTCTATGTATAGGTTACATTTTATTTATGAATTTGAGTACTATTACCTCAATCTACACTTTCCAAACACCCAAATCCTCTGAATGGAAGTGTATCTGAAGAGTAAGTTATACACAGGTTACTACTTACATAGAACATGTGTCCTATATAGGAAGCATTTTTAACTTCTTTTCACCTACAGCACTATTATATTAGAGAGATATTCCCTCAAACTTGCAACTTTCTGAATGATGCAGTCAACTTCAAACCAGGAGGTGGCATAACACATATGTTGTCTTTTCCTGTCAGAGGCATAATAGCATTCAGTCTGTACTACAGAAGCTAATGAGTTTTCCTTTCCTGGGATGCTTTGGTACATCAAATTCCCAGAATTTGTAGTGCCATCTCACTCCTCATATGAAGTGGAAGAGGGGATGAAGGACAACTGCTGCTAAAAGCATTTTATTCCCACAAAAATCATCCAGTATATCTATCAATCTCCTGGCCATAAATTTTCTTTTGTACTTTAAAGTGACATAGGTATGAAAGTGACTGCACAGACAATAATGAAATTGAAGTTATGCAGGCAGGATTTGCTAGCTTTGCAAACCAACTCCCCTTTTTCTCATCTGAAAGTCAAGAGCTTTTAATGCAATTTAAACAGGTTACTACCTTATCTGATTCAGAGTCTGTGAACAGCCTTTCAAGAACTTCGGCAGCTTCCTTGAAATATCTGTTTTCCATATGGACTGCTACAATCTACAAAAATGTAATTAAAAGATATGATGAAATTTTCCACCTGAGATTCAGAAAAAGCTGTTCAAAATTCTACAGTTTTCTAAGACTCCAAAAATTCAGATGATTATATATTTAAGGGTTACTGACACATATCTACTTCTAACAGTTAGTTCTGAAATTACTTTTGAAATTTATTTCAATTGGTATCTTTTTCAGATTGGCAGCTTTTCAAACAAATTTTAACTGGTACAAACAGGAACTCTATGAGCTAGAAAAAGGTCCTCTGTACAGATCTATTTACTCTGTACTAAATTCAGTCTGCTAATAGCCCAAGATTTTTGTAAAAATGGCTCTGTTTCAGTAAGATAGAATAGAATTTTAAAGGTTGGAAAAGACCTTTAAGGTCATCAAGTCCACCCATCAACCTAGCACACACCACCATGTTCACCATTAAACCGTATCCTCAAGTGCCATATCCAAGGATAGTGTCTCCAGCACTTCCCTGGGCTGCCTGTTCTAATGTTGTGCAACCCTTTGTGTGAAAGTTTTTCCTTGTACCCAATCTAAATCTCCCCTGGCACAACTTGAGGCCATTTCCTCTCATCTTGTCACTAGCCACCTGGGAGACCAACTCCCACATGGCTACAGCCTCCTTTCAGGCATTCGTGGAGAATGACAAGGTCCCCCCGAGCCTCCTTTTCTCCAGGCTTAACACTCCCAACTCCCTCAGCTGCTCCTTGTAAGGCTTGTGCTCCAGACCTTTCACCAGCTCCTTTGTCCTTCTCTGGACACTGTCCTCTTCTCTGGACACTCTCCAGCACCTCAAAGTCTTTCTTGTCCGAAGGGGCCCAGAACTGAACACAGGATTCAAGGTGTGGTCTCACCAGTGCTGAGCACAGGGGACAATCACTGCCCTGGTGCTGATGACCACACTGTTCTGGATACAAGCCAGGATGCCATTGGCCTTCTTGGCCTCCTGGACACATGCTGGCTCTTGTTTAGCTGCTGTTATCAGCACCCCCAAGGTCCTTTCCTACCAGGCAGCTTTCCAGCTACTCATTCCCATTGAGTAGGTAGCATCTGAAGCATTATGAGTAAGTCACACAGACCTGAATTTGAATCAAGCGACGAATTTCTTCATGAAGTTTTTCCAGTTTAATTTCTTCCCTTTCAAGTAAAGTCCAGAAAGACAGAGCAGATTCCAAAGGTGAAATTCTTTGATCATTTTCAAACTGTAATCCTTAAAGGAGGAAAAAACAGAAGTACTTAACTTATGAAAATTAAAGGATAGAGTTAAATAGATTACAGTATGCAGTAATATGCAGTAAAGTAATATGTATTATACAAATTCAATTCCTTTTTCCTCAGTTTTTAGGTGTGTTTAAGAAACCTGAAGCAACTGCATTCTTTTCAGAAACTAGTTCTTCCTACCCTTGCTACTAACATTACTGCTGCATTTTCAGGGGGTATTATGTCAGCTAATCATTGTTCACTTAAAATGCCACTTGCAATTAGGTATTTGGTCTGACATTAATAATACATTAAACTTAGCATGAGATTTCACAACATTTGATATTAATACTATGAATTTTGTAATATCTAATCACCATGCTAAGTAGTTTGTTTTTTTCTTCCTGTGTCTATCACTATTTCCATGTCTTAACTTTCTGTTGTATTAGAAGTGCTTAAACTGAGAGGGAAACTCAAACAGGTCTAGACAGGATTGTCACTTAAAAAGCAGAAGCAACCCCTCACGCCAGTGTACTGCTGTGCCAACACCAAGGTTTGTGCAAACTCCCAGCAAAGGATCACTCACCAGTTCTTGCAGAAATCTAGTCTAGCCAAATATTCATCCCCTTAACACTCTCAAGCAGCTTCCAGTCTGGTTATTGCACACCTGCACAAGTGAGTGTGCCAATGTAACAGATGCAGGAGGAGCTGGCAGGTGCACAAGTGCTTCTTTCCCATGGCACTGCCAGCTAAATTCAAGATGTTCACTGAACTACAGCCTCACTTATGCCTTCATTTTATGGTATCAGCAGGATTTCTTTTAATAACTTATTCCTTTCATTAAGTGTTTTTCAAATAGAAGGTAAACAATTTACAAAATACTGAAGAGAAAATTTTTTTTTATATCCACTACAATGTCAAACAGTGAAATTTCAAACAGTATTATGTGCATATATACACATAACTAAAACAAAAACGTGTTTCTTCAATTGTTGTCTCAATCAAGTAACATGACAATTCATATTGTTTATTTTAATAGTGTAAAACCAAAGTGTTTAGCTCTTAGAGAGCTGAAACAGCCTACTGTGTGATCATCGCAGATCAAATATTTTAATAACTAGAAAAATAGGAAAGCTACCATATATTAGCTTTCTATGTACATTGTGCAGCTGCACCTGATGTAATACCTACTACACACATGCAATCTTCCTCAGCATACTGATCATTCCCTACTGATAGGATAAAAACACATAATGAAGTAATATTCTCAAGCTTTATATATAACAATATAATTTAGAGCATTAAGACAAAAATTACATAATTTGTATACTATTTTAAATAATTTGATGAACTATTTTAAATATTAGAATTTGATTACCAAGCTAAACTAAATCAGGATGACATAATACCTGATAAGAAGCATAGGAAATTTAATTGTATAAAAACAAGACTTTGTGGCATTGCTAGGCTAGAATACACTTTTTTCTTCCATGCTCATGCTTCTGAAGTCTTTAAATTCCAAAGAGTTTTATCAAACAGTGAAAAAAAAAAGAAGTTAGTCTTCCAGAAACTCAAACAAAATCATCTTGGCTGAACCAAAAAGTTGCAAATGCAGCCAAACAGAAGATGTAGTGAGTAAGAGCCCCAAGGACTTGCTGCCAGCTGAGTCTTACAGTCTTCTGTAGGAAACATGGGCAGTCATCCTTTTTATCCATCTTCTCATTCCTGCTGTCTGTCCTACTTTAATCTCTAGAGTTAAATGTGCAGAAAAGAACACATATCCTGAGTTTTAAACTTGTAAGTATTGCTCACCAAGAGCTAGTCAGTCCTTGCCAGTATATTTCCTTTGTTGATACTACTCTGACAAAAAAAGCCTGGTAATTTAAGAAGTATGTGGCCATTCAAACTCCATGCAGCTAAGTCAGTCAGCACAGAGTAACACCAGTGCTGCAGACAGCTCAGTCACGTGTGTAAAAAAGATAGTCTAAAAAGTGAAACTCATTCAATTTATTTATATATAGCTATATCTAGATTAAAAATAAATATATATATGTATAGTAAAGGCTATGTGAAAGAATATGTAATGTACCTCTGTAGAAGTTCATGCAACTATTTTTAAACTATTTTACTTTAAAAAAAGAACCTGAGTATTTACCAAGGCTTTTTCCTTGTGCAATTCTTATCAAAAGCTGGCAGAGATATACTGTTTTTTTCTGATGTGGAGGTATTTGGGAGAGGCCATTAATAAGAGCTGGAAAAGAAGAGAAAAGTTAAGTCAGTTTTGCTCCAGCACTGCCACAGTGTGGCTAGATATATACTAGACACTGTGTTATTAGATTTTACTAAATTTCTAATTCCTTAAGAAACCAATGAAGCCCACTTAATTAGTATTCTTCCTTGCTAAAACAACTGAAATAATATTTAAGAGCTTGACCAGAAGAATATATACTTTTCTGAAGAAACAGCAGAATTAATCACAGGGTTATATTCATCCAATTCAAAGACCATAATATTAAATGTAGGGGGTTTTTTGGTAAGTAGGGTAGTACAAAAGGCAGCTGTCTGCTCCAAAGAACACTTCCAGGGAATGCCCACAAACCATGAGCCACAGACAGACTGGTAACATGTTGCTATAGCAACTTACAGAACTAAAGCAGTAAAAGCAAAATGGAAAGCTTACTCAGAAATGTATATTTACAAGGGAAATAGTCCTTGCAAGGCTGGAAGGTCACAAGGATTATTACACATTTTAAAAAGGGAGCTATTATGAATTTATTCCCATCATTCAGGTTACTGTGAATTTCTTATGCTAATGTGCTGGATATAGTAATTCAACTTCACAGCAAAATACAGAACCATTCAAAACGAAAAATGAATCACAGAATAGTTGGGGTTCAAAGGAGCTGCTGGGTATCATCTGGAACCACTGCCTTCCTACCTTTCTGCACTTGCTTCAGTTTGAATTGACTTTCTTGTTGACAGCTAATCATTATTTCTGTAGGGTCTCCCTTTGTCACATGCAAGAGTAACAGTGCTGTGTTTCTATGAAAAAAAACACACCTACTTTTCTATTACAATCTTATGACTGTGCTTAGCTTTTCCCAAAGACTTTTACAATATTGACTTTATAATCTTAGAGTGACAAACTCTTTCCTCTGTTGCTAAACAGAGTAGGAACAAGTTCAAAATTTGCTATTACTTCTTATTTCCGCATGACCTTGAATTCTGTACAATTTAATTAATAGTTTCTACTAATGCATTCAGTCTTCCCAGGAGATATTTTCACTCTGCTTTTGCATTGACAGTGTCTCTGCCTCCCACCTTCACAAAACTTCAGTACAATTCCCCTGCTGAATTGCAGTCCAAAGGCCACATATCGAGAAGCAATATAAATAATTTAATCTAACAGCCCACATTCAGAGTACTCTAGTAAGTTATCACTAGATTTCTTACCATATCTCATATCAATCTACTTAGTGATCATTCTGCATGCCACTGTATTTCATTCTTTGCAGAAGTTTAAACAAGTCATACTGCTGCGTTCACCTGAGTCAAGAACATATATACAGACAAAATATCCCCTAAAGTTCTAACCTCATATCCTCAGGAAAACTACTTCTTACTGAAGAAAACATCATAAATCCATCAAATTTGTCCGAGACGTAGACCTTTACTTCTAGTTGTCAACCACCCTCACTCTAAAGTTTATTTCCCATTTTAAATACATATATTTTTCCATTCAAAACCCAGTCACCAGACTTCATTTAATCTCATCTCTGTTTGCCAGACTATAATTCCCTGAAATATTTCTATCACTGCTGTATTGCTGCCGTGTGCGAGTGCTGCCGATACCCGCCCAGCCCTCCACGGGCTCCCCGGTAGCCCGGGGACCTCCTGAGGCCCCTGATCCGAGCATCACCCCCAGCGCTGCTGACCGCGGAGGTCGACGCGCAACGAGTGCTGTAGCGCTCCGGTGTGCAGGAGGGCGCTGCCCCCGGGGCCCCTCAGGACTCACTGCCCCGGGAGCGGCTGTGGAGAGCCCGGCACCGCCGCCGCCCCTCACCCTGCGCAACGTCCCTCCACCGCCAGAACTCCTCCCCGCTCTGCTCCGCGAAGTGCCGGCACAGGCAGGAACACGCGAACTCCAGCATCCACTCCGCGGCCACAGCCTCCAGGGCCTCCGGCGGGACCGAATGGACAGAGCTGCTGATGGAGCTGCTGACGCCGCCTCCGTCCGCCGCTCCCGGCGCGTTCTGGGCCGCCATCGCCATTTTCAAACCGCGCGCTAACGGCTGTCAGCCCTAAGCTTCGCCGCGCCGCAGCCAATCAGAGCGCTCGTACCGCCCCGTCCAGCTCTACATCCAATCAGCAAAGCCGTCTCGCCCAGCCCCGCCCCGATCGCCGAGCCGCAACCAATCAGCGCGGCCGCTTCTCACGGCCCGGGCCGTCGTCGCTGTGCGCTTGTTTTGGTCCGTAAGTGCCCTTTGGTGGCGGAGGGCGGGGGAGCTGAGGGAGCGCTGTCCCGTGTGGAGCGGTGGCTCTGAGAGCTGCCCTGTCCCGTGTGGAGCGCTGTCCCGTGTGGAGCGGTGGCTCTGAGAGCTGCCGTGTCCCTTGTGGAGCGTTGTCCCGTGTGGAGCGGTGGCTCTGAGAGCTGCCCTGTCCCGTGTGGAGCGCTGTCCCGTGTGGAGCGGTGGCTCTGAGAGCTGCCCTGTCCCGTGTGGAGCGGTGGCTCTGAGAGCTGCCCTGTCCCGTGTGGAGCGCTGTCCCGTGTGGAGCGGTGGCTCTGAGAGCTGCCGTGTCCCACACTTCCTGGAAGAGCAAAAGGCGAAACGTGAGTGTTTTCTTGCATGTCTGATCCGAAGGGCTTTGCTAAGTGCATCTTTATGTGGGCTCTGGAGAGAGGAGGCTGTGGAAGGGAGGGAGGACATCCCAGACCCTGGAAAAACTGAAAAGTGGGAGCTTCGACTTGGCAACGAAGCCCTGGATAGTATGTGGAGAGCGATGGTATTAGTTGGAGTGTGTTTATCTGAGGAGACAACTGTTTGTACATGCAAAATGTAAAACCCAGGGAGGAGGAAGGTAGTCTGCAAAGGGCTGAATTTAGGGCAAATGCTGAAGGGCAGAACAGTTTTCCTCTCAGAGATGTGGTGGAGGGTCAAGTGATGTCTGGTAGGTCTGGTGAAAGGCTTTAATTTGAGCTTTATTTCACTTCAGGGAGGAGCAGGGTGGTATCAGAGGGCGGGAGGTACCAGCTGATGGGCCTTTAACTCCTTTGACTCCTGTGCTCACACTAAATTGCACCCACAGCGATCTTGCTGTGGCATTAATACATTGAGGTTAAAGAGACAAGAAGACACATAATTTAACTTAAAAGAATCTTCTATTTGGACAGCTTTATTAATAGAGTGCAAGACTTAGGTTTGCACTTCGGAGGAGATTGTGACAACTTCTTAATGCTGATAATCACAGGAATGAAAATTCTTAGTGTTTTGACAGGAACCAGGTGGACATAAAAAATGAGATTATTATACATAAATGTTTAATTGAGCAGACATTTTATAAGTTTTGTAGTAAAAACTGACAGGAAGGTGGATCAGAGCTTGAAATTACCATGATAAAAACCAGCAGGACCAGGTTGCTGAATGTAGACTCTGCTGAGTACTAGCAAAATCATCTTTGTTATCATTTCTGTGCTCAGCACAACTGCAAAACACAGCTCCTCACCAAGCCACTGTGAAGAAAATTAACTCTGGCCCAGCTAAAACCAGCACAGCACCCAGCCCTGAGTGTCCTTGAGGAGCCCCTAATATAGGGAGGGACAAATGGATTTCAGGTACTATCCCTGGCCTATCTCTTCCCCTTGACAGTGGAGGGAGCCTGAAGTATTTTAGAAAAGGTGCCTATCTTGTGGGTATTTTGAGGTCAGATGACTCTTGTGCTGGGTGAGCTTGCAGCAGCATGAGAAATGGTATTCTAGCGTGGCAAAACCCATGTTTTTATTCTTATGAATGAAGTGGAAAACTACAGTTGGTCAGTTTAATTCCTAAACCAGTTTTTTTTTTCTTTCTTTTGCAGGTGTTTCTACCAGTTCTGTGATGGTGGCAATATTTTTCTTCCCAGATTTAGCTCCTGTCGCCTTGTCTCCAAACCTGCAACAAGTTTAAGCCTTTCTCTTTCTGCTGGGAAGTCTTACTGTTTATCTGCCTTTTATACATTTTAAATTGCACTTTGCATTTCTTGATAAAATTACCAGCTACTTAGAGCTCCTGCTAGAAATCTCTCCTGCTGATAGATCTGCTGAGGGCAGATGTGAATAGTGTTTAATCCCAGTATACTAAGAGCCAACAGAGGATTTTGTTTAACTGAGAGTATAAAAGGTACAAGTTACATGTGATATACAGGTGTGCATGCATGTGTGCATGTGTATATATAGATATAAATGAATGTACATGTATTGCATACCTATATACATGCATAAATATATATTTATAAAAGTATAGGCATTAGCATAGGGAGTTAGTATGTATATATTTTTGTCTCTATGTATACAGTAATATATAAGTGTAGCAATTTAATAAGTGCAAAGAGTCTCACCTAAACTTGTAAAACCTGTAGAATGCTCTCTCTTGCTCCTGAAGACAGTTGAAATAAGGCTAAATTACAACACAAATAATTATCACTATTATCATTAATAAATGAGTAAATACATACTTAACAGCATAATTATGTAAATATACTTTTGGTTGCCAGACTCAATCAATCTGGATTATTCTTGGCTCATAGTTGCTCATTTATTAGAACTTAAGTTTAAAAGGCTTTAGTCTTTTCTTAATTTGCTAAATCTTTTTGGTTTGAATTTATTTTTAATAAGAATCTTTAAGGTACATCATAAAATTGACAGATCTTTTTTAATCCCCGAAAAATGGTGCATTTTAGCTATTTTAGAACAACACATACAAATTCATGATGAAATCTTACACTTTTTTCTTCAATTTCGTTTTGGTTACTTTATTCTTCAATTTTCTTTTAGGTGTTATTGGGAAGTAGGAGGCCCCTTTCCCCCCATTTCTATTTTGTTTATGAAAGCAAAATAAGTTATTTTTTTCTTTTGATAAATGGTTCATGTTAACTTCATACAATATTAAATCTTAAAAGCAAAGAACATTGCACAAGAAACATCACATACTTAGGTGATTAATATATTAATATATGCTGTTATTTTTATAACTGCAATAGAATTACACGTGTAAAGCAGTTTTTCGAATTCGTCAATGAAAGCTCAGCAATACAACCAGTAGATGGCCCCAGCCTAACATCTCCCTTACACAGTGGTGCTCTGGTTTGCTGGATGGGTGGAAAAGTTCTTGCTAGAATACTCAATGCAGCGATTTATTAAAAAATAGGGATCAGAATGATGGCTAAAACTTTATTCATAGCTGCCCAGATTATAGGGTACCCTTCTATAAAGCTGGGAACCAACTGAATGTTAAACTGAACGTTTAAGGAGATTTGACTTAACCCAAATTAAAACAAGTCCATGAAGTGCCTTTTCTCACAGGTGGTATTGCACACAGAATGAAAATTTGAAGTAAAATTTAGAACATTTAAAATGCTATAGGGAATAAAGCCTGTGCAAGTGAGAAGCTGAGCTGGAGATTGGATCCTGCTGAAAGCAAGGCAAGAATCAATCTGTAATTTCATTCAATATTGCTATTGGAAAAAACATTTCTCTTGCTATTTAAATTTTAAAAATCACAGGACTCAATGAAGTTTTCCAGCAGTAATATTTTCAGAATTGAATTCTTCTGAGTAATAAAAGGAAGGAAGGATTTTACTGTGACCAAAGCACCAACCAGGGATTTAGAAATGGAGGTGTGCCTGGTGCTGCCACAGATTTTCAACTAATCATTATCAAATAATTTATTTAAACCCATATTTTAATATGGAAAGAAAAGTGTAATTTATAGGGAACAAAAAGTGTATGTGACAATAATATTGTGTAGACCAGATGGTTGGAAACAGCAAGGATCAGGGGGATGTTGTTCAGTTGGATGCGTAATTTCTTATATTTTGTTTATACAATAACTTCATGAATTGTTGAGTACCTAGTGAATACATATGTCAGGGTATGTGTGGGTAGTTGGAACATGGATCTATCTGGTAAAGATACAAACTTTGAATTGAGAGATTTAGCAGTCTCAACATATGAGGGAACTAGAAAGTCCCAATAAAATGTAATGTGAAATAAAGTGCATTCATGTATCCATTCATGCCATGTTTTAGATGGAAACAAAGGAAGTCGAGCCAGAATTATTCACTGACTTTGGATGCCTTGGATTTGGTATTTCATAGAAATTCATAACTATAGACTACCTATAGTCCTCTAGAATCAAGTTCCAAGAATAGTAAAAGAGGAAAGAAGGACAAGTTCTCTCAGTCAGTTTGGTTTAGATGAAGAGCAGGTATTCTAAAGCTCAACTTCTGACTGTGGATAACTGCAATTCCTTTATGATCTAAAGTTTATGAAATGTTAGATTACAACAATGAGATCGTAGCATTCCACAACCCAAGCTGGGAGGATTTAAAATAGAGTCTAGAAAATGAGGAAAACAGTATTAATGACAATTTTTTAAAATTATGATTTAAATTATGCCAGTATGATCTTGGATTTTATAGAGAAAGAGAAGTTTGAATGTCTCTGGGCAGTACTCAGATTCCTTAATCTGACAACTGTTCTGCAAGTGTTACCTTATTCACTATAGGAAATTACTCTTCTACCGCAAATGAGGGACTGGCTACCTCACATTTAGCATCTTCTTCAACACAAACTGTTCACTTATTGCCATATCTAAGTGAGATGGGGATCTTCTGAAAAAAACCCTCTCATTAAATGACCTGAAAAGGTATTCATACAGCTGAGGTGAATTAACAATGTAAAAGCAATCTCAGATGTTTCTGATCTCCTGAATGAGTCACTGATGTTCTCTTAATGTGGCCTTTCTTTTTCATGAGTTTTTTGAATGAAATCACAAAGAAGCAAATACAGAATCAAATTCATAAAGATTTCTTATTGTTGCTGGATCATTCCCGATTTTCAAACACTAATTGTGAAGAACAGAATTCAATATTTTAACTAATATTAATGACTGCAGCCTAGGGCAATTCAATATTTTAATATTGCAGCTTGTTTTGGTGGTGCTGGTGGCTATCAGCTGCTTTCCTACTTGAACATGCCTCAGAAAACACTATATAGAAATGTGACTGTTCTAGAATATATCAGAAATGAAATTTTTAATTCATTTTTTTACCTGTGACTTAATAGTTCTTTTAATTTGTACTTGCATATTTTATAAGTTCAACCAGACAACAAACAAAGATAAAATGTGGATTTTTTTTTTCATATTGTATTGGCCCAGTTTGACGTATAACCTCCCTGTTTGGTTTTTTTTTTTGTTTCCTGTCATAATATTTGTCTGTATGTCTGCACTACCTTTCTTTTGTTCTTTATCTCCTTAAAAACACAGCTTAAATAAAGAAATTATTATCAGTCCTATTTTTAAAAACTACTTGTAGTTATCCATCATGCTAACTCCATGTGTGTTGACTGCTTTACAAAAAAAAAATAAAATCACAGAACAGAAGAAATTTAAAAAAAATATTTGGAAAAATAATGGAACATTTAATGAAATTAATCAATAAATTAAAAAATCAATAAATAATATGAAATTAATCAATATATACTTCAAAATGAATGGAAGAATTAATGTAAATTCTTTTGTGTTTGTGGAAGGAAATCTGTATTGGGTCTGGCTGAGACAGAGTTCATTTTCCCATAGCAGCCCTTGCAGTGCTGTGGTCTGTGTTGGTAGCTGGAAAGGTACTGATAACACACCTGTGCTTTGGCTACTGCTGAGCTGCACAACCTTCAGCTTTTCTTTTCTTGCTTTGGGAAATAGCCTTGTCTCAAGCTACTAGTTGTTCCCCATCTTATTTTTTCTGTCCTTTCACCCAGGGCTTGGTGACTTGGTGGGCACCTGGCTTCCAGCCAAGGTCAACCCACTATATATTTCTATCAAACCATCTTCACATTGTATTTTCTACAATACTGGTTGCTTAAAGGATGAAGAAAATTGGGATGTAGTGAAGCTGTAGACTTTGACAGAGTTTTACACCACTATAAATCAGTCTATTTTGTTTTGCAATCCTAGAACAAAGTAAGTTGGGTTTTTTCATCATGCAGAGCTACTAAAATGAGCCTTACTAGCAAGCCTTTGTGCTAGGCATACTAGGCTAAGGACTTTCTTTTGATGGCAGAAGAAGATGTTTTTGTTCCTGGCAGCAAGTGGTAAATGCATGCATTGGTTGGGCTGAGACCTCTGAGACAGAGTAGAAATTTTCCAAAGTAGAAATCCATTTTGGTTTAGGTAAAATATACATCTTTAAGTTAAGTCTTTAGTTGGAAAACCTAGCTATTTAGTCTGCCTGTTCTTGCAAAAGCCTAGGCTCAGGGAAACTGCTTCAGTGAAGGACAGAGATAAGGAGGGGAGACAGATGGAGATAGAGATAGAGACAGAAGCTGCTGGAGGCGGGGCAGGTCAACCTGACCTAGCATTCTTCTGATAAAGAAGAACTAGCGCTAAATGTCACGGCGAAGTTTGTAAAATGAATATGTATGAACCTGTTGTGAAAGTGCATGCATATACATTTGAGAGAAAGATAAAACGGGACTTGGAGCCCCCAGAGGCACGCGTGTCTTTTGAGGAGAGTAATCCCTGCATGCTGGCTTTACAACTTTCATAAGTTGTGGAGTTTTTGATCTTTTCCTCAAAACATCTCCCTACATGCCACTATGTATATGATAAATCTTTATTGTGAGGGTGGTAAGGTTGTTCAGAGAACCTGTGGATGCCCCACCTGTGGAAGTGTTTAAGGCCAGGCTGAATGGGGCAGGGAGCAACCTGGCCTAGTGGAAAGTGTCCCTATCCATGGCAGGGGTGTTAACTAGAAGGTTGCTAAAGGTTGGTCCCTTCTTACCCCGGCTCTTCTATGATTCTGTGATTGCCAAGTGTTGGGCATCAGGTGCCAGCCACAGTAAAGTCCCACCAGGGACTTGGGGGCTGGGCATGATCAAGCTTGGAACTTTGAGGGGGCACTGCCAAGCAACCTGACAAACATTCCATAAACATTCCACTGCAGTTGATCAGGTAGTGTCTCCTGCTTGTGGCTTTTCTTAAGATTTACAACTCACAGACTGTGCACAGGAGGATGTATTTGTCAGGTGCTTTATATGTAAAGATTTTGGATACAGTCAATGGTTGAATTGGCCACCAGCATCTTTCTTTTGGGATTGCCAGTTGTAGAGAGATCTTCACACCAGAGCATCTTTTATATGTGGGCTGGTTTCTTGTGAACTGAAAGGATCACTTCATGTTGTGACTTCCAGTAGATGTTACCTTGCCCTCTAAATTTGTCTTCTTGGCACCAGAATTGCCTTCATGTTTAATTATCTTTTCTTTCATGCTTGCAAATAATATAATGTCCTGCTAAGAAATGGCAGAAAGTTGGATACAGGCAAAGTAAAGGAGTCCTAGAATTTCTGCTTGTGTGTCTCTGTAACTTAATTCTCTTTGCCCAAATTGATATTGTTTTCTGAAAGGTTTTCAAAGTATATCACCGAGGAGATATTTTTTCTAGTGTGTATACTCATGGAAAATCAGCATGAGACCTTAATTCCCGTTAAGAGAAGACTAAGCAACCTGTTGTCTGAGGATGGCTGTGAACTAAAAATCACTTAATGCTATCGTGCTGAGCAACTTAAGTGCTGTGAAAACCTGCTGTAATTTCTTTTTGTTATCTTCGTATGATCTTCAGAATTCTTTTTTTTTCTCAACTAAATGAGATTCTTTTTGTACTGTGTTCAGCAGGAGGGGAAAATTAACTGAAAACAATTTATGTTTGCAAATCCTCTCTAGAAAAAACTGAACATTTAACCTATTTTTTACATAGTGTTGAAAAACTTGGTGAAGTGTTGATGACTCTTGCTTTGTGCACACTATATTAAAATATTGTGCTAACTACTTGTGTTGTTTTCAGGGGGGGGGGTTGTGCTCACCTGTCTTTACTCTTACATGTCAACTTTGTATCTTAGTACTGCAGAGGCAGTCTTGCAAAAAAAAGGGCTGATGTGGAAAGGACACCTAGACAGCAAAGAAAGGGAGACTGTGGGTGTTCCATTGCACAGAAGTAGATACCAAAATAATTTACTGTTTTTCCATATGAATGGCATTTCACGTAAAGAAATTGTTTACTTTAATTTAGCTGAAAACAACTTTTTCCAAAGCATAGTGTTATTTATACTAATATTTTATTCATGTTCTCTAATTATAATTTAATGTCTTACTATTACAGTCATGCCACAGCTATGTTCTAAGGTGGAGGAAATACCTCTTTCAGAAGACATGACAGAGCAGTGATATGCTGAAACATATAATATACTATGCTTGCTGAATTGCCTTATGATTTTTCAATGGATTAATAAAACCCCCAGCTTTTTACAAATGGCTACCTCAGGGCGTGGGGTTCCATTCAGATCTTACTAAAAAATTAATTTACTGATACCTGCTTTATCTGTGTTTGTTCTTGTGCCAGCCTTGCCTGTGAGCTCAAGTCATCCCCTATCCCAAGCATAACTCATTAAAATTATAGACACTAATCAATAATATTTCCTTGTCTTGGTTTTGCTTTGTTAAATCAAGGTAGTCCATTGTCTGCTTGAATGCCAGGAGCTTTGTTTTCTAAACATATCCACAGCCTGATTTCATAGTTGGTTTTGGGCAGATATGAATTCCTTTGTAGTTTGTTTCAACCAGAATTTACCATAGTACTTTCTAAATCATATCTCAAATGCCAGTATGATTTTTTTTTCTGCTAAAAATTTCTTCATCCTTGGTTTTGCCACACTCTTGGATGATTAACCTATGACTAATTGATACAGCCAGTTTTGAATCTGGCCAAGTGTTTTAAGTTTCACATCTACTAAACTCTATTTTAGAGTAGAAATCCTTGTTATTAATCCTGGGCTCCTGAGTGGTGTTCCTATTCCCTCTTGCTGTGTGTTAATCTTTTTGCATGTATGGAGTGCCTTGAAATTGATACTATAATGGCACCAGATGTGCTCACAGGTTTTCTGTATGTTTGTGTGATTTTTCCCATTTCTTTTAATTAGGAAACAACTACAAATGGAAACAACTGGTAAAGAAACAACTGTCATTCCAGGTAGCATTGTAAGCTACTTCTGTTCTAAATTTCCTTGACTATACCCTAGCCAAAAACTTTTTCTTAAGCAATTAAGATGGAGTGATGGGTATTTTTCATCTATTAAATAGTCTGTGTTGCTCTTGACATTACAAGCCATAGCCACAGATTCTAGGGCTGTACCAGTAAAGAGCTCATAGGTATTCAGACAAAAAAAGTCTCAGTGTTTTTCCAAAAGAAGTCCATGATAAAAGGTTGTGGACAGGAGGGAGTACCTGTAGTGTAGGGCATTTTGAATATATCATTATTTGCAACAGTACTTAAAGAGTTTAATGTTGTGTGCAGTAATTTCATCATAAGGAAGTGAAGCAAAAGGAAGAAGCTTTGCTTTGTTGAGTGCCATCAAGATATGGATGCATTGGACAGCAGGGTTTAGGCACAGTTTTTCTGAAGAATTTATTTCTTGCATGGAAGCAAGATTTTTTAAATGGAAATACATGCACACACTCAACTTTAAATTTCTTACCTTTATTCTGCCAGTACCTTTTCTAAAATGTCTGTATCCTGTGCACATGCTATTCATTTTTACTTTTTGGGATCCTTATTGTTTTCCAGTAAAAAATATGACCTATCTAGCCTTGAAAGAATAGTAATTAAAGAGACTTTATATTCTTACTTGAGTGTTTTACAGTTCACATTAAAAATCAGCTGTGTGTTTTTTCACTTCTACTGTGCATTGATTAAGCCCTGCCTGTCTTGAAACTTCCCCTGAACTTAAAGATGGGTGATACACATCCTCTTTTCTGCCTCTTTGATTATCCTACTTTATCTGAACTTGTTTGTGACATTATTCTAAATTCTTGGCTTTCAACAGCACCTAGAAGATGTGAGACAGATTCTTCAATCCAATCTTCATTTGTCTCAGAGAGAGATTCATGCAAAGGGAACAAAAGGTTTGTATATGGTTAAGTGATAGTTTTTCTGTCTCGATAGTGCTGTCACATGACTCAATAATGCTTTCAAGGGGTTTTGGAAAGGTGGCAAATAAGATAATTAGTATTATTATTACTGTGGTAGTCTGAGAATATAAAGAAAAAAAACACTGGCAGTGGGTGCCATTCTTTTTACTAACCATCAGATCTTATTTGAAAATGCAGTATTTATGGTCACTGATAAGGTGATGATGAGGGTTGTGGCGGAGATTGTGTAACTGAAATTAATTTGTTCTGTAACTGAAGCCAGAATCTCCCTCTGAAAACCTTAGACTATTTAATCTTGAGAGATGAAAGTTATTTTCTTAAAACCAAAGACAATTTAGTTAGAGGGAGAGCCTGCATGGAAGTTTTAATGGATTTTTTGTTTTAAATCACTCAAACACTGATTCTGATGTCTCTTTGGAATCAGTTCATGTTTCTGTATGAAACTATCCTTAAACCAGAAAAATATTAAATTAAAATCTAAGTTGTGACTTTCAGTAGTAATGACAAAGGGGTATCAAACCATTTAAACAGAGCACGGAGAGTGCCTTCCCTTGCTAGATCAGAACACTTTGTTTAGTATCATTGAAAGCAGAAATCATGGAAGGAAGGGGTTTTGAAGTCAAATTTTAAAATAAGTTTAAAATGTTGATGTTTCACGGAGTGGCTACATAATGCTAAGTAAAACTCGATTTGTGTGTGAGAGAGAGTGGACAAAAGGAGTAACTTGATTAAGAAACTTCTTTGCACACTAGTGATACATTTTACTTTCCTAAGAAAAATCAAATATTGCTGTCACAAGGAAAATCACATAATGTACTTTGAAATCAGATAAAATTTTCAATGATCTGAAAACTTTGTAGAATTGAAAGTAAACTTGGAGATAGTATTCACTTAAATTTTGCTATTACTTGGAGTGCATTTTAATTTTTTATTTGTTTGAATGTTTGCAGACAGAGATATGGCGTCCTCAGCAGTGATTCCTTTTCCTCTTCTGACGATAGTGAGGATTTTGAAATAAAGAAGAAGAAGAAAAATTTAAGGAGGTTAATGAAATTAGTGAATAGGGGAGGGAGGAGTGTTCCTGGGAGGACTTTGCATATGCCTAACGATGAAGTGTTGCCATCTTCCACTTGTACCTTTTCAAAATTGTCATACCTGTTGGTATTGACAACTGTAATTGGAGTCTCTAAAACTGGATTTTTAGGATTGGCTTTTAATAAGGAATTTGATTTCCAGGTGGGAATGGGAGGAAATGTAGAGATACACACTTTGATGTATTTTCCTTATGTAAAACTTCACTGCTGCTGTGTTTTGCTGTTGTTTTTTCAAAGCGAAAACCACAATAAGAGAAAATAGGGGAAATAGATTTTATTACTCAACAAATGTTATAGAAATATTAACTTAATAACAGTCTAACAAATGAGTTTTCAGACTGACATATTTCAGATGTGTATTTTCTGGTACACACATTCCAAAGTCCTCAGGAAAACCCAGGAGTTGTGGGCAGCCTTTCTAATGTTAACACCTACTGAAATAAGTGTTCTCCTGGGTGGTAACTTTTTGAAGGTAGAAGCTAAAAGTATTTGAAAGATGTAAGATGTCAGTGTGTTTGGGAAGGGGAGGAATTCTTCCATCATGATAATAGAGGTCAGTTCATGCTCTCCACATATGGAATAATTGTTCTAAGCTTGTATTCCTATATGTGCTGTGTTAACTGGCTTGGATATTCCTTGGTATTGTTAAAATAATTAACTCAGTGTAATGTCTGGAGTGACCATTTTCCTTTTTCTACTCATAACCATTAAATGTAAAACATTGGAATGAGTATTTACCTATTTAGGAAGTTCATGCTGATTTATAAGGTCTTCTGCATTCACTTGTTGTCATTAGAAAATCAAAAATCTTCTATCTGCATTGTAAGTTAGAAAGCACCTTTTTTTCCTCAATTCAAATCAGATCTCCTCTGGTCAGCTTTCAGAAGTGTGCCTCAATAGGAGTTGACAAGGATACCATGAAAACTGGAGGAAGTCTGGCTGGCATGGAACAAATGCAAATAGATGGTTCAGTAAGTATTTTTGATTCATTGTGGCAGTGAGACATTTGCAGTATTTATGAAAGCTTCCATTAATGGGCCATCTATAACTCCCTTGGTTTACAGTTTTCTCTCAAGCAATCCAGCTTCTCCTGGAATCTTATCAAGGCTGCAGCTTTCTTTAACATATAAAATGTGTTCTGTTGACTTCATCTTTAGGTACAGTTTGATGGCGTGGGTGGTCTTTCTGACCACATTTCATCTTTAAAAGAGATGGTCATTTTTCCATTGCTTTATCCCGAAATCTTTGAGAGATTGAAAATTGAACCTCCAAGGTAACAGACACTGTTTAAAACTCTTAAGTTCTAATTTACCTATTTTCAGGAGAATTCAGCTGGGGCATCAATAGGTTTCACACTTTCAAATTCTCAGCAGTTAATTTTTTTCAACCATAGTAAAAAATAATTTTAAAAAAATTGGTAGAATCCAGTATATATATAGGTCCAAAGATTTACTGTGCGGTGAGACCATGCTTTCAAAGTGTCTTGCCTTTCAAAGGCAGAGTTGGGAATTTTTTCTTTAAAGCTCTAAATGGGAGTGGACTTGATTTGTTTGTAAGCAGGAATACTTTCTACTCGAAGTCAAATGTTTGTTTAGTGAAAGTCCACTTGTCTCTGCCACCAACTTTTTTTTTTCAAGTTCCCAAGTATCACTTTTGCAACTGATAGGATATGCAATTAGAAACTTGCGGTGTTTGTTGTACGTGAGCTAAAATAAGAATCTGTCCTCTTTTTACAGAGCTACGTGGCTTCTGTGTTAAATAGAAAGACCAGTGCTTTAATTGTTAGCTTTATATTCTTGGTCAACAAAACTCAGTCATGGCATATTGAACTAGGACCTAAAATTCTTTGCCTTTAGTAACTTTAAAAGAATTTCAAAATAGAAAGAAAATATTTCTGGGCTTTGTTTCTTTATTAATTTCCTTATTGAAATAATTTTTTGAAGCAGCAGTGTATTGGCTTTTCTAGTTGATGTAAATGCAGAAATGCAGAATATCTTTCCAGCTTTAGAATACTTCTTCCTTTATCGCCAACAAAGGGAAGCCAATGCCAGTAATTCAAAGCTTTTTAAAGGAGAATCAAATGTTTTACTATAAAATCTTGACTTATGTGGAAACAAGAATGAATATGGAGTGCATCGTTGAAAAATGAACTGATGATTCCTAAGTTAGGCGAGTCTCAGATTTTCCATTGGAAGTTTGTTCTTGTTTGGCTACAGCCACCCCTGCTGAATTGTCAGAAGTTTTGAAAGTGTCCTTTTGGGATGCTGCAAGCTTTTGTCAATGTTTGGTATTATTTCCTCATTATCCTCTTTACTGATTTTGTTTGCTGCCTTGGAGAACTGTGCAGGAAAGTTTTTGACTTTTCTCATATTTCAGCTGTTACTGCTATCTTTTCCATGGGGTGTTTTTTTAGAAGAGCAGAGTTGGGTGTTTTAAGGATGGGGTTTGTAATAGGTGCTTTTCCATGATGTTTTTTCTTATGTGACTTTTTAAAAAAAATTTTTTTAATTGCAGAGGCTGTCTATTCTATGGTCCACCGGGGACAGGAAAGACACTGCTTGCTCGTGCACTTGCTAATGAATGCAGTCAAGGTGACATGAGAGTGACCTTTTTTATGAGAAAAGGTGCTGAGTGCCTGAGTAAATGGATAGGAGAATCTGAACGACAGCTTCGTGTATTATTTGAGCAGGTAAGGTTGAAAGGTGGCAAGTGTTCTGAGTTGGAATTAAATTTCTATGGTCTATGTGTTTTGTCAGCTCCTTTCACTGAAATGAGATTGCCACTGTTTCCTTTTTCAGTGAAGTTTCAGGGGTTTGAAATCTTGAGATGTATTGGGAAAGGTTAGTAAAGGAAATAATAAAAGCACCACCCTAACCACACCCCTCTCCCCAAAACAACAAACTCAAGAACCTCCCAAAAAGTCACAAAAAATGTTTCAAGAAGTAAGAGGTGGAGGCTTAAGAGCAGAGGGAAAGAGATGCAGGCTGAAAGCATGGTCATTTAAACAGATAAAAGAGGGTTGCTTGCAGAACCTGTAACTTAACTAAGTCCTGTTTCTGTTCTTGTGGTTGCACGTAGATGTAAAAATTACTGATGTGGTTTGTTTCTTGTCACCCAGTCTCCTTGAGCTGATATAGGCTGCTGTCTTTGGTTACTCAGGCCATTTTACTCTGTTAGTTCTGTTAACAGAGTCTGAAAAATTTAGTTAGTGCCTTTCCAACCATGATGTTTTTCATGCATTTTCTCTTTCAAATAGGGCTGTTTTCCTGATGTCAATATTCCTGTGTTTTCATTGTAGGCCTATGAGATGCGACCTTCAATTATTTTCTTTGACGAGATTGATGCTCTGGCTCCTGTACGGTCCAATAAACAAGACCAAATTCATAGGTAGGATATGTTTTTTATCTACATAGAAGCTGCTTGATCTTTGTGAAAAAAGATGGCGACTTATTTAACTTCAAGTGACATATTCATTTTTCCTGAAAATTAGTAATTCTGTGCAAATGAATCTCAGAGATTTTTAAACAGTAATTGAAAACAGTTTGCTGAGCTTGATATCAGCTTGATATCTGTGTTACCTTACCTGTGTTTTATTATGACTTAAAATGAATATTTTGCTAAACAGCATCTCATCAATAAAAACTTGTCCTTTTTGAGTGCTCCTTGGACAAGGTTATGTGTAACTGAACAAAATTTACTAAGCTGGTGAACAAAAATTGTATTTTTCTGTTAGCTCTATTGTGGGGACACTTCTGGCACTTATGGATGGCTTAGCCAGCAGAGGAGAGGTTGTGGTGATAGGAGCCACCAACAGGCTGGATTCCATAGATCCTGCTTTGCGAAGGCCTGGGCGCTTTGAACGAGAATTCCGCTTCAACTTGCCAAACAAAGAGGTCAGAACTTCCTCTCAACCTTGTGCTTCAGTGGCAAATCCCTGTGATAAGGCAGCATTGTGCAGCAGGGCAAGTTTCCATCTGTAGTGTACAGTTTGGACAAAAGCTATAGGGAGACAAAAAGGGGTTTTGGAGAAATTACATTGTAGTATACAGGGCAGACCTGGCTCTGAATATATATGATTCCGGTGATTTCAACAAGTAGTTAATCCTCTACTTAGTTTTGGTTTCTCTGTGACTGGTGAAGAAAATGGGATGCTAATAGTAACTGAAATGTTTAAGAAAAAATGGGTACATTAATTAGTTATAAACTACCCCTCTAGCATCTTGAAAGTAAAAGAAAGGGTGAGAGAATGCCTCCTTGGTAACAAAAACTTTAATCAAGGCTGATGCTAAAGCAAATTAAGTATGTTGGGATCTTACTGGAAGTTATTGACTGGGACTTGGACAAAGATGTGAGGGATGCTGCACAGGTGCAGGGCTTGGGAAGCTTCTAGTTCAATGGCAATAGTAAAGCAATATAAAAATGGGTAATCAGAAACCAAAAAATATTAAAAGGGGGCAGATAGCGTGCAAAACTGGAGACCTCTTTTTGTGTTTTCTCACTGGCTATCTCTGATATTTCCTATCACTTCTTAAAAAAGGATAAAAAGGCTTATTGGATTGAAAGCTAGTAAAATACTTTGCTCCAGTTTTCATCTACTCTCAGGAACAAGAGATGAGGGGCCATTAAAAAGATCCAATACATGATTTTCTACTGTGATAGAGTTCTAGGAATCTGCCATAATTAATCTGTGTTCTAAAAGTTTCATGAAATTTTACTTAATTTGAGAGAATTTTCTTTGATGAAAATACCACAGATAAGTATTTTACAATGATTTTTTTCTTCAGAATCATTGGGTCTCACACTTGAGAAAACTCACTTTTATGGACAATAAAAATGCCTTTTACTTTACTGCAGCCCTCCTCAAGAGTTCAATGTAACAAGTTCAGAATTAGTAAATTTCCTGCTTGAAGAAGCAGACAGTGTATTAATAATTGACTTTTAAAATACTAAAAGGTTTAGCAGATAAGAAAAGTATTTGTATTGGTATAAGAGATTTTATGGGTTTGTGTTGTGGGTTTTGTGGGTCATTGTTTTTTTAAGAGAAAGCTTAGGGCAAACTGAAATGCAACTGCTTCCAGGCAAGAAAAGAAATTTTCAAAATTCACACACGAGACTGGAAGCCGAAGCCATCAGACAACTTACTTGAAGAGCTGGCTGAAGAATGTGTTGGTGAGTTTGAAAACTGTGGGTTACTACATGTGACTTGAGTCCAAGGGAACCTGAGCTTGTGGCAGGCAATACTCAAGCTCCTGTGGCAGAGAGAGGCAATAAGGAGGCACTTGGCATGGGAGCAAATTTAGACACTGCTTTCAATTTTCTTTTTGTCTCTCAGAACATTGAAGGGGTTTGCGACATCTTTCCCAGGAACAAAGTTTTGAGCAGCAGGCTGCTGCCTGAGTGCAAGATATTAGGCTGTGAGCCATAGAACAGAACTTGTCTGCGATGCAGTAACTCTTTAAATTGTCTCTTAGCCTGGTAATTTTTGGCTGCATACAAAGTCTTTCAGTGTAGCCCTTTAGAAGTACTGGCCTTGAATTCTGTTTTGTCTGAGATTGGCATAACACTTGATTCCTGTTCTGTTTAATAGGATACTGTGGTGCTGATATTAAAGCTTTATGTGCCGAAACTGGTCTCTGCGCTTTGCGGCATCGCTATCCTCAGCTATATGAAAGCAGACAGAGACTGCAGATAAACATGGATTCAATTCAAATAAAAGCAAATGATTTTTCTATGGCCATGCAGAAGACTGTTCCAGCTTCACGGAGGGTTGTGCCTTCCCCTGGGCAAGCACTATCAGCTATTTCAAAGCCACTGTTAGAAGACACACTGGAAAGGATTTTACAAACCTTGCAGAGAGTATTTCCCCACGCTGAGCTTGCACTAAAGAAGGACCAACAGCGAGGTAGAACATCTGCATCCACTTGTTTAAAAATCTGCCAGAGCAAAAGCTTGTGATCTGTGCAATCAACATACACAAATGTATTTAGCTGTTCTAGCAGCACGATTTTATAATTTGTGTGTGCACAACGCTGGGTGGGAGCTGTGAGTGACATGCAGAAGCAGTCAAGAACTATGCATTCTCTGCTGGAGGACCCTGTTTCTGACAGGTGCTAACATCACATTTATTGCTTGCAGAGAGGAATCTAAGCTTTAAATTATTAGCACCTCTTTTCAAATAAATGCTTAAAGCAGGAGAAATGTTTTTCAGATGTCTGGGAGCTACATAAGTTGTTCTGAACCATCTTTATTCCAAGGAGAAAAACTCACAAGTTTTTGTCAACAGAGAGATAATACCCGATGCAAATCATGGGACATAGGACAGCTTTGTAGAGACTTGTGCATTTTCCTTTGATTTGTGGTAGAATGAACTCTTCAGGAAATAGCATTTGAATGATGAAACACAAGAGAAGTGTTTTCCAGCACCGATTTTGAAGGTGTATTAATGCAAGACAGAGATGGACTATGCAAAAAAGTTAACAACCCTCTCTTCTCTTTAAATTCTATTTTAGGAAATTATGTGATTGATAGTGATGAGGAATCACCATCAATCTCTGAAGAGAAGCTGGCTCATAAAACGTGTGATCACAAGAAGGCAGAATTCCACACTTTCAGCAGGTACGTTTGTCCCTGTTGTGGCTCTGTTTTTTAGACAGCTGAGTGTGTAAACTGCTTTGGTGTTAGGGATGCTCGATGAAGGAGTTGAGTGTGTGTGTGGGGTGATCAATATTTGCCAGACGTTAGTGTGAAGGTTCAGCTGTTACTCCTGTTCTGAGTACACTGCCCTGACCCGTCAAACTGTACTGTTGTGGGGGTATTTGGCTGGATAGTCGCACTCTGGGATTTAAGAGCTGTTACTTAACCCAGCCAAAAGAGAAGCAGATGTGCTGGGGGCTGGCAGGATTTCTAGCAGAGGCAGAGTACCAGTTTGTGAGAAAGTAGGCTTTGATAGTTTTCCTGTTCACGGACCAGCTTATTATTTTGTGTAACAGGGAGAGTATATATAAAACAAAGTACGTAGGAAAAAACTTTAATGTCTGTTTTCCTAGTCATCACTCATTTTTAAACTTGTTTTCTACTTATTGCTGTAGAAATCCTCGTGACCAACCAACATCTTACAGGCCACGCTTCTTACTAATTGAAGAGCCAGGATCTGGGCAAGCTTCTGATTTGGCAGCTGCAGTAATACATTCCCTAGAAAAGTTTCCAATTTATACATTAGATACACCAACTTTGTTTGCTAGCGCATTACCAGATGAAACATGTGTACAGGTAGCTTTTTTTCTCATTAGTCTCATAGGATTAGTGTACAAACTAGTGAAGTAAGCAAAAGTCATTGTCAATATAAGTGACCTGATTTAAATGCACTGTTTTGTTTACTTTTGTCTGAAAATCCACTTTTCTGATGGAATACCATGTAAGGATTTTATACATAGCCGTGTTATTCATTTGAAATGTAACAGGGAGAATATTACTAGAAGCTCAGGAAGATGGGAATTGCTGCTAATAAACCCCTCTCTGTGGCAATAAATCCTGCTGGTCTCATGTGGGATTTAGAAAGTTGTTTTTGTTGCTTCCTAAGAGTCTGTGCTACCAGTAGATGGCTCTGCATTGACCTGATAGCATGTCAATGCACATTCTGTAGCCTCTTTTTAAATTGTGTTTGTAAGGCAGCCAACGTTTGGAGGCAAAGAATTTTTTGGGGTTTTTAGGGTTTTTTTTAACATATTCAGCCTTTAATGCTGCAGTAAATGCAGCAAAAGTGTTAAAAATTATGAAATACTTGGATTTGTATGGTGTTGAGTTTTCATTAACTAGGAAAAGGAAATATAAGCAGTTTAGTGTTGTTTTGCTTTTTACTTTTGAGCAGTAAATCCACTTTGTTTTTTGGCATCACTGTATTAAAATATTTTGATCTCTAGTAACAGCATTTGAGAACTATACAAGTTAAGACAGACACATTACGTGACTGGATACTCATTTGTCACATAGGAGGAGCAAGTCTTTTTCAGATTGTTAGTCTGAAATGGTGCATGGAGAAGTTTGTTGTGTGAAAGGACTGTTCCACTTCCCTCATGCAGTACATGCATGTTTTCTTCTGTGATTGAGGTGCCATCTGTAGGCAGTGGCTTGTGTTTTTCCAAAGCCCACCTTTGGTAATGAGAAGCAGTGAGTGATTTAGCTCTTCTGATAGTCTAAGGACTGGTCACCTCTTATAAAATGTGCTTGAGGCTATGAATTATAGCCAGGCATCTTGTGCTGTGTTAGCCCTCATCTTTTCACACAGGCCTTTGTTTGTTCAGACTGTGCTTCAATCTGAATTGGGTGTGTGTCCCTTCTGAACTGAAAATGCTTTAGCTGCAGTTGTGCAATGATTTCTCCAGGCAAATACACCTTGCCAAAGTGTTAGCTTTGGGGTTTTTTCAGGTACACCACTACATTGGCTGAGTTCTTAGGCTCTTTAAAGTTATTTTGTACCTAAGTAGTTTTGAAATCAGACTGAGATTCTGGTCTGTTTCTGTCTGCACAGAAATGTCTATGTTTGAGTCAAAGTGAAAATTTTACCTGATTATTAAGGAGTCATTTATCAATTTGTCTTCACATCTGTGTTTATACCTCTTATTTCATAAGGTAGTTTGACTGATTGGTAGTTATTTAGTAGTTAGTTATCTAGTAGTCTCTTCTACATGATGTAGTTTTTTTATCCAAGCTTTCATTTTGCCAGTTGATGCGAGAGGCTCAGAGATCAGCACCGAGTATCGTATATGTCCCACAAATCCCTTCATGGTGGGACACTATTGGAACTACGCTGAGATCTGTTTTTACAACCCTGCTGCAGAACATCCCAAGGTTTACTCCAGTTTTATTCCTTGCAACATCTGATGTACAACTGAGAGATCTCCCAGAAGAGGTATTTCAGTCGATACTTTTCTTCCTTTGTTACTCAATTTCTTGTTAATTTATAACTCCCTGAAGCATTAGAGTTATGTGCTATTCTTAAGCAAATTCATAGTTGTTACTCAAGTATCCAAACCCAGTCCCTTAAATCTTGCTTAGACAAAATAATGCTGAAAGCATTTGCCTGGTGTTTTCTGAGTAAAAATTGACTTTGATCCAGCTTTTTCTCCCTTCTCACATACTCAAGATTTTTAGACAGATGTATGGACTTGCTTCTAGCAATGGTTTCGGAGGCTTCAAGGTGGTTCAGTCTGTCCTTAGGGAAGAGTGTGGTGCTTGAAAAGTAGCTAGGAAAGAAAGACTGTTTTTCTGAAAACGTTTTTACTGAAAAGTCAGATGTATTTTTGCTGAAAAAATACAGAGGTCACACTGTTATTGATGGAATGTAATTTAAAATCTAAGTTAGTTTAAAAAAAATTATTTCCTTCATCTGGGTGAAAACTCAAGACATTAGAAAGCTAAGTTTCAGTTTCTGTTTAAGCAACTTGGAAATAAATTTTTAGGTGTATTTTTTAACAAAATTCTTTAAGAAGACATGCTAAGTGTTGTAGACATGTGAGACTGCCCGTTAAAGGAAGGTGTTCAAAATGTGAAAGTGTTGCTCAGATTACTTTGTTTCAGTAACAGAAGTTTTCATACTGTTAATAAGTGCCTTCTAAAATAAGGATTAAAATCTCTTCAATAATTTGTGGTAGTAAAAATAGAAAAATGGAATACAACTTGAAAGTATTCAAATTGAGACACTTCACTTAAAGTAGTTAAAAATAAAATCAGAGAAAGCCCAAACACCTTACAAAAGAGCCAGCGCTTGTCCTCTGAGCCTTGCCATTTTCCCTCTGTAGCTGCCATAAAGATTCAAGCCAAAGGACAGCAAGGCACATAAATGGAAAATAAGCAGCCTTGGGGATGGTGAATCCCCAGTCACTCCTTTCTCAGTTGTTTATCATTCAGTTTCTTCATGGAGCTTAAAATCTAGAATGTGATCCTTAGAGAAGGCACTTTAAATTGCCATGCTGTAAAAACCTAGTCTTTTAACACCACAAAGATAACTGTTAATTTATAGTCTTATCCAGATAAGTATTCAGTTTAGTTCAGAGAGGTACTCATTTTTTGGAACAGAATATAAGAAGTTTGCATGGCCTCGTATAACTGAAGTATATTTTCTCTTCATGCCTTAGGTAAAAGCATTGTTTAATAATGAATACGAAGAAGTTTTCAGAATCCCACGTCCGACCTGTGCTGAGAGAAGACGTTTTTTTGAGGACTTAGTTATGAAGCAAGCTGCTCAACCTCCTGCATTAAAAAACAACACAAGTGAGGAGGATGTTCTACATACAAAACTTTGCTACGTACAAAACTAGGCTAACAGTAAATACAGTATTTGCTTGGGTGATAATTTTCTATCAATCATTTTTCATGTGCTTGTATATGAGTACCAGCAATTAACTTCAACTTTCTGATTCAATTAAGCTTGCCAGCCTTTGGAAGTGCTGCCTGTAGCCCCACCACCTAAGCCTCGAAAGCTGACAGAGGAAGAAATAAGACAGTTGGAAGAGCAGGAAGAGGATACGTTGCGTGAACTCAGGATTTACTTAAGAGATGTGGCTCAAAGACTTGTCATCGACAAACGTTTCAAAGCATTCACAAAGCCCATTGTCTCAGAGGAGGTTAGTATTGACTTATAATACCATTATAAATGTGTGTATTCATAATTTCTCTGTGTTTATATTTCTTGGTGTTCTTGTGCTCTTTCTAGGAAGGTTTATATTTCATGCTAGGACCATACTATTCTGATTTTCTAAGAAGAAAGGAAGTGAATTTTGTTTTTAGTTGACTCCTTGAGACTCTCAAATGTTTATTATTTGAGTATTCACTGAAAGCCCTATGTTCTTTCTAAAGGGTCTTTAAAACTTTAGAATATTTCAGTTATAAGGGATCTACAAGGATGATCTAGTCCAAGTGCCAGTTACACCAAATGCCAACACAATTTGCCCATGGAAAGGTTTGGATACATAGGTATGTTACAGTGCTAAAAAGCAGAGAGATCACTGTATATTTACAAAAAGTACCTGACAGGCTGTTTTAATAAAGTCTAAAGCTCTTTGATTAAATAGTTTCTGTGAGAACAGGAGTAGAAGCAGCAGTTTGTCAAATAAATTTGCAGATACTATTCCAGTTTCATCTGAGGCTTTTCTCAGTATATAATCAACCGTAAGGGCTGCAGGTTTTTTCTTGCTCCCATACACTTCCCATTGAATTTATTGAATAAGTCTATGCCAGGGGCATGTACTTCAAAGTCAGTTGTAGTTTTAAGATAGCTGCACATTTCAGCAAAGTCTCATTCCCCTAAGCATCTACTCACTTTCTTTCCTTGTAGTTTCCAAGATGTGAATAACCTATAAACATATAGATGTCCCCATCTAAACTAGTTGTTAGGCCCCTTTTAAGCTCTGGGTCCAGTTATCTCATTCTAGAGTAGATGCTTAGGACAGGCGCTTCAAAGGTACAAATCCTGCAGTTTTTTTCTTGCTGCCAGCAACAAAGAGAATCCAAGGTGACATTACTGAGAGAGGTTTCTCTGCTGTGATTTTCTGAAAGAAAGTGAAATGCATCCTGCCAGTTCCCCTCTCTGCTCCACACATGCTTCTGACCCCCCTGCTTCTTTTTCCCCCCTCTCCTGGTCTGTCTCTTCAAAGACACCTGAAACACCTTTTCCGTTTTCAAGAAGCTGGTTATTTTCTGTATCTTTGAGGGTGTTGGAAATATTTGGGGCTTTTATGAAGTCCTTTATTTGACTTTATGAAAGTCATTAATTTTTGTAGCTTAAATCTCTGAGCATGCATATTTAATTTGTAGGCAACCAATTACAAGGACACCATTAAACAGCCCATGGACCTCTTGACGGTTCTCTCCAAGATTGACATGCACCAGTACTTAACCGCAAGAGATTTTCTAAAGGACATTGATCTAATCTGTAGCAATGCTTTAGAATACAAACCAAATAAAGGGCCTGCAGGTATGGGTATATTTTTTATCCCTAATTTGAAAAAAATTTCAGATATATAAACTGATGGATTTTGTCTGTGGAAGTTTAGTAATCCCACAGTGGATACGGTATCAGATAATTTTAAAGAACCCCATTAGACAATATTAAACTACCCCAGAGAGCATTTCTTGCCAGGTTGTAAATGCTTTAGTATTAGATATATTGTTTGGGTATGCAATTGTGATAGATATGCTAATTGGTAATTAGTACTTTTTCTTAAATAATAACTTTTCTGGTTTTATGCTGAAAATACAGACTGAGATAACCTTTCAGAAGCTGCATATGAAAAAATAAAAAGTCATTCTAATTAACCAAAATAAAGAGTTTCATTGACTGGTAGAAAATGCTCAGTTCTGGCTCTAAAATTTCAGATCATCTCCTGAGGCACAAAGCTTGTACTTTGAGTGATACTGCATATTCCATAGTGAGGAATGAAATGGATGAAGGTTTCGAGCAACGCTGCCAAAAAATTAAAGACTCTCGTAAGGAAAGAGGTACGTATTTTGATGCTCAGGATTTTAAGACTTCTCCTGCTTTGTAACCAGCCATACAAGACCCAATTCTTTGCTCTGCGGGTGTAAGAAACCCAAAGTGTCATGAGAAATGGAAGATGGCCCCAGTGCCTGTGAACATTCCTGCTCTAATGGCAAGTTGCATTTTATTTAGAATTTCTTGGAGAAGGTGCTAAAGTCGCTGCTACCTTCTCTGTTCCTGTGGCCTAAAAGCAGGTTCCTGTGATGCTTGGTTCTTCATGCCAGAGGCATTGAATTTTTAATTACACTGCTTCAAATTGTAGGGTAGATCCTGAGTTCATTCATTCAGTATAGTTATGAAATTGAATGCCCTGGCTGCATGACTTTGTAAGAGCCTGGCCTTGATGGCCCAACTGACATTTAATGGCACTTACATCTTGAAGTTCAAAACATTGTCTGTGTCTGTTTCGAATATTCAGCTAGTTTGCAGTTACACAAAAAAGTGTTTTTCCCTTCTCTGCCTATAATGTATCTAATAGAGAACTGATCTCATTAACTTGCAACCTTTTTTCTCTAGACACATGTAGGGAGATGGTACTGAAGCTCCTGTGGTTATTTTCCTTGCAAGATGTTGCTGCTGCGTTTTGAAGAACTGCTTTGGGGATGTTTTGGATTACTTTTTTTTTTTGCATCTCTTTGCAGATAAGTCAAAAAGAAAATGCAAAATGAAGGAAGATTCTTCAAGTATCTCAGTAAAGAGGGAGAATGTTCAGTTTGTATCCTCCCAGGACAGTCCTATGGAAGAACATGAAAATGTACTTCAAGGACAACAGAAAAATGGGACAGAAAATGAAAGTGAGAGAGTGACCCTTGTGGCTAAATCCCTTGCTGAAGAAAAGAGTGTCATGTTTCCTGAATGTTCAGACCTAAGAGAGGAGAGTGAAATGCTGGACTGCCAAATAGCCAGAACTGTTGAAGATGCAGGTTCAAGTGGTAAGTGAAAGGTCAAACAGGTAATTTATCTCCTTTTTGTTCTTGACGAGGGTTATACTATTTATTAGGTTTTAGCCTTCTTGAATTTCATTCTGTTACTTCTTTTGTGTCTCTCTTGAATCAACACAAAGTATTCCTTGTATAATGACGGTTACATTGTAGTTACATTGGCCACAGCCATGGTTTTTTATGATGGCAGGGTTTTTTTTGATTCTACAGTTTGTTTTCCAAATGGTACCAACTTGTACAAATATCTTCACAGTAATGAGCAGCCTAAGTGTAAACTGTACTGCTGTACTTAAAACAGTGTGGGCCCAGAGACCCCTGTGGAATAGAAGAATTATGTCCTAATGTTTGACATGTAAGATGTGTAGATGTGTTTCCTAACCTAAAATACTACTCTTTTAGACCATGTTTGGTTTTTTTAACTTCAGGTTTACTGTGCAGTGCTGTAGTGCCAGCATGAATATTTTTTTCTTAGTTTTACCCTGCCTTTTTTCTCTAGTGCTTTTTTTTTCATTTCTGAGTCCCTAGTTTTTAGGGAACAGCACTAGAAGGATATAAGTCAAGCATTTCTCTGTAAATAAAAATAATAACAATTCTGTCTCTGTTATTGCAGAGAGCTAGTCTTTTCCAGGTACAGGATACTTCACTGATACTGTATTCCAGATAGAGAGAAATCTTGATTTCAAAAATTTGTGTAATTCCAGATTCACAACTGCATCATACAACTTGGGTGGGACATTCTCAGGTGGATGAGCAATTGCAAGTATGTGGTGGGGAAGCAAAGAAAACTCACACACAGGGAGTGTCTGTGGATTATTCTGAACTCAGAGTAAGTCTAATTTCAATTTTGTTGATACTGAAGTAGGATGTTTTCTGGCTACCTCTATGGTTGTCAATTAAGTCACTTGCTAACCAATGCCAATTCAAATAATTACTGAGAGGGATATACAGCTTGTGAAATAATTCAGCCTGTAATGACTGTTGTTTCCAGAGCTGGTGTTGATGGCTGGTTTTGCTTTTGGTGAACTGTATTTTAGGAGACTGTTCTCTTCTTAATTCTCAATGTAAAAGCATTTGTTAAATTTTAAGTTAGCTCACTGTCAACCTGCTGCTGCTGTTGGTTAGCAGTTTTTATGATGGACTACGGAGATGGGTACTTTGGTTTGCTGTTTGCATGCTTTCATTAATTAGGACCTGCAAAAGGACCTTGATTTTTAGCAGTGATGACTTTAAACCTGAAATTAGAAGGTTGATCAAAAGATCATCCTGGATAAAATACTAATATCTGCTTTTCTCAAATGCTTTCAAAATTCAGTGCTAGAATTTTGCATCCATACAGTTACATGGTTTTTCTAGTTCTCTGTTGAAGTTGTTGTATACCCTAAAGTATAGTCAGGGAAAGGATCAAACATGGGCCTAACTGCAGAGGGAAAAAGAGGTTCTTTTGCATGAACTGGAGAGGGTAGAAGAATGACCTGTCCTTCAGGGGATATATCCACAAGAAAAATTGAGGACATTACTAGGTTGAATTTCTGGAGGTTAGTCAAAGCAGAGGAAGCTGCTGTTTACCTGCTGTGATGAGATAAAGGAAGTATTACTTGGTTGTTTCCCTTGTGTGGGGAGAAAGTCTCCTTCAGTAAAAGGGCTCACCAGCATAATTTCTATCACATATTTAAGTGTTGATCTGAACTGTAGAGGTTAAATTAACTTTCCAAGATGGCTTCCTAAGGAAGCAAATTTCAGATGGTTGTGTTGTTCATGCCTGCTTGTATATTTAAAAAAGCTACATAGTTTTTTCTAGAATCAGGATGCTAATGGCATGTAATCTGAAATTATTGCCTACTGACTGGAGAAGTGGTAGGGTAGAGCCCTCACTGGTGTTTCTGCTCATATGTGTTTCAGCTGTGAGGAGAGAGCTACAGTCATGAAACACATCTTTTAGAAGATTTGTTTCCTTAACATGGGTGTTACTGGAACTCACTGCTTGTAGCAGAGAGCCACTCCAAAATGGATCTGCTTGGTTTTGTATGGGGTTTTTGTTTAGTTGATTTTGTTTATTTTCTTGGGGGTTTGTTTTGGATGTATGTTCACTTATTTGCTAGATATTAGGTGAAGAATTCAAATCTTCCAGTAGCTGATCTAAGGGAGGCTGAGTCTGATGGCAAGCAGTTGTGAGGCTGTAATATTTTTATTTGGTGTGGCTGCTCTCTTCAGATACATCTGTACAGCCTCCAACAACACACAGCTACGGAACAGCCCCAGCAGTGCTGCTGCAAGCTTGTTAGTGTTGCTTTCCCCAGATTACCACATTCACGTCTTTGGTAACACAAGGAACTGTGTGAGAGATTAGTAATTTCCTACAGACTTCTCTGCTAGTTCATCCACTCTTGAGTTGAACAGTAGGAGCTGGCTGTTGTTAGTCACAGTACAGATTCAGCTAATGGGTAGAGATGAGCACCTAAGGATGCTTCTGTTTCCATCTGGTACAGCTCTGTCTGGAAGATCTGTGGGCTTGTTTCTGAAGACACATTTTCTAGGGCCCTGTATTACCTTTCTAATGAAATGCAACCATGACTTCCCTGAGGCAGCTACTCTGTGACAAAGTGGATCGTGTCATTCCCTGCTGCTCTAGAAGCAGTTGAATCTCACTTATGATCACTGATGTCATATAGTGATGAGTAAGAAAATCCTGTCTGAAACGCAAGCTATGTCTCTGACATGTGGAATATTCATTTGCTTCCTCCAATTAAATCTTTTGAGATACTTAATCAGTTTTATGAAGTGCCACTTCTATTTAACAGTATTAGAAAGTAGGATGTATCTTGTGCTATTCTGAATTGCAGTTTCCATTTTTTTTTTGCTTCAGCAAGTGCTGGATTTGGT
This sequence comes from Fringilla coelebs, assembly GCF_963513975.1. Classification (NCBI taxonomy): domain Eukaryota; kingdom Metazoa; phylum Chordata; class Aves; order Passeriformes; family Fringillidae; genus Fringilla; species Fringilla coelebs. The sequence continues at coordinate 33,331,931 of NC_140028.1, forward strand.
CATTGTGGCAACTGAGAATGTCAGTATATCTCGCATGGAAAGACTATATGCTCTTCTTAGCCAGTGCATTTACCGACATCGGGAGGACGATGACAAAACTGAGTTAGTAAAGGTAAATCTTTTGTCTTGCAGCCCTTTGTGCTACATGCTATTATACATGTGTGTGCATGCTGTGTATGTGGGTGCACTGTGAACATCATGCTTATTTGGCATTACTCTGTACAGCTCAGTTGCCTGTCTCTCAAGGCTTTCATTTCAGTCTGGAAGACATTTATCCATATTGCAAAACCTTTGTTGTAAGTAGCATAATTTTTGGCAGTTTCAGCAGGAAAAGGCTTGAAGGCAATGGATCCACCCACTCAGGGCTCTCAAACCAGTTAACCTCAGTCTGTCAACAGTCTTCTCCAGAAGCCTTTCAGGGGTGGGAGGTTGTGAAAGGAGGGTACATTTCTCAGTGTGTCACTTCCTCTTTCCCCCCTTGCAGGCAGGCACTTGTGGTAATGCTTATATAGTAGTCATTCGATTCTTGAAAAGAAATTAAGTATAAAGCATAACAAGAACTTGAGACTTTTTCCTAGTCTCGCCAGATTTTATTTTTAACTAGCATGGCCCAAGCATCTTTAATTTGACAAATGGGGAGTTTTCTGCCTATGATAGTTTGCTAATGAGTGAAATTCTCTAATCTTTGCCTCTAAGAGAGGATTTCTGAGTTGTCAGAACTGGACAGAAATCTTCCACAGTCACCCATGGTCCCAATTGGGCATTCCCAGTATTCAGGTCTATAAGATAGGTTGGATATTCAATCTTCAGCTTCAAGGCCCTTGAATTCATTTGTCTTTCAAGACCCTTGTGCCTGAGAATAGATAAAATTTCAGTCTGCCTTAAAAAATTGAGCAAGCCTGTTCTCTTTGGCCCTAGTCATCTCAACCTCATCTTCCACAGCTGATAAAGAGTTAGAGCAGACTCTGCTCTGATTGTCATGAAAAATGCACCCACCTTTCTCTCATCTAGCATAATGATGTGGTTTGGTGTGAATAGGGACCTGTTTATGTGCTCTCAGTACTTTTGATCTTTTGTGACTGGACTTGATTTTTTGGTTTGTTTTCTACTTCTACCTTAACCAAAAAAAATCTCCTCTTCAGAGTACCTGCCTGAGTTGATCAGGAGCAACCTTAGCTGTACATAAAGAGAGAGACTTTAAGAAGTACTTAATCAGAATGCAGAAAAGAACAGTTCCAGCTTTTAGGAGCAGCTCTTTGTGAACTGCTTCTTTTCTCATTGTTGAAACTATCATTGATAAAGATCCATAGTCCCATTATACAGATTCTTCCAGTCTCTCTAGCCTGCTCTGTATTTTGGATGCCTAAGGATTTGTTTGAAGCTAACAGGTCTAGAAAGATGTTAGCACATGTATTGGCTAAACATGTATTGGCTAAACATTACTAACAATTGTAAGTATTAACAGACTCTTGATTCTTTTGATGAAGAAGCAAACAAGGTTCTCTTGCTTGCATCCACACTGTGAGTCCTAATTTGTCTTTTTTTTCTTGCTAGGCAATGAAGAAAGAAATTGCAATGTTAAGTTATCTGTGACACTTGACTTCAGTATATTCTAATCTTGATGTACTTCTCCCAAATGGAAAAATTATGTTTAATGTCTCAGTAATTGCAGCAACTAAGAACAGAAGAATAGAAGAAAGAAACATCTTTTACCATATGAAGGAAGCCAGACATAACCTCCACTATGACCATGGATCATCTCCTTGCACACTGGGTGAAAGAGCCCCTTTCAAGACAACAATGTTTACTTTCCATGGAAACATCATGAAATTCTTCTAGAGGATCCTGATTCTGACTCCTGATATTGTCACAAAGCTTCCAAATATTTTCTTCACTGTAAGATGTGGGAACTGATTTTATTTTTCCTTTAACTTCTTCCTCTAATTTCTAGTGAAGAGCAGTGAGCTGGGATACTCTGGGTTCTGCACCTTGGACACAGCAACCTTGGCTGTGTGTACAGACTGGAGAATGAGATGCTGGAAAGTAGTGCTACAGAAAAGGACCTGGGGGTCCTGGTTGATGGTTGAATCTGAGTCAGCAGTGCCCTGGAAGCCAGGAGGGCCAAGCATGTCCTGGGGTGCATCAGGCACAGCATGGCCAGCCAGGCAAGGGAGGGGATTGTCCCACTCTGCCCTGCACTGGAGCAGTGTTGAGCTCCTCAATATAAAAAAGACATTAAATTATTACAGAGTGTCCAGAGAAGGGCAACCAAAATGGTGAAGGGCCTCCAAGGAAAGCTGTTTGAGGAGCAGCTGAGGTCACTTGGTCTGTTCAGCCTGGAGGAGCCTGAGGGGTGACCTCACTTCAGTCTACAGTGCCCTCATGAGGGGAAGAGGAGGGGCAGGCACTGATCTCTCCTCTTGTTGACCAGTGGCAGGACCTAAGGGAATGGTCTGAGGCTGTGTCAGGGGAGGTTTAGGTTGGATATTAGAAAAAAGTTCTCCACCCAAAGGGTGGTTGGGAACTGGAATGAGCTCCCCATGGAAGTGGTCACAGCACCAAGCCTGACAAAGTTCAAGAAGAGTTTGGATAATGCTCTCACACGTGTGGTGGAGTTCTTGGGGCTGTCTTGTCCAAGGCTGGGAGTTGGACTTGATGATCCTTGTGAGTCCCTTCCAAGTCAGAATATTCTGTGATTCCGTGAGAGGCCAGTCCTGAGATCAGCCTCCCAGCTGTGGCACAGGCTGGCAGAGGATGCCACTCCTGCTTGTGACTCTGGCTACCCTGTCACCTCACAGGGGGTGAGGGGAGCACTCACTTGCCCCGTCCTTGTCCCCCAGCAGCCCTTACCAACAGCAGTGGTGCAGGCATGGGCAGGATGGGACCACACTGCTGCCTTGCAGGTGGCCAGCACAGGGATATTGGAAGTAGATGATATTTAAGGTCCTTTCCAATCCAAACCATTCCACGGAATGTGTGGCCAACTGCATATATGTATGTGTGTGAATATATATGCATAGATATGGTATATACACGTTCTCTCTGCTTGTGCCTATTGAGAATTAAGCTTTTGCGTGCTTATCAAGCAAGTATTAACTATTAACATAGCATAAACTCATTTTTAAACAATTCTCTTCTGGCCTTTAGAAGGAAATAGATAAGGAGAAATGAAGGATATGAGTATAGCACATGGGTGGTCTGAACTTGACTTTAAATAGGCCTGACAGAACTCTGTGCTGGAATGCAGAGCTTCTTCAGCACACATAAAGTTTTTAGTCTGCAGCAGTGTTAGATTAAGTAAATTTTTTATATATATCTTGGAAAATATGCTGAGATCCAATGTAATTTTTTACTACTGTTTACATCACTTATCACTATTTTGCACTGTTGCTGCAAATGTGTTTTGGAATGTGTTCTAGCATCTCAAGAGTTTCAGTCCTCCCCAGACATTCTCCATTGTTTTTTTTCTCCCCTAAACACTAGAAATTGCAGTGGTTTAATTTCCTTGTTCTGAAGGCTTCCTTTGCTTTTACATATCTGCATGAATTGGTCTTCTATATTATTTCCATATTGTCTCAAGTAGAATTAAGAATCCTATTAAAAAGTACTTATCAGAGAAGCTAGGAAGGTGGAAAAAAGAAGTCATCCATTGAGAACTCCAAGGTCCCTTATAAAAGTTTTTGCATTATTAGTCCAGTTTAGCCCTTTAGCTGTCTTTTCTGCCTAAAAGGCACACTTTCAAAGCTGCTGAGATTTTTCAGGTGTGTTGAATTACAGTCTTTTGTTGCATGACAGAGCTACTTCTTGGCTCACAAACTGTAATTCCTCCTAAGTATGACAGCCCAAGTTCTTATTTTTTTTAATCTTGCTAGCAGTGCTGAACACAAGTTGAACCAGTAAACTTTAGAATGAGATATATTAAAATTCTCACCACCATGAAACATACATTTAGCTATAATAGAGGTTATATAGTATTATATGCAGTTATTTTTGAACAAAGGGGAAGGAAATTGTTGAATACTCTTGATATATGTGTATATTTTAGCATCAGCTAAAATGCTGCTCTGCTGTAATTACCTTTTCATATTAGTCAATGGCAATAGTTATGAGATATAGAATGATGGAAAAATTGAAGTAACAGAACTCAAAGGTTCTTTTAAAATGACATTACTGAAATTATTAATCATATATAGAAATACAGGACAGACTAGGCTTCTGGTAGAATACTGAGTAAAATAACAGATTTTGGAAAATCACATCTGCCTAGAAACTACTGGCAGTAAATTTCCATTTGGTGAAGGATTTTATTTACAAGTATGCCAAGATTATGCAAGGATAATACCACGTAGACATTTCACAGATTTATGGCTGTTGTTCCTGAGCCAATAATACAGAAGTGATTAGATCCAGTAAACTTATGGGAAGGCAAAAAGACATGGGTGAGGCTGGTCTGCAATAGAAAATAGTTATAGTTCTGAAACTGTGTTCTGTCTTTCCTTAGTCCTCTGGGCATGCATCTGCTGTGGTTTCAAACTGTTTGGACTTTACAAAAGTGGCAAGGCTGAATCAATGACTCCCTTGTCACATTCATGTGAGTGCCAGGGTATTCCCATGGTGAGGTCCAAACGCAACATTTCTGTATTTCAATAGCTTCCTTGGGAGATCTGGAGGTCTCTACTAAAGCATATGGCCCCTTTCTGGATATTGTTTCTTCCAAGGGGACAGATTTCCTTATGGAACTTTGATCAGTGGGAAGGGAAGAATTTTCTGATTACTCGAATAGAGAAAGTAAAAGAGAAAATTAGTCTAATTTCCTGGGACCTGATTAGGAGCAGGGTATCACCAGACATATATGTTCCCATTTTTCTTTTTCTAACTTAGATTTCTTGATTCAGTATTAAAGATTTCAACTGCCTTCTACTGCCTTGTAAATAAATGCATGTTATGGAATAAAATGAAAGAACAATTTAAAAATAAATGAAAGGCTAAATTTCTCCTGTTGAGAGTACTATTGGCATTTGTAAGATATTTGTATGACTTCTGAAACTCAAACTATAGATCTTTTTATATGCTTTAAATGCTAGACATTTTAATGGCTCATTAAGCTAATATATGTATGAAAGAATAAAGGCTGCAGTATTCTTAGTTAATGTAATGCAGTTTTAGAGACAAATGTATTACAGTATTCAATTTTCTGAACTCAGCAGGGTATCCTCCCCTTTGCTGAGATTAATTCATGTGTGGAAAAGGAACTGATAGGTGTTTTTTCTGTCCCAGCTGAAGAACTCCATATGAGATTTCAGTTAAAGACAGTGTAGTTACTACAGTATCACCAGCCATGTTCAGTGGCACATTCACATCACTGAATGTCAAACCATTGTGTTGCCCTTGTGTCTGGGACACCCCTAGAAAGAGGAAAGGTAAGTTGGAATGCTGTGTAGCACTGTCTGTGGTCCACCTTGTTTGCTACCAGAAGCAAATACTTCTCATATTTTGTCTTTACTCCATGTCTCTTGTTTTAACCAGGGACATGCTCTGAAAGCCTTTATGCAAAACTCCTGATGAAATTACATGGAATTCTCCTTGGCTAAGATCATAGAATGCTTGGATTGGAAGGGACCTTAAAGAGCATCTTGTTGTCACCCCCTGCCCTGTGTAGCAGCACCATCAACTAGGCCAGGTTGCTCAAGACCCCATCCTTGGTCTTGAACAATTCCAGGGATGGGGAGTCCACAGCTTCTCTGGGAAACCTGTTCCAGTGCCTCACAACACTCAGAGAATTTCTTCCTAATGTCTAATCTAAACCTGCCCTCCTTCAGCTTACCACCATTCCCCATGCCCTTGATTCAGTATTAGGGAAAAGGGAGGGAAAGAGGGAAAAGTCCTTCTCCTAAAGGTCTCTGGTAGACACCTTTAGGTACTTGGTGTCTTCTGTAAGGTCCTTTGAGCCTTCTCTTCTCCAGGCTGAAAACGCCCACTATTCCAGGCTTTCTTCATAGGAGAGGTGCTCCAGCCCTCTGATCAATCAATGCATTTAAGTAAATTAAACAAATCTGTAGTGTTTACATGCTTTAATCAATTTATGCTTACAGATTATCTTTTATGTAAATGAAAATTTTCTCATAAAAACACATGGAAAGACTCCCTAAGTTACTGGCCAAATACCGGCAACTCTGGTATACTGAGTAATGACTGACATTTGGCACCATTTTCTGTGGAGTTATACCTGAGATACACAATTGCAGCTTAGGCAACTATATTTCTATGAAATGATCATTAGGGACCTCTCAGAAACTTTGCTTGTTTCGAAGTAATAATTTATTTATGTGTTTGTTCATTTTGCTAAATATGCCAGACAGTAGGAACTAACAGCTTTGCAACTGTTCCCACTGTGAAAATAAGGTCTTGGAAATACGGTTCTCTGGCTCTGCTGATTAGCTGAGCATTGAATGTGTTTAGCAACCTGGAAGAAAGGGGATGAACTTGGAACAAGGTTAAATACTGTGAAAATATTAAAGAGAGACACACTTTATTGTATATCTATAGAAGTGTCAAGGAAGATCAATTGTAGTGAATACCAGAAATTCTGAGATTCATTTGAATGCGTGAAACTAAATCTGGTGCTGTTTTCAACCCATGCTTCCACATGAAGAGGAAATAATTTACTGTTTTTTAAAAATGAGAGGTTGGTAGATTTCATTAGATTTCCAATGCTGTGTAAATAGCTATTGTGACAGACAATACCTCTGAACATATGCACAACAGTAAAGTTGTTTGCCTTGATCACTCATCACAATGAATGTCAAATTAATTTGCAACATCAGTGCACTCCTGGAATTACAATTTTATTCATTCTGAGCTCTGGATACATTGCTGACAGTCCCTGAGTTTTAATTCTGCAGAAGTCATGATTGAAATTCCAAGGAAACAAAACATGCTGATTATACAAAAATCAATTTCATTGTTAACTGGGGAGAAACACTGAAGTGAAACTGTACTCACAGAAAGCAGAGGTAGTGGAATATTTATGCAGTGGTGCCTGTCTGTTTCTTCTTTATTCATTTTATGTGAGTGAGAATGAGATTTCAGACATGAGAAACAGTAGCTACTCTTTTCTGTTATATTTTTAACACTATAAAATTGATTTTCTTTCTGTATATACTAAGGTCTTTATTTATTTTGATTACTGGGAATCTTGTTTTGTCTTCCCCAAGAAATGTGGGTAGCTTTTGAATTAGTTTTGAAATATTGAATAGAAAAGTTTGAGCTTTTCTCCCATCTTGCAAGGTAAACATGTGAAACCTGCTTGAAGTTATTAAGCAGGACTTGCTTATGTGCTTCTGATGAAAAGGGTGGTCAGGCAAGCAGTTGTGGTCAAGCAGTTGTGGCTGATAATAAACCAGTCATTGTATTGTTGCTGCTAAAAAACACTTTTTCTTTTGGAGATGTAACTGTTCATACTAGAATGAAATTTTGGAGATGTTTAGTGTTCATACTAGAATGAATTGCAGTTTATGTATGTTTTAATTTACTGCCAGGTATATAAGCCTTTTAACAATCCCAGTGATGTGCAGATTAACACTTCCATTCTTCTGTGTGAATGGAGAATTATGTCCTGGACATGTGACTTATTTTGTTTCAAGTGTGAATTAGAGTTGTTAGAACGATGAGATCCTTCTGCTGTGCCTTGGTGAACTGAGAAATCTCTCTAGATTGTGGCTGTATCGTAGCACAAATGCAAAGTACTGTAGGGTTTTGGTTTGCAGACTGTGGTGCTAAGACAGTGCCACATTCCATATGTGCTCTGTGCGTGTGTGGGTGTTTTATGTGTGATATATATTTATATGCAAGTGCTCAAGTGGTCAGCAGACTTGCCACTGGAAGATGAGTCACAGGTATAAGATATTTCTGTTTTCATCCTGCTAAAGGATTGAAGAACTGAAAACCCAGTTCCTTTCTGAGAATGGTACAATTATGCCAGCCTCTGTATTATATATTAAAATGAAATTATTACATCAAAACCAGTAAGAGATTAAGTGGGAAAAAGTGGTAAATACAGACAATTTTTTGAGCGGCTGAGGAAATTAATTCTACTTCTTTATGGATCTGTGTTTTTCATAATTGAATGCCTCAGTGTTTAATAAGTTAGGAACACTTCCTGCAGTTGGGGCATTCATAGTGGCTCTTTTAATTGTGGATTGTCCAGAGTCTAACTGGACTAAAATTCACTTTAAGCTTTTTTCTGTAAGGAATGCACTAAATTGCAAAAATATCTGAAGAAGCTTTTTTAGCTTTCATAGCATGGATATGAATAATGTACTGATACTTGACAGCTGACAGCTCGCCTCTTGCTGTCTAGTAGAAACAAACTGTTGTGGGAAGATATTTTGAAGAATAATGGCAAATTGCCATTTGAAAACTGCAACATAAGAGAAGAAATAATAAAAAAAATATTTCTTTTGCAAAGGAAAGCAATAGTTTCATTAGTAGTTTCAATACCAGTGAATGACAACATAACTCAAACTGGATGTTTTGCAGTAGCAATACCTAAATTGTAATTTAGCAGTGATTCACAATAAGTTGTTGCTGTGCTGATTTCCAATGTGAGAGAGAGGATAATCTGTAGAATGCATGAGAATGGATGGTGAGAAATAACAAACCAAACTTATTTATAATAACATAAAAATGTTATTGAATGGCACCTTTCCTTCTGATGCCATATGCATTATATATCTTTACTTTCTGCAAATAAATAATATTTTATGGTTATCATAGTTCAACATTATTAAATACTTCTTAGGACCAAAAATGCTTTTGTAGCAGCCTTGAGTAAACTTGTGTTCTTTCTGGGCTGCCTGATGTTAGCTAACAAAACTGCAGACAGTTTTTCCTCATCATCTGATTAATAGTGTCTATTTTTCACTCAATGAATTTGCATTCAGAGAGTCAGCAGAAACATGGTTTAAGCCTATTCAGTAAATTACGATTTAACATGATAACCTGAATATTTAGGTTGCTTACTTTCCTAATGTTTATATCTAGAAATGCTAGGAATTGTTTTTCCTTCTGAATAGATTATGGTGGGACATTTTTTGTGCTAACCTAATGCTACCTCAGTATTTTGTCAGTATCATCTTTACTGACCTGCTCTATTCCTGCTCTGCCAAGAATACTGCTTTCTTTAGGACCTAATCCCAAACACATCTCATTCTTGCAGGTTATGCTAAAATAGTTTTCCTGCTTCCTAGCTGCATTTGTGTTCAGTCACAGGTCAAATTGTACCAATAAAATAGTGGAGATTTTCTATATTTTACTTTTTCACTAGCACTAGGTCAGTTCCTTTCTTAGGCTGCTTTGGGTCTGGGATGAGATGCTGGGGTTCTTGATTTTTTTTTTTTTGAAATGTGCTCCACAAGAAGAAATAGATGGAGAGGAGAAGATGGGAAAAGATGAAATGGTTAGAATAAAAATATTTCCTAAGCTCATGGTATGATTGAAAAGATGTTGAGCTAGGAACTACATTGGTGTATCTTGGTGCCTTGAATTTGCTTTTTGGAAAATGCTCCCACTTTTTTATTTCTATGTGATTTAGTCTTCTTTCTGCTCAACCAAAATCTGAAGAGGCCCATGTCTTGGTGCAGAATGGAACCATGTTGCTGGAATGTTCATGTAGAACTGCAGTTTTGCAAATACTCCTGGGTACTATGATTAGGTGTCTGGGCTGCTTGGTTATTGAATAATATATAACCCCCCAAATCCTGTCCTTAAAATGCAATTACTCACATGAATGCCAAGAAGAAGAGATTTGGACCAGCAATAAGAAAGATGTGGGGTTTTTTTTTAAAGGAAAAAGGAAGTTGGGCATGTGTTTGAGGTAGAATAGAAAGATGGAACTAATTTAGATTTATGTACAGAGCTGCACATTCATAGAGGGAACCCTTAGATTAAAAGCCGGAAGGGTAGAGGTTCTGCAGTACAGTGAATGGTGGATTAAGAGATGCATAGCACAGTGAGGCTGTGAAAATAGTGTCTCTATGCTCTCATCAAAGGGATGGATTTGGACTTCCATTTTTGCTTCATTACAGTGCTGTTCAGATGTTGCCATTAAAAATAGCTTTCTGATTTGAAGGTGAGGGCATTATATTCCTAATTTTCTGAATGGCAGAGTTCCTCTGCTATAGGTGGATTTGCAGCAAAACTTTGCCTGTAAAAAAAAATCTGTTATTTTCATGAGTCATCTTAAAGGAGTAAAATAATTTCCACTATAATCTAATTTTTGTCTTACAGTTTTAAGGTGGACAAGAGATTGGTTTATCCACTACGCCTGAATATTAGGCTGAGGTACCTAGGTTTGACTAGCCAAAAAAGAGGTGCCAAATCTTTCCATGCTTCTGCTTTCCATCCTGCAGGCAATACTGTTTACTCACCCTTGTAAAGTCATTTGAGGCTTTGTATCTATGACAGTGTGAGTAGTAATTACCAGTAATTCTGAACAGAGAGGGAAGAAAAAGGCTTAGAATCACTATATTTCATTTTTTTTAAAAAAAGCATGGATTCTGGCTTTATTTGCATAGCCAAATGATTTATTTCTGTACACATTGTCTGTCAGAGATTCCTGTATAATTTTGTTAAGTAATGACACCTAAAGACACTATGGATAATTGTTTTGGTAAATATGCAATGTTCAATGTTTCATGAAGAGAACTGAAATGAGACACAGATGATTCATTTACACATTTATTTACTATCCTGCTTATTCTATCAGACTGAAATGGAGAACAATGCATTTATTTTAAAGACATTTGACATAAATTAAACAGATATTTTGATGTTGAACAATTGTACAGACTACAACATGCATATTAATATGTAGATTGGTGCAGAAATACTTAGTTGATCAGCAAAATCTAGTATGACAAAAATAATAATCACATTTCCTTTTTTATGAAGTTAAAATGCAGCTGATATGGAAACATTGATACGAATACCACTAAATGTGAGAAGTTATTAGTCTAATGAAATCAAATGGTTAGTTGAAAAAAATAAAGCTATTGCCAAAGTTTTATCTACAGAAAGAAACTTAATCAAAATGTTTCTAACAAATACAATAATAATGAAAAAAAGCATGTTTGATGCAATTACCATTGCAAAATGCCCTATTATTCCCCTGCCCCACCCCCAAATACAAACAATGCATGAAGCAAAAGCAGCATATTCTCCCACAAAATGTCTGGGGCATTTTGTAAAGGCAGATGAATGAGATTAGACAAGACTCATCACATATGCTTTTATCTCCTAGTGACAGTACTTTTAAAGAAAGATACGTTATTAATAGAGCAATGTATGATGAAATGTGCTAAATCTGTAAAACTGAACAATAGTGAAGACACTGCTATTGCCCCAAGAGAACTTGAAAAAATACTGTTGTGCTTTTTTTGTTTGCAGCATTCAGAGCATTCACAGAGGAATACAAAGTAAAGTTCATTAAACTCCATAAAACTAATAGTCATGCTACTGTATCTATGAAACTAACACAGTAATAACATATAAACATGAATTAGTACATATTTAATTTGATATTTACAGTGATCTTAAAGCAATAGGCTACGTATTCAATGCTCAGCTTCTTTGTACACTAATCCCTCCATGTTTCAGCTTATCAGCATGGCTCCTTTGATTTTTGAAAGAGTTGTACAGCTAAAACTCTGCAGAACTCTGATAATTTAGACATATAAATCCAGAACTCCGCATCCTAGCAGAAGTACCCATGATTGTCCCCAACAGTAGTTTTTTAAATTTCTTTTTAAATGTATTTAGTAAGGTGTTAGAAATTGTTTCTTTTGCCTAACATATAATATATTGCTCCATCCTTCAGTTTTATACAGGCAGAATTCCCACTGGCGTTCTGCTTAAGGACTTCAAGAACAGGCCTAAGTGTTTTGTACTCTGAACCTTCACAGAGAGATGCTATCTGTGCAAAACTTAGAGCAGAAATATCACTACAAGACTTATGTCCTCCACCTTGAAAGGGTTAAAAGAAGTAAGATAAGGAATAGGCTTTTTGTTCCTTGCATTACTGTACAAGGTATGTCCCAGACATCAGAGCAACAAAGCACACAACCAAAACCCTACTAGTTCCTCAATTTAAATGAATTTCACCTGGTGATCCAAACAGGAAGATATCTAGACAATGGCAAATTGGCACAAAATACTCAAGCTGGGCTTCTGATCCTCCATCAATGCACAGCAATTCGCTTTTATTCACACCAGTATAAAGGCAGGGTTACTGGTTAAGTAAGGGTTAAGCGAAATAAAACTACTTGCAATAAGTTTAATCATTCCACTAACTTTGGAGTAAGTCTAGTGCTGTCTGCACTGTCTTCATTAAATGTAACACCAACTTTAGAGTAAATTCACTGTAGAAATATGCAGTATATAGAGTTTGGTCCAAACGACAAAACACAACTATCCAAAGGTTATCTAGAGTTTATTGCTTAAATGATTTTAAGTGGGTTAATTTGGGGAACACACTGGGAACAATTTAATCTTTAGCTACATATTGCTTTTTAATGCAATACCACTGATGAAAATGGCAAAATTCACTTGAATAAATAATTTGTCCAAGAGCTGGATGGGCTGAAGACAGTAGCCATGGTAGAGATCTGTGTCTACATTAGCAAGTCGTACAATAGCAGATTTGTTGAGGACAACAGTTTGTGCTGACAGTTTACACTATTGGGGTACTATTGGACTCTCTCATCTGGTACCAGGGCCTGAATGGTCTATCCTGCCTGCAGCATAGCTGGTGCCCTCACGGAAGAAGTTTTCTGGTTCAACTTCACCTAAAAATAGTCTGATTTACATGGTGCAGGATCGCTCGGTTATGTGAACCAAAGCATGAGAAGTGGGGATAGCTGAGAGATCCATGTCAAGAGATCTCTCCTGATTTTCTCTAAGATGCCAGAGTAAACTTAACCATAGACTTCCAGATTTAGAAGTGTACATTATTCCTGCTGATGCTAAATATGTATCTAAATAGTTATTTGAGTTAAAAAATTAATCACAGGACTACAGTCAATGTCTAAGGTAACAACAGGTCACCATTCTTTTTCAGTTGATAGGTATAATTAGGATAATCATCTTTTTTGGATTAAATGTTAGCTAATACCATGGTTTTAAGTTACTTTAAAGTAAAAAGAGCAGTAGTATTTGTGTGCTACTTCCTTGTTCCACAGTGGTATTCATCAGGATCTGTGTTAGGTGTCATAAAAGAAAAGTAAATCTCAATCAATAATAATATAGGATTAGAAAGTATCACTGCTCTTTTGGGAGAAATCTCCATTTTACTAAAGGGTAATACTTCCTAAATATCATAATTCAGCATTAAAAAAAAAAACTGTTTAAACCTGGAACAAAATAAATACAAAGACAAGTACATTACCCCACCTGCAGATGTCCCATGGTGTATGATCACTAAACAAGAAACCATCACACAATGCAAAAAAAAAATTCTTTCTTTCATTTTTGCCTGCCAGTTACCCAACCTTCCTTTGTTAAGGAAACTGATGGAGGATGTGCAAAAGGTTTGGCTTCAAGAACACCTGATCTGTTTTAGAAAGCATTTCAGCTGGAGTTAAAGCTGAGCACCACTAATATAACCAGGATGGACCAAAGACAAATATTCACACTTAGACCGATGGCTCTCTTAATAGCATTTACCAATCAATTACTTTTAAAAAAGCTCTTGCAAGAACACTGAAAGCTCTGGTGCAAAGGATGGGTACACTGTGGGGACACTGGAGAATTCAGAGCACTTTGCAACTAGAAAACAGGGAGAAGTGACACTCAGTTCTTGTGCCTTGGTTCAAATGCAGCATCTGGCCGTTTGCACCACACTACCAAAACACTTTCCTGACAAAGACACTCGTGTCATCTTGTTGGGTGGGCTGCCTTCTGACCACTCCCAAGAAGAAAAGATTGATATTGGGGAGGAAATGGGAAGAGATCCAAAGATCAGTAAAGATACCAACACATGATATCTTATTTTTCAGGAAAGTCTTCTAAAAAATTATTACAGATCAGATATTCATGTGGCAGGCGAGAGGGTAATGGCATCACTGAACCAGTTGGTTCTAGGTTAAAATTACAATGGAGGAGTGGAATTAAATCTTTTGCTACTGGCATTTTTACCTCATTGAGTGTGAACAAGGATTCTTTTACATGTGTTTTATTACATCTCTTTTTATATAGTACACTAAAACATGCCTTGTTTACTTACAGTTTTCTGCCCTTCTTTCCCCCTTTGTTGTGTTTGCATTTCTTGCTTGATCTGTGCTGGCTACTTAGGAAAAAAAAAGGCATATTTTTTACATTATTTTGCTTCTAATATATGTTTTTATGATCAAAATATAGATTTTCTATTCAAGTGATTAAAAAGTTATTTGAATCAAAAAGCCAATCAGTTAAATCCTGGACATTTTTACCGGTCTACTGCAATAGAGCATCAAGAAGACAACTGTCTTTTTTACTGGACTGTGGTTTAGAGATGAGGTTGAAGCAGTTAATAAATAAATTGAAGGTAAACCTTGAAGGAAACAGAAGCTCAGTCATGTAGGGGAAGACATCTACTTTTAAAAGAACTCATTGTTTTTCAAGGAATACAAATACATTGCCCAGTATTACCTGTTAGGAAATGACTCATAGAAGCCAATTGTCATTTAGATTTATGAGTGTTATAGGCAAAAATGCAACTGTCTGTTCACATTTTGGGTTACATAATAGTGTGCTAAAAGGCTCTTCATGTCTGTTGCTCTAGTGATAGATCAGATATCACCTCTCTAACATCACTAATGTTTGAATTTTGAGACCAATTGTGAAGTGAGGACACAGTGCATTAAATTGCTGCATTAGCACAGAGGCTTCTATAGTCTATACAATGTAGCATTAAAAGGCCTTTTGTGTTTTTGTTTAAAAAAGTGTATTTTATATAAATTCAGTAGTGCAAAAACTTCCTACACCTTGTTACATTCTCAACATGACATACTTCCCCTGTAAACAGCTTTCCTGTAGGAACTTCCTTTGCAGTTTGTGCGATATATTATTCCCCCCTACCCTCTACCCCCCACCCAGACTTGGATTAATGTGATTATTACTCAAAAATTCTTCTAATTACTCTGTGAACATTTTTTAAATATATGCATTTGGTTTCATCATTGAAAAGGAATTAAAACTTTGATTCAGGATTCTGCAGTTAATAAAAAAATATAAAAAATAGATCAATTGCAAAGCTATCTCCCTGAACATTCTTCATTTTCCAGTGATGCGTGGAGTCAGACCCCTTTCAGGTGCACAAAGGAGTCACTTCTTCCTAAGACTCCTTAAGTTGCTTTGAAATTGCACAGCTGGCTTAGAGACTGACTCCAGAACTCAGACACATCCTCCCCTTACTGTGGTGAATGGGTAATAAGTCCGAAATGGCTTCAAAGTTTTAGAAAACCAGAAAAATGTACTTGTGTAATTTTGCATAATTTGCTGCATATCAACCCATGATGAATGAAATGATCCCAGCCTGCACTTCTTACACCTGCTGTACTGGATAGAAAGCTAGATCCAGTCCTGCAACTGCTCAAAAAGATGTTTTAATCAGGAATTATACAAGCTTGGTATTCAGAGGTGGATCGTGTATATGCAGTCAAGACTGGAAAAACCACATTTCTTAAACCTGTGCTTCTGGAAATAGTTTTCAGCATAGACAAAAGTAGATAACAAAATTATACCAAAAGCACTTCTAAAGCTTAATCATTTTGCTTCCAGTATTTAAAAAAAATAAAGCATCTGTTAATAAAGTGAATTGCATTTCTTTCAAAATAAATGTGCTTCTCTGAAAACATTTAAAATACAGCAGCAAATAAGGGCCTGGTCTTTAATCTGATTTAAATAGTTAAAGCTCCTGTTGATTTTCTCAAGAGGGAGAGACTATTGTTCTTCTCATTTCGATTTCAGTCAGTCCCTTTTTCCACCACACTCCCTTTGGTTTCAAGGGAAATTCATTTGCACAAGAATTGAGGCCTTGACTTTACTCCTTTTAAATTTGTAGGGATTTTAATGGGCCGGAATCAGGTTGGCATGAACTTCAGCTCAGGAGAGCTTTAGGAATGAAATCTCTGTTCCTGCAATAGGTTCCCCATGGCTGGACTCCTCCCTTTCCATCAAGTGTCATGGGTCTAAGGGGCTTTTCCAAAGCTTAAGGGTCACCTGGGAGAAAAAGCACACAGAAGGAACATGACAGACCTCAGTCTTGCCAGAACAACATCATTGTCTTGAATGGGAATTTTCTGTGGATCCAGAGCATGGGACCAGGTCCCATTTGGTCTTAATCTGGACTTCAATAGTTCACTAGGATGAAAAGGCAGATCAAACAGGCCCATGTGATTTCATAAAACTGCACATAGAAAATACAAACCAACACTTCAGGCATATAAAAATTGACTGGCATTTAGTTTTAGTCACCGAAAATATCTAGAAACTAAAAAATAAATGTAGAAGAGTAATGACTATAAAATATTAAAGAGCTAAGCTTGGGGACAGTGAGACACCACATGATTGAAAAGTGTTACGCAGAATACAATATAAATGCATAAAACTGAATGCAGCAACAAGTTGAAATGAACTGCAATTAAAGATAAAAAAAATCATTTTTATTTTGAGAATTAATGACCAGACATTGTTTGAAAAAAAAAAGACATTGTATTCTCAGGTATTCAAATGACTGAAGAGACTCCTCAATATTATCTTGTTACAGAAATAACAAAACTGATGGAAATATAGAAAACTTTTTTTAAAAAAACACACCTAAATGATTGTGCTGCGCTCATTGTTCAGCCCAGTCACAAGGATCAATATTTTGGGGCTCTTCAAACTTGCCTCTTTTCTATGTGCCAGGCTTGAGTGAGGTCTGTGGCATTGGCCCAGCCATTTAAGCAAAGGGCCACGTTGTAACAAAAATGGTTGTTCCTTTACACTAAATGCATTAGGTGCCTGGGTGTTACATATTCAAGTGACAGAAAAAGACTCAAGTAAAAATTAACCCACTAATCTATGGTAAGTAGAAGCCTGCTGTTCCAAACCATGCATTGATTGGTCTAAAGTACTTTTAAGCCTTCCTCACAAAAAAAAAAAAAAACAACCAAAAATCCCAAACAAAACAAAAGGGAATATTTTCTAGGGCACGTCTGTGTAACTGCATACATTTGCTTATGATTAGAATTCATTAACTGAATAAACTTTTTATGATTTAGGGAATTAAAGCACTCTAGGAGCTTTTAAAAAATATTTATAGTGGAAAGAGCTGTGGATTCTGGATAACATAAAAATAGCTTTTTTGAGACAATGGTTAGATGGGTACTTTGTAATGAAGGCTTTGGTTCAGCATCTTTCTTTTACAAAGCTGGAGAAATCAGAGAAATGAAAGATGCTTTGGCAGTTGTCAGTGGAATGACATTTTCTTTTATTTAAGTATAGTGGAAATCCTGTACTCATTTCAGAACAGCTGTGGAAGGATGGGTTGAGGCAAAGTTGGTGAGTCAAGTGATATCTTCTGTCAGTCCAAAGGATTGAACTGAAAAACACAAACAAGCTTTGGGGTATGGAAGACCTGAGGCAAATCACATGTAGTGAAGCCTTTTCTTCTCCAGCTATATGATTTATGATAACAAAAGGTATCACTTTCCCCTACAAACTTTGTCTCTTTTGTCCTTACACCTTAACAACATTGCCACTACTGAAGTATGTGCACTGCATGGAGAACAAAAGGTAAAAGACCAAAGATCATGTAGAAGCAAATAGTATTAAATCAAGGAAAAATAAGACTGTGGGAAATATTTTTTTTTTAATACCAAGTCATGTTCTATGAGGTTGAAAACTTTTGGGTATATCTGATTAGCCATTTGGCACTGTTTATTGCCACAGAAATAACTATGTTTTTTAAATTTTAAAATGGAGCGCTTTTTTCTCAGTTATGAAATGTTGGCAATTTTCTAGAAAAATATCAAATGCTTCAAGTTCTGGTCATTAAATCTTTGCTTTCCCTCAAAGGATCATTAATTAAACTGACAAATGCAATAACTGAAGTTCTGCAAGTAAAAAAAACCCATCATGATTTATAGCACAGATAAACTAAAATACTGTAGTCCTTAATTAACAGATATACTCATGAGCTTTTTAACAGAAAGCAAGATACGTGAGATGCTTTAAGTAGAAGTTGCAATTTTGCAACATAAGTCTGTACAAAACCTCCAGGCAGCACGCTGTGAAGGAAGTACCTGTGTCCCAGGAAATGCTTTTTCCATAAATCCTTGTTAACAGTAGCTTTCCCCCCAACCCCAAACTATTTACAAGTATATGCATTTTGCAAGCTCAAAGCACCTTGTTTCACATCCTTTATGAATGCATGCATTGACATTTCATCCTTTCATGTGCAAATTCTAAAATTCATTGTAACTGAGGGAAAAAAGAAAGTTTAAAGAGTTCAAAACCTGTCTACAATCATAAGTGAAAGGATCAAAAATGTCAGATGTTGCAGACCACTGGCTCCTAATAAAGCTCTCTTTATTGTATTCACCATTCTTGAGTAATTTTTTTCCCTGTTTTTTTCAGTTTGTTACAAAAGCAGTCTTTTTTTTTTTTTTAATTAAACAGTATTTAAACTAAACAACTCTTCATGCCATGCAAAAATAACATTTTATGCACTTTTGTTGAGGCTTTCCATGTTTTAGTTCATAGGCATTACTAACTGTGTTTTAAGAAAAGATATTTTTATTGCTTCTGTAACTAGTCACATGCTAGTTTCGCGTGTAGGACAATAACCAGTTTCTCCTGGACTTGAATGAATTTCTGGAGCAAATAAATGGTTTTCCATTTTGTGACCCTCTTGGTTATTGTCTGGCTTTACCTCACCCACAGCATGGTAAATGTCTTGAGTACAGTTGTGGCTCATGCTTTTGGGTGACGAGCTGACCTGTGGCTCCCCTGGTAAATTGTTGCCATCACTATGTTTGTCCCCACAGCAATTTGTCTTGATATCCTGTTTTTTCTCATGTTTCATACCGTGTAACTCCATAAACTCTTCTTCTTCTCCAGTGTCTATTTCAGTGAAGCTCCTCCTCTCTTTTGAAGGGAAAGTGAAAATCTTTTGTTTGGGAAAGAGAGGGGATGATTTTTTAGCAGGTCCCTGACAAAGTGCAGGTGCGTCAGCACCAAGTACAGGCCGTTCACCTTGGGGGGAATTTTCTTCTAGGAGAATGGTGCTGATGTGCTGAGGGGTGGCCTGTGTGAAGTCTGCTCCTGCTGTCACTGGCAGTGGCCTTGCGGTGCTCGGTGGAGTTTGTGGAGCGCCACCTCTACTGTCTTTAAAATTAACTTTAAGGGATCTAGATTTTAATGGGTTGCTACCTTTCAGGGAGCTTTTGGGGCTTTCCATGGCAGTGTCAAAATGAAAATGACCATGTGAAACAGTTTGGGACCCACTGACATCACTGATACCAGCTCTGTTGATTGGATTATAGTCAAAGGTGACATCAGTTGGAGAAAATCCTCTGTCTTTTGCAAATGGTATGAACTGAGAACTTCTTGCTCTTTGGTTTTCTTCCAGGTTAACAGCATCAGTTGGAAATCTCATTTGCAAGTGAGAGCCAGGAAACAGAGAGAGTGGAGACCTCTCTGTTTCCGTGAAGTCAGTTGCACAACTGGCAAAACTGTCAATACTGGATGTGCTTCTCATGTCCATGATGATGTCCGCAGGCCCCGCTGGCAACGGATCCCTCTGACCTACAACTTCCTCCATTTCTATTTCTTCTTCATAACTGGGTGGCTTTGCTGACTGGTCTTGATAAGCAGCATTAAGATTAGGCTGAGACTGGGTTTTGGTAATTTCATTATACAGCATCTCCAGTTTTTGGGCACTGAGGTGCTGTGGGCTGGAGGATGCTGCAGCATTGTTTAATTGCTCGTGGGAGTCTTGTTGACTAACTTCTTGGTACTTGTTCTCATAAGATTTGTTTGAGCTTGTTTCAGACATTGTCCTTCTGGCCCATTTCCACCGGCTTGGGGACAGGTGGCTGTTATCAGGTGTCTCCTTTGGACTGAGTGGTTCTCCAAGCTTTCCCGAATCTACTGCTACATCTATCATTTCCATACTGCGAGCAAAGGCATCTTTCAGATTCATGGAGACAATACTGCCATTTCTTTTAGCTCGCTCAAGCGCTTCTCTCCTCTTAATTGCCTTCTCCTGTCTTTTCTGCTCCTTATAAAACTCTGAGAAATTGTTCACAATAATTGGTATGGGCAGGGCTATGACCAGCACTCCAGCAATACAGCAAAGTCCTCCAACTATTTTACCTAATAAGGTCTTGGGATAAATGTCACCATATCCTACCGTAGTCATAGTGATCGTTGCCCACCAGAATGACGCAGGAATACTTGTAAATTTTGTAGCATCCTCATCCTTTTCAGCAAAGAATACAAGACTTGAAAATATCATTATTCCCATGGCTAAAAATAATATCAACAAGCCCAGTTCATTGTAACTCCGCCTGAGTGTAAAGCCTAAAGACTGAAGGCCTGTTGAGTGTCTGGCGAGCTTAAGAATCCTTAGGATCCTCATAATTCGAAATATCTGAACCACACGTCTGACGTTTTGGAACTGCAGGACACTTTTATTGGACTCTGTGAGGAAAATGGTGACATAGTATGGCAAGATAGCCAGTAAGTCAATGACATTTAATGGGCCTTTGAAAAACTTCCACTTATTTGGTGAGGACAGAAAACGCAAAAGATACTCCATGGTAAACCAAGCAATACACACAGCTTCAACGTGTGCTAGCTGAGGGTTGTCATTTGGCTGCCCAAATTCATCTATTTCTTGAAGTTCTGGCAGTGTGTTAAGAGACAAAGCAATAGTGGACAGGACGATGAACAGAATGGACACAATGGCCAGAATCTGTAAAACAAAATAAAAACATTTTGGTTAGACTGATACAAGTGTGCTTGCCAGGGTTTGATTAAATCCTTTCAAATGCACATGTGTCAAATAAACACAGAATGGTGGAAGCTTTTTTCACTGCTGTATTCATTATTTTGTTTTATTGTTTTGAATTTTGCACAAAGAAAACATTAGACTCGACTTAGACATGGTCAAAACCTGATTGCGTTACTTCCTGCAGTAAGCCAATTCATTTCAGAAAGCAGGCCACGACTGGTCTTACCATTTTTAAATTACAATAGGAGGTGATGTTTATTAGTGCAAGTCACCAAGTGAAAGATTCCTGCTAATGTGCAGAACATTTTTAATTTTCTGCATTAATTGTAATTATGTAAAACTTTACATAGTGTGGAGAACTGATTGAGGAATACCATGTGTAAGATGGTAATTCAGTACTACATAGCGCACACTTCCCTAGACAGGCATATATTTATGAGCTGGAAAGTCAAGAAGAAAAAATTAAGAATAAACAGAAAACCCTATTCAGGAGACTAGTCCTGATGAATTTTCATGTCTGGACAAATTTCAGATGCTACCAGAATTGAAGGTACTGGTCCTTTATTAGGTTGAGAGCAAAATTTAAAAAGTAAGTAGTATGAAGGTGAACGGAGTTTCTCCTAATTATTAAAATGTGTAAGTAGACAAAGGCTTCCAAGAAATAGTTTTGCTTTCTGTCTAAGGAGATAGGTTTTATAATATATTTTGTCACTCACTTTCACAGAGTCTTAGAATGACAGAATGACAAAATCATAGAAACATTAGTGTCGAAAGAGATCTCCAAGACCCTTAAGTCCAATGTTTGACTGAGCACCACCACACCAACTAAACCACAGCACTAAGTGCCACACCA
The DNA here is from genome assembly GCF_963513975.1 of Fringilla coelebs. NCBI lineage: Eukaryota > Metazoa > Chordata > Aves > Passeriformes > Fringillidae > Fringilla > Fringilla coelebs. Next base: position 33,353,818 of record NC_140028.1, read on the forward strand.
CTTTCTTGAATGCTTGAAGACCTGCTGACTCCTTAGGCAGCCATTGAAATGCCTGACAAGCCTTTGAGTGAAGAAATTCTTCCTGATGTTCAACTTGAACCTCCCCTGGCACAGTTTGAGGCCATATCCTTTCATCCTGCCTCTGGTTGCCTGGGAGAACAGGCTCTCCTCCACGTGGCTACAGCCTCCTCTTTCAGGCAGTTGTAGAGAGTGATAAAGTCTCTCCTGAGCCTCCATTTTTCCAGGCCAAACAACTCCAGCTCCCTCAGCTGCTCCTCATAACACTTGTGAGCTGCTCTGTGCTCCAGACCCTCCACCAGCTTGGTTGCCCTTCTCTGGACACAATCCAGCTCCTCAAAGTCTTTCTTGTAGTGTAGTGAGGGACCCAGAACTGAACACAGGACTTAAGGTGCACCCTCACGAGTGCCAGGTAGAGGGGGATGATTGCTGCCCTGGTCCTGCTGGCCACACTATTCCTGATACAAGCCAGGATGCCACTGGTGGTCTTGGCCAGGGTACACTGCTGGCTCATGTTCAACCTGCTGTGAGTAGCACTCCCAGGTCTTTTTCCGCTGGACAACTTTCCAGCCACTCTTTCCCAAGTCTGTAGCACCACATGGGGTTGTTGTGACCAAAGTGCAGGACCCAGAACTTTGTCTTGTTGAACCTCATACAGCTGGTCTTGGCCCATTGATTCAGCCCTTTGCAGAGCCTTCCTGCCCTCCAGCTGATCAACACTCCTGCTCAACACTGTGCTGTCTGCAAACTTACTGAGACTGCACTCAGTCCCCTCATCCAGATAATGGACGAAAACATTAAACAGGACTGGCCTCAATACTGAGCCTTGGGAAGCCCCACTAGAAACCAGATGCCAGCTGGATGCAGCACCTTTCACCACCACTCACTGGAACCAGCGTCCAGCCAGTCCTGAACCCAGTGAAGAGTGCACCTGTCCACGCTGTGGGCTGCCAGTTTTGGAGAATGCTGTGGGAGACAGTATCAAAGGCTTTACTGAAGGTGGACAGCATCCACAGCCTTTCCCTCATCCCCTAGGCAGGTCTCCTGGCGATAAGAAAAGATCAGGTTGGTCAGATAGGACCTGCCTTTCCTAAACCCATTGTGGCTGAGCCTGATCCTCTGGTTGTCCTGTTACTGGTGGGTGATTGCACTTAAGACAATCTGTCCCATAACCTTCCCCAGCATCAATGTCAGCTGAGAGGCCTGTGTTTCCTGGACCATTTATCTGACCTTTCTTGTAGATGTGAGTCACGTTGGCCAATTGTCTGTCCTTGAGCTCTGCACAGTTGAAACACTCCCTAATGTACAGACCCCACCTCCCCACACCTCTCCTTCCTCATCTGTTCCTTCTGAAGGGCTTATAACCATCCCTTGCCACTCTCCACTCATGTGAGTGTTCCCACTATGCTTCCCTGGTGCCAACTGCATCCTAACTCTCCTGCTGCATAGTGGCTTCCAGCTCCTCCTGTTTGCTGGATATTAGTTTTTATTAATTACCCAGGCTGTGTTCAGCCATCTACACACATTTCAGGTGGGCTGTTCATTTCACCCCCAGCACTGGCATGCTCCCCCCAGGCTCTTCTCTACTCAGCCTGATCCTATTCTCTTCCCCCTTCAAACCTACTTTAAAGCCCTCTCAATCAGTCCTGCTACAATACTTTTCCCCCCTTTTCCCCCCACCTGTCTCCTGCAGGCCTGGTTCTGTATAAATTGCCCTGTGATGGAAAAAAAGACATTTTGATAAAGTTCAGGCATCTCTGTACCTCACAGCCTTCCACTTTGCCTGGAATAGCTGGTCATTGTCTTTTACAGAACCAATACTATGGGAAAAAAAATTAATATCAGCAAACATTACGGTTTTACCTGAAAGTTTATTTATTTACACTCTAAGGAATATGAGCAACTTTAAGACAGTGAGAAAAGTGTTAAAATTATATAAAAATTATTATAACACTTGGAAAAAAGATATGATTTTGGTTGGAAGTCCCAATTAAGTCCAGGTTTTTATTAGAAATACTAAAATAAATAGTTTTCTGTTTTAAAGATCAGTTTAAGCTCATCCACAAAAGCATTTACTTTCATTTCTCAGAAATGGAACTGTTAAATCCATTTGGTGATGTTCCAAGGTTGCATTAGGTCTGACAAAATTGCTGGAACACCCAAGAAGATTGAAATGAAGCTAAGAAGAATGCAAGTGTGAAGAGTGTATGCAGGGAGACTGGTCAGAGTGGTGATAGAGGCTCTAGAGATAGAAAGGCCACCTCACTGTAGCTTTGAGGAAAACAGCAATAAACTTGTTTCATCTATGGGTTACCAAGTGGATATTCAGCTCTCTAAGCACAAACAGATGAACAGGTATACAAGTATCACATTTCATATTCTAAAGTATTCAAACATATTTATTTGAGTTTTTCTCTACCAGCACTGCTTCTGTCCTTTTTTTTTTTTCCTTAACTATTTTTATTGGAGAAATAAATTTCTCCATTTCTTCTGCCAAATGAGTTGAGTTATGGACTATCTGTCTTCATCCTTCATACAGCCATTTCAGAAAACATCCTTAGGTTAATCTATCATATTTAGGAGGGCTTTATATTTCTTTAAACCTTCTGCTACCAACATCAGCAAAGAAGCCAATCTTAGTAAAGCATGAGGGCAATAACCGTGCATATGTAGGCAGGGCTGATCAATTAAATTTGTAGCTAGGACTGAGGCAGACTAAAGGCAACACTATAACAGAGCAATAACTACCCTTCAAACTGTGGAAGTTGCTTGTATCAGATTTCTGTATTAAAGTTGGAAACTTAAATAAGGTGTACTGGGTTATCCACTTCATCTAAATGACTGTGAAATAGCTAATGCAGGCTTGACTTCTCTAAAATACTCAATAACATAATTATACTTCCTGAATTTACAGAACAAATGAACAAGGCACAGGTCTGAATAGTTGAGCTTGCACTTTCTGTCAAGCTGATGGGGCCTCATTGGGGCCAGAATCAGAATGCAAATAACAGGATTGGAAAAAGCTGTATAATACCAGGACCAAATTACTTGACATGCATTGTTTAAAAAAAAAAAAATTGTAAGAATCTATCTGCCCAACTGTCTTCAAACTGATTTTAATTAGGAACCACTGGCATTTCAGTTTGTCATAAGGGATTTATTTTATGCCAAAATGTCTGCCAGCATACAAAAGATCCTAGAAAAGAGGTGAGTTAGTGAAGAGCACCCCCTCTTGCACTATGTGGCACGGCTAAAACTCCATGCATTTTGAGTATTCTATTGAAAACAAACATCCATCTGTTTGTTCCAGCCATACTTTCAAGTGATGCTAACACAAGCTTGAACTCCCCCAGCTCTTTTAATAAAATATGCAGTACAGCAAGCCTGGAACCTTAACTGATTTATACATATAATCTATAAGCATGAGTCTGTTCTTAGAGAAAATATTTACAGCAAAGTAAAGTAGTTTAGTTTCTTCCAATGTAAGAATCTCGAGCTTTTATTTGTTTGGGACTTTGTTGTGTAATTAAAGCAGTGCATCATTCCACACACAGTATGTTTTAATTATTGCAATTGATTAGATTTCACAACTCATTAGGCAAAAAAATGCCAGGGGAAAACTTGGAAGAACAAGAACAGCTATGAGAAAAAGAAGAAGAAAAAAAGAACTCCCTATTCTGAGTCTACACAAAGAACACTTTGCAGATATTATTATGCTGGTAAATTCTCATAGAACAGATGCAGATTGTATTAAGAGAAGCACAGAAATTATAAGAAAGACCTGTAGCAAACTAGGCTGCTTATGTTGATACAGAAAAGTAAAGAAACCACCACTGACTGAATCTTTCCCAGCAGAACTTCCTGTTTATTACATAATATTTTTAAACCACGTTCTGGACTGAAATGCCTGGAAAATTTGCACACTCCAAGTAATTAATCTATGACCACAGCCCTTGACATAATATTTTTAACCTGAATTTCAGAATATACTCAGTTAAATGACAGATTCTGGCAGGTTATGTCATTTAGTGATGGTACTACAAAAGCACATAAAAATCGAGATCCTCTTAATCTTTAAAAATATTTCCTTTTCAATGACAATTTTTTCTAAAAGAATGGACAGATTTTGATTTATTTTTTCCTATGGGCTGGATATGAGGCATTTGAATCTGTTGCTGCAACGAATAGTAAAATGTTCCTCGAGTTAATGATGCAGTCTTAACAGCCTCTGCCAGATGCTGTTATTTTACTTTTTGGGTGCAATGACTGGTAGCAATCTCCTGAAAATTTAGTTGTTTCCCAGTATTAAATTGCCACTAAAAAATGGCTTTTTTTCCCTGTGCACCCCCTCATTGCTTATTACTGCCAGCAGTGTGAAGAATTCTGCATAAAATGAGCATACAACTGAGGCAGAAAATAAAGGTGTAATGGAACAGCCTTCAAATTGTTCCTTGCTATTGTGCAACAACTCATACAATATGTGAAATGATATGATATGTGAAAAGGCTTCTGCTATAACTGACAAGCCAGTGTAATTTTTATGTGCAGCAGAGAAAAAGTATGCATCAGGTGCACATTAAAATGGAGCTGCTGAGGGGAATTTCAGTTGAGCCCTACTGATCAGCCAGTACAGGATGTTTGATTAATATAGGTTTCAGTCTGCAATTGACTAAGACTGTATTAGCAATAGTGTTTCCTCAGTCTTTTTCTTCCCAGGATGGGATCTAGGGTAGGATCTAGACCATTTAAATAATAGCAGTATAGTCTCATACTTTTGAGATTTCTAACCTCCACAGACAATGAAAATTATCAGGCTGTCCCATGTTCTTCCCTTTCTGCATTGATAATTATGATATTTTCTTCACATAAGACATACCCTGGCAGCATCTTTAACTCTGCCTTTAGACAATATCAGAAAAAATTGATGTTCAGCTTTTGAAAGGCTTCTGGGGAACTGTATCACCTTCCTTTGGTACTTAGCTACATGTTCTCAGAAGCACCTGCTCTTGGGAAAGAGGTGTCTAAATTTGAGCAGATAGATATCTGGAGTAGATCTAGATTCTTCAGATCAACCTGAGAGCTACCAAGTGCTGTAGCCTGCAGGTCATGCTGGATCCTGCATGGAAGTGTGTGGTATTCACATACTCTTCGAACAGAGAGAGACATAATTCTCTTTTCCAGGATTTTTCCTGGGGAAGGCAATGAGAAAGCTCAGAGAGAAGAGAAAACAATGTTTATCTCTATTGGCTGCTCCTGTTGTTTGGCACATGTGGAATGTGTTATGGAGATTGTTTACCAAAAGGGATTTGTTAATTGGCGACTGGTGATGGTTGTTTGGATTGATTGACCAATTAGGTCAAAGCTGGGTTGTGACTGTCTGGTAAGGGTCAGGGGTTTTCCTTGAGTAGTATAGTGTAGTTAGAGTATAGTATTAGTATAGCATGTAATTTGATATAGTATAGCTTAATAAAGCAATTGTTCAGCCTTCTGAATCATGGAGTCAGAGCATGTTATTCCCTGGCTGGGGGTCGCCTTGCATCAATAGAAGTGTCCTTAGCTTGTAGCACAGGGCTCCCAGCTCTGGCCCCACAATCCACAGACTCACAGCCACACTGGCAGGAGCAGAAGGTTAGGTAATGGATGTTTTGATTTTTCTGAGGGAGTAAGCCCATGACAGTGGAAGACATTTTGGGAGGTTTGATGAGAAGTTTATAGAAATTAGTTTACTTCAGCAGCATCCTTTACTGCCAGGTATCTTCAGATTATGATATTGAGTTTGCAACTGAATGGACAAAAAGTCTTTCTCAGTTAGAGTGCTGCCTTGTACATCTGTCTAAATCTGTGTGCATTCTGTTCTTGACATCTGGGACTTTCCAAATGAGAGGCACATTGGAGAAGGAAAGACAACACTACAAATTGAGTCACTTTGCAACTATATTACCACATGAGGAGTTTAAAGATGAGTAAGGACCTCAGTCTGTAGACATTTAGGAGAAAGGGCCATTAAAATATTCTTCTGGGATGCAAAGGACAAGAAGAAGGTCATGATGGAACATCTCACTCCCTGGTCACTCCATTTTCTCCCTCCATTGTGTCCCTTGGACTTCCCAGTTACAAGCATCACCTCCTGCTTCTGACCCACAGTTCTATCTCATGCTGCCTTGCAGAGGGGACTGTGCTCAGCTGACACCTGTAATTCTGCATTCCTACATACCAGTGTGCCATAGATCACATCATGAGCAGTCTGTCAGACTTAAAATGATTTTGAATCTAAGGTTTCAACAGACCACACTGAAAAAGCTCAACAAAAGGCAAGGCATTTTGCTACAGTCCTTTACTGGCTAATGCTCTTTTTTAAATATGTCCTTGGCCATGGGACATAAAAAAAGGAGACAAATAGAAATGAATCCTACTTGGATTTACTCCAAACTAGAACACAATGGAGCTATGGCAAACCTTAAGCATGCCAAATCTAAGCAATTTCAATAGTCCTGCAACACTGCGAATTATCTAAGAATAAAAGTATATGTTTGCAAATGCTCCTTGTTTTAAGGGATGGAAAAATTAATTTCCAGTTACTAAGAGTTTAATTTTTGGAACATAAGAGAGGGGAGTAATTTAACAGAACAGCATAAATTTAGTGCAGCTTACAGCTCTATCACTGTTGCCCTTTCAGGAACACATCTGATTATAACTCTGACAGCCTGTATCATCACTGAACAGCTTCTCTCTGCTGCTCTCAATCTCCTTCCTTGATGACATTATTTAGAATTCTGACTTTTCATTTTCCCCTTTTTCATAGATTAGCATTATTATTAATGTTTTTAAGGACTTGATTTGACTGTTCCTCATTTCTCTTTCAGTGATATTCATTAAGCCTCACATAAACTACATATATGAAGGTTAAGCTCACAGTGTTGTATTTATCTAGTGTCTAAGTGATGCACAGCCTTTTCTTTTGGTCTCTTTGCACTGGGATGGCTCTCACTTAAGAATCTTGGTGTAGAAATACTCATTTAGGACGTTTTCACAAAAGATTTCATGACTAGCTCCATAAACACCCATCATGTTTCTAAATATGAGAATTATCTACTAGTTCATCAGTAGGTGAAAAAGCTCTGTCCCCAGTTTAGCTTGACAAGTTCCTAGGAAGACAGTGAACTCAACAAGTGCTTCTAGATGTTTATTCACGGTTCTATGAAGTTCAGTGGTGACTTTACCAAGGAGTGGCATATAGCCAGGGATGTGCTGTCCTGTCAAGCTCACCCAGACTGGGAGCCAACACGTGGGACCACCTTTGTTTCTGTAATGTGGCGTCCTTCAAGTTTCTGTCTGAGGAGGTTTAAGGCAGGTAGGAGTTTGCTGCCTGCCAGTTCCAGCGTGCACGGCAGACCAGTGATGATAACATCAGCAGGATCATAACCATGGTAATTCTATTGGAAGGCATGATAACAGGTAGTTAAAGCTCAGATTTTGCAACAAGTTAATTCAAACTTCTCCAAGACCAGCTGTAGTCAAGCAAGGTATTTTGAAACTGGCTAGGGTAGGTCTATCTGACTGGAGAAACTGCTTCTGTCTTAGCAAAACCTTCACTTCATAAATTCAGTCATAAAGCCATTCTCTGTAGCTGATAGACTTCCTGCTTGAGAGCACTGTATAAATTCAATTTTTTTCATAAAGCCTTTCCATCACTTTGTGCTGACCTTCCCATTCCATAGATGAATATTTGCCTTAGAAGACCTAGTATCTCAGAGGGAATAAACCTGCATAGGAAATGATGCTTTGTGTAGTAAGCATCCTTCTGGGTTAAAGTAACAGTAATAAAATGCATCTGTCCTGCAATCTGTTGCAGGTAGATTACTGTTTCTTGTATTTATGCTATTAGGATAACAGTTACTCCTGCATTCTGGGGTGAGCTAACTGCATTTACTTAATTACTTGATTATTGCTTCAGGGAAGGGTGGCCTTGGGGTTTGTACCACCAAGATTTTCAGCATGAGAATTTAGTTTGGGTTTGAGAATTTGATTATGGCCGAGTATCGAGGTGGTTTTGCATAAGGCGACTCCGTGGGTAATATGGCAAATGGGAACTCTGGGAATGGACTGAGTCTCTGTGAATCTGAACACAGGAACAACTCAAACCTCTTAGAATACTAGGGGCACATTAGGTACGCAGTAGAAAACTAAGTACAACACTGCAAACATTTGCAGGATGTATTTACTAAATATTGCAACCAAAAAGTGATGTTGGAGACCAGAGAAATTGCAATATGCACAAGCAATAGGCAATGGATTGCAAATGGGACTATAAGCATAAACTTTAGCACAGCCCTGATGAAACCCGCGGTGATTCGCTGTAGGCAAAAGCTGAGGTTAATACTGAGGGCATCTGTTGGGCTGGCAAAGATGGGGAACCTTAAGTGGTCACAGATGAAGACAGTCTTCACAGTTTGGGGAGAGACAAATGTATTTAGTTTAGCATCAGTGGAGACAACCTTGAATACTGAATCAGCACAGAGCTAATAAGAATTATTTTTTTAACATATTAAGATCCATATCAAGTCAGCTCTAATATTTTTTGCTGTTGTTCAACAGCAAAAAGCTATTTCAGCTGGAGGCATGAAATCAATTATTTCATGATAAACAGCAAACTGTCCCCTAGGAATTAATGTAGAAGAAATAGCAGATCCAGAGTAAATGTAGGTGAATTTTTTTTTTCCACTATGAAATTGGATAAGCCCATGAATTTGACTGTCATTTATTGACAGAAATAGAGCTAGTACCTGCTGGAAATTATTGTGTGTCTGGTTTAATCAATTAAATAATTCAATGTAAGGTAGTTTACAGTGAAAATAAAAAGTTCATCAAGCTAATGCTTTCTTTGCCCTATAACAATGTGAGAGATTTAACTGCCTTACAGATGATCACAAAAAATTAACTTAAAGAGTCATCTTAAAGGCTTTATTTATACATAGCTTTTTGGTCCCCCAACTATTATTTCTAAATGGAATAATTTGTGAAAGAAAAGTCACCTGAGATGTCTTCATTAAAAGCTCCTGTCTGCCCTTGTTCAGAAGTTTTTTAAACCTTTGACATATTTCTTACATTTAGGCTGTGTTTTGCAGTAGTTGTCTAGTATTTGGGTAGCGAAAGCTGAGTATTATTACTTAGATGAATGTACTAGACTCTCCAAAATTTGCATTGAAGTCATGACAAGAAACTTGCAGCTTCCAATCCTTTTACATAGCAAACCATATGCAAGATCTGTTCTGTGCTACTTCGCTCACGAAAACATTGGCTTCATTACAGGAATTTCATTAAAAAAAAAAGCCCAAACAAACAAAAACCGACAAAACCCCACAGCAACACAGCGCAGCCTCCAGACCCAGGCAGAGAGGTGGCGTCCAGCAGCAGCTGGGCCGGTGTCGGAGGCCGAGGGAGCGGGGCAGGAGCGGGGCCGGAGCTGTCCCCGGGCCGGTGCTGAACGCGGGGCCGCCGCAAAGCGGAGGCGGCGGGTGTGCGGCGCCCACATCCATCCTAAACCCCCTCCTTCTGTCAAGTTACTTACATGAAGGTATGCAAACGATGCAGTCTAAAAAGATAAGTCTTGGAAAATAAAGATAGCTCTGGCATAATATTTGTTTCTTGGAAAAAAACCACCGTTGAAGGAGGCAGGAATCTCAGCAGAGGTGAGATATTTCTTTTTACTGCTTGCCATTTAGTACGTTATTACTAACACCCAGCAAATCACGCTGGAGATAAACAAGCAGGAGTAATGAAAAATCAAAACCCAATTGTTTAGTTCTAAGGAGTTTTTGTATGGGCTGTTGAATGGATTTAATGGGGGAAATCAGCACACCTGATGTACAGATTTATTCTGATTCTGCCCATTTTGATATTAACATTCGACTTAAAGCAGAAAGCTGGATGTAACTGATTTTTAAAACGTGGAAACTGGAAACCAAATTACTTGGTTCTCACTGTTTCCATTTGTCATTTAGTTTTAATGGAATCTGCTTTCACTTGGGACCTCAGGTTATTAACCAGGACTGTATACTTGAGTCTAATTTGCTGAAAAACATATTAAGACTTTTGTTTGAACTATTCTCATTTTACCATCTTTTTACCATTGAACAAGACTGTTTTTTAGTCATAGGACACAATGAGTAGGTATGATCTTCCTAAAGGCTAATATTATCAGACTTATTTGAAATTATGACAGGCCCAAAATTCTTTATTCACACTTTTAAAATAGTTTTTCTATCTTGGCTTCATGTCAATTTGTATATAAATTTCAGAACGAAATATAAAATATCTCTATATAAAATATCAATATTAATCTATGGTTTTATGTAACGGTTATGCCAGTATTTCCCAAATTTGCAGAATAAGAGAAATTTTTAGGGAAAGGAATCCAGCCTGCTGTCTTTTTTACAATACTGTAGTTAAAGGTCTGCATATCTTAAGTGTCATTTCCTTATGTTGGCTGTCCCTACAGGATTACTTTTGAAACTTCATCTGTAATACTGCAGTTTCAAACCCTTATTAAGGTGTGATGTATGCTCTAACACACATGCAGAGTACAAATGCTCTTCAATAAATATGTAAATGTCCTCACATCACATTTAGGAAGGTCAAATTGTAATTGAAGACAGATCTGATTCACAAAATATATTATCCATTATTAAAATACTATTAAAAGGTACTGCTCATGCTGCTTTGAGCTCAGACTAAGAGGACAGTATATGAGAAAATGCCTGTAAATTACAGGAACGTTCCAGTTTAGGGCTGTAATTCAGACTCTGTTTTTACCACAAACACCTCAGGCAGGTGATGAACAGGGTGTTCAAGGAATGTCTGTTTATCCCAAACTGTGACTTGGACAGAAGAAGGGCTGACTATTCCTTGCTCTACAGAAGACTGGTTTTGTTCTGTCACAAACAAATGTCTGTTATGCTTATAGTCTATTAGAATTAGGATCAATCAGTGTTACAGGGTCTGTTTTTTCTCATGAAATCAAAGGGAGGTTTACTGTTTCCTCTAACCAGAATGCACCAGTGGAGTTGGAATATTTTAGTCAGCTGTACTGAGAAGCAAAGGAGAGCAGTCTGACGAGGCTTTGTCTAGTGTTCTGCACAAATTTTGATATTTTTCCTATTTCGTTTTTTAACCAGTAGATGTCTCTGTTTTATCATGCAGCTGTTGACAAGGACACACTGTTCCTGTTGACACAACACATATTTAGTAAGAACCATTTGTTTCCCATGGAATGAGTACACGTGAACACAAAAATGCCAACTTAATGCTCTCAGCATAACCCTAACCAGCCTAAGCCCCAGCAGCTTTGGTGAGAGCTCTATGTGCTAAACAATATCAAAAATCATCTTGATGCAAATGTCCCATAGGATTTTAAGAGGGCAAAAGGGGAATTGGTGGGATTCTATGGATATTCATTTAAAAATATGGAATAAATTTAGTACATCTTTTTTTATCCCATGGGAAGGTTCACAGAAGCAGCTTACTGAACAGTATGGAGTATTTGATTTCTACACAATGCCTCAGGAAATTCAGTGTTGTGATAGATGAATTATCTCCTCTACTTCACAAATGTGTAAGATGATATTATTTCTGCATCTATAGGCATCAGGAGTAGCAATGTAGATTATTTGGAACTCTTGTACCTAACTGAAAATATCATTGTGATACAATTTGATTCAGACTTCTGTATTTTCCAATTTTGAAAAAAAATCTAGGATATATACAGTTTTTCTAAAATCCCTATGAAAGAGATCAGCAATTTAAAAATTATATTCAAATTCTATTATTTTAAATCTATGAAAAATGAAGATATATTATTTCAGAACTTACAACTTTTTGATTTTTAGTTATTGTCTAAGAATGTGATAGGTTTCCATCAGTTGTTTCCTGGCCTTGTTATTGTTCTCCTAGGGCAGTTGTCCACACATTGAAAAACTTAGTAGCTGGGTTTTTTTTTGTGTCTGTTTTCCTGGATATCTTTATATTTGAGATCCTGGATTAGATCATTAGAGAGAAAAAATAGTAGACTGGATCTACACTGAGCCCTGAACTGCATCAGAATTTTTGTTTGTGGGTTGCTCCATCTTGGTGAGTTGCTCCCTTTTAGAAATCCCTACAGAAACTGTTAGGATCTGTTGTTGGGCCACATACTTATTAAAGTAAAAAAGCATATAATCTTAGAGAAGAAAAAAGTCACCTCTTTCAGGGGGCAGCTGTTCCCACATGAACAAACAGTATGCTGGGTTGGTTTTTTTTTGCCCATTAAGACCCATGTCAATGTTGGAAACAGAACTTCTCTAGCTGGAGACAAATGCATGTCACAGACTAGCCCTGCGTGTTCTCACTTCCACACACTGTGGCTGTTTCTCCTACTGTTGAGTGGAGCCAGAGGTGTGTTGTTTTTTAGCCCCCATTTATGCTCCAAATGCACTGTGATGAGAGGAATAGATGGTGCCCAGTGTGAGTCATCAGCCCCAGGTCACTGGTCCCACCAGGCTGGCCTTTTCTGGGAGCCAAGCAGAACACTATGTAGCAGAAATATCAGGCCTTACCCTGGAATGGTTTCTTATTAAATACAGCTTTTTCCCAAATATCTGAACAATGAGGAGTTGACTGTAGAAGGGGACACGAGTGTTGCCTGCTTTCAAAAGAAGGACCAGACTGTCTGTCAAATCTTTCTGGTTGTCAAACCAATGGCCAGGCCACAGAAACCCCATAGGTTTCCATGACTGCAGCTACAGCAGAGTTTCTACAGCTCAATCAGGCTTAAGACGGGAAATAAACCTGGAAATAAATGTGTCAGGTACGAACAGCTATAATGCAGCTATATACAGCAAGCCTATGGACAATAAAATTCATCCTCAAAGAACCCTTGAACGTGGAACAAATACATTATACTCTGCCTATACTTCAGGAAGTATCTTTCATAGCTGACAATTTCATAATACATATATTTTTTTTCTTTTACCTGCCAGCATCTGGCAATTTATGATAAAGTCTTGGAACAGAGTCTTTGGGGTATTGACACACTGATTACATATATCTCTACTTCTGAAAGCCACACAAAGCCCCCACATCCACCACCAAAACCTCAAAATTTTCTGGAAGGGCAATGTGATTCTTTATTTTGCATGATCTTTATGATAAGGGATGTAACTGCATGAGTAATTAAAGAAGAAAAATGTTTGTGTTATTACTCAGAAATGTTAATCAAAACAAAGAAAATATTTTTGAAGAATCCCTTTCTGTGGAATATATATGACAAAACCATATGGCTTTTAGTAATTACAGTAATAGCAGTACTGGAAGTAAACAATATAATTCTGGTATCACCTGGAATAAACTGGAACCACTGTGTATGAGGAATATATGTAATATTACTATATGCTGTTATGTATGTTTTCTCTGAGATGTAAACATACAGGTATTACTTTCAAAAGGATTATTAATTATTGATCTTGCAGATTATAACTGCTTCTGCTTTATTCTGGGTCCTTTATGTCCAATTATTTTTCTGCAAGCTGTATAATTAGAAACACATTTTTATGGGGAAATACCTGACTTACTATACCTAGGAGCCCACTGGCAGTGAAGCATTTCACTGCTATTAATAGAATCACCACAGTGACACCATGGCTGAGGTTTGTTTTCTTCAAAATGATTCATCTTAGCAGTCATGGCAGTGCACGCTCCTGTCATTGTCCCATGCTCCTTTGAAGTGGAACAGAGGTGAATTTTTTGCCTTCAGTACAAAGCATTTGACATTATAACAGTTAATGCTAGCCTGAAAGGAAATAACTGCACTACTGCTTTTACTGTCATATGAGATGGAGAAATGGATGTGATGTGGAGATGAAGGCGTCAAAGCACAGGAATATTTGGAGTGCTTTGCAGAATTTGGGATCTTGACTTCTGAACTGAATTTTCAGCATGTAAGAAAACACTCTTCTTCTTTGAGGTCCTGTTTATACTGCAGAATGTTGTATTTTTGAAATATTTCCATGAAGACAGAAAATGAGAAGCTAGTTTGACACAAAATAGGATTTAGAAATACAGGACTATATTACAATGATTGAAGGAAATGCAACATCCTCCATCCGCTATAACAACTCCTTTTATGGATACATTTCTGCTCAAACAATTAGCTCCTGCTTCATTTCCATATCCTGGTTTACTTCTAGGTTCTTTCTGGAGGCACATAATCACCTCTGTGTGAGATGAGATCAATATTCTTGATAATATACTCCAGGAGAATGATATGGACAGAACAGTGAAGTCTAAAAGCAGGATCAGGGACGTTCAGACTAGATTTGCTCATGACCTCCACCTCTGCACAAGTGCCCCTCCTGACACTTCTGGAATGTGAGGGACTTTTGGGTAACCTGTCTGTGTGCTTGGACTGAGCCAGAAGAGACATTTTCATCACTATCACCAGCACACTTTCAAATGTACCTTTTATAGCCCCAGTGTGACACCGAATCTGATTCACACAAGAAAGCCCTCATACAGTAACTGTGCTGCTGTACATATCTAATGCTTCTGTTGGGGGAAGCCTGCTGTATGTAACTCAGCAAGATAAACAGTAATTTCTATGGATTTTTATCTGCAGGAGGCTTGTTTCAGAGCAGCATGATTTGGGTAAGAGATTCCCCTAAAGGCATGTGAAATTGTTAAGGAGGAATAGTTTCCAAATCTCTCTCTGAGGAAATCAGAGAGCCAAACAGTGAAATGGTGCCAGTAAAGAAAGTGAGGAACAGATGTACTTTCATTGCCTGAGCCTTCCACTTACTGTTAGTCTTTCAATACGATGGACACCATTGCTAACATCAAAACACAAATAAAGCTGCATTGAAAATGTCAAACATCAGCAGCGTTAGTAAGGTCGCCAGTTTCACACCGATTCTGGAAGCTGGCATAAAAGGAGCTTATGATTTTTATCTTTACATCAGAGAAAAATGTGTTTTGAAACACCCTGTCAAAAGGAAAAGATGCAATCCTCTCTCCATTACAAGCATTGGATTTTTATTAAAATTCATTTAGTGTCTAACTTTGTAGCTGGAAAGAAAAGCAATATTTATTTTGGAGTTGCCAATTGCTTTTGATTTTGACAAATGACTTAAATTATTTGCTTATCAGATTTACTTTAGGAATGAATTGTATATTTTTTTCCAGAGGGTGTTACAATTCCTAAAGAGTTTCATCAATTTTCCATTAATGTGCCAGTCAGTCTTAAGCAATAATTACAAAAGCAGAGGCACCATATTAACCTCTTGATACCAGAAGTTGGAATTAGCATATTAGCACTTAAGCAATGTAAACATTGGCCCATTGGTGACAAGGGATTAAACTGCAGCATGCTGTGTCTGCTGGGAATGAATTCACTACACCTGGCCTAGCATATTTTCTGCAGTGCACAAATCCTTATTCAGATGCACAGAAATCATCTGGAATCCTCAAAACCTCAGGAGCCAAACACCCATGTAAAGCAAGAGTCAGGAATAAAATCCTGATGTATCTCAAAGCAGCTCAAATGAATGAGCCTTTAACTTTTCTTGTGTTTTCTTTTCCTGCACTCTGTACAGTAATTATTGGGGGCTTTTGCAGGGAATATGCTTGTGCATACTATCAGCAAACAGTTTTGATCAGTAATTTATACATCAAGATATGCTTCAAAATCTTATCACTACAGTAATCCTAGGTGTAAGAACCCCATTGCTTCATACTAAAATACTAAAAAATGGACATGGTGGAATTATAGGAACGACAGTATAATTTTAAACAGAAATTTAGTTACTCAATCTTTTTTTCAGTGAGAAATCTGGCTCAACTGTTATAATTTGATTTTTCTTCTAGTAATATTTATCACATCACAAAGGAAAGGAAAGGAAAGGAAAGGAAAGGAAAGGAAAGGAAAGGAAAGGAAAGGAAAGGAAAGGAAAGGAAAGGAAAGGAAAGGAAAGGAAAGGAAAGGAAAGGAAAGGAAAGGAAAGGAAAGGAAAGGAAAGGAAAGGAAAGGAAAGGAAAGGAAAGGAAAGGAAAGGAAAGGAAAGGAAAGGAAAGGAAAGGAAAGGAAAGGAAAGGAAAGGAAAGGAAAGGAAAGGAAAGGAAAGGAAAGGAAAGGAAAGGAAAGGAAAGGAAAGGAAAGGAAAGGAAAGGAAAGGAAAGGAAAGGAAAGAAGAAATAAAAGAAAAGAAAAGAGAAAAGAAAAGGAAGCATCAAACATACAGGCATAGTTACTTCATATAAGAATTTCTAGTATTTATTAAGCATATCAGAAGTTTAATAAATAAAGTTATGAAAGGAATTTGTTGTTCTGCATTATTATTGCCTTAAGCTTTGATGACCTGTGAATTATCAAAACTTCCAGGTAGGTCGTGAAATTGAAAGCCAGGTGGCCTTTCTAGACATAAGCTGTTTAATTTTCTAGACAAATGGCAAAGAGCTCCTGGGGAAGACTGTGGAACATCATGCCCATGGCCTCACATTTCTTAGCTATAAATTTCCTGTTGTATAAAACTTCAGCATAAAAACTACTGTACAGAAGCTGCCAACTTTACATTGGTCTTACAAGGATCACTTAATTATGTCTGGCATTTGATAAATGTTCAGAGATCAGTTCCCATTTAAATCACAGCATCTTGCTGGCTCTTTCTTACATAGGAATGCAAGATGGGGTAGGTTATTGTTGGTTGTGTACAGCCACACAGGCACTCAGGGTTTGCTGGCCATAGTCTAAGAACCTGCATTGATATTATCAATTCTTAAATGATTCTGCAAATGATACCACACTGGACCAACAGTCAGCACTAATCACTGATGTGCTGCCTCTCCAAAGTGCCCATTTGCATGACATGACTTTGGGGCATTGGATAACTCGTTTTCCTTATAATTAATCATTTACTACTGTTTGCATTGCCTTGCTAGAAGAATGCAGTTCCCTTTGAAGTGGGCTCCTTACAGACCCTTGGCAGACTCTTATCTGCAGCCAGATTAATCTTGATACTAGATCAACACAGTAAATAAAATGGAAAGATTGGAAGACAGGGACACTGTCTTTACCATTTGAAGCTTGGCATCACATATTATTTACTTTATATGTTTTTTATATGAGTGTCTGTACAGGGAATGGGGGCCTTTATGAGTTCAGGACATTATGTAGCAACAAGTGCTCTTAAGGTGGTTTAAAATTATGATTTATTATTTTCTATGACATTTTAATTCTGTATATGATTTATATATGTAAGAACTTTTTGCAACAGTAAGAATGACCAAAAAAACCCCTTAGACTGAATGAGAATCATGTTATCACATTAATAATAATTTTCATTTCCTCATAGTGAAATAAATAAAATCCTCAAAGATAAGGGCAAGATTTGAGATGAGTAAATTGGCGTAGAGGCCCAGAGTTTTTATAGCTCAATTGCTTGGAGTGACTTATATAAATTCTGTTCACCTGCTCCCACAGTTCAAACCAATACCATATAGTATTTCCAACTAATCATTGACTTTCCCTTCTTTTCCATCCTGAAAGACACTTGTTGGCAGAAGTTCTTCCAAAACCATGAAAACATGACACATGTATTTATATTATACATCTTCCATGCCAGAAAGGAGTTGAAAGGATCCCATTTGATGGAAAGCCTATCAGGAAACTTGAAATGAAAAACAAAAATTCTTTTCTTTTTTTTCCTCTCCACTAGTCTGTGAAGCAGCAAGACTGACATTTTAAGTTTTTTTCACTGGACCACCCTCTCACTATATTTTGTAAGTACATTACAATTCCTATTTACCAGTTTATAAGCTTCCACTTCAGCAATTTAGATGAAAAAATAACCTGTATGTGCACGTCACTGTGGCTATCTATCTTAACTACATCATCTGCAAAAGCAGAAACCTTAATTACCTTAATGCAATCAGGAAAGGAACTTCTGAGTCCTTTCAATATAAATGCCCTTTTACTGCCTTTTACAGCTGATCTTCAGAATGCTGAGTTGAAACATATGGGAACAGCTGATACTGTGCTGATAGACAAGAGGTCAAATCTTTACAGGGTCACATATGTTACTGCTGAAAGCTTAAGCAATTGCTTGCACGCAGGGTTATTTATAGTGCTGAAGAGTGAACCAATAGTATTGGTACCTGATCCATACCTCATATAGATAAACCAAACTGAATGTCCAATCAGGGAGCAGATGCCCGTGAAACTCGTCTGGTTGACAGATGCCATAAAGTTTATTAAATATTAATGGCCACTTAAGCAGATTTTCTCTGCTAGTTTCTCTCTGGAGAAGTCACAAAATCCCAAATTATCTGGACTGTATTATAGTCCATGAAATACGCTACTTCAAGGTTTAGGGAAGGTTTAATCTCAAGCACTTTCATCAAGAACCTTCTTCTTTCTGTATCCTCCACAGGTGTCAAAGTTCTTTCTCAGCTGGAACAGGACTTGTATTGGTTTCTCTTTAGCACATTTTTAGGTCTGATTAACCTATTTCAAAAACAGGTTTTGGTAGCAAATATGCTGCTTGGTTAGGAATACAGCAATAAAATAACAAAACAATGCAACAATAAAACAACAGTACAAATAATATGTCTAGTTTATGAATAGCAGTAAAATCCCTTTTCTTGGACCAGGGATTCTTAAACTGCATAACACTTAACTGCCATGAAAGATGCATAAGTAATTCCTAGGAAGCCAATAGCTTCCTTCTGAGCAGAAATGTGACTGGGAATGGCTGTTGTTGCTCCCAGCACTATCACAGAGACAGCACATGAGAAAAATAAAGCTGGGGACTTCTAGAACCCTTTGTGTTTTGCAACAGGTAAAACTGTCCAGTTCTGAACAATGAGCAGCCTCTCTCCAGGACACATGCAGGAGGCTGTGCAGCACAGAAGCAGAAACTTTATATATAATGAGCCACTTCACATAGCATATTATGTGGCAGCCTCTCATAACAGAGTGAAATAATTCCACCAGTGTGAGCCTTATTTTAAAAGACATCTGCTTACAATTGTAAGGGATAATATTTTGCAGTGATAGGGAACATTTGAATCTCGAGCCAGAGACTGGAGTATTGGCTGTGACTACCTACAATTACCATTTCTACTCTCTCTTACAAAGATACACTTCCAGATCACAGCTGTTCATATATTCATGTACTGTACAGATGAGGAGGACAAAGATATCTTCTCAGGCTACCTACCTCTCACAGACTTTTAGATACTTTGGGTAATCTAAAATGTACAAGGTGTATTTCTAAAACAGACAGAAGAACACTGTCTCAAGATTACAGTCTCTGAAGAAAAGGCACCAAATCTCAGTTTTATTCTTTCTCAAAACTGCCATTTACAAATCTCGAGATTTCATGAGAGCAGCAGATGGTGAAAATACATTTTTAACTCATTTATGTTCCATGTGGTGGGATGAATTCTTTTGCTCTCCTCCCAATACAATTCTAGCATTATTTCCAAAAGCTGAAATGGGTTATGAAGTTGGGTTTTTTTTTCTCCATTTCATTTTGTATGGTTTTTGAAGTGACAAAGAAGAAAAGCCTCACTTGTATTTCAAATGCAACAAACACCTGTCAGCTTTCATATATATTAGACATATACACACATATGTTCACATACACACACCTACACATATATGTAGATGTATAAGTATGTACACTTATGCCTAGAGAGATCCCTGTTAAATATTTACAAATCTGAAAGACAAAAGCTTAATCCAGGAGCATTTAGGGTTGCAGGCTGCACTGCTGGCATAGTGCTAAATTCAATTTACTAAACCCTTTATGCAATGTTTTATTACACAAAAAATTGTAGCTATGCCAAAAGTAACAAAGCGGATTGGTGTGGAAGATTTAATGAATTCGTGTCACTCTGGAAGCCTGAATCAAACATGATATTCCTGGAGCTTAATTTGGATTGCTAGTGCTTTTTAAAGTAATTAAGAATTTACAGTTAGGAGACAGTTGAACTGGGCTGGAAATGCTCCATGGAAAAATACAATTTGTTGCACATATTTTCTGCATTGTGTTATTTTGGGTTCCTTTCTATTTTTAGTGCATACTGCTCTGTCCAAGACTTTGACTTTCCTTATATCAGTTCTCAGTCCCCACCAATTTCTGCAAGAATTGCACCAATAGAGAGTGGCAAGAAAGGAAACTCAAAAATAACAATGAAAGTGCTTATGTACCATGGCAAAACTCCATGGGCTCTGAGGATTGCAGGTGTTCCAAGTGCATACAAAGTGATTTTTTGTTCAGTCAATATGATGAAATACCTGGAACACCCTTCTCCACAGTTCTTTGCTTTTTTTTTAATCAGTTCACAGTATTTCCTGATTTGCTTCACCAATCTGGTCTCATTTCAACAGTTCTTTTTGTGAGTAAGATGAAATGGAGAACCTCTAACAGAGTCAGTTCAGTTCAAAATTCAGTTACACAGAAATGTTTTTAATGTAATATTGTGCTGTGATTTGTATCCATTTAAGAAAGCCAAGCATTAACAGACTCAAGAGAAAGAAGAAAAAAATTAAAGCATTGCTGGACCTTACATTAGACCCTTTCTTCACAAAGAAAAAAGCAAAATGAAAGCACCACTAGACTGACCTGTATATTGGAAAAGTTAACCACAGAACATCAATATGTCAAAATTAGGAGTATCTACAAAATACTGAATGAATCCTGGAGATACTTCACCAGTAATTTAATGCTCATTATGTATTGTAAATATTGATCACTAGAACAGATGGGCAAGGATTTACTGAGGAAAAATTTGAGAGAGATGAAAATGAATAAATATTTTGTCCATGCCTTTTCTTCTGTTTTAATGGTAAAAGTATTTTGTTTAGAAACCAAAATGTCAGATATCCATTAAAAATGTGAAGATTTTTATTTAGAGGGAAAAGCTTTTCTAAACAAATTTCAAGCAGTAAATTTCTGACTCTCTCTATTGCAAACTACGAATTGAGGCTTAAGTGCCTGGACAAAATATGAAAATATTTCTGGAGGTACTGCATCACTGTCACTTGTGGTCTGAGTCACCTGTTGGAATGGTCACATTCTACCTTCCCAATTTAGCTACCTCTTTGGCAGGTGAATCTCAGCACAAGTGTTTAACAGATCCATCACAAGGGTGATGTGTTCCAGTGCACAGCAAATACCCAAATCCTTGCAAACAAGGCTGACTCAGGATGTGCAGAACATCACCTTCTGGGCTACTTGCACATGATCAGGCACAAAGGAAGAGCACCCATTTTTCCTCTAGCCCGATTTTAGTGGCATGACATTATGACAGCACTATTACATGAGTCCACCAAAGTTAAGGGTGTGAAGTTTAGGTGGAATGAATCTGAATTATGATGGTTTTGATATTCCCTGATACGTCATAAAATCAGTAATTTGCGTATAATTCTGTAAAGAAATTAAGATTAAATAGTAGGCATAGCATATTAACCTTCTCTTACCCTGTGTATAATATAATATAATACAATACAGACTAATATGTATGGTAATATGTCTGGGAATAGTAAAGTTCACTTTTTTAACTGCAAGAGAACTCTGTATAATTCAGAGAAGTATTCCATACTATTCATCCTCAGGCTAGAATGTACACTGGGGTCTACTATTTGTCTGAGAGAATGTTATGATGGACGGAATCAAAAGACTTATTAACATTCACTAATCTCCTCACATCCACCAAGAGAGCCATGTTATTACAGAGAGGTATCAGGTTAGTTAAGCGTGATTTTCCCATTTGTAAATCCATCTCTTAGTCACCTTCAAGTCTTTAAAATAGCTGGAAGCAGCTTCCAGGATGATTTGTTCCATGACCTCCCTAGGGACTGAGGTGTGGCTGACCAGTCTGTATTTTCTCCTTGCCCTTTTTGAAGTTATGAGTGACATTTGCTTTCTTCCAGCTCACATGAGCCACTCCTGATCACCACGACTTTTTAAAGATAACTGAGAATGGCCTTGTGGTGGTATCACCTGACCCCTCATCACTTGTGGATTTATCCCATCAGATCCTACCCATTTGTGGATGCCCAGTTTGTTTAAATGTCTCTTAACCTGATTCTCCCCCACAAAGAGAAAATTCTCCTTTTTCCAGAATATCCCAGGGTTCTCAAAGATTTTGTACTGCTGATGGTTGATCTTATCAGTAAAGACCCTCTGTGCTGGCTCAGGCTGCAGCTTCAACCCTGCTAATGTGAGTTTGTATGTCTTTTATTAGTAATGGATAGGTTAGAAAAAATTTTCTTTGACATTTAAGTTCAAGGCTCATTTTTTTAACAGCCATTAGCCAGAAAAGCCTTATTTTTCCCTACCAGCAGAGATTTGCATGTAGAACTCCATTCATTGTGGTGAAGATATGGGACTAGAAACTTCAGGATATGCAGCAGCTTGGAAGAAATAACTCTTTGGTGACTAATAACACAATACTACTCCAATGCTACTAAGTCCTGAAATAACTAGATTAAACCCAGCAAGTTCTGTACATGCAACAATAACTCCTACTATTTTTCAGAATTCCCCCAATAAACAGAAAAAAGGCATGGAATGGCACATAAATAAATAATGTAATCCACAGAAACAGTTGCCATAATTTTGTGTTTTATTGTACTGCTGAAAAATTTCCAGTCTGAACATCAGTTTTATGTTCCGTATAGAAGAACATCCTGTTACCACAAAGCACTGAAAGTCACACATTCTGACTTGTTAGATATGGCAGAAATTGAAAGTAAAAAGCCACAGCAAAATTATTATAACTATAAATTGCATCTGAAGAGCACCTTTTCTTTTTTTTTTTTGGAGTGTGTTAAATGGTAATACAGACAATAAAATCAAACACATGTTGGAATGAAACAATTTAACAAATAAGTAGGAACTGAAAGAGTTTCCTGGAACTGAGAATGGCCAGGGTGAAAATAAGAATGAAACACCATTATAATAAAAAAGAATACTTGGGAAACACTTCTTGTTTGGGATTTTCTCAGACTCTTTTTTAGGTTTTTCCATGCTGTACTAGCCTGATTGCTAACAAATTTTCTCTTTTACAGACACCCTTCTCTCACTGTAATTACCTGAAAATTGTAGGGAGAATATATTAAATCAGGCAAGGAGAACTTCCTTTGCCAGAAAATACCTCCCATTTGTTTAGAGCTTTCCTAAGTTTAAACAAGACAACTCCCATCATAACACAATAAACTTTAGCTGGTCATCTTTATGTTGTATTGATAGGATAGAAAGAAATCACTGAAAGGCAAATCTCAAAAAGATTTAGAGGCCATATCTAAAAGGATACTTAGAAAGTCACAAGGAAATCAACTGAAAGCAGACAGTGGCAGAGATCTGGGGAGCTGTGCTGACACAGG
Source organism: Fringilla coelebs (assembly GCF_963513975.1). NCBI lineage: Eukaryota > Metazoa > Chordata > Aves > Passeriformes > Fringillidae > Fringilla > Fringilla coelebs. Next base: position 33,377,252 of record NC_140028.1, read on the forward strand.
GGGGTTCACTGAGTGCACAGGAGGGAGGAGTGGGGTGCTTTGGCTTCTGCACAGTCACAGAAAGCTTTTCCCTTTCAGCCCTGCTGTCCAGAGACTGGTTAATGCCAGCAGATAACAGCTGCTAATGCGGCCTGGGATGAGCAGAGGATTGGCTGTGTTTGCTGAAGGGCAGAGACCACTATGAGCCAGGCACAGTTGAGGCTTACAAGAGAAAAAAATAGCAGGAAATATGCTGGGGCAGAAAGATGGCACCTTTTAGAACAATATGCTATTTTTCTTGGAGATAGAAGCGGAAGACCTGTTAGGGAAACTGGGGGCTGGATTACAGTACCCTGTTTTTGAAGCAGGGCTAAAAGCTACTTGCTTACCACTGTATTCACTAAACATCTCCATTTAGCAACTGCATGTTAGCAAAATATATAAATGACATTTCTGAACTGTCATTGGTGCAATATGATATTTCCCCATAGCATATGGAATTAGAAATGATCTTCCTTGCCACTGGCTGGAGCAAACGCTTCATTTCCTGAGCCTTTGGATATATTTACATCGTAGGATTGTCACTCTCCAGCCCACACCTAAAGCCCCAAGGTCATTAATCACCTCTATGAAAGATATAAAGCTGCTGGAATAGAACACTGTCACCAGACAAATAACAGTATATTTCCGACCTTGTGTCTTAAATATTTATCATCACTGTAAGTAGATTTGTGGGGCTGCTCTTTTTGAGAATCTGAAGAAAGCTGCAATGAAGGGAAGCTTGTCACTTGTTCTATGAATAAATAGGGCACTTCAAGATCCATCAATCTGATGCCTTCCCAAAGCAATAAATTCAACTTCAAAAGGGAAAAAAAACTTCCACCCTCAGCTGTAGATTTAATTTGTCATTATTGTACGTGTATGTTTCTTTTGATGGTTTAAAAGCAAATTCTTAGTGACAAAATTTGGCAAAAACATGAAAAGATTACCTTTACAAAACATAATGTCGTGTTTCACTTTGAAATCTATGTCATTATGCTCACATCTATTTCCAGACTTTATTAGGGTGTGTGGTAGAAAAAGCCCATCAAATCAATCAGAACCTTTGAAGAAAGGTTCTTCACAGCTGTCATTTATCCTGCCTGGTTTTTGACTCTGTTTCAAATAACCAGATTAAAACACCCTTATTCATAGTGAAAACACCCTCACCCTTCTCTTGGTTGCTTCTTGCAGAAACAGGAGGTGTCCAATACTTCCATGCCCCATCGTACACCTCACATATGAAATACAGCTATGTCATGAGACAATACACTGCAGCCCTGCAGAGGTCAGTCCCCAGGGGAAGGAAGTGGTAAATTAACTAGAGACAATACAGGATTTTTTCTTGGGTATGTTTGTTTGTTTGGTTTTTTGTTTGTTTGTTTTTGTTTTTGGTTTGGTTTGTTTTTCTTGTTTTGTTGTTGTTGTTGTTTTTTGTTTGTTTGTTTTCTTTTATTTTTTCCCCCAAGGAATTGTCTGAAAGAAAGCAGAGGAAAGCGTTGCATGAATCCTATGAGATGTTTTCTTCTCTGTGTTGAATGAAAAACTCTAAATAATCAGAAAGCCTCCTCATGGGCTTTATAGGGGTTTAGATGGCTATTTGAAGCACATCATAAATATTTTCCACAAGAGGGAAAGGAGGGGAAGGGAAGGGAAGGGAAGGGAAGGGAAGGGAAGGGAAGGGAAGGGAAGGGAAGGGAAGGGAAGGGAAGGGAAGGGAAGGGAAGGGAAGGGAAGGGAAGGGAAGGGAAGGGAAGGGAAGGGAAGGGAAGGGAAGGGAAGGGAAGGGAAGGGAAGGGAAGGGAAGGGAAGGGAAGGGAAGGGAAGGGAAGGGAAGGGAAGGGAAGGGAAGGGAAGGGAAGGGAAGGGAAGGGAAAAGTGTTATTGGGCAGAAAGTGAACTGGGTGTAATGGACAGCATATGTGTGTGTGTGAGCCTTTGTAAGATTACTGATGAGATCAGGAGCAAAAGAAGACCATAAATATTTGATTTTTTTTTTCCCAGAGTCTAATGTGGTTACAAGCCAAAGTGATCAGTCATGAATGAGAATGTTTCCTCAGGCTTCTGCCTGATGATCAGGGCTGTCTGTATAATTCAGTGCACATGCACAGCTCACATCCCTTCAAGGGCAACTTTCCTTTCTGCTAGAAAACCTGTGCAGAGTGGCAGGTAGTGTTTAATGCAACTTATGGTCCAGTGAAGGTCTGGAACTTAATCTTGACTGGCTACAAACATGAGAAAGAAACTGAAATGGCACATTGCTATTCACACTAAAGAGATATTTCATATGATTTACATGTAAGTGATGGAAGTTTATCCTATTCTGATAGTCCATGCAAAACAAATGTGTCACATGGTTTGCTATTCAAAAGCACAAATAAATAGTGTAATATTAACAGTCCTGAAATAGTACCATGGAAAGGACAGGCATGCACAGCTAACACAAGACACTGATTTTCACAGAGTAACTTTGCTGTTTAATAGCATGTACATTTGCTGGCTCAGACTTTGTTTCCTCCAGCCTTGCACTAAGCACACCTGCAGCAAGGAGTTACTTATCAAACTGATAAGCTATGTTTTTCCCATCTTCCAGAGTCAGAAGCATCATCCTCTATAGTATAATACAGTGATAAATTTCCACCCTTCAGGTCTTTTGAGTATTCCCTTGGACAGCTCCCTCCACTGCTGAGAAGTATTCACAAGCACATTAGCCAATGCATTTCTGTATGTGTTTGTAGGAAAAAGTAGTCTGTAAACTGCACTGACATAATTACTGTGCACTGACACCAGTGAAACTCTTGTCCTCCTCTGCTCCATTCTCCTGTGCTTTATCATGGCTTTAGGGTGCTATGCCTCATTACAATTTTAGTCTGTTCAGAGCAGCAGTTGACCTTTCCCTTTGTTATGGAAAACTCCATGCATATTCCTGGAGCTATACAAATGATAAATAAAAATCACCTAATCCCTAGCTGCATCACCTAGTCCCTAGCTGGTGTGCACAGAAACTCTCCACGCTACATTTTCTACCATCACTATCTGCCCCATGGTACTTATTACTGTGAACGGTCAATGATCAGGCTATAACCTGGATAAGTTTAGTGAAAGGACACATTTGAAGCAGTTCAGAGTAAATACATAAATAACTTAATTTTCAGAGCTGTCCAATAGAAACTAGAGTCTGTACAGAAATCTTGTCTTATCTCTCTCTCTCTTCCTCTGTTCTTTTAGGCTCTTTTTCTTGAAGTTTTAAAGTTCAGCCTGATATACACGATCTGTTTGTTTTAGTGCCCTAGTACCTAATGCATGACATTTAATAAACTAATACCTGACTAAATCTAAAAATGGTTCTCTTCTAAAGTACTGTTGAAGAAACATCAGACGGTTTGTCATCCTGTACCAGGAAAGAATGAGTAAGTGCTAAAAGTGGCTTCACATCCTTTCTATATATAGAAATCCTATTACAATTACCCTTAACTGTCCTTTGCCTTGCTGTAGTAGTTTCTTCTGTGTCCTCTGTACCTCCATAAGTAAATACAATAAGATGTCAGGCTTCGTTTGTATATATAAAAAGAAGAGGCTATCCTGATCCACTTTCAGTGTATAGCTAATTTCCAGGCAAATGTGTGGTAGCCTCATCCTCATCTATCTTCCCCTTAGTTTCACAGTTTGTATGTGCAGTTACAGTTCTTGATGCTGTACCTATTTTCACATTTTGAGAACTAAACTGTTTCTCAGAGTATCTCCCATTGCCACGTCTTGTGCTTGGAGTACAAAGTATTCAGAAAAGAGTCAGGCAGCATTAATAGCTTCAGGAAACAAATCTGTGCAGAACTCATTGCCTGCATAAGGAATGAAGGTGGGTTTTAGTGAAGGACCTGCCACAGATGGATAATGATTATAATAATCACCAGTGCATCTAATCCCTTTTTTAGCAGTTCTTTAAAAGGCTTCTTTGTTGACAAAGTTTTTTACTCCCTTTGCTGTCAGTGCAGAGCCTGTTTCTTTCCTTCTGAAGATAAATGGTCAGTTAACTGCTCCTGGCTGAGCAAGGCTCATTAAAGGAATATTGCCTAATCATCTACAACACTGCCTGTCTCTCCTTATTCTAAGCATATCATTTTGCAGAAACAGGATCAGAGATTAATTGAGTCAATTAGCAGCTAGATTTGCAGACAGTTTGGGAGACCCAAGATTTCCCACTTACCGTATTGATTTGTGTGCAAAATGGCATCTAATTTTCCACACTTCTAGGACTGGCAGGCATCCAGTCTGCTATTTTTCTACCCTAATGGCTAAGAACATGCCATGTGATCTTTGCCCATAAGTTGCATTTCTTCCTTTAAAATGCAGTCTTTTTATTTAGATATTTGGGGGGTTGTTTAATATATTTTCAAAAATCAAGCGATGTTGGTAAGCTACAGGCCCAGCCAAGCTTAAATCTAAGATATTAGCTCTAAATCAGGAGTCACAGTGCTTACCTGACTGAAAATGGGCCAAATTCTGTACTAATTGATAACCTGTAGATTTATGGTAGATCACTGCTTTTCACAGAAGAGGACAAACTAACATTAAATTCCTCAGTATGCATATATAGCTTGAAAGTTTAGGCTGCTCTCTCTTCCCACATCTGGTCTTTGTGATTCCTTATCTTAAGGCAGAGCTCATGCAGTTGATGGCTAGCTTCTGGCCATTGATCAGGGCCCCAGAGTGGGTTTCAAGCATTCAGAAAAGCTCTGCTACCTTCTTCCTGAGTGTGCTTAGAAGTACATGAGAACAATTTCATGAAGCTCAAAACTGCTGCTTTACAGGTGAAAACTGGCAGAGTTTCTATTAAATCTTTTATCTTCCTTCCTAATAGTGCTGAAGTACTTCCCAATCATTAGCAGAAAAGACCCTTTATGTCTTTACAAGGTGCAGAGGAAATCAATCATTTAATCTGTAGTTCTATTTGTGAAAATAAATTATGAGGAGCTTTGACTTGCAAGAATAAGTGGTTTTGTGACTGTCTCTGCTGAGGAAGAGCATCCCAGCCACACCGTATTCTCCTCTTGCACCAGCAGAAAGTGTGCACTTACTCCTTACTCTCAGCATTTCTACAGGCTTGCTTTACCTAAAGTTTCAGAAAAAATCTCTTTAGATACAACTTTTCCTGTAAGCAGTGGAATATTGTGAAGACAAGCTTTTATGTTAATAAGAAAAGGAGTGGACATTCATGTGTTTTTATGAATGACCGTCACATATTTACTTCTGTCTATAATACAAATTAGTAAGATAGAAGTGAAGGAAGGAGGAGAACAAACTTCAGTATCTGATTCAGATTACATTTAAGTCACTGAGAAGTGGGTGACTGATTTGAGTGGACTTTCACAGGTATGAAGGGACCTCAACTACAGAACTGAAACCCCTCCAAAGTCACAGACATGATCACCTGCTACACCTACTTATTTCCTTACAGATAGCCCTCACTTTGGAAGGTTAAGCAAGGCTTTTGGAAGCTCTGCAACTCCTTTAGTGCCTTTCAATAGAACAGGCTCTCTGTTGCTCAGAAGATAATAGTAATTATTTGCCCCTCCTTCAATTACTCTTCTTTCAGCAAGGAATCAGATCCTCAGTGTCCAACATTTTCATGTAGCAGTTTTTTGCTGTTCACGTGTCTAAAATGGCATTGAGAGTTTTAATCTGCTTGTTTCCTAAGGATCCTTAACAGCCTTAATATCCACCTCCTCAGTTTTCCATCAGCAAGGACCACTGTTCAGCAGAGTGGAGAACAGAGATAATTGCTTGAAAGACAAAAACCACAAGTAATGCAAGACTGCACGAGCCAGCTCATAAGCAAGTGTCCTCTTCACTTCCAAAGTGCAATTCAAAGCTCTGGGCCAGTTATGCACATAAATTTTCATTCCTGGGGATTATTTAGTGAAGGTGGTGGGAAATGTGCTATTCTAAGAAACCACAGCTTTCATTTACTTAGTGGGTGCAACAGATTCTCAGCTACTTTGTGTAATCAGATTTGCTTCTTTAGCTAAATCATAGTATCCTGTTAACTAAAAAAAAAATAAAAAATACAGGAAACCTTGTTTCTAATCTTGCAGTTTTCTGCCTCTTCCTCATTGTTAGACCACATTACCTGACTGCTGTTTTCCTTTCAGGACTGATAGGAAAGCATCTTCTCTGCTGGTTTCTTTAAAGGGAATATTTGACATTGACTCTTTTGTCTCTTGTTTTCCTCCTGTTTTCAGCTGCCCTTTTGTTCTGTGGCAGGTATTCTTGCAGGTGAGAAAGCACTGCTAGGGAAATGGGGAACTTTCAGTGGGATCAACGAATCCGAGTCTGGTGTGGCAGAAGTTCAGGTGAAAGTTGATCCCACTGTTGCCATAGGACAGACTGCTGAGTAGCCAGATATTAAAAATTGCTATTAGCTCCTGTCTTTCTCAAAAGACAAACAGCAATTTTATGAAGAAGGTATCTGAAGTCTTGCATGGTACTGAAAAACAGCAAAAAAGCAATCCTTTCCAAATTTTGCCTCTTGCAATAGAATTAAGATTCTTACACCTAGTACTCTCCAATGTTTGTGTTGCATTTTTCAGTACAAAATTAATTTTTTTTTATTAAGTGAAGCTGGCTATTTTAGCCAAGATTAAGGGTTCTAAGGATCATGAATACTAAATTCTATTTATATGATACCATAGTCACAGCAGACACACAATATCACAGGCAAAGAAGAGAACATCCTGAAGTAAAAGACCTTACTGAATAAAGTGTATGAATAAAAGGTTCTAAACAAAGTGCAAACTCCTCTTTTAGTCTCTTTAAACCACTCACATCCTCCAAACCTGTAGCAAAGACCATAAACCTCAGGTTTGTAGTTATCTCAGGAAGTGTTGTCTTTTATTTCTAAGAGTGGATATTAGTTGTCACTTACAGCATAAGCCAAAAAAATCCACCTGCCATTGGATTTAGATAGGCATTTGTCGCTGAAGTCCTACATTTCTTAAAAAATACACAACTTAAGGAAGTACCTGGAGGGATCTAAACTCTTTTGCTACTTTCTTTACTTTCTTTTCCACTTCAAAGCCTCTCCTCTGATATACAAACTCTAGAAAACAGAAAATATCTGTTCCTGGTGATCTCTTTGTTTAAGGGTCTTTTTTTTAGAATCTGACAAAATGGTTTGGGGTGCTTATTACACCCCAAATTTTGTAAACTAAACCAATGTCATAGTAACCCAACAGAATTTAAAATCCCACTATACTTATTTGACCAGCTTAAAAGTATGCTGCTAAACACACTGCAATGCAAATGAGAGGCAAATTAGCATATCTGACCACAGCCAGTCATTCTCCGAAGAGCAGTGTGTTTAGATAGAAATGATTACCCAGTAATGAAATAGCAGCAGCAGTGATGAACCTATTTCCTCAGTTCTAATTACACAGGCTCCAAAGAAGTCTAAGCTGTGTTCCCTGAAAAGCTAATTATTCTACCAAGAACACTTTCTGCATTACAAATAAATTAATCCCCACAGGAATAACTGAGCTGAAGTAAATGTGACAATGTTTCTGCCATAGGGAAAAGTTTTTGCTCCAGAATTTTTAACCATTCAAATTCTGGAAAATCTCCATTTGCCCCCCTGAAAATTAATACATTTCGATGAGCAGTTCAGATTTTGCAAGGTTCTTGAATATTTGGTTATTCATGGCAAGGACCATTTTAATCCCTTCTGCATTTCCAGAAGACATTACTTCTGGTTTTCTACCTAAAGTTAGTTACTCATTACCTTTAAATCACCTTAATAAATGCTTTAATATGGGGCTTTAATAAAAGGACTTTACAAAAAAAAAAAAAAAGAAGTCCTAAAATTGCAACAGAACTGAAGATATCTTCATATAGCCTTAATGTAGTAATAAAAATTACTAAAATAAAATTCACCCCATATGTGAATAAAATTCACCCCATATGTGAACTTCGAGCCTATTGCCTAGAAGTAAATGAAATGCTTATTGAGAGCTCAAAGGCCCCCTAAAATCAAAAGGTACAAAGGGGAAATTGGCACTTGAGTTGAAAGCCCTGTGTTTAGAGACACACTGCATAACACCAAGCAAAGCTGTAAGACTGCTACTTTCCAAATGCTGCTATTTGAAAATTAGCAAACTAGGTTGTCTGCAGCTTTTCTTCCTGGGGTACTTCGTATCCTTTCTCCTCCTCACCTCCTCCTAAGATTAGCAGCAACACAGGTGGAAAGGGAGGGAAGGGGCAAAGTCCTTGATGTTCACAGTATCTCAAATTTCCAACTCCTGCCCTCTTGCTAGGAAGATGATGTACCCATGTATCCAAATGGAGAAGCCAACAAATTCTAGCAGAGTCAGAGTGAATTGTCATGTTCGGTTCTAGCAGCATCTTGAGACCCTTTCCCCTTTCTAATTTCTGTTTCTTTTACTTATCAGCTTTCTGCATGGAAGAAACCCACCAACTCTGGATTTAAGTATGAAATTCATAAATACTATACTTTTGTCTTTAAATGGCTGGTTTGTCTTAAGATAGGCTTAGGAAATTTCTTGAGATAAATACCCATCAACCCACCCTGCAGCTGAAAGCAAGGGAGTGAGCAAGGTGCTCCTTTGGTTTGTTAAAAAGCCCAAAATATTTCCATGGAAAAGCAGAGGCATCTAAAGCAACACTGTGCTGCAAGAGTTACCCACTAAGGAGCTGCCAAAATATATTTTAACTGCAAGTTATAGTATGATCAGAATGGTAAATGGATGCAAATATTTAAGTTTCAACTGACAGATTGAGGAAGAGGGCTTATATTCATTGCACACGATTTTACAGTACCTAATTTCTGTACTTAACATAGCAATGAGGATTGATAGAACTAATCCAAACCCTTCACATAAAATGAAACAACATGAAAATGAGAGGACATATGATTTTATAAATTATGAAATTATGCATAAGATTAGAGCTTTATGCCTAGGGTAACAAGCACAAGAAGTACTGAATTTTATTTTTTAATTTAAATTTTTATATATTTATTTTTTCAAATATTAATTTATTTAAATCTTTAAGTATTTAATTTTAATTTTTATTTAATTTTCCTCTGATACAGAGTCCTTATGGTTCTGTCTGGGATATTTGGCATAAGGATAAAGAAAGGAAACAGTTTGTTGAGTGGTTAGGGCCTTTTCATGATACTGAAATGCTGGTTTTTAGTACAGCAATTTGACAAATATAAGACTTGAACTGAGATGAATGAGAATTTCATTTAGTTTTCTCTTTTAAAATCTCAACCCTATCTCTTAACTGAAAACTAGCAAAAATAAAGGAAACCAGAAATGTAATTGTTTTTCAGTCCATTAGATAAAGAAATGTGTACGTCACTGACTAGGTAATAGCTTTCCCATATCTAATGAATACTCAAGATTCACTCTAGTGGTGATGCAGCACAAGATTATGGCAAGGAAAGGAAATACAAAATGTCGTGTAGAAATCAAATATTTGAGCTGAAAGCAGAGGGAATTTTAAAAACAATGAATATGCTAGATCAATAGCAAATGTAGTCTCCTGTAAAAACTAACTTTCACTGCTTAGATTTAAGATTCAAATCACTTGAAACAGTGAAAACCTGTGAGGAAAAACATATTTGATATACTCCAGGCTTAATCCAAAAAGCTGTTTAGTTAAATCCATCCAAGTTTTTGACAGACCTAACAGCCTTGCCGATCATTATCAGTCCACCTGCAGCTTTCAAGCCTTCATCCCTTACAGGCTCTGACTATGGAAATGCCTGATACCTCCAAAAGAAACTACAGCACTGAAGGATTCAGCTAAGGCAGGGTGCAGAGGCATGTCTTCCTCAGCATCACTACCAGCCACTGCAAATGTGTCAAGCTTGGCTGCTGTGTTTTACATTGTTCCCTGGGCTTTACATTGTTCCCTGCAATGCAGAACCAGGTGAAAGTCACAGCCTTCATCTTTGAGGTATCTCCTCAGTGAAACAAAAGATTTCATTTACAAGGGTGCAGAACACAACTGACAACACTTCTCAGGTGGAATGGAATGATATGGCTACAGCTCATCTTTACAGAGACTAGAACTGAATAAATCTGACATTTAATGAGAATATCAGACACCTAAAACCTAAAATAGAAAGCTCATTTGTTTTACCTGGTCTTCTTACATGAGTATTAATGATGATGCTTATTTAATGTATATGAATTTTCAAAACCAGACACTCAAGTACTCACTTCCATATCTGGGGAAAGGGTGGGAGAACAAACTGCCTCTCAGGCATTAGATACAGTGCTTAAGCAAGATAATAAAGAGCCTGTCCAGTTCTGGGCTCCTCAGTACAAGAGAGACATGGAGCTCCCAGAGCTGGTCCAGCAAAGAGCTGTGAAGATGATTAAGGGACAGGAACATCTCTCTGATGAGGGCACCCTGAGAGAGTTGGGCTTGCTCAACCTTGAGAAGAGACAACCGAGTGGGTATCTCATAAATGTGTATAAACATCTGGAGGGAGAGTGTCAAGAGCCTTGAGCCAGGCTCTGCTCAGTGGTGCCAAGCAGTAGGAAACGAGGCAATGGGCAGAAACTGATGCAAAGGAAGTTCCACCTCAATGTGAGAAAGAACTTCTTTACTGTCTGGATAACCAGGCACTGGAACAGATTGCCTAGAGAAGTTGTAGAGTCTCCCTCACTGGAAATATTCAAGAACTGTTTGGATGCAATGCTGTTCTATGTGCTTTAGGATGGCCCTGCTTGAGCAGGGAGGTTGGACCAGATGGCCCTCTGTGGTCCCTTCCAACCAACCCATTCTGTGATTCTGTAACTGATTTCAGTTACAATGAAAAATACAGCCAGAAAACAGAGGAAGTTAAGATGTAAAACTCTCGGAAGAAAATAACACACAAAGTAGTTGGGATAGAGAAGGAGAAGGACAGGGAGGGAAGAAAAGGTGTGAGGAAAAGGACTGACAAAAGTGTTTAAAATATCTTCCTTGTATTTCTCTGATTTGCTGCTTTCTGCATTCATTAGCCCTTCTTTTAACAGACATAAGAAACATCTGACTTTGTACAACATGCAATGGGAATAGGAGGAATAAAGAGAAGTGCCCTTGAACCATTCTAGATTCAGAAATCACCTCTGTCTTCTGTATTTCAAGTTATCAAGTAAGTAATTTTTTGCTATCTCTGGTTGGGCAGTTCTATTAAAAATGGCTTCCTTTTATAACACATAATCCACTTTCTAAAAGAAAGGGATGGATGGCTTTAAACAGTGAGCAATTCCATCTTAACCTTGAATTTGTTTTGTTACTAGGATGAGGCAGATTGCTAGTCTAACACTGCAAGCAAACAAAAAATTGTTTGATAAAACAAGTCATCTCTTTTCCGTGGTACTTACAAGGGGAACAGGTTTATAGTTAAGGAGACAGAAACGATCTGTCCTCTGAGCTACTGGTGGAATTTCTCCCAAAATCCTATCCAACAGCATGCCCAGGAGCTGGTTCCTGGCCCCCTTTGTGATGAGGGCAGATAAGGTGATCTTTGGCTTCACCCAGAGCAGACTTAGAAATTGATTCTAAAATTACTGAAAAGGACAGTGAATGCATGTAAGATTTATTGCAGATCATTATTTCACTAATATATGACTGTGTAGAAAGGTAGTCAATGTTTTTTAGGAGAGGACCAGTATCTCATTGCTTGGGAAGATCTGTGGCATTACACTGTGTCTCTGAAGTCTGGGCTGATGAAATCTAAAGTGATGAATATTTCCCAACGTGAATCTAACATCTTAGAGCAACAGTTATTGAAGAGGGAATGAGGCAAGACAGAACATTATGCTGATCAGTGAAGCAATGTCGTCAGAGGAGCTTCTGATTCTTCAGAGGTTAAATCAATCAAGTGACAGGGATCCTGCAAAATCTTTATTGCAAGTGCTTGCTCTCATCAGGTTGTCATAAAAATCTGATAGGTGAAAGTGTACAGGATATCTTTCATGAACAACATATTTTCTGATTTTTAATTCTCAGATTTGAAATTCAAATTCAATAGTTTATAAGAAAGAAAGTATTTTCTTGCCCATATTTCAATAAGCTTACATTATACTGTCAGGATGGCCAAAATGACAGTCTAGTTGGAGTACACATTGGATTCTGCCTAACTTCAACCAGGTCCAGCAAGCTTTTCAGTCCAACACTTTCCAAAAAGTAGCAGCAGAACTGGGGATAAACAAAAGCAGTAGAAATACTTCATAGGCCTCACTTTTTACATATTAAGGTATTGGAAAAACATGGATAGCAGTTATGTGAGGAAAAAGAATAAGCCATGGATTTTCTGGAAAATAATTCATTCTGATCTAAAAATCTCTTTTTTTGCCCCCCTTGCAATTTTAGCATGCACATAGTTTCCACTGTAGTAGCTGGTTCTTTGATCAATGTCAGCAAAACTAAGCTCTCAGTAACTTTTCCTCGGGTAACTGAACTTACTTCAGAGCAGCATTTATCTGGTCACATCTGCTTTTTGGCTTTTATTTTTTGCCGAGGACTGGTAGGGCCAAAAAGCCATGGGAACACCTGGGAGCAGCTGCACCATGTTGCCTGGGCATGTTTTCCCCCAGTGCAGCAAGCTCTGGGGGAGCCTCCATCTCTGATCACTCCTGCTGAGTGTCCCCAGAAATTCTCCAAGCATCTCTGCTAACACCAGCTGCTGGGCAACCAGATATATTCAGGCAGTCTGTCCTATTAACAGAGATTATGATTCATTTAAAAGCACAGAGGTGAAAAGCAATTAGTATTAGTGATGATATTAAAGTGAAATTCTTCTGGAGAGGAAGTACTAGGAGAGAGAAAATGTTTTACCTGATGTTTTTCAGCTACTGAGAATATTTCTAGATAAAAATAGGTGATTCACCCTAAGCATTTTTGTCACTTGTTATTTCAAGGGAATTATCATGGCTTGGCATTAGTTCTGAGGCATAATTCACAGTGTTTAAAATAATAAATATGTAAGATCCTCTTGGTAAACAGATCCATAGAAAGGGCAGGCAGATGGAGGTCTGCATGCTGTTTTGTTATACGTCCAGCATTACTTACATTTGGTAACTACTGAAACCCTTAAGCTTTAAATCTCCTCTTTCTCTTTTAAAATACTGTGAGATTAGGAGAGCTGCACTAATCAAGTGTCAACAATAAAAAAACCCAAACCCACTGTGGAGCAGCTAAGTCAAAGGTGAAGGTATTGCCCAAATCCTCAATGACAGACCTTAAGTATATTTTTCTCTGCTTAATGTGATTTGTAAAATACAAAGGTGAAGGTGTTTTTCTGTGCCTGGTTATCTGCTGAGAATAATGCATTAGAACAATGAGCATAAAGAGAATAATGCATTAATTTACAGGAACAAAAAAGCTTGTTAACCTGAATGCTTCAGAGTCTGAGATTCCCACTCTGATTATCTTTAATCTGTTTTGAAAACAAGCATTTATTTTCTCTTTTTTTTAAAGCTTCTTCATCTTATAGTTGGGGTAGACTCAATGCCCTGGGTGCAGGTGCACAAAGAAGCAGATAATAGCAGATGAATCTCTGAGTTTAAAAGATATCTGTTATAAGTGGAATTCCAAGCTGGGGACATACCTTGTTCACATTTTTCTAAAAATATCACAAAATATTTATCTAAACACTTCTGTGCCTAAATACCTTCCCCAGTTTTCTTGTTTGCCAGGTAATATGGCAACAAGACTTGTGAAATATCAATTAAATAAATACAAAAAATAGGGTTTCATTTCTTGAAAAACCTTATTTCTGACATTTTCTAATGGAATTTTGATTTGGTATATGGAAGATGCAATCTAAAGTAATAAAAAATATACAAAGAGGTTCATCTTTCCAAGCTGAAGAAAGTGTCCCTTTCATTCAAGATGAATTATTAAAGTTTTTCACTTTAATAATTTCAAACATGAAATTGAAAAGTCTACAGTTACTAAATAAAAAAGAAAAAAGTATTCAAAATATCCAAATGACTGTATTGATATAATATTTACAGTTCTAGCTTGCTTGGCTTAGTGTCAAATCTATATCCTCTTCTAGGAGATAAAAGAGACTATTTCTTAGAGAAGTCCTAATGGCAGCTCATTAGAGTCCTGTGACTGAAGGCCTTGAGCTGAATACGTGGTACATTTTACCCTTAAAAAGATTACCCCCATATTAATTGAATTTCCCAAACATCCTTTAAGGAATATCACTATTATCTTACTTCTTTATTGAAAGCAAAGCCCATGAGTGTTTAAAATGAGGCCAATTTTGCTGCATTAAGAATAATGATTATCAGTTATACTGAGGATAACACTACTCCACCTTATATTAGCTGCTTGAGAGGGAAAAATAGAATTAACAAGATCTACTCTTCTCTGAGCCTATATCACTATAACAAAATTTGATTTAAAATTAACTTCTTTTTTTTTTGTTTTAACTTATGAGCCAGAGGCTCTCTGGATGGCTGAAATTTGGAAGAAAAACTTTTAGTGGGATATATTGCACCGAAGGAGATGTGCTGAAGCCAAAAATTCTGTAAGTGACTCCAATTAGTAGCATGCTCCAACTGTGTATGAAGTTTGGGGTAGCTTACTGGCCTCTTGACTAGTAAACATGAGATGGATTCTGCCACCTAGCAAAACATAACATTCAGAATATTACAGAAGTCATCAAGGAAAAGAAGTACAGCACAGAATTGGTCATTGACTGAACAATCATTTAAGTTTTGGTTAAAGCATGAGCACATTTGCATGTGCTCATGTGGCATTTATCAGAACAAACAACTAGAAATGGATCCTGATCTCCTCTCATGATTCTCCTGTCCACCCCACACATCAAAATGTTCTTGGGCTGAACATCAGCTGTAAGCAACAGCTTCAAAGTAAAAACTAGTTTTCTTCATAATATGAATATCTCCATCCCCACCATACTTATTTCAGCAGAATGCCAGAGGGCTAAGAGAAGATGGAGGTCAGCCAGTTTTTAAACCTATCATGGATATTCTTGTTCTTTTACATTGAAACAGTTTTCACTGGAAACTTTAAAAGCCAAGAGTCATCTGAAAAGCTGGTGAAGTCAGGAGTATCCATACAGTATAGCATACTAGAACCTGAAAGTGGAAAAGCTTATTCTCAGTCCCCCATAAAACACACAGATTTTGAGAGGTACGAGCACTTGCAGTTAAGAGATCTTCTCAGTCCTGGAATTCAGAAGAGGAGGTTTTGTCTTGGCCATGAAGCTTACAGCACATGAACATTTAAAATACAGTTCAGAAAAAGATCTCAATAGGATTGGATCTGAAACCCATTTACATTAATTCCTGATTCAGAAATACATCTGTAAGACTGATCTCTCATTTAAAACTAAGGATTCAGATGTGAGTATGTGATGAATACACCACATGAATAGTTACAGAAAACTTTCCAGAAAGGTCAGCTTTTTGGTCTACCAATCCTGAAACAGTTGCTTTGAGCAGCAGGAATTATCAAACATCTCAAGATACTCAATGTGAAGATGAAGCTTTTGATGCCAGTCAAATAAATGTAAGTGTCAGCTTTCACTGGCTGATGACCTTCACAACTGTAACAAGCAGCTTGGAAATGTGACAGTCAGAGCATGATCACTGACCTAAACACAGGCAGCCAGTGCCACTTAGGATGTCCTTCTGGACCCTGACTGGCCTCCAGCTACTGCTCCACAAGGGCACAGGTCTTCTATGGCTCTAATGTCACATCTGCCAGACTGCTGCAGGTGCCCTGGATACCCCACCAGGGCATCTCAAATGATACTGGCTGTCTACACTGAGGCAACTGAATGCACTTCTCTGTGAGATAAGCACGAAAGCCAAAGGATCCAAAGCTGGTATCTCAGATCCATAATTATTTTAAAATTGTTATGAGAAACTCACCAGTGATTTCAGGATGCTTCAGCTGGCAAGTATTCAACTGGAGTATGCAAAGTTATTTTTCACATGTCTGCAATTAATTAAGCACTGGAAGTATTCAGCTAAGTGTTCCCTCAGATGAGCATTTATAGAAAGGATAACATTTTGGTGCAGTTCTTTTACTAACAGGCTGCTTGGGAAACTGCAGTGTTTTGTGAAAATTTTGGACTGACTGCTTCAAAACCTTGACAATATGTTTAGTCTGCATAAATGAGGGAAAACATATTTTGTTTTGTTCAGCATGCTCTGAACTTTCACAGTTACATAATTATCCGCTCAGATGGTCCCACAGTCTTATTTTGACTGAAGGGAAATTGGAAATGTTGATAAAATAAACCCAGGCTGGAAGCTTGGCAGCTCTGCCATTTGTTGGAGAGAAAAAGACCGAGGTTCAGGACTTTCTTTAGCATGTGATGTTTTTCACTGCAAACCATTCCCTGACATGGTGATAGTTAGCTGCTACAAGGACATAAAAAATGGCTGGATTATGCTTTTCTGGTCTTCTCCTGAATAAAGATATTATGAGAGTGTTGAGCTGAATATTGTGGGACAAGCTGAGATGCTGGCACTTCAAACCACCCAGAATCTGAGTCAAAGTACTTGATCTGATTTTGAAATGAAACAATCCAGGGTTTCATTTCAAAACTTTAAACTCTCAGGAAGCCTCATTTTTTTCTTTTCCAGTACCTTGTGTGTAAAACTAAGGTATCAATTATTTCCTCTGCACAGAATTTTGGTGATACCAATTCTATGGTATCACCACAGTCTTGATGAGTAAAAAAGGACAGGTATGATTTGAGTCATAACAAGTCGGTAAAAAGAAAATTGAATGAAAATTTTCAGATTACTTCTTGTCAAATATTTTACAAACTCAGTCCCAGACCAAAACATGGATTTCAACGTGGGAAACTTTCTGCTGTGATTCTCTGAAAATTATTGTAATTTCCTTAGTTCTGCACATGCCCATAAGTTAAAGTGAAGTTTAAAGGAAATGAGGAGCTTTTCCTTGCCAGCCCTTCACCTCCATTTCAGTCAAGACAAAAATGGTCTGAAAGTGCAACTGTCCTGCATCTTTAATCATTCTCTGTGCTAGCAAAGAGTGAAATCTGCTTCTGGAGCTCCTGTTGTTAAAGCATCTTACATCCCTTGTCCCTAGGTGTAGATGCCATCATGGCACCTGAGGCAGCTGAGGCTTGCTTCATTAATCTTTCATGTGTGCATCAACATGCCATGTTTTTCTGCTTACAATTTCATCATTGATTGGTTCTTGACTGACAATTTTTTCACAGAAAAATCTGAACTGTCTCCTACTGCTGCAGCAACACTGAGGTAGGCTCTGGGCAGATCTAGAAGGGAAGGCAGACAGTTTATTTTCTCTTCCACACAACCAGCGGTGTGTCTGCTCAGTGTTCGTGAATATGTACAGAAAGTACATATTCAAAGTACAACTTGATACAGATTTCATTGCTTTTGGCTCCTTGCATCTTAAGTTTCACAGTAAAACTTCTCTGCTTACTCCAGTTCCACTGGTTTCATACTTCCTTCCTTTCCAGAGAGATGAACAAAACTGCCCAGGCCGTGAGGTGCCATCAGCCTCGCTCATCCCTGCCCAGCCTCCCCAGGAGCTCCCTGCCCATGGAGGGAGCTCCTGCCAGGGCTCTTTCCACTCTGCTCAGGGCACAGGATCCCAGGTCAGCCTGCTGGGGCCACCAGCTGCCACGGGCTCAGCTGAGCCAGCTGCCCTGTGCCCCAGAGCCCAGCATGGCCGCGGTGGCTTGTGATGGCCTGCCAGGCCCTGCCCTGCTGCGCTTGGGGTGCCCTGAACAAACCTCTAAGCTTTTATTAATGGAACTAAGGCAGAAGGAATCCACATCTTTATGTGGTGTTTATTTGGGAATGCCACCTCCTGGAAATGGTTTAACGTGTAGTGGTCCCAGTGGATGATCACTTCAGTCGTGTTACTGGAATACCAAGGCTACATGCTGTTAACCCAGACTAGGCCAGGAAATAAATGCCACTTTCTCACAAAGCCCCTTTAACATCCATGGTCTCAGAAGGGCATAAAAACGTTGGTTAAAACTATGTAATATTCCTATATAAAGAAAATAAAATTGAGGGGAAAGGAGAATAGTGGGGTTGGGGGTCCTCTGGATATGAATTGAACACAACTTTCCAGAGGCTGGCAGCCAGGTGTACATATGGTGTGTCTCTTGGTGGCTTTCTCTGGTGTATTGACTTTTCAAAATTTTTGGATTAAGTTTAGAATGAGATCAGGTGTGTTCACCATGCATGGGCAGAACTCCCGTACCTGCCTGTAGAAGACTCTGCCCACCAGGACTCACCAAAGCACAGGCTGTGTCCTCGACTGCACGGGCTACCCCTCGGCATCCAGCAACAGCCTTCCTGCCTTCCACAGCCTTTCTCTGGAGACTTCTTGTGCCTTTATACACCTGTGCATTTAATATTAACAGACAGCTTTTCAAAGTTTGAATATTTTCCAAGGCGCCAGTCTAGAACCATCACGTGTCCTTTCTGTTGATCACAACAGTTACCTTGAGGACTAGAATGAAAGAACATTTTTTATTTCCAAGAAGAGCTCTGTGGTGAGAGCACTGATGATTTAATTCTGCTTAGGATCTCCATTGGTCTTCCTGTATTCCAGACAGAGAAGAGCAGTAGGGCTATACTTTCTTGCAGATATTCAGTGTTAAAACAATCCTAATTCTGGTGCACAGGGGATCCCCAGGAAATGTCTCTCTCTTCCAATGCAGCCTGCAACCTGGCCTGAGTGACTTTTTCCTTATTATAGATATTCTGCAGGTCATATAGGGGATATTTCTGGATTAAAGACACTCTTTTCCTTAGATGGGCATTTAAGGGATAAAGGCTCTAAACTTCTCATCTAGAAGTTTTTCTGTCAGTGGGACATGAATATCAGGGCTGCAGCAACACATCAGGACAGGCTTTTGCAGGACACTCCCCACTCCTCAGAGCAGCATACAGTTAACTTTAAAAATACAATACAATCTGTTTTCATACTGCATAATGCTCATGATTAAACATGAATTTCTCATAGCTGTTAGAGCCTGGGGCAGTCACCAAGCCCCAGCTGATAAATGTTGCTTAAATGAAAAGACATTATTTTGTTAGGGTCCTGGCAATTCAATAAGGATGTGGACAAATCTCTGGCAGGGTAACTAGCAGACCCTGCAAACTTTCAAGGAGTCTTTTTTCAAATGTCATGATAACAATAGGTCAAATCACTAATTTCTGGCCCAGAATCACATACCACAAGGATAAAGCTCATTTTCTCCTACACGATACTGCAAAATTTCCTTTTTGGTTTTGGAAAATGTACCAGGAACACACAGAGCTGAAGTAAAAAATAGATATATAGGCCCTGATAAATGGCATGACTGATGAGCCATTTTGTTTTGTGGTAACACCTCAAGGCCTCTGACAGGATTGGGTCCTGTGGTGAGAGGTGCAGTGGGCATGTAGCAGTAAAATCACATCTGCTCAAAGACTTTGCAGTCAGAAAAGCAGTTTGCAGCACAAAGAACAATCTAATCCCTGTTCCACATCCTGATGAGTGAAGTGTAAGGAGTGCCTTTGGTAAGCATGAAAGGGGAATAACTTATTTCACTGCTGTGTAGGCTCTAGCATTATAATTATATTATAAATATCATGTCACGACACAGGATGTTATATAGTCAAGTTTGTTCATATATCCCATTGCTGGAGCTGGGAAAACTGTTCCTGATGAGTAAGTTAAATTTTTCAGCAGTTATAACTTTTAGCATTAATCATAATGATAATAAAGTTCACGCTAATAGATGCATTCTATAATTTAGGTATCTAAATATAGCAGTTTCCTGAGGCTCTGACAGTGTGAGGTATTAGCCTTTCCTGACTGGTGTACTGAATGGGGCTTTCTGCTGGGAGCAATGTGAATCATGGATTTAATATATGTAAATTCTTTCATGTCGAATCTTTTCATGGGTTACAACCTGCCTGTTCAGACTCACAATCTGTATTTGATATGGCTATGATAAGAAGTTCGGCAGTATTTTCTTATGGTGGCATACCATGAGGGAAAAGGGTTGTTACATGTTACAGGGGAAAGGCAGAAGCTATGTGCTCCCCTTTGTAATTCTAAATAAATGAAAATGAAAAACAAGTGCACTCTCTAAAGCACTATTATTTTAAATTTATGAATCATTAGCTTTCTAGCACAATAAGAAATAAACATAATTTAATAGGCAAAGCATAACAATGGGAACTCAAAACATGTTTAAGTGATTAAACAACAGAGATCAGCAGGTTTCAAAATGAAAAATTGTTTTAAAAATCTTTCATTAAATTATTAAGTGGAATGCTTCACTTATTAGCATAAAATTTTTGTTCCCCAGAAATTACATCTCACTTTCCAAAGAAGATGTATTAAGAGAGAGAGAGTACATGCTTTTTCTGCCATGATGAAAACTGGGAAAGGACGCCCAAACCTCTGCCTTGTGTAAAGGCTATTGTCCAGCCAAAAGAAAAAAAGAACAAAGAAGTTTTTTGTTACTGCTACGTTGCCCTGATTTTTTAAGATTTTCTAAGCTTTCTGATGTTGACATTTTTGTAGCAAACTTTCTCACACACTTTTTGTAAATAACTCATTGTTTTGCAGTCTTTTATGGAGGAGGAAAAATTTGATGGACTGTTGGTTTGTTCAGTGTCATTGGAGAGGTGGCACTGTCACCCTCCAATCCACTGTCACTTTTGGAACACTATAAATGTTGGAGTCAGAAAATAAACTTCCCTTTTTCTCTTCACCTTGAGAACAGCAGTGTGTGCTAGTGTTCTTTTGTGTCCTATAGTGACACTGCCATAATGTGCTGTTCTCAAAGAGGTGACAGGAATGTGTTTGCTGAACATACAGCATGTCTCTGGAAAACAATAATCCCCTTTACTTCTTAATCTTACTGAGAAAGTCTAGAGCTAAGAAGGAAGACTAAATTTAACCAGACTCAAGAATTTAATCAATTTTGGGTAAATTTAGCTCTCCTTCCATGTAATCTGGTGGCAGGCTGGTGAGACAGCAATCTTATGACAGGGTATGTACTACTGAAGTAATGAGTTGGTGACCACAACCTGACCTCAGATTGCTTCAGCATGAGCAACGCTCTCTCCTGGATCCTTGTTTCAGTACCACAGAAATGAATCCAACAAATCTCACCTCCACTCTGCTGTTCATTGCTCCTAACCAAGGGTAGCACAGAGCACTTCAGTCCCACTGAGGGACCGGGATGCCAGAGCTTAGAAGCTCCCCGGAATTCCTCAATACGTAGGGAACACTGACCACTTCCAGGTCCTGCTGAAAGCATATTAGGGGCATCAGCACACAGCCTCTTTCTCCTCTCTTATATGCAGCAGACAAAATTTCCATTCCAGTATATCCTCTTTTTTAAGGATGTGACCCAGCTTCATGGGATATTGATGGTAATAATAACAGCAGGCATTAGCAGCACCGCCTGGACGCTCTCCAGATAATAAACAACGTATGGGATTCCTGTCTGCAGGCTTCCACTCTGTAGCCAGGGGGAGTGAGCTGAGGTGCCCAAAAAGCACAGCTTGGTCAAATGGTGCTATTTTGATAGGCCCTCCATGAAGCATTAGGACAGAGGATAGAGGAGCGCAGCAAGAGCAAATGCTATGCTGGTGCACATATGGATAAACTCTAGAAAACTGTCCCTTAATTGCTGGGGAACGATGAGCAGTTAGTGCCAAGAATATGTTTATTACTGTATGTGTGTACAAGAGTGCATCCCAGTATTCTGGCTGCTCTCCAGTACTCCCAGGGTCTGTGGGTAATTAAAACAGACACAGAAGTGTGACCTAACTACAGGTCCCATAAATTATCCTCTTGCACAGTTTGTTTAATATTTTCTTCATGATTTTTATATATACTACATATAGAGTTAAAGAAAATATATTTATCCTATACCAGCACTTTACTAGTAGAAAGATCAGAGAAAGAAATAATTTCTTTGCCCATATTTACCTAATGCCCTATTTCATCTTTTAACTATTAGCTTTCCTGGATAAGTCTGTTATGTATAAGTTTCTTTAGTTTCCTCTAAGTAAGAAAATCTAAACAATGAGCTTCTAAAATATTTTTAATTCTGAACAGGAGTGGTTCAAGGTGAAATATTATTCTAAGGTGATCAAAAACCAAATGTAAAGCTGAGCTTTTGAAAATTGTCAAATCTGAAAAAATATGAGCAACCCAAAAACCTGGTCTAGAACTGAGTTTTGTGTTATTAGATAAGTTATAGGTATTTCTATTTTTTACGACCAAAATGAAAAAAAGTTGACTACAAATTCTCCTATCATTTCAAAAGTCTTCTTTTTTTTGAGAAAGAGAGAGAGAAAATGAGAAGTGGCACAAAGTTTTTTCTTCCTTTTTTCCTACAAATTGACCAGAAGTTACAGAGGCCAGTTTAAGCAAAACTACATTAGCATGTAAACCTTTTTGTATCCTAACCCCTCCCCATAAAATATAGTGCTCTGTATCCTTCTGAGTAATACAATGTGGACTTTGCAGGACATAATCGTGCTCCATCAGTCAAAGCCTCAATTACAACACAGGAACTCAGTTTGATCTAAATTGTCTAATAACATAGCCAGTGGAATTTTGCCCAAGCTACACTGATCTTAAGTTTCCTTTATAGTTCAAAACCAAACTGCTCTTTCTTCTTTTGTCACTGATGGGCTAAAGGGCTTGATAAATAGAATAGAAATTAGTCTCTGAAGGACTTCTGTGATGGGACTTGGCAAATGTAACTGTGGAATGAAGTCAAGATCTAGTGCAAGTCTATAAAGGTAGTAGATTTCCAATTTCCCATTAAAATCTGTCCATTCACAGATGAGGGCCAGCATACCTTCAGAAACAGGGTGGTTTTGTCTACAGGCAAAAAATGTGTGGGAAGGAAGTGCCTGACAGAATATGTTCTAGATAAATAAGGCAAGGGGGAGAAAGTAGGAGATTTGGAATGATGACTGCCTAAGGCAGGAATGAAGCTCAAAGTGAACCATTCAACTTGAAGTCAGCCTCCAACCACCACTTTGTGGATGGTTTGAGCTTCACCATATTCATTGCCTTGCTGTATGTGAATCCCTGTGAAAGTCTTAGCAGCTGTGGGGATCTAAAGCAATCAAAAGAAGCCAAATCTGTGAAACAAGAACTTGGTATTCCATTAAGAATAAGCACTTCTGCAGTTTGATCTAACATACAATTGATTTTGCCATTTTTCACTGTTGTAATGCTGGTTTTCACTTTTAATTTAAATATGATTACATTTTTATTGTAATTTACTTCAAATATTTTTAGCAACAGAAGGAAAATGAGGTATGGGAATGATGATAGCAATGTGGCTTTTGAACTGATAATAACAGTCCTCTTTTATTAGTCTACTTAACAAGAGAATGGTAATCAATCCTTACTACAAGGTAGTTATGGACCCGTGCCATCTCTACTGCATTTGGTTTGAGCAAATTTTTTGGTTTTGCTTCTTCCACTGTAAAAAAATAACAATTCTCACACAATTCTCACACTGTTTTGTTATTGTAACTCATTTTTGACTATGTCTTTACACCACAGCACCTGAACTCCTCTGTGGCTGCCATTAGCCAGTGTCAATAAGAAACTATGATGTGTTTCAAGTCATATGGGTGATTAAGAATGGGTTCTTAGGGTCTTAGGCCCAGCAAAGAAAATCACAGGTAGCTTCCTTTAGTTTGTCTCAAAACCCTGTGGCAGGACCCGAGAAGTTCAGTCCATGATTGCTATGAAAACTCTATGAAATCTCCACAGATTATACAAATGAACTACAGCAAAACCTGCTATATCCCAAAGACAGGGATTTGTTCTAGAATTATTCTCTGGAAAAATTTTGTGTAATTATCTTGAGAAGCTTATTCTATAGTATGACAAGCAGTTTGTGGATGCAATTCATGCATTTGTTAATACTCCTTCTAAAAACCCAGATATTCCTCATTTGTTAAGGAATGATAACAGTGCATATACACTTTGATACCAATGCATCAGCCTGGTGTCACAGAAATGATGGGAAGGCTGGCTGAATGAATTTTAGGTGGATAAACACCTCTCTGTAATGTCTGCAAAGACACCTTATACCTAGAGAGCATTCAGTGCCCTTACCCCAGCACATGGGCTAACAATCACTGCCCTGCAAAGCAAGAAGCAAGCCTGGAAAAATTGGGGGAGGTTGGGGGCAGAGTGGCAGTGTGCTGCATGTGTGCTCCAGCTCTTTAAAGGAGATTCAGGCTGCAAACTACAAACTTAACATCTGCTTCCTCCAAAGATCTCCTGGGTTTGCACAATCTTACCCAAAACCAAGATTTCCAAGTCCAACCTCCCCTTTGGTTCTAGCAACAGTAACTTTCTTGTATTTTCTTTCAGCCAGAAAAAATCAAAGAATCACACAATGTGCTTTGGGAGGAAAAAGTTCTGACTGCTGAGAAGGCAAACTACAGTTAGGAGTGGCATCTCCAGCTGTAAAGCCCAGCCAGTCTCCTGCCCAGTAAATGCTCTAGATTCCTGGTAAAAAAAGGAGCATCACCACCCAATTCCATGCCACTAAATAATATTTTGCCTTGCAGCAGTTTGTTCTGGGGTATCACAGACATGAAATCATTAACAGATTACACAAGAGAGCAATGGTGCCACTGTAGCTGTGACACCCTAAAGATACAAGGCACAGAGTTTGCAGTGAGAGATGGTATCTTTTGCTAGATCAACCAGCACTGTGTTAAAAAAAAGGACAAGATATTGAATGAAAAAATGTTGTGGGTTTTTTTCTGATGGCTTGATATAACCTTCTTCTCAGCCTCTAAAAACTCCTATAACTAAAAAATATTTGCTTAAGGATGACACTGTTTGTTGATATTTAACTATCATGTGATCATGAAATAGTCAATTCTACAGATCATTTAGTAATGTATCATGTTGCAATAACAAAAATAAGAGCAAACATTTAATGAAACATTAAAAATCAAAGTGAGTCCTTCTATTGCCCAGATTTCATTAAGTTTTCCACTGTTCTTACTAGTTCCAAAGGTTTTGCTCAATGTTTCATTGTATTATCTCAGATTGCGGTTGATGACTGAAGGATCATAAACAAAATAAAATAAGAAAGGAGGAAAGATAATATTTTTTGGAACTGTGGTCAATTATTCATTTGGGTCAGCTGTTGCCATGAATGATGTCATGTAGATCTCACTTAGAAATAAAATAGAAATAGAAAATATTGTTCCACCAAATGCAAAGTACTGCAAATTATGTAGATAATGAGTTCTTAATGACTAAGTTCACTTTGTGCACAGTCTCAGAAATGTCCCTGTAAATGTTGTTTACATCATGAAAAGGGCACATTAGGTAGAGTTTACCACTTGGTACTCCCTCCCTGTACTTACAGCAAAACCATTAGAGAAGAGATTTGAAGATATTTAAAGCCTGTTGTAATTACCTCACATGAAAGAGAAGTTTTATACCAAAATCGAGTCAGAAGGGATATTTTGGTAACAATGTAAAATCAAAGTGCTACACAAGACCCTAGAATTTCTTAAGCATTTTATCCTGTGTGGGAATATAAAAGGCTACAATTTCATTCCAGGCTACAACAATTGCAGGTATATAAAAACCAAAATGGTTTCTTTTGCTTGACCTTCGATTTGCTCTTATAGAATTAATTATGAACATCTAGCACATTTTTTTTCAGAAGGAAAAGAGGATGTACATACAGAAATTTGGTTAATAAGACATTTGCCTCACTATGACAGTAATTTTAAACTAGTTCAGTCAATTTTATAGACATTGTGACAACCTAGGTATGATCATATGAGATCTGTATCTGTTTCACTTGGAAATCAGAGGCATTTTATTGTGATTTTAAGGCAATTCATTACATCTTTCATGTTGAAAATGCTGAGTGCATCATGAATGCACTGTGCTTTGTACTGCTTGCATTCTGTGTTTTTAGAGAACCTTTGCTGATTTAGTCAATTGTAAAAATCCATCAATTTCAGCAACAGCAAGGTGAAAGTACTAAATACCTTTGACTAATGTATAGTGACTTCATAATTGCATGCTGATAAATATAGCAGTATCATTTGAAATGTTTTATTAAATAATAAATAAAATTTATAAATAATAAAATATGTTATATTTTATTAGAAAAATTTAAGCCTTTTTGTTTTAATTTCTAATTCATACGTATGGCATAAAGTTTTAAAAAATATAAATTTCTTTTTAAATATATATTTTTTCAGAATTTTTCAAGGCTAAAAAGTCAGTTTATGGTTGTGGTTTTTTAATTCATAAATCTGTATTTTTCAATGGAAAAATCTTCTGTTTCAAAATTTCCTAATGAGCTCCTGTGGTAGATAGATGATATAAAAACTACATGGCAACTAGTACTCTTTTTCTATGGCAATTTTGCATGGCATGATTATTTTACATTTCCCTATATATTCAAGAAAATAAGACAAAACATTTAACCCTAATTGCATTTTCCCCAGTAAAAGATCTAAAAGTTTACAAATGTCTTTGCCTTGAGACATTATCACAACACCATCCTGTATTAAATGGTTAAAGTTCTTCACCATGTCTTGGCTTTACTGATCCTGGTTTCCAACAGTTGCTGGTTTTCTATTTTCATATAATCTTGTTATCTAGTGATAACTGGTTTCCTTTGCTGGGATTTTTCATCACTTCTACCCAAGCATGTTTTTCCTCACAAAACACTTCACCAGTTTTCATTGCCACTTTGTCAGCAATTGGAAAATGCCCATTCAAGCACATAAAAGAAATCCAAGGAGTCAAAAATATTGAATTAAAGTTTCTAAAGTAGCCTGAAATGAGCAGTAGGGTGTCCACACTGGTCATATAAAAGAAACTGAGAATGCTGAGAATCAACTTTGTTGATTGCTAACATATTGATAAAATATTTGCTAGCTGTGCTCTCTCCTCATTCCATCTCCGTGGCCACAGATGATTACTTACTCATAAACCTTTTGAACCCAATTAGCCATCACAGTAATCATCAGCAGTCCCCACAAACCCCACTAACTTTGTAAAAATACACCAGAGCCATTTATGGGACTTTGTAATGATGAGCAATACATGCAGCATTTTCACCCTGCACTTGAAATGTTTCTTTTCAAATGCAGACAATTCGAGCCACAAAAGCAATTTTGCACACAAAAAGCCAGTATCAACTAACTTGGGCAGAGAGCTGGAGCTGCAGCAAAAATGTCATCTCTGTTCCCCTGAGAGACTTGGAAATCATCACATTCCTGCAACAGCCAACTTAAATGTTCATCTAATTTATACTGGATGTTATGAAGTCCAGTTGGTTGAGAAATTACAGCTTTGTATCGATTTTCTACTCCCTTTAAAAGGCTCTACCAGAAGTATTAGTGTAATGCCATCTTTAAATTAATGACATGCTAGTTTTTATAGCCTATGTCTATCACTAACATAAAAAAAATAAAGACCACAGAAAGAGCAAGTCTGTTTTTTCTGGTACAAGGAAAAAATTGTAGTCAATATTTTGAATGGCCTGTGAAGAACAACACAAATAAGATTATACAAAAAAAGAGATCCCACTTGACAAGAAGGTGGTTTTGTAAAATGATACACAATGGGTCAAATCCATTAGGAAGAAGAGGAAGTCCCAAGAATTGGCTGGGGCAAAGACTGAACAGCATTCATAAATTAGCTGATGCCTAAAACTGTTATTCATTACGCTCTATTTATCAGCTTGTAAAGGCTCCCATTTTAATTTATAATAACACTCCTCCTCAGTTATCACCCTTCTGCCACTTTTCATTACATTAGAAAATTCAGTTTTGTATACCTTGTTCTCCCACAGAGAAGCAGAAATTTATTTCCCTCCCCATCTTTTGATTACAATATGCATTTTTGCCTATATTCTCCTGACTTTTACTAGCGCAATAATTTACTGGACAGCTCTCGGCCACCTCAAATCTGTGCCCATGAACACCATGCTGCATCTTGATTTGTCTTCTTGATAGCAGAATATTGAATTCAATTTCAAAGATAAAAATGCCATCCCATTTGATTCATCAAGTGGAATAAAGCCCTCTTGCTGAGAAAGCCATTTGAGCGCGGGTTAACTGTGACCTGTGCTCCTCCACAGTCCTTGGAACATCTGGCCATATGGGCTGTAAGCAGATTAACCCAGTGCTTTGCACTCTCCTCCTTTAAACAGCTTAAAGGTTGCTGTTTAAATAGCACGGCATGCAATTTTTAAAAAAAAGATCAGCAAATATTCAAAATAACTGGGACCAGATGAATAAACCCTCTCTACAGGAAATTTTCTGAGGACCTGAAGAAGCAAATTATTCGGAAATCACTTCATTTTGTTTCAGTCTTCTGCTTTAACTTGATATATCTAAATTTAATCTTTCCCAAAGTTGTCAAATCCTATCTAGCTTACATGATTGATCCAGACATACAACTTCCACTACTCCTGCTCCTGACAATTGTAATAGACAGTTTTAAAATCTGGGTAAGAGAGACCTGTAGTAACACCAGCTTGTCTGGATGAAGCCTCTATTCTTTGGTGAAGCGTCCCTCCCAGGGTGCTGGTGGCAACATGCTTTTAGAACTTGAGCTGTAGCTCCAAAAAGCTGGAAAGTTCACCCTCCCAGCACTGACCACCCAGCTGGTGCCTGCTAGTGCCCAGAGCTATGTAAGCATCTTGCTTGACATGTCCTCTGTGGTGCAAGCAGAGGCAAGGCTCTGGCTGCCCTCCTCACGCCGGCTGATGCTTTTGGCCGCAGGAGCAATTGCAGATGGACTGCACTGATGAACCAGAGGTCATGTGGAGGACACGAATGCAGAGGCTTTCTTTCTACCTGGGTGTTTTTTTTTTTTTTTTCCCAACGGCAAAATAAATTGCTGATGCTAAAACAACCAATACGTTAATTCAGTTTTCTTAAAATTTATGTTTTCTTGGGGTTTTTTCCCACTGAAAATGGAAACTTCCTCAAAGGTGGAATTTTGGTTATATTTGAAAACAGGAAAATCAATTTAATTTATTAAAAAAAAAAGGTTTCACATAGAAATAATTATTTCAAAAAGAAATCAGATTGAAGGCAAGTTCCAAGCCATGTGAAGTCAGTAGTTTTTATCCCTATCTCTGTTTCCAGGATTTTCTTTGGTAAAAGCAGAAGCTAAACTCCACAACTCCAAATGTTTGCTTTGTTTCAAATTGCACTCAGGTTTTGCAAAACATCTAAATTCATATTTGTCTCCCAGTTTCCATCTCTCAGTTCTTGTACTTTGTAGTTACTGCACTAGAGATTTAGTTCTGATCACTGTGCTTTGTGTGAATAGTATGACAAATCATGGCCAGAATAGTTTTTTTCCAATGTGAGTTTGAAGAAGTTGTCTTCCTCACAGGTGCGGGTGGTCACTGCGGCTCTGCAGACAAGCTGAAGTCTTATTATCTTCATTTTGCATAGCTACTAATTTTGAATTTGTCCATCATGATTAGTTCTGGGACTAAATCCTGTCAATTACCACCCATGGTGATTTCAAGGTTGTCTCGCTAATTTTAAAGAGAGGAACTGAGGAAATACTGATGATATCCTCTGAAACAATATTAGAAAACAGTTTCTGAAGTTGGAACTCTTATTAACACGCAGAGCAGCACGTTGCCTATTACTCTGCATTCCTAGTTAATGGAAAAGTTATTAGCAGATAGCACTAAGTCAAGAAAAGGAATGATGTTTTGATTGAGTTGTGAACTGGCTCTATTAAAGAAAACTCCATCACTGAGATGACAATTCCTGCTCCTCATTCTGTTGTGCATCCTCTAGGAGGGGACCTGAATGAGAGCAGAGTGCTAAGGCTGAGGACAGATTGCACTGGAGACAGATTGCAGGGGCATTACCACAATGCACAAAACTCTAAGGAAGTGTTTTAAGGACTAGATCTCGCCTCTTGCTTAAGTTGTAGGTGTTGTGTACACCAAAAGACCATCTTGAAACAGGAAAATGGCAGCAATTCTCAAATTTTGGGCTGATGATGCCACTGACAAAACTCCACCGGCCAGTTCAGGTCAGATGAGTGTGTGATGCATGATCTTTGTGGATAATCAGCAGCAGACTTTTTGAAACACCAAAGGCCCAAGCAACCCTTTCTTTCAAATAAAACAAATGCAGCATTGGCATAGGAATTCTTTATTCCTAGACCATGGTAGAATATAATTTTTCGGTCCTTTAGAAGTTTTTGATTTTTCCCATTCCATCTGGGTTGAAACTAAGACCTTGCTAGTGAAACCCCAAATCTCAGAACATCATAAATTAGGATCTTTGTCTAAAATGGAAGATAATCCACATGAACATTCTTCAGCCCCCAGTTTCTGCCAGAGATTTCTATTTTGCCAGCTCAGTTGGGATTCCTGACTACTAGATTACAGACTTGGTATCTCTTGCTGTGCCCTAGTAACTACTCAATTATTTAAATATGGAATAGCTCCAACAGATGCTGTTGCAAGAAACACATTCTATAACAGCACAGCCAAGGCATTCATCTGGGACACTGGAAACCAAGGGTCAAGTCCTCACACCAGACAGGTTTAAAATCTTTATACAAAGAATTACATTTATGCTAGACACACAACACCACTGGGTCAGGGGAACGTAAGTTCAGGGCTAGATTCATTCCCAGGATGGAACTAACTCCACCACTGGTTATTAGGAAAGTAATTTAACTGTTGAATTTTGGCAGAAATAAGCTCTTACATCTTATAAAATGGCATCCTAAGAAGCAATAGAGATCCTCCCTAATCAATAATGCAAAAGTATAATTGACAGTGCTACGGACACTCAGATATTTGGTATGAAAACAAGATATTTTGTGGAAGTGCAGAAGTAGAAGTTTTATTAAAATAATAAGGCATTAAAGCAAATTTCAGAGTTTCACCATGAAGTGGTGGTTCACATTCTCAGCAACTCACAAAGAGTTTTTGCAGTGCAAGCGATAGACAAAACTGCCTTGGAACTAGATATTGAACCAAATATTCCTGTTGGGGAAGGGACTCCTGAAATGATGGAAGTTCAGTGAAGATCCATGCAGGTCAATGGAACTTTGTGACTTCACACCTGTTAGAAACCCAGCACACAATCCCGTGGCAATCAAACCAAACCTCTAGAAATTTAGCTATAGTCACTGGGGGAAAGGCATTTGCCTTCAGCTCACGGTGAGACTTCTGCTTCAAGGCTGCTAGGAGGGCTGGTGGTGTAACTCCCCTCACTTTGGGGGACTTTCATCAGGCTGATGTTAGGGCTGCAGGCCATAAGTTTTGTATGGCTCTCAGGCTGTGCAGGAGCAGCAGCAGCCCTGAATGAGGCTGGACCAGCATTCGTGGGCCGGGGACCAGCAGTACAGCCTCTGTACAAGGGGCTGCAACTGCCTGGCCACTCCTGAGGGCACTGAAACCTGTATGAGCTCAGAAGAGCAGGCAGATGGAACACACAGAATTATCCCATATGAAAAGCCATGATTTAGAACAACTGGATGTGATTTATTTTTTCTGAAACTCTGTGATTTCAGGGTATGAATGATTCTCTGACTACTGCTAAGATAATGCTTTTGTTCAAACTAATCCCCTGCAATAATTTATATAATCACTGTTAATTACATATTTGCACTGTGTATCAATTTTGTCTGTGCCCACCAATTTCTTTCACAAAACAGAGAAATAAAACTTAACACGGTTTTCACATACATCACCAGCTGCCTGTCTGATTTCTTAGAAGTGAACAAAAACAGTGTAGGTGACAGTCAAGACAGGCAAACTCAGTCACTACCAAATCATATTTACCTTCCATCACTGCCTTTTCCTTTCTGATTCATCTATAATGAATATCCTCCTCTCTTCATTAGATCCAGTTACTGTTTTTTTGTCTACAGTAATATAATCCACATGGTTTAAAAACACTGTTCCCTGTCTCTATTTTTTTCTCCTTACCATTAGTATAATTGGGATGAAGCTTGGCCCATGAGACCTGCAGATAGAGTTAGCAGTAATAAGGTATTGGAGGAGGTTAAAAGAGAGAGAACTTACAGGAGGGAGGAAACACTGCAGCAGCTGTTCAGATGAACAAGCCTGGGTTTGGTGAGGCTCTGAGCGCCTGCTGCTGCTGCGTTCCACATGAAGAAATAAATGTGATGCCCAAAGGCAGAGTACGTGCATTTGACAAGGTAGGATGCTTTCCCCCCACCTGGGTGCTTTCAGGCACAGCAAGAACAGGGCCAGTTCTAGAGAGCCACATGGCAGCAGCTTCTCAGCCACTGCTGCTGCTGCCACTGGTTTTCAGGAGAGGACGACAGGACTCGGCGAGCCCCTTCCTCATGGCTTTCAGAGATAGCACTGCAAGATATCCACATATCACAAGAAAGATGGGAAAAGATTTGTAAAAGAGGGAAATTGTAAGATTTCTATACTCTTTTAAATAAATCTCTTACCCTGCAGAGTGACTTATCTTTTCCGGGATTATTTTCACAGCCACGGATTTCCCTTGCTTCTTCACTAAGTGAATATCCAAAGCGAGACTTTAGTACTAAGACATATGGAAATCAAACAAATCAAGATCCATATAAGCTGGTGTCCTCTGGTTGACCTGTCATGTGTGGAAAGCAATGACAATCTTAATCCTCAGATTTTGGATTGTATCCAGTCTATAAAAACATGTGGACTGAGAGGAGAGGATTGAAAGGCAGGCTGAGCTGCAACAGGCAGTAGATGCAGATACTGCTCAGCAGTGCCCTCAAAGAGCTAAAACCCCACAAGTCTGTGGGATGCATCCCTCTCCACTGCTGCTTTTGTCCAGTTTGGCTTGTGAGAGAGAAAGCCTTGAAACAAAAAGCAACTCTCTGCTGTGAGATCAGTAGCTGTTAAAGCCCATCAAACCAGGAAAGGGAAACCTCAGGTCTCATCTCTGATGCTGGGTGTTAGAGTTGGCAAATAGCACTACAGCACTTGTCCTGGTATTTGTTTCTGCCAGCTGTGCTCTATTTTGTATTTTGGGGGAAAAGGATCGAGCTCTTTATGAACTCAAGGAGTTTATTTCAGTTCCTTTGCCTTTATGGAACAGAATCCAATATGAACAGTAAGCATAATTTGAAAACTGTTTAAGAGGAATATATTACAGTACAGTAATGAAGTGGTCCCTTCTCAGCATATTACTGCCTCCTATTTGACAGCATTTTATAAAGCAGTAGCTGTCCCTCTTCCATTGCAATGTACATTCCTACATCCTGCCTGTTACAAAGAGAGGGCTGCCTCAATCTGTTTGACTGTCTCTGCCAAAATGCCAAAATGCTGCTGTGAGCATCAGAGGAACATGCCAAAGATTAGACAAAGAAATCCTGTGTAAACCAGCAGAACACAAGTGCTCAGGGCCTGGCGAGGGAGGTTTGCTCTTTGAGCTGCCCAGCTTGCCAGGGGGTCTCTTCCAGCCCATGCACCACAGGCACAGAAACCAGGACCAGGGGCCAAATGAAACCCAAGCCAGAGCTGGCAGCCAAAGATGGTCCAGAGTCCAGAAAGGCAAGAGGCAAGGCCTGTCTGTCCTGTCCCTGGGAGGAGCCAGGATAAGGACCAAGGAGCAGAAATGACTGTACTAGAGGAAGGGCGAGGGACAAGGCTCAGTAGCAAGAGGAGTACACAGCTACTGCCAAGAGACGCTGCAAGCAGATGAGGACAGCTGAGATTATTGAATCCTCTACTAAATGAGCAGGGCACACATTTAGTAGTTGGATTTAGCAGATCATTCCAGTGGGAAAGCTGGGCTGTGGAGCTCTGAGCTTGGGCAGAACCTGTTACCTGAGCCAGAGCCCATGCTGCAGTAGCAGAGAGAGGATCACATAATGAGGGAGGAGGAATACAGCTTGAGCAACATAGCTCTACTCTGCTGAACCTACCCTTGATTATGGAGAGTTGGAACCTGAAACTTTTTTGTCAAAAAAGGGATTAGAGTTGTGAGCCACCTCCAGCTCCTGCCTGCCTTGCTCCATAGCCCTGCAGCCCAGGGGGCATGACCCATCATGCTATGGAAAAACCAGGTCTTCAATGAGGCCATGCTGCCATTACCCTTCAGAAAAGCACACTGGTCTGTGGACCAGTAGCATACAAACATATTAGGTCCACTCTTTTAAAAAAACCTCACTTGAACTCACCTCCATTTTTTGCCTTTTGATACTTAACAAAGCTCTCCGATCCCTTTGAACCCTCATTCCAGCTCTTTTAAGTAATAAACTCTCACAAGACCAGCACAAGAAGTAAAAGGTTCCTTCATTAAAGAAATCCTGCATAAAACACTCCCCTTAGAATAGGTTTTAGGTAAGATATGAATGTAGCTGAAAATGGCAGAAATGTAGAAGCTCTAATGTAGTTTTTTTCACATTTCATGGAAACACAAGTACAAACCAGCACATTTGTTATTCATTACATGAATCTCCATAAAACTCCAGTCTTATAAAAAGTAATGTCAGGAAAAATCTGATTAAATGATGCTGTTCTCCCTCAGGGAAAACCTACTTAAATTAGAAGAAATTGTGTTAAAGCCTGAATTTCCTGCTCCATTTCACCTTGTTTACCATTCCAATAAATTTATTCGAGGCTAAAAAATTGCAAAAAACACTGAATGTCAGATGAACACAAAAAAAAATGCATTTAACATGCCCACCTATTTAGACCTAATGCTTTTCAGTTGTCTACTTTCAAAGCTAAAGTATTTTCTTTGGGCTTAGTTTTGTCATCTTGACATTTTAAATAATCTGAATATTTAGCTACGTTAGTCTCTAGCATAACTGGAGCTTCCTGCTTTAGTTTTGGTCAAGAATAGCCCTTGAAATGGATAGTCAATGCTATTTTGAAATTACATTCAAGTATTCTCAGGTATTAAGTGTGAAATTTGACTCTAGATTAATAAAAATCTTTGGTTACCCTTTGCAATAACTGCATCAGTATTCATTTAACTTTGATTTAGGAAGACAGTTGTATGTGAGTGATTAGATGATTACTGAGAATATATCTGAGGATTATCAAATAACAATAGATGTTTTGTCTTTTCCTGTCTTTGAGTTTGTGTCTATTATGCAGCTGTGAATTCTAGTAATTACTGAACATAAAAACATGTTCAAGTTGCCACTCTGTCAAAATAGAACCAGCTTTAAAACACTAGCTAAACTCATGCCTTAGACCACTGACACACATATAGAGGTGCTAAGAAATAAAGCTTGATACTTGTTTCCTTAAAATACGGATGTTCGCTTCACGTGTCCTGTCGCATATGCTGGACTGCAGGAGAACATGTGGCCCTGTATGAAGTGTGTGACATCTGCTACAGCTAACAGGCATTAATGAGCTTGCACATGTGTTCTCCTTCAATTTACTGGGCTCAGGGCAAAACTCTGAAGGCTGCTGCAAATGCAGATTTCATTGACTGCTTCATTTTCTACATGCTGGAGGCAGCTCAGGGAAAACTGGTTGGGTTGTCTTCTGGCAGGGTAGGGGGTCACTGAGCAGCCAGGTGACAGTCATCACAGCGATTTAGCAGAATTTAGTTTCCTCTTAAGCTCTCACTTAGATTGTCCCTCCTAAATTCATGGTCCTCTCTACTTTAAACTCTGTTTGTGCTTTACTGGTGAAATTTTTGGTTGCTTTCTAGACTCATAAATCAGCTGTAGGGAGGGACAAGGACATGCAATACTCCTGCTAATGCAAGACCTGTTTTGCAGATTTAATTATATCAATACATAAAAAATATGCACTTCTGGGCAGTGATTTTCATTCGAATGATTTCTAGATTCAATGAGTTTTTGACAGATTTTCAGTTTCTTGTCCACTTTTTTCAACAACAGGGAGGGGCCATTTAAAAAAAATTATAAAAATGGCTTAGACATTGTTCAAACACTTTTCAATGTAAAAACTTACAAAAAGAAAAATGACATATCCAACTTTTTCCATACGCTGACTGGTAAAAATAAGAATTGAATAGAAAAGCAAAAATATCAAATAATTCCTTGCTTTTAACTAATCAGAATTTAACTTTCATCCTGTACAGAGAACGCAGAATTTAGCAGAACACCGCAATGCAATGTGCAAAATATTAATCCTTGAACTTTCACTGAGATTTTTTGCTGATGTGCTGATTTGTGGTAAGAACTTTGTCACTCTGGATGCTGAGTGAGTGCTGGACTTTACCTAAAGGAAACCTTAAGGTCTATAAAAAGACAATTTTGGCTGAAAACACCAAAATTCAGTGTCAAAATAAGGTAACATTTGGAATGAAACTTTTAAAAATAATAAACAAGGCAGAAAGGAAAAAGAGAACAAGCAGGATACCACAGATATCATAACCAAGTCCAAGATAACTGATGAATAAAAAAGAGAGGTCCAAGAAAGTGATGACTGGCATAGACCCATCTCTATGTACATGGTGTATAATGCACAGACAGAACTGTTTAACTCATTTTATTCTATTTTCACAAGAAAAAAGTTTTTAAGAGCATGATGAAGTACTTTCTAGCACTTTCAAGAAGGATATCAAACAGCATGTACAGGAGATAAATACTTTTCAGGCTGTAACCCTGAAAAACTGGCATAGAAGATGCTATTTCTTCTGGAACTCAGTCCAGCTTTTGAGTAGAAGCAAGCTCATCTGCCTTTGATCAAAACTTTTTTTATTCAGTTGGTACTTAGGTATGTAAGATTTTACTTAAAATGCAGGTTTATAGCTAGTCAATACCTCGACTCTGAATTAACGCACTGTACATGTCTCATTAGCAAATTTGGAATGACAGAAGAAGATCAGAAGATCAAAAGCCTTGATACTATGGTTCCTACATCTTTGTCAGATGTAGTTGAAGGAATTTACTTTGAAGTAGAGTTTGTCTGTTTCTGAGATTGAAAGTCTCCACCTGTTGTGGCTCAATGCTCCTCATGGCCACATACCTCAGAGAGAGGGAATGCCGTGTATTCGTAAGCACTTGGGGGGGATTTTCCAATTTAGCTTCCTCCAAAAGAAATTTAAAATCCAAAACTGTGATCTTAACTAAACCAGAACATACTAAATGGGGTTGATACAGGGATTTGCTTCAAACCTTCCCAAATAGCACTACAACTGCAAGCATTCACCTAAAGCAACAGTTTCTTGCTGTGCCACCATCCATGTCTCATCTCCAACAGTTTCTCGCTGTGCCACCATCCATGTCTCACCTCCACAGATTTTACCTAAGCCCTGTATTTAAGAGGATGGTTCATAACACGACCAACATGTTAGAGAAAAAGAAACCAAGCTGTATGCCTCCCCTGTGGTTCTCCAGAGGATCATGTCTCCCTTTGGCAGTGCTGGCTCCTGATAGCACCCTCTAAGCTGGGAGGCTGAATGAAGCACTTGTGAAGGTTCCATGAGAAATGTCTTCTGCAGATGATCTACCTGAAGGGAAAAGCTATGAAAGGCTCTTTAAAAATAATTTAGAAAGGCTATAGCACTATGGCCAGTGCTGGAAAGCTTTACTGCCTGAAAAATATTGTCAGGATGTGGAAGAAGAAAAAGCAGCAATTTACACAATTTCTTCAGGGCTAAACTGCTATCTCATATTTAGGAACTCTTGGCATCAAGTATCCTTAGTTACCCGTGGAAACTAGGCCTGTGTGAGTCAAAACCACATAGCTGAACAAAAATAAACACAACAGAAAATCTTCATTTGAGCTGCTGCAGATAATTTTTCTACATGTTTCTTTAGTAAATTGAGATGAAGATTTGAGAGTTGTAATAATTATGGGGCATTTATGATAAAAGTAAGAAAATAAAGAAATTCAGGACTCCTTTTGTAACAAGAGTCAATTGACTTTCAAACACCAAGGAAGATGCAGCTGTGCAAACATGCACAGTACCACCATACTCTGGAAGTCAATCTCTCCAGCAATTAGCGAGTCATTTCCCAGGCAAATCTGGCCTGACTGATTCACTACAGAAACTGGAATTCATAGATCTCTTCTCCAAAGACAGGACTCTAGCCTTCAGACTGTAAGTGTAGCACAGG
This sequence comes from Fringilla coelebs, assembly GCF_963513975.1. Lineage (NCBI taxonomy): Eukaryota > Metazoa > Chordata > Aves > Passeriformes > Fringillidae > Fringilla > Fringilla coelebs. The sequence goes on from NC_140028.1 coordinate 33,415,391, forward strand.
CAATGAGGAGCCTCTAGTCTCTCCTCTCAAAGCTACTGAATTTTGCTAAACTTTTGCAAATCAAGTTCAATTGACTGAAATTATCACAGAAAGAGAGAATGGTTTTGAGCCTGTAGCTCATGTGCTAGTAAGGAAGGTCCACCACATTTTCAGTTGAATCTTAGAGGTTCTAATGCATTTCTGGAACAGGACCTAATGAAAATAAGCTTTGAGTAATGGAAAAGTAAGATTTACTTTTCTAGAAAATATTCTTTGTTCCTTCCTTCCACATCTTCTAGCTAATAGAGCACATGGATGTCAACTTCCTCACTTGCTTCTGCCCCTTCTGTGAGACAAGTTTTCAGATAGATTCATGCAAAATGGAAAATGTAAATTACAAATTGAACATCTGTAAAGTAATCATCTGGTGAAGGCCAGTAAGCCTTCTCAGGAAAATACAAGAGTTTTGGTTAAATTATTATGAGCTGCAGAAATGGGCTCTTGGATGTCTATGTATGTGTATACATATAAATAGACACACACATCACAATTCCAGTTTTAGCAAGGGGAATATGCACATCTTGTCTCATTACTCACATTCCATTTTCTACTTTGCCTAAAATATATTTAGTTACATCCCAGCATGGAGTATCTTTGAATTTTTGTTTGGAAGGAGTACCCAGCTTTCTAAACTCTTACCTGGCTAAGCTCTTTTCAGAGGAACAGCTCTCAATTCCCTTTTACACTAGAAGTACAGTAGAAGGAACAATTTTCCAGTCTATGTGCAAAAAGCTCGTAATACAAAGAAAGTTTTCACGGGTCTGTTGTGTAGCATGAAGGCAACTCTGGATCAGCACTGAAGCCTTCTTTTGGGTGTAATGTTAATGGCTTGACTTGCTCCCACCTTCCATTTTAGAGGCTGTAAATTATAATGTATATACTGTTGGTAGGGTAAAGTATTAGGGTATTTTTAGACACCTCATCCTGTGCATACCATATGTAAGGAAAACAATCCTAGGTGCAACTTAGCCTACGTATTTCACATTTAGTCCCATGTTTTTTTAATACAGAATGGTCTGGCATATTTTTCTTCAACTATATGCAATTTAATGTTATGGCTTGCCAAGTTATTTTAAAGAGATTTATAAAGACAGCTCATAACATCTTCAGAGGCTGAAAAACTGTTATATCTGTAGGAGGATGGAAAGGAATCTGAAAACCATTTTCTGGAAGGGGCTAATAGCTGAGAGCATGAGAAGAACCCAGGAACAATTTCAATGGTATTTACAAGAATGCATTTTCCTTTTAGCTCTTGGAAGAGGCTCTCACATGGGTCAAATGTGTCTTGGCAATTTGTCAGTAAAATGCAATTTGAGTTTCAAGCACTCTGAACTAAAGCTTCCAGAATCTTATTTGTGGCCTGATGAAGAAGGTTTAATTTCAGTTAACTACAGACCTGATTCTCTACTTCCTTTCTCAAACCACAGATGTCACTAACTTGGTGGATGCACTCCCAAAGTGATACAAAGAGCCTTTCCTGAATGCCAATAGTAGAGCAACTGTCACCAGAGGGCCACAGGACAACTGGAGAAACAGTGTCTGAGCTTCTGGCATATCTACATACAGGAAAAGACAGAGGCAAAAGCAGAGGTGAAAGAATCACACCTTAGGCACAGACTTTACTGTGTGACCCCTCACTGTGGCCCAGAGCATTTTACTCAGTGTCAGTTCGCTTAGCCTCCAAAGGCAGCTGAATTCTGTGGCTGAATAATTTAATCCAGCAGGTCAGAGGAGTTCCCCACCTAGCAGGATGTACTAAGCAATTACTCAAAACAGCAGCTAATGAAGGTGGTAGGCACACCAAAATCATTTAAATGATGACAGAAAGGAAAAGTTAAAAAAGATCCTGCTCACAAAGATGATAAATCTCTTTACAAATCATATGACAGTTGGTGGAACATCCACTACCCCTGTTTGCACAGCCTTTTGTGAAATAGCTGCTTTACAGTCACACAGAGGATGTTGTCCATAACCCACCACACCCCACTCTCCAGAGAATCCATATGGATATCTTAATGTCTAAGGCCCATTTCTGGTCAAATACAACTTCTTGAGTTCTAATGCTCAAATGCTAAAGGGATGATATTACTTCCTTTCCATAGCAATTATGGGGAACTCTTCTCAACAACACAGCTTGCTGATCTATTTCAATTACACTATGACTTTGCTACATAGACTCATGACTGTATTTTGCCATCATCCATGCACAATGAAGTGTCATTGCTTTTTCTCTTAAGTAGGAAAAAAGATTTAGTCTTGATGCAATTAAAAGGCATCTAAGAAAGAAAGTAGTTTCTACTCAGAGAGAACAGCATTAAGTTACTTTTATTTTTCTTCTAACAGTGAGAAAGAACAATGACAAAAACGCCATGAAAAGACATCATACATTTTAATTTCCATATAACAATCCTTATCAAACTGAAAATGTTTTTGCACTAACCTTGAAAAGGTTAGCTGGCTGCCTAAACCTCAGGCCCCTCAAGAAAAAACAACTGCCAGTGGAAAGGACATAAAGGTAAAAGTGCTGCATTGGATAATTCATTTACATAACACATTTAAATGCTATTGTTTAGGATAAAGATTATCTTTGTTAAAAAATAAAGCAGCAGAAGTCCTTCTGGCTGTTACTATGCCACTATACAGACATTTTGTGAAGATTAGGACTATTACTCTAAGTCTCAGTCAAGCAGTACTTTTAAATACGTCATTACATGGAACACTGCAATTACACAGAACAGTGACTTCCACAAAACTCATTTTAGACTCGTCAATTCTAGTAATTTATGCCTACCATCACCATAAGCAAATGGGATGAAGAGATCATTTTATGACTGCTAGCTGAAAGAAGATACAAGAGGACTGGAAGTGATTGCCTGGACCAATATTTTATTTAGTTTTTCCTAACTTACAGAATGGCTCTGCTAGAGAATCTGTAAAAACATGGAAATGGAATAACACAGTACATTGACTGCCCAAGGTTGGCAAATGTTATGTTGTAAAACAATCCTATAAATATCTATATATCTCCAAGTGATTAACCAATAAAATACCAATGAAAAGCACTAATAATAAGTAGAGGATTTTCTGGGTTTTGTAAAAACAGTAGCAGTTCTGATTGCACAATACAAATAGGCTCTTCTTTGCAGTCCTTGATCTGGAACTCTTGTCATGCTCTGTAGGGAATGTAATGGTTTGTGCAAGCTCCCCAAAGATCACACATAGAAAAAGAAGTCCTTTGATGGAATTTAGGAAGGTCAACAGCTCAATTTCTAATCAATGTATTGATGAAAGTCAAGAAATCTTTAAAGTTTGTTGGGCTAGTGAGATACAAGTAGTAAAGAATTAATGTTTAATGATTCAGATTGCTCATAGAATCAGGAAGGATAAAGGCAAGAAAATGATGCTTAATGATCTCATTCCATGAGTGTCATTTTTCCTGGCATTGAAATTTTTCCAGGAGTAATGTAGACAATCATACTGATTTTGAGCAACCTGACCTACACTGCAGAACTGGTTAGAGAGGAAGAAAAGAAAAATATTCCATTTTCTGAGAAAACTCCAGAGGGAATTTTATTGATGGGATGCTTTTTTGACAATTCTACAACATTTCTGGAAACTCCTTGCCCTTGTTTGCCCAGTTTAGGGGTCTAGCTGAATCACTCACAAATGTATTTCTGTATATGTTGTTCAATGTGTTCCATGACATTTTAAGTAAAATATACAATGAATACATTTTCCCAGTTCTCAGATGACTCAAGTAATTAAACAAAACTGGGACTTGGCCAGGACATGGGAACTAACAAAATTACTAAAAAATGTCACGGGGATTTTTAATAACACAAAAAAATTATAATACAGCTTTCTCTCTCCTTTCTGGACTCATGGGGGAAGATTAATTGGGTGCAGGCAGAGAGAACATGGTCTAGTGACTGAGCAGAAGTACTGTCTGGGTGTAATTACTGCCAAGCTACAATATAATTACCCTAAAGTGTGAGAGGTGGAGAGATCTCAGTGTGACACGTCAGCAAGGAGTATGGGGCAAGACAGGCAAGATGAAATGTGGAAAGCAGCGATGCCTGCACACTCATTCCCTGCTTTGCTGAAAGTATTTCATAAATGTAAAGATATCGAGCAGTGAAAACTTAGGGAATGCTAGAATTGGTGTTTTTTATTCAGCATTTGTCCTTATTTACCCTTTCCCTTCAAGGCATAAGAATAGCTTTTAATGACTTGAGCCCATACAATTTTTTTCCATATGCCTCCTATCTCATTGAGTGAGTGCTTGAAAGGGCACTTGATGTTGTCTTCTTGCTCAACATATTGTGTACATTACAGTGGAGAAACTCTCTCCCTAATGTAATAGATACATTCCTGGGCTGTTCTGTAGTACACAGAGGACCATCAGGTGATTTGAAAATTTTATTTATATATTTTCTTGACCTGTAGGGTAAGGGAATAGATACCAGGACAATTTTACAGATGTGTTACTAAGTGAAATAGAAATTGAGACTACCTACCACTTTTAAGCTCCTTTTGAGTTGCTCCAGGACTGACTTTTCAGCAGAGGTAACATCATACAGCGGTTAATATATTCTGAGAACAATTCTTTTAAGTTCAACTGTGCCTGGATTTGCCAATACTTCCCCAAATTAGAACCATGCTGCTCTCAGGCAAGGCACAACTGTACAGAGAAACCTACAATTTAAGGCTGTGGCAAGTCTGGTTTGTCTGACTTGCTCACTAAAGCACAGAAAGGAGCAAGAACTAAGGAAAGAATCCTATTTCCTTGGACCAGAGTCACCTTAACTATATGAGTATGCTACCTCCTCTAAGAGTTCCATGCACTGCACCCCTCAGCTCTTGCAAGGACAGAAGCAGTGTGCAAACAGCAGTCTTCCTAATCATACTTAATTCTCCATTTGAGTGAATGGCAACACAAAGAAACACGTTTTTTTGACAGACCAAGATATTCCCCTTCTAATGATTGTGAATTTACAAGGAATAGTATGACAAAATGAACAAAAGTGGTTCATTAAAAACATAAAATTTAAATCATTTGAACAAAGTAGTCTAAGTCTTGTAATAAATATAATTCATATAGGACCTGATTATCTTACAGTCTGCAACAAATGGAGAAGGTGAACAACATTTCACAAAGCTTTGCACTAAACAAAGGATGGTGGCTCATGCATCTATTTTGACTTATATCTTTAGTTTCCAAGCACGATTTCCAATACATGCAGGAACAAATCTTAGGTGAATTCATTAGTTCAGAGCATCTGAACTGACATATTCACCCCCAAATTTATGATGATGTGAAGGAGTTGCAGTCTACTCCCTTTCTGAAATTTCACTATTTAAAAAGCAAAATAATGATTCTATCTTTCTTTTACAAACCTAGTATAGGATTAAGGATTTTTTTTCTGTTCCAAATAACTTAGGGCAATTGAAGTCTGCTGGCAGCCTGTCTCCCTGCATCTCACAGAGCATTAACAGACCTATTTCCTGAGCCTCATACTTCCCCAGTTTTAACACCTTAAAATCAACTATAAGCTCAAGGATCACAATCACAGCCTGCTACTGAAGCCTAGCTTCTTTTACCCTATGTAATGAATATTGCTTGAGAAAGAAATCAATACCAATACCAAGCCTTGTATAGTGAACAGCAAAGACACCGAAGCATTGCTCCTTTTTTGCTCCAGCATTGCATTCTGAAATCAAAATCAACACAACAGCTTTCACAGCTAATGGGCTGTGCTGGTGAGCACTGCTCTGTTCCTGTAAAGATCTGTGCACAAGGTACTGCAAACAAGTCTCATGAGAGCAGGTGAGATTTGTCACAGGCAACTTTTGTTCCAATTGACATTGTATTCTGGTGCTGACAGCTGAAGGCTGAAGTTCTAATTAATTAATTTTCCTTTCACTATAAACATTTTCTTTTTCCTGAGGAGGTCCATTCAATCTAGAAAACTGTCGGCCTTTGGCAGTACTGGTTATTCTAAATGTGGTCAGTAAATATGCAAGAAGGCTTTGACTTCTAATATTTCCTGAGTTTTCAGCTCTGTCTAGACTCTGCTCAAGGAATGAACAAAAGTACAGAGTTTCAGCAAGCCAATAACTGACGTATTTACAGAAATGAACAGTTCTGTTCCCTGATGTTTTTTGGTCTCTGCACAGTCAAACAAATAACTTAAGTGGGAGTTTTGCCTGTGTAATGAATTTAGGAAGCCTTCCAAAATAGGAATAGGATGTGTGGAGAGCAGCAGTGCAATAAATAGCCATGTTTTTTTTCCCCAATTATCTGCAGAGAAAGAACAGAGATTGGACTGAGGAACAGAATTCAAGTTTCAAATGAACAACAGAATGAAGATATTCTGATATGCTTTATTTCTGACCTCTGAACATCCAAAAGCCAGGTACAAGCATTACATATGGAAACTGAGAGAAAGACTACCACTATTTTCTTTGACTCTTAGAAGAATTTAAAAAACTACTTAATTTAAATTACTCACAACAGGACACATTGAGCTGGATCCCTGTCCTGCAAATGGCAGGAATAGATAGAATTTGTGAAGAGAAATTCCAGATGGGCAGCTAAACCCTTCCTGAGTTGCAATCATATTTTGTCAATATTTACCATTTCCCACATCACTGACTTTTTCTTGGAGTTTGTACTCTTTGTTTTGCCACTGAGAAAATACTGTGCAGTGAAACTGTTCATTAATCCCTGCAAACATGTTCTGGAAGAGAATAAGTAAAGAAAAATGCTGTTTACCTAGATGAACAATCCTAAGCAACATAAATTGGGCTTGAGGGAGAGTATAGTACAGAACTATAGGGCTCTAGGATAAATTTCTAGAACTCTTGTGACTTCAGCTTGTTTTCCCCTAAGCTTTTATGGAAAGCACAAGAAACCCTAAGCTCCATTTTCAGTTGAAATATATGTTTCCTTCAGCTGGAAAGGAACGGAACCTAGAATTCTGCCTGGCTGAGACGATATGAAATGCCTATCATGTTGATCTGCCCGATGTTTGGTTTTGATCTGGACACTGAACAACAAACCCCAAAAATCCATTGTTACATTGTCTTAGTGAACAAGGATTCGATCCAAATGGAGGGGATTTTCACTTTGTTTAATGACACAGTATCCACAGTGGTGCCAGTGATTTAAGGTAAGGATCTGGTCAATGCTAACCTTGTCAAGCCAATGCTTTCATGTAAATAAGTGATATTATGAAGAAGAAGTAAAGAGCCAGGTAATATGGGTATCTAATCCTAATCTAATCCTGGCCCTGGGTGAAGATATCAGTGCTGTGCCACACAAAGAATCCCTCCAGACTGGATCTGGACACTCACTTGCACACAGTCTTCAGCTAGTACCTTCCTTTCCAGATGATAAACCTCATAAGGGTCCCACAGAGTGTGACAAGCCTGTGCACACCTAGCCCTTGATGGGAGGGGAGGGCTGCTTGAAGCAAGAATTTGGTTGTTTGGAACAAAGCTTTTGGCCCAAATTGCATGACTCTGTCCATTTACATCATGAAATGCTATATTAAATCTAAAACCTCATTATCTGACCAGTGTTTTATAAAGTGTATTATAAACTAGTCAATAATATATTTTAAAAAACAAAAAACGCAGTGAATTGAGGAGATTTTCATTTTACACTATCCTGAGAGACATCTGAAATTTTTTTGAGATCAACACTCTGGACAAAAAAATACTGATTTCAAAGGGACTTATGGAAATATAATCTCATATGAGTTCTGCGCAACAGACAGCTTGAAGTATTTGGGACCTGCATGCTTGGGGTTTATCTGCCAATATACAAAAGGTAACAGGGAGTGTGGTAAATGCTACCAAGTAGTTTGGGAAGCAGGAATCCTTTTACCTTTCTCACTTACATTCTCTTGGGCTGGCTGGACAAAGCACTAATGTACTGTCTAGACATTTATATAGAAGCGGATTTGGTTTGTAGGAGAGTGAGCCACATAAATGACTAATTACCCTGTATCTTACATGAGCCATCTTCAACTGCCATATATTTTATTGAGATGAGCATATTAAGAGGCATAAACTCTATATGGGAAATCCTGAAATGCCCCATGTAACTTAATTTTCATAGATAAGAAATGCAAAACAGTCTTTCCAGCGTACCATGACTTTCTGCAGGAAGTAAATCCATTAGAAAAAGAAAGCTTTCTAATGCAATGACAGGGTGCAGTCTCATCATCTGCATGTGGGACTGGCACTCACAAATTATTGTTCCAGCTGCCACCAGGCAGCTCTCTTTATCAGATCTAATTTAATTGTCTTTTATCAAGCCATGTGAGAGACATCTTAATCATGAGGGATAGGATTTATCTTACCTAATGTCAAGCTTTCTGAGGTTAGGCAAATGGTACTGTCCTCAAGGCAATGCTTAGGGTCAGAGGAGTGGGGCTCCTCTTCGAGATACCTGTTCTGGGATTGGGTCCATGACTCTCCTGTCCCTTGCTGCTGCCACGAGATCACAGACATTTAGTTTAAACTTTGGTTTTGTCCTCCTTAAGCAGGTTGGGATGAATCTGTGTTTCTTTCTCAGACTGCTAATGCCAGAGGTGAACCAAGGCTTTAACATTTGGAACTGGAGACTCATCTTTTCCCCAGACAATGGCTATGTGATGCCTTTTTTTTTTTTTTTTTTTTTTTTTTTTTTTTTTTTTTTGTTAAGTCAATTACAGAGAGGATCTCACAGGTATTTGGACTGGTACTATCCTCAATCAGGTTAAACTGAAAAAAAAATCCCTGTGAGATATATATCACCCAGTTAATATGATTGACTGATCTAAAGGCAGCTGAAAACGTTAGGCACTAATACAGCATTTGCCAGTTTGCTGCTCCAGTGGCTGGTAAGCACAAAATCTGACATGAGAACAAAACTATCAAGCTGAAAACACCTGATTTCCCTGATTGTCTGCAGAAGGTGTTCCAAACTGGATGCTTTATGTCTATCTGATGTGTTGTAACACATTTTTGAATGCAAATAGATTGAAATAGCAATAATATGAAGGCCATCAGATGGTTGCCTTGATCATGTTTGGTACCTCAGAGACAGCCAAGATGAAGAGATGGTTGAACGAAAATATGAAAATATGTTTAGTTTAAATATTAGATACGATTTTCAACAGGGACTTGCTGAAATCACATTCCATCTGGCCCTCCTTAAATAGTCTCCTGCTTGAGCTTTGTTGTGCTCTTGAAAGCAAACAGGTTGAAAGCTTCTCTAAAACACAAGGATTCAGTAGCACTCAGAGATGCTGTGATTAAGAAGCCAAGCAGTGCACAGTCCATAATGTTACATCACCAGCCTGAACTGTTAATGCCTTGTTAATACATATACCAAAATATGAGTTTATGTTCTAAAATACTGATTAGGCTAAATATATTGTGACCAGGTTTTATTATTCCCAAATAGAAAGCTCTATGTATTAAAAGAAAAGTAAATACATTTATTTTACTAAACTATATGTTTGAGTAAACTGACCAGCTTCAGTAAAATTACACAAATTGACCTCGATGTTAGTCAAGACATTTTGCCAAAATGTTACTTTCTTATCTTTTCCATTTTCCTTTCCTGTAAATCAAGTTAATCCAAATACAAATAGTGTAAAATAGAATGAATAACTGCTGTGAGGTCAGAAGTGGGTGAAAGTAGGATAAAGAATTAATCTCAAGACCAAAGGCCATTGTTATTTCAGATATGCAGCTCACAATGGGAAGAACTCTATAAATTTTAAATGAAATTTGGCAGGTTGAACCTGGTGTGATTGACATCTTTTTCTAGACACCACATTCAGTTTGCTCCTATGCACGTTCACTTGTGGGAGAAACACTACTGAAGTGAAAACACAACCTACTATATGTGAATTGATTGTCATCAACCACAAGAAATGCATTAATTTAATTAATTTAATGAATTAGTTTGATTCAAATACATTGGTTTTCCTTCTTTTTCTGGGCTAGATAGTAGCCTTAAATCATTATAATATGCCAGAAAAGTATATCCAAATATCATTTAGCTATAGAAAGCTCGGTGTCAGCTAATATTCTGCAGTTCCCAGTAGCTGGGAAACCTATCTCTAATACAGTGACAAGACATATAACTGCTTTTACACATACCACTATCAGGAATTCCTAACATGAGTCATCTACAAAGAGTGGTTCTGAGTACCTGCTGATGCAATATAATAATCTTAGAAATTTGATTAAACATTGTTAGTGGCAGAGACCTTCTTTTTCACATAGTTATCACAGCCCAGTATTGGCTGCTTTGCCAAATGGGATAGATTTTCCTCTCAGTTTGTTGTTTGAGTTTTCTTCCTTTTTTGATATTCAGCTCTAGAATTGTTATAGCAAATACAATGAAAGTACAACACTGCTGGAACACTGCTTACAGAATCAGCCCAGGGGACAAGGCACAGCAAGGCACTCTAATCAAAGCTAATGGCTTCAGATTGATCCTAAGTAAGAAAATGAAGGAAAAACTGGTAAAAGGCTAAAAATCCAATCTGATGCTCCCGTACATGTCAAATATATATACTTTAATGACTTCAGTTATGGAGGAAATGAGGCTTTAGAGATAATGCTGCCGTGCCTAGCATAGCCTCTTCTCCCTCAAAAAGGCATTCACTTGGCTTTCTGAGATTCTTTACAAGTGTTAATATCCTGTGATTTACCTCACACATCACTGTAGTGGACAAGAACTTCTCCATCCTCTAATAAGCAGCTACTCTAAATTTTGTGACAAACTTCACAAGAAAATTTCAGAAACTTGCTTATTTTTTATCCTTCCTGGGTTCTGTAGCCTGCTCAACTAAGTCACTGTTATGGCCATATCCAGAGAAAGATATTTCTTCTGCTTGATTTTAAACTCTGGTTTAAACTTGGTTTTAGAAGCTTAGCCATCTGTCTAAATTTATTGGTAATGAATGGTGATTTACCCTGAAAAAGAAGCCCCAGATGAAGGGACTTCACAAGAATACAAAAGCTTCATGTGACAGAAAGGCTACTTCAGAACTGGGGCCTGATGCCATTCCTCAGCTGGAATCAATTGCCTTCAGACATCTCCTTTTGCCAGCTGGGAAGTTCCTGTCCAGCTGGGAGGTTCTTCTAGCACTAAAAGAGAGGAGTGGATAAAACACAGTGTGCCACTGTTTGTCTAGATGATGAACACTTGGTGTTTTTGTGGCAGAACATGTCCAACAGGGGAGATGCCCACTGGACCCTTTCCAGGGATCTTTATTAACTTCTCAGTAAAAGACTGTCAGGCAAAACTCTTCTCTAAACTGGCTCCAGGACTAATGCTTGCTTTAGCACTTTGTAACTAGTAAGAAGTACTCCACCAGTGTGGAGGACGATGAGCAGGAACATCTTGGTTCACCCACTCCAACATGAGCAAGTAGTCAGCCCAGTGTCTGTGAGACTGAAATTCCTCTGCCTGAGCAGTAAGAAGAAGGAACCAAGATTTTGTCAGCAATTTTATATGCTTCAGATTACTTGACTGGATACTTAGCTGATTAAAACCAACATAAACCAAACTGATATTTTTTTGGTCAGGTATAGTCAAGGTATACTTACTTTTGGTAAGTATGCCATCCATTGTATTTTCTAATATTGAAATATCTGAAGTAAAAGGATTAAAGTATTTGTCATCTTGATGTCTCAGCCTAATTAGCTGCACAGTCCTGACAGAGTTACAGAGAAATTTCTTTTTTGATCATTAGGTGCCAGACATAAGAACAAATGTCATTTCTGAAAGTGAAGATGAATATATAAACTACAAAAACAGTTCTGAGAATTTATCCAGTGCCACAGGACATTTTCCCTGAATTTGTATTTAGGAATTAGGGCTTGCTGCGGTGACTGTGCCCAGGTGCACTGGCTGACGTCCATATTACATTCAGCTCAAATTCCTCTTTTCAGAAGAGCAATGCACTCTCTCTTCATCCTGACACATTGCATGGTGGCAGTGCCTATTATTTCAAAGATGCACCCAGCCTCAGAGACACCTGTATTTTATTGATAGCTGAAAAAATCCTTGTACCCACAGCTCATATTCTCTTTCAGACTCTGCTCTAATTCACAGAAACAGACTTGCTATTGCAGGTCTTGTGTAGAAGTGCCTACCCTGTTTTGCAAACCACTTTGAGAAGCACAGAAGTGAGTCACCTGGGTGACAGCTAGTCCTCCCAAACAGTAAGAAACAAGAAAGCATAAGGGGAGAGAAAAAGAGCTCAAGATCATAACAGCCACCCCCTATGTCCAGAGACATCACAACATTTCTTCCTAAGCTTGCCTGGAAAAGCAGAGAATAGCTCACATCTGCCTCAGCCATCAGTCAGTGAGATGCGCACAGAAACTTAAAATACATTATTTTTCCCAAAGACAAAAAATTTTCTCAGTCCTTTTTCATGCCTAATATTCCACCTGGAGAAAGTCCTACATAGCATCCTTATTACTCAGCCTAGCCCTACACTAGACAAACTGTGCTGCCACCAGTGTGTGAGAACTTGCAAGGACTGGATATGAGAAAAGTCAAAGGGTAAGACAAGAGTATGATAACAAGTATGATCTTACATTCATCAGTGTCCTGTTTTTAAGTCTTTCGCTTTGTCATCCTCCCTCCCTTTCTCCTTCCTCAGCTACAGCTTTCTGTCTCAATGCTATAAATTCTTTTCTTGGTTTCATTACCAAGAGGGGTTTGCTTGTAAATTCATTAAGTGTCTTAAGGTGTTTAGCCATAAGGTGTGGAAATGTGGATAAGGGCACTTATTTTTTTCATGGAAGTAGCAGCACTGTGCACTGGTATCTGATGCCACGCCACTTAAACAATGGGCATGCCTCTACTCTCTTCTTCAAATCTCTGTCTTCCACTTTTTATTCCTTTATCTTATTTCATGTCTGAATCTGTTTCAACATCTTTAAAACTATATAAAGACAGTGCCAAATTCTACTCCATTATATGACAGGCTGCTAGTAAATCATGACATACTCAGCTTTTACTTCATTAAGAGTTTACTAGAAATACTGCTACTACCCATGATGCCATCATGGGACAACAAAAGATTTTATGAAAAAAAACGTACAGGAAAAGTTGTTCCTACACAAAAAACTATTAACAAGTATCTTTACTGTATTGTCATTCAACGTATGGGAGGGGAAAATAAATGCAATGGTGAATTTGCCAAATGGAAAAGTGCCAACATGGTTGAAAAGGAAAAATTATTTTCAGACTTCTGACATGATTTTACAATTAGCAAAGAAATGTGAAATTAAATTAAATAACACACAAAACCCATGCAATTTTGCTATTTTTTGCCCTTATTGTTTATTCTTCCTAATAGCCCTGTTTACTCTTTTTTGCCTCTTTTGATCTGACTTGATGGAGTTGCCACCCCTTCTCTGGCTTTCATTATAATCTCACACTTGGCCAAAGAACAGAGGAAATGAACAAAGCTGTTGATATGTAAATAACAGCTTTGAAGATAGAAGTACCAGATTGTTCCTAAAAAGAAAAATGCAATTGCTTTTCTTTTACCAGTTTAAAAAAAAAAATCCTGATGTATTATTCAAATGGTGACTAAAATCAAAGATTCCATTATCTCTGAAGAATAATCATTTCAGTCAAACCAGGTATTTCCAGAGAGCCAAGGAAATTGTATTAAGAGTTCAAAATGTTACATTCTAAATGTTGTTGCCAAAATTGCTTATTTCAACCCTATTTCACTTTCTATGTATTGCATTATGAGTGCCTTTTAGCAGGACGTTTTAAGAGATGGGTTGATTTTCTCCTGCATAAAAGCAACTGAGGGCCAAACGCTGATGCCTCAGCTCCTGTAGGTGATGTGTGAATCACAGAGTCACAGAGCTGGAGGGTATTATGGAGGTCACCTGGTCCAACCCCTGCTCTTCAAGCAGGGCCACCTAGAGCTGGTTGTCCAGAACCACATCCAGAAGGCTTTTGAAAATCTCAAGGATAAGGAATCCACCACCTTCTCGGGCAACCTGTGCCAGTGCTCATTCAGCCTCACAGTGAAAAAGTGTTCCCTGGTGCTCTAAGGAAACCTCCTGTATTTCAGTTTTTGTCCATGTATGTTTTCTCTGATCCCAGAGAGAATCTTTCCTGATCACAGAATTTATGATAAACAGGCACCAAAACTCACTGCAAGCACGTCAGTGACTTCAATATTTTGGACATCTGTATAACTAGAAGGAAGAAATTAGGTTCATTTTCCTGGAAGTACTATTGCAGTTCGCACTGTTAGGTCTGTATTTCTGTGTGAAGTGTGTTCATGGAACAATTTCACTATTCAGTGAGATACCTTAATGCCTTCAGCCAAACATGCAGTTGGTGGTATGCAGATAATGTGCAGACTATGGGTTGCATGTCCCCAAATATGATAGAATGAGCCTTAATAATTGAAAAGGGCTTGATGCAAAATAGCCTCAGAATGGAATAATTGGAATACCCAAGGAGAGTCTTACTGGTTGACCTTCTGAATAAACAGGATTCAGATATTATTTTTTTTAACTACCCAAAATGAATAAAGTGTTCTGGTTTTAAATCTTGATACTCAATAGTGAATGAGTGGAAGTAAGCATGTCTGCCCCATCTGTTGTCTTAGAGATACATAAGGAGTCTTCATGTGTCAAAGCGTGCCTCAAAGACTCCTTCCCAGTGCTCAGAAACAGTTACATTACCTTTTGAAGAAAGCCATGGGGAAATTCAGGAGACTCTCAGGTGAAGTTCAGGTAGTTCACAAATTTTGTAGTGGCCTCCCCCAGTCAGCCCAGTTTGCCTCTTCTTCAGGACACTTTGATGTAGACAGCTTGGTCTGTTATTGATTCTGTCCACATTCTGAAAACAGGCAAACTGATGCTGACTACCGCTTTCCAAAAGGTTACAGTCTACATGATGATAAATGATGGGTAAGCACTACCATAAGTAAACAGCCAAGGTGTCTGATGGAGAAAAGTCAATGAGAGTAAACAGCAATAGCCTGATTAAGTTGGCCCCAATTCAGAATTAAAGGTACATATAATTATCTGCTCTTATCTGGCATGTAGGCTTATTAACTACATTTGTTGCAAACCTGCAGATATAGAAGAGACAAGCTCTACATTGCTTGAAGTCTGATTTCTCTTGCTTAGTGACTGTCAGCAATATAACACTATAGCATGGGAAGCAACAATTTAAGTTGGTCTGGGTTTTTTTTCCCCACAATGTTCCTTTTAATAGGGAAGTAAAACATCTTTGTAGTCCCCAGTATGAGCAGGTGAAGAAGAAGGTTCAGGAAGAAAAGCAGCACTTTTTTTTTCTGAAAAAGTGGTGGTGAATAGGGTGGACTTACAAGCAAGAAAAAGAAAGACTCAATGAGAGAGATTCTAAGAAAGTGAACACAAATGGTAGTGCACGGACACAGGGTAGTGTGGGAGTACCTGGCTGCCAGCTCGAGCTTGAAAACTTAAGAGAAGAAAGTTAGAAGCTCATTTCTACCCTTGGATCTGTAGGTGTAGAAGTATGGGAATATCTGCAGTCTTGGAACAAAAGGAACCTTATGCAGGTAGATCCCAGCTGGGTTTGATACCCAAGGTTCACTGTTCATCAGTGTGAAGATGAGCAGAAAGATGATTAGAGGGATGGAGCACCTCTCCTGTGAGGGAAGGTTAAGAGATTTGGGATTGTTGAACCTGAAGAAGAGAAAATTTTTGGGTGGCTTAATTGCTGCCTTCCAGTAGAGGAAGAAAGCCTGCAGGAAAGATGGAGACAGACTTCTTACAAGGGCAAATAGTGCTAGGACAAGGGGTAATGGCTTTAGACTTTAGATTAGATATTAGGTAGAAATTCTTTACTGTAAAATGGTGAGGAACAGGAACAGGTTGCCAAGAGAAATTGTGCCCTTGGGAGTGTGCAAGGCCAGGGGGGATGGACCTTTAAGCAACCTGGTCTAGCAGGAGGTGTCCCTGCCCTTGGCAGGTGGGCTGGAACTGGATGATCATTAAGGCCCAAACAGCTCTGTCATTCTGTCATTCACTGAGCCATCAAGGCTTTTTTCCCTCTGGCATGTCTACCACTGGCATCCAAGACAGCTGTCCTTTCAGGCAGTGCAGAGATTCTCAATTCACTTTGCACTTCTTGGCTCTCTGTGTCCACCCCCTGAAGCAGCTCAGAAGGAAAATCCACATCAGTGCAGGGGACAAGGGCAAGGTGGAAACTACCATGTGCAAGTTCTGCAAGAGACTGCTCAGACCAGAGCATTAGATTACTCCTCTGTCTGAAGCTGCTGCAAAACGACGTGCTCAAGGCTGAATCATTGCCCTGAAATGAATTCTCCATGTGAGGCAATTCAGCAACTCTCTAGTGGGGTGTTGGGTTTTCTCATCCTGTCCTTGGGCTGTAAAAATGTCCTTGGTCACTATCAAGCAGTAGAAAGGAGAAAAAGGAGAAAACCACTTCTCACAATGTTCATTTGGCTGAAACTGGAATTAAATCTCTTCTTCTCACCTCACAACCTCCCCATTGTATCCAAGTACAGGGTAAGAATAAAGTATATTAAGTCTATGCTCTTCAGTAGAAAAAAAAATAAAAAAGGTGAGGTTTGAGAAATTTCAACTTGCTCCCTTACTTTGAGCATGAGTGAAAAAACCATAAATCTCTGGCCTCTAAATTCATCCACTCACTCCTAGGGAAAAAAAGATATTTCATGGCATATGCTAGCAATAATCGTGTTTACCACTGAGTAGACTGGAAGATTAAAGTTTCTGCCAATCTACTGAGTGAGCAGTCAGGCTGCAGCCCTCTGTATACTATAAGGCAATCAGAGCTCACTTTTAATTAAAGCACAATGTGGCAAATAACTTATGGAGACAACTATTAGACACATTATTAGACAGTCACACATTAGATTGCCCCAGAAGCTGCACAAATTTAACCTGAAGAAACAGTGGTTTTGTTAAGCAGTACCTGTGCAAGTTTAGGCACACTGTGTATGCCTAAAGATGTCTGTGGATGCATAGCACAAAAGAATCTCAGCTCTGATGTGTCCTTCCATGCTACTACGAGGTAACATTTGCTACTACTATGAATAACATTTGGCATGTATTTATTTATTTTGATTCACCCCAAAGCAATCTCTCAAGAGGAAGCTGGGGTCTGGAATATCACCCATTAGCACCAATATGATGATATAATGCACAGAATACACAGTGATTTGTCATGAAGGATTTCAAAATACTTGCAAGGTGTTCATCAAAAGCCTTTACATGTTTTTAACTGTGTATCTGCAGCAGCACATCTGTGAGGTTTTTATACTTGTTTGGATGGATTTTCTAGTGTATCTATCATTGGTTAACCAGGTTAATTAGGAGAAAAATGTCTAAGATTCTAAACATTATATTTATGCTTCAAAGTTGAATCTTACACACAAAAAAAAAAAAAATCCTTGCAAGGACCAAAAATGGTACTTCTTATTCATTTAATCTGATTCTAATATCTGAAAATAAATAAAAAACCAGAAATGGGTGAAAGCCCACTAGTGCCAGTTAGAATTTGAAGAGAGCTTTTTGTGAACCTTGCTATTAAAAAGACCATGATAGTAGGAAGCAACTATAATTTGGCTATGAATCACAGAGCTATTCACAGGAAGACTCTTAGCAAAGACAAAGGCCCTGCTGTCCATTATAAACCCGTGAATTGCCTTCAGATAAATGCAGCTTGTCCCTCGATGTAAAGCTGCTCGTTGCAATCCAGCCAGCAGTCTCCTTTGTTCACCCTAATGAAAATGCACTGTTCAACAGAGAAACTGTCTAATTCCTTATAAGGGAGACTATTTTTTTTCCAGCAACTGCCTTGTACTGAAAAATTTAAAAATCCCCAGTGAAAGCAGAAACATACTTTATTTGTTTTCCACACAAAATTTAACCTTTATTTGCAAATGGCAAAAACACCTTTTCCTTAAAAAAAACCCCAAAATTGTGTTCCTTTTGTGTGTGCTTAGCAGAAAGGTAAATCTCAAAGAGCCTTCCTCTGTACCATCTTTAGACAGAATCTCTTTTTTCTGGGTTTTATGCATTTGCAGAGGCTTTGAACAAGACAAAGCAATTTCTTTGGCCACATTTATCTTCTTCCAGATTCCTTTCAATGAATATTTGTCTAGTATTTGTTAATTGCTACTAAAGATGCTGTCTCAGGTAATGCTTTTCATTTACCTACTGAGCTTGGAACTGCAGGATAGAAATTGTATCTATGGATATGCCACTGTAGAGTAGCAACAATAGCTTTGGGCTACAGCTGCTAAAAATAACTTGCTCTGTGCTGCAACTCAGGCATGAGAGATTCAGACCATTCATAAGAATTGCAATTAAAAGCATCAAATGGAATGGAAATACCCTCCTCCATCACTCTGGCAATTCATTTTTGATGAGTCTTTGCAGTAGTGGAGTTTTTCTCTTGTTTTGTGTGTTTCCTCTTGTTTTGTGAATGCTTTACTTTTATATGAAAGGCATGGCATTTTTTTATTTTTTATTTCTTTGCTGGGAACCAGTAGTTTTAGAGTAGAAAAGGGAAGCGGGCATAATTTTAATTTCAGAGAGACAGTAAGGAAAAAAAAAAGACAATTTTTCAAGGACAAAAAATGTTAAGACTGCTGGCAATTTTTAAAAAGCAATTAAAACAGTATTCCTCATAATAAATAAAACCCCTTCATCATTTAAATAAAATGTGGCCTCCTGCATGTATTTAATTATGTTTCTGTGGGCATGGTTGACCTACTCTTACCAAAGCACACATCCTTGAAAAGCAGTCCCACTGAAGTTGAAGAGATTGATCATGCAAGTAAATCTCTCATCACCTGGGCCTCAGAATAAACACTGCACTGTGACAGTCAGAGGAAGAGCTGAAACCCTGCCTGGCAACCTGGCTGGGAAACTGGCTGTCAGGGAACAGAGCAAAAGCAGAGGCACACGCTGGGGCGGCTCAGGGGATGGGGACAGTTCTTTTCCTCAGCTCCCTCCCTCCTCAAAAAGCAATCCTTTGTGAAAGGCACATGGCTGGTGTGACTGGAGCAGCTGCTGACCTGCAGCAGCTTTGGCCACTGGCTTTCCAAGGAGAGGTGGGCAGAGCCCTTTGCCTGTGTGCTGAGCAGCTCAGCATGGGGGGAGCGCAGGGTGCTCCTGTTAGCCCACTGGCAGCAGCATTCCAGGGAAGATGCCAGCCAGGGACTGTGCCGGGGCTGGTGGGACACTCAGGCCCGTGTCCTGCACAGGGGACAGGCACAGGAGAAGCCAAGACCCCTGGCCAGCTGTCCAGCCACCTGTCTGCTGCCCAGGCCATAGACTGCTGCCCTGCTCTTGGCTTACATCAGCTCAGGCTCCTCTTCACCTGTTTTACCTGTGCTTTGTCCCTTCTCTGCTGTTTACAAAGGGAACAGAGCTCCTGGGTGGTGGTGACATCATTGTCCTGCTGTTTTCTTCCTCAGGATGCCCACTCTTTGGGATAGGGGAAGGGATCTTCTCTGCTCCATGTTAAGCAGCAGCAGCAGCAGCAGCACAGACAGAGGTTCAACTGTCCCATCTACATCAATGATCTAATCAGGACCCAGAATGCCAATAAAAAAACAATTCTTTTTTCTTTCTTCAAGTTGGAACGAACTGAACAACATCTTTCCCCTCCCTTAATTTTGTTCTGCCAACACAAAACAAAACAACTTCCTTATCAACGTGTCTTAGGGTCAAAACGTCTCTTCAGTCTGAAACAAAATGTTCCATTCCGTGGCAGACATACAAAAAACAACAGGGAATGAAGGACTGGCTGCATCTCCACCACTGCTTCTTTCTTCCAGAATCACCTGTGATGGGGACACTTCTGGGACCTGAACTCCAAGCTCTAGACCCAGTTCTCACTGAAGGGGTTCCAATCCACACCTCCTGTGTAATGGGCCAGCCACTGTGCTATGCCACTCTCCTGCTCTTGAAGTGAATGCTTTAGTATTTACAAGAAATGTGTTTCAGAGAGGTAAATATTGAGGAAATATATATTGGGATTTTCTTTTTATCCAGCTGGTTAAGGCATTGTCGAGACAAGAAAATTATAGTTCAAATCAATGCAGGCAGCAGTGAACACAGCTCTCCTACGTTTTGCTTGACAACATTAATCACTGGACACTGAAAAAGCAGAAGGGACATTGACTGTCCCTCTGTCAAGGTATGATGACTCCTCACATGTTTACAACTGAAAGTACTTGGCAAATTTGATCCAAGTCCATGTAGATTTTTTGCTGCACAAAACCACCTTTTGGCAAATCTTCTATTTGTACTACTTGCAAATTTCAATCCTGTTTTGCTATACTGTTGCGCAAGAACAATGACTTATAAGGAGTCATTAAAAAAAAAAAGCTGTATATTTATTCATATTTCTGTGAAAACTGAATACATTTTGCATGTGAAATATTTCCTGTGTTAAATTCATTCTCACAGTGCTGTTTTCCATACTAATCAGTACCCAGTATATTCAGCATATTCAGACTGATATATCAGGATGATAGTGGTTTGGTACAACTACTAAATTATTCATGTGAAAACATATGCTGCACTAACACTGCCAAAGTGTTTATAAGCAATATGTCTAGGGGAAAAAAAAAAGAAAAAAAAGAGACAAGAATTATCCACAAATTAAAAATGAGAGATCTTGCAAAATTATCATTAATACGATGTAGTAGTATGGTAATGAAAATTGCTGATGCTCCAAAGTAGGAGGTAATGTCCATTAGGTAAGACTTAAAAAATCACGTTGGAAAGAGTTCTGTTAAAAAAACAGGACTGGCCAAAAGGGAATATGGCAAAGCTGAGGGTTATGTTCACAAATTGTCTGTATGCTTAAATAAAACAAGGGTCAGGTAGGAGAGTCTGTGATATTTACAAGTAAGAAACAGTCAGTGGGCAGAAGCAGTGACACCAAGCAATAAAAGGACACATTCAAACTCCCCCTAAGCCAGGGAGAGCACCAAAACCATAGATCCATGCAGTGGATGGATGTGCTAGGACCAGTGTGCTGGGACCTCAACACAGAGCCTTTTGTGACAATCCCATTGCTGTTACAGGACAAACAGACTCCCTTGCAGATGGCACCATGCATTCACAAGTTTCCTGCCCAGGAACAGTTCCTAGACAGACATGTATTAACTTCCAAAGGAAAAGCACTGCCAGGGTCATCTAATTTTCATAGCTATCATAAAGTCAGGGATAACATCTGAGGGTATTTTGTGTTATTTCTAAACTCTCCAATCCATCTTTTACAAGAACTTTTAAGGTCAGCAGAGAGCAACACGTGCAGCAAACAGATTTACTGGGCAGATTAGCTAAGTGACCTCATAAAGGGAACAAAGCATGCTGCTCTTTCAATCAGCATCTTTTTAAATCTGTTAACTAGCACTGAAATATTTGCTTTGACACGAGAGTTTGCTGCAAGTGTTTCCATGGTAATTCTTGGCCTCTCAACTGTGGGGACAATTTCAGCTGGCTCCACCAGACAGAATAGGCTCAAGGATATGTTCCCAGATAGCCTTCAGACTATGCTCTGCACAGACCCCAGGAAGAGCTGCAGTACAGACAGGGATGAGGAAGAGGGTGGTCAGCAGGCTGTGAGCTCAAGGATGATCTTTGGTGTGAAGGGCAAGGGGTGCAAATGTTCCTTCCCGCCGGTAAATCTATCCCCAAACTGAGATTAAAGACAGGACATGCAGGATGTGTTTTCCCAGATTTCCCTGAGCTCTGCCTGTGGCTGTAGCACAGCTCCCACTCAGCACAGCAGCTGGCTGTGGGCTCCAGCTGTGGGCCTGCAGCCCATTCTCTGCAGGTCACAAAACCCCTGCTCTTGGATGGCCCTCTGCTACAGACAGCAGGAAGACGTCAGGCCACGCGAGCAAAATCCTTCCTTCTAATCACTGACTGCCAGCTAATCCTACAACAAAAATTCTCATCCACCTTTCTAAACAGCTGAACTGCATCTGCTTGTATTGCTCCTTCCAAAACCTCTAAAGCACAGCTACATACAAATAACATCTGGACACTGCTTTGTGCAACCGACGTGATTATATTTTTTACACATTTTATACTGCAAGCTGCATGTGGTCAATCTTTGACCTTTGCCAAGAGGGTTTGATTTTTTTTCCAAATTTCTTTTGAACTCAATTTTTTGCAAACACTTATTAGGACCTTTGACTTCTGTATTCTATTGTTTTCACACTATTCTCAAACTTATTTTGGCACTCGAGGGTTGCAGAAGGAAGAGGAAAACTGTGGCTCCAGTAAGACTACAGGCTTGTGAATTTCCTTCTTTGACTGTCTCACTGTGCATCCATGACTCTGCTCTAAAGCAAGGGGTTATATTTCTGTAAGCAGATATACTGTCAGAGTAGTTTGATTACAGGCAACAATGCAACACTTACTAAGTCCACGTAACATTAGAATATAGTGCATAGATTTCCTGCAATTAGGAAGAATTGCAAATAATTCTCCAAATTACAAATTTGAACCACTTTGTATCCTGGGCTGCATCAAAAGAGTGGCCAGCAGGTCTAAGGAGGTAATTCTTCCTCTCTTGTGAGACCCACCCTGGAGTGCTGTGCAGAGTTCTGGTGTTCCCAACATAGGAAGGACATGGAGCAAGTCCGGGAGGGCCACAAAGTGGAGGATCTTCTTTATGAGGACAGCTGAGGAATTTGGGACTGCTTGGAGTCCCAAGGAGACAGCCTGGAGAACAGAAGGTTGTGTCAGACCTCACAGCAACTTTCTGGTACCTGAGGGGGCTTACCAGGGAGGCAGAGGGTGACTCCTCACCAGGATCTGCAGTGATATGACAAGGAGTAAGGGGTGCAAAATGAAGAAGAGGAAGTTTAGGTTAGATATCAGAATGAAATTCTGCACTGTGAGACTGGTGGACAGACTGCCCATGGACATTGCAAATGCCCCAACCCTGACAGTGTTCAAAGGCAGGTTGGGTGGAGCAAGGTCCATCTTTCATTCCACCCCCTCAAGATTCAATGAAACACATAAATAACGGGCCTATAAATATTATGCATGTAATAGTACAACAATATGAGTATTGGATCTATTTTGCAAAGTATTATGCATGCTATATATAATATTATACATCAGTAAGACATCTATACACATAAAGATGTACAAACCTGCATACATCTACATAAAAAGATTATGGAACACACTATGAAAGCAAAAATACTTCTTTGCTATAATAATGAAGAGAGCAAAAATGCCCTTCAATAATATCTATGCTGCAAAGTGGCACAGGAATAAGGTTCCTCCTCAACAAGCCTTTGAATGTTAATGATATAAATTGTCTCTGCTGTACCTTTGAGTGGTTTTATAGCTGCATGCCATCGTGACACACAACACCTCCAAATTTCTATCAGCATATTTCACACTGGAGGTACTTATAAGTCCATTGGGTTTTGGTGTGTAGTACTTGCTTTTTCTTTTTTATTCTGTTACTTTGAATAGGGTGAAAGAAACTCAGAATTGAAGGCCAGGGTCAGCCATGTGTGCTGCAGAGAGCATTTCTATTTTGCTGTCACAAGGCTGCTGCAGGTTAGCACAAAGCCCATTGTCCAAGCAGGCTTTGCACAGGCAACCTCACAGCTCTCACGGGTTCATCCTGCAGCTCTGTGCGGTGGGATGTTCCTGCTTGTGGGGTTGTTCACACCCTTCAGCTTCTCACTCTGAGAAGTGACACACAGTAAGGGAAGAGTCAGGAAATGACGCCTGACCTGGCAAAAGCAAAACGTGTCCTGACACATTTACCAGCCTGAGCAGAGCCGCAGGGCCATCAAAGGGAGATTCTGATTGCTCTGTGCCTAACAAAGGAAGAGCAAAGGAAGAAATAGTCCCCACTTGGCTCCTTCATCATCCCAGTGCTGGTCCCCAGGAACATGTGCCACTCACCCTGCCAGGCCCTGGGAAAGCCAAAGGTGTTTGGGGCTTTCAGAAAAAAGGTGATGCAGGGTGGGCCAAAACTCCCCTCATACACCTGTCACTGCCTAAGCCAAATGGGGCAGTTTCCTAAACCTTATCTTTCTCCTGGATTCTTCATTCTGATCTCTTTAATTTAACTGGGGGTGAATGATCTGTGATTTGATTCTGACCTTCACAGACAGTCCTGAATAAGGTATTTATCTCAGATATAATCAAATATGGCCACCAACAGGACTCTCTGGTTCCCTAACGACTTTCTTTCTCTTTTATTGTTTTGGTTTTGTTTCCATTCATCATGCAAATAGTTTATTTGTGTTATTTCTTTGAAAAAAGGATATTTTTTCTTTTATTCATCTCCAGACAAGAGCTATCACATACTAAATAAATATTGAGCATTAAGGTGTTAGAATGAGAAAAATCTCTTGTAGGCTTCAGTATGAGATTTGTTCAACCTACAGAATTCTTAATGTACTTGGAGATTGACTTTTACCTCTGTTTTTAGCCTTCCTATTTAATTTGACTACTTACATGAAACAAAAATGAAACTTATAATGATCTCCAATTGAATATTTGAACCTTGCCATCATGCCAACATAGCTGTCTAAAATAAAGCTGAAGCAATAGGGAGAAATAGGAAAATAAACACACACTTGAAGATGATTATACCTAGAGAAAGGATATGAAAAAAAGCAGCAGCATTTTTCAGGAAGTTATGCACTAAGAAGAGCTATTACAGACAAAATGAATTGTTACTGCTTGGAATGAAACGAGAATATTCCTGGGTTTGACATGTACCAGCATTTTCTACCAGGACTGTTTTTACCAGTATCTTTAAAATACAAATAATTCTTGTTTCTCATCTGAGAAATATTTTGTTTCGCTCTCCTTTGTGGTTCCAAGTCAATAAAGAAATATGAAAATGCATTAAATTAACTCATCATATATGATATTTTCCATCAGTAAAAGAGACACCAGCAATACCCACACCAAATTCCAGTCATTAATCATATTGCTTTTAGTCCTTTTTTCTTTGCATTTATATATTGTCTTAGATTTCGCAGAATTTTACAACAGATATATGCTTTTCATCTACCTGCTAATTTCACACTGAGAGATTCACTACAGTGACTATAGCAGCAGTTGTGTTTAATTAGAGCATTCTTGTCAGCCGGGGAAGGTAGGACAGAAATTATTGGGTAAAGTTTCCCTACAGAATGTCCCTGGTGGAGATAAGTGCAAATAACAATGAGAACCTCAATTCCCTGCTCTAATCCCCTCTTCCTAGGGTTGTTTACCACTGAGAAGGAACTCAGTGGTAAAACAAACTGCTGGTTTTCTGGGAAAACACCAGGAATGCATCAATCTGAGGATGTGCCAAAGGAAGCAGAGGATTTGTACTTTTTCTGCCAGCATCTGTGGGCTGGTGATGCGGTCAGCAGGCTCTTGGGACGAGTGGCTGTGCCACAGTGTCATCTGGGGTGCAGGAAACTGTGCATTCCTGAAGGTGAGAAACCTGTGAGCTCTGGGAGCGACAAATCAAATCTAGCACATGACTCTCTGCATTAAGCTTTTTGTTGGTGCCTTGTATTGCATTCCAAAACTATATATTAACACTGGTTAGATTATTACTGGATCACACCTGGCACCATATTGGAAATCCTTAAAGCTTTTACTATTCACAACTTTATGAAATCAAAACTACTTAAACATACACACAGGTAGCCATGTGTATGTATGGAGGTTTCTACAGAAAAGTGATATCTTAGCATCCTGTTTGTAGAAATAAAAGGGTACATGTGAGTATGCATGCACCAGAGCACATTTATGTGTTTGTATATAACACAGTATACTCAAATACATAAATTATGTGTTCACAAACAGAAATGAAGGACGTAAATATTTCAAAAAGTTAGGATTTGCACTACACTTTGTCTTTCACTGATGATTTTTTTTGGGGGTTTTTTTGGTTTTTTTTGTAATGAGCAGTGAAGAATGGTCATGGCACTGGCTGAAAAAAAGCACACCTACTTTAAAGCTATCTTAATCTATTTTAATGATGCTTTGGAGAGGTGGGGCTATGAGGGGAAGACCAACATGAAGAGAATGGTTAGAATATGAATAACAGGGAAGGCTCATCAGAGGATAAATGAAAACTAAAAACCTCTCCCTTTCTCAGAAGATGTAGTATCTCTCTCTGTAAGGTGTGAGGCTCACTGAACCTGTGGTATTGAGAGAGACAGATATCTCCCTGAAAAGGGAAAGAAAAGAGAGTATGATGGAAAAGGCTTTGATAAAAAAAACCCCAAAAAACCCTCTGTCCTCCAAAATATCAGAACCCCAAACAATTTCATGTTTCAACAAATATAATATGTGTCCTATTTGTCTAAGTTTATTTGAGTTTTCATAAGACATTTCATCCTTAGATTTTTCTAGTCAGATTCCTGTAAGTTCAGTCACCATGCATTACAAGACAGAACTTAGTTTAGATTCAGATAGACACACCTTAGTAAATTCTTCAAATAAGGGTGAAGAAAGCACCTTTACTTATGGCAGAAGCAAGACTTAGTTATGGACTACTTCTAATATCAGATAGCAAAAAAATTAATGAATGAACACAGGCTACATTTTTTTTCCAAATCTGTAATTTCAGGGCTCTGTTTTGTCGTTGAACACAACACATGATTAATCTCAGTGCAGGATTTACAAAATCCGCTTTTAGCTATAGGATATACTCAAAAAAGAGGAAGTAAAATGTGGCTTGTGCTAAACTTAGCAGCTTTGGCAATTAATGCACCTTTATTCATTGATTCAGTCAATTGAAATAGTTTGCTAGATAAGTATATGAATTGTTCTGCAGTTTTGAATACTACTACATGTCCAGCCAAATGGGCTTTGGATAAAGAAGCCAGGGTGATTTATTTGTAATCCCTTTAGTTGCTTTTTTATTTGTTCTTTCAGATTGCAGAGACAAAAGAATATCATACTTACCCAGACCCTTGGATTATTTCCATGCAGAAGATTTGACCTTAATGCTCTGTGTGTGTAATAAAATCAGATGGGTTCAAATGATCCTGGTACAGTGACACATTCTTGATACTGTCTACTTATTTTAAGTATGCAGTTCTGGTAAGTTATGCCCACTTTTCCTCTCACAGCACATGATGGGGCTCAGATTAACTTTTAATAAAGGACTTTTTTTATGGCAAGTCTTGCTATATTTTTATTTCAGCATCTGCCTCCAGATGTATTTCAATAAAAACAAAGTGTGCAAGGGAACTTTGAATCCCACACTGTCTGTTCTTCACCAAGGAGGAGCCCAAATTTTAATATCCATTGGGAACAGTTTCCTGCCCAATGCAATCCCCTACCTTTTGTCTGCTCATACCCCAGCCCCACCGGCCTCATCTTTCTCATGCCATCATGACCTTTTAGAGCCCTGATCAGAAGAGGAGATTTTTGATGAGACCACATGAGGAAATAAACAGTCCCAATTGCTACAGCAGTCCTCTCATAGCTTTGGGGTGTGTTTGAGGGATAAACTGAGTACCCGGGGCTTTAAAATTAATTTTGTGCAGAATTGAGTATGAGCTTTTAAAAGAGGAGAGGGAATAGAAACCCAGTTAGTCCAACAAATAAAACCAGAAATAATGTTGAAGGAATGTAGTTTTATTCTGTATAATGCAAAGAATGAGGATGGGAATGAAAATATTTTATGAACATTTCTATGCACTGAATGGAACACATAACATGATAATTAACTTTAAAACCTGCTTTTAGCTGAAGTAAGCAAAGACCCTCAAGCTGGAAGCAACCTCAGACCTAAGAAAGACAAGCATCATCTCCCCATGTCTACTGCAGTGTCATGTACTAAAAAAGCTATTCTACATTTAAGGTTACACTTTAAGAGTGGCTTTCACACTATTTTACAAAGCATTTCAACATCTCTGCTCATATTTCACACTGAGTATGTGGGACTAGAGAATTAAATGGTTTGCTGGAAGTCACTTGAGGTGGGCAGTGGTCCAGATCGTGTGCAAGTGCTTTATTGCGTCTCCCCTGGTTGTGAAATTATGGTAATATTGACTATCATTGCCTTCTGCTGTCCTATAATTTAATGTGCAAAGAAATACTAAAAATACATGAAATGGTTAGGATCACCTGTCCACAAGGCTGAGTAGTGAGTACTCCTGTGTAAGAATGAAGTGAATGGCTTGCAGTACACACAGAGTGATCTGGCAGATTAATAGTTCTCAAACTTACCTCTGATGCCAAAATACTCAAAAGGAGGCCAAATGCAAAAGCTGCTGAAGGGGACTACTAGTATCAGACTCAAGATGAAGACAGTCATCATGTTCTCAAACAGTGGAATAAAATCATGTGACAGAAAAATCAGAAATAATGGCTAACTTTGCATCAAGTCCTCCAGTCTCAATGTATCTGTTCAATTCTGCCCTATCTTTGCAGAAATATATGGACTAGAGGTCTGTTATTCAATCTTGAATGCCTAATCCTTTTGTTTTCCCCTTCCCAATTACAAGGAGCTTGCAAGAGTAGTAATGATCTAGACCTGTGAAATATTGGACTTCAAATTCCACTGCTGAAAAAATCTAAGTCATCTCTGAACATTTTTATTATTGCTCTTATTAATTTACTTGTATTGGGGCATGTGCTTTTTTTGAATGGTGTAATTATACATAGAAATCCTTCCATAACACAGTTCTCTTCTTACTACTTCTTGTGCTAACATCTATATATGTTATTAAAGTGTTAATAATTAGGGATGTGGATCCCCAACTAGGCATATTAAGGCCATAAGTTTTCTTTTTAGATTCCATGCTTCTGATTAGGATTCATTTCATACCAGATAAAAAACTTTTTCCAAAGTTATCTGCCAAAAAGCTCCAGGCATGTCTGACAGTTGTTCATTTCTCATGAAGTTCACTAGCAAACACACTCTTTTAAATAGTTCAGAAGTGACCTCTTCCTCTGTTGAAGGGGTTTGGTTATTTGTTCAGGGTTTTTTTACTATTACCTTATGTTACTGGACAAGGACATAGAGATCCACACTAGTCTCAGTAATGTCCCTCAGAAATTGTTCCAGTGTGTTTCAAAGACCTCCAAGAAAATTAGATGCGGCTCACTTTTATACAAGTACATCCCCTGAGGAATCATCACCCTGCTATCTTCTGATCAAGAGCACCACAGACTCACAGAATGGTTTGCTTTGGAAGGGACCTTAATGATCATCTAGCTCCAATCCCCCCTACCACAGGCTGGGGACACCTTCCACCAGACCAAGTTGCTGAAAGCACCATCCAGTCTGGCTTTGAACACTTCCAGGGGTAGAGCATCCAAAACACCTTTAGGCCACCTGTTCCAGTGCCCTGCCACCCCTGTAGTAAGGAAACATAGTGATCTGGTCAATTGCATGGAGACAGAATAAAATTGGGATACAGTAACTCGCTCAGGCTCTTTCTGGGATAAATTTCTCTAGCTGAGACTTTTCCGTAGCAATACCAGTAATTTTACAGCTTTTTTGGGTCTGGTGAAAATACTGCTAAAATCATCAAAGAGGTTCATTTTTCATGGAAGTTGTATGGAAATGTGCTACACATGGTGGGAAGGTGATGGCCATGTGGTTCCCCTAACTACCTTTAGTTGAGCTGTGCTGGGTTGCTGCAGGTGGAGCAGAAAGGGCTGGTGGGGCCACTGGCAGGACACTCTGGCCATCAAAGCCAGCCAGCACCACCACTCTCCCTTCCAGGGCTTGGTCCTGCATTGCTGCAGGGAGACCAGAAACAAGCATACACTTTTGTGTCTGGGTATTTAGTACCCTCTAGGCAATACTTGTAATATTCTGCTCTAAGAGCTAGTGTTTACACACATCTAAGCTAGATAACTGAATAAAGTATTTAGGCCATCTAATTTAACAAGTTGCTAAATATCACCCAAACCCAAGCCCAGGAAAAGGCGGCAGCTACTTCTGAATGGAGCAGAGAAAATTGATATCTAAAGAGAGGTCAGAGTCTCACGTAAGGAAAAAATAAGATGGTTCCTGGGTATCATAAAATTGCTTACCAAAACAAATCAGAGCACTACTAGGAGCTTTAGCAATCTATCCCAAAACATTGAATAATCAATAAGTTCATTTATTAAATCTTCAGATTGGTGTCTCATTTAAAAAATGTGATCTGTGAAAAGGACAGAGACCTATAACTTCTGTTCTACTCAAGGCTACTTTCAGGGCCCATGGATACGACCATCTGGAGAAATGCAGCAACCAAGTATATACCAGTAATATTATTTATAACGTTCTTCTTTCAACTATTCAAAGAAACAAGGTCACCCAAGATATTTCAGTATGTTAGCATTCAAACATCCTAAATCAAGTTAACCTGTTCTATAACTTCTTTGTCTTCTCAGGATTGTACCAGAGAACAAAATGGTCCCCTGTACCTTATGAAATATTTTATAATTCAACAGTAACCATCCTTCTTAAAAATTCTCCTAAAACATCTACATCAAATTCAAGAGGTGAAATTGTCCTAGAACAGAACTTCAGGCTATAAAAATAAATCTACGATATAATTATTTTGGGGAACAACTGGCAATTAGAAAAGACTGAATTCAAGGACAGTCAGGCACTTTGTGTCTTTGCTAAAAGTCAGAGGTATGATTTACTTTTTCTGTTTGATTAGGTCATCAGAAAAATAGCATAATTAGGAATAGTAATGAAAATTTTGATGTTCAGTGGATAACTTTCAGCCAACTTTCTCTCACAAAGAGGAAACATATGTGCCTTTCAGCAACCCATAACATAAAATATATTTCAGCACCATATGCTATCTTTCCTCTTTGGATCCTATCATAGAATCTGTAACCTCTAAAAATGTTTTGGTTTTTTTTTTTCACCAATTGCATCTTTACATCAGCCATAGTTACATTTTTTAAATCATGAATTTGAATTTTGGCCATAATTTTTTTGTCAGACGTGACAGGGTCATAAAATCAATTCAAATGAGCTGTGCAAAATGAAC
The DNA here is from genome assembly GCF_963513975.1 of Fringilla coelebs. Taxonomy (NCBI): domain Eukaryota; kingdom Metazoa; phylum Chordata; class Aves; order Passeriformes; family Fringillidae; genus Fringilla; species Fringilla coelebs. Next base: position 33,446,494 of record NC_140028.1, read on the forward strand.
AGATGAAATGGTGTGTTAGGTTTGTTTTCACCACCACGATCATTAAGTACAAGGCTGGCTCATTATGGGAAGACAATGTTTAATCATCCTCCAAATTCTGCAGATGGATTTACGTCTGTACATATCCCCTTCTGTGATGCTCAATAGCCAGGCACAGTCTGTTCCCATCGTCTGCAAACAGAACCCTGTTCAGAAGGCTGCTCTGGTTTAGCAAAGCATTCCAACAGTCTGAGTGGGTCTTGTTGGTTTCAGAGGAGTTTAAGCCCATCCTTAAAGCTAGCAAACCTACACTAAGACCATGGAGATTGGCCTTGTGTAGGTGCATTGCTGCTTTTGAGAGCTGGAGTACGCCACGAGCTTTGAGGACTAACACCGAGATGGAACAATCTGGCAACTGCGCCTTGATTAGCCAGTGCTGCTACTGCAAATGAAAGAGTGGGAAGAACAAAAAAACCCTAAGAATCCCCAGAGATCTAAAAGCAAGAACAAACGTTGAATAATGATTTTCTTTACAAGATTAGAAGACATTCCAAGAAGAATTAAAAATATATATCAGCCTATGCTTACCATTTCCTTGTCACATTCCTGGCAATAACTTGAGGTTAAGTTATGCTTAAGGGAATCTTATTTTGGTCTAATTTCTCAGTGTAATTATTTCCCTCCCAAAGGGATGACACATGGGGGAGGCACTGCAGTGCTTTGAGGTTCTTTTCCTCAAACAAGACAAACGAGTAATGACACCCAGGATTTTGCCAGTGGGACTTTGCTCCAGCCTTGCCCTTCAGCTTCTTGGCTGGAGAAATCTTGAAAACCATAACCTGGCTTCTCAAAAAGAGAAGTCTCAGTGATGCTAAACCTATCACTGAAGCTACGTTTCTAAGTTTCTGCTTAAGAGTATCAGATTTTAACGATGACTTTAGAAAACACACAAGACTCCTTGGACAAAAATTGTTGGCTAGTATAATTCTTCCATTGCTATTGGTGGTATACAGAGCATGGGTTTAATTTTCTGTATTTGATTATTTTATTTGTTTTAAAAAGATACATTTCTTTAAATAATTCAGGAAGGGTATCACAATTAAGAAGCTTATTCTCACTCTGTCATTGCATGCTCGACATTGTTGAAATCTCTTGCCCAGCTATAAGGAAGGGCACAGCACTTGCTTGGTGTCCTGGCAAAAAGATATCTGATATGTGGCTACCACTGCCTAGAAAGAAGTAGCCAGAAAACCCAAGCTGCTGAATGGATAGAAAGCATATGACAAAAAGGCAAGGGGCTCAGGCTTTGTTTCAGTCCTGAGAGGGAGTCTTCAGGACAGTGGGTCTCTCAGGACAGTGAGGTCTAGGCAGTGGTCATATGATGTTTGGGCCATGCATCACTCAACTGATAACTGAAATGCTTTATAGTGGCAAAGCTATTTATTGAGAGTCAAAGCTTTCTTATCAAAACATCAAGACAGACCACTGTGTACATTCAGAAAGAAGAGATGATTTAAGGAGTGGTAATAACAGTGCATGATGACAGGAAAAAATAATCAAATTTGGAAATACAGTGGCTAAAAGCAGATGTTCTCCTGAGAACTCACACATACCCGATCCACTGAAGGATGGATCTGACTCGCTGTGAAGAGCAATTTGAACTGTGGCTCAGCTGAAGTACTGTAAGGCCCTTTTACTGAGTATTAAGCAAGAAATAAAAAACTGATTCATCTTCTTACCTAGAAACTAAGGTTGTTACAGAAACTGGGCCATTGTTGTAGCTCACTGGAAACCAGAGGTACAGGACAAGCTGGCCCTGGTGGCAGTAAGCAGAACAAATATTGGCAGGTATGGGTAAAAGATTAAAACTTTTTCCTAAATGAAAAGTACAGAAAAACCATTTAACAGAGGACATCAGATCAATTATATGCTTCTATTTGTATTGTCTGAGGATGGCAGAGATGGAACATCCAAATGTAAGCAAGGAAATCCTACACAAATGACAGTAAGATGATCCATTTGACCCTGAAACTGGTACTGTTAAGGAGACTTCTTACTCTCTAATCTTGCATAAACTTAGTGACAGAGCTATGGTGCAAAGCAGCTTTCTTCTCAAATTAGTATTATAATGTAACCAAGTTGTTCATCTTCATTTTCTCTGATTTTTTTTTTTTAATATAGTGTACCATGTATTAAAAATAGAAACTTTACTAAGATTATTTTTGAACACTTGAACATAAAGTAACATGCTTTGGTGGCTTTTTCTACAAGGAAAACTTTAAAATAAATTATTCAAAATTTCTCCAATTTCTAACAGTTTGGTATCTCATATGTTTCCCTATATTCTTTGGAAAGGTACATTTTATGTCAGGTTATTTATTAATATGTTTAATTATTGTTAATAATGTTTTATTATTATTATTTAGTTAATAATGTTGTTATTATTTAATATTACATTTAAATAATTCAAATTATTTATATTCAAATTATTATTGAATGTTATCATTATTACATTTAAATCAGGTTATAAAGATTAGCAGGGCCTGCACCTCTGCTTATTCTGCATTTAAGAGACTTATAGATTCATACTCTTGCTCTAAACATGAATCAGCCAATACATAAATAATGATGCATTATTATTTTATTATCATTAATAAATAATAGAAACAACAAGAAATTTTGCCTGAGTCAGAACTCCATCATTTGAATCCAAGATTGGAGTTTAGAGAACCAGTAATGATAGGATGGTGTGGGCCAGAATACGAGAGGTACACATTTCATCTTGATAAAGCCCTTTTTTCCCAGGAGGGTGTTGCAGTAGGAGAAGTGACTTGATGCAGGAAAGCCATAGGCTCCTGTGAATATATACTTGTGCTGAAGGTGCATTCTTGTGGACGTGCAGAAAAAGTATGACTGCGAGTTATATGGAAATAAACCCATTCTTCCACTCCATCTCCCTTTCTTCCCAGGAAAGAGACAGCCTTTTAAATAGACTTGAAAGCAGGTTTTTTTCATGCTGAGAACAAATTAACAACAGTCAGACACTAGTTAATAATGTGGGCATCTGAGAGAGAGGTCTTTTTATTCAGCTACAAATAAAAGGAGAGGACAGGCAAATTCTATCTATTTGCCAGTAAATAGCGAGAAAAGTATTGGCCACACCACAAACTGGGAGCTGGAAAGAAGATTAATGTGATGTTTTCCAGCAAGATGGCTCATTTCCCCAAGCTCTAGAAAAGCTCCATTTAGAGTAGCAATGATTTCTTTCAATTTCTAGCAATGGTAAGAGAAGGCTTCACAGCCAAGAATCCATTTCTTCCATCCTAGGGTGTGCTGAAGGAGCGCGCGTTGCTTCCCGACATAGCAATCAGGGATTTGTTTTGCAAATCAAGCACCAGGTTATCACACAGGGACAATACCAGAGTTATTTCTGAACAACCACCACGTTCAGTCATGGGATTTGGAGGCGTACCTACTATTGTATCAAGGCAAGAGAGCGCTGCCAGCCCTATGACTACTCCAGCTGGCAGCAACACTTCAGGGGCGGCACAGGCAGAACTTGCTGTACTTCGTGCACTGAGGTGCTGCTGGGTTTTGCCTACAAACCCAAAGTGTCAGGTGCTGCTAAAGGGCTCAGAGGGTGAAGGTCAGATGAATCTGCTCAAGTGTGTGCTGCCAAGGCCAAGTACCAGGTTATGTTAGGGGAAATGATTCAGCGACACTAGGTATGAAAGCCAAATGCAGATCAATCCCAAAATGTTGAAAACCCACACAGAATCTCTTAATCAGGCATTTTATAAGGTTAAATTTCAGTGAACTGTCAAACTTTAAAAAGCAGCTGCATAGCCTGGTTCTAACAGAAATCAAGAGATCACAACTGCACTGCTGTCTGGTTTCTACAAGCCAATGATGGGTTTATTTCACAGGGATAAACAACAACTCTCTTCAGACAGCTTGTTCATTGCCTTCTTGGAGGAAATGGCAGATCAAGTTGAAAACTGTTCTAAACATAACAGTGCAGAAAAAGGCAAAGAGGTGAGGAAAGAAAGAACACTGTTTGCTTCCTCTTACATTTCTTTTCTGGGGCTATTACCAGTGTTAAATCTGCAGTGGCATCCAATGGTGTATCTCAGAAGAAATCCTCCTGTACGTTGTGGCTCTGGAACTGTCATGACAACCTGTCACCAAAACGCTGAGGGATCTGAAAGACAAGGTTTCCTTTCAACCAGCCTTCAAAGTTCAGCCTTCCTACGCTGTTCTGTATTGTCACCAGAGACACTGGGATCTGAATCCCTGCACTCACACAATTTGAAACAGGTATTGATAATTAATTTCTGCCAAGGGTTCCAAACACTATCACACTTATATTTAGCCTCTTCATTATAATGTTTTGATAGACCATATGATGTTCAGGCAGCTAGAATAGCCATGATTCCTCCAAGCTGGATAAATGGCCCTCATTTGCCCTGATGAACAATGCAGGAGGGCAGCTTCCTCCGCGTACCTTTTTCTGCAGCATGTGTGACTGATGCTGTCAGGCAGGGAATGTTCCGCATGCACTTCACGTAAAATTAAAGGGCTTTTACAGAGGATTTCAGCTAGCCTCCCACACTAAGCTGAAAATTCTGAAACAAGCTCAACTTCTACAAATCAAGAGGAATCCAGATAGGAAAGCTCCCTAAACAAACACAATCCGAATCCGAAATGGGTTGAGGAGGGCTTTTTTCTTTTTTAATGATAAACAACTTCTATGGTATTTGCAAATTGACTGTCACAATAACAGATTGGGTTCTTCTGCAAGAAGCTAACTAGCTAGATGTAATAGAAGTAGACTGATTATTTGTGCATATTGCATTTTGCAATTCTTTATGTTGATGAGTTTTTAGCCTGGTACTTAGAGAGATTTGTCAATCTCTCTTGGAAAAACAATAGATGCTATATGTAATATCACATTATGCTAACAATCAACACTGACTACTTTTCAAGACCAATTTTCTTCTCTAAAACATGAACTGAATTTTATAAATGTGGCCATTTTCCTCTTAAAAATGCATATTTCCTACTGTTTTACAAGAGTATATATTCTAAGTCTTCCAATGCATAATGACAGAATTATTCAACCACGGTCCTGTAATGACTTAACATTATTTAATTATTTCCTGTTGGACTATTTCCTGGACTTGTCTGTAGCATTGAAAAAAAAATTCTTCAATTCAGGATGTCTCTTTCATTTGTTTTGATATGACTGATTTAAAAATTGCTAAATACGGGGGATTAAACAGAATATGGGAAGATACACAGAAACAGATTTCAATCTTTTTAGTCACTGAAGTGAGCCCACAGACAATAAAGTAACTAATGCAGACAAAGCAGAGGTTAGAGCAAGATCTGGACTGCTGTTTTTATAGAGCACTCTGTCTCTATTGGAGCTTCTTTAAATTTCACTTTCCAGCCTATCTATGAGGGGGTTTTGGCCTACTGAGGCTGAAAGTTAGTAAATTAAAATTGATAGAGAAATTAATTCGCCACATTTGAAGCTTATTTGCAATAAAGCTCCAACTACTGAAACCTCATCTATTCTGTGGATTTCCCTTTCTCCTTTTCAGCCCCAACAGTGTGTAAGAGGGCTTCAGACTCTCCTGAAATCTTCAGCCCTCTCTATGTGAAATGCCTTACTCTAGATCCTTTGCCTTAGCACTTCTGCTCTTATGACCTGGGGCTTGTGTTAGGTCCAACAAATGTCCAACAAGGTGCCATTTGGCAGATATCAATATTGGCAAAACACAAATAAGCAGTCAGGAAATGGGAATCAGGTAGATACAGAATAGATCTCAAGAATTGGCTTGCATCCAGTCTAAGTCTTCCTTCTTCTGAACTAATATGAAGCCTTTCTGTTCAGAGCTTCCATGGTTTAGTTAAAAAATGAAAAGCCCCTTCCAAAATCAGAAATGAAGTTCTCAGTCCAGCTCAGAGCTTGTCTGAACACCCCAAATACATCACATATACTTGTTTACATCTTGGTTACATGGTCTCCTTAGAGAAGCAGGAGATCATTTTGAAGCTTCTTTTAAAAAAGGACTGCCAACACCTTCCCATGTTTACTGAAATATTTGTAGGCTTTCCAGTGTGGGTGGCAGCTCAATTGTGCTAGCTAGCAAGTCTTTTACAGAACTTGGCACCACTGCTACAAACATGCAGTGGTATGGAAGAAACACCAGTTAAATGTAATTCAGAAGCACTATAAATGCTGTACCCCATTGTTTGTAAACAAGCATCAGCAGGTAGAAAGTCTGGTCTGAAAAAGTCATTCTGGGAAATTGGTCACCAGTGAGAAGACCTGGGGAGAAATAATGTGGCTTTCTGATGGTTTCTTACCTATGAATGGAGCCTTTTTCAGCTGGCAAAATCTTTTCAGTTCACCAGAACTGGTCCAGAGCTGTCATCTGTTCTCTTTTCACTTTCCTCAGCTGCTTTTGATCTCTGACTTCCTCCAGTTCCAGCCTTTCTGCCCCCTTTTTCCCACCACAGGGCCACTTGGCCACTGTCACCATTTGCTCCATCTGCTCTTTTTCCCTTGTCATGACTCTTGTTGGACTCCAAGCTGGACTTTGTCTCACCTGATCTCTGTTGAAAGGTAAGAGTTTGACCTGAACATCCACACCCCCTCTGTAAGCAATGGGGAGAGAGGCATTCCCAGAGCATGGGACAGCCCATCCTGAGAGAGAAAAATCTACCCAAACCCTCAAATTAAAGGCAAATGACATCTGCAGCACTTAGAGTTTGACCACATTTAGCTCCACCACCTCCTATCCCACTGATACAAACCAACAAAAACCAGCATCGGGGGACACTTCCCTGGAAGTATCCTAGCCACTACACTTCATAAATTTCCAGGGACTCCTATTTCCTTGGCAAATTTGTTCAGAATTTCTTCACAGTGATAATGGCAATGATGGGAAAAAGGATGCAGTAAAAGAAAAATAAGCAAGACAAATGCCTTTATGCAACACAGAAAGGAAACATTTGATTGAATTTTAACAAGCTACTTAACTCTATATTCATTGGTACTTCATCCATACATACAGATCTACACTTTATATCTTCATCATCTCATATCTCAGCATTAGAAGTATTTTTTTTGCCTTTTTGACCTCTCAAATCTCTTCTTTTCTGGTAGACATCACAAGCTCTACTGCAAAGAAATGGTTTTCTTAACACTTCGAGTATGATTAATCTGCACTTAACAGATATTCTCTCACTCCCCCTTCTCCAAAAGATAAAGCAGAATCTGAGAATCTGCTTGAAGTCTTCCCCATCTCCTTCTAGTCCTTTCACACATATGCTTCACATGCTGATGCATGTAGAGCCAATGACACCTATCATGTTCAGTCTGCTTTCAAAGGAGAACCTTTATCTCACATCTTTCCATTCAATCTTGCCATCCTTCCCATTACATACTTCTGTGGTGGCTGAAATTTCCCACACCCTCAGTCAGCAGTCTTACTGGCCAGTTTTGGGTGCCAGAAGGGAGCAAAGAAAATGATCAGCTGTCTAAAAAATTAACCCATGAGGAAATATGTATTAGCTATCCTATCTGAGAGAAGGCTGAGAGCAGTTTGCATCAGATTAGTGAAACAGGACTTTTACAATCAGCTCTCCACATCTATTGTGGAAATGACAAATGTAACAGACTTAAATTTCAGCAAGGAGCATGCAGGAAAATTGGAAGAGATTGCCTGGGATGGCTGTGAAGATGCCATGACTGAGGATGCCTAAGGAAAGATCAGAAGCAAAGCAGGTGTATTTGATTCTGTGCCCGCTGGATAAGCTGAGCACTCTCTACTTGTCTATTCGACTTTATTACTCCATGACTCAAAGCTAAACATCTGCTGTCTAACTTCATTGTGCTTCCTCAAATATGTTCATACAAACCTCATTCATCATAATACAGGAGAAAAAAGGCCCAGGCCTATCATAATTTGTGCTCTTATTCTACCCCTTCAGGCACATTAACTCATACCATTTGGATCACCTTTCTCCTATCAGCTCACTGACTGTGCTGACCACATTAATAAACACAAGCCCCCAGACTTGCACTGTACAGCAGAATGGCATACAGGAAAGAGAGCCCTGAGTGGGATGGCAGATCACCTTGAAGCCAGACACACACTCTTCCTAAAGCAGGATACAGATTATCCAGAAGCAGCAAGTCACTTCCAAAGCACTCCATTCCAAACCACTCCCCAAATGTACTCAGAAGCATTTGTGGTCCTGCAAGCAAACCCAATTTAGGGAAAAGTAATTACATTTTTTTTTAATTTTTAGCTTTTAATTTGAAAATGTAGTAGCAATAGCAGTGCTGTAGCAGTGAAGGACTCCTGTATCCTTGTCCATTTTTTCCAGCTGCTATCATCTGCTTCAATGCCAGACATTATGTCTCCCTGGAACTTCTGCTTGTTGCTACTTTTTTTTGTTTTGTTTTGTTTTTCAAGCATAAACCAAAATGCTGCACAAAAATGGTGTTGAGAAGATAAATATTGTAACTCACTTAAAGCTTTTTACCACTGAGAACAGGACACAGGCTTTTTTGGGACATCTTTCACATTAATATAGACAAAACAAACTCACAAATAGTGATCTTAACTGACATTTCGTACAACACTAAAAGCTTCAGGACTCCTACTTTAAATTTTTGCAACAGCTGAGGTTTTTTTTGTTTGGGGAAGCTCTGACTTATGAGATTCAATAACTAAATCATTCCTCAATAGCCATGAATCTGAGGATATGACACCACCTTCAACATTGCAATGGAGACCTGTAGACACCAAGCTGCTCACTGGTAGTGGGGAGGTGGTCAGGAGTCTCAGGCACTAAGGCTTTCTCCAAGAGAAGATCTCTGATCACAGACCCAGTATAGGGCTTATCCTGATCTTCCTTCTCATGGGACTGAGCCAAATCCATCTCGTCTCATCTAATCTTTTCCTACAGCTAATATCCAGCCTTCTGGTGTTACTAGTGTTTCTTCTATCCCATTCATCCTTTTGCAATAATGAGATGATCTGGAGGAAGGTGGCTTGGTCTGCCAACAAGCAATGCTTACTGGGATGAAATGTGGTTTATCTCCTTTCAATATTAGTCCATATTATTTACCAGAGATTCCCTTAAGTTTTCCTTGTTTTCTTTTCACAATTGTCCCTCATGTGTGATGCAGCACATTTGAATGAGTGCAAACTATAACTGCTACAGTGATATTTTTACAGGACAGGTAAAATCATCAGTTCAGATTCATGTGTATAGAAGCCAGACAGACTAGGAAGAGAGCTGTTCTGCCACTAATGCATCTGAATTTGTGGGACTACATGAAACAAAGTTTGTGAAAACACAGGTAACACCATCCCCAGTGGGCATTAGCAACGGGTTACTTCCCTTCTTCTTACCTACTTCTTTTCTGTGGCTTATGAACACATTATGCAGGTTTGTGCTCAAGCAAAGGGGGCTTGCCACTCCTTTTGCTTCTTAAAAGCTTGCGTTTCAGTGTGTCAATAATGTGGGCTACATGGGCATTAAAAAGGGGATATGGGCACCTCAACAAAAGATACCATACACTAATTTTGGCCCTGATCTGCAGCACATCCAGGCACAATTACACCTCTGGCCACATATGGGCACTATGAGAACCTTGCCAGGACTGGCTGCACAGCACCAATCCACTCCATGGGACTTATCCTTCTCCAGATCAACACACCTGCAGGAGTCAGCATGGCAGGTGAGGACACGCTTGTGAAGTGTCAGCAACATTAGAAGACAGAGATCGATGGAATAGGATCTCCTTTGTCTTATCTGTTGACTACTTCATTGAAATGCTGGTCTGAGATGGGGATACAAACTGGAAGATAATTGTCACAGACATGTGTTATGCAAAATCCTTTCCTTAGGACTTTTTCTCCTGAGAAGCTGAGAGGCCTCAGGAACAAAATGTAAACAATTCTTATCTGCTGCTGTGGAATGCCACAGGTGCATCCTTGATTGGTCCATGTTGGTTGTTTCTAATTAATGGCCAATCACAGTCGGCTGGCTCGGACTCTGTGAGAGTCAGAAGCTTTTGTTATTCAGTCCATTCTCTCCTTGCTTGCAAGCCTTCTGATGAAATCCTTTCTTCTATTCTTTTAGTATAGTTTTTATATATATATATAAAATAAAATAATAAATCAAGCCTTCTGAAACAAGGAGTCAACATTCTTCCCTCATCCTGGGACCCCTGTGAACACCACCACAGATAATGGCTTTGAGCTTGCTGAGATTTTTGCCCAGTCTAGGAAATAAATTGATTGGATTAATGTTACCCATAGAAAAACTGTCAAAAGATGTTTCAGAGTAAATGCCAAGAAGGCAGAGATTAAAAACCAGAATTCTGAAAAGGAATTAAAAGAGTAAAGGATGTTGACAGTACTGCTTAGGATGTCCGACCACTGGAAATAAAGAGCTGATGAGCAAATCAGGATGCAACAGAAGAGCAATGGGAATATTTGAAAAGCTTCATTATTTGAAATAGCTGATCACCAAATCTCAGCAATAAGGAAAGCTATTGTTAATTTTTTTTGCCAGTTAAGGACAGGTGTAAGAGACCGAGGGCTTTTATATTTTATCAAGCAAATTTCTGTGTAGTGACAGAATCAGTCAAGTTCAACTGGAATTCGAATTCCAAGTTTGATTTTTTACCATTCAATTCTCTACACAATTTTGAACAGCTAAGAGCATCTAAGAGCAGCACAAAATTAAAAAAAACCCACAGAAGCCAGACAAGAGTGACATGCCCAGAGAGCATACTACCACACACCAGAGTGTTCAGTGAGGCTTGCTGGAAAGGAAATATGGTCTAGTTTTCTCACCAAATTAGAAAAATTCAAATATATCTTTGTGTACACTGAACCCTAAGGTATTGAATATGCTGTGGGAATGAGATAAATATAGTCTTCTTGATTAATCCCTACCTGAACCTCATGTAAAGCCCCCTCACTTTTTTTTCCAATTATTATATTCTTATGAGTCTAAAAATTGCTGCTGTATTGCAGAGGGGTTTTGTATAAAAATTAGAGCTTTTCAAATGTTTGCCTTAGGAATATTTTCTAAATATGGATTAAGCAGATATTTTATTTCTTTCCTCAGAAAGAAATGGGACCACTGATATTGATAGGGATGTCCTGAGATCAACTTGTCCAATGCTGTCCTGCTGAAAGCAGGGTCAGCTAACAAAAGTTGTCCTTGACCATGCCCAGTATGTAGGTACCAGATCATCTTATTCATCTCTTATTTGGGAAGAAATACTTCACTTTAGTACAGAATATCCACAAAGAGCTTCATTTGAAAAAAAAAAAAAAAAAAGAGGAATTGCATCCAGTCTCTGTACTGGCATGAAAACATGTATATTGATCTGACCAGAAGGCCCCAGAAGTCCTTGTATATCATTTATTTGGATGTCATTGATTTGGTAACCAAACCTCAACAAATCAAAAGAGAGGGGGCTGCCATTTGTCACACTGGTTTCCATCTCTGAGTACATATTTTCTGCACCACTTTGTCATTCCAGTTTAATTAGAGAACAGATTACAGTTAAAATAGAGAATAAATCTACCCACAACTATATGTCCAAATCCATTTCAGATTAAGGAAGGCATATAGTCTCCCCTGAAGGCCCTCACACAATTATTGTGGATTTCAGTTACCAAACAATTCAAACTGTAGGGATCATTTTATAAGGGAAAACTTAAAAGAGTATATAGGGCTAGCTTGGACAAATACAGACTCAGTTATTTGTCTTTCAACTAATTCCACAAGAGAAAATATTTAATGAGCCTACTCTCATGGTTAGAATGAAGTGTGTGCTCATGAGATTTCAGGATTGAATTTCAGGATCTAATCCTGCAATTTTTTTCCAAGTATTCTCAATACAACAATAACATTACATCCTGCTACATGAGCCTTCAGGAATATATTTCCTAGGGAAAAAATTGTAGCAGCAAACAAATACTGATGATTTTGAGAATAACAACATGGAAGAGGATTTTCAAAAGCCCATGATTAAAGATTATGAATAATATTTGATGCACAGCAGAAAAAGAAAGTAAATATTTAAGTGGGGATGAAGATCCATTAAAGTGTGGGGAGCTTTGCAATGGTTTCCCTGAGATGATTTTAAATTGTATGGCATTTCAATAGCACTAACAATTGCCTAATTTTCTTATGCTGTTGGTGACTTTAGAGGAAATGTAACAATGCAGCACTAACCTAGAAAGTACAACTGGAGTTTTAATGGCAGAATAAAAACGACAGTGTTACAAATTGCATTAATTTCAAACCAGCACAACTTTATGAAAATGAATGAGAGTTGTTAGCAATTAATTTTAGTTTATGCAATTTGAGGTTTAAGACTAAAGAACTGCTTAACATGTTTATGACGAAAAACAATATGAGCATCTATGGCATCTGACTGATGCTGTGTGAATAACTGTGTTCAGAAACTTAAATACCAGAATTCTACAATGGACAATTTCTACATAAAGAAAACACAGATTTCAGGTAACAGGCTTCTCTCAGTCTTCTTCTAATATGTACTTCATAATAAATGGCAACATTTTTGCCAAAACTAGAGAAAACACAGAAGTGAAATTCTGTTCATGACATATCAAGGTATGTGGAAGTTCTGAAGCCTACACAATGCCTTTTGTTTGACCTCCTGTTTTTGACTGCAGAAAATTACAAGCACAATGGAGACAGAATATGCCAACTGAGCAGGCTAAACTAAAGGTTTCTAATGCATGTACAGAAATAGCCTATATATATGGAAATAGCACCTACATACATACATACATAAAGGCTTCTCATACCAGTCTTGACTTCATTAATTCCTAAAAATAGCCTAGCAAAAGCTTTTTCCTTACAGGAACATAAATGGTACCAGGACTGTCTCATTATAAGCAATGGTAGACTGGTGTGTTTATACCAGTCTAAAAGAAGCTGATGTGGCCTTCAAAATCTTCAACTCTAAAGAACCTAAAATCAATACTTAATTTATGAAATGGCTATCTCAAGGAAAAGAAAAACTAATAAACAGTTATTTAACTCTTAGAGCACCAGAGTCCTCCAGGCTGCCAGTAAAATCAGGGCTTTGGAAAATATTTATTGACATCTACGCTTACTCTCCAAGGGGTTACCTCAAGTATTATCAAGCAAAACTTGACAGGTTGAATGATTGCAGCCTTAACAAACAGGTTCTCCTTGGCAGACAGGAAGGCTTATAATTCATGCTCAGATGACATCTGCCATTTATAATTGCTTAAAAAAGACAAAGAAACCCTACTACAGTGCTGCAAAGTCAAGTGTTTTATCTTTTACCCTGATATCCTACACTCTCAGCTTGAAAGCGATTTACTTTTAATATATACAGAAAGTTCCAAGTCTAGAAGTGACAAATATAGACCTTGGCAAGGTGACAGTGACATTTGGTGCTTGCTCTTTTGCTACCATTTGCTACATTTTTAGGCACAAAAAACTCTCAGGATGGAAACACTCAGTAGGAAATTATGTCTTTCAGCCAACCAAATGTTGTTCCAATGAGTACTGTCTTAGAATATTGGCAACATAGCCATGATCTAACAAGCTCTGACAGTGCATGCAATATTGTCTTGTTACCCATTTGATGCCTGTTGATGAGAAATACTCACAAAACTAATTTGGCCTCAAGCCATTCTAGAAAAATGTAAGAGAGAGATACCTGGACATATTCATTAAAAATAAGTGCCTATAGGAAGTGAAAGAAAAGGAAAACTCTCTTTTACTATGCCCTATGTACTGATGTCCACATTCACACCAGTTTCAGAGGTCTCTGCAGCACAGGTATGAGCTCACACACACAAATCAGAGAAAAACCCATAATTTGCTGTTTCCCCACTCACACTGGCCATAGGTGTGAGCCCAGCAAACACCCACAGCCTAAGCATGTTGCCTTTACATCCATGCCCTGCTCAGTGTGCAGATGCCTTGGGTGGAGAAAGATCCAAAAGAATGGTTCTGACATATATTTTTGCTATGTGCAGACCTCCCTCCAGCTGCTGTATTGCCTACTGGCAGCACATTTATTCTGAAGGATCATAGTGGAGCACTTACCCTGGTTCTCTGTGTGCTATAAAGATGATAAACTCATCTCTGATGAATACATGATAAACTCATGCTACTTGTCCTACAGAGTGTTAGGAGCAGACTAAAATAAATTAGTATATGATAGAGATCCATACATAATACATACTTCCATGCAGCTTTACTGAATAACTGTGTGCTAAATGTATCACTTCATTCTGGATTACTCTGTAGTTACTTGACTGAAGTTCTCTCCACATCTTTATCTGCTCTGTTATGCAAGGCTTCTTTGCAGTTACAAACTCTTCTATGGTTTATCCAGGAGCTCAGTGTGATCACATGCTGTGTGACAATGTAGGAAAGTCTCCATCCAGCGAAAAATATGGAAGTCTGTCCATGGCAAGATTTCCTTAAGGATAAAAAGTCTTGCCTGCTGGATTCTAACACTTTCAGGGACTCTTACCGAAATGGTCCTGACATCTATTTTGTTGTCTTCTTTGATAGGGGCTCTCCTGCTCCAAGAAAATTTGAAGTATGAATGAACAAGCTTGGCATTGACTGTCACTATGTGTTATGAAGTACTCGCCTGTGTGAAAAAGATGGGCTGTGGAGAGAATTGGTGGTAAAGTTACATTCTGAGACTGCTGAGATCTCCCAGCAAAGGTTTAATTTTGGGGTCACGTCTGATAGAGTGGTAAATAGTCACCACAGAGCTGACTGCAACTATTTTGGTTTTATTCAGTGTTTGCTTTTGATAGAAAGTGTATTACCTTACTTGCAAAAAGCAGGGGTAATCCTGCTTCCCATGACTGCAGTTTTGTTTGGGAATTACCATAAAAAGCAGCCCCAGACAGATTTCTTCTCCAGGCTTTTTAATTAATTATAAGATCAGAAACCTGCTGAACTTTCCTGTAGTTTCTGCACAGATGTCAATTCATTTCTATCCCTACTCACTTGCCTGATAGCACTGGATGTGTGTGAGGGGGAGATCTACAGCTGCTGGAAGCTTGTACACAGCCTGAATTCTCATAAAATAATAACAACAAATGAAAAATGCAATAAAAGACATGACATGGCTTTTACTAGCTCAATCTAATTTATAACCCAAAAGCTTCCTTTAATATAAAATGCCATCAGGTAAAGACATGTTATAAAGCTAATAGCCAATGCAATGAAAGGAAAAAGAAACCAAAGACAACCTCCTTGGAGTGCTCAGGAATCTTCAGAGCTCAGGGCTCATCATTAGAAGTTCTAAAATTTCTCAGTGCCTCAATATCTCCTGTAGGAAAATACATTTGTTATATTTTTCTTCTCCATCTTATTCCCTGCTTTACCTATTTGGTGCCATATTGTGCAACTTTTATTCAAAGGGTGAGTTGTTGTACTTATCACTGACTTTACAGAAACTATCAAACTCCTTATCAGCCTAAGACAGGGTTACTTAGTTTATCAGCTTTCGGAGGTGAGGGACTGTTTATTCTTATGGGTTTCAACAGTATTTAACAAAAAAAGACCTAATTTTCATAGGTTCTGTGATCAAAACACTAACACCATTTTCTGTGATCAAAACACCAACAAGCCTTTTTCAGTTTTTACACCAGGCATTCTTTTTTTGCCCAGTCTATGCATGTGATTAGCCCTTGAATATCACCTTCTATAGGGTAATTTTGTCAATTCAGCATAACAGATTAGAATTAGGGATCAGTTCTGTGGAGATGTAAATACCCAATTGGCTAGATGCGCTCTAACATAAACATTAAAATCTGCAGGTAAGAGTATCTAGTCGAATTTATATGTCAGCAACACTTGTGTTTTCTGCCAAAGCACTGTGCAGCTTTGACACTGCTGCCAAGGCACCACGCTGCTGCTGGTTTAATACCAGCGGCTTGCGCGGCTCAGAGCTGCCTTCCCTGACTTCAGCAGGCACAAAGGTGCCCTGGATGCAACATTAGGGATCTTTAGCAGAGGGGGATTAACGGTAACTGTTAGCTCTGGATGCTGGACACCTCAATCACAATTCTCTTTCACATTCACAGCTTTAGCATTCCGACTCCCCTGGAAGTGAACTGTAAATTTCGGAGCACTTCCCAAAAGCCACGTACTTTCCCTTTCTTTCTCTAAGTTGTTTCAAAGCAGTGATTTTATGTACTAAGTTATGATCCTCTTAATCAAAGGCTGAATAAGAATGAAAAAGAAGCCCTAGCCCCTAGCTACTGCACGTGTGAACTCTAGAATGAAAAGAAACATTTCAAAGCAGAGAGGAGTGTCTTGACTCAGTGGTAAATGTCAGTCTACCATTTTTGCTCTGGATTTCATAATGACCACTGTGAATCACAAGATCCTGCTCCCCAACTACTTCTGCTGCTCTCATGTCATAAATATTCTAAGCTCATGGAAGCAGATGCCCATTTTATACAGAGGTCACATATAGTTTCCTATATAGTGCTTGTCTGCAAAGCAAAATAATCTGATTTGTTATATAAGCAGAATTGCATTTCATTGTTGGTTTAGCCATAATCGGAGCTCAGGTATACAAAAAGTCAAAAGTTATCTGTCCAAGAAATAACTGGAATTCAGATCAGGATATAAATATGACCCTGGGACATCAAGGAAGCTTTTGGAAGCCCTCACAGATTGGGAAAGTAGCAGTGAATTTCATGGAACAGCATCACAAAGTGGGGTTGCAGAAAGACAAACCAAAGAAAACACTGCATTCCAAAACCATTGACAACTCTTTTTCTTGGCAAGTTAGCTGCAGCAATCTCCAACCAAAAGTGCCTTGAATAATAAATGTGAAGAACTGGATGGCACACAGGGTATATCTGTAGGGAGGGGGCAGACATGCTATTACCAATAACTTCTCCGAGACTGTACAGGATGCACAGCGTAGGCAATTCGGGCACTTTGCCACGAGTCTGGATTAGCGTTAAAGTTTTGCTAGTAAACCATGACAACCACTGTTTTTATTAGGTTCAGCAATGGAATTGTATCCCCTTGCCACACAGCATTACATACAAAGCACTTAAAAATGGGGGATGTTGCTGCAGCCTGAGGGTGGGGTGCAATAGCTAGAGTGAAGAATTGGAGCTACAGTATGGAATGCTGTAACACCCTCAGAGGATTTTTAACACACTGGTCAAGTGTGGGGTTTTGATTTCTGTGGTGAAAGCCAGATTCTCAGAAGGAAAAGTATTGGGAGTCAGTTGCAGAGTGAGATATTTCTCACCCAACAGTGTATGAATTAGAAACTAAAGTAACCAGTCTCACATTAAATACTCAGTAAACCATATCATGATGGTAGTTTAATTAGGATAAGATTAATTAGGATCCAGTTGACTACCATACAGGAACAGAGACTTTTCAGCTGGCATGTGCTGATTAGGACAAAATTCACCAATTAAATGACTGTTCTAATTAGAAGCTGAAAAAAGTTAGCCACTGCAAGCAAACTAAAGACCAGGCAACATGCCATTTTGGGGAAAAGTAATCAAAGATAACCCAGTGATTTTTGTAAGTAATACTGAATTATCAAAAGTTTCTGCCAAGCCAAAATCAATTGCTCATCTGGGGAAAAGAAAGAAATATTTTTACCACTCACTCTTTCCCAAAACAACTGGCAATTCTTTCAAAGTATTAAAGCCAACCTAACCTTGCAGCAGGGGATAGCTAAATACTTTCCAGCTCCATTTCTGAAAATGATAGTGCTTCCCCAGGGAAGGAGATAGACACTGTCAATCTGTACTTCTGCAGCTCCCAGGCAGAGATGTGCCAGATCTAACAGCTTGCTATCAAAAAGGCTGAATCCCAGTGCCCTCTTTTCTCACCTCTTCTGCTCCTAATTGCCAGCTTCTGCTGCTTCTCTCTACAAGGCCCAGTGCTCACTTGACCTCACCATAAGCTGGTTCCATTCATTATTTTTGGAGGAAACTAGCAGAATGAGGCAAAAGAAAGTTAACAGTTTTCTTCCATGCCAGGTAGTTGAATTGTCTCTCCACAAGGTCTGATGAGGGTTATAATAGAAAAAGCAGGATTGTATGGTAGGGTTAGGAAGAGGGTGAGAAAAATGGGTAAAATGGGATTTCCCCTTTCAGCAGCAAACAGCTGTAGGACCAGATGTCATCAGGTCTCTAGGAACACATTCAGTGTGTCTGCAGCCAATAGCTCTGTTCCTGCAGCAGTCACTGGCTTCAAGTATTCTGAATGACCAGGGAACTGCTATCTACCTTTAACTGCTGGCAGAAGTTTAAGTGCCAGCAATTCCAGAGCAGAGGACCAAGAAAAGATATCTGAAACAGGTGCTGCAGACAGCTCTGCTCCCCAGTCCTGGTGGGGAGAGGGGGAAATCTCTTCTAATTCAGGTGGTCATGCCTGTGTGTGACAAAAAGAGGCTGGTGTTCTAGTTTGGGAAACATGCTTGCTGTGTATGGTGCACTCAAGCACACATGGCTCTAAGGCAGGCAAAGGCAGCTCTGGCCTTCTGCACCCTCAGAACAACCACTTCTTATTTCATGACTTGCTTAAAACAAGCAATTCACAGCCAGGCTGTGCACAGTGATAAAGCCTCATAACAACAGCTCAAAGCACAGCTTTTGGTGACTTTATGGGGCCAGGGAAGACTTATGAGGTGAGTCTAGGGTTTATGCCACAAAAGCACACAAACCTTCAGAAGAACCTGCCATGGAGAGGAGTAAGTTGTGCCATCTAGTTGTCTGCAGGTAGTGAAGCAAATGGCACTGAGAAGTTCTCTATAAAGACTGTCAGAACTCAGGACATCCCTTTGGGAGTCTGGAGTTGCCGGGACCCCTGCGACCCCTGCCAGGGGGCCCAGAGACCCTGGCACACAGCCCAGAACACTGTGGAGCAAATTGGCAGCTTTACATGAAGATCTAAAGGCCACAGCAATTT
The DNA here is from genome assembly GCF_963513975.1 of Fringilla coelebs. Classification (NCBI taxonomy): domain Eukaryota; kingdom Metazoa; phylum Chordata; class Aves; order Passeriformes; family Fringillidae; genus Fringilla; species Fringilla coelebs. The sequence goes on from NC_140028.1 coordinate 33,465,511, forward strand.
AAATATTGTAATAATAAAGTTATCACAGGGTGTAAATGTAGGTTGTGGGATTTTTTGTATAAGGGTTATGGGGACAAGATGGAGGGACTTGGGCATGTCTAGCCTTTCTTCTTCTTCTTCTCTGCCTCCATCTTCAGTGGTGATGTTGGCACTTTTAGATTGGTTTAGAGTAGAAGCTCACTGTCTAACATAGGAGATAGGTATTGGAAAATAACTGTAAACATGTTATACGTAGTTTTTAGTATATATAAGATAACACCGCCCTGGGGGCAGGCAGAGTGCCTGGAACTGTCTTGCTGAGCGGACCTTGGCAGGACAGGAGAAAGAATTTTATAGATAAGCCTTAATAAACAACTCCAAGACCGAAAACTGAAGAGCTTCAACTCATCCTTTGAAAGCACGGGCCAAAACAGAGACTTTTAGCACATCTCGGGGTCACAAAGCCCTGCGATCATCTGAGAAAAGACCCTGGCACTCTTTATCAGGATGCATGCCAGTAACTTTCATTTATTTGTGGGCAACCACAGGCTTAGAGGTGTTCAGGGTGGGGTGCTCTTAATCAGCTTCTTACCAAATAAAATCAGCACTGAAATACCTGAGTGCACTGCACACATATGCCTATTTCAGATGCTTCCTTAGATTACAAAAGAACCCATTTTATCATTTCAGATGAGGAAAAGAACAGACACTGAAAAGATAACTGCACTGTTTTTTGTTTCACAGCTTAATTTTGAATGTTCAATTAAGAAGCTACTGCTTTGCTATGCAGTACAAACACTATTAAACATAAATACTCAATCAGAGACATTACACAACTTGCATTGAACAGCATTATTCCTATTGACTAGTCCATTAAGTAACAGTATTTAGACCACAATTAATTGGCTAAGGGTATGGGTAAAATTTTAAAGTGTCATTACGAATATGGTTTCTGGGAGCCAAACTCAAAATGAAGCAAACTACATGGTTTTTAGGGAAAGATTTCCAAGAATAACTTCCCATGATGAAGACATGATATAAGGGCTGCCACAGCGCAAAGTTTCCAAGAACGCCTTACATTTAACATTAAACATGGCCAGATGCATTCTGAAATTAAAGGTCCTTTTCTTCCAGGACAGATTAATAAATTTAATATTCCATACTTCTCTTAATTGGGATGTGCATAATTAGAGAAGCACCTTTTTAGGATACATCCCAAGGAACCTTTTTGGCTTAATGATAGTGAACGATCATGACAGCTGTTTAGCTGGGATAGTATTAGCAAAAATTTCCCTTAATGGGATACATGCAGATTGTGTCAGGGGGTTAAGTGGTGTTTAACTAAGTGTGAAATTCCAAGTCCATGTCCCTTAATAAAGAAATTGTTGAATAATAATTAACAGAAGAAGCTGAAATGAACAGTAATTAATAAAATCTGACACCTTGTGTTTACAGACAGCGCTAGAGTTACAGGTACACACACAAAAAATGTACTTCAGAAAAACAACATTTTTTTTTTCTTTCCTGAACAGATTGCTATTTTTTAGCTGTTTTCATTAATTGAAGTAACGCAGAGACAGTTTTGCAAAATAACTTTATCTGAGACTAGAACGGAGCAGTTTGTTGTGGGCGTTAGCTTGCCTGCATGGGAATGCCTTTACCTGGATAAAGAGACCACATGATGAGTTGCTGATCTTTGGCTGGATGGGCATAACACAGAAGTGCATTTACAACGAGAAAAGCTGAGGAATGAATTTCATTATCTGATCATGCTCTCCAATATTGGCTTAAGATTTAAAGTTCAGTGAATGCTCATCAGTAAACCCATTAGCCAAGAACCCTCATGATAAGAAATGAGCAAAGCTGCACTGTCAGGCAGGAGGCAATGTATTTTACACTTCAGTGACAGGCATTTTACAGAAAACTGTTTCTAAAATTAACTCAGAGGATGTTGCTACCTTGTGAGTGAGGTAATGGTTAGGCTCCACACCAGGGAGAGCACATCTTCCTCCTCTCCTCAGCCCTTGCAGCCAGGCACACACAGGAGGAAGAACAAATCTACTTCCAGTCTCATCCCACCTTACCACCCTCAGTTTAAGCCAGTCCTGAGGATGCCTCTAAACCAGAAAATGCACTGAATGGGGAGCAAGTTGGAAATAAACTGTGAGTCCTTTTTCTGTGTTAGTGAATCAAGATCCTGCCTCAAGAACAGGACTCACAGGGAAACTGCAACTGAGCCCTTCCTCCCAGCTAACATAATTTTTATATGACTTGGCATCTTTCAGATTTCTTTTATGTCTGCTTCAAATCAGGACAGCTTAATGAGGGATGACAAACAGTTGATAGATGTCCTCATTAACAAAAATTTAGAACCCTATTTCTACTGCAATATGTCTTGCTTTGTTATTTTGGAAAAAAAGCTGGCATTTAAGATTTAATATCTTTTAAAGCTGGCTGCTGAGTTGAACACTCTGAAGTTTCCCCACCAAACTGTCCAAATTAATATTATTGGGCTGTGCAAGGGGACAGCTTACAAAGTATATAGTTCAAACACTTCTCAGCTGAAGTAAGCTGTTCAGCCTAACTGCTCACAGCCAATTTAGAAGTGCTTCCATGTGATACAAGTAGTGGCGTAGTATCATACACCACCCATTTACACAGTGAAACCACACTTTTGGAGACTCAGTTGTGCATCTGCAAGGGTTTTGTGATGCTGTGCTCCCCCACTGCCCGATCTCACCATTATTTCCCATAGCCCTGCTGCAGGGGTAGCCACCATGGGGTAGCTCCAGGGGCAGTCATGCTGGATGCACGTGGTTGTGACGGCTGCATCTGGCTCAGAGTGCTTTCAGGGGAGACAGGTCACAACACATCAGCCAGCTCATGGCTAATGGGAGCAATGAGCCCACCTAACCACAGTGCTGGTCAATGTCTGACCCGAGCCAAATTTGAAAGAAATTCACTTCTGCTATTAGTATGCAAAAAGGACTGTCTCAATCATCTTACTCCATAAAGAGTGGACAGTCCAGGGAGGGTCCACTGAGCTCTCCTGCAAGGCAGTGGGTTGCATGCCATGATCTTCCCTTGGGTGGGGGCAGCTCTCAAGGCTACACCTTGAGCTTGAGAGAGTTCTTACCATGTCAGATACTTGGTAAGTCAATTTGAAATAATTGTGCTGAAACTTTGGAATCTTATCTAAGTGATAGAAATGATTGATTGTGCACGTCTAATCCTTTAGATATAAATCACTGACCAAGTCTGAGACTTAGTCTGGATCCATCCTCACCTAAACTCCCCTCTGAGGACAAGTTTAGAACTCAGGGGGGTCCTTCTGAACCTCATACCTCATTGGGAAGGTTCCCCTGACAGTTTTATCTGACCCTGTCCTCTATGCAGTAAATAAACAAGTGTTTCCATTGAATCTAATTAAACCACTATCATATGTACTATTGAACTTTGTTAAATCATTGTTTTGTATCAAAAGAAGTATCACTACTTCCCTTGTATGAGTGAAGTGTGCCACTCCATCCAGCAACAGCTTTTCACTAGTGTATCTACAATGTTCAAGGACAAACACCTTAGAATATCACAGGGACTTGGAGCAGGGGCTAAATTGTAGTCAGACATCTGTCATCAGATATTGCTTCTTCTTCTTCTTAATTGAATGAATAAACATATCTATACGAGATCAGCACTTGGACAAATTACCTTTTAAACAAACACCAACACAAATGTATGTACACTGGTTTGCTATATTATATTTTGGTATGGTTTTAGTTTTTTTCCATTCCATGAGCCTCCTCTGAAGGAGAATTTCTGGTTAAAAGTAAATAAAGAGATTGCTAGTGCTACTGAACAACACAAAAAGGTTTTTTTTCTTTAAGGTTTTCCTGAATGAATCTTGAAAGCGAGTTTTCTGTATGCCTTAGTTCTCATCATAAGCATACCAAATTTCAGTTATTTATTAACAGGGAATACAGGGATATTTGCTTGGATGGGTCCAAAAATGTATAGTTTTTATTACAAAATTCATTCTCATGGATGAGTTGGCAGGCTTATGTCAATGCAAATAAAATGTTGGCTATTGTGCATAATTCCTATTTTTTATCCTTAAATGGATAAAAATAGGTGGATGAGGTAAAACTCTTTCATTTCAAATCCATCAAAGCCCAATTATTTTCTATGGACTTTCTCATTCTATCAAAATACAATCAAATTATACACAATGATAAATGGTACGTAAACTATAGAAGATATCAAATTATAATAATGCATAGTTGAATAAATTTTATCATGATATATAACCAACAGTACACCGCTCCAAGATAAAAAAGCAATGCAATATTGCTGGTTTCATTCATTTGCTTTTTCTTACATTTTGTTAAGAAAGCAGTTGTTTCCTTCATGCAATTCATTCTGGTTCAGAACATCAGAAATGACACTTGATTTGTCTGATTGTCTCTTCAAACTGTATATCAGTGGAGTTATTTCTGATTTACCGAGCAGGAAACCAAGACACATGCTGAAAAGGTCTATCTATGGAACTACTCCTCACGCAGCAGGACATCTGGATGTGGCATCACTGGGCATTATTTGTCCCTCTGTGCTCTGGAACAGAGTGGAACAGTGGACCTGTGTTTGTGATAGCCCTAGATACAAAGATATTGAGATGTAGTAGGCAGTTGCAAAGACTAAAACTAATAGCTCTGGAGTTTGAAGCTCCCAGTCTTAGCTAGGATAGCAGATATCACAAAAATGGGAGTTGATCTGGGGATGAAATGCATTTACTATGCAAAAAATATGAATTATGTCTGTGGAAAGTAATGTGGATAATAGAACGTTACTGTGTACGAAAATAATTCACTGCAAACAAACTTCTGAATCTGTGTAAATCCAATTGTTCCTCCTCCTTAGTCTAACAGTGATAAGAAAATTTCTTGAAATTATTGTATGCAGAGCATATTCAAGTGCATGTGAATACTGTCATACCACTAGTCACACACATTTGACCACGAAGCTAAATAAAACACCACACCAACAATCAGCTATGACTGTACATGGCCACATTACTTTTATAGGAGCAAAACTGCAGCAGTCAGTCCATCTGATTTTAAACCATATTTTACAAGAGCAAGACTTTGTAAGCATCCGGTAGGATAATTACAGTCACAATCAAACTATGGATAACTCTGTGGATTATTCAGGCATAGAGTCTATTTTTCCTATGACATTGTAATGAGCTTCTCTAATCAAGTAAACAAGTCACAATGTCTCTGCTAAGACATTTCTGAGGAGTGTCGAACATTTTCTGGATTGCGTGAGGAAAACCCCATAAAATCACATGGAGACAAGAAAGATGGAAAGGCATGCACATCACAGCCGTGCAAACTCCAAAGCCTGGTAATCCACAAGGGTTCTCCTCCAGGCTGGTAATCTTTGTGATGTGTTGGCTGAGTTGCTCAATCCTTGGATAAGCCAGCCCCGAGACTGTTCCTGTGGAGGCAGGAGCTGCTGGGGCGGCAGGGAGGGGATTGGTCCCGCAGCCGACTTGTAAAGTCTGATTAAGCGATCTGCCACTGGTGAAGTCCTTCAGTGACCTGCCAGCTATTTCTGTGTCTAAGACATTTGTGAAACAGCCCCAGCATGTGATGCCCTTGCTGACGCATACACACACCAACTGGGCAAGGTGGCCAGTGGCTTTTATCTTACAGCTAGGAAAAAAGCCTACGCACTCCTATTTCCTCTCGCTTGCTTCTAATCCAAGGACTGAAAATGTCATGTTGGATGGGAATGGGAGCTTCATAAACAATAAAAACAATAACAGAAACAAAAAATCAAGCAGAAAAAAAAAATAGAAAAAAGAAGAAACACAAAATCAAAGAGATTTCAAACTAATTTTCAAATCCTTTGATTAATTTGAAATCTATTCCTTCCCACAGCAAAACTCTCAGCTCATTTAAGAGAACCAAACATTACACTCAAACTCCCTGCTTTTTCTCTGCTTTCTTGTAGGCAATTATTGGAACCAGACTGACAAAAAAAAAAAAAACAAAGAAAAACCTATAGAATGCTAAGATGTTGATACTTCCATGACAAAGATGTTCTAGGACAGAGAGGTCAAAATACTCAGTTACTGACAACTTTTACTGGTACCACACCAAAAATCTGTCCTTTTATTCTCTTGCTCAATGTGATTCTCTTGCACTGCAGACGATTCAATAGCCTGCACTGCTTCGTCTTCCCTTTGCAAAGTCTTTATCTATTCTGGTTTTGGAGTGGGGGTTCTTTTAGATGCATTTAAACCAAGAGAACACACTCAGAGTTAATTCTTTAATGAAGATTCCCACACTTGAAAGTACTGACACAAATTTTTCCTTTGTAGAAAAGAGGAATGAATGCATTTCCTAAATGTTTTTAATTATATAACTCATTATAGTGATTCACTAAAAAAAAAAAAAAGGTGCTTTGTATATCTGAGTAAGTCACTAGAACCCTCCCAGCAAAGATAAGCTGATTTTCATTATTCAGAGTCTTCTTGTGCCTGGTACCTGTCTCTGAGCCTTGCCCAATTCAGCAATACTTAGGTTTCCCAGTGCTAGGACATCCTTATGACAGTGACACCAGAAGCACACGTTGACCACACTCTACTGATATTATGAATGATGACATTTCAGTTCTGGGTGCTCTGTTAGACAGTGGCTACAGCTATAAAACACCTCCTTCCCAGTAAGCTGCCCTGAAAAGTAATTATTGCTCCTTGCAAATTTCTGTACATCATCAGAATGGCAGAGTGACATGATAAAAAACAGTGCTCCTCACAGTGTCACTCAAACACCTGATCAACATGGTAATCTGTGGCACAATCCAATCAATTTTTCATAGCACACCATGAATAAGTAATTAGATACACAGATTTCTTTAACAACCACTTAAGTGACTTGCACTCCTATTTTTCTGCACACCAATTGAAATTGTATTCAAGACAGTGAATGGCTATTTTGTCTTCTGGTATCTACTGTAAGGCTCATAAACATGCCCAGTTTGAGTTTTAGGAAATTATTAATCCTAAAGGTTCCTACAATAGTTTGGTATCCATTAATATCCACTTCATGCCAAGTTTTTCTGCACTACTGAGGACAGGTCTGAGGGTAGATGACTCAGAAAGAATGGTCAAAAAATGAAGGAAGAGTTAATTGCCAGGCTGTAAGCCACTGAAATTGGTATGCCTAGCAAATGACTTTTAAAAATGATCTTTCTCCTACCCAGTGCCACAACTCTGTATTCACTACCTGTACAAGAAAATATCCATAATCTAAATTTTGGATCTAGCTTCCAACCCACTGTTTATGGACTTTACCATCTCAGAATACCTTCAATCATGTTGTGGAGAGTGGCACAGCCAGGTCAGTCTGTCTTATCTAGAAAGAAACTGTATGACTTGAGTACGCCCATATTTTCCCCTGTAAATGGGTTCCAGGTCTGTGAGACCACAAGCAGCTGAAGGAGTTGGAGCTGGGGAAAATGATGTTAATCCATGTCACATAATATTAGCCTTCTGAGGAGCAAACACCTAGCTGTCCAGGCTTCTCTACAGACAGAGATGATCCTTCCAAAGGGTATTTCCTCCCTATTTTAGAAAAAAATGCCCTTTACAGTGGGCCTCTAACTAAGAGGCAACAAATTATTTTACTTAGTGCTTCACATAGAAGGAGACAGATACCAGAGTTTCAAGATTTCTGCTTCATTCTGCCTCAGGTTTTTTTTGAAAATAACTTTAATTCCCAGGACAGCTAAGAAGCACGAACAAGTCAGTATCAGTGCTCTGCATGAAGAAAAACATTTTCTACAGGAAAAAGCAATTAAACCCCACTTTTCCCATATTTTCAGTGCAACTGAAGTGGTAATGTAGAAAGAGATTTCCTTACAGATCAGGGATCAGTGGATGTTTGAACAGAGGGCTGGCTCTGAGACAGGATCACAGACATCCTCTCAGCATTTTATTTGCCCTAATAGCAACAAGAAATTGAGAGTCCTTAAAACATGTCTTAAGGGCAGTCTGGTTTGTCAGGAGTGCCAGATTTAGACAGGCCCTCCCATCTCACCATGGAGAGCACCTGCATCTGAGGCTGAACACTACAGCAGACTCCTTTAAGGCACAGAGCCTGTCAGCTGGGATTAAACTGGATTACACTGGTTGAAGCAAGTGTTACCTGAGGAATGACTCCTTATGCTACTTAAGATTAGATCAACTGACTGTACAGTAATAGAAGTAATTTCACATGGAAAAATAAGTCTGTATTTAGAGGATGAAGCAATCTTTAAAAGGAGGGAGTATGCTATAATGAAAAGAAAGTTTGTGCAGGCTTTATTATTTTATCAGGTAGATTAATAAAAGGAATGAAGGGAGCATGGCATATGGTATTTGAATTTTAGTGAGGCATTTTGGAGTCTCTCAAAACAAATCTTAATTTTATAATTAACACAAATTACCAAGGATATAAACAATATTATGAGGATTGAAAACTGGCTGAAACAAGAGGTGATGATGAATGACAATGTAGTAGTGAGAATGTGTCTACTGAGGATCACAGGAATCAGAGCAAGGCATGGTTATTGCTAAGTACCTCCATTAGGGGAAGGAAATACTTGTAGTAATGAAATTTCCACATAATGCAAAACAGAGATGAGTTGAATAGCCAAGTGTTGATAATAAAGTAACACAAAGGGGTCTATAACAATTAGGAATATGAACAGACTGATGATGAATTATGATTTGCTCAGGAAAAAGGCTGAGCCATTCAGACACAGGTGCCACAGGTGGCAGCTCAGGCATGATTCCACAATGCAAGATTGCAGCAAGGCTGCGCTTAAGGGCACGCAGCATTCACAGCAGGGGAAAGGGAGGTGGTGTGGTGCTCCCTGTGGTGCTCCCTTTATGTAACTAGCTCTCCTGGCTGTCCCAGCAAGGTGGCACTGAGCTTTGCTCACTGTCAGAAACACTCAGTGCAGCAGAGGGGTGTTTGAAGAGAAGGGTGGGAAGTGCTGACTCACCAGAGGAGTTAAACATGTAGCTGGCTAAAAGCAGGCTGAGTGGGGAACTCTGTAGTGCTTTATAAATATATGACTCTGGAGATGACTTTTCTCAGAGTGACACTAGAAATCATGGCATGCAGCTAAGAAAGGTAATTTAGAGTAGGAGCCAGATAAAACTTCCTGACAAGGAACAACATTAGCCTTGGCAAAGCCAAAGGGAAGATGAAGATATGGAAACTCAGCCAATATATGGGAGATTGTGTAATCTGATTTTCTGGGCTTGAGTGGAAGTTGAATTCACAACAGGAACCACATTTAGCAGAAAGCAGAAATGCTTAATATTTGACTCTGATCCTGAAGAGGTCAAAGCTACAGGAACAGTCTTTAGTCTTATGGGGCTGTGCAGACACTGAGAGTTTGAGGATTCCCTTTTCCAGAAGGGCCACCCTGGACCTGGACCTCTCCTGCAGCAGAGGGAGCCCTGAGGACAGTCCTGCAGCCATGCCTTATACAGAGGAGCATCATTCCCTCTGCCTTGCTCTATCTAATGATGAATTCCTACTGTGGAGGCAGTTCTACAATGCTCAAACAAATTAAAAAGGATAAAAGTTTAGACACTTGCTGTTATTTCTTAATTGAAAAGCCTGGCTGACACTTGTGACTGTTTCTGCTGTCAGAAGATAAACCAGGAGCACGAAATCCTTCTGCCACTCCTCGGCCCTACAGGGAGCAGACACACAAGGTGGGGTAGCCCTCTGCACTGACAGATGCAAAACTAGGGGATTACACCTACCTGGATGGTAAAGTGGCACTCTGCTCAGTTTGTCATGCTAATATTCCATGCTGCAGCACGGAAACTGTTCTCTAAATAGGTTTCTAATTTCTGTACAGATTAAATGCAACCAAGCTACTTTACTTGCTGACAATTTATCTAATACCTCTTAGCTGTGCAGTCACATTCACCACAATGAGTTAGACAAGGAGATATCAGATGTCCTGTGGAAATTCAGAGAATTACTAATAAAAGAGCAGCCTGCTTGGATTAAACATACATTAGTACTCCACTTTCAAGCTGGCACCTCTAAATCCTCATTCTCCTGATGTCACTGCTACATCCTGCCCTGCCTGTCAGCATCCATCTCGTGCTTAGTAAATTCCTGTGCCACATAGCTAAGCCAACCTAAGGGAAAAGGGCTGAGATATGTTGTAAAGGATCAGAGTTCATGTCACTGTGATGGAATGAAAGTCCAGACAAGCCTTTTCAAGGAACTAGCTGAAGTGTCACCTAAAGTTCAGCAACTGGGAACACCAGGAACACTTCCAGCAGAAAAAACCCAGAGAAATAAAGACTTGTATGACATATTTACAGATGAGAACTTCATATGCTTTGAAATTCTCCCAGGATTTTCTTACAAGGATTTCTACAAGGAAGAATAATTTTGTCCTTAGGTTTTAAAATCACAAAATTAAAAAAAAAGGTCTTGACTAGTTTTTCTATACTAGGTATATCTGTATAAATAAGAAGTAGAAATAGTTCTACTTCAAAGTCCTAACTGTGAACTCACACAATTGCAACTGGGCTCAGGAAAAAAAGTTGCAAATAATTCAGGAAATTAAAGGTGTGTGAGAGTTTCCATATTATTTTGTACGTCAGAAAATAAGGAGCATCCCTAAGAGAAGAGTACATGTATTAGTGTCTGAAATATATGTATTTCATATCCCTGCCATTGAAAAATTTAAACAGAAGAAGAAAACCCAAACAGTCCAACACTTCTGCTTTGCTCTGCAGAATGGATGCATCCAAAATGCTCAAAGGAGTTTGAGAGACCACTGAAACACTTGGCCAAACCCTTCCTGACCCAGATCTTGTTGGTGGAAACATCCACAGCTGGTGCACGGCAGAGAAACAGCAGGTAGTCCTAAAAGCCCAGGAGCATCTTATGTAAGTCACTAAAGGACTTACATGAGGTGACAGGAAATTATACTTTTTTATTTGTTTTTTTTTTACTTGAGTTTCTTTTTGTTAAAAGCATGAATATTGTTACTTGTTTATCCTCTGAATACTCCTTGCTCCCCTACTTCATCTATGATGAAAAGGTTCTGTTTAGTCTGTATGTTACTTTTTGCAAGAAATTATTGACATTACCTTAATTAATGAGAAGTAGCTAGAGATGCTTTTAAGTCCCCTTTCTGTGTAGGGCAAAGCAGATATAGGTAAAAAGATGTGAGGTATAATTATCTATCACTTATAAACAGCTGTCCATATTGTCTTTTAATTCTATTTTAGTCTGTTTCATCCTATTTATTCAGCATTTCAGAAAATGAGCAAAGACATTCTCTTAGAAAGCATTTCTTCTTGTTTATTAGGAAACAGTGATTATCTTAAGTAAAGATGATGCTATCAGTGATTTAAAGAAAAGTGAGTATTGCTGCCCAAAGCCTGCCCCTAGAGTAATGCCCAAAAGCTATGGTGATCTGGTGATAACAGATCACTGTTTGCTCTAAGCCTGTCTGTTTAGGGAACAATAAAATAAATATTAGAGGGTCAGACATGTGGCTAGTAGCTAGCACGGGCTATGAACAGACACTTGCTAGTAAAGACTGGTAGTTCATTCATTTTGAATTAAACTGTAAATCAAGGAACTATGAATGTGTGGGAGGAGTGGATTAAAAATTTAACAAAAAAGCTTTTGGTTTCTTAATTCCATGATCTGTCATACCTCTCCATCTGTGCAAAATTAGTGGGTGTTGCAGAAAAAAACCTGAAAGGGTGGGATGTTGAAATGGTTTACACTGAGGTTTCTGTGCAGTGTGGCTGACTTCCATGCTTCCCAAACAGCACCATTCCAGAACACCTCTGCTTTTCTACAGAATCCACCCAGACATATTTATCACCAGTCAGACAAAAAGCAGTTTAAATAGCTGGACTGAAAATGGAAATAAAGACCTTATCATGCTTGAACAATGCCATTGACTTTAAAGGGAGGTTTTTTACAGAGTGAGCACTAGCTCAAACATTAACAGAAAGGGATACCAGATACATTCTGCCAGTTTGCATCGAGAGAATCTTAGGCAAAACAAAATCTACCCTTGGAGAACCAACAAGGAAGAGAGATTATACAACACATGTTGGATGATAAATTATTCCAAGATTTTATTGTAATTTTACTCCAGAAATTGAGCTTGCTATTCCCAAGCTTGAAATATTGATTCCTACACATTTTAAAACATCATGAAAGGGAGGTTGGTCCTTAGAAGTGCTCTCTGATTAGTACAGTGCCAGAAACTGAAAAAGTTAGCTGAAAAGTTAATATATTTTAGAGTGAAAGGAATAGTTTTAAGTGCAAACTCCTGAAATAACATCATGTAATTCATGTGTCTCCCTAAGTTGCTGGATCTGTTACTTATTTTAAACTGTCTGTATATTCAAGCACAGAGTCACTCATTTGAAAATGTGAAGTAGTTCATCCCTAACTATAGCTGGTCTCTGTGCAGGCAAAGACCACAGGCAAGCTCCTCTCAGCTTTGAACACAGCATGCTGTCATGCAAAGGGACTCTCAGCAACACAGCTGGCTAGAGCAACAAAAGCAGTACCAGCAGAGTCTGGACAGCAACAGGTTCCCATCTGCAGCTCCACTTCTGTCATGAACAACCTCTATGTCCTGAACAGCAGCCCACTTGAATGAAAAAACAGGGGAATAAAAATCACTGGAGTGATTTGTATCACAAGAGCGCAGGAGCGCAGAGCCAAACCAAACTGGCACATAAATTCTTCTTCCTACACAGGGATCAAAGTAGGGAAGATTGGTTGAAGTGTCTTCTTTCGCTTCAGAGCACGTGTATATCCCTTTCAATGAAGAGAGGTATTATTAATCATGATCTCCCACTCTCTCCTAGGTCAGATAATTCAAAATTCCCATCTGGCTGGTGTTTTGGAAGTTTCATTACAGGCCTTTCATATTTCTGGTGTCTCATTATCTCTGGAGGAGTTTCTTACACTACTGGCAGCTTGTCCCTGACTGCGAGACTACTCACAACATCAAGAAGGGAGAAAAAGATAATAAAAACCCACTCAGCAGAAGCAAATGATGATAACTGGAAGAAGCCTACACTGAGAATGGGAAAGGAAAAAATAATTTGAGATGTGGGCTGTGTGTAGGAAAGTCTCGTCCCTGGGAGCCTAACCGGCTGGCCAAAAAGTGGGGAACTGCAAGAGGGTACCTCCAAGACAAATACAGGATATTCAAACCAGAGAAACCTTGCATCAAAAGGGAAAATCACCCATAAATAGAGATGGTAATTCCATCCCTTCTCTCCCTCTTCCTTCTTCTCTACCCTCAATTTTGAAAATACTGTCTTAATCTCACAGACACATTTGCCTCTCCTGTGAGCTGGATCTGAAGCCTCCTGAAGCCAGTGATTTCTAAGGGCTTTACAAGGCTCAGTGGGGTCTGGATTTGATGGCTTTGTTTCATGGGAAAATCCTTTCCAGCCTCATGAACTATCAGAAAAGAAAGAAGAAAGAAGCCTAAGAGCTCACTATCCTTTCTTCCTGCCATCTGACAGAGCGAGAAAGCAAGAGGTCCCTTTAGTCCTGACTGCAGGGACCAAGACCTGTGGGGACAAACCAGAACGGGCTTTTACAAAACAGCGCGAAAATTGTCCAAGGGTGCAAAGCAGAGAAACACACAGAAGGGCTGAGGTGGGAAGGAACCTCTGGAGATTTTCTGGTGCAACCCACCTACTCAAGCAGGAGCATGTCCAGATGGATTTTGAGCACCTCCAGGGATGGCAACTCCACAAACTCCCTGGGCAAACTGTGCCAGCTCGTGGTCACCTGCACAGTGAAAAAGTGTTTCCTGCATTTCAGTGTGTGTCCATTACCTCTGGTCCTGGAACTGTGCACAAAATCCATTCAAGAACCTTGAAGAATCTTGAGGACTGAAATTTGAGCACTGACATGCTTGTTCCCAATCTGATAAATTTAAAGATACCCTGAGTTTGCATTTTACCCATTTTAGTCCTACACAAATCTAAGGTCCAAAAGATAATCTGTGCTTTTTTTTTTGGTTCCCTTAAGCAGTAAATTAGGTTAAAAATATACTTTTCTGGTCATTGTTGTACTTTAATGCAGTATTGCAGGTACATGCCCTCCACAGTTTCCTTTCAGCTGCAGTTGTGTGGCAGTCAGACAAGCATAGCCAAAAAAATATGATGCAATAAAATTACCTATAAGAAGACTCTTAATACTTTCATATAGCATATCTCTGAGGCAAAGGCTTCTCCAATTACATCTTTGACCTGACAATAACAGGTTTAATGTTGCTTTAAAAGCAACATTTTTGCATTTATACTTCATTCATTAATTTGTTTTCCATTATGTTAGCAGTTTTAGGTTTGCTGCATCTTGTTATTCTAATATTCTAAATAGGATCAGGCAGGGAATATCTACATTTTAATTAAAAAATATTGCAATAAACTGGAGCTTGTTATTGGAAAAAAATGGGGGGAAGGAAAAGCAGGTTACTACTATTTAATTCAATGGTACTAATCAGGTTTTTTTTTTACTGTGGGTTTTCTACAAACATCTTAGTGTGTATTTTGTCATGCAAATCATTCTGAGCTAATATTATACAAATTTATTCTTGAAAGACTTCAATTGCTTTTCAGAACAATAATAAGCTTTAAGTGCTTTCTATCTGAAATGGTTTTTCCAAGCTTGGAAATCACTGAAAGGAGAAACAATGGATAGAAAAAGTTCAGTTCAACAAGATCACAATGTGAACAAAACAGGCCTAATTCTCATCACTTTCTGCCACTACGGCAGCATTAAGGATTTCTGTCTGTCTGTTCCCAGGCTCTGTGGGGCTGCCTTGTCAGAGGGATGTCAGGTAAAACTATCTTGATGTAAATACAAATCTCTTTCTCCATGTTTGTAAATTCCTAGTAAGACGTATTTAGTGAAATGGAAAGAAGAAAATGGATATCCCAGTGTGGCACTTCCAAATGCTCCTGTTCCAAAGAAGAAAATGGCCACAAAAGTGGTAGAAGTAGGACATGTCAGGTTGAATGACAGGAGGAGGGAATCACTTCTCAAAAAATTCAGCACCTGGAATGGCCATGGGGTCCCTCCATGGCCCCACAGGTCTAAGAGAGTGTAACTTTTCAGTCTAGAGGAGTCAGTCTAGACTGACTATTCATCTAGAGAAGTCTTGTTAGGTCAGCAGGAGCAAGAGCAGGGAGATTTGCCTTTCTCCAAGAACCAAGTTTCTCAGGTATGTGTCAGTCTTGTGCACTGTGAAACATGAACCACCATGCTGACATTGGAACCTGAGCTGTAAGGTTTACAATAAACAAGCAAGCTCAGGACATTTAGGCTGTATTAGTCCTGTACTATCATCACATTGACATGGCAAACAAGAATGTGAGCAATTATCTCAGCCCACCAAAGGTTGTTTCAGTCTCCTTCAGGAGACAAGGAAATGTGCAGTTAACACTGGAAAGAAAAGCAAGTTTCCAAATCTCTCAAACTCCTTCTAAAATGACTAACCAGAGAAAAATTACTCAAAGAAAACTCTGTGGATATCAGATAATGATGCTGTTGAGTCAGGGACAGAAAGAAGACTCCAGTCTTCAGGTGGCTTGGAAGGCAAGAGTTCAATGAATGTAGCAGGTCTTTTCATAATGTGACTGGTGAGGGTGATACTTGATTGGTCTCAAAGTAGAAGCATCTCACATTATTGGTCACTAAGAACAGCACACTCTAGAGAACCATAACTATAAACAATGGTTACAGAAAGAGAGATTGTTTTAATTCTTTTCCTCTAAGATTCCCAGGCTCAGCCTGGGAGAAATTGTCTCTGTCCTTTCTTCGACTGAACTGAGAATATCCACAAGATAATATTTGTTTCAGTTCTTTCTGTGCACACTTTCCATTATTCCCACATGAAACCTGAAATGATGTCCCTCAGATCCTGTCTCAGAAGCTATATAGTGTTCCACTTCTTCCCCCCCAAAGACCTTTCCTTTGCTGAGGGTTACTCAGAAAAAGCCTGCAACCCACTGGGTTCCAGAAGTTAATGGTTCCAATTCCATGGTCAAGCCTATTTCAGTAGCAGATGATACCTATCTAAAGGAGCAGATAAGCCCCACTCAGAATATGGGATGCAAGACACATACCAGAACTTAAACGCATCTAGTATCATCAGTATTATATTTTCTGCCCATATCTGGGTATAGAACAGACTTCTTTTTGTTTCCAGTTTATTACATCAACTTGCAAGCCAACCGTAAGCCCTTCCAGAAAACGTAAAATGGATTTAAAAAGAAAACAACGACATGGTTTAAAGAAAATGGATTAGCCTTCTGACTTTGTGCATATGGACCAGGCATTTAAGCTTCTTCCAGTGAATACGAGAGCTAGAATATCACTTAAAATTACAGCTGAGGTTCTATCTTGGAATCAGCTTTGTATCGCTTGTTTCTGAGCTTTTCACATTGAATATCATAAGGTTTTCAAAAAACTGGGAAGATGTGGCAACTTTGTATGGAGCACAACTTCTGGATTACCCTGAACTCCCCTTGTGAGTCTCCAGATTCTTTGGTTCATTCCTTGATAGTGCAATCGAAGGAGCTCCCTGGATAAGTGTGTGGATTACAGATGTACTCTGAAAAGGGGTTTTGTTGTGAGAAGCAGTTGAGTGCCCAGAGAAAACTGGTGCTTCCATAACTGCAAAGTAGGCAGGCAAGTACAGTTCGCCACTCCAGCTTGGCACTACACAATACAATTCACCTGTTTCAAAAGCATTACCTCAGCAAACAGTGCCAATTATTTAAAGTTAAAGGGATTTAAATAAAAAGCTTGGACACTTCACATAGAGCAATTCTTCAGGGTCAGGTTCAATGGAGCTTTGAGCAACATGGTCTAGTGAAAGGTGTTCCTGCTGATGGCATGGGGTAGTAGAACTAGATGATCTTTAAGTTCCTTTCCAACCCAAACCATTCTGTGATTCTACGATTCTATGATTCTGTCATTCTCTGAAATAGTAGCTGAGAGCATGTGCAGGATTAAAAGCTCAAATATGAGAAACTTATGTGTAATTTTATGTAATGGATGCAATTTCATATACAGTAATAACAGCTGAAGTATCGAGAGGCCAATTATACATCTCAGTGGTCATTTGATTTTGCAGCAATTATGCCTACAACATAATCATAGTAATTAGCCCAGCTATTGTCCCCTATCTAGATGGAAAGCTAGATCTACAGCTTTTATTTTTTAAGCTACCTACATGGAAATCAGGACTTTATTTATCCATCTATCATGGCTAACCGTGTCATTCTTTTATAGCATTTGATACTACTGTTTACACTAAGGCAAAGCACAGTGACTGACCTGAAATATTCTTGCCCCTCATGATGTATTGCAAGAATAGCCTGGAAAGTTTTTAGAAAGAAAAGTAAGTTCTTCATGTGCACTTAAAAAACCATCAATCATATATATTTGGAGAAACACAATAGTCACCAAGAGTAAAGCTTCATTGCAGATTCAGTCACATTACTTCTTGGTGTTTAGAGAAAATAAAATACAATGTCAACATAAGCTCACTGGAGATCACAGGTTTGAATCAAACTCCACCAGATTTTGTGGCATCCTTGCAGAGTTTCCCAGCTGGGGGTCTGAGTGGGATGTGGGGAATGGTGCTCACCCACACCAGCCTCTGCCTCAGCATTGCACCAAGCTCAGTGTGTGGCTGCAGGGACGCACGTAGCAGTCCTGTTTCCCTCATGCTGGGAAACTCATGGCATTGGAGCGGACTGGGAAGAATCCACTGAATCCAGTGTCAGGTATTCTGCACTGTCTGGAGCCATATGTGGTGTACATGGCACAGCTGACCCACGTGTGCCACGTGTTGGGGTAACCAAAAGGATGGATTCACATCTCACCTACCATATGTGGTTCCAGTAAACCCCACCACCCCTGCAGGGCTGAGCCTTCATTCAGAGAGAAGAGCTTCAGACAAAACTGGTACCAAATGCAGATCCAAGGCTATGCCAATGTGCATTATGAATCTGATGCATACACTGCCTTGCTGGGCAAGCTTGAAGGGAGTACAGCTCCTTCAAATTTTGTAAAAGGACAGGGTCCTGCCTTCTTAGAAGAGGAGCATGAGATGAAAATGGGAAGGGCACTGCTTTCTTTTTTCCTTTACCCTTTACACACTTCTGTACTAGTTGGATTTTCTTTTGCTCCCTGATTACTCATCTCCTGGAACCCTAGGAGGAGTTTATCTTAAAAAACAAAATTTAAAAGGTCATAAATATTGAGCTGTCTTTCCAGTTAAAAATACAGAAGCCTTGAACTTAACATTAACAGGTCATCCAAAAGCAGCCATTGATTTTTAGATAGCAGGTGGGATCTAAAACATAAATGGGATCTATCACATAAATGTGATACTAGAAGGATTTCGGTAACTTCTCTAGACTATTAAGCAAATTTGGAGACTGATGTTACTCAAAACTAGAGGAAGCAGGTTAATCTGTTTTTTCTATTTTCATCATCTTCTGCCATACTGTGCAATTTTTGAACTTTTGTCAGTTCTGCAGAATTTCTTCACATTTCAGTAATTTTTATTTTTTACAGAATTTCTCATTGTTATTGAATCTGAAAGATGCATTTAAAAGACGAATGACCATTTTCTATACGTTTCTACTGAAACACTGTTTAAAACTATTAAAAACAACATCTGAAAGAGCTCTGACATTTTGCATTTCCCATTTTTCCTTTCAAATGTTTTGCTTAAGTCTGATATTACTACAGCACTTAAGTCACTGTAAAGTTTCATTAATGAGTGTTTTAATACAGCTAGCTGTAAAGAATTCAGGTAAATACAAATAATAACATAGAAAATTTATCAATTTCTTTGCCCTACGCTTTTCCTCCTCTATTATTTAAATCTTGTGGTCCTCTGAAATTCTCCTGTTGCATATGTTGCATGTATCTCTCGTGGTAGGAAGGAGACTGGCCAAAAATATAAATCTGCATTTGGTCAAATATCTGGTGAGGTGGCATCAGAAATGCTTTCCACACAGACTGAGTCAGGCCCATATTTTCTAGCTCCATCTGTACAAGCCTGCAAGAAAGAGACTTCCAACCTTTTAAATACCAATGCTTAGAGATGGCTGGAGGAAGGTCAAAATATTCAGCCTCCATGAGCTGCCAGAGACACTGTGAGGTGATCCCACAAAGGTCCTTTGGGTCTTTGGAGTTCTTTGGAGTGAAAAAATGGGGGAAAACTCCCACTTTTGCATTGGTCCAGCTCCTGACATGCAGGCAAAACTGTCAGCCCTTTGGACCTTGCAGCTGTGGCCTCCCACTTGCTGCAGGTGAGGAGGGAATGTCCTTCACTCCTCTGACCTAGGCTGGCTGGAATCATCCCCATGGGGCTGCCTGCTCTGCAGCTGGGCAAAATACTGACTAGTGATAGCCCACCTATTTTGCAACTCTAATTTCTTCATTGCCTGCCTTAAAATACATCTAAATGAAGCTCAAATACATCTAATGACTTAATGTCCTTGTTATCATGAACCTCAAACAATGACAAAATGCTGAATAGCTGCATGTTGCAATTCAAACTTTTATTGCAAATAAATTTCACAATAATATCTAGTACAGTCCATTATTTTTATATTGCCTGTTTAACTCTGCTTTTAAATGGTTCTCATAAATCTGCAAAAGACCATTTATACAGGTGTCTTAAAAGAGTCACAGACACTGTGAGCAGAAATTGAGAAATTTCTAAGCACATGTATGTATTTTGTTTGATTAACCTTAAAAGATATACTTGGGTTGTAGACCTTTTATAAATGTATATTGGATTACTTTTTTCCTAATACAAAATATTCTTCCAAGTTGGATTGCAGTCATCAGTGTCATACAAAGAGAGTAATGAACACATTTGCAAAGCAGGCTGGAAGGTGGCTAAGGGAGACTGAGAAGACTTGACAGAACTCTAGTTTAGCAAAAGAACTGAGTTGATATTTACTGAAGAGATTCTTCAGTTTTGACCAAAGGAGTACGTGGCACTTAGAAATACTGAAAATTTCATTTGTTTTATGGGCATTATGCAATTACTGTCTGAAAATATGTATTTCACTTTTACTGCATTATTTACTAGGCAGTTGTAAACTCTGAAATCTCTTTTTGTGTGTATTATACTTAAAATTTGCAAACTTTGCCATAACATCACATTTTACTAGTGGTGAAGAAGGAACTTTACCCCATCTAGAAAGTCTCTGAAGCCCACTGTAAAGAAAATCCACACAGAAAGAAGCTGGATGGCAATGAAGTGCCTTCAACTAGGTACTGCAATGCCTGAAATATGTGCTTCTTGCCCCAGCAGGGTTACCAACAGTGCTGGGATTCAGGGTCCAGGCACCCTGCTGCCATGGGGAGCTGGGCACTTCCCGAAGGGCAGACAGAGAAGGCACACACAGCTGGCTGCCAGCATTCTCTGTGCTGGGGTGCTGCAGACAGTGGGCATGGAATTAAATCACTGGGGTTATAATATATTGTAAATTATGTTATCAAGGAAACTGCCTAACTAAGCAAATCTCCCAGGGGGTAATATTGGTGCAGCATCTTTGCCCTTATTGAGTGCCCCAGGAAGGCACCTCAAGGCTCCCCAGAGCAAACTGGAGAGCTGCTGTAAGTTTAAGGACTCCCTGGGCCAGGTATTTCCTCAAGTGTCAGTGTTCCGGGCATCCTAGGCAGGAAACTTCCCTTTTTTACCCCTAAAATAAATGTTCTTGGTTTGCTACATCGATCCCAAAGCCAAAATGAGTATTTCTACTTGTGTTTGTCTTGAATATGTTGTGTACCCAATGCAGACATAAATTTATTTCTAGATTAAATATTAATATTCACACATTCTAAATTTATAAATATTTTAAAATATTATATATGGATTTATACATTAAATACATATGTCTATATATAGATATTGATATGGGTATATATTATTTTCATACTGCCTCCCTGACAAGAAAAAAGGTATTGACTATTTTGCCAGGATTTTTCTAATCTCTGATAAAGTATGTATACCTGACAAGCATTAGAGCCTCTGAAGACTCTGCAGTGCTTTAGGCATCACACAAATATGAGGATTGTCAGCTTGGGCAAGAGCTGGCAACATGCAAGCAATGATGCTATTTTTCTCTTACTTCAGCTAAGATTTCTTCTCAGCTGATTGGGGTTTTTTATCCCCAAAGCTTCTAATGTAAAATATTTTCAAGTATAATTACTTCAGATTGTGACCTGTCATATCAAGAATTTATTTACATATGAAGGAGACAGTAATACATCTGCTTAAGAGGAATAACCTATCTCTGCTTCTTCAAAGCCAAAAGGCAATTTAAATTTCTTGCTCAAGATGTACACATAGGTCACAGCTCAAAGGCTGTCAGGCTCAGAGCATGTTTTTACATATATTTTATTATTATATAGTACTTAGGCAGCTTAAAATATTTTAAAACAGGGCAAAAGGCCAGCATTTTGCAAGCCTGTCGTCTCATTGCTACACTTTAGCAAAGCAGAGCTCTTTTCTGGGCTTGTTTTTGGGACTATTGCGCATTCACAGCTGCTGGGTGGGCTGTTACTAGCTGGCAGAGTGGGATCAGCTGGATCTGCTCACTCTCCGTATCACCAGTGGGATTTAAAAAGTCTCTCTCCAAAAAGGATGACAGATTTCATGGAGAGCACGCTTGTCCTCGCCGGGAGAAGGGATGGAGAGGAGTGGGGGAAGCCCGCGTCTGGAGGACGTGTGTGCCCGCCGCTCCCTCCGAGGGAAGCCGCAGCCATCAGAAACACTCCCGGGCTGTCAAGGCACGGTGCCTAATGCACTGTGCCACAACTGGGTTGGCATTGTCATTACTCTTTCATGGGTGGCATCCTCCCTCCTGCCCATGGACTGGCACTGCTTGTGCGGGCGTGCTGCAGCATCCCCTGGGTCAGAGGGCACTGCCAGGCACCACGCTCAGTGGTGGTGATGCTGAACCCACTGCACAGGGCACAGCCTCCATCCGCGGGGTGCAGCAATGAGGCACCGTGCAGGGACATCATCCACCGTGTGCTCCCCAGATAGAGCAGCCTGCTTGGAAAGGCACAAACCCAGTCCCCTTCTTTTTAAACAAAACTAGGGGGAGATGTTGTAGTGTGTTGCAATTTCCTGTTTCAGACTTCCCAATCCTTTCCCAGGTAGCAATGTCCATCAAGCTTAACATCCCAGCAAGGGCGTCGTGTGATTGGCAGAAGTTCAAAAGATGCTTCTCAGCCCTGGGCCATTGGCCTGTCCAAGTGTCATTGTCCCCTGAGACTCGCCCTCTCCCACCTGGTTGGTAGCTCACCTATCCTCTCCCTTCCCCCTCGCCCTGGGCTTAAAAGGACCTGGGACCATGCGGCCGGATTCTACTGTAGCTATACCAAGATTCAGAGATCTGGAATAAAGCTCTGGACCGAACCCTGCGGTAGAATCCACTCCTTTCGTTCTTCACCTAGCCTAAGGACTTTCACCCGAGGTAAAGCTGAGTTCCTACCAGCCTGGACTTGTTCTCAGTGTCTAGCTGCAACTCCTAGCTAGCCAGAGGGATCTCTGTGGTGAAAAACCACAGCAGCTGCCTTTGGCCGAGCAGCGAGGGCCGGACGAGCCCAGACACGTTCTATCCGGAAATATTGGAATATTATTCCAATATGGGGCGAGACTGGCAAAGGCCTGAAACAGCTCAGCAAACCTGTACTTGAGAGACTGGGGCTTTGTGTGGATAGCAGGTAGTGATGAATGAGGGAAACTGCATCTAAAAATGGGCTTAGGATGGTATTTGGATCTCTAATCTACCTAATAATACCTGGTATTTGTATCAAATGAAATCTAATACTGTGCATTTATAAAGTCTTTTCCTGAGTCAGTCTGATTCTGAAAGACCTTTCTGAAGACAATTAAGCATCATGAAAAATGCACAGCGCTACCTTCCTTGGTGTCAAATCAATCACAGAATCATAGAACAGTCTGGGGTGGAAGAGACTTCAGAGACCATCTAATTCCAGCCCCCCTGCCATGGAAAGGGACTCCTTCCACTAAACTGGGTTGCTCAAAGCCTCATCCAACCTGCCCTTGAACACAGCTGGGGGAGTTTCAAATTGATGTCACTTAGATATTCATACAATTCCTCCAAACTCACCTAATGTCAGAGGGTCAACACACCCACAGGAAGCAGAACGACATGCAGATCTCACACAGGATTTTGTGAAGGGGTACTGCAGGATATCTCACAGTGCTGGTGTTCTCAATTTTAGATGCATGTCTCCAACACATGCTCTTTTTAAGCAAGTATTTCTCAAATTCCTACTGGAGGTTTGATGTAAAGCACTGTGGACTGATTAAAAAATGTCATGTAGTTGTTTTAAAATTGTATGATGTTGCCAGAGAAATGGCTGCATGATGAGACAGCAACTTCCTTCATGCAAAAGTAAAAATTATCAAGAATTACTTGTTCTGAGTACAAGATACTCAGAGAAAATGTTGAGATTATCTCCTGCATATAAAGATAGCCAGCATGGTCAGACTCTTCATGTACTTCCATGATGGGGACAGGTCACATAGGGATCCTTCTGAGGACTCCTGTCACCCTCAAACATTCAACCCAGTCCTTCCTCTACACCAGGGCAAAGTCTAGAAATTAGAAGACTTTAGGATAAACTCTCACTATCTAGTGATCTGATAGACATGATGTAGAGACAGGAAGAAAATAAATTAGACAAGAGACAGGGTACAAGATATAAATGACAAGTTATGTAAAGAATAAATTCGGCATACACTTGGGAGGAAAAACCAAAATGGTATGGAAACTCTTTGAGAAAGACAAAGAGAAGATGACTTGCACTGGAGCAAAGACAAAAAACTGAGCCAATGGAGGACAATACAAATTGAAGAAAGGAAAAAATGAAGCATCAGGAGATAGGATAAAAAGGAAAAGAATAAAAAAAAGAGGCAAAACAGGGAAACCTATATTTTTTAGGAGACAAATCCCTGCTACTCCGAGTATGCTTCTGTGGCTCCTCAGTGAATACAACTGCTTTCTCAGTGCGCGCTAGACTTAATGTGCCATGAATGATAGATTTCAGAAGAACTTTAGAATTCAATATGTACTGTGAAATGTTCCATGCTCAGCCACTCCTGTAGAGCGGGGAAATGGCAGGAAATCATTTTGAACAACAGTGAGTGTTATTTTGAGGGAGACATAATGGCTTGTTTGGTTTGACATCCAAAACAGATATAACTGCGACAAAAGCATTTAAATGCTAATCTGTCATTTACAGTGGGTAAACAAAAACTAACGTGCATAAAATCTGTGGTACTTGTGAGACAGTGCCCTAGAAGCCTGAAATACTGCTTAATTCAGAGAAGACAGGCATCTTGGCAGGCACAATTTATACCCAAAATATATGAATGTTGAGAGCAAATTTTAGGTACTCAAACCTTTCTTTCCTGGTGCTGGATTTGGCATACAGTTTTGGGTCTCAGACAGGAGTGATTTTTCATTTACAGGGTATTTTTCAGAGATGGAGACATGCAGGCAGGTATTTTCCAGGAGCAGTCAATACCTGCACAGTCCAGTCAAAATATACCCCACATTCAAGAGATACAGAGAGATCCTAAATTCATCACAAGGTGGCTCTGGGTAAGTCAGGAAGAAATGTTCTCTTTTTTATTTTTATTTTTTTTTTTAAATATTCTTTCCTTCCTGTTAAGCCTGCTTGTATGTGGAAGTGTTCAATACACACAAAGACAACGTATGAAAAGTCTCAACACTGGACAAAATGTGATCAGTGACTTATCTCAAGCAGGCAAAATGACAGGAACAGAAAGAAGCTCAGTCACCTGTTCCTCTTGCTTGTAACGTGGTGTGATTTATCTCCTTACTATCTCATCACATGGCTTCTGTCACGCAAGTCTCTTGGTCCCTGCTAGCTGCTGAGTAACTTGTCCAGAAACCATACTTTCACAGAAATAGAAAAATATTTTAGTTTCTACATGATGATTGGCTGAAAAAAAAAAATTAGTTCAGTCAATAGGATATTCTGTAATAATCTGCTTGGATCTGACCTTGATATGGATGGTCAGGCACTCTGGCAGAACTGTTTCTAGTCCTGGACCTTCACTTCTTAACTTTGTTTTGTCTTTTTTCTATACATACTCTTCTGCAACACAGGAATAAGCTATGTGTGCTCTTTGGAGAACGTATGTATGCACTTTCCTGTGATACTGACCTGTCCTGTTTGCCAAATATACATCCCTGGAGTATAAATGTGAAACTTCTGTTGAGCAGGCAATTTCCCCAAGCCCCTCAAAGGGATGGTCATTTGCCCTCTGCAGTACTTAGGTGCTGGGTCATGAGATGTCATCTTCTGAACATCCCTTGTCCAGTACTTGCTGCTTGTTCTGTGACTGAAAAGGGAAGAAGGGAAGGCTATGCCTGTCCTGCACAGAGCCTGTGTGAAAATGCACATTACAGACATCAGCCTGGAAATCTGAGATCATAGTTGACAAGTTTAGAACCAAATCGTCCTCTCCTTATCTTGAGACATGTATCCAAAGGAGCAAGCATAACCATTCAATTAAAAATAATCACCAAAGTCTGATGTTTTTTGTGCTGTTCTACTTGTGGTTTTTGTGTCACTCATTTGAAAGCACTGACTGGACAAAAATTGGCAGAAACTTTATTTTCCAAGAAAATTTCCAACTCAGTTTCAAGTACAGAGGTTAAAGGTATTCTAGAACTGTCTTAAAAATATTCTGTAGAATAAGGAAGCCAACACAGCATCCAATTTTATGTTTTGAGAGTCTGAGAATTCATTACTGTGCTTCAAAATGTTCAGTTATGCTTGTGTGGGCTTTGACATTGCTCTTTCAGCCGACAAACATAATCTCATAGTGTGTCTAAGCCTCTCCACATAGATCTTACAAGCTTTACTCTGTTGTCAATATCCTGCCTTGGGTTTCATGACCTAGGTTCAGTGAATACTTCAGGACATCCAGCACATGGCATCAGACATCTTGATGACACCAAACCTTGCACACTGCTGTTTAATGACCTCTTGTATTATTTTTGTCTGTTGACTTTCTAAACCCATCAAAGCAGATTACAGCCACTTACAGTGTTCATGTCTTCTGAGTCCTCTGCTCAGCTTAATACAGCAAGGAAATCACCTTATCTGTCAGATATTCACTGCACCCCAAAATCTCTCTAAAATGCATCATAATCCTTCAGTTGGACTAAGAAAGGATCTCTTTCGAAAGATAATTGCACAATCTGTTTGAAACATCTTTGTCATTCTTATGTTCAAAAAGGAAAAGGTTTTACACTTTTTTAATCATCAGTTCACTGATGCCAGTGGTTTAGGTATGAATGCCAAAGGTGTAGGTATGAATGCAGACAGCAGGCTACAACTTTTGGTTATAAAGTTCTTCTAAAATTCCTTGCAAGTGATACAAGCTAATAACATATAGAAACTGAGCCCAGGCACTACAGGTTACTCATATTTATCAGCCATAACTCTTGACAGTCTTGCATACATATACCTGGGATAAATTTTGCTGTGCTAAATACGAATGTGTTTGGCTTGCTTTAGACAGCCACTTCTGTGATGATTACAGCAGGATTTCCTGATACTTGTTCTTGCACTCCATCCTCTGCTGTTGACCATTCACATGTGAAGCAAAGTTAATATAAATAAATACATATGTTAAGGTAGTAGCAAATTCAATGCTTTACCATTGCCAAGCATCATTTCACAATATGTGATTGGGATTCAATGGGACAAGGGGAAAATACAAGAAATAATTTTTTCAGCCCTGTCTGCCTGGACATATCTTTGCTCTGTATGCATAATCTATAACAACCATTTTATACTCATGAAGAAAAACTGAGGCTAAAGAAAATAAAAACTTTTTAAAGTAGCAGCTGATGTTCTGCTTTAGCAAAGGGGTTACAGTGAGCAGTATATTTAGTTGTTTTGTTTTCTCCTCAGAGAAAGATCACATGCTGCATTTATGCAGGAAAATTTACTGCCACCTGACTAAAATTAGATAGTCCACACTTATGCTTTGAGTTTATGTCGTTATCCTGGGAATGGTGTGGGAGTTTAAATCTATAATCTCTGCATACTCACGGAAAGGCTGAGGACTATTCTGAATAAATGCAACAGCCTTGGAAATTCAGGCCTTAGCATTTGAATCATTTTTTTAATGAACTCTTTTAAAGCATAGGTGCTGGAAAGCAAAAGTGGAGGGGAGAGGAAGGACAGGTAAGCAAGCCTACCATATGGGTACTTAATGTATCTGGCAGCCTGCTGTTTTACCACTCTGGAGCCTTGTAATAGTATTAGCTGACACAGACGTGTGACTGTGCTTATCAGACGTCACTGCAGGGCTGAGGGACACGCTGCGGTGGCCACCCCCAGCACTCCAGTTTACCTTGCATGCTGCAGCTCCTGCTACTCAGACCTTCAGAAGGCCAGCTAATTCAAAGATAACAAAACACTCCTGGGTGTAACAACACTTGATAATTTATTTTTTTTTCTCTTGGGTTTCTGTTGAAAAATTTCGCTTCATTCACTATGTTGGCATTTTTTTTAAAGCAAGCTAAGAGCTCAGGGCCTTTTTAGTCATTGGCAAAACTGTACTGGGGGGCAGGGAGGGAGACTGAGAAGGCAACAGCAGCTCCCAGAAAGTGACACCAGCTCTCAGTAAATTAGTTATGGAGATTTGTCAGGCAATGACAATTTTTAGTTCTAACTCTCAGACCTCTCTTTCTATGGCAGCTTCATATACTGTAGGGTATTGCTTACTATCTCCTCCCTAGGATAGGCTGTAAATTCAGAGAGGCAGGAAGCAAATACCTAATCCAAACCTAGTGTCAGTGTTATTTTGCTTGGATTCCACTTCACTGCACTTAACTGCACTCTATCTTTCCAGAACTGAGCTCTTACAGTAAGCTTCTTATATAAAAACCAGTGCAAAATATTGCCATTTCCATCAGATGTCTATTTCCAATCAACCTGAAAAATAAAACAACTTTCTCAGTCCCCTGATATGTCTTTCTATTTGTAAACCTCACATCCTGTTTTTGAGACCTTTCATAAGCAAAGTGGTTTGAACTGTGACACAAATCCATGTTGATGACCCTTAAACAGCCTTAAGGGTAAGTCATGAGCCTAATGAAAACTGCTTGCTCTTTTCATTGACTCAAACATCTGTGGTAAATTCTTAAAAGAATATTTAAAGGATGTAAGAAAGTTTTCAGAAATTCCCAAGAGGCTGGCTCACATCTTACAAAAGCAAAAGCAAAAGCAACCATTTTCCCAGAGAGCATATAAACAAAAGCCATTAATCTAAAAGCCAGATTACAGCAAGACTCAGTTATGAAGCCAATTCTGGATTAGCAAAGCCCTACTTTCTCCTTATTCTATATAATTTCTCCTTTTTCTTTCAGTCAATATAAAGTCAGAGTAGACCAGATACAGTGGTTACTTATTTTTTCCCTTTAAACTATTAACTAAGTAGGCAAACAAATGTTGTGCATCATTTTTGTACACATCTACATGTGTGTTCATGTCTATGAGCCTGATAATGTCTTTTCAGTAAAATTAACAAGGTAAGCCCTGTCGGACTAATTAGTTCTCCTTGCACAGAACTTTGGCAAGAAGTCATAATTTCCTCCCATTTAACCTTTTGGACTCAAACTGTCTCCATTTCTGCCCAAGTCAAAAGTTAGCTTCACTGGTTTTGGCCACAATGGGAATTTCAGTCCTCAACCAAGAGTATATTTCTGATTCAGTGATTCAGTTCCCTGACCTGTTTTTACTGTGCATGGTCAGAACAATGCTCTTCATGTCAGTGGCCAGTCCTGATTTAGTCAGAAGAGCCATGAGCCAGACAACTTGAAGACTGTAGTAAATTCTAGTTTTTTTCAGATTTAGAAAAAGATATAATTTCTGGGATTTTTCAGCTGTCAAAACAATCACCATTTTTCCTTCTGTCAGGTGCTCTTTGATCTCTATCTACTATTCTGTTGTTTCCCTAAGCACAGTACTTTTTTCCCTCAGGTTAGATGTCAACAAGAGAAGGTTTTCAAGTTAGAGTGAAATCTTCTCTTTCATGTGCCTTATACTACCAGTTCAATACACAACAAGTGTTAAGTCCTGAGACTCCCTCTGATCCAAACCATCTCATAGCTAACAAAATAATATTATAGCAATGGGATACAATTGAGAAAAATATAGAGCACTGTCTGCCCCTATGTTGCTAAACAGAAACAGCAATAGAAAAGTTTATGCAGACTAGCAAATTATTTTCACAGCAGAAGACATATGACTCTGAATTAAAAATGAGCACATATGCTTTTATTCCTGGAAGCGTGACATCCACAGTACTGGCAGTTTGGGACCCAGTGTAACAGATTCTTAAGCAGTTTCCACCCTTCTGGAGTACCAGATTAATTCTCCACAGATGAACATGATGTAAATATGAAACATTTGGCTCCAGCTTGAAGCAGTCAAAAGTGATTTGCTGACTATCCCACCAGCATTTCAGGATGCTCTGAACTACCTTACTGTTCCTGTCAGCAAACCCTCGGGTGGCCAATGCCCAAAGTTTCTGCTTCCTTCCCTACAATGCAGCAACCATTTGTGAGATACTCAGAAAAAAAAGTAAATGAACCCCCCAAAAATCAATTAACCATACCAGTTCAATTTCAGATTGTATCACTGAATCAAACACCTCAGAGGATGAAGGACCTCTCTGTATCCCCAGTATTTAAAGTTCTGCATCAGCTGTGACAAGGAGCTTTGAGAACAGCCATCAGCAGCAGCAACAGCCTGTAGGTGCGCTGCTTATGTGGTGCACTTGCCATGTAATTTTTGAGTAGTAACTGAGGAGAAGAAACTACTATTTCCATTGCCAATACATGCTTTCATCTATACAAATACCCTACTAGCTACATCTGGGTAGGGCAGATTCATTTCCTAAGTTGACTACACAACAGAAAGCTCGACTATCACACTTGTGATAGAAATAAAGCACTGCAAAAATGACCAGGCTACTCATAAGGTCACTAGTCTTACCACAAGCCATTAACATCTAAATAAAAATGAATTTTAGGATTTTGTCCCTTAGGCATAATTATACATTATGACATTACCACAATATCTTTGCCTCCATTCTAATTTCATCCATGGTGTGGTAAAAACTTTTTTGATTTATTTTCTATTATTTCTTTGCCTGTGAGAACCATTTAAAAGTACTATTCTCCTGATTAGAATTCAACATGTTTTGAGTTAGTTCTTGGAAACTGAAATTTTATCTTAAAGGCAGATGAATTACAAAATCTATCACATCTGTCTGAAGTTATCAATAGAATGAAGTTTGGATCACAACAAAGTTGCTGTATCTCATCTCTGTTTCACCAAACCAATGACTTTAGTCAAATGCTGGACTTTAATTGCAGTTAGGTACATGCTTTACTGTAAGTCATCTCTTAAAATTTAGCATACTAATAATATGTATATCATATATAATACACAAGTAACATAATGTGATGGAAAGAACAAGGCATTCCTTATTAATTCTGTAGACAATGTGATAATGAATTTTTATATTCATTGTCATGGTTTCAAGGAGGCCAACTGCAATAGTTTCTAAGAAGTGACATATTGTTTGTATGTCACCACACTTACTGCTTTAACAGCGCAATGCTGCAGCTCGCGAGAAGGAACTTTGTGTGACTAGCTGCAAATCTTCTCTTCAGATGGTAGGGACAGTTTAAAATTAAAAAAAACCAACAAACCCAAGGCATAAATAATGCTTTTGCTGTATTCTGATACCTGGCTACATTTCTGTGGAGCACAATTTATTTGCTGCTGGGTGCTTAAGTAACACACCCAGTAATGGGTGCTTGTAGCACACACTGGATGATCGCTATCTTCCGAGACAAACTGAACTCCCATTTCTTTCAGGCACAAACTGAAGATGCTGTTTGCAGAGAACCCTCAAAGCTCTGTGCCAAATCCAGCTCTTTCCAGTCAGCATTCTGGAGAAGCTGCAGCTTCCATCCAAACAGTAGAGAAGGTGAGAAGCTATGCAGACAGCTGATGTTGCTGCCTCACGGGACGAGGTTGTTAGAGCTAATGCAGTAAATGTGCAGCAGGACAACAAAATCTGTTTTGTCTTCCCTTCCTCCTCCCTGTGGTGAAGTCAGACATGCTGCTTTCAAGCTTTTGAGAGATGCATTTGATGATGCCGCAGTGAAAGATGACTTTGCAGAACTTTACTCATGCTGTGCAGGTGCTCTGCCCGAGGTCCATCCTGCTGAATGGAAGTGCCTGCCTGAGACTTGAATTTCTCCTACAGTCAGTGGAGAAAGACATGCTACCCAAGGCTGCTCTCAATCCCACTGAGCCCTTGTTTTTCCTGACTAGGTGACAGAGCTTTAGACAACCAGACTACTGATGCAGGCACCTTGGTTTGGGTGCTGGAGGCAAAAGGGATGAATCCTTAGCTCTCTTGCAACAGGACTGGGACTGGAGAGCCAGTTGAACTCCAGCTACTGACAGGAAGGAGGGCTGAATCCAGTCTCAGTGCTGCAGACATTTAGCAACATTGCAGAGTAATCCAACCGAGTCAGCTTTTCTAAAACGCATGGAATATCTCAAAGTCAACACCTAAATGATTTTGACACCTAAGCAAAATTCAATTACTGTAAAACACCTCAGTGTGAGTTTGGATTGCTCTCCTCTTCCTCTTCAATTCTTTGCAAATTTTTGCAAGTGAATTAAAAACAAACTTTGGAAAAAACATTCCCTCTACATAATTCTATTTCAGCAGCAACTGAAAAACTGGAGTAACAGGAGTTCAGCTACCAAGTACTTATGAAGAAACATGATAAAATGGGACACCTTGGGATTTATGTCAAAAACATGTCTGAAAGAATTGCTTGTGGTTTTCGTCTTCTCCATAAGTGCTGGAAATGCTGACAAGTATTATATCTGAATATATACATACACATACATAAAAACACAGACATATATATATATATATAAACCCCCATATGTATAAAAGGACAGAACCCACTTTTGGTTTGAAAGCTGGACCTCAAAGGCAGCACGGGGCTTGTGTCAGGGCAGGGCTGTCTCTTGTCTCCTGGGCTGGGGCTCTGGGGGCCACCAGTGAGGAGCAGATCAGGGTACTGGGCAGGTCACCCACCCAACAGCTGCAGAACTGACAGTGTGCTGCTGCTCTCCTTCTGGTGTTGCTGTAGGAAACCTCTCACGCCTCCTATAGCTCTTTTGTGTAGAGAAATTGTATGTGAAATCTCATTTTTGGCTTTATACAATGTCTCTGGGCATTGTAAGAGTGCAGAATACCAGTGAATGAGATCACTCCCATTATATGACCTGCTGATACTTGAAATGCTCTTTTGATTCCCCTTTTATTTGCAGAAGTTATTAGACTAAAGAGCCAGACACCATATCATTTTCTCACACACAGATCATCGTATTTCCTATTGTTTAGAGAAACCGAACCACCACATATTGTGTCAAGTGACATTTCTTAAATGCTGTAAAATAAAGGAAAAACAATTTCTTTTCTTTTTTAGATTGACACCTTGATTTTTGTTTCATTATACTAAAATCCTTAAGTCTACTGGGTAATAGATATTCCCTTACTAACCCTTCTAAAAATCCCTACACAGGGACTAAGATTTGTGCCAAAGACTTTTGATTCTAAAGGACAAAAAACTGAGATTATTTTTATTTAGCAGATTTCTTAATCACATACTGCCCTGGCTTCCCTCAGTATATATGAAATTCTCTAACCACTGCCGTATTTCATTATCTCTAGACTTCTGAAAGAGAACTTTTATTAAATCAGTGTCAAAAATCTGAAACATGAGAATTCAGACATGAAAAATACAAACTCTCCTTACAGTATTTCAACTGTCCCCCTATTTTTACTCAAAGGTTTTATTCTATTCTAAAAACAGTACAAAAGTTACAAATTTTATTGCTGAAATGATTTTGAAAATGGTGAGGTGCACCTCTAGTTACAGGGAGTCAGGGGGAAAATTACTGGACTGTCATGTTCTCTCCAGGCTTCATCTTGTTCTCTATGGTTGTCAGACTGTATCCATCTATCCGAGAAACTGCAGGGGTGGAAGCAAAGGGGTAATTGCCTTCCAAAGGAGTCTTGGTGTTTAGCTAACACCTAATAAAATGAGCATCTGTATGACAGAATGAGCACTACTGCACAGTGCAACAAAGAAGGTTTCCACAGCAGCCTTGTCTGAAAGCAGACCTGACATAAGACACTCCCTAACACGCGCCTGCTCGATATTTGCTGTGCACAAGGACTATGATTAATGAAGGCTCATTTCTTTGCTATTTGTCAATGATTCACACTAGCACTCAAAAGAAAAAAACATTCTCCTTTATTTCTCAACGCCAGCATTTTATGGCCTTGAGAAAGATTAGTAATTAAATGCTTTCAAGCCACAATAAAAGCCCAAAACAACAAAACACAAAAAACCCCAAAGCCCTGAAAGCGCAGCAGACTCAAAGGATCAAAACCTGGCTTTACTGAAGAAAAACAAAGTTATCTTGTGTGGCTCCAGCAATGCAGAGGAGATGGTAACCAGCTGTGCAGGAGCAGTGCAGCATCACCTTCTGCGGTGCTGGACACGGACTCCAGCTGCGCTTTGTCCCTGGCCTCGGAACAGGGGGAGCTGCTGTCGTGTGCAGAGCCAGGGAGGGACACATCTTCCATTTGTCTTGTCATTTCCCTCGGGTCTTTTCATAACTACATTCCTGCTAATCAGCTTCACCTCGGACTTAGGCAGGGCAACTAATTTCCCTTCACTGCTGCAGTGACAAGAAGCCCCTACAGTCGCACCTTGTTTGACCAACTCTTTGGGTATGAGCAGCACAAGGACACACAGACTCACTAAATAAACTCAGAATTGCACTGTTTACCAGAAACAAGAGTACACAAACCTCAGCTAAGGGGCCATTTGACCTTCAAGTACACAAAATGCAGCGTCCTCTCACTCAGAAAACTCCCAGCACAATGCAGCGGTGGGGACATGAAAGAGGAGTATGAGCTTTCTCATAGCTGAAATTGTCCATGCTGGGGCACAGCAACAGCTCACCCACACAACTTTTTATCACACATCTCAAAGTACCCAGTGCCAGGAAACACCCAATGCCAGGGAGAGCACAAAAGGGAATATCTCATAAGGTCTAAACATCTTCTCTTTATTATGTGTTTTTTGCACTTGCAGTCTTTTGGTTCCCTTCAGCTTTTCACAATCCCTGTCCAGACCCAGATGGTGCAGCAGATAGAAGAGCTGTAGGTCTTCATTCTCTCTGTTTAGATCAGGGATTGTAGGTTCTTCCTGAGAGTGTGAGCTCTTCATTCCTCAAGTATAGGAACTTCACTCCAGTGGGAAATTTCCTCTGCCATTCATACATCCTTTGTACCTTTATATTACATGATTTCTTTCCATCAAGGCTCTGAAACACTTGGCTGACATCCTCAAACAAAACTAGGTATTTCACTTCATTTGCCTTGTTTTTTTAAACCTACATGGTTTACATAGCACCTTAATAGATATATGATCTGTCTGTTTTTTACATATTTGGCTTAATTAGGACTTTGCTAGCACTGGGGTTTTTTCTGACATTTTTCCTATTCTTATTTAAGGGATAATTTTTTTTACTTTCTCTCAAGTGGATGATCACCTGGATTTTGTGTGCATTTTCACATGATACATTTTCCTTACTTTTTTTTGTAAAAAAATTTCATGGTGTCTTCAGTTCACTTATTTGTGACACAGAGCAATAACTAAATGCAATGTTAAGTGAAGACTTTATTGAAGTTTACCTCCCACATCAATTCTGTTTTTCAGAATGCCCAGTTCAGACACTTTCTGAGCTGTACAAGAGTGAGAAATTGGAACCAGGTAAGGAGAAAATGAAGACAAGTTAATTCACAGAAGTTTTATACATGTTGCCTAAGAAGATGCCAGGCACTATGGAACCCTTCAGCAGCCCAGACACAGAGCTCCAGTGGCACCAGCTACTGTAACCATGTCACTGTGGGATGCTATTTGCTGCACCCAGGTCCTCTCCCCTCCTGCCCATCACTTGCTCAGCCTACGAGGTGTTTGGGATTGCACACAGATATTCTCTACTGGCTGGTGAAGCTTGAGAATAATGGAAATGAACTGTGACCACGAGTCACAGTGAACAGAAAATAAATGTCTCCATCCAGACAGCAGGAGCAGGACAGGTCCAACAAGTTATCTACTGCTCTGAAAGTCAAAACTGTTGTCTTGAGTGAATACACAACAGCCTGAGTCCCTCCTTGTCCATTTGCAACAAACTCTGTTTATTCTCCTTTACAATATGCTGAACAAAAAATCTGGAAGACGCAGAACTCCATGGATGGAACTGTATGGAGAAATCAAGCATCACTCAGTGTGCTGGTCCCTCCACAATGCACAGCAACACTGAAGCTGTCAGCGTGGCCCTGCATGCAAATTAATAATTTTTGCCTCCTAACCAAGGTGAATTACTATGAAAGTAGGACTAAAGGGTGATCCAACAATCAGGCTTCCAGTCCAGGCTAGAGCAGCTGGAATTAATTTAGTAAGTTTTGCCCTGCAACCCATTTCAGAATCTGGAGGAAGCTGCCTGTGCCCATTATAAACTCTTGCTGTCTAAAGTATACTGGAAGTGTAGGCAGATTGCAGCATCTCAGAGGAGATATTTAATATTTGCTTACCAAAGCCAAAAGACAAGGATGGAATTAAGAATCAATGACTATGGATAAATATCTAAAGCAAAATCTGGATGCCTTTGAAGACTTTCTTACACTTTTATCTCGGCTCTTAGCATTTGTTTTTGGTTATCCACCCACAAAGTCTTTTTTATTGACTGAAATTAAATATTAATTCACTTTTCAAGCTACACTGTAGAAACCTGATCAAAGCAAATGGTTACTATAATAAGTAGTAGTTAAATTCTATAAGTATAAAGTAATTTATAAATTTTCTTCTAAACTATAGCACTGAACTAAACATGTCAAAAGGCTCTGGGACCAACTGACATGTACACCATTACACAGACACACCCACAATATATTGGCTAAAATAGCTTATTTTCTCTTAAAAGGAGTAAGAAACAAGGCAGCTGAGTCTCTTAAACTTGTAAGCTTTCTGTCAGCATTATTAAATGAGGACATTATTTAATTACTAATGGTATGAGAGGATAAACTCTGCCTGTTCTAGGTCTAAAATATTCAAGACCAAATTTCCACAGAAATAAAAGGTGTTCAAGATGAAAGATCTGGATCCAGCTTCCCACTTTGTCAGAAACTTTTTGTGGGACCTTAAAGCACATGCAGTGAACCTCAGGCCCACAATTGCACAACAGGGCTTCCCTACTCTGCCAAATGACTGTAAATCTCAAATCATTCCATATTACAAGGAACTTGGTACTAAAACAATGACAGTAGGGAGAGATGAGAACATACATCTACTTGTCTGCATTTAATTTATAAGCAAGGCTCATTAACTTTGCTTCTCACATACAACAAAATGCTCATGCTTTCTTTAATAGATGTCTTTTCACCCCAGAGGTAAGCTTGTGGCACTAAATCTTTACTAGGATTGACTTACACAACCAAAAAGATGAGAATATTCTCAGGCACAATGTATACCCCTCCCTGGGGTGTCTTGGTTTTGGGTTGGTGTGGTGACATGCTGGTGTGACTGAGCTCAGCACCTCACTTTGCACAGTGATTTTTGCATGCATGCGCCCAGCACACACAGAGAAGCTGTCAGTAAGCAGGCAAGAACAGCTGTCCCCAGCTTACTTTAAAATTCTGACCTACACAGCTGGAGAAAACACTGCTTTGCTTTCACAGAAGGAATAATCTCACTCACAAGTAGGCTAGTCACTGGACCGCCTCTCTCAGGAGATGGCTGTCACTGCCCTGAAGTTCCTTGCTGTGAATTAAGGCATGGCAAACTGGAGACCCTTTGTATGTCCGCTGCCTTTGACTGAAAGGTCTGACAAGAAAAGAAATGTTATTTGAGATACCGTGCTAAGAATTTTTAAAAAGAAAGGAGTAATAATGCGATGGATTTTAGGAAAAAAATAAAAACCCTTATAGGCTTTGGGATTTCTATACATGTAGATTATTATTACTTGCTGATTATATTTCTCCTATTCCCTACCCTGTCCTTGGTCCTCTTTTCTGATGATCTTTTCTAGCCCTAGAGCAATTACCTGGTGACTCGGACTGCCTATTTATTTTCTTTTTACCATACGAAGCAATGCCAGCTGTACAACTGACATTAGGTCACTTATACAGGGTGCAGTTTAATTATCTAAATTGCATATGTTATTCCAGCTAACGTGCATCTCGCTCCTGATACAGATTTCTGGCCTTTGACACGTAAGAGCCAGCCAGAGCCCTGACACCCTGCTCTGTCCCCAGAGCAAAGCCTTGTGCAGAGCCCTCCACTTGCCCAGGGCTGTTTTCTGGTGAGGCTCCATGAAGCACCAGCTGCAGAGCAGAGGCTGAGCCCTCAGCATCACCAGGCCTGGTGGCCCTGAGGGTTTCCTATGGTCAAAGGACAGTATGGACATACACACTACTGTGCAGAAGAAGCAGAGTGCACTTGCACAACTGGGACTACAGATCTTGTGCGGAAGGGGAAGGAAAGACTGCTTTTGCTGTTCAGACACAACCTGGCTCTGTGCTTTTTATGTTCATTTTGATCTATTATCTTGCTCCCATTTTTTTTTTTTTTGAGTACTGTAAATGTCCTCTAAAAACTGTGTTTCAAAATAGTACCTTAAGTCTAGAATCTACCTTAGCTGTGGAAACTTACCAAACAATGAATGCCGAAGTATTTGACATCATTGAATAAATTTATCAGCATTTTTCATCCACAGAAAAATGTATCTTCTTTTTTTCTTACACGCTAGATCAGTGTTAAATCGGTGCACATCAGAGTCAATGGTTGGTTGCCCTTTTTCTATAAACATGGAGATCTCAGGTGACCTAGATGAACATCCCTCTGGAGGGGAGGTTCCGTTCCAGAGATGTTTTAAAACAATAGTTATGGTGACATTAAAAAAAATAAATTTTGCAAGCATGTAAAAATATTGTGAGATTCTTTTGTTTAGACCTAAAGAAAAAAGAAAGACTCACTTGACTTCTGATTGACTCCTTCATGCATTTACAATACAGAAAAATGTAGTTTTGGACGGATGGGAAAGGAAAAGGGGAAATCCAATTAAGAATTTCCATTCTTCTTTTGCATTTTACTTATGTTAACCCCAGGCAGGTTCGGTACCATTTCTGTGC
The DNA here is from genome assembly GCF_963513975.1 of Fringilla coelebs. Classification (NCBI taxonomy): domain Eukaryota; kingdom Metazoa; phylum Chordata; class Aves; order Passeriformes; family Fringillidae; genus Fringilla; species Fringilla coelebs. The sequence continues at coordinate 33,504,013 of NC_140028.1, forward strand.
CCAGAGGTGCAGTTTGTCTATGGCACAGCCCTGAAGAACTGCTCCTCCACCCATCATCACTTGCTTGGAACAAGGAAGGATTGCTATGTGTGCTCCTGCACCAAACTGATCTGCCAGAGGGATCCACAACTGGCACACATGCAAGTTGCTCCCCCTCTCAGGAACGCTTGAGGTCAGCCTGGTTCCCAAGGGATAATGCTCCTTTTCACACAACTGGAATATGAGAAAAGGTTCAAAGCCTTTAAGTGTTTTTTTTTTTTCATCTTTCTTTTCAAAAATGGAGGGGGCAAAGGCACCACAGAGCTTTGCAGTTGTGCCTCCTGCTCACAGGGACCCGGGTTCTCCTGCTGTTCATATTCTGGCTTTCAGCTTGGCTTCACAAGCAGGAGACATCTGTGCCTGCCCCGTGCCCTTTCCAGCTGCCTCCTGCCTTCCAGCAAGGCCCTGGGGGAGGATGCCTCCATGAAAGATGGAGGATGCCTCCATGAAAGCAGAAAAACCCTCCTAATAACTGCACTCACCTAACCACCTCTCTGGCACACAGAGCCTCCTTCTCAGGAACATGGGCTTAGGTAAGGGCTGGGTTTTGTTTTTAAATCCAGTTAGAGAGGAATGATGCTGGAGTTAGAAATGCTGAAGTTATATTAATCTGAATCATTATTGCTGAAATGCTTCAGACATGTTATCAGAGATTCAGTACAATAATGATATTTCTAAGATTAGGTTTTTCCTTTCAATTTCATACCCACCTAAACTATTTGTTTTCAATTAACAACAGAAATCAGACTGAGAGGGGACACCTGTGAGTCAGACATAGCAGCTCTCATCACCAAAGCATCTCATCATCATCAAAGGAAATTAATTTGCTTTCAGAAAAGAGGAGTATTTCAGAAGAGCTTATTCTTCATACAGATGTTACTAACATCAGTTCCACAATACTGTAATAAGACTTGTCCCACCATTCTGTGTTAACATGCACTAAAAATGCTTCCCAAAGAGCACATCTAGCCCTCATCTACTCCCTCTATAATACACTCATCAAGCAAATCATTTTTCAGTCCAAGAGCTCTCATCTCTATCAGATACTCTAATTAAAAGACCCCCTCTTCAGCTTACTTATTTCATCCAAAACTACACATACAAGTATGCAGCAAACTGTGTTGATTCTTCCCAAATTCAACAGAGTGAAGAAGCACTGAAAAGCTAAGAGGAATCATTCACCATTTCACTATTACTAGAGCACCTACAGTATTTTGAGTAAATCTGTCATATGTAGTTTAGAAGTAAATCCATGAACACCAACCTCACCATCAGGCAGGAGAATATATCAATCTAAAATGCAGATTACAATAAATTAGTATCAAGTTCACAGAATTATTGACCTGAGCAATGTGTCCATCCTGCTTCAATTCTAAAAAAAGGCTGTAGAGTTCAGTGAAACAGGACTGGCCTCATCCTACATACTCTTTTCATGTTACATATTTTGCCTTTTGTGCTAAATGCAAGTAGACCTAGCCTAAAGAACTTTGAAGTCAATGTTAGTGTTACAACTGAATTCAGGGGCACTAACCAAATTTTTCTGTGCTATCATCTTACAAAATGAAACTGTTGCATACATGTATAGACCCCAGACCAAGATACTTTTGGAACAGTTTTTTCAAATAGCATTTAATTCCACAAAGGAATTTATATCAAACTTTTTAAAAGATGACACATGAAAATACAAAAGCTTTGTGAAAGTAACAGAAATGGAAATGAGTTCCCAATTTTTCTCAGAATAAGCCTGTAACACATTTATCAGCCTTCAAAAGAACAGCCTTACCTACTTTATTTTAGCAATACCCACTGTTCTCCAGAAAAACCTCCCCCAGAGTCAAACACACTGGTGGATAGTTCAGTGAAACAGCGCAGACAGGTCACCCAAGGATCCTTCAGTAAGCAATCCAAAAGGAGGCTACAGCGCTTGGGAAACAAACTGCGTGACGTGAGTTTGTAACAACAAGGCTTGATGTCATTTCTGTCTGTTACAGAAATCCAACTGATTGAAAGAGTAGGAAAAATTAAACCATCTCAGGAGTTAGCCAAAAATACCATCCCCAGAAATACATGAAACCACAGCAAGCTTCACTGTCACAAAGCATGCCAGCAGCAACCCCTTGCAATGGGGCATCCTGCAAGTGGCCACTGATACCTGAAGCTGTCACTGCCACTCAGTTGTCCTTGAGATAGCTCTGGCCTGTGCCATACTGGAGCTTTTAAAAGCAATGTCAAACCCTTGTGGCTGCACCAAGAGGGACTCAATGATGGATGATTGAAGCCAGTGAACTCTGGATAACCAATGTGCTCCTCATTGCTGCCTTGGATAGGAAAGCTCCCCCTTTAAGAGCTGTTTTGTGAAGAACAGCTCTTTTTAGACTTTTCATTATCTTCTATTTTAGAGATGAGGACAGAATAGCTTAGTAAACCCCAGAAGATTTTTAATTAGTTTGGTGAAGCACCAGTTTTCAGGCAGAAGCTTAGGGGAGCACAACATCATTTCCAGAAAAGATTCTCATTGAGGAATGAATTTGAGCCTCAGAGGTCCGGTAAGACTAAACTCAGGAGTTCATCTTTTCATTTAGATAAAAGCTTCCTCAGATTGCAGGTTTGCATCCCATGGCTTGTCTTTCCCTGCATTTTAGAAGAAATCCTGTATGAATATTTATTACAAGTAGCTACATGATGATTTGAAAATTCAGCAAATATGATTCAGGCAGTTTGTAGGCACTTAAATACTGAAAGAAAACTACTGCTCTGATGGCTTCAGTGATCTCACATATCTTCTTGATGTGCAATATTGTGAGCAATTTTTTTAAATGGCTCAGCTGTCAGTGTTGTATGTATAGTGAATGTGCAGGATAAACTCCAACAAATCCAAACACTTATTTTGGAAAGAAAGGCTAGTTGGCAATATTTAGAATTAATGGTTACAGGGCCAAAGTAACCATGCTTTTCAAAGATAACTTGCCCCCTCCCATGGCTGCTCAAAAACACCAGAAGAGCTGTCTCAGGTGTGGTATGCAGAGTACAGGTATTGCCTCACCTATAATGCTGTAACACTCATGTGGAAAGGATACTACACATTTATGAAATTACTTAAAATGTAGAACTGTTTTCTGATTCCAACCTAGCGTAAATCAAATTCACTCATCCCACCTGAAATCCTGGTCTTTTTTCATGCTTCCCCAAAAAGACAATGACCAAGGCACGTTAAGAGCAGGCTGTGGAGGCTTCATATAAGGACTGTACTGGGATCCTTTTTTAATCTCAAAGTCACTTTGAAACAGCTGTGCCAGTGTCACTTGCTTGTTTTCAATATCCCCCCAAAGGACCTGGTTTTCAGTGCTACATGTCAAATATTCACATATCTTCATCAAATAGAAAACTCATGAGTCTGCCATATGTCATGATAAATACCACGGGGTTTTTTTTCTGAAATAAATAACATGCAACAGTCTGTTTGGCTTCCCAGTCACTTGGGAGCAACTTTTTGCTGTTCTGCATCTTGCAACAAAATCAGAGAGCCAAACAAAGGCCAGTTTGCAGGGGATCATATAGATTTGTTTTGCCTCTCAGATCTACAAAAGCCAGACAGAGCCTGTTTATCCAGACAATGAGATGCAGGCCTTTGTGTCCCATAGATTTAGCCCGGATAATGTTTCATCATTTAATTTACTAGTGTATCTCCCTGATATCTGATTCCTTCCAAATATCTTACATGAGAGAAGACAATGCACTGGCAGCTGCTTATAAAAACAAGGAACGGAAACGCAACATTTTTAGGACATATGATCTGCCTCTGGGCAAAGGGAAAGGCACAACAGCCTGGTCTGTCCACTAAGGCATGACCCAGCTTAAGTGACATGCCACAGCTGAAAATCCAGCTCATGAGATGCCTCTGATTCTGAGAGGGGCATGCTGTAATGCCCAAAACATCACCCTCCTAACCAGAAATACTGCAGAACATATTTTAAAAGATATATACCATTGATGCTACTCTACATTCAATAGATGGTAACTGCACAAAAAAAGGAAATGATCAGTGGTAAAAGAAGCTGTTGTTGCAGTTAAATTACTCTCCTAAGTTAAATTAAGTTAATTTGCTCTCCTAAATTAGGGATGCAAGGTGCTGGGGTAAATTGGAATAAAAGCTTTCTTTTTATGGCAAAGGATAGCTGTTCTCATGCAGATGGTACCTGCTGGTAAATCACTGTAATATCATATATTCCAAATCCTAGTAGGTTTCTCTGTGCAAGAGCTACTGTGTGATTCTGTGAATGGTGTCACAAGTGCAGGCATATTCTTTTCATTACTTTAAAACTTTGTTTTGCAAAACATTACTGATTAGATATTATTACTAAATATGAAAAATGGATTTCCCCAATTTTCAAAATAATTATTCTTGCCTTTTTTTCCCCCCTTTAACAAGACTCATCATAAATCCCCTTTGATTTTCCTTAATTTATCCATAAAACCACAGTGAGTGAAGCCCCTTATGACATCTACAGAAGTAAAGTTCTCATCCCTTTGTTCATAGAGGGAATGGGGATATTCCCTGGTGCCAGTGCTTGATGCCAGTGATGGACTGTTATAAAATGAGTCACTGCATCTTTGCCCTTGGCACTGCTTCCACAATTTCAGCATCTGTTTTACTGAGAATTAAGTGCCAGTAATAAGCAAGTCAGTTCAAAGGACATTTTACTCATTCCAATAGCAGTTTTCAGTAAGTCTTTTAATAACTTTGCACACCACTGATAAAATCTCAGGGCTGAAGGGAACCCATATGTAACTGAGGCACTGAACACCTCTGAAGCAAGACAGATCAGATGGTAGCTGTATTCCCATGACACCTTAAACTGACCAAAAATGCTGAATCATGGGTTACATGATACTTCATATAAGAACTGAAAAGAAGGTAAATAATCTTTTAATGACCAGCTCAGCAGTGAGCATATGTAAGTTCTTCAAACAAAATCAATTAAGTCTTATTTGTTCCTTGATATAATATCTATTGAAAAAGCAATAAATTCACTTATCTTTCAAGACATTAAAACACTTGAGTTATTAAATATGAATGACTAGGATCCAATATAATCTCCTTGTCTTACAGTCACATTGACTGACTTTATCGTTTGGTACAAGAAATAACTTCACCTTAAAAGCAAAGAGTGGTAATGAGTCTCCTTGGAAGAAACAATTGGGAAATGAAGACACCTATTTATTACCAGTGACCATTCTCTGTGCTTTACCATTACTTATTTTCAGCAGACAAATTTCTATAAAGTATATGCAAATGATATTATTCCTGGTAGTCCATTTGAATGAAGGTTTGTGACAGGATTGCCCCCAAAAATAAATTTAAACCAGAGGTCGGACAGAAGTTCAAGCCACATACCAGCTAGAAAAGAACACTTATCTCCAGTGAATATCATGGGCCTGAGGTATATCACAACATACCAACAAGCTGAGTTTTTCTAGAGTACTTTGAGTGTATATGGTCACCTTCAACCCAAAAGGAACCAGTAGCACACCATTAATTAGGGTTTACCCCTGAACGAACACTGTGACAATCCAATTTAGGAGGACTTGCAAAGGGAAAATGAAGTGTCCTTTTTGACACTCTGCTCTGTTCTGGTCATGCAGAGTGACTCTGCTAATTTCCACTCACTCTAAGACCACTTTTAAGCTGCTCTACAAGGAATAGGCATGGGAGTCAGTGTGATTTATACACAAGACAGTGGAAAGTAAGAATCAGGCCCCTAATGTAAAATAGGTATCTTGCCTCTCTTGGCAAGTCATTGTGGCAATCCCAGCCAAAAGACACATGCAGCTAAAAAAATATTGGTAGCCTAAACCTCCTCTTATGTGCTCCTGCCTTTTTTTTCCCCACCCCAAAGGAATTTTTGTTCACAAAAGAGATTAGTTACTCAATACTGCACACAAAGTCCTCACAATTTCCAGTCAGGCTTGGGATAATTATACCTTCTGTAATCCACAATCCACTAGTTAGCTGATAAATTGGTATGCTTTTTACAAAATAATACTCATGTTACAATTTGTAATGCAAACCAAAAGAAAAAAAACCCTGAAAACTAACCCAAAGAGAGACAGAAATCAATAAAATAAGGAAAAATCAGCCATGCAGTGAAACAAACAGAATTAACAGAGAACACTTTCAACCCTATCAGGTTTCATTTTAAATAAAGCCAACCCCATACTGCAGAAACACAAAAGCCAATATTTTACACTTTTGTGTATGTACATCAACAGGGGTATGCAAAAACTCAAGGACAGAATGTGACTGATTAGTAATTTTTTTAATTACTTTGTACTATCTTTCATACTTGATCAGTTAGTAGTCACACTGCTTGATGCAAATATTAATATGAGAAAAAATTACTGCATAAGAAAGAGGTGTAGAATCAATCACAATCAATTACATCCTAGTTGTATTTAAAGGGGCAACATGGGATATAAAACACAAATTGGAAAATCTCAGTGATATTTTTTGATAATATTACTGTAGGGTAATTAAAATACTCTTGTAGATGAAAGGTGGTAAGTCACTATCAGATATCTTTAGGCAGACACAGGGTCTTTGTTAGTCCTGGATATTCCACTTATTTCTTCTTTCATTCATTCTTTATTTACAGTAAAACATCCTGACTAGAAACATTCCGTATTTGTTTAGGATTTAGCCCAAAAGAGCTTCACCAGTATTAAAAACCAGAGAAAACAATCAGGCTATTGGACCCAATAAGCAAGAATGAAAGGAAGAGCTCATGCATTAAGGCTTTGAATGACAAACTAAATGTATGGGTTCATTTGACTGACACTGACTCCAAAGTAAGACTTCTTTGATTCTGAGAGCACTGCACAAACAATATACCTCAGACACAGCTGACAAGGCATCAGCTCAGGGAGGTGCTCTCTTAGTGTGTCAGTTCAACAAGGTGCTGAACCATAAACACTGATGCAATCCAGCTGCACAAAGTTCACATCTGACTGAAGTCAGTGCTCATTCTGGTACCTGTTGAGGACTTTTATACTACTGACAGGTTGGTCGGAGCTGCTGCTGAACTAAGGAGGCTGTTATAGGTCCAGCAGCTGCAAATAAAAGACTAAATGATGACTGATAACATAAGTAAATTTTTTTTTTTTAAAGACAGTTTTCACAAACAACTGGTTACACAATAAGTATAAATAAATGTCTGGTCTAAAAACTCAGATGTTATTCTGGACCAAAGAATGCCAAACACATACAAAACTCTGTGGTTTGGGGACCAGGCTTTGGGACTTCTCTGGGATGTAAAATATGCCAAATTCCTGTCCTTCATAAATCCCAACACTGCTTCTCATTCCATAGCTCTGTACATGTCTGAAATGGCTGGACTTCTGCACATCTTTATCTTAATCCTACTTAAAAAGCTTATGAATGAGAGCACTGGAAAATGGAGGCAAATCCTGTTTTCCTCAGCTGAAATGTCTACTGAATTCACAATTGCCAACTGAATTCCTGGGATGAGGGCTAAGCAAGAATAGCTGTGCCTCTAATATGGTAACTGGTGACTGAGATGAGGTGCACATCTGCATTTACTAGATTAAAGTAACTCAAAGAGTTAAGTGTGTCTGCACTGTGCAACAGCACTTGACCTATAATATTCCTTTTTTTACTAGCTAAACATAGTTTTAATTTCTTGCCACACCTTGTTCTTGCTTTCTCCTGTTTATTGTGGCATATCCTGTAAAATACATGCTGCTCATTCACTGTCACCTTGTTCTGTCTCACCTTGCTGAAGTCAGTGGCAAACCTTCATTGACCTCGAAAGGAGCAGGATTTGTCCTGAGATGCCTAATCCAAAGCAGGACTCCCTCTTAATTCAGTAAGCTTTGGATCAGACCTAGAAGGGTTCTTAGCAGAATCAAGAAGTGGCAAGACACAGTCACATATCAAAACCACATCCTAGTATTTATCTCACATTTCTAATCTTTGATGTGAAAGGGATTAAAAAGCAAACTGTCAACTGCTCAGATGCCACACAGGATATAACTGACTGAACAAGCACCTACAGGATATTTATGCACACTCATTTCTTCAAAAGGCAGCTAATATTTGAATTTGAGGCTTACGGTAATATTTCCTCACTTGCTTCCCAACTTGCCACTGTCAAATCCCACCATCCTTTCTACTCCTCCAGAGGAAAGAAGATGGCTGTGCCTCTTGTCTCAGGACAAACAAGAAACTGATTTGACCAAACACAAAAATGAAAAATCTAAACCAGATGTTATCCACACACTTCAGAAAAAACCTTGCCACTGATCCTAATGCAGTCTGTTTCAAAGTGCATCTGACTGATTCCACCATGTCTTGTTTTATGATACCTAAGGTAAAATGTGTTGTGATGGTCTTTGCTCTCCTTTATGTCATTCAGCCAAGTTTCTATAGTTGTCTGAGCTGCCATATCTGACTATAATTTAGGCTCATATATGTATTTACAGACTGAAGGTGACTAGATAGAGAAACTGACTGCATGAATTACGGTGACTTCTAGCTACCAGAACCACAGAAACCACATCAAATGGCATTAACTTAAACAAAAGGCAATTGAAATAATGAAAATCATTACAACATGTATACAAGTGCAATGTGAAACTCCCTATAGCAAGAAAGATCTATAACATTGAATCAAATTAGGGCATGAGGGGAAAAGGAAATGCAAAGATAAAAAATAATTATTTAGACATCTAGGGAAATTGAAAAAACAGCCACATCTATCTGCAAAATCTGAGGAGAAATCTGCTCAGAGTGACCAAAGGGGGATTTTCTTAAAAGCTCAGGGTCGGCCTAACTTCTTTCAAGCAAATGCATGATGGGGCACTGCGTAAGCCGTAAGAACAGTCTGATGAATGGCAAGCACTCATGCAAGTTTAACCATCCTATATTTCTGCATTTATTCAACATGCAAATGAATGAAAGCGAGTCACAGGCAAAGAATGTAAAAACCAGTGTCTTACTTTTGTTTTATTCATCTGCTTCATCTTACTGTGTTGACTCCTACCTAGTCTTAGGAAAACACTAATTAAGCATACGTCTCAAGCCTTGGAGACAACTGCCTTGGTTTCTGTGTATGAAAGAGGAACTATTTCACAACCAAATCTGCCTGCTGGATGTCTCTGCGGCAGTGTCCGCGGCCAGGGGATCCCGCGGGTCGCGTGCCATGTGCCGCAGCAGCGTGGCTCAGACAGGATTTCCTCCTGCCCGCATCCAGGAGGAGAGGTCTCTTACGGAACACACTGGTGGCGTTCCAAGGCGTGCAGGGCTGAGAGGCTGGTCCCTGAGCCCTGCAGGCAGCGCAGAAGCTGTGTCACAGGAGTGCTGGAGGGGGCTGATGGAGGTTAGCTTGTACCAGGGGATCACGGCGCGTAACACGGCCTCCCTGAACCCTTTTTGGCAAAACTTACACCCATCTGCTTCCCCTCTGCTCTTTCTCCTGGAGAGGAACATATGGCCCAGAATATGTATCTTGGAAGCAGAAAATTTATTCATGTAGTTTTCTAAAATATTCTGAATAAATTTATTCATGTAGTTTTCTAAAATATTCTGAATACTTTCATTTTTCTCCTATAAGCTTTTATTCCACTTACGAACCTTAAACTCTGCCACAACCTTTTTTAATAAAGTAAGTTCCTTGCTTAAAAAGTTAGGTAGCTCACAATGAAAAATCAAAATTTAAAAAAAAAAGTGTATTGTACCTCAATATTAAGAGTTACTATTGCAAGAAAAATCTTTGCCAGTATTCTCATTATTTTGTCCATTGCAGCCTCATATTTAATACTTACCTTGGTCCAAGAGCATTGCATCCAACAACAAACAACAACAGAAGAAAATAAATCTTAGTTAATCTAAGTTAAGCTTAACATGAACATCTAAACATCAAACATTTTAGAGTCATTCAAACTGGAGATAAGCTTGCAAGATTTACCTCACATTAGTTAGTGCTTCACACCACAAACAGAACAACTAAGTTCTTCAAGATGCAAGAAAATCTTTCTTTTAAATACCAGTACCAACATCTGTGTGTGCAGTCCCATTTTCACAACCAGGGTAAACTTTTCCATAGCATCAGTGAGACTTCAGCCAACTTCCCTGTTTGAAGACAGCAGAACTGGACCCAGGATTCATCTGGATTTGTTCTCACTTCTGACTAAATAGATATAAACTTTACACATCTATATTTGTGTGTGTGTATACATGTATAGAATATATACTTGTTGATATACATATACCTGTATATACATAAATATGCATGCATATAAATATATATAAATATGCATTAATATTTCAGTATTTTTATACAAAACACTCTAATTCTTGATTGAAAAAATGTAGTGTAAGAGAAAACATGCCACTGAAAAACCATGCCAGACCAGCTGATGACCCTTTGATGGCTTATCCAGCACAACCTACCAGACACTGACACACCACATATGCAGTGCCTGCAACAGGACAAGCAACACTGAATTGGATGTTTGTCATAACCAAATGCTTTTCTAACAAACCAGTAGATAATGTACTCTGTCTGCATTTTCATTGAGGAGTTTCATATGGAGCCCATTGAGAATCACACAGATGTTTCTCATCACATACAGCAAAAGCAAAGTACAGTACAGTACAGTAGTTGCCTAAAAACAACTGAACTCAACAGGGTTCCTTCTGCTGATTTCAGTGGGTTTAGGACAGATTTGGGTGTTTTCACTCAATGATATGTAGATTTTTAGATTCTTCTTTTCTCTAAATATTTTAGTGGATTTTGTTGATTCCTACAAGTCAGATGCATGGGTTATGAAACCATTTTCTACTATCTTAGTATTAAGCCTATTGCTTATCCTACCTTTGCTGCAACAGATGAGTTGGGTTTCTCAAGCAAGTCCCAAAGTTTCTTCCTTTTCTCTGGGCAGCAGGTATTATCAAACTCTTCCCCTTCTCTCTCTCGCAATGTCTCTGCCTCCCTCCTCAGTTCCTCATTCATTTGCTCTTTCTTTTGATGGTACCTTGCCTGGCAGCAAGATTCTAAATATATTTCGTCAATCCCCCAGTAATCAAGCTCCTGGCCAAAAGAGAGAGCACACATTTCTTCCATCATATGTAGTTTCCCTGTCCTGTAGAAATTCAAAATGGAAGTGAAAGCCCCTGGGTGTCGATCAAAAAAATACTCATTTTCATTCAGATTATAGTCATCACATACTTCTAGCAGAGATTCATGGGTGTTGCAGTCTCTGAGCTTTCCCAATCGTGTCCTTGGAAGTCTGTCCAAAGTCCTCCACAGCACTTCATGGTTGAGTCCACCAACATTTATTTTAACTCTCCGTGAGCAGGCTTTGCTCCTAATGATCTCCACTGGTTCTGGAGGGAGAGAAAGGGTGGACCTTGAAGACTTTTTGGTGATCCCTGGTGGAGCTTTCTCAGCCATTCTGAAAAAGATGAAGTTGTAACGCCAGAGTCTGTAGGAAAATTAGCTTGGAGACTACGAATATTTGGGCAGAATCCTCTTCAGACAGACAGCTCCATTCCTGAAGCTAAAAAAGACAAAAAATTAGAATATTCCCAGGTACAATGCATCCCCCTATCTGTCTCTCTCTCTCTTTCCATACTTTCATATGCAGATGAAAATTTAATGATTTTAATTTGCCCTCTTTATAGTGATACTCTTTGTGGCAACATCCAGAAGCACTGGAACAACTGGAAGAGCTAAGAGCCTATGCTTAAGCAAAGGAAAAACTCACTGGAATTGCTGTATTTGTGGAAATCAACTGTTACAATTTGTACAAAGGACTTGGCTTTTTTTTTTTTTTTTAATGAATCAGTTTCTGATGCAGTTGTGTTAGCTTAATCTGATTACTTATCTTTTAATTTGTGAGGTGTGCAAATGGAAAGATTATAGGGATATCTATAAGTAAAGACATCCAAAAATTCAAATTTGGGGGATACTGAAACTGAATAAAACAATCACAGCATAGCAAAATCTCCACACCAAACCGCTTCCCTCCTTGTCCCAATTCAAATCTTAGTTTGCTGCATTATTTCATGGGTAAATGTTATTTACCAAACAATTCAAATGCCATCATGAGAAGTTGTATTTTTTAGCACCACACAGCACTTACTTCTTTACAAATGGGTCAAAAGAATCCTAAGCCTTTTGTGTCCAACTGACGAGTAATACAGGTTATTTAGGCAAGGGCTGTGCATACACTCCTCTGGATCCTCTGCAAGGCTCTTCTCCGCCCCACTGTTCACCTGTTACGTGGCTGCAGACGTGACTGCACGGCAGCAATCAGCAGCCTCAGTTTCAATAACCCACAAGTGCATCCTCACTCACTGTGCCCAGTGCTTCAGTGGACTCTGAAGTGCAGCTGCTTGCCACTAAATGTAGAATACCAGAATCAATCAGGAAGGAAACCCACCCACCAGCTCTACTGCTGCCAACAGTCAGACACGGTGCTTAGATATTAACCTAGCAATAGTATCATGGCCCAAAGAATGCTTAGAGAAGGCTTCTGTTCCAAACTTGGACAGTCCTCCTCAGTAATGCCCAGAGTTGACATCTCCTCCTCCTGTTCTCAGCAAATCAACAATTCAACAATCTGTTGTGGTTTTCTTTTTTAATTTTCTTGTTTTGTTTTGCTTGAAGTGAAATAAGTCCAGCAAATAAAATAATTTGAAGTGTACAAGAATTTGATCCTCTTTGCAAAGTAGAGCATGAAAGTTGGGCTGGGAGGGATTGTTACTTATAAATACATCAGGAGTGAATACCTGGGAGGGGTTTGAACTATTTGTACTGAAGTACCAGCTGGCACAAGAACAAACAGGTACAAGCTCATAATGAGGAAAGGCAGAAATTTGAAAGACAATTAGAAGGTCACATAGACCAGATCCACACCGGAGCAGTGAGGATTTAGAATAATTCTTTACTAGAAGTATCAGGAAAAACAAAGAATAATTCCAGTGTGTCATCTGACATGCCCATGACAGTATTGACTATGCTGCTGGTACAAAATCAAAATTGCTAAACTTCATTACAGCTAAACTTTAAAAGTTCCTCCACCAATAGATAAAATAAGACTCAGTCAACTACAGTCCAGGTATGACTGTCATTTCCAAAAACATCAGGAAAGAGGAAAATGATGAGAAAAATACATCCAAAGATTACTCTTTTATTTTGTTTTGTGCATAGGCTAAATTATGGCAACAGCCCAGAACACCTCCATTTTAGTTACCAATTTCACTGTCAAGCTGAACTTCAAAACTGTAAGGGTCCAAATATTCTGCACCTTCCCATCCTGCCTCCAGCACTGCATTGTGAAGATCCCTCCTCATCTCCCAATGAAACCCAGAGCACTTCTGTGCCTAATTACATAAGGGTTTAAGCCTGTAACACTTACCTTCATTCACAAAAATTATCATCTGATAACTTCACTTGTAAAGATAAATGTCCTATCAAAATCAAAGCCCTGGCACCAGTAGGTTTGCATAATATATATCCATTTCTTTTGTGTTTGTTTTGTGTTTATTTTGTGGTTTAGTTTTTTCCCTCTCGACCTTAGGCTGATTTTTTTCTCTGGTTTTACCCTGCTCCCCATTGCCTTATATGCAAGGGGGTGATGGTGAGACTTCTGAGAAGTGCAAGGACTCCAGTCCTTGCAAGATCTCCTCACTTAAGCATTTCCTAGTGATCTGTGATGCATTTCTCAGTCTTCTAACATACAGACAATTATACAAAGAGTAAACAGTTATAAGAGGATATTTCTCTACAGAGGAAATATTTGCCAACTCTATTTTTAAAGAAATCATTTTCGATTTTATTGCACAATGATATTTCTCCTTTGAAGGTTTTCTTGCTCAAGAAAACAAAAGAATTTAAGAAATTCATAAAGAGGTTTTGTTATCCTTCATGAAATCAGTCAAGCCTTCAGGCATTTCCTAGAGAGGTTCACTAGTTTATTCACTATTGTATCTCAGGGATTTATTTTTCTTTTTCTAAAATGAAAATGTGTACCCTAATATTAGCAATACCAAGTAAAAACACAATAGAAATCAAGCATCTCATCTGATTAATCTTAAGTTAACCTATCCTTATTTATTTTTCTGATTGCAGAAACAAAAGATTAACAAGACTATGCCTTTTTTAACTTTCCTGCAGTGTAGTTACCAGACATATTTTTTAAACAATGTAAATATTCTAGTGCCACCATGACTGGTCTAAAGCTGATAAAAGATTTTTTGATTTTTCAGTAGAATTACTGGTTGCATTTTCCTACTTTGTGGAAATGTGGCTTTTCCAAAAAACTTTAAAAATCCTGGTGGCCACACTGAAGTCAGCAGTGAAACGCTATTAAGTTAGTGTTGAGAACGTGCTACGTACATATGTGTGTACCAAGTGATGAACCACCATTCACAAAAATGCAGCATTCTGAAACGATAAAAAAAAGCACATTTTCCCAAGTGAAGAATCTTGAACCATGAGGAGGATTTTTTCCTTTTTATGGAGTTCTCGTCATTGAAATATACATTGAAGAAGGAGAATGTATAACTTAAAAATAAAAAAATGAATTATTTTAGTTTCCTTCATAAGTGCTTTTCTTCCCACCTTCTTTGATTCTTCATACCTCCTTTAGTTCTCTGATCATAATATAAAAAAAAAAAGTCTTCCTGTGCAGCTTTTCCCCAACCCTTGTCTAAAAAGTCTGGTTTTAACTGTGCCTTTAACAACAACATAATCGAGAGCCTCTACTTTCAGAATCATAGGGTCCCTTTACCATCTTCATAGCCCTCCTTTGGGCACTTTGCAAGAGCTTTATATTATTATATTGTGGCACCCAAAGCTGCCCCCAGCACTGGAGGTGAGGCTGCCCCAGTGCAGAGCAGAGCAGGACAATCCCCTCCCTTGCCCAGCTGGCCATGCTGTGCCTGATGCCCCCCAGGACAGGGCTGGCCCTCCTGGCTGCCAGGGCACTGCTGACTCCAGTTCAACTTTCTGCTGACCAGGACCCCCAGGTCCCTTTCCCTGGCACTGCTTTCCAGCCTCTCATTTCCCTGCCTGCACATCCATCCAGGGTTGCCCCAGCCAGATGGAGAATAGGGCATTAGTCCTTGTTCCACTTCGTATGGTTGGTGATTGCTCATCTCTCTGATTTGTCAAGGTCTCTCTGCAGGGCCTCCCTGGCTTCAAGGGGTCAACAGCTCCTCCCAGTTTCGTATTCTCAGTGAAATTAATACCCCTTCCAGTCCTACATCCAGGTAATTTATGAAGATGTTCAAGAGCAAGGGCTGAGGATGGAGCCCTGCAGAACCCCACCAGTGGCAGGTCAGTCTGATGTCATCCCATTCCCTGTAACCCTTTGTGCCTGACTCATGAGCCAGCTGCTCACCCATCCCAGGATGTGTCTATCCAGCTGTGGCCTGGACATCTTATCCAGAAGGATCGTGTGAGAGATGGTACCAAAAGTTTTACTGAAATCTAAAAAAGATTACACCCACCACCTTCCCCCTATCAACTAAGTGGGTTACCTTGTTGGAAAAGGAAATTTCCTTATGTTACTATATAACATTTCTAACTTGAAAAGCCACATTATCAATTTAATGCAAAACCACCAGATCTTTCATTATAACAAAATTATACAAGTGGGGTTACCGTTACAATTTATTAAATTATCTTTCTGGATTTTAGCTACTGTAACTAACTCAGAAGATTTTTTTTTTCCCATAAGAAGACTTAAAATACTTTTCATCTTGGCTTATTGCCTTAACCTGCAGGCTGTGTGCAATTCCACCACGCAGTTTGTCCACCATGGGCTAGTAATAAATGTAACTATCACTTGGGAGGCAGGCAAAGCCAGCACTCTTAGCAATTGGTAGAGAAAAAAACAAATTCTACCCCCATATATGAAAGCAAATCCAGATAAACCCTGCATTCTTCCTGTGCAATAATAAAATTACTTTGTAGCAAAATACCTGTAATATTACATAAAACTCTTCAAGTCAAAGTCAATTTTTTGCATTAAATAAAAATGAAAACTTCAAAGACTACAGCTCGAGAAGCTAGGGAAAGCCAGAAGGAAGGTTAAGTGCCCTCCCCCGCACCACAGACATGCAGCTTTTAATGGTGTGACTCTCACATCAATCCCTTCCTCTTTACATGAACGGGCAATTATTTACCATTTCTTTTCATCTTCCTCATTCAGTATTTGGCCTCTGATGTTATTCAGCTTTTCCCGCTGCAAGGCCTGCACTACACACAAAGTGCTGAATTTCCCTCGGGAGCTCTCCCTGTCCTACCCGAGTGCTTCCAGGGTATCCCAGTCTCCCCTCCAGAAGGAGACCATTATTACCATTGCTTTATAATGTAGAAATGAAGGTCATAGATGCCTGAGGTATCCAACAATTTTGGCTGCTCAGACTGAGATAGCTGCCTTTTACAGAGTGCCTAGCATTTTCAGCCCTTTTGATGGGCATGCCTACATGACCAGATTAAACCCTCAGGCTGAGGAACCCAGTTAGTGTGCTGTCACATTGCTACAGCACAGCTGGGACTCCCCCAAATCATTTGCAAGAATGGCTGGAGAGTCCACATGCTTCCAGGTCCGCTCCTAGCAAGTGGTTTGTTCCCAGGTGTCTGCTTTGGAGTGCGGTGAGTGTAACTGCACACAGGGAGCTTGCCATGCCGAGCAGTGCCAGCCCCTGCCACGGACTCCACGTGCAGGACCTCTCTTCCAAAAGGATTCACATCCCAGCCACCCTTGCATGCCTTAGTCATAAACACCTCTCCCAGCCTCTGTCATAGAAGTTTTGCCAAAGAAGATGAAGAAGTTACAGTACATAAACACGCTTCACTGCTGGAGCATGTCCTGCCTTTAAAGCAGTGGGGAAAAAAGGATGTGGCACCCAAGATGAAGTTGTGTCATAAGGACCCCAGGAAAAGTGAGCAATTTTGGTTTCTTCAGACTTTTAAGGCAAAAACTTCCACCATTTTTGTCAGAAGATGTCTTTTTGTCAAAATTTGTCAAACTGTTTTCAAGAAAAGATTTTATTAATTAATTTCCTTGCTTTGAAAACAAATGGAAGAGTTTTTCACAATTTGCTGGAAGTGTTCTCAACATTTTAAAACAAAATGTGGTTCTAGATGAACTGATATTTAATTATATTTTTTAAAATTCAAGAAAGCTCCCAATTAAAAAGGAGAGATTTTGAAGCTATGAAACATTAAACAAATTATTAAATGGGTGATCCCATTCAAAGTATTTATTTTCAGGTCTGAAGGGTCTAAGATCAATGTGCTGGATTTCTTCACATGCAAAAAAACACTCAAGAAAGATCTGGGGAGACAATTGTTGCATTTACTAGTTTAGCTATTAAAACTGACTTAAGGCTTAAGAACTTCAGGCTGTATTTAATGCAGGTATGTAACACATTCTGGGAAAACTAGCTTTAGGTTTTGTAAGTGTAATGTCAGGGGAAATTCAGAGCGGACATTAGGAAAAAGTTCTTCACTTTGGGCACTGGAACAGACTCCCCAGGGAAGAGGCCATCAAGCCTTTCAGAGTTCAAGGAGCAGCTGATGAATGTTTTCAGTCATATGGTTTAGTTTTTAGTTTTAGGTAATCCTGTGAGGGGCAGGGAGTTGAACTCAAAGATCCTTATGATCCCTTCTAGCTGGAGAACTGGAGGTACTCTGTGATTTAAAAAAAAACCTTAGAAAGCCTGTGCTCACCTCAGAATCTGACTCCTAAAGCCTGCAAGTGGGATCCAGCAAGCTAGCCAAGAAAAGATGAAGCACGTTGGTTGTGACAAAACCAATACTTTTTTACTGAGCAAAAGCAGTACATTTTTGCTAACTTATTTGTTTGTATGATTCTTCTTTCAGTGTCTGCTTTGCTGTAATCTCTCTGCTGCCACATCTTGGCTCTCAAATGTCTGCTCTTTGTTTCAAAATATAAGGATCTTTAGTTTCTTAATCGTGTGCTGTGGGATCTTTTAACTAGAATTTTCCCTTAATTTCAGTTTTTAAAAAGATAGCTGAGGTGATAGCTAAAACTGTGCAAAAAAGCGTCCCGCTTAAATGAGTTGTTAGTTATTTCCATTTCCCACCTTTAGAGAAGTCACATCTCATATAGTTAAGGATTGGCAAGCTGAACGCGGGAAGTGTCAGGAAACATGTCAAAGAATTCCTGAGCATCCTTTGTATGTCTCAGATTCATATCTATATGCAGGAAGACATGCATGTGTGCGCAGGAGAGAAGTGTCTGAGCTTTGATAATCCAAATTTCTGGTGACAGCTCCTGGCACAAGTCCTCAGGGGCTTCAGTGGGTGACACCACTTGAGCAACATGGTCTGAGGGGGCAAAGACGGACCTTAGCCTGTCTCCCCTGTGACACAGCTTCTCTGTGAGCAATTCCTGGCTCTTGCCAGGCTACAGCCATGGGCAGAGTTGTTACTGGAGAGCTGAGCCTTTCCAGGAACTAAGACCAAACGCCACCTCTTGCTTTGACTGCTCTGTTAACAACTGTGGATGGGCTGGTCTATGAAAAGTAAGATCTTGCTTTGAGAGGAAATCCTGCAAAAACAGCTCTTGGGGCTATGGCTAACTGGTCTGAAATGATGATTATTTCTACTTCATAACAGACCTCACCGGTTATTTATTTCTGGTATGTCAAATTTAAACTTTGGCTGCCCAAAGTCTTGGAGATCTGCAGGAAAAAACTCAAAAAAGATGAGGCCTTTTATAGACGAACTTTTCAGATTGACTAAATCAGTCTGTCTGCTAACTCGCTGTTCTCACCATCTTGAGCACAGAGGTGTCTTTTAGATGGATGAGCTGAACTTCACCAAGGAGCAGCAGACTCTGAGACTCTATATATTCCCTAGGAGCCTTGGATAAGGAAACCCAGACAGAAATAGGTAAGGTGACAGAAGACAGAAAAAGAGGGAAAGTATAACTGATAAAATGTTTTTAAAGCCTTGCAGTCACACAAGCCTGGCAGTTTTGGCTTATCTGAGTTTTCTAACCACCCCAATAGCACTTGTAATCACTTACTGAAGCTCTTATGCAAGGTAAAGCCACGTGGGCGGGCTCTAGACACACTACAGGTGATGCAGGCTGCTTTACAAAAAGCTAAATGCTCTTGAGAGCATTCAGAGTAATTTTACCTCAAGTCTCATGGAATTTAGGGCTCAAGTGGTCTTTTTGAGTAGTACCTGGTCACAAGTCTGTATCTGAGCACTGGGATTGTAGCATCCCCTCAGCCTGCACTGGGGTCTCAAGACAGCACTGAACATGGCTTTGTAGCCCACCCAGGGCTGAATCAAGATTCCCACCAAACTTTATTTCAGATCAGCTCCGATTCTCTCTTTCCTTACTAGCAGCTCTGCTGTTGGTACTTGTGACAAGTGCAGCTATATGATCCTTACAAACAATCCTGATGCATTCCTGCTCAGTTTACAAAAACCTGTCCATTTCCATTGCAGGTTGAAACATCTCTCACTTAGGATGTTGTTGTTGGTCATGTCTGCACTTTACTGTTCATGTTTACAATTGGTTGCTAAGAGCTGTTACTGCTTTTGCCAAAGATACTGTCTTTCACTGCTTATTTAGCCTTCCCTGGAAACTTCTGAGGAGATGAGCTGTCACAGAGAAGTACAAGGCCGAATGGCAGATCATTTTCTTTAATGTCAAACAACCTGATATTACAGAAATGTGATTATGTAAGGTCCTCATCTCAGGTCTAAATCCGACTACATATTTATATACCAACTAGCACTCTGGATACAAAGGTTTGATTGGTGCTTCCATACAATTCTTTGAGAGTCTACAGATGTTACATGTGCAGGATACACTAATAATAGCAAATACATTAATATTAATAAATTAAAGCTTTGAGTTGCAATTTATCCATCCACTACCCGATTTTCTCTTCTAATTGCATCGCAGTGCATTAAGATGATGGAGGAGATTGTCAAGACATCATTTGTTCTTTCAGGAGGCACTAATGTAACCAGTTGTCCTAAAGCAATTCGTTTTAGGGTTATTCTAAATATGTTAGCTTCTCTAACCCTTCAATCTTCCACTGCTCCCTACCAACAACAGTGCTGCCAAGTAGCTGAAAGCAGCAAAGAACTTCACAGATGTCTTTTTGTTCTGCTGAAGAAAAGCCTGCACAGTGTAGTAATGAATGATGATTCTAGGTTTCTAGGCAGGGAAATATTACACAACATATAATATTATCCTATATACATAGAGAATGATGTCTGAAGCAATGAGGCACATCATACAGAAGAGTCAGATTTTGTCCCTCTTTGAATGAAATTGCACCCAAAATTTTGGATGCGGCATTTTGGTCATAATCCTGGTCTACTGTTGAGTTTTCAAATAAAGAAAAAACATGCAATGCCACCATCCCAAATCTAGAATTAAGGAAAGCACAGTTGTATTCCTAAGTGACTTCGGAAATTAAAACATTTATGTTCAATTGCTGCTTCCGTCAAAATTTCATTTTCAACCATTTCTAACAGGACTGTTCCCGATTCAATCAAGGTAAATGGTAAGCCTAAACCTACCTGGACCACAGATAAGAAGAGATTTGGCCGAAGAATACAGTTTGAAAGGGGCAGATTTACTCAAGAGACATTTGTCTCAATCAATTAGGAGCCTATCTCAAACTCCTATTGTTGGTGCTTTACAGAAGCCCTGAAGGCTGAACAAAGGAAAGAATCAAGGCCTTGGGTTTTGGGAGACTCAATTTTTGACAAGTGCCTTTGTACATGCATAGCTGGAAATGTCCTCGAGGTCACAGCATCAGCAAGTCTTTAAAGAAGGCTCTTATCACTAAAAATTAAGAAATAATTCCATCTAATCTTGATCTGAAGAATCCAACCCTTCAACATTTTGATGCCTTCAACTATAGGATGCCTTGGAAAAACATCCCAAATTGCTACTACAAACTGCTGTGCAGGGCCTAGGGCAACCCAACATTTTATTTTGCCTATCTGAGAAAAGCAGTCACCCAGAAAACAGAAACCTTTGCTTCCTGACCTTATCTAAGATCTTATCAGTTTTGGTTCCACATAATGCACAAAGATACAGTTGGTCTGGGGGTCAGTAAGGGGAAGCTGTTCTTAGGAACTCCAGTTTAACGCTGTAGAGAAGAAGCTACGCTGACTTTTAGTCCTACCTGATACCAAGAGTATTGATATTTTTTGACCCTCAAATTGACCTGACAATAGAAAAAAAGTGAGGACTCACTATCATGCACAACCCTATGCTACTGTTACTATAATTCTGAAATCAAGACAGGCTAAAAGGAACACTTTTATAAAAATGCCACTATAAATTAATTTATTTACTTCTATCAAACCAAAATGTATTTTTAAAAGCCACAGCATCCTCTTAAAAATGTGCTTCATCAGAGCCATTAGTTCAGGGTTTCTAATATTAAACACACAAGTCCCAAGTTCAAAGAAGGGTGTGGGAACCTCTGAGGCAGGATCAACACGATACTTCGCAGTCAGGAAGAAGGCGCTCTGAACTCCCATCCAGGCCCGATGTGTAAGCAGGATCAAAAGGGACACAACCCACCCACATGATATTCTAAGCCTGGAAACCTCCCCTTACAAGAGGTATGTAAAATAGTCCTGCAAAAGAATTGAGCAAGGTCCACTCTTTCCAAATGCACCTTGAGGTGGTGGCCTTGGCTCCACCTTGATGTCATTGCTTGGTCATTAAACACTCACTGAAAGGACCGCGCTCATCCCTGGTGATTCAAACCTGTGGTTTACATCTTCCAGGCTCCTGCTGCTATCAGCAATCCCCAGGACAGCTGCAGACCATCCCCATTCCTACTGAACAAGAATGAGGCAGCCTGCGCTTGAAAGACAACAGACACGAACGAGTCTATAACTGAAGGGTGCCACCAGTCCTTTGGTGGGTGGTAATCTTGGATTACAAGAAGTGAAATGTTTATTGGCATCATGTTAATCTATGAAAGGCCTAAAAGCTCAGTTTTTCTCCATCAGTACCCAAACCACAAGATTACTGAGGAAAAGTGAGATATTTTTGCTTCTACCTGGGTTATCTATAAACATGTTGAAGCAGCTAAACATTCTCATCCCTTCTTCAGTTCAAAAGGAGCAGAAGATACTGCAGAAGCATTGCTAATGCCACTCTAATGACATGCCTAAATAGGGACCAAAGTGACTATCAGTAGACAGGCTAGTCCTGAGAATAAATTCAAGTATAAAGCTTACCCAGTTAAGAGGTTTGCTCTGTGTCAGCAATAATAAGAATGAAGAAAGCATAAAAGGAAATATTCCAGAAGGCAAGACCTTCTAGACAGCACTCCTGTCAAGGTAGAGCGACTCTGTGCTGTTAATCTCACCAACCACTGGAAAAGCACGTTCAATACTGTCATTCACAGTTGTGTGATTTCAAGGCTAATTAAGCCTATTCACTGTTTTGAGTCTGCTTAAATACATTAGTGGGATTCTTCTAGCTTCTGCAGCTTGCCAGCACTTTCTGCTCAAACTGTCTCAGAATGTCTCTGGTATATGCAAATTTACACTGAATGAATGGCTATAAATTATAGCAGGATAATTCTGCCATTTGAGATGAGATGAGGTCAACAACCTTGTAGGTAACCAAATCTTCATATTTTAAGAGGACAAATGACACAACTGGTAACTATAAAAAGAAACATTATGGCTTCATTTTGAGTTCTTGTATTTGACTATAATTTTTATCTCTGTATATATTGAAATACAGCTAATTTTCTAAAAGTTAACTATTGATGAGGTACTGTGAAATATTACTTTATGAACCGACTTATTAATGCTCTGAGGCAAATTTATTCTGTATTTGGACTGTACTGCCATAACTGATTTCTATTTCTTAACTTGTTAGGCAATCAGGGGGAGAAGCTCATCTCCAGTGTCATCAAAGAAGATTACGTTTGAGAGCTTTGTTCAGTTAATTATCAGCACAGCTTTGCATTCATTTCCTCGTAGCGTGGTTTTACCTAAAGGGCTGACATTTATTCCCTAACAAGCTAGTCCCTGGATACGGTGGCAGCAAGAACACCTCGCAGTAGCAAAGTCTGATTTCCTAGTAAGAAGCTCTTTCCTAGGGGTAACAAAAACCTAGGGGCTTATGCATCAGTGCCAGTGCTATGGTAAGAGAGCTGTTCGGCCCCTCTGCCCTGGCTCAGGCTGTAAATGCCCTCACGCAATTTTACAGCGCACTGTGCTCCCCTGTCATGGTCCTGGGAGGGGTAAATTGGTCAATTGCCATTGTTCTTGTGAAGAGTTCAGCTGCTCTTTATCGCAGCCTGCTCCTAAATGCTCAGAGCTGCATTATGCCAGCCTTACATATATTATTTATTAGCTAATAGATTGTTGTTCTGACTCTCTTGCTGGTGCCAGCAGTGATGCTACTGACTACTCTTTATAGTCATCCAGAGAAGGAATAGGGATGTACAGAATCCAGACACCTAAGTCACAGCTGATCTATCTTTATGGCTAAATATAGATTTCCTGCATTAGAAACAAATAAATTTAAAGCCCCACTGATTTTAGTGGCCTGAGACTTTTCTTTTATTGTTTCCCTGTTGTTCATACCATAATCCAGGAAGAAGTGCATTCAAAATAATATTCCTTGTTTTCTGATTATGCAGTTAACATCATCATAATTTTATGCTGGTAAAAAAAAAAAAAGTAGCTTAAGATATTCATCCTTTAAGAAATTTATCCATTAAGAAACTCCATCCCTCCAGACTAGGAAGAAGGAATGTATTACACAGCAAACAAGTGAAAACTTAGGAAGATGCCAATGTGTGACTTGTGCTGAAATTTCTGTGCGTTCTGAAGCAAGCACTGGGACAGACAAAAGGCAAAATAGCCCTTCCTGTCATTCCAGATTTTTATGAAGAACACAGGCAGGTTTAAGCCTAATAGATTTTAAATATCTTGACTGATGCATACTCTCCTAAGGCTCTTATGGTATGTAGTGGTCTGGGAAGCTATACTGGGACTGACTTTGTACGGTAACCAAGACAAGAAACCTCCAAACTCTGTTCAATTAAAACTTGAGTTGTTAAACTTCTCTGTTCAATTTTTAAAAAAATTTAGCCATATATATGCATTTTACTCAGACTTTATTTGAGCAGGACTGAGCAATGTATATATTATAGCATGCAATATGATACCTCTAATTGCATAAGAGTGAAGAAGAAATTCCAAATAATGAAATTCTTTCCATATCTTTTCCATATAGCCAGAAAAGTGTAGATTAAAAAACATATGAAGCTATGGGATTGCACAAAAATCTACATTTACAATAGGATTACATCTACTCTGCAATGTCCTAAGCAATTTCTTTGCACATTATCCCGCAGAAAACTATTGCACATCTTTAAAAATGTCTGCAATTTAATATTGGAAAATTTATTTTGGTTTGAAGTTAATATTCTTGTTACAAAGTAAACACGCATTTCTCCCTACTAAAATGTGAGTTAAAACAACATAATCCAAAGATTTATTATAAAATCCAAGAAATCAAATACTCAGTTCTACTACTCCAGCAATAACCACAACAAAAAGATGCCAACTACAGACAGGAAATCAAAAATATTTTCTCTTGGGGTGCACATATCCTATACTAGAAACAGCAAAACACAACAAAGTAAACTACAGCCTGTTTTTTATCATGCATCCATTATATTGTTTATTTTATATTACTGTTTAATATTAATTTTTATTTTATATTTATTTTTATAATGTTCAGACACCTCTTAGGTAAAAAACTCTTATTCCTGAAGATGATAAAAACTTACTGTAGCAATATTAGAGAAACATGTACAGTCCTCTCAGAGGCAATCATTGCTTAATTCCAAGAGCTGTGAGCATTGCTGGGTCAGAAGACATTATGCAATAAGATGATGAATTAATATAATTGACCCCTGAAAACATCCAAAAATTCATTTTTAGGCTGCATGTATATCTACTGTGATGAAGCTGAAGTGGCGTACAGCTTTAAGTGCTTTCCTTTCTGGCTCCCATCTCTTCCTGTGGGGAGCAGCAGGTCTGTACTCTGGTAGAGCAGACACCTCCAGGAGGGTCTGCAGTGGAATCCCACTGCACTGACATACTTCCAGCCACTGCCCCCTTCCCCTGATATCTCAGCTTGCATTCCTCCTCTGAGCTGAGACCAGACAGACCTTCCTCAATGTGCAGTTTATATCATGACAGACGGAGTAAAACACTGACTGAAATAGCCTTCAGCAGGTAGCTTTAAATACTGGAGCATCATGGAATATACTTTACCTGCACATCTGGTTACATGAAGCTCAAGGAAGTCACATAAGATCAGGATTTTTTTTTTCTAAAAGTGACAGTAGCAAACTGTTTGGCAAAATCCCAACTGCTGGCAAGAAAGCTATTGCAAATCTTGACCTCTCGCCTTGCTTTGAATGGCAAGCCAGAATTTGCCAATTAACTTTCACTTAGAAGAAAAAAACGGCTGAGTATGAATAAATATATGTGATGTGGCATTGTTAAGGCAATGGGACATTTCAAAATGCTGAAGCAAATGGAGATGTTCAGGCTGAAGCGTGCTGCTCTGAGGAGCACCTCTCCCTCATCTCGAGCTGAAGATGTTTTACTGCCTGCATACCTCTGAGGGCAACCTGCTGAGCTCCAGCGACAGCATCCAGCCGAGAAAGGAGGGAGACAAATTCAAATGCTGTGGTTAGAGCGGCCTGCAGAAGCACTCATTGGAAAAAAGAAATAAAATTGCAACAAGCCAGCTGCAAGTTCCACTAATGCTGAATGAAGTGAGAGTTTATCAGTTGTATCAGATTTATCAGTTGTTTGAACAGAATAGACAGAGGTGCTAAGAACCAGAAACAAACTATTTTTTTCTGTACTGCATCTTATCTCTCTGGGAAAGACTCCAGAGTTTTGCTAGCACATCTTGGTGATCAGAGAACAAACAAATCCCATAAGTGGCATGTACTCACTGACCCTGCTCCCCTGAAAGTTTCTACTAAAACTCCCTGGAGGATCGTGTCCCAGGCTTGGCAGAATGTTCAGTTTTGCAGACCTTGCCCAGCCTCTAAGGCTTGGTGCTAGCTCTGCTCGAAGCTGGACAGGCTGGCCAGCTGAGCAAACTTGAACTCTGGGTGCTTTTAATGCAAAATGTTACCAGACAGGCTTTTCCCCCTCCCAAGCCTGCCCAGTCTCCCTGCTGTTCTTCCTCTTCTAAACCAATCCTGGCAGCTACTCAGAGCTCCAGGACAGGGTCACTGAAATCCTTCACTAAGGTGTCCTTTTAATAGCAAGGTCTTGATGACCATGTATTTGCTAAGGAACGTTGTCTCCACCTGATGCTATGGACACTTCCTTTCTTACACAAACATTGAAAAAGTGACAATTTTGGCAGTGTTGCTAGAGTCATTCTTTTCTGCATTGAATTAAAATGTCCAAGAAAACGCATATATATTGCCTATTGTATCTTAATCATTATGTAACTTGAATTGAATGAAGTCCAAACCCTACTATAAATATGGACAGTACATACACAGGGTATAAACAAAGGTCTACCTTCACCCAGGCTGTGAAATTCTGATAGAAGAAACACACTGAATGGTTTGTAGAAGCCATGTAGCCAATGAACATGCCTATTCATAGAGACATTTCGATTTTTAAATCCAGGGGCCAGCGTGCTACCTCCCTACAGAAAGCATGTATGACAGTATATTTTAGACTATCACAACGCTACGTGTATTTTCTTCTGTAGAGGGGATTTTTCAGTCCCCGGGTAGATGGGATCATTCCAACGACAGCTACCGAGAAGGCTGAGGTTTTGTATCATCAGGTTTCCACAAGCACTATCGGAGCATCGGAAACAAATGACGAGCCTTTATCGGTAGAGCTCACCCACGGCAGGAGGCAGAATACTACGAAATGTCATTCCCTCCCTCCCTTTAGCAGCTCTGAAGGAACAAAAATACAAGCCACGGTTTCCAAAGCGCTCCAGGGTGAGGATTCTGTTATCCAGCCTCAGACCGATCCAGGCAGCCGGGGAGAACACCCCGCGTCCGTCCCGCCCCGCCGATCATGCCCCCTCCCCGGGGGCGCTCCCGGCGCCGGGGCACCCCGGGGCTCCCCGCGGGAGCGCCGCGCTCCCGGCCCGCCCGGGCGCTCCCGGCCAGCAGGCAGCTCTCGCCTCCCCTGACAGTCCCATCAGGGCGGCAGCTGGCGATGACTCGGGCTCTCCAATAAATACAAACAAAAGCAAAAGGCAGCCCTCGGCGGAAGAGGGATGCCCTCCCGCTTACCTTGCTCCGCGGGCGCCCGGGGCGCCGCCGGGGGCTGCAGGAGGGATTCCCCAGCGCTGGCAGGGGCTGCTCGGGCTTCCCCGGGCACCGCGCGGCCGCCAAAGCCACGGCGAGGGATTTGTTTTGGTCGCTCCTTCCCGGGGAGGGTTTTCCTCTACATTCTCGGCTCCACATCACCGCCTCTCCCGGCACGGAGAGGGCTGGGGGTGGAAAAACCACGGCAAAGGCATCTCTCCCTCCTACCCCTGGAGATGAAAAACCGCCGGAGCAGCCGCGCGGCGAGCGGCTGGGGTGTCGGGCGGAGGATGGGGGGGCCGAGGGGGGGATAAGAGTCGAGCCCTCGCTGCCCTCGCCCCGCCGTAATCCCCGGCTGCATGCGAGCCGCCGGCTGCCGGCGCGGCCGCCCGTGTCTGCGGCTGTGCGCGGCGGCGGCGGCGGCAGCGGCGGGGCGGGGGGGCACGGCCGCTCCCGGCCGGGGCACGCGGGGCGCCCCCCGCCCCCCGCCCCGCCGCGCTCCCGAGCGCCGCGCCCGCCCCCGCGCGCGCTCCGCGCTCCCCGGCCCGGCGGGGGCCGCGCGCACCCCGCGCACCCCGCGCTGCCCCGGGCGCGGCGCGCAGCCCCCTGACAAAGGGGGCGCATCCCCCCCGCACCGTGCCCGGGCAGGGGATCCGCGCTCCGAGACATCAGCCACGCACAGACACCGCGCCGGTGCCTCGGGCGGGGTGCACACGCTCGCAGACACACAGACGCACAGACACACGGACACACTCGTGCACATGCATGTACACACACAGCCCACACTGACCCCCCAGGCAGGGGATGTGCACACGCGCGCGCACACAGCCACGCAAAGGGCACCCTCCAGGCGGGGGATTCCCCTCTCACAGACGGGTGAATCCACGTTAACATTCCTACGTATGGGATACACGCACCTCTCAGACCTCCCCACACACCGTGCTCTCAGACAGGGAATGTGCAGGCTTGCACACAGGCACACACACACCACGCACGCACACATGCACTTCCATGTACTGTCCCCTCCCATACACACAGACACGCACCACCTTCTCCTGCTCAACAGGGCATCCACTGCATCCCTTCCCAGTTTTCCTTTTCCAGCCAGGGCAGGGCAGGGCACACCAGACACAGCACAGGACTGTACCCGGCCGATCACCTGGCCGGCCCGGCCTTGCTGTTGACATGCTGAGGGCCTGCCGAGGGCTGAAGCCCGCAGCGGAAATCCAGTGCCTGGAGAGCCGGGACCCTTCGTGGGGCAGGGCTAATGCATTTTTGTCATCAAGTCTTGGCAAGGTTGCAGGCTGCAATCATGACTTCGCTACTCCCATCGTATTTTATAGCTCTTTATTGTTTTTCCTTGATCATTCCTGATAATGGGAGGAAGTCTCTTTCCCTCATTCATTAATGCCCCGCTATATTTCAGGTATCAGATTAGAAAGCTTTTTTCCTTTTCAAGCTCCTCTGTTTCTCAGGTTTCATAACAGTTCATCTGTAGCTTTGCCCTCTGCATTGTGTTGCTCAGGCTTCATCTCATCCTATAGCTCTGAGATTCGGCCTTAACTGTTGCACATTTTGCTGCTGGGATGAAGGCTTTCCAACAAAACTTTTATCAGCTTTCTTTCTTTTTTTTTTTAATCCAAAGACCTCCTAATTCTTTTGAAAGCTCTCCAAGAAAGAGATTGGACAGTATTTCCCAGCATGATTTTAATTACAACCCACCAAAAAATAGGTTAAATTTTGAATGCTCATTTACTGTGCTAATTTTCACCCATTTTATATAGTTCCTTGCCCACTGTCTGGGGACGTATAAATGTACGATTTTTAAAAAAGTTTGCCCACCTTCTCGCAGCCTACCTGCAGAAGTTTTCTGAATGGCAACCACAGCAGTAGTCCTAGTCAGTGCTGAGTTCAAGGCTAGATTTCTGTGAAAAGCTCCAGCAGAATGTACTTTGTCTGAAACCTGGACATCTGTGGCATGGGCATACATGCCTGGGCTGCTCAGCCTAGTCTTACTCTTATGGTCAATCAGGGAAATTCTTTTCCATATCTTACATGTGATAAGCAAAGCTCCATAGCAACCCATTCCTCTCCTCAGCTACTCCCCAGCTGAAATGTTGGTATCTATGTATTTCATATGTTCCACCCCTCGTGTGTACACATGTCTGCATGCCTCATCATTAAATTTTGAATGCACCAATCAGTTTCAGCTAAGCAAAACTCTAAAACAAGTTTAGGAAAAAGAAGGCAGGTGGATGAAGAAGCTGACTACATATCTCTGTGCTCAGAGCATGGCAAAGGTGACATTAGGAGTTCATGTGCTGTAACATACCTCAAAATCTGCATGTACATGTGACATCAGTGAGAAAAGTTAACTGGAGCATCTGTCTTCTTAGCCACTGTAGTTCAGTGGCTACATGAGCTGTAGGAAACTGGAGTTCATTCCTTCAGATTCTCATTAAATAATAGGTTGTGAGGAGCTCTAGTTCTCCTCTACTGCTTTTCATGATGCAGTGAGTGGTTTTGAAGCAGACTGTTTTCTTGAGATTTTATTACTTGATTTTTCATTTTTGATAAAGGAAGAATGTCTTATCTCCCTCTCATACACACACCCCCAGACATTAATTTGTCTTGCTTATTGGGAAAACTGACAGAAAGTGCAGTTCATAGGTGAGTTCCTGCAGTTCATTGGCTGCAGTGGTATGCATGCTGTTAGACACTGCTCCAGAATATGCAACTGATCTGTCTTAAGAAGGAGAAGCTATTCTGGAATAAAAAGCTCCTTATTTTGCTAGTATGTCCACAGTAAAAGTAATTTTATTCTGGGAAATTATTTTTGCACATAGAGGTACATTATCCTGCCTAGACTACTGTTTACATCACTGCATCTTTGTTATTCAATTTTCCTTTATAAACAACTGCTAGCAGCTCTTGGCTTGGTCCTTTTCTAGGCTTGGGGTGTTTATGTTTATGAACACTCATCTTCTGCTCTTACCAGCATACTTGGATATCGAAGGGAAGCCGTTGTTGGTTCTCTAGTTACCAGAAATAAACGCAAAATGTATGGCCATGCTGATGAACAGCATCTTTCAGATCATGTGAGAAAGATTTCCTTTAGGGGAGTTTAGTCTCAGCTGGTCAGATAAGGGGAAGAAAGAAACAGCTTGAGAGAAAGAGAAATCTCTTTTCTACCAAGATTTCTGCTTCAGGATTTTCCCCCCTCATTACAGCAATGTTCTTCAGAGTACCTTTCATCCATCAAGACCATCCTTGTAAACATCCTGGGCCTCTTCCTTCTGACTTAACACCCAATTAGCATAGATGTGCCTGCTAGCTCTCTGTGAGGCATTGCTTCCCAAATACCTCCCAGAAGTGAGAGGAGAAGCTGTTTAGAGAAAGGCATGGATGGAGAAAGATGGGCAGACGTGTGGAAAAGCACAGCTAAGTCTTGCTATGACCAGGAGGATCATTCAAACTCATAGTCCAAATGTTGCAAGAAATAATTGCCTTCTCCACTGCTGAACACCTTGACGATACCAGTGCACTCATGTGACCCACTCATTTGCTTGTTTTTGAAGGAAGAAGAGTGGACTTAGGTTTGTCAGGGCCTTGAAGGCACGACCAGGACTGCTGGCCTGATCCACTTTCCCTGAAGGCTTCCCAATCCCTGTCTGTATTCCAGGACAACATTTCAGCTCAACACAGGGCTTTCAGTCCCTGCCTCAGAGACACTTCCCTGTGGAGAAGGGAATAATCTACTTATAGACTGGTTTAATGGCTATTCCTTCTTGTAGGAGCAGATATTACATTAAGCACCAACAACAGGAGGACTGCTGTAATCAGCATCAAAGCTGGCCTGCCTAAATAAATGGTTGATCATTTTCCTGAGTGTAATCATATCAGTTATTGCAATGCTGAAATATAACGTCAGATGGTTTTGAAATGTATCTTAATTTCCCAGCAGTGTGTCTAACAAATGGCAAAAATAAGTTCTAGAAGAGTGAAGCCCATCCCAGTGCCCTTTGTATCACTCAAGACTTGCAGAAAAAACAAGTCAAACAAAGGCAGCTTCTTGGCCAAGTCCAATAGTCTCTTGAAATGAATCACATTAGCATCTGGCAGTAGCATAACCCACCACAGTTCAGACCAAGTCTTGTCTGGATTAGGGACTTCCTGATTATTGGAATAGCTTTCCATGCTTCCTATTAAGTCGTTGGGTTTTGTCTTACTTTTTTCCCCCTCTTTTATTTAAGTCTTGGTTTCCTTTATCATATTTCTCTAACTCAAAATACTATGTTTTCTATTCTTGTTGCCACAGCTTAGGCTCTGACACTCTTTTTCCAAGTCTTGGTTTCTAGAGGGACTCCTGGAAGTGTTTTCAGCCCTTTCACAGGCTGCAATGGGCCAGCAGTCTCACTAGTGTTTAAAGGCTGCCTTGTGGATGCCTCCAGGAGTGATATGCTGCTGCACACAGGGACAATAGTGGCAGCTTTTCCTCTCCAATTCCCATTAAATGGAAACTTACAGAGCTGAGTATCACAAAACCAGCAACAGATATGAGCAAGAGCATAGCCAGGAAGGACAGACCATGGGAAATATGCCATTGTAAAACAAGCCATAACTTGGATGGGTTTGAGGGTTGTTTTTTGTCAGTTCCTAAAAACTGTTCATTGTTCCTTTCTTCTCTAGATGGACTTTTTTTTGGTTTTTGGGGTTTTTGGTTTGGTTTGGTTTTGGTTTTTTGGTGGGGTTTTTTTTGTTTGTTTGGTTGGTTTTTTTTGCTATTGATTTGGTTTTTTGTGGGGGGGAGGTTTGGGGTGGGTTTTTTATGCTTGGTTTGGTTTTTTGTGTTTTTTTTTTTTTAATTCTGGACAAATCTGCACAAGAAAATGGTAATTGGTATCAGAGCTACAATCACTTGTGACATGACAAAACAGAAAAAACATGTCACATGAGAAAACACAAACAGAAACCAAACGTGAACTAAACAAAGGCATATAATTATGACTGAAGCTGAATTATTAGAGTTAGAGCTGAAACTGACATTTAGAATTTAGGCATTTTCTCATATGCAGAAGTCAAATAGATAAGATTTACTGGCTGGGTTTTATGGCAAGCTAACAGGATGCCTGCTGAGTGGTTCCTGGAGATCAGCACTGCAACATTTAGGTTCTAGGATGTAAGGCTCTCCTTTGTGTAACATAAGATAGTGATGATTTCCAAAAACTCAAAAGTTACTTACTACAGTCAACCTCCTGTAGTAAGCTATTGGAGCTTATTTTTATTTTTTATTGGAGCTTATTTTTATTTTTAAAAAAATCTATATTTGGTAATGTAATTTTCATGGTTTTTTTTTTTTTATTAGCATGAGCTGAATGTTAATACTGCCTGACAATTAAAATGTTATCTGGTGTTATTCACAGACCTTTAAATTGAGATCCCTTATTTTGGCCCTATGCCAGATCACAACCTGAGAAATAATTACGTTTTTTTTGTGAATATCTGGGACAGTACATTCCAGATATAAACTTGGTCTGCTATTGCTTTCTAGAAGTAGCAGTAGTTTGGTGCAAGTTGATGCAACTGAGCAGTCTAATAAAACCCAATCCTGTCACTACGAAGAGCTGGCACTTGCTGGTTACATTATATAGGGGATGCTTATAGCCAAAGCTATATTTAGTATGGGGCTTGTTTAGGTGATCCAATATTGCCTGCTGACTTTGAACTCTGCAATGAAAAAATATGTTTCCTTAAATACCATCTCTGAGAAGATGGCTTTCATGCCTTTCCTCTGCCACTGCCTCTTCCACAGTCCCTCACTGCTACAGGGCACACCTTCTCCCCCATCCTTGAGGAGTCAGAGCCCCATAAGGGGAGTTTTCAATTCCAGGAGAGCTGTTAGGGAGGACATCCTTTCCAAGCTGCTTTGAAGTTTTGCAGTACCTGCCTGGGGTTTATGTACCAGAAATTTTTCTGCCTTTCCCCAGTCTGGTGAAACGGGAGTCAGAATTTTCAGACTTTATGTTTTGGATTATTTCTGCTCCTATGTCAGAAATGATTTAATGATGGATTAATTAAAAGTCATCTGTCACAATAGTTTAGGCATAAGCAGAAGGTATTTTCTGCACAGGTCAAAGCTGGAGTAAAACAGCAAGGAGAGATGTTCAACAGCTGCTCAGAATAACCAGCTAAATACTCTCTTTATTAGTAAGGGAGAATGCAACATGTAGGAGCAGAGGATTTTGCAATGGGAAGATGCCAATTGCTGAGAGAGGATGAGGAGATTGTGATAAGCTGTGAGAGGTATGAAGCTTCTAGTTATAAGGGCACTCTCCTGCAGCTGAGTAGAAGAGGGTAGATAGAGCAGAGAGATAGGGCTAGGCATGTGGGAAGAGAGCTTCCTCCATATCTTGATTTCTAGCAGGGTCTTGGGGGAACTACAGGGAGGTGAATTTTCCTGAAAGGCAGGAAAATTGGGCCATTCCCTGAGCAAGGCAGTTCTGCAGGTTCCAGGCACTGAGCTGTGCTCAGGCAGCCCAGTGCTGCCCTTGGCAGCTGCCATTGGGATGGGAGCTGGGAAGTAAACTTCCAAGAGATTGGACTGAAACTGTTGTCAACACATCTGATAAACTTGTACTGCAGTTAAATATGATAAATTACATGTGGATAATTTGTTTAAAACTTACTGTATTCACAAGTGAAGTGTCAGGCCTTGGAGCTCTCATTCACATTATTTTTCATTTTCAATATTTTCCCCAGGGATTAAATCTTAGGACTGGAATGCAGAAAACCCGTGGAAATATCCTCTTTTAATGAAATATCTTGATATCACCAGCAAACCCTGAGCAAATAATAAGCCCATATTTCTCCAGCTGTGAATAGCACATGGCATAGAACAGTGCTCTGCTCCTGGTTTGCAGCTCAAAACAATCAGCAAGCTAAAAAAAACCCTCCAATTGCTTTCAACTATTTTTCAGGCATAAGGTAAACTTGGGGATTTTGTTTCTGTTTTCATTGTATGGGATTGTAGGCAAATCTGATAGAGTAATAAGTTAACCTAATTGCTTTTTTTTCTTTAACATTCACCCTAAGAGTTCCCTACAGCCTTTTTATCCTTTGTAATGTCTGGAAGAGAGTACTGCTGTGATGTGTAAATGAAACACTGAGCCCAAGTGGAACCTCCTTGAAGACAAACAATAATGAAGTTGTTGCCAGGTAATGGTTTCAATTTGTAAACTCTTTTTGGGAAAGAACTGTAGTTTTCCCTACAGCCATATGAAAAACAGTTTTCTGTTCGTGATGACTCTTGCTTTCTCTAATGATGAGTGGCATCATCTCAGCTAAAAAAAATGCCAGCTTCCTGGGGAAGTTGCAGATTTATTCAGTGGTGGAGGGTGAGCCCTGCCTGAGACACACTTGCACAGTGGACCCATGTGAGTTTCTTCACCCTCAAACCTTGGTGTATGAGGCCAAAACTTGGGGTGCTTTCACTGGCTTCCACTTCACTGCTGAAAAACTGGAGGAAAGTCCTGTTTAGGTGGATGGTTCTCAGGTTTCCAGGGTCTTGCCTTAGGGAAATCTGAACACATACCAGGATGCAGGGATCAGCGCTAGCGTGGGGGACTCCAGAGAGATACAAAGCAGATTCCTTGTGGCATGGCAAGCCAGGCTCCTGAGCAGCTGTGGTGATCCTTGATGAAGCAGTCCTAAGAGAAACAAGGTTTCTGGTTCCGGGGGATCTGCCAGGGAATGGAGTTGGTTTGAAGCTCAGCTTAATAAAATAATAGAAATTCACCAAACCAAAGGAAATTTAAATAAGCCTCTTGATACTAACACACTGGCTTTGCTAGAACATTTCAAGAGTTTTGTGTTCATAACCAGCTTCAGAAATATCAACCAGTAAGTGATCAACTTTTTGAAGTAATTTCTCAGGTCATGCTCATTTCCTTATTACACAGGAACGCTCTGCTTCCGATTCTGCATAGTGGCTCTGTGGGGTTTGATTAATGCCATGGGGTGTTATTTAAGTCAAGGAAATATGGCTTTTATAAAATTACATGTCAAGTCCTCAGGTTCCCCCTAAGTATATCAAATCTCAATTGGTGGGTTACACACCGTAATCTCTTCTGAAATATTTCATTAGACATTTTTTATACCCACTATAGCCCATTTAAAAATCTCCTGTAGTGTAGGATGAATGCAATGGCATTATGTTTAAAAAATTCATCCTGGAGGTGTAAATTTACATGTTCATATTTTCCTAACTTGGCTAGAACGCGTTTCTCATTGTTTCCATTAAAAATCCAAAACCCAGAAAAATCCACAAAAACAACAAAACAAGAACTGAACAAAAAATCTTATTCTTCATTTGCATATTATGTCCTTTGCAAATCAATGGAAGAATGTAAAAAGTACTATATAGATACAAAAATGAAACACGCTGTTTTTGAGAAATATAAACTAACATGGTGATTCAAATATGGAAGCTGATTAAGACTGGAAGCAGAGTTATGAAACTTCATATTCTTACTGTTGATTAAACAGACTGGTTTTCAAGTGACTCTTGTTTTATATTTTAGTGACCTTTATTTCTGGCCACCTTCAATTTACTTGAAAATTATTCCCACAGGCTCCATTATTTCACACTCCTGAAATACTCCTTATCCTGCACAGATACACTCAGTATCCTCCATCCACTGCGTCCCTGTCCCTAGCTGCTAGTGACATATGCTGTGGATGGTTCTGAATTCTATACACTTAAAGGTCAGTGTTTCTACTAAATTAATCAAGTAACAGAAAAGGTGTGTTGCAGCCTCAGCAGAGAGACTAATGTGGATTCCTCTCCTCTCCTGTCACTATTTTTCGTGGAAGTTTATAAGATGTTTTGAAAGGGCCTAACAGATTTAGAAGTGACAGGAAAGAGATTGTGGGGGAAAAAATGGACCCGAAAGACCAAGACAGATTTTTCCCCAGGAATTCAGGCTGAGCTGTCAGATGCCAAGCTAAGGAGGCAGAAGTGGTCAGTGAATCTCTTTCCCAATGTATCTGACTAGTTGACTGTATTGCTGCAGTGGCTTTGAAGCAGGTGAGAAAACCTTCCAAATTTGATTTGAAAAATGTTACATTCATTTTGCATGGATGGAGATGACTGCAGAAGATGCAAGTAACAGGAAATGATGCCCCATGCTTTGCACAAACTTGTGTTGTTATTATTATTAATTTGTTTATAATTGAATTTACTTGCAAATGACATAGACAAATATCCTGGTTTAGGAATTGTTTGCCTGGTGCTTAGTCCTTGCTTTAAATGTTCATTATTCATATTTGCTTTTTGCATAGTGTTCTCGAATCATGGCAAGGCACTGTGGGCCCCATGATATAATTTCACTCCCCCACTAGGTCATTCTCAAACCCACCAGAGACTCAGGATGGCAACATGAGCCCTGCACCATAACACCTTCTCTGTTGTTATGTGCACTGCTTATGAGAGTGAGGATCAGGTTCATCAGAGTAGCAAACATGCCACGCTATTGCTGCCAAAGCTAATTATGAGTTAGAGAAACACTGTGACAAAGTTAATTGTACACTTGCATTTGGTCTGGACTGAAGACCTGAAAAAGAAAGCTGTGCCAGTAATTCAGTCCTTCACAACAAAAAAAACTAAAAACCTGAGTGTTTGTTTGAGGCAAAAAGTGGCCATGGCTGTGGAGAAGGAGGATGGCTTTATCCACCCAGAGAATATGATGTGGAGCAAGCCATGTGGAGAATATAGCTCTTTTTCTCTGCTTTCCCAACATCTTTCTTTCCTGGCTGTTGCGGGTCTCTCCTTTATTCTTAAAGTCAGGTGTTAACTTCAGCTGTGTTACACAGAGCATGGCTAATCTGTTGGGACAAACTCTTGGACTTGTATCTTTAGTTTTGTGGGCAAACATGAGATTCTTACAATTCATAGGGTTTTCTGTCCGTACTGCCAACTGGATACACATGATCAGACTGATGGATGCCTGTGAGCCTCCAAGCCAGATATGGTCCATGCACGTGGACTGGTGCAGTTAACTCAAGGTGTTCAGAGTGAGCCCCAGTGCAAATTTTCAGTGAGACATTTCTGCCACTTGATTAAGCTCTTACTTAGAGAATTGGACCACTATACAAACTACCATCATTTAAGACATAACCATCCATTCTATAAACTGAAGATGAACTGAATTTTTTTGACAGTCCTGAGATAGGAAAGCACTTTCATGTCTTTCTTCTCTCTAGTGAGAGATTGGCTTTCTGTGAAACAAAGAATAAGCCCAAGCAGAGCAATAGGATCTGTTTCTAATTCTTAAAGCCAAAGGTTATTTTAAAGTACACACTTGTTGAAAGTGAGTGGGTTAGAAAAATTTTAAAAACTACAATACTGGACCGCTGGTTGTGTGCCTTGATAAGTCCACAGTCCTTTTCCCCTCTAATATCCTGGTTATTTAATATGACTAGGAGCAACATTTGAACCTCTTTATAAGGGGAATGCTTCCCAGAAATTACTTTATCTTGTTCATTTGTTACTATTGAAATTGTCTAATGGTTTTCACCACCTGAATATTTTAAGCAGGTTCACTCTGAGTATTGCAGGTCTACATTATTCTATTTAGCTCCTTTTAGCAGAATGATCCCTTAGAGAGTGAAAGGCCCTAAGGCAGAAGCTGGATGCAATTTTAAAAGAAAATTTTGCGGTTTTCATCAGGTAGTGGAAAAAATTATCTTTAACTATGGAAAAAGCTGATGTGTGAGCTATTAGGTACCAGAGAATTCACCCTAGAGAAGCCCTTATAAATACCCAGAAAAGAATTCTCATGAATATTAAAATTTAGTTTTCATACTAACACTCAGACCCAGATCTTTAGGAAATTAGGCTTCACTGATTCAAAGAATTGCTGTTTGCTGTGTTATCTCTAAGTAAAAAATGTGCTGAATGTCACTCGTGCTTTTCTTCCAGAAAAATAGCCTCCAGCTGTCCCTAGTAGAGCAGCTACATATCCAGTTTGTCTGATGTGCAGGGATTTGGCATGGAGAGCTACAAGTCATCTGGGACTTGGGTGTTACAAGGACAGTATCCAAAGTAAGGAAAGAAAGGTGCCTAAAACTGAGAACTGTATGAGCAGGACAAAGGACACATGGAGAAAAATTAATACCTTAGTTAATGAACCTAAAGTTCATCATCATGATTAATGTTTCCCTAAGCTCTTGAGAGTGCCTGAATAACGATGTATTAAATCAAGATTTTTTGAGTATGCTATATTGGCAGGTGTTCATTAGAGGCATCCAGTTATTAAGGATGCATATATTTTCTCAAGATCTTTAAAGATTAATGGTTGCACATATAGATCTCTCTCCCTTCAGAAAAAGAAGTATCATCCTTATACTGCAGTAGTAAATATTGGTTTAGTGTGCTCAATTTTTTAGGCTTCTTCAGTTGGCTTAGACTCATTACTGAACTTCAACATATAGAAAAGTGCTATGCTTTTCTATAATTAGATAAGAAATTCTGCACAAACTGCAGATTGCAGATTGCTCCTAGATTATGTGTATTATGACTCTTTTGAGCTTCCTTATTACATTATCAGTCTAATTATGTGTACCAGTGCATTATTTTAATGTGACATTGAATCAGTGCAAAGATTTGTTAGTTGGGGCCTGAGCCATTGTCTGTGCTCTGCCTGAGATTCATCATGCTGTGCTACCATCTGTGGAGAGCCTCCAGGGAGGGGAGGCTGCTGTGCTGGCTCTGAGGGCACTGTGACATGCATTAGACACACCGGTGAAGGACAGAGAGCGTGCGTGTACCGTGATGAGTCACAGCTGTCCGCCAGCTTCCGATAAACCACATAAATGCTCCTATGCCTCAGCAGCTCTAGATCTGGAAGTGTGGAAGTTTCAGCTCCTAAAATTCATGTGGCAGTCTCCCACATGGTTGTACTAGATCTGGGCAGTGCCTCACTACTTGGGCATAGCTGGGAAATTAGTTCAATATATTTCACTACACACACAAACATTAAACTTTTGTGAATATCAGACTAGAAGAACCTGCCCACTTGCAACACACTTTCTAAAATATTTTTGTGGTATAGGAAGCAGTTGAGACATATCAGTATAAATTTCTGACACATGATACGGTTTACAATACTTAAAATATTTGGGTATCACAGGAAGGACCTGGATCAGGCCTTTGATTCTTCAAAGTGTTCAGTGAATGCACCCTAAATTGCTATAGATAGTTTAAAGTTCCTTTGTGTTCAGGAAAGAGATGTTAGCACCACTTATGTTGTTGGGGCTTCTTTTAAGATCTACATTTGTTTCCTACTTTTGGACTCAGCTGAAGAATTGATAGACAGCATTAGAAAAAGGTTCAGTTACAGACAGTTTAATTTGCAGAATGAATCTTCCTGGTCTGAAAGCAGAATAATTTGATTAATTCCACTATTAATGCTGTGCCCTTTCATGTACATTTTACATGCAAATATAGTTGCATTCTGTGAAATGGCAGGTACTGATAAAGATGTCAGCTTTCAAACAGTCTGGAGTTCAAGGGTGGTAATGAATCATTTCCACCATCATCTTTCATAGCCACTTGAAAATTACAAGGAAATTAACCTCTCTTTGAAGCAAAAAAAAAAGAGGTCACAAAAATAATCCTCCAAGATCACCAACATTCAAATTTTTCCCACGGATTCTCAGTAAGAAGCATCTCCTCCTCCCATTCACATATATTAACAGGAATCAGACATTTATGGACAATGGGATGCATGTTGCTTTTTTGATTGATTTTGCATGGGAGAATGAAATGCTGCTTTACCTAAGGCAGAACCTGCTTCATATGTGCACTTCTTGATGGTGTTCTTGTTGCATTAAACTCTTGTTTCAATGCCTTGGCCATTGTTGCAGTCAGAAAGCTTAGACTGAGTTTTAAGGTGTTAACTGTTTTATTGCAGTTTCATGGGAATGGTTATACACGTTTTCTTTCTCTCTCTCATTTTAAAGTCCTGAAATCAGACTGAAGGCAGCCAGATTAATTTACAAAGGCTGGTGTAATTTATATCTGTGCTCACGGCTCATTTTCTCCAAATTGTGGGAGAAATCCCTTTTGGGTTCACTTTAAAGGATTCACAATTCTGTCTCAATCTAAGATGTAAGTAGATCAAAATGCAAATGTGCTTATTGTGTTACTCCTGTCACATCCTGAATTGGTTGGTATTACTGGTACATGCATCCAAATCATCTTCTGTGGATCAAAAAGCCAAAAGCAACAACAAACCCAAAAACCAACAAAAAAAAAAAAAAACCAAATCAACAAAACAACAACAACAAAAAAAAAAAAAAACCAAAAAAAAAAAACCAAACAAAAAAAACAACAAAGCAAACACACACAAAAAAAGCCCAACCAACCAAAAGAAAATAGCAACCAAGGAAAAAACCCCACACCATCAACAAAAGAACTACAGCACTGTATTTTATGTAATTTCTAGGAAGGAGGCAACAAAAAAAGACATATGGACATTTTTCCTTTTTCCTTTGAAACCAAGAGGAGATTCAAATATTTCATAGGTTATATGTGTTCCTAGTTGGTGTGAATATTTGCTCTTTTGCAAAGGAAAGGGGTGATGGCCAGGGAAGCTGTGTTTTCAGATTGTAAGAGGTTATTGGGCTGTTATCCCTGTAATAAAATTCAGTACATCAAGTGAATGACTTGTTGTTTAGTGAAACATGGCACAACATCGATTGAAGCTCCCCATTAAGTCGAGACATCAAATATACCCTTGTGGCACTGTACTAGGGATCACTGTTGAAATTGCAGAACTTGCCACTGAGCTCAAGATAAACATTGTCTTTAACTCATGCCACAGTGACATTAATGGTTCATGATATCATGCAGTGATCAAAGCCTTCTGGGAAGACATAGATGCAAAAATACAATTTTCTTGGTGATCTATATCCACTTTTTTATTGAAAAAATACCCTAGTTTTGAAATTGTATAGACATTTGCTTTAAAATACCCAGAGAAATTCTGTTCTGTAAGCTCTTTTATTTTCTTTCCAAGCTTTGCATGCAAATCTAACCACTGTTGTCTCAATATGTGAGAGCTATCAGGGTGTTTTGTCAATTAAATGCATCAAGAAAAGTGAATAAATGTATTACTATGCATTGTCTCTCAAACTGCAAGAGTTTTTCTGAAAAAAAAAAGAATTTTTCTATGCTTATAAAAATACACTCATAAATTCAAATTGTGATCATGGTCTGCATCTTGAAAGCCTCATTTAAATACCTTTACAGAAAGTTTTTTCTTACAGTAAATATTCTTGATAGGATTGATAAAAAGCCAAAAATCCAGGGTCCAATTCCTTTGATGTGGATGCCACCAAAGTACCAACTGTCCTGTTGCTCCCTTGAGGTGTTTATCAGATTGCTGATGGGCTGTACTCTCAGCACCTTTCCTCCTCTGGAGTTTTTTCCTGTCAAGAAAAGTCAGATTTGAATACACCTTGGGATCTTTGCATAGATACCCTGCCTTTCTCCCCATCGGGCCATCACCATCCATCTATGGCTGTGCTTATGTCTTGGGAATGTTTTGGCAGGCTGGCAACCCACAACAGATATGCCATCCATAACATACCTCTCTTAATATCCTCACAGTCTTCTAAACCAGATTTCTGCCCACCCCAGTGTTTTGCATATAAATGGAATAGATGTGATTTTGCTGTGATTCATGCGGTAATCATGCTTGACCCTTCTTTAGTTTAATGTGTTTCTAATACACATTTGTGTTTGGAAGCAGAGACTGTAGAATTGTCACATGGTAATACCAGATTTAGTCACAATGTTTTTTATATGCCTGGTTTGCTTGTTGGGTGTAAATTAATACTGTTTTGAGGCCTTCCTCGTAGCCTCCAGAAGCAATTTACTTCCCTCAGGGAAGTTCTCAGAGCTCTGTTTCTTTAGAGAACTCATAATCCTTTGGGAAAAAACGTGTTCCAAAGGGAAGAAAATATTGTCTTCTTTGTGCAGGAAAGACTTTATATTATCCCCTTACACTTACTGAATTCCAAGTTTTTTTAAGTAGGAAGTTTTATTTTTTCATGCAAATACTTCATGAAGAGACCAAATTTTCTATTCATTGAAATATGTGATAGACAAAATAAGGCTTACATTTATCGGAAGAAATAAGCTACACACAGGATTACATTGTTTAGATATATATCTGAAAATGTTTAGAAAATTTAAGTGTCTCATACATTTATAGAAGTGCTGAGCACCAGACTTGTCTGATGGTATCATAAGCAGCACTTTGAGAATACCTTTAATTTCTAGAAATACTCCAAATCCTTGACAGTTGTCAAATAATGTCGTATTTATGTTTTCAGTCTTGGCACTATTTATCCTATTTGAATAGCTCATTAAGAATAAATACTGCTATTTATTAGCATCATCTGAAGAGCAGTTTGCTGAGTAAGATCTTAGAGGTCTCAAAATACTTGACTTCCCATTGCAAACTGGAAGTGCAAACATTTGCAGAGAAATAACCAAAGCAACCTGTAGGGAAGCACCACAGTAACAACCAGCAAATCCTGATATTCCCTTGAGGGGCCTGTGAACTGGAATAACAACTCTTGTTTTCCATGTGCAGCTGAAGAGATGTCAGCAATGAAACCAGAATGGAAATGTCATCACACTGCCTGTCCAGAATCATTCCTCAGTACTGGACCCTGCAGGTTGCATACAAGTCATGGAATGGTATTCTCAGCTTCAGAGGAATTCATCTTGAGATTATACTTGTCTGCATTTTAACCATTTTCTTTAGTGTCTCCCTGTCTCCTCTCCATGTCCCCACACACACATTTAATAAGGTTAATAACAAATAGCTCCATCCTATTGTTACTCAAGCAAGCCATGAGTTTAAAGAATAATTTATTTACACCTGCTTCTTCTTTTCACGATTGTCACTTCCACAAATAGTTTTCTTATTTTAATACACACTTGCTTTAATGTACTGAAGCATTTTGAAGACCAAATATGAAAATGACCTGTACAGCCGAGTAATTTCATCACCATGAGATACCATGGCAGTAGAAAAACATCATCAACCACTCTTGGCAGTTCATATATTTCTGGGCTTTATCTGGTTCATGGTGAAGTCATTGCAAATATATCCATTAACACTAAGTAAACTGACACTCCAAAATATCATCTGGGAGATGCAAATATTACTTTTGGAAGGAAAAATTATATATTAGTTATATAAAATGCCTCCAGTTGGCAATGGAAAAAGAAATGACAGAAGTGCTAGTGATTAACATACTGGAAGATGTCTGATTCTTTATGATATACAATAAAAATCCCAGGAAAAGATTAAGAGAGACAGAACTAACATATTTGAATAGCAAACTGAAGATATAAACTATGACACATACCCAAAATGCAGAAGCATTTTATGAAGCATTATGCTTTCTGAGTGTGTTTATTTAATGCCAAATCTCAAAGTTCAGGCTAAAACAATAGGTGTTTTAGGAGGTTTGATTCTTCACTGACCGATAATTCATACAAAAATATGAATTTTCAGGCTCTTCTTTAGTGAGTAGACTTTAGCAATATCCTTTGGCAGTACTAGTAATCAGCTCAGCTGTAGCCCTCCTCAAGATCAGTCAAAACAATCATTTGTTGTTTCTTTCATTGAAAATCAGTAAGACTTTCGTACCAAAAACTATATATACATTAGAATGGATGGTAACTTTGTTTTTTCCCCTTATTTCAAAATCTTTTGACACAGAGTCAAAATGCCTTTTTTTGAAAATGTTAACACAAAGGCATATAGAAGTTTCAGTTCAAATATGCTAGTCGTACCTATACTTTCAGTCCAAGAAAAAAGCCTGTCTTGATGGACTCCTCTTCCCATAAAATGTCTCCAACTTTCCATCTTGCTGAACTACTCAAGTGAATTAACTTTCACAGTGCATTATGGGGCCTGGGCTGCTTCACTTTTCAACAAAACAGGCATATGAGATCTCATGAGTTTTCATTGCATTGTTTATTTTCTGGTTTTGTCTGAAAGTCATAATTTTCTACACAAAATTGTGAAAGATTAAATTCAGAAAAAAACCCTCACATTTTCCCTGAGATCATAGATGAGAGTTTCTAGTTGAATTTAGCATTCACATCATCATGGTTCCCATTTTGGTAAAGAACTTGATGTGTGCTACTTACTTTGTGGGAAGTGAATAATATTTCTTGCTAATGGCGATAATGCATCTGTAAAATATAAAAAATGCATTCCAATAACTTCAGGTTTTCACTTACTGCTGAAACCAGACTTGAATTTGGCCCATTATTCTTTTTAACTGAAGAGGAGAATAATGCCCTATGTTGTCATATGGCAATATATCAAATTGTTCCTAGCTATCAACACCAAAATCAGTTGCATCCTCAGGGATTTGGCCCTGTGCTTATTAAACAGTAATATCTTTGTCAACAGATGGATTTTATACTGCTGATATCCTGACAAGTCACTAGAATGAATCTGAA
The DNA here is from genome assembly GCF_963513975.1 of Fringilla coelebs. Lineage (NCBI taxonomy): Eukaryota > Metazoa > Chordata > Aves > Passeriformes > Fringillidae > Fringilla > Fringilla coelebs. Next base: position 33,549,000 of record NC_140028.1, read on the forward strand.
GATTCCCAGCCATAACACAATCCTATTTTAACCTTGGTTATTTTTAAAAACCCAGTGTAAAAAACATGACAAGCATCGATGCTTAATGCAAATGCCTAGCAATGCGTGTTACCTGGTAACCAAATGGATGGCATGTTGGAGAGAGAAGTGGCAACAGCAAGTGAACATATGCCAAAGCAGCTCCTTACAGATATAGAGGTGGTCACCATGGATTTTGCCACACCAAAAGAAGAGATTGTCATGACCTAGTCTGAATTCATGGAAGAAGAAAACAGGTTTTTCCTCTTGCACACACCCCTGGAGGCAGAGGACACTCATAGTCTGTGGCATCAGAAGCTGCTAGAAGTGTCACTTTTGTCTGGGAGGGACAACATTTCCCACAAACAAGGAAGAAAATGTCCCACATTTGTCCAGTGAAACAAGATTGGAAAAGTTAACTGCAGTGTCACAGGAGAACCAGGTCAAAGTTTCCTGAGTAACTAGCAAGACTCCTTCTGCTTTGTTGGCCAAAACAGAGAACTGTTTCTTAGAGAGATCAGGATTTATTTTCATACTGTAAGTTCAAAGATTTGTTTCTTTGCTTTGGCCTTCCCTCAAAAATTCATTCTGCTGGAAATTCATCATCTCAAAAACACAAGGTATTTCTTTTGGTTGGGAGAGTCAATCTGAGAGCTCTGCCACAGAGGCTTTCACCAGAGGTCAGAGTATAAAGCTACAGTAAAAGTTTGAGGTGTGATCATAGTATCCAAATAAATTGTTTTCTGTGAAAAGAGGAAACCCAAACATCTTTTCCAAAGAAAAGGTTTTCTTTAAATTTTTTTTTTAAATAATTGCAAAAATAGCCTAGAAATTAAGTATAAAATAAAATTATTCAGATAGGAGCTAAAATACTGGAGCATCATAAAAATATTTCTATTTAAGGAGGTATTGCTGTATCTTCTTTATTTCCCAGTGATGTACAGGACAGCCACAGTTTACACTGCCTTTGAAGTGTTTGGGTTTGCAAAGCAACTTTGGAATAGCCTCCAAAAATGGCTGTTTTTCTGGAGCTATTCTTGGCTGATGCCTTATGTTGCACCACTCTATACTAATGCTGGCAGTAGAAATGTCAAATGCCAGGCAGTCTCCCATACTTTAACAGATGTGGCACACAGTTCTGGGCTCACATATCTCATTCTTTAAGCTTGTAACAAGTAGTCCACTCTGCACTTTCATAGAAGCTGCAGAATCCAGTCCATCCCTTGTTCTGTGGTAGATTTTGAATAATCTGTGTTACTGGGGAATGTGCTGAAATAGCCAGCTTAGCATCTGATTTCATCTATGAAATTTCAGACTTCAGAAAAAAGAATGAAATCCAGCTGTTAGCTGAGAAGACACAAAATCAGATCACTAGCACAATTAGTGGTAAGTGGAAAAAGGCCAGAGCCTGGAAGAAAAAACAGTGCCCATTCCCCAAGGAAATTCATCTTCACAATGGATGCTTTTCTCTCATAAGACCATGGGAGCACACTTTGTGCTTGTTCAAAACACAGTTGGAGCAGCTTACTTCGTTTAGATGTGTATCTATCTGCTCTTCAGCTACCTTTCAGATTTGTCAGTCTGTCCCATTTATTGCATATATCCCAAATAACTAATCAAGAAGCTTTTAAGAATGTTTACATGCAAAAATGAGGAATAAATTATTCACCTGCAATCTGATTATACACAAATTTCTGGAAAGTACTTAACCACATGCTTACATCCTTCCTCAAGAATGCAGCCAGCTCAGGGTTTTTCCACCTGGCCCTGCTGTACTGACTGAGCCACAGCCCCAACCTGGAAATGCCTTTCATACTGTTAAGCTGTGAATTTCCAGACAGGCTCTGTAGGGGGAGAGAGGCTGCAGGGCTGCAATCTGCAAGAAAAAGTTTCCCCTACCCCTCTGTGGTGCTGTTGTCCCTCCATGCTTCCTTTCCAGTCTCCCCATATTCTAGGAGCACTTCTGTCCAGGCCACTCTGCCACTGATGTTCAAGGGTCCTCTCTTGAACATGTGTTACTGGTTTCATCACCAGACTTTCTTGTATTTAGGCCTGGCTGGCACCTCAGGCACAATCAAATAAATGCCTTTTTGTACTTATTTGAAAATACTTAAGCACTTGAAATCAAGTTTGTCACTATGTCAAGCCCTATACTGTGGGAAATGCTGTCTGTTCTTGGTTTTAGGAAGGAGGTCTGAACCACTGATAAAGTCTGCTATTGGCAAAGCATACAAAAACAAGCAAAAGCAAAAAAAATGGTGCTGCTTTTCAACACACATTTGAACGATCAGCACCAGTATTTTGAGCTAGATGGCAGCTACAAATGCTTGCAATAATAAGGGAAGAGTATTTACCAAACCTTTTTTGTCTGGAATCTGTGGGCAGAGATCTCGACCTGGTAACCGTACAGGGAAGATTTATGCGCACACAGCACATAAACACGTTTCCAACGTTATTTCAGGAAACTGTGACAGCTCCACCGTGGTTTATTAACTTCCTCTATAGATTGACTGATTTTAGCGTGGGGAGTGTTTTGTCATTGCATGTTAAATGAGTGGTGTTGCTTAAAATTTTTGCTAATGAGGACACCAGACGTGGAACTTCCCCTGGTGCCCTTGGCTATAGGGATTTTTTTCTAGCAATGTGTCATCTTCACTTCACTTCTCAGTTACATCGAAGGCATTACTCAAGTGACAAAAATAGAAAGATTATTGCTCATGTATGTATGCATTGGAGTTATTTGCATGAGATTGACAGGGAATGCCTGCCTGTCCTTACAAACAAGCCAAAAAAGGAAAATGCCGTATGATGTTGCAAAATGGCACGTGAATTACCTCACTTGCTCATCTCAGTCTGTCTCTCACTACAACTCATGTTATAGACACAGTGAATACTCCAAAGCTTGAAACGGATCTGCCACTTACAGTCAGAGGACTCTTAAGCTCGCTAATCCATTGGAAAAATAGCTCTTTCCTTTGACTGGTGGACACTAGCAATTGAAAACAGTATCAACACTGAAATTTTATAAATTAAAACATAGACACACATACGGAAATATATATAAATTCATATATATATGGGTTTAAATTTTATGTATATATATACAAAAACATGCACATATATATATAGTGATTCTGTAGGTATCTCATGCATACACATATATCTAGATACAGAAACCAAAAGGTATTCTTACAAAATAATGTGGCTGTGAAGAAAAATTGCTTTCCTTCAATAGATCCAATCAAGAATTATGGAGCTGCCAGTAGGACAGTTAGAACCACCATACAGAGTTAAAAGAATTTACTTAATTTTAATTACTTAAAGTGAATAAAAAGCAGCAGAAATCAACAAATGCAATTTAATTTTTTAACCAGCTAAATAAAGTAGGGATTGCCATTTATATATATATATATATATATATATATATATATATATAGTCCTGTCTTCTGAAAGGCTGAATATCTTCTGTGAGAAGTTCACCAGATACAGTTTTTAATGTCTAACTATAAAGGGAAAAGAATGTAACAAATTTCAAGCATTAGTGGAGTTGGGTGCATGGCAATGTGCATGTGTAGGGGTGTGTGTAAATGGACTACACAGGAGGATGAAAAGTAGGAATGAAAGAATCAGAATGATCTGGACAAAAGAACAAGCAATTTGGCCAATTATTTGTTTAATGGCAGGTGCTATTATCAAATTTTACTGACCATTTTTGAAGTCAGAAACTGAAGGAATTGGTTCATTGCAGACTGAAGTGAGAGCTGAAGCCTCTCTCCCTCTGTGAGCTGAATTTCAGTCGAGGTCACGAGGAACCCTAGCCAGTAATGAGTGTTAATGAAGGGCTTGCTGGATGTTTATGACATCCACTCTGCAGCAGTTGAGGAGCAGGCAGAAGGTGTTAGTACAAGAGTTATCTACCAACTTCTCAGGCAGTTTCTGTTGCGGTTCACTTCTGAATAGCCCCAGCTCTTTCCATGTCACCTGTGGTCTCAGCGTGGAACAGAAAAGAGTCATGAACATCTGACTGCCAATAAAACCCCTCTCTTGTGCCTTTCTGTTGCCTTGTGAACAAATGAGACATAGAGGAGAAAGAGCTACCCTGGACCAGTGCTTCTGTCCCCCACTAATCCTAGTTCCTAGAAGGCCATTAACAGCGACAAAAACTAAATGCAGGGCTGTCTTTGGGTTATCTCTGTAATTGCAACTTCTCAGGCAAAGCAGTTTTAAAGGCTTGGTGTCTGAGATATGAGACCAGTGCATATGAATGCACAAAATCATTTATGGAAATTTGTTGGTTGAGTATTTCCTTTCATGCCTTCTGGCACAGGAGACTTAGGCACGTACAGTTTATTTTATCGTCTCTACAGCCCACACTTGTAAATAACAACTAAAGCAGTACTGAAGGCAAAGACTTGGCAAGCTTAAAAAATGTAGTAGATGGTTACAGCAGCAGCAAGAATAGCCAGTTATAATAGCAAACACTAAGAAAAATAAAGCGGTTTGGATGCATAAACCCCTCAGGCTGTACAGCTCAGTTTTAACAGTATTTATCAACTGAGCTGATAGATTGACTTAGGATAAATTCTAACTGCAGTGTGCCCATGAGCAGATTGCAGCATCCTCCACTGCTCTCTTACTCTTTATGATGGATTTACTTGTCTTAATGGCTTGGATAGGGAGATGATTTCAAGAGTAGATTTGCATGGCACAAGAGAGTAAGATATGATATCAAGACAACTGAGATATAAGGACATTAAACTGGTACAAGCAAGCAAAGGAACAGACTGCTACATTTATTTTTCTGAAATAAAGCTGAATCTCTCTTCTCTTACTTTGGTAACTTAGCCAGAAATGCTTTGGTAATGTGGTAAGACATGAGATTTGTAATTTAGAACAAATCAATGGTAAAAGGATCTTGCTGCTCTCCATTTGACACTCCAAAGACTGTGCAAGAGCATACGGATAGCATGTGTATAGCATGAATACTTTCCTGGTCTGCTGTTTGCAATATGGAGTTTTGATCCTTCACCTGGGACAACCTAAAGCAATTGTGCCCACCTTGATTCAGATGCACATCTAATTCTACTGTTTCAGGATGGTTTTCAGTTTGTGACAGTGTGCCCCTCAGGTGACCAGGCTTATCCATTAGGTTAACCCAGTCTGTGGAACTCAGAACTTCACAAAGTGGGACAGTAGAACTTCACACATTGACAAACCATCTCATATTCTTACCTGCCTAAAATCCATTTGCTTTCCATTTCCATGGCTGTCTGTGTGGTGTTTGTTCTTATATAAGGGTCATGACTGATTGGCATTATCATCTAAGATGAAAAGTACAGTTTAGCAATGTGAGGTTTTTTACAGACAGAAGGACTTTTCTGGTGTTTATCTAAAGGACTTCAGAGTATATTGTTTGAGAGCCATTCCTGAGTGTGAGTTAATGATTTTTCTGGCTCAAATATATTTCTATACCCAGATCACATCTGGGAACAATGATCAGAGGAAACTATGGGAGAGTTAATTATGTCCTGTCTGTCATTCATGACATATTAAATGCTTCCACTCAACATTACGGTTTTCAGATTAGATCCAACTTCACCTACTGTAGCAATTACTGTTAATGTTTATTGCTGAGATGGGAGAGATTAAGCTTGACATTATCAAACAGCGTGATATAGTTAGGTGTATTATGGGGAAGGTTTAAAGTAACACATGTATCTTAGTAATTTGTTGTTAAGGACCTTTTAAAGTTATTTATTTTTAATCAATTCTGTGGTTTTTTCCCCCTGACTGAACTGATAGATCAATGCTAATTTTAATCAAATTTCCCGAAGTTTTATCTCTAACATTTATGAATCAGCATTTTCATATATTCAGTGTTATTTCAGTATGAATATATGATTTCTATATTAAAAAAACTCGTTTATTTCCATGTGATGTGACAGAAATAATTTTTAGCAAATACTGTTCCTAAAATGATCTTTCCTTATTTTTCTTTTATTTTTGGATGTATAATACTGGAAATTTTAGAAATGTTACAAAATATCCAGTAGCTGAAATTCCTAAACATGTTTCACTTCTGGTAGTAGTTTTATTTTTATAACAATGTCATGTATTTGTCTGACTTTCTTTAACTCTCTGCAAACATAAAGAAGAATATATTTTCTTTTTAATTTTAACACATTTTCATCATGTAAAGGCATGAATCATACAGAATTTTTGAAGCCAGGCTAAGCTCTAAAGCCACATGGTTAACTCAGCAGTTCTGGCAACTGTTTTGTTATTGTTAGTGGTGTTGTATTTTGCAAAACAATTCAAAGGCTATTGTCTTAGGATAGCCTGTTTGGAAAAATATGACTTTGAAGTTACCTACCATTAGAATCCTTGTACAAGATCAATTGCCTTATGTTCAAATTCTATACTAAAAAGTTCAATGCTATAGATGACAGACATGATAAATAATAAGAATTCAGTGTTATAAAATGATAGGAGCAATCTCACAGACTCTCACTGAGAAATCATTTTGCTTCAGCAGCCACGAAAAGTTAGAACTAGACAGTCAAACTTCAGCCTATTTTGGTTTTGCTGCAAAGCTGCTTTTTGGGCTGGGTGAGCATTCATTGTGTGCTGCAAAATTAGACCAGAATTTCCCCTACAGTAAAATCAAAACATTGTTTTCAACAATATGTTTTTCACTATTCAAAAAGCAAAGTTGGCAAATCAGAGACAGCTGGTGAGCAGCACCAGCTGAGGGCTTAGAATAATCACTGGGTTTCCAGAGCTCCTGTGCGTGTCCATGACCCTTGGTGGAGTCAGGTGGCCTCTCCAGGCTCTGGGGAGGAGGTCTTATGCCACTGAATGGTTTCCCAGCTTGTGGTCAGCCTGACTTAGATGTTGGATGAGCTGATCGATGTAGGTCCCTTCCAACAGAAATGGTCCTTTCCATTCCATTCCATTCCATTCCATTCCATTCCATTCCATTCCATTCCAGTCCATTCCATTCCATTCCATTCCACTCCCTGGGGGGCTTTAAGGAATGCTGATATTCAGCATACACATCATGGTTTAAACCAGCTCTTGGTTTAATGGTGAGACAGGGGTAGGGATCCAAACTAGCCAGTTTACAGAGATTTGTGGTTTGGTTTTGATGGGTATCCCACAACCTCCTTGTAGTTTTAGCCCTCTCAAGCAGATTCCACTTGATTCCACCTGACTTCAGAAACACTACAGAAAAATTCATGTTTGGAAACACAGCAGCAGGGTCAGACACTCAGATTTTAGTTCTCTAGGGTGGGATCCAGCTTCACTGAAATTCACGAGAATGGGATTTAAACCAGGATGTGATCCGTACAGCTGCTGTCTTGGGTTACCTTTCCACTTGCAGAAAATAAGCCAGCCCCCTTTAACATCCAGAAACTGACTGTTTTACACGAATATCTATTTTAAGCATGATATTAAAGACAAGTCTAGACAACATTAAACAAAACTAGACCTTTACACATGACATAAAGGAAAATGGGAACAGTCTCCTAAGGCTTCAACAAAGTATTAAATGTGACATATGAAAAAAAATCTGCAGTAAAATGAAATTGTGTAGTGGACTGCATTATTAATACTGTAGTTAAATGTGAACAAATAAGGCAGGGAACTGAATGAATAAATAATCAATTTTAAAAGGTCATTTTAATAGATCAGAACCTCTCTACGGGATAATTTGGAAAGGAGAAAATATCATATTTTCAAGCTGCATTGAAATAAAATCATATTTATAGCTACCTAAATGATAACTTTAGGTGAAAGTATAATGCTGGAATGTAAGCTTACAGCTTTGAACTCCCTAAAACCATAGAATCAAACACTAGCAAACTAAACATGGACATTTAACTTTCCTTGTTAGACTGGTTAAATTCCATACAGTTTTCCAGATGAGAATTAGGGGCTTCAGTTCTGGAATTCTCAACATAGTTTTGGTGCTTCCCAGTCCCTGACTGCACTTGCATATTTTGTTTGATGTTTCTTGTTGCTTTTTCAGTAAGAAAAATAACTTTATGCTCACAATTCAGACTACTCTTACAAAGTACTGATAACTGAAATTTGTCTGCTGTATACTTGTCAGCAGAAAATGAAAATGCAACTGGGCGGCATTTAGAGGTTATGCCTTCAAGAAGAGTCATGGCTTTCTTTGGCTTAGGTTTGGCCTCAAGCACATTCTTAAATCAACTGTCCCACTATTAGGTAAAAACTCATGTTGGTTACCTAAAGAAAATATTGTTTTCATGTTCGAGGACACCAATAGACTACCTTCCAATTAGGTTTGCCTCATGGAACTTTCACAAATAATGTAGTCCCTTTTTCTTTTGCTAGTTTTCTCCCTAGGCATGCCATGGTAGGTACAATCTCCTGTTCATTGCTATCCTGGCATAAACTCTGTACAGTTCTGTTGTGAAAGCTGCTACTGCTCTGCAAGAACTGTATTTCTGATTACTTTATTGACATTTCTATCAGCTTTGGTCTTAGAGGGCTGCACAACTGAGTCCAACTCAATCTGGAATTGGAAAAGTTTGGATATGGAACTGGAGTCAGAACTTGGTCTGGTATAAGTTGGTTTATAGATATAAAAAGGCCTCCAATGGATCTTTTTAATGGACCCTCAAACTTCTGAACATGCACATATTCTCTCATAACTGATCTCAACTGGATGCACAATAATGAATTGTAATGTTACATTGGAAAATCCTTAAACCACTCCAGATGGCCATAAATCAGAAAAGCTGGTGTTGGCTGCTGGCACTGAACTTTGTGACAAGACTTTAACTTTTTAAATCCAAGTACTAAATACGAGTAAACTCACCCAGCCCATTGGTATTTTGGTAGGTTCAGAAAATCATTGCTGTCTAAAACTACCTTTTATATTTTGGCAAGAAAGTACTACAGAACTCTAATATATTATATTATTATAATGATATCTTGAGCACTTTAGGTTCTTTAATACCTAATATAGTTGATAAAGATGAATGAGCTGATTAAACAAAGGGAAGCTTAATATAGCTCTGTAGTGAACATCACTAGTAGAAGAAGAGGAAATGCAGAAAAATGTGTGACATTTTAATTGAATGTTAGGAAAATATACATTTATTAAAAGGTTATCGTGCCTCTACATGCCAATGTTCTTCATAATTTGTTATAGCTTTTGAATAGTCCCCTAACAAAAGGATGTTATTGCAAAACACTGTAAGAAAAGACACATATTTTACTGATTTTTGTGGTTCCCACTGAAGCCTACTCATCATTCTATATAAATGGGGGGGAAGAAACAGGCTGCAGAAAACATTGAGCTAAAGAACAGGATGTTCTATATTCTGAAGTCCCGAAGATACTGCCCTGTATTCTGGGCAGGTTAAAGAAAACAGTGAGCTTTCACTGGGCATCTGCTTTCAAGGGTATTTAGGTTACAGCTTATTTTTTTTCTCCAGACTTACTGATAATTCTATTTGAAGAGATAATACTTCTGAAGACTAAACGTAAAAAAAATCCAAACAAACCAAAACAAAATGTTTTCCTCTAATTTGCTGTCACAGAGGTTGCAGCTGATTTTGAATTTCTGGCTACGGGCCAGAAATAAAAGAAGAAGAAGAAATAAAAACCAAAAGCAGGTAATGGAGCCTGGGACAATGTGCTGGGACAGGGCACAGCTATTGCCTGGATGGGAGTGCACAGACATTGGCTCTGATGGAGCACAAGGGGGAAGGGCTTCAGGACAGAACATCTGGTTGTGGCAAACACAGCTGGCAGTCCCAGGTGGAGGGGCTGCTGTCCTTGACCTATAAGGATCTTTTCAGGTATTGTTGGTGGTGGAGTGAAAGCAGAGGTGTAGGAGAGGACTCTGGTCTGCAACAGTGAGTAACAGTCAATCACCTCTGAGTTATGACTTCCCTTAATTGCTGTGTAGTGTGAAGAGAACAATGCACTGCATATTCTGCACCTCATCGGCATAATTGACATGATAGCATTATCAGGGATAAAAGCAGCAGGAAAAGTAGGAATCTCTATGAAATTATACTTTTTGATAGTTAAAAATCTATAGGTATAGATTATAACCCGTTTCCACAGTCTCTTTGGTATCAAACCCATACCAGTTAATATGGAGCTATTTGAACAGATAATCTCTGTCTTCCACTGAAACACTGTGTGAAAATGAAACAATCAAGCTAATAAGAAATGATTAAAATGTCATCCCTGAAATAAAATATTTTCTTATGATGATTTCCTCCTTCTACTGATTATGATGCCTTGTGAAGGCTGACCTAGAACAGAGGCTAGACAGAGTTAAAGAATAAAATAGGTATTTATTAGGAGGCCTCTATAGATCCACCTCGAGCAGCACAAGAGCCCAGCCAGGGCTACACCCCAGGTGAACCCAAAATGGTCACAAAAAATGGACTACTGGTCACAAGGTCCAATTTGCATATTGGAGTTAATTGTCCAATTATAGCTTTAACCCATGAATCCCATCTTTCTTGTTTTTCTCTCTTCAGTCCACGTTGTTTATGCTCTTGAGCCTGAGATCTGGATCAGTTGTCCTTGGTCCCCAGTTAGAGAAGGAATTGTTTTGTCTAACTTCTCTATGGAGAGAGCTTACTATCCCCTAATATGAAGCCCAGACCCACACACTAAAGCAGCACAGAATTTGAAAAATAAAGCTGAACCCTGAGGCATCAATTCAGTTCTGTTTTTCTCAGTTTGCAAGGTTTTTTCCAACACGAATTCCACCTTGCTAAACTGTGAGAACCCTTCTATATGTTTGGAAAATATGGTTCCACTAAATATTTCAGGTTTTCTAATTTTTTATTAAGATTTGAATGCTTTGCTACCGTGATATTTTGTTGTGATAATGTCTCCATGTCATGAAAAGTCTAATTAAAATCTTATATCTGTTATATCTGTTAGGCTTACACTGCCTTCCTTTTGCAACTTCATTAGTTTTTTTTTTTTTGTATTCACTGAGAGAATTCCAATTTCCTTTGGTGTAAACCTGAACAGAATATGACCTAATGGATTGTATTTATTCCTATTATAATTCCCCTTAGTTTAGTGGCTTAGTAAAGGGTAATTTTTTTCTTACATATAATTATATTTACTTTTTATAGAGAGGTGAATTTTGAAAAGATATTCCAGATAACAACTTCTTTTCATTACAGGAGACAGTAGCTGAGATGTCCCTGACAATACCAGAAATTTTGAAATACCAGAAATAACAACAATTTTTCTTGTTCTTGCTTCAATGCATTTCAATTTTAAAACAGCTTTAGTGTTCTCAGAAGAAGACTTTTTTGTAATCTGATTTATAGTGATTCCAGGCACTTGGCTGAAAGCAAAAGGGAGAGGAAGAAAGGAAGCAGTCTAAAGGACAAAATCAGCTCGGATTCAGCTCTATTTATAAACAGAAACACCATAATATAATGCCTTCATTGGCAGTTTTCTCCATGCTGAAATGACATTATGACCAGTTACAAGATCTGAAATGAATTATAAAACAATCAAAGGAAATTAGCTTTTACTGATCCATTCAACTAGATCAATAGCTACAGCATTTTATTTCTATGGGGTGATCTGTGCTGTAACTTGTTTGTGTAGAACCAGAGTTTTAATGACATTACCTATCATTTTTAACAAGGATGTGCCAAGGAAAATTCTGCAGCATGTTACAAAATGAATAGGAGTACTAATTAAACACACTTGCTTGGTATTCCTTGCTTTTCATGCGCTGTGCAAAGAAAAACTCTGAACAAGGGAAATACCAATTACACTATTCCAAGAAAAGGCTGTAGCTGCAACAATGTGTATTTTTAAGATCTGACATTGTTAACACCCAGTGGATCCTTAAAAAACGCCCCACCATCCATGTGGTTAACCAGGCAACAATTCAAAAGCAGAGGAAAATACTTAAAAATACAGAAATATAAAAGCCTTCAGAAGCTTCCTGTGTAGTTGTCACAAAACCTTTAGAGCAACCTTCCAAAACCTAGCTAAAAACTATCAAAGTATTCTTTTCTTAGAAACTAAATAATAGTGTATACAATAAAGATTTTCTAAGCCGAGAATATAATTAGTACAGTCACAAATGTATGCACTGATCATTTTTCTATTATTGCTACAATTAAAATTCTGGTTTTTAACCATTTCCAAACTGCAGATAGAACAGGGAGAATTTTCAAAGCATCTTTTTTCTTGGAAGAATATGTTGTCTTGGTATTGTCTGGTTTCTCCTTAGTGAAAAGGCAGACAGCAGTAAAAGGCAAAAGGTAAGACTTCCAAAACTCAGGGTGACACTTTGAAATGCTGTAGGTGCATATGTGTGGTTGGCATCTTTTTTGGTGATGCCCACTGCACCAATCTATTCAGGCTATAATATCTTGCCCTCTTTCTTCATAGCAAAGATTAAAAGCACCTAAAAGCAAGAGATTTAGTGCGTAGGACTCAGATGTGAGTCCAGATGGGAACTGAACACTGCCTTAAGAGGACTAACGAAAGGAAAGTGGAATCCTCTTCCCTGACATTTTACAGACCTTCATTTTATCCATCCATCTCCAGAGTGAAGGGATTTAGTTTCTTTTGTTCTTCCTCATGTGAAAAATATACTGTACCTGTGACCATTTTTCTACTTTTCTCTGAAGTCTGATGTTGCTCTTGTGTCTTCCTGAGGATGGGAGAACCAGCAGCAATGGCCAAATAAAAAGCTCTCTTCATGCCGCAGCCATCCTATGCACCTGATCTCAGTGATACACAGCACGGCACTGTGGAAGGCTTAGACTGCACTCCCACTGCTGCAGCCCCTTCTTCAGTGCTGTCCAGCTTTTGGGAGGAGCCATCCTGAGGAAAGTCAGGTGGAATATATCCTGGTTGTCTGAAAGCAGCAAGCACGTGGTTGGTGATGATCAGGTCTTCGTCTGGAATAAAAGAGGACTAACAAATGGGAGATGGAGAAATGGCTCTTGGCAAACTGATACGCAGAATGAAGGTAAAGAACATTACGTGCAATCAAAACCAGGTGATCAATCTCATTTCCATTTTGAACAGGTAAAAATTAGTCCAGATGAGGGAAAGGGGTGAGAAGAATGTGTCTGGAATTCCAGAAGAGGAATCATAGGCCACAGGTTTTGAGTTGGGCCCATATCTGTAAAAAACCACTGAAAAGGCTGCTGTAGGTCTTAGGATAATTTTTCTGCTTTTTTTCATTCCCAAGATTTCTCTTCAGACTTTGTGAAAGAAAGAAAAAGTGTTGTGTGGAAGCAGAAAAGGTAGCCAAAGCAGTGACAAAGAAGACAGAGGAGACTATACAAGCTTTTAGCCTAGAGGCATATCTCATATCTTCTTGTGGCTCTGATACTCTGGATGTGAGAGCTGTTTGAATTTCCCAGAGATAAGAGTGATTAAGCATGGGCTGCGTTAGAGATCCTTACATTCAAAACCAATGGAGTATGTCTAAGTTCATTCCCAGAGAACAGCCAGAGAAAAGCAGATAGCTGCCCAGCTGACTGCCTCACATATTAAATATTTTGGCTTTGAAAATAGTGAGACATATCCCATTCATGAACAAGTTGCTGAATAGGTTTATGCTGTAGGAAAGTCACTAACAGACCACTTTCACAGCCATGCCAGCATTTAAAGTAATTTGTGGGAACTTCAGCTGATCAAATAAATTTCAGTTTTCTGATATTTATGGAAAAGAATATACTTTCAGTATTTCATATTGATAGAGCAAGGCCAGGATTTCATGAAATCCTCCAGAAAAACAAGTATAGCTATAAAGCTGCTGGGCTGCTTTCCCTGTCTTTTAAAGAGGCACACCCTGAAAATGGATGATCTACCCAAGAATGTAGTTCTGGAAGAAGCATCACATTTTCTATATATTAAGACTTGAAGTTTCTCTGTTTCCTCTGTTTATCCAAGCATATGCAGATATTTTTTGCCCTCTTCACATCCAGCACAGCATACAAGTTCATATATTTTTCTTCTTTATAGGATGTGGCATAATTTTCTACTTGCAGCAGAACATACAGCATCTCCTTGTCAGTCAGGCTGCCAATCACACAGTCAGAAAAGAAGCACATCAGCTTTTAGGGGTGAATTAATGCTTCTGATTTTAGGTTGCTTGTAGTGCAGATCCCTACACATCTCTGTACCCATCCCAGACTTTTATCTCCAATTCCTTACAGTTTAATAGCCTAATTTTAAGACTGATAGCAATCTAATGGGCAGAAAAAATGTTTCCCTTGTATATTTAACATTAGCTGTCCTACTGAAAGTTTATGGGATGAAATGGGCAGCTGCACAAGGGATGGATGTCATGCACAAGTCATGAATATATTTCTATGTAGAAGTGGAAAGAAAATATTCAATGCTAATACCTACAGTTGTCCAAAGGCTGCATGATTTCCCTCCTTTCTTACTTCTATCTCCTGCAAGTTCTTTTTGGGTACTTCATTCTGTGATCCCTTATGCCCTCTCTTCATCTACATCTGTGTGTAAAAATAATTGATAAAAAAAGGGTAAGGAAATGAAAGAATTGTCTGGATGGAACAGAAGCTAAACAGGAATGTCATGAGTAGTTTTATGTTAACCAGTACTGAAGCAGGGAAAGCTACAGCTGTGACAGCTCAAAGCTAATAAGGGACCCATTTGGAAGCATTCAATAACTAAAAAACAAGGATCTGCAGAAGCCATGGAGAGGGAGAGAGAGAAGTATGAGGGAATTTGCTATTAGGAGCTGTAGCTATAGGTGTCCTGGAGACAGGGACCATCCATCAACAACTTGCTGACAGGGTAGAGGACCAAGATTTTTTTTACATGCAACCTGTTCCAGACAGAAAGCACTTTGCACTTCTCATTGCAAAAAGTGACTTATTATGCGATAGCAGGAATAATTTGCACCCAGTCAGAAAGTATCTAAGAACTAGAACTTTACATCCCAGTGCCAAAAAAAAATAGACTGGAACCTTCGGTAGGAGACATATCTGAGGAACTGCCAGTAACTGGAGATGGGGTATGTCCCTGAGGATCATTTCTGCATTTTTTTTATATAAACCCTTCAAATGCTGGGTACTAAGCATTTCTCTCAGATGGGCATCTCTTCAGGGCAGGAAAAGATTCAACTGAAACGGCCAAATATGTCAAAACATGTTTTATTATCCTGTAATGAATGGTATAGGTGAAGTGGACCAAATAGAAGAAAAGAATTACACAGCAAAATAGGCACTTACTGTACTATGAGCTGCTGTATAGTTTGGGAGCTTATATAAATTATAGTGCATTGGATTTCAGACAAGGTCACCGGATTTACCCAGCACAAGACTGATGAATTCAGAAGGAAATGAGAAATATTACTGCAGTACAAAAAGAACTTCAATCCAGCCTGTACAGTCCTTCCCTTTGTGTACTGCTGATTGTGTTACTAGTTCAGTCAGGGAATTTCAAAGTAGCAAGTGAGGTGCCACACTGCCATTGAAAGTGCCTAAGTGCCTCCCTTTTACAATACAAACCTTAACAACAACTGAGGCTTTATTTAACAAAACCCTTTTTTTTTTTTTTTTTATCTCCATGGTTTCTGGTTGCATCATCTTGATTTGATTATATTACAGCATCTTCTTTCAAACTTATTTTCTTAGTCCATGAAAGGAAAAGCACTAAAATTACACAAATGGAAACCACAGGTAGTTTTTCAAGTTTTTAATTCTTTTGTGTTTGGCCTGAACAGATATAATAAACACCTTACAAGAAGCAATGGGCTGGACAGAGCTTTCTTGTTTGATCCACAAGGCTCCATTTGGAGTTATGAGAAACTAAAGAAAGGGCTCTGATCAGTCATTTTCTTTTTTCCTTTTTTTTTTTTCAATATATAATAACAATGAAGGTACCGAGTTTCACAGCCTGAAGAATCCAATAACTTAAATAAGATCAAAAAGTAACTAAGATAACTCTGAAAACTGTCCAAAACATGAAAGAAAAAAAAAAAGGACAAGAAAGCAATAGAGAAATGCTTCATATATCTCATTATGTTTCTGTGGTTTTGATGGACAGTTCAGAGCTAGGACAATCTGAACAAAGAGAGTACCTTAAGCAAAGGGTAGCTGTCAAACCCACTGTTGGGTTTGTGTGTTCCCAACTCATTTATGCATGTTGCTTTACAGGTGATAATAGATAGCATCAATGTTCACAAACAAAAGGCATAGGTGCCTACTCTTTTTTACAGAAGACCTGTGTGCAAACTGGGATTTTTTCTGATTTTCTGGACACTTTTTTGAGATTTCTGAGCTCTTTCCAAGCCTTGAGATCCAAAAGGGAATTATTGAGGTATCAGGAGTTTCCTCCAGCAGGGAAGCAGCTCAGTACATGTGTGTTGCATGATCAATAGGCCACGAACAGGAGATGCCACTCCTCTGAATCTCAAAGGCAGCTCTGCCCTTTATCTTTGCCTGTGGAGCACCCTAGTCAGGGACACAGCTGCACACAGAACCAAAGGCAAACAGTAATTGCCACTTTTGATACACTAGGAATGACAGAAGGTTGCAGGGCCTGTCAACCTTCCTTGGTGAGCCAGCAGACACTGTGGAGCTCGACAGCCCTGCTTGCAGCTTAAAGCTGAGAGCAAATCCCAAGGTGCTGCCGAGGCTGCCTGGCTCTGCTCTTGAGTGGCATCTCCTGCCATGCCAGTGGGCACTCAGCGTAGGAAACGCTCTGCGCCTCGCCACATCTTCCCCCAGAGAGCCAGTCGTAGAGCCTCGTGTAAATAATGCATTAGGAGATTACTTTTATAGCAGGAATCTGTCCTGATCAAACTAAATTTCTTGCTTCATGAAATATTGATTCGCAGAGGGATTCCATTTTTTCGCAAAACTTTTAGTCAACATACTGCATATTCTTCAAAGGTGACCTTACACAAATATTCTGGTACTCTGTTGTAAATGACCTAACGTGCTTCTTCTTGGTCACTTTAATGAAACTTGAGAATATCTCTTCACCTATACCTGGTCACACAAAGCTGTCTATTGGGACATATTATATAACTTATTTTGGCATGCAGAATTTACATGGAAAGAAGGAGGTTCTTGCCTTTTTGTCTGCTCTGCTAAATCACAAAACCACTATTAAACTGCAAAAGGTTAATGAAGTCCAGATTTGTCTGTCAGGTTCCAAAGTGGGAAAAATGTCAATTGCTGTTACTTAAAAATGTCATTAGCACATCCGTTTAATTATGTATGAGAGACATGGTTACCACAGAGACTCTTGTGCCATGTGAGCAAAGGAACATTTTTTAGAAGTGAGGCTGGAAGCCCCTGACTTACACCCTGCCCACTCTTGCTGCCCCAGCTCTGTGCATGCATGCAAGCACATGTATGTACATTATGGTCATTACTGGTGAGTCTGAGTTAGGAAGATATATGTGAGAAAGTAAAGGAAAAAATATGTTTGGAAAAGGGATGTTCAAAGTTTGTGGCTGGAAATGTCAGTTCCTCACAATTTTGTATCCACTCTCAGAACAGAATGTGGGAAAATATGAAATTATGGGACTAAAGAGAAAAATACCTGCCTTCTTGATGCAGCTCATGTTCTTTCAGATTTATCCAGCTCAATACACGTGGGTGGCCAGTACTGTTTCCATGCAAGACTGCTCATTGTGCGTGACAGCATTAGGGCTGCAGCTGGAGATGGGTGCTCTGCTGGGGCTTGAATGTCTTACATTTGCCCAAAGCAGGAGGGCTTCATTTCTGGCTGACATGCCATCCTGCCAGCAGACTGATTTTGTTTTTTAAAGTTATCTTCCTTACCATAGGAAAAGCAATGACTTCAGATTGCAAGATAAAACCACAGAACAGTGTGTTACCCTTGCTTTGGAAAGAAATCTACTTATTCAGCATTTTTGGGCTTCAGAAGTCTTCTATGCTTTTTAAAGATAATCCTTTGCTATTTTTCAGCTTTTCACTATTGTTCTGTTCTCCTCAGCGTACCAAAAGGAATCATAGAATAGAGTTGAAAGGGACCCATAAGTATCATCAAAATCCAGCTCCTGGCCCTGCACAGGACAGTCCCAAAGCCACATGCTCCTGAGACCATTGTCCAAATACTTATCAAACTCTGTGAACCTTGGTGATGTGACCACTTCCCTGGGGAGCCTGTTCTAATCCCCAAACATCTGGGTGAAGAACTTTCTTTTCCTAATATTGAACCTAAACTTCCCTTGACCCAACTTCAGGGCATTCCCATGGTCCTGTCACTGGTCACCACAGAGAAGAGATCAGTCCCTGCCCCTTCTCTTCCCCTCACAAGGGAGTTGTAAACTGCAATGAGCTCTCCACTCAGTCTCTTCATTTCCAGGCTGAAAAAGCCAAGTGACTTCATCTGTCCTCATACAGCATCTCCTCAAGACCCTTCACCATCTTTGTAGTAGTAATTTCTTGAAAAATTTCTAGCAAAACAAGAAGTCTTTCCTGTATTTAGGCAAAATCTGCAGACTTTAAACTGTATCTAAGTTAAAATATAAATATATATGTGAGAAATCTATAGAAGTCTTTCTTGAAATGCCAGCTCCAAATCTGGACTCTGACTTCTGTCCTAGCTCCAGATGGTGTTTCCCAGTATAACTCTGTTTTCAGTTGCTTTTACTTTTGTCAAACTTGAATGAAGCTGAAAACGTAAATCACCTAGCCCATGTGCTATTCAACAGTACCACAATGATGGCAGGATTTTTTGGGTTGTGGCATCTGTGTAGAATCAGGTCTGCTGCTTGGCGCTGTGGTTGCTGTCAGCTCTGTGAGTCACCGCCATGCTGCGGGCGGTACAGGGGAGCCCCCTCACTGAAGCTGACTTTTGTACTAGAGTTTACACACATTCCAAATGTATTTTCTGGAGCTGGCAGCAGGTGCAGCCCTGCTGCAAAGATAGTCAATCTGCAGCTCTTGTATGGTGCAGCTTGGAAACAGTCCTGATGCGACTCTGGCACCGCAGCAGCGCTGCCTGGCCCTGCTGGTGCAAGGATGCTGCCCTGCTCTGAGCCTTGCCTGCAGGCACAGCACAGCAGCCTGGCTGCAGGGGGGATTCAATCCCTCATCATCCTCCCTCACCAGGGCATCCTTTGCCCCTGGGGTCGCTCCAGTCCAGAAGTAGCCCACAAAAGGGTGCCCCATGCCCTGCAGGCTTAGGAAAGTTGGTTACAGCTGTGGGTTAGGGAGAGTAATGTACCCAGAGAGTTGTAGTTTTCACTCAAGAAAGATAATTTTTCATTTTTATTTACATCACCTACAGTAATCACCTACAGTAATATTTTGCAGACTAAATACTGAAACAGCTCAAAAGGCAGGCTTCTTATGGAGGAGGAGGGGCTTTGTTCCCATGGTTATTTCCTTTTACCCCACTGAAGAATGGTCGCAGAAATCTACTATTTCTCTGTCTAATCTCTCTGTTCAGAAAACCTGGGTGACAGTAGGGTCAGGCTATTCTTCAGTGACAGCTGGCTTGCATAATCAGTGTGTCATACTACCTGGCTCATTTTCTGCTGGTGACTGAAAACCCTGGAGAAGGTAATTGGAGTTGACCATCGGAACATTTTCATTGTATCTGAAGAGAGCCATTACAGCTTTGCTTTTGAACATACTTGCCTCATCTCACTGGGCATGCTACAAAAAATCATATTGGCCTGGGGTTTTTTTTTCTCTTCTAAGTGCTAGCTTTTCCACTTTTTGATTATGTTTTTCTACGGACAAATTTAATGGAATGTGATACCACAGTGTAGTATAGCGTCATGTTGTTTTAATGGCCTCTGGCTCCCAGCTCTTCCCACCCAACATCTCTTTATCTTTTATTGGTAAATTACACACTCATGAAAAGTCAGTATTTTATCCTCTGAAGCAAATTTAATGGTGTGTCTACAAGTGGATTTGGTTCTCAAGCAGAATAATGTAATCTTTGACGCCCTAGATTTTCATGACTTTAAAAAATTTTTGTCAAAATGGGTTTGCAGTCTGAAAGATCAATATTGGGAGCAGATAAATGTCTTAGGCAAAGTGGGGAAGAACACCAGTTGGATGAATACCAGATTTCAGTGAAAAGAGCATGGGTTGTAAGCACCAGATCCTCTTTCCTCCCCCTCAGTAATAAAGCATTTTGCCCTGCTTAATAGCAAATCTCACACACTTGCAAAGCAAACACCATATACCTTGATTCAGTGATAAATAAAATTAATTGTATGCCATTAGTTAAAAGCACCAATTCAGGCTTTTAGTGTTCCAGGGTTTTATTTCTTGTCTTGTCTAGAAAAGTTCATTTGAATGGGATTGCACATTGAGGGCAGAAATAATGACTTGCGTTATTCTCATTGTTCTGTTTGTTCTCACTTCTTGTATTTTCTGAGAAATCTACATCACACACTAATGACAGCAGCTCCTTTTCAATAAGAAACAGACCTTTTGAGAATTCATAGTTAAAGCATACAAAGGAACAGTGTGTTGAGAGTTTTCTTTCCATCTTCAGTTTTGCTATATTTATCTTCTCAAACCCTTTGTATATCAACGAAGCAGAAGTAAAAAATTACAAAAATAGGCCTTTCACTATATCAACTCAACTGGTATATGATAACATGCATAGGTTGGGTGTGAGTCCATTTCTTTCTTTCAGTGCTCCTTTTTGGGGAAGAAAATGTTCCTTCTTTGGGTAATAACTATTTTGAGCTCTGGCACAGAACTCAGATTCTTAAGAGATCATTTATATTACAAAGGCTCACTCTGTACTTCCTCAGTGCTTAGAGGCACATTTCAGCTTCCAAACCAAAATCTTTTTATGGTTTTTTAAAACAAATTAGGGGTTTTACTTAGGGTTTTTAAAAAGAAAAAATCATGTATGAAAGCCAAATTAATATACTAATCTTTCTAAAATTGAGAGAAAGTTCTTCCATTCTTCTCTACTTTTCCAACAGTTCTCTGAAATATATTTGACCCTCACGCAGTGTCTCTGTAAAAGGGATTGTATTTCCTAAAGCCAAATGGGAAAATGATTCATAACATCCTATTCAAGATGACAACTGGGCTGATGGTCTAGCTAACTACATATCTATTTCCAAATGTACTAAATTTAAATGGATGCAATCACAGTTTTTAGTACATATGTGATATTGCATGACAGCCAGACAGATTAGATACATTCCTGCCATAGAAGAGTCTAGTGCATAAGGCAGTGTTTATTCACACAGCTTAGACCACCCCACTCAGCCTTTTTGCATAGATGGGCAGTTCACTTGTAGGCCAGAGACTGTTTTCAATAAGGCTGATGAAAAATGCACTCAAAAAAATAAGGGTGCAACGTGGTAAATATCCTGCCTTGTTATGAAAGGGATTTCTGTTCTAATGTCTGAAAGCAGCATTTTGGTCTTCGGTATTGATTTGGTAAATTTTCAAGTATTCTATTTGACCTTTCATAAAAAGATGTATTGCTCCGTTTGAGCTGATATGTTATCAAGGTAGAAAACTGTTTGTCCTTCTTAAATAACCAAAGGAAAGAATGAACCTCCTGTACTGCAGATAAATATAGTTCAATGAGACAAGAATAGGAGGAAGATAATCTCTTTGGAAGTATTTTAAAACATCCTTTCTTTTCCATTATTAGTGCTTGATTCCTGACATTTTTCTTGACTTAAATAATTAATTTATATCCAGTTTGGTGCTTTGAGTCATGTTTATAAACTTTAGCCTTCATGCTGTAATGAGCTTTCAGTTTTTGAGAAAGGCACTTGGCTCTGTCTGTCCCAGATGAACTGTGTGAGATATGTTTGCCATGGGCAACTGCCCCTGAAAGGCCAAGCCCAGCTGCTCTGCAAGATGTGACTGCAGGTAGAAGAAGGGCAAAGTAGGAACAGAACAAGAAAAGGAGAATAAACCACCCAGAAGCTATTTCTTATTATCCTGGGGAAGGGTGATTAGGGAGGAAGCCGAGATGCTACATGAGCCCTTTCAGGAGAATCAGATCAATAGGAGTGACGGATAACTTGTCTCCAAATTATATTTAGGGAAAGTGAAATTGTAGAGATGAATTTAGCAAAAAAAAAAAAAAAATTAGCAAATTTAGCCCTTCTAATTAAGCAAAACAATCACTTCACAGGTTTGATTTTGCCCCCCATTATTCTGTTTAATAGTTCCTTACTCATTCCATGAGGGCCAGCATGACTGAATCTTTGTGTGGACCTGGATGGGCCAAGCATGTGAAATTTCAATAATTTTGTATTTTTGTATAGAAATACAAAATCATTTTACCAGCTAGGAGACAGCTACTCGTAGAAATATCCAGATGTTATGCAACAAATTTAAAACAATTAACATCTTTTCTCTTGCATTAACATACACTTGTGGTCATTTCTCAGGAGTGTTTTAAATAATGTAAAAACCTGTGTGTTCTTCTGGGAAAATCTTTCCTCCTGTTTCAATTTTCTATGCCTATTGTCTAAGTAGCTTCTACCTTCTGTTCTCATGCATCTAAAAGTCTCTGTGTGTGCAAGCCAGGCAGCTACTGGGGCAAACCAGCACACGAGAGACACCAGCAGATCCCACTAGAAAAGGCTTTGTACTTCCAGCTGGACCAGGCTTAAAGAGGTGTGAGTTATGTTTCTAATTTTATTACTTTATTGACTTCCACTTGGGAGCTGTCAGTCAGAGCCACAGTGCCTAAAAGCCAGCAGAGGCTTCATGTTGATCTGAGAACCTGCTCAAAGCATCTGCCCAAGGAGATGGAAAACTGAAACGCTGTCAGGTAAAGAAATTACTGCTGGTATGCACCAGGCATTGTAAAACCTGTGCCTTAGAAATGTGTTACTGGCTTAACCCCAGCTTGCAACCAAGTACCATGCTGCCACACACTCACTTTCCCCTGGTGGGATGGGGAGAGAATCATGGAATCATGGAATCATAGGATGTTAAGGGATCAGAATGGACCTTAAAGATCACCTAGACCCAAGTCCTTGCTGAGGGCAGGGACACCTCCAAATAGACCAGATTGCTCAAGGTCCTATCCAGCCTGGCTTTGCACACTGCCAGGGTTGGGGCATCTGCACTTCCCTGGTCACCCTGTTCCACTATCTCACCATCCTCACAGTAAAAAATTTCTTCCTAATATCCAAACAAATTTGATAAGTAAAAGTGGGAAAACTCATGGTTGATACAAAAGTGAAATAAAGTAAAAATAACAATAAAGTGAAAATAATAACAATAATAAATAAATTGAAAAAGAGGAAGGTGGAGAGAGAGAGAGAGGTAAAAAAGAAAGACCAGTGATGCACAATACAGTCACTTCACCAGTTGCTGACTGGTATCCAGCCTGTTCCTGAGCAGCAATCGGCAGCTCCCAGTCAACTCCCCCAGTTTATACACTGAGCATGATGTCCTATGGTATGGAACATCCCTTTGGCCACTTCAGGCTGGATTTCCTGGCTGTACTCCCTCTCAGATTCTTGTGCACCTACTTACTGGCAGAGCCTGGGAAACTTGAAAGTCCTTGACTACTGAGCAACAACTAAAACATCTCTTCATTGCCAATATTATTCTCTTACAAAATACAAAACACAGCACTGTACAAACTACTAAAAAGAGAAAATAGACTATATCCTAGTGAAAACCAGGACAGTGGGAAACACAAGTAGAGACTCCTTTGTGTGAGAGATGGATGCAGCTGTAAATGTGTCACTGGCACACCATCTGCACATCACTCATAACTGTTTAACTTGGGACAAGTTTGGAAATAAAACTCTTCATAGCAATAATAAATAAAAGGCCTTTCTCTTTTTGTTACTTCTTTCATTGTCTGGGTCCTCCAAAGTTCTGCTAACATTCTAGGGGGGAGTTCCCTTCTAATACAGCAATTTTTGTATGAAGTAAATGCTCCCATTTTTTGTAAGGATTTTGATATGTGAGGGGTTCCTTCCAGTGTTGATTTACTGATAGCTTGAATCACTTATGTCTCAGTTTTGGATCATTTTATGAAATTAATTAAATTTAAAAGGTCATCTGAATCACAAGCCTGTAATCTAGAATTTCAGATGTGCAAATTCTAAAAATGTTTTAGAAATATGTTTGGTGGTTTCGTTTTTGGGACTTTTTTGGTTGCTTGGCTTGCACACTTGGCTTTGTTTTTTTCAGCACAGATGTAGTGCAGGTGGATGCTTTGCAAATGTCTCTATGTCTCTATGGAATTTGGGAAGGTATCTAAACACTGGCCAATGCAAATCCATTTTTTAAGATAACAGAGCATAAGAGGCTGTTTAGCTCACAGAGCAACTGAGGAAACTTATTTCAAAAGGAAAAGGAAAACACTACAGGGGAAAACAAGTATTTTCCTGTAGCAGATGTGCTCCAAACCCAGTGGGTGTTACTGTAAAATACCTGAATCCCATCTGAGCATTGATATCAGGCCAAGATGAGTATTTGGGACCGTGAGCTAAAGCAACATGACCCTTGACACTATTTCTCAAAGACCAGTGCTTACTTATTTTCTTTGAAACCCACCAACATCCACTTTGTTCTGCTGTTTGGATGGTCCATCTGTGACTCCAGCTCATGCACTGATAACAGAGAAAACACAACTGCACAACCTGTGCAGCAGGTGAACACAAACTTCTCTGCATCATCTACACAGATAAAATGCAGCATATCCTATCTCAAGTTAGATACATCCTTGAAGCATCAAGGTCAGTAGCAATTGCTTTGTGCTTCATGTAGGATCAGTGGAGGGGAACAATCATTGCAGGAGGTCACTCTGGTCTTCACATCTGAATGCTCTGCAGAAATACTTGTCTCTCCTGCTTGCCAGGCTCTCCATTGCCAGCAGCTCAGCTCCTCCTTCCATGAGGTTGCTTAAAGCATTTGGAGGCAAACCTGATTACAAAACCTGAGGCATTGCTGTGAGTGGGAATACCAGTAAAAGTTTTCTGAAATATTCATTCTATTTTCTGTGGCTGAAGCCTGATGTTGATATTTATTTCTAAATAAGAGGAAAAGATTGAAATTACTACCCCAGCATTTCTAGTAGGTGTTGTTCTCTTCTCTTAAAACGTCCTTTCACACTGCTCTGTTTCTGAATTCATTGGAAATGATCATTTGGGGTACTTTAATAGAGTAAAGAGAAGAATAAGGTGCTAACTATAACACAATAAAATGTACCTATACTAGATACCTGCTTCACTCAAATGGGAATTATATATTCCTTCAATTATAGCTGCATGAGAACACACAGGCCACATCTGTTTCTCTTTGCATCACTTTTCTACTACAGATCATTTGATTAAGTGGGATTTTGTGTAAAGACCTGTTCTTGAACCATTAAGAGGAAGCTATTAATGATTTCTTTGGTACATTGAACTATTTGCTGCGTGCTTTTCATGGTGCCCATGCTAGGGGGCAAAGTGGCAGAGGTGCCACATCTCCATGCAACCAGCAACAGGGCTGAGCACATATTCCCAGTAGGCACACATAGAGCACAAGTGCACACTACACATGTGCATACATGCACAGCCCCAGAGAGAATACAGAATTGTGGCTGTGCTCCACACACAAGGCTCTGCCCAGCCCTGTGTGCCAGGGAAGGGTGGCAGAGCAGTGTGTGAGAGGCATGAACTGCAACAAAGGTGGCTGAGGAGAGAGTTTCAAGGATTGGAGTGCGAGCTGTGGTGAGTCTTCAAGACTGATAGCCCATCTTCATCTCTGTTGTCATCCATTTTCTTAAAATAATCAGCCACTGGCCTTTTATCTTCCATTTATCCAGTCATCATTTTGCCAAGAATTTCAATAAATGATAAGTTTCATGAACCACATTAAGTAGAACTGATAAATTAATGAAAAAAATGGTTTGGGAGACTGTTGACTGAACAAGAATCTGATTAGCCTGTACCTGCCCTCTTATTATTCATTGCTTATATATGATCCAATGACTGAAAATGTGGTGTAGAGAACTATTTTAAGAAGCAACTTCAGGCTTTTAATCATGGTTACTAACAGCAAGAAGTTATTCCATCATTCAGCTTTTGTTGAAGCAGAAGTAATTTGTTTTTTAACAAACAGTTTTCTGTAACAATACCTACTGCTGCAGGTGCTGAAGCTCTGCCCACATCAGAAGCATTATCTTTTCTTTCAGTTCTGGTGTATGAGAAAAGGAAATCTGCTTTCCATCACTGCCAGATGAAATACTTGCAGTCATAGCTCCCGTGATAAGGCAACATCAAGTGACTTCTTAAGTGACTAATGACAAAACAGAAGTGCTTTGATGAAATCCAGCTTTGATTAAGCACTTGAATAGTCACTATGATCAATTTATGAATAATCCAGGGATCAAAGAGAATCACGAATACGCTTGGTCTAACCCTTCCAAGTAACAAATATATCAGTATAAAGGAGGATCAGGAACAATTTGGGAACAGAGAAGTGTTAAATCTGTCAGTTAAGTGGTCATAGTGAGTAATGTGAGCAGCTCTGATAGCAGAGAAGAGACAGAGCACTTTCAAAATAGAAAAATCCTCTCTTTTTTTTTCTGGCAGGATCCAAGAGAAAACTGAGAGAGCTTCATGAAGTAGCAGAGTTGAAGCAAGGCCATGAAGAATATACCATTAGTGCTGCAACACTGGCAGCCTAAGAAATTACTAGCAGAGGTCACAAGGATTCAGCTCCAGGGCAGAGTTGCCAGGAAAGTCTTCCTGAGCAGACCCATGATGGCTTTGACAGGTCTTGGGTCTGCCTCTGAGCCTGGGGGAGCACAACTTGAGGCTTTTGAAGCTTTCCTTGGGTTCACCTGTGCTTCACTCAGCCTTCCTCAGTGTAGTCTTTCTTCCCCATGCTCTTCCTCCAACAATAGCTGTATTTCAGGAGTAATGACTAATCATGAAACTGATATGTAAGGGCTGAATTTCTTTCCATAAAACCCCCAAGCATATCCATTGCCATGTGGCAGTACAGGACACCCAATGCAGAAAATCATGGGCAGAGCACAGACAAAGGAGGGCAGACAAAGGCAGAAGAATTGAGGAATTTCTAACTTCAGAGTTAATTTTCAAATGCCTCAGTGCATCTGAACTACCCACAAACAACACTGTCAATTTTTTCTTTTTTTTTCTTTTTTTTTCTTTTTTTTTCTTTTTTTTGTAAAATACTTCATTCTTACTCCAAACAGAAACATGAAACCAACTAAAGAAAAATGCAGCACTAACAACAATCACCAGATCATCTCCAAAAAACAACAACAATTGCGGCTCAAATCCTCTCTGAAGCAACTTTTACCCCAGAAAGGGAGAAGAGCCAGAGACATCACAAAGGCCATTAGGACATAGTTTCTGACATATGCAAGCATGCAAATAACAGCTCATGAGGTCTGCAATTGCCAGCAGGTATCTCTGGATGATATCAGACACGACTGAATGCATAATACTTCCGGATGAAAGCGTATAACTGCAGAGTATGTTCCAAGATAGATCCCTGGCAGGACTTTGAAATTACTTACCACTAGAAATGTTGTAAGTATTTAGTTGCTGAAACAAAAACCTCGGCTCGGATGTCTAAAATGCTTTTGGGAAGTACAACCCTATGAGGTTAGGAAGCAAAAGTAAATCACTGGTCAGCAGATATAAACAGGTTGCTTTGGACTGTGCCAGGACAATTTTACTGCTCCATTGCAAACCTGGGATGAGCTCTTGTTTTTATTGTGGCTTTTGCCTTTTCAAGCTTTAGGTTCAAAGTTTGCAGTCATAGTTTTGTCAGAGCCAAAAAGCCTTCTGGATAAAATATATAGGCATAGTTCTGGCTTCCAGACATTGTGAAATTCAGTTTCTGGTTTATTACTGCAAAATTTTTTGAGTCTCTGAGCAGTTACTTAGTCACACCTTCTAACCAAGGCTAATTGCACCCTGACAAAGTTCTTTATTAAAGGGGAGGATAAATGGTTCCTTAGCCTCCTGTTTGTCTCCACAGAAACAGCCAACCTGCTTTTCTCTAGGCTCTTTACAGACTTCCACTGAGGTTTTGGCTACTACTGTACCTCTTCTCCCAGTGAAATCTGCCCTGCCCTTGGGCCATGCATTTACAGCTGCATTTTGCTTATGGGTAGTCCTTTTCTCTCAGTGAAAATGTGTGACACTGCTGAGCATGAGATACTGATTTTTTACTACTTTTTAGCCATCACTGTTAAAAGTAGAATGCAGAAGCTAGTAGAATGCATGAATTTATTCCTTCAAGGATTTAAAAAAATAGGATTGCTTTGATTCATGGGTATGCTGAAAACTCAGAGGAGTGTGAGATGGTGTGATTAAGAGCCTGCATATGCCTCTTGATGTGACATCCCAGTCCCTAGAGGATGGGGGACCAGCAGGGGAGCAGTGCACTGTGGGGAGCTGTACTCCTTCTGCAGGAAGAGCTCCTGGAAAAAGGTCTAAGAATTGCCCCAGAGTTACATTTCTGCACCAACACTTCCACTCTACTGTGGTGGTTCTGCTCCTCTCCTGCCCCTCTCATTCACATGGTTCTGGTAGCTGCAGTCCTGCCTGCAAACACAACCTGGCCTGCACAAGAGAGGAAATCAATGATGCTGGGAGATGGTACAGTGTGGGATTGTAGTAGGCTTTACATCAGTGAAAGAATCATAGCCTTTGCTCACGATTCAAAACCTGAGAGTAGTTATAACCTGTTTTTATAGTCAGAAAACTAGAAGGAAAAAGTAAACAGAAAATGCCTCCTAGGCTTCAGTAGCTGGTGCATGATAGTTTTTTCAGATACATTTTTTGGTATACTGGGACCTCAGCAGTCCCTCATAATTAAAAATTTGGTCTGTGTGTGAGATTTCATCTCCCTTCCTTTACTTGCCCAGGGACCTTCCATACCATTCAGCTTAAAAATTGTGCCTTCTTCCTCCCTTCCTAATGAACCCCCTTCATGTTCAGCCTGCATGAACACCAAGTGGAGCCTGGGGAACACGGGAACACAGCTATTTTTGTGTTCATAAAGACGTAGGGAAGGCAGAATTAAAACATGCTGACACATGCACATCGCAGCAACTGCTTTCTCTGCATGATCCCAAGGTTTCTGATAGCAATTTTTGACCTTCAAAGATTCAGGCATTTCTATCAGATTAAAATTTTTCCTCACCCAGTAAAGAATTTACAGTAGAAAAGGCTCATTGGAGTGCCAACATACTTTCTGTGAGTTTGCCTTATGGTATGTTGCTTATGTGGTGTGTCAGGCCAGCTCTAATCAGTTATCCGTGTTCACCATTGACTTTCACCTCCTATCTCTGTTTGAAGACAGAAATCTCTGTTTGAAGACAGAAATCTCTGGAAATACATTTGCTTTGTTCAATTAAAAAGTTGGTTTGTATGACATGATATTAAAAACATACCTTAAAATGAGATGCAGATGCAGTTACTTTTAATAGCAGTCACAAAAACTGTCAAAAGCTCTGAACAGGATGCCCTGCCATGTATTTCAGCCTCTGTGCCAGTTGCTCTTGCAGCTCTTTGCTGACACTGAACCACCCACAGTTTCCAATTTGAAAAGTTATTTCTGCAGTTACAAACTTGTATCAAACAATAAAAAGCAATGCCTTCTTCAGAGCAAAAGTCAACTGAGTCTCAGTTCACCAAGAGAATCTCCTTCCTTTTAAAACTTACAGCAAATTTCACTTGATTTTTGCCTCTTCCCTTCTGCTTATATAACCAGGATGATAACATGATTGCAGATGGTTTTTGACATCTGCTGATCAAGCCTCATTTTGCTTCTCTGCCTCTGTTTTGCAATATTTTGGTCAGTGTAACCAACCAACTAAATTGTGAAACAGGAGGGAGGGTTATGCAGGAGAAGAACAGAGCCACAGAAACTTTGGCTTAGCAGTGTTCACAGTGACAATCCTTAATACCAAATATAAATGAACATAATGAGATTAAATTACATTATCTTTTGCTGAGGTATTTTTTGAGATATTTCCTTACTGATTCTATTTTACTTGCATTCTGAGGATGCTGAAACTAGATAAATATCTTATCCAATCCATTTTTTTTTAAATTAATCTGCATAAAGAAACTGGAGTCAAAGCAGCCTCTAGTTGCTCCTAACTGTGCAATCCTGCCACACTGGTCTTACTTTCAGTTCTAGCATCCACTATGCAGCAGCTATGTGAGAACAGGTAGATGCATTTTTGAAAAGTGAGATGGGAAATTAGGGATTTAAAATTTTAAAAAATACAGTTTGAATATAAAGCTAAGCTTGTAGAAAACACATATTTCTGCAACAAATGAACAAAAAAAGAAAAGGGTCAGAAATGCATTACATTTGGAAAGAAAATGGAAACTATTGATCCACTACTAATATTTTTGTCTTAGGAATGCTTGGAGCATAGAGTGCAATTACATACCTAGTATTTCAGTTCAGTACCATCTTCTTCACTAATATGAATGCATCTAAATGAAATGAAAGAGCAACAGTAACAAACACAATATTTGTCTTTCACAACGTCTGAGTGCTCTGTTTGCTACCAACGCAGCAACTCTGAATAAATCAAACCATGACTTAGTGTGTTGCATCTTCAATGAAAGACAGCAACAGACAAAATAAAGACATCCAAAACCCACTGGGCATACCCATAGCAGCATGGCTCCTAGGTTTTATATCTAGAATGTTCTGTCTAATTTACTGAAATGGGCTGATGTTCCTTGCTAATGTGGGAGCTAGTAACATGTAAAACATCTGATAGCAACAGGGCTAGCCACATGTTTTATCTGATAAAATATAAAACAAAATATTTGAGCTAATTTTGTAAATTACTAAATAAAAGCAAAAAGATACCATGAGAAAATCCGAATTGCCTTACAGATTACTTGAAAGATGGAGACATCTGTAATGTGCAGTACTTTCTGTGGTCAGAGGTTTGAAAATATGCAGTTAGAATGATATCATGAAGAAGGAAAGTGGAGATAGATTCAGATGTATCTAAACTGGCCTAGTTGATTAACAGAAATTGAGTTGATTTATTACTACCTTGCACTTTTTCCTTATGTAGGGCTCTACCCTTGATATGAGGTAACCATTGAGACTCAGCATTTTCAGCGTGCTGAGCCTCATATCATCCAATGATACACCTCATGTCAGAAAAATAACATCAGGAAAATAACATTACCTTTATGTAGGACAACCCTCCAGGCTCAAACACACGATCAACTTTATTTGGTTTACAGAGCTGTGGTGTGTCAGCTCAGCTCTAGTCACTGACTGCATCTAAACTCTTAACTTCCAGCAAACTCAGGAGAGGATGTACAAGCTCCAACCACGTTGTGGGGAAGAGAGCTGCTCTGTGTTCAGTGCACAAGGAAAGTTCCTCATGTACTAACATGACCACTTGACAGACTGTATCTAGTAAGAGTTTCAGAACTTATATCCAGAGGAATATTTCCAACATTCCTGGAAATGCCTGCCAAACTCATTCAAGTCCCATAAAAGTGCTGGTAAATAAAGGATCAGTCTGCCTGCTCTGTCTCATCAGGTGTCTAAGGTGACTTTGCTGGGCTCTATCAGACATTGGTGGCAGTCTTTTTTATGAAGTCAACCCTCTGCTCCTTGGAGCACCCGTCAGGACACAGGGAACTTCAGTTCTTAGACAGTCACAATGTGGAGACAAAAGCAGTGGGCTTATGGAATTCTTGTTGCATCTTGAATGTTTAGAAGTGGCAGATACATACTGGTGAAAGAGAAATTTCTTTCTGTGTTAGGCCAGGAGGATCATAGGGTTCTAGTCCCTTCTGTCTAGATTCTTTCTACTTTCAATTTGGGGGGAGTCTATCATTTTTAGTGGTAAGTGTACTTTATTATATTTTATTCTATTCCTTGCAGAGAAAGCACATCATTTGGTATAACTACAGTAATCACAAGCATTTCCTCTTTTCTCAGCTGCTCCCTATGGAAGAACTTTTCCCTGTATTGTGTTTTGTTTCAATCAAGCCTTTATCTAAGTTCACTTATCTAGGACTGGAGCCTTTTTAAAAGTTCAAGTCCCTCTTACATAGTTATGGGATAAAAAGTATTGGACAGTTATAACTATAGAAATGCTGCCACTCAAAAAATTAGCATGTTTGATATGCAATACTATCTACCAGACAGGCAAGTATTAACCACTGCCACTCTCTACAGGATGGTCAAATGAACAACAAGGAGCTGAACTGGCCCTTGCACAGGCATTTGGACTGGCTTATTCCAGTTGCCTACAGGAGCATCAAGGGCAACACAGGAGTTATAGCAATGTTGGCACTCCAGCTCTGCTTCCATCTGATCCCAGGATGGGATTATTTTTTAAAGTGGTGCTGAATAACAGCCTCAGTGGCTCTGTTCCTGAAATGAAACACATTATCTTCATCTCACACACTTAAGCATGAGAAGTTTGCTCTAGTCTCGTATTTACAGTACTTCGATAGGCAATTTCTAATTCAGTACCTACAGCTTGCAGATTTCTCATTACATCAGCAATAATTGCTGCTAAATGTCAATTATTTGTATTGTGTTTGGACTGGCAGTGATTGAGTCATATTCCTTTAGATTAGTTAATGAAATGCTGAAACTAACCTCTATAATAATCATATATTATATTAATAATATAACCTATATAATAATAAGTTATTATTAAGAGAGACTTTCAGAGAAGAACTTTAGAAGTCATGGTGTGTCTGGCTTCGGGGATGATTTACATGGTGGAAGAGGGAGCTGTAAAGGACAGCTGCCATACTGAGGAAGATCAGTAGGGTAGGTAAAAGGCAGTGAAACCAAGTTTCAGACAGAATCATCCAGGCTGTGAAATAAAGAGTAGACCCTGTGACAGAAACCAGGAGCTCTCTTTGCCAAAGCACATGGAAAGACACTTATCAAGGTTTTAGCCCAAGGACAAGTTTTAACTGACACCAGCTGCAGAGGGGCAGGTGGGAGGCTGTTAAAAGACTTCCTGCCTTTCATGGCAGAGGGGATGTCTACAGCCTGACATTTCTCTTATATAATATGGGGGAGATGTACTGTACTGCATGGATGGGCTGTAATCACCTTCAGGACCTCCTCAGACTTTTATTATGCACCTCAGCCACCTGGTCAAATAAGTGAATGCTCCACCATATTAAAGTTTTGAGAATATCAATGTTAGGATGTTTTTGAGCCCTTTTATATAGGAGGCACAATTCATAAAAAACATGCAGCAGATTAAAAAATAGGATAAAAAACTATGATTCTGTTTTTAAAGACATCAGAAATGTGGTGAGCACTGCTGACCTACGGTGAAAGGGTGTACAAGTATGCTTTCATAACAGATGTAGTTACCAGGGATTACTGAGAATATGAAGCCTGCAGCCCTACAGAGTAGCAAAACTGCAGTTTAAAAGGATAAGTAGTTCTTGTGTGAGAGAAATCTATTTCAAAATGAGGAAGACACCTATCTTCTTCCATTTGAGCCTTGTTATTTTTAGCCAACCTTGGTTGTCATTAGTCACATAAGAAATTAATCTATAAAATTTGCTAAATCTGCATTTGATATGGATTGTATCTATAAAAGGCTCAACATTTGCTTCCCTCATGCTGCATCTGTCACTCCACCAATTTGCAGATTGCTCTAATGGGGTTTGGGTATAGATTTGAAATGGAAGACAAGTGGAAGGTGTTTGTGTTTTATTTCAAGGAATATGGCACCTTCCTGTTTGCTTTTACATGTCCAGAGAGGCAATAAATAAGATGGATTCTCTCATCTGTATTTTTCTGTCCATTGCTCCGGGCTAAGTGCTGCTATCAGACCTTTGTGTCACACTCTCTTCCCTTGGCTGTCCTAGCTAATCTGGGAAACAGTGGCTGATTTAGAACCCAGGCTGTCAAGTGCAGAGCAGACCAAAGGTGAACGTGGTAACCTGTGATTCTCCTTGCCAGCTACCAAACAGCTCTGGTCCTCCCCCTGTCACAGCTGCCACTGCTGGAAAACAAACTGAGATTCTAGAGCAGTTCTCCCATTTGTATAGAAAGCTGACCTGCTGGGAAGTGTATCATTTTGCATTTCTGACACATAGTCTTGTAGGAAGTGACTCTGAAGTAATTTTTTGACAGTTACTCTTTTTTATCAGTCTTTGTTTCTAAGTTGAAATAGTAATCAAAGAAATAAAGTAGCAAAACTAAAAGACAAAGGCTGCTATTCAGGCTTTTTCAAGTACTGATATGTTAATTTAAATGTTTGAAATTGTTTGAACAGGTAGACTTTGATATGAATAAACAAAGCTCCTTTAGTATCTGAATTGCTTTGTTGCCATCAAGTGGTTTAAGGAGGCATTTCACAGCATCATGGTTTGATAAACCAAAAGTATTGAAGTTACACCAAGTCAACCAAAATTAAGAAAAAATTATTCAAAATGCAAAAAAACTTGTGTGGTAGCTCTTCTGTGGAATAACACTGTGTTATTTTGATGATAGTGAATATCTTGCACTCCAATCATAGTGATTAGAAAAAACTGCTACTTTAAGAGAAAATGTCATTTATTTACTGTAACTTTCACTTTCTTGGCCAAGCATAATGTTAGCATTCAGAAACACATAATCATGAGAATGATTATATGCAGGTGTTTTTATTGAAGAGCTCTGGGTGTCAGGGGTACAAACCCAAATCTGACTCCAACCATACAGTCGAGATGAACATGTTTTTATATTCTATCGTTATATAACTCTCATGTTAATTATTAAAACTTATATTGTTCTATTGTGTACATAGATTTCAGCTAAGCACAGCTCCCCTTAAATTTCCAACATGGTTTCTCATGATTCTTCTTATGATTATATAATAATTATATTTAATTACTAAACAATCATCACATCTAACAATTATATCATTTATCATACTGCTTACGCAGGTGCAGTTGATCTGGGAAAACACAAAGCCTAACATTTTCATATTCTATCTTTAACATTTTCCAGGGCTCCACTATCAATAAGACAAGGTCAGCATGAGCCAGCAGTGTGCACTCCCAGCCCAGAAAGCCAATTCTACCCTGGGCCATGTCAAAAGCAGCATGGCCAGCAGGGCAAGGGAGGGGATTTTTCACCTCTGTTTGATGCCTTGTGAAGGCTGACCTAGAGCAGAGTCTAGACACTGAGAGCTAAAAAATAAAATAGGTATTTATTAGGAGGCCTCAACAGATCCTCCTTGGGCAGCACAAGAGCCCAGCTAGGGCTACACCCCAGGTGAACCCAAAATGGTCACAAAAATGGACAGCTGGTCACAGGGTCTCACACTTTCATAAGTTTTGGTCCATTTGCATATTGGAGCTAATTGTCCAATTACAGCTCCAGCCCATGAAGTCCCATCCTTCTTGTTTTTCTCTCTTCAGTCCACGTTGTTTATGCTCTTGGGCCTGAGATCTGGAGTTATCCTTGGTCCCCAGTTAGAGAAGGAATTTTTCTGTCTAACTTCTCTATGGAGAGAGCTTACTATCCCCTAATATGAAGCCCAGACCCACACACTAAAGCAGCACAGAATCTGAAAAATACAAAAGATGAAACCTGAGGCATCAATTCCATTGTCATGAGACTCCCTCCACCTGAAGTTCTGCGCCCAGCTCTTCAGTCCCCAACATGACAAGGATGTGAACCTGCTGGAGCAGGTCCAGTCGAGGCCACCAAGATTGTGAGAGGGCTGCAGCGTGTCTCCTGTGAAAAAGGGCTGAGCTGGGTTGTTCACTCTGCAGAAGAGAAGGCTCTGAGGAGATCTTTTAGGAGCCTCCCAGTACCTAAAGGGTACCTGAAATAAAGCCAGAGAGGGACAATTCACAGGGGCATGTAGTGATAGCACAAAGAGTAATGGCTTTAAATAAAGCAAGAATAGGTTTGGATTAGATATTAGGAAGAAATAGCTCTCTGTGAGGATGGTGAAGCATTGGTACAGGTTTATCAGAGAAGTTGTGGGTGTGTCAAGAAGTGCCCAAGCCAGACTGGGTAGGGCTTAGAGCAATGTGTCTCTGCCCGTGGCAGGGGGTTGGAACTAGACAACCTTTAAGTTTCCATTCTATGATTCTGTGATATTTGCAGGTGAATTATATATTAAATTATATATATCTATATTATATGTTATAGACAGATAATGCTATCCAGCACCGTGAGTGAGGCAATGATTTTTCTGAATTATCATAATGATAGCTATCACTATCATGCTGATAATTCAGCATCTGAATTCTGTGAAGTCAATGCTTATGCTGTTTATGTTTTTGATGAGTTTTTGGGGTTTTACCTACTTGGGAAGATCAACTAGGTACTTGTTCCTCACAATTAATCTTACCCTTTTTCCAATCGCCTATCACTCTCATTTTGTTGACAAGAAATGTTTCTTAAAGCACCGTATCCTCAGCTTCTGTTTCTATTTCCTTACAAAATTTTAAGCACAGAAGAACTTTACTAACTGTAGAGGTGATAAGATCCATATCCTCAAATTGTAAAAGCCCCTGTGAGAAGCAACAGAAGGGCGTTTATATTTTTCAGTTTTGTTGACTGTTTTCCAGCTCATCAGTGAAATTGCTGGTGTGGTATTTTAATACCATTCAGTGGTAAGGCACCTCTTTCATTATTTACACATTTTTCCCCAAATATATCACAATGATAACTTCTGGAATTTTGCTACAGATGGAACTGGGAGCAGTCAAACTTACAAGACATGAGACTTAGGCAAAAAAGTAAAGAAGTTCTTAGGATAATCCAACTTTAGACTTTATGTAAGAACCACATAGATGCAACTTAAAAGAACCTATTTATATGTAGTATGAAAAAGGATGATGCAAAAAAAATCAAAGGAAAATGATGTACCTCTAATTCTAATGAAGTTATTTTCCTTGTAATACAATAAAAGAGCCAAGGATGACTTTAAGACACATCAGTTGAAGGCTGGATAACTAATTCATATGGAAATATTTTATTTCATTTTAGCCCTTTCTGTGTTCCTGAATTGAGAACCAATAGCTTCAATGTGCAAAAAAAGAATAGATCCTTTGAAAATTAACTGTATTGTTTTTAGAGTTTGTGAAAATAGCTATTTGTGAGTATTTGATATGTACTGTGTACAGTTTCTTTTGAAGAACAGAAGTGTGTTTGTAGTTGTAGTTTATGATATCTGGCAGCTTGACTAGGTTTGATTCTTAGAATCAACATATGGAAGCCAATTTAAAAGGCACATTGACTTCCCAAGGACAGTTACTAATAATTGCCTGAAATGTTTTGGGTTTTTTTCCTGCAGGCAGGAAAGTCCCAAAGTCATGCTGGCAAGTAAAATGAAGAGGTCCAGATGGACGTGTAGCTCATTTACTTCTATTTAAGCAAATTTCAGAAAAACTGTTTTATAGAATCACAGAATCATAAAATTAGCTGAGTTGGAAGGGACATATCAGGATCCTTGAGTCCAACTCCTGGCCCTGCACAGCTCCTTCCCCAAGAGTCCCACCATGTTCCCAAAAGTATTTTCCAAACATTCCTTGAAATCTGGCTGCTGTACTGTGACTGCTTCTCTGGAAAGCCCATTCCAGTGTCCAACTCTGGGTAAAGAACCTTTTTCTAATATGCAAACTAAACCTCCCCTGACACAACTTACCGGCCTCCTAACTAAGTCTGTTCCGATGATCACCACCCTTGGGCCCAGCCATTCAGACAGTTTTACAGTTTTCCATCCACCTCACTGTCTGCATATTCAACCCTTAACTGGGTTCTTTATGATGATGATTTTATGAGACAGTGCCAAAGGTCTTCCTAAAGTCCTAGGGAGACAACATCAGATGCTGTCTCCTCCTTTAGCAGGCCAGTGATTTCACTGTGCAAGTTTATCAGATTGCTGAAACGTGACTTCTCCTTTTTATTAAAGATGAAAAAGTTACTTTGAAACCAGGTATTTCACTGGAGACTTGCTGATGTGAGGCTGTTTTGTAGTATTCCTCAAGCATTCAAAAAACAAATGAAAAAGAAGGCATTACCCAGACACAGGCCAGTTAGAAGGTATTACCCAGACACAGACCAGTTTTTCACTTCCCAGGAGAGATCATAGACATTTATGTTAAGTAAGAAAAACCCCAAACTTTACTTCTTTCATGACAATAACGACTCTGGAACATGGAGCCCAATGGAAAATCAAGCCTATACTCCAGTGCTACAATCACTGTCAGAATTAGGCATGATTTCTCCTAAAAGCTAGCCAGTTGCATAGTTCCAGGTATTTCCATGTGTATAGCTAAAAAAAGAAAAAAACTTCACTGGAAATATAAGGCATGACTGAGAGTCAGTTAAAGACTGTAAAGAAAAGAGTTGCCATAAGGATGCTGCAAATTATATTGAATAATCAAAAATCATTCTGCAAGATGAGTCAAGCTTGCAATAATTTAAATGTGTTTTACAAAAAAATATGCTTCAGTGATTATTTATACCTGTAGTAAAAACCACTATTAAATATAAATATTATTACCAAATGTAGTAATGATTGGGTCATCTTTGAAGTTCTGATGCTGGTAAAGCTCTCTGTGAAAGCCAAGGCATATCCTTCTGACTAAGTTATGAAAACAGGTGGTTTTGTTTCACCCTTTTTTTTAATTTTAGAATGCCTTTGCTTGGCTTTAAGAACTAATATATAAATAAAAGTTACAATTTGCAATGCATGATCTCTATCAGGAGAACAAATGCCTTCTTTGGAGGGGGAAGGCAAGTTTTTAATATTGCAAATATTCTTCCAGACAGATGAACAGTTTCTTGAGAGAGATAATCTGATGATCTCTGCTGTTTTTTCTCTTTTAAATACAGCTCAGCTGATGAGTCAGCTCTTCCACAATCCCTATTGCCATCTGTTTTGATTTAGAAATTAGTTTAAATTACAGATATGACTTTGCTCTATTCTTCCTTTTTCCTGCTGTTTTTAAAGTAATGCATTTCTAGGAGGAAAGGAAGAAAGAAAAAACACCATCTGATTAGCAAATGTCAATAATAGATGTAATCATTTATTACTGTCAGAACAACTTAATTCTTCTTCCTCATTTTCTTCTGTTGACCTTAGTGGAGTATTTCATTACTTTTGATTTCATAGCATTTGTTGGGGTTGTTTTGTCAGCTCAGCTAGTCAATTATATAACAAATGAGAGATAATTGAATGAATTTTAAATTTGAAATAAGCATCTAACTGACAGGCATGTGTGTGGGTTAGCAAAGCCCTGTCTGGGTTAGCTGTCACTGTGGGGTCTCATGGCCATGTTTCAGGCTTCTGAAAGCAGCACTCAGTGGTTGCACATCAGAGGCACACACTGTTCATGCTGGCACCCCTGCATGTTGCAGCAGCAGCAGAGGACACAAAAGGGGTGTGTGCTGTCAGTGTTACTGGTTCTGGGAAGTTGTTCCAGTCACCAGGCTCCAGCAGACCTTTTTCTCTCTGCAATGTGCACTGGACACGGGATAAAACTCATGTGCCTGTGCCTGCAGTCTCAGATTTTTTGGTATATACTTGGTAAGACCTCCCCAATAGATTTAAAATCTTGAAAGACCACTGCATGTTTTCCTGTTTCCATTCCCACTAGTTTCTTTGTTGATGATTTCTATTAAAGTTATTTGTAATAAGCACATCTGTTTTGTTGAATACTTGAACACTGGAAAGTCTCAGAAGTTTCTATTCTTCTAGACAAGTATATATAACCACAAAGATGTTTTTATGATTTGAAATAACTTAGAACTATAAATTCAGGAACAAGAAAAGAAGATGATGTTGCAACACTAATTTTCACGGTCATACATCTTGTAAGAGTACCATAAGCTTGTTTGTAGTAATCTTTATTTGGAAATAGATGAAAGAAAAAAACCCAGCAGTATTAACTAAAGATTACCAAACAGATAAAGAACATGTCCACAATGCATAAAGGAAAAAAATATTGACTGATAGTTAACAAATTCTTACATACATCACATAATTATTTATGGATGTTAAACTGTTCTAAGCATTTAGTTGGCAGCAGATGAAAAAGAAGCCTGCTGTTGATTCTGGCACAGAACCCTAACATTACTCAGCAACATAGTTATGAGGATTGTAAATACAGCATATGGAAAAACCAACAAACCACTCTTTAGATGCATTTTAGATTAAAATTCTGTACACTTACTGTATAAATTCAGCTGTAAACACTCATTAAACTTGAGTCTTTGGCATCTCAGCTGCTTAGTCCTTGCTTCTTTTTTTGGAGTATCTCCACTTATTCACCTAATCAAGCATCTTTTAAAGAGTCTTCTTATTGTGTCCTGGTAGAGATGAACTACAAATCTCCTACTTGTCATGCCCTGTGGCTCAGTATTACCTGCCAGGATGTCAGTGGTCCTATCTAGAACATGAAATGAAGTGAATTCTCAGGTGAGCCACAGTCATGGCAACAAAGGCCATTTACATCTCATATTTGAGCTTTGTTTTAAAATGGAATGAGATGGTTGAGATGGTTTTGAATGTAGAAAAGCTATCTTAACATTGGAGATTTGTTATTTGGAAAATGAAAAGAAGGAGATTTCACCCAAATGTGATGAAGAATTTCTTTACTGTGTGGGTGACCATTCACTGGAAAGGGTTGCCCAGGGAGGCAGTGGAGTCTCCCTCACTGGAGATATTCAAGAGGCACCTGGACACAATCCTGTGCCAAGCTGTGGCAGAGCTCCTGTCCCATCTTTTGTAACGCTAACAGCTGCCACAAAGCTTCATGTGCACCCTGCTAAAAAAAAGGCAGCAGCCTTCTTACAAGAGTTCAAGATGTAGCTATACCACCATAATGAAAGACTCACAGTAATGAACAACAGCAAGATACATTCTTTATGACATCTTTTTACTCATTAAAAAAACCCCAAACCAACTAAAAGTAGTAGGAAGTTTATTTAGGGTAGGCTTTTCTTTAAGGCAATTGTTTAAATAATAATTAGAGCCCTCATTTAATTAGGATTAGCTGTAACTTTGGTAATATTCATTGCAATTAAATGTTGGTTTAAATTAATCTAAAATATTTGCAACCCATTGTGGTTGAGAGGTTTTATAGGAGTGTAAAGTTTGAATCCAGGATCTATGGATAGTCATTAGATTGAGAAACATGTATGAAAATTGTAGTCCAGTCAGGGAATAAGCGTATTGAATTAATTTTAAGCCTTCTGTCATGGTACCAGATAAAAAGCAGGTTTAGCTCTGGAGCAACTGTGTGGTGGAGAATGGGCTGCTATGCAGGGGTGGTTTCATGAACCAATTAAATAAGTCACAGGCACGACTGGCCAGTAGCAAGTGGATGGGAAAAGTGACTTGAGCCTCTTTAGACTGTTGGAGAGCCATAGCTCAGGTGTAGAGATAGGGGAAATGCTACCTCACTGTTTATTTGGCAAGTATGCTGCCTCTGGCCATAGGTGAAACCCTGTGCTTTGTGGAAAATAAGTTTGTAATAGGAATTTTGTAATCGGAAATTTGCACTATGCTGCAAATAGAATTCCTTTCCTGTAGCAAGCTGTCATCATGCAGTAGGAAAACTGTGATGCTTTTTGTGGTTTATGCCCACTTGGAGATGAAACACCACACAGCTGCCTACTCAACTCCACCTCTCTTCCCCTAATCGTGATGGAATGGCCGAAAAAATCAAAGTAAAACTTGTATGTTGAAGTAAGAACCGTTTAATAATTGAAAATAAAACAAAATTTAATAATAATGAAAATAAAGTAAAATGTGATAATAATAGTCATAATAATAATAGCAATACTATTAATGATAATGATAATGATAATGATAATGATAATGATAATGATAATGATAATGATAATAAAAAGGGATAAAACAAGTGATGCACAATGAAACTGCTCACCACCCACTGACCGACACCCAAAACTGGATCAGCACCTCTTTCAGATAACTCTCCCCAGTTTATATACTTGGCATGGAATTCCCCTCATTTGGTCTGTTCAGGTCACCTGTCTCCCAGCTGTGTTTCCTCCCAATTTCTCTTGTGCACCTCCTCACTGGTAGAGAGTGAAACAAGTGAAAAAAAAAAAAAGTCCTTGACTTAGGTCAAAGACAACTTAGTAAAAAACCAAAAACATCAGTGTGCCATCAACACCATTCTCCTTCTAAATCTAAAACTCAGCACTGTAACAGCTACTGAGAAGAAATATTAACTCTACCCTTGCTGAAGTCAGGAGGGATGCAAATATATATATTCATGTTATGCTGTGAATTATTATTCTATTATTTCAATTAACATGTATAAATTAGTAATGGACTAGCCTGATAGAAGACAATAATCATCATATACAGTTGGATTCAGTTTTGAACTTCATGCAAAGGGTCTCTTGCCTCACAAAGGGTCTCTTGCCTCACACACATGAGAAAGTCCAAGGCATTCCAGCCCGTGTCAAGGATACTGATCTCAAAGAGAGGAATATACCAAGTGCTGACACAGTAGCTGAAAAGCCTTTTCTGGCTCCATTAGCTCAGTTTTTCCTGACACCAAGTGATAATGTAGCCTGGCTACCAATGAGGTTTCAGGCCTTCATCTCCTACTTTCCCCTCCCTTCCCCAGTTCCTGCAAAATTTGTGAAAGGAAATGTGCATCCATGTGGCTAACAGTTTTCAACTCTCTGGTGTGCTCCTTTGGCACCCAGCAGAGGGATAAGGTTGGTGAGGTGTGGAGGACAAGGACCCACTGCCCATCCAGAAGGGAGCAGAGCTCAAGGCTCACTGCAAGCAGGGATGGTGAGAGGAAGCTGGGTGTCTGTCCATCCCCTGAGAGCTGCTCTGTCTCCTGAGGCAGTGGATAAAGGATGGGACCTGCCCTCACCTGAGCGGGCTCCAGGGAGGCGCCCTGCTCCAAGCCCGTGGGAAGAGGGGCTGGAGGAGCGCCTGCTTCCAGAGCTCACCTGGATTGCACTCAGCCCAGCCTGAGCTTCTCATCATGAATCAGATCCAGAGGAGGCTGGAGGGGGCTGCCTGCAACAGGGAGGGACCTGGGGGCTACAGGATGGCCAGGCTCAAGGACACTGGGAGGGTGGCAGGAGCAAGGGTATGAGCCCTCTCCTTAGATGCAGCTCCCAAAATACATGGGAAAGGACTAACAGAGGCTTTTTCCCCCTTGGTCCTGTGACACAGATAATTAAAGCCCCCAGCAGAGAAAAGAGGATATTTTAACCACCTCAGTGTCTTCAGTGCTGCAGGGCAGGACTCCTCCATACCTCAGACATCCTTTCTCCCTCTGCACTTGCTGAGCTTCCCCAGGGACAAGGTGATGGATGGGGGCTGGCAGGACAGTCCCCTGTCACCTTTCCTTTTCCCACGCATCTGTGCACAGCTAGCCATTATTTGCTCTGAAATATTTGTTTTGAAAAGTGACAATAGTGAGGTGACATGGTGCAGAAAGTACTTCAAAGTTGCTTGGGGAACAGCAGCAAGATTTTAAGTAAAGCTCTTTTTGTTAAGTAAAGAAGTACAAGGACAGGAATGGATAATGCAGAAATAATTGAAGATTGGAGAAAAAGAAAGACAAAACCCCTGAGCTTTGACAGGAATTATCTTTTTTTCAACAATATTTTCCTACTGTGTAACTAAATTGTGAAAATGCTGCCATCATCTGGATGGTTAAAAATATAATCCTTATTTTTTTACCACTGTTTGGAGAAAAAAATTGAGAAAGTAATAGCAAATTTCTGCCTAAATAAAAAATTTTGCCTAATCAGAACAAAGATTAAACAAATAGTTTAGGAGATGGAGGACTGTGGCTCTACCTGTGATAATCTATGTTTGTAATGATGCCAGACTTAGAGAGCAATTCAGGTAGCTGTGTGTTGGGGACTTCTCTGTGAAGGAGGGAGGCAGATAATTTTAATGAAGCATAAAGTGCTTGTCTGCCCTTAAAGCTCTTGCAGGGCATGCCTAATTTTGAGAAAAATTAAAATAAAATGCGTGAAGCCTTATAGTTTTATTCTGAATGGAATGTCTCTTCAGAAGCATGTTTTTCCAGAGTTGGAACCTGATTTTTAGATGGCATTTCCTCTTCACTCCTTCTTTTCCTGTATTTCTTATGTCCAGTAACAGCAAAACTTGTAGGTATTTACCCATTAAAAATCCTAATATTAAATATTGTCACAGACTGAAATCTCATACCTACTTTGAGGCATAAGACTCGTAAAAATTAACGTTTCAAATATTTTTAGGTAATGCACAAAACTTGGTTCTGCTTATTACATCTGTACTCAGCAAAAGACAGCAGCTTAATTACATTTTAAAATATGAAAGATCCTTTCATGCTTGTACTTGGACAAGTTTGTTAAATGAACTGAACCTTTGTTGACTTCTTTAATTAACAAGGGTATAAATGACTTGAAGAAGTGAAGCCTGCTCTCTTTTTTTTTTTTTTTTTTGGTCAATTAGAGAAAAGCACAACCTTCCTACATTAAAAAATAAACAGACTTATTAATTCCTTAACATTTGAAGTCAATCCAAATGGCACACTGCCAAGATAGATAAAATGAGAAAACTCAATATTTTATATTCATTCATACTAATCTAGAAAATATATGGCTCTCCAAGGAGGGCTGTGAAAATGTCTTGGGAATACTAAACAGACAAACTGCATAGTTTCAGAAGAAATCTTTTCTCAAAGGGGCTTGATTACCACAGCATCATGATATTGTCAGGAAGCTTCAAAGGATCAGCTTTCTAGAGTGTTTCTGAAACTTGGAGTTACTGACTGAATTTCACTTGCCATGTCTCTATTTGAGTGTACAGTATAGTTCTTACATTCAGGATATCACATATTACACGTATATAAATTATAAGAATAAACAGGAGAGGGGGAGGAACCTAAATATAAAATGTTGGTGGCTCCAGCAGGATG
This sequence comes from Fringilla coelebs, assembly GCF_963513975.1. Lineage (NCBI taxonomy): Eukaryota > Metazoa > Chordata > Aves > Passeriformes > Fringillidae > Fringilla > Fringilla coelebs. The sequence goes on from NC_140028.1 coordinate 33,593,926, forward strand.
AAACCTGTGAAAATGATTGCAAAAATTGGTCCTCATACGTAGACCCACCATTTGCTATTGCATACTTGTTTAAGAGGAATTTCCTTACCAGTCTGTATAAGTTCAGTGGTCTGAAATAGCTGAACCTTCTTCATATGTAGAGCAATTAAGGAATAACTAGTAGCTAAAAGGTAGTAAATACAACTCAATATATTTTTATGAAAGGTGATTATCCAGTACAATAGAAAATTGCTCAATGGAGGTGGTGAACACAGTGTGTCCTTCAGGGGAGGACAGAGGTGGTACAGATAATATCATCATAAACTTGTGTAAGCCCAGATAAGAGAACAACTATAAACTATAGCTTGTCCCAGAGCTAGGTGATCAAACACCACCAGTGAGCAAAGCACAGGAAACAAATATTAGGAACTGCACTTTGTTGTGTTCATAGATGTAATACTGACAAAAGTCAGAAAATAAAATAGAGGATAAAGTTCAGAATTTTAGTAAGTCTGGAAGTTTGAATTTTAGAAAGAAATACGCAAAGCATAAACTTGGCTTTGAAAAAAAAAATGTTAGCTTCCCACTGTCTTTCTGAAGGACAACATTATGCCAAGTCAAGTGAAATACTGTGCTAGGGATGTTGGAATCATGGAGCCCTGGGCTGTCAGTATCAGCTGGGCATGCGGGAGTAGCCATGATGTGACAAGGGGGCAATGAGTTAAGGACCTGGTAGAGTTTTGGAAAAGATCAAATGTCCCTGTGCTTTCTGCTAAAAAAATGTAAGCAAAGATTTTGTGGCATATATCTGTGGAGGATTGGGGTTTTTTTTGCAATACATTTATTTTGATAAGAAATATTTTCATTCTGAAGGATAAATTGTGGTTCTGTTTTGAGAACCAACTTTGTTGTTGTTTATGGTACTTTAGGAATTTTTGCCTGCCTTTACTTTATTTTTTCTACCTGACCTTGCTGCTCCCAAACAGCCAGGCATCCCACAGGTCTGGCTGCCTATACCAGGAAAAGAGAAGTTTCACAGTCATCAGGTGAGGAGTACCCAGAGTGCCTCCTGAGCGGGAAGGGAACTGCTGCCCCATCCATGAGGTGAAATAGACACAGGACAAAAAATATTTCTCTATCATAACAAAAAAAAAAAAAAAAAATGCCCTTCAGCAAGAATCCAGGAGAGTGCATTGCACAAAGGTTTCATGTAGAAGGGAAGGTTGCACCAGTGTGCAAAACAGCATTCTTCTTGGCAGTTTGAGGTGTCCATCATTTCAATTCTAAGTATTTTAGAACAAAACTTAGGTATCTGAATATTCATTCAAAACTTTTTATAATAAAAATATGACATGAACTAGATTTCTTCTATTCCTCTGCTGGCAGTGTTTTGGATTACTAAATTTTCAATTGATATATCTTAATTAAAAATATAAAATCTAGTGGGATGCATTCAAATCTCCTAGTCTTTTACTGTAGCACACCCAGTAGTGCTCTTTTCAACAGTACAAAGTATTGTACACTAAAATAAAATAACCAGTCCATATTTCCATCATTTAAATAATCCACTAAGAATGCATCAAATATGGAGCATATATAACTCTGATTACTGGCAAATAACCTTTAATTTCAATTACCAGTTCTTCACAAAACCTCTGTGTTTGACAAGGAAGGCACACCATTTAACAGATCTCTTTAATGAGACCTGAACAGAGACATTTTGGTCTGGTTCTGTAGGTAGTTTTCAGAAGTACTTGGGGTCTGTCCTACACTCCTACACTGGCCATTTAAAGCCAGAGCTGTTTGTTTGGATTGTTCCAAGTCCCTCAGGAACCTCTCAATGAGTTCAATGCAGTACTACAAACATAAGGTGCTTTTTTACCTTAGGAAAATGAATGTGCATAGAGGCACCCTGAAGAGAAACATGGAGAAGATCTGACTAAGGGATGGAAGGCTTTCGTTTCCCTGTATCCCATTCATTTACCCATGACATGATGGTTGAAAAGCTGAACACCCAAACCCTGCAGATTCACTGAGCATATGCTGTCACTTTGAAAATGACAATAAAATTAGCAAAAAAGCATCCAGTGAAAATATATATGTCAGGAAAACCAGTAGTTTATCATCAGGGAAACATCTCAAGAAAATATGCTGCTTAACTGCTGGCTGTGGACAGCCTTGCCATGAAAATGGTATTGGTGGTGGGAACTCTAGAGCTGGCATGTGTCTGTCTGTCCCACAAGCTGTCCTGGACTGTCTGTGAAGCCCTTGGTACCTTGAGCTGATTAGGACCCTTAAAATCCAAGAGTTAGATCATCTAAAATTATTTTATTTTTAAACGCTGTAAAATATTGGTTTAAAACAATTTCTTTCTGCAGAAAATATTAGAATTCTCCATCTTTACGAATCACAGTTCTCTTTTTCCATTCCTAGGCTGGAGCTAAAAGCATCCCACATCCAGTCACGTCTGTGCAGGGCATGGTGTCCTTCCCACAGCATCCTGCCAGCCTTCTTGGCTCCCATCCTGCACTCCCTGCTGGCATTGGAGTCTGCATCCACCCTCTTGGCTCTTTCCCATTCAGCAGGACCAGATGAACTCCTCTGCAGCAGCATTCAGGTTGGATGGGAAGGAAGGAAGGGCCTTGTATCAAACTAGATGATGCAAAACTATGAAGACATCAGAGAAAACTCTTGTTTCTTTGACAGAAGGAAAAGTAACTCTCACAATACTTATTCAAGTCAGAGAGTGCTACTTCACTTCTAAGGAGAAGAGAGGTACAAGTACATTGTTGTATTAATATATTGCTTGCAATTTTTTTTTTTTGATGGTTAACTAAGGTTGGAGGGGAATAAATAAAATACTATAAATCAATATAAGAATGATACATCTGCAGTGATCTATTCAAACTGCCAAGCAGTATTATATAACTTGCCTTATATTTACCTAATTCTCACTTTTTAGTAAAGTCTGAATGCTCCAAATTAAAGTTATAGGGGTTTTCTTTAAAGGGAGATGGAGGACTGGTTCCTGATTATGCTCTGCTTGCTGAAATAAGATATTTCATGTAAACTGTGGCTGACAGTTTTGAGCAGATGGCAATTCCAGGGATCAAACTGTGATCACAAGGAAAACATTCAGAAAACATTATCTCTTTGTTGAAATATTGTGTATTCACAAGGCAATTGTAAAATTACTGTTCCACAGACAGGAATAAAATCATCGTAGGTGAAGTTTTAAGACAGTCTTTAGGAAGTGTGAGTTTTGCCAAAAGTCCTGAGATGAAATTGTTCAAAGCACTGATGCTAGGAAGGATGGCTTGTGATAGGAGTGGTTGAGTCTGCAGACGAAGGAATGCTAAATGGAGATGGGAAAAGAGTAGAAATGCTTAAAACATCAGTGAGAAAGGAAGATTCTTATGCTCCAGTTCATCAGTAACCACCTGTGAGTGGTGCCACTCCAAGAAGGAGCAACAAAAGCAACCAATCTCTGACAGCCTTTCTAAACATTGTACAGCCTGTCTCAAACCACTTCTCCAGGCCTTTTGAGGAATTAAACTAAATGCATATTTTTATTTAATTAAAGTGTTTTTTCAGTGCAGAGGTGTGGTTTGACTGTTCAGTGTTTTGAGCCCTGAAAACTGATAGGCAAAATTCATTTGAATACAGTGAATGCATGTTTTAGTGAACTTTAATTAAAGGATTTCTACAAAGCCAAACAGATTGTACATCCCTTCCTTTTAGTTTACTTAAAGTATTAAAAAAAAAAGAAAATAAAAAGATTGTATTTCATGTGTCTGTATGGTTTTGTCTTTCTCTTGCTTGTCCCATATAGCATGTCTAAGTCTACCCTCTCAGCTCATTTCAAACAGGCTAAATCTAATTTGGAAGTTAATACACTGCTTTAAACAAAAGGAGTCTTGAAATTAATTAAACCTGTGTAGATTGATATTTGGGAAGTCTCATTTATTTGTAGTTTTATGTAGAGGATATAAGTATATTGATGAATTTGTGTCCTTGAAAATAATATTAATTTTAAAAACTTATCAAAGCTAATGCCTTTCTTTGAGTATTGTCCCACAACTTAATCGAAACCTTATTTCTTATTTCTCACCACCATTGTCTGGAGTAATAAAAAAGAGAAGCAGAGTAATAGGAAAATACCATCAAGGAGCCAAAGAAATTCAGTATTTATATGTAATCATGTCTGTCTTTGGCTATCATTTTCTTAGCATACAAATCGTACTGATATATGAATAAACATGTTTTCAGCATGAGCATGAAACAGGAAAATATAATCTATACCAAACATCTACATAATTTGTAATTTGGGCTGTATAATAGTTTTAATAATCAGTAAACATTGTTAAATAATAATATTAGAAATACCTTCTCTTTTATTTTTACAATTCTCTGAACTTAGTAAACAACAATGATGTCAAGTTTGAAATTCTCATTCTTTTTTTTTCTTTTTAGTAGGACTCAGAGAGCAAGTGTGTAAAAAGGATCCTCCTCACTGCCAAAATGAATTTCATCCAAGTCCTGGCATGATCAATAGTGAATTCAAGCCACATTTTCCTGAACATTTGTTAGAAATATGTGAAAAGAACTCCTCGTGGTTTCCTTTTTGTGCTGGACAGATGTGTTTACAAGCTACTAGGAAAAGGAATTTAGTTGGCAGCAAATTTGACCCAAAAGTGAATACAAAATGAACAGCGAATGTGTGTATTTTAGAGCACTTTGAAGGCACTACAGGACTCCATGCAGAAACTTGCATTTCTGAGTTTCTTCAGCTTTTGAATATGTAAATTGACTCTGAATTATTTTTCAGCTTACTTTCTATGTATATTTTCTATTAATATTTTAAAGAGCTACCCAGTTAATATCTAGACAGCGTGTATGCAGACTGATCCAAAAACAGATGCAGAAAAGGGATTTGAACTAGGAGGTTAATGCTTCTAAAGATTTTACCAGCATTTTGCATTTTTCCCTCATTAACAATGATAAAGTTATATTAGAGTAAATAGGAAAATAGATGAGAAAGAAGAAAACCATAAGAAAACTTAAAATTATTTCAAAACACTCAATGAAATGGAGCTAGATGCTGGATGCACTGCAAAAGACAGGAAAAATACAACATGGTTCATGGTCCAGACTGAGTATACTGGTAGGACATTTAAAGCTACAAAGCCAGTATGAATGAAAGAACCATCAGTCAGATACTTTGCTCATCATGCCCCTTCCTAACACTACTGCATCACACCATGAGAACCGAGAGGAAAGCAATCACAGAAAAATCCTAGTAAAGTAAAAGACAACATCTCTTCAGACTTCTGTATTAAAACCAGATGTTTTTATGGCACATCTTCTTTGATTTAATGGTAATTTGCATAAAACACTCTTCAGTAATGAACTGAAATAGAAAATTAAATACAGGATCTCCCTATTGCATCTTTCCTTATTAAAGAATCTTTAATAGTTATAAAATTATAGTATTGTCATCTTTCACTGAGGCCAATAGAACATAAATTCATTATATTTATGATCTTGAAAATCAGTCCTTGCCGTCCTTCATCTGTGATTCCACCATCCTATTTATTTCCAGAATAAATCTGTTTTGTGCAAAGCAAAGATTATTTCTAAATAAGTTTGTTTTCCTGTTCTGTGTGTAGAGGTTCAGACACTAGTTACCTCTTATACAGTAGAGGAAAAAAAGCCCATTGAGCTCATAACTGTCCCTTAAAATCATATTTTTGTGCCTTAAGGATACTGTTGTTTCTTGTGGTAAGCATTAAATTTCTAAGTGGTCAATAATGTCCTTTCTTTTTGTTGACTAGTAGACTAGACATTTCAATAGATTTCATTTTAAAACATTTCAAAATTGAAGTTCTGTATTTCAGCAAGGATGCTGCTTTATGAGGCAATAAAAGCTTTAAGAAAGACTTTTCAAACTTCCACAACAAAAGCCACTAAACCCGTGTTGCCACAGAGGTCTGAGGTTTTGTGTAATAGCTCAGGATGATGGTTTCAGCCATAATTGGAAACATCTTCCTGAGTTTCTTGACTATTGTAAACTACTTCAGGAAATCATTCCTTTTTGAGTGGATGAGGAAAATGTTTCGAAAGAAACGTAGTGCAGAGTCTACAAAATATTGTCTGTTGGCAAAATGGAAGATGGCAAATGAAGCAAAGGGTTGAGCCACTAAAATACACTCCATGATCACGAGAAAGATCCTCAAGATGCCTGACTCAGGTGGGTGCCTGGCAGGACTTCTGCTCATGCACAAAAGAGCTGTCCCACTGTCATGCTCTGTGATGCTCAGCCTTGTCCCTAACACAACCTTTCTTAGATTCATTTTAATAATCTGTTTGCCTATTTCCTGTGGCTGGCCCAGTCCAGGAGGTGAACTTGGGGTATTCTCCATGTCTGCTACCCTGGGTTCCTTACAAAATGTTGCTGTCACATCCCATTTCATTTGAAGCAGTATCTCTGTAATGTGTACTGTGTGTATTGTACTACTCCTTAGGAGCTTTTTTAATAGCCCACCCATGCAGGAAGTGAGAAACTTGTATTTAGCTCTTTCTTAGTGCAGAAGACATCCAAATCTGTACTTCACAGATGGCTAAGCAAGAGGGCAGTTAGGATTCAAGCATTCCCTGGACTCTGTTGAAGCCCTTCCAGAGGAAAAATGCAAATTCTTATGGCCATGCAGCTGGAGCACAGTACACTTTAAGATGGACAGAAGTACAATCATACATTTAATGTTTAATGTATATTCAATTTCACTCTGAAGATTTAAGTGCAAAATGGATCAGTCCACTAAAGGTCTAAATGTAAAAATGTTTGTTTCTGTGCTTCAGCCCAAATTTTATGTTCTGAACCCCTGCTGGAGTCTAATATTTTAAGACCCTAAGGCCTATAGTAAAAAATTAAAGTAGTAGAAAAGGAGCCCAGATGCTGAGGAAGACTCTTTAAGCTTTTATCCACCTACATTTTTCTATGTAGAATCAATATGCTACGTTCTCATAGGGCATCACTGAATTGTAATGTGGTTTGTGTTTAAAAGGACTTAAAAGATCCTTTAGTTTCAAGCCCCCTGCCATGGGCAGGGACACCTTCCACTAAAACAAGTTGCTCAATGCCCAATCCAGCCCAGCCTTGCACTACCAGAGATGGGACATCCACAACTTCTCTGGGCAACAAGTTCTTGTGCCTCAACACCCTCACATTTATGAATGTCATCCTAACATCTAATTCAATCTATCTTCTTTCATCTTAAAGCCATTACTCTTCTTGAGTAGACCTGAACGAGTTCCTTCTTATTCTCTAAGAAGAATTCAGCTTGTAGGCTACAGAATGTGCTACAAATAATCCAGTTGGAAATGGTATTTTTAACATTAGCAAATTTTCATAACATCCTGTCTGTCAGAAGAAATTCTTGCAACAGAGCTTAATCCCCACATATATTAAATGGAAAATCTGCTCCTAACTCCAGTGAGAAGGTACCAGGAATGTAGATATTGCCCTTTTTGACTTTTACCTTGTACAACAGTGTTTGTCCCATTTGATATAGTAAAAAGTAGAAGTTTTAATATGGATGTATGAAGCAAGATGTTGAATTCTTCAGAAAATCTCAGATATTTTAGTGAACTTTTATACAGGTCCTACTGCATTCTAACCAAGGGACAGAAGGTAATTTATCCTGCATAGTGTGACATTTTTGAGACTGAAAGAACTCAAAATTTAAGGCACTTTTAAACAAAGCCAACAAACCAAAATCGACAAAAAAAATGAAAGAGTGAGTAATTTAGTGGCCATAGTGTAGTGATTGAGGTCAGAAAAATTTCTAAGTTGGTTTTAAGTAACTTCTTCCTAATCCCTAAGGAAACACAGAATATTATTTCTACTAGAAAATGTATCTGCACTGGGGGACTTTCCTTCATTTACTGGTCTTCAGTTTCAGCATCTCCTTAGCTTTATGCATTTGGTACGTTGTAAACCTTGGTCTGATCAAATCCTACTGTGGGTAATCCACTGGCATCAAGTTACAGAAAGGAACTCTGCTTAAGCAGTTTGAAAGACTTCCATGATTAAAAACATGGATGTCATAAAAACGAAAATATTAGAAATATTGAAGTGCTTAGGTCGGAGGTAATGTGTGTTTTTATCTAGATACAACTACAGACTAAATTTGTGTTCAAAATATATATTCTTTCTCAGCACATTTCATAAAATTAGACTATCAGTTAATAAAACTGTACTGCACTTTAATGGAGCTTATGGAGACAAAAGAAGGTATGGAGACAAACAAAATGCCTGGGGTTTAATCTGCATTTCAGAGAAAGATTTTGTAGGACAAAAGAATAATGTAGTAATTGCTTCAGATTCACTGGTATTCTGGTGGGCTTTCTTACCTGTGGCAGTATATCCCACTCATGCAGGTTCTCAGGGAGCTGAAGGTTCACATCTGAGCACCCCATGTGGGTTGAGCAGACGTTACTGACTGAACAAAGCCTGGGAACCACTGAAACAGATTTTGTATATGCAGCTCCTCCTGACTCATAGCTTTTCTCCTTCGTGGTATTTTGTTATGACTTTCTTGCCATTTTGGTTTTTTCCTCCACACTCTTCAGTTTAAAAGTATTCAGTCTTCCTTTCTACAATAAGGAGGAGAGGGGAAACAGCTTGGGTACTATGAACTCGGATTTACTGTGTGATGGCAGCTCCATTCCTCATGTACAAATGAACCCTGCAGGATGCATTTCTGCTTTTCTGTTTTCACTGACACTAGTATAAATTGTGTCTAAAGGTCTGACACTTCTCTTATGGATCATTTGGATGAAAATGTTATTCCATACATGCACTTCACTGCCTGTACACTTTTGCCACACTGGAATGCATGCATGGGTTTGCAAAAGATAAGAGTGTTCAAAGGGTAAGCCCATGGATGGGAAAACATGCAAGGAGATTTAACAACTAAACAGGAAGCTAGATTAAAGGATGGCATCTTTTCACTGTGTTCCTTCCTCTGCTAATGTAACCTCTCTCTCATTTCCACTCAAACATGGCTGAAGTAGATCAGTCTCCTGCAAATGGGCTATGTCAAAACAATGTAAAGTAAAAGGAGCACAGGAACATTGCTGCCTTTCTTATTCTTATTCCACCATAACCCCTTAGCACATCACACCTGGCAGTAATGTAAATATTGTAGTCTCACTGTATTTAAACAGACATTTAAAGTATAAATATAAGAAGAGAGAAAATACGTGAAAAGATGTTTAGAAAAGTGACATCTTTCTCATTTAGAGGCTGATGGTTAAACAACAGGTGTTTTCTCATTTGGTTTTTAGATTGTTTTTTCTTTTGAGATATGCTGATATCTCCCCAAATATATGAGGTTGGTAATAAAATGGTTTATTTCTAGCACTGGAAACACTCTTTTTCCTTCCATGACCCTATGCAAGTTGTTTGACCTCTTTGCCCAGTCTAACAGGAAATCTGTAAAGCCAGCAGGAAGAATATCAGCTCCCTAACTCAGTATGATATTTGAAATACTCAGTACTTGTAGATTACTTCAAACTAGAGATCAGTCAAGCACGAATACAACTCTCCATCAGGGGCAGAAGACAGTAGCCTTCCACTGCTGTAATATCTGGTGGAACCTTGGTCTTGCTCCCACTCATGCTTATAACAGAGTGACTATTTTCTATTTTCATCTGATTGATAATTTTCTCTTTTCATCTGATCACTCCTGATTTCTTTATTTAAGAAACGTGGTCATTAACTAAATATTTTTGTGTATCATCTACAAGAGAATGATGCATTCAGCTAATTGAAACAAGTTTTTTGAGTTCCATAAGGATTTTAGGAGATTTTTTTTCTGTCCAGTATGAAATAGAGAGAGTAATAGTTTTTGTGACCAGGTAGTTCAAGCCCAATTTTAATCTTACAATAGAAAGAGATTTTTTTTAAATTTTGCCCTCTACATTTGCTGGGTTGTTTGCTTTTTTAATAATTAGAAATTTTAAAAAGCTGTTTACAATGGCAAAATCTGTGAATTTTTGGGGAAGCTGAAAATGTGATATTTTCCATTTTGGAGTGGGAATTCTCCCCACACTTGAATTGATTATTTTTTTTATGTTTTGGATTTTAACACTGACATGACGTAGACTGAAGCAACTGAAGTATCTGAGGTCTGTTTTATTTGCTGAATGAAAACCACAGCACCAAAGAGTTCTGCCATATCCTTGCTGGTTTTGTATTTCCTGATGCAAATCATCTCTGTAAGTATTGACCTGAAATCTTACGACCACAGGACAAGCAGTTGTGAGACTGAGGCGTATCTTTGGAGGGAATTTGTTAGAATAGAGCCTGTCCCAGTACCAGACTGTTTTGTTTCCTCAACATCATAAATGTACTTATATATTACTAGTGCATGTGTTGAGTACCAACATATTGTTAGTCCAATACATATTTTTCATTTATTTTAATTCCTTTTTTAACCTCAGTTTCTCAAAAGGCTTCATTCTGCTTTTCATTCTGCTTTTCATTTTGCACTTTGTTTATTCTGGGTCATAATATTGAACATCAAAACATTATTCAGAAGTTTTGTTGCATTTTGCTTTATACTAGAAAGTCAAATTGAGGGGGAAAACTCCCCAAAATTCTTTTTCAGAATATATGGAGAAAAAAGCAGCACTTACATGATATTTCTCATATGACACCATAAGAAATGCATGTAAGTATTTTCAGCCCAAATCATGAGAGACCAGACAGTTTTGTGATGGTGGATAAGGGGACAGTTGGTGACCATGGGGTGCTTCAAGATTTCACAGTCACTACCACTACAAACATTTTCAGTTGCATTAATACAGTTGTTGATTACAGTCACCTAAACACGCAGATTGCACAAATATCTGTTCATCCTGGTTTCAAGTTATGTTTGGTGTTTCTCCATCCAAAGTTTACATGAGTTCAGTCTCAATAATCACAGCGTCAGAGGATGAATAAGGTTGGAAGGGACCACAGAGGGTCAGCTGGTCCAGCCTCCCTGCTCAAGCAGGGTCATCCTAGAGCACAGGGCACAGGATGGTGTCCAGATGGTTCTTGAATATCTCCAGTAATAGTGCTGGATAAGGACATCTGTTCTAAATCATAGAACATGCACAAAAGATGACAAGACATGGTGTCCTAGGTTGGATTAAAATTTTCAATTAAGCAAAGTTTAATAGCTGGAGCTACTTCCAAGTTACTGCAGAGAATATAATGAATGTTACATTTGCCCATATCAATACCTCAGAATCAACATTTAAATTGCCAAAATTACTTAGTCTACCTCATGGGGAAAACATTGTAACATTAAACTAAATTCTCAACTACTTTGAAATGCAGAACAAAAACCTGGAAGAAAGGCACTAAGATTCTCTTTTGAATATGTGTTTCAAATGTTCTTTTCCAGACAATACACAAAAATGATTAGGAAAAGTTAATAGCTAAAGTTCTGTGGTTTATTCTTTATTATGTTAATGGAATAATGTACGAGACAACAATCTAGCTCTACCAAATATTAGAAACCTAAGTCCATTCCTAGCTCCATCTCACTTTGAAGCCTGTGTGATGCTAAGTACAAAGTGTCTTCATGTATTTGGGCTTCAAACTTTATACTGCTTTTAAGTCATGAGCTGCATTTTTCAAGGGATGCAAAAACATAATAAATGTTCCTACAGGTACATTGGTCAGAAAGTGAAGATTAAAGAAAACAATTAGACAGAAATTATGACAACCAACATGGAGGAAGCTAAGGAACTCAACAATCTTTTCTCTTGTTTTCAATGGTAGTCTCTCTTCCTACATGTTTCAAGACCCTGAAATTTAAGGCAGCAGCAGGGATAATGAAGTCCCTCCTATTTTAGGACAAGACCGGGTTCAAGACCACCTGATGAACCTAAGCAGATATCATGCCATGGGACCTGATGAGTTGCATCCCAGAGTCCTGAGAGAATTGGTTGATGTTACCAAGCCACTCCCAAGGATATTTGAAAAGTTTTGGCAGTCAGGCAAAGTGCTCAGTGACTGGAAAGAGGGAAACAGCAAGCCCATATTTTTAACGGGTGGAAAGGATGACCCTGGAAACTACCCACTAGTGAGTCATACCTCAGTGCCTGGCAAGACCATGGAACAGATCCTTCTGGACATGTGAACAAACATGTGTGATGGGAAGATGGGAACATACATCAGATGAATAAGTCTCTTCACAGGTGCCATGGATTTTAATGAATACTTACATGGATTACATGAATCCTTACACTAATGCTTTCTCATGGAGGCAGTGGTAATTACTCTCAGGCCAGCATGGCACAGTTAAAAGAGTGGGGAATGAAAGAAAATGCTTGTGAAATCTTCTGAAACCACTTATTTTTGGTAAAACAGGCCCTCTGTCTATTTGACAGACTTACGTCCTCAAGGGAGATAATCTTCCTGATCCTAAGAGTTACCAACCAAAATCATTATGTATCCAAGAGTCTCAACATACCCTTGGAAGAAGTGTGAAGAAAGATCAGCCAGCTGGGAACCTCAAACACAGAAAAAAGATATTTATAACTCCCTCAGGGTTAAAGACTTCAGGTCCAGGTGTCTTGGTGGATCTGGGCATATGCCAATGTCACAGACAGAGAAAATATGGACAGTCTTAAAAGGCCTCATGGCTTGGATGCACTAATGACTTGTGTTTGTCTCCCTAGGGAGTCACTGGAAGAGTAGATGACTGAACTCAAATACTGTAAATGGTAGGCAGGTGTCCAAACCAACAGATTCATTTTGCTATCTTGGGTGTTTTTGTGTAAAGTTCTGATGTTTAGAAGAGTTTTAGTTTTAAGATATTAGCTGCACTGTCCAGGACATCCATGGAAAAGTTGGACACCTTTTGCTGGTTTGGGCTGGGGAAAAGTTGGACATAAAGAACTTTCAGTTTCCTCAACCTAAACCAACCATGGGTAAGCAATGCTCTGTGCAAAAATGTATTGTGGTTTTAGCTTGAAAACAAAAATATAACAGATTTATATAGAAAAAATGGTTCAGATAGAAAAGAAGGTGTAGATAGAAGAAAGGGTTTTAGATAGAACAAGCTAGTAAAACCTTGCCTATTTTCCATTGTTATAATGCACACTGGGTAAGGAATTTTCTGTCACTGCTGAGATCTGTAATTAATGACTTTAAAAAATTATATTAAGAAGCTATTATATTTTAAAAAATGTGGTTTTAGACTATAATCTGAAAATACTGCTATGGCAAAGGCCAGTAAAAATCACCAACCCACAAGGACTTGCATTAGCCATATTCTCTCTTTACTCCTAATACCTGTTATATCCTACTTTGACCTGGATTGTAAGGCAGGTGAAGTGAGATCTGTGGGTTTGCACAGTGCATAGGGCCAGGAAGCCATGATTATAACACCTGGATTCTGCCTCTGAACAAAGAGAAATTGCTTGTGGAATCTGCTTGCACTATAATTGAATATTGCCTATAATCGATTGTGCTGTACTTGAATTGTCTGGTTTCAGGTTCCCCTGTGCTCAAGCATCTGCTCTTCAGTAGCCTAATCCAATAAATTCACAATTCAGCATAGAATTACTGCATTTTTTTCTTGTTTTATTTCTCACATATTGTGCTACCATCTTCCCTAATGCACAGAAACAACACTGATGTGAAATTTATCAGTGCAGTCCTTTTAGTAGCCACAGGCCTTGGTCAGCTGTTGGGCTGTCAAGTCATAGCAACGTTTTAGCTGAAATTTTCTGCTGCTTTCCTTTTACAAAATTAAATACTTGTCCATCTGGGTCATATATTTGGCTTGTCTTACTAAGATTTTCTTCTGCCTTTCTGAAGAACATTAAGAATGGCCCTATTTTTCATGGAAGATTACATCACACAGTTTGGAGCGGATTACTTTCAGATATATACAGCTGTATAACATACTACACAACTTGGCCCCATTTAAAAGCAACATATGTAGCTAAATGTAAATTTGTAAATGCATATGTATAAATATTTTTCTTTTGATGATAAATCTCGGGACATTTTAATCTCTGGTCAAAACACATATGTAAATACATTTTTAAAAAATACAATGGTGAATATAGTTCACATTATCTGGTGAGAATTTCAGCCACTAATTGTGACAGATCCAGGCTTGTTTCTCTTCTGAACAAGTAACAGCCACAAAATTCAAGTATTGACTCCATATTGGAAAAAATCAAGATGTTTAAGATGGATTTAAAATGGAAACACTAAGCCCATTAGCTAGGGCAAACAGCACTGAGAGAGAATTTATTAGATCCACCTGGTAGTGGACTTATTTGTAAGGAATTCTAATGGACTGTCATGCTGTATTGGTCTTTCTAAGTGGATATTCCACAACAATCAAGGTTTTACTCTCAAAACTGGCCTGCATAACTGAGGTTATTTTCTTCTATTACTGCTATTACTTTCCAATTACATTGCTCTATTTCCTCTTTTTCCTTCAGTTTGTCGAATCCTGAAGCACAGTCTATAATGATTATGCTGCTTTCACTAAGACATTCCACTGAACTGAGGTTCGTCAGGTTTATTGCCCCAAAGTTGATAATTGTTTTACATCAGCTCAGTGTAAGTGGCTTAAGCAGACTGATGGCTTTGTGCAATTGCATGTCAGGTTTTCTTTTCTGTCATTAGGGAAGTACAGGCAGAAACTGTGTGTATGTACCGAACACTTCATCATCTGGGATTTGCTTCTTGTTGTATTGTTTCCAACAATACAATTTTTAATTTAGACTGAATCAGGAAGTAAATGAAGCCAGTTTACTGTGTTTGTAAGACTACTATTAATATCCCAGCTAATATTTACAGTCCTGACACAACCCACATCATAAAGTTTCTACTAACACTATAAACGTTAAAAGGGACCCAGTGTAAATATTTAAATCACACAGATCCTCATCCAGCTTCAGATAAGGTATATGGAAGTGACAGATGCAGACACTATTTCAAGGCTGATAGCCAGCTTCTGACAGAGGCAAGGCATGACATAAGGCTGATGGAGAAGTTGTAGAGCCCATTTTTCCATCATCTGATAACTTAGTTGTTATGAGCCAGTTGAAAGACATGCAGCATTTTCAGACTTTCAGCTTGCACGTCTGAAACTCTTTTAGACACAAATGTCTTAGTAATCTCTCTAAAATATTCTTATTTTTTCAGCAGCTCTCACTTGTGTTTTCATTTTTATGGCAAGACATTCTCAGCTGGAATGACCGATTATCTTTGTGTAGTTTTAACAATACTTTTAATTAAAAGAATATATTTCAAATGGCTTATGATCTTTAAACAGAATGAGTCACACTAACAGATGTGGTAATGCCTGTAACCAGATGTAAACATACGGGTGTCTTGTGACTTCCTGTGCAACACCATCGACTGGCATGCAGCTGTCATCCCATTTGTTGCTCTGTTTAAGTGATGCAATCACTGTGGGCTCTCCAAACATACGTCTGAAAGTTCAATGCAATGGGCAAAGCTGACAAGTAAAGCATTTCAGAGTGTCTAAGACAGTTACAAAGCTCTTTTTAATGAAGTATTTATGATGCTTTGAGCAGCCTGGTCTAGTGGAAGGTGTCCCTGTCCATGGCAGGGGAGTTGGAACTAGGTGATCTTTAAGGCCCCTTCAAACCCAAACCATTCTGCCACTTACTCATGTGGGGATCCATGGAATGTACCAATAGGAAATAAAGCAAATCAGCTCCTGTCATGGATACAAAAGTACCATAAAAGTCCAGATTGATGGGCTACTTTTAAAAACTGACGAGTATTTATAAACCAATTCATTCACCCTTGGCCCCTCAGCCCTTCTTCCCTCTCTTTTCTTCCTGTCTTCCCTGATATAAGGTTTGAAGTTTTTATTCTTATTTTAGAAATATCTGGTACTATACATATAACCTGAGGTCTCTGTGTACTTAGGACAGAAACTTAACACTCTACTAATTTTCTGTAATTCACATGTCATTCCATGGAGTTTCTGATAAAATGAGAGATTTTACAGTTACTTCATTACCTAAAAATCCAGTGTCATTTCAGTGAAAATTACTGCCAGAATGCACTATAACAGGATCTACTATTTTCCAGCAACTAAGGAGTGACTGTTTGCAAAATCTGCAGATTTACTACATCATTATTAAATAATTACTTAATGTTAATATAGGTTTTTAACTTCATAAATACTCCCATAAAATCTACAGGTTTTGAGAACAGCAAATACAATGGCTAATAATATTGGAAACAGTTAATTGACCTCCTTCTTGGTCCTGAGACAAAGTATAACTGAAGCTTTTCTGAAAGTCTGCTTTCACATCATATTTCATACAAATTAATGCAAACATATATTTTGACATATAAGTTTCTTACATGAAACTTATATGATCAAATTTGGAAAGAAGACAAATAAACTATGCTGATTTCTAATTTTAATTCCTGAATAAAAATACAGAATTTCTCTGAGGGTCAATATAATATGCTCAGGGAATTCATACAAGCTGATTAGACATAAGAGGAAAACAAATTCATAACAGCTCATCCTTTTTTAACAATGAATGTAGACTTTTAGAAAAAAACCCCAAATATTTGTCAAGTACTAAAAGCTACAGAATTGAAGAACGAGTCCTAGTTCCTTTAATCTCTGGAGTTTTGAAATCAAAGATATATTTTCCATTTCCATTTAAGGTATCCTTTCATGTTTTTCCAGGTTGGTGAAACTGCAAAAATACAGTGGACATAAGTTTTTTATACCCTGTATTTGAGAATTCGAGTATTTGAGAATCCTGTGCTAGGAAAGGAGTGGCTCGATGCCATCCTGCTTTCCCAGGGCGGTTGCAGAGCATGCTAATGTTCTTGGTGCTGAATCAGTAACTCCAACACTGGAACAGCCATTGTATTACTGGAACAATTTTGATGTTCTAATGAATGCCAGAAATCCCACTCAAGAAGAAACGAAGAATTTAGAATTTTTTTAAAGATATCTTTCGGTTTGGCAATAATAGATGGGGTGATTCACAATGATCTGTATTGAAGGAGTTCTGTCAAAATGTTAGAAGTCTTTAAAATACATACTAATGCCTTAAATACACTGGATAAAATATTTCACACTGTCATCCCATTGAAGTCACCTGCATTCATAGTTATTAAAATATTCGCTAAGTAAAAAAAAATATACATATCCAAGAAGCAAGGGTGCAACACCATTTGCAATGTGATGTTAACTATTATATTTTAATGAAATTAAGTGATAATTAAATGCTATATTAAAAAATCTGTCTTTTTATGAAAGTCACATATTCATTGAGATGACAGCACAGTTCAAACAATAAGCTTGAACTTAATACGGGTTTTATCTTCATATACATTCTATGTAATTTTAGTAATCATTATCTTGCTTCTTGCTTTGAAATCTAGCGCAGTATCTCCACTCCAGAGAGCAGAAAGGAAATCATTAGGAGAAGAAAAAATTGTAAAATAAATGAGGAAATTAGCTAGGGTGTATTCAACGAGATGTATTTAGACAGCATTTTTGATTAAAAATCTTCCAAATTGTTTACCCATTTACAGTGCTGAGTACCTGGTGTGTTTTGTCACTGAACATGACCTGTGCATAGGTTTTCTCGTCTTCAGTTTATAATTAATTTCATTAAAGTACAACTTGCCTTCAAGAAAGACAGCACTTGAATACTTTTAATTCTTTCTTAACTCCTCTTTTCTCTCCCTTCCTCACAGCACCACCATATCAAGATACCCTCATAATTTCCTTTATCCTTTCATTCATTTTTTTAATGTTCATTTTTTAAATGAACATTCATTTTTTAAAATGAAAATTCTTTTTTCTTTTTATATAGTGAATCTATGAATATCAACTCTGTACGTACTAGATGGCATTTGCTAAATTTTTCCTCTGACTTTGCCACTGCTAATCTGCTTTTGGTGCTGTAATAATATTTTATAGTTTTGTCTGATGCAGTGTATTTGGCTTTTCTGCTTCTCTCTGTATACATTATCCCTTAACTTGTGTCACTTCAGTGACAAGAAAATAAACTTTGCACAGGTACTTCTCCTAATCCATTTGCATCAGTTTTAAAAACTGAATTCTTAAAAGTGGGTAAAAAATATTTAAGCGCCTAATACACATTCATTTGAGCACGGCTTACCTTTAATGTAGCACTTATTGGCTTTTAAATTTGAAAGAATGCTTTTGATATTCATATGACAAACTATATAAAAGATGCTGCAATATTTAGTTCCATGTGTATGCAGCCTAGGTACTCCTGGAGGTTTTCCTTCATCATGCTATACTGTCTCTTCCTTATGAGTGGTATCTAGGAATTAGGGGCCTAAACACCCTTGGTGTATGGATCCCATAGCTCTCAGCCCTCAGACTTGATTTGTAAATCCCTGCCCCCAGGGGTATATGAGAACAGCTGATCATCAGTTTGACCATCAGGAAAAGAGAGAGAGAGACAAGGCAGACACCTTTGAAACACTCCTAGTCTATGTCTGAGTAGTCAAAAGCATGACTACAATCTCAGGACAACAGAAAGGGTGCAACAAGTCCATTAGTCCCATTAAATGTTCTGAAATTGTCCTCATGTACACTTGGAATTCTTGAATGTGCTGTTACTTGCATTGCTGCCTACTTTAATACTCACAGAAGATAAACCATACAAACTGCCAATTTGGAAACTGTAAGAACAAACAGGAGCAGGTCTTGAGAGGCTATTTGAATTTTTGAAAAGAAAATGAATGGTTTGGTTTGCTGAGTCTGATAAATCATGGCTGTAAGGGCTGTATTGTCCTCTTCCAAGTAAATCAGAACATAGAGAGAGATACCACAGTGAGGGAATGATAGCTTAAAACAGGACACAGTGTTGATCAAGAGGAAATTATCATCCCTAGATCATGAATAAATTTAATTTGGGAGTTACAGAAACATCCGTAACTATGAAAGCAGTAAGGTATTACAGAAAAAATAGAGGCAAGAAACTTAAGAGGTTTCAAGGTAGACACTGTTCACCTGGTGAATGATATGGTGGGAACACCTGGGCTGTCAGGTGACTGCATTTAGTGAAAATCCCTTCTTTAAAAATCGTTCATTTTGAAGCTTCCTCAAAGAAAATGTCATGGTGACTTGACTTTTTAATTTTGATAAAATTAGGTTTTCTAGCTGACAACTACTATTCTATATCCACAAAATTCCAACCATGTCCACATTAATAAAACAGAGCACTGTAATATTTAGTTATCTGCTGTAACAACAGCCCATGAACACAACAAATGTCATGTCTCAAGCACTGTACAGCAGCACTGGAAAACAATTCAAACTGCACTGGTAAGTTCACAAAGTCTGTCAAAACCATTCTTTCTTGGTTCCATATTTTTAAAGATAATCATGTGGTGCTGTAAAACTTCAACTAGCACTTAGACTATTTTTGTGCTCATATCTACTATTTACAAATATATAGACTTCATCTCCAAAGAGACAGATAAATAGAATTACACAGTGATGCTAGACAACTTTTGTAGAGAGAAATGTGCACATTTCTCGACTGCTGAGAAGTTAGGAAGCTTCATCTGTCTCCTCAAGTCACTAAGCAACCTGGTCGAAGCCAATACTAGCATGACTGAGTGACAGTGGTTGGTGGCTTTCAGCAGGCTGGGCAAAGATGAGCTGCAGAATGAAGAACCCCAGTCATCCTTAGCCAATGTCAATTTAGAAGACTTTTCTAAGTTTCTTTATCTAAAAATAAATTTAAATAATTTTTTATTTAAATTTAGAATAAGTATTTTATTCTGAAGATTTTATTTCTGTCCAGCTTCTATGTTATTGAAATGATAGAAAACTTGAAAATGTTACTCTCTGAACCACAACTCAATCCTTTGTTTGAGAATCAGCAAGGCTTATGGATTCTGAAAGAATATGAAATCGCACAGAACTTAAATTTGCAATACTGCTTGAAGTATATGAGATGTTCTCCCCAGACTGCACAATTATGTACTCTAGTATATGTGATAAGACAATGTAATTGATAGGTGCTAGTACAAGGAAACTTTGTTCTTTATCAACATGCTGACCACTGTAACTATTCCAGCTTCAGGAAGCTGTGTAATCTCGCTTTCAGTCTAATGCAGATGGGGCCAAGGAGTCCTCTGAGAATTAGTTCAAATGAACCGAGCAACATTGTGGTACTTTGAAAATCAAGTGCAGAAGACAAAGTAAGATTTATATTTCAAAGAGAAAGCATATGCAATTCTTACACTGCTCCATATTGCATTAGGAATTGATCACAGTCCACTACTTTTTATATGGTAATTCTAATTTTTGAAACATTTATTAGTAAAGTGAATTTCATAAGTAGGCAGTTTTCCTCTTCAGTGATGTTTAGATTTTCCATTAAAGGCAATTAGTTCACTGCAAATAGGTAAACAAGCACCCTCCAGTGACTACCTGACAAACTGAAACTACTCTAAGATATTGCATTAGAAAAAAAGCTTCTTGTATGGAAGGTACATTTGCAGCCAGAACTGAAATGAGGTTGGATTAGAGGTATTAAAAATAGAGAGCTTCAAGGATTCCTTGATGAGCACCAATGCTCCTCCCACACTGAGCAATGCATACCTGCCTCTTTTAAATAAGCATCTCCTAACACAAAGTGAGCCACCAGATGACACAACTGGTGGCTTCACCTGCCACAAGAACTTACTGATATAAACATCAGATAAGGATTCAAACAGTCATATCTTTGTGTTCTTTATATATGTGTTGCTTCAGAGAGAAATCATCTGCAAACTTCTTGAATGGTAAGCGTGATATAGTTTTCGCTCAAATTCTGTCACTCAAATTTTTGTTGGGCCTATTTTTCTTTTGCTTTTAGGGACATTTTTTTGTTAAAAATACAACATAGAATTTTTTGGATTCATATAGAAATGTAAATTTGGCATAATTTCGGCTAATTGGAAAAATGTATATACGTATTTTAGTTGATGTTCATAAAATCTATATTTTAAAAGCAGAAAAATTCAAGCGATATACAAATAATATTACATCCTTTCATGTTCAGTATGGACTTTACATTTCTTTTTATTGGCAGAAGTTTTTCACAATGTGTTATTTCTTTCTGGCCACCATTTATTTTCCCCAGTATAGCCATATTAAAAAAACCATTCTAAGTACTGTACCTACCTTAGTGGTAGATATTAACTATACTTCCAAGTGATGCTTGTGAAAAAGGAAATATTACATTAAATATTCTTTAAATAGAATAAAATAGACTATTACTGATGAGACTCTCGCCATAGTTTCATATCTACCTAAATATGAAATAGAAAATATATTTCAAACAAATACCCATATCTACTCCAACTAACAAGCCTACATAACTTAATCTTAGGCAGTGAGACACAATGTCTGACTGATTTTGACTTGGGTACCATCCTTCAGTTAGGACAGGAATGTCCAAGGCTTGTGGAAATCAAGTCAATAGTCAACAAGTCTTAAAGAAGAGCTGTACTTATAGTAGATTCATTGTTTTTTGCCTATTTCTTCTTTCCTGAATTATAGTTGTTTAAACTGACTAATTTAAAACAAGACTATGTATTTTCAAATTTTTTAGATTCAGGTATATGAGCATCATTTTTGCTTCAGTATAGATGTAACCATTTTCAAGTTCATGTTTTCTTTTATTATATAATAATAATATATATACATATATAGCTTATGTGCACCATATAAATTACCTTTTAATAAATTAATTTTTGATTAGTTTTTTTTTCTAACCTGATAGAAATATAGTTTAAAATACCAAAAGTTATCCTCCTGATTTCAGTGCAATTGCACGGATAATTCATGGAGAAGAAATAGAAGTGATACAGAAAACTTGCAAAACACATTGTTGATATTTCAAAGAAGTGAGGACCTGAGGTATAAACTGACAACAAGAATAGAAATTGCATTCTAATTTGAAGAATATGGTTCAGTCTGTGATGATCCATAGAAAGCATTTACTGAAGATTTCCAGTGTTGCCTGTTCCTGCAAAAGAGAGTCAGTTCATTATTCCCAGTTACTTTAACAAGAGAGTCAGGTTAACCATTGGAAAGTCATGATCCACATCTCTCTTTAGGTATCAGAAACCATGGAAGTGCTTTCAGAAAATGTGTGTCCCTAAGAAAGTTAGAGAGTTAAGTAAATCCTCTTTGTTTAAAAAAGAGAAACTAAAGTCAGCAGAAGTTAATAGGAAGACAGACTTTGGATGGATAATATGTACAGAAAGAAAGTAATGTCAGGGGAAGAGAAGAAAGAGGATTAAGCAGACTTGAAATATAGGGAAGCCAAGGGAGAAGAACAGAAAAGATAGATAGTAGGAAGGATACAGAAATGGTCATAAAAATTAGTTTGAAATGCCAGCATGAAGACACTGGAGATCATGTGTGCTGTTGCTTTACTAATGCTTTACTTTTCCATGTTTGAGATTGACACTCTTCATTTCCTATATTTGCAAACTGGTGGCAGGGCAAACATCCATGACTAGTTCCAACACTAGTTCCAACACTAGTTCCCAACAAGGATAAGCATGAAAAGGTTTGAGTGCTCTGGTTCAGCAGTGAAATGTACACTGCGCTCTGAGGAAATATATGACAAAATCGGGGAATTCCAAGATAGTGAGCGTAAAATTTACTGCATCTTTTCATTAGAAAATATTCATGGAAACATCTGACAGAATTATAAATATTGCAGTTTATATAATTGTGATAAGAAATTATTCCTACTTATTTTGTCCTTTTGTTACTGCATATGGTAAAGACAAGAACATCCCAATAGAGAGCTATGAATTACAAATTCTGGCAGGTTTTCCTTCATACAGTCATTTTTAAGAACTCCCACCTTTAAAGACATTTATCAATAACAGCTCAAAATCAGTTACCATCAAAGGCTATATCTTTGGAAGGACAAAAGTAACCTAAGGCTCTTTTCAGAGACAAAGAGAGAGAGTAGAAATTGTATGATTAAGATGCTTTTTTAGAGGACAGATTTGGCTGGATAGGATGTCCATAGGTGAAAAGGATTTCTAAAAGGACAAACTAATGAATGAAAAGCACTATTGCAATGAGGATGCTGTGTTCCCTGACAGGCAGCAAATATACTAAGGAGGAAAGTCCTGTGGATGCATATTAGTGATGCCTTGGTCATGTAAATCCCACAGCTGCTGAGGAAAGACCAAGCAGCACAAAGGAATAGTGTTTCTGAATGTATTACTGGTCATCAAGAAAGTGCTTGAATAAGTTTGAAGGTGAGATTTGAGCGTCTGAAAACTAGGACTGTCCTGCCCCAAACAAACCCTTGTCTAACTCTCACATGTATAAATATCCTGAGGCACCAGTATCTTCAATCTGATCTAGCTGAAGATGTCTCTGCTCGTTGCAGAAGGGTTGGATCCCTTCCAACAAAAAGTAATATTTAGATCTAGATATTTTATCAAGGTTCTCCCTTTTATTCCAGATATGGTACAACTGAAGGTATATCTCCACAATCTCCAGAACTAAAATAAGTTCATTCAAAATAAGCAGTGCAAAGCATATATTCAATGCCTTAGTCTCACTGGACTGAAGGATTAGAAATTTTCTGAAGCCTGATAATTCAGTTTTTCCTAAATTTCATGGTTAGGGAAAGCCCAGGATGGAGGCGATCCCACTGAATGTGACACCACAAACTGAATGTGAAATCACAAAACCAGTGCTGAAGGCAGGAACAAGAAGACGAGTTTTCCAGGGTGGTGGAGAATCAAACATCAGCACTTTGACCCAGTCTCTGGCTGTACATTGGCACAGCTCCAATAGGAGGAGGAGAGAGCATTGCTATCAGAAAGCAAGCTGCCATTTCGTGACCATGATTGTTTTAATTATGAAGTAGAGAGAATGTTTCAATCTCTTTAATTTGAGGGAGAAATACGATGCCTGCCATGTAAGAGGCCCTTCACTTGTTTAAAAGGCAGTTTGCAAGAGATAGATCAGCTCCCAGCTTCACAGGGGATTTCTGTTTGAAATGAGTACTTAAGTCACCCCTCACCTGTACACACTCCACTCTGAAGCATCCAACTCCCCAGGAACAAGGGCTTACATTCACTTTTGCTACCATACCCCTAAACTTCTTCTAGATCCAGCATAATGTTTTATTCTCTAGGAGCTAATCTGAAGCCAATACTTGGTTCAATTAATTGCTGGATACCTTAGAAGTATCCTTTCCAAGAATGTTCTCATGGAGCGACGCCTGCTTATTACAATAGATATTAACCATAAAATCAATGTATACTTCCTTTCAAATCATGGATTTACTCTGCAGGCCTCTACTTAAATTTCTTCTTGTCCAAAATAGTCAGAGTAGGACTCAAAATCTGTAAGATATTATTTCATACCATGTTTTATCATTAGAGAAAAAAAGGCTTTTCAGTGTAATAAAATGAATTATTGCTTTCTATATCCCCTTTTTTTTTTAAAGTTAGGCATGTAACAAACTGTCAAGAACTTAAATCCTTCTGCTGAGCATAGCAGCATATTCCTTACTATACCAAAATCTCAATAACAAAGAATGCAATGAAAAATCCATTAGGCATAAGTGTGAAGTGTTAGTCATGTTGACCTCACTTGTTTGACAATGAACGTAGCATTTTTTTTCTCCATGGTAAGTACAATTATGTTTCTGAAAATTTGCAGGAGACAATGCATTCTTGCTTGTTAAGGCAGTAACTCAGATTAATTTCTGAATGGCTGTAATCAATATCTAAAGTAGCACCATGACTTCATTTGGCTTATTGAATTAAGCTGATTCACTAAATCCTAACAATCATTTTACACGTCATAATTTATAGAATACTGGTGCCAAATAAATCACTCCCAAAGCAAAAAAACATACAGTGCATCCTTTTCATTACTGCCACTTGCTTGAATTTATGGTTCCTGGGTCTGGAAAATTAACAAAATTGCAATACTGTGTTACTCAGGCTCCAGTACTCTAATGGTGCATATTTACTGTATATACAATTTAATTATTAAACAATCATATTTTTAATGAAATGCTGTGGTATGATTACCCTTAGTGAATTTTGCTAGTACTAATGGATCCACTCCTTCCATTAGCAAGATCATGTTTGAAATAAAATGGTATAAATGTATTTTAATCCACTCTAGGGAAAAACAGCTGTAGGAAGGGTTACTCTTCGACTACTTCTGTGAATTAGTTCCTTATGTCAAATCATTATGCAGAAATAAAAGCTGTGGTCAGACCACTTAAAATTCCATTTGAATCCTACTGGGAATGGAAAACCTTTGTACTATTTTTCATACTCTGAACATTCTTCTGAACACTTACTAGAAGACTAAAATGTAGCAGTAATTTTTAAAGAAGGGAGCAGTATTATCAGATTCAAGCAAATTAGTAAAGCTATGGTTGGTTGAGGTTCATGACTTCTACTGTTTCACAGTATTTCTTGGGCTTCAATTTAGGGGATTTTAAGAAGAAATGGATTAGAGTTTTACTAATTTTTCCTGATGTTTCAGTGACACTTCTATTTCCAAGTAATGATTCCTACAGAAAATAGCATTTATTTTCTTTATACAATACCCAGATGTTGAGTTTAATTTCTCATAAAGAGGATTGTGAGCAACAGAAAAATCAAGGCCAGACAGGGAATTCAAAAAGATCTCACCACAGCAAGGTGAACATGCTCACCAACTGGGGATGCTTCCAATCAAGGCACCAGGAAAACAATGGGAAATAGAGAGATCTCCTCCAGTGTCTTAATCCCAGGTCACATAATTAGAATCTCTGCAGACACTAATTCCTGGTTTCCCTGAGTATAGCTGTCTTGCTATAGTATAAATATCCCTGTTCCTTTTGGTCCTAATTAATGGTGACGTAGCAACAAGAACATACCTTAATGCACTGCTGTTTGCAATACCTGTGGCTACAGCAGCTTCTGAGGGGAAGAGAGTTTTTGCCTCATTTTTAAATGTTGCCTGACAGGAATGAGGGTTTATACCACAAGCACTTAAACCCACCCATTTAGTCTTAGAACGATTTCAGTTTATGGTCTTAAGGCTACTTAGTTAAGGATTTGTAATTTCAGCAACTTACAACAAACAATTCTGGAGTTACAGGCTCAAAAAAAACAGGATCAAAATAACAAATGTAGCATTTGTAAGAAAAGTCTGGAGTTATGCACACCAGTGCACACCAGTGAAACTCTCTGAAGGAACCAAAAGGTACAAATGAGATAAGTGGATTTGGGAAAGTTCTTCAAAAAGGTCCCTCCTTGTAGTCTTTTAATGAAAATAAACTGTCATAGGACAGGCAAGAACGATTTTCTGAATTTGGTTAAGCATTCAAAAACATGCAGTAGGAATACAACTTTGTAAAGCAAGGAGGTCCCTTGGTACCCCTTAAAGTTAGTGATGATATAAAGGTGCAAAAAACATTCTGGTGACTTGGAAGGCACTACTGAATTCTCAGAATGACCAAAAATACAGATGACTGTGGCAGACCCCAAAAAATTCATGATTCAGTAATGAAATGTCAGATGAAATTCAATGTTGATAAATCCTAGGTAAGTACTCATAAACCCTAACTAGCTTTCTATGAGTGTGTACCTGAATGCTATTTATTGATACTATCACCAGCTAGAAAAAGGACTGTGGTGGAGAAAATTTCTATGGAAGCTTAGCTCAGTGGCATTCAAAAAAACCCAAATATATTTGTGAACATTTATGAGCGGAATGAAGAAAAAAAGTCAAACAAAAAATGAATGCTACAGCCTGAATATACCTTAACCATGTAAGTCTTCCCATTCCATTTCTAAAGGAATATGGAAAAGATTCAGAGTAGCAGGATGTGGCTATTCAGAGATAAACAGTGGCATCTGTAAGAAGGAAAACCACAAGTTCAAGGCCCCCATCAATGAGCAAAGTGCATCAATGACTTTTGAAATAATGAGCACTAACAGGGATGAAAAAAAAATGGGGGAAGAACGCTCCATTTTTCAAAATAAAAACACTAGGGACCACTAAGTGAAGCCAGTGGTAAAAGAAAACTTTTTTTTTCCCAAATGTGTAATGAAATTATGGCACTTAGTGCTACAGGATGTTGTGGCACAGGCAGTATAAAAAGGATTTTAAAAGGGAATGAGCGAAATAATGGAGACTTGCTTGTTGACAGCTATTAAATAGGCTATACGGGGTGTGACACTTGGTTTTGGCATTCCTTAAACTGCCGCTTGCCATAAACCATGAAAACACAGGCAAAAAAATCACCTCCTGTGGCTCCTACAGCTGTTCCTGACCCTCTGCCCCTTCCACTACCTGACCTTTAGCAGGGCTACTCATCTCGCGTTAAGTAAAATGTTTGTTCCCCGAGTTGCAAGTATTTCCGTAAAGATTGACTCAGTTACGGGCTCTTTAGGATTAACCCTTTGAATGACCTCGTGCTCCTTCTATCTCTACTCTTCCTACAGCCTTCCTACACCTCCCCAGACTGTCTGGTCAAACAAATTCTGCAAGAAAATGTTATGGCTACACGGAGAAGCTAGCAGTAGAAAACTCGACCCGCTTTTTTAGGGGCGGGGGGGCAGAGCAGGTGTAGGCAGCACCACTTCAGGCGATGGCTCCTGGCGGGCACGGGCGCTCCGCTCCCGCGGGGTCCGCCCGGAGCCGCCCGCCCGCCGTGGGAGCCGCCGCCCGGCGGGATGCCCGCCCCGGCGGGATCGCCCCCGCCTGCTTTCCCTGCTTTCCCCGCTTTCCCCGCCTCCCCCGCCGCGGCCCGGGCCCGGCCGTCACTCGCTGTGTCGCCTCGCAGGTCGGCGGAGCGGACGGGGCGGGCGCGGCGCGGAGCCGGGCGGGCGGGCGGCATGAAGCGCTCTCTGCTGCGGCTCTGCCGCTCCCGGGAGAAGGCGGCCGCCTCCAGCGCCTACCAGGGCGTCGTGTGCGAGGCGGATGCCGCCTCCGTCGCCTCGCAGGATGTCTTCAAGGTGCGTGCGGAGGGACGGGGGCCCGGGCTGGGAGAGAGGGATGGAGGTGGAGGGTGAGGTGGGCCGGGGGGCGGAGGGTCTCTGGAGCTCTGCGGGCTCGGCAGCGGTGATGTCCCGGGGACCCGTTCCTCCGGGGGACCCTGTCCCCTCGCTCAGAGCAGCCGGGAGGGAGGATCGGTGCGGGATGGGAGGCGGGCTGGGAGCTGCCCTGGCCGTGGGGTGTGAGGGCGCAGGACACTGATGCTGTGTGGCCCAGGATGAGCGGCTGGGTAGGGGAGAGGGCGCAGGAGGAGGATGCGGGTGGCAGGCTGCTGAGGCAAAACTCACATTTCCCCTGGGCACGGGAGGAGACCCCCTCTTAGAGGAAAGCCGAGGTCACAATGGAAATGAATAGATCACCTTAGCAAAAATGATGTGAAAGAGTTTAGAAGCCCTGGAACTGTTGCAAAGGGAAAGGGAACCATCAGTGCAACCTACACAAGTGATATTGCAGCCAGGGAGGACAGAATATCTTCCCCTTTTTAATAGAGATTAGGATGAAAAGTCATGTATTTGTATTGCTGCTAGGGAGACCTACACCAAACTTTAGTGGAGCCTTTGTAAGTATAAGAATAATTAAGCAAAGGAAGAGTTTGCTTATAGGATGGATGACTTTGGAGATTTTTAACAGCAGCCTAAACGAATTTGACAAAGTTTGTAGATGGGTTCACATACCTCCAGAGGTCATTTCCATTCACAGATGTTTTCTGTGTGCTAGCTGTAGACCTGAGCAGCACCTCTTTAACATAATACGGCTGCTCACTCTGGTGGGTGATCTGTCACTACAGAGCTGTTCAGGCACAGGGCAAAGGAGCTGCTGTTTAAAATAGCTTGCTTTGCTGTTTTTGGCTAACCCAAGTACTGAGAACACCTAATTGACTTCTTTCTTCCTTATTTGGTTAGTGAAACACTGCAGTATTGGCTGATAAATCTTACTTTGGTCGATAGAAATTATCATCATGCCACATTTTGTCTTACACTGAGAAATAAATCCAGTGTTAAAAGTAGAAAAATGTGGTCTTGATCAATGGAAATAATAAAGGTAGAATGTTAGAAGAAATAGAAAATACTGGGCTCTCTAATAAGGTTTTCTTAGACAGGTTTTTGGTGTGTTTAAAATGTATAGATACTGCATGTGTAATTGAGCTGTTATTTTTGTGACAGTGGATTCATCTTAAATATCTTTTCCACAATTATATCACATGTTTCCAATTTCCTTTTTCTGATTGCACTATTGAAGCTGATACCAGACCCCTATTTGGCCTCAGTCTTATAAATGTTTAAACACATTTGCAACATTATTGACATGAGTAACCTCACTGAGGTCAGTGGGGCTATTACGCTGAATGAAGCTAAACACGTGTTCAAGCACATGAATGGGCTGCCCTGTAATGTACATTTGCTTAAGGATGGCAAAAATTGTTGAGTCTTTGACACTCAGGGAATCCTGGAGAGTAAAGTTTTCTTTTTCAGGTGTGAAGAGAGCAGTGATTTTAGGGAATTCCCTTTTTTTATTCTTTGCTTGCTTACACACCATTTGAAGGTTTGCATTACTTTAGATAAACATTTTTCTCGTTTTTTTCCCCACCCAATGTAGTTGAATTGTTTTACTTTTTTTATTCTCTCTTAATTTTTAGTATCTGTTCTTAAATTTCTCCCCATTCTACTGCAATCATATTATTCTATCACTTTACATAGAAATATGGGATTTTAATAGCTTTAACAAAAATATTTGGAGAATATCATAAAATAATAAACAGCAGAGTTTCCATAGTGGGCTTTGGTTGTAAAGCATAGTACCTGGAATGTATCAAGCTGTCAGTGGGCTCACTGGGAAGATACGGAGTTGTTTCAGGCTGAGATAATAGTCTGATGTTCTAAGCATGCTGCTGAAATTAAAAAATATATTGGTTTCTCTGACACAAAGAACATCACACAAAGAAAATCACAAAAGATTTAAAGAAAGGAATTTATCAAGACTATTAATTTTCCCCTCTGCTGATTTCATTTTACATGGCCACTGCAAAAAAGAGAATAAAAACGTAAGTGATGAATTTGCTTGTTTGCGGTTTTCCATGGTAAAGGAAGGATCTTGATCTCACTACAGATGAGAGAACAGTGTATTCAAGATGATTTTCAGTTTTGTTCATTTTGCTCTGTTTCTCATCTAGATCTTATATTGCACTCAGTTAAACCAGTAACCAGTTTCACTGTTGGCTCAATCTGATCAGGATTTGTGAACTTCTGTATGAGCCCAAACAACTGGGCAGGAATTATTGACTGGCAGCATGCCCACAAAATCACATTACAGCATTGCTAACTTCCTACCTTTTAGGAGAATGAGAAAATGGGAATGTTTTTACCCAAAACAGGTTATTTCAGATGGAAGTGCCTGTAGGCTCCGGAGCTTCATTAAGAAGAATCGTTCTGGGCTTACCAAAGTGGATGAATTAAATGCCACCCCACTGCATCACGCTGCCGAAGGAGGACAAATAGAACTCATGCAGTTGATCATGGATGATTCTTCTTATGAAGGTAACATGCATTTCATGAACTACTTTATTTAGCACAATAAAAAAGTTCAGTAACCAAGATGTTAATTACCCAGCTGAAATAGGACTGATAAGTGTTATCTCCATTTATAGATTCAAATATATTTCCAACTATCTGCCGCAGTTTGCACTGTCTCAGGTGTGTTTTGGGTTGCTTTTGTTATGTAGGACTCTATGTAACAAAGCAACCCAAAGGATTCTATGTTTTCTCTCTGATGCAGTGAATCAATATGTCTTGCTTTGTTTGACACTCAGATATATAGACTTCAGATGTAGAAAAGTAAACTGCAATGATTGAACTGAGGACTTGACTTTCTGTCTTCCTTATTCATGCTATGTGTCTCTTATATAATAAGCATTGTGAATGACATGAGATTCCACTGATAGTCTCTATGCTACTGAGTAAACCTACAATGGCCCTGAAAAGCTTGGGGGTTTTTCACCTATTGATAGCCAATCTAATTTTAGATTATTCTGGCTGAAATTCATATTTTTTTTTATTTTTAGTCTCTATTTTTTGTCCTAATTTTTTAGGATATTGTAGAAGTTTATCTTCAGTTTTCAAGCTCAAAATGTGGGTTTAGGACAGACCATTTTTATAAGTGGTGTGAATAGATTTTCTTTTGTGTTCTGAAATAAAACAGAGTAGATATGGTCTCTTACAGTTTGCAAGAACTTATTTGTTACCTCTTATTTTGGTTATTTGGATTCATTTATTCTGTACAGCATCTAGAGAAATTGCTGTGAAGTCAAATAAAACAGGAAAAAGAATCAAGTAGAGAGGGAAATCGAGTAACTCTTGGGTGAGGAGAAACATGTATAATAGTGGGCAAGAAAGAGACAGGTGTTTCACCACTCCATTCCTCTCACCAATACTGTATATTCAATATTTAATCAATTTAACACAGTGCACTGCATCTCATGAAATCTTTTCCTTTCTTTTTCCAAAGAAATGCAGTAGCACAGACCTAAACCTGACACTGAAGACATCTTTTTTTTTTTTTGTTTCAGTGCAATCAGAACATTTGATGGTTTTGCTTTGTTTTGTTTTGTTTTGCTTTCTCTCCTTTGATCTAGTATTAAATGTGATGGATTCTTCTGGAAATACCCCGCTGCATTGGGCCACAAAGAAAAACCAGGTGGAAAGCGTTCGCTTGCTTCTCAGCAGAGGAGCCAATCCAAACATTCTCAACTCCAATATGATGGCACCTCTGCACATGGCTGTTCAGTCCCTGCACAATGAAATTGTGAAGGTAGGTCTGAAGTCTGCCTAAATGCACACCCTTGATGAGTAGTTCAGACAGCAAGCATGTGCAGAGCACCAAGGCTTTGTTGATAGATGCCATGTGCTTTCTTTAGCAAGCAGGGTATGTAACATGATGCCTACAAAAATGCTGGTGTCCTCTTAGCACTGCCAGTGAAAAGTGACTTACTGATTTATAGAAATACTGAAGTTCGTGCTATGATAAGTAGTGCTTGTGTTGCACAGAAAATGCTTTTTGGTTTTTCAGACACAAGGCATGTTTATTTCAAATTATAATATTCTGTTTCTTTTTTTTTTTACAACTGTATAGCGTGTCTTAGAAGTATAAACATTCTTGAAACTAGTGTATTTTAAAATAAACTGATTAAAACTAGTCAGAAAGTACAGTCTTTAGAACCAACATTCTATTAATCAATTGAATGGTAGCAGAACTAAATCTGCAATTAAAAATCACAAAAATATATTGAAATTACTAAAATATGAGGAAATTACTAAGGTGTTCATGCTGAACCTTGAAAAACAGTGATAGCTATGAGATTTTAAGCAGCACAATTTTTTAACCATTTGTCTAAGTGCAGTGAGATTATTTTTCATTTCATATGCAGCATAGGGTTAGAATTTTTAAATTTTTTAAGTTCTTTAATTTT
The DNA here is from genome assembly GCF_963513975.1 of Fringilla coelebs. Taxonomy (NCBI): domain Eukaryota; kingdom Metazoa; phylum Chordata; class Aves; order Passeriformes; family Fringillidae; genus Fringilla; species Fringilla coelebs. Next base: position 33,626,485 of record NC_140028.1, read on the forward strand.
TTAAATGAATACAACCTTAAAATTGCAACACTTCCTTTTTTCTTTAAATTTGTCTCTTTTTCTAGTTCATCCATGCAAAAGAAACACGTTATCTGTATTCAAGACAAATAAAGACTTCTTTGGAAATGTTTCAGTGTCCTCAAATCTTTTACAAAATCTGTATTTATTATGAATCAAGAACAATGAAATCAAGGACGTTTTTAAAATGGGGTTTTTATCAGCTTCACTGCTTTGGTTCTTGACTAAATCTGTGCTCTCATTTTTTTCTCCACTCTGTTGTTTATTCAAACTAATTCTCCCTTAGTTTTTATTGCCAAATTGCCTGAGAGTGATTAAATGTACCAGTTCCTCTAGTGCAGAAAAAATAAATAATTGAAATTACTGAAAGACAATTAAATAAATATGTAGCTAGGGGAATAAATAAGCCAGTATGATCATTATAATGTCCAGATCCTTTGCTTTTCAAAAAGTGCAGGAAGCAGCCATAGAGATAATTGATCATACTGATAGTTCAGTGTCAGCTGTTAGCATAGAGACTGGAGCAGGATTTCAGGACAGCAACATCCCAGTTTTCATCAAGACCCATCTCCCCTCATTTTACTGTTCAATTGAGCAGATTTCTAATCGGGCAGATTCTGAAATATTGGCACTTGCCAAGGAAATTTCTGTTGGAAACTTCAGTTAAAAATCCTTACCTGCAATGTGCTACAGAAAATACTTTCTCCCATTATTAAAACATTGTTAAATCAGACTTTAAAATACTTTGCACCTGTGTGCAGAGTTTAACTTTGTTACCTGGCTGCCCGCTGGAAAGAATTGTACTTCATATCTGTTCATATCTGCATTTTTCACCAGTGTATTTTCGTGTTCTCCTGCAATTTTCTCTCTCATGTGCCAATGCATTGTGGGCCTTTGGCATGCCAAACAAGGAGGCTGGAAGGGTTCTATGGGCTGTAAACAACAAAAAAAATGGAATAGGCATTTATTGTTGTGTTTGACTTATGATTGACTGAATGTTTTCTTAAACATTTAGGTTTTAGTCCAACATAGCAGTACAGATGTTAACTTGGAAGGTGAAGCAGGTAACACACCTATAATCGTAGCGTGTTACAAGGACAATCCTGAAGCACTGATACTCCTGGTAGGTATAATTATCCATCATCTTTTGAGATGATCCTCTCTACCTTCATGCAGAGTTATTCTGTTCCTGAGTTTGGTCTTTATACTGTGCAGAAAGGTTAATCATGGACCTAGTGTTCGACTGGCTTTGCATGGTTTACTAGGAAACTTTAATCTTTAAAGAGGGTATATTATATCTACAGCTATCTGCCTGGCTAGCTCAAGGGAAAAAACTGATTTTGAAGGTCATGAGAACACAAAGTAGCATATGCATTGTATGGCTATAACATGCAAAAGATACTTGTATAAAAAAGTTCATAATACATATGTAACATTGAAAAAAGGAGACAGCTACCCAAGAGACTATAATAGTATATTCATTTGTCTGATTTTTCTGTATGTCACTAAGCTGTATTGAGACATTATTTTACAGATTGAAAATGGAGGAAAAATATGTAAACCAAACAAAACAGGATGTATGCCCATCCATGCAGCAGCATTTTCAGGTGCAAAAACATGTCTGGAAATTCTTTTGAAAAAAGGTAAATACAATGTTCCCAAGTAGCAAGTAGCAATTTGCTGCTCTCAAATAACTGTGAAAACAAGCAATTATAACTGTGTTTGAACTTAAAATATGTTATTGCAGTATTCCTATGGATGATTTATGCTGACAATTTTTGTATGATTGTGGCAGCAAACTAGCTGCTTTCCTAAATGTATGTTCATCCATTGTTAAATGACAGATGTGACAGGTTCATATTTTGAGAGGGGAGAATATTATTGCACACTTAACATGCTTGTTTTGAAAGCCTTTATATCTTCTGTTATCTCATTCTCACTTTAAAAAAAATCCATTTATTTTCATCTCTCAGGTGAAGAATTGGGTCACTCTGCTAAAACCCACATCAATTTTACCAATAATGGAAAGTGCAGTCCACTTCATTTGGCAGTTCAGAGTGGTGACCTTGAAATGATTAAAATGTGTATTGAATTTGGAGCTCAAATTGATCTAAAACAGGTAAAACCCAGACTGGAGTGAAATGTATTTTTGATAAAACCTAGTTACCTCTAAATCTCTGAGTGGTATGAAAAAAAGATGAGCAGATAATCATTGTTCATTCTCTCTTCCAACGCAAAACAGAGGGAGCAACAAATGAAAGCAAGTCTTTGGTTCAAATCAGGCAGAATGTGAAGTTTCTTTACCCAAGTACATTGGGTCATCCCTTCCCAGAAGTGGAATCTTAAATCTGACACTTTCTGATCATTCTTCTCTATCATCAGCCTTGCCTTGGCCTTTACATTATATGCTTTGTAAGCAAACACAAATTTGTGATACTGCTGCTGCTTCCATTCCATTACTGCTGGTGTAAGGGTCTGTGTCCAGATGCATTCATGAATAAACATTTTTAAAAATATCTATTGCTAATCAAAATGTTTGCAAGGATGAAATCAACTCATGAGAGCAAAACTAAATACAGTTTTGCCTTCTTTTGCTGGTTTGATTCTTTGAACACACAGAATTTTCGAATGAGATGGTTTATGCTGCTAATTTTGTGATAGGCAAAACTATTTTGAGAATGCTCATGGCATTGTGGAAAAGCCCATTCCAATGCATTCAGCAAAATGGTTCTGCTCTAAAAATGAAATTTATATCAAAGCTGGTTATTCCCATCTTACTAAACAAAAATCCCATTTTGGCAAATGTTGTTTTATTCATCTGTATATTGCTTAATTATTTCATGAATCTCATTTATAATAGTTTTATAGCAAATTGGACAATGTTATTTTTTACCTGCAGAAAAGTTGATTTAAGAATTACTTCTAAGGAGGATTCAATTTTAGGAAGTAAATGAAGTTTTAAAATATTGCCTTGTCTGTATAATATAGGCCCATTTGTTTGCTTATTCATTTGGATTGGCCTAGATATGGTTTTCTGTATCTTTCATTTGCTTCATCTCCTGTATTAAAGGTGCTGCATCTGTCTGGTCTTTAATTAAACTACAAAAGGTTGTTAAGAGTATAATTATCTCAAATCTTAAGGACTTCATATTGAGTGATAATAAGCTTTGTAGCAGTCCTTTAAAACCATCTCTTTAATCTTTTTTGGTATTGTCAATCTCTTTAGAATTCTACTACAATTAAAGATTAAAGCTTTATTGCTTGCATGGAAATTTTGGGATTTGTGAATTACAAATCCTGGGCTGGTTCACTAGTGTGTTTAATAGATTGGAAGTTAGGTTTCTGAGGTTTAAATATTTGGTTTTTTTTCTTTTTTCCCCTTTTATAGAATGAAAAATGCACAGCACTTCATTTTGCTGCCACTCAAGGAGCAACAGAGATTGTAAAGCTAATGATGTCATCCTATGCTGGGGAGGAATCCATTATTGATGCTGTAGATGGGAATAAGGAAACATTGCTTCACAGGTAGGAAACTGCTCTGCCAGATTTTGCTATGAATTGTGAAGCATAATATTCCTAGTTATTCCCTGTGTTTGGAGCACCCTTCCACATAATTTGGAACTTCTCCATGGTATGGGAGATGGTTGTAGTGCAGTATAAATAGGAAAAAATTTGGTCAGAATGTTAAAAATCTTGGTGATGATACCAAAATGAAAAGAGATCTTGTTATCTTGGAACCATGTCAAGGAATGGTCACTGCAGTTTGCATTGAAAATTTATTCTAGTAAAGTTGTAAGGGAACAAGTTTGTGGAATTGTTAACATCTTCTGACAATGTGGAAGAAATGGTCTTATATAATTACATGATGTTCTCTAAAAAATGAGTGAAAAATCATATGAACTATTTAAAAGAATATTTTCCTTTATTTTCAAAAAACCCATATACCTGATCAGGTAAAAGAAAATGTTTGTACACTTCTCTTTGACTTCGAAGTTGCAGAGGTGGCGTTTGTGTATGTCATAATCCTTAAAACTTCTAGTCTTTCATACTCCATTGAAACCCAGAGCACTAGACTGTGGAGGTTTCCTAAATCCTTTGTATCCCAAAGGTGCTTAGTTAAACAAGCTAGCTCCCAACTCTATGGAATATATTTCCCTATCTATACATTTTTTGCAAGAAAGATATATTTTGCTGCATTTAACTGTAATTATTTGACAGTGCTATTCTACAAGTTATACAGTATGAAATAAGTGGTCAAAGCAGTGGAGATTATTTTTGTTTGGACACAGTATAAAGTGGAATGATTCAAAGATAATTGAAGACATTGAAAGAGTTTGTTGTAAAATTAGGGTAATGTTTGGGTACACTTGGAAATGTTACCATGGAAGAGCACGATTATAGACAAAGTGATGACAGAATGCCAAATCAAATTGTGCAGACATGTACTATTTAAGAGATAACTGGCTGCCTTATCTCTGAAAATGATTGTCCTCAAAAAGAGCTTGGCAAAAAGGACAACACTATTTTAGTCCCTGAGTCTGTGAAACAGTAAAAATTATATTATCAAGAATCACCAGGAAGGTAGAAAGTCACCCAAATATCTCAGAATATAAAAAAAAAGCTGAGTAGGAACATTAACTTGTTGAGAAACAAAGCAGCAATGAAGTATAGGTAACACTTGATGCTTTTGCATCCCAACTGTCATGTTTCCAACTAAATATTTCATATAATTTGCTTTCTCTTCAGTCACCTTGGAATTTATTTTAGCATTTGTGGAGCATTCAGGACTAGTGTGTGGCTGGAAAGGTCCACTATAGATAATTGAGGCATCTCTACATGTTTGGAACCATGACTTGATTTTTAAAATATGTCTTTTGAGCAATCAGTTCTAACTATAGCACACCCAATGTTTTATTACCTCTTATAATGCTAAGGCAACTGTTATCATCTGAGACAGAGTACAGCCTTGGAACTGTCCTTCTGTGTTGCTTATTGAGTCAGAATATTTTGCAGAGGTCTGACTTGTGGAAATGTTTTGTGTGTGTTTATTTACTGTGCTGTACTTTCATGCTTTTACCGGTTTTTTCCTGTAATACATAATTCAATGTCTTACTGTAGAATAAAACCTGAGAAGATTCCAAATGTATAGATAGCTTTAAAATATTTTTGGTAGATGGTATAAACTTTTTATCAGTATATTTAACTACTGCTACTGACTATGCTCCAAGTGCCCAATTTATACCAATTAGTTTGTTCATATTTTTTCAAGTAGACTTGCCTGCCACAGTCAGAGTGCACATTTAGACATTGCCATTTTAACCTCACACTGGCATTATTGCACAAAATACAACCAGATTATTTTTTAATAATGAAATTAATTTGATGCTCCAGGCATGCTTGGAAAAAACTGCCTATGAAATTTATGGAATTCTGTATTGACCTTGTGTGGCCCACTGAATGATCTGACATGTGAAATTACTGTTTCTCCTAAAACTCGGTGGTAAAGTACCTGTTTACCTACCAACAAGGTCTTTGTTTCCTGCAGTGAGTTTTGAATGTAATAACTGAACTGAACTTAGTTTGAAAAGATAACTCCATGCAAAAATATAAAACCAATTTATTAAGGTGAATTATGTAACAAGGGTATACCTCTGTGTCTTTATTTTAAAATTTATTTACTTGAAAATATTAGAAAATGGAGAAGAATGCTATTCTTTGGCTTGAAACATCTTTGTCCTTTCTAATATTACTGTATTTTTGCATTTTTCTCCACAGAACAGCGCTGTTTGATCATTATGAACTGGCGGAGTATTTGATTTCAATGGTAAATATTTAATCAAGCAACATGTTTAGAGAGATTATTACTATCTATTGCTGCAGGTCTGCATAAAGAAAATCATAAAGTAGAATGTGTTCTCAGGTAAAGGCTAATTAGGTAGATATATACATTTCAAAATGTATAATTGAGAGTTACAGTACAACAGTAGTTGTTGATGCATAATATCATCCCACAGTTACAGAGGATGAAATCTTACATTTTTATTTCAATTTTACTTACTCAGAAAAATTTCATAAATATCTTATCTATGGTGAAGTGGTCTGGTCATTCTACACTCTTCAGACATGAAATATTAAAAAAAAGGCTAACATGCATAGAATTTCATCTGACTTTTCTCAAGACATAAATATTTTCTTTAAATAATGTACATATAATTACAATGGGATAACATAGCCATATATCAAAGTTTGTGTATGATCTACAAAAATTTTTTATTCTGTGCAGTTTGGTTGTATTTCTTCAGTGAATAATTATGAAGAATAAAGAAAAGAAATATAATCAGGCATGCTACTGGCTATGTTCCCAATTTGTCCATAGCTACTGGCTATGTTCCCAATTATGTCCATTATGTCCATTTGGGCCAATTAAACTAAGGCTCATAATCATTTTGTGTCCCACTCAGCTGAGGACATTTTCAGAAATCATCAGATTTCTTTTTTGTTTTATATGTGTTTAGGATTTTTGCTTCATTTCATGGCAATTAAACTAAAGGAAATTATCTTCTACATGTAGTTTTGCATTTCTCAGAAATTTTGTTACAGAGATTTGATTTAGTTAGAACTAGATGTTGGGCTTACTTTTGATTTAAATACAAAATGGTGAGTGTGACTACTCAAACTTGTCTGACAAAATCAACTGTCAATAAAACCTATTACCTGAGAAATGCAGGTACAAGTTTTTTGCATGTGGAGGCTTGTGTGTGCAAAACATTATATCATAAATATCTTTAATACTGCATTTGCTAAAAATAAACTTTCATTCTTTGAGTGCAATTTGGCTAGTTTGGCCTCTTCCATAGAAGGTTTGCTGAGGGTTTCTTTGGCTTTCCATATAAAGTATGTCAGGTTTGATGCTTTAGGGCTGTTTTGGTTTGCCCTGCCTAGGAGTGGATCCAAATGTGTCAGTTGGAGTTGGTGGAGTGTTGCATGTACAACCTGTGCTGCCTCCAACCTTGGACTCCTGGCAAGATCATGGGGTTCTGCCTCTGCTGTGGTGTACATGAGGGTGAAAAAGAAAAGGTGCAGCAATGTTAGTGCCTGAAAGGACTAGCAAATTCTAGTTCATAAAGGTTTTCCAGTTTTAGTAAAGAACAGCATCTATTTATTTTACACATTAAATATTCCCATTTTTTTCAAATAAGCAGTAATTTTACATATTTTCTTCCCGTTTTTTGGACTTTATCCAAAAAACGGGATTTTTTCTTCTTCCATCTTTTCTAAAAGGAAAATGAAAGATTAAATAGGTATAAATAATAATTGATATTTACAAAACTGGCACATTTGTTTTTATATTAATATCTGTTTAATTGATTTATGTTCATGCATTTGGAGCAACAGAAATGGAAAATTAAAGGAAGTTCAGAAACTATTTTACAAACTCTTAATTCAGCTGTATCATAAATGAAGTAAATATATGTGGCAATATATGTTACTTCTTACTGTGATAAGTATTTATGACTGCTGCAAAATTCAATTTACTGAAAGCTAAACAATTATGATAGCTGGTGGGAAGGTGATTAAATATTACATAAGTAGCTAGGAATTGCTGCCCTTTATTCATTGAAATAAATGAGACACTTGAATAAAAAAGGTTTGTTTCTTAATGAAAAGAATAATTCTTATGTTGTCCAACCTTGTAGAGAGGTAAATGGGGAAAGGGTCTTGCATGTATTACTCCCAAATATTTAATGAACATACATTGGAAGCTCCCTGTTCTCTGTGGTAATTGCACATTTATTATGTGCTTCTTATTACCACGTTACAGGTGTTACCATCCTGGAAAGTAAATATTATTCAGGATTGTGATTAATTCTCTGTCAAATTAAGACTGGACCCAAAGATGATTCAAGTTAATGGAAAAACTGCCATCGATTTTTTTTTTCAATCATCTTTGGATATTATCTGAAAAAAAAATAGATATTTTTTATGTACTTTGTTCAACTCATCAAGTTTGACTTGCAACTCGGTATCTAGAAAAAATGATATCTAAACTGCCATAAAATATACATACATCTCATTGGTTGATTTGTGTGTATCTTCCTGCTCCCTTGGTGGGATTTTTTAGATAAATATGTTTATGCTTATAGTAGTACTTTGCTGATATGACCATAGTGATACTGTGACTATAGTGACCATACTGCCCTGGCAATATGTGTCAGTGCAAAAGTAGAAAACACAGAACAAAATATGCCCCTGTTGATACAGCTGCTTTGGCATCAAAATGGACTTGGTTCAAATCACTTGTGCTGAAGGATAGAAAACTAATACAGATTGAGCTATGCAGATTGAACTATACTAATTTCTGGGTGCATTATTTCTTGAATTGTGTTCATACAGTGTAGAGGTTTAGAAAGATCTTTTTCTGGTAATTGTTTGATAGGTAAGACCACATCATTGAAATGGCCACCATTTTTGCATTTTTCCATAGCATCAATCCTGGTATTTTCAAGTTAGAATTTTCAATTTGGAATTTTACATTGAGAATACATGGAAAGGTTCCCTAACAAAAGATCATAAGCTGTAAGTTCAGTGTACCTAGAAGTAGGCCACTATTATTTTGGCATCTGAATTTTTATATATAGATGACTGGACTGTGGCTGATGGTTAGAAAACCTGGTAGTTTTATGGAGAGATGTAATGTGTTTGTTTATTTTATTTATTTATTTATTTATTTATTTATTTATTTATTTATTTATTTATTTATGTAATGTGAAATTACTTATCTGGACCATCTGGAATTACTAAGAATGCCCATATTTCTTGCTATGCTTATAAAGGGCAGTACCATTTTAAAGTTTCATTTATTCATTATTCACCATAAACTTGGAATTCTTTTTCTCAGGGGGCTAATATTGATAGTGTTGACATAGAAGGTCGATCCCCGCTTCTGCTGGCCACTTCCTGTGCATCATGGAAAATTGTGAATTTACTGCTTTCAAAAGGTAAAAAGGAATATACACACACACACACACACACACATATATATATATATATATATATATATATATATATACTTCCTTCCTGCATCCAGCTTCCCTCTCAATTTGAATTCCCTTCTTCAGCATCCAGCCCAGGAGCAGCTGAGCTGAACAGCTGCACACAGCTGGTATCCCCTGAGATAAAGGAAGAGTTGGTGTGATGATTTCACCCCTTTCACTACAGCGTGAGCAGGCTGTAGAACAGGCTGTGTGTGCCATGTGTCACGCTTCTCAAGGAGGAGTTGGCACTGGCACTCCCTCCCTGCACTCCTCAGCAGCTCACAAAGTAAACAGAATTGCAGAATAAATACACCACTTAAACAGAGCTCGGTTTCATGGCAGCAATCAATCTTTAAATGTTAAAGCCCACCATTTAATCCTTAGCTGGGGTTTTATAAAACCACAGTCACCTTGAAAATGTTTGAACTCTTGGTGCAACTTAATGATTATTACTGTATTTCCTCTTGTTAATAGTATAACTGATTTCCTTTAAAAGCCTTATGGTCAGTTTTGAAACTGCAAAAAGGTTACAGCTTTAAAGATTAGAAGAGGTGACTGTCTGCATCTTTAAATTTCCTCTTGATTTGTGGGTGATCAGAATCTTGGAATGTAAAGGCCCCATATAAAACTTAGTGCTGCTTAGATGAAATACAAAATGCATACACACAAGAAAATGCTGAAAGCTGAGTTTCATTAGGGGTGATTTTTTTTGGGAAACAAAATTATATGCTTGGAGGTTCACTTGAAAGAATATTTTATAGATTTATAAGAATTATTTTATAACATTTTATAGATTAATAAATTTGTTAGACATTTGTTCCTTTGTCTTAAACATCATTATGTAGTGCCAAGAACCAGCAGTTTTGAAGTTGCTGGTGTTTATTTCCATATTTATTTAGGAGCAAATGTGTCATTAAAAGATCATCTTGGTCGGAATTTCTTGCATTTGACCGTGTTGCAGCCTGGAGGATTACAGCATCTGAATGAGAAATATTTGCAGGTACAGTAAGCTTCAGTTTATGTCTTTCTTTACTTTTTATAGGAAAATGTAAAGAAAAAAGCAACTACCATTTTATTTTGGCATGTTTGTAGAATTTTTTGATAATTGTTCAATAGTCCAGTGTCACAAAAAACGGTTTGAAGAGGTACATATCACATATCTCTCATGAAAACATTTCAAAGCCAATAATACAGTTTTCTTATTGCCAGGCAAAGGAATAACATAATCCCATAAATTATTTTGCTGTTGGGGGATTGAATAGCTCAAGAGGTAGGCAATAAAATATAGAACTTTTCACTTCTGTTTTCCCAGCTTGCATGCAGTAAAACCAGGAGACATGCTCATAATCACTCAAGATCTAGAACTTTATAAATAGTTTGCAGCATATTCTGCAGGAGCTTTCTGTGGACGGGACCATAATGAAGTCTTGGATTTGGTTTTTAAAAATATTTTGAACATTAATTTGTGTTTGGCTATGTTGAAATGAAGGACTTATATTAATAGACCCCAAGCTTGCCTGAAAAAATTAAATTTGCTGGCCTTCAGAGCTCCAGAAATAGCCTTTTAAATGTGAATCAAATATAACTCATCTTACAGCGTGTGCTGAAATCTGTGAACACCTTTGAGTGTAATTCAGGATGGATTCAACCTCCCTTTTCAGCAGATGTTGTGAATCAGTTTCAAAACAGTGATGATAAGCCTCAGCATTGACTTTCTGATTATTGATCATATTAATAATTCAGAGAAATAAGTGGATAGGATGGTGGGAGTAGTTTTTTAGTTGCTTTAAGAAAGGTTGCAGTATAGTGTTAGACAAGGAAAATGGGGAAATGAAGATGAAAAAGAAACAGGGGAAATAAATTAACGCTGTAAAACAGTGAACTGCTGGGTTTTGACAGTCAGAGGTTTTGCTACTGAATATAGACTATAGGACTGCCTTTAGGTTTGGTACAAGCCTTCTGCTGCCAGCAATGAGCATTGCATTGGAATGGCAGCAAAAAAGAATTTCCTTTCTTGTGCTGTGGATGGGTTGCAGTGAGGATGTAGGATGGTAAACTCCTGCGCTCTTTTGAAGAGTAGTTGTTTGAAAAAATGGTGACCCACAAATCAGCACATAAAAAAGGTGCTCTTTGTTCCTAAATTTTATTTTAAGTTTATTTATTATTTTTAGATACTGTTTTAGAGTATTAATGCTGTTGTTGCAAACTATTAAAAACGATGGTGCAGAAGAGATAGAGGTGTAATTCTGTGCTTTTGTTCTTGGGTATCTCTTGGGGGATAACAGATGGAACATATTAAAAACCTTGTAGTGGATGAAGATAATGAAGGATGCACTCCGTTGCATTATGCATGCAGACAAGGTGTGGCCCTCTCTGTCAATAATTTACTCAGCCTCAACGTTTCCATCTACTCCAAGAGCAGGGACAAGAAGTCGCCCTTACACTTTGCTGCCAGGTCAGTAGCACGGTGCAGGCCATGGGATCCATGCCTTGGCTTTCATCCCTCTATCTCTGACACTAATTTCTCTGTGCTCCTTGCAAAGCTATGGGCGCATCAATACTTGTCAGCGACTTATCAGAGACATGAAAGACACAAGACTTTTGAATGAAGGTGACAAGAAGGGAATGACTCCCCTTCACTTGGCAGCCCAGAATGGTCATGAGAAGGTAGTGCAGTTTCTTCTGAAGAGAGGGGCTCTCTTCCTCTGGTAAGTATACAGATTTTCATTCATTAAGCCAATAAAAACCCCTTTTCTCCTATGTTATGTTCATCTGCTGGGAAGTTAACTTTATATAAGTATAAATACAGTATATTAAAATAATTATTATATTAATATATGCAAATACAAACATATAGTGTAAGAGTATGGTCATAAAATACTTGTAAAACAGAATACATAGCTGTAAAACCAAGGCTTCTAATGCTAGGTTTCTCTAAATCCAACTGAGAGAAGATTATTGAACATTTTCATGGGAAAAAAAATTGGTTTGGAAATATTACAATCATTTCAACTTCACTGACAGGCTTGAGAAGGGTTTCTTAGTTCACAGGCATTCTGCCTTGCACTGTAGGTTCTGCCTTCAGGTCAAAGATCATCAGATCTCACAAACAGATGAAAAGGGAAAGATCTAAGTACTATTACTGAGTTGAACCTTCTGCTTCTGAATGGTGCATTGATCATCACATAATATTTGACAGAATGTATGGACATCTCTGCAGCAGTCATGGCAAAGAAAAGAGGTCCGAGTCAAAGGAGCAGGCATTTACATTCACTTAAAATTTATAAAAAGCTTTTTTACTTATAATTGCTAATTTTATACCATTGCATGTAAGTGATTATAAAGGCTGGACAGCCCTGCACCATGCTGCCTTCGGAGGATACACTCGCACAATGCAGATAATTTTGGATACTAATGTGAAGTGTACTGACAGAGTGGATGAAGAAGGGGTATGTGTTAACATTATTTGTTCCTGTTCTGCTATTACTTCTAGATGAAATGTCAGGGCTAGGCTGTTAGTTTTTCACTGTGCATTACATGTGTAATATTTTACTTTCTGAGGCATCTCAGTGAGAAAAGATTTCTTGGATAAATATATGATTGCTGAAATTTTTACCCAATTCTTTTAAGTGGGAGATAAAAAAGATTCAAATATTCTAATAGAAAACATGAAACACTGAATGTATTAGACATGTTCCTCTTACCTCCTATACAATGCAAGAATATTTTAGCAATGTAGTACAAACATTGGCAATGCAAATTTAAAGAACTTACACAGATGTGAAAAAATCTGGTATCAACTATAGCTCATTAACATGTTTGAAATCCACTCCACACTGATGTCCAACAAAAACAGCACCTGTCTTGCTCTGGAGTTTGGACAAATGCAGTGTGTGCAGGTTAAGACAGAATCCCTTTCAAGGACTGAAGGCCTCTTGAAGACCTGTCCCATCAGAAATATAGGTAATCAATTTAAAGAACTGTTTCATTCCCAACACAGAAGCTGCTGCTAATTTCTCTGAGAACTGGCGTTGAAGACATTTAAAGCACTAGATTAGAAACAAATCTTGACTATAAATTTATGAGAAACCTTAATTTCAATTCATGAGAAGTCCTTAATTTCAATCAGGAAAACCAGTGTGTATTCAGAAGACTCTCAAATGTCAGTTATAATGTACCTTGATTCCTAAACCCCTGATTCCTTTACTTTTATGAAAACACCAAAGAAAAAATAAATATTCCACTTACAAAATTGCACCCTCAGATTTTTTTGAAGATTTTTTTTTATGAGGACATCTGTATATAATTGAATGCTTCTCCTCTTGATTATCACATGCAGGTGTTCAGTCTGTAGATGCCATCATTTTTACCTCTTTGTGACTTGCAGTTCATTAATTACAAAACTAAAAGATATTAATGAATTGGCTCTTCTTACCTATGAGTTTCCCCTTCAGATTTTGCCCTAGTGTAGCTGCAGACATAAAGAACACGTCTGTAATCTCTGTCAGAATCTGACAATATTCTAATGTTCTGTGTTGCCAGTGAAAGCATTTGAGACTTGCAGCTGAGAAAATCATGTGGCTTTTCAATGTGGAAAGCACTGAATTGTACTTTTATTAAATTACTCGTGTACTGCTTGTCTGCACAGAACACAGCTCTGCACTTGGCTGCACGAGAAGGACATGCAAAAGCAGTGAGGTTACTTCTTGACTATGGTGCAAAAATTCTCTTCAACAAAGCAGTAGCTTCTTTTTTCCATGAAGCAATACACAACAGGAGGAAAGACGTGGTGTCTGCAGTCATTTTGCACAAGAGGTAAAGTATAGAGGAAATGCTTCTTGAATTTGTTCGCCCATGTGTTTTGTTTTGGTTTTCTTAAATGAGATTAAGTTCTGAAAATCTGTTGTGTAATAAGTAAAACTGAGTACTTATTTTAAAATTCCAGAGGTTATGTTCTGTTCTAATGAGCACAAATAAAAAATGGCATAATTTTAATGGACATCAGACATATGGCAAGTTGTTTTTCATATTACACTGAGTATTTGGATTCTGTGTGTAAAAAACACGTAGAAGCCGTCAGAAATCATTTTGACCTTTCACATAATGCTTTAATGCCTATAAAATTTTAATCAAAATGTGAATACAACCAAAATAATTAAAGAGATTTAATTTAAAATCATGCTTTTAAGTGTTGCAAGTATTTTAAAATGTAGCATTTAGAATATTTTAGGTTAAGGCATAGTGAAGCCTCACTTTTGGAATAAAGCAATGCATCATTGCCTAATGATGACATCTTTTGGTAAGAGTTACAGGAACACTGACAGGATTTTACTGTATTTATTATTATTTGCGTAATTTTGTAACCAAAGATTCCAAAATTCGTTCCAGTTTCATATTTTTTTCAGGAGGCTTTAGCATAGTTGAAACATTTCTGTTTAATAGATAACAGAATTTAACATGAATCATTCTTACAGAAGTGTCCAGAATATTACTCAGCTACTCCCCAAGCAGCTTAGTTTCCAGTTAATAGTGCATAAAATTAGCACATTATATGTTATGCTTTTCAATATTTTAAATGAAACTCAAATAATCTAAAAGTAGTTAATTTAAAGCAGATTTAATTAATTAATTTTCTATTATCTGAATTAATTTTTTGTAGATGGGAAGAAGCTGTTGTGACTTTCTCTCATTCTTCCAGTGCCAATAAGTGTCCTTTGCTGGAAATGGTTGAGTATCTTCCTGATTCATTTAAAGTAAGTTTTCTGCACATGTTAAAGAAACTACTTCACAAAATAACCTTTGTTGTGCTGCATTCATTTTTCTGTTTGCTGCGCTCTCTAATATGTATTATTATAAAAATAGAAATAAGTTCACAAAATTATTTAATAGTATTTTTGTAATAGTCTCAGTTTGTCCAGTTTAAGTTCTTCAGTATTAGAAAAGTTCCTAGCTTCCTGAGATCAATGGAGTTATGAAAGTAACATTAAAATGATGTATGAATGTAATGAGAGTCATAAGTGAATTGGGCTCAAAATCATCTGAAATAGTTTCACTCTCTTAGTTAACTGCAAAATGGCACAACAGAAATGTTTTTTAAATTAAAATAGCAAATGGTACTAATGTACATAACTGAAGGGGTACTGGGGACAGGCAAAGGTGATACAGAGACTCTATCATCAGAAGGCATGAAAAGGCACTTTATTATTACAAATCTGTAGTTCTTATAGAGACAATGGTGGACCTGAGACCTAATTGGCTTTTAGGAATCTTCTCTCACACTACTGGTGAACTATGAACAGCACACTCTGGAGAACTATGTCTATTAACAGTGGTTACAGAAAGAGAGATAATAGTTGTTTGAATTCTTTCCCCTAAGTTTCCCACAGCTTCTAAAATCTTGGGAGAACTCTGTGTCTGTTCAGAGGATCTGTAATTACTACACATGTATTCGTAAACTATTCACACCTGATACTGGTAAACTGGCATATAGCCTTGTAAACTGCATTTATTTTTAACTCCTACATGAAAACTCTAGAATTTTATGTCTCCAAAACAAACATCAGAAAAGCTGACTGAGTCATAACTTCTGTTAGCTGATCCTTGTATTTGACAGCCATTTTCTTCTGGTCTAAACATTTCCTTTCTGTTGAACGTTGCCTATTTTACCTTAATTCACTTTTCTGTTCCTCTGCAAAGCTGGTGTTGGACAACTGCATAATTGAGTCTTCAGAGGAAAAGACAAGTCGAGACTTCTATGTAAGTAGATGAAAAAGTCTGGGAAAGTACAAAACAAGTATACTTTAATGTACTTGTCAAGCTCATATATATATATATATATATATATATATATATGGTACTGTTGTAGATGAATCTCAGATCTTAACACAGCACACAGGAGACATCTTATTTTATTATTTGGACTGTAAATTGTTTGAAGTTCAGTTTCTATAGTCTTCATGCTTACATATTTTAATAAGTGTGACATTCAACTTCTACAATCCATAAACTGTATCTTTGCTGTGTTAATTTTTGCAATCAAGCTGAGTATCAGAGGTTATGGGTATTTCAAAATACCAGTGAGAGAAGACATGTAATAGCTATTTATGCATATTTAAAGTATGCTTATAATAAGTAGTGCAATTGTCATCAATGATTTAGAGTTCAACATGTTTCTTTCTTTTGTAAATACTTGTCCAAAATCTTAAGCAGTAGATTGCTTTTAATGCTAGGGAGACATGAATGTTCTTCAGTTATGTTACCTTTGAAACCATATTGAAAACCACCTTTTCAATGATTATATTCGACCGTGTCCACATCATTAACAGAAAACTTGTAAATTTTTTGCTATTGTGCATTTTCTTTATATTGTATTATCAAAGCCATATAACTTTTAAAGACAAGCTTTTCTTTAAAGTTGGCAGTGAAAAAAATCACGGTTATGAAAATTATCTTTCTTAATTGTAATATTTTAGCAAGAAATGTGCACTTCTTATTTTACAATTCAAAATGGCTGTTCATTTAGACACCTTGCAGTCACAGATGTGTATCTTGATGGCATGCATTCAGCTAACAATGAATATGCATCTTGATTCTGAGTACCTTGACACAATATGCTCTCTGAAAGATAGACTTTTTTGTATTAAGAATATCATCTAAGACTGAGAAAATCATTTGCATTATATTTAACTTCTGGTGTATTTTACAGATTGAATACAACTTCAGATATCTTCAGTGTCCCTTGACGCTTAACAAGAAAGTAAAGGATGGTGAAGATATTTTCTATGAACCACTCACCACTTTAAATGTAAGTTTTACTCTGACATCATTGCCTGCTGTCTTGGTTTAGATAAAATGAAGAGGCTTGAATTTTTCATCCTAATATTTCTTCTCCAAAGCCCATAACTCTGTATATTGAAAGTATATTGAAATTAAGTTCTAGGTAATAAGTAAAATTTCTTTAAGGTTTAGATAAAACTATGAATGCTCAAGATATTGTGCTGTATGTGCAGGTAGTACATCTAAGAAAACCTCACTCCAGTCATTGTACTGACTGTACACTGGAATGTAAGGCACTGAGAAACCTGACAATCTGATTTGTTTCATATGGTAATTGCAAAATATTTATAATGCCTGAATGAAATTTGCTAGTTTTTTGCGTTGTCAATCTGTTCCCTCATTCTTTGTCAGAAAATGTTTATGTAACAAACTTTCTGGCTTAATATGTTTGCTTTTTGGGATTCTGGCAGCAATTAGTTGTTGTACTGTCTAATAATAAATAAATAAAAAGTTTTCTCATTAAATGTAAAACTTTGGTCTCACAGGTATAGTTGAAAATTGTCTGTATAATTTCTGAAGCTTGATCTAGATTAACAGAGCCCCAGCAGAGAAGCTGAATGCCTTAGCAGGCAGACAGGGCAAGATAGTGATGGGTTTGGGCCAGAGTGCTTAATCAAACGAACTTTGCAATATCTTACACATATTTTACTTTTCATTAGGCTATAATCAGGTAAAAAAGGTGGCCTAGCCGGTTTTGTAAGCACTTTGCTTGCCTAGGTGAATTGTTTGACCCTTCTGTATTTGTGTTTTGCAGGCCATGGTGCGCCACAATCGTATGGAGCTACTCAGCCATCCTGTGTGTAAAGAATATTTGCTTATGAAATGGTTGGTCTATTTTAGTGCATATAAAATATAATACTGCATGTCAAGATAAAGACTTTTTGCCTGAAAGTTGTTTATTAAAATGGGCATGTTCATGGAGTTGATTGAGCAAATGTCTTTTCCATAAAGTACAATTTAATATTTAGTAGAGATTTTTTGATATTTACAACAAAGGCAGCTACTATCTTTGTTTCCTCTTTGTTATAAAATATATAATAAGGTTGCCAAATAAAAGGGAAAGGAACATTATTTCAGAGTGGTAAATACACTTTTGTCCACGTAAGTCATGAACACACTCATCACAAAGGGACATTTTAAGAAACATCTATTTCCTTGCCTTGAAGACATTATTGACTGTTACATGCTCTTCTAAGTTTGAAAAGTGTTGTAACTTTAATATTTTCACTTTCAAGGATGGCCTATGGGTTTCGAGCACATTTAATGAATTTAGGCATATATTCTCTTGGTCTCATCCCACTGACTCTTCTGGTCACTCACATACAACCAGGAAGACCTTTGAATGGAACAGAGCTCTATGAAGCAAGACCATTAGAATATGAGGTACTTGTATTAGTAGTTACAATTTGTTTAAGATTTTTACAGTAAAAAGGTATGATTACTTAAATAATGTCTAGGTTAATTTATGATCTAGCAACTCTATGGAATAAAATTGAAGTATATATTTCTAAACATTCAGCAGCAACCTCTGCTGTTAGATAATTTTCAGTTCTCATTTCTTATTTTTTTCTGAGAAATTTATATTTGGTACATGGTTACTTCAGTTTTTTCCCTGAAGTGAATAATGTTTGTTTAATATTGAAGAAAAAAGAGTCACATGAGAGAAAAAGAATAAAACTGAAACAGGAACTCAGAAAGGATATGCCAGTAGAAATATGAAATAAAATAAACTCAAGGGATATCAAAGGTTCATGAAGATTTCCTGATATATGAAAAAATAATGAAAATTACATATACAGCCCAACCCAGAACATGGATTTCACAATAAATATTAATTAAACAGAATATAGATAGTAATAAGTATATGATACAGGTAACAGGCAATATAATGTATATATAATAGGTAGAGATCAAATGAACATTTCTTTAATAATTTCTAATTTCTTTTGTGCTCTGATTTTTGTTTCAGGACTCATACTTCACAAGGGTGTGTATGTGTTTAGTTTTAATTATGAGTTTACTGGGCATCTGCAAAGAAATATTTCAGCTGATTCAGCAGGTTAGTACAGAGAGAAATAACATTAATAACATTAATAACATTAATCAGACAGTATACTTGCATGGCAGTTTGTATGGTATTGGAATTAATCTGACTTTTTCCTGATTAGAAGTCAAATGTCAATTTATACTTTTTAATATGTATGTCTAATGATTAAAACTGATTTTAAATAGTCAATTTACATAGTGTATTGAACTCAGTGTTTTAATGATGGATGACTTGTAAATATTAACCTTTCTCTCTTAAATCCTAGAAATTGAAATATTTGTTGGATTACTCCAATCTACTGGACTGGACCATTTATACTACAAGCATAATTTTTGTGTCTTCTTTATTTATTAATACACCAGCTCATTTGCAGTGGGAATGTGGAGCAATTGCTGTGTACTTGTCTTGGATGAACTTCTTGCTTTATCTTCAAAGGTAAAAATTTTTACAGGCTTTACAATAAAATATTTTAATATTTTCAGATATTTTACATATCCTAAATTGTGACTGATCAAGTTTGAGAGTCCCATTTTGTATTTTTATTTTTTTCAAACTATACAAGTTTCCAGATTAGGATCATAGGATTTTTTTATCTCTGATGAGCTGTAAAGTAATTTTCAGTGTTCTTCATGTAGAGCATCGCAACATATGTTATAGCAACTAGAGAAATAACAATATTTATTTTAATGTTAATTAAGCACAGCCATGCTGAATTTTATCTTTTTAAAAATCATCTTTCACTACACTGTATGGACTTTGATTTTAAAAGAACCCAGAAGGATATGAATTAAAGGAAGTCAGGTATTATGAGTAATACCTGGAAGAAGGTAAATTCCTTTATCACTTCCCATATTAAATTGCCATGTCTGCCTTTATGCTGTAGTGTCCTGTAAAAGAATTACAATTGATGGAATTGTAAATTTCTTCAGTTGACATCATGTCTGTTTATTGCCCTTAATTATCTTAAATCTTGTCACTGGTACAATAGTGTCCCAGAGTTATGAACTGCAGGAGAGCTGGGTGGAGGAAAAAATAGTGTGAGTGTAGTGCTTAGGACTAATAAATTAAACACATTTGTGTCTGAGCTGGACTGCATGTGGTAACACTGCATCCATGTTCTTCCAATTCTTATTGTATATATGCACTATCACCCCCATGAAGTCTTGCAGACAGACAAACACAACATTTGCTGGTTGATTTCAGGGTTGTTTTACTGTAGTAGGGATGTTTAAGGACACAGTTTGTAAACAGAGTTAATGTCAAAGAGAGCACCTTTATGGTCTTGCCTCTGCTGCAAACCTTGTGCCCACCTCCCCCACCCCCGTGTCTGATCTCAGGTGACCAATGAATGGGTGTGTCCTGTCTGCTCCGGGCAAAAGGGGGGCTGAACCTCGACAGGAAAAAGTAAACAGATGATTACACAGCCTTTCTTCTGCTGTTGGATAAAATGCCTTCCTGGCCTGACTATTATTTCAAATGTGCTGCAGTAGAACTCTACACATGATTTTTCTAACTCATTCAGGCTCTTTTCCCAAAGCAACTTTTGATTCCATTGAGTTCAGCTGAATTTTGCCTAATAAATGCCTAATAAGTAAGAGAAGATTGAGTTTGCTTTATTTCCAGCTTGACCTTTTCAGTCTTGCACATGATGTTTCAGAGTGAAAGACACCCACAGGGATTTTCACAGTGCTACTGTGATCTTAAAAAATCTCTTGGTCCATGGATTTGAGAGAGGACATAAATTCACAAGTTCAGGTTTGGAAGAGAAAGTAATTTAATCTGCTTTATGGTAATTCCTGTTTTGATATTTAGTTTTTGTGTCAACCAAGAATAGGAGAGGCTTGCCAACAGCAGATTGCCAACAGTTGTTGGAAACACAGGTGTCTTAAAATTATGCTATTCTCCTTCTCTTCCTGAACAGTGTGTTTCTTTTTGTTTGTTTTCCATTCTTTGTATCATACTAAAACTACATTATGTCATTTGTTTCACATCTTGTAAAAAAGTGAAATCTTTTAAATCAGATGTGTGGCTGCCACGTGGATAATGGTGCCAGTTGTTCTTTGTTCTGGTTGCTACTTTGCTTAGAGAAGCAGAAAAAGTTGAATAGTTTGCTAATGTTTTTATTCTGAATGCAGCAGTGGTACAATACTGTGCTGCCTATGCCTATGGAGGGAATAAATGTGATCCATGAAATATACAATCTTGAAAATTGTTCTTGTGCATTAAAGTATAAGATTATGCAGGTTAGAGTTGCTGGGTGTTGGATCACTTGCACTCTTTTGGATGTGAAAGTAGAAACGGGTTTGTTACCATCACAGAATGTCTCAGAGAGGCAGTGTCTCTTTCCACAGAAGAAAATCAGAGTTACTTACTGCCTTACAGAAATAACTGAAATGGACTCAAACTTCAATATTTAATGCTTTAGGGGTAGACTTGGCTGTGCCACATTAATGGTTGGAGTTGATTATCTTAGAAGTCTTTTCCAAACGAAATGATTCTATGACTGATTCTATATCTTTTTTGTTTACTTATTGCCTAGATTTGAGAACTATGGAATCTATGTTGTGATGTTCTGGGAAATTTTGAGGACTTTGATTCGGATTGCTGTGGTTTTCTTTTTCCTGATACTGGCCTTTGGGCTGAGTTTCTTTGTCCTTTTGGGTTCACAGGTTAGTTCAATACTCTAGTTAAGTTTTTATCATTATAAATGTTATCTTTGACTAAAGCATCTCAAGACTTCATTTACAAATTCCATCAGTTGGGTTTTTTCTTTATTTTGATGTTTCTTTTTGCAGCAAACCTACAGCACACCTCTGCTTTCCGTAATGAAGACATTTGCAATGATGCTGGGGGACATAAATTACCATGATGCATTCCTGGATCCTTTACTAAGCAGTGAATTGCCATATCCATTCCTGAGTTACACAGTTCTCATTATATTTACCTTGCTTATTCCAATCCTTCTTATGAACTTGCTAGTAAGTATAAGCTATCTATTAATATACAAAAGTGGTTAAACATGAGTATGTAGAGTTCTAGTGTAAAGAGTTACTTCAATAAGTGACAACCACTCATTATTTAACAGATATTTTCAGTAACATATTAAAATGTCCCTGTTCTCTGCACTTGTTTTCCATCCAGTGTACTGCTCTGAGTGTTTTCCTACACCCCACTCCTTCAGGAGTATTTTGTATCTATTTAGGTGATAGAATTTGAATTAGAGCTGCAGTGTATTGTTCTGAGGTTTTGATAAGGAAAATTGAGGAACAATGATTTTTGTTCAATCCCTTGTTGTATCATAGCTTAACACTAATTTAAATTAAAAAAATAAAGCCCAAAAAGCCCAAACTCAAATCTTCACTGCACACAAAACAGCAATCAGAAGTAGTGATAGAACTAACTAACAAACCTGACCTGAAAGTTAAGAATCAGAAAACACAACAATGGTGAATGGGGGGGAAAATATGTAATATATATTTTCAGCCATGTTCCATTGAATATAATTTTTATTTAGGAAATCACATTTTCACTTGAGCTGAGCAATAAAAGTCAAACGCCTCATGTTTTTTAAACTTCATTAATCCTACTTAATCAAGAGATCAACCAGTTTATTAACATTACAGCAGTAAGGAAGAATGCAAAAGAAGGGATGTTATTCTTTGCAAAAGTAGCATTTCAGTGCCTTACCAACAGACTGTTGTCAGTAAAAGCACTCTCTACATTTATTGATGCATATTTTCCAAATATATAAAAAATGTTTCCAAATTCAAGTGAAAAAATAATTTAACTCTCTAGAATATTTTTTTTATTTAAGTGTGAATGAGAAATACAATTGAAATAACAGACTATAAAAAAATAGATGATTAACTATTTCTTCTAGATTGGTTTGGCTGTTGGTGATATTGCTGAAGTACAAAAATATGCTGCACTCAAAAGGATCGCAATGCAGGTGAGTAACAGAGCATGAAAGCATCAAATGTTGGAAGTACATAGCATTGCTACAACGCCTTTTAGATAATTAGTTGATTCCCAACTACCTTAGGATATCTGTAAAGCAGATTTGGCAAATTTGAACATGGCATCTTATTGTGAATCTCATTTTCACTCATATGAGTCATTGCCAAGGAAGTGTACAAGTAAATGCATTTTTAAGGAATTTTTCGACCATCAGTTCAAGCAATTCTGAGTTTTTCCAAAGCCAGAATCTCAGAATCAGTCACTGCAAAGCCTGAAATGGCAGTTTTCTTTTAGTAGAGAACTTATGCAGTGGAAAAAAGGTAGACAAAAATCAAAAGAGTACTAAATTCATTCTGCTGTACTAAATTCTTATTAGTAAAAAAGAGTGCACATCTATGTGGAGAAATTAATTCTGCTAAGATACTCAATACTGGTTATGACAATGTAGTTTTAGTGTCTGGGCTGGACTATTCAGATGTTATATCACTGTTTGCAATGTGGGGTAGTACTAGTGCATTGAATATAATGGCATGATGGTTATTTTCACATATAATGTGTATTTATCTTAAGACTACATATCTCATTCTGAATGCAAAACCCCATTTAGGTTAATCTTCATACCAACTTGGAGAAGAAGCTGCCATTTTGGTTCTTAAGTCGGGTGGACCAGGAATCAATCACTGTATATCCCAACAGGCCGAGATACTGTGGATTTATGGTAAGGTGGTGAACGTTAGATAGAAGGATTCTTACCAAAAAGGGATATGATTGACTTTGTGCACACATTCTAAGGACATTGTGTTACTAACTGACATCAAGGGAATTGTGATTAGACCTTGACTAAGGTCGGTGAAAATGATAAATCAGTTTGAGTGCAGCTGTATTCCGATAAAATTAGTGTTTGAGTACTCAGTGCACTGTAATTTTATTAAGACAAGCTACAAAAGATGTTCACATAAAAAGTACAATTACTCCCTTTTGGCTTTTTTTATTTTATTTGAGCTGTTGTTGATAGAATGAATTTTCTTATAAAACAAACGTTTTATTGTATAAGCAAATAACACCATAACAGAAAATCTTTAAAATGTTAACACTGTGTGAAGACTTACTGTTCACATATTTAATCTGTTGTCAGACTATAGGACCTATTTAAGTTTGGTTCCCTGTTTTGTTTAGAGCGTGTTCCAGTATTGCTTTGGGTGTGAGGACTCTACCACATATGCACAGAGCCCTGATACAACACTAGAATTGGAGGTTCTGAAGCAGAAATACAGGTATTTTTGTGGTATTTTACAGTTGTAAAAATAAGTAGAACCAATATTACAAATATACTCCTATTTTTAAAGGTATTTTAAAGCTCCATACTGTATCTAAAAAGTAAAATTCCATGTCCCCAGCCCAAGCCAGCACAGCTTGTTGCTCATTAAAGTAATCTGAAGTAAAGGGGAAGATGGATTTTCATTTTAGAGAGTTGCAAATGGAGGTTTTCAAGGGTTATTCAGAACTCCCAAGTGATATAATTCCAGTTGGTTTGCAAATATACACAATCTGTTACTGACTTTCCACTGGGTAAATCAGATTCAGATTGTTTCCCCCAAAATTGATTGGTGTTGATTCTCTCTTGAACAAAGCATGTTTTCCAAAGCCTTGGAAGGAATTCTTTGCACTTTCTTGATTTACTTGTAATACCAACATATCCATAAGAATGGTTTCAAAAAAGCTTACTATGAATATACAACTAGAAAAATATATTCTCACTCAGTCTCACTTTCCCCTGCACTTGTTTTCTCTCCATTTTTTTCCTTTCCCTTTTTTTTTTAAATCTACCAAATTTTTGTCTGTCTGCACAGATTCAGATTGAGTATTTTTTTTTTGCATGAAAAACTCATCAAGAGTTGAAGCATGGTGAGACTACAACCTACAGATATAGGCAAATCATGGACTTTCTTCAGATACATACTACATCATTATCATATAAAACAGCATAAAACAGACTCTTCCTTGGTGGGGATTTTTTTTCCTGCAGAGAAGGAAGAAAACTATCATTTTATAAAATTATTTGCAATAGAATAACTTGTGACCATATCATTAGGGAAAGTCATTTTTACTACTCTGAAAATATTGACTAAAAACTCTTACTGCATTGCCAATGTGTTTTTATCAGAGGTCAAAACAGAGTTCAGCTACTACTGGAGCTAGTGTCAGTGTTGGGTGTGTGTATTTTTGCATTTTGGTTTGGGGCAGGGTTTTCTCTCACTTTGCATTTTAATTCTTGTGATTTTCAGATATGTTAAGATGAATTACCATTTCTTGTTTAAAAAAAAAAAAAACAAAAAAGCCCAAAGGAACGAAAAGCCTAACTACGTCTAAAGCCCCTCAACTGTTCTTCACAAAGAACCTTTTCAGTCCCACCAGATTTCTTGTTGTAATTTTGTGAGTCTAGACATTCAGAAAAGTAGATTCTTAAATGCCTCTTTGGTAGTTTAATAAAGACAGTTTCTAGTCACAATTTGCCTTTATTTCCCTTTTTCCTTAAAGACAACAGATACTGTGTTCCGTATGTTTGATGCTAACTTAACTACTTAATTGCATCAATTGCACTTTGGATAGCACTTTGAAAAAAATCAGTGAGTGCCTCATCAGTATTTTTCATATGCTGTAAAAATAGGTGTGAATTCCACTAAATGTTTTTGGTTTCTTTATTGCCACTGTGACTCTGGCCTTTTTCTTGTCAGACAAGGAAATAGGTTAATAGGAAAAACTTTGGATAGAGCAGTCAACAACTTTATTTTAAGAGTGAAGTTGCTTCTATCTTAACTATGTATTAAGTTACTTTTCAAAAGAACCGCAGATTTGTTCTTTAATCCTATTTCCTGTAACATGGAGAAGTACTTCAGCTTAAAGAATTAAATGAATTCTAAATAATAGTCTTTGTTAGCAGAAGGGTTTAGTTAAGTACTGTCAGAAGGGTGAAGAACTGTCAATTTTTGCATCTCTAATTTTAATTACTTAAATGTCCTTTGAAATCAACTGACAAAGCCTGATGTGTGTGTGTTTGTTTGTTTGCTTTTTAGGCTCAAAGATATATCAACATTGTTGGAAAAGCAACATGACCTCATTAAACTGATTATCCAAAAAATGGAGATAGTATCAGAGGCTGAGGATGAAGACAGCAATGATTTATTTCAACACAAGTTTAGGAAAAGGCAGTTAGAGCACAAGAATAGTAAATGGGATACAGTGTTAAAAGCTGTTAAAACAAATGTGCCTAACCCAAGCACAGAAAAGAACAATAGCTTCTTCTAGGCTTGGCTATGATATCATGTTGTATTATCATTTTGTTCCACTTTAGGATCACTCCTGTTATTGTCTTTGCATAACATTAATGTGATACATCATGTACTCGAGTATAAAAAAAGGCCAGATCCAAAACCAGGATGCAGGTGCTCAAAACAGTATTTAAAGAGACTGGAGATGTCTACATCCAAAACTGTGATCCTAAAAGTGACTGGCTAATCAGGAAAGTGCCTAACTCCACAGAGGCCAGCCTTGCTGTCCTGGCTTCTGTCTCGATCTGTTCCTGGGTTTGGCCCTAGTACACTTAGGTCTGAATGTAATTACATTATTTTCTGTTACAAATATTTTTAGAATTTCTAAATTTTTAGAAATTAGATTCTAGTCATTTACTATTCAGATGTTTGGAGACAGCCAATGGGCTTTGTGTAGCTTAAAGAAGAACTACAAAACTAATCTGACAGAGTGTGTTGGAAGTTTTGCTGAGTAGGGACTGCAGGATCAGGCCTGAAAGGTAGGAAATGAAGGATCATGAAATTGCAATGTAAGGTAAGAGCTACTTTCTTTTCTGGATAAGTGGAAGCAGTTCACAGTGGGATCATTTGTACTAGCATGCACGTAGCAGTGATAGAATGACATGTTTAATGTTAGTCATTTACAACTTGCTGTCCTTATGCTGCTAATGTGATTTTGGCCTTCTTGATAACCTAAAACTGATCTTGCTATTTTTCTCTGCACTTTGGTTTTATTATTCATTTACTGAATATTCAGTGCATTATGTAATATATGGTAATATATTAAATTTAGAAAACATTAATTAAAATGTGTTTAAGTACCTGAATATATTTGTTTCAAAAACAGTGCTAATAAACTAATTCTGACTATGCATGGTGGTAAGGCCCTGTGGTCTGCTTTTGAATTCAGACATTTTCTTTAAGAACTTAGTATACATTAATTCTTGTCATAAAGCCAATTATGATACCTGTTTATTTAAAAAATACTCTCTAGGAGGTAAGTCACACTGTACAGAACTTGTCCAGTCTTCAGCAAACACTGGAAGAGGCACCATAAATTAATGTGACTTGTGACTTAAAATTGCCACAGATGTTCAGTAGGCAAAATTCTTTCTCACCCAACTGCTCTATCCCAGTTTTGAGACTTTAAATCCTTGCCAGGTAAAACAGATAAAGAAGGAGGCTGCTGGAGGAGCAGCTCTGCTCCAGGGCAAGCCTGGTGTGACACAGTGAAACAGGAAGAGAACGTATAAGCAGAGTCAGAGCAGAAAAAGTAAAAATATAACTGCAGTCTCTGAAATTGTTGTGGCTCCTAAAGTCAGATCTATTCCTATGAATGAACTGTTCAGGTTTTCTGCACTGCTGTGCATCTGCAGCTCCCTCTGTCAGTAAAAAGAATGGCCTGGTTCTCAGGATAGGGCCAAACTTGAAAAATGTAATAATAGTAATTTTAAATTCCTGGCAGTCTGTGCCATTAACACTAGATGGCAGTGAGTGATAGCATTTTTGGGTAAATAAATGGGACCTAAATGCAGTGTTTTGAGTGAAGAAAGAGTAGTATGGTTACAGCAGGAGCAGAGCAGTCAGCACTCATAGTTTTAAAGTCTAAGCCTTTCAAGCCTCTTTTAAACAGAGCTCTGAGACTTTTATATACAGCTGCTTCTCAGCTTTTCTGAGTCTTCACAACTTGAGAAAAGTTTTCCTTTCCAATTTTATATAGCAAGACAGAAATAAGTTATTTTATAATTGGAAAACATTACAACATTGAATTAATGACTTAGCTTTCTATGGAAGCCATCAGACTAATATTATTTAATTGTCATGTGGTAGAACTAGCTAATAGAGCCTAAGTACAAGAGATATAGAGTTTAAGGAGAAGTACAAGTACAACTGGAATATAAATCATGATTAAAAATTTTTGTAGACTGAGCTGAAGATACTGGGCCATTTGAGCAATCTCTAGAAGCAATCCTGTAAGAATCACTATGGTTGGAAAACACCTCTAAGGTAAAGACCATTGAGTACAGCCATTAACTTAACACTACACTATTTCTCTAAGCACCATATCTGCATGTTTTTTTAACTCTTCCATGGACAGTGATTTCATTTTCCTGCAGTTTGTTGCAATGCTTGACCACCTTTTCAGTGAAGGAATTTTTCCTAATACCCAAGGTGAACCTCAGCTGGTTCAGCTTGAGCCAATTCCTCTTGTCCAGTTGCTTGCTGCATGGGAAAAGAGAGCAACCTCCACCTGTCTCCATGTGTTACATGTTAGGTACAGCTAAATATATGTTAACCAAAAGTGCTACAATGCAAACTTTTGAATTCACACATTGATTGCTATTTAGTGGAAATGTACCCTCTGGGTGTGAATATAGAATCTGCAAGGTGTGATGGGTGTGTATCTGTGTTCAATACTCACCTACTTCCCTTCAGTCTGTATGGCAGTAACACCTTTTCAGTTGGGGTACTGGCAGTTCTGCAGCCACTCATAGTCACCATTTGTCTCTTTCAGGGCTGTTCAGCAAATATTGCTGATAGTGAGGGTAAATATTCCATTTCATTTCCTGCTGCTCATCTGTGCTATCACTGTTTTCTCCTCAAGATGAATGGCAGCATGGTTCAGGCACCATCTCCTCCCACCAGAGCCAGATCATTCCCATAAGCTCCTGTTGGGAAGACTGATTTGTACCTCATCTGTGTGACACACAGGAGGGTCACAATTTGGGACAAGGAATGACATTTCTGTGTGATTTGGTAGTCTGAAACAAGATGACAATCCTTTGCTGAAACCAAAGATCCAGTTGTCTGCCTTTCTAGCATCAGACTAGACAGGATGGACTAGCAAAATACTTTGCCTGCTTAAATTAAAATTAGCTAGAGCAATAAAATATATCCTTAGCAGAAAACCTGAAGTGTCCAGATTTCAGTGGATTAGAGTGAGACTCTTTTCAGTATATAAGAGATAACTTGCTTCAAGCTGTCTGGTGTGCATATTGGTGTTCTCCATGATATGCTGCTGGAACAAAGACAAAGCCACTCTATAAGTAAGTCTCCATAATTTTATGACTCACTTTTTTTACTTCTAAGAAATGCCTTGCATTCTCCTTGCTCTGTTGTATAAAACCATTTTGTTTCCTGCAACACACTGAAAATGTGGCTTTGTGAAACATTTCACAACCAAATGCTGTCTGAAAAATTGTCTTGTAGAGGATTGGTGGGAGAGAACATCCTCACTCCCCCAAATCAGCCAGGAATGATTTCAAACCCTTGAGGGCTATACATACTAAGAAAGAAGAGGAATCTATATGAACAAAGAGGTGGTCCTTCTCACTGGTTGGATTTTTTGCTTTATAAGATGAAATGCCCATAAGCAGAGCATGTAGTAAGAGGAAGAAAAAATGAGAAAATATCCTTAATCTGTAGAGGAGGACCCAAGAGAGGAAGCCAGAGGCAGATTTTCCATTAGGTTAATGTCCTTTCACCCTGCCCTGTAGGTGTAAGGAATCACTTAGGCTACAACATGGTATGCATCAGTTGTAACCTGTCCTACAGACTGGCTTCACCTTGTCTGTCTGACAAGGGGCTCACTGTGGGCAAGAATTAGGCCCATGTAATGAGCAGACAAGGTATAGGAGTGTAGCAAACCTCACCCTGGAGTTACAGTCAGCAGGAGAGTTTTTTGAGCTTTCTCTTTTAAATGATTGAGAAAAAACAACGAATGACACAGGAGCTGAGAAAATCTCTAATACCAAAAGTAAGAGCACTGCTTTAAAGGCAGCATTTTCTGAGCAGTAAAAAGACTCTGGTTGGTTCCTGAGTGTAAATCCATACTGACACTGCAGGAGAGACTTGTGTGAGCTAGGACAGGGGTTGGTCCATGAACAGGCCACTCAAGCAGTTTGAACCTCTTAGGTAAAGATATTGCATCCTCATACAAGTGCACCAAGACAATTTCACAGTAATCATGAGAGAAGATGCTTCAGATGCTTGAATGCATCAGTGTTGTAGAGATTAACTCTATCCCAGCTACTCAGGACACTGACAAGATCTCAGCAATGGTAAGATTTGGGTTAGAAGTCAAGACAGAAAGTAATGAAAGTGATGAGAAATGATGCTTTTTATGTTGCTTCATAGCTGGTAATCACAGCTTAAAAAGCAGAGCAAAGTTTAAAGCTATTCATTTCAGAAATTGTTAGTCCTGTTGTTAATATTTATTTATCTAGAGACGTGACTGCAGTCTAAAAATTGAACCAGCAGCAGGAAGCAGGGCTGTGAAAAACAGAAGGTTCAAACAGGCCAGCAACTTGGAGTAAAAACAGAAGGAAAAGGAACTGGGACTAACATTGGCATTAGTGTGATCACAGTAAAAAGGACAGAAAGCCCCAAGGCCCATCTGAGTACAACAGTGCTGCTCCCAGCAATGTCAAATTCAGCTGCATTCAGCCATGGGATCAAGGATGGGGGAGTTAAGAACATTTAAACATTTAAGAGAAGAAAGTGTGCTTCTCAACTCAGTCCTGATGCCAATCCCTGGAGCTGGCACTGTCCATGGGAATGATTCAGCAAGGCAGCATGGAAGTGATGCTGTGAGAGATAGCCATAATGTACCTCAGAGTGGCTTCTCATCTCCTCAGCTGACTCACTTCCTGCAGGTTCAGATTTTAACTTTTCTTGGCACATCTGCCTGGTTTGTGAGATAATTACAGTTGTGTTAAATGGCTGAA
This sequence comes from Fringilla coelebs, assembly GCF_963513975.1. NCBI lineage: Eukaryota > Metazoa > Chordata > Aves > Passeriformes > Fringillidae > Fringilla > Fringilla coelebs. The sequence goes on from NC_140028.1 coordinate 33,657,413, forward strand.
AGTCCTCATGGTTCAGTGCTGCCCCTGGCAATGTGACTTCCCCCCCAGGCAGAGCAGTCCATGGAGTTGTGTGGAACAGACTGGAGTCTGGCACTCCAAGGACCACCTGAGAGAGACACCTACCCTTTTTGGATTTTAGTTGTGGTGGTGCCAGCATGCAACAAAAGGAAAGGTGACAGCTTGGATCTCAGATGGCTCTAGTGAGTCTGTAAGGTGCTCTGAATGTGCTGACCTCATTTCGTTTTGAGGAGATGTTGGATTAGTGTTTCAAATCTGTGTCTGGTCTAAGTTTGGGCCCTGACTATTTCTGCCTCAAGAAATCTGGCTGATAGCCTCGTGAAATGTTTTGTGGACAAGTTTCAGACACAAAGGAAAAGTTAAGGAGTATGCATCATTTCAGCCTTTAACCTTTACCCAAAAAACTTTGATACTTAATGGAGCTGGACTGATTTAATTTCATTTTATTTGGATTTTATTCCCTTGCTAGTTAAAGTCTTTCTTCAGTATGTAAAAAAAAAAACAAAAAAACTCTATTTCATGTTTCTTCATAAATTTATAAAACTAGCCAAAAGATTTCTCTATTCTCTTCATTCCTTCATCTGACTCAAATAAATGATATTTTGCTTTGAAAAGTTCTCTAATATTTTGTAACATAAGCAAATGAGTACTGGGGATAAAAAAAATACCCGCTACAATTATGTCAGATAAAGCAGAGCCAGATGACCACAGTCAGAAGAGTGCACATTTACCCTCCCACCCACAAGTGGAAGGATGGAGGGGCAAAAGTGAGGCTGACACAACCACAAAAAACATTTGGACTAATGAAAGAAAGTGTTTCCTGCATAAACTTCTAACAGGAATGCGAGGCAGAAACACACATTTCTAAACACTGTAAAAGGAGCTTAGAAAGCAAAGGTGGCTGCTGAAATCCACCTCTGCTGCCCCAAGACACAACATCCGCTGTGGCCTGGAGCTGGGAAGTCTCCCATGACCTGGGAGATTATCCTAATTGCTGCTTCCAGACAGCTGAGGTGGATCTGTGATGCCTCCTTTGCCCCAGATCAGTTGTGTGGTAGCTGTTGTCACACAGAGGGGTCACACACACAGGTGGCACAGAGGATGCTGTGGCTGAGTCCCTCTTCCTGGCCATGGCACACCCTGAGGGGCACAATCTCACTTTCTCCAGAAAGCATGAGCAAGTGAACATGCACTGTTCAAACAGCTGATTCCTTAATTGGGAAATCTATAGATATGAACAGAGAGGCTGAGAAAAACCAGTGTGGAATAGTGAGTGTCAGGTGAGGAGGAGGAGTTGCAAATAAGGAGCCTGTCTGACCCAACCAGGGGAGGCAGGCAATTCTGGCAGATCTTAAAGGAGGGGAGAAAATGTGTAGAAATGTGTTGACACTGGCTCAGAGGTCACCTGGGACCTCTGGGTTTGGGACAGCAAAGTCATCAGTGCTATTAAAGGTTCTTAAATTTCACTGGTGAAAGAAAAGGCAAGGCATGCTGAGGGAATTAAGGGTGGAGCCAAGAGTCCACAAGGGCTGTGAGTCACAAGGGAGGTTTTTCTGTTTTCCAGAAGAGATAAAAAGCATCCTCTGCTTATCTGAATAACAACAACACCCATGCACCCATTATTCCCGAGGAACTCATAAAACATGTATTAATGACTCTAGAGTGAAACAATGGAATCCTAGTTCCAGCATGCACATATTCTGATGTAAAAGACTACTTTTTAATGTCTAAAATTACTTACAAAATAGCCTTTAAATAAAGACTGAATAATTGGTAAAGAGCTTACTGTTGAATTTTGAAACAAAGCAGTAATACATATCTAGACCTGTGGACTTTTTCCTCCTAGACTTGAAGAACAGTAAAAACCTCTAATAAAAGAGGCTGAAGAAAATTAAAATGAGCACCACAGAATGACAGAATGGCTGGTGTAGGAAGGTGCCTCTGGAGATCATCCAGAACCTGCTAAAACAGGTTCACCTGGAGCAGGCTGCACGCCATCTCACCCAGACAGCTTTTGAATATCTCCAGAGAAGGAGACCCCACAACCTCTGGATAGCCTGTTCCAGTGCTCTGTCACCCCCAGAACAACAAAGGTTTTCCTCAAACTGAGACAGAACTTCCTACATTTTAGTTTGGGCCTGCTGCCCCTTTAGTTTGGGCCTGGGCATCACAGAAGAGTCTGGCCATTAAGATAAATATTTGTATGCATAGGTAAGATCCCCTCTCAGTCTTCTTTCTCCAGGCTAAACAGGATCAGCTCCCTCAGCCTGTCTTCCTGAGAGAGTTGTTCCAGCCCCCAATCATCTCTGTAACTCTGCCAAACCTGCTCTGGTAGTTCCTTGTCTTGTACTGGTGAGCCCAGAGCTGGGCACAGGACCCCCAGGTGCAGGCTGAACACCCCACCAATGTGATGGGAACTGAGCGCTCACCCAGCACAGGAAACCTGCTCTGAGCCCTGCTCCATGCCTTCCATCTGTTCACCTGTAAGCCAACAGAGTGGAATCTGCTGCTTTACTCAAATGGAACTGAGAGCTTTAGGGTAGTTCACTTCAGATACCCCATTTTTTATTTGTAAGAGGTGGTTTTTGCAGTGACTTTACTGCCACGTTTACCCTTCGCATTGCCTAGGAATTGAGGAAATGCTTGAAGGTCCTTCTGATTGCAGGTGGCAATCCTGGTCCCTGCCAGGGGACACACTGGTACTTAGTTAAGGTATGGCATTCCCAGCCTGAAAAACTTTAGAAATGCTGGAGAAGTTCATGCAAACCTTCCAGCAAATTATGCCAGATTTCAGAGCGTGTGCAGGATGTGTGGATACATCCAGGGGAGAACTACCACTGACATTATGCCCTGTGCTGCACAATCCCTGACCAAGACCATTCCAATATGGAGAAGCAGCAAACTTGTACTTCTGCCAAAGTGTGTGTGGAGTATGTGGTCCCTTGCTGCTCAAAATGCCTCCAGCTGCTGCTCCCTGCCACTACCTCCATGTAGCACAGACTTGGCTCTTGGCTTCCATCAGCAAATCGGGTCAGCCAGTGCAAGCAGGAACTCCCAGGGCTGTGAAACACAATCACAGGCACCCCCAGACCTCCCATCTCCATTTGTGGGGTGCACTTAACAACCAGCAGCCAGGAAAGCCAAACAACAGGTGCTGCACCGTGAGTTATGTATTCCAGGACAAAAATAACCTCCCAAAGCTGGGGTGGCCCTGGTGGCCACCCTGAGCAATTAGAATCTTCTACTCTTCTGTAGAAACCGAGCTTCTGCCGTTTGGCTCGCACTGGTTCAGTGGCCAGCACTCTTTCTGCAATGCAACCTCAGAATGTTTATATGTATTACTGTGGTAATGTTGCAAAAATAAGATGTTTTTCAAGATCACCTTCTATACCAGAACCAGCAAGGCAAGGCATTGACTGGCAAGACGTGTAGCAGGTGTCACAAGTACTGGAATGTGTGTGCTCTTTCCCAAATTGAGGCCATAAGGTGTTTTCTGAGAGGCTTTCAGGCTTGCAGAGCCTTGTGGATGCCCTTTCTGCAATGCCACAGCTTGCCAGCGTCTGTAACACAGCTTGCATCTGTGGAAGGGGAGGGATGGTGTAGCTGCCTCAAACCCACCAGTGACTCTTCATTCACCCATTTATATTTTGCTGTTAGCTAACTAATAGCTGCTCAGAAATAATGACCATGGCAGAAAGTCCCACGGACCATTGAAAACAAAGTTCCATTTTTACTTCAGAGAGTTTGAAATCAGCTTCCAGAGGGGGCTCAACCTGAAGATGATTCAAACAAAAGCAAGTCCCAATAGAGAAGGAGAGAAAAACAGAAAACACTAGCCTGTTCTTCATAATTCCTGAATTAATTCAGTTGTCATTTCAGACTAAGATATGCTTTGGTTTCTTCCTCTGCTATCCTGACCCTGAACAAGGCTCCAGGTTGTTCAAAGTTTCCCTTGGCCCTGCACAACGCAGTGACACCCATCACAGAGCCTTGCTCTGCTCACAGGGAGCTTCAGACAATGATGTTCATCCACAGAAGGTTAAAGCAGGCTCGTGGAATCCGATTCACCCTCTGTGCAGGTGCAGCAGGGCTGGGTAAGCCATCAGCTGGTTGTGGACTGAGCTGGTGACAGGGCTGTCAGCCCATTGCACGCTGGAGAGCCCTTGGTAACTGTAGAAACAGTTAATTAATAAATTGTCTTCTCTTTTGTAAATTTATCCTGATCACAGGTTTGCCTGATGGGGTTGTGCATAACCTGGCAAACGTTAGCTGTCTGTAGCCAGATCCCCCCCACACACCAGTTTGGTGTGGCAATCTCTGAGAGCAGTTAAAACCAGTTTAATTATTTCTCTGTTGCTGTGGCTGACAACCATAGCCATTTTTTATTTCCTAGCCATGTCAGAATTTGTGTTTGCTATTTTTTGCCTTTTTTCCATTAAAAAACTTTGGTTTCTTTATATAAAGATTTCACCAAATGCAATAAAAGTTCCCCTTATGATAACCCACATAAGACAATACCACCAACCCTGGGATGCTCTTCTTCCTGCCTCAATATTCAGTAGAAATGTAAATTGGATATCTGATAGAGAAGGCAGTAGGATTAGATTCTTACTTGCTGTGCAAATTAAGAATTAAATCTGGGTTTCAGTCAATCAGGATACACAGATTGTACAGTTGGCTCTAACAAGTGAAAATCCAGCAGCCTGAAAGATGCCTCTCTGTACAGCCTGAGGAAGGTGACATTGCTCAGTTTGTACTCCCCCCCACAAAAAATGAGTGAAGATCCAAAGACAGGGCACAAGGCCAGCTCCCTGGAGTGCTGTCTTAAGCCTTTGCTGCTCCAGCCAATGTTTTAGCATGATTGTATCAGGCAAACCAGATAAAGAAAACTCTTTTGTTCTTCTTGCCAGCTCTCAGTTAACCTCTGAGCCCTGTGGATTAGCAATATAGTGAGGATGTGCGCCTTGTACATTTTTTGCTGACTTCCAAGTTGCTCTGTAATTCTTCTTTCTGGGAAAGTGAGCAGTGAGGACTGACTTAAGGGGAATTGCAGTTTGATGGATGTGGGAGGTTTACATGTTTGGAAAGAAATGTCCTCATTTTCTTCTGATTACTCTTTGTACACATGCCCAGAGATGTGGCTGCGGGCCCACTAAGAGCTAATGAATGAATACATTTGAGGCTTTGGGTGTTTTTAGGGCAAATTTAACCTACTCAAACCCTCACTACAGAGTTGTAGCACCAAGAGATTTGCTAGACACATTTTTTGTAGCAAAAGCAGCATGGAAGAGCTGGAGTTTTCCCTCTTCATTGCCATCTCCAAGTCCTGTCCCTGACATTCATATTAGATTCAGAGGAGAGTCAGCATTAGCAAACCAGCTGCCAGGAGCCATCAGGGGCTCTGCCTGGCATCCTTCCCTTCCTGCCTCCTGGGCCTTTCCAGCTGCCCTCTGAGCAATGCTCACTCACTGCAGGACATCAGCCCTGCTGTCCCCTCTCCCCTGCCCTGAAGGACACTGTCCTGAGGTGTGACACCCTGCCCCCTTCTGTCTTCATCAGAGAGCCCAGGGAGCAATTAAAATGCTGTTATAAATCATAGTTATTAGCCAAGTGACTCATCTTACAGCACTGAGAAGGAATCTCCAGTCTCATGAGTGCTGGGTGTCTCTTACAGAGAGGGCTGGGGTGTTGATGAGTCTGTATGGTATCCTTATCTTGCATTTCCAACAGCAAAATCCAACCTGTGTTTTAGTCATGCTGTTTATATATCTAATCAAAGTGGGTCAGGAAACGTGGAAGACAGCACCAGGGCTGCCTGAGAAACATAATATTTGTCAGAGAGCATTAACTCAGCCTCCCTCTTTCAGGGAATGATAGATGAAGTGTGCCTGAAACTCTGTTTAGATTATGTGAAGTAATGCACTGGTGGTTACATTCATCCTAAGCAAATCATTTTCACTCACTTGAGCTGCCTTACAGAATTTTCCAATAACACTTTAAGCAGCCTTAAACAAAATGAAGTCCTCACAGGTCACTCACATGGCAGCTCCTCCTGGAGCCCACTTGCACACAGACAGGTTCAGAGGGCTCTGCACCTAAAACAGGAGCGGGTCCCAGGCTAAAGCCTTCATCAGTACTGGGACCAAGTTTGCCAGGGCTGGTGTCCTTGTCCACGGCACAGAATTTTATCTGGTTCAAGCATCAGAAGGACTGACATTAAAGAAACCACAGCAGCCCTTTATGAAAGGATAGGGTGACCTCCACGAAGGCTCTGAAAACTTCTGACCTGTGCTCACCCGCATCAGGGCAGTCACCCTCTCCCTGCTGGGAGCTCTTCCTCCCCTGAGTGGCACCATCCTCAGGGAATAGTGTGGGGGTATTTCCTGAGCCCCTCTGTTCAGGGACCATGCCTTCAGGCAGCCCTGCCAGTCCTCTTGGGAAAGGGGAACAAGCCAAGGAGATAGTGCAGGGAGCCCATTCCAGGGCACACACCATTCACACAGCCAGCCTCCAGACCCATTCCTGCTTCTCCACAAGTGAAAGGGCTGCTCTAAAACTCAGCACATCTCTTACTGAAGCCCTGGAAATCTTACTAGAGATAATTATGGCTTGCTTAATTTAATGATTACAGAGGGATACATGTCATTTGCACCCAGTGCCAGTTCTAAGAAGAAGTGAATATACGTGTTCAAGTTTAATATTTTTCAGGGAGGAGTGCTATAATTTTCAGGGGAGGAATGCAATTAGATGAAGCCTAACAATGTTTCTTCTAGCCTGCATATTTTTAAAGAGTTTTGTCTTCATCTTTTTTTAAAAGGAGCCTTTGTTGATATCAGCTCCTGCTTTGATACGTGCTGTGGCCCCTGCAATTAAGAATTCTGGGGATTAACTAAAAAGTCCCATTTAAGACTTTTCAGAAAATACTTTGAACGAGAGGGGGAAACCACTTAAGTCAGCTGCTTCTGTGCATGTCTTTTTGTGCTATGAAATATGACTTCAAAGAAAACCCTTCTCTTTCCATTTCAAGGTCTTTTTGTAAGGCAAGGAAGATAGGCAACCAGCGCTGGAATGCTGCCACTGGGAGATTTATTGGAAGTCTTGAAGGGCTCAGTAGACTGGGAAGGTAATTTTTGTATCCTACTGCACTCAAGACTGATTTAATTTTGTGTCAGTTCTGGAACTGCAACCAGAATATGAGCTGTGAGTTTATAAATTGCTCCTCCGAGAGCCTGACCTTGCAGGGGAGGAGAATCTAGAAGGAGTTAGAAGATAAAGAGATCTTGCACAGCCAATCAAACACATTTCACTGGGTCAGTGGACCTCTTGCTTGTGCCTCATTTCACCCTCGAGCACTCTGGCTTTGACAGGATGCCAATCTCCTTGACAGCAGACATGCTGCAAGGGTTCCACCGTCCATCAGGGTGTGCCTGACATGTGGATCAGATTTTTTTTAACAGAGGACACTCCTACTGCAACAAAAAAGCAATCATTATGTAGGAGTATTATTACAATACTCCTATATAACAATCATTATTAGGAGTATTTTTTATCTTATTATTGTACTATGTATAAACCTTTAACTGAAGTGGAAATTCAAAGAAAGTATTTAAGGGCTGCAAATTTCTTTCAAATAGGAGGAAAAAAATGTTAATTGGTTGATTAGATTTGGGAATATTCTAAAGAAGAATGTCAGAAGTTCCATCACATGAGTGATTTAAAAATATATTAGACAAAGATTTTGGGAATGCATTTCAAAAAGCAGTGTTCTTTTGGCCAAAATTAAAGAGAAAATTACCTAATAGCACTGTAGGGTTTTTTGTTGTTCAGTTCCAGCTAAAAATATCTATGATTCAGGTTCTGAAAAGTGTAAAATCTAGGAAGTCCCATTGGAAGCTCTGTTTCATTTCCAAAGAAAATTTTTTCAGAATAAAGAGTGCTCTTTTGACATTAAATCATTGCTCTTCATAATATATGATGCACAGGGTGACTGCCTTTGAAAGTAACTTCAATAACCTGGGATTAATAGAAATCTTACACTATAGTTGCCACAAGTTTTGATTTCTCTACAACTGATATTCTCCAAAACAACACAGTCCTGTTGTAGAGGGTATTAGCTCCATGACATGGCAGAGCTCCCCTGTGGTGGATGTCTGACACAGGACAGGACCATCAGCTGGCAGCCCCTGAGCTGTGGCTGGCTCACTGGTCACATGCTGCTGAATCCTATCATGGTTTCCATTCTATGTTTTTGCCAAAAGAAAGTTAAATTATGCTATAAATGTTTCCTGAATATCACCTTACCGTGTAAGCACTCATTGGTGCACCAGGAGTGCCGTGCAATCAGTAATGGAGAGCCAAGTGATCTATAAACTATGCTGGCGAGATAGAAAAAACCAAAATCCCCCCGCTCCATATCAAATCAACAAAGCCTTTCTGTATTATGTACAGTTCATTTATAAATGTCACGTGTGCTTAGCAGTGGTGGAGCTGTTAGGGAAATTCATTTTCTGCCTTTATATTTGCTGCCTTGTCCATTTCAGCAGTCACTTCACAGTTTTATCTTTTGAAGGAGTTATCTTAAGACCAGGTGGGAGGGACACCATGTATTACCTTCTGATTCCCCCATATCTTGTTCATTTACCACTGTGAACCAGAGGCAAAGAACGATTGGCAAAAAGTTTTCCAGGGAGAAATGTCTCCAGCATTGAGATGTGTCACCAAAATGGGAAATTCCCTAGAGAAGTGACAGAAAATGCATTACACTCCTTACAGTCCACATCTTTATGGGGTCACCAGACTCTGTACATTGTGACTATTGAAATGTGCTAGTCTGCCATACTCTCCTTCCTCTTTCCACTCTCCATTTTTTAAGTTTTTGTCATCTCTCATTGTTCAATCACTTTTAAGATTTTTGGGTGCAGTGAGGGATGGGTTATTCTTGTCGCTGATCTATTGCAGCACTAGTGCAAGAGTCTGTTGCTGTCCAGAGCACTGTGAAAGGTTCTCAGTGTGCAAATCCCATGTGAGACATTCTACCTGATATCATCTTGGGATCCTTTGAATTCATTTACTTTATTCCCACTGGCACTGGGGAGTCCAGGTCATGCAATGTGCTGTAGAAAATGTCTGACACGGTGGTTAGTTAATTTCAGCTGTAACTAGCAGTGGAAATAGGAAATGGAAATTACACATTTTTTGCCTCAAATGGGGCTGAGTGCCATGCTTCTCACAGTCATGGTGTGATCATACCCTCTGCACTTGATTGTGGTGACATTTTCTATTTCATATTCAGAAGAGTGTGGAAGAGAGTAGAACTCAAAAAACTATTTCATCCCCTCTAAATTGGAAGCTGATCTTTCAAGTGGGACTAATTGAACCCCTAGCTGAAAAACACACTCAAAAAAGCAAATACTGCAAACAAGAATCCTTTTGTTATGTGCAGGCCTGTGTTTGCTAAACATACCTATTCTACCTGACAACTGCAGAGGAGCCACTGAAAACTCTGTAGGGACTAAGTTAAAGGAGATGACACAAAGCCTAAATCTTTATTGTTACAGTTAAGTTATCCATGCCATTTTTCTTGGCTGGAGACAAGCTCTCTTCCTGACCAAGCTAAACAGAATGGGTCACATCTCCACAGAGGACTGAGATCCATCCCCATTTAGAATCCAGACTTCTGTTTCCATGACAAGTATTTAATTCTAGGTGCTGACTTTGCAGGCGTCTTCTTATTTGAGAGCGTTACGTGGTCATGTTATGAACCAAGAAAATATAATTACAAAAGAAATATCAGAGAAAGAAACATGACATCACCTGATGCGAATTTAGCATTTCCACCCATACTCCATCCCCTTTTGCATCATCTCTAAGAGATCAAGAGATGCAAGCAGCTCCAAAAGGCCATGTCTGTCCAGGCAGAGGTTATCTCCATTAGGACCCTTCAGGAGACAGCTCTAAGTCACCTTCAGAGAACACCAGGGGCCCAAACTATAAGTACACATGATTCTGGTGAGATGGAGCTGCATCTCTAAGGCTACAAGTGTTGATTGTCCTTCCTGAGAACACCCCCACACCCCCAGAAAAAATAAAAAAAAAAAAAAAAACCAACACTGCCCTATTGATTTGAAAGAAAGGTGAGGGGCAGAGAGGAAAAACAGTACTGTCAAGCTCAGTCTCCCCTCAATGGGGTTTATCAATACGTGAAAAAATTGCCAACAGGATTTAAAAGCTGTTGCATTGCAACAACTGCTTTAAGGATATTTTTGGGGATGCTCAGTGTTCAGCTACTTCCTTTTGGTGAGATTACTAATGACATGTTCTAAATGAAAGTGTCAGGCACAAATTTAGCTTGGAAAAATGTTGTCTTTGCTTGGTGTGTAGAGCTCTGAACCATTGCAGAAAATTGTCTACAGTTGGCAGCCAAATGAAATCTCCAGGCTGTGTCTGCACTGGCTGTCTGTGCATGACACTGATGTCTCCTTTCTGCCTGGCCATAATCAGGCTTATTCCACAAAAGTGAAATATTTTTCCACTGTCTACCTACAGTGTCTGCTCCTAGCACATTGTCAAAGTAGGAGCTGCTGCATACTCAGCTGTGCAAATATGCGTCTCTTTTGAAAAGGCTGCTGCAATTGCAATATTAGCTGGATTGTCGACATGAAAGCTGAATTAACACTTTCATTAATATTTATACCTGTCATGCTCAAGAGAATGTTCAGAGCTAACATTTTTGTATGCAGCAAAATCAAAAATCATGATGTTAAACTGAGATATAGATTGATGTTAAGTAAGCGTCGTCTCCCATCATGGTTTTTTGCCTGAATGGAAGCTCAGCAAACAGAAAACCTTCATAGAAGTGGCTCTGGTGGGTATCATTAGACATTGGCTGGCACTGATTTTACTCACCTTGCATATGTGCACTTTATTTTCAGATGTGTTTTTTGGAGGGATATCCCTCTTGGGATATTGAGTGTTTACCATAGGTAGCAGCATTGAGAAATGCTCTATGCACTGGCAGCTCACCAAGGCTTATGCAAAGATAAACATATTGAAATAAAACTACTTCTGTGGCCACAGATTGGAAGATCTTTTCCATTTTTATTCTTTACTTTTCACAGTATGATTCATGTGCTGTGTCTCGTGTGAACAATTCGCAATATGGAGTTATGCACGCAAAGAAGAAACCTGTCTTACAGGTTTCTTTTGTTCTTCTTTATAGAAGAACAAAACAACTTGTCATTTTGTTGTTACAATTCCCAAGTCACCAGCCACTTAATGTTTCTCTTTTGCCTCCTCCAATCTAATTTCTCAGGTGTAACCTAGGATGTTTGACAAAAAGTATGTTCTGGAAAAAAAAGAAAAAAATTACCCATGCTATAAAGTCCTTGAAAAAATCTTTGTTATGGCTCTGTGGCATTACTACTTCAGTTTTCACATGTATATTTTTCTTCCCAAAATGAGCAAAAATGTTACATGATATTCTGGGTGGTTTTCCCTCTTGGCAGTTACAAGGAACTTTCACAAGTGGTTCTGATAAGTATTAAGTATTTTTGTTAAAATGAATCATGTCAACTAGCTAAAGAATGAAAAAGCAAACTTAAATAAATATTTTGGGCAAAGAAAGGGAAATATTTTGAAAATCCTGCTTGTATTTTCCTGGTATCTGATCTTTTATTATTTGTATGTGAGCAAGCTGAAAATCTTTTAGTTGTTCCTAGCTGAATTCTATTTTGCTTTACCACTCTTCCCAGCTGTTTATTGAAAACTATAAATGATCCTTGGATATTTTGCTAAACTGTTATTCAGTCAGAGGATGAAAAGTCTGAGGAATGCCATGGGATTATTGTAACAGTATAATTAGCTGCAGACAGCCCTCTTCTCAACAGCTTTGAAAAGCTCTTCTATCCATCTCACTTACCCACATAATTAATTAAACACAGCTGCAGACTAGAACAACTGTTGCAAACAAAAAAGAAGTGTTTTCCCTTTGCTTTTCCTGCTCCCTTCTAGGCAGTAGGAGAAGAGGAAGCCATGTAGGAGCAGTTAGGACAATTAGGGACCGTGTGCTTTGCTCCATCGCCTGAAATCCTGTCATGGAGGAGAGAGGTGCAAAAGCATCTGTGGAGCACAGCTGCTGCTGTGGCCAATTCATGCCTGAAGCAGGGGCAAATCTTTTAAAATCACATGGCTGTGTCCTGGAAATGACCCAAGGAGGAAAAGCCCTGAGCATCCTTGCCAAAACTCCCGTGTCATGTCTTTTTTTACACAGCGTTAGAAATAAAGTACATGAGTGAGAAAAATGGAATAACTGAAGCTGTCTGAGTTTGGAAGGGAACTGGCAGAAAGCTGGAGCAGGTGATTTTAATACTTTCAAATGTTCCTGGAAGCCAGCAATGCTAAAAAAAAGTAATACTGGAAATAGTGCTGTCTTCTCAACTGTTATATGTAGCAAGCTTGAAGGTGCAGGGGTCTTACAAGGAAAGCTTTTGGGATAACTAAAATAATCCATGGAAGAATGTGACTATGGAAAGGTGCATTTTCTGTCCAAGAAGTGATCTATGAGGACAAATGACTGAATATTGTATATTCAGTTACATAAGAGTATATAACTCTTATTGTACATAAGAGTTATGCAATAAAGGTATCATGAAATGGGAACAGTAAAGCTGAGCTAACAGGCAAGCTGAGCAATACTGGGCAGCCCTTTTATTCTTTCTTTTTAATGGCATCTACCTGCCAAACATAGCAAAGACTGCAAAGAGAGCTTAACTGTACCACCAACAGTAGCCAGTGTTACCTGGTTCCTGCAACGAGAAGAAGCTGTGATTGTAAAGACTTGATGAGTGAATGATATTGCATCTTTGTGTTTTTTTCATGCATTAGGTGCTTTCCTAACAGAAAATTTAGAGAAGGACAAGAAGCAAGGGTTAGTTTTTCCAATGGATGCCCATGTGGTGTCACAGCCTTTCCTGTTTCACAATTATAAATGGCCTACTACTGCACAAAGTATTTTATGACCTGTTTGATTGCTTTTCCACAAAATGCCAACACTGTCAAGAGCTAAGGAAGCCCTGTATCCAGGGTTTAGCTTTTTATTTTTATTTGCAGTGTATTCAATGGCAGTGATTCTAGTCTAAAATGAAAAAGGGATTTGTCCTGGAAGAGGAAACCATTTATCCTGACAGGCACAGGTTTTGCAATGTGTGGAATTTCATCATCCATGTACCATCCAGCTTTCATCACACTCTCCATGATGGTGGAAGTCCTGCCTGCTTGCCCTGAATGAGTCAGGGACTATAATGAGATTTCCAGAGGCATGGTTAGAACCTACAGCTCTTTCCAGACACTTCTGAAGATATTTTAAGGGCGTTCTAGACACAAATATACTTGTAATGAGTTCCTGTGCAGACGTGAGGACGAGAGACGCAATTTAAAAATCAGTATTTGAAATTACATGTGTAGACTCTAAATAAGTACTTGAGAGGCTTTTGCAAATTTTTTTTTTGTGAATCACTGAATGGGTTGGGTTGGAAGAGACCTTGATGATACAACCTTCCTGCTATGGGCATGGTCACATTTCATTAAACCAGGTTGCTCAAAGCCCCACACAGCCTGGCCTTGGCCACTTCCAGGAATGGAAGATCCACAACTTGTTTCCTACATGAGGTGTATAGAAGAGTTGCCTCTTTTCTCCTAACTGGCAAACAGGACTTTGAGAAACCACAGTGTTTTTCACTGGTGAACTAAAGATACTGTGAAGGAGATATTTGAGATGTAATGCTGGAAGCAAAGTGTAGGACTGGCTGCCCATATATTGCATGTTACTAGTGGCACTGAGTAGCATTGTCTCACAGGAGAGGTTCAGAAAACACAAAACTAACTAATAAAGAGGTTAAAATGCAAAAACAGGCCAAAACCCAAGTGGCAGCCCTTAGTGTGCTTCTTCAGGAAAGGGGGAATTCTCCAAATAGTACATTACCAATAGGTAGCTGGTATTCAAATTACACAGTTCTGGATTTCCCGCAGGCAGCAGGAGGGAAGAATGCCCACTGCAGGAAACCATCACCCTTCCCAAGGTCCTGCAGTGGTGTAGCTTGCAGGACCCCAAAGCTCTGCTCTTTCCAGTCCTTGATCTCTGAAAAAAAAATGGCAGTAGAATAATTTCCAGACTCCTCAGAGCACACATCCTGAATTTTTTTCAGACCTCTCTTTAGCCAGTGTTGATGGTTTATGCTATTCCTCCTTGCTCTAAGTTAAAAAGCAGGCTATATCTGATTTTCAGTGATTTCCACTGTTACAATGTCATTTATGGGCTCTCTATACATTTAATGTGCACAGTGACTTCCTTACAGGATGTGGTAATAGAGACTCGGCTATCTTCTTACAGTCTTTCTCCCCAGGTTAGTTAATAAAGTCATGCCCTGGAGGCTGAGGATGGAGCTCTGCTTCTCTCTGTCCAGCATCCCTCATGTTCCTCCTTCACTGGTATTTAACTGCACCATGTTTTAAAGGAAGGGCCCTATTCCATTTCTATCCTCAAAGTCTGCACCTTTGATTACTAGCCAGCATTTCTTTTCCAGTGTCCCCCACGTGCTGCTTGGCAGTGCCTCTGGCAGGGACCCTTCTTGCACCTTTGCAATGCACCAGCAGCTGAGGGCATGCCTCATCGTGATCCTCACCACGTGGATGGAAAATTTCATTCCCACTTCAGGCTGGGTACCTTGGTCTCCTGCCCCCACGTTTTATCTTGAATCGGGTTGAGTACAATGACAGGGAATCATCACAGTGTGCACACAGTGCACAGCCATGGCACAACTCCTCAGGAAAACTTCTCTGTCATCTCTTCCTGCTTTGGTCTCTGCTGCCAGGAAGAGAGCAAATGGAAGGTAAATTATCTGTGTGTCACACATTTACAGGTAAAGTGGTGATGAATGTGTCACTGCCAGTGCTTTTCCACTTCCTCCCATAGAAATCAGGTGACCTGATCTGAAACTCCAAAGAGAGGAACCCCAAGGAATGAAATCCAAGTATTGACTTGGCAAATGGATATGCCAGCATCAGTGTAAGGTCCTCTTGGTGCTGATGTTACTCTGTTTTCCTGAGTAGGCTTTTGGAGATCTCTGATTCTGCAGCAGTGACAGTGGGCACATTCTGGCCTTGAGCATCCTGCTGAGGCTGGCAGATAGAACAGAGGTTACAGCAGGTTTTCTAAGCTGAAGGCTGTCTCAGGTCATCCACCTTGCCCACACAGGCTGTAAAATGTGAGTTGTGAACAGCTCTCAATATAGCTTGATCCTAAAGTCAAAGAAAGGAAAGGGCTTAAACCTGGAATGCACACTGCATGATGGCTGCTTTCATTATGAACACATTCATAATTTAGTGAATTCAGAAAACATTACCCATTAATCAGCTGCAGGAGATTCAGCTCAAATATGCCTCTAAACTACTTTTATTTGGCTTAATTCAAATATCTTGAAAAAATAAATAAAGCTAAGTATAAATGCATCTCAATTTCCAGCTCTTTACTTACTCTTTATGCCAGTTTTTATTTGCAATGAAGGGGAAGAGATGAAATATTGGGGTGCATCCTCTCTGCCTTAGTCATCACATTCTGAAGGAATCCATTTTCTACTGTATATCTGCTTAGTTGCAAGGATTTCTTAGATTTTGATCTTGCTCTCTACCAGACTATGGAGAGGCATATTAAAAATAGGGAGCACATACAGTCTTTAGAAAGTTTTGATACAAATTTTTCAGCTTGTGTTGCATTGTTTTAAGCATTCCCCCTAACAAGTTTTTCCTGTATTGATGTACTTAAGATTCTATTTGCTCTTCAAGAGCATCTTGAGATCTCAAGAGTTTGCATTAGCTATGATACATTGTTTGGCAGACAGACTATGGCACAAACTTTTAGCAAGATAGAAAAAGGATAGGTAAGAAATTAATAAAGAAGATGTACTATCCCAGAATTTTGCTGTGTGAAACAGAAACACAGGGAAGTCAGACACCTGTCCAAAACCACCCAGGAAGTGTGGCAGAATCAGAAATTAAATCCAGGTCTTCCCCATTCAGATCTAGACATGTGTGAGCAGGCTGACTACCAGAGCACATACCATAGAATAGGACATTTTATTCAGGACAACCTCTGCCAACAGTGAACATTGCACGAGTCCCGGCTGACACTTCTGGGAGGTGTGCTCACATGAAAGTGAAGTTTGGATCCTTTCTCCACATATTCTAAATTAATTAATTGAGCAGGTTGTATTTCAATCATGAGCTTGCTGCTGTTCACAAAACAGCTTAGGCTGTCCCCTCGTAGTTTATGATGTCAACAGCCCCCTTGATTGAAATACAGCCTTGAAATCCACCTCTTTCTTCCAGACTCCAGTATATATTATTCTTGTAGTTTTTAAAGACAGCTGTGTGAATTAATGAACTGATCTGAGAATCGAGGTTGGCCAAGAGCACCATTTAAAAGTCATGTAGATGACCTCATAAAAACTGCAAAGAATGCTTACAGCTTGCTTGTAAAACAAATCTATTCCTTAATAACTCAAAATGCCCACATAATTCAGTACACATTTTGACCCGAGTGAGTGCTTCATAAGAGAAGATGAAAATTTCCCATGAAAAAGACATTTAACCGGTACAGGCAACTATAAACTTTAATTGATATTTCACAGTATGTACAAGTTTGCTCTCCAGGGAGTGTAGAATATCATTTTTGCACCTGCACTCTAACTGCAGTCTTATAGTATTTCAGCCATTAAGCATTTTTCATTAAAGCACTTCATATAGAATTAGTATAATCTGATTTTAACAAAAGCATTCTATATATAGGTTTTTCACACCATATTAATGCATAACTGTTAGAACTGGAGAAGCAGCATTGTGCAGGCAAACCCCAGGTTTCTATACATGGTCATTAGTTAGGGTGGTCTCTGTACTTGGGTACTATTTGTAAAACATATTTATGATAATGTATTTGACTGGATCTGAGAAGAAAAGGATTTTGAATAAATTAAGGGGGGTTTCTACTTTTTTTTTTTTCTTGGTGCTAGATTTCCCCAAAGAAATTGCAGAATCTAGGGAAATAGCAGTTTATGGTATAGCACAATGGTATCACATTCTTTACAGCTTCCATCCTGGGCAGTCATAAAACCTAACAGTAGAAAGGGTGTTTGCATATTGGGCAGCAGAGGGAATATTTTTGGATAGCTATAACCTAGCAAATCTGCAGAAATATTTGTCTTATGGCTTGCATTTTATAGCTGTTATCTAGCTGGCAATAAGAGGTGAACAGCTGTGCAGTTTTAAGATGTATGATTTTAAAACAATGAACTGGAGGCTTGCTAAATGGCTCAAATTAGACGTGGGTAGTAGCAAACATCACAGGACTTTTCACCTTGTGCTGGAGACAGAGACTAAAGTTGAAAGGGCTCTACAAACTCAGTGAAAGCAGCACCTCTTTAGTCATTTTTAAGAGACTCTGGAGAATATTTGCAGGTTTGCATGAAAATACTTTCTGGGATTTTGTGAATCTTTTACATGCTGTTCCCTTCAAAAGCACTTCCCCCTCCAGAAGAGCTAAACTTCACAGGCATTACTCACCATACAGTTGACAACAATTTTAATGTTTGAGGAAACATCTTAATTGAAAAATGGAGAAAATAAGGCACAAGGACATGCATCTTGGTTTCACAAATGCCAGTAAATTGCAGAGTTTCCATCACACAGAGTGTATGATTTGCACAGGGCTGCAGGGAATCGTGGTTTGCCTATGCCTGTGATGAAAATATGAGACACGTTTGTGTTTATTGGAGGTACAGGGAAATATAGTTGCTTTGTATAAAAATAACTCTCTCCATACCCCAGAGAAGAGGTGTATGAAAGTGTGACTGATTGACTCGTGATAACCAGCTTTGGACCACACACAGGAAATGCTTTAGTCAAGGCTTTTTTTCCCATAAGACAAACATAACATACAGTTTAGGATTTGCAACAGTCCAGCAAATGGTAGGCAAACACTGTAACAAAAATTTTTGGGAGGATGGTGTAGTACAATTTCCTATATGAACATTTCTGCCATCACTTTCTTCGAAGAAAATCACTTTGCTTATGATGGGGAGCTGGTCACATCTATGCTTGCAGAATTAATTATACACAGATAATCTGCGTGTTCTTCCTTGCATTGTCTTGAAGAAGAAGGTTTTGACTTTCACAACCACATTGACAATGAATGAGATCGAATTTTGGTCTGGTTTTAGCATCAGATAAACTGCTTAGAATTTATAACTTTCAGGTGATGTCCCAAAACACTTTGATACAAAGACCTTGTGCCACACCTTAAAAAGTACAGAAACAGCCCCTGGGGTTACAAAACTGAGAGTTCATTGTGATCTTGTCAATATTTTGTCCTTGGCCTTGTCCTATGCATGTGAATATTGAGCAGCCTCCTCCTTCACTGTGAGTCCTGGTGCATGAGCCAATGCTTTATGGTATTTATACTTACTCTCACAAGATATTTATCCTTCAGGAACATTTATACTGGGTGACTTCTCGCATTACATTTTTAATAATGACTGTCTTTTTTAGCAGTCCTTATCAGTGTGTTAAAACAGTGATTTTGCTAGGAACATTAAAGATCTCTTCAGCATGAGAGACAGGTAGAGCTCAGGAGACTTCTCCTCTTAGCAACCACCAGGCAAGGCTATGCTTCAAAGCAATCCCAGTACTGAACAGCACCAGAACAATTCCATATTGATCACTTCACTGTCCAGCACTTGCTGGGTTTCTCTCCTTGTGTTGGAGGACTAACAGAAATGAATCATTCCAGTGAGATTTTTTCCTCTTATCCTGGACTATTATTTCCCTCTGTGGGACAAGGTGAAGTTACATATCCAAAACTGTTCTGAGGCTCAGCCAAACAAATCTCTGGGTCTGAAAGGTCATGGCTGGTGGGGGAGGAGAACACAATCTTGGGCAAACATGATTTTTCAGAGCCTGCTGAGGACCCAAGGCAATGCAGCTGATGGGCTGCAGGCAGCACAAGGTGTGAGGGCAGCACTCAGCTCCCTGAGACCCACTCCTCAGTCTGAGCTGAAATGGTGACGTGGCTGATTGCAGTTGGGAAGAGGGGATTGCTGAGTGCCTAAGACTGGGTGTTGAGTGACACTTATCCCGTAATATATTGGAAGATAACACACCTCTCAGAGCAAGGTGGGGGGGAAAGACAGTAACAGGACCAAGCTGGGGCCAAAGGCACTTCTGACAATGGTCCAGTGAAAGTGGTTTTTTTTTGTTTTGTTTTGGTTTTTTTTTTGTTTCAATCCAATGAATCTTACACAAAGGAGCAGTAATTTTTTTCTGGTTGAGGGTCTGAGGCAGTGTTTGAAGAGGCTGGAAGGAACTTGGAAAGCAGCACAGCTGGAGGCCCTCACTGCTTCCCTCCCTTTGGTGGCAGAAGTTCTGCCCTTCAGATGTGTGACCAGACTCACTCTGGTTTGTGGGTGGGGGTTTATGAGGTTCTAGTATCTGGGAGCCCAGGCAAACAATCCTTTTATAAATATCACTTGTAAGGAGAGGAAATTGCTTTCACTGCTCACAGAATTTTCAAACAACAAAAAATACAAATGTTGTCTAGAAGATAAACCACGTCATGTGAATTCAACTGGCAGTACAGACTGTGGGAGCCTTTGAGAGATATTAAATTTAGGGAAATTTGTTTTATTTTGTCTTCTCTTTTAACCCATCAGCTACAGATAAAACCAGTTCCCTAGATCATCCCAGAGAAGATAAAGTATGCAAGAAAAAATCAGAAGCTTACTGGCTCAGCTTCTGGGCGCTGCTTGAAGAGTATGTTTTGTGGACAAACTCAAATACAGGACAAAACAACACAGTAGCCATAGCAGCAAAAAGTGATAGAGGATATTTGGCTGTATCATTTGCTTCAGCAAATCCCTCTGCTGCCTGTGTTATTACAATGACTTCTATCTCCTTTCCCTAAGCAGATGATAATAGATGGAAATTATGGATTGTCTCTCATAGCAGGTAAAGCACAGAGAGGTTCTGACTTCTGCTGGGACATCTCGGCACTACTGCCATGAAAATTCTCATTGTATGTCAGTAAAATTTTATAAAGGGGCTGTTGTAGAAAATCTTAAGTCACTGAAGTTGAAGGATGATGATTAAACATCCTTGACTCCAATGTAGTCAGGATTTTAAAATTAAAATTTAATTTTTAATTGGGTAAAAGATTTCAATATTTTATTTATTTCTAACATGGTTTTAATCTTAAATCGTTTTCCAAAACAGATACATGGTGTATGCAAGTCTGACTCTGTCTTGTTGCTGGCATTTATGTCAGAAACCACTTTATTATGCTTTTCATGCTTTTGTGAAGACAGAGACCAGCATAGTATTATCTTACTGTGTTCACAGACTGTCTTGAACTTCAGTTGCTGATGTTCTTTGGAGCAGCAATAGTATATGGCTAAGTAAGGTGATCTATTAATAGTAAAAGGAAAACAAAAAGTTAAGGAGAAAATAACGTGTTCATAACAAACTTTTTATTTGGAACACCTTTTTAATTGCATTTCTCATGCATCTAGAGCAACTTTATTATTATTCTTGAAACTGAGTTGATTATGCACTTATTCCCATATTTCAAATGTTAATTTTTCTTAATTATGTGTGAAATGAGTTTATCTATGGAGTAATCAATCAGTTCTGTCCATTTGTACAGTTCACATCTGTGATGGTAGCCACTTTTATAAATAAGACACAGTAAATTCCATAATCTGTGAAATAATTTTAGCCCAAATGAGTATTTTGTGCCCTTCTGTCATGGAGATTGTTTAAAACAAGGCACACATGTTTCAATAGTAACTGTACCCTTTCTGAGAGAGACAGGTTTTGCATACTCTCTTAAATCAATCATTCTTGCATATTTTAATAGGGCTGGGTACAGCAAGCTGAGCAAGCAGCTAATTTAAGTCTAGCTCTTTCTTTTCTCAGGATCAGGAACTTACATTTCCCCTTTACCTGACTGCCTTTATTTTTTATTTTTTTTTTAGCTTTAACCACAAGTTCCTGTAACATTCCTAACAGAAGCGCAGCTGCTATCTATTGAAATATAAGTCATTGTTCATGGATTGCATTTATAATCCACCCTACTGGTGAGATACATAATTGTCTTTGCCATATGTGAAAGCAATTACAATACTTTTTATAGAAGAAAGTCCTCCAAGTGTCTGCTTGGCTAACTAAACCTGGCCTGAGCTGTGTATTTGAGAGAAAAACTATATTTTCTTCAAAGTACCTGTTGGTTCCTACTAATGGGCTAATATTGAGAATTTTAAGTATGTGTACAAACACACAGACATTTTGCCCTGCTGGCTTTCTTGCTGCACCCATTTTTTTCCATACCAAGTTTTTAGCTTTCAGATTACATAGTTCTACTGATTACAGGAAAGATAGATCAATCTATTTCAGCTACAGATCTGAAGTCTAATACAAAGGTTACACCTTCCCTTTAAAGATGAGATTTTGTTTTTCCTGTTCTTGACTAAGTCTTATTTCATTCTAAAAAGATAAGCTTGCTATTGATATGTTTTTGATGAAGGCTGCTTGTCAAGCTCTGATCTCATTTTCTCATGGCATTTCTTAGCCTGAAGATTTATTCATAGGCTTTCCTATAAGTAGCTACACCATTTTAAAATGTCAGAAGAAAGCCTTCAAAAAGATGTCTTCCTCTATTAACTGAAATTCTTTGCTCAAGTTCTGTCTCAAATTGACAGGGAGTGTAGCACTTGTCATATTTAGTGTAAGTAAAGGTGAAAGTTTTGGTTCTCTACCATTCCCTGCTTTTTTGGAAACCAATATTCCATAACAACACTTCTAGAGATCTTTTGCTGAATGTTGTATAAATCACCTCAATCTTTTTTAATGGAATTTTGATCACATAATACCAGAGAACAGCTCTCCTACATTGAGTAGGTCAAGGCTTTACATTTTAATGCATCCTTTATGCTTATTCTGCTCCTCTGCTGTAATGATTAGTATATCATGTTGCCACCTAACCAAGTATACAAGAACAGCTTTGTGGGGTTGGTATTTTCTATTAGTCCATGAATCAGCTTAAAAGAGGTTGCCACAGCATCTGCCAATCTCCCATAGGGTGACTTGGAGTTAGATTCTCCTGGGTTTTAATCTGCAGAGTGTTGAGGAGCTTGAACATTCAGTGGGAGCCCACTGTCTGCCAGAAGTCAGCAAAATTAGGCTTTTAGTTTATTCCTTTGGCAGAGCAACATATTAGGTGTAGTCCTGAGGGACTTCAGGTTTCTGTCTAGTATCTCTGCAGCTTTATATTCAGATCAAACAGCAATGATGTAAATTCCTTCCCTACTGCCTACAAACTTTTGCAAGAAGGAATGCTTACTTACTTACATCATGAAGTTGTAATGCACATATTAGATATACTCTTGCATGTCAAAAAGGATTAAAGGTGTATCAGAAATTTATTGAGTGTATTTTTAAGACCTAACCCTAATAAAACAGCATATTTACTTCCCAGCAATCTTTAAGACAAGCATACACAGTGCTGTAGAGAAGCTTTGTGTCAGCAGACATGTCCTGCTCCTACCTATAGAAATCTGCATTTTCTGAGAAGCAAGAAATTCTCTACTGTTCTTTTCAAAAAACTGTATTTTTTAAAGCAAGCAAATTCCCTATCTCTAGATTTGCCCAACTAGGTTACTTCAGGGTGATGAGAACGAGGAGAATGAAAGACAAAACCACAGGATTGAAAAGGACCACAGGAGGTCATCTAGTCCAAGCTCCCTGCTCAAGCAGTGTTCCCTAGAGCAGGTTTCCCAGGTTTGTGTCCAGGAGGATTCTTAATATCTCCAGAGAAGGAGGCTCCTCAACCTCTCTAGGCTACCTATTCCAGTACTCAGTCACTCTTACAGCAAATTTCTTCCCCATGTTCAGGTGGAACTTCCTGTGTTTCAGAAGATGAGTTTTCAATATTGTAAAAGATATTTTGTTAACTAAAATAACATTGATTCATCATTTCATCAGAAACAATCTTACCTTAGTACAGTTTTCATGACAAACCATTAGATGTGCACCTGCAAAGGCAGGCATTTTTCAAAACTCTCTTCCCAAGTTAGTGATGCAGCTTTCCATTTTTTCACCAAAGACTAATGTCTGTCAGAGGACTCCAAAGGCATCAGTGTGCTACAGACCTCACTGTTCTGAGACACAGCATCTAATTTTCCTTTGGGTAACAAAGCAAAAAGTGGATAAATACTGTAGGATCAAATGCCTTCAAGCTATCAGAGTTGTGACTGCAGGCGTTAATCCACATCAGAAATGGAAAAGAAAAGAGAGCTAAAAATTAGAGCAAAAGAATTTTATTTGTTGATGAGTTGGCAATGAGGGATTAATACCACTGACAGTGCAGCATCTTAGAAGGGCTTTATGAGAAGAAACACTGCCACTGAAGAGTTTAGTTTAAAGCCCTCAGAGTTATTCAAATAAATTATTTAATGAGGGTTTGTGTCACAATTAAATTAGAAGTATTTTTTTTTACCTGCATTTTCACAGTGAGCATATTTCTGCTTTACCCTGAGTATAACAATACTCTGGACTATTGCTGGACAACAAGCTTGCTGCTGTGCTGCAGTTTCAGATGAAGTCTGACATGAAAATGTACTTGTGACACTGCTGGCATTTCAGTTCACAGTTGCCACCGTATCTGCAGAGCAAATTCCTCCAGGAAACAACCAGCCTCATTTTATCCTTAAATTTAGGGTCCTGGATTCTTTGGGGATAAATTTCCTAAATTAAGTCTGAGGAAGCCACATGACAGTTTGTATAACAGAAAATAATTTTTAAGCAGGCAGCGTTTTCAAGGCTAGTCAGCCAATTACTGTATAAAAAGGAGACTTAAAAAAAAAGAAAAGAAAACATGATGTTCAGAAATCTATTCTTCTCATCCATTAGAGTCTTGTTTATTGTTTTTAGAAGTTGATACCATGAGAGTGGAAAAAATATGAGGAGCATGGATTTACAGAACAGTTCCTTCAGTACATCTGGAGTCTCTATCAAATTCTTTCAAAAAGACAGAGAATAATAAAAAAAACCTAGACAAATTAGATATTTATTGCATAACTGGAAAATGCAACTTTTCTCAAGTTTTAAAGGAAGTGGCTCATACTTTTCCTTGAGAAAAAAAAAATGCTGTTTTAAACTGAATGACTTTCTTCATAAATTGTTTTTGTAATGGAATGACTTGCAGTGGTTTGAAAATTCAAAGTCCAGTCTTGGCTATAGGTAGTTTTGAGTAGGGAATGTGTGTGCTGCCTCCTGAAGAAAGCACTGATGGACAATTGAAAGGGGATAGACATTCTCATAGTAAAAGTTACCCTAGGTGTGTGAAACCTGGGCCAGGCAGAGCCAGTTTTTATCCTGACCTTGCCCATTTTTCCACAGGTAGGCAGTGTCTGGTGTGGTGTGTTGGGAAGGGAATGGTGACTCTTTCCAACAGCCTGGCTTGGGTCACTCTCACTCTTCTCTTCAGACAGTGAAGACATCTGCAGTACTCTCATTTTCAGAAATA
The DNA here is from genome assembly GCF_963513975.1 of Fringilla coelebs. Classification (NCBI taxonomy): domain Eukaryota; kingdom Metazoa; phylum Chordata; class Aves; order Passeriformes; family Fringillidae; genus Fringilla; species Fringilla coelebs. Next base: position 33,682,053 of record NC_140028.1, read on the forward strand.
AAACAAATCTTTACCACTAACTTCAGTGAGAGCCTGAATAGTATTTAAAATGCTTCTTTTTCTGGGCTCATTTGCTCCATCTAAAACTGCAAAAGAGCTCAGCTCTATGCAGTTCTTTGCTCTAAGCAGTCTTTTCCTCCATGCCTATTAAAAGAATAAAGATGTTTTCTTTGGCCAAGAAATTCTTGTTTTTACTTGTGTGCTTTCGTATACTTTCAAGGTCAGTTGGGGCTGGCCTGTCTGAGCTCACAAGAAGTTTTTGATTAATTAGCAGAACTCCATTTAAAGATGTTGCTAATAATTGGTAAGGACGAATGAAGTCTTTTTAAAGGAAAAATCACTGCTCAGCTAAAAACAGAGGAACATTTACCTTACTTCACTGAAAGATAAATTATATGCTTTAAAAAAGCAAAGGGAAGAACAGTGCTTATTTATGTTAACTTACAAATCTAAAAGATCAGAGAATTTACAAATAATTTTTAAAAATCTCTTCAACAATTTGGTTTTATCTCATATTTTTTTATTTTTGTGTTTTAGACTCTTTAAAATATTACAGTAACCATAATTATAGTGAAAATTAAATTTTGAACTGACTCTGATAAAAAGTAGGTAAACTTCTAAACTTCCTGTATCATGGAAGAATTTTGGTTTCATTTCCCAGGTCTATTGATTTGCTACACCAGTGTAAATCCTTAAACTAATGCAGCTATAGCTTGACAAGATCAATTTTTTTTTGCTCAGTCCAATTTAAACAGATCTTAACGTCTGTTTGTGAATGCCAAGTATTTAAACCATTTAGAAGGGAAAAAAAATAGAAATTAACTGAGCTAAGACCTTCAGTGCTTTCTTTCTCCAGATCCTTAAAAATACTCAATTTTTAAGAGATTTATATTCTCAGACTCTATAAAACATAGCAGCAGTTTTGTAAACTTGATGGATTTGGTATGTAAGGACAAATAAAGATCACATTGAAAATGTTGACTTTTACCATCTTAGGGAAGCCTGCTTTCCCATTTCTTCCTCTGCCTTATACATCAATAGCAGGAACTCTGTGTCAAATATGAATATCCATGATTATTGATAGAGATAAATTGGAATTTATACAAAATCCACAAACTGCTTCTCAGCATTGCAATGTGGAGACAGCTTGAAAACAAATTACCTGCGAATGGCTGGGTCCAATGAGACAGTGCAACCAACAGCATTCCTGGATATATTGCCACCCAGGCAGGATGCTCCTGGCCCTCCCATGCCAGCCAGGGAGATGATGATTGGAAGGAAAAAGCTCCCAGAGGCATCTGGCCTTGCAGCAATAGGAGACATCTTATGGGATCCTACCTGACAGCTACAGCAACTGTGTGATCTCAGACTGTCACTTCCTGCCCCTTGGAGAGGATGAGCAGCCTTCCCCACCCTGCCTTTATCACAGTTGCCCTGTTCCTACTGGCCCAGACCAAACTGGGCCAACTTACCCACACCAAGCAGCAATTCACTTCAAGTGGGGTCCTATTTACCCCCATGAACAATGGGTTTTGGAACATGTATACATAATTTAAAAATTTAGTTGCCTGTAGCACCAATCAACCAACACTCCCCATCCTATATCTTATTTCCAGACTTTCTTTTGGGAATTAGGAGGAAAACAGAGATGTCCAAGATAAGCACTTCATGAGAAAACAGCAATTTTATCTATATCTCAGAATATTCCTTACATGTGGACAGACTCCATGATCTAAAGGTATTTTCCAATCTAAATGATTCTACAATTCTATGAATGTCAATAAGACTTCTGAAAGACGGTTTAGTCTACCCACACAAAGCTTACATCCAATATTTCATTTAAATCAGACTTTACCTGCTTGCACAGGTAAATGGTAATGTGCTTTTAAGGACAGAAATCTTCATTATCCTAAAATCATTGCACCACTTCACAGGAATTGCTGAAGAAATTTAGTCCAGAAGAAAACCAGTTCCCCACCGTGTTGCTTTAGTGCTTTGCAGGGTTTGATTCAGTTTATAGTGACAGGATGATCTTAGCCCAGAATTATTTATGCACCAATTGATATGCTATAGCACATATATTTTTTGGTTGTATCTATAGCATGCAAAGCATTTCTCTTTTATATCAAGTCCCAATAGCACTCTTAAAGGGGGCTGCCCCCCAGTTTCCACAATCAAAGATCAGAGAGAATACACAACATATTATGCACTAAGGAGGTAGGATTATTGTTCTTTTACTTTCTTTCAAGTTATTGGTTACCTCCTTTGGGTGTCATGATTTCCTGGACAAACACTCTGAAAGTCTTCTTTCCAAAAGACTTATTTATCTTGCCAGTGCTGCACTTCCCTCGCATCTGCCAAGCCCAGCTTAATTTCTGGTCAGTATTCCCTTTCTTGCAGCATTCTTTCACTTCTCCAAGCCATGCCTGTGTGGAGAGTGACTGAAACCAGCAGAGGTTTTGCACAGTTTCCCCAGAACTGCTGGCAAGAGCACAACAGTGTTGTTTCCTCTGCCCTGGGTTGATGTTTTATGATAACTGTGAGCTATTGCTTCAGTCAGTAACTATGGTGTAAGCATGGGGCTGCTTGACACATTTCAAGATTACTTCACTTTTCACATTATCTTCTTCTGTTATCTTGGGACAGCCTCCTCTTTCACTCAGACTGCTGTAAATTGAGAGTTATTTCTATTTTCTAGTAGTGTAAATGAGTAAAGACTGACATTTCTCATGCCTGGCTTGATTGATTCAGCATCTTAATTTAGTCTTGCACCTTCTGATGCTGAGGAATCTTTTGGGCCATGTTGGCTCATCCACAGCCATCACTGTGGGTTGCATGAGCACTCTTGCAACTGGCTACCACTGCAAATCTTACTTGTCTGCCCAGTGGGCTTTTGCACGAGGGATGGCAGACTCACTCTCTGCTTGATGCTGTTTTCATCATGCCAGAGCAGGAACAGCTGGGGTGGTCTCCAGGCTGGGCAGACTCGAGAGCTCCAGCCCAGCCTCCTGCTCCTGTGCAGCACCCAATGCACAGCAAAGGGGCCTTTCCTGCCTCACCACTGGTATTCTTTATTCAGGACCAGCTATACCCAGGTTCAGCAGTACTCTCAGTGGAGACCTCTTGTGTGTTGGCATTCCATATCAAGAGACAATCAGGATTTGTACTGTTCTGAACTTCTCTGCAAAGATCACGGGATTACACAGAATCACAGAATCATTCTCGGCTGGACAGGACCCACGAGGATCATTGAGTCATCACCTTCTTAAGTGACTGTCCTGCATGGGCACCAGTGACCTTGGTGTCATTAGCACCATGCTCTCACCAAGTGAAAAATCTAACAGCTACTCAGCTTCTTTCCACAGATTCCAGGGGCCTCTCATCTCCCTGTGTTTGACTTTTTGTTGTCTGCAAGTACCAGATCCATCTTGGGGATCACTTTACTCGCTCAATTAGTCCCACTGATTGAAAGGGACTAGTGCTAACTCTGCTCAGCACAGAATGAAGTATATTTTCCTTACATATTAAACTTTAATAACCTTGGTGTGACAGGAATTCAAATCTACTAGCTTTTAGTATCTTTCTGAATATTAATGTCCATTTTCAGTCCTGCTGCACAGGAAAATGTCTGGTAAAAAATGCTAAGGATTTCTAGTTGTAGTTTCTGATGCACTGAACACCATCAGCTTTTCTTGACAGCTTTTTAGTTTGTTCATTCATCCACGTTTCATTAAGAAAATCTTCAATATAAATTTCCTTGTGTTTTTTATGACAGTCACCTGAGATGAAATTTGGAAAATTTACAAACATCAATTCTAAAGTGTACCCAGAGGTCTCGTTTGCCTGCATATGAATGCTGCAAATACTTTGTAAAAGCACAGAAGTGTTTGGAGTTGCACATGTGTCATTTGCAAATGGGCAATTTAACAGAGGGTCACACACAGTCATGGAATCTGTCCCTGCTGAGATTTTGCCCCTAAATAAAACACACACTGAGTTCCATAAATCACTTGCAGGATCTTTGCATAGCAAGTGATGGATGTTATGACTGAGGCTTGATAGGCAACATGAAGACAAATTGAGCAACACCATGACAAAGTTAACAATTAATTCTAGAGCAATCCTTTTGGAAGTTTTTCTTGTGCACTTAGTCCAAGTCAGATTAGAAGGCAAAGAAACCCATTAAATATGTTTGCTTTTGTGAAAGAACAGGAAGTATGTGATTCAACTGAAATCCACAAAAGCTGAGGAAAACAAAACTTAAGTCAAATGAGGAGCTCTGTCCATAAAGCTGGAATTCAGATCTGAATTTGAACTGCCCTAAACTGAAGAGATTTTGGCACTCAGGTGATTTTGATTTGATACATATCCTGAAGGAAGATTTTCTGCCCAATTTAAACACACAGCTGGAGATTTAAATCTACACTCAGACGAGCAACCCATGGACATTTTTACCATTATACCTAATACTCAGTGATCACTTTTCATTTATAGATTACTGTCAGTGTCTCTTTTGCTACCTCTACCAGATTCTGTGTTAGGATTGGAGCATAGCAATATATCTGCATACATTTTTCATACATTCTATAGGCACGCAAAATCCAACATAAAACTAGAGATACCATAAGCATTCTTTCTTTAGGGCTTCTTAGGGATCCATGAGAATCTTTTGGATTTCATATTTCAAGAGTTATGGTAACTTGTATATCCCTGCAATATCTCTTATTGGGTAGTTCCAACACAGAAGGCATGGAAGTACAGAGGGCTGCCAAGCATGGTTACCAAGCCAAAAAATCTGAACTTCCCACTGAAAATAGTAGATCTAAGTTTGACTGTCTATGATGATGGAGGTATGCCTCTTTCTTTCTATAAATTGATTGATGATCTCAAATTAAACACTATTTTATGTTCTTCTAGGTAAAAATTTAACCCTTTTTTATAAAATATTTCATCAGAGGTCACTGGACTTTTATTTGATGTATTTAAAAATAATATTAGAGAAAAAAAAGACAACAATGAAACAAAGTTAGCTTATTCCTAAATGGTTGCAAAGTGAAAGATGGCTGTATTTTAACTGTGTCTGATTCTTAATTCCTGAATAAGGAAATTCTGTTGTGAATTTTTTCATGTAATCCCAAATGACTACAAGAATATAGATGTAAATTATTGCCCACGTTGTAGTTCAGAAAATAATAGGTAGAAGAGAATTTTGCCCTAATAACATATTTCCCAGTGAATTCTGTTCAAAGCATCCCATCATTCCACACAATCTATATGCAGATATTTTAAACATGAACGTGGAAAGCAGCAGAACCAATGAGAAGGTAAGAAATGGGATCAGCCTATGTTAGTGTTTGACAGGCTTTTCTCTCATCTAATCTCCTGCCCATTTTTGATCTTCAAGTAGATGCTATGGCTCACACACTAGTAGACTGCTCAACTGTTTGTCCATCTGTTTGTGCAGGTCTCAAGGATAAATTACCCATGAGCTTTCTTTCTGTAAATTCTAATCACTTTGGAGCACCTTCATGCACTGGCAAGAAGTGAAGCATGAAGGAGCATCTGGAACAAACCTTGTAGCTGTGATGGTGATGCACAGCACAGTTTTAACAACAACACTATTTTATGATAAAATACATTAGTGGAAATTTTAAGAAGTACTGCCTACTGAAGCCCACAGCCTGTAAATGATTTGGGAGTCCCTTCTGAAATAACCATTCCCTGCTTTTGGGGAATAATCTGAGTGGACCCTCAGATTATTTCTACTGTGAGTGAAGGCAGAACCAGGAAGCCTCAATAAACATCATTTCTTATTTGATTGTCATTCAGAGATCAAAAGCCAAAAGGTAATGGACTAAAAAACCAGAATTGCATTTTTTAAAGATCCCGTGCTATTTGAAATTATACATTTAAAAGAATAAATCAAACAAAGTTCTCAGATTCAGGGCATCAGATTCCCTGATGGTTACAACAGTTCTCTATTACCTGGCATGTTTAGTTAAATGTTTTAAAACCCATAGGGTTGTTTGTAGTTTCAATCAAATAGCACTACTCCAGATTCACATTCATGGGCTAAAAGATGGGAATTGCTCAAGTTTCATTTCTAAATTACATAAATTATGTTTTTCTTGGTTGTTTGTTTGTTTGTTTGAAGAAAACCAGTCTACCACTGAAAAAAAAAGAAAGAATTATTGCCTTTTCTAACATGTCCTTTAAAAATCCACAAACCTGTGGACGTGACCAGTTTCAACAAAACAAAACAAAGCATATGCCCTCTCAAAATGTATCTGAGTCACCCAAGTGCTGCTAACTTGCCACTTGTTAATGATTCCATTTGCTAGCATGGAGTTGGAGGGTGCTCTAATTTAACAGGGCAGAGCCAAAGGTTACATTAGCCTGGTGTGGGTAGACATGGAGCTCTCAGATAGAGTTGCTGGGAGCAGACAGACCTGAAAGGAGCACCTGGTCTGGACTCCCAGCAGTGCATTAGTTAGAAACAGGAGAGAGAAATAATTGCAGCACTAATGAGCCCCAGGTGAAAAGACTATTCAGCTAGATATGGGCCTTTCTTTTTTTTTTTTTTTTTGAAAATGAGAAAGTTTTGATTGATGAACCAAATTGTTTGGAATTCCTAAATGTTCATTGCAGTAAAACACAGCTTTTGTGTTCATTTAGAACTTAGGTTGCTCACCATTAAAAACCCACATAATGATTGAAAATGAAAAAAAAATTCCAGACACATACTGGAAGCCACTTGGTGAGATAAAGCTCTATATCATATCCTGTGTTTGCTGAGTGTTTATGAGTCAGAGGAGTGCCATGGGATTCCTTGAGAGTTAAAAATGGCCTATTATGCGCTTAAAATACAAATTTTCATATAATTGCTTCTTCTGAGAGTTTGGATTCCTCTGTTTCTTTTAACCAAATTATTTTTTAGTGTGTCATTAAAATTGCTTTTGATAGCCACAAATATATGTATTAAATTACTTATGTGTCAGTGTAGACAGCCTTACTCTGTCACATTATCAGTCTACTCCATATGTTTATGTATGGTGTGATTTTCTGGCTAAAACCAATTGTTGCTATTCTCTGACACTATTTTATTCTTTTTGGTTAATTTTATGTACAATTATTTTAGATTTGCTATCAATAAAGAAAGGTGGAAAATAAATATTCCAGCAGAGGAGACTATGAGAATGAATTTTCATTCATGAAATAGGAAAAATGTCATACTTTTGTATCCTTATTTTTCGGTGTCATGTAGCTTTTGGCTGCTGAGAGGATCCACATTTGCTTAATTATGGGACAGATTTCAATTTTGATAACTGTGGTGGAAAATTGTGTAAATCTGTATTAATGCCTCAGCAGAGTCACCACAGGTCACCTCCACAGAACTGGAGCTATCCAGGTACATTTCTGGAACTGAGATTGGGATCGGGCCATGGGTTTGTTTCCCATTTTCCCCAGAGTGAAATGATCAAGACAGGGCTAAAAATGTGTACTTGCTTTCTGTTATTGCAAGAGCCTAGCTCTGAATCATTGAAATATTTTCCTGATACCAAAATACAGAATATTTCCCATTGTCTGCTCTTGCTGACTTAAAGTGAACCATTTGCACCATGTTAAACTGTGTTGAGAAAAATCTCTTTGACATACAGTGAAAGGATTAAGCATGAAAAAAAGATTTCTCATGAACTTTGGTTCTTACCCAAATTGCATTCACTTCTTCTAATTCATACAATAATTTCACTGTCTATATTTTAGCACAGGGACAGAACTTATTTTGATGGTGCAATGAACTAGAACTTATTCAATATGGGGCTCATGTTGTCATTGCACAGTTTCTTAGTGCCATTGGGGTAGGGAGATTTATAAGGCCTGCCTTAAAGCTGGTAGGTGTCACAATTCTACAATTCTGTTTCTATGATTCATTCTTGGCCAATGTTTTTCCAAAGCAGTTGTGAGTGGCAGTGAAATAATCATGGCAGAATTCACACCTGGGCAGTGACACCTCAGGGTCTGCTAGCACGAGGTGTTCCAGTGATAAAATAAATCAGTGGAGCCCATCATTGCTGTTGAAAATGAGGAAAAGCCTTAAAATCAGAAAAGAAACCTGCATGGGACTGGGCAGATGAGAATTAAATATCAGAGAATGTCCACAATGAAACATTTCCAGTGTGAGATTTAGGTCTTTTGCTAACACCAGATCAAATCAATGGGAAAAAGGTCAGGGAAATTCACTTTGCATTCAGTGAGGATAATCCTTCATGATTCTTATAATAGGCTGTATTCATTATGAGTGGTTTGAAAACAGACTGCACCATTTTTAGATAGAAATATTAGAAAATGCACATGCTGATGAGGCGCTTCAATTTAGATATGTCAGGGAGATTAAATGGGAAAAATCAGGATTATGAACCATCTCTATAACACAAAACAACTTTCTGGTCTTCCCCACAGGAGCACAGTGACCATACCAAGCTTTACTAGCTTATCTAGACTATGTTCTGCTTCAACCAAAAGCTCAGCTGCCAGACAGCTGCAAAAGATCAAGCTCAGTTTTTTTTCATGACATTGAGTTTGAAGGGTGAATCCAAAGGCCTAACAGACCCACTCCATTGCCAAGGTTTTGGGTTGTTTTTTTTTTTTTGCCAGATGATATAAGTGCACATTGGATCTTCCGAAATTTCTCATTACCATGATGTCAGTCAGCCAAAATATAATCTGCTCAGCAGCAGAACTGTCACACACTTGCTCCATTTCTGCACCAGATGGATGGGTTCACAATGAATTCTCATCTTGGTCCCTGGACTGGAAAACTCACATAAAAAATGACTTCTTAAAGGGTTTTTGTTTTTGCGAGGTAGTTGATCCCAGCGCATTTCTAGTTGTCTTCCACCCGGAACAAGAATGTGCTCGTATCCCCGTAGTGTTCTTCCTCTCCCTGCCCATGCAGAACAGCAGTTTGCTCTCCACTGCAGGCACTAAGACATAAGCCCGAATTTTGTAGGCTCTCTACATTCATCTGGCCATTTCAGGAAAATTTTGCTTTTCCCAAGAATGCTTGTCTTTATTTACATCCAGGCTCGTTCCCAAATTTTACTGCTTAAATCTTCAGCTTTGACTACATTGCAGCTAATGATTTTGTCTTTCTCATAACAACTTTGGATGAAAATCCCAACAATGAGTCATCTGAACCAGATTTGCCCTTGCTAATTTACTGGCTGCTGTACAGAGCTGGTTGATGAAATCTGGCTTGTTAAATAGAGGCAAAGCACAAAGTTAAGGATTTCTGGAGACAGGGATTTTATTTTTACATTGAAGAATCCTCCTCACACAGATGACCAAAACCTTAGTTAAATTTAATCAGTTCTTCTTATACTACCAATTAAAAATTCATACTGATAAGTGTATCCTGTAAAAAGAATAATGTCACATTTAGTTCACAATGATACTCCAGGGAGCCAGCAGCAAACTGCATGCACGCTGCTGTGTCAGGGAATGTGGCACTTGAGCAATGAGATGGGAGATAATGTAAGACTAACATAATTTAATATAAAAAATGATCCTATTAGAAGCATGATGAGATCTCAGCACCCCTGGAAATGAGGATATATATTTACACAGAGTAATGATATGGTCCTGGCTGCTATGTTATACGTCTTAATTAGATTACCTATTGCAAGAAGAATATTGAAAATGTTTCACTGAAGGATGACAAAGTGGCTAGCAGCTGGATAAGTAAGTTCAGGCACTGATTTACATCAGAGGTGGATTTGGAGTTTTTTAACCTTTAGCTGCATGCATGAAAGTATGTTGAGCATTTGCAAGATCATTTCAAAATTTCCAGGTTCAGAAATCTAAAATAAAATTCAGGATAATTTTTTTTATAAAAACTGCTTTTACTTTTTTTTTCATTTGTCTCTTTATATATTTTGTGCCTCTGTAGATAGAATATTTGACAGGATATTCATGAAAGAGCTCTAAGGTATAAAATTCATGTGAATGGTTATGGAAATATTGCTGTATCTGGAGTAAATGTTTTTTTGGGGTTTTTCATCAGAGTGAAATAAAGTCAATTTCAGTTTCAGCAATGCTGGAACTTATTTTAACTTCAAATAAATCAATGGAATTGTAACTTCAATAGATATCTGCATAAATATGTGTTTGAGTTCATGTGTGTGCCTCTGTGTGTACATCCAGGACAAATCTTCCAACTACAGGAACCCAAGTGGGTGCTGTTTAGGGGTGTCAGAGTGATTTAACTGCTTTTATCAGTGCATCTCTGCCCAGATAAGGGCTGTATTTGTCACTGGGCTAATGAACATGTGGATGTGTATCACTAACACCACCCACTTCCTCATCAAACCTTGCGCTGTGGAGACATATCTCACACGACTAAAGGATACTATTTTCTCTAGAAATCCTGAAGGAAAAGTAAGCCTAGACAAAACATCTGAGCTTTTTATAGCTGTGGAATTTCTATACTGGGGGAGGGGAAAGATCCTTGGCTGTGCACACTAAATCCACTTATGTCTGAAAGTGTGTTTTCCTCATAATGAAGATAATTAGACCTCTAGCTGTTGTTTAATGTCAACATGAACATTTCAAATATAAACATTTTCAACAAAACTCTATTTTTTAAAATCCAAAATGTAACTCATACTTAGAAAACAAACTTGCACAAAAATAAATTAAAATCATAAAACCAGAAAGGATAGGGAAAAATATAATTTTAAAATATATTTTAAATGAAAAAGCTCGCCTTACTCATACTTATTTGGACTGAGCAGTTAAAAACACTGTGTTACAACCTTATACATATAGGGAAAACAAACAGTCATAGGGACTCCACAGATGGGTATTTGACAGTCCTTCTCTCAAAGATGTGTACACAGGACACTTCTGATATCTGCCATGGACACAAGTGTCATTATTTTTCTCCTTAACAAGAGTTCACCTAATCAGGAGCAAGCTGAACAACCTTTTTATTTCAAGTTGCTGTAAATAGAGGGGTCAGGGAGAAGGGCATGATTTTCCCTAAGCACCTCCCTCCCTCCTTAACCTTGCCCCAGACTGTTGGGAGGTTTACAGGAGTTCTGGTTCTCCTCACACTCGACACAAGGAGTTGGATGCTCCCATTGCACATCCTATTATTGCTCGGACTCTATTTTGCTGCAGATGCACAGTTATAACCAGGGAGATAAGATGGGAACTAATTGAGAGTACAACAGCTGCAGCCTCTGCCAGGGTACTCAAATTTCTGGTAACTAAGTCCCAGGAAAGACATTTTTCAGTCACTTGAAGAGAACTGCTACAAAAGTGATTCTCCCAGTTAGTTCATTTGGAAGTCAATTTTTAACCTTTTGCCTATAAAAGTTTTTTAAAATAAGTGTTTAGATCTGCTGAAGGGCACAGGAAGGATGGACCAGTCTGTGAGAATAGAGCATGGAAGCTCTGGGAGCTAACCAGTGGAAGGGCAGGTTTTCCAGGGGATGGGTTTAGCTGGAGTCCCAGCCCAAACAAAGAAGCCATCAGAGCAGGGGGAAGGAGAATGCTTTCTTCCAAAACTGATAAGTGTAACTGTTATATTAAAATGAGTTTGCTGCCACAGATCTTGTTTGAGGGACTTCTGAGTGAAGTAGCAGTCATCTGCCTTTGCTGGGAGAGTGAGAGGCACTGGCAAAGGAGGGAGGTCTTGCATTTTCAAGCTTTGATTTAGTAGTGCAGGATGAACTCTGCACTTTCAAGTTTGGCCTTTATGAACAGAGTCACAATAAACTTCTCCTACACTACTTTTACTCCCATTCCTTTAGCACTAGTAAGAGAATTAATAGTTCCAAACTCCAAAGGGAATGTTTGGCTCCTGTAAACACTCTTTTTAAAGTACATGATGTTCGTCATTCTGTGTTGCACTCCAGTGATTTCACAGTAAATATACTTGGAGGCGAGTCTGAGGAACATTTGCTCATTGTAGAAGTCAGAAATTTGCACCCTTTCACAACACATCTTTCTTCCACATGTTTATTCTGTGACAAAAAATACAGAGATGTGTTAGGAGAAATTATTCTGTTAGTCAGCTCAAAATGTAAAAATCTGTATTTGAAAGGGTTTTTGTATGGATTCTCTGCTCTATAAACTTGTTCTACTCAGATAATTCCCATACCAGTACATCTAGTAAAGCATATCCTGGTGGGCTGGACTTTCTCAAACATAGACATAAAAATTAATTCAATGTGGACATCCTGATGCCTGGCTATTTATTTTAACTAGATTGATATAAAAAATTATCAAACAGCACTGTGACAGTGAAGATAATCTTACAATGAAAAAGCACATGATATATTTAGAAGCTGTTTAGACTTCATTTCAACCAAGTATGAACTAATCTTATGAAAATATACTGACCCTGCTCATACCTTATATCTCAAAAGGAAAAATGTTAACCCATTCACAGTCCTTTATGTTGTTGGTCATCATTCAAAATAGTAATCTAATTTTTGATTTATTAGTTAATATTATTATTACCTTTAGGGGAAAAAATGAGCTTGGTTTGTCTCATAAATTGGCCTGAAATTTTATCTGGTTCTAATTTCAATTATTAAATGTTGCAAAATAAATATATTTTTATCACTATATTTGGCAGTCCGAAGAATTCCCATTTAAAGCTGGAAGGAATCAGGGTAAAGAGATCAGTTAGGAATGCAGCAGTTTAATCTTAAGAGTATTTATATGAACTGGATGTTCAATATTACATTTTTTAGTTAGTCGGTTGTGTGTGCAATGCAATGAAAACCTTTTATGATGGCCCATAGTAGTCTATGCATAGGATCACTCAACAAACAAATTCAAATTATTTTGTTCTTTTTGGTTTTGGGGTTTTTTTATGAGCATGCAAAGTGCTGAACCTTTTCAAATCTAACAAATGCAAACCCTTAACATCCAAGACCTGAGTCTTGCTAGAATATTTTCAAATAAATGCACACTGCTAAAACTCAAATGTCTAATAAAACCAAATCTTCTCAGCCACATAAAGGATGACCAAGTGAAATGCTGAGACAAAGCTCATAATTTCTTGGCCTTAGTTTGTCAATCCCATGCCAACTACCTATTCAACAGCTGTCCTAGCTGTCTAGGATATATGTAGGATACTTGCATGGAACAGCTGGATAGATCAGAAATCTTAGCCATTTTTTTCCAGTTTTTCACTTAAAGGTTTATTGACCAACACACCAGGAATGTGAAGCCCACAAAGCAATAGTTTGCCTTGATGGTCAGCCACAGACTGCAGAATCTTCTGGAGGACACTGAGGCAGTGCTAAAGATCAGCCTGCCCTGACAGAAAATCAGTGCATTTTTGCAAAATGACTGAAGACATCTGAAACTTTGTTCAGCACTTGTTTTCCTTCCCCTGCTCTGAAATGACATCACCTCATTCTTTGCACCTAAAAGATAGGCCATGGGATTTAAAAGATCAGTGGAAAAAATATCCTACTACCTAGAATGACCAAAAGCAAACCTAAGGTACGTTATCCAAAAGAGGTTGTAAGGAATATACGTGTGTGACCTCTGGAGCTCTCTTTGGAGAAGGCTTGCTGTGTTCACTGAGCTTTTGTCTGACTCTGCCAGGGTCTGCTTAAATGAAACAAGTTACAGCAGTGAGGCTTTGCAGGTCCTGTTTGCTCATCAACTGTTAGCACAAAACTTCTGTACTTGCATTTTTGTTAAATTTAACACTCACATAGTCTTGTTCTGCTAGTAGCAGCCTTTCCACAGCATGAGATTACAGTGCAATGCACCAGGGAAGAATAGCAATAAAAAAACTTTTCCCTTTACCTTAACACCTCAACACAAATTTTGTCATTTGTAAATGACCAGTGCCCTTCTGAACCTTTCACTCCCCAAAACCAAGAACCACAGGTGTGCATGCAACTCTCCTCTGGAAAAAGAAGCAGAAGAGAAGGAAAGCATGTGCAGAAGGAAAGGAAAGGAAAAAAAACCACCTCACTTTGCTTACAGTTCTTCAAAGCATTCAGACTGTAAGACTGACCAGGAGATGTGTGACAAGCCACCTTCTGGGAAGCTGGTTCCCTGATTGTTCAGGCTGGGGTTTGCTGAAATGCCCCATGATGGCCACACAGCTTGAAGACCACCTCACCTTGAGTCTCACTCCCCTGCATGGATCATCCTGCGGCTTGTATGACACCAGATAGCCCCTGAGACTCAAAGTACTCCCCAATTCTGCACTCCAGGGGCACATATCCCAACATGCCCATCATTCTCCCAGTTATCTGTGGGCAAATTGGAGTGTAACAGAAGAGAAGAGGATATTATCTTCAAGCTTGTAGTGTTATCTACAGTAAATCACAGTGCATTTGCAAATATCTGTGTTTATGTGTTTATTATGAGTCATTAGATTTTATGTGGCAGGGAAGGAAGTACAGTTCCTCAGAAATTCCTAAACAGAAACCAAAAGCAATATTTCCCAGTTTTCTGTCCAGGTACCATTAGTCTCCCCACAGTGTTTGATGCAGTGTCAAGCTATGAAAGACATAGACCATTTGTGTTTATATATTTTAATATTTAAATCCATGTGCATTCGATGGTGCAGATTGAAAAGCAAGATATGGATAAACTCCCCTCTGTCAGAAATGGAAACCAATGTATGTGGTATCATAAAAAGAGAACAAGGAAGTATGGTGGCTGGGCAACAGCCCTGGAAATCAAGGTCAGATTAAATACTAGCTGAATCATGTTCTTTTATTCATTCATCTCAAATGACACTCTCTGTCCTGTGTAAGGCTGAGACTTAATTTCTGTCCTAAAGAAATTAAGGGGAAGGGGAAGAAGGAGGGGAGAGGAGAGGAGAGGAGAGGAGAGGAGAGGAGAGGAGAGGAGAGGAGAGGAGAGGAGAGGAGAGGAGAGGAGAGGAGAGGAGAGGAGAGGAGAGGAGAGGAGAGGAGAGGAGAGGAGAGGAGAGGAGAGGAGAGGAGAGGAGAGGAGAGGAGAGGAGAGGAGAGGAGAGGAGAGGAGAGGAGAGGAGAGGAGAGGAGAGGAGAGGAGAGGAGAGGAGAGGAGAGGAGAGGAGAGGAGAGGAGAGGAGAGGAGAGGAGAGGAGAGGAGAGGAGAGGAGAGGAGAGGAGAGGAGAGGAGAGGAGAGGAGAGGAGAGGAGAGGAGAGGAGAGGAGAGGAGAGGAGAGGAGAGGAGAGGAGAGGAGAGGAGAGGAGAGGAGAGGAGAGGAGAGGAGAGGAGAGGAGAGGAGAGGAGAGGAGAGGAGAGGAGAGGAGAGGAGAGGAGAGGAGAGGAGAGGAGAGGAGAGGAGAGGAGAGGAGAGGAGAGGAGAGGAGAGGAGAGGAGAGGAGAGGAGAGGAGAGGAGAGGAGAGGAGAGGAGAGGAGAGGAGAGACCTTCTATTATGTTTGGCAGTAGCCCAGGAATATGTGGAGGAGGACACTCATCCCAGAATACATTTCAGGCACAGCCCCTAAATCTCAGCAAATTGTATCTGGGTTCTTATTTTTCTCAGTTGTAAAACAGGCTTAATTTTAAAGCATGACAAAAGGTCATTCATCATCTGCCAAAAAGCACTTAGTTATTGCATGGCAATAAGAGAGTATGTGCAGAGTTATTGGGATGGATGATTTTATTGGTGTGCATTTTTTGCATTTTGTAGAGATATAAACCTTCAGCAGAATCTGGAGCAAGCAATTTTTTTTCCAATCTAGTGAAGAAAATGGCTATGGCTCATTTCCCAGAGGCTTGAGGATCACACATCTGTAAAGGATACTACCATTCTCCAGACTCTTCTTTTCAGGACAGTCCTACAGTTCATCTTCCCTTCAGCACCTGCTGTAACAGCACTCAGAACTACTCATGAGGGAGAATATCTGTGTAAGATGATGATTTCCCATATAAATATGTGAGAGCAATTCTGATTCTATAGTGCTTTCTATTTACACTTATCAGGCAGGAAAAAAAACCTTTGAATTTGTGACTTTATTTCAAAAACCTTTATCACAAGGGAAGGCTTTGTAGCATTTGTAACATGCAAAATGCAACATTTGACATGCAAATCCTTTTCAGACCGTCTCTTTGTGTAGTCCATAGGGCCACAAATATCAAAACAATCCCTCCCAGTTTCAAGAGTTATGAATCTCATCTAGCACTCCTAAAACCCATCAGCTGCTTTGAGATGATTTTTTAGTCTTTTAGTAATTAATTATCTTTCAGAAACATGCAGGACTCCTTGTTTACTCTCTGAACAGATCTGGAGACATTAGTATGTCAGAAGTAAAGTCTTAGGTGAAATCATAAGCCAAGCACGTTTCCTTCAGGCTAGAATTTTAATTTATTATTGCCTCTTTCTGATAGTTTGGGATCCTCTTTGTTCAGAGGCTAGGAAAAAATAGTCAGAAATCTTTCCAAAAATTATCACCTACTAATATCTCAAATCAAATTTTTTACCACAGTACATTCTGGCAATTAGGCCAGCTAACAAAGCCTTTACTTAATTCATCATTTTATTGCTCTGTCACTTCAGTGCCACTTAAGACTTTAAAACAGTTGTTGAGACTGCTCAGTATGTTGTACATTTGCATATCCATTACTCAGTATGTTGTACATTTGCATATCCATTGCTCCTAGCTATCAGTACCAGGAGTTTGACTCTCTCAGATGTGCTGAACCTGACTGTTATGGGTGTCACTAATGAGCCACTTCAGGTTTTCATGATTTTTATGCCTTTCTCTGTGGCCAGTAGGTAAAAGGAAAAAATATTCTGGTCCCTAATGATTCAGCTACTTCAAGACTAATTTCTTGCTATCTCATCCTCTGCAAGAGATTTTATTTTGCTCATCTGAATAATGCAGTCTAAAAGGGAGTCTCACAGATTTGTTTGAATGAAGTTTTCAAAGCAGCCATCAGATAAGAGGTGTGAGTGACCATTTCCACTTTCAAAAGGACGTGGTCCTGCCCAAGGGGTTTCACTTTGAATGCTGGGCTGTGGATGCCCTCTTTAGGAGTCCAACCTTACTACAGTTGGTTATTGAGATCACTGTAAGGGCAGGATTATCCTTTCCCAATGGATGTGTCTTCAAATCAGATGCTTTTATCTAAGCTAGTGTTCTAGACTCCCATAATGCTCAACACTGAGAGACCATTGAAAAGAAGTGATTGTTGCACTACAGTCAGCACTGGTGCAGCCTCAGGACGAGCACTGCCTGCAGCTTTGGGCTTGACAGCACGAGAAGGACATAAAAAATATGATAAAATTTCCAAAGCAGAGCAAAAGAGTGAGCAAACTATAGTGCTTGAGTTAGGAAGAGTGTCTGAGAATATTGGGTTTGTTCAGCTTAGAGGAGACTGAGGGGAGACCTCATTGTTATCTACAACATCCTCATGATGGGAAGCAGAGAGGTACCTGGTGTCTGGTGATGGGACTGACAGGACTTAAAGCTGCTCCAGGGGAAGTTCAACTTGGATGTTTTTCACTGAGAAGGTGTTCACTTGAAGAGGCTCCCCAGGAAAGTGGTCACAGCCCCAAGCTTGTTAGCATGTTTGAACAGCACTCTTTTATCTAAGCTTTAACCTTTATGTTGTCCTCTGTGGAGTCAGGAGTTGAACAGGATGATCTTTTTGTTTCCCTTCCAGCTCAGGATATTCCATGATTTTATAACTCTCTGGCTGGCACTTTAAATGTATGGTGAATTTCAGCCTAAAGTAAATGGTTGAAACAGGTTGGGCTTCTACCCAAGAATTGCTTGTTTCTCCGCAATATAGATCGACAGGCAGGTACTTTACATGGCTGCATTGCAGTGTCTCAAAGTCCAATTAGAAATATACTCATAGGGAGGTAGAGCCTGTGCAAGAGATTTGACTTTTTCCTTCAGTTCTCATACTTTTTTTTTTTGTCTGGAAGTCCTCTTTTACCCACTTCTCACCTTGACAATGGTTGGACAATATAGCAGAAATATGCATCATTTCATGACAGGATTTTCCATTTTTTTGTGAAATATGCTTCAGCAGAATTCCAAGGAGAGGGTTTGTGATCAGCTCACAGTTGGTTCAAGTTAGGGACTCACAGGTTAATCTGGAGAATGGTATGTGTTTATGATCTCATGTCTGAGCTATCAGAATATAGACAATCTAGTTGAAAGGAGGGAAATCAAGACTCAAGAACTTAGAGAAGCATTTTTGGACAAGAGAATATAGCCAGTATTGTCTACAATATAAGTTAAGTTACATCTAAAATGAAATTCTAAATTCTTGTTCACCTCCACTCCTGTTCATGTCTGGACCCCCATCTGAAAGACTGGGTTTTGGGTATTCTTAGCTTAAAAGATATAAGTTCAGTTGATTTCTTTTTTGTTTCTTTTTTAATTTTGTAGGTTGTAGCATAGATTCTTGTTTGAACACATTTATATTTTACAAAAAGAAATGCTTCCTATATACTTTGAAACATCCTCAGCCCCTTTCAGAAAATATTTTATAATCCTATGAGGATAACAGAGCACTTGAACAGGTTTCACAGACAGGTTCTGCAGTCTTTTCTTCTAGAGATATTCAAAACCCCCTGGACACAATCCTGAGTGACAGGATCTAGGCTACCCTGCTTGATGACCTTCAGTGGTTCCTTTCAACCTCTCTAATTTTGTGGTTCTGTGATTCTGTGATGGAATACAACTCTAAACAGTTTTTGCAGCTCACATTTGAAGTCACAGCTTAACACCCATCTGATGGATTGTGTTCAGTGTTTAGGCATATATATTGGTTTTGCACTATGTCAATTTTTTGTTCAATCTTTTTGATTGTAAGTATTTGACAGAAAATTTTTCATCATTTGTAGTGTCTTAGAGAAGACAATCTCTTACTGGCTTAATACATATTTTTGTTTTCCTTGACAGAGTATTAGACTTATTTACTCTAAAAACCATTTTGGAAAATAAAGATTGTTAAAGGAAATCTTGAGGGAACTTGTGGAAATTTTTTTTGCTCTTGCAATCTTCCAAGTGCAATATACTTCTATCAGAAGTTGTAGTCATGACTCTGCATCACTCCTATATTCTGCAGTCACAGCACAGATTGTTCAGCACTGTGCTCTGAACAGGGAGACACAATTTCCTTCTCACACCATTTGCCTCTTTCACTGTTTGTAATGAAATTAAAGTTCCTACTTTCAAAGTGCATTATGCACCTTTAAAAGTTTATTTGGCCCTAAATTAGATAAGCAACATGCTGTCCAGGGAAGAGACATGCTTTACTCTCAATGAGATGCAGGTCTGTGCAAATGCAAACTAGGTATTTTTGTGTTTATGTTTTCTTTTTCTCTCTACTAAAAAAAACCCAACTGTCTTTTTTTCAGCAGCAGAGTACATGAATGAAAGGGAAATCCTTGTTTAAATACTGAGGGACATAAGTTTTTAAAAAATTAATAAGTTACATGCAGACTTGATACCATTAGAACAGGTATAAAGAACAGAATTTTAGTGTATATACAGACTCAGTTATGATCCTTTAATAACTGACTGATTCAGTGACTGTGCAATAACTATTTTGCTGCTTATGGAGATGTGAAATGGACACAACACAACAAGAATTTATGCACTGTTGGATATTTTTTCTCTTACTCTTTAATGACTGGTTAAGTATTTAATTGAGAAAATACTGTTATTTTTAAGGATGTTGCATGATAATGAAAAATTTAAGAGGGAGCTAGTTAAATGAGATACTCAGATATCAGCTCCTCCTTGCTTCAGGGAAGATTGGTCATGTCCTCCTCTTTGGGACACAGCTCCTCTTGCACACTTTTAATTACTTTTCTTACAAAACCCTTAAGAATTTGCTTATTCCTTTGCTGAATCAGGCCCCCAGTCTGCCCTTATCCCATCATATTCCCAGACTTGGGAGCAGTTAATTCGTACATCAAATATAACATTTTTGCACATAAAACCAGATCTTTGCAGGTACTACAATACCACTGTGAATTTTCTTTGAAACAGAAAAATTATTTCCAGAAAACTTTTTTCCTTGAGACAATTACTGCTAATAGCTAGTGGCCTGAAGAATATGTAATTCATCAACATTATCCACCCTGTTCCCTTACTATTTCTTTCTGTTACTTGATACCTCTAGCTCCTGCTGTAGGAATCTTTCCTCTGAGTTCCTCTCACTGATTCCTCTCCTCTTTGTCATTCCCTATTCTGCAACTTCTTCTTTCTTGGGTCTTGGCCAGCTTGCTCCCCTATGATCTTCTACTTTCTCTTTCATCCTCATCCCAGACTGACTCTGACTCTGACTCTGTGACTGCAGATCCACTGACAGCTATTAAATATACAGCAATGCAAATCAAGCCTCATGAGGAAAGCCAGCTAATTATTTACTGACTCCCTTGCTGGTACCAAGACTCAGTTTCTCTCATCAATCATCCCCAGGATTCTCCTGATTATTAACTTCTCCTGTGTGTAGTGACTCTCCTCCATGCCCTCTTTGCACACTCTTCCTTTGACCTCTTATTAATTTGCTGAAATCTTCCTTTTGAACATTGGCAGATTCATGGATCCACTATTATTTTGAGCCAAGATGCAGAAGTTCAGCTTGATTTACCTTCAACCTTCTTTGGCCTGTTTTAAATCGACTGCTGCACCCTGCATTCTCTGTAGTTTCTCCCTTTGCTGTTAAATCTTCCAGTCGTTTGGAGATTTTCCCTTGTATTCCAGTATCATGAACTTTCTTCTACATTTCAGGGCGTTTGGTAAGCTTGATTTTTCTTCCCCATGTTTCTTCTGGTTTTGGCTAAAATGCTGTTTCATTCTGTTGCTTTGTCAATTTATTTCCATCTGTCCAGGCTCCTCAGGACAGAAGCTTGTTTCTCTGGTCTAACAAGGGTCAGACTCACCTAGAGCACAGATGTGAACCAAAAGGGCTCCATTTGTATCAGGCTGAGTCAAAGGCAGCTGCTGGTGGGACCTCTTGGCAAATTGATGGATATTTATTGATGGCTGATGAATTCTGTTTGATACTATTATACAGTTGCTAATATAAAAATTGTGTTAATGCTGGTAATAGTGTACAGCTTTTGACAAATTCTTTGTCAGACCAAAGGATAAGAATTAGGTCATTAAATCTTGAAAGTTAACAATAAAAATTCAAGAAAATAACTCTCATGCTGAATTTTCTCTCATTAGTCATTAGATATGGCAGTTGCTCCCTTTAAGCTCACTGTTATCAAAGACAACCTCAAAAAAGGTGAGATCTGGGCAGGGAACAGTCTGAGGGTATTTCACACAGCAATGGGTGAGAACTTCTGTGACAGAGACTTCAGCTTAGTTGCACTCAAGTTTAGCAGGCTGCCAAGAAAATGAACTATGGGTTGTACTATTTATCCCTGTGTATGCTGATCCTGGATGATACAAAAGGCTTCTCATTCACCTGTTTAATGTTATGGAAAATGAGGGACTTGAGACAGGAAAATTAAGTTCAGAATCTATTATTTTTGCTTAAATCTGTATAAACTAAATGTGTCTGCAGCCAAAGTTGGATTGCAGTGTATTAGCAGGACATATTCAAAGAGTAGACTAAGAATATAAAATCCAGAACAGGATACGAGAACCACTGAAACTGTATTTGTTAAAAAGACTTGCCTTTATTTCAATACCACTTTTTTCTTATTTTCTGTGTTAGGATGGAAATAAGAATTACCCAATGGTGAAGAACATCCTGACACAAAAGGATCTTAATACACGAAAAATCATAATACAGTGTACGAAATGTGTATTTTCTTAATACATAAGTGCATTTCCTGGGATAAAAGTTCTTATTTCCCAGTCTCCAAAATCTACCTCTGTATTATATGAGCCCAAGTTACACAATGACCTTAATTACCTTAATCAGTAAAGCACAAATAAAACTATTCTTAAGATTTGATGCTTGCATCACTAAAGTAAGCAAAAAGCACAGAGGAAAAGAAAATGGTGCAATATAACAAATGAAATAGAAGACAAGAATGCAACACACAAGGATTATGCAAAAGCAGAACTAAAAGGAAACTTAAATAGCCCATGATTTCTCACTCTCTCTTCCCATCCCTTCATTTCCTTTTAAAAACCAGGAATAAATTAATATGTGTCTTTCCTCCTACCTGGTAGAAAGTCAGTTCTCTTTCTTCTTTTTCATTGTGAAAAAAAAATGAACAACTAAGGAGAGAAAAAGGAAAACAACAGACAAAACATTCACAACTTCGGTCATAAGAGCAGAAAAAAGCAACAGCATAATTGTGTGTGTCTAAGATAAGCATTAAACTTTCTTCATTTACTACACTTCTCAAGCTCTGCAGGAAGTTCTTGGGCTCAATGCTTAGGTTTTTGAGGGACTGAAAACCCAGAGCCATTCTGGTTGATAAAAGCCTGCAAACTCCAGCCTCTGTGTGCTGCTTGAACATTCCCTGCCGGGATTTTTTCTTCATTCTCATTTCACATGTGTGCATCACAAAAAACAGAAAAAGCGAATATCATTGGGTTTGGCATCACTGGAAAGAGTTTTACTGGGGCTGCATGGATTGCAGAAAGCAGCCAAAAACCACAGGGAAGCTTACTAGAGAAACTAACTTATGTTAGATAATTAGCATGGGCCCACAGAAGCCTACAGAGAGATTGTTACTGACTACAGCTTCAGAAAAACCCCAGTTTGGATCTGAGTAGAGATGAATTAATCTGTGTTTTTCTTGGTTCATTTCTCGTGCTCAGGCATAGCCTCCCATTGGTTTACAAGTTAGCTCTGGAAGCTTCCCACCCAACCACTGTTTTGGAAAGTTTTGGGTTTGCTGTGGAGTATTAAAGAACTTTGTGTCCTTGGCAATATCTTTCAAGTGACAGAGGCATGTCACAGAGTTGTGCCTCTTCAAAAGTCACTTGTACACAAAGTGAACCAGGATCATACATATAATCACACATCTAATCTCCATGAGCTTGTCTCATAGCAATGTACTAGAGGACTGCTTTGAACATGATCTAGCTTTTTTTTAACTAAAGCTTAAAAATCTGAGACAAAAATATCTACCAAATAGTTTCTAAAATTCCCATATTTATCAGCTTTGATGCAGAATTATTTTTGATTATAACATGAACCCATGAACTGGGTCTTAAAATAGAAAAAAAAATTTAAAAAAAGAAAACCCTATATCAAGGTTATCAAAACAATCTTTTTTAGGAAGTTTGCACAATTTCACTTAGGAAGTCAGTAGCCTTTATAGTTTAACACCCTGATCTTCCTAGTATCTTACAATCAGTCAACATAGGAGGAAAAATCTGTCCATGAAAAATCTTGTAGAATTTAGATAACTATTAGTAAAATACAATAAAATCTTCACAGTAATGAAAGTATTAAGCTTATTTGTCATAGTAAAGATAAACTGAGAATATACAATTCTGTCAGCAATTACTGAAGCATTCAGTATTCTACCAAAAGGAATCCACTACACTGTTGTAGAGACTAAATAACATTTCAAAGTGGTTTTAATTAGATTTTGTACTTAACCTTTTCTGTGACCACTTCTTTGTAAATCCCTTTTATTTCCTGCTACCATGCTGTGATACTGCTTTCTTATACACGAGACTAAGTAAACCAGCTGTGCTGAATATGTGAGTGATTAGGGAATAGTTTACTATGAATTATGGATTTGTTAAAGGAAAGTGGTTTGTACCTGTTCCAGTGTTTGAGGCAAGGATTTATAAAATTCCTTTTAGCCAGGTTTTGTGACATCATGAACTTTCAGCCTATAGAAAATACATGGCTGATCCTAGGGTGGGGTACCTTCCAAAATGTTCATTTACATAATCTTTGTTCCTGAATCAATGCTTTATTCTAAAAGGTTTATTTACAAAGATTTATGCTTATATCTCAATTCTGCCATGTATCTGTTTCATCAAGAAATTTCTAAATAACTCTGCAGAAATTCAGACAATAATACAGACATAGAGCACTGTATTTGAGAGTTCTGCTTATCTTCTTGCTTAGTACCATGGTGCTGTTTTCATGTGAATCCTAGATGCACAAAATTTCCTCTTTTCTTCACTGCTCTCACTTCCATTCAAAGCATTCACCCCCACAACCCACAGCTTTCCCTGCGCTCTGCCAGTTTGGGTAATCAGAAAAACACAATCCTGGGTACACTCAGGTAAATACTGTTGGTAAAATATATATGTACTCTCTATCATTAAGTTTTCAGTCAAGCTATTACTCATGTTTGCCTCCCTAAATTTTGCTTCTTCTAGACAAACTTATAGATTCCTACAAGTTTGAGCACTATTATTTTTCATTTATTTATTTATTTATTTATTTATTTATTTATTTACTAGAAGAACCACTTGAATTTAGTCTTTCATATTGGATGCAGGCTAAAAATTCTAATTCTGAAATTCAGTAGTAGCTTAGCATGAATATTTTTTTAAATTGCCTTAGTCCACACTCACCTTTCATCAGTGATGGAAACAAAGGGATTTACAATGCACCCAAAGGCTAGCAGAGAAGAATTACTAAAATGGAAGATGCCTTACAGCAAACTCTGCACCAGCAGTTCCCTCTTAAAGACCTTCAGCTTCATGAGCCTGCATCATCAGGAGAGAGGTGCTTCACTGTCAAGGGAGGAGACTTCAAGATTTCCAAATTAAAATCCCAGTTCCATCTGGAGGCTAGAGAGAAGCCAAAGCTATCAATAGCAGACAGAGTCACAACACCCCTATTTACCAACCAGGCTGCAATATTTCAAACTATTCTGAGAACAATGCTGAATTTCAAGTGCCTGGCACCAACCCAAGCCTGCAGTGAAAACTGTATGGAAAATCATGTTAGGGAGAGCAGCAGTCCCTCAGGAGCAGGAGCTTGCCAGCACTGGGTGGAGGTGTGCCATGGCTGCAGCTCATACCTGGGCTTTCTGCAGCACCCTGTCCCAGACTGCGCTCCAGGGCTGACTGCAGCCACTCTGGAGCGGGGCTGACTTACCTTCCTCTCCTGATAATGCTACCTGGGCATCATCTAGATTTTAGTCCTGATTCAGTCCTGATTTAGTCCTGATTCAGTCCTGATTTAGTCCTGCTTAATTCATCCAGGAAGGAGTAGTTTGCTCCACTGCAGTAGGCCCATTCAGTCAAGCAAGTGAATTCTTTACTGTGGGGATGGATGGTGAGGCACTGGAACAGGTTGTCCAGGGAAGTTGTCCATGCCCCATTCCTGGAAGTGTTCAAGGCCAGCTTAGACAGGACTTTGAGCAAGCTGGTCTAGCAGGTGTCCCTGCCCACGGCAAGGACATGATCTATAAGGTCCCTTCCAACCCAAATTATTCTGTGATTCCATGGTGATGGACATAGAGAGGCAGAGAATACCAGCAAAACTAACCCTCTGCAAACTGACTCTTCTCAGACCCTCTGGCAGGACCATGACAAAACCAATCAAAGCAATGGACAAAAGAAGTCATTACATAAAAGAGATCCATGGGTCTATATAGTTTGAAATATCAGATTGTTTTTTGTTCCGTTCAACTTATCACGACAAAAACTCGACATTTCCTTTTGCCATTACTAACGTTGGAAAAGAAGAAAATAACCTGCACATACTTTTGGGAGTATGCTCATTGACACAGATTTGTTATGATTGAAATGGGTGTAAAGTCAGTTATTAAACAAGTATCCTCAATCCCAAACTATTTCTTAGGGCATAATGTGGCTGAACCATTCAGTTTTGTTCAGCTTGGTTGGAAAGAGCCCTTAGGCTATGTCTATTTTAGTAAATTAAGCATTCTAGTGAATTAAGAGCTTCAGAAAATCTTCCCAAAAAGTCAAATGCAACAGATGATGTGGTTCAGGGGTTACAGGAATGGTTGTAGTCTGGACCAAAGACCATTCCCTCAGACAACTCCCTGGCATCACTTGGGAAATTTTGCAGGTCATGGGCACTTCTTGGTAGGCAGCTGCATAAGACTGGCCTGTTTTGAAGAATGAGAGGTTTTCATAGCATGGGCGCAGGTTCTGTGCTAGTTGGCTTTGCAGAAAGAACATTTTTGTGTAATTCTCTATGATAATTAATGTCTTACAATTTTTTGGTCTTGAAAGCAACTAAGATATTGAAATGCAGATGACCTGACAGGGGTGTGATGTCTCCAACAGGTCCTAGCCAAGTGACAGCTCAGATCTCTCCTCTTATCTCTCTCCACCTGTGACAGCAGGAGTGCCAAGTGGAGGCTTGTGTATTTCCCCATAGAACATTCAGTTCCTGGCCTCCCAGGAGTGGATTCCAACTCGTGACAGTTCAGAAGCCCATTTCCCCCCTCACAAGTCCATAACTGAAAAAACCAGTGTGCTCATTTTATATCTTCTTTAGTCGTATCTTTAGTGCCTGGTGAAGGTTTCGAGGTGTCTGGGTGCCTGAGCTGCCCTCTACCTGCAGTGGGAAGACCCCCAGGAGTCCTTCCTGCAGTTGCTCAGCTGTTCCTGGCTTAGCTCCCGTAGGTCCCGTTTCAAGTCAGCCTTTTCCCAGCTACTGTTTCCTGGAATCCCTGCGGCTGCAGCAGCTGTTCACTTCTCTTGGTCTCCCTTTTCTGGGAGAGGTTTGTCCTTCTCACCAGCTGCCCTCTCTCGTTCCCTGAGCTATTCAAGCCCCAGACCCGCGCCCTTACCTCTTTCCAATTTCTCCTGCAACCCATTCCCAAGCCCAGTTGGGAGGGAGCTGGCTCTGCCCTTGTAGCTCACTCACCTCCATTGGAACACCAACATCCCCCTGCCTGTGCAGAGCAGGATCCCAGTCATAGCTCTACGTGGTCTTGTCCAACATTACACACTTGTTTTGCTTCAGGAGAAAATCCAACTGAGAGAAAGGACAGCTATGCGAGAAATGTTGAAAAGTATTTTATCTCTTTTGCATAGAAATTCAAGTTAAAATGCAGTTTTGCTGGTCTAAAACCTCTCGGGGGAGCTATAAACTGCTCTAATAAGAAATACACCCATTTTGGCTCGCAGTATTCGGCATACAGTCTGAGATCAGAAGTGTGCAATAGTGTTAACTTTTATAATTTTTAATGATAGCATAATTATACAGATTCTGTGAAACTGTTATGTTGCAATAAGATACCTCTTGCAAACTCTGTCAAAAAAACCCAGTGAACTTCATTTTTGAGTACAGCTACAGAAGCAAATTCATGGGGAATATCTCATTAAGTTGCTTTTAGAAAAACAAAAATATGTTATCCAAGACAGAATTTTTGCCTGCAGCTATTTCAGGACAGAGTTATGCTTTTATCAGAAACAACTCTTTTTAATATGGCATGCTTAATTCTATTTGAATAACATTTTTTTATTTGAGGCATTTGTTTATTTCAGATTTTTCCCCATTTTGGAATATTTTTTGCTGTAGTGATTTTTACCTTCAATAAATGGATCATATTAATTGTCAGTTAACCTTTCTGCAAAGGCACTGTACCAGGTTTCATAATACTGTCTTCCAACATGAGAAAAAACAAACTGCATACAGATCTGAAGTAAATATTAATTTGTTAAGTCATGTTTGCTTAACTCTGGATTTTAAAAAAAACGGTCTTTTAGTCTTTGCAGAATGTATGCAATAAGGAACATTTACATCCCCTTCATAGGTAAATTTTTAGAAGAGATACAACTTCCTGCTAAGGGCCATTTATAATTGTGAGATTCCTGAAATTAAACAGTTAGATGCAATAACATTTGTTCAAAGTTGAGAAAGAAATGGCAATTTGCCACATTCTTAAGATCATGTAATTGAGTGAAATCTGGAATTTAATACCTCAGCAGATGACAAGTTCAAGGATGACCCTGTTTTACAAAAGCCCAGTTGGAACGCATAAAGCCATCTGATTTTGAGTTTTCATGTGAAACATTTTAGAGCAGCAGGATTAATGAATGTATGAGAATGTGTCCTTGGATTAGAATGCATTCCTTTAGAATGAGAATAAGAAATATGAGAAATATTAAAAAGAAAACAAATGCAGCATTGTTAATTTCTTGCTATGTGACTGAAACACTTGTAACTAAGTGTCTATAATATGACTTCAGTAGTGGCTCATTTTCTCACAATGCACCTGCATGTCTTGGAAACAGTTGTAAACAGTACATGATTCTGCTAAGAGACAGAGCCCATAAACTGCCATTAAACTCTGCTTAGTCTTCTGTAAGTGCTGGCAGATCCCTCTTCTGGAACTAACAAGATAATAAATATAAGTCTTCTCACGTTTCTAGTTTAGACCACAGCATTTTCTATCTAAGAACAGACCTTTGTAAGGAGATGAAAAATATCATTTTAAGGCATGTGGGATAGTCACGAAACCCCGTATTTAGGGAATAAATTGGAACTTTGGGTTGAATGAACACTAGCATCACATCTGCCCCACAGATCTTTATCTCCACCTTACATTCCTTAGTTCAGTTACTATAATACCTGATAAGCACTGGGGTTGGTGAAAAATATTTTAAATCACTACTACATTTATTCAAGCAAAAAAAAAAAAAATTAAGAAAGAAAGGAAAAGAAAAATCTAAGCCAAGGCAAAATTTTCTGAATTGTGAACTTAAGTTCACAGTTTGCTTCAAAGTGTCCCAGCTGTTCTATTAGATAATTCCTTGGCTAAAGATCACTCTGTTAATAAGAATGAAAAAGTTCACACTCTCTAATGACAAAGCATAACTACTGAAGAGAGTGAATTATTGCAAGCATTCAAGATGCCCATGATGCTAACTTTTTCCCATTACTACATCTGTATCCTGAGCCAGAAAACAAACCATAACATATTGTGGGGTTCAGTATTTTAGCAGTTTATATTAAAAAAAGGACAGTGTCCAAAGTAACAGCAAAAACCTTCTGCTGATTCCAGAAAATAGATGCTCACTAAAGAGTGGAGAGCTGGACATTACATTCCTCTAAAACTTTCAGGATGTATTTACTGCCTTTTGTAACTGCCATAGGCCTGACCCTTCTGGAATCTTTTCACTAAAGCAAAGTTCACTTCGCTAAAATACTCTATCAAATGGGAAACATGCCAGCTCTCAAAATTCCCTTCTTTGGAAAGACACTACAAACACCTACATGGGGGAAGCACAGGAGGAGCTATGGCATCATTGGCGGTCCATGACAAAAACACAGGTGGGTGTGTTGATAAACATGTTCAAGCCGCAGCTGCTGCTGGTTCTGATGGGAAAAATGCTCTTCTGGGGATTAGGAATATACTGTAATCATGCCAGCCAAAACATGCATGACAGTTGAAAAGGAAAAGAGAGCAGCTATATAAATGGCTGTGGTAACCTAAGTGCTTTCTTTAAAATTTGCAAAAGAAATACCTTCATTAAGATTTTTGTCTTTTTTTCCTACTGCCAGTGTCTTCATAAGAACATGAAGAATAATTACAGTAAATTGCAAATATTTTTTAGTAACTTGCTGGAAAATTATTTTAGACCTTCAGGGATTTAATTCATAAAGTCACCTGAACTGCTGCACAGCAGAAAACAGGTACCCCTTTTTCCATTAGACAATTCAGGGAGCAAGGGGTGCTCATCCTGAGAATGGACACCAGAGTCTTTTCTGGGGCAATGAGAGATGAAGCATGCACTCGTTGTTCTTTTACCACAGAAGACATTTCATACCACATATGATATGCATGGCTGACATAGAGTAATACTATATCTACATTTTTCAGGCAGACAGAGTAGTTGATGTGTCCTTTTCCAGGGCAGATGTTTTCCAGATATGCTATTGTCAGTCATTAAGATAGTAAGTAAGACTTGTTTGAGTTATGGTGTGGTAAATACTATATATGCCAGCTCATCCGTAAAATACTACGGATTTCTTAGATAATTCTCCTTTTGGCCAGCTTTAATCATTTCAGTATGACTAGTTTCCTTATGAACTCAGCACAACTTTTATATATACCAGTGGCAGTATAAGCACTACATGAGAAACAAACTGACTGGAATTTTTATGGAGTTTTTGAGTAAATGTATTTTTTCTCTCCTATACCCGATCATAGTCCTTCACTTATGTCAGAAGAAATGGAGAAAGCTGCAATATTTTAATACCTTAATTGCATTATCAGCAAGGATGAAATTGTACAATTAATCCAAATATATTGTACAGTCTAACACAGTGTGCTTTCTTTTGCTGTCTTTGCCACAATAATGACTGCAGAACCATTAAGTGGCTTCTCTTTTATTATTTGATTTTATTTTGGGAATGTCGACTGTTCCTGGATAGATTCTCCAATTTGCTAGGCTGGTGCAAACATGTTTCTGCTCCTCAGAAATGTAAAATTGCTGTTTTTTATGATGGCCCTGTTG
Organism: Fringilla coelebs; assembly: GCF_963513975.1. Classification (NCBI taxonomy): domain Eukaryota; kingdom Metazoa; phylum Chordata; class Aves; order Passeriformes; family Fringillidae; genus Fringilla; species Fringilla coelebs. The sequence goes on from NC_140028.1 coordinate 33,712,391, forward strand.
TCCCAAATGAGGCAAAACTCAATTTTCCAAACCACATCATTGAATTTACAACCTCTGTGTTGCATCTAGAGTGTAAACAGATAAAAGTGATTATCACCCCTGGGCCTAAGGAAGGCTTGGGGAGCTGGAACACAGCAAGTCTTCAGCATAGTTCTGTAGCCTCAGCTCTGAAACTGCACAACAGGATAATACGTGCATGTTGCTGGAATGAATTTAAACCCTTTTTTTGTTTTTTTTTTCCAGAGGGAGGTTAAAGGATTCAGTCTTTATCAGCTGTAAGTGTATAACAGCCTGTCACAGATAAAGAAACATGGAATTACATCCAGTGCCCCAGGCTGAATGCATTTGCTTCCATCCAACCTGGGGAGCTGACACGTGGATCAATTTCCAGGAGCCATTCAAGCCTTTCTGCTCCAAATGCAGCTCCTTCTGCAGGACAGTAGGGCATGACTGAAGAAGCTGAACTGCCAGCATTCTCCTGGAAAGCTGTGAGGGGTGGCTACAGAATATCTCCCTCCCTCCTTCCTCCCTCCCTTTCATCCTGTAGGAGATAACTAGAGGCTCAGGAGACTGCCTGAGCTGGCTTCTCTCTCTTGATGTTTTCCTCTTGTCAGAGCTGGTCAGTCTTTCTCTGAAATGGCTGTCCCCCTATTGGAAGGGAAGGGCGATGCTTTGTCTGGCAGGTTTTGTGGCTCTTTCTAGGTTAGATCACATTCAGACAGAGCTTACTGCACAAAATATAGGTTGCTCTCTATCTCTCCTTAAAATTGAGTGCTTCCAGTGTAGTTACCTCTGCAGGCATCCTCTATATCCACATAGCCACCCTCAGACCTTTGTAGAATCAATGAAGACAATACAGCCAAGTGTCAGTCAGCTTGCCTATTTTATGTGCATGTTTTAGGAGGAAATTAGTGATCTAAATGCAAGGCAGGGTTTAATATGCCCCAGAAAAAGCTGAAAGCACCATAAACTACCTCCTAGTTCACTGCTTCTCCCTTTAATTACTTCTGTTCTTGAAAAGCTGTTAATTTGTTCCTTCTTCCAATGGCTTTTGATGTTTCTTTTCTACTTTCTGAGCTTCTGTCCCCACCTGGTACTATCAGCCTTCCTAAAAATTGTCCTTGAGTCCTGCTACCTTAGAGCAATTGCTCCCAACCCCCCATGTATTCATTATTTCTCTCTCCTTTCCTGGTGTTCCAGAGCTCTGTTTTTCACCAGGTCTTCCAAATGCATTTGAACAGACTTTAAGACTTGCTACCCCTGCAGTGTCAACGGTTAAAAAAATAAAATCTTCTTATCACCATTTCTGAGATTGGGCTCTTCATAATGACATGAAGTATCCCAGAGGCATTGAAGTTTCTGGAACTTCTCCTCCACTGAAGACTGGGTTTCTTGACTCAGATTAAGGCACACTTCATTGTCCTTTTTCATGATGAAATGAGTATTCTAGACACGATCATGGGCTGTTCACACAGCTAAAACACCTCTGCTAATCCAGTTTAGAGCCCATCTTGCTTTCCCAGTTTTGTCTCACTCTTGCTGGATACCTTTTTTTGACAAACAGAAAGAAAAAATTGTCAAAGTAGTGAAGAACCATTTACTAAGTATTACTAAGTAGATTTGTGCTCACTTGCTGGCCATGTCTTTAAGCTAATTAGGCAACTTGTGCATCATTTCATGTGCAACTTGTGCATCATTTCATGTGGCTCACCCCATAAGAGGGAACAGCCCCTTGCCCAAATTTCCAGGCAGAAGAGGCTCATCCTCCCCAAATCCTGTCAGGGAAAAAAAATTATTAGTGCCTTTTTGTGAGTGTTTTGTTATTGGTTTGGTTTTTTTGTTTGGGGTTTTTTTTTTTTCCATTGGTTGGTTGATTGTTTTTGTCAGAAGAAATTAAAGGCCCTTGTTCAGAAGAAATTATAAGCCCTTGTTCTCCTCAGTAAAAACTTTTGGGCGGTCTTGACCTTACTCTGCTTTAGCAAAAAGTGAATTTTTTTACATGATAATGCTGCTATTACACTCTTCTCTAGAACTACACTTTGATACACTGTCATGGAAGAAATACTGAGCTAGAGCATCTTCCTCCAGTTACCGGGTCAAACCAAGGAGAGTACTTGTATGGTCTGGCCATATGCAAGTCTTCAAGCAGCATCAAAGGAAAAATATAAAAACAACAGCTGGTTGGAGTTGTTGCTATAATATTTTTGTCCTCCTGGACAACCAGCAAATATGGCTTTTGCAGCCCTTGATGACTTAAAGTTCTCCAGGGGGACCACTAGATCTACCTGTGAAGAGGAGCTCAGTTTGTTCGCAGCCCAGGTCTTTGTGAGAAACCACATCTGTGACCCCTAGGCACTCCTGTACTCTCAGTCATGAGCAGACTAATCCCCATGCAAAATGTGTGATACAGGTAGGGCTTCAAAATCTGCACAAAGTTTCTATTTAGAAAATCATTTTCTAATGCAACAGCTCTGAGTGAGGTGCCCTGGCCAGCTGGAGTCCATGAAGTGTTTGTAGGACATTTTTCGATGTGGTCATCTTGTGCTGTACTGTGGGTGAAATTTATTATGTGGCCATTCTCACTCCCAAGATGTCACTTCATGAATGAATTTATGGAATCTCTGCTCTAACTTTTACTTCACAGGAGCTTCAATAATAAAAGTTTTTGCACAACACACGTTCACACTGATTGCAGCTCTTTTCATATGCAAATATATGTGTCTAATTTGTTAGGGATGCTTGTACATAACAGATTAAAATATGTTTGCTTTCACATGTATGTATTTACAAATACGATAATCAAGAAGCAAAAGTAAAAGAACTTTGGTAAAAAGAAGTTGGGTTAATGAAGAATCCATACCATACCCTCACTGTAATTTACATTTTCAAGTCTGAAAACAAAATCTAAGCTTAGTTATCACATTAGTTTTCCTTCCTCACCCTTGTTGCCATAACACACATCTGGCAGACAGGTGTATGTTCTCAAAATCTGGGTTTTCTCAACAGTCTCAGATCAATCTCTAAGGATTTTTAATCACTGTCAGTGTAGTCAGGCTCCATATCATTCTCAATAAAAAATGTTAAGCTTATTATCTGGTATTTGTTTTACAGGTCAGCTTTGAAGAGTGTTCAATACATTGAACTTAGGCAATGCCTCTGCCTCCTGCGGCATCAATAACATATCTTCAGAGTAATCACTAGATGGTGAAAAAGTCAAGTGCAGTTAAGGAAGTATTACAGATGCTCAAGCACTTTAGTTTCCCTCTACATTATTTATTTATTTGTCAAATTAAATTATCATGATAATAGATTTTGCATGCAAAATTGCCACTTGATTATTCTCCCACAAACTCTTGCTGCTAGTTTCATGTACTCTTCAGTGTTAGGTATGATACAGAGTGAAGTTTTATTACTGATTTTCATAATCAGGACATAATTTCTAGGCTGTATACAATTCTAGCTGACACAAGGAGGAATAGCTCAGAAAAACATTCTGCCACATTTTCTTCTTTCAGGAGAAATCACTGAAATTCAAATTACTGGAATTTCCACAGGATAAATATAGTAGTGTGAAAAAGTAGGTCCATAATTATAATGATGGAAAGAAGGTACATTGTAGAAAAAATTTAAATGTAGGACTTCTTAGTCAGTCATATTATTCTATCTTTTTCTAAAGAGGCTACTCAAAATGCAGGTGAGTTTTTATCCATGTAATCATTGGATATCATCTTTCCATGTGACTTATGCAAGTGACAACACTGAAAACTGCAAGTATAATAGTTTGCCTGGAGGAGGAGATATCCGTGTACAGAATATTTTAATGAAGTGGGTTTGTGTGGAAATCCAGCATATATGGAGCCTCTGTGAAAATCATGTGCAGCTTGAAGTTTAATTGAGCTCATTAATACTCTTTATTAATGTAAATCCTTAATGTAATAATCACTTTTAGCTGACTAGAGTGCACAGCTCAGGCACATCAAAGAGCTAAACTTCAGCTAAACAGTCATGTGTTACCAGAGTGAAACCATCTAGTGACATCTGGAAGCTAATGGCACTAAAGAGACAGGTCACAAATAGTCAGGCTTTGTACCACACAGCACCAGTGACAAAATTTACATCACACCCATTGATATTACGCCTAAAGTAATTTAGTCATTAATATACAAGAATCTTCCATGTAAGAATTAACAAACTGTACTAACTTTTAAAGATCTCAGTATGGTTGGTCAGTCTTTTGTCATTATTTTGCTCTGCTTACAAACATAGGAGCTACATCTGGAGCAAGTCTGAGATAAAGTTACATATAATCTTCTCTCTATATAAACAAAAATATATTTTATTTCTCTACAACAGGATAACCTACTGTATACTTTTCCCAATTTGACATTCCCCAAGCTGCTAGTAGCAGGTTTTTAATCAATTGGTGCAGGGATTCAACAGATTCCCCTAACTGACAGATCTTGGATCTATCTTAAACTTTTGTTTTTCATTGTCCCATAAATTATTGACATTCCAGACTATTCCTACTGTATGTACATCTACTACCTCCTCTCTAGCATTTATAGACTCTCCATTTTTTTCTTTTCCCAAGCTTAGATCTCATGAGATACATTTAATGCATTTTCCTTAATGGTAACACAAACAGAAAAGCTCTTGGCCATCTTCCAAGATTTTCCCTGTTGTGCTAAAGTCATATTTACTTTTATGTCCTTTCCCATTTCTCCATATTGGGATAAAAGGCAGATTCATTGTTTTCTAGCTTCATTACAATTCATTACACTGAGAAGAGATCAAGCCCTTTAGGATGGTCTTTCCCCTCTTTTGAGTTTCTGTCCTTCTTGCATAAGGCTAACTATTGCAATTGGAAAAATATAGTTCAAACTGGTGTATTAACAAGTCTCATGAGTGCTTTAATGCATCATTACAGAATAACTGGCCAACAACTTAAAGTTCTTTTTTTTTAACCTGAATTTGATAAATTTACAAAAATTCTAGATTGTTTTTCATTCCTGTAAGCAAGGAAATAAAGGACCTACCAGTTCTATGTAATAAATTTCACTGTAGGAGCTGAAACACCTGTTAGAGCTGCTGTATTTTACCACTGTAAAACACAAAAAGGGAGAAAAGTCTGATGTTTGCCTACAGCAGCACGGCTGGTCTGTACCAGTCTTGGTCCAACACTCAGTGCATGGCAGACAGCAGCAGCCACTGTCATAGAAGCTGCTCTGCTCTCATTTACCAGGTTCATTTTAAGGAAAGGAAGCTGAGAAAGTGCTTGAAGCACTGACATCACAGTATAAAAAGCAAGATTAAAGCATTAGCAGACTGTAATGAACTTTGCAATAAAATATTTTGCAGTACTTTCTAAGACTCTGATGAGCGAATACTAATGCTGGTGAACAAACAAATCTGGAACATAAGAGATACGAGGGTGTTCCCTCTGCTGAGAAAAAAAGTTGTATCTGTTTAAGAATTAGTTACTGCTCACACAGAAAAATCTAGCAATTGTCAGAGAGTTGGAGGAATTATTGCAAATCATTTTGAACTTTATTGAAAGATCAAGCCAGGAGAACAGTGCTTCAGTCCCATATGGGGTTGTCAAGTGCCAAATAAGCGAGGCACATCATGAATTAAGAGTAAAATAAAGTTGTTATACTGGTGTTCAACTCACTTGGCAGAAATGTCTCCTAAAGAAGGCAAAAAACTTCTGTTTACATCTGCACTAATTAGGTAAAATACTTTGTACAAGCAACAAAGCTTTGTCTCCTGTAATTGATTAATAGGCATTCATGTATACATAATCTTAACTCCATAATCCTTAATATGCCTCCTGAAACCAATAAAGAATACTTCCAAGCCAAAGAAAGTAAGAGCTATATTTTTACTTTATTAATGTTATTGTTCATGTGGTCAGTGCATTTTAAGCTGCCTATCAACCTCTGTTGCTGTCTTTTGTCCCTGGGGAAAAGTCATGCAATGGTTACATGGAGTATATTGCTAACACAATGTATATGAGTTTGAGGCTGGTCATGTTGCAGGAGATGTATGCATAGTCCATATACGCATAGACAGCAACATAAGGCATCATACACATTAAAAAGGCTTCTTGCCAAAAATACAATGAAATAAAAGACCAGTGTACAATGTAGGGAACACAATACCTGTTAGAAACTGAGTGAATTTATATAGAAATCCTTGAGAAACAAAGATAGGATGATAAAGTGTCCTATCAGGGAGGATACCTTTTGCCATAGTATTCAATGAATTTTTAACACACTTGACTACTGCATTAGCTGTCAATCAGCTCAGCCACAGATCCTAAGTGCATTTCCTTCATCTCCTTGATAAATAGTTTATTGTAATTTGAATATGGTGCCATTTGCCTACCAAACACAATTCCTATCAGAGTTCCACAAGTGCTTAGTGATGCTCCCTCATGAATTTTTCTTTAAGTTACTTGTGAAAATATACAAAATCTTAAGTAGGTCCTGAGGATGAACTGCTGACAAAGTACATAGTTGTCTGTGGAAGACCAACACAATGATAGTGTCTGTAGATAGTGCATTTACACACCAGTACTCAGTAGCTCATTGTGCTTGTCTTGTGTAGAAATAACAGTACATACAGAGTGTGACATCACATTGCATAACTGTGAAGGAGTTTGTAATAGTGAAGTCACCATTATCGTTGATGATCAATAAATGAGAATTGTCTGTGTGTGCCCAGACAGGATGAGAGAAAGCAGAATGAAAGCAGAAGGCATACAACAGACTGAAAACACAAGGCTGACAAAAATTGCATAGATTTCTTGTCATCTTTTCATTAAGTTACTCTCTAAAAAGCTGGCCATGTCTGTATAACCAAGAAAATCGCTAGCCTTTTTTTTAGTGCGGGAATGAAAATGAATGTTCTTTCCAAAAATCCACCTGTTGTCATAGAATCCATCTGGCTAACTTGGAGAGAACTAAATTATCTCCATGTGAGAACCAGGGAAAGTAAAATATAAAATGCAGAAATAAAGCTACTGTAAAAGTATGAGCATATATGGATGTGGAGACAGACAACACCAGCGATTCTTGAAAGATACAGGCAACACTGAGGGACTGACCCTCAGTACGGGTCATTGAGGTTCCACAAAAGGTGTTTGACTGTTTGTCCAAATTGGAAAAAATAAATGTATCTTCTGGTAGCAGAGAAAAAAATATAAACATTAAAAAGCAGAGATACCAGGCCATAAAAACTATGTCTGCACCACTCTGAGGGAGGAGACTCAAGAGAAAAGGGAAGATGGGTGTGGTCCCAGATGTGCCATGTATTTATACAGCTGCCATGCGGACAACCTGCACGCTGTCTGAAGGCCAGCAAGGAGAAGAGACATGCAAGCACTCAGGCTCGGATGTAAAGGATGCCTAAGATGCTTTCAGCTACATTTGAGACCATGGATCTGGATTTGCTCTCTGAACAGATAATGTGGTCCTTACAGAAGTTTCAGAATGGTCCCCAACATGTAGCAATTTCATTGAACTGAATTAAGCCAAGTTGGCATACTACAGTTTGAGCAGACATATTAGAATTTTCATGAATGGATAATCAAAAATCACAACTTGTTACCAGAACTGCTTTGGAAATGTAATGTATATCTGACAAGACAACCAGCCACAAAGACTTTATGGACGATATTTCTGCAACCACAAAACATGTCCTGCTTGGATTTGGATGTGGGACACCACATGAGAAAACAAACCGAATGTTAGAAATTTTGTTCTTTCAGCAGTCACACAATGCGATCCAGGAAAGTTTTGTGAAGCCAGAAAAGAGACAAGGGTTTACTTAACTGTGAAAATTAAAACAGGACAGGCGTTTTAAGCTTTGGCTTGACATTTCAATTCAGCACTCTGTACTATTTTATTTTGACTTAGAGACGATTTTTTGTGTTGAAAAGGGTTTCATGTGTCATCACAAATCTTCGTTGATGACAAAATATTTTGAGGAATAAGACTACTGTTGGGATCCAAACCAACTTATGAAACCACACTGACAAACAGATGTGCATATGTCAAAGATTTATATTAGGAACAGTCGTTTAGAAAGCTTTCTTCACAGCCAAGCTGAGTGCAAAAGCGTATTACAAAAAAAAGAAACTCATCTCCAGAAGGAAAGATGCATCCAGTTTAGAGACATTACTCATCCTGAGGCTCTATTGGAGTCCTGTATAAATGCAGCGGCTACTGCTTGGATTTCCTCAAGAGCTGTTTTTGATGTCCATTCTGGCTAGACCTGACACAGGAAATTGATTTTTGGCAAGACACTTGTTATAACCACAGTTATTCACCCAAGCCAAGCCAAATGTTAATTTTTCCAATCCAGCAAATAATTTTTTAATTTTGAAATAACAGAAGGAAAATTCATCTTATGAAACTGACAGAGGTGAGGAGAAATATTGACTCTTGATTTCCTCATTTGTTTAGACCACACAAATACAAATGTATTCTACAGCTGTCTAATCATGGCTTTCTGTATTTCATATTTCAGTTTTAACATAATCAATTTCACAAAATTATATCTAATTAAATTTATCAATTTCATCCAAAATAGAAATTGTAGATACTAATGGATAGATCATTATTATTAGCCCACAAATCATTCTAGGTTTGTGCCTTCAGTAAAGATGTCAGCCATCAAGAGAGAAGGGGCAAGGTGGGTGGAGATAGAGGACAATGCTGTTCAGGTCCTCTCTGTAGCTAAAATTCTGAGGAGAGTATGCTATTCATTTTTCTCCTGGGAAGTAACAGAAATGTGCTTATGCAAGTCATCCCACAAGAGACTTGTCATTTGTCACATCTCACTTCTTTCAAGAAGACTGCATAATTTAATATTGATGCTTTTACCATTTAATGATAATAATAATTTCTTTTGCTGCTTATAAATTATTCCTATAAAATCCTGAATAAATAAAAAGGGGTGAAATTAAAAGCATTTTGCCCACTCACTGGGTAACACTTTGAAGTGATGACTTCTAAAATCTGATTTCTCAATCTGAATGAAACTATGGACTGCCTTTAGGATATCATGAAGGATAACCATAAAAAGGAAGTTCAGACATAGGATGTGTCCAGTGATGGCAGGTAAAGCTCCTCAACATTTTTTCTTCCTTTTTCACTCCTCCCCTTACTTGCCATGGAATTCTCCTTTACTCATTTAAAAAAGATTTTTGAGAGCTCTGTAGAGGTCTGCAAATTCACCACTGCCACCCAGAAGGCTTTCTCTCAAGAACAATTCATATTTTTGAAGATTCAAATTTTTCCCCTGGATCATCTAAAATGTTCTTGTAAACATCAGTGCAGATCTGACTGCACTAAAACAAGCTGCAAGAAGAGCATCTACTTTCTGGCTTGTTTGTTCTGTTGGTTTGGGTTTTATCCTTTGTTCCATGTGGTCATCCTCCAGACTTGGCTATCAGCAGTTTTACACTACATGAGAGAATTATCTTTGCTTCCAGCTCCAGAACATCCCATTAAAGGGAGCAATGAAAAATCAGTGGGCTTCAGCTTGAATAGGTCAGGGACTTTTCTGGATCTTGAAATATAAAGCAGTAAGGATATTAAGATACAGCTGTCCTTTTCTACCAAAAATAAAGTGGTTTGATTTTTTTAGGCAGAACAGAAATAGTGGCAAAACAAAACAAGCCATGTAAGCGATTCTCCATGCACACTAAACCATTTGGATCTCTATGTGTGATCCCCTGAATTGCAAACCTCAGATGTTGACAGGAAAGTTCCTCCTGCCTGCAGGGACAGATGTGTTGGTGGCAGCACTGGATGAAGAGGAAGCCAAGCAGCCTGGGCCCCTGATCAAGTGTTGTGGCCTGCCAAGTTCACAGAGTGACTGAAGGTGCTCAGAACAAGCTTACATACAGAATGAAGGATAGTTAACTACTTGCTTTGTTTCTAGATGAGTCTGGAGAAGTAAGCTTATTTCCAGCTTACTTGTATACTAGAAGAACACATTTGAAAGGGGGTAGCTAGAAGATTTTTAGTTTGGATATGCCTTGATGGCCTACTCAAAAGTGATACACATTTTATAGAATAGTAGTTGTTGACATCTTTGTACAAGAAAAATGAGTAAGTGATTGTACATACAGAATTAATAGATTTTCAACTGTTTTCCTGCAGAGCTAGAATGCTTACATGCTTTAGAGTCAAGAGTTTGGGTTGGCTATCTGTTGCAGGACCAGGAGCTGGACTCAGTGATTCTGTGGGTCCCTCCCAATAAGGATATTCTATGATTCTATGGTTCCATATCAAAAGAGATCAGGAACAGGAAGTTCAGATGTCCCATTGTATAGAAAAGCACTAGTTTCAAAAATGGACTTATTTTCCTGACCTCCTTTATAAATCCATAAGCTACCCAGACAATAGAGAAAAAATGTTTATATTTTTGCTTGATTTAAATAACTCCTATATGAGTGTTGATCTGCTGAAGGGCAGGAAGGGTCTACAGAGAGATCTGGATGGATTGATAGACCAAGGCCACTTGCACAAGGTTGACAAGGCCTGTTCCAGCCTCTGGAATACAACAGGCTTGAGGCAGAGTTCCTGGAAAGCTGCCCAGCAGAAAAGGACATGGGCTTGCTGGTTGATAGCGAGCTGAACATGAGCCAGCTTGTGCCCAGGTGGCCAAGAAGGCCAATGGCATCCTGTCTTGGATTAGCAATAGTGTGGCCAGCAGGAACAGGGCAGTGATTGTGCCCCTGTACTCAGCAGTGGTGAAGCCACATCTCAAATCCTGTATGCAGCTTGGGGTCCCTCTCTACATGACAGACATGGAGGCACTGGGGTGTGTTCAGGAGGTGGTGGAGGGTCTGGAGCACAAGTCCTGTGAGGAGCAACTGTGGTAACTAGCGTTGTTCAACATGGAGAAAAGAAGGATCAGGGGAGACATTTACTACCAGAAAGGAGGTTATAACAAGATGAGGCTCAGTCTCTTCCCAAATAACAAGTGATAAAACAAGAGGAAATGGCCTCGAGTTGCACCAGAGGAGGTTTAGACTGGATATTAGGAAAAATTTCTTTACTTAAAGGGTTGGCAAGCATTGGAACAGGCTGCCCAGGGAAGTGGTTGGGTCACAAGCCCTGAAAGTATGTAAAAGAGGTGTAGACGTGATGCTTAGTGGTGGACTTGGCAGTGCTAAGTTAATAGCTGAACTTAATGGAATTAAAGGTATTTTCCAAACTAAATGATTCTATGACTTCTGTCCCAGATCACAGCTTGAATGAGGACTCAATAACCAGCTGCCAATTCCTCTTCTGTCCGGAGCTGGATGCGACAACACCACTGCCCCAATCGCAACCCAGTATTCATAGAAAATACAGCACTCAGGATTTACTATGTACACTCAATGCAGACAACCCAGCCTGCACATATGGTTTAGTGTATTCTGCAGTAGTCTGAGTCTCCTATGAGCTTCTTAATCCACCCTTACTCTGCTTTTAAGTTAATTAAATCTGTCACTCCATGTATTTAATTAGGCTTTGCTGCAGAGTACTGGGACAGTAAAAGTGGACATGGATTCCAAAGTCAACTCACGGAAGAAAAATCTATCAAGGTCCATTACATTTAAAAAGAAAGACACATCACAAAGCCTAAGTGCTTGCTAATCTTCACCTCTGCTGAAAGGCAAAGTTCTCATAAGAAAAGTCTTTCTAATAATATTTCCTTTCACTTCAGGCATGATCTCTGTTTCTGCCTGAAACTGCCCAAGCACTGACATCTTGTTCATCTAAAGAATACAGAGAAAGAAATGGATGCCAGTGCACTATTTCATTAGACTGCCTTAAGGATGCCTCCCACATTTTGACATTTCATGTAACAAATGTAACAGGCGACATTTTGACCTACAAACTGTAACTCTTGCCACTCACTCCTAACTATCTGAGTTGTGATTCCAAAGTTTGAGGTGTCTGAAATCAATTAAGATTAACTGCACCCTAAACAAGGTTTATGATAATTTATCTACATATCAAATGCTACACATAGCTAAGTAAAAAGACACTAGCTATGTATCTTGAATAAGTTATAATTTTGAGGTAAAGAATGGCAGAACATGCTCCCCTTCAATCTATCACCCTTAAACCACAGATATTTACATAAAATCATGTAAAGGACTGGTCTTATGTATATTGGACACAACTTCGTTCTGCTCACTTTAGTTGGATTTGCTCCAGACAGATGGAAACTATATTTTTTCTTTTAATGTAGGATAAAACCAAAAAGTAAGCTATTTACAAATTCTTGAAGTGAAACATCCCTTTGAATAGTTCTGTACCTCGTCCCTGGAAATCATCCATCATTACGACAAGTGACTACTTCTATGTGCAGGGAGTTGCAGCCATTGTCTATCTTCACCTACATCTTAGTTTGGCACCAGATGAACTTTAACTTGTTAAACCTTTCAGATGGTTTTGATAAAAACAATCTGTTGTTTCATTAAAGGCTTCGTAAGGTGTGTTTGTGCCTGACTTCCAATGTTTCTACTTATGCTGAGGATGTAGGCTTTGCTCCCCATTATAGTACAACAGATATATTTGTTCCAAAATAATAAATTACAAAATCAATAAATTATCCATCCAGATCCTTTCCTTTCTGTCATTATAGAATTTTCATAATACAAAGAGGTTTCCAAACACAAATAACAATCTTTTGAGACTACATAAATCTCTGCAGCATTTTATTTTTGAGTCCTGTCTCTATTCAGGAGGAGTCCTTCACAGCATACCACTGTGAAGCTTTTATTTTTGAAGTAGTACGATAAACTGTACCTGTATCCTTTCTACTGCCTCCTGGAATTCTCTGTTAGACAAGCAAATTGAGCACTTAATTTGTCTCTCCATGATATGATGAAAAACTACTCTGAATATAATGGTTACACCTTCAAAGGTCTGTTAGTTGGTCCGGTTGTTCCTTTCTGCTTGTCTGGAATGCAAGAGCCTGATTTTTTTTACCATAAAGTGATGTCAGAGGTTTTTTAAAAGCACCTTTTTCACTCACAGGAGTGTTCAGTATTTGAAAAACTGATTATAGGCATCTGTTTGAGGGAGGAGGTTTATCCAAATTCTACTACAAGTCTGGAACCTGATGAATTCACTGAACCTGGCAATCATTCCCCCAAGTACAGCAATAGATATATCTGCTGTATCCATGCCTCACCAGTTCTTCACAGACCTGGAGTCACTCAGCTTTCACCTTACTCTTTCATCTTCTGCCATAAGCAGCCAAATAGTGCAGCCCTTATTTTATACTGGGTCTCTGTGTCAAGTGCACACAGAAGCAGAATGCACAGCAGTAAGATCAGGATCAAGACTGCATCCTAGAAGAACCATGTCTATTGAATCTAAAAATCATTGTCAGAACCATGCCAAGTCCCCTGTCTCAGATCCAGAATTAACACAGTAGTGATTGATGTTGTTACTTTTAATTTTATCAATTTAAAATCTAGATTCATTATAGGTCCACCAATTTAAATAGATGGAAAATGGAATATTATACCCAGATACCCAGTATTCTGTGAGGGGGAACAAAGAGCAAAGTGATGCTGTCTTTTACAAGAGGAAAAGTGCCCATCCCAATATTGCCAGCACTTGGAGCCTGAGTGCTGGTGAGGTAAGGTGTAGCAGCTGCCTTGCCTGGTGTTCAGAAGGCTGCCTAAGTGACTTCCATAGGAAATTTGTTCCCCAGAGAAAACAATTTCACCAACAACTGAACTGCTGTGACCGCAGTCTGCAAGCCTTGTGTGCCTTTCACAACCTGCCCTGAATACTGCTAATGACGTGATGCCAGAGTGACGGAGTTCTCTTTGATTCTGGATAACTTTGAGCAGTGATTTTCCTCCTGCTGCCCCCAAAGCTGTCTCACCGGCTGTGTGTCCCGGCTGAGAGCCCTCACTGTCTCCACCAGCAGTTCCTAGGGCAGCCACACTCCTCCGTCTGCTGTGCTGCAGCCCAGCCAAAGCAGCGAGCGTGCTGGAGCATTCAACTATAATGAAGTGCTGTGCTGCAGTTATCTCTCCCCAATCTCTTCCGTCTTGCTCTGGTGGGCTTCCCTCTCAGGGTGAAACACAAGGAGGAGACTAACACAGTGTTTCCTCTTGCCTGATGTTTGCTTGTTATTCCAGCTAATTTGCTCCAAGAGAAGAAATAAACTAGGCTTGAAACAGCACTGTTAATTCTGGTCCTTTTTGACCAATTGCTTATCTCCTGGCACCATTAAAAAAATACTTTTTTCTCTCTTTTTTTTTCTTTTTTTTTTCTTTTTTTTTTTAAATTAAAGGAAACCCCCACCTCCCCCTCCTCAATCCCCTTCCTCCCCCTGGCTGATTGACAAAGTGAGCAGAATCCGTGTTCTCACACCAACGGGTATCTATTACATGAGAACTTTCTTCTGGCGCCAGGAGGTATTTAGAGAGTTTGCCTGGCTATTCCACAGGGGAAATCCTGCTGAAAGTTGGGGATACCTGAGCAAAATTCACTGCTGGTCAAAATCCGGGCAAAGCAGCGATCACACTCGATAATGGCTCGGTTATTGCACTAGAAATGCCGAGGAGAAGAAGCAACAGGGAGCAGTTTCTCTTCTCGGGGAAGATGTGCTCCACTCGTGCTGCGGGATCCCCTTCGGGTCAATTAGCGGCTCGAATAACAAACGTGGGGGGTTTTGATTGTTTGTTTGGTGGGTGGATTTTGGGTTGGTTGGTCGGGTTGGAGGTTTTGACGGTGGAAGAGTTGTTTCTTGGTCTTTTTGATTTTATATTTAAAAGCATGTCCCCGCTTATGCCCAGGGCTGCTGAGCGAGAAGCACGAACCCTCACCGCAGCCCAGGCGGTAAAAGCAGCCCCGCAGCCGCGGACTCAGGACACCAGTGACTCGCTTCACTCCTGACGCTCAGCAACCCCCTCTGGCCGGGTTTTCCTCCTGGAGCCGAGGCTTTCCTCCTCCGATCGCCCGAGCAGAGACTCCCCCGGCGGCAAAGGAGAGCGCTGCCCGTCCCGCACATGGAGGCCGCCCCGCGGGCTCTCGGGAGAGAAACGGGACAGCCCCAGCTCGCAGGGAGCGAGGAGGGGTTTAACCTCGGTTTGTAGACCCTTCACTAAGTGAATCATCGAGCATGCCCCTTGATGGCAAGGTTTGCTCTCTCTAGGCAAAATAAATTCTAGTAAATACTTTATTTGTTTCCCTTCCAGAGGTTCATTTATCATCTCCTCTTTGCTTTATTTGATGTGGGTTGACCCACAGAGTAGTCTTTGATTTTGTTACATGGTGGAAAGCCATTTTTTAGGGAAGTCCATCCTGCTCCTAAAACACACAGGCACAGACACAAACACACAGGCACAGACACACACACACACGTACACACTCATTTCCAGTAACTGCTTGGTTTCTGCCTTCTCCCGTGATGACTTCGGGATCCCCTGGGCTAGCTCACACGGAGTATCCCCAGAGAGGCGGCTGCCAGTGCTCCAGGACACGGGCACCACGGCGCTGTCACCTTAGTAAAACGAAAAAAAAGCGAGGGAATTCTTTAACGGTGCCTCTAGCCATGCTGGACCTCTGGCTAATGACAAGGTAACCCGGGGCACTGACTGCAGCAAAGATCGTTCCAGGTACAGGCGTTTTAAGGTTGTTGGAGGAATGAGGGACAATCAAACACTTTTCCCTTCATTCGGTGCCTTTACCGGGCAATCTGAGCCAAGCAGAGTCGTCTTTGCTCTAAGTGGCATTAAGCCAAGGTTATAATTCATCCACCTGCTTTTCCTACTAGACAAACCATCTCCATCATCCATCACTTCATGGCAAATGCCTTACACGCCCTTCACACAGCCTGGATGTGTTATAAATGCTTGTGAAGAGATGAAGGCGAGCACATTTGTCAGCCGCTGTCCTCTTCTCCTCAGAACATCTCGCCTTTTTCATCACCGCGGGGAAAATGAATAAAAAAGCCCTTGTTACATCTACGTCTTTCTGAGAAAGCGTAGCGCCTTTCAGGTGAGGCGAGCTCGGTAACTGCTGAGTACGAGGAAAGGACAAATGCCAAAGAAAAGCCGCATTTAAAGCACTTTATCGAGAACACATTATCTCCCTCCCCCACCCTGCTTTGTCGCTGCCAGTACCCCAGAGGATGAGGGTGAAAGACACAGGGCTTTTAGCGGTTCGCCCTCCCATTCTCGGAGATAACCCGCGTTTTACAGACTTGGCCTCCGGTCTTTTTTTTTTTTTTTTTTTTTTTTTTTTTTTTTTTTTTTTTTTTTTTTTTTTTTTTTGCTATAATTTATTCTTAAACGTAAGGAAGGAAATGAGAGGATTATTACCCCTATGCCTCATCCCAGGCACCCGCCGGGTTGTCAGGGCCGCGCTTTTGTCGCGGGGGCGGCGGCTCCCGGGCACAGGCGCCTCCCGGCCTGTCCAGGGATGTTCTCCGTCCTCGCCGGTCCTCAACAGCCGCACGAAACACCCTCACTTGCTGCAAAAAGTCAAGAAGAGATCTGGTTTTCGTGGACTCCTCTTTGCTTGGTTGCATTTATTTACCTAAATGCCTGGTGGAAAAGTGGGAGGAAAAAAAGCCCACCCCGCCCCAGTGAGACTCCCCAGCTCGGGGATCTCCCTTCAGTGGAGAAAAGCTGATTTTCGTGTCCTCAGGGCCAGCAACGGTGGCAGAGGCAAAGCTCCCCGGGGGAGGAAGTCTCTGCAGCTTCTTCCCATGTAGGAGCTGTTCTAGCTGCTGCTGCTATCCCTTTACACACGCACACCCCACTTTGCAAACCCAGGCTGCCACGGCACTTCGTCCAGTGTGCGGGGATAGACCGTGAAACAGGGAAGGATGCTGGCCTCGGAGTTCGGGTGCAGTTCGTGGTTTTATCTTTTAACGGAGAAAGGGGAAAGGGACTGCACCTGATCACGGTAAAGCATAAAATGCTGCCTTGATATACCAGGGGCTTACCCTACTCACCTCACGGAGATCATAAAGGATCAAAATCTTGACAAATGGAAGCATGATGTAATGCCCTGGCCCCATCAAAGACTTTATCCTGAAAATGATATCTTTGTCAGGGTCGCAGAAATTAGCGGTTTGATAGATGAGTCAGGTCTGCTGGGTTACATTGGGTGCAAATCCGAAGTAAACCCCGACTTCAGATTTACTCCACTGCATTTCCCATTTCCTTTACTAACCAAGAAGTAGGCAAAAAGGATCTGAGAATTTGGCTCATCTTCCTGCCCCTAGTCCTTTCATTAAATGAGTCAAGGTGTCCATTATGTGTCACCTTTAATCCGCTGAGGCAAAGGTAGGCAGGAAAGGGGAGGTTTGGCATTGTGGCTTTTAAGACTGGGCACCATTTTCTTCTTTGCTTAAAGAAATTCAGTACTTTCTTCCATTAATCTTTAGCAGGGAAAGCGTTCAGCGCGCACCTGTATAAACAACCCAGATGGGGGGAAAAAGTAAACCTATATCTCTTCCCCTGCAGTATCTTTATGTACTTATACATATATATATATGGATAATGCAGTCTAATTGGGGAGGAAGGGCAAGCCCCAAGTCCAGCGTGCTGCCCTTTCACTGTACAGCGTGTGGGACCCAGCCTGAGCATCTATCCTAGTGTCAAACCAAGTTCAAGAGATCCAGTTGCAAGATCAGCTGCCTGTATAGGTGGTTCAAAATATGTCAAGTTTCACTTGGAAAGGCTGCCATTAAACTCGGCTCTGATGTGGTTCTAGCCCCAGCGGGTGAAGTCGGGGTTTGCACAGCGTTAAGTGGCCTCAGCGAGCCCGCGAGCAGGGCTGGCGGGGAGGGGAGCAGAGCTCTGGGCCCAAAGGCGGCGGGCGGTGCCAGGAAAGTTGCGCGGCAGCAGCCGGGAGGGTTCCGCTCGGGCAGGAGAGAAATGGAAGGGAAAAACCGTGAACAGAAACTGCGGGATAAGATCTTTCCACCTGTTGTAGTCATTAGGTTATTCTCTGAGAACTGCATTTTTATTCTGGTTAATCATATCCAAGTTGTGAAAGCCAGCAAGGAACTAAACGCTAGTTCTTCATGTGAAAAAAAGGGAGGATTTGGGGGAGGTGTGAGGGATACAAGTTGATGGCTGATTTTTTTAATATTTCTTTTTTATTATTTATGCCTCTGTTGAACTTGTAAGTCAGCACTTCCATTGGATGTGAGGTCCTCCATTCACCCGTGGACTCTATAATAAAGATTGAAGTACAGAATTTGTTTAAAAAACCTGCAATCAGCTGGAAAAACTCTCGTTTAATTTTCTCTGTGACAGGGAGGCGTACACAGCCAATTTAACGGGTTTTAATTAATTGCTCTGAGGAAGGAGAAACCCTGGGACAAGTGTCTGGAGTTTCACCCGAAACTAGGGACGCTATCAAACCACAGTACGCACGTTCCCAGCGACTTTTTTGCGTTGCTCCCCACACATCGCACACCCAGCCCCCAGTGCAGCGTCGCCTGCTGCCTTCGCCCGCCCCAGCGGGGGCACCGCGACCGCACAGACGCTTCCCGAAGCTGGGCAGGCAGAGGAAGAGCCCAGCGGGCTGGGGCCCCGTCCTGCCGCACCGCTCGGCTGCACCGGGGTTCATACGTCGGGAAAATCCCATACCCTCGAAGGAAAGGCATAGGAAGAGCGAGTGTAGGTGGGCTGGAAGCAGTGTGCCGGGTCGCGCTTAGCCCTTAGAGCCAGGGAGCGGTGCGCTCCTCCCCGCGCAAACACTGACGGGACCAGCCCTGGAGATATTTTACGATCTCCGAGGAGAGGAGAAGGTTTAGTCCAGTGTGAAAGGCGTGACGCCCAAGAGCACACACACACACTGAGACATTCCGCGTGATTGTATACCCCCACCCGCGTGTGTGCCCCCACACAGCGGCCTGGCTCTGCGCACCGCCGCACCAGCCCCACCGCGGACCGCGGGCCAGCGCGGAGAGGCGCCGCCCCCGGCGCGGGGCTCCGCAGGGCCCGACCCCCGCCCCGCGCCCCTCTCGTCCCCTCCCCGACAGATGATTCGCTCCGCCGACACCCGATATATAGCGCTGTCAAGGGGCGCATCCCCCCTCCGCGCCCCCCCGCGCCCCCGCCCCGGCACGGACTCTCCGCGGCGGGGCCGCCCCGCTCTGGGCCGACTCGGCTCGGCCGTCCGCCCCCGCCCGCCTGCCGCGCTGCCCGCCTCCCCGCCGCCCGCCCGGGGCCATGTCCACGGGCTCCGCGAGCGAGGCGGAGGAGCTGCCCGAGATGGACCTGAGGGCGCTGCAGCTGGACTACCCGCCGCCGCCGGCCAAGCGCCAGCCCCGCGGCGAGCTCTACCCCTCGGGGGACAACTCCTCGGCGGCGGAGGAGGAGGAAGAGGAGGAAGAAGAGGAGGAAGAGGACGGCGAGGGCAGCTGCGCGGCGGGGCCGGCGGGCAGCGGCTGCAAGAGGAAACGGGCGCGGGGCGGCGGCCCCGGGGGCAAGAAGGCGGCGTCGGGGCCGCGGGGGCCGCCGCCCGAGGGGAAGCAGTCCCAGCGCAACGCGGCCAACGCGCGGGAGCGGGCGCGGATGAGGGTGCTGAGCAAGGCGTTCTCCCGGCTCAAGACGAGCCTGCCCTGGGTGCCGCCCGACACCAAGCTCTCCAAGCTGGACACACTGCGCCTGGCGTCCAGTTACATCGCCCACCTCCGGCAGCTCCTGCAGGAGGACCGCTACGAAAACGGCTACGTCCATCCCGTCAACCTGGTACGGCGCGGCGGGCGGGCGGGATGCGGCGAGGGGCACCCGCGGGGAATCCCCGGGCACCGCTCGGGGCAGCCCCGCGGGGCCGGTGCCCCGGGCAGGGTGGCAGCGCTCAGGCCGTGCCCACCCTGGGAGCTGCGGGGCGGCCCTGACTGCTCTGCATGTCCCCGGGGACTCTCGCACCGTGGGCGACTCCGGGGCCGCGCTTGGTTTTGGGTGGTGGCGGGTGTGTCAGTCCCGGGGAGTCAGAATAGGGGACCCTAAAGATTACATTCCTCGGGCATTAGGCAAGCTTAGTGTCCGAAAAAGGAGTAACTCGGTCCGGCGGCTGGCCTGCAGCACAAGCGGAGCGTCATGAGTTCATCAGTACAATATTAAACGCCCGATGTTTGTCACAGGGGTAAAACTTTTTCTTACATCCAGCAGAGTGATTGTTTTGGATTAGTTTATATGCTTTTTTTTTATTAAATGATGCAAAGAGTTTCAAAGCAAGAGAAATACTGCAATTTGGATGTGAACAGTGTCGCTGACTATTGCAGACCTTCTGTGGAGCATTTAATTATAATGAAAAACGTAATGAAAATATTTGTTAGAGGAACTCAGCTCTCTCTGTGCTTCCCACAGGGACTAAAACATGATGACGTGTTTTCAACCAGAGTTAGACATCTATCAGTAATAAAGCTCCAGTTTCATACAAGGATAAACTTTCTTTTAATATGAAATACCTTTTTTTTTGCTTACAGACTTGGCCGTTTGTGGTTTCAGGAAGACCTGACTCTGACACCAAAGAAGTTTCTACTGCCAGCAGATTATGTGGAACTACTGCATAGTCAGACTAAACTGAGGATTTCTTATTGTTGATCTTTTTTTTTTTTTAAATGGGTTGGATACTTTTAAGAGCTGTGATTTATCAGCTCAGGACTGGAAGATGGGGCAAACTCCCATCTCTAACAGTGTTAAATCTGTATCCCTCGTCATTCATTCCCCTTAATGTTCTGAGGGCAGATTATTTAAAGCAGTAAAGAATGGAGGTGGTTGAAATTAGAGGTTTTATGAACTGACTGCAGCAGCTGAAGCGTAAGACTTGGCTTCATCATTCTTACCACTGCCTGAGGACCTGCTGTTCTGAGGCTTTTAAACTAATGGAAGAGGAATATAATGATATAGAATTAACAGCATGGACCAAATACAATTCTATAAACTAACCCCAAACAGTGTTATTTGTATTGTAAAGCAAAACAGTATTTTAAAGTAGCTTTGAAAGTCAGATAGATTTCTAATATATTTTGATGGCTTTTGTATTCATAGGTCTGGTTTATTGCAACTATGCAATTAGTCATACTTTTTTTCTTTTGGTCCCTTTGATCAGAGTTTTCTTAAAAATGTGTAAGTGGACACATTCTGCTGCAACCCATTGGAATTAAAGTAATTCCTCTGGTTATGTCTTGAAATGCCACATGTAAGAATGTGGGACTGCCCTAGAAATGTGGCAGAGTTTCTGTGCCTTAATCCGGAAGGGAATTCTGCTTACTGTAAGGCCAGTGTGCATGTGTTTTAAAGAATGTGTTTGTATGATGCTGCAAAATAACAAGAATTCAAAGTGTTTTAAATATTTTTCCTGTACTGTTATGCTTATCATTGAGAAGTTTACTCTCAAATGAGTTAGTGTGTCATTTCCGTACAGATTCAAACTTTGTAATAAAAGAGGATGCCATCAAATAAGTTGCAAATGTAAATAACTCTATTTTTTTATAAATGACATTAAAAGCTTCATTACAATGACTTACTGGTGCTGTGATAGTGTGTGTCCACATCCATATGGGAGTGTCTTTGTAATGTATGTTCTTGAAACCCACTTTTGTAAACACAGTTATCTTCCCCATCTCTTGAGGGCAGATACATCTCCAGCAACAGAGTCAGATAAGAACACTTTCACCCCAAACAATTCATTTGAGGTGCAGTACTATATCAATCTGCAGGGATGGCCAAGTTTTAACAGCTTACAGAATGCTCTGTAATATTCTCTTCTGTGAAGCAGAAGAATAAATAAATGCAGATTAAGAAATCAATGTCATATAGTGTAATAGCTCCTTTTCCTGTTTTTTGGCATTTACATATGTAATTTTTGCTTTTATCTGTATTTTTGCAGTGGGAAAATCAGATCAATTTTCCTATTTGAGAACAGAATTTTCCTGTTTTAAGATTAAAACTCCTGAGATAAGATATTATTTTTCTCAAAATATTTTATCAGAAGTTAGAGTAAAGGAGAAAACTGAATTCCTTTCGAGAAGAAACAGACACCTTTGCCTAATATAAGCAGTGAGGAGGAAGAAACATTTGTGTAACAAGAAACAGTTTAAGCTAATTTCTTAATTTCTTGACATCCTATGTTGTCAGCTCATCCTATGTCATGGATTTCTGGTTTGAAATACGGCATAGAAGACCTATGGTAGTGACTATTGGTAGTGTCCTGCAAGTAGGTGAACTGCAGAAAATTGGTTTTCTTCTTGCAAAATGTAAAATAATCCAGAGACGCTGCAAAATAAAATGAAAGCACAGTCCAGATCTGCTGAAAGTGTTACTTCTAGGGATTTGGGGGCAAGCTGCACAGAGACCATAATATAATATAACTTGCATTTTTTTCCAGAGAAAGTCTGTGAAGGAAGAGGGCTATCTTAATTTGCAGTTAATGTAGCTGAGCTGGGACTCCACCTCACTTCCTCTAGGAAACTTTATAAAAAGAAAAGAACATAAACAATAAAGCAGAAGTGAAGGACCTTTAGGAAGGCATAAGGTATGAGAAAACTCAACCAATGTTTATCTGAACCCTAAAAGAAAGATTATTCAGCAGTTTAACTAAGGTACCACTTGAGCTAATCTCAGTTGTGATACTTAGCTGGTTTTGGCCTTGATCCCAGCTGTAATTGGTTAACGACTCTAGGAGATCAGAAAAACAAGGAAAGCTGGAGAACTTTAAACAGTAGAGAAAGGTCTGTGCAGAGTGATGGAAAAAAATGTTCAGTATATATTCCCAAATATGAAGTGGCTATGTTAAGTAAATACAGTAGATCAAAACTGGGGGTGAGGAGTGTGACATGAAGAAAAACATAGGATTGCTTCCACCCATGCCCCATACTTATGCTCTCAAGTACATTTTTCTTTGTGGCTACATAATAAATAGAAATACTTTCTTCGTAAAGAAATGAATGCACTTACTGCATTTGTTACAGTAACAGACACATCCATATGGTGGTGGTGTCCCAACAGACTGTCAGTGGTTTTAGAACAGAAGTAAACAGTGGTCTCAGGTGATATTTAATGTCAAAATGAGAAAATAACAGCTTTTAGATACTGAGTGTGGTACAAGTCTAATTTTTTTTCTTTTACATACCTCTATATAGAGATATATGTATTAGTGTATACTTATTTTTCTTAATACAGCAGTTAGGGATGTTTAGATTTCTCCAGTAAGGATCTGATATTTAAAATCATTAATTTTAATCCCTGGGTTTATAAATACTGTTTTTTAAAAGTAAATTAATCTTCTTCTCTCTCAGTGAGATGCATTATATGATTAGGAAAAAAAATCAGGTAATTGAACAGGTTCTCTGTGAGTTTGTCCTGAGATAAAGGCTGCTGTCTTTACAGGGAAATGCCAGGTAGGTCATATATTCTGGAATTCCTCACAGATAAAGATACACTAAAAATACATTCTTGCAGTTTTAAAACATTTTTTTAAACTCAGATGAAAGTCAGATCAGTTCTTTACATGAATGAAGTGAACAAAACATTCTAAAATGCTATTTTTAAGCATTAACAGATTCCACTGAAAGATAATAAAGCTCCTCCTCTTTTTAAAAATTAAATTTCTGACAACATGATATAGTAAATTAATTTCATTTTTAAAGCCTGACTGTTGGGTTTGTCTGGGTAGTTACAGAGGTGTGTGGAAGGGAGAATTAAAATGAGAAACTACCTCACATTTACAGTTCATAAGCGGAGAAGGTAAGAAATACATACATTTTTATTAGACTTGGCAAGTTTATGCTTGATGATTTTGGGTTATATTAATGTTCCTTGCACAAGGTAAAAGATGAATCCTTCTTTATCCCATAAAGTTATGCATAATTTGCTGAAGGTGTTTGACAAATAAAAATGCCAAATTACCTGCAACTGCTATTCTGCCAAAATCTGTTTCATATGAAATCTGACTGGCAGATTACCTGCATTGACTTCTGAGGCAAACAGTCCATATATAAAGAGGAACACTTGCCTCCCAACAATATTTTTATGACTTTAGATTAATAGACATGTTGTGTGGTTATTTGTTTTGTCTCTATTCTGTGTGGAAATCTGATGGAGCAGATCATTAGCCATCATTAACCTTTCCTTTCCAATGCATGTGTTTGCTTACAAAAGGGAAGTATGTCTCTCATATTGAAAATGTTAACAATTCTGAGCAAAAGAAATATAGCTTGCATATAAAAAATACCTAAGCCATACCTTTCCCTCTTAGTATCTTTACACATGTACTATTCAAAGAACTCTCAGCTACTCTAAGGATTCTCAGTAAAAGTTTGATTTTTTTGGCCAAGTAAAGGTGACTATGTATGCAGTACATTTGCCACAGGGGTCTCCCAGAAGGAGTTGAATAAATTACTGTAAGATCTCAATAAGTACCTGAAAGTTACTCTGTCTTTCTTTATTGACCCTAAAAGGACCCTAAGAGGACCAACTGCACGAGTCAGTTAAATATCGAATATTTTAATGTTGGGAGCGATATAGGCAGGTTTAAATGTCAGAAATTTATATGAGCAAAGGAAGCTAAAAAGAAGGAAGAAGGGGAATTTAGAGCCACTCAACCATACAATCCTATAGTAACCTCATAAGCAAATAATATATACATTATTTGGATGAAATAGCGTGGAAAGCTGTCCATTCTACTGAGCAATAGTCACTTCTCCACAAGTAGCTAATTGTACGTAATAGTGAATTTGCACTTGATATGGCAGGGCAGGTTCTCACCAAGACTTCTTCCAGTTATACCTAAGATTAAGGTTCCACCATTGGACAGAGTTTATCACACTCCAGCTGAAAGATGTGTACACAGATATTTTCTACAGTGCACAGAGGACAGATACAGAGCTGTCTTATGGACCCTAAATACCTACATGCATAATTGTATTATAGTCTGACAAGAGGGCTTTGGGATGAGTTGCTACATTATGCAGAAACTTCTGCTAACACAGTGCAGGCTGATTAAGATTCAGGTACCAAGAAGGAATGGGTCTCAGTATTTTCCTTGACTCTGAAAAATGTGTAAATGCAAATTAGTAAAAAAAACCTAAAAATGTCTTAGTTAGAATGCAGCATGTGAGAATCTTACTAGAGTTAAAATTCCTGCAAAAGTTAAGACAGCTGAAAGGATTAATATAGCTATCTATCCAGCAAGTCAAGCAAAACTGAGAACTTGTGGCTGATGTAGAGCTGAGGAATTGCTCCTGTAATATTGAGGTTCTGACAGTCTGGTAGGGTCTGGGACTTAAAATATGTGGTGACACTCAAGAACTATTATTAACCTTGATGTGACTGGAATTTAGCAAGCAAAGGAAATCACTCTATCTTTTCATTGCAGTGAAACTGTTAAAAAGAATTCACATTTCCAGGGTTAAAAATAATTCAGACTGCAACAAGAAAAGCTCTCTATGACCACAAAGCAGGCAGAACTGTGAGTCAGAATAATTGCAAAAACATAACCCAAATCCAAGCAAACAGGCTGCTCAGCATTTGGGACAAAAAGTCAGGAGAACAGCAAAGGATTGCATCACTGTGTAAGTGTTTAGGCCTGTGTAGTAAGCACAGCACACATGAAGGGCATGGAAAACAGCACCTTTATCTTACAGGAATTTTCACAGAAAAAAACAAGAATAAGATCAATGGACAGTAATCCAAAAATTAAAGGCTCACTTTTTAATTTTAATTCCAAGTTGCTGTGATGGCAGAAGGTATATCATTAGCACCTTAAACCCCACAATCAGTAAAAGATAATAAGTAAATGTAAGCATGACTATTCATAGAAAATTTGGATTCAAATTATTGTATTTGAATTTGGTCCCCTTCAAAGGGGACCAAAAAAAAAAAAAATACATTGCTAAAATACATCACTAGGAAGGTGATTTGAAGTCCTGAAAAAACCTTATATTCGTGTGTGTCACATTTTCATACTATGTATGGATATGCTTGAGACTTGTAAGGTCTATTAGGATAGCTCTGTATAACTATGGAGGTTATAAAAGGTTACCCTGTGTATGCAGGAAAACCTCTGAGGCGCTCAAACCCCAGAATCACAATTAAATGTCGCACATCACATTCGTTTGGGTTGTGCCCAATTCTTGCCCTTTTCATAGGAAAAGAAGCAAAACTTGCGGTGTTTGGGGAATGATTGAGTAAATGACATTTTGACATGAGAAAAAGAGGGGAAAAAAACACAAAGATAAAATGAAACTCTTTTTCTGTAGGACCCCTGGATTAAACCTAATCTGCCAAATTGGTGAAGTTGTAATAAAGACCATTATAAGGAACTACTCCTCAAAAGTAAATTTGTCTTCATCCACTAGAAATGAAGTGTCAGCTGGAGGTACATGGAGATAAATGTATGAAATTCAGCTGTCTGTACAGATATTTGGATTACAAGTTTAGTGTTTAACAACATGACAGTGATATTATGAAGCATAAACTGAAAACTCTCTTGAAAGACAGCCCTGAGTTGTCTTATTCTGGGTAAGGTGTAACTATGTGCCATACACAGAATCACAAAGAACTCCTGAAATATAGTACCCACATGTGCGTAATACGATTTGTACTGCAGCTGTACTAAACCTGCCCCATGGATATGTCATGAGTTAAAAAGAAATGGTAGTCAGAAGCACTGCTGAGCATTGCAGCTTCAGTGTCTGTGCTGTTACGTTGTTGGAGAGGTCCCTGCTTGGTTTGTGGGTTTGGTGTGGGACACGTGCCATTCTCCCAAGCACTGCCAAGCCATAGTTAGTGAGGCAGCAGTGGATAGGGATCATTTACAATATACAGTGGAAGTCATAGTATTCTGGAGATTGAGAGCGCACAGTCATAAACAGCATGCACACGAACTAGCCCAGGACAGGTGACCTCAAAGGTAGAGGACAGTCTGTAGAACAGCCTTTCGTGCTATTTAGTACTTTAGACATAGCCTCTCTATTTTAAGTGAAGTCTCTAGTCCATGGAACCTCCTATGTTTTATATTTGGTTTAGATTTTTTTCTATTTTAGATTCTTCTGGGCAGAGAAGACCATGCATCCCTTCATTCTTATGTATCACCAAGAAGTCTTACATCCAACCAGGATGTTACCAAGCATCTGAGCAAAATGAATGAAAATCCTGACATTACACTGTAGATCCTACTGCTGAAGCTGAATAGGATCCTAAGAATTGTAAAATTTCTCTAAGGACATTCAGTAAATGTAAATGTAAAATGTATTCCCAAGTGCCACATGCTTTTTGAAGACTTCCAGGAATGGTGATTCCACCACTTCCCTGAGCAAACTAGGTAGGTGATTTCAGTTCAATTTTATGTCCAGCTCCCTTGTAATATATGCACCAGTGTGCAAGACAGTGGCAAGTCTAGCAGTGGATTGAAAGACAAGAGGTCTTTTTTTTTTTTTTCTAAGTATAGGAGTATAGTTTAACACTAGAATGTTATGGTATGTGAGGCATCAAAGCAATATAACAATCCCTATTTCCTCTTCCAGGTTTTCAGTGTGTGTCTCAAGTAGTAAATATTAAATAAACCCTTTTATTTTTTTCACTTCTTAGAAATGCTATTATTGTAAAGCCAAAAAAAGCTATTTCTTCTTCAATATTTAAGACAAAATGGAGAAATTATGATTTACAGAATTTTTCTGACAGCAGCCACTTTGGATACCTACAGACACAGAAAGTGCACTAGAAATTCTGTACCACAGAGATTTCCCAAACTCTGGTAATCCCATAAAAGTGTGCCTCTGAATGAGGGTGGGGAGACAGCCTCGGGTGGCCTTCAGCATCGCCGGCTGGCACAAGTGTTTCCTCTCTGTCATCGAGACATGTGCCTGGCTCTTTTCTGAGATGACTCCTGGAGAACTGGCAGCTGGCTGGGAGACATGAGCAAGAGGAAAAAAATTCAGGTGAAATAAAGGGAAAAACTGATTTGTAAAGAGCCTGCAGATACGGCCAAAAGGGCTATGATGGATTTGGAAAAATCTTGGGGTGGGATGAACATACTCACCACTTCAAAAATATTTAAATACACCTATAGAAAGGACTAGCGGGAGGTTATCTAGTTACACCAGCTTAGAACCATAGAATGATAGCATAATGAAGGTTGGAAAAAACCTTTAACATCACCAAGTCCAACCGTCAGCTTGTGAGCTTGTTCGCTCACTCCTAAGCATTACTTTATTTAATAAAGGAGTATCAGCATCAAATACTGATGAAGGACCGATGGAGTATCAGCATCAAATACTGAGGGAGGACTCCTAAGTCCTCTGCACCTGATGCAGAGCGGGCACCTCTTTTCTTGGCACTGGGCAGCACCGTCCCATTTTAAAGTGTCCGAGAGTCTCGCCTCCTCCCCTCAGCTCCCTCGGCGCGACAGGGGCGCTCCCCGGGCGGCTGCTGCCCCCTTGCTCCTCCTGCGGGAGCGCAGCGGCCCCGGGCCGGCTCGGGGCGAGGCCGCCCGCCGGGAAGCGCCGGGAAAGGCGGGATCGGCGGGATCGGCGGGATCGGCCCGGCAGGCGGGGCACGGGCGCCCCCCGGTGGCTCTGTGGGTGAGGAACCTTTCCCTTATGTCCAACCTGAACCTCCCCTGACCCAGCCTCAGGCCGCTCCCTCGGGCCGCTCCATCGGGCGCTGCCGCTGGGCGCCACAGAGGAGAGATCGGTGCCGGCCCCTCCTCCCCTCGCGAGGGAATTGCACTGCAATGAGGTTTCCCCTCAGGCTGCTCCAGGCTGAACAGACCAAATGACCTCAGCCACACCTCACACATCTTCCCCTCGAGGCGCTTCACCATCCTCATTGCCCTCCTTTGGACACTCTGTGATAGTTTAATGTCTTTTTTGATATTGAGGAGCCCAAAGCTGCCCCCAGCACTCGAGGTGAGGCTGCCCCAGTGCAGAGCAGGACAATCCCCTCCCTTGCCCAGCTGGCCATGCTGTGCCTGCTGCCCCCCAGGACAGGGCTGGCCCTCCTGGCTGCCAGGGCACTGCTGACTCACATTCAAGTTGCCAACAACTAGGACCACCAGGTCCTTTTCCACGTTGCTGCCTTCCAGCCTCATGTCCCAGTCTGTTCGTACATCCAGGGTTGCCCCACCCCAGGGGCAGGCTCCAGAACTTTCCCTTGGGGAGCTTCATATGGTTGGTGATTGCTCAGAGCATTAGGAGTGAATGATGCGAGGATCAGCATTAGGAATGGCAGCAGGAATGGTGGAAGGGCCCTTGGTACCAGCCACGGCTCCTTCAATAAGCCCACAGATGGTAAGGCCTAAGGAGCCTCCTGAAGGGGGTCTGTGTGTGCATGGGCTGCCCAGAGCTCCAGGGGAAAATCCCTGAATGTCCCCAGTGCCCCGATTCCCTGCCCACATGGCCAAGAAGAAACGCGGGAACAGGAAGCAGGTGCAAAGGTGGTGTATGCATGGCTCCGTACAGTGTGGCACCAACTGCGCCTTACCCACAACAAAATAAAAGTGTTAAAAGAAGATGGGAGGGAGAGGAGCCTCCCAGGATGCAGGGTCCAGCCTGCGCCTACAGGCCTGCCCAGCTCAGTGTGGCCACTTTATAGCCATAGAACAGCCCTTGCCCCAGCAGATTTTGTGTCTCCCCCATCAGGGTTGGGACATCTCGTGGTGAAGGACCTTGGGGACACTCTACAACCTGCTCTTGGCGTATTTTTCCAGCATAGGGTCCCCTAAGGCATTGCCTTTTTACACTGGCTGTTTTATTTGGTAAGTAACAACAGCCTGTAATCCTGAATGAAAGGGTCAGTATGGAAAGGGACAGCTACATCTTGTGGTCAGAATGGAAGACAGTGTTCTCGTTTGCTGGGCTATGGAATAATATTGAACTTTTCATTTCTCTGTGCTGTACTTGCCTGATGGTGTTCAGATATGTCTTGGGCTCCAAAAACCATTCTGAACTTCTATTAGTAAATAAAAATAAGTAAAGGAATGGCAATATTTTGTTACTATGACTCTCTTTAGATAATTAGAAAGTAACAAATACCTAATTATAGAAACACAGTCTTAGTATGACAGTCTGTACTGATATTTTCATAGACTGAGTGGTCCTTTTAGTTCATTTCTCCCTCATTTTTTTGGTTTAGATAAGAGAGAAAGAGATTTTCTGTGGCTCGAGTACAAGAGGCCTACTTGAATCAACACCTTTGCATAACCTTCTGAACTTTTTAATGAAATAAACACAGTGTTATGCATTCATTGCCAAATACTGGGTTTAAACCCAAAGTGCTGAGCGAGGAAAAGTGAGGGTGACCTGATTTCAGACATTCAAAGCATACAGTAAGAAATAAATTTGCAAAGCCAGCTCTCCAAAGCTGGGGCCAGGACAACAGTGGTGACAGGGCAATAGTAATGCAGGGAACGTGCCTGGGGTGAGAGGGACAGGAGTCAAACCCAGTCTTGCACTGTGCACCAAAGCTGTTTTCAGCTGTATGCTGAGGCAATAGGAGCAAACCTCCTACATTCCCGAAGACCTGAAGCTGGCAACTTTCCAGCAATGGCTAGAATTGCAGATGTTCAAGACACTTCATATTTTTTCCCTTTATTGCCTTAAACACAGGAATGAAAGAAATAAACTTTGTCCCATTTCTTCTTATCTGGTCTGACAGCTCCTCACCCTTGCACAGGAATTAAAGAAATAAAACATCTTCCTATTACAACTTAACCTACCTCACATCTGCTTATATTAGGTCGAGGCTGCAGTCTTATCTCTCCCATCAGAGAACAAGGGATGCAGCCTGAAAAAAGAGGACAAGATCTGTGTCAGATAAAGAAAAAATGCAGGAGGGTTTTCTTAATCCTCTATCCATAGACTGATTCAACAGAGAACTACTGACTGCAGTTAGGAAAATCTACTACTATCAGTACCACCCAGCAGGAATACCAGAAATGGCACTATGATGATACCTAGGTTAACTGTGTTCCTGTGTTCTTTCTTATTAAGCAACCATTCCAGAAATTTGAGCTGTCTCCTTGTACCTTCACCTTTTCACTTTGACTCTCAGCTGATATACTAAAATACATATCGACTGGAAAATATAGTAATGAAATACTGACTTGGATGAAAATGTTGACATCAGTGGGATAAGACTCATTCTAAGAATTTAGCACATTCAGATTTTATCTCTTTCTGCTCTTCTAGTTTATGTTAGGACCAGTGATCCAACATGAAAAAAATTACTGGTGTGGAAAAAAAAAGGTAACTTTAGTACATTAGAATTTTTTTTTCCGGTTCCTGCAGCAAAGAACTTCTACCTCCTTAAGCTGTAATTCTTTAAAATTTTAACAACTAAGCATCTTTAAGCATCATTGCTCACCTTGGCCTAATATTGCATTGCATTGCTTGAAATCAATCTCTACTCTGTTAAGAATGTATCCCTGATGGTGAAGAGTTATGTTCTAGACAAAAGAATAAACACTTATAATTTGAATTGTGCCCTAATGTTTCTTGCACAGTGAGAGCAGAGATAAAACGCAGATGAGATGTGATGACTGCCTCTCTGATTTCTTTTGGTTTTCCTTATGATTTTCTGACACTAGTTCCCCAAGAACGAAGTAGAACAGCTTCATTAGCAAGCTCCTTTCATCTTGCCACAGAGGACAGATTTTTTCCTTGCTGAAAACAGTCATCCAAACATGGGAAATTTGTCCAGACAGAATTTCAGATTTTGTCTATGGGCAATAGATTTGGACTAAAGATCTTGACAGTCTCAGACGGCAGCAGACTGTAAGGAGATGGTAGTAGGACCCTTTAAGCAGCCTACTTTGTTTGTGTAGTCTATGAAAGAGCTGAAAAGCTGGGTTGTCCTGTCTGGAAGGTGAATCGGGATGTACAAAACCCTCTTCTCTCATCTGCCTCCTTAGATCTTGCTCACCTTGGTCTGCTAATAACTTAGGTGTCTGAGAAAATGTGGAATTGTTTCCTTTCCATTTTTCTTAGGTGGTCTCAAGGAGTCTCAAGGAGACCAACCTTCACCTTGGGAAGGGACAGAGTACCCTGCTTCCAAATCAGTGTATCACTGCAGAGTCTCACATCTCTGACACGAAGTTCCTCCCTGTTCCAGTCTCTCCATCTCTGTTCTATGTTACCATATGCAATGGACCTCAGGGTAAAAGCACATTTTATCCCAGAGTAATTTTTTATAATTTAAGGCAGCAGCTAAACACAACAGTGATTGTTTACATATATTAGTATTTAAGTTTGCTTGAAGCGATCATTCTGCCACTGTAATAAATCCTGCTGTTGGGTAAAATGCTCATTTGAATCTCTCAGTTTAATTATTTTCAGTTTTAATCCAAGAAAGCAAGAAAAGGCCAAGGAAAATCTTCACATATGACATTCAAAATATAAACTCTGGGATCTCAGCTGAGTTCTTCAAGAGTAGATCATCCTAAAACTGAAAGTGTCTTGGAATCAGTAGATTTCAGAACATAAGCCTGTACCAGTGCATAACTGAAATGATAGAACAATTGCAAGAAATTATTATTACAAAATATTTCAGAAGCTCTTTGTGTTTCAGATTATGTATTTCCTAGTCAAGTCAGTAGGAACTTAAAAGACCCCAAAACTTGTCACTAAAATTTTTATGCTTCTGTGAAAAAAAAGGAGTCCTTTGAAACAGCAAATTCTGAATTTACTGCATGGTTTACCCATTTCCAGTAAACAGTGACACCAAGCAATATATTCACTTTTAAAATGATAGGGAATGTGCACACCTTCTAATTTTAGATATACTATTTAGATAGCAGCTAAGATCATTTGCAGAGAAACTGAAGCCCTCCAGACATACTTTTAATGACTTACCAAAGTTCCTTCCTGATATAAGCATATATTTTGGATGCCTATATTTAAATAAATGGCCTTGCAGATCTGAAGCAGGGATACCACTTAGCTCAACACCCCCAAAATGGGCTAGCATGAAAGGACCTGACTCAGATAGCAGAGAATAATACATCTGCCTGCTGAGAGCTGGACATCCCAGAACCACAGAGGAGGTGTGACCTCCAGCTTCCCTCTGGCTTGCTGGGGCAATGGGAGGAAAGGATGCTTTAACAAGCTTCTCCTTAGAGCCAAAGGGTGACACTCAGTTAAATTATCTACCAGCAACTCCACATAGCTGATGTGCCAGGCCATATGGGCCTGCAGGAGCACATGTAGACAAATGCACTCAAATCAAACCCCATTAGAATCATTATGCACTTGTCTGACCTTTTTAAATATAACAATAACTTTTCATACTCATTTGAACCTACAGCAATCCTTTATGTCCAGCAGTTAACTATTTATGTCAAAGGGCACTTAATGGGAAGGCATTTTTCTGAGGGGATTGAATTCGTGATGACAGGAAAAAAAATTATCTTTCAGGAGGATGCATTAAGGCTGTTTGGGAAAAAATGGTACAACCTGCATGTGAAATTTAATTGGAGGTTCAAGAAATTTGCCCAAGGAATAATTTGTTCTTATTTCATGAAGTTTGGAAAAAATTCAAGCAAAGAAAAGGATTACAATGCACTCTTTGTAAGGAGCTAGTACTGAACATTTCAATGTTCATATTTTGTAATTTTATAAAACCTAAGGAAAAAAAAGCAACTTTGCTCAGTTAGACTGAATCATGCAACTCAGTTCACACTTGATGGTTTGATGAAATGTTTTTCTGCCTGAATTAATTCCAGTAAAGTTTTACACCACTGCACACCACAACCTGCTTAATTTTTGACTCTTATTCAAGAGCACCTAGTTTAGAGTTTTAAAATACAGGCTGATACTACCCATCACACAGGAGGGAAAAAACAAAACCCAACAAACCCAGATAAAAACTCTTAAAATAAACTTTAAGAAAATTTTCTAATCAAAGCAACACATTTTTAAAATATGTACTCAAAATGCTGAGGTTAGAAATTATTAGTGTCTGCATAGATCAGCAAAACGCACTGAATCCCACTGTAAAATGTTCTGTTTCAATACACTGCAGTCAGTGTATTGCCAGTTTGAACCAGTACAGTTTTCATCCTTTTTATCTGGCCCATAGACTTGGTAAAACATAATAATATACTAAGATAATAATATACTAAGATACTAAGATATATATTCTATTTTTTCCAAATAAGGCAAATGTCCAAATATTTTACCACTCTATTTGAAATATATGAAAGAATATTTCACATATTGCACAGAGGTAAGAACAAAAAGGAAAATCAAGGTAGATAAAGTTTTCAGCTATTCAGAGACTGGTATGTGTGAGAATTTGTTTTTTCAAATGTTCAAAGGCTTAAAAAAAATTCCTTTGTTTTCCCATTCCAGGTCTTAATCCATAGCCAGACAACTAGATTTATTTTCCTACAGCTTCTACCCTCTTATGAAGCAACTTTAAGAACAAAAGACCATGAGTTACAGAAATTTAAAAGCAAAGCTTTGTGGGTTTTTTTCTGTTGTGCCTGTAGTACTATTCTGATACTTGAGCCTTCAGTTCATTTGATGAATTATTGTTATGACAATTTAGGATTCTCAGAACACCTGCTAATGTGCATCAAAATCCACCATCAGGGAGGAGGATGCAGTTTTATCCATATTGTCTTTGCTAGAAATTTCAGTGACCTTTAATTCTTATAGTGTCTTCAGAGAGCAGAATGTGTCCGATTCTTGTAGCTCATGGTGAAGTTAAGATGGAAAATATTTGCTGTTGTAGCTGAAGAAAAAAGTTGTTGCAGGCCCAAATATCTGGGCCTTTTGTATCAGTTTAGACTGTTTCTAAGCTTAAACAACTGCATTTTTTATACATTCTCACATTTCATTATATGTGTGCTTGAATTTTCTATCTTTTACCTCTGTTATCTTAAAAAACTGCTGAAGAATTTTCTTAAAAAGTAAATCTGCAAATATCTTTCCTTTTAAAACTAGTTTAAGCTCAGGGAAGAGGAAAATCTCAAAGGGGAAAATCTCAAAGGGGCAGATCAATTTCACTCTCCAAGCTGATGGGTAAATACTATCTGTCTAGTCTGTAGTTCGACAGGGTCTGAGTTTTGCTGCAGTTTTGTTCGCCTTTAAACAGGTTGCATTCATAAAAAATATGTTAGCATCTTTCATCTGACTGCATGGATTAAAAGGTCCAGTTTCTTTTCCAAGAGATTAGTCTGACTGTACCCTATCTTCCAGAGAAGATTTGGGCCTCATCTCAGTGTAGCAAGAATCTACCACTACCTGTTGCAATTGCAGCTGTAGCTATTTTTAAATATGTGCATTATGGCAAGTCATGCATTGCTGGATCCTGGATTTTTGGGTTTATCTTTTCTCCATGGACCTTTGGTGTTGTTTTTTTTGTTGTTGTTTTGTGTGGGGTTTTTTTGGTTGCTGTTTGTTTTGTTTTGTTTTGTTTTGTTTTGTTTTGCTGGCAAGGCTTCTTTTTCACCTACCTGTATATGATCTCCAGGAACTTTATGGTAGGGAAAAAAATTTTTAAAGGAGAGAAGCAGAGGTTTGAAATTATGTTTTTATTTTTACAGCTCCCAGGGTGCAGGGAAGAAGTACCTAAGTTCCCCTCTTCTACTTTCCCAGCTATTTTACTAATCCTCAGCCCACTTACCCTCAGGCACTGATCCCCAGAGCCCCCTGCGGTCTGCCAGGAATAACAAACACAAATTTGATGCTGATATATCTTCCACTCTTTCTCCGGCTCTCTTCTGTAGATATAAATCCCAGTCTTATCATACAATTCAGGAGAAGCTGCAGCAGTGACCAGTTGCCCTCAAGGTCATCAAATCTTTGGATCTGGCCTGAGAGAGATAATTAATGCCTGTTTGGGTGGGGAAGAGATATTACCGCTTGTTGGGGGTTTTTGCTTTTAGCAATAAAAAAAAAGTATGATCAATTTTTGCCTGCATAGATGTAGAAAAATAGGATAAGATTTCCTTCTAAGTAGTGAGCACAGAATACACTGAATATAAATTTCCATCAACCTGTTGTTGTGTCTGAAAATGTTTTATTTTGGCAATGTGTCAAGCAAATTTCCTTCCTTCCTTCCTTCCTTCCTTCCTTCCTTCCTTCCTTCCTTCCTTCCTTCCTTCCTTCCTTCCTTCCTTCCTTCCTTCCTTCCTTCCTTCCTTCCTTCCTTCCTTCCTTCCTTCCTTCCTTCCTTCCTTCCTTCCTTCCTTCCTTCCTTCCTTCCTTCCTTCCTTCCTTCCTTCCTTCCTTCCTTCCTTCCTTCCTTCCTTCCTTCCTTCCTTCCTTCCTTCCTTCCTTCCTTCCTTCCTTCCTTCCTTCCTTCCTTCCTTCCTTCCTTCCTTCCTTCCTTCCTTCCTTCCTTCCTTCCTTCCTTCCTTCCTTCCTTTTTGTGGAAGAAAGCTAGAAAGCTAATGCTCTTCATTTTAATATGTAAATATTTTTCATATTTTCTGGCTTTGCCATAATTGCTCTAAAAGTCAACAATACCTACTTGAAATGGATTTCTGTGTCTGCCAGTTTCTGACTGGGGCTCTTTGAAAGAGAAAAGAAATATTTTTAAACTGCTACTGCAGGAATAGCATGTATATAAGTGATAGTAATTAATGGGGCCACTGCATATCCTTACTGCTCTAGCAAATATGTGCCTTTCATTCCCTCTTGACAGTTAGAAACAAAACAAAAAAATTGTGAATATCTATGGGCACACTGAAGAACATAGATATTGTTGAAGCTTGGAGGCAAATAAAACTCTCCCTGGATTTTTGTATATGAGGGACAATAGACTTTAAAATAACAAAAAATGGACTCCAAATATCCAGATGTAGGCTGAAGAGAACCAAGACAAAGCTAATTCTTTTTACATATAGGCTTATCTATACCATGTAGACAAATCTCTTGATAAAGGGCTGAGTTTTATCAAATGAAGTTGGAGATGGACTGTCTCACTCTTCAGGAAATTTTCAGTCTCTTCCATTCTTTTTTAGGGACATTTTGCTCTGAGTCTTGTGCATTGAGCTCATTTAACTTGCCTAGTTCCTAAACAGATCTATTAGCAAACTTAAAATACAGACTTAAAACTATGAGAGAACGAGCAGCATAATGGGATACCAAATTGTTAGTACAGTCAGTGCCTGTTTCATAAGTTGTCCGTGGTTGTCTGAGTAGAGCATAGGGGTAAACAGGGTATGGATTGAGTTATTTTGTTCATAGTTAATTAGAATCAACTCATTTTCATCTTAAATAAAACCCAACACTTCAGAATTACCATAAATACAGAGAATAAGAAGGTATGAAATTAATTTCTAAAATATGCAACAGAAAGAAAGGGTGGAGACAAAGCTCCTCTGTTTTAATGGCTTGTATTGCAAAATGAAATGATCAGAACAAAAATCCATATTGATAATCAAAATAAAATATATATGTGAAAGGCAAAATTCATTTTAATACTAGCTTTTGAATTGCCACAAAAAATTGATGATGGTAGGACACGTGGGATTTGTTCCCATCTATCACTAATCAGTAGCATTGCGAAGAATTAAAAAGCCTCCTTTAAGGTGGTAGACACAGAGTGACTTATTCAAACTTCTTGCTTTGACTTAAATTACACACCGACATATAAGCAATGAGACCTCTGTTTTCCCCTCTAACCACAGCCTATGTGTAAAACCAGGTAGCAGAAATTTTAGCCCACATCTCTATTAAATTGGGTAATGACTATTCACCATGCAGTTTTTGGCAAGTACAGACAGGGCAACTGTTCAAGAAAAACAAGAAATTTCCTGCTGTATATGAACTGCTCATAAACACTTGAGCCCTGGCACTTTTTACTCAAACTCTGCAGGTCTCAGATGCCTAGTATTAATAGAGACTGCTAATTACAAGCAGTGTGGTTAAAGCAAATGCTTAGCCATACAGAACATTAATTGACGCTGTTGTTGGGGAGAATGAAGGGCTGTGTGTGTGGGGAACTGTTTTCCTAGTGAGAAGGCTCAAGTCACCGCAGTTTTTGCTGGGTTTGTTCATGTTTTCCCAAAGCAGGTCTAGATTTAGACTACATTCTCTGCCTTAGAAGACTTAGAAGAGGGAACTGTGATTACTTTCTGGCTCCCATGGTTCAAGGTGGGAGGTAGTCTGATAAAGGCTTTTTCCCATCAAACTTCCACAGCCACTCTGGCCAGGCCTTTGGGGGTGTGAAGTCAAGGTTCAGTTCACTGCCTGTGCTGGATAAAGACATATTCCCATCAACTTTCCATAGCCCCAGTGGCCAGGCCTTTGGGGCTGTGAAGTCAAGGTTCAGTTTACTGCCCCTGCTATAGCTCTGCTACTCTACATTCTGTGCCTCTTGTATTGTACCTTCTGCCCCTGTGCCTCAGTCAGTTGTGCTGGGCATCACAGCAACAAAACTCAACCACACAGGATGTCCTATTCCTGTCTGAGTTATTCAGAGGGTTTGTGCTAGTGGATTTCTTTATACATCTCATATTTCTCATCTCAGAATGCAGCACAAAGCACAAAGCCTGTCTTTGGAACAGGAGATAGGAGATTTGCTGGCTTGTTCTGGCTGCTTCCTACCTAAGGAACTGCCATTTTAACTTTTGACAATACTTGAAATCTCCTTCAGTCGATCTATCAGCTTTTAAGATGAAATTAAGGATGATAGGAGTACCTTGGGTCAATAGCCAGGAGACTATTCAAAATTAGTTAAGCAGGAAGAAAAGATAAGATGTAGCAGTCATATATATCATGTACTTACACAGAGGAAAAGCTGTTAGTGATCCCAAAGAATTTACCCTTTCCAACATAAAGTGAGTTGACAGAGAGCTTACTAGTAAAAGCAAATTCTTAGTATACCATGTTTGTCCAGTGTCTTCTACCAGGTGGGGAGAATTTTACCTATATGACAAAATTTAAAGAACAGAGAGAAAAAGTCTAGGAAATCACTATAGAAATTGACATCTTGTCTGACTTAAGAAAGAAAAAGGTGATTTTTACTTCATTTTTTTCTGGAAGAATTCAAAAGATTAAGGACCCAAACAGACATATTTGTTCTTGTGGAATTTTTTTTTTCCTCTGTATCGCTATTGTACAGAAAGTAAAAAGAAAGTGTTGAAGAAGAAAGGAGAAAATCCCTCAATTTTTGGAGTGTTCTGTTACTTTGCACAGCAGAGAAGGACTTAGGATCCAGCAGGTTTCTAACAGGAGTCATGGCTGGTGGGGTTGTATGGAGCAAGACTGAGGGAAGGACAGCTGAGGTAGTTAAGTTCACATCTTCCAGTCTCACTCTAGAGTGAAAACACTTTAGTACAGTGGGTGCATTCTAAGCCTCTTTATTTAAGGTAGGTAGGCTTTGCAAATGACCTGTGCAGTCTGCAGTGTGGTGTCTTGTAAACCTGCAGAGATTAAATGCCTGAAATTAAATGTTGTCTGAAAATATCATTTATATATTAAATACTAACAAGATCAGCTTTACATAACAACACTATCATCTCATTTGATAAGTACTGATTGGAAAATTGACATTTTATGCCTCCCCTCCTCCTGTACAAAAAGCAGTAGCCTCTCAGGTATTTTTAACTCTGAAACACTACATCCAAGTGCAGATTTCCCTCTGTACAAGAGAGGGCAGCCTAGTCCTGGTAATAGGGCCTCCAGAGCTCTGGACATCTGGAAAATCCGTTACCTTATTTGTTATGCTTGACTGTAGAAATTACTGCGTAAATTGCAAATTAATCTTTGTTCTTAATTTTATGGGGGACCGGAGGCTACTCTAAGACTTCTTAAGGTTGAAAAACAGTTACAAAATAAAATCCTTTGTTTTATTCATGGGAAATTTCTGCTAATGTGATACAAATATGTGGGTTTCTTCAGTGATAAATTACTTTACAACTTGTAGTGTGAAAGCTGAGCTGTATCAGAGCCCTATGTCTGGACCGATCTCATCAATTTTGGTTCCTCAGCAGGGATTTGGCTTTTGATCACACACTTCTTAATAGATCCAAATATCTAGACACTATGGCCACTTGTGTTTAAATCCGTGCTGCTTGGGTTTATTTCATGCATTGCTTTTAGGTCTTAAAAGCTGAGAGGTGCAGTGCAGGGTCAGACTGAAGGTCTGCATTGTCTGGTAATCTGTCTCTGAGAGTGGATATAGCAAATGCTTAGGGAAGGACTAAAACAGAAAGGGTGAACACAGAGGGATCGTTGTCTGGCGTACCTTCCACCTTCCAGCAGTTACTGGTCTAAAACAACAATTTCTTGAGCCAGAGTTTGTATCTTAAGAGTCACTCTTTCCTTCCTCTGAGGACATTCCATGTGCTCAGTATACCTGAGACTGGGAAGACAATTAAAGTATTTTCCTTCTTTCATTTTAAGGAAATGTTTTGCTGCCTGAGACCTGAGAGGGACTTTCTCCATTCCTGAAGCTTTCAGAAGTTAAGCCAGCTCAATCTCAGTCATGCCCTGATGTCTACTGAGATCTTGTTCAAGTTTTATTTCCATCAAGTAACCTTCCTAAACTTTTGTATAAAAGAGATATCTGTGTTATTGTCTGTTGGTTCTTTGTACAATATACTCCCATTGCCGCTTCATTCTATCCATGTATTTTCTATTTCAAGATATCTAATAATACTTATTTTTCCATTTCAAAGGTATCTGTTGCAGGAGTGTCCTTTCTGCATTGATGTCCTCTCCAAAATAAAAAAAAATCCTAAAATCAATCAAATGTCCAGCAAAAACCAGGCTTGGGTGATCCGGTTTGCTGAGATATGGAAGACTGAGCTCTTGGAGATGGCAATAATCCTCAGAAAAAATACCACATTTCATTATACCCTTTAAAGAGAAAGAGGAAAGAGCAGATTTCATGCCAAGGCTGTTAAAAGCAGTTAGATAGGAAAAAAAAAAAAAAAAAGTAGAAATGTTTGGAAAAAATCTTCCTCATCTGACTTTGATCAATCAAAATGTCCCACAACTTTTCTTGCTCATGATTCTTGTCATTAATGCGTGTTTCATTATTGTCACACACTCTGGCTACTTGGGCCGTGCAGTTTTCAAGGATTAAGGCCACTCCTTTGCCTTTTACATGAGACTTCTCTTCCTTGTTTAGAATATTGTGAGGCATAAAAATGAAAGAAACACTCATGAGTGTGGACAACCTGAACACTAGTTTGTCTATAGCTGTTTTCTGTTCAATTTTTGCCACTAAGCTTATAGCTCCTGCTGTCCAGCACTGGGTAAATGCCAGCATTCTTCACTGCAGAGCTGTCTTGCTAGAGAGAGAAGGTTCTGCCATCCCTTGCTAGTGCATCAGTGAATCAGTGACATTAACTTCTTTGCCTGTTAATATAATAAGGAAATGTGACTTCTAGATTTTCCATGTTGGCCATGTGGGTATTTCTCAGTACACTCATTACAGCATTATCATGATTTATGGATGATTTATGGATCAGCTAAGCCACAGTCTTGGTGTGAATGCCCTGGTTAGCTGTGGAGGTGATGTGTGCATGGAAGGCAATGATTTTTCTCTAGGACTAAGTTTCAAACCCACAAAGTTCAAATGGGTTCAGAATTTACTCAAACACATTCTCACATTCCTTTATTTTACAGACAAGGGTAATGATCCTAAAAGCAACTGCCCTGCAGCGTCACTGGAGTGAAAAATTGAAGGGTTGTTTTCCAGGTAATCCGACTCTGTACAGCTGGATCAATAGTCAATATTGCCAGGGCTTGGCTGCCTTTCTTCTACCTAATATTTACCATTGAATGTCACAATAAAGCCCAATGTGGAAGACCCTCCAGAATTTGGAGAGGAAAAGAGGACAAGAAACAATACTTGTTCTCAATGTTGCCTACTTTTTAGTATACAGTATGAAGATTCAAGCATTTCAGTAGGTTTATAAATTGGACAGAAATGTGTGAGCCCTGTAAAATTGATTGTTGATTGCTATTATTTGCAGAGACACTGGCAAAGCATAGGTATTTCACTCAGCAAAATTACCCCAAAGCTGTCCAGGCTTATGTAGATGCACATTTGTAAAATGCCATATAAGTCAGGACTGAGCAGCTTTTAAAGCTAAATTTTAACCTTGTGTTAATCTAATTTTTCCAGGTATAATTCATACACACTCCCCAAAATTGTTTGGACCAATTTCTAATGTACTTATAAAGATCCCTCAAAAAATTCTACTAAGCTTGAATCATATTAATGAAGACCTTAGAGCACAAAAATTTCAAGAGTTTTTGCCAATTTTGTTTTTAAATTATAAATGAGTCCCTTTGCTATCCAGTCATATGCCTTGAAAGTTTCTTTGATACAGGAGTGAGGTTTTTTCTCTCCTCCTTTTGGCCCTCAGGAAGGTCTGTTTCCAGGTAGCACTGATGTGGCCAGGAGTTATCCTTTACAGCTACTTCCAACAGAGAGATAATGAAGACACGGTGGGTAATGGTGTCTTCTTCATCAACTGCATTACAGTTGCCAGAGTGAGGGAAGCAGATCAGACAGTCAGGGCTTTATGAAGGTCAGACCAGACTTTAGTCAATGTTACAAACAGCTATTTGTGACTGAGCAAGATGTCTCTGTGGCAGCACTGCCCCAGTCAGACTGTGTGCTAGAAGTGGAACAGTAACCTGGCAAGGAAAAGTGTTTTTCTAGCAGCAGAGGGCTCCTAACCAGCAATATGTAGCAGATTTGTGACCACAGATGCCACTTGGGTGGTGCAGACTAGCTCTGACTGCTCTCAAGAATTTGTTCAAGCAGCTCTTTAGAAATTCCACCTGGCGAGACTTATAACGTAACTTTTGAGGACATTGTTACTGACTTCCT
Source organism: Fringilla coelebs (assembly GCF_963513975.1). Taxonomy (NCBI): domain Eukaryota; kingdom Metazoa; phylum Chordata; class Aves; order Passeriformes; family Fringillidae; genus Fringilla; species Fringilla coelebs. The sequence goes on from NC_140028.1 coordinate 33,755,199, forward strand.
GGAACATCTGTAAATAGCTGGTTTGTGTATGTTCATGCACCGTGGAGGATAGAGTTTAGAATTTTTTACTGAGGTTATCCTTTTAACACAGGGCCAGATTGTCAGGGGGGCAGATCTATGCTGGAGAGAGCTGTTTGCTTCACTTAGTGGGTGGCATTCTCAGAGCTGAATAACAATTTCTTTGTTTTGGTTTTTTATTGTACCTTTACTCTTATGGAAAGGACCCACCGTGTCCTTATATATGTGTTGCCTTATATATGAGCAGATTGTTCTCCTGAAAGTTTTGTGTTTTCATTCTGAACACTGCTTTCTCTACCCAGCCTTTACTAACATCTCCCAGAAATCAAATTTAGAAAACCCAACCCAGAAATATATGGGCTGGTTGACAATGGCTGCATTCATTTTGGAAAATCCTTACCCAGTGGCTAAAATTAAAAGGATCAGTAAAAAAATCATTCCCAGTATTTCTATATTCTGTCATGGATCATTTTAGCTGCTGCTGCACAAGAAACAGTGAGAGACTGTAATAAGTCAGCTCCTTTCCTACAAGAAGCTATAATTTTGATTTTTCCCATGTCTGGATGACTTTTTTTTCTGTTGTGACTTCACTTTCAAATTTAGACTCCACTGCGCCAAAATTACAAATTTGATTGTTAAAAGCTAGAAATTAGTAATGGAAATTGTACTTTCTCAGAAACAAATAATAATTAACTGGATTTTAATGCATATGTATCTACAAAAAAAATCAGAAAACAAAAATTAAACACAAAATGTAACAATTACATATTAAAACTTTTTTGCAAGCAAAAGTAGTTAATTTGATAAAGAAGATGGCAGATTACTCAATATTGTAATAATTTCATTAGCAGTTTTCAGTCAGGGACATTTGTCTTGAGGTTTTGAGTAATTTTACTTGGATTCTCAAGTGATTTAGAAGCTCTGCAAACCTAACTGGTCTTTTTTTTCCTTTGTCTTATTTCATTTCTGAAAAAAAGGGAAAGTAACATGAAGCAGTTTAATTGCACTTGGATTCAGAAATCATATGCATTAAAGGTAGGAAATTCTAAAATATTGAATGTTCATTGGGAACTTTTCACATGGTGATAATTGCCCTGGCATATTACTTATATGAAATTTGCCTTCTTTCTGTTTACTTTCTATAATCAAACATTCTGGTTTTCTTTCTCTCTTTTTCCTCACTAATACTAATTAGCATTCTCCTAAACTCTGATATAAAAATTAGCATACAGCATTAGAAAAGCTACAGATGAGTTACAAAAGCACATTGTACTTAGGTTCCTTATTTAAGTTTACATACAACAATTTTTTAACGAGCTTGCTTTCTGTATGCAAAACAGTTTTCTTACGACAGTTGGTTTTGCTTTCTTTCTGTAAAATATAATGCTTTCATAAGAGTATGAAATATTAAATTTTGCATAAATAAACCACCCATTCAGTCACTTATGCAACTGTTTAACACAAGGCTGCAGTCTATTTCTGATTTCTGCTGGTTTCTTCAGTTTCTTAGTTCTTCACCAGTGAATTTGGATTCTGTGGGATGGAACACATTGTTGTTGCTCAGAAGGAATATGCCAGAGTATTTCTTCTCTCTTTCTTATGGGGTTTTTTGTTGCTTACATAGTTATGGAAAATAAAAGGGTCAGCTACTAGGAACTTGATATTTTATAGCTCTTTCTTGACTTTGCTCTGCCTAACTTTAAAGAAATTACTTCACTTTTTTTCTTTTTAATCAAGTTTATTTTTACCCTATGCACTCATGGCAGTTTTCTTTGATATATCTGTACTACTTGCATATCAGACAGATTTTTAAACTTTCTACCACACTTAAGGCATCTGTACCACAAATGCACTGAAGCCTATGCTTATCATGGAGCTACTGAACTACAAATGTGCTTCAGCACTTTGACAACTGGATGAAGTCTAAAGCTTCTTCAGTGAGCACATACCTCAACTTTTTTTAAAATTAGACATTATAAAAGTACATTTTAACGTCTGTTGAAAAGTGGAGATGATCTCAAAATGTTGATAAGAATGATGAGAGCAGAATGAGCAATCCTGTTATGCTACACATACTGCACTTAAGGCAAATGCTTCTCCTTACAGAGTCTTTATTGTAGGTTCCTAATATGAAATTCCATGTGTCTACCTCAGGAAAAAAACGTTGTTTTTAAAATTGTAATTACTTTCCTATCATGCTCCTATTTAGAGGGAAAGCCAGTTCATAGCTTGGAAGAATGTCCTGAGTATTTTTGGTAGGTAACTTGGAGCAGAAGCAGCAGCAGTGGGCTGTGTTGGTGGTCATGTCTGGATAGACTAAACAGGTGCTAAACCATGTGGTTCCCTTGGAGGAAATAGTAATTGTATGCAATCTCTCAAAAGAGAGAGTACTGGAGGGGAATGTTAGGCTACAAACCCAATCATTCGGTGTCTTCTCCTCCAGGGATAGCTGCTTTTCAGATGATAGGGTCCTGATTTGCACAAACCCTGCAAAGCAAATTCTTTGGTCTTTTCTCTATAATGCTGACATTGAACTTTTACAAAGGTTGTGGTTCTGTTTTCAAAGACTTGGCTTGGGCTCCAGCTGCTCAACACAAAGCAGTACAGAGTAAGTGGTGCCTCTGCACCATGATCAGGTTTCCTTTTTAAGACATTGGCAGAGGCTTCCCAGTAGCTGTTGATCCCAGCAGCTCATGTAAATCCTGCATGTACCCCGTTCTCCTCAGTTATTTGCAGTACAGAGACTGTATTATAGCCAAGGCCTCTAAAGTTCTTCTCTTCTTTAAGCAGCAGAATGCATCCACGTTTTCTCAGTCTGCTTACATCAATGCGGGATTTGGCAGAGGATCCACCCAAGGAACAGGCTGAGGGTCTTCTCTCCTGTATTGGTTTTCTTTGGAAAGGCCTACAAATAGTTTCCATTCCTTATACACAACTATGGCTCTTCAGCTCACTAGAGAAAAATTAACATACAGAGGTGTCCTTGTCCCCTTATGCCTAGTGTCCATTCCATTGTGAGCCACATAGCTTCACTTTTTCTACCCTTTTCCCCCTCTTCTGATTCTGCTCCCTTAGAACAGCAGCTCCAAAACAGCAATCAGCACAAAAAAAATTTAATTACATGAACTTATGTAAATGAGGCTCACGACCCTTTGCAGTGCATGATTTACTTATGTCAATGGATGCTTAGCAAGTGATGCTTCTAAACAACACCTTCAAACACACCCAGGTCATGTGACTACTTTCAGCCCCCAGAAACTATTTATGGTTTTGTACCAGACCAGAACAGTCATGCAGATCCTATCTGTCATGTCTATCAGGTATTAATTAAATAGCAAAACAGACTCCAGAAGCAAAATTTTACCTTTGACCTCTTCTATCTACTACCATTTGACATAAATTACTACCTGTTGTGTTGTGCCATGCTATATCAAAGTAATCTCACACTTTTACTAGATAACTGCCTTTACAGCAAAGCTATGATGTGCACAATAAATCCACTTTTTCCTGTCTTGTAAACCACTGGATTTATTTTTGGATGAATGGTAGTGCGGTGACAGCAGTGGTAGCCAAGAGATAAGACCTCATTGCCTTTGCATAGATCTTCAAAGAAGTTCAGGAATATTATTATTTATTATGATTACCATTGTAAGAAGGTAATAGAGACCCCATTCTTGTGCCTTATAGGCTATTTGGAGAGAGAACTTGGTGATCTTAAAGAGGTTCTTATGATCTTAATAGAGAAGGTGCCACAAAACTAAAACCTTTCCCTCATACTGTGCAAGATGGTATTTCAATGGTGTCACCTATCTTTTTTCAACATAAAACTGGAGAGCAATTTCAGAGTCATTAATTTTTAAACTTGCAGGAAGCCCCAAGAGATGTCTAATTCGTAACTAGTATAGTAAATCTCAGAACTAATCCAGGCAGATCTGATCCACAAATAATAAATCATGACTGAATTTAAGAATTTTTGTCCACTGAAGAAACTCAGAATTGAACTGATTCTTCAATAAAAGAATATCACAAGTAAGATAAACACAAATTATTTAGAAGAGAGCAAAATGTTCAATCAAGATTAACCTTCAAATAAAGAAAGATTATTTTCTTCAGTGCTGCCATGAAAACAACCTAAAATGTTCCCTTCAGCATGTGATATAATTGATCTGTACTATTTCTGTTTGGCTAAAGACTCTTTAGACGTCTAGGTCACCAAATATCCTTACCAACCTAAGTTCAATTCACTTCCACACTCACCCAAAGTACAGGGTGTGGAGAGATTGTGTGAAACATATGTACACACATATGACAGTGTTCTTGAATTCCTCTATTCATGGTTCAAGCTGGATGCATACAAGAAACTCTGACCTGGTAGCTGCGTGGCTGCTTTAACATTAGCATCTTTCTGGGTCCATGCCAGTATGACCTAAGGAAAAGCAGGGTTAAGCTCAGGCAGATCACTGCTATGCACCACTATTCCTTAGCAGTGTTAGTAGAGTGCTCACCGGCTGTTTGGCTAACACAATATAGAAGTAAAGTGACTGACTTCACCTGCACAGGTCTGTGAAGCCTTTTCTCCATAAAGGCCTGCTGAGAGTGGATCTGATTCAAATGTATGTTTTTTCATTTGAGACCAGTGAGGTTGTTGCAGACCTCTCAGTGGGACAGAAACTTCGAGGCTGCCCAGTTTGACTGTAAAATGCTGGCTTTGATCTCAATGCCCTGAGTTAACAGAGCTCTAGTTATAGGTGAAATTGCCTCCCCATGCAGTCAGCCACAGCTGTGCTGGAGGAGAGGATGAGGGTGGGAGTGTGATCTGTGAAAATGAGATCTCACAGGAGTTCACCTCCTAGTTTTGAGCAAGCATCTACAGAACACAAACTAAATTTTTTTAAGGTTTTGTCACGGCAAAATGGATCTGGGTATTTTCAGATTCAGCAAAAAGCATGACCTGGATGCTGAGGGTGTTCTGAAGTTCCTTTTCCAACACACAGGTATCATAGAACCTCTCAGCAATGCTATCATACAGTTCATTAATGTTGTAGCAGGAAGGTAATATTGCCCTTTTCTCTAAATCATTTGGAAATGATTGAACCGTTTTAATGAAATTTTCCAAAATAAATCAGCCCAAGAGAGATACTTTGTCTGGGAAAGTTCAGCCCAAATAGTTAAATGTTGGCAAAGTTTTATAAATTACTTAAAACAGTATCTTATAATGGTAGACGTTGGGCAACCCAGCTGTATTTGTCACTACCAACTCTGCCCAGACTCCCTAAACTGTCAGAAAATGTCTGTGTTTCAGAACATTATTTCTACAGTCTATTTGAATTGGCAGATGTTTGTTTTTTAGCTGCCAGTATTACATTTTGCTTGAGATAAGTGAGGTGCTGAAATTGCAGCTCAGAATGTGCTTGGCTTATAGCAATTTCAATTTATATCACAACTGTGACAAAGCAAGTGGATTCACATATTTTATTTTCTATTTTAAGGGTAGGGAGTTCTGTGCTGGCCAAACCAAGGTCTGCAGTGCACACTGATCACATGGAGGCTGATCTGAGGTGCTTTTGCAGAGTATTGGCTCCAATGCACGTGGAGTGAGCCCTCAAGCAGGTGCTCAGAATTTGAGTATTCACTCACCTCTTGGAAATATTTGGTCTAAGTATTTAGATTCTGTGTGAGTGAACTGATGGGGAGCATGAAAGACACATGAAATTGTGAGGTGTGAGGTTGTTGTTCTGTGTTAGTGGCTCATCTCTCTGTGCCTCGCACACAAATCCTGTTGGTGATATGTGCGCTCTTGTTTTTTCTATTCCCTCCTTGCAGAGTTCTCATCTATCAGGCTGGCAAAGGGAGCTTTCCCACTCAGTGAGTTATGTGCAGTTCCAGGAGACATTCTCAGTTGCTACTGCAGAGGTCTGAATGGGCACAGAGGATCTTTTGTTCCCCCCAAGGAACCAATGGTGAATTGATTCACAACTGAATACCAAACACACAGGCTTAAAGGTAAACCTGCCACTTCCTGGCTAGGAGATAAAAAAGAAATCACCTCTTTATCAAAATCATCAAAGATGGAGAACGAAAATTTCAATTTTTTAAATCAAAATATGTATAGTTTAGATGCATATATATAACATAGACACATACTTTGAAATACAAAGTAGTGTAAATATAATACTATGAAGTACAAAAATTAATTAATTTTTTCAAAGGATTCCAAATTTTCTTTAATTGTGATTCAATGCAATACATTGTCAAGAAAAAAGATTCAGATTGTTGTTTCAGGTTAAGAGAAAGACAGAATTATAGAAAATAGAAACATTCTATTTCATGTTGGTTTTTTAAATTTAATTTTATAAAGTGGAACTGAACAGAATGTTCTAAAATCAATGGAAAAAGTTGCACATGATGTTCCATCTCACAGAAATCTTGGACTTTTCCTTTCCCTCAGAATTCCAGAATCCTGAAAAGTTACTGGAAAACTGGAAAAATTATCATTCTTTAATGACTCAGTTTTGATAGACATATTCTGTCAGAAATACCTGCTTCTGAGTTTCTGCACACGTAATGAGTTATATACATGTTGAATTAATTCTATCAGCTGAGTGTTCATATTAAGGACAAGATAACACAGTGTGAGTGTTTCTTGTATGGCTCTGAATCTCTCTGGCAATCTCCATTTCAACACAGCTGATCACAGTAACCAAGCTGTGGTTACATCATCTGTGATATACACAGAACCCTGCATGTCCTCTCCCAACACAGATACAGCTGAGGCTGTGGGGCTGAAAGGTGTTATTTGAAATATCAAGCAGCTGCATTATCTCTTTCTCTTATCACTCACCTGGGATCATTACTAAGCTCGTGAGTGTTCCCTATACAGGTGTGCCCTCGTAATGTTTTTGGGAGATATGCTCTTCAGATGGTGATACCTGTGTAGATTAACTGGATCTTTCCAAACTGTTCTTCATATTACTCTGGAGGCCTGGATCATAATAGCTCCTTCCTTATATTTGTGCTCTCTTTTCATGTGAAATGGAATTTCAGTCCTTTCACTAGATGTCAAATATTGTTCATAACAGAAATAATACCTCATGATCTAGGATATGGTGTAAGTCTTGGTGTGTTTGAAGTTACACTTCTTTATTTGGACATCTCCTTTAAAAACAGTGTTGCTGCATAAATTTTTCCATCTTTCCAAATGTTTTGTATTTTTTTTTTCAAGGGATTGTGATACTCTCTCTTTTTCATACGGTTGGAAAGCTATGGTTAATATAATTGTCTTTATTTAAAGTTAGGTAAACATTTCTGTTAAAAGACACAGTTTTCTTCTGTTTGCCAAATCTTTCTTTGGTCTGAAATCCCACATGCCTGTATCAAGCTAAATTTCCTGGGAAAGTCTGAGCAAAAATGCTTTGGCATGGGAAGATTAAATGGTATTTTCTGAATTAAAATATTCTGGTAGCTGTACTGACACAGCTACAATGGCCTAAAACAGCATGTAGATAAGGAGTCCAAGGTCCTTTATCTCTGCATTGTTATGAATGCTCCAATAAAGCCATTTGAAATCTGGTCAGTGTTGTGAAAAATTCCTGGTGTTTTGTCTACCCTGAGCATGTATTTATATGCCACTGGACTGAATGCATTTTACTCTGTAAAACAATTAGATTTGCTCTTTCCAAGGAAGAAACAGCAGGACATTTCCTTTAAAAAAATCAGTATGTAAAACTCTCCCTTGTCTTAATTTAGACTGGGAATGCCCTTGTCCAAATCTTCTCTCAGTATTAGTGAGATCCCAGCATAGGATGCTATGCTGCTTGAAAAGTTGCTAGCAGATGTTAAACACTGTTGAGTTGGTTGTGGAGGATCCTACCAGGCTACTTGGAGGAGTGATACTGGCGCATCAATCCTTACTGCCTTTACACCACTTTTGTCTTTTCCACTCATAAATGCTTTCTTTGGCATCATTACTTACAAAAGGAAGTGTCAAAAAAAAAAAAAAAAAAAAAGAAAAAGAAAGTACCAACAGTGCAAACAATGCTAACACTGCTCTGTGCCTTCCAGGCCCTCGCCCTTCAGTAGGACTGATCTTTCTCCTCTTCTTTCACTGTCCTCTCATTCAGCTTTGCCTGGTGCAACTCACAGAGTGGGACTTCCTCCCCCATCACACATCTGGGCACCTGCAGGACTTCTCCCTCCCATGCTCCTTCCTCCTATGCCATGGGAAAGCCTGGTCATCCTCAGCCATGGCAGGGGCTCAGGGTCTTCCTACTGCATCTCAACACTGCACACTGCTGCAAGACAAATAAAATATAGCCCTGGCTTTAAGAAATCTTGTGTCCCTTGACACAGAGACCCCTGACCGTCTTTTTCTATTTTGAAAACTAGTGGAAACAGCAACATCTGAGGAGAGTGCAACAGGTGTCCCTGAAACTCAGAAGTATTTCCATTTAATTACACAGCCAGGGACTGTGGGGCTCATAAAGTTTCTGTATTTGCACCTTTGTTTGCTCTTTCACTTGCTTAGAAATGCTGCAGCTGCAGAAAGATTTAAGAAAATCTTTTCACCCTATAAAAACTGAAAATATCAAACCCTGGTGGGGTATCTAAAAGGTGACGTTCTGGTGTAAGAATTTATTTAACTGGCATATTTAAAAGCGAAAGTAATAAACAACATGGAACCTCATTTTTGTATATCCTGTCAGGTTTTCAGGTGTATTGAAATTAGAGCTGAGTGAATACTGCTGAAAGGACATTTAAACATTCATTCAAAGGCTTCAGATGGCTGTGGTAAGATTTTACAGGCTTTGCTAAAACATAAAATGAAAAAGTTAGTTGACAGGGAAATAGCAGCATTTGAATAAATATTCTGAGGGTTTCTGTAGAGCACACCTGAAGGCATATTCACTTGGGTTTACACCAGTTGCCAGCAGTAATATTTACATTTGCTTGAGGAAATGCAGGCTATTTTGTGAACTACTGATTTAGATACTGTATCCATCAGGGTATATTCTGATCTGACATGATCAAAGAATCTCCAAGTGGAGCCGTGACACAAGCAAGAGATATTTATGGAAAGCCAAATGCCAACTCCCTGCAAAACTGTGCAGCCTCAGCCCATTCACAAAACTACTGAGAGAGCTCTGAGTCATGAATAGATAAATAATGTCTCTAAGTAACAAAAAAATGTATGGGTTCAGGTAATGAATGAAAAATGGAGAACTAGCCTGGTTAAAAATGCCTCATTTTTGTATCTCCTTTGATATTACTAAGCAATCACAAGTAATGAAATTTTATATAAGTGTTAAGTATAAGTTTCTTTTGGTCAGAATTATATTGGATGCTTGTTTTTCTGTTAAGGCATTTAAAAACAACATTCCAGTATTTCCTTCTTTATCACAAAAATTTCTATATAGAAACTTTTTTCCTACTCACCTGATCACATTTAGATTATCCAACTCTCTGCAACCGCTTAAGAAGTAGTAAAGTGTTTCCTAGAACCTTGTGTTATTTTCCATCAGCTCACTGCATGCTTTTCAGCACAAGTTGGAAGAACTTAAGTCTCTAAAAAATCATCAGTGAGGAGACCCAAATGCGTTAGATCTGTGCAATGGTTTAGACTGGGGCATATGAATCCCAGTTTATAATTCTTAAATGAGACCACAGCTCAAACTCTACTACATTTACCTTCAAAATATACTTCAAGAACCATTTCAGGAAGGAACCAAAGATATGATGTTTCCTTGTTAAGAGTAGTTTGATTACACTAGTAGGATATATCCTCAGGGAAGTATTAGGAACATTTCAAAAATAAATATGTCTGTACTGTCATCCCTTTAGAAATATATTGCATGTCTTATAGGATTATTTTTCAAAACAAGTTTCTAATGTTTTGCTTTTTAAATTCAGTACAGAGTATACAGGACTGGTACTAGTCATTTTAGGAATCTTTTATGCCCTTTCATGGCTCTTGACTGTGGATGAAAGAATTCTGTCTCTTTGAAGGTTGTACGAGTCATAAAAGTACAACTATAACATTTAAGTCTTGAATAGAAATAAGTGGATTTCTCTGCCTGTGTGCATGTATCCATGCTCACTTGAAATATGTCTACATGCATATATTTTGCAAAGAGAAGAAATGATATTTGGGTACAAAATGTACCTCTGTTCAGTAAATTTAAAGCAATGATTTCATCTTAGGCAAGGATATGGAGATTTACAGATATGGATGTAGAAATGTGTCATTATTTGAACAGAATAGCAAGAATCTGAGCGGAAGTTTAAAGTATGAGATATTCATTCAATTGCATTCAAAATGAAACAATTTTATAAATATATGCTGCATTTTTGCCATCAAGGGCAATATGCTTAGCCTATTCAGTTTTATTTTACTACAAATTCCTGGAAGATTGCCCTTTCAGAGTCTCATCAGCTACAATGCTAGAGACACTAGGATCATACATTTATTCATAATACAATTTTTTAAAACACATTAGCATAAGCTGGATTTTACAAGCTTGTTTTTCTTACTATTTTTCTTGCACTAATAATAGATCTGAATCATCTATTTCATTGTTAAAGAAACAGCAAATCTGAAGTATCAGCAAGAGGATATTATGTGTGTGTGCATATTTGCATGGGTCTGTGTCTTGGAAAGAACTCCTTGAATGGCAAAATCTTGCTGATAAATATTATCTATTATGACCACAGTTTTCTTTTTCTTCTTCAATTTCACCTGGCTCTGAGAGGATTGTAGCTCTTTGCAGAGTACAGAAAAATCACACTTTTGATTTTTTTTTTTTTTCCTAAATGAAAAGCCTCACTTTGATTACCCAGCCCAGGTCTGTGTGTTCATCCAACCCAAATAACATCTCCCAGGAGCATTAATTTCATTTCTTTTTCATATTATCTGGGTCAGCCATAGGGAAACTGGAAGGAATAATCTTATATCTAAGGTTTTTATTTGTCTCTTTCTGGTCTTTCAAATTGGTGGGGAAAAAATGGATGGCACTAGTTTCATCAGCAGCTCTCCCTTACTTGGCTTCATTTTTATTTTGTCTGGCATGAAGCAATGAAGCCTGTGTGAGTTATTACTGTCTCATGTCTCAGTACACAATTAATTTTTTTCCCATCCCAAACTGCCAGGGCCCGGCATTCATCCAGTCTTTACAAAAAGGCTACTGTGTGAGGGGGTGGTTTTCATTCTTTTTCCGATCATGAAGGCAGCAGTGTAGAATTTTCTTATTTTAGGAGTGTCTCCTTCTGAAGAAGAGAAAAAAAAATCTTGAATCAGTAGGTTCTAAAGTTGCATTGTCCTGCAGGTAGGGATGACTTCTTTAGAAGGGTCAGTGTATTACACAACTTTTCCCCAGGTGAATGCTATCATAGGTGTTAATTTCCCAGCCTGCATATACTTCTTTGCTTGTCTTATAAAAAGGTAAGTCCATGCAAGCAATTGCCTCTTGGAATCTTTATATTAAATTGCAGGTTTTGACATCTAAGTGACTCTTATTCACTGATCTTGAGGTTATTATCTTTAAAAATCTGACCCTTTAATATACTGGCCCTTAGCTTTATAAAACTTGCTATAATTAATTTACCTGCATATTTCTTTTGTGATAAGAGGAAAATGTCTGGCTTTGCTTTGAAAAGTCTCAACTGATACTCTGTATTTTAAGTCCTATAGAATGCCAATGCTCTGGTCTCAACACAAGAAATTACTCTTATTCACATAATGTAGTTCAAGACCTCATTCAAATTTAGGCATCTATCATGAAAGCTTCACAGTATGAAGCCTTTTCAGAAAGAACCCAAAGTATCTTTTGCACAGACTCTATGGTAATTCCAGTATTTGGATCCTGAATGATGTAGGTTATCCACTTGGCCTGTGGACAGGTCTTCTATTTTGTATTCCTCCTTTTTCCATGTGTTTATTATTCCTATGGAAACCATCTCAATGGTATTCGCTGCTTACACTGTCTTTCTAGCTGATATTTCTCAGAAAGGTATAAGAACACTGTGGCAGCATATTGGGGGAAAAAAAGAAGATGGAAAGTGAAGAGAAGATGGAAAGAGAAAAGCATGGAATACTTGAAACTGATTAGAAATGTAACAAAGCCCCTGTCAAACTTGCTAAAAATCAGGTCAGTTATGATAACCAGTTGGCAAGACTTGGTCCTGTGCTTAAAGATGTAATATCAGGAATAGTTTTCCAATTCTATGTAATTCTTGAGCTAGATGATACATGTCTATGCCTTCACCAGTGAATTTCCATGGCTGCTTAAATCATCTGGATATGCTTAGGTTGTAACATCTTTCACCACGTTAATCAATTAGATTTCCATTAAGCTTCTTTTTGCACATCAAATACTTTTCTGCCTATCCATGGATGACATCTTTAAGGTACAGACTCTTTCAGTGGCACAGACTAGACAGGAGTGTAGGAAGAGAATAAAACTGTAAATCATGTCCAGATGTATTAGAAAAATTTTGAGATACATGAAGACAGATGAAGCCCTTCTGAAAACTAGTTTCAGTCATCTGTATTTCTATACTCTTAACAACACCTAACAGACACAGTTCATCCTCCATGCTTCTCTGGAGCCCCTCAAGCTACTACTTCAAACTCTTCTTCCATGCCATCCTATAACATGTTGGAACAGCCCTGAATTTTCCCTTTTATTTCTGAGAAGTTTTAAGCCTGTACACATTGCTTGATGAATGGAAAACCAATTAAGAATACTGACTTTAACTCACACAAAAAGCATTGACAGAACACAGATTTCCCCAGCTTATGGAATTTTACCCCAGTGATGAGCGGTGAAGATTCAAAGATTTCAGGCAGGGTGTAATGACCAGGTTGCCTCAAGCACTGATCTTACCATGAGCAGCAGGTTAGACTAAGTGAGATCCCTTCCAGCCTAAACTATCCTCTGGTTCTGCGAGCCTTTGGAACTCCAGCTCCAGAACACAACTGAGGTTTATGAAACTAAATCTTCCTATTACCAGAAAAAGCCTACGTCTTGAAGAAAGCAACACATTTACAATGCAACCTTTCTTCCCGAAGCTCATCTGCTTAAGGAGCTTACTGTGCAACCTTTCTTCCCGAAGCTCATCTGCTTAAGGAGCTTACTGTGCAACCTTTCTTCCCGAAGCTCATCTGCTTAAGGAACTTACTGTTCTGAGTACTGGGTTTTGTGGTTCTCATTCCTGAAATGCCAATCTGCCAAGCACAGTTTAGAGTGCGCAGTTACAAGTTTCATTAGGTGGTGAAACAGCTGTACACCACTAACCTAAGTTTTGTTATATTGCTGCTTCAATTGAGGGAGTGGTGTAGTTTGCTGAAGCCTGTTAAATCATACAACTCTTAATCATTTCTACTTTTTTTTTTCTTGGGCATGTAATTTTTGTTTTCCAGAAATGCACATATAGCACAAATACTAGTGTTGACCTATTCATTGCCACATTGCTAGTTTTCATTTCTAATAAATACATCTAATCATTAATAAAATAAATCAAGACAGGAAAAGTAAAGAACTACCTCAGATTAGGAACTGAAAAAATATAAATAAATAAAAGAAGGAATATTATTAAATTGTCAATCTCCAGTGCTGTTGAAGATAGCAATAGAATGTTTCAGCAATGAAGAATATATCTGCTGACTATTAAGTATAATTGCTGATGTTATTTCAGAGAAATTAGGTAGAAATATTTACCAATTTTTGTTAAACAGGTCATAATTGGAGGGTTCTGTGAAAAGCTCCATGAAGAAGCAATCATGTTTAAAATAGCACAAATGAATACATTTATAGAAACAAAACCACAATCAAAGGTTGGCAGTGCTTTCCTGCTTTCCTTGTTGAAAATAGAATGCATATATCACTTAGGACAGGAATGGATCTTTGACACAGTAAAAATTTCTAACAGATCATTGCTGCATAGCTGGCCTCCACATGCATCCTGATCTGCAGTTTGCAAGTCACCATATTTGATCATCACCTCAAGGTCAGTATGAAAATGTTGCTCTGTTTTGATCTGTGGATTTTTAAGGACTTCCTGACATGCTGTAAAAGTGACATAGATGTCATTCATGAAGATGATACTGTTACCTGCCTAGAGGTAGAGCAGCTGCTCCAACAGCATAGCCTCTTTGTTTTTCAGCTGATGTTAAGAAAAGGTCAGGCTAGAGGCTGCAGAATGACATGTCAACTTGCAGCACGGAATAGTGCTCAAGGTGCTCCCTTTCATTCAATTTGGAATGCAGCTACTTGTAAATTGGTCGGTATTTTGTCCCTCACTACTGGCTCTTTGTTATGATTGGTTAGTAATTATCTGACTGAGTGAAACAGCTGTGTTAATCCGAAAACAGAAGAGGAATAAACACAGAAAAATTGCTTAAATATGATCTAAACAAATAGACAAGTAGGCATTGCCTGTGTTTTTGCTATCTTGCTGACAGATGTGAAACAACCGCTCAAAAAAACTAGGCAGCATGAAAAGGACTTATCAGTGTAAATATTCTGAGGTATTTACGTAATCCCCTACCGAGCTTGTGAGAGGTATAAACCACCTTGCACTATTTCTAACATAGCAATAATATAATTAAGGGACTTAGTGCATCAGCCAGTAAATGAGGAACAGAATTTTGTTTTCTTTCCTTCTTTAGTGATGATAGTTGGATTTCCACAGTGAAATGCTATATATGAAGATGCAAGTCTTCTCAGCAATAAAACAAAAATTGATTTTTTCCCCCAAGACATAAGATAGGGCCTGTGGTGAAAGTAATGGTAGAGATACAACAAACAAGGGTGAAAATTCAGTCTTACTTCTTGGAGCAGCTGGAGATGTTCATGAGCACTGGTGGCTGCTGGTGCCAGAGGAGGTCTGCCCCAGTTCCTAGAAACAGCTGCTGCCCCATCATGGCCATTTGGTCTCATCACAGTAGCAGCATCTGGGTTAGATTTTCAGAGAGTGGGCTGTGCAAAGTGACTTGTTATCCCTAGCAATGTTCTGTCATAGTCCTGAGTGTGTTTTGAGGTGATTTTCATTACTAGAGTGATCAAAGGTTACATTGTTAGCATATGAATGCAGACTGGTATTTCAGGAATAAAGTAGATGGTATTAGAGATTCCCCATTGAGAAAATGTGTCCCATCTAAAAATGTGTTCCTTTCCTTTCTTCTTTCTTCCCACTTTTCACAGCAATATTAGCATGGTAGAAATGAAAATCCCTACACAAGGGAGAACATTTTTGGTATTGTAGAAACTTCATTATGGGAGGCAAATCTACAATCTGCTTCAAGATGAACTTAAACAAATTTCAAAACAAAGTGTGATTTTTTAAGTGAGGGTAATTTACAATCAGATTTCCAAGGGATGTTGTAAACTTGTCACCTGGCACTTTTAAAACAAGATTGTCTTTCTAATATAAACACTCAATTTAACCACCAAGCCATTGAGTTCTGTTATGTTGTAGGGAAAAGTAATTATCTTCAATGTGGGAGCAACAATCAAAAATCTTCTGAATTTTGCTGGATAGTTCAGACTAGTGTTTTCTTGTGAGTGACATGAATACTGAAGTCCTTTCTAGGACTATTAATAAGGTTCTATAGAATATACACATAGCTGACCTACTATGGACTAGAAGGCACAAGTGTCCATGGAGGTCCTCAGTCCTTTTACCTTTGGGCAACATTGCATGATGGATTATCACTAAATCTGAGGTGTTTGTCAACATGTTGCAGAAGACAGAGTTCTCCAGTGCATTGCAAATGGCAGGAGAAATCTTCATTTTTTCTGGGTTCATCACACAAGTTCCTTGCTGTTCTAAAGTAATATCTCCTAACAGGCAAGACACCCTTCATAGTGACCTTCAAAGTAAATTAATTTCTGGTGTTTATTCTGTTGTTACTATTATTATGTTCCCTGGCTGGAATATACTGCCCACACAAAATTTTTGGCTCTTGTCTCTTTCTGGGAAAAGATGGAGTAATATTACTCTTAATTTACTAGATAAACCAGAATTTTGTCTTTGCACCACTTATAGCTACTAGTCTTCTGCACTCTTCAAAGCTGCTATCATAATGGAAACTGGACTTACTTCAGCTTTTTGGACTTTATTTTATCATGGTTTTATAATAATAATATCAGGGCCAGGGACAGACAAATTACTGAGGTTGCTGATCATGCATTTACAGATTATTTCTTACAGTGTCACTTTATAAGCACCAAAGAGTAGTTTCTTGTTATTTTCTTTACTGATCTGTACTGCAGACAAGGAATTCAGATTAGTATAACAGGTGAGAGAGACCATTTGAGAAAACAGGCTCTAAGCCAGGCAGCCCTGAAAGCAAAGCATCCTTGCCTAGTGTGAAACCATGGATTCATCAGAATTCAACAATTTAAATTTATTTGATTTTATAATTTCAGTCAAATGATGGCAAACTTTTATTTCTAGTGCAATAGATTCTTGGGAGTTTTAGATTAGAGTAGGAAGAAAGCCTGCTGACCCTAATGGGTTATTACTCAAAAAAGCATCATTGTTGGATCCACAGAGACACTTTTAAAGACACCCTAAACCTTTGATGCAATATGTGTCATTGAGGCAAATTTTCTTTCTGGTCAGGGATAGTTGGCTCTACCTGGAGACCTTAAAATTCAGCTCATTGGTTAACAATTTTTATTAGTAGTAAATGCTTTTTCTTAAAAGGTAAGAAAATTCCAACTTTTCATAGTTCTAATTTTTCTAATGCCTAACTTTTTCTCTGAGATTGAGCTGGAATGTATTTGGGTTTTTTTCCCTAAGAATACAGATAAAGTATTTCCAAGCACCTGATTTAAACTCACCAAAATAACTTTTTTTTTTAATAATAATAGCTTTAGTTTCCATTTTATATGCAAATACACAAAAAAAGCTCACTTAAAAATGTAGGACAAATAGTCAGTTGGAGGATAAGAAAAGATTTATCCGCCTGACTCCATTTAACAGGAGAAAGAGGTTAATGCTTAACTGTGCATTTCTGCGAGGCATTTGTTATTCTAGCAATTAAACACTTACAATAAGCACTATATATGTCTTCACTGAATCTTAATTTAATCCTCACCATTTGATGACACGTCAGACTTCATCGATTTTACACCTTTTTTCCCCTGGAATGAGTTTTCATTTACCAATTTCAATCCAATTACTCTTGCTCTCCCATTTCATTAGGCCTTGTAAATGTGATCCCAAAATACTGCTGTTAACAACTGCTAGCAAGACCTCATAAATATATTTTATAATTGATGGATGTTACATAACAAATTAATCCCTTAAAAATCATGCTGAAAGGCATTAGAGCAGCATTAGTCCTGTTAGAGGAAAAAGTGAAAACCTCCCTCTCCACATCTGGAAATAAATTCAGTTCGACAGTGTTTTCACTTGTTGTTAAAAGTTCTCTCTTTGCCTGTTGTGCTTGATAAGTTATTAGAGATGACAGATGGCATTCGACTGAAATTTACAGTCAACTACATTCTCCTAACTCATGCAAAAATTCAGAATTGTACTGAAGCAGACTGAAAGTTGGCCCAAAAATCCCCAGAAAATAGAAAATGTAGATATTGCATGTATTGTTACAAATTTGTTCACTGAAACCCAGCAGAAATATGTGATGATGAGCACATGTGCTAGTATTTGGAAAGCCCAGGTGGAATAGGAATACAGCCTTCTCAAGAATGATCACAGTTCTTCTGCAAACTCAGTTGCTATAAATATGACACTGGAGGGTGGATTCTGCCAGATTTGTTAGTAGGTATTTTCATGTTTTTCTAAGTGGATTTGCAGCAATCAGTTGGCTTGAAAACAGCTCAGGGAGAGGATTAGTATAAATATGTAGAATCATAGAATGGTTTGGGTTGGAAGTGACCATAAATATCATCTCATTCCAATGCCCCTACCACGGGCAGAGATACCACCCAATAGGTTAGATTGCTTGAAGCCCCACCCAGTCTGGCCTTGAAGACTTTCAAGCATCCACAACTTCTCTGGGAAACCTGTTCTAATGCCTCACTATTCTCTGTGTACAGAATTTCTTAACTAAATCTAATCTAAATCCCTCTTCTTTCAGTTTAAAACCATTCCCTTTTGTCCTATCACTACTTGTCAAAAGTCTCTCCCTCTCTTTTTTTATAAGACCCCTCTAAGTACTGAAGGGCCATGATGAGGTTTCCCCAGAAAAGCACTGCATGTAGCGTAAGCTATTTTCACTCCCTGGGCTGAAAGAGGTGACTTTTGCATACAATGTTTAATTAACTGTATAATTTTGGAAAATCCTCATCCATGTCTACAGTAAAGTTGTAAATTTAGCTCCTGACGTGGATGAAGCGAGGCATGCAACCATTTGGGCTGGAAGGGACTTTGAGGACCATCTAGTCCATCCTCCCACTCAGAGCAGGGCTAACTTCAAATTAAATCAGGTTGCTCAGGGTCTCTCAAACACATCTAAGAATAGAGATTTCACAACCTATTCTCGTGCTCTATCACTTGCATTACAAATTTTTTGTTTCCTTACGTGAGAATTTTCTTTCCTGCCAATTGTGGCTCCTTATTCTGTTGAAGCGTGGCTATGAAAATAGCCTGACTCTATTTTCTCTAAGGGCCCTCTTTAGATAAAAACTGAAACTGTCTCACATGGCAACATTCTCTTGTCCAGGCTAAACAGCCTTTCGTTCTTCATCAGCTTTTCCTAAAGCGCACTATCCTCTAGCATCCTCACCATTATAGAAGACCTATTCTGGACTCCTCAGTTTGCAGTCCTCTCTCTTGTAGGACCAAAGCCTTAGCATAACACCTCAGTTGTGAGCCACCAGCAGGAATATTTCACCAACCCTGTAGATTATGCTCTTTCTTTGTAGTGCACAGGCAGGCTGTATTATTGCAAGATTGCACTGCTGACTTATGTTCGAGCTGATGCCCTCCAAAATGCCCCAACTGCTTCTGCAAATCTGCTTTGATCTAGTTGGCCCCAGCCTATAATAGTTCATGGTGTTATTTTTTGCCAGTCAAAGGATTTGGCATTTCCCTTTATTGAACCTCTTGAGGTTCATCTGTATGCTTGTCCTGGTCATTGATAAAGATATCAGAGAGCACTATGAAGATAAACAGAAATGAACATGAACAATGCCATATCAGTTCCTGGAGGATGACATTCAAAACCAGATTCCAATTGGGCTTGCAACAATTGACCGTGGCTCTCTTTTCCCAAGTATGTGGCCAGTTTTTCAGCAACATTAAAGTTATTCTACACAATCTCTCCTCAGTTCAAATACAAGGATGCTGTTGGAGACAGCATTGAAGGTTTTGTTGGAGTCCAGTACTGCTTTTTCCTCATTCACAAAGCCAGAAATTTCATAGTAGAAAATAGTCAAGTTGGTCAGGTGTGATTTTCTTTGACAAATCCTTGCTGGCTGTCCTTGTATTTCATGCCTAAAAATGTCTCTCAGAAAGGATGAACCCTTCCAGACCCTGAATTTACGATAAAGAACATCCTCCTCACAGCTTGGTTTTCTATTTTTGGATATTGACCAGGCATTTGGCTTTTTCAGTATGCAGAAGCATACTGCAACTGCTACAAGCTTATGAAATGTCTTTCGACTACTTAAGCCCGTTCCTTTGACATCCTTGAATACCTTCTGATATGCCTTGATGGACTTGTATGTCCAACTTACTTAAGCAGCCCTAGCTTTATCTTCCCCTGCTTTGGATAAAACCTGTCTCCAGTAAACTCTTCTGTAATGAGTAGAGATCAGGAAGGTTTGTGAGCAATAAAGACCAAAGAAAGGAAGCTGTTGCTAAGTTTTTCCCATGTCCTTCAGCACAAGATGGCCTATTGCAGTAAGTGGAAAATTTTGTTCAATCTTGATTTTGCTACCAATATGTCTACAGAAGCTTTTCTTGTTCATGTTCCACATTTCAACCCACTCAGAACCTCAACCAATTTTTAACTTTATTAATTCTGTCTCTGCTTTCTGTATGCCTCCTTGCTTGCCTGTTCCTGCCTTCACCTCTTGAGCATTTCACTTTAGCAGTTTAACTCAGGTTGCTGAGCCAGCCCTTAACCTGGCATGCATGCATATGTTCATGGCTGCTCAGCTCTGAGTGGATGATTCTTGTCCTTTGAGGATGATGTCCTTGAAGACTGGCCAGCTCTCCATGGCTCCTTTGTCCTCTACATGATTGTCCCTGCCAGTTCCCCGAACAATCCAAAGTCCAGGCCTGTTTTCAACTGACTGGCATGTTTTGTTCTCTCTGGATCTTAAATTCTACCATCTCCTTATCAGTGCTGCAGCTATCACATCTCCATCCAGTCCTACCTTAACCATGAGTAGCAGGTCCATATATATGGGCTCCATCCCTAGTCTAGCACCTGTATTAAAGAAAAATTGTTTCTGATCATCTTCAGAAACCTGGATTGCTTCTAGGTTCTGGGAAGGAGAGCTTGTGATCATGAGAGTTTTTCATCTCCTTTTCTTGGCCTACAGCCTCACAACCTGTTCCCAACCATAGGGAAAAGTTTATGAATTCAAGACACTTGTTTGTATAGATGGCAAATGGCCCTTCATGTCCCCTTGGCCTGTCTTTCCTCAGCAACCTGTCGGTCTCAGATTCCTCTGGGACTGAAAGACAGTATTCTTTATTATAGCTTTTATGTACATTTTTTCTGTGTTTTGCAAAAAAATCTTTATTTCAACCATCAACTAAGGTTTTTTCTAAAAAAATCAGAACATTCCTCATTTTTATCCCTACTCTGTCATGCACATCGTTTGGACAGCAGGATGTAAGCACAGGGGCTCACGTCTTGCCTGTCAGACATTGTACTGCTCGTAGTGCCCTAAATTCACCTCTGATAAATCTTCACTGCAGTCAGCATCTACATTGCTCAAGGCCTCTGTGACAAACCTCAATTGCAGTCAATCCACAGAATTGCTCCAGGTATTCCATCTTTGCAGGAGGTTTGTCTCTGTATGTTTCCTTGATTTATCTTCACCCTGCACAGAAAATCTCCAATACATCATTTACCATGAAACGGGATGTTACAAGAGATGAGATTATGAAGAATAATTGCTTACAGAAGTAAGCTGCTTAAAAATCATTAATGTAGCTCAATGAAAATCGTTATTAATCTTCCCTTGAGAAAAGTGATCTATATTTAAGGTCCATGGGTTTTTTCCTACAAGTTTTCCTTCTTTACTTTTCTTTCTGTATTCCTTCTCAGCACCAAAGGTGATACTTGAAGATTTGTCTTGTGGTGTTGCTTCAGGCTTTAGCTGTCAAACAACTTTAAGGGATTATGTGTCAATAACAGGAGCAACACTGTTTCCAAAGGTCTAATAAATCAGAGCAGCTGTCCATTTCCAGGGAGCCCAGTGTGCTCCTGCAGGCTGGCTGCGGGACCTACACACCTGCACACCCAGAAAGGGGCAGCTTTAAGTCCTTGAGCTGCTCTAATGATATCAAATAGACCATTTACTGCTGACTGAACATTCTGCGATTGTTTCTGATGAATAATTACTATTAGAACAAGCCAGAGTCTTTCATGGAAATGAGTTTCCTGTCTGTCATATAAATAGAACAGCCATAGCATAACTTTCTCAACCCCTGATATAAACTAATTCTGCTGCTTATGTAGAAGTAAATATTTTTATTCGCTTTTTCCCAAGTAAATGCTACGGATTAGTCAAAAGTTCTATTAAACAATAAGATATTTAACATGCTTTTTGGCAATTTTTAAAATTTTTCTTTCTTTCAACACCAATTTGCTGTACGCACAAACAAATGATCTTTAACTGTTTTATGACCTACTCCCATTATTTGGGAGCCATCACAAAACATCATTTCATTGAGAAAGAATATAATTGCTATACCTCAATAGCTGAAATTTTGTTAGAGTTGGTAAAAAAATCCCAAACACCATACTTTGTATTTTTCATTCTTGCTGTTCCCCAGATTTGCAAAACACTCAAATCTTTCAAGACAGTATTTATTTCTGAAAGTAAACATTTATATGGACATGCAAAAGTGGAATTAAATGTCATAAGTTTAAAAATTTGGTTTTTGTTAGATCACTCACCTTGTTAAAGTTATAATGCGTATTGAATGAAGGTCACATGATTAGAATTAAATATGATAATATATCAAAGTAACCTGAGGAAAAATCTTCTATTATCCTGGACAATCCTAAAGAAAATTAAAAATTGCCCTTTTCTAAAAATAGTATTGTACCTGATTTTGGCATTATCCAGAATGTTCACTATTTTAAAGCAATGGAGACTTTCATATATTGTCTACTACACAATATTTGAATTAAGGCTTTGACAGGATTTATGCATGGATATGTCACATGAATCTGTGCATCTCTGACCCCAGCCATAGCTAATGCATTTGCCCATCTACACAGTATTGTGGGAATATTGCAGACAGGAAATTAGAGTATTATAATTTCTGCTAAAAGTCGCTTGGGAATATTTTTTTTAAGAGACATTGTGAAGAAGTGCATCTAAAGAGACATCTGTTATAACATCCCACAAGGTCCACAAATCTGTTCCACAGTAAACTGTATCAAGTTATCTCCTTTCGATAGACAATCAGTACACCTGAGAGCCAGCCTTTCCTGACAGGGCCATTTCATCTGATAGAGTATCAAATGGCTGGTTGATTATTCTGACTTCAAAGGCCAACGGTGCTGATATCTTCAAGGTGGTCTGTAATGCCTGAGTGATGAGGCCACCTGTCAATGTGACTGCAAAATTAAAGAGAATCTGTTGGGAAATGGAGGGTAAACTTCCTCTCCCTCAGATTAGCCTGATTAGCCTTGAACAATTTAACTTCTACAAATCAGTTTTGTAGCTATGGGAAAATTATTTATCAATGGCTACCTTTTTCTTGGAGCAGGGAGGGGGAAGTTGTTTATGGTGAGTAGTTCTGTAAAATGTGCTCACCTACATCAGAAGCAGTTTTCCATTCACTGAGTTACAAAATAAAGACAATTCCCTTACAGTTCTATCAGTAGTTGCAGTGGTGATTTTTTTTTTGAATGGCAAAAATAACTATTCTACTGCAATCTTGTTCTTTTCACTCAGTTTAGCGAAGTGCTCTGTTGAGGATAGCAGAATGTCAAGAACTAGGTAAAAAAAGGGTATCATTTTTGAAATAATAAGCTCATAACCAGCAATAATTTCTTAGCTAAAAACTAGATTATTTTAATGTTTCTGTTAGGAAGAGGAACAATATTTTGCATTCAAGGAAGATAAAAGGGGAGCTAGGCTGGCCTTTTCTCACTAAAATAGGGAAGGAGAAGCTATTACCGACCTCTAAGTCATTTATGAAATTGGGGATTATGTATTACAAAGTGGAACATGTTTCAGCTTTTCTTTGCCTGTAACCATAATAAGGCAGGAAGCTGCAAGTGGAATCTCAGGATGAGTGTGTTAATACAACCTGCTGAGGTTTAGGCAGTCCCACAGCCTGCTCACTGCCACTCCTCTGTCAAGGAGCCAGGGGTCATCCCTGTCACGATCAGGTGGAGTGCACCCATTCCATCGCTGAAATGGAGGCACCTCCATCGCCTGCCAGGTGCCTCTCTGGGCACTTGTTTGGAGTGCAGAGCCATGTCAGGTCATCCACTCAGGGGGCCTAAATATTGTTTTAATGAGTCATCTGCTAGAAAAGGAGATTATCATGTTGGACTTTCCAGTATCTCCTCTTCAATCCACCATTTCAGGAAGTTTACACAGACATGCTGTTAAGTCATAAAAGTCATGTTCACAGGAAAAGAAACACTGTGCAGCCACTCAGGGCATTCTTTGCCCAGGTAAATGTTTTGCTCCATACGTAGGAGCTGATTTTAAGAAGCTGTCCCTCAGAAATAGAGGCCTCATCTGCCTATGACATGTTTTCTATCTCTGAATCACAATCTTTTACAGGATCTTAATAATCATAAAGGGGGCAGAACACAGAAGAACAGTGTTGACAAAAAAATAAACACACAAATTGGTCTTTAATATATTTTGGCTGAAACAATGAAGGATTGTTTTTTTAAAGTCTCCTGCTTAGTTTCTCACAAGTGTTATGTGCATGATTGCCTGCAGCAGCAGCACAGCCCTGCCCTGTTCTATTGAGCCCACCCTGGGCACAGAGCATGTACCCAAGGGTGCGGTGGTGAT
Organism: Fringilla coelebs; assembly: GCF_963513975.1. Taxonomy (NCBI): domain Eukaryota; kingdom Metazoa; phylum Chordata; class Aves; order Passeriformes; family Fringillidae; genus Fringilla; species Fringilla coelebs. The sequence continues at coordinate 33,779,411 of NC_140028.1, forward strand.
GAGGGGCTCGCACTACACAGTGATCTCAGCTCTGTCCCATGGCTCAGGCTCGTTGCTCGTGTGGCCCCATGGGAGGCTGACACTGGAGCAGGCTCCTGATAGGATCTGTGACTCCATGGAGAGAGGAGCCCGGGCTGGAGGAGATTTTCTGGTAAAATTTGTGACCCTGCAGGGGACCCATTGCTGAAGCAGTCGGTTCCTGAAGGACTGCACCCCATGGAAAAAAGAAACCCACCCCCATGCAGTTTGTCAAGAACTGCACCCCATGGGAAGGATTCAGGTTGGAAAGTTGGTGGAGGTCTGTCTCCCATGAAAGGGACCCCATGCTGGATCAGGGGAAGAGTGTGAGGAGTCCTCCCTTGAGGAGGAAGGAGCAGCAGAGACAATATGTGATGAACCGACCACAACCCCCATTGTCTGCCACTGCAGGGAGGAGGTAGGGAATTTGGGAGTGAAGTTAAGCATGGGAAGAATGGGAAATTATTCCATTCTTCGCTTTTAAAATTCATTTTTATTTCTCATTATTGTATTCTGTTTTGATTGGTAATAAACTAATTTTCCCAAGTTGATTCATTTTTTGCCTGTGACAATGACAAGTGAGCAACTTCTGCATTTCCTTTTCTTGATCCACAACACTTTTATTATATTTTGTCTTCCTGTCCAGCTGAGGAAGGGCATGATAGAGAAGCTTTGGTGAGATCCTGGCATCCAGCCAGAGTCAACCCTGTATTCCAGTAAAGGCTGGGAGATGTGCAAAACTAATAACCTCCAGGTTCAAAAGTGAATTTTCTGTAAATCTTCATGACTGAGCTGGAGTTTATGAACCCTGATAAAGTCCTGAGAGTAATGTTTAATTTATCCAGTGGCTGGGTTTTTTTTTTCAGTTAATCACCTTTACTGTGCTATTACTCAGACCTACAGGACTTTTTAAATTTATCAAAATAATTTCCATTTTAATCTGGAATATGTATATATGTTGCCATCACTCCTTAGCAGGCTCTTTTGGTTGAGCTGAAAGCAAAGTTTGTGTACTATTGATTTATTTATGTGCCTAGTTTTAAAATACACAAAGCAGTACATATGAAGAGCAGCAGGAAAACATTATCAATATGCACATGTGGCTTTGAAGAAAGACATTTGTGCTTCTTCATTTAGCCCTAATAGGAAAATTGAGTCTAAACTGGGACAGCCACAACCTGCTGTTAGAACAAATGGTTCTCTTGAGACAGCCTATTTTCTTCCAGACTTTGATTTACTTGTTGTTTAAGAAATCTGATAGAGATGTCTATGAGATCTCTGTCATACATGTGTGCTCTGTGACTGATAAGCTATGTAGCAATCTTCTCCTTACTTGGGCCACGGATCAGGCCTTGCCCCCTGCCTGCCTATAATACTTGCAGGAATTTAATTTTTGAGAGTATTGTTCTTTTGCCAGGTTTGGCTAAAATCAGGCAGCAGGTGCAGAAGCTACTCTGCGAAGGAGAGAGAGAGAGACAGAAATATATACATAAATACACATTGACATGGAGACACAGTGACTCCATAAGGCTGACTCCAATGGGAAAGGAGCCTAAAATGACTTAAGACTTTTCTATTACAGCACTAAAAAACAAATTGAGAGACAGAAGGATTGAAATAAATCCAGCAATAATTTGGCATAGCTGCTGATGTAGAAAGTCCTAGAAGCAAAAGGAAGAGATGCACTCCATTTTAACTTTTACTCATTTCTTTATAAGCGGGGCACCAATACCAAAAGTAGTTGGCACATGTTAATAACTGTCTTGTTATGGGACAATGTGCCCTGCTACCATTAAAATTTAACCCTTTCTTAAAGTAATTCTGCTATTCTCTCTCTCAGTCATAAAGCAATGAGAGAATTGCAGTATCATTTGTTCACACATGGATGGTCTGTTGTTGCTTGTGATTCTTCTGTGAAGTTCATTAATTAGTTCAATTAATTGTCCCTCAGTGAATGGAACTGCAAAGAGGGGTTTCACACTGTGGAACCTAGCATGCAAAGTAAGTCCTCCAGCTGTCCCCTGTAAGAGACAGAGATTCTGCTCCTCTGGCACACAAATAGGCACATGCAAGGCCACAAGTGCCAAAGTGTGTGGACAATAAGTTATGGGTCACTGATAAATCAGTAATGGCACCAAGACAGCTGATTTTCCACTTCCAGCAATGGGCAGAGGAAGGCATAGAGTTTCTGCTTAACACTCTACAGCAGATTTTCCAGAGGAGGTCACCTTCCCACATGAATTAAAGCTACTGGAAACAACTCCCTACAGGCAACCTCAAATCACACACAGCTGGTCCTGCAGCACTTTGTGTGTTTGATATTGAACATACTTGATATCATTTTAGGGTTTAGGTTTGCACTTCTAGCATGGAAAATCAACTTGTTTTGTCTTTTTCAGTAGTTTTAGAATATTATTTTCATTATCGACCTTTGTTCCTTTCAGAAAGACATCAAAAAAAAGGGCTTACAAACAACATTTTGATTCCTCCTACATATTGTCACTCTTTCAGAAATGGCTGCAAAGTTTTGGTGCTAAAATAGCATCTGAATTATCCGAATAAAATATAATTTTAATCTATGCTGAATGGTTCAGAGCATGAAAAGATGCATTTCCTAGGTCATGAGAAAGTTAATTGTTTGTGTGTGAATTCTGGCCTTACTTGCTGAAGCTCTGTTGTCTTCCAAAATATCCTCTCAGGCTGAAAACCATTTTCTAATGCCACTTATCCTGCGTGGAGAAAAAAACTGTCTTTTCTTGTTCTTTCTAGTTTTATCTTGTGGTTCCAAAAGTATTCTTCATGTATGCCTATTTTTCTTTCTGATTTTACTAAAAACTTCTAAAAATAAAACTCTAAAATCAAAGTTGATTTTGTTACTTGCATAAATAGTATATTAAACTTACTATTCTTTATATGTCTCCTCTTTAATTATTTTTCATTCTTTAAATTTTGGAAAGACTACATTGCTTTCTAGCTATTGTTATTTTTAATTCTGATGTCCTACTTCCTTTTACTTTCCAAACAAAATAGTTGTAGCATATTTAATCTTTCCCCATATTGAGGTCTCTCCAGTTCCCATGACTTTAATTATTTTTGTTACTTCTTCTTTGGATATAATCTGCATATTAGGCTTAAGCTCTAAAAAAATCAGCCATTGCCTCACTAACCTCTGCTCAGTTTCCAGTCCTTCTTCAGATGCTTTCTCACACTTCATTAGTCCAGATCTGGATGCAAAAACTTCAGAGGAAGATTCTCCAAGCAGAACTTCTCTTTTTATCATATTAACTGTCTTTTACTGCAGCTGAGGAACACACTCCATCGTCATGTACCTACTCTTCCAGCCCATGCACATTCCACTCTTTACTCTGCAATGTACACGGAGTGCTACTATTTTTAGCTCCTGAATACATCATTTAACATTTGCTCACATTGAAACTCATCAAGTATTTCTTCAACCATTCCCTTAATGTGTTTAAATATCACAGAGAACAATCTATACCACTTAAAGTATTAGTGTTACTTAAGATTCTGCTTTCATCAGCAAAGTTTATCAGTGTATAGAAAGATCATTAGGATCAGCTGCTGGCACCTCTTCCCTGACTTAATACCAGTGAAGTGATGGGCTCAGGAATGTATTGACTGATAGTTAACAAGAGATATCTGATGTAAATTAAAGAAAGAGCAATTACCTCTATCATGAAAAAAAAAATGCATCTGAAATTTATTATAACCACAGAAAGAAGCTCGTTGTACTTCTAGTTCTAGCTTTATAGTTGCATCCCACAAAGTTTCTCATCTGGTTGTTAAGACAACATGAAGTAACTGTGTTTTGTTGGATGACCAAAAGGATTGAAGTTATATCCATCTGTATGTAAGGCTGTAAGCTCAGAAGGTGAATGTTCTATAGGGGAAAATTCAAGTAAAGGAGTGGGGATGTGTCTCTGTGCATGTGTGCGTGTGTGTGTGTGTGTGTGTGTCTGTGTGTGTGTAGAAATATCTACATGTACACAAAGTAACTTCTTTTTCTCCATCACAGAACGCTATCTTTATACACCGCTGCCTCGATTTGTATGGTGCAAAGCAGTTTCTTGTAGAGGGTACAATCCAACACAGCTCTTTTCTAACAGCATTACATGTGAGCATCTTTCTTGCATCCCTTCTAAGTAGATGCAGAATGTCATGTAGGTATGCAATGCTGAATGTGTTGTACTTGCTCCCAGATGTGCTCCAGCTCTCTGAGCAAGGTGCTTGATTTTCAGAAGAGACACAGACACCTGTGGACAGGCATGAGGATTATTTCCTTTCCAGCAGTAAATCTGGGAAAACTTTGAGCAGAATTTTAAATCTCATTATTTTTCTATATAATTTGTCCTCTACTTGTGATCCTGGTACAAAATCTTTTCCTTGCTCATTTTTATAATAGAACAGAACAATGCAATAGTTATTTTGAAAAATGAGCAGGTGAGAAAAGGTTAATGGACACAATTGATAATTAGTATTCTGGGTACTGAGGCCATCCTATGAGCTGTGAGTGGTCCAGAGCTTCAGATTAATCCTATTCAGCTCTCACACATCTCCTTGAATCCAGAGACTGTTTTGAGCCTCACATCATCTGTTTCCTATGTCTACTGCATAGGAAATACTTCTCTGATTACGATAAAACAAACTCTTAAGAGAAAGAGTGCATATTCCACCTAAAAGGAGTGGCAATCCTCTGAACTTTTGTAAGGAGATTTAACATAAAATACAGAACAAATCCCCAAATAGTTGTAAGAGAAGGTGGACCCAGAACCAGAACTTCACTACTATGCACACTCTGAGTGACCTAGCCACAAATTGGTGAGGAGCAGCATGTGTGCCAAATTCCCTACAATAGATGCAGTGACCTCACAGCTAGGGTTTCTTATGTAGAAACTTGGATTTTTCTGTCATTAAAGACAATAGAATCTGAGTGACTGCTCTCATCTTAAAAAAAAGACAATTTCTTCTTTCACAGCTAACCAATATTAAAAGAAAAATCAATAATTGCTACAACACTTCATGAAAAATTCTCATTTGTTAAATATTATTAGAAAACTTCTACTGGCTTGAATTCTTAAAGGTAGTTAAACAGATAAGCTCCTGTTTATGAGTGCCTACTGAGTGTCACTAGGTAATCTGAGCAGTGATACCTGAGGAAGTTCGTGAGAAGTAAGAGAGTTCTCACTTGCAGAGTGAGAACATGAAGAACTTGAGCAGAACTGCAGAGCAGTAGGGTCAATACTGAAAGGTCTTTATGGTAGAGCTATTTTGAAGACTAGAATTTTGAACATGTGATTTTGAGGAACATGTAGCACTATGTTGTTCAAATCCTTTTTCAGGTACCTATATGCTTTCCTGAAGCAAAACAAAAGTGGTCATACTGAAACATGTCTGGCTTTTGCATGCCAAAAAGAAATGTTTTCCTTTGGCAAATATTATGAAATCATTTACCACACAATTGCTCACCTGTTCCACATAGGGTGGAACAGCCTTTTATTCTCTAAGACCCTTGAGATTTCTAATGTAGCCACTTTTTTCCTCACCTTCCCATCCCAATTTATCTTCACGATAATTTAAAAGATCACTCAATATACTCCATCTACATTAAAAACATCATGTTAATAAATAAAAATCTATCTCCAAAACCCAAGGAAAATTACCAGACTTTGCCATGTAACTCCCACAGAGTTCAATCCAGTGCTGACTATTACAAATTGATTAGCAGATTCTTAATGGTTATTCAGTTATGAACAAAGCATTGATTTAAATGGCAGCTTGAATTTTGAAGGCTGTATGCATGAAAACAAGTACAGTATGCCATGATTCAGAAATGCAAGGCAATTAATATCAAGACCTAGGGGTTTAAAATCTACCTTGAAACAGCCAAACATATAAGCACTACTAAATCAAGGCCTTTATTTTCCTGCCTTTGTCTTTCCAATGTTTAGTTTCACAGTAAATGAAAGGGGCTATTTGAAGTGAGAGAAAGAAGAAGACAGGTCTGTGACCTCTAGATAGACCGTGGAGATCAAAGGCAGTCTCCATATGTGTTAGATATTATCTTTTTGAGGCAAGTGGGCATGATGTTTTGTGATGCAGCAGTGTGGAAACACACAAATAACCTGGCTAGTGACCGCTGAGAAGAATGATTGACATTGTGTTTGAAAACCAGTAGTAAAACCATGGAAAAAAGATTTAGCTTTAGTTTACAGAAGGGTCCTTCAAAGCTCCATAGTGCTCAAAAACTGGTTGAATGGAAAATTCCTAAGCTTACATAAATATCATAATTTATATGTTGAAAAGAATAAGTTGCTACAACTAACAACATTTGAAAGCCAATGTCCTCTATAAATCTATTAGCTTAAGGTACCTATCAAACTACAGTTTCAGCACATAGATCTTTTTGTTGGTTCATTTTTTCCCTTTGAAATACATGCACAATTTAGACTCTTTCTACTTGAGGGAAGTTTACTTGCTGCAACATAAAATGAGCAGTATCAGTAGAAAATGACAGAACTACGGGGAAAAACATGATTTTTTGGTCGGAACAGTGGATCAATACAGCAAAGCAACTACCCCCACTGCTGTCAACACAGAAAAACATTCTAGGGTGGGCATCATGTTGGGCACATGTCCCACTGCAAAGAGATGTCAGTATAGTAAGGGCTTTACCTAGATGAGGCACTACCTCAATCAAACGAACAACACATTTAATCTGCCCCTATTGACTTTTCCTCTCTGTGTAGGGGTACTTAGTAGTATTATTCCCTCAGAGAGACCATGAAAATTCCTTTGTGGACTTTTCCAAGTCCACTCTGAAAGGAGTGCAGTAAAAGTGAAAAGGATTAGTGCAAAGGATATTCTATTTGACTAAAAACTTTGACAATTGCTCAGGAAGCCAGGCTGCAAAAGAAAACCTCTTTGTTTTTGTTCTGTTTGCCAAATATGTTAAGAGGAGAATATTGTCAAATAGCTGAATATCATCAAAATCAGCTTAAGAAGCCTTAATGCCTCCCTGTCTGCACAATGTCAGTCACCAGCCTGTGCTTTTGAAGTTCCTCAGTTCAAGAGCAAACACAACCAAAGGTGAATATAGTTACAGCCCCAAAGCTGAACTTGACCTTTAAGTAACTCTTTCACTTTTTCCTGCTCTCCTTTCCAATTTGTCATTCCCTTTGCAAAGCTGGAAAACGCATTGTACCCTTTTATTTTCAATATGATTTTTGTTGGTGCCATTCTGAACTTCCATTTTAATCTTCACGTTATTTTTCTTTAAAATATATACTTTTTAATCCAGGACACCAGACATATTGATTTGATTATCTAGGTTACTTTATTTTTGCCCAAGCACCTGCAAATTCCTTTTTTTGTAGTAACAGAGAATTCTGAAGTTCCCTTTGCAAATGTATAAAAATAGCTGAAAAGTGTTTTAATATCTCTGAAAATGGACATTGAGGTCCTCTTAATAATTTAGAGCAAGATGGAAAATACAGAATGCTGAAACCATGAATTATGTGGAATGCAACACACATTCTTTAGTAAATCCAAAAATAACAGAGAACAGTTCATAATCTTTTTACACTAAGAAAAATCCAAGAAAGTCTTGTCATTTTTGTTGACTTGAGTTTTAAGAGGCTGCTGCACCCCCATATTGTGGTGTTCAACCAAAATTTATCTGTAGGACAGGCCTGCAGAATATGCTTGGCTATGTATCAAGTCTGTTTTCCAAACCTGCTATACACTTTGGCCAAGGTCAGGCCCTTTTACAAGCAAAAACCACATGCCTGTACAGAAATGCCTAGCCCACAGAGAGGATGTGTGTTTCCTCCTTAAAGACTATGTGGATGGAAAATAATGGAGTGAACCACAGAGAAACTTAGCCTGCAGTCAGTCAGTGACTTGCAAAAGAGCAGTAGCGTTTAACAGTTACCACATCTCATCAGTTTATCATAATCCTTCACCTGAGATGATTACATCTCCCTGTGACAGCTCTTCATCTGTGTCAGCACAGAGTCAAAAAGATTAGATTAATTCATTGCTGAGAGAGATTTGAGCTGACTGATGTTATTTGCACTGAAACAGAGCCAGGCTGTACTTGGCTTTTGCCAGGAGAGTGTTAATTAACAAATAAAGGATGTAAAAGGGCACCTTTAACACTGAAATTTTGCCTCCTCACATCTTATTTTCATGAGAGTTGACAGTGTCTATTTTGAAAAATGACAAGGCTTAAATTATTCATTGAGACTCCAGGAGTGTCTCCTGTGAGACTTTCAAATACAAACAGATCTTGGCAAATCAGGCCTTGGTACCTGTCCAAAGTTTCAATAGCGGCGGACATATAACCACTGTTTCATCCTCTGTCTTTAAAATACTGGAGAGAATATTGTGAAGAAGAATGGTCAAATACCTCAGCATCATGTGTTTTAACTAGTTCATAGGAAACCATAATTCTGCCAAATGTTCACTGGAGGTAGAAGATACTTCAACTTGTTTTGTTCAACAGCATTGTCCTCTGTCGATTAGTGAGATGAATCAATGAGCTCCCAAGGAAGGGAGCTCAACGAGCTCTTAGCCATCCACAAGGGTGATTGTCACAATATAGAAATCTTAAAACTGAAAAACTGGAGTAAACAATATTCCCCTCAGTGAGAAAAAAAGCAAAGCAGTTTATACATATATACATATATAATACACCCACATCACTATTGAGGTTCATTCTGTGTAATATGTTTCTAGGGTACAGACAGAATATGGAATTATTTTCATTAAATGCTCCATAAGGTCTATTTTACCTTCTGTGAAAATATTTACAGTATACCCACTCAAACTTTACGAGCAGCAATAAATAGCTCACAGAACAACAAAGTGTGAACATACACATCAGCTGGTCTTTAGACTCCTGAAGAAATAGACTCTGCAGAATTAGTTCTACATGTGAGACTACAATAAAATAAAATTTTAAAGTGCCTAGGTACTGAAAATGTTCTTTTTTTCAACAGCTGCTGATTTTTTAACCAGGAGCATGATGCTTCAAATTCATTAGAAAAGTAAGTCTTGCACTTAACAATATAATAGTTATACAGCCTACTATGAAGACAGTCAATAATCTATTTGTAGAGAAAATTCTCTTGGCATAAGCAAAAATTCTCCTTTTTCTACCATGTTTCAGTTTTGCAGAAGGACAGCCAGGCTCCAAACCTTCATTAAAACACCTTTATTCAAACATCTTTAAGTAATCTGTTTGTTCCTGCATGTTCAGGACAAACTTTTTTCTATTTATATAAATTATGGATAATTACACTGAATGTGGATTATTTCAGATTTATGATTAGGTAAGTGTGAATCTTTAATATCAAGTCTCTATTAACTCTAGGCAAGATGTCATTGAAAGTTGACCTTATTGGCAAAAGATGTCTAGATTGAGGCAAACAGATAAATAAGGTTTTCCATCCTAATGCATGCAAAGTGTTATTAAAAACTTATGTAGAAATGGTTAATGTAAAATCCCAAGCAATGCAAGTCAGCAGTTTAAGAGCAAGACAGAGTTATGAATGAGCTTTATGTTCTACAGTTTGACATAAATCTTTAATTGAAATATGAAGGGAAATATTAGGGAGAAATGAATGAAATTATGAAAATGTGTCTCAAATTTCCACATTAGCATTTGAAAAGCTTCTTAACAATTTGGTGTGTTCATCTCTCTTGCATTGTTCACATTTTGGTCCTTCCTTCAGCACTTTTGTACTTGTATTTATTTAGGAAGATTGTGCAGGTCAAGTCTAACAGACAACACGTCCCAGCCTGTCTCTAAACCAAATTGCTATGTGGAATTGTGGCTGTGCAGTCTGACAGTGACAGGGAAAATCTTCTGGCCCAGGTCTGGTGGCCCTCTAAGCCCTACAGAGAGAGGAGGGAGTGTGAAGCTGGTTGCACTTAGCACAGGCAATAGCCAGCATGTTTGCAATGAGATTGCAGACTAATTCCAATTTGGCAGTCCCCCTGTCCCTGTTCTACAACCCATACCATTACTAACAAGAGTCATGCACCTTTGTTTTGTAGCTCACGAGAGATTTAAATAGACAAATATAATTCCTGCTATATAAACAAATCAACATACAAACTATTTAAAAGATGACAACACATTCCTGCAAATAATCCTTTTGGCTGTGATGTACTTCACCTCCACCCCACTGCGCTTCTCTCATGTGTTTGTTTTTTAATCCTCTGGTCACCCTGGAAAACCGTTTTCTCTATGCTTCAGGCAAGTATTAATGTTTGGGTGGAATGTTTTATATTTGTGTCTGTGTTGGTAATAGTTTACTCACTTCAGAGAAATGGTCATTTATCAAAGCAGGTCTGATAGTCCTTTTTCTGCATCTAAGGTATCCCAGTAGTTTATAAACAAGGTAAACATGCCCAGACATTAGGATGTAAAGAGGTAGAAATCTGCTCTAGCTGCAATAAACTCTTGTAAATAGCTTCTCCCTCTGAGTCTTCTTTTGCAGATGCTCTCCTATGAAAACACTGCAGCTTGGCAAACCTGCATTCTTCAACAAGCCCTTAATTAACAGAGAGTTAGGCATGTCCTTTCCCAAAGCCTGGAATGCAGTATTATTGGCCTGCCACACAAAGTCATCACATAACTTAATGAGCCATTGGCACTTTAATTTTATAACACACTTCCCCAGTTAAGCTCTCTAGACCTCAGACTTAAACAGCTGTCCACAGCTGTTGGAAAGAGATTTATCATTGTCAGTCTTTGCAGCCAAAACATTCAAAGGTGCAAGTTTTCAATATCATTCAGCCGATAAACATTTGTCTGTTTTCATTCATTTTAATGCTGTTTCAATAAATCAATTTATATTGGTTTTGTATCTATTCTATAATATGCAGATCCATGTTAATTCTGTATTCTCTTCACGTGTACCCAAGTGTGTCAGGGAATACAAAAAGACATAACCTCTAACAGTGTTTTGCTTCTGTTCCTAAATGTGGGCTGAAAAGCTCCAAACTTTCAGTCATACAAAGGCACCCACTCTTGAAAACGTTTTATGAGCAAACATTTACACTCTAAACATATGCAAATGAAGCTGTGCTGTAAAGTGCCGACCTCTCCTTTTTGAGCAATCTTCCAGTTATGTGATACTGTATTATAAAATAGTCTGTAGAGCTTCCTGAAGGAAAAACCTAACAAATGGAATTAAGAATTCCAATCAGCAGGATTCCCTATAGAAACATTCAAAGGGGTGGGCATTCTGGATATTTGATTAGATAAACATTCAACTCTTCTCATCCATTTCAATACTGAAATGACATTGTGAACATTAACCTCATTTTTCATATGTATCTTACTTTTTCAACTTTAAACACAGTATATTTTTTTCTGCATTCTTGTATACTATACTTCCATATAGCTGGTCACATTGATTTGGTACGCTACACCCTGCATCAGGGTGAAGTAGAAGGTATTTTGGTTGGAGGAGGAGATAAGTGAAGGAAGCTACTTTATCTGGCTACCAGAATTTAACACAAATAGAAAAAGGTCCAGTGTTGATTTTAGCAGTTATTGGAGCCAGTATTGATTTTTCCATAATGTGACTTAATCCTCTCAATACAGGTACCGAGATAGCGTGGTGAAGAGTTACACCATTGCTGCTTTCTAGTTATGTGACTTTTTGTAAATTAATTCTTTATTGCCTTCAAATTCAGAAACAACAGGATAAATATAACTCTGGAAGTAGGCAATACTCACCCTCGGCACTGCCACTACAGTTGAAAGCATTTGTCAATAATGCTTGGGCAATGTGTGGGGTTAGAGTTAATGCAAAACTTTTTCCAGTTTTGAATGTTGTGTGGCAATAAAAAGCATAGAGGACAGACAACTGGGCAGATTTTAAGATCTGCAGAGAGAAATAAGACTTGTTCCTTGCACGTCTCTAGTATTTGTCAGTCATTTAGTCATTGTGTTGAGCTAGTGGGTGGTCTGGTCTCAGTTACTAGCTAGGCATTTACCAGTGCCATATTACAGAGGACACCCATAAATGAAAGGTTTTATTCCAACACGTTTACAGTAGAAAAGTTTCTCAAATAGTAACTGAAGACATTACATATACACTTACATTCCTTATACATGGTCAACAAATCAGTGTTTGGATGAGAACCAATAAAGTTTTTAGATTTTCCAAAGAAAGGCACATTTAATTCATACAGAGTTGGTAACATCAAAAAGAGAGGCTTGACAGAGTGATGCCAACTAACAAAATGTCATAAACAAAGAAAAATCTGTTTCAGCAATAATTTTTTTCTTTTTTTTTTCTTTTTTTTGAAAAATCCACATAGATTGTCCCAAGAAGAGCCAAAATATTCAGATCACACCGGCCTGAACTGTCACAAAGGCATTGCTTGCCTTTTGAGTTGGGACAACCTTGAAAGGTGGAGAGAAATTGTCTTCTTCCCCATACACTTTTCAACCACTAAGACTAGGGAGAGGTGTAGATTTCTTTCTCTCTGATGTCTTTAGGAAGATGTTCTGCATTTCAGATTATAAAATTAATTTCTACAAGGGATTTAAGTAATTATGATCTTGCAAGTTCAAGGATGAATCATTTAATCCATCTGTGATCGCAAAGAATCTCTGTTTCTACTCTTCAAATTGAGGGCTGAACAACATGAACTTTCCCTCCATTTGCATTTGCTTCTACATCCCCTGTCTGTTAATTTAGAGATGTGTGCCAGGGCTATGGGAATAATGCACAAGTTAAAACTAAATGTGGAACTCAAGTGTAGCTTTCAAAGAACATTGGCTGGTAGAAGCATATCAGGCTTAATTTCTTCTCTCCAGAGTGCCTTCCTGATGCCAAAAATTGAGCACACAAAGAAAAATTATCAGTCAGAAGTTTTAAAATAAGCAATCTCTGAAGAAATTTTCTGTGTTCAATTACTGCAGGACATAGTAAATATAAAAAATAGGAATGTTTTAATATCTAGATGGAAAAAAATGTGCATAAAAGTCTGTCAACAGCTTCAACTTTCAGCTCAGGAAATCCCCAACCAGTAAATTTACAGAAGCTGTAAGAGAGGGACCAGTATCATGTGAAGTTACTTTCTATACTGGTGCCATTCCTAAGTATTCAGCTCTGGACAATTTCCAGAAAGTTAGAGGACCCAGTAGCCACAGCCATTAGTAAATTTAGCATATCTTTGATGTGATCCACACAGACATTAAGTTCCCACAGACTATCCAGGAAAACAAAGATACTTATTATTTCAAATGCTCAGCACATATCCATAAGCTTTTTAGCAAGCTTTTTTTCCTGATATCTCAAGCACTGCTTTGCACAAGATAATTGCCAAGAAAACCATATCTCAAAATTGCATAAATTTCTACATAGGAGTGAAAAAAGAAAAAAATTCCTTTCAAGACTGCAAAATATGGTCCTGTACTGTTCTACTTACCTCCAGTTTGGGTTCCTTCAATCTACCCCAATTAACATCAGAGAGAGACAGTCTTGTGCACAATGAAGCAAATAAAACTACACACCCAAAAAAACCCTCTGTGCCTAAACTTCTCTTCCTGGGGGAAAGCTGAAAAGGCAAAGCAAACACAACATCAGCCAGTCAAGGTACACAGCACCTTTCTGGGGACCACTTTACTGAAATGGCCTCAACAGTGAACTTCATTATGTTCACAGTTGTGTTCCAAGTAGGGAAAATGCCCTGGTTTGAGCAAGGTTCATTGTCCCACTTCCAGGAAAGGGACTATCCAAGGCAAAGCAGGCTGCAGAAGCGGGAGTGACAAAACCTTATTTCTAAAAGGAAGGAGACTTTTTTGTGGAAGAAGGTTTCAATAGACAACACTGACAACATTGAATCGCATAAGGATTTTGATCTCATGTGGTAGGAGTGCATGCAGTGTGGTGTTCTAGTAAAATAAGCATTGCTTTAAATATTTCTCAGGCTAGCCCAAAAACTGTCTGAGTGAGAGTCAGACTCTTGAATTTGGTGCCTTTTTAGTATGCTTTACTGCAAAGTTACCATGAAATGCATGGATCTTGGTAGACAAAACTAAAATAAATCTGCTCTGTTTTTTCAGTTTTAAAAACAGTCTTTCCAACAAAATTTTCCTCAGCTGTAGAATTAAGATGAATCAAAGCAACATTTTATCATACATGCTTCCTTGCATGTAAAATTTAACATAATCCACTGAGAGTAGCAGACTAATATCAAAATTTAATTTTCAGTTCTACTCTGTGTTTTACGAGATGTTATCCTTTTTCTTCTTTAGTCAGCTGGCACCTCTGAATGACATTTTCCCACTGAACTATTTTTAGCCGAAGTAAAATCAATATTAGTTTGAAAAACTGAGAAAGGAAAAAAAGACTTCAGCATTTTTAGTTAGCAGATGTTGGAGAGATAGGGGGAAAGTTTTTTGCTAGCCTAGTATTTCTCAAGGATAAACAATGATTCAATAACACATTGATCTAAAGCATATTTGCTGAGGAATTTACAGTATCTTTATCACACCTATTTAAGTTACATGTGGCTGAGGTGAGACACTGCAGCCAAGAAGTATGGGTGATGGCCCTGTACAGGAGGAAGCTTGTTGTAGACCTGCATTCCGTTTTCTACAGCTTTAACCTGGTCCTGCCAGGGCAGAGGAACTGAAAACTCTCAACAGTGACTGAGTGGACAAATGAGTAATGTAGAAACACAGCTACCACCTGTGTCTTGAGCCAGAGGTGATCACACAGCTAAATAGTCTTGTAGCACAGCCTCGTAGTGTGTGGGCTCTCGTATCCTCTTAAATCTGACGCATCATTTGCATCTTGTGTGGCTACCTCAGATTTAATTTCTTGCATTTTCTTTTTCACTTGAGAAGAAGGATATGATATGATTCTATGATTCTGTACCAGAATCTGTTAATTTTTGTTCACTTTCAAATAGTGTGCAAAGTCCCTTATCCTTGCTGATGATGGCCAAAGAGCAAAGTAAAGATTTTTTTTTTTTTATTTCAGAGAACTCTGTACCTCTTTGAGCCAGGACCTAACTAAAACACTTCTTCTTCAAAGGTTTCCTTTGTCAGCTACTTATAGGACTTGTTCCAGCTCTCTTTCCTGGCCTTATAAGTTTTTCTTCTCTTTGTCACACACAAAATGTCACCCAACAGATATACAGTCATTCTTACTATATCCTTGGGTTTTGACTCAAAATTCAGTAAAACATTAGTTTTCACCCTTGGCTGCACTTTTATGTGGCCTGTAATTTTAGTTGCTATTTTTAAATTGTTTCGTCTTTAATTAAAGGATTTTGACTGTTTCTTGAATGACAAATGCACTGTTCACCGGTTTGAAGAGAAGAGAATTTCTTTCAGCCTCTGCTCTTTACCCTCACATGATAGAAAAGACTTCTATGCCTACCTTTCTCACAGAAAGACAGAAAAAGACAAGAAATTATGTTATTTTCCCTACATTGACCAGGGAATTACTTTTGTACCTGTAGCCAGGTCTCCTGGGCCAGGGCCCCAACTCTTACACAGCTCACCTTGCACCATGTCACAGTTACTTCTATACGATTAATTTTTAAAAAAAGTTTTTTCATCATGATGTTGCAATTTTCTTCATATTTGCAAAAAAGTATGGAAAGGGTGGCTGCAGTAGTCAGCCACTGCTAGGTAATGTGGTATTCATTTTGATTAAGGATTCATTAACCATCCGTTCTGTTTACTGAATATAGACTGGGGTGTCTCAAAAATTCTTACAGACTGATGCAAATAGGGAAAAAAATAAAAAGACATTTGGAATTCATGTGAATTGGCTAAAATTTAGGAATGATATATCAAATCCATTAGAGATTTAATAAAAGTCTTCTCTGTTGGCCATCAAATCAATTAATATATAATTATGCTCAATCAAATGAATTATTTAAGCATGTAAAAATTGCAACATGTGAGACTTGGCCTTTCATGATTTGTGAAGTGGTGTGTAGAAGCCTCTGAGAAACTTCATGACTGTGAGTATAAAAGCACTGTACTCCTCTGCACAGATACTCACTTGCGTGAACATTTGTGGCTCTGAGCTTTTCCTTGTAGATTTTGGCTCTTTGTGAACATCCATAAACTGGGATTCCAATAATGCAAACACTTGCATATTTGAGTTAACACTGTGCATATGAATAATCTAATTGAACTCACATGCACAAAATTATTCACATATGTTTGTAGGATTGTGGCCAGAAGAATATTGATTCCTATGACATATATTTATTCATTTCACTTCATTTAAGATGAGCCTGAGCCACAAATTGCTGGCTTAATGCTGCATCTTCTCAAAGTGTGGGAGTGTTCTGAACAAAATCTTGGTCCCAAACCACTCCTTGTACAATTAACATTTTACATATTTCATTTAATCATTTCATTGTCAACTCTTTTTTTTTTTTAATTCATCAGAACATAATGTCCAATTCCAATTAGTAAACAATGCCCAAATTATTTATCTCAACTCCCTATGGTTAAAAAAAACATAAATGTGTATACCCCAGTATAATAAGAAGCTCAATTTAGTAACTTACTACCTTAGTGTAATGACCCTTTTCCTCTGAGAACTGGCTTTTACTCCAACCTAAACTAAGGCAGAGGAAACTCATTTTGACTGTAATGGCTACAAGTATAATGAGATTAGGCTGACAGAATCCCGTTCTCTCTTTGCAGCCCAAAGGTATTCAATTCAAAACCTCCCTCTTTGCTTGGAAGGGGAAGGTGCTAACATTGGACCTGTTGGTCTCTTACCAGTCTACTCAAAACACATTTTCTTTTTTATTCCATCAAACTGTAATGAAAAATACTTTACGAAAAATGTTATCTAATGCTAAATCTCTAGATAAAGTTGTCTTCTTAACCAATAAACTCTGTTAAGCCTTCTAAGAAACCACAAAGAATGTGCTGCTTTATGGTATATGAAATTAGGGCCATAATCTTTCATTTCGTGGCATTCATATATACTTAATTGACTTATTAATTTGGCAACTTCTTCCCACCCCAGCTAGCATGAACATAAGAGAAAGAGAAGAGATTTTTCAGCTTAAAGTTGGAGAGTGTATATAAAATTTTAAGCTTCTGCAAAGCATTTTAGCAAAGAGAGTTGCAGAGATGCAGGTATGCAGCACAGCAGCCAGATATTGTGCTGAGACACAGGGCAAAACACTTTTACTCTGTCCCAGTGTAACCTTTTCTCCAACTTAGAGGAGCAATAACTTTCAGGACAAGAAGTGCCCATTTTGGTAATTAATTCTACTTCTTTCACCTAATTATTTTTGGACCAGAACCATCCTCGTTTCAGTTGCAGCCTCACTTTGTGGAATATATCTTACCCTCAATTAAAACTTCAGTATTGATGAATCAGCCATGCTTTGAGAGGGATTGTTTCAATTCTCCCACTTCAAAAAATACTAGTCTTTTTGACTCTAGCAGTAGAAATCATTGTGCTTTCTCTGTGACATTAGATAGCTCTCTGTAGGAGAAATCTTTTTCACATCAATATTTCTAAATTGTTGTCAACAATTGCCTGTAAAGACTTGTGATCCAGAGCAGCATCACATTTCCTTGGGACAGCATCATACTCTCACATAGTATCACTGGAAAGGATTTTTCAATTTTGGGACCAGCTATTTCCATCACACCTCTTTTAGTATTTAACTAAGACTTTTTTTTCTAGTGGTTTTACATTATTTAAAGAATGCTCATCGGAAAAACATGTACTCTTTCTGCATGAAAATTACTTTTTTATTTTGGTAGAAAGCAGAGCACCACTATCATCTTAAACCAAAACCTACGTGTTTTTCAAAGAAATGAAGTACAAAAAAATAAAAAGACTACAAGCTTCCCTAATTTTCTTCAGGAAGAAACATGCACAATGGTTGCTGAATCTGTCAAGTCCCCATGTGAAACAAATAGGAGTATTGTTCAGCATAGAAATTCTCCAAGCACTAAATCCATCAGACAGAACTTATTATTCACAGGTTCAGATTTAACATGTCGTGAATCTCTTATACTTCCTACCATTCTTGATTCGGATCTCCTGTGATCAGTGCTGCTTCTTTAGCACGGCCTGTGGTGCGCCACAGACACCATTACAAACCTGCTGTTAAATCAATCACTGGGTGGCACCCAAGAGCCAGCTAAGAGATGTATTGAATTGCAGACACTCTCTAATACACATATTTTAACAATTTCCTCCGTCTTCAGCGAAATTATGCTAATATTTTAGTTGAGTTTCCTTAAGTCTGGAACTCAAATTAAGTCTGTCTGTTTCGTTTTTATGATAGTGCTTGAAATCACTTGCAGACAAGGGGTTGTTGGACCATGAGATTTATAGTGGCAATGCCACAAAGGTGAAACACATCCCGAGGAAGAGGAAAGCAATCTGTATAGCCAGTGTTTTCACTGCAGTAAAGTTTATAGCAGTATTAAGGGAATAGTTACAAATCAGTTTGATGGTGTTGATTTCATTGAGAATAAGTATATTTACACTTGCAAGCTTTCTCTTAATAATTTTCGGTATGTTTTACACAATGGGGTTAGTGAAGGTTGAATCTGAACATACTTTGGGAGTGACAAAATCTGTTTTTCTTTTTCCCACCCATCCTTCTACTTTACTTCACAAAAATGGTTTTATAACAGTTCCTAAGGGACTGAGTCAAGGTTCAGCTATTTTACTGAGGCTCACTGATGTTTCTGAAGATGCTGCAGAATCTTTTATGCTCGGATGCTTTTGGTTATGATGTAGACGTGTGGGAAGTAAAATAAAGTGTATGAGTACCAAAAGTCATCCACTTCCTCTATTGGCTCCTTACCACCAATTAATTACCTGGAAGGCTGGGGTTAGATTATATGATTTCCAAACATAAAGCTTTCTAAACGATGTAGGTTATAATAATTTTTCTTCCCTGCTGGCAATTGAACTGTTCACACCTCATTGTGCCTCTGTAGCATGCAAACTTGTCACCTGCAGAATATCTCTAAATTCAGTCACTTTGGGGCAAGGGGGAACCCTTAACACATAAATATGTAACAGATGTGCAAGTGTAGTTGGGGATGATTATATTAGGTAGGGACAATAAAACAGATGACTTCTTCAGATAATATTCCAGTTAAGAGATAATATTTCTTGAAGGACACTTGGGTCTGAAAATCCTTTCCAGAGTAAATGGAGAGCTAGCAGGAGCAAAACCAGAACCAGGGAGTAAAAAAAAAACAAAAAGTAGATTGGGGATGGGGGGGAGGGGTGTTAATTACTATTTCCAGTAATGGCAAGAGAAGGGTACATAAAGGGGAATTATGCAACAGCAGCTGTACCCAGTCAGAAGGGGCAGATGGGAAGTACCCATTACCTGAGCAGAGATGCTGGTCAGCAGGCAGAAAAGGGCAGTGGAAAACATCTGTCAGATACCCATTTCGAAGGTATATTGTCTAAAAATGCACCAGATGTAAGGGCTGTGTGCCCTGGACTGCAATGAACCTAAGCCCATTTTCTCTCTCCTTCTCTCTTTGAATCCGTCAAGAGCTGTTCTGCAGCCAAGAATTTTACACTGTAAGTCCTTCAAAAAATTGGCTGTTGTTGTGGTGTCCTTGCACATCATGTTCAAAGTCTGCCCTCAGCACTGTCCCACAGTCCTGAGCAACACAGATATTACACTCAGCACTTCCCACTCAGCACCTACCCCCCCTGGCTTTCCCCTTGGCTTCTCCTCTGCTTCCTTCACATAAACCCAATTTTTGTCTCTTTCCTTTCCTAACTAAAACAGGCTTCCAATTAATGTTTGCCTTTAGGATGGTGTACCCTCCACAGTGTGGAGCAAGGCAAGGTCACAGACCTCACTTCCTTCCTTAAACTAAGTAAGCGCAATTGTGCGGGCCACACAAAGATGACTGTCCTTGTTCCTCCCTGCCTTTGTTCGTCCATGCAAAAGGTGCCTACAATCCAACACAGAAATAGGAATTTAAACCACCTCTGAAAGTATGACAAAATCATCTTTGACACTTATGAGAGCTCTGATTTAAGATATAGCCACCACTTGCTTAACTTCTGTCCCCAAATAATGTGTAAGGAAAAGTTAACATGCCTGCTCAGACACGCTGTTTGGAGTGTATTAAATAGGACATCAGTAGCCTGAGAAATGAGAATTCTCTAGAGATATAGAGGTTAAGTCTTTTCATATCACAAATTAAGCTCCTATATAATTCTTAAGCTTTTTTATTTCAAGGGGTAGGAAAATGGTCTAGTTTTAGAAATTAAAATACTTTAAGTTAAATCCTTCCAGTGATTTTCTCTATAATGAAAAAATATTGTACTTTTGTGGAGAGCAATGAATAGTTATGGTAGTTGCCTTTTTCCTCTCATTTAAAAGAACAATAGGTCTATTCAAGAAATGTGTTTTTGTTCTTTTTATTGAGCAATTTAAATATTCTAGTTTCCAGTTTCCTTATTTTAATGTTTGCTCATTCCTTAGAGTAGAAAAGCAATACAAAACACTTATTCCAGTATCACAACTAGGGACATTATTTTTCTTCAGATAATCTTTTAAGAATAGAGCAATCATAATATAATGACTTTATATTGAAGAGATTTCTTTCTGTTCCATTTCTTACAAAAATATAATTCATAATAATGAGAAGTATAATGTTGGTCTCTGTACAAAGTTTCTGTGCCTTTGTGCAATGAGCACTCAAGGTTGGTTTTCAATTGGCAAAAAAAAAGGTTGGTTTTCAATTGGCAAAATAATTTAATCATTCATTCCTAGACAAAAGTTTTAAACCACAGGGATGTGAATGTCAATGTGCATGCTCATCTGAGGAAGAGCAACTTTGCTCCTACCACTGTAGAACTGTGCATCACTGAGTTTGGGTTTATTTCTGACTCATACCCTCCCTGATGCAGGTTATGGACTTCAGAAGTGAATTAGAATAGGGAGGGCAAAGCCTGAGTATATGCTTAACTTTGGTACATAAGTGCCACTCACCAAGGTATGGTAATACCTGATTCACTCATATATTGACTTTCCAGATATGAGTTAAATACAAATACATTTTTCTACATCATTAACTTGAAACCTGGCTCTGGTCTGAGTTCAAAAGCGCACAGTGCCAGATCACAGTAGGACCGTATCCCTAATGCCAGTATCCCAAAGTACCAGTTTTCTGCAGCTGAGAAACTGGCCTATTTCCCCCAAATTCACACTTGCAATGCGGCAGTGAGTGGTGAATACTCTGTATATGACACAAAGAGATGTCCTTTAAGTTGTGTTGTTTAAATCAAATTTTAATTAGCCATTGGCCAAAAGTTATTGTAGTTTCTAAGTTCTTTATTTGACATGATGGTTATGACAAAACGGAAGAGTCAAGTTAACAAAATGCAAGGATTCTTTTCTTGAAAGCTTACAAGCACATTTGAACCTGGCTTTAATGCGCTATAGAAATTACTGAAGGCAGTAGTTTTGGTTATTTCTTGGACTGCAGGACTTCACTTTCTTCCTTTACTTACTGTTAAGGAGCCACACGACTCGTGAGCCCTGTGTGGAGTCAGAGCACACTGTGCCTTGAGGAACAGCAGAACAGGAAATCTGTCTGGAGAGGGCTCTTTCCCTTAACACAACAGCTGCTTCTGTTCAACGTGTTTGTTCAACCTTAGTCAGATCTGGTCATTTAAGAGGTTGCATCTTACTATGATAACAGGTCCAATGGCATAATGTCGTGGTTTAACCCCAGCCAGCAGCCAAGCCCCTCAAGCAGCCGCTCACCAACTCCCCCACCAGCAGGACTGGGGAGAGAATCAGAGGAGTAAAAGCTAGAAAACTTGGGGATTGAGATAGACAGCTTAATAGAGAAGCAAAATTTATGTATACAAAGGAAAGAAAAACAATGAAATAATTCACTGCTTCCCAGGGGACACCCAGGTGTTCAGCCACCTCCAGGAGCAGAGGACTCCCTCAGGTGCAGTTTTTACTTGGGAAGACAAACCCCATCACTCCAAAAGTACCCCCTTTCTCCTTCTTTCCCCACCTTTATGTACTGAGAATATTGTCTGGAATATCTGGTTGGTTGGTTGGTTGGTTGGTTGGATGGGGTAACCTGTCCTAGCTGTGTCTCCTCCCTGTTTCCAATTCATCTGTTACTGATATCTTTTTTTTCAGCAATAAATGATTCATTTCTTCAAAGAAATTACCCATTTCTAACAATCAGTTCCCATATTTGTCTCACAGATGTCCTTCAGTGATGCCAGATTTCCCAGTGACCAAAACAAACTGTATCTGCCTCTGTAGTTCCAGTTGTCTTTTCACCACATTTAATTGATACTTAGGCCTTCTTTCCTCTCCACCTCTGTGTTCATTCTGCACTAGATACAATAATAGCATTGATCTTTTCCTATTTTAGGTATCAGATGTTTGTCTATTAGAAGAGTCTGGCAGGGGCATAAGATTATTTTCTCCCTTAGGAAGCCTAATCCATAAACTCAACATCCAATTCCATGCCAAGTAATATATGTATATAAACTGCAGTCATTCTGCCATCTGCCAGCCTATACATATCTAGCACTAGGCCAATTATATGTAGAAGTTCCAAGGCTACTACAATATTTTCAATATCAGATTGGAAATTTTTTACTTCTTACTAAGCCAAAAAACATACCAAGAGTACCCAGTTAGTAGCCACCAAATAAAATGTTAGCCCTCTTCTAACTGAGCTGAGTAGAACACCTGTTTTGCTCTGAATGTCCATTTCTCACCTTAGAGCTGCTCTTACCTCAATGCTCTTGTTTAGGCTGGAAGACTTTTAAACCTCTGCTCTCAGGCATCAAAATTCATTTTTGTTAATTTACATTACCTGCATGTACCTGGCAAGCTAGGTTTTTTCTGGGACTTTAAAAGGAACTACATGCTTCATTTTGTCTGCCAGTCAGGTTAAATAAAATTAAGGGAAATAGTTCAATACTCTGTGATTTCTGTGGCGACAATCAGATGCTCCTTAAGTTGCAGTTTCTACAGGACACTCCCTCTCAAGATCATGTCTAAACTTAATGCTTTATTTCTATGGCAGTTCTAATAGGCTTTCAAAATTAGCCAGATAGCCAAAAAGTCATTCAAGATCTCTCTTTGTTTGTTATCATTTTCTTCCCTCTAGCCTAGATAATGCATAGTGCCATCACAGCTTTTTGGGATACCTTGTTGTGATAATCTGTTTAATTAATCCCTTTAAGTGTATAAACTCTTCAATAGGGTTACTCACTTCTATCTAAAATATATGAAAAAAGAATATTTACCTTCACTTTCAAAGCCACCATACCCTACTTCCAGCTTACTTATCCATCTCTTTCAGCACTAGACTGAGTCCTTCAGCAGTATGCTATTGTAATCTCACCATTCAGGGACATTTTTAAGCAAATTCTATGCTTTCTTCCAGAAACAGCAGAATTTTACCTCCATTTCCCCATAAAGATATCTCAGTCTTTCCTCAAAGCTCTTTTTTCCTGGGATGGCTCCTAGAACGGAGCCATGTAGCCAATCTCATTTACTGTTGTCTTGCAGTGGGACAGTGAGTTCTTTAGGGCACAGAAAAAGATGGGGATTCCTCGCATAATGTAGTCATAGTCATTGTTCCTAACTGCTTTGATAGTGCAAATAATTAATCAAAATAGCAGCTGCAATAGCAGCAAAGAGTTGCAGCTGTCTAAATTATCTAAAACACTAAAGGATTTTTCAACAAGGCTTTTCCAGTTGTGAAATTCATCATGA
The DNA here is from genome assembly GCF_963513975.1 of Fringilla coelebs. Classification (NCBI taxonomy): domain Eukaryota; kingdom Metazoa; phylum Chordata; class Aves; order Passeriformes; family Fringillidae; genus Fringilla; species Fringilla coelebs. Next base: position 33,803,231 of record NC_140028.1, read on the forward strand.
GTCACCACATCATGAGTCTCCTACTGTTCTGGTCACACAACAAAACCAATCAGCTGGATTTTAGAAAGAATGTGTTGATAGGATAGCTTTATTGTCAGGTGATTTGACAGATTATGAACAGTCTCATTTGCATATTTTTACCTTAAATGTTTGATATGTTTATAAATGGCTCAATCTTAACTACATCAGGCATTTTTCATTTATAAACAAAACCATAAATGGTTGGAATGGAAGTAAAATCTTTTTTCCATTAAGATAAAATTAATACCATATATGATGCCTCAAATATCTCAGGAAAACTCAGAAGAAAAATGTACACTGAAGAATAAATGTGCTACATTGAAAGGCATATTTGTTTTGGATGTTTGCATTCAATTTTTAGTTTTCCATTGCTGGTATAGACATTTCCATAATAAGTCATAATAAGTTTTGCACAAAATCATGAAAAGCTTCTACACTGAAATACCAGATTATTAATTGATACAGAAATTTAAAGTTCACTTTGCATCTCTCCTTATGGTGTAGTTACTCTAATGTTCTTTCCCCATTACTGGAGATTTGAATTTTACATTTAAAGAAAAATCGAGGGGTTTTTTTCCTCCAATATTCCTGAAATGTGATATTTCTGATGCTACCTTAGTGTTCACATAGTCTACTGAGGAAAAAATAAAGTAATGGAAGTAGTAAGACCTTACCCCACGGTGGATGCTGCAAGTGAAGGTGGTGCTCAAGTCCCCCACAACTCTTCCAAGCCATCACCCCCCTCACTCATCCCTCCCACAGGACCCACACTGACTCTGCATGTGAGAATGACTGGAGGCAGTGATTCTCCAATATTCATCTGAGGAAGAAATGAAAAAAAACAGCTGTTTTTTTTTAATAAAGATGGAGTAAAAGCCCCCAGCTGGGAAGTCTATAAGGTATCACCCTGCCTGCAACCCGCAACACCTCCAAATGGACCAGTTTTTCCAACTTTGAGGAGAAAGAGTTGCTTCCTAAAAATGAATTTGTCTTTGCTCAAAGCTAATATGTCACCTGCTGCCTACATCCTCCAGGAGCTTGTCATGCAACAAGCTTAGGAAAACAACTGTGACTGGTGCTCACACAGACTGAGCAGGCAGATCCAGCCTCCTCCTCACAGCTGCATCTGTTGCTGTGGACAGGAGTATTCACAGTACATTTGGGTCTCTCAAACCCACAGGACAACTTATTGTGTGAACAGAATTACTGAATACATACACTATGAATGAATAGTTTGTTATTGTTTAGGCAGAAGACTGCTGCCTGACAGAACTTTGAGTCAGTACATTTTCAAAGTTATATTTTACACTGCTTTTCTTCTCAGTTTGGAAACTAAGCAGAAGTTTGAATAGTTACAATTGAAGCAACAATGTGATGAAAAGTATTATCCACTTTGGATCTACTTAAACTTGTCACATTCAGTAAACACAGTGCAGAAAGAACAGATAGGAAATTTAAATGGCTTTACAGTAAATTTATATTAGTCCAAACTGCTTTTTCAAATGAGGTCAGTAGGGTGCATTTTCCATTTAAGAGAGCCATCCAGACTTAACAGAAGATGTTATGCACATGTTGGATTTTTCAAAGAAGAAAAAACACAGTTGGCAGGCAATTTAAACAAATACTAGGCTGCCAGTTAATCCTTATAACTTCATGGCAGATATTTGTTGTAAAGTAGGGTTCACATTGTTTAGACCTGATTTGATATTAATGTTTTTAATATCAAAGTAATACTGGAACACAGACTAAAGTGCATATGTAGTACTTATCTACCTAAGCATCTGTCAGATTTTGGGGTAGGAAATATGCCACTACTTCCATTCTGCTGTGAACTGTGGGTGGTCAAACAAAAGGCTGGGTGATATTAATGCATTTAAAATTAAACTGTGGCTAACCATCACTAAGAAACATGTACAGTCAAGATACTCACCGTCACACTGGTGTAAATTTAGAATAGCTCTACAGGCTAAAGTGTGTGGCTCAGACTCACAGCACTGGGGAAAGGGAAGCTAAATGCAATCCTGGTCTTACCATAAGTAAATGAAGAATCTCTTGCTTACCTTCCCCTTACCCCAAAGCATTCCCAAATAATACTTCCTGGTATCTTAAAAGTAAAAATTCAAGCTGTCTACTCCCCTGTCATAGCTGACCATACACTGTGACTGCTCTATGGCTTCAGAGCGTTGCAGGCAGTGACAGCAATTTCATTAAGCAATGCAAAGTGGAATACCAAAATGGAGAAGCACACAGAGATGATCTGATGTGGCAGAGTAGGAGGAGAGTAGCCAAAGTAAGTGTCTCAGGGAGAAGAAGTGCGGGCAACCTCTGTTCTGTGTATTTTCAGGCATGCCCTGTGTGAGTGGTGAGAAGTGAGGACGAAAGGTACTGCTGGGGCAGAGGGCTGCAGGAGAGAATGGGGGAAAGCAAGGTTATGTCCTGGGGCTGCCTGCAGGAGTTTCCAGCCCCTGACCACCCAAATATCTTACAGTGCAGGAATTTAAAGTTAGGAATTTTAGCATTTACAGCTCAGTAGCTCAGTGAGTTCTCCTCAGTTCTCAAGCTTTCCTCTGGGGCTCTGCAGGTCTTCCTTTTGTCGGGGCAGCTGCTAATTGCTGCCTCTTCTCCATCTTCCCACCCCTTATATGTGAAGAGTTTTCTAACCATGTTTAATCCCATCTTGCATTAGACAGAGGAGTGAAAAGTTATGTGAATTGGGCTTCCACAGGAATTCCCACAGTGAGGGAGTGATCAGTGCTGCATAGCTGTCTTTTCATGCTTTATTAATAGATATTTATGTTCCATAAATACCATCTCATACTCTGCCCCCTTCCTACAATGCCACCACTTTACTGGGAAACCTAAAGCCCCATTGGTCCTTTAACTCCCTTTTTACTCTGAATCCAAAGTAAATAGCATTGCATTGAGAAAGATTGTTTGAAAGATTAGGTTACTCAATTAGAGGGATTTATTCTACCTTACCAACTTCCTTATAAACATTTTCATTTGAATTTTCAAGGGCAGGAGTCTATTCTCATAACAGGCATGGGCCAGGCTCCACATACCATCTGACATTTCTTCATGTGGTTTTTCTTAATCAAAATTGAAAGCTTCTTTTATCAAGTCACATGTTCACATCAGCATGGATGTAGGCCACCACAGAAAGCTCAGAAAATGTAGGCCACCACAGAAAGCTCAGAAAATCAGCTGATTTAGATATCAGCTGATGCTCTGCATAAATGGGAAGAGTGGGTGCTGCAATTATCCTGAGAGGTGATAGGTAAGTGTTGCTACTCAGCAACTAAGATACAAGAACAGAGATATGAGCATCACAGAGCCCCTCACTAAATTTCTTCCTGGGAGACAGCCATCATGTCCTGGAAACAACAGTGTTCAAAGCTCAATAGCTCTGACCCACACAGAACTGTGCATCCAGAGTTCCCTGCACTGGTTAAGATTCCTAATAACATTAGGAAGGGTTTCTTTATAGGTTTCACAGATTCATAGATTTCAAGGGCAAGAGAAATCCAGCTTCCTATGCAGTGTGGGCTACCACCCTCCCCTGAAATAATTAACTGGAGCAAGAGGAAGTAACAATCTCTGTTTTCACAGCTAGGACTCAGTAAACAATAACACACAATACCTACAGTGGATGATGCAGGAAACCAGGAGAGCTGAACTCTGTCCCACTCCCCCTGCTGTGACCCTCCTAAATGCCCACCATGTTCAGTCCTTTGGCTCTCTCTGCCACAGGACACTGCAGTGCTCCCTCCTATTACAGGACCCTTGCACACTTGCAAATTTTACTTCAGAATGAAGATACCAGGGAGACACAGAGCAGTCATTTTCAAATGGTGTGCTTTTCAGCCACATTCAACAGGCTTCCAGGGAAAAACTGGAACCTGAAGAAGAAACAGTGTACTCTGATTTAAATTATGGTACTTTCCAGTCTCTTGCAATGTAAAGTAGCCAGTCATAGTAATGGATATTTTTTTCCCATTCAGATAAAGATTGTGTATTCAGATTGCCTTTTACCTTTTTTATTTTCCTTATTCCTTTACGACTAACACATTCACAAACATTAATTTTTGCAATGTACATCATATCAAGCCCACAGATCATTAGAAAGGACTGAGTAATATTTTATAGAGCAGTGCCAAAATATTAAGGAAGGTATCAGTGTGGGTTTCTAGTGTGAAATGTACTATCTTCTGCCCAGAAGTTTCCACCCTCATAAGAGTTAGCTACAGAAGAGGCTTTATGAAAAGTAAAAATATTCTATTACTCTGTGACAAAGGGACTGAATAGATCCAAGCAAGGAAATATCATTAATAACCCCATTTTTCTGTGGTTCTCTAAGTAAAAAAATGGCAAGAATCAGCAGGAGGCCTGTGTATTCCAGGGTCCTGCCTAATTAAGATGTTTGAACATTCACGGATTTGTTACAGTGCATCTGGAAAAGACAGAGAGGCACAGACAGAAAAGACACACAAGAAAAAATGGAAGATAAAACAAAATCCTTTTGCATTGCTAACTAGCCCAATAGTTAAACAAAGCTTGCCTTTGCATCCCCAAAATCCTTTTTGTTTTATGAATCAAGTAAATAACGTCATTTGAGTTCACACTTGGTTGGCATTGACACAGTCTTGCTGCTCCAGTATTAACTATCCTGGAGCTGCTAATAAGAGATTTTGATTAGAAAGATTTGTAGTAGATTTCTTAGCCACTGAAAGACCATTGCATAATCGCCATCCATACATGAGATTGATGACTATTTTGGGCTTACTTAGAAACAGAGGCCAGACAAAATTAAAAGGATAAAAACAGATGTCTTTAATGAAGGGCCTTCAGGTACATTAAGGGCTTTGTCTGCCCAAAATGGACAATGGTCACGTTTAGACAGATATAACTTTGGTCTATTTGCATACCAGGGGTTAATTCTCGAATTACAGCTTCAGGTAGTGAAGTCATACATCCCCAGTTTGGTCCTCCCCCTTTTGTTTATACTTTTTGGAGCCTGAGGCAGAGGGTGTCCTTGGTTCTCAGGCCTAGAAGGATTGTTTTGTCTGACCAAAATGTGAAGAGAGCTTACTAACACTCTATATGGAGCTTAGAATTATACACTAATGCAGTACTGGACCTGAAAAATACAAAAGTTAAATTCTTAAGGCATTAAGATGTGTCCTCTTTACTTGAAGTTGAAAGGGAAAGCAGTGAATAGCATATCAACACACACAGCACAGGAAAAGAAAGATATATGGTTCTCAAGGGAGCATCCATATGATTAAAGGTAAGCGTGTGTATAGCATTTGCATAGTCAGAAGTTTACAGAGGGAAAACAATTATTTTAAAGCTAAGATAGGCCACCCACTTAAGTTTAAGCCTACCTGCCACAAGGGGAAAAACATTGCTATTTTTGGGATAGCATTTTTCTCTATGACAGCATGTCCATCTTTGCTTCTCCATCAAAAATACTTTTTAAAAATTGCAGTTGGTTTTGCATTTTATGTTCATGACTTATTTCAAAGATTCATTCTTATACATCCCTCTCAGAAAGAGAAGACTTTTTCTCTGCTTTTTTACAGAAAGTCCACTTGAGCCCAGCACTGAGTCTGTAATGGCATTGGTTACAATAGGGCAGACTGTGTAACACAAGTTTCAGGAGACAATCTATCCCTTAGTACATTTTCATAATTTACTGGAAATAACAGTTTAGTAGTTTTCTGAGTGAGCCAGTTCAGGTTTTTTGCCTTCCCAATATTCTGTCCCAGAGAGTTTCATAATTTAACTAGGGTTTAGTTCAGAATATTCATCCTTTGATTTTCTTGAAATGCAGTGCCTAATAATTGCATTGAGTGCATGGTTATTACAGAAAATAATCATACTCTGTTTGTTTCTCAATACTATTTGTTAATCCTACAGACCTTTATCAGACTCTCCTCTCATATTCTATGGGAATTCAGAGACAACTCCTTTGCCAGAAGAAACTCCTACCCTACTTTTCCCCTGACTTCATGGAAGCTGGTGTATGTTCTCAACCATTCTTGTTTAGTGCAACAGGTAATGCAGAGAGTATTCAAAAGATGGAAAGGTCAAGCTTTGGCATAACTGTGTTTCTTTTTTCTATTTCTTTCTCCACTGTTGTTAATATTATACAGCTTTAAGACCAGTCCTGGACACTAAGCTGGCCAATTCATCTAGTAAATGATAACTCCCAAACTTCTCTCTTGACTGGTCAGATCTAATCTGGAGCTTTTGTATGGGACCATTCAGGTGGTCTTGATGGGTACAGACAGTCTCTGAAATACTTTTGTTTTTATCAGCCTTGCTATCAAGAACAAGACCAGGATGAAGGATTGAGGTATTATCACTCTAAGAACTGGGACAGCAATTCAGAAAGGGAAGGTAGGAAAAAGCCTTTGGCTCAGCTAAAGAGGATATAGGATAGTTACCTGGCTGATCTGCTCTTTTTGAGACCTAAGATGAAATATCATTTTGAAAACACTGTAAGGTATCAGAGAGGGCCTCAATAACACATCTGTCCCAGTCACTCTGACATGCCATGCTACTGCCAAGTGTGTGTGCCAAAACACACCATACCCCTCTCCTGCAATGATTACATTCTTGGGCTAACACAGTCAAAGCTGTTGATCTTTGGGACACATTATAAGCCTATTTTATTCCTCAGTCATTAGTGGTTTTCTGGGAGCTGAGAGCAGCTAGAATGGTAGGAATGAGGAGTATTAGTGGATGGCCAGCTGTATTTTTTAATGTGGACCTTGGTTACATCAAACTATATTTTTGTTAATATTTTCCGTTCATAGGAGTGATATCTGAAAATTTCTAAATCACTTGGAACCTCACTGAGGCAATTCTTTCAGGCTATAATAGTAGAAATAATCAAATAAACATAATCTAGCCTGCTGCTTCCCTCCTTCGTGTGACATCTATGGCTGGAGTCAGCAGGCACCACAGCAGTGCCCAGTGGTGCTGACCATCCTGATGCCACCAGAGCCAGATAGCTGTTTCAGAGTACCAGAGTGGCAGTAGAACTGGCATCAGGTACCATTTGCAATCTCTGCTCTGCCACATCCCTGAGGGGTTCCTAACAGGGTCCAAAAGTACAGTACTTTAGTAATACATCATCATGGTGATGAATGCAAAGTCTTTCTTCTCTTGAACAATCCCCTATTATCTAAAAGCTCCATGTTAAAAAGAAATATTTGTCTTGAAGGAAAAACATTTTACTGTTCCTCATCTGTTTTTACAAATCCACACTTAGTCTGGCAAAGATATCCACTGTCATTTTAAATGAAAACTGACTGAATGTTACATCAGTTTAAAATTAACTCATACTGCAGTTAGAATTTATTGTAAGGCAGCTGGTTTTTATTCCTATTTTTTGAAGAGAACATATGGATTATGACAGAACCTATTAAATATTTCTGGAGTGTATGTGGGAAGCTGTGTCATTTTACTCTGAGCTCCATCATTGAATTTCTGTCTGAACATCTTAGTCTCCTGTAGGCTCCCATCAAGTTACAAGAAGATAGAAACCAGAAGAGAGTTTTGTAAGCATGCCTGAAAATAAAGCTGGGTGAATGGCAGTTTTCTTTCTAAGGCTTTGTCTAACTTGCACAGCTGACATTTGAAATAAGTCCAGGCTGCTCCTCTCCTTGCCACAGTTAAAAAGATGAAATGTGCTCACTTGAATGTGTGAACTGGGGATCTTTTCACCTGCATTATCTGGTATGATGGATAACCTGTTACACAGCAGTATCTTTTGTAGAAATTAACGGCCTGGTTTGCCAATGCTTTTATTAGCTTACTTGCTATTCCTACACTTTATGGCAAATATATTCCTGCCACTTTGTTCATTTTGTTGTGCTATGGTAGCAGTGTTTTCATATTCAGCAAAGCAAGAGAGCATTAAGACTGAACACAGCTGTCAGCCCATGCCTGCAATGCCGTCCAGCAGCTTTAGTAAGAGGGTGAGTGAAAATAGCTTACTCAATGGAAGCTGGATGGGAGATTTCTAGGCAGGCAATTACCTGGCTGGGAATTTGTGAAGGAAACTGTGGTTAATGCCCCTCCTCTCCTGAAAAGTGCATGGGATCTTTAGCAACCACAGTGGTCAAGATTTCAGGGTTTAGTTTAATTATGGGGAGTCGCTCTGTACCGTTAACACAGAGGGGAAAGGAGGGGTAGAGTTTGGTATGCAGAGAGCGTGTGTTTAAATGCCATTTGATAGCCTTTAAAAGCTCTATGCTGGAGCAGCTCAGATGCTTTCTTGTTTAGAAAACTTATGAAGCAGAAATTCTGTTGAAAGAAACTTCACTAGAATACATTAAGATCTTTCACTTGTTGGCAGCTGACATGACTCTTACCAGTGTTTACAAAGAAGAAAATGTAATGTTTCATTTTATTGAATTGGCGAATTAGTCTTACTTGTTGCACTGTTGCAAACTTCTCCAGTGTTTCACTCTGCTTTAAAGTATGCCTTCTGTTACTACCTGGTAATTAAGGCACTGATTCTATAAACAATGTCTCTGTGAGTTGCTGCTGCCTTCCTTGTCTGTACATTTTAAACACAACTTCTGCTGACACTAAAGGCAAATATTCATTATTATGAACTGCATGGATTTTGACTTATAAGAATTTATGGAATCCTTTGTATATGAAAGAAAAAAAAGCAGAGTTTGATCATTATGTTCAAAACTATTTTCAAAATTGGGTTAACAACACTCAGACATAACAACAGGAGCCCTTTTATTTTATGTTTCCAACAATAAATACAATATTTCTGAAGAAAAAAGCATTTTTCCACCATTGATTTTCAGCAGAACAAATCACCAGTTCATCTTAAAAAAAGAGATGCTTAAAAAAATACAAAGCAGTTAGAAGGAAATTAGATTATTTGAATACACTAAGATTCTCTTAAGGTGAAGCATTAGTGAAAACTTTCATCATGCTGACCTATGCACCACCACTTTTAGCACTGATCACACATTTGTGGCTTAAACTGGAGACATAAATCAGACTACTGCTGACAAAACCAATTAATTTTGTGATCACAGAAAAGTTGCATATCTTTCTGGCACAATTTGAACATACAAACAAAAAGGCAGAGAACCAGCATGTCTGGAAACTTTTGCAAATACGGCAACATGCTCCTGCAGACTACAAAGTAGGAATAATTCTAAAATGTGCATGAAGAATAGCTGTAGAAAAAGCTTTCCAAGGATTAAAAAGAATGATTGTCGGAATGATAGTCTGGGAAATGGTGTGCTAAAAAGGCATAAGGCTCCAGTGTACTAAGCAATCCGTAGCTGGTGAAATTTATATAGTGGGATGAAGTCTGTAAATTGCACTATTCACTTTTAAGGTTATATAGTTCAGAGTACTGTTCATATTGTTTCAATATTTAACAGTGGTGAAAATAACTTTTCTTTGTTTTATCTGCATAGGAAGCTTATTTTCCACAGAGATTCCAAAAGTCAGTTTTATCCTTTAAATATTTCCTACTGTGCATCTTTTTTTCTCCAATATAAATGATTCAGTGGTTTGAATAAAGGCCCAACAGACTGAGTTTCCCCATGAATACAGCAGTAGGTGATCCCCTCCATACACGACCAGGAGATGGAAAAGGATCAAACCTTTTGTAATTATAAATCATACAGCCTCTCTGGAGAGGCAAAGGAACCACTGCATGAGATACAAAAGGGTAAAGGAAGTGCTCCAATTTGCATTTTGCAGTACTATAAACACATTCTGTTGTCCACAGTAGAACATCTGCTCTCACACCACCTTCAGTAACAGACAAATTTCCTCTCAAACCAGTCCTGCTGTAGTGGAAAGACAAAGGCTCTTTGTAGTAAAAAATAAAAATAAAAGGTAATGTATTTCAGGAGTTATGTTTTTAATAAATCCAAAAGAGCTAAAATATTTTCGTAGAACACCATCAATTAATCCAACCACTAAATGCATCTCCAGTCCAAGATCACCTGGGCTTCTTGCAGTCAGTTCACCTTGATCCCTCTTTCATGAGTAGAGCATTCTCCACTAAGCGAGGGTGAAGGAAGCTTCAGAAAAACAAATGGAAAACCATATCGCAGCTCTCTTGAACTTCCTTTGGACCAATGAGAAATAAAGTTTTGAAACTTTCCTTTGTTTCATCCAAGAATATAGTGCAGTCATAGTCTTGCCCATTCTTTACCACTTGTCTTCCGTAAGTCTTTTAAATTATGGGAGCATAAAGCGAGAAATAGAAAAAGATTGGATGGGTATCCATTAGAATATGAATGAAGGAGCATTTTATTTTCCCAATAAAAGTAAATTCATTCTCATAAAATCATGGAATGTTTTGGGTTGTCAGGGACCTTAAGGATCATCTAGTTCCAACTCCTTACCATGGGCGGGGACATCCTTCACTAGACCGGTTTGCTCAGAACTTCATTCACCCTAGTCTTGAACACTACCAGGGGTGGGGCATCCACAGTTTATCTCTAATTTATACCTACTGTCTTCCACTTTGAAGCCATCCTCCCCTTGTCCTGTCACTATGGCCTTGCAAAAAGTCCCTCTCCATCTCTCTTGTAGGCTCCCTTTCAGGTATTAGAAGGCCCCATTTAGGCCCCCCCAAAGCCTTCTTTTCTCCAGGCTGAACAAACCCAATTCCCACAGATTTTCCTCATATGGGAAGTGCTTCATCCCTCTAAGCCTGTTGGGGTGTCCCTCCTGTGACTTGCTGCAGCAGGTCCGTGTCCTTCCTGCGCTGGGAACCCCAGAGCTGGGCACAGACTCCAGGTGGGTCTCACGAGGGTGGGCAGAGTGGAGGGGCAGAACCCCCTGCCTTGACCTGCTGCCACACTGCACTTGGCCCAGGACACAGCTGGGCTTCTGAGCTGCAAGTGCACAAGGCTGGCTCCTGTGCAGTGTCTCAGCCACCAGCCCCCCCAAGGGCTGCTCTTGGTCTGTTCACCCCAGCCCGTATTGAGACCAGGGCCTGCCTTGACCCAGGTGCAGTGCTTTGCAGTTGGTCTGATTGAACTTCATGTGATTTCCATGGGCCCAATTCTGAATGTTGACCTGTTCCCTTTGGATGGCATCCCATCCTTTAGGTATCTTCTCATTAAATTACTCTAAATTGCTTTAACTCACCACTTTACTGTGCAGTTTGGAGAAATTGGTATCAGTGTAGAGACACATTTAATTTTTTTTTTGGCAGCTGTGAATGAGAGGAGATGATTCTGCAAGGCAGACAGACACGTGACTATCAGTTTCTGAGGCTGTTTTTAATTTTCTTCTTAATAAAATATTTTCTTAGAAAGACACTGAATGAAATTCAGCCTTAGTGTGGCAACAGGAATTGCACAAGTGCCAAAATGAACAACTTGAGCTGCAGATGATAATTTTTCTCTTTGTGGGTCACAATGCATCTACTATATTTGGGTTTTTGGGTATATTTGCAGTGTGCCCCACTGCAGCTTTACAGCAATAGTTGGATATTCTCCTAATGGTGGTGTGCTTATTAGATGCAGTCTGTCACCCAGACCATCTTCCCTACCTGTAGATTATTGTGGATCTCAGGAATTTCTCTGGATAGTGGCTGTGAATAGGAAAAACAGATATTTTGCTTGTAGACTGTATTACACAAATTATTCTCTTTTCTAGGCAGGATGGAGGTTTAAAAAGGGTATCAATAGGCCTCTTAGGAGTTTTCATCTCAATCCAATGCTAAGCTTAGCTGTTGTACTTGCTAATTCTCAGGGCAAAATCTCATTTGTTCCACAAGACTCTTTTTCTTGTTTGACATGTGTTCTCCAGTGGGAATTCCATCACCCTTTGATTTAATTCTTCCAGATGTTTCATGCATACTATTAAGAGGCTCTTCAAAGAAAGAATAATCATTGGTCTAGAAACCAGTTTCATTTTCATTGTTCCAGGGAAGGCAATAATTTTATGCTAGGAAACAGGAGCAAAAAAATGTATGGGTAGTTGAACAAATATGTGTCTATATGTATATATATAAATCAGTAATGAAGAACTCCCTAAAATCTTGTCAGTTAAACCCAATGGAAATATACTACATTTAAGCAGTAAATACATACATTAAAAAAATGCATTCTATCTGAAGGTAACAGTATCCTTGGGAATGGAAGATTTAGGGCTTTTAACTTCTCCCCTTTCCACATAATGATTTGCTTTGTGTTTATAAAGGGGTGTTGTTACAAAGAGGGGTAGTTTATTGCACCTGAAAGCCATAATGTCCTCATGAAAGAGTGTAACTAAATAGACATTTGTAGAACAGATTTTACATTTTGGTACTTAAAGCATTGTTACACTTCAAATAAGAAAAGTCAAAAGCATGGCTGAATCTTTGTGCTCACTCAGAACTTAAAGGTTTCTTTTATAGTAATTATTTTGTGAATGTTTCCATATTGGCTATTTGCATTAATTCCTGTAAGCAAATTCACTGCACACATCATTCCACTGCTACCTTAATGCTTTTTCATCATTGCCATAAAATTACTCTTCAGGGATAATTACCTTTTTTTTTAATTCATTCATGACTTTTAAGTTTGGGAGCAAGGGTTAATTAGCTTTGTTTTTCAGCACTTTTTGACATAATGTTGTGCTTTTCCTGTTGCTCAAAAAAAAAAAATCACATCCCAAATTCTCATCCTAATTGTTAAAGAGTACATCCAACTAACACCTTTTTATAATACACTAGATTACACAAATTCAAATCACTGGGCTAATGAATTCTTTTTCAAGAGCCTCTGCAGTTCCAGCTGCTCTTCCTTTCAGGTATCCTGGAAAGGTACAAATGTCAGTTGGAAAAATACTTTTCTTTTTTCTCAAAAAAAAAAGTACTAAACATGGAAAATATTTGATATCATAGGCTGTGTCACCAAGTCCTGTAGCTTTCCAGTTTCAGCTCTTTACCTCCAATAATTTGTCTCCAGATAATATATGGCGTAATAACATGTCCTGTATAATAGGACAGATTTCGCTGTCCTGGAGTTTCACCAATAAATCAGGTGAAATTGCACTGATTGCATGAGATTACAATTAGGTTTTGGTTCACCATTCCTTGTGACCTGACTATTATAAGAGCAGAAAATGTTTCCCTCACTTACACATGGTACTGTGAGAGGGACCTGACCTGTAATGACTGCAGGAAAGGTGTGCTGGCCCAGCTGTGCTCAGCCTCCATGCTGCTATCCACAGGTCACCTGGATCTTGTCCTTTGGGTTGCACCTTTCCATCAGCCATGTAAGAAGGTCTAGAGCTGAGAATGCTCAGTATCCTATACTGGAAAACTCACCCTTAAACCCAAAATATCTGTGGAATTACATAAGAGCCACCTCTTTTTTCTTCCTTTTTTTTTAATTTAGTGCCATAAAGGTGTTGAAAATTGAACTTGATAATTTTTGCTCAAAGTGGGCTAAAATACATTTATCAACATTTCTGTGAGCTTCATGTTACGAATATTAATCTTTCTGAAATTGAATATATCTGCCAGACATAAATTTGTGCCTGTAGAAATACAACAGAAAGAAACATTTGGATTTAACTAATTTGAGAGTCTTCCTAAAACAGCAGCTTGACACAGCACCTTCAGACAATCACATCTAAGACAATGTTCCCAGGTCCTACATAAACTGCAGCAGTAACCAACCCTACAAGCATCAGCACTTTTCCACCTTAGTTGCTGAAAGAAAGATCTCCAGTTTCTTTGCCCTTACAATTTCTTTCTGACAGAAGTGGAAATGTTTTAGAAAATCCGTGTGAGTCCACCCTGTGTTAGCAATAGGTCAAGGTTTTGGCTTGACAATTATTGACTTAGGTACAGAAGGAGACGACTGAAACCTTCCATGTGTGACTGGCAGTTAGGTTGTTATGGATTATTAGGCTCACAAAAACAACTAGATCACAATCTGTAATTACTTACACGTGTCAATAGGGCTCTTTTTGGTTCCTAATACTAGAATATAATGCAATCTAATGGCTACAGGTGGGACTAAAATTACTTTTTAAGTGTGTAATTGTTCCTTGAAGGAAAATTATTTCTTATGGCCTTTGTCACTTGAAGCCTTCCAGCTGTACATCTTTCCCCTTCATTCACAAGTTACTGAGTTTGATAACATTCACTAATTTTGGTGCTGATCTAATCACTATCAATAAGGGTGACACAAGGAAATCAATTATTTAACAGGAAAGAATGAAAGCCTGTGATCTGGAGAGCTCTTCCAAATAGGCTGGGTTAACACAATAGTCCCTCCTGAACATGAAATTTATGGATGCAACCCATATTCCCAGTGCCTTATCTGAAATCAAGTTTATGCTTAAATCTTTTAAGATACATCCTATGTTCACTGTATATGTGTGTTTGTATGGGTTGTTTGTCTCCTCAGGTTAAAAAAGGTGTAAGATACGGCATCAGGGTAAATAATGTCAGTCTCCAGTTCTGATGTCTCTATCTCTTTTCCAAAAGAGGAAAGTTGATAGTGATTAGTGCTGGTGAAGATGTGAGGATCCAAGTATTTTATTGGGGTACAGTCTGTAATTAGTTCTTTTTATTAACTTTGCTTCACATTCACCCTTCAAGTCTTACCCAATGATGCTGTCATTATTTAGCTCTTAGAAAAATAATGTGATACACTTTGGAATGCAACCAACTGAATTATTTGAAATACTATTACTTACAGCCTATCCATGTCCTGAGGGCCAGACCATATTTGGGTTCCATTTTAACAGAATAGAACTTTTCGTACAGAGGGGTGTGTTAGGCTAAATGTTGAGGGAGTGTAACACACGCTGGTAGGGTAAGATGGAAGGGAGGAGCACCTAGGAGGAGAATGTTCCCTGGTAGTAGTGAAGGAAGTTGTAGCTCTTACATGAATGGCAGGTTTCTTTCTTTTCTTTCTTGAGAAGGAAGATCAGTAGCAGTAGTGACCAGCCATCACCTGCACCACATTTACTCAAGGCAGTGACTCCAGATTGCTCCTTTTTTGTTAGCAGAGTTTTACTCCATCTTGGAAAGAAGAAGGATGACCCAGTGTGAACTGAGTAGGGGGTAAAATGAGTGAAAGAAGGATTCAGCAGTAATTCTGCATTTCCTTGATTTTGTCAGTTTAAAGTTGACCTCTTAACATTAATGTAGATTTTGTCATTTATTTTTTATGCCTGGAATATCTACCTTAATATAGGGACAACAGTTCATGCTGAGTGTTTTGTACATAATTTATATCCAATACTAAAACCCTTTGTACTGCTTTAAGGGGTTATAAATTCAGTGCAGCTGAATGGATATGTTAATGCAAAACTCCTGGCCTACACATTTTACTTGATGTGAATTGCCTATGATTTTCCACCCTAGACATTTTGCCAGCAATGTACATATAAAAAAAGAGTTACAGAATGTATCAATGAGCAATAAAAAAAGCTACCTTCTTGGGAATATTCACATCTCTAATAATAATTATCCAACAAGGTTTGGATCAGATATTCATTGTTCACATTATTTTATTATCCACAAAGTGCTATTTCCAAGACTTGTACACCATCCAAAGTTGTGGTTGTAGAGAAGTGTAACAACACTATATCCAATTTTATTGTGCTCCATTCATATCAAGTTAATGAAATAGTGGCAGTTCTATTTTTCCTTGCTTGCTTACACTTCGGCTAACATGAGATAAACCCACTATTATGATACTTAAAAGTCCTCCTAAGTGTATGACATTGTGTTCTGTGAAATTAATACTATAAAACACATCCACTTCATCCTTACTGCTCTATTTATTATTGGCCCTTCTATCTCTGCACAGTGACATTAGTGGTTAAGATGCTTCCTAGATGCAGCAAGCACAGGCCATTCCCACCAGAACTCGAACATGTTGGGAGCTATTCTATTATACTTCTTGGATTTCGCAGCTAGCAGGACTAAATATTAAATTATGATGTGACATAACAAAATAGGGAGAGAAAAGTAGGAAAGAAAGCAAGACAGAGCAGTGTGTGCTATTTAAAGGAGCTGTATTTGCAAGTTAGGAGTTCTAGTCTGGGTGTCTGCACACATCAGTGTGCACGGATAGAAAATACCAGGTCTGTCATGGGATCAATATTAAAAGGAAAACACAATGGGACTGTGTGTTTGTTTGGACCTCTCTGGTACTGCCCTCCTTTACATGTGTGCAAACATGGTCACTCCACCACCTAGAGGGTTCTTTCTTCTCGTGCAATCTCCATTCTTTGCCCGTCTACAGCGGAGCCCCTTCATGAAGAACTTTCCAGGTGGAGACACAGCCACACTGTAGAGCTGGTGTGGAAGTAGACAGGCAGATACCAAAGGCAGGCTGTGGTAAGAGCAATGAAAGATGTAGGAAATGAAGCTGGGCCACATGCAGCCATTTTAGACTCTACTTTTGCAGCAGGAGCTGCAGGAGACATCCTGCTGCTCTAGCCCTGCTGTGGCTAAACAGAAGAGAGTCAGAATGCTGTTATTAAATCCCTGGGTCCACCAGTTTCCCCTTCTTTCAATAGCTGCTCAATGATGCATAGGATCATGGCCTCTCTGAGTCCAAGCAAGGATGGCTTTCTCCCCACCAAAACCCCAGGGGCATCCATTCTGTACCGCAGAGCCAGCTTTCATCTCAAGTAATGCATCCAAGAAAACTGGAAGGGAAATTCAGGAAGCCAGAGCATCGTTATTGATGTTATAGCTTCTCATGAAAGGCTGTAAGGGATCTTTAAGGTTTAAAATAAGCTTTCAAAGCTTTGGTTTTATGCTCAAATAAAATAAAACAAAACAAAAATTAAATGAAAAAGGGATTTCCTTGTGGACACAACCTCTCAAAACCGCACGGGAACTTTGATCAAATACAGAACCTTGAGAAAGTGTGTTGCATTATGTACAGTATTTTCAACAGCCCTCAAACTTCTCTTTGCAGCCTCTCATCCAGGTGCTTAACCAAACCAAACATGTCTTTAATTCTTCCAGTCCTGCAGCCTCTCAGTCACCCTGTTAAGAGTACAAGCCTTCAAGAAATATATAAATTTACTCTGTAAGTGCTGTAGAAACATGTCCAATGCCTTGTAGTGATATGTACACAAAAAACTGTCATCCCAGGTAGAGTTAAAGCAATACTCCCCCTCTTGCTTGCCAGGGAAATTGTTTGTTTGTTCTCCTGAAGGGGAGCACAATTGTTCAGACCATTGTAAACTGAGTCAAAAGAGATTTCAGCAACGAGTTACGTTTCATTGAATTATTTGTGACAGCTTTGATTAATTGCAGATGTGCTAATCAGATTTTTTCAATCTCTTATTAACTACAGTACCTTTTTTTTTCAGGACCTGATTTTCCTTCTTTGCTGGTGATAATGTAAACCTGACCTGAAGGCTGGCTTTGGTCCAGCCTTGGCAGCTTTCAGTCATTCCACAGAGGAACAGGTAGCCTCTGGCTCTTTGTTTGTTTTAAAATTTCTGTGATGATTTTGATCTGGCAGAAAGAAGACAGATCCAGATTTGTTTTAAACAACTGTTGTAACGGGGAAGTTTTGTAAGATCCCTCAAAGCCAGTGATGAAAACAGGACAATGCTCCTCTGTCATTACACTCCACCAAATGTCAAAGATCAGAACCTGTCCTGTGTATTTAGGAAAAACTCCCCCTGAAAATTAATTAAGACCTAGGGTTTTAAAATGTCACCAATATATATATATTTAAGAGATAAAAGGAAAAAATTACTTTGAGGTTACAATCAACACTTGAGTTAATATAAGTCAATTCTGTTTATTTTACTTACAGGCAGCAAGCAGCATCAGATTTCAACACATCACACACCTGCATCTTCAGGGTTTGTTTGCTTTCCATCCCATAACTGCATTCAGTAGTAACAGTCAGTAAAAGCACAGTATTTTCTAGGCTAAAATGAATGAAAATTCACATCTGAGTTTCTAGAGTTTAAGTAAACATTAGAGACAGTAGGAGGAATTTGGGATATTGCAAACAGTCCATAGTTGCACCCTCAGATTGCAGAGAAACCACACGAGTTAACACCAAGGCATGACCAGTAAGTGCTGATGTTTGCCATTGGGCTGCTGCTGCAAGTCAAGGTTGTCACCTTTAGGAGTTTTTGTACTCCTACTTCAACATGGAATAAATGAAAAGTTCAATTTTTCTTTTTTTCAGGGCACAAAAGCATCAGCAAGAACTAAATGGTTTTTTGTTTCCCTTTCCTCAAATTGCTTATATATGAGTCTTGACCTCCTGAAGTCAGTGAAAGGACTTTGTTTTTATGAAGCTTTGGATGTGCTCATTAAGTGCATGAGGGCTTTTCAACAGGAGGGCAGAGCACAAAGGTCCACACGTGTGGACATCTGTGCAGCAGTGTGTCTGTGTGTACAAGCAGGGGGCTCAGAGGGAGAATGCAGAGATGCTCTTGGGTTTTGTGGGTTTTTTAGGCTTTTTTTTCTCTCAAGGAAACTTTTCAGCCTGAAAGTAATTCATCAGTTCAGCTTTTAGAGAAGAGTTACATAAAGAATAAGGAAAGTTGTGATAAAAAATGTTAGCTCTTCAAGGCGTCTTCAGACTATTTGTAAGTAATTGAGGTCTATTGGGAGGAGACTTTCCTCTATTTATCTTCCCTTTTTAACTTGAGGTTAAGAGCCTAATAAATCTCTCCAAGTAGTGCCCCTTCACCCTACAGACATCTTGAGCTTTACCACCGAGTTTCTGTGGCATGCAGCTAGAAACTACCACCCATTATGGCTACTTCATGAAATTACCTGCATGCTGCCTTTCTGCTTTTACTGTTTTTTCCTTAATTGCTTGAAAAATGTTAAAAAAAGCTCAAAATAGAAAGAGAAGATGAGGTTAAAATGTCGACTATTTGACTGTAAGGAGCTCCCAAAGTATTGGAAAGAGTTGCCAGAAAAATACATAGGAAGCACCTCCCTCTTGGGTTTTTTTTCTTTAAATGTCTTTAAGCTGAGGACTTTAAGATGAGTGTCTTGTTAAAAGGGAAAGGTTTGTTTTCTCGGCAAGAAGGGCAGGAGATCAAGTCCTCTAACACCCATGAAGTTCAGGAATCATCAGGGCAAAGCAAGTCAAGACCTCCCCCGGCTTCCACATGAAAAGCTGCTTGACTTCAGACTCCCCTGACTGTCACTACCAAGGTGTTCTCCAGACATGTTGCCACCAGGTTGTCAATTTTCTGTAATATGCCATTGGAGCTTCCTGCTACTCCTGCTCTAAAATATTCCTTCTTCTCCCTATGTCAGCCTCTTTGCTCTGTGGGGTTGCCAGCAAGCATATTGGAAGAGGATGCGTGTTCAAGAGCAATCCCTTGCACATCTCCTCCTGTGATGGGTGTTCAGAGATTTCCTTTTCCTCCAACTGTCATGCATTCTTCAGTCTCTGAATGTAAGGATCAAGAAGAGAATACAATTATACAGAAGTGAACTTCGAAAGCAGAATTATTAAACTGTGTCTTTTTCTAGACAAACTTGCCATGGTTTGTATGGAAGGTATTTTCATTTCCCAAAATGAAGAGCAAAGGAGACAAGAGGAACAGTTGCAGTGAGAACATACAGATCATTTTCTGACAACCTATTCTATACTTCTGTAAAACTGAAACATTTGAGAGACTAGTGTTTTCTGTCTCTCTTTTTCTCTCTCTCTTTGATTCTTCTTGTCTAAACCCCTTTTTATATTTAATCTTCTTTTGCATTGCTGGAATTTAGCATTTCTTTTCCAGGCAACAGTTCCTGTATCCAATAGCAGGAACATTTTCTGCACTACCCCCAGCTTTGTCATGATGAAACATCTTCTGTGAGATCAGACCTGGCTCCTGATTGCTAGCACTGGCTGTTGCTACCAAGAAACCTGGGGACTTTCTAGGTGAGATGTGGCGGATTTCAGCATTGTATTGTAGATATCAAATCCAACACTAGTTTAGACCCTGCTGATGCTCAAAGTGAAGAGTTGGAGAGGACTATTTATCTAAACAAAAAATAATTAAAAGGATTTTAATTGCAGGATTTTATTGTAGTTTTCCCCACTTGAAAGTTTTGACTTGATATTAGGAAGAATCTGGTCCTTCTATAATCCTTCTTCTTTTGTATTTTGCTATGGCAGAAGAGAAAAATAAACATTTTGAACTTTTCTCACCTACTCCACAGTTAAATTTCTCATGTTGAAAACTTTGCTTACAGGTCATGTGGTAAGACATGTAAAAAAAATAAGAATAACCTGAGTGATGGAGGATGCTAAAACTATTCATATCTGTACAGAAAGACAGTTGTTCTAGTTGCTTGTATTATCACTTGATTATTAGTCTTCTATTTTTATTCCTAGATCACCTGAATGTTTTAGTACCATCAATGATGGATGATATTTTTCTGCATCTCTTCTGCCGCTGCTATGCGGTGAAGTTCAGCCACTCTGTACAAAGGTTAGACCCAGTTAAAACAGCCTGTTAATTATTTATGAGACAGCAAGAAGACCAATGGGACTTCCAGTTGTCCTTCTGGAGCAATAATGAGACCATTACAGTCTATTTAACACCATGAAAAACAATATCCACAGGTGACCTTTCAGAATCATTGCCAAGTTGGATTTATGGGCATCATGTACTCTCATCAAGGAAAAATATCAAAGAGGGGCTTAAAGTTAAATTGGCACTTCAGTTGGTAACAGTGTCCTGAGGTTTGATAATAGTAAAATCTCTTCATTTTCCTTAGTTTTTTTAAGGGAGGGAATGAATCTCACAGACAGAATCTGATAGCTGGTGTTGTTTCTTATAAGTTCAGGGAGCCTGCTGAATACTTTGGGCATGTGCTGTGATATGACATAGCAACAGTGCTGAGAGATTTCTGTGTCTGTTTAAATAGTCAAAACATCTGTATGCAGAGAAAAACCTCAGCACTCCATTCCTTCAGCCTCACAGTCCCTGAAAACAATGTTGGATATTGAAAGACTGAAACCTTTTTCAGTAGTGCTCAGGACACTGATGTACAAAATCTCCATCACCTCCCAGGGATGAGAATTAACTTAAAAATAAAAAATACATAAAACTTTGTTCTCAATTAGTAACTAAATCAAATGAAAAATATGGTTTGCCTGTCCTTTTTGTTAACAAATTATACTGAGGTAGATAAAATTTCAATCCTGATCCCTAGGTGGGCTTGAAGAGACACGTACATTTATCAGAATGGTGACTATAGAAAGAAATAAAGACTTAATCTAAATGCTGTCACTGAACAAAACAGCAGTGTGTAGGACACATGCAGCTGTGAAACTGCAGATGGAATAACAAGGAAACAGAAGCTAACTGCATGTCTTGAAACAGATGTGAAGCAGAAAGGGCATGTTCCAAGCAGCTGATTAAAAAAAAAGAAAAAATGGAGATATACAGTTTTGAGAGATAGGCTCAGTCCTTGTCTAAACGCCTGCACAACAACATGGCTGCATCTTCTTGTGACTCAAGAGCATGACCCACAAGTACCAGTGCCATGGGAACTGACAGGGAAGCCAAGCCTGGCACTCAAGGAAACCTGAATTCAAGCAGAAGACACAAAAGTACCAAGATGTTTATTCATCTTCTGTCATGAGCATCACATTCAGGGTCAAAGAGGTAACACCTTCCACCTTCTGTCTCGTCTGTCTCTTTTTCACCAAAGGCCCTATAGTAATCTTTTCCTTCCCTACAGAAAGAAAACAGGAAGACAGTAGTTTTCTTCACTGTAAGGATCTGCTTAATTCCTTTGGTCATAAGCCATTTCTTCATGTTGTCTCAGACTTCAGATATGAGCAACACTGACTCTTTTGCAGAGCTGTACCCAAGAAGTCTCCTCTTGTGTCCAATAATCCATCTGCCTATGCAGCTGCACAGCCCCAGCTGTCCTTGCTGCTGCTGGCCATTGTGTTCCCAACTGCTGTCCCTAATTGTCTTCTGCCTCACCATCTACCTCTGCCTCCAAACAGTCCCTTTCAACCTATCAGAAATGGTTGCAAAACCCAAGCATGTGTCTTCTCACTAGTGCCAGAGCCCTAACCAGATCCATAAATTCCTGTTTGTGCTGCCCAATCCTGTAATGCTACTATACGTATTATCTATAAATAATGATGCAAAACTTCCAAAGCTGAAGTGACTGCAGATTCAGCAGAAATTTTGGTGACTCTTTTCATATTGAATAGTTCCAAGACCCTCACACCTTCTGGAAAGGAGGAGTTTATTGAACTCCTAGTCAGAAGGTGATTCACGAGGAGCATTCTGAGGGTAGAATTACCAGATTTTGCTTCAGGGCAACAGAAACTATATTCCTATTTGCCTTTCACAGTTCAGAAGCTAGAACAACTGCATATCCTCCTATAACTCATTAGCAGTAAGGAAATTGTAGGATTAAGTGTAGTATAACCTTCTCCTTCCTCTACTTACTTTTAAAATCCTTGAACTTTGTAATCTGGACTTCTTTTCTTTTGTTTTCTTTTCTTTTCCTTTTTTCTTCCTTTCTTTTTTTTTTTTTTTTTTTTAATCCCACAGTAAATTAACTGGAGACTATTCACAAGTTAAATATTAAGTGCTCTTATATCCAAGATCACCTAAATCCCAGGAACAATGTTGGCTGCTTTCCAATTCAAAGGCCCATAATCTGTATATTTTCTTCCAGTTCACTTTCAGAGTTCTATTGAATTCAGTGTACTATGG
Organism: Fringilla coelebs; assembly: GCF_963513975.1. Classification (NCBI taxonomy): domain Eukaryota; kingdom Metazoa; phylum Chordata; class Aves; order Passeriformes; family Fringillidae; genus Fringilla; species Fringilla coelebs. Next base: position 33,825,962 of record NC_140028.1, read on the forward strand.
TGGTCATCTGCAACTCAGTATTTTTAAAAGTCAACAGACATTTTGGGGGAAAAAAAATGAGGTAAAAAAATATGCCTATTCTTTTGAAGGTTTTGCATGAGCATTGCATTTGTGGTCTGGTCTTAAAGCCCTCCGAGATTCATCCTCTTTTCCACCCCCTTGCAGAACCTGATACACCATGTCAAAAGCAGAGCCAATATTTGAGGAATAGAGTATCTGTCCAAATGGTTTCATCTGAGTTTTCACTTTGTGTCTGTTGAGTACCTGCTGACAGGGAGCAGATTCCTCATTTCCTGCTGTTCTACATACAACTGCATCGTAAATGGAGCTCTTGACATTGTCTCTGTTACTAAAATTGGGCCACAACCTCCCATCAAGTGATCTCTTCCTCAGGTACTCATTTAGCACTTTCATATTCCACTTTGAAAGAAACCAAAGTTCCAGGGAGCAAAGTACCAGACAAGAACAACTGGGAGGGGATGTTTGGGGAGCAAATTATCCACACAGACCGTCAGGTTTTGTCTATTCATTTTTACAGGTTCAAGAGAAATCGTGATCAAAGACTGCTCACTCCCTACCTTCAACCCCCAAACTACAGCAGAAACAATTGTTAAGGAGAAATTGATTTTTGAAAGATTCTGCTTGTTTGTTTTAAAGGGACCACCAGAATGTGTAAGTTCTTCAGGGGCCACTCTTCTTCAAGGCAAGTTGCTGCCTTGCTTTTCCAAAGTAGTGTTCTCACCAAAATAAAATAGTGTATATTTTTGATCTGCCAGAGTTTGCTTCCAGAGCACAGGGAGCTGTTCTGTCTGAGCAGCAGCAGTCACCCTTTCTTCCTGACTAGCAGACACATGCTTTTGGTAATTGAATGCAGCTGTTCTCCTCTCTGCCCCTTCTTAAGCTTTTGAAGGAAATCCTACTTAGAGAAATGGCTGTGCCTCCAGCAGGGATCCAGAACACGAGGGAACACTGCCTGGAAAGACTGCATTTGCAAAGGGCAGGTACCAGCTGACCCCGTTCTTAAATCTCTGCAGAGAATTTGGGATGAGTGATGTCACAGTATAATTCCAACTACCTGTATTTTAGATTCTAAACAGACAGCTGGCATTTCCTTTAAAGAATTCCACAAGTGAGATAGCCTCCTGGTGTCTTGAATAGAGGTGGCAGATTATTTTTGCAGTGAGATAAGAACACAAAAGAAGATTTCTGTAGGCGTCTATAGACACCTCATCTATTACCTGTTTGCACAGTTGCACTCACAGAGAGGTCTGGGGAGTAGAAGAGTCCTCAGTGATGGAGCCTTGGGTCTGCATGGCCTCTCCCATAGTATCATGAAATTATTGATGAAGGGGAGCCACCAAATACAGCCATAAAAAGAAAGGACTGAAATGAACTTTAAAACTTTTGCTTGTTTTTTGTAACATCACCAGCAAACACAATTTTATGTTGTACTTTCACATGTAGATGAGACACTATTGAGGACTTTGGACTTTCATAAGTAAACACATATTTCAGTATTGCAAATTTTAGAAACAGGTTTTTAGAGCAAAAGATGAATTTTCTATAAATACAAATGAATATACTGTGACAGCTAATAGGAGGCACAAAATTAGTAACAGAAATTAAGTCTCAGGAGAGGTAATAATAACAATAGCAAGACCTCAATAAAATCATAGTTTTATTTAAATTATGCAGTCCCTGAGAGATGTGCCAATGGAAGCATGACTGACAAGGGCAGTGGAAGTGCTGTAACTTTTAAAATGGATTTTAAATTAGGCAGATAGTTTCATTGTCTCAGGCTACAGACATAGGATCCAGTAGATAATGCTCAAGGCATAAGCCCAGATCAAATCTTGCTGCAGCAGCAGTATGAAAAGGAGCACAGAACAAGCAGTCAAAAGCCTGCTGACCATCCATTGAGGTGCAGTTGAAAGCCCCTATTTGCTTTTGTTTCAGCCAGGAGTACAGTTCTCAGCATATGGGTGATGAAAAAATAACCCTTGAGGGCTGTGTCAAGCATCCATCCACAGCATTTTAAATAAAGATGGGCTGATGTTCTACAGATTAACTGCATTATAAGCATGTCTGCAGTACTCTCTGGAGTGAGGTGCAGTGTTCCCTGAGGCAGAGTTAAAATGTCCTTACTCCTGCAAAATGACATATCAGCCAAACTCGTGAACAACAATGCCCCAAGTGCCAACAAAATTCTACTCTGGACATGAGGAGGGCAGGCTTCAGGCTACTCAGGAGTTAGTAAGTAAAGTCCCCTGTGAAAATACTTTTGCAGATGCCAGGTCCATCAATGCTGGTTGCTATTTAAACATCACCTCCTAAGGGCACAGGAGCAGGCAATTCCCAAACTGAGAAGTCAAGCAGGTGAGGTAGAAGGCTGGCTTGGTTGAGCAGGAATTGTCTCTTGGAAATAAATTGAAAAAGGAAGTTGTATGCCCAGTGGAAGCAAAGTCAGGTGGCATGGGAAGAATGCAGAGATGCTGCTCGCTGCTGCTGGGAGAAAATTCTTGTGGCCAAAACTCAGCTGGAGTTGAAGTGGGCCAGAAACATGGAGGACAATAAAAAGAGTTTTTTCCAAATATACTGGCAAAAGGCAATGTAGAAACAACATCTGCCCATGACAAGATGGGGACAGTCTTCTCACAAACAGGGACAGATACAAGACAGAGGTATTTATTGCATTCTTTTCTGTCTGTTCCAACAGGAATGACAAACTGAGGTGGTCTCAGTGCCCTGAGCCTGAGGACCATGACTCTGCGAATGATCAGAGTCAGCCAACCCTGAAACAGTGTGAGATCTGCTGCTTCATCTGGATCCCTACAAATCTATGAGGTTTATCCAAGAATCCTCCAAGAACTAGCTGATATCATTCTAAAGTCTCTCTTGACGATAGTTGAGCTGTCTTGAGATTCTGGAGAGGTCCCAGCTGACTGGAAGCTGGTTAACATTTTCCCAGTTTTCAAGTAGAGCAAGTAGGAGCAAGAAGGCAAGGCACTGGAACAGACTCCCCAGGGAGGTGGTGACAGCACCAGCCTGACAGAGCTCAAGCAGAGCTTGGAAAATGCTCTCAGGGACATGGTGTGACCCTTGGTGTGTCCTGTGTAGGGCCAGGAGTTGGGCTCAGTGATCCTGATGGGATCAATTTAGCATATTCTGTGATTCTATTACACTGAGATAGGACTGGCTCATGCACACCTACATCAGCTCAAAAGGCAAAAACACATGTTCATAGTCCTAAAGAAAAATTCTTCCACAGGTAGCCACTGATAGTTTTACTACATTGAAAAATCTGTCACAGTGCTTCACGTGACTCTGGCTGAATTTTGCCCTCTGACTCTGGTAGCAAACTCTTCTGTAATTGGAAATCTAGGAAGAATTAGGGCAGCCTCTAAAGTCTGAGCAGTTCTTACAGGAACTGTTCTCAAGGTTTGATGAATATCAGTGAGACAGCACAGCTCTAGGTGAGGATAGATCACAGCTCTTGAGCACTTATTTATGGGAAGAGAGGGAGAATCTGTTAATATAACAGCTCTTCTTGGCCTTCACTAAAACAAATGTACTCAAAAGCTGAGAAAAATGCCAAATTGCAGAAGCCAGAATTTCTTGAGAGGAAATAAACATTTTTCCATTGTCTTTTTTCTTTTACTCACTAATTTTATTTTTGACAACCTTTGAGAAACTTTTGGCAGCAGCAAAACTGTCTGCAGGAAAGAAAAATAAATTACTGATTCCTTCAGTTTACACACTGGCATAAACTTTTTAAACCTTGACTGTCTTTATTGCATTCTGAATTAAAGCACTTCTGCTGAATGTGGTGATTTATTTATATATTTGTTGTTTCTGTTGGCATTTTATGTTCATATATTTTTTTAACTACTTAATATAAAATAAACTCACATGCTGATAACTTTGGATCAGTGCAGTATTTTTAAAACCACATGTTTACAATAAAACAGTGAGAGTTTTGAAATCGAAGTTAAACTCAGATGAAACCAGGAAAAATGTCAGAAAAGTTTCTGTGCCTATGGGTCAGATTCTGCTTGAGTTGGGCCAAAATTCTTTTCTCATCAAAAATTATTCAACTCTTGACTTTCCCCAGTAAGCCAATGAAGATACTTCACATTTACTCCTTTCAAGGAAAGCAGAATTCAGGCTTCTGTCTCTCCTGTTGGTTTAGGTAATGAAAAATCCCAAAAGCTGAAGAAAAGCCGAGGATGTGGATAAAAGACTGCCTTATGAGACCCAAGGTTTTCGTTCTTTCAGTCAAAATGTGAGTTTTTCTGCCTCTATTCTTGAATTTTTTTATGCTCTTTGTATCCTTTTACAAAGGGATTTTGGGGGAGAGTTTAAATAAGTCTGTTACGGGCTGCATTAAAAGTATGAAATACATTGTATCACATCAACTCTGACCCGGTATGGAGCAGTTTTCATCCTTACATTTTTGGCAGATTTGTATTGTGTTTTGATGGTGGGGAAAAGACCAATAAATGGCAAAGACAAAAACATCACTCACTGGTAGCCAGACCTTTTCTGGGAAAATATAAACTAAATTAATGTTCTCTGAAGATTTCATCTTGCTTTAACTATAACCTGATAATGTTCTGGCAACTTAGTTTGAGAAAGGTAAGAAAAGTTAGGCATGTATCAGCTTAAAAGTTTCCCCACACTCTTAAAACTCTGATTTTATAACCAGGAAAAGGTATTTTTGGTGCACAATTTGTCTCATTTTTAGTTACTGGTGTCTGGTTCACTGAGTTTCAAGCTCTGTGACTGCAAGCTTGGCCTGTGTTTTCTGTTCTGACCACTTGAGGGAATCATTCTGTAGCTGTGGTCTGTAATAATTTTTTTTTTTTTTTTTTTTTTTTTACACTAAGGAAGTAAGAAAAATTATATTTGTTGCGGAAAGTTTTCCAACTTTACTTCAACATGAAAGACATCACAAGGCACCGGCTCAGAAATAAATTACTCCCTACATACTAAATATCCAGGAAGGGAAAAAAATGTTGATAAATGAGAGTCTTGGGAGTTGCTAAGTGAGGTCCCTGCACACAATTTATGATCATGCACTCTTGGACTTCAGAATGATTAATACAGCTAATTCTCAGCAGAGTAAGAGCTGTTTTAGCCCAGGAGAGAACTGTATGCTATTGTTTATAGAAGCAGATAACATCAAAGTGGCCCACTGCTTGTGTTAAGCAAATAGAGAATTCTGGGTCAGTGCAAATTAATCCTAAAGGAGTAAGAAAAAGTTCTTAATGACTGTTAGATCGGTGTGTTATCACTTTTCATACAACCAAAAATGGTAGAACTGTTAATGAGAATTACAAATGGCCTCGCTGGCCGCAGCGTGCCGGCAGCTGTCTGTGAGCATGGTGACCATCAAATCCTCTGGCAATCTGTAAAGATGACATTTGCTAATGGAGTGAAGAAGATTTAGGCAATTCTCTGAGATATTTATGTGATTTCAAAATGGTCCTTGGCAACAAACACACGGAGTGCTTTACACTGTAATTAGCAGAGTGGACCGAAAGCCTTAAAACCCTTAACTTCTATTCATACAGTAAGATCTAGTTTGCAGAAATAAATTAATTGAATTTACACATTCACATGTAGTAACTGTGGGGAGAAAATAAAGTCTTTTTGGCCGTGTCTCTTAAGATGTGTTTTCACACAAAGGCAAGTGAAGCACACACTTCATGTTTGTTAAAAGGAATTGGGACTGATGATATTGCAAAGTCAGCTACAGACTGCCTTAGAAGCATTGTTTTGTTCCATTAAAGCACAATTTAACAGGTTGACCACAAGAAGGTCCAAAAAATAAACATCTTTTATTTGGTTTTGTGAGCTGGTTTGCGTTGGTAATGATTTCTGTACCTCTGAACATATCCCAATGCATTATAATTCTGTTGCAGTCCTTCTGACATGATCTATACACACATTATGGGATGCAGCATGGCTGTTGACAGGTAAGGAGTGAGAAGGGGTTGTAAGGGTACGCTGGCCTTGTAAGCTGTGGGCTCCTGAGCTGTTCTGGCAGAGTAGAAGGGCAAAAGTCTCCTCAGGTCCAGTTGGCAGGTTCATGCCTCTTTACAAGTCATCATAAAACAGTATAAATTTTGTAATTCAGGACTCTGTAAGTCCAATTACTACAATTTAACTCTCCCAGTATTGTCACCAGAAAAATTATTTGTCTGTTAAATTTGTTTTGAAATAAATTGCCTTGTTTCACACAGGATCATTACATCAAGAAACTATTCACATAGTTATTAGGTCCTCTGATATATTGCCTTCTGGTAGGGTGGTTTTCACTCAGCAAAGTTCACACACACATTTCAGCGCTTTGCAGAATATTTGACCCATAAAGCAAACCCTTTTCAGAGTGCAGTAACAGCAAAAATAGGCTTCCCCCTTGACTTACAACTTTCCTTTCTACTGCTTCACATCTGGGGTGCATTTTTGCATATGGAGGTATTTTCCAGTGTAAGCCAAGGATGTGAAATACCCCTGTGTGGATACACAGAGGGAAAATGTGTATAGGACATAGGACACCAGATCTTTTTCTCCCTTACATTGATACCCCTACACGGGAGAGTTCTTTGTTCAGGGGATGCAACAGAGCAGAGCTGTAGCAGTCTGGTTTTATTCTAGTATCAAACTTCCCTGAAGGCCTCTAAGCTCTTTTGTACATATCTGGATGGGGTGGTAACAGAGATCCCTATGTATGCCGTGTGGAATAAATGAACCAACTTTTTAGCAACACACAGAGAACCTCAGATATTTGCCAAAAGACTTTGGTGGGAAAAGTTGCTGACTTGCAAAATGAATAGCCTCCCGTAGGAGACTTTATTCAGAAGTGGCAAAAATCTCCCCTACACAAAATGAAAATCCATCTTCTCTTCCTCTTTTTAGCCCTTCTCACTTAGTTTGAGGAAGGTCAGCAGCTTTCCCTCTTACCCATGGTAAATCTACCTAACCAGGAGGTAGAATTGCACAGCCTGTTATCTTTGTCCTAGGGAAAATGACTGTAGGTGTCTCTCATGCTTGCTGTCCCGTCAATGCTTAACCAAACCATTTGAATTTAATTTTTCTAATCTCTCGGGAGTTTGTACATTCTGCCATCAATCAGATTTGATGTTTGTCTCTGAAATCACTCCAGTATGTCTATATTTTTTGCTGGTACGTATCTAGAACTAAACACAGTATAATGAGCGCAGAACAGAGCTACAGTGTAATGGGCACACAGAAAAAAACAACCTGTTTTGGACTGGGGTAACCACTGTCTAGCAGTCAATTTACAAAGTTTATGTCTGAAATGGCAAAATGAGCTATTTTTCATTTGCACATAAACTTCTGAAATCTTTCACCTCCACTCTAATTCCTAGAAAAGAGAGGAACAAAAGGAAAGCAACTGCTTGCAATTCATCTCTGTCTGCCTCTCAGAACACTGTGCACAGACCCCTTAAAATACTCTGCAGACTTTCTTGGTGCCTGGCTTGTCCTGTTCACCCTTCCTAGCATCATCTGAGAAATACACTGTGCAACTGGCCAGTCTGACAGCTTTCATGATGCCGAGGTTTATGGCAACTGTAAATCTATTAAGCCACAATTTGCACTTAATAAAATGAAACAGCAAGTAGTTAAATGAAAGCTCAATCTTAAACTGGACAACATTTTTCAGGAAAAGTCATTGAGCCTGCTGCTGCTACTGCTGCCTTCCTCTGAGAAATTCAATCGTGCTGATTGAGGAAACCTGGAGAGAGCTGGCTATTCCTTCCTTTGGTTTGTAATTGCTCCGTAGACCATTTAATCATCTGTAGATGAAACAAAGCCTGTGCTGTGAAGTCCCGGAAGGGCAGGCATGCTCTTATCAACTCCTTCCTACCCACCAAGCAGAGCTGGGAGCTCATCCTGATGCTCTGAGCAGCCCTGCTGTCGAGGCAAGGAGCTGAGAGCAGATGGGCTCTTCCTGCTGTCACTGCGCCAGCCTTCCTGCCTGCCTTGATTTCATTACAGCAAAGTCTGTACAAGCCAATTTTTCAGGAGCAGGGTTTGGAGTGCAGAATGAAGGTCTTTCTGCCTGAGGAGGCAGGCAGATACTGAGACACCCGCCAGGACAGGAGCTGCTTGATGCTGTCTGGATGAGAAGAGATAAGCCCTGAAAGTTAAATAAGATGAGCAAGGGTTTACTGGCTCCTGTAAAATACATCCTTCTGTCAACCTTAAAATGTCTTTCTTCATACCACTGACTCTGAATGTGGTCCATGCTGCATTGTTGCTGAGTGACCAAGTGGATGGTCCTGTTTCACAGATGAATAATCTGGTCAGAAACCATATCCTCAATTTCATTAACTTGAAGAAAAAAAAAAAGCCTGGCCAGGGAAGGCATTGAAAGTGAGCTCAAAAAAGGAAAAATCTCATCCATCATACTAATTGGTCCAGAATATTAGCCATTATTTGAGATTTGAAATCCATTTCCTCCCGAATATAGGTAATTTGCCCAACAGCTCAGGCACTACACATAACCAGGTAAAGCTTGACACTGCCCTCTGCTCCTAGCTTATATTTTCTGTACTACACCAAGAGAATGCAGCACTTTAAAATAGAGTTACAAGAACTGCCTGCTCCTGGGAGGGCATTTCTGGGCACATATCTTCCCCCTTTCCAAAACTTTTGTCAGTAAGGATTCTTATGAGGATTTTTAATTCACAAAAAACACTCAGTGCTGACTAATGCTTGCCAATTAAGTCAGCCCATTGAATCAACAGTTTCCTGTTACCTGTTCCTTCAGGTAGAACAGTGTCTGATACCCCTGCCCTTTCCCAGGCTTCTGTGCAGGGACCTTTCCTGCCTGAAAACAGTGGGGACACCTGTTTTCTGAGCTCAGAAGGCCAGCACCTGAAATCCTAGGAATGGGCCTGCTATTGAGTAAAGAGTGCTTGATAAGGCAGCCACTGTGATAGGCAGCGGAAATTTGATGATGAAAGGAGATGCCTAATAGATTAATCTGGTGTGATTTGCCAAAACACAGGGGTTTCTGGAAGATTATCCACACTCGCAATAGGAAGCCCTTTGTTTGGTAAAAGTCCCCACTTATCATGGTATTCTTTATCTCAACAAGAAACATAATGGTTTACTTGTTTACATGCATGGCAGATATATTCAGAGCTGGGCTTAGGAACTGTGAACTCCTTTTCATTTGAAATGCTTCCAGCAGGCAGGTTATTAGCTGAGGGGGAACAAGCAGTTGGACACACATAAAATTTAAATCTGCCTTGCTTAGATTGGCAAAAATCAATGTTATTTCATCCACTGGGAAAATGTTTAACTTCCTGCTCAGATACTTTTGGAAGAAAATCACAAGCTCATTTGTAGCCATCGTATATGTATGTATATATTTTTTTAGAGTTAAGTGGTATGTCTACAGAAACGTATTTGTTACTTTATACCAGTTATTTTCCACTAATATTAATTATTTTATTAGCTTGTCTTTACTTCTTCAATTTTGCTTTGCTTACTATAAAATGTGACTGATGGTTTTACATTATTTATACTGAATGTGTGGCTGGAATCTAGCCCTTGATGTACCTTGGATAGAACTGCTTTGGTTTCTGGAACTGATTTTTAAATACCTAACACATCCGGAACTGCAGAACTACCAAAGCACTGTGTTCTTGAACTCTGAAAATAAACAAAAACTGCCATGTTAGAAAACTGCTTTATTAGAGCCTTTTCTAGCAATCTTACGTCCCCTAAGTCTCTCATAGTGTGCAGTATTAAGCTTGCTGGATACACAATGCACATTCTGCACAAAAAAAGCGCGTTTTATTAAAGGAGCTGGAGCATGGGAGTCTGAGGGAGTTATTTTCCTGTGCTCCTCGGCAGTAGTGTACTGTGTGTACCATACAGGATTTAAATTCACTGCAGAGGCAGCCAGTTTGCAAATCATATTAAGTACAAGGTGAGGGGGGGGTCACTTCAAGGAGGACTAAAAGAAAGAGAAGGCAAGTAAAGGAACTGCTCACCCTGATGCCTAGTCAGATGAAATATTTTTGCTATCTGTACAAAAGGAAATATTCTTTTTTTTTTTTTCAGGATTAGATATGTGGACCTATCTCAGCAATCCACTGCAGGCAGAACAAGTGTGAGGAAGGAACAGAAATTGCAAAGATGGGCAAAATGGGTCTGGAAATCTGATAAATCCACTAAAAGAATAGATGTGCAAAGATTTGTCTGTCTAGACCAGTGGACAGCTACAAATGGGAGTTAGTGGCTCATGCAAAAGGATACACTGCAATGAAACATTACAATGGAGCCATGCTTGGCATAGACAGAGGATTTTATTTTACTTATAGGACATATTTTATGGTTTATGAAGATATTGGAAGTCTACTTTCTGCTTTCTTCTTCCATGTTCATAGTTTACATTACTTATTTTACAATGTGTTCAGGCACACATTGTACTTTTTTTCTGTCTGCTCCAAACTTTCCTATTGCTGAAACTGTGCTTAAAGCAAAGTCCTGCAATTCAGCCTAGTCAATGCACAGCTAAAACTGAAGAGTGCAAGGGAGGCCTTCAGAATTTGTTTGAAGAAAGTGAGAAATCATCACAAACCTTGCAAAATTTCTTCTTTAAGCTCACAGTGTCAATACATTGTCCATAAAAAAATCCTTGAAAAAACCAAATTTCTAATGTCATTTCCCTCTGTTAAGTTTTGCACCATTTTCACAAAGGTGTCTGAATAAAGTCACATGCTGGGATATAGCAGCATCTTCTTTCCACAATCAATGGGATGCTTTCAGAGGAAAGCTCTCAGCCAAGTGAGTGCAAGCCATACTGAACTGTGGCAGTACTGACAAAAAATAACTTTTAATGTGTTTCTTGGCACTTAGTTCTTTCTTCACATTTATTCAAACTATTGCCTCCAGTACTTTCTATATTTTTAATTTAATGATTAAAACATTCTAAATCATTCTGGTGATTAAAACATTCTAGGGAAGTTGAGATGATTAAATATTTTAGCCTATTAAAGAATGTACTTCCACTAAAAAATAAAAACACCTCTCATTAGGGTAAGTATGGTCAGCCTTATTTTTCACACCCCTCCCTCATCTTGAACTTTTCAGTGGAGGCTTCTAAAAGGTTCCTTGATTTTTTTTTTTTTCAGGGGATGGAGGTATTGTTTTGTTGGGTTTTTTTAATTGGTTGATTTGTTTGTTGGTTTGGGGTTTTTGTTTTTAGTAAATGCACCACACTCATTTGTTTGTTATTAAAAGTTTATGGTTACATCACCCGACACTAAAAATAGAATATTTCCTTTTGTATAGATAGTAAAAATATTTCATCTGACTAGGAGTTCTCCTAAAAAATACCTTCTGGGCTAGTCAAGTTTCTGCATGTACAGTCATAGAAAGTCCATGGCTTTGTAACCCAGCCTCAGGGATAAAATTTGCCTGGTGGTGTTAGAATGTACTCAATTAGAAGATAACTTCTACATGTAACTTCTGTCTTGTTATAGTCATGCTGGCAGAAAAAGTGTCTGTCTACAACCCAAGTCACCTGCAGAACACGTGGTTCCTTGAGAAAAGGTAACACAATGCTAAAGGAAGTGCTGCTGCACCATGCTAGAGCACAGTGCACTCCTGGGCAATCTGCAGCAGTGCTACAGGTCAGCGCAGAAGTGAATTTTTGAACAAACCTCCTGGTTGTTCCCACTCACTGTGCTCAGGTCTAAGAGCACATTCCATAAACATGTCTTGGATGAAACTAAGCCAGATGTGTTCCAGGACTGGACCCAACTCACTCCAATAGCTCACAGTAGCACAGGTCCCAGACCCATTCACAAGCTAGACCAAAGCCAATCCCCTCTGACACACCTGGTCCTTGGGAGGAACAGATTGCTCCACTGATCTGCTGATACCAGCCTGTACTACCCACTACTGTACACATAACACGTTACCAGCACTAATTTTGCCATATGGGAGGACATCTACGTGAATGAAAACCCAGCAGTGGATTTCAGAGCAGGTTAAGCTCTCCTGGCACAAAGAGAAGCACTGCATCCTGAACGGGGTGGTTTTCTGAGAGTCAAGGCTTGGCTGAAGCAAAATGTCTTAGTAGATGCACCGAAGCAGCCCTGGCACTTCCACACAGGGTCGTTTGCTGCACACAGCTACTTCCCTTCAAACCTGTCACTTACCACTGCCACAGACTGCACAAATAAAAAAAATCTGTTTCAAATCACTGCCCTGTGTTGTTGTGAATGTCCATCACAGGAAAGTATCCTAAGGATGCATGGAAGAAAATTACACGTAAGGTGGCAGGCGATGGCCCCTCTCTGGAGAGTAGCACAGGCCCTTCAGTATTTCTGTTTGCCATTAGAGAGGGACAAGACAAACCTTTGCTGCTGAAGATCAAGGACTACTTTTTTGCATTGTTGCCCCAGTTAGCTCTTGTAAAAGATACCAGCTCTGCTTGCAAGCCTTGACTCGGTTGTAAACTTAGATCGTCCAAGCTACAACAACAAGAGGACAAACTCCACATAGTGCAAATGTAATTTGCAGGGTCAGCATGAAACTGATCCTGCCTCTTGGATGAAGAGAGAGCTATATATGTTGTGTCACATCCACAGAGCTGCCAGCACCTGCTAAGAATCTTCAACACAAACTGAAGCCAAAGTGAGCTGAGGTCACGCTTCAGGCATGCCAGGATGGATGAAGTCATTGTGTTCAGCCACTCTGGCTAAATGCACTGGTGATGTATACATATCACACACCCACAGTCCTCTGCCCATCCTGTTCCAGTTGTCCTTGGTCCTGCATGATGGAGGATATGCAGGAAAGGTAGCCTCTTAGCTGTATGGAGCAGCTACAAAACTGATTTTCACAGCATTAGATTGGGTGCAAACCTTATATACATGGCCAGAATTTAGGCCATCATATTTTCAAGGTTTTCCGGAGGATATAAAATACGGCTTAAATTAATCTTTGAAACAAGTGTGTGAGGCATATATATAATATTAATTTAGTTCTATTGACATCCCTACTGGAAAGAGAAATGTTGCAGTAATCTTTACTAAACAGAAGAATGACTTTGGCATGTCAGCTCTCCATCACTGGATCTGAGGAAACAAAACATTTATTGTTTCCAGGTCTCTGAGATCTTAAAAAAAAAAAAAAAATCTTGGATTTTTGGCAGCTGAAAATAAGAGCTTTCAATTCAGACAAAAGAATTATTGTTTCTGGTGTTCATCCAAAAAATTAAATACAAAATAAAAAGTCATATACTTCTGTCTACCGTAATACCAATGAAGTGTGTACCCTAGTTTTCTACTCCTCATCTTTACTCATGGATAGATTTGTCTTCTTTTGCTGTGTTCATGTTCACTGAATCACAAGAACACATCATGTACGACATCTCTCCACTCTGTCATTTGGCTGCACACATCCAGGAACTGACAGTGTAGCTAAAGGTCATCAGACCTACCAAATTAGTATGGTCTTCACATAGAAACTCACACTCTTTCATGTTAGAGGGACAGCTTCTATTATGCTGTTTGGTGTCTAGCATGCCATAGAAGTAAAAGCAGCTGTTTAATTTTGGAGCCAGTAGCAGTTCCCATGAGCAGCAGCAAAATGACAACGGTTAGACTTGGGCTACCTGCTTGTCCCCTCCATGTGTTTACTTTCCTATCCCTGGCCTCTGCACCCTTCCCATGGCTCATCACAGTCTGCAAAACTTAATGGAAATATGCTCAGTTCTTCTCTGGAGAGGAGTCACCTTCCTAGTGTCAGCCTTGCAAGGCTCTTCACTTAAATCCAAACCACGACAGGAGAGAGATCCCTCCATCTCTTCTCTATCCTCCTGCACAACACACGTGGCAGAAGGATCTTGGTTGTGCTCTGCCAGTTCAAACAAAGGCTCTTCAGGAGGAATGAGCATTCCCATTGCCATCCTTTTCTACCAAAGAATGATCATTTATAGTAATTTACAATAATACAGCTTTGGAAAATATATTTTGGAGGGAAAAGTGTTGTTTTAAGAACTACACAGAATTTTCAACGTTCAACTAAGAAGAGCGCAGTCAAATTTTAGTGGTACAAGATTTAAATCCCTGCATATTTGACAGATTATTTCATGTGAATGATAATGATTTGTTGTAAATGTCACCATAGCAGCTACACATAAATATATAGTCTAGTCTGAGTTCAGAATAAAGTAAGCTTCATCTTTATTACCTGGTACACCACCAAGAATAGAAGTATCCCCTTTGTGTTGTGGAGATATGAGACCCAAAGTTTTCTCTATTTTTTCTTTCTCTTAAATAGTGAGAAAATTGCAATGTAAGCTAGCCAGAAAATGTTGGCAATTGCATGTTGGATAGACTTGAGGGGTGAAATAGGAGAATTACAGAGACAAAAATGAAGGATGTTGTCAATTTCAACAGAAATTTAGACTTGGTAGCCACCCTCCCGGAGATGGTAAAAAAAAGTCATAGAAATGAATTAAGTTTCCAAGGAATGAGTTAGAAAAGGAGAAAGGAAGAAATGAAAGAAGAAAGCCTTGAGACACTGTGAGAGGGAGAGGAGAGGCAGTAAGGGAAGAGAGTAGAGGAAAGAGGAAGTAGAGTGGCTCCAGAAACATTAGGAAATCCAAGCTGGGAGCAACTCAGTTGTCTGAAGGAGTGACCACAGAAGATGAGGGATGGAGAAGCAGCAAGAGTTCCCCTTGAGGAACATGAAAACACTCCAGGACAGGTGGTGTGGAAAAAGGCATATGAAAGGGCAGTCCCTGAGACAGGGAATGAAGAGGAGATGGAAAATGAAAGAGCCCATGAGGGAACCTCTCAGTCCTCTCTGCATGTGGCCCCTCTGGCCTGGTCTGGGAGGAGATGTGATGGCAAGTTGCATGGCTGCTAAAGTAGCTGAGGATCTTAATTTCCTTCTCTCACAAAGAAGTTTTGTTGCTTTAGGTCCATCTTGGGGGCGAAAGAAATCTTTTCTTTTATTGTTGTGGCTGTTAGACTTGTGCTACCTTTCTGTCCCCTCCATGTGTTTACTTTCCTATCCCAATCTCATGCAGAGAGCAGGGTCAGAACAAGCTCCTTTTCCACTTAGGCTCTCTACACCACTCACCTGAAGGCATTTAAGAGTAGTGTCCAAGCTGGGGGTCAGGTCTCTCCAACTCCCACACAGCCAGCAGAACAAGAGAGATTGCTCCAGGCAGCAAGTCAGGACTCCCAGCACAAAAGTCTTTTGACTTCCCTCTGGCCTGCATAGAGAACCTGAGGACTCCAGACCCCAGCAAGTTAGAGATCTACCACCAACTGTCCCAAGCCAACTCCAGATTTCTTGTTCTTAAATCAAAAGCTATAGGCAAAAAGTAGTTAAAAGCTTAACCTTGTATGTCTACCAGGACTCCTCTTTTCCCTTTTTTTTGAGCGTGTCATTTCTTAAATACTCTTCACTTGGATAAAAAATGGTGATCCATCTATTGCTTCTAAATTTGAAAATACTTAAAACACATATACAAAATAATAGGAAGCTAACTTTAGTAACTTAAGTAAAGCTAACATAAGTATTTTGTGGTGTAAAGCTTAGCATGTTGTCCTTTAAAAAAACCTAACATTGTGCACATTGGTGTAAAAATACCACAGATCCTGTTTCAATTAAATGACTTCATTGAAAAAGCCATAGCATGAAGATTGAATGCTAGTATTTATTGAAAATGATAAATTATCCAAGGATTATACTTTATAAACATGGGACTCAATGCCTAGGAAAGAATGTAATAACTGCCTTAGGTATATTCAAGAAACAAGCTGTTCCATGAGCAGTTAACAGAGCCTGAGCCCCTGTATGTCTGTGTCTCGTATCCTCTGCACATACCTCCTGTATTAACCCTATTCATCTCCCACATCCCCACCTGAGAATCCCTTTTGGCAAGAGAGGGAACAGCCTGGAGCTGTCCCAGAGCCCTGGGTGAGCTGGCTGATGCGTGGCCACGAGCGTTTGCGTGCACCCAGGCATTGCCAGGCAGAAGCAAAGCTGACTTTGCCCAACAGGGGCCAAGGTACCTGGAAGAACAAATGTCCTTTTTCTCTGCTATCCAACCACAAATTTTCATGGCAGTTAGTGGAGCTTAACGATGTTTGGGATTTCTCCTCCTTTCTCAAATGTGGTTGAAATTGGCCTGAATTTTTCTGGGGAGATGAAGGAGTAGTAGGAGGGAGAGAGTGAGAGAAAACTGGGCTAAAAATAACAATGTTTGGATTTTTCCAGGCCATTTATTCTGAAATATTAGAAAATGAAATATGTAAAGTAATACCTTTCCTCCCCCCCCCCCCACTAAAAACACACAGTTACAGACACAAAGGTATTATTTTTGTTTTGATCTAGGAATACATTTTCATATACAATGACATCTGCATTTTCTTCAATTCAGAGTACACATACTTTGAGGTCTGTATTTCTCAGCTCCTGAAAGGATGGACAACACTTTAGGAAGCTGTTTGGACGATGGGAGAAGACCACTGTCCAGTGTGTGGATTATTATGGATATAAGCCCATAGCTCTGTGAGGAGCACATTGATAGAACTACATCTGTTTACATCAGCTGAGGACCCATAATTTATCTGAAACAGTATGTTTCCCAAGACTGCCTAAATGATTTAGATTTAATACTTGATTACATGGTTATTTTAAGAACTCTGAAATGGCCCATAAGAAAAAGCTTGCTGTCTTCAGCAGTCTTGTCTAATTCATACTCTAGGTTCCCCAGCTTTTACTGATACTATGTCTTACAAACTAAAGGGACTCCTTTTAATGGTCCATGCTATTGTGCTCACACTACTCATCAGTGAAACAAGTTACAATTTTGAGGAGTTAAAAGTCTTTACTTAAAGTAACCAAGCTCAAAGGCTGGTGCATGGGCATAACTGACAGTAGTAGGGCTTGGAATGAAATTCAAATCCCATATACTAATGCCAAAACCAAGATAGAGTAGGCTCAGGACAGCCCTGACTGCTTTTGACATTCTGATGCCATAAATAAACATCAATGACTGTGAGAATATTACCTTCCCTTGAGTTCATACTTTCACACTAGTTTCAACTTGGCTACTGCCTCCTCATTATAAATCTGTGCTCTTTCCCATGCCAGCCTCCATGGCTCTGGTTGAATGTTACAGAGGTGCAACACACCAGATCAGCATGCCGTGGATGAGATGCAGATGCATCCAGCAAAGGTTTTGGTGTTCTGTATGTTTAATTCATAGTTTTCATAAGTGTCATTTTAAAAGGAAGAGATTTACTCCCATACACATTTATCTCTGCCTTTCCTCTTACCACACTACCTCCTGTATTTCTTTACTTTCTTCTGATTTACTATCTCTCCACTGTTTTGCTGCCCTTGTGTCCTTACAGAATGCCACCATTTTATACATTTAGATGTCTATGGTGCAAAAGAAGCAAAAGAAAATGGATGAGTATAAACATTGGCTTTGCAGAGACCTGTAATGGGCAAATGGCCAAGGAAACACTGCTGCAAAGAGAAAGAAAGCAAAGAAGCCAAAACTTTTAACTTTCACTGCCTTCAATACACACCAGTCTAATGTTCATTTCATCAGGAAAAATATGGATGACTTAGAAATCTAATTACATTGACCTTCAGAGGTGTTTTTTACTTGCTGTGACTCCAAAGTCAGTAATACAAACTCTCAGAATTATGATCTTAGTGCCCATAGCCCCTTGCTCTCGCTTCTAAAAACTCATGACAGTGCATCTGTCCAAAGTCCAGATCTCAAGATGCCAAACTTTTATTCTCTTTTTCGTTCCCACAGGAATGTTGCTGGACGCGTGGATGAAGCTGAGAGTTTTCTTCAGATCAGCTTTTTGTGTATGCACTGTTTCACATTGAAAAAAGTTTAAAATCATATGTATGGAGAATGAACAACTTTATAGGGAAATAATGGTTTTGTCTGTTCTTGATTTCTTACATATTTGGTTACTTTCTGAATATATCATATAGATTATTGTACCCCAAATGCACTTTGGTGTAGACATCTACCAACACAATAATCAGTAGTGTTTACATTACAATCAGACTTGACTCATGCCTGTAAATTCATCCCCTGTTTTTGTATTTACACACAGACTTTCTCTCCACTTTTTCCCCCAACAGACCACATAAAATGCAAGGAATGGTTCATAAAATCTAAACTCAAATCTGCAAAAGCTGCAAAATATCAGGACAAGGCTGCTGCTTAAGGTAGAAAAATAATAGGGATTAGGAGGTGGTCACCTGTGGACCGACCCTAGAGGAAGATCTGGGATACTATCAATGTATTTTAGCACTAGAAACAGAAAAATTTAAATAGTGACCCTCAAGCATCCCACACCTCAGTCTAGATTGTGAATCACCCAAGATAAAATGGGATTTTAGGAAATGGCAAAAGAGAGCAGGCATCCACTGACACAACATTTTACATAGTGGGTTAAAATGACTTCAGGCAAAAGTAAGGCTTGAAGGTGCAGCTTTGGGAGCTGCAGCTACCTTTATTCCAAACCTCATTCAGCTGTATTTCAGTGTGTGGAAATGACAACTGCAACTCTTGCTCTCTGTGGACAAGTTTGCTCTTGAAATTCTTTAAAAGAGAGCAGATTTTGAACAGCAATTTTTCATGAAATTTGGATGATGAAAAAAGAAGGATCAGAGACAAGCAACAAGACCAAAATAATTTCAGGTAGAGACACCATCTGAAGCACTGAAATTGCCTTTCCCTAGTCCTGCCGCAGTACCTGCGTGGCTGGTGTGCAGAATTGAATTTCAAATGGATTGAAAGCTGTGGAAAACACATAGCACTTCCCAGTCTATCCGGAAGGCCAAGTGACTTGACCCACAGCAGAGCAGGGTATGAAAAAGCCTGCACCATTTGAAGCACAAACAGTCTCCTGATTCGATGGAAAGCACTAGGAAGCAAAATCATCAGGCAAAGATCACAGGTGTTCACAGGAACATAAATTCACTGAAAATTACCCAGAGGTTGAATTTAAATGGCAATCACAGCACTGTTTTGTCAGGTCTAATAGTGACTAAAAAATCTAAATGCAACGGTACAGCAAAATAATAATAATAAAAAAAATGCGGTCAGGAAAAGCATCACCAAAACCTCACAAGGAAATATATCTGGCATAAAAGTCCCAAAATAAACACTTTGCCAAATACTTGTTGGCAAGGACAAGTTTCCATTTATGTTTGTAAAATGACAAAAAAAAAAAATCTAGAAACTATTATTTGTTTTCTGCGTAAACTTTGCCTGTATGAAAGGTACCATGCTTTTTCTCTATTATCTTTTTTAAATGGTGAAGTTTAGATTTTGTTCCACTCTCAAATTATCCTGAAACATACTGTGAACCAGAAGAACTGTGGATTAAGAGTAAGCATAAAGAGTTTAATATCACAAATATCACAAAATGATAATTAATTTATGTAAAATGCCATAATAAGTGTACACTGTAAGATTGCAGTGTTGTGGTAAACAAATTTCTTTAAAAATTAACACTCATGCAGCAGATTATCTTTTTTTTCTGTATTCTTTAAATGTTCTGACTTCAAATTTCAAAATGCTTTTCTATGTCAATGACAATCTTAATAAACTACAATTAGTTCCACAAGGCACTTTCTGATGCACAAGCCCCTGGCTTGATTGCGGTGAATGGTGGGTATTTCCTGTGTTTAAGTCCACATATGGATTGAGTAAGGCAGTGGCAGAGAGACTACTGTTTTCCTTCACTACATCTTCATTTCTTTTTCAGAGGGTAAGCCTTTTTTGTTTTTCCTGGCTCTGTTGTCAAAACATTGACCAGAGTTTTGGCTCATGGTATTGGAATACGAGGCCAAAACAATCCTCTGAAAACCAGTGTGGCAAAATGTATTTTAAATCGATACATTCACCATTCAACCATGGGAGTAACCACGCCCACTGCCCCACTCTGTGGTTTAAAAACAACATGGGTTTGCCCCCAGAAAGGTTTGATTTATTTGACAAGCTTTTTCAAGCTGGGTATATCAACATTTAAACTGTTCCGAGGCTTGGCTTCCTACATCACATGTACAGCAAGTATTAAAACACACTCTAATCATTTTCTGCCTCTATTAAACCAGACAAGGTGAATGCATTGTGCATTCTGCAAGATTTCTTTGAAAACCTGTCAGTCTCTCCAAATACAGATAAGCTAAAGTGATTTCCTTTTTTCTCTAAAACTTACAGCCAGGACCTTTCAAATATTACCTTCATTACATCCTTTTTGAAAAATACATTGTTATGATTAATATGCAGATTTAATTCCTGTTTCTGATATGCTAAAGTCCAATGCAAAACAGTAAAAGATGACACATTATGGAGAGTTCTTCATGAAATGTAGCAGAATGCACAAGAACACTGTGAGAGTACAAAATATTTTCCGGCATTATTAGAGCAATTCTCTTTCCTCGGGGGTAACAAGGAATACAAACAAAAACTTGGATGTAAAAATGAAATCAGGACAAGACCAATTTTGCACACATGATTGGGAAAATTGAAGTACAGAGAAGGTGGGTGGTAGATTAAATAATCTATCCAAACAGAATTTAATATTCTGAGTACTGGGGTGCAATTCCCCTGAACCAGAATTCCGGTATAATTTACTCCCAGCTTTTTTTGTTCCGTTTTTTTGGTGGGTACCGCATCACTGAACCGGGCCTCTGTTGGCGCTGCTCACACGGACGTGATCTACGTACCAGTCACACAGAGAAATATATTCATAGACATGCAACAATAAGCCTAAATTTAAGGTAAAGTGGTGGCTCTACCTTGAACCACCTATAAATGATCCGTGCGACACTTGAACCAAATTTAAACTCCCAAGCGGCCCGGCGGGAAGGAAAGAGCGGGCCAGGAAGCGCTTCTCGCCGTTAAACCAAACATAAACTTCACAGCCAAACCTGTTCCGTTTGTGCGTGCTGCGGAAAGCTTTACAAGGGCTGGCGGGGGAATATTTGTGTCTGTGAATGCAGCGACACGTGTTACGGCTCCTCTGCCCAGCCCGGCTGAGGGCAGCGCGCCGGGAAGCGCCGGCCCTAATTGAAAGAAAAGCAAAAGCAATTAGCCCGGGGGGAGGGCACTCCGCTTGATTGGCCGCTGCTGATGGATGTCCCTCCGCCCCCGGAGCCCACCGCGGCCCCGGCCCCGGCACACCCCGGGCCCCCGGGGCGGCGGCGGGACCCGGCCGGGCTCGGTGCCGCCTGGGGATGCTCGCTCATCTCTGCGCGCAAACTCCCGCCCCCAGCGCGCCCGTCCGCTCCTCCTGCAGCGCATTCCCCACGGCCTTCCTCGCGAAAACTGTAAAAACCCAGCGCTGGATTTCAGTGGCTTCAAACAGAGACCTAAAGGAAAAAAAAAAAAAAAAAAAAAAAAAAAAGCGTTTCAACAAACCCCATAAATCCGAGATGCTAGAGCAAGAGAGAAGAGAAAGGGGGAAGGACGAAAAGCTGAAAGTATCAGCGGGAATAGCAAAGAGCTTCGTTTTCACTCCAGACACCATAACTTGTTTTACGATTAGTGATCTGTTTAAAGATTTGTCCTGGAAGTACTTGATATTGGGTTACAAAAGGTTACGTTAATTGCATTAAGCCATAATGACCCATGAAGAGCTGCAAAGGCTTAGAGAAATCACGTTTCTTCCTTAAAGAAATTAAAATAAAATAAAATAAAATAAAATAAAATAAAATAAAATAAAATAAAATAAAATAAAATAAAATAAAATAAAAATCGCAACGGGGCGGGATCCCGGCGGAGGCAGCAGGGCGGGAGGCAGCGCCCCAGAGGCGGTGGGCTCCAGCCCCGGCCCCAGGAGCCTCCGGGGTGCCCTCGCCCCCTCCCGGCACTGCCCCGGCGGGAGGGCGTGTGTCGGCCCTGGGCACAGCCGCCTGCGTTATGGTCCGGAATTAAATGTGTCTACTAATAATCTATAGTCTCGCTCGCCGGGGCAGAGCAGACAAACAAAATCGTCATTCCAAATGAAAAGAAAACACTATTTCTTAGAAGTGTTTAGGAGGGTGCACAGCAGGGCATATTTTCTTTCTTACTGGCAAGAGTTTGTAACTGGATCCCTTAACATTACTGAGAACATGAAAACATGAAACAAAAGTATTGATCCAAGAATTCGCCGAAGAAAAGTATCCAAATACACACCGGTTTATTTGAATTTTTTTTTAGGTTACCTCAGATGTTTACGGGGGAAGTCCAAGCTTGAGAAACGTGCCCCATTCAAACATACGGGGAGGAAAGTGTCATTTGTGTTGTTAAATTTACATTACGTTCACTTTAATTGCATCAGCTGCTAGATAGATCTAGGAATAATGGCATTTAAGAGGAAAATAGCAATCATCTTCAGAAGACTGCAGCATAATGGAGGAACCTAATTAATTTAACTTTGCAGTCTTCCATAATGGCTGCACTTTATCACTTCCACAGATGGAGCTTGAAGGAATTAACAATGCTGTTTATCCCAGCAGACATCTCTGACTGTGGTTAGCCAATGGCAGATTTCCCACTTAAAGATGCATTTCTTCACTTGAGGGAAACCAACCCGAGCCCTGGCAATAGCTGTTGAAACTTGCTATTACTATATGTGTGTGGGATATTGAAAACCTGAGAAAATGCGCAATATGTGTCTCTTTATGGTCTCATCAAGGGACGCTGGAAGAAGAGAGTGTTTCCTTGCTTACCAGAGCCAAGGTTTTCCAGTACCATTTCGGTTTTGCTTCCCTTATTTTCCCCTTCACTAGATTTTTTTTTCTTTACAACGTATCCTGCAATTTTTTTTTTCCTTTAAAAAACTCAGTACGTGTCTTTTCCTAGACGCGTAGAATTCAACCCCTCTCCTAGATGATTTGCAATGTTTACAGGCTTTTCATGCCTGTGAAACCTGAGTAGACTTGAGGTAAGCACTCCTCCACACACAAAACACGGTAAAACCCGGATTTTTTTAACAAGTTGATTGTTTATTATTTCAGGAAACAATGCATTTTCCACGCTGCCATATTCTAGGGTGCACACACACTCACACCCTCCGGTCACCCGTGGGTGTCAGAGGAAATCGGATGGGAGAGATATGCCGTGATACCAACCTAGGGATGACCCACAGCACTTCAATGCTCTACACCATTACCCGCATAGCTGGGCTAATACAAAGCGCTGTTTGGCACCTTTGAGAGGGGTATTTGTTACCCCAGCAGCAGGGAACCAGATGAGCACATCGTCGACACCACTGTCTCTATCCACTCCTGTAAAAAGAGAAACGTTTTGAGGGGGCTCGGAGCCAAAGATGGTTCTGCGTTCTATGTGCTTATGTATTCGAGGCGGATCTTAGACTGCATTGCCCCTTTTTTTTTAAGGTTTATTGGCATATTGGCATCCGGAGTTTGTTGACGCTGTTGATTTGTGGGAGGGAGTGAGGCGGGGCGGAAAAGGGCGGGCTTGCGCACTTCCAAGTGCCTGGCAAGCAAAACTCCCATCCTTGAACTTAGACCTTACCACTGCCCAAAATGACAATCTCGTACCGTTCTTACACCCTGGCAGAGAAAGCGTCTTTTCCATCCCTCGTTTGTACTCAGCAGTGTCCAATAGAAACCAGCTCATGCACGGAAAAATCCAGGGCTGCTGGTAAAATTCATACAGCTCTCAGTTTTTATAAAGTAAAGGTGAATGGCAGCCCAGGAACCACCTGGGCTTTTTGTGCCGTGTTATTTAGGAAGGCAGGTTTGGAACCAAACCTGAATTTGTTAATCTGGCAGGTACCTCCACCAGCCTCCAGCGGGGTGACAATGAGTATCTAAGTCATGCTGTCATTTCTCTCCTGGTCAGAATAAGTCCTCTGCTGCTGAGAGCGTGGAGGGGAGAAGAGCTTGCCTTTCACCCTAGCCAGGAGTGCTCCCATCCCCGGGCTCTGTTAGGCAGGTACAGCAGGGAGAGTGCCGGGATTTGAGCCGGTGACGGGCGCCGTGCCGCACGCCTCGCTAATGAGGAGACAGTGATGTCGCTTCGCTAACCGGTCTGAAGTCCTGGGCACTGGCCATCTGAAAATAACCTGGCACATCTATGTGTCTGTACTTCCACGGGGAAGAGGAAAAAAAAAATTTAAAAGGAAAGTAAAGATGAACGGGCACAGAAAGCGCAAGGGATCTCAGGCTCCGGCTGGCACGTAGCTTAAGTCTGAGCGAGGGACAAAACGTGAGGTGCAATTGCGTGGAAACCATTTACACCAGGAAAAGGAAAAGAGAACAAACAAACAAACAGCGGCCAAAACTCGGGGGCTGGGGGCGGGGGGGAAGATCCCGGACACGGCCGCACGGTGAATTCCGCGGAGGCACGGCAGCGCCTGCGAGCCGGCTGCACCTGCTCTGCCCGACAGCCCCCGCGCAGACCCGCCGGGCCCCCGTGGGTGCCCGCAGGCTGACGGGGCTCCTGAGGCGCTGGTGAGCCGAGGGGGAGCTCTGCGGTCTCCCGGGGCCAGGGTGGGGACCCTGCCGGGTGTCAGCGATGCGGTCGCTGCGGGTGGTTAAGTTTTGCTTATGATGTAGGATAACGCCGCTGTGGGACCGTGACGCTCTGGAAATCCCGCCCGTGTTCCAACCCCTTCTTACTCGGTAGTCACATATTCGCAGCGATACTGATTTCACTGAAAATAAAGTTGTTGGGTTTTTTTAAACCGGCAAAGTGTAGCTGTTAAAGAGATAGAACACAAATCCCAGCGGGAAGCTTTCCCGCACGCTGTGGGATCCCACTGTCCCCTCGGAAGTGCTGGAGGGACGCGCCGGCCCCGGGTCCCGCACAGAGCGGTGGGCGGGAGAGGAGCGGCCGAGGCGGGAGCAGAGCAGGGAGCGGAAGGCGGCCGCTCCTCCCCTCAGCTCGGGGAGAGTCGCCAGGGAATCCAGCAGGACTTTCCTGTTTACCCGGCCCCAGTGGCCCCCGCTGGTGCTACCTCTGATGCCGGCGCCCGGGGAGGGGAGCAGAGGAGCGGGAGCGCGGGGAGATTGTGGCGGCTACGGTCAGCCAGGAGATGGGAAGGCTGCAAGGCTAGCTGCTCTGTAGCTTGGATCCTGCTCAGCCAGGGAACAGAGCTGCTGTGCGGAGGAAGCAGCATCTTCCCCCTTCCTTGCCTGAACAGTCAGAGGCCAAACCTCCCTGGTGTTCCCGCAGAGCTGATCTGCAGCTGGGTCATCAGGGCCGGAGCAGAAGTTCTGACGCGCTCCCCGGTATCAGATCCCCCCGTTTTCCTCACTCAGGTTCCCTTCGGCTCCATTCACAGCGCAAGCCGCTCCTGCAAGGCGGCCGGGCCGGGGCAGGGCTGGGCCGGCCCCAGGTAGGGCGCGGAGCAGGGCGGCTGCGGCGGGCGGGGAGCTGCGAACGCCTCCCCCGGGGCTTCCCGCGCCGAGAGAGCTCCGTCCGGGGTTTGAAACGGGGAGAACGCGTAAATCTTAAAATTTCCTATGAAAATTAATAAAAACACACGAAATCCTAGACGGTCCATAGCAACAGATTTTTATCTACCGTTTTACGTGCTTCATTATCCACCTAAATATAACCACCCCGTGATTTAATGTAGTTCACGGAGACCACAGGCATTTTTGGCTTCTCTTAGCCTTTTTATTCTAGCGTTGGCAGTGCCTGACTCAGTCTTCTCTCAACATTTGACTGTATCTGGCAGTTGGGATAAGACCAAGGAGGCAGAAACAGACTTCATTCGATGGGTTTGTCTCGGTGTCACTTCCAACCAACTTGCAGAACCCCTAGCGCTTCAAACCCTGTTTTTCGGTAATTGCCCCTGTGCCTTCGTTTTCTGCCACCGTTATGTCACAACGGGCAGCTCTCTGGAAGCTGGAGACCCCGGTCGGGCTTGCTGGAGGCGGGGGTTGGCTTTAATCAGCGTAGTCAGAGAACCAGAATCAGGTGTGGATTTGTTTCAGGGCATGTTTGCATCAATCAGTATTTTCGTTACAATCTTGTCAACAGTTTTAATTCAAAGCTTATGCTAAAGCCGAAGAAACTGAGCCATACAAGGGAAAGAGTTATTTTTAGAAAAATATCGTTAAACAAATTGGCATGGATGAAATATTCTGATGGTACTAGAGGCTAACATTTTTTCTTAGCTTTATCAACAACGAGATGGCTCGATGCTGTGGGGCAGGGTGGTCTGCAATTTTGGCGAGCATCGACCGTGGCCTGCCAATCCACAGGAGCGCATCCTCTCCTCCTGAACTTTTCCCCGTCTGTCGGTGCCAGGCGCAGACAGAACCCTGCGCTTGGCCCAGCCCCAGGAGCGGCGGTGCGAGCTCTGAGGCTCTGCGAGCGGGGTCCCAGCGGCAGCCCTTGCGCGCCCCGGGGCGTTCCGCGCCCCCGCACCCCAGCGCGCCCCACATGCCGCTCCGCGGGGACCGGCGGCGTGGCCCCGGGTGCTGCGGGCAGGGAGGGCCGGGGGCTCTCATCGGCTGCCCAGGCTGTGCGCGGCAGGCGGCCGAGAGGTTGTACGCGGGTTTGCGGGGGCAGCCGATGCCAGGCGCGGCTCTCCGGGGCCGACTCAGCCACCCCGCCGCCCCTCTCGGGAGGTTAAACTCACCGGATTAAAGGCTAACCCGCCGGAGAAGCGCTCCTACCTGCGCTGTATTTTTGGCTTAGCTATTTGCGCGGGGCTGGGGGGCCCGGCTGCGCGGACGCCCTGCGTGCGTCTGGCCGGCTCTTTTCGCTCCCGCTCTCCGGCATCCCCAGCTCACTTTTCACATCAAATAGGCCATTAACTTTTGATCCTGCCTGTTACATTCCAGGTTTCCCAGTGATGTTTCCTGCACACTGAGCACCCCCCCCCCCCCCCCCCGCCCCTTCTCTCCCACTTCGCATTTAAACACGACCCGGTAGATCTGAATTTCTGTCGAAAATGTAATTTTGAACATATGCACTCATTCGTCTCTTCGCGCTTGGCCTCACACCGAAGTCCCTCTCGGAGGAGGGACCTAACGTTTTAGATGCCCCAGAAGAGCGTTGAAATTTTGGCTTGCCTACATCTTTCAGCGACCGAGCCAGAACGAGACCTATTAAAGCACCGACTGATGCCTGCAAATACAATATCCATAACTTCACAGTCCTTACGCGACTATTGGCAATGGCTGCGCCCAAGCGCAGCAAGCAGCCAAAGGGATCTGTGGGGCATTCTCTACTCCCGTTTAGAACGTTATTAAGAGGGAGCAGTGACTCGGGCTTCAGCCGAATAGGTTTTGCGGTTTTTTCTCCCCCATATGATTTCCTAGTTTGCTCTCTTGGCCGTAAGAAACCACTGGAGTGACCGAGCAGTGTTGGAGGAGCATCCCTTGGGTGCCACAGGAGGTCACCTCAGCGAAACAGGGGTCGGTCCATGGTGGGTGGAAGGGGATGATTTCACGCATGGTTGCACCCCAGTCCCGGCCCACCATCCGGCTTCCCCCAAACCTCGCTGCGGGGGGGACCGAGGCGGCAGAGCCGCCGGGTGCGTTCCTGCCATGTCCTTCGGAGCATCCTTCAAGGGCTCCACGTCCCTCGAGCCTGGAAAGTCCCACCAAACAGCCAGGGAGGGGAGTGCTCAAAGCACTGGGCTCAGCATCCCCTGCCCGGCTCCGCGCTTCCCTGGGCCCGCGGAGGCGGAGCGGGGCGGGCGGCGAGCGCGGCTCGGCTGGGTCCGGGAGGCGCCGCATCCCCCTGCTCCCTGGCTTGTGCCTAGCACCTTTGCACTGTCGAATTTCATCGTGGGAAAGTATTTACTTAAAATTCGCCGTTTCGTTACATTTTGACCAAAAAAAAAAAAAAAACTCTTTCTAGAGTATTTTCAGACGTGTGTTCAGAAGGGACTTGAGAAAACTCAGCGATGGTAATTTTAAATTCAAACATTTCTCTCCAGATATCTAAAGATGATACTTTTTCCTAGTAACCTGTCAGAAATGTCTTGCAACGCCTTCATATAATTTTACTCATTAAAAGAATACAAATGTTTTATTTTGTCATCATTACACTAAATATTTGCCTTGTTAATTAATATTTTCTTCAAAGACACCTGAACCTCCTGTTACAAACACCATTTTCCTCAAATATACTAAGAAATTTTCTGCAGAGCACCTAGGGAGGATACAGGTAACGACAGATTAGCAAGACTTAACATTGTCAGCAAAAATGATTAAATTACACCGACCAGCCTCTTGGACTGCTGGGAGTTAAATCGAGCCATAATGTTCTAAAGGAAAACAAAGAATGTGAAATAAGTACAAGTTTCCCTAGACTCCTTTGATTAAATTTCTGTACCTGATAAACTGCACTTCAAAACATGCAATAGTGACTACACTTAACTACACTTAACTACTTTAGAAACGGTCTTATGTTAAATAATGCACAAGTCCGTGTTAGCAGAATATGACATTAAACAAGTGGCTTGTCGCTCTGAATAGTTCAGCCTCCCGTTAATACCGATGTTAGGTACACAGGCTTCTGATTTCAGGCCTTTACTGCTGAAAAACCTCATCTAGAGTTGTGGAGAGAGCAAGGTTAAGGGTGTTCTTTCATTGCACATGGAGTGTTCAGTTTTAAGAACTTAATGAGCTAAGGCACAATTAAAGTTACCAGACAGTTTAAAATACAGGATTACATTGATAATTTACTCTATAATCTGGTTTTAGCCAGTTATTAATGGAGTAAAATTCTGTAAATTCATGTATTCTTAAATAGTTTGGGGAGTCGTTTCACTAAAACAGAAGTGTCTACACTGTTAGATCTTAGCATCCGAGATTAATTTTCAGATACTGAAAAAACAGAGCTCAAAAGTCATTGGAAGTCAGAGGGACTTCTCCCACTGACCTGGAGACTGTGGGAAGTTTCTATCTGCACCGACACAATTAGCAGATTATGAAACTGGAAGACGATCTTATCTGCTCCTCCACACAATGCTAAATGGCTGCTTTCCCCACCTACCTCCATCTTCATTAATTCTAGACAACCACCCATCAGAAAGATAGCGACAAAATAATGTATTACTGGGGGGATGGGGTGGGGGATGGGTAGCATAGCAGAGGGAAAAACAATTTAAATTATATTTAAATCATCCAGTCACATGGAAGGCAAACATTGGTTGTATTGAAAATATAAGCATCACATATGAAAATGGTTTCATTTGGGGAGTTAAATAAAATATAACCAAGAGTTAGAAGATGAGACAGATTAACATTCGAATGGACTATTTGTTATTTGTCTTCTCGTGGGACCTTTTAAAGGGGTAGGTGGAGATCTGTTGTCACATGTGGCTCACCAACACTGCATTATGGGTGGCAGTTTGCACTGGATCCCAACAGCCTCTGTCTCAGAAATGTTTCCAGGTTCCATTAGAAGCCATTAGGCACCATCTGAATATTGTCCTTTTTTGTAGTAATAAAAATCTTGCTTTTAATTACATCTACATGTAGCTAAGGATCCTGGAACTGAAAAGATGAGTTTTATTTGTCCTTCTTTGCATGGATAAGTCAGGTTCATACTCATGGCAGTGCTTTTGTTCGTAACAAAACGACTGTGATTCTGTCAGTGACTGAAGGAATCAAAGTCTGAAAAGGTTTGAAAGAGACAAAAGAACATTTACTAACTAAGGAAGTCCCGTTTTATACTTCCTTTCGAGTATGAAACTTAAGTGAAACATATTGTAGAAACTGAATGTAAGCTTGAGATGCTTCTAGAAAGTTAAACCCCAGTGCTGGGGGTTTTTTTTAACTCATCAGGGCAAGGTAGCAGCAAACCACAGTAGACCCGATTCAGAAAGAAAATGTCATACAGATAGGACACAAAAATGTCCCTGGAAATGAACTCAAATCCTCCAGTCTCTTAAACCACACTGTATTCTTGAATGATGAATTTTGTATTTGGAACCCTTGCTTAGTTGAAAGAAGTGTAAAGACAGCTCCCTACTGGCAAAGTATCTGAGGAGGTTACAGAATGCTGTTTATTCCAGCTAGCGTCTGGAATAAATTATGTTCAAGAAATTGGCTCCTGATACTCCTATTTCAGATGAGAATTTGTACAGAGTGCTAAGTCCTAACACTTCTGGCCAAACCATGGGACTCATTAGGATTTGCCATTCATCATACCTGCCAGAAGCTCTCAGATTTGGAGAGGTGCTTGTTTTGAGGAGTGAAAGAATAACAGAAAAGAAACTGTTTACCTTGGCATTACTGTCAGTTCTCAAAGGCAACCGTCTTTCAAATTTCAGGGCTATGAGTTGTCAGACCTAATATGCTTTCTTACTATTCCTACTGAAATTCATTAGCTACATAAGGAAGACCCACACCAGTTTTAGCTGACATTACAGGTCGAATAAACCACTTAACATTTCAGAGGTTTCTATTGCAGATAAGGGGATAAATGGCAGCAGGTGACCTGACAGCTCTCGGGGTGGGAGGGAGTTTTCACAATTGGTTTTTAATCCAGTAGCAACAGCAGATGCTTGACAACTCATTAGACCGGACTCTAGGAAGCAGGATAGCAATCTCACTGCTATTCTAAACATTTGGATCTATAAACCATGCTTACCAATTTCCGATTGTGAAGGGTAATTATGCTAATTTTTTACTCAGTGCCTAACTATTATATAGGCTTCACTTGAAGCCTTCACTCGTGTTCTTTTCACAACATTAACAGCTCATAACCCTGCAGAAAAGGAAAGCTAACAGAAATACCTCTAAGCCAAATCTAAGACAATCCACATCACTTACCACCACAATGGCCAGGGCTTCCTGTAGGAAGGAGGTCCACTCTTTTACGAGCAAGTTGAGGCCTCTCATGGTCCTCCTAGGAGCTGTATTGCCAGCACTCTCGCATGCCTGTGCATCAATTCTGCTCTTGCTGCAGCGGACATTAACATTTTATTCTGAGGTATCCAACACAAAAATCAGAGCACCTCTGGGGAATTAGATGTGCTTTGGCAGAGACTTTCTTAAATGTTTTTGGTATCTGTATGGTTTTTGAATACTCTCCTACTTGCTCAAAATTACAAAATACATATGAAATATGAATATTTGATGATTTTTTTTTTTACCAGTAAGATTTCTAGGTAAAAAAAGAATTTGGACATACACTTAGCCCCACATCTGATTTTGAAAAAAGGCTTCATGCCAGAGTGGATAGTCAAACAAAGATCATGAATGTCTGAAGAAACTGCTCTGTGCAAGGTAGAATATGGACTGCACATGTCTATTCCATAAGTCAAGGACAAAGTATGTTGCAGAGATGAGGTTTTCCATTTTGCTTCTAGAGATTTTTATAGAATCACCCGTGCTGTTCTCCATTACATATTCCACTGCAAGAGAGCAAATGGATCTGTGACTTTACCTTTCTTGAGTCTTTCTCACAATCTGTGAACCAAAATTTTTACAGCCTATAGATCACATTCACAGGTCAGGTATGCTACAGAAATTTAATCTCCTTCCCTGCAGTGTAAAAATTCATTATCCCATTGTTGTGGGTCAAGGTGAGTTTTGGCCGCTGGATTTTGTGGGAATTAAACTTGGTTTTGTACCTTAAAATTATATCAAACAAGAAATACAGTGTTGAAGTAATACAGGTACAATGAAAATTTAAAAAAAATATATACATATAAACATCCCATATTTGTCAATTCAAAACACAGCCTAATGCATTCATTTAACTTCAGAAGAATGTGGACTCCATCTCTGTGAATATTTCGTATATGGCCCCATGTGTGACATTTTAATCAACTCTCACCCTTTAATTTACAGGACTGGAGAAGAAACACGTGGAGGAAAAACCCTTATAATTGTTAAAAAGTTAAAATGGATTCCATGTGATTTGTGTCCTTCAGGACAAACATTATTCTAGTAATTTAAATGGCGTTACTTGTATACCTCCATAAATGCTTGCTGGGACATAATTTCAATTTCTTTAAAGGTAGAGATAGGTTTTTTACTTTCTGAAACTGGCATAAAAGCACACCAAGAGAGCTGGGAAAAGAAAATAGTGGAAGAGTATGTACTGAAGACAAAGAAGTGGAATGGAAGAACTTGAAGCAATGGCCACTTTTTTTTTCCCTTTCTGGTTTAAGGGAGAAGAAAGGGACGAGGAGAAGGCCTGGACTGCACTGTTCAAATTTACAGCTACAGGTAAAAAATCCCGCCAGCAGCTCTGTTTGCTTCAGTGTCTGGACCAGGTTGCCCGACTGAGCAGGGCTTTCACCTGTGTTATACTCGGATGCCCGTGCTATACACCTTATGCAGGGTCTAAAGTCATGTGTCTGTGATGAGGAAGTGAAGAGGATGTTCTACCACTGCTCTGCAGTAACATTATAACTGAAGCATAAGACATATGGAATCTGACCCATGCTTTCTCTCTTCATGGGTGATGAGGAGGGGTGGATGCGTACAAGCTCGGATTTTAGGGGTGATCCGAAGTCCGCGGGATCAGGCGCCATATGCCTAGCACAGCTTCTCCCAGCGCAGCATTCCCATGCAGACCTAGACGCCCTTACTCATTCTGTGCCTTCAAGCGATGGCTTTACCCACGATGGTGAGGAGCGGTGTCAGACAAGCCCCTGGGGCCGGGGGATGCTGCCGGTACCCTTCCGACTGCGCACCGTGCGGGCCCGGCGCTGCCAGCTGGGCTCGGTGTTACCTGCAGCCGTCCCTCACCTCCCGCGGCGCTGCAGGAAGCCGGCATTCCTCAGGGCCCATCCTCGCCTCGCTAATAACATCTTAATTCTCAGAAATGAAATTGAAAGAAAATAATAATTTTAATAATTTTAAAAGCGTGCGTTGGTGGGGCGGGAATGGGGGGCGGCCAGCGGCGCTCTCGTGTGTGACGGCGGGCCGAGAGCGGCGGCAGCGGGCGGCGCGGCCGGGCAGGCGCGGTGCTGCCGCCGGGCGAGGCGGCGGCGGCGGCAGCGGGAGGAGGCGGAGGAGGCGGTCGAGCCGCTCCAGGGAAGTTTTCTCGCCGCCGCCTCCCCGAAACCCCTCCCCGCCGAGCGCGGCTCCGCGCTCCTCGAAACTTACCGCCGGGCGCCGCTCCTGGGGAGCCGCCGGGCCCGCGCCGCCGCCCCGGAGGCCCCGCGGAGTAAGTGCGCGCCGGGCCGGGCCGGGCCGAGCCGAGCCGAGCCGAGCCGAGCCGAGCCCGGGCGGCGGGGCCGCGGCCGGGGGTGCCGGACACGTGGGGCGGGCGGGAGGCGCCGGCTCAGCGCCGGGGGTTGCGCGGGCGCCCAGCGGAGCGGGGCCGGCGGCCGGAGGGAGGGAGGGAGGCAGGGAGGGAGGGGCGAGGCCGCGGGAGCCCCGGCGTGGGAGGGGAGGGGGCGGCGGAGCGCAGCTCGCCCGGCGCCGCGGGAGCCCCGGTGCCGGCCGGGGCCGCCGGGCGCTGCGGCAGCGCTGAACGCGGGTTGTGTGTCGGAGGGTGACACAACGCGGGTTGCGGGTCGGAGGGTGACACAACGCGGGTTGCGGGTCGGAGGGTGACACATCGCGGGTTGTGGGTCGGAGGGTGACACATCGCGGGTTGCGGGTCGGAGGGTAGCAGTCTGTGGACGCTTCGCCGTGTGTGAGCGTGTCCGCCTTCGCCCCGCTCCCCGGGGCTGCCGGCTGTGGGCACGGCAAGTGTCAGGGGAGCGAGGAGCGCGCCGCTCCTCCTCCGACGGACGGGGAAACGAGACCGGTGCCGGGGCACCGACGGCGACCCCGCCGAGCGCGACCGCAGCGGTGTCCCGGGCACGGCCCCGGTGGGGCGGCCGCCTCCCCGCCGGGAGCCCGCTGGCTGCCTGCCTGGGATGATGTCCGGTGCTCCCCCCTCTCCGCTCCGCGCATCCCAGCACCTGGGGAGGAGAGTGCTGAGCAAGGGCAGCCGGGAGGGGTGCACCCACAGGTGTATCCTTCCTCAGCTCGCTTTCTGGGGTTCTTATTTCTCCCGCCGTCACCTAAGACCTTCAAAGAGATGGATGGATGTGGCTACTTATGAAGTGGTTTTGGTCCCTGTTGTTCATCCTGGAGATAAAGCTTTTTTTTTTTTTTTTCCAGGAAATACTCTGTTCTTTAAGATGGTATTCAAACTGGCAGTTTTTCTATCAGAAAGTCAGAGTTTTCTTCTATTATGAAAATATAACAGTAGGCTTCCCCCCTCGCTCCACCCCCCCCCCCCTTTTTCCCCCCATTAGATTCGTAGCAGCACCGTGTTGTTTAAATTGCAGAGTAGCTCCCATTAACTTTTAGTAGCAAAACACTGTTTTTATTACATATGGTCCAGCAAAATGCAGTATGAACAGCAGCACCAGACAGTTGCTACGTTTGAAGACTCACACTTTCCATAATACTTTAAAATAAAAATATGGTTATAAGAAGAGAAAATGGTCATTCAGTGCTGTCAGAAGTTCTTTGAAAAGAGTGGTGTGTGGAAAGTCCCTATGAAACAATTTCCAGATTAGAGCTGTTCATTCTCTGCCAAGAGCTGTGTAAGCATGAACTCTAATGAAGGTAGTTGTAGGATCATGGAGTAGGCACGGAGCAGGTAGTCCAGCTGCAGCAGAAAGTAAAGAGACAGAAGGGCAATATGTATGGAAATGTCCCTAATTGAGGACTGCAGCTCGTGGAGGTAGCTGGCACATCTTCTGAAGGCTAGTCTAGATACGTTCCTCCCAAACCTTTGTTCTAGCTTGTACACAACTTGTTCTACTGTAGATTGAAGTGTGATGTAAAACACAAGAATGCATGTTCTTCAGCAACCTTTCAAAATGTATGGATTACACTTTCTGAATGGGGCACCAGTCCTCAAAATTTTAGAAATTCTAATAGCATCAATAAAAATATTTATAACCCATCTAAGTAGAAATGAAGTCCCTGGTTCCTTATGTGACCATAACCAATGGTTACCAGTAGCACCAATAATTGGCATTATTCATTCCAAGCTTGATGTACCATTACTAATTTTATTTATTAGCTACATCTTCCCATGTGAAGTGAATCACAAATAGGGTAGGAAGAGAAAGGAGGAAGCTCTTTATTTTTTTTTTTTGTTTGTGGCTCTGTCCTCCTTGCGCTGCAAAACTTGTCACTATGGGCAAGGTGAGGGATTGACTCTGGCAGTAGAACTGTAAAATCTTCAAAGGTCATTTGAACAGTTTCTCCCAGTCAGCCAGAAACTGGGGCTCTCTGGCATCCTGTGCATTTAGAGAATTTTACATTATTTTCTTTGTTTCTCTCATTCAATTGCTTAATTATAGAATCAAAAAATATTAATGCTCAAAATAACCTTTCCTTCTAGATTTAGAGAGAGTGATACAAAATTAAGAGTTTAAATTGAGTTAGGAGGCTTGAGATTTTTTTCCTTTCTATCATTTTTACTCTCTTTGACTGTTTAATCTGATATACCAAACATCATAAGATAATGATTTCTCAAATGTCTGGACACTTTTAGTGCTTTTTTTTTTTTCCCCCTTTGTGACGCAGAATATCTTCTCACTCTGTCTGACAGTGCTAATCCTGCTGCATGGACCTAGGAAGTAAAATACAAATTTACCATTGAGTTTTGTGGTATGGGTCAAACTACCACGAGAAGGCTCTAATGGTCAGACCAAGAAAAGTGTGCCTGGATTTGATGGAGTGCCAGTGAGCTGTGGCTGCCTGGCAGTGCCACCCAGAGGGGCAGCTCTCGGGGGAGCCTGGGGGCAGCTGCTGTCCCTAACCCAAGCCCAGGCAGGGGGTCAGTGCCCCAGTCTGCCCAGGGCCCCCAGTGTGCCGGGCTGCCTGGAAAAACCACCGAGGTGAACTCCCTCCCTGTGAGGTGGGTCTGCATTTGTGCAGCTCCCCTTAAAACGAAGTGAGCCAGGAGAAAGCTCTTTTTATTTATCAGAGCGGAAATTGTGTGTAAAGTTCTTAAAATCAAGGAGGCCACAGCCGGGTACTTCTCATGCTTTTAAAAGCTTTTCCAACTCGAAGTTGTTTCTCTGTCCTTCCCATGCTGTTTCCATAGCGAGTCACACCTACTGCTACATTAGGCAAATGGCCTAATTCCTGAAAATTTTGAATTTTAATTACTCAGCTCAATAGGTTGAGCTCTTTATCATCTGGATATTGAAGGGGATTGCATGTTGTTGTGTGAATAAAATTTCTTTTTTTATGTTTAATGTTATATTGTTCTCAGAAGAAAGTGAAATATGTTCAAAATGATAGTGTAGTTAATTCTTCACTTTTTCCTTTATTATGTAATATTATTTATAAAAACTTAGCTATAACATTATTTGATAAGTTAAACTATTTTTATAATAGTTGTAAAAATCGTATTATATAGATAATAACCATTGTCTGTTCTTCCCACTTGGTATATTGCTATGGTCAGTAATATTTAACAATAATTAAAGTTTCATCTGGAGCTGTGATGGTGAAAAAGATTGCAAGACTATTAGGATAAGCAAACACTTAAGAAGTGTGCCTGTTGCTAGAGGACAGACTGATTTATTTGATTTATTTAACTACTTAATATCTACTGTGTTTTGCTCTTGTGTTTTATTTTTTTCATGAATGTATATAGAGTTCATTCTCATTGGTAGATACAGTTTGGAGATATGGAGAACTGAAACTAAATATTGTTGTTTGACTAGGTGCATTTTTTGCTGACAAAACCCACAAAATGCATCTTTGTGTAGTTGTGTAAGCAAAACCTATTTATCAAGGTTCCAAATCCTTAAGTTTTCAGTTTTTATTATGCTAAAAATGAGGAGCTGCTGAATTCATTTTCATGAAAACATAGTCTGGAAGAAGTCAGAGGAGAAGAATGTCATCTTTCAAGGAAAAGATACGATGAAGTTGAACAGAACAGCGTTAAAAACCAAAAGTGTTTTAGTATTGTTTTGCAAGAAATTTGGATACTATTTGGACCTATAAACACTCCTACAATATATTTTTTTTCTGTCCTGTAATATTCCAATGCTAATTGTCCCCATTTGTTAACAATTTATTGGTGGGGTTTAATTTCTTAAGGAGTGACTGCTGGCTAGAAAAGAGAGAGAGCTCCCAACCAGTGCCTCCTTGCTTGAGCCACTGACAGCAGGGATGGCCCCACCTGGCTGGGCAGTGCCTTCCCTGGGATTGCTCCTGAGAGACAGGAGCTTGAGGACGTAGAACAGAAACAGGAAGGAAAGTTGGCATCATTGTTAGGTAAAAACAGTACCACTTCTGCTTTAAAATTAGTTTTCAGTTAGTGAATTAGGGGTATTTCTGGTCACCATGGACCAGGCTTCCGAGGGTATTTAGGTGGCTAAAGGTGCAGCTGGGTCTTTACTGTAATTCACAAGGGTGCTTGCAATATAAACAAACAGACAAACAAGGAAGTGTAAATGGCTGGAGGTGCTTAGGCTGATGTGATGCCTTTAAATATCCCATTGGATCTCACACTGACAGATCTGACAGTTCAGTGGTACAGCCTTCTGGTTTTCTCAGGATTAGGACCATTCATGCTCTTTCATTTGGCCTTAACAGAGGCTGAAAGAGATCCCATTCTCAGAAATGAGTCCAAATGAAGAAAATAGACTACTTGCACCTCCTAGTGAAACTCATCCCAATTTCAAGTTGGTACCTCTACTGCATGGAGAGAGGCAGAAGTATTTGTAGAAATTGATCTGTTGTAAAGACTGAAGAAAACATGCTCATTGCACTGTGTGATTGTTGTGACTTACCAGTGAAAATTTTGGTTGACCTCAGGAGACAGGGGAGTTTTCTTGTTGTAAAGAAGAGAGCAGCATGCTTAGCCTTGCTGCTGGCGGTGTGAGGAAGGTCACTGCTGCGCACACCGGGTTGGTGGTTGATGGCTGTGAGATCTGCAAGGGGCACTCCCATGGGGACACCAGAGACACGGCTCTGTGCCACACAAGGACAGCTGCACTGCTCCAAGGGCAGGGAGTCCAGAGGCAGCTGGGCTCTCACTGGCACCTCAGCTGGCCCTGACCCAGTGCTTGGGTCCCCCTCACCGAGGGATGCCAAGACTTCACCTCTGCGTTTCCTGGTTGAATGTTGGCTTTCTATAGGCAGGGTGACTCCCTTGCATCCATGTTTTCTGTGACCCATCTGTCTGGGTGGATTTTTCTGCTCCCTGGGATGCTGTGGCATCCACTACTGAAAATATTGCTGGTATACTTGAATGCTTTTACCAGCCTTGGGGAAGCTTAGGTTTTAATGAAGGTTGTTACAACTTTAGACTAAAATTTTTCTGATTTATTAAAAAAAACCTTAAAAAATTATAAAACTTAGACAGTTCACCTAGAGGGAAATTACTTTAATTGCTCTGTGTAAACCTTAAAACCTCTACATGTGACCTGTATTAATTATAACTAGCAAACTTTTACCTGTTTGCACTGAATTATGCAGAAGCAGGACAAGTTGCTTGTTGTTAGACCACAAACTTTTATAGACTTCATATATTTTACAAACTACTTTAAAAGCACATGTAAAATAATAAGTAATGCCCTACCTTTAATCTAAATTTATAATAGGTGTAGAAAGGCTTCTTAAAGCACATCTATAATTACTACATTGTACAGAACCACACAGGTTGAAAGAAAGCTTTGTTTGTGAAGTATCTTGCACTTCTTTCCTGAGCTAGGTAAGTGTTCCAGTTGCAAGTTATGATTCGTAGCTCAACATTTTTCTTGTAGGTATTTCATATTCTTTAGTAACCATGACACTTCACCTAATAGTGTTAATCTGTTCATCCCCCCTACCTTTTGTGGTCTGTTTGACACATAGAAAGCAGAAGACAGATCTATTGCTCAAAGACATGATGACAAAGGAATTGGCTGTTGCATTCTGGTTTTGTTCTTTGTTAATGGTATATAAATAAAACCAGGGAAATTCTAACTTTTTGATGATAAAGATCCTATGGAATGCTAAGGGGAAATCTGTTTAATCCTTATTTGAGGCAAAGGTCACCTTGTAAAATGTAATTTTATTGATTTTTAAAAGCAGAATTTTTATGTTTTCACCTTAAGAGTATTATTTATTTCCTGTCCTAAACTGTTAGTTTGTTTTTCTGCTGAACAGTTTGAGCCTACATTTCAGATACAAATAAAGTTGATCCCACTGGGTAGTTTAAATGTAGTATTAATTTTTAAAGTAATTTAGAAAAGAAATTCTGGCAAGAAAATTACCAGTATAATTTTAACATTGTTCTACAGCTTGGCTTTTGTGTGCATTTAGTATTCAATGAAAAATATGATCTTTTGCTATGTTTGGAGAGCTCTCCTTTTAGAATAACATTATTGCTTTAAATTTTTGTCTGGATATGTCTCCCACTTTAGCCTTTTGTGGAGCTTCCCGTCTGAGGCACCCTGTTGGATGTTTGTGGGAGGGAGATTGAACTTAGAAATTTGCCCTTTGCAGGCACCAGCTTTCATACCTGAAACCTATACCAGGTCCTAATTCCTGTTCAAAACCATCCCTGACCACTGGATGTGGGAAGCAACTCAAAGACCACGAAGACAGTTTTTGAAACAGTTTTATTTCAGGTTTAGATCTTGTAAAAGCAATGGCAAATTATTTACTTAATTTTTTCCCTTTCTCCAGTCTTATTACTTATTACTGACTTTTGAACAACACATTCTCAGGCTTCTGTCTCCACCCCAGGAGAGTTTTCTTTGTGTTTTACCATCTTTTCCGGTGCTGGGAGACCAGAGAGCTTTTCTGAGCTAGCTGAAATTAGCAACCAGGAGATTTCCATAAAAACATGCCAATATCTTTTGCCTTTGTTTGTTTCTTCAGGTAGGACTTTCCTGTTATCCCCGCTCCACTCTCCAAAGGTCTCAATGAGTGTGCTTATCAAGCAGAATCATTTTTGTAGGTTTCTTCCACCTGAGGTGAATATCAAGGAGAGTGGTGAAGAACCGCTCAAGGACCTTATGAGACAAGTCAGTGGACAATAAAATGACAACTGAAATTCTGCAGATATAAAAGTGAACTGCTAAACCTCAGTTAAAATAGTTGTAGCTGTGCATGGAAGGTGATCGGCACTGGGCTGACCCTTTCAGAAGTCTTGAAGGAAGCTGACCCCTTCAGAAGGGG
This sequence comes from Fringilla coelebs, assembly GCF_963513975.1. Taxonomy (NCBI): domain Eukaryota; kingdom Metazoa; phylum Chordata; class Aves; order Passeriformes; family Fringillidae; genus Fringilla; species Fringilla coelebs. Next base: position 33,866,105 of record NC_140028.1, read on the forward strand.
TCTTGGCATCTAAGATAATTCCAAGCAAATTTTTTCAGTTCTTAGTAATTCCCCCAAAAATGAATGTTCAGAACTGCTAGGAACCAAAAAAAAAAAAAAAAAAAAAAAAAAAAAAAAAAAAAAAAAAAAAATTACATGGGCTTCAGAAGAAGAATAGACAAGTACTTGAGAGAGTTATGCTGAGGATTGCTACACAGATGAACTCCATCTGTCTCAGGAAGCCCTCTGAACTGAAATAGCAGGAAACTGGAAAAATGCTGTGAAAATGGCCAATGCTTGTTCTGTTCTTGCCCTTCTGTCCAGTTATGGCTGTTCTGGAGGCAGCACCAGGAGGATTGTTGGTCTCAACCAGTATCATGGCCCTTGTGTTCTCAGCACCTTTTTCATGATTTAATGGCATATGGGAGAAATGGGGCACAAACTCGATTGTTGAATTGTTCCTTCCAGACATACTTAGGCTTACAGTGTGATAGCAATTTTATAAATGGAATCAGGATTCAGAAAGTATCACAGATGTATTTCCCAGACTGTCGCTGATATCATTTGCATGTGAGGTATTTTTTGTGTTCATAGTGCTTCATTTCTACCTTCTTTCTTGTTTGCTTTTACTCTTGAATCTCCTTGGTTTTTCTGGTCCAACACTCAGTGAGATTCCTGTGTAGGCAGATGAGACCTCATGTTTTCTTACCAGAACTTTAACTTCTCATGAAAGTTAAAAATGTTAGGGAAATACCATAGTTTTAATCTTTAAAGTAAAGTGAAAAGTGATTATCTAGATGGCAAAACAAAATTCTTGATACTAAATTTATATTATTTACTTATAAAGAACAAGATTAATTTCAAGCTAGACCTGAACTTGACAGTGAATGTAAGAGCTGTGGGTTTTAAACATGCCTGTCCAGGACACCAGAGTGCTGTTCTAGTTTATATAAAGGAAACCTTACAAATAAAACTGAAAATGTTCAGCCTCCTCTCCCGCAGGCTTACTTCAGCTGCAAGTCCTGACACTCCATGCATTTCTGCTTGATGGTAGTGAAAAAAAAGGTCTGTTGAGAAGAACATGGATGTTTCTGGGGGTGCAGAAATGGTGACCTACCCCCCGTGGTGTTGTTCAGTGTGTTACCTACATGCTGCATGGCCACAGAGCAGACTGGGGGTGTGCACACCCCCAGAGTCTGTGTCTGCTCGGTGTCAGCTCTGCAGTTGGTGTGGGATGCCTTCCAGCAGATGTGCATGGTAGGTCCCACACACCTGAGCACCTATCTGTTCTGCTGGAGTCCCTGAGGCTCTCTGGAAGGCAAGATGCTGCATTACATCTGCAAGCATCCCAGGCTGAATCAGAGGTGGTCTTCAGTCACAGCCCTGGAGTTAATTATTTATAAAGCTGCTGAAAGGACCCTACCAAATTTCATTTAAAAAAAATACCTTTCCTCTTCCATTTTATTTCCTTTCTCTTTTTTTTTTTTTCCCCCTTTCTTTTTGGTTTTCAGCTGTTGCACTTGGCAAGTTTCTTTCCCAGCATTTGGAAATAATTGTTTTCTAAATGCTACCCAGGTTATCTGCCAAATGTAACACCTTAAAAGGAAGTGGGGGTGGGAGACGAGAGACCTACCTGGGAATAGAGTGAATGTAGTGAGTCTTTAGAAAGTGCCTAAAAGGAAATTTACCAAATATAGCACCTAAAATCAAAACCATTGAGCTCCCTCACAGTAACTGCAAAATACCACATGCTATCATCTACAGGGTAAAAAAAGGCCATTTCATCCAGCCTCAGAACTTCTTTTGTTATTTTCTTTACTAAAAGATAAAGCACGTGTGGCTTTTGGGGTTCTTTTTCTTCTAACAAATTGGATAGTTTGGGGAGATACAATTTTTTCAAAGTGTTACTGGAAAAATCCCATCAGTTCCTGAGAAAGCATAAGAAAATAAGTAAGAGCAAAGCAAAAACCACTGATGGCGCTGAAAATGACCTTATATTGGATGCTTTGCAATGGCATAATCAGCTGGGAGGTTGTAAGACAGGACTGATTTTGCTGGTGGCACAGGAACAGGATGAAAAGTTTAATTCCTTCCCCTCAGTGATGGAAGGGCTAAGGCAGCCCAAGGTAATGTGTTGGTGCTGTTTCTGCTCACTGTGAGTTTTGTCAGGGGCTCAGTGCAGCTGAAGGTGTGTTACAGCAGCCCTGGGACAGCTCAAGATGTGGATTAGTGGTGTTGGAGGTCTAGCACGGGAAATGCACAGCTTTTATGAAGAACAGCTTGGCAAGCAATCAGGCTCCTTGTCCTTAAATGTAGGTGTCTAGGTGCCAGTGGTCAGCCATGGCCAGTTCCTTTTTGGTCACCCTTGTGTTTGGTACTCTCTCTACACGTGGTCAGCCTCCACTGGCACCTCCCAGCCCTAAGAGGGCACATACCAGTGACCGTGTTCAACATCTCTTTCCGGGGTGACCCGCCACTGGCTTCTGCCAGGTTTTCAGGTGGGTGCTCGGGTGGGGACAGGGGGACAGCACTTCCATGGGAAGGAGCTGGTTAAAGCTCCTGCCACCTCTGCAGCGTGGCTGGGAGGGGCTGGCAGCTGCACTGTGCCTGGCAGCAGAGGCGCGTGTTGGGATGCGCGGGTGTGGGGAGATTGGCACAGCGCTGGCCAATGCTGCAGAAAGGAGGGAATGAAAATCCCCCATAAACCACTGTCTGTGCTTCTCCGTGGGTTTTTTTAATGCCCTTTGGAAAGAGGACTGCTGGTCATTGTGCCTGGTACAACAGTACTTCTTTAGCTGGTGGGACTCGTCATACTGTTGTGTATTTAATGGTAATGATATTTTACAAAGCAAATGACTTACAAAGAAGTAGAGAATAATAAAACAGGATATGTGCTTTCATGATTTCCCTTCAATTTAGATCTTGTCTTTCTCAATAAATTGAATTTTTGTCCTACTCATATTTGATGGCACATTTTGCATATAGCAGCTTCTCTGTAATAGATACTGTGCAATTTGGGTATATTTTTTGATACATTAACACGTCAAGGGAATTTAATTAGTTTTTGTAAAGCTTTACTAAAAGTTAAAAATAACCTAAGATGACAATTAGAATTAGGATAACTAAGTTGCTCTTGTTTAAAAGTTGAATTTTTCAAAATTAAAATTACTTAATTATTATTACTTGATTGTGGATCAGCTGTTCTATATTAACATCTAAGCCCTCATGTTACTGTGACTTGATTCTGCTGCCAGAGGTCTCTGGTGTCTTCTGAGCAAGGCAAGTCTTTGCCCCTAGCAGTGTGGGTGGGTGCCCACATATATAAGAGCTTTTTGTAAGCCTCTTTTGCAGTGACATGAAGTGCAGCATATGTCAGAGCAGAAATTACAAGAGTAGGCTCTTTTAACACTAGTGTGTTATAGGAATCTTTCCCAGAGAGAGAAGATATTTGCCACAGCAGTTCCTGCAAGTTAGGTTGCCTAATTATGGCGGAACTATAATATACACTAAAACATACATGCTTTTTCCTTCTGGGCTTCAAGAGAAAATTACCAGTCTTTGTAAAGTTTTCTTTCCATTAGTAAAGAGAGCTCTGCTGATCTGAAAATCCATCAGGTCATCCATACCAGCATTACATCAATTGACTTTTGAATATTTTTCCATTAGAAAAGGCTCCATTTTATTCCCTCGCTGAAGTGGCAGACTTTCAGTTTGTGCGGTTTTTCCATTTATTGAGTTTTGCAATAAAAGAGTTTTTGAAACAGATGTCAGTCATTGCTTAGTAGTGGGGCATTGTAAGAGGGCTGTTTTCTTCTCTCTTTTTTTTTTTTTTTTGAGTTAGAAAAAAATCTTTTCATTCCCTCCCTAACTTTAATTGTCAGTTTTAAAAGCCATAAATAGTTTTCTAACCTATAATCTGGTGTCAGAACAAATATAAGCACCAAACCCCGATTTCACAGAAATATTGCAGATTGGCCATTGTTCTCAGCAGGAGCAGGACTGGATTTGATCTCTCAATTGTAAACCAGAAAGAAGGGAGTGGATGCATTGCAGAAGCATGGTTCATATTAGCATCTTCCTTAGGGTGTGGAGTGGACCTGTTAACACTTTCTTAATGCTTAGGTTTTATAGAAGTAGCTAAATATGTGCGATGAGTAGTGTCCAAAAAACTGGGTTTGGAGGGATTTTTTTACTTTCTTGCTAGAGTCTTATCCAGATAAAAAGATAAAGACTTTGGTTCCTGATTTAAATTATATGTGTTTCATATGCAGAATGGTTTTAGGACAAACAGAATGTCTTCAGACCATATCTGCAACTGTCACAGAAGAGCAAAGTGTTATTCACATTTCTGTGTATATATAACTTGTGTGTGTGTATGTGTGTGTACAAAAATCACATTTTCACTTTTATTCTTTATTGACAGCATTTTCCCCAAATATTTTTAAAAAAAGCACCAGTTTTTCTAATGAAGATTTTAGCTGGGTTTGTTTAAATTACACCAATGAATAATTCTGAATTTTAAGATGTTTGCAGCATTTTATTCTAAAGGAGGAAGGAAACCATATTTTGGGTTGATATCTGTTTGGGAGGGTAAGCTTTTGGTGTTTCATCTGAGTTCTTCACTGTTACTTTAAACATCAAAGAGCACCCTTTCCGAAGGTGAGAGAACACAAAACATCCCATATTTATAATTTATGAGGCCTAAGACTGTGACCTAATGTAAACTTGAAGAGATTTAGTATAAAAATATCCTTAGCTTGAGGGCAACGTTTGAAAACTTTGTGGATTTTCTTTTTTATCCTGGCTCAGTCTGCAATCATATTGCTTTGTTATTATTTCCTCTTAGCATTAAAGCACGATTGACATTGATAGATATCAGGGGAAGGCTGAGCTTCCTAAAGGGAAAAAAAAAAAAGGAAGAAAAAGAAGAAGAGATGTGTTGTTGGCACAGAAATAGTGGCGGTAGGAGCGTTCCTGGCTGCCTTTTATTCTTCTGCAGACAGTGAGCACCACGGGGCTCTCGCTGCCTGCTTTTGGCATGCATGGATTCGCAATAAACAGCTCGGCTATGTGTTTATTTTCAAGACTGATTCAATTCTTCAAAGGCAACTGCTCCCAACTTGTGAATACTTGTTAGTTGCTGGAAAGTTGCAGAAGTGAAGATCAGCTCCTAGTTTCATGCCAACAAATTAATGCGGCGATGTGGTGCTGTCTTTTCCACAGGTGTGTGTGTGCTAGCACTGTCTGAAGCTCCCTGTAACTAATAGCCCGTAGATAATTTGGAAGGAGAAATCTTCAATGGAAGACCCCGAGGGAATAAATGGGAAGTCTGTAAGTAAACAACTTGTCAGTCCTGAGAAAAAAAGTTGTGGCTTTTAAAGTGGCAATTATTTTTGTGGCAACCAAGCGAAGGAAAGTCTTAAGAGAGCTACATGCACTTTTAGTGATTGGAAGAAGCAGGGAAGGATGAAATTAATTGAGAGATGGAGGCTTGTGCTAAAGCTACAGCAAATTAAGTACGGCTTTAAAAATATTTGTCTTCGGTGATTCATATTACAAAATGATGGTTGTTGCTTTCTCTGAGAAATATTTGGCCTGCTGTGTTTATGTGTTAACATTTTTATCTGTTGGAGAGTTTTCACCCCGTTATTTGAAGTTATTTCTCTTTGCCTTTGTGAATATGTGCAAATACTGCTTCTGGGAAAAGCGAGTGCAATTCCTAGCTGCAAAGTCTTGAGAACAGTGACAAAAAAATGTAGTAGCATTGTTGTTTGTTGTAAATGCCTATCTGTAGAGTCATAATAATAAGAAATGTTGCAAACTATCAGGCACAATTAAGAATGTTTAATGCACGGTCAAATGATTAGTTGTGTGTTTTGGATTTGTTAGTTTAATTTGGGACATCATTCTTGGCGCTAAGTGAAATTCAAAATGCTACATATATGTTTTTATTCTGAATTGTTTAACAGAAAGTGTGCATATTGAGATTACCTTATTTTTACCAGTTGTAAAATAAGTCCAAAAGCTATTTAGCAAATTTAATTAGACTTATTTCCTGCATTTTTTCCTGATGTGTTTATTTTCTACATTTGACATTAGTCTATTCTCTCTCACTCTTCCCTTTGTATTTTATGTTTCTATATCCAGTTTCCCTGATGCTTCCATTTCATGTAGCAACAGAGCAGAAAAAGCCAAGCCCCTTGATAAAAAGCCTGCTGTGTTGTGTGTTTTTTGTTACACTTCATGTGTAGTGCAATTTTTGCTGTCTGAAGCAATATGGCTTTGATTATTTTCCAATATTCATTTGTTCCAATCTTGTCTCTATGTGTATGTTTGGGTATTTATCCATCACTGCTACCACCATGTGTGGACAGGACCAGTTAACTTTTAGGGAAAGGGTGGCCATGGTTACCAACAGGCACTAAACAGGGATGGTCCTGTTTGTAGTTGCCAGAGTGCCAGAGCTTTCAGCACCACCCAAGCTCCTCGTTCTATTTGGAATCAGGCTTTCCTCCATGCATGAAAAGCCATTCCCTGATGCTGTCAGGATTTTCTGTGGCTTTCACTGCGGTACTTCCCCTCTGTGTGCCCGGCATGGCCTGGGCTTTGTGTGCTGTGCAGGGTTTGGGCTGGTAATTGTGTGCTGGGGCTGTATGTAATGACAAATATAACTGTCACTTAACATAACAGGAGCACGAAGGGAAATATTTGTTCATGGTTTGGCGCCACCAGCACTCCTGTTGGGGTTATTCATTCCATTCCTTCTTTTCACCACTTAGTCCAGAGAGCCTGTAAAATGCTTCATCTGCTCAGAGTTTCCCTTCACATCACCCAAGTGGGTGGTAGTTGTTGATGCTATCAGGATTATCAAAATCTAAGCCAGTAACTGCTGAATAGACCCACTGCACTGACCAGTGCTCAGGCTGCTGTACATGAGGACTGAGGTGCCCAAAGGTACATGACACAGGGCAGGGTGTGTGCAATCTTTTGACTGCAGTGTCATTGGAGAGGTTTAAAATTGGGGTATTAAACCCTGGAACCAGATCCTTCAATTAGGTCTCACTTGGAGTCATTCATGACTGGACAGTCTGCTGCATTTGCATCAGCCACTTGACCAGCAGGGAGATTTCCTAAAAGCAGTTCTCAGAAGGCAAAAAAATCTGAGTGAAAATAAAGAAGATGGCATAAACATTGGTTTTTGTTTATTTTGCTCTGTGTGTGTGCATAGAAAGAAAGAGAGGGTGAGGGATAGATTAGCGCTCTGTAATTAGAAACCAGAAACCAAACCTGTTTGGGATTTAAGATCTCAAGAACATGTAGTGACTTTGGAAACCTGGTGCTAGTCCATAGGAAAAGAATAAAACTTCCCTACACGTACAAGTTGAGAGGTAATTTAATTTAGTACCTGGCCAGTGCAAACTATGTGGTGGAAGCAATTTCAGGTACATGTGGATAAGGGAGGAGCTTTATTCAACAACTGAGAAATTAGGCTGGATAATGTAAAAAAGTTATCAGACAACAGTATGAGAGAGTATATGAGGAAGTTCTTTGCCATTGTCTTTGGCCAAGATTTCTCTTTTGAGGAATAGGATGGTGTTGCACTTGGGAATACAGCCTGTCAGTGTTGATTTGTACAGAGGATTCCATAATAAGCCCAGTAAGCTCACTTCTGCACTTCTGTTACACTCACACAGCTGAGAGAGTATTTTAGCCATTTCCTAATCAAGAAATGGTTCTAATTGTACTAATTGTCATGTACTTGATTTGCATTCTGTAGGAAAGGAATTTCAAACTTGGGCTTGCAAACTTGAACATTATGTCTGCCCCTGCCTTTCCTTTACAGCAAAAAAAACCTGAGGCTGGCTGGACAGAGGATGTCAGTATTTTATTCTGTCTGAAAATTTCACTGAAGTTCTGTTGCTTTCTTTCCAAGTCCAAAAAAGATTTTGAGGTTTGTTTGCTAATGATATATGCACCTATCAAAGATGGTTCACTCATGTCTCATCAAGCTGAAACAAATGGTTGGGTTTTTTTAATTAGTATTTTCTTCACCATCCTGAAGGGGCTTTTCTGCCTGCCAGTCATTTGCAACAAGTCCCACTGCTCAAATATACTTGAGAAATAAAAAAAACAACCTCTTGTTTTAATTATTTTTGAGATGAAAATATCATTTTGGGTGTTAGAGAAATTCTGATTGTAAGGAGCCTGAGGCTGTGTAATAGTACATCTTATACCAAATTGATTTAAAAAAATTATGCAAAATTATCATCGCTCGTATTTGTGGTAGGCTAAGTCTACCTGTTCCAAACTTGGCATTGGCATGGATCTATTGCCCTAGAAATCCTCTAGAAGCCCTAAAAACATGACAAACACTGATAAGATTCAGCGTGATAACCCAGGTAGTTAGAGGTACCCTGATGATGACTTCTTAAAAAAACCTCAAAAAGGGCAGTGTAGAGGTCAGCAGGTATTTTATTTCATTTGATTTGCCTGTGATTTTTTTTAAATGTATGGGGTTTATTTATTTGCAAAGCTCAGCACAAGAAAATTTTCACAAGTAAATACTGGTTTTCAGCAATTACTATACCCTCTGGGGGTATTTTGGAGTGCTTTTCTTCCATAAGTCTCTCTCTGGTAGCTATATTAAGTTATTATATAACATAAAACAATTTTCATTCCTACCCTGTCCAGGCTTATAATTGAAAATTGTCATTGCAAAGTTGCACCCCAAGAAGTATTTTCAGCATCGAGTGTTTTTGATGATGGAGTTTGACCATCTGGAAAACAGAGTGAAGACTCTGAGGCCCTCAGCAGTCAAGGTAGATCCAAATAGCGTGTACCCAATGAGCCAAAAAAGGAGGTGCTCTTGGTCCACTCCTGCAGTTAGTCTTCTCTGATTCCCCCCACAGCCCCCAAACCTCAGCTCTCAGTCAGCACTCTGGGCAGCCTGGCTGTGTATTTCCAACTTCTTTCTCCTCCCTGCTGCTGCCTGAACACTTCTCCCATGCCACGTACCAGAGAGCGGCACTTTGCGCTGAGAATTCACCTCCTACCTCTCTTAGTGGAAAGACACAGAGCAAGTAGCTGGTTTCAGCAAGAAAGGGGGAGGGAGAAAATAAAACCCCAAACCAAAAAACATCCAGCACCTGGCTGCAGCAAAATAATGAATTTTGCAGCAAACATGCGAGATTCTGTGGAATCTTGGAAAAATGCCAGACTCCACGACCACAGAAATGCTGAGTCCATGGGGCCCAGAGAGAGATGGCTGGGGCAGTTCACATCTCTCTGTCTTTGTTTCAAGCTCCTTGCAGTCTTACTGAGGCATCAGATTACACTCTCTTCACATTTTCAAGGTTATCTTCACTACCAGAAGGGCTAGAAAGTTCATTTTGTTTCAAGGCGAGCCAGGATCCGGCAGCACAGCTCTCGAGCGGTCTCAGAGGCCACTGCCACGGTGGTGGCGTGGCTGTGCCTGAGGGCATGGCTGGTGACCTGCACATTTGAGCAGCATCATCAATGACATGCTTGTCATGCTTACTCACATTACCTGTTTGTCACATTAGGGAACAAAGTCTGGGGAGGAAGGGTGAAAAGAGAAGTATTTTACCTTTGGTTGAAAACTTAGAGCGTTGTCACTGTGAAAGTCATGCATGTGCTGCCTAGTTTTTCTCAAAGGCTGGCAAAGTTCTCCCCTCTGTGTTCCCCTCCTGTTCTGAAGAAATGCGTGACACACTTCCTTTTTGGAAAGCTCTGCGAGGCAATAACCAACAAGCACCATGCAATTGCAATCTGTAACCGAGCCTGTAAAATGTAATCGCCTGCACCCTTCCCACTGCCCTTCCCCTCTCTATCTGCAATTGGTAGAATATTGGAAACATAAGCCACAAAACCCACTTATTACGCTCAGTAAGTGTCAAAAAGAATGAACAGCCGGAACTAGCTGATGGATTTAAGTTCCCCAAATTGAAGTGAGCTGCTGCTAGGCCGTCTATAGCAACTGCTCAATCGGTAACTATTAATAGAATTTTTTCTTTCAAAACATTTCCATGAAAATACTCCTGAAAATTGTCAATTGTTTGTGGACAGTTTGAAAACATCATTCACTACAGGCTCTTCATTCATCTGTGTTTGCAGAAACACTAAGGAGAAATTCTTGTCGCTTGAAATGTACCTTTCCTTGTTGGTGGCAGAAATTCTAAGGTGCCGTAGGCAGCAGTGCTTGCAGCACTGACAGAAGTACTTCTACCCACTTGTAGCATTGGGCGTATTCCTCAAGGTCCCAAAGACCTTGCTGGGGTTTTGTTGGGGTCCATCAACAGATACCACCACTTATCTTGGTTACAAATCCTTGTTTCCTCAGAGGGGTGGAACTTTTGCTTTGTTGCAGCGTGAGGCATTTTTAGATGACTTGTAAAAGTGGGCATAGGAGAAATACACAATCCATCTGACTTTTTTCAGCCACTGAGTGCAACTGTTCAGCGTGGAGTCTCTTCCTGAAAGTCTTGATGAAGTTGTAGCTTAGCCCTTAACAGTAAAAAGCAAACTGCCAGTGAAGTTTATTTTCTTTTTTACTAGGTTTTCTGGACCATTGTTCCGCTTGAGGAGCCATGTTTGTTAGTTTTGGCTCTCTGACTTCTCCTCCTTAAGGATAAACTCTCCTTAGGCAGTTGTACAACTATGCACTGAAAGACTGCATAGCAGTTTATTCACAGCCCAAGCTCCAGCCGAATTCAACTGTGTGACTTCCTGGCTTAAGCAGGGGAGCATCCGTAATGTAAATACCTACTTGATTCTGTGCAAAACCAGGAGGTTTTTTGTTTGCTCTTGTAAAAGATTCCTGCGGGAAGCTTAACTTTAAAGTTGGCACCCAGCCTTCTCTGCTGTGACTCGGATACTGATCTGATTTTGTGCTTTCATGGACATTTTTATATTTGAAAATTTTTAATTCAACATTAGCTTTGCTTACAAGCTGCAGAGCGGAATAAAATCACATTACAAACATTGTAGTATTAGATTTTATCACCATTTATTTCTTCTCGTCTGCCCAGGGATTTCTACATGTTCGGTAGAACTAATTTGCAGTCAGACACTGAGGTCTTCTAGAAGGCCAGCAGGCTCCACAAACTAATTTATCCAAATAACCAATCCCTCATAGGCCAACCATAGAAGGACACCAAAATGGCCTAAGCAGGCAAAGCCCCCTTTTGAAGTCTGGAATGTTTTGACTGACTTGAAACAGGCGGCAGGAATGAAGGGATAATTTTCAGTGACCCATGGGACTTTTTTGCCATTTTCAAATATTAGGTAAAACAAAGAGAAATTGCTTGTTCTAATTTAGAAAGACTTAACAATCCGGAAGGTAACCAGACTCAGAATTGAGTACTAAGGTATAGAGCTGAAGTTTACTTAATGCATTGAAGGTTTGCATCTGGGTATATGGTATTTACTCACCCACACATACACAGGCTGCTTTACTTGTACATGCACATACCTAAACTGTTTTTTGAATTTGACTTCTATAAAAAAACTTTAGTACAAAGTATATTTTTGCTATATTAAGTGGACTACCTGGAATGCTGTTTTTAAGTACATACGGTTTTTCTCGAAATAATAATTTCTAGTTAAAAGGATGTGTTTCTGTTGCTGCTTCAAAAGCTGGGGTAGTCACTCAGATGCCAAGACTTCCATGCCATTCCTGTTTTCTTCCACCCCCTGTCCTGATGCCATTTGAGTAAATGTAGAAATAGTACAATTTTGTACTCTTGCAGATACAAAAGAGAAGTATTTTGATGCATACATAAACCCAGAATTTTCTATGAATACTTCTAGGGAGAAAGAGAGAATATGAATATTTAGAAGTAAAATGAAAACTTTACAGATCAGGTATTTCATGTTCAGCTACTTGAATGTGCATTTTAAAGACAGCGTGGAGCAATCACATAGATTTCAGCAACTTTTTAGAGACATTCTCTCATAAATTTGGTCTCAAGTTTACCATGCATATTTATGGGATAGGTAGAACCCTGTATTTAGCAACACTAACGAGACAGACCAACTCCAGCACTCAGCTTCATCCCCATGACATTGACCTGCAGGTAAGCTGGAGCTTCCCAGCTGCAGGAATGTTGTCTGTGAGGGTCACTAAGGCAGTAGTGAAGCAGCTCTACTTGTGCTTAATAGAATTATGTTTCCTTAAAAGAGTATTTTGACCAGGATTTTGGTCACCAACTCACCCTCTTCCCTCTGCCATCTTTAGTTGTTCTTGGCATGGAGCAGTGCTGTGCAGCTCACATGTGTGTCCTGATAACTGTATGGATAGCAATGTCAGCAGATGGGAGGTTCAAGCTGGCACTTAAATATTTATGGTACTGGGTTGGGCTGTGGCTGTCACTGGTATTGCTCCTACATACAGAACAAACTTCTAGTTTAAGTTTATTATTTTATATGGGATATTGAAATAGAAGTTCCTCTCAATTTCAGATTTCTCTGAAATATTCATTCTTACTGTTCTCCTATGGTAATATAAAGTACAATAGAATGACAAAGAAATCCTGTTTAAGTGCAGTTTTCAATCATGTATATACTGACCTCAGATTAGTGGATTTCAGAAACATGATGTTTAAATTAATGTTATTTTGGTGTGAGTTTATATATGTGTGTCTGTGTGTGTCTGTGTGCATGGAATGTATTAGATTAAATTAAGTTACGTTCCAGCTTTTACTTGAGGAATATAATTTTGTTAGTAGTTAATAATGTTAATGCCATGATTTTCTCATATTATGTTTACATATATGGCTACAGTAAAATCAAATTATATTTGCTGGGGGTAAGATTAGTCAGTCAAGGAGCTGTTTACAGCAGGAGAAATTTAAATTCAGACTTGGTAGGAAAGAGATTCTTCCCTATTTCTGTCTGCCTTGCTGTAGCTGTACTGTCTAGACTGTCCTGGAAGTTGTAGACTCAGTGGTCTCGTGGTCCATGCACAGCACAGCAGAGGAGTCTGGCAGGGAATAGAAAGCTTCATAGGGATTCCTCATCAATCACATAGAATTTGTCATTTCGGCATTTTTGGCATTCAAAGCCTTATATTCTGCCACCACCATTCACATGGGATGGACTTTCCATTGTACTGACAATGCACCTCTACAGCTGTGCAGTGCAGCAGATGGGAGAAAATTTCTTCCCAGGTCCTGTGAAGGTCAGCTCCTACCCCAAAGCAGAGGATTTGATTATCCTGATTGTAATTTACAGAGCTGTAAATGCTGTTAGTGGTCATGAGTCAAGGAATGAAATTGCTTGAAGATAAAAAAAAAGGTTTTATCTATTTTTTTAAATTCTATTTTAAAAGAAGAAAGTAGGAGAGTAAGTAATTTCAGACACATTTTCATACTTTCCTTATGCTGTGGAGTAATTTAAAAATATAATCTAAATGTAGCATTTGGGCAAAATGAATGGGAATTCAAAGAGTGAGAGCTTTTAGAGCAAGCACCGCTTTGGTGCTCATAGATTCAGGAATTCACTCTTGCTGAATGTGTGTTTAGTACTGTAGATATTTTTAGAAAGTAAGCATGATCTATTTTTTATTTTATTTTTATTCTTAATAATTGGACATATTTTTCATGTTTGACCACCCTTTTAGGCCTGTAAATAATTTAAAAGATCTAAAAGTATCTCGGTATTCAGAATCAACTAGTCAAATGCTTATATGCCTGGCTTTCACCTTCAGTTATATGAACATCAAGAAAGAATCTAAATTTAGGGTTGCCCTGTTCCACTTCTATTTTTCTCCTCTAGTTTTTTGAGGGACGAGCAAGGTGTATTTTTTTAGTGGTAGGCTGATGAATACCTCAGACCTTTGTCCTTTGCAACAATACTTTGAAGAGGGAGAAGGTGCAAGATCTACGTTATGTTTTTCTCTGGTTTTTGCAAGGCTCTGTAAAAGCTAAGTGGCACATCGAGCAGGTTCCTATAGTGCAGACACTGCACAAATCCTCTGCTCAGTCCCTGTAAGGGCTGGATGCTGCCATTATGCTTTCTATAAACAGAAGACAAGCACACTGCCAAATCCTTGCAGCACTGGACATCAGCTCTTTCTGTTCTTAGCTTGTTTTTTTTTATTGATGCTCAAAGACTGTCTTATTTGCCACTATTGCATCCGCTTTTGATCATCAGGAGCAAAGAGTATCATGCACTTCTTGGTAGCTTGGAATCTCCATCTTTGCAATTTCTTCTCCATCTGCAGGGTTTTTTTTAATAAAATAATTACCTCTGAGGAGTGTAATTAATTTGATTTTGTATTTTGGTCTGACTAGTGAGACTTTAAGACAAAAACTATTCAGAAGCAAACACTTTCAGGGCTGGACAGAAAAGCAAGAGCCTCATATGACAGCTTGAAGAACCTCAGACTGGGACTAGCAGAGAAGAGCAAGAGGTAAGTGCCACCAGATTGGGATAGACAACTTAGCCTGGTGTTCTGGGACTGGTGGCAGACAGTTAAAGAGAGTAGGAGAAAGAGAGCAAATCCTGCTTTTGAGAGGATGGAAGATACAGCCAAAACACTGTGTTTAATTCTCTCCTTCATGAATTTCCTTTTGGATATGTGTGTGCTTTGATTCTCTGCAGTAGTAAGTTCCACAACATAATTATGCCTTTTCAAAGAAAGTGGTTCTGTTGTTTTATGCTTGCTGCATAACTGCAGCAAAAACATGGGGTTGTTAAGTTTTCCTGACTTGAGAAATAATGACTTGCCAATCTCTGTTCACTTCCTGCAGTCTCTTTCCTGATTTTGCAGAATTCTCTTGTTTTCATGACACAAAGGTGTCTCTTCCAAGCTGAAGAGCCTTGTTTTTTCCTGAGGCTGCTGCTGAACTTTGTGTGAGAGATTCAAGAGGTGAGCACTCCATCTTTGTGATGTTTTCTGCTTTACTCTGTGTTTCCTTCCTAATAATTTTAAACACTACATCCACCCTTTTGACTGCCATTGGCCACTAAAGCCTTGTTTCCAGAAAATTATTGGCAGCAACTGCAAGAGCTCTTCCTTGGGAGCAATAGATAATTTAGCACTTATCCTTGTCCATTCTCAGTTTGAGTCGTCTTTCACTTTGCATTTATCAACACAGAATTTCACCAGCTCTTGTCATGTGTAGTCACCATAAAAGCAGTTTTCTGTAGGCAGATTTACTTTGAGCTGACCTGAGTTATGTAGCAAATTTGTAACCTTGCTGTTTGTCATCTTTTCCAGGGTATTTATGTTTAATAGACCAGGTCATTTTGTAATTCCACTGGTAACGTTGTGAAAACTGCCCACTCACTCAGTTCCATCCTTTAAATAGTAATTCATGACAGATCTTTTATTTTACCTTATGACAAAATTGTTTAAGAGCTTTTGGCTTATGAGAGCTTTTCAGAAATCTAAATATACTCCATTAACCAAATCATCCTTATCCAAATAATCGTTGACTCCTTACAGAAACGCTAGTAATCTTGAAGTTATGGCTTCTCTTTACAAAGCCATGTTTTCTCTTCACCATTACATCATATTCCCATGTGCCTTCCAATTATCTTGTTTATTATAGCAGCTGATTTGATCATGCTTCCATTGTTTTAGAGCTCTTGGGTGAACTCTTGAATCTGGCTGGTTTGTTTCTCTTCATTTTGTTAATCTTTCCCAAAGCTTCTGCTGATACTTTGTTTTAGAGCTGTCAAGGTCTTCTCTTCTTGGATAGTGAACATTATGCAAATAATTAATTTAACTGTTTTTAATGAAGTTTTTATATTAATCTGAGACGACAACAAATGGTTCTTGAGGGCTGGCTTATTTTTTGGCCTGTTTTCCTGTGTTTGATTTGAATCTACTGAACATGAGCCCTTTTCCAGTTTCAGGTATTTTGCTGTAGTGTGTGGCACTCAGGTTGTGTAATGTCTCTGACAGACATTCAGAACCTTTCTCACTGAAGCTAATCAGTTACAAAAGTCTTGGAAGCTAAAACTCTGTATCAACTTGTGATGAATTAGGTTAAATAGTTTTCACAGAAAAACCCCAGAAACTGGGGGCACTGGCATCAGTTGCAAATCAGGAAGGAGAGATTCTACCCCCTCTTCACTCTGTCCTCTGGTGATGGTACTTTGGGAGTCTGCACATGGCAGAGAGCTTGGGCTGGTGCAGGGAGGGGAATGAACATCAAATGTTCTGCCCACTTGGCTACATGTGAGCATCTTCTTCCAGACAAACAAGAGGAACGGTGCTTTCCTGGAGGAGCAGTTTGAATTCTAGCTCTAATCAGGCAGAAATGTCATTTAAGCTCTCTTTTGCATTCTTTGGCTTGTGAAATAGGGCTGTAGGAAACACCTGCCTCAGCCACCTACCTCCTTTTTCTGTTGTCATCCAATCTTTTTGTTAAAAGCTCTGTCTCCAAAACTTTCTTCTCCTCTTGCTAGTAAAGTTTCTGGATAGTTCTGATTTATTGTCTGACTCAAAAGGGATAGACATACAGGTTTTGGGAGAGTGGGAACATAACTTTCCAGAAGAACTTGCATATGGGAGTGTATTTTGCTTTCCTTTTGGAACCTGCATCTCACTGACCGAGAAAAGATATTGCTGGGAAGCATTCAATTGTTTATGTAATATTATTTTAAGGTCAATTAGTAGCTTTATGAGTTTCAAAAAATATATATGTTCTTTATATCTAGGGGAAGATCAAAGACCCATTCTGGCAGGTGGCACAGAGAGAGGAAAGAGAAAACAAGCTGTCACTTAAAGAAATTGCATGTTTAGTTTAGAGCAAGATACAAAGATGGAAGACTAAATTTTAGAGTTTTAAGCCCATCTGTTCTAAAAGCAAATTCTGAGACTTTAATAATTTATCTTTTAAAAATGTTATTTTTTTAATGAAAATTGAGTTTATTCAATACTGTTAATAAGTAATTTAGTGACTACTTTTTCTTATAGTTTGGTTGAACAGATGCACTATTTGAAGATTGACTCCTATACAGGGCTTTGTCCCTGTTGTTAAAGATCAGTAAGCAGTCAGATCTAATGAGACTCAGGTCCCAGGCAGTTTAGCACTCCTGGCTTCAGTGGGCACTTGCAGCCAGTGTGTCTGCTGCAATGTTGCTGGGTAAATCTTGGAGCTTGGGACTGAAAAGCAGTCTGCATCATCACCCCCATGCACTGGGGCTAAATCCCGAGCAAGTCAGTTGGAGTGCAAAATGTGTGGTTCTGCTCTTATCTTGTGCTCCTCTTTCTCCACTTTATTCTTCCTATTTCCCACTTCTGTTGCCTTCTGTTCAAGAAAAGTGTGTTCTAATTAACATGAGTGGTTCCTCTAGCACATGAATCCTCAACTGGCAAAGGTGCTAAAACCATACCTTACCCTGGTACTAGCATAGTTTGGTAGATCTGAGAATAGCTGATAAGATCATGAGCCCAACTTGGTCAGTGTATTACAATTAAAGGTGTGCAGGTGACAGAAGCTGTTTCTGTTTTAATTGTATCTCCTGCTACTCTTGTTTTTATTTGGCACCAGCAATACAGCAGCTACACATCCCTTTTCTGTCTCTTCCCAGGCTTCTTCCAGGGAAGAGTTAATCCAGTGACCATTGGATTATAATGGCATAACAAAGATTTTATCCACTTGTTGACCTCCCCATGAAATGGGGCATATAAGTGGGAAGAGAGCAAGAAGTGTTAGCAGAAAGCAAGCAGTTGTAATACCTTAAAATTCTGAAAGCATTAATTGCTTTTCTTTATTAAAGATTTAGACAGTCTGTGTGTGGATCCTTAGATGGTGGGGTGTGATGACTCCTCTGTACTTGTAATGCCAAGATGCATTGACTGCTTGTCATCGTGTAGTGAGAAGAGTCGTGCCAGCACCTTTGAATCCCTGGACCTTTTAGAGCATCTCCTGTGTGTTAGAGCTGTTAACTGCATGCCGTGGCATTCAGTGTATTATGCAGAAAGAGGTTGTGCTGAGCAAAGGTAGGGAGGAAGGAGGGGAATTCAGTGTAATCCAGGAGTGGGTTATCTTCCATGCTGTGGAAGGTAACTTTGAATGGGAGATGAGGCAAGTCTGGGAAAAAAAAGAAGGATGTCATTTGCTCCTTCCTTTTGCCTCCAGCTGAAAGTACTCCTCCACTTACCTTTCCCAGCCTTTGATTTCTCATCTTTGTTCTCATGTTTTACTGGCACAGAAAAGCCCTTTATTTCAGCTGACTGAGGATTCTAGCAGCACATACCTGAAAAATTATTTGTGCCTCTGAACTCTCCAGTCTTTTATAACCTGCCATGAAAATAAAAATGGATGTTAAATATTTTTCCAGCATGACTTTGAGAGTTATCCATTATGTACTTCTGCTGATGAGCGTTTTGACAATTTGCTTACTTCACGCTAATGCCAGATTGACACTGATGTTGTTTAGGTCATCCTGACTCCTTTCCTCAAGCACTGGTACACCTTTGGCTTCACTCCCATTGACTGTCAGCTGGTGCTAATAATAAACTGCAGATCTCAGCTGTCTTTGCCGAAAAGCCAGTGCTCTTTTGGGGACTTTTTTTTTTTTTTCTTTATGCTCATCTTATTCAACCACTGGTGTTTTGTGCTGGTCTAGTTTCTCATTGTCAGTGGCTAAGTAGGAAAACATTATTCGCTGCAAAGTGTTCACAGGGCGTTCAGCATTAGAGACAGCTGCTACAAATAGAAGTCCTGTCCTTCTTGGTTTTGCTGAGCAGTTGAGGATAGTTTGTGTCAAATGAACTCAGTGGGAGATTTTATGTTGTTGTTACTGCTGTTACTTAGAGAGGATTGCAAACTCTTGCCACATTTTTTATTGCACATGGCATTTACTGTCATGGAGTTCTTGTCTCAGTATTTTTTCTTTTTACAGGGTTGCTTGGCAAAGGTTTCATGCTTAAGTATCTTTCATACCAAATCCTTGTGAGATACAAGTTTAGAGGGCATTATTTTTCTTCCTGTAAGCCTTGCACCCTGCTGGGAAATTGAGAGTTACATTTATAAGTCAAAGAGGATTGTCAGAAACAAGTGGTGCTGACAAACCCAGCGTGTTTTGTGCTTTAACATTTGTTTTCTGTGAGTAATTTGTAGGTATAAAAGTAGCATTTGAGTAAATTAAGTGATAGGAACTGTTACACAGGACCTGTGTAGGTCTGCCAAGAAAAATAAACATGACTGTGATGAAGTGTGGGATGGTGGTGTTAGCAGAGCTGTAGAGGCTCTTGGAGGGATGCTAAACAAGCATCATTGGGATCATAAACAAGCTGACCATGTGGAGTCCAGGAGCTGGGCTTCTGAAACAGACATTCTCTAAATCCACCACAACCTTTCATTTTACTGTTCATAAAGGGGTTTTAAAACTTTGTTATTTTTATCAGTTCTGAATGTGTCAAAATTGGACACATTCCAATAGATTCCATAGATTAAGTGTAACATCTGATGTGTTTAATCCAAGAGTTTTGTGTTAGCCTAAACTAAGGTTTCATGATTGTTCTGCTGACACTTTTTAAACATCTGAGACTTCAGTAAGGAGGAAATGAAATTTCTCTACTTTGAGATCTCCTTCTGTCCTTGGATGTAATGTTCTGGTAGTAAGGAGGGTTTTGTCATTATGACATCGATCTGACTTTGGGAAACAAATCCTCTCCATGGCTGTCCTTCAAAGTGCTTCTGTGACTGGTCATGCCCTGTAGTTTGCCTATTTTTTGCCTGCAAAATGGGACAGTAATGTTTTCCTTCTCATCATATTAGTCTAAATAATTTGAGCTAGTTGTGGTAAGCTTCTGTTATGTATAGAGGTTGCACTAAGCACTGTCTTATAGTCCTGAGCTTATCATTTTGAAAGTAAAATGAGAGTGCCAGGCATGAAAAATTGTCTATGAAGATCTATGAAGATCTCTGTGTAAGTGCTCACAGCAGCTATATTCCAGTGGACAAATACAAAACACACAGAGACTGACCCATATGTTTTTGAAGTGTAAAGATCTGAAGTCTAGATTTGAACCCTGTATTATCTGTCCCATGGAGGGAATGAGAATTGCGTGTGCAGGGCTAAAGATGTGAATCTGATCCAGAACTTTCTTCTATATTCTGTAAATGCAGTAATTTCTCTAAAGGCTTATTGTTTTGTATGACTTCTTCTGCTTTGTGAGTGCACATGCTTTTATCATGGTTGTTATATAGTTTATGAAAGAAGGTATGCTTTAGTGCTATTTAAATTCTAGAGCAATTATTTTCTATAGCAGACATTGACATTTTAAAATACTAAGCACATCTTTAAGTGACACCATTCAATACTTTCACATTGCTTTGTTCTCATCTGGTCAGAATACAGTGTGGGAATATTCTGCCATAACCCAAATTATAGAATATATTTAGTAGTTTTTTAGTATATTGAGTAGCTTAGTGCAAAGGGGTACTGGGAGAAAAATGAAGAAAATGCCAAGATAAATTAAAGCAAATTTAAAATTTTTTCTTTAGCTGTTTTTAAGATAGAACAAAGTTAGTAGTCTTACTTTTAGTCATCTGCTGTTGCCGCTGTGTTCAAATGATACTACATGAACAGAGGGCTACGTGAGGCAATTTTAATAGCAGCAAGAATCTATTCTCTTGTAACTTGATGGTTTTTTAAACCATGCAAATTTTGGAATCATTATTTTTAAATTATAAATATAAAAGTAGCTGCCACATGTATTTCTCCTATTTAATTTATATTTAACTGTGGTTGGCCTATTAATCTTTGTTTCAAACATTAAATGCCTTCCTCATGGCAGCTGTCCATTCACTAGTACCATGACTACTGGCATGTTAAGTTCAAAGTGGAATGTCTTGGAGAATTCAGATAATATATTTAGTTCCTGTCACCAGACAGCACGAGGCACCAGTGCGTCTCGTTCTCAGAAGAGAAAGCCAGATACTTTCTCTGCAATGTTCCCCTTCAGTTAATATAATTTGGGGTGGTTTTTTTAGCATAAGTGGTAATCAAGTCTATCAGCATGATTTTTGTTTCTGTAATCTTTGGTGTTATGAATACCGGGAAGAAATTTTTAAACAAAATAATTTTAAAACCAGTGCCAGGGAGAATATAAAGGAGATTATATGGGTTTTTTTCCCCCAGTGCTTAAATATATTTGTGACAAAAAATAATCTGGAGCTGGAGTGGATGCAAAACTATGGGTCTGAATGATCAGCCATTTTAAAACAAATTATGGAAGATTATAAAAGAGAAAACTTTCCCAAGAGCATATTGAAAGGCTTAATCCATATTTCTAGAAATTGCAGCTGTCAGGCTTACTTTTATTGCCCTAGCAAAATACTGTGTCAGGTGTTACAAAGAAGTTTGGGCATGCATTTAGAAAATTAATAGCTTCCTTACATCAGATGTGTTAAGTAGAAATGTCTGGTTGCACAGCCAGTTGTCATTTTTTGATGTTCTTACTGAAAGTTATTTCTTTCATTGTATAATTTACGTTCAATAGTTAAGCTAAGAGGAAAGACTCATCTTCATGCATGTAAAAAACATTTCTAGGATGAGACCTATTGCTATGCCAGTCTTGCTGCATGAAGTGTCAGGTGCTTCTGAGAGTGTGCCATTCAATCACAGGGAATTCCAGTGTGAAACAATAAAGAATTGCAAATTTGCCACAAGGAAAAAATTGGTATTGACATTTTCTTATGTATCCCCAATAAACTATGTTCAGTTTGTCCAAAGAACAAATTGACAGCAAGTAGAAGTATCTTACACTAAGGCTCTGAGAATTAGTGATTAGCATATTGAAAACTGCACTACTGGAATGGTGAATTTTTTTCTTGTGTGTAATTTTCCATGTTGATGGGAAATTACACACAAGAAGATGTTTATTGTCTCTTACCTTGTCATTGTGCACCTCCAAGAAGAATCAGGCTTCATCTTCTTATCATCCTACTGGGAAAAAAAGGAGTAGCAGCATCAAAACCAGTTCTCTCAGCCTATTCTCACACAGAATGTTTTCCCTAATCTTGTTGGACACCTGTCAGGCCCTTTCCAGTGTCTTATATTGGGAAGGCCAAAACTAGACTCAGTAATTCAGTTGCAGTCTCTTAAGTGCCAAATAGAAAGGGGGAAGATGATTTGCTGCTTGCACTCTTGCTAATACAGCCCCATATCCTCTGGCTTTCTTCACTTCTCATAGCTCGTGTTCAAATGCTCTCTCATCCTTTTCTGTAAATCTGCACCCAGTCAGCTCCCAGCCCGCACTGTTGCATGGGGGTATTCCATCCTGGCATGGCATTGGGCATTTCCCTTTCTTGAACTTCCTGCAGACCCATATCTCCAGTTTATCAATGTCCCTCTGATGAACTGCACCTCTCCCCTACCAGTGTGGGAGGGCAGAGCTGCAAACTTGTAAACTTTGCAGTCTGCAAACTTGTTCAGAGTATACACCAGCCCTCTCCCTGCTTCTTTTTAAAACACTGATTTTTAAAACATCAATGCTGATAAGATGACACTGGCACCTACCTGTCAGATGGCCTTTACATGGCTGAGCACAAGCCTTCAAGCCCAGTTAGCCAATTCTCCACCTGCCTTATCTTCTACATATTTGTCTGAAAGGATACTGTGAGAGGCTTGCAGACTCTTGTCCATGGAGCCAGTTGTTTCATCTCACAAGCAATCAAGTTAAGCACAAACCGTCCTTGTTAATTCCATGCTGGCTATTCCTTTCTATCTTCTTGTCTGTCCTGTGCCTAAAAATGGTTTCTGAAAGGTTTTCTTCCATAATCTTCCTGCAGACTGAGGTAAGGTTGACAGGTCTGTATTTTCCCAGAGTCTTCTTGTTCTTCTTGATGATGATATTGCATTACTTTTCTGAAGTCTTAAGGAGTCTCCTCTAATCATTGTGACCTCTCAGAGATGCCCAGTGATGGTTCTTTCCTACCTTTATCCTTGCACATTCATGCTGTGTCTCTAGACTCCTCATGAGTAGCCTGTCCCTGCCTCCACCCTCTATGTTCTTCATTTTTGTGTTTAAGCTGAATCAAGAGTATCTTTTTCATCCCTTTGCCTTTCCTGCTCAGATTCCTACGTGTTGGAACGGACAGAGCATTGGGGAGGTTGTTGTTGAGGGTGACCCATCTTTCCTGGGCCCCTCTACTCCCACGGGGTCCTGCCAGAGGTCCCACCTGCTCCTCTGAATGATCAGATGGGGGAGTGGGGTTGTGCTGTGTTCCTGATCTCGCCCATCACTGTGCAGTACCCACTGCTGAGTCTGCCAAACCTGCGCTGCTTTCAAACCAGGGGCTCCCTACGGCAGCCTCCTCCCTGCCCTCATCATGGATTTGAGACATTCTTCTTTCTCCCAAGATGAGAACAATTTTTCAAGGCCACTCTTATCCCTAAGCTTCAAAGGAAATCGCTTTAAATAAGCAAGCATTTGTCTAGAAATTGGCAATAATTAACAGTGGCTGCCCATTTAAGCAAAAAAGAAATCAAAGAGTAAAGCATGAGTGCAGATTGTGGATGTAAACCATGGCTGCTTAGGTTAGGAAATTGATCTAAGTGTGCTCTTTTCTGCTTTTTTTCCCCTTTGAAGAGGAACGCAAAGTAATTATTGTATTTGAATGACTATTGTTCCTGTGTAATGCTTATGGCAAAAACACACCCCTTGACTTTTGAGAGCATGATAGAATTTTATCAATTCCTGGGGGAAGTTCTCGCTTTTGAATGACCAGCAATTTTCTGTCAGTTTATCTAATTGATAATGTTTATGCCTGTACAGTGTACATAACAGAAAACTGCTTTTGTGGCAACTTTTAAAAGCTGAAACTAGGCTACAAAATTTGATAACCGCAAAAACTATTTAATGTAGCTAAATGCCAGGGCCCAAATATTTTCCCATTATGTAATGCAAAAAACAAGTTCAATACCCACTACATTAAAACAATGCTTTCCCCTATTTCCTGGGATGCCTCCAGTTCCCTGCCTTTTATATTGAGGTTTTTTTAAGTACTCCATTTGTTGCCCTTGTCTGCAGGGAAGAACAGTAATCACTAAATTAGCAAATTTACTAATAAAGTGACAAAAAGCCATAACTCTTTGTCAGTGGATTTAGCTTTGTTCACATTGTGAGGTAAGTTACAATGAGGAGTACAATACTGAGTTGATAATTGAGACATGAAGCTGAATGTTGCAAAGACTGAGTTATGTAGATACAGGTGATAAGATGTTTTCAGTTCCTCTGCGTTTTCCACCTTATCCAGTTTATGCTGCTGAGTACTAAGTGTAACATGATTAATTCTGAAATTGTTAAGGAGGTACTTCAACAGCAATTACCAAAAACTAGTTTAAATTCTATGGTCTCTTCTGACTTGCAGTCAGGTTTCCATCAAGTAAACTGCTGCCCTGTTGGCTTTAAGCCTAGGGATATCCTTAACACAAAATGCTATATGCGTTAAATTGTAAAATATTAGTATTCTAAAGTAGCTTGCATTATGTAGGGCTTAAACTGGGTCCATCACAGATACTTCCCTTAAATTTGCTGAACCTGTATGTAAGGTTTCAAAATAATTTTATCTTCTAAAATATGTAAAAATAGTAATGGTAATAATAGTAATAGACCTAAAGTTTCATCTCTTCTTGATCCTTTGGAGGTAAGAATTGGACTTAGTGGTTTCTGGAATAGTTGTGGTAGTTGAAACTCCATCATGCAACTCAAAGACCTTAATAAATGAGCAGGTTTTAAAAAAACTACTTGAGTTACAAAAGGGTGTTACTGATGGCTTTTTTGAAAAAACTTTATGCCAAAAACTTTTTGCAACCCTTACCAATGAGTTTCTCATTAATAAGATTTATACAAGTATTGATGAAAGGAAAAATTAAGCATTTATTTGAATATTAATGCAGTTGTTTTCAGCTGTGGTGAAGCCACAGTTCAGCAATGTCCTTGATGGAGTTGTTGATTTTAAACTTTTTGTTCCAGTGACCTGCCTTTTTCTGTAAAACACACCTGAATAAAACATATGCATATAGAATAGAATAGAATAGAATAGAATAGAATAGAATAGAATAGAATAGAATAGAATAGAATAATGTTATATAAATACATATGTCTGTTATATATTTTAGGTAAACTAGGATGATGTTTAAAAAATTTCTCAGTAGTACTGTAACTATCATGAGTAGAGAATGGATCTCAAGTTTACATAAAGGAAAAATGATCTATTAAGGCAAATTTTGTTTTAAAAACTAATTGAATTTTTCAAGTGTTTATCCCTAATCCCTTGCTTTGATTCTTTCTGTGTTATCTTTTCATCTCAGCAGAAGCATAGTGTTACAATCACAAAACCTTTCAAAGTTAGTACATTGCATCTCCCAGAAAGAGAGACTTGTAAAAGGGACTGTTACACTTAACTTATCTGGGTGTCTGATTGGAAAAAAATTATCAAGGAAACTCTGCTAGTGCCAAGACTCATTTCTAAGGTAGGTGACATTTCTGAACGCCAGCCAAGGTGAAGATTAGGCAGATCGTTTGTCACACTGTTTGATTTTGCTTGATTTTTGATTGTGAGCTTTCAGGTTATACAAGCAAGATCTTCAGTATGAACCAAGTGTAAGTGAAAAATTTCAGTGTTACTGTAGATAGTCCTATGAGCAAACAGTGTTTTTTGCAGACCTGTTCTTCTGTTTGCGACCTTATTAGTTTGTCATGATACAAACAGCATACATGTTGCTCAGGGTGGTGTCTAGGGCTCTAATCACATGTGTATTCCTAGGTAAATTAAGATATATGTACTTATTTTTAATAATTGGAACCTAATGCAGACATCATGAGAGAAACTATGATCTTGTTGAAATCAGCAAGAAATCATTGATTTCATAGGGATGAGCCTCCCAATTTTTTTGCAAGTGTCATTTTTGCTTACTTAAGATAACTCCATGGCCCAAATTCCTCCCTTTATATATATGGCAGTTTCTACCCATTGATAATTGGTTTGTAGTGGATTAGTCTATTAGTCTGTTGTGCATTTCAAAGACTATTATTTTGAATTCTATCAGATTAAAAGTAGACCTTTGGTGCAATTTATGAAGCTCAGTTTTCAGTAGCTGTCTGCTCCTTGGATTTCCTATTATCTAAAATCTGACTGAGGTTATGAGGCAGACTTTCCACTTATGGAGAAGGATCTCTCTTCCACTTAGGCATCTCTGTCCCCTAGCACTGTAGAAGCTGCCCTCTATCAGATCCAAATGTTACCAAGCAAAGGATGACAAACACATGGCCTGCATGACAGCAAAATACTTGGTGTTTTTTCTTTTTATGTGAAGTTGGATTTTTGTTTGTTGTGGAATTCAAAATAGAGTCAAAATGAAAAAAACATATTAAGTTTTAACATACACCCTTTAGCATAATAACCTTTCTCTTATGTAAATATAAAATACAGCTAAGAGGGATGTCAAAGTAAACATTTAAGCATCATTCTCTGTTGAAAATACACCTCTGAGTAAAAGAAATTAGATGTCAAGTAGCATTCCACAGGATCTTTTTAAAATTCAGATTACATATATGTTTAAAGGAAACTTTAGATCTTTTGCACAGTCAGATTATGAAATTAATAACTTGGATAACACATCTTGGGAAAGCAATTTTAAGTTATGTAAGATCCCAGAAGTAAGACGTGGAGTGTGAAGGAAGGTGTAATCTCCACTGTGTGACTTCTGTGTCCTACGTGTTTTGGTGGGAACTCATGTAGGACTTCTGTGTGTACCCCAGCAGCCCCTGGAAGTGAATTACTGATGTAATAGCCAGCATTAATAGTAAGAAAGAAATTTATTGATGTCTACTCCCTGGAAAGTGACTAATAGCAGGACTACTCATAATTAAGAATAAAAAAAATAACAGGTCCTGGCCAACACAAAAAGTGATGCAGAGCCATAAAAATTTTGGTATATTTTAATGTGGAGTTCCCTTTTTGTTATACTAAGCAGTGCTAATAGACCAACAGACTTTTAAGATTCATCTGCAACTTCAAGTCTTAGTTAAAACTGATTACACCTTATCCAGATATTTGTGGGTCATATTCTCACTTGCAAGGTCCCTCATTTCATTATGCACATTCCTGAAAATTAATGTACACCATGATTGATTTGATTTGATAGGATTTGTACTTCCTTTATAAACATTCTATGTGTTATGTAGATAACAATGTCTGGGGGATTTAGATGAATGTGCCTGGAAGACCGTTTTAACCATCCTCTTTCAGATGAACCAGAGGGGACAGGCTGACTGTCTTGAGGAGCAGAAAATGTTTCTATGTCTAGTCAAGACATAGAAATTTAGAGGGATCAGTGACCTAATTAAAGAACATGAATTCTTCTAGTGTTGACGCCTAAAGTTCAAATGTCCTTTTTATACAGGAAACTCGCCTGCCTGGCTGCTACACAAATATTAAAACAACTCTGTGTGAGACCAGGTTTTTTGAGCATCTGGTCTGCGGCACCATGAGACAGTAGCTAAATCTTTGCTATGCAAGACCTCCTTGTCAATCTTGAGCCTAAACATAGTAACCAGTGTAATAGGATGTTTATTAGGGGAAACAAATAATTAATGTCCTGAGATAAGCTCCTAACAGAGACTACATTCCTCCTGCAAGTTGCTCAAAGATGACTACTGTATTTTCGTTCTGACTGTATTTCTTTCAGGAAGAGACTCGGCATGCCTGCTAAAGTCATTTGTAGGCTTGTCTTCCATATAAATGAATGTCAAGGTTGAATAAGATAACTAATGAGTTGGACGACTTCATATTTGAACACCAGAAGAGATGCAGCTCCAAGTTTCCTTCCTCTAATCCTTGGTGGCTTGCTCATATTCTCATAACTTTTTCTCCCAACTTCTCAATGTGTGTTTCTGGAAAAAAATACCTTATCTAGGGCTTATCCAAATCAAATCTACATCATTACCACATTCACCTTGGGACAAAAGCCCTTGCAAGACAGGAGTAAAATATGGAAATAGTGGTTTCCAACTGTTCTAAATCTTTACATTTTTATAACTAAATATTTAAGTGTCTGAAATATAACTAATAAATTGAAAGCTTTCAAAATCGCAACCAGGAGGTATGCTGTACCTTATAGCACATGTTTTAAAAAGGAAATGACTGAATAAATTAAAACATAGGAAGATAATCTGAGTTACATAATAGCTATATGTATTAAATCATTCAGGAGAAGTTGCAGCTGAACTAACACTCTGTAAAAATGAACTCTCTGTGGTAGACTCTTCACTCACTGAACTTATTTAAAATGTAACAGAGATGAGAGAATGGTTGTACAAAATGGAAAATTGCTGCCATGGAAGCGATATGTTCAGATTTATTCCTTCCAGAGGAGAAAATGATGATTTAGTTACATACGAGGGAGAAGCAATTAACTGTATCTTTCAGTTTGAATCTGATGCTTATTTGAAATTACATTTAACCCCTAACCAATTCTTTCCCTCTTATCTAAATGCTGATCTATAAAAGGAAGAAAGCATGATCTATTCATAGAGAAGACATTGTGGATGAAATTAGAAATTGTTTACAGTCTGCATAAATGCCAGGTCTAAATGCTTTCCCCATAAATGCTCATTTAAGCAGCCCATTGATCATTTTTTTTTCTCCAAATGTTTAATCATGTTTTCACTTCAAGTACATGACATAACTACAACCCAGCTAAAATTAAAGTCTTAATAGCCTAATATGCAGTCCCTTACTGGGGCCCCCTTACAGACCAACCAGCCTTATGAATTCAGATCTTACTGTTTTATCTAAATTAGAAGCCAATGAGCTGGAACACATAATTTAATTTTATGATGCACTGAAAGTATTTCAGTAAGTAGTCATACCAGACTGCTACAACACTCAATCTCGGAAGGGCATTTTACAGGTTGTATAATAGATTTTAAAGGACGAAAATTATCTTTTATCAGAAAATGTAGAAATATTTTTTATCTGGCAGAAGGAAATCTTTAAATTTTTTAAATAACTTAGTTTGAAAAATACTTTGCCATGTATAGAGCAAAACACTCCAGTTAGTGCATGGAGAATGAGCTCTCTTCCTTTCTTCTCTTCCTTTTTTCAAAAGGGATACTTGTCAGAGCTGCTTTCTAGGAATCTTTCTTTTGTAGCTGCTATAAAAATATTAGCTTTTGTCAGAGAAAGAAACATAAACATATATTTAGTTCCCTATATTCATATGCTAAAAGCATTAGTATTTCATTTTTGCACTAGAACTTACAAGTTCAAGGGATTGTCCTCCCATGCATCCTGGAAAAATGAATTCCCATACCAAGCTAGATGCAATTGGTAATTCTATAATGTATAAAACTTTTACTACAAAAATTACTCTAACTAAATGAACTTATTTTGCAGAAATTCACAGAAAATAGTAGTATTAATTGGAAGGAACCCAATGAATTTCCTGTCTTGCTTTCTAATCAGTAATTTAAATAAAATCAGAGATATTTTACTGACATTTCAGGGAAGAGCTTTACTGTGTGAGATGGCTTGAATGGTTGCTCCATCTCTTCCTGGCTTTATGCTGCAGCTGGGGCAATGTCAGTGAAGGAGGAGAGCACAAATGTGATGTGTCCTGTATTTCCCAATGTCTTTGAGGAAGCAGCCAAGTTGAACCTGTTGCAGTTAGGCTCGTGAGAATGCAGAATTGGCTGAACTGTGAATACTTAAGTTCATTTCATCCAAATTTTAAACCAAAGGTGGACAGACTTCTTCACTGTGGGAGCCCCATCTTAAAATACCTGGGGATACTCAGGAGAGTCAAAGAGAGAGTGTGATTTCCCAGTAAGAAGTGAAAGAAGAGTCCCTGTGCTCCATAGAGTTGACCTGCATCTTCTAAGTCCCAAAGCGGCTGAGAGACGTCACATTTAGCAAACTGGACTCTCCTGGAAATATGGATTACTTGGCAGCCCAACTAAAACCCTTCTGCCTGCCTTTCTATTCAGCAGGGAAATCCTTTGAACATCCACTTCTGTCTAGCACCACATCTTGGCCAGCCTTATCTGATTGCCTTAAGAATCTGAGTCAGCTTAAGCATTAACCTCAGGAGTAAATGGTCTCATTATAATCAGTGCAGCTACCAACAGGCTAAACTTATGGTTTGTGATTTAGGACCCTCCATTAAGGGATGAATAGAGTGGATTCTAGTGGTTCCATATGTCCATTCATTTTTTATTTATTGAAGGGTACTGCATCAGCCACAGTTCAAACCAAGTGGCTTTACAACACATTATTATAATCTATTTGAGTGAGGAACATACAGTATGTTGTGAGGTTAGACACAAGCCTTGTTCATTTGAAAAAATACAGTTCATGTGGAAGTGAAGTGAAAACCTGTTTATTGAATTTAGAATTCCTCTATGTTCCATTCAAGGATTGAAGATTATTTATTTTGCTACATTTTCCTGAGTTTGTTCTACTAAAATCAGGGCTTGAAAGTGGCACTTACTGTTTTTAGAGTTATAGAAGAGTTTTCTTTAGAGACACTTATCAGGAATGGGACTACTGTTGTATAGAAATCCAGGGAGGATAAAGTCCATTCTTGGCTGATGCAGTAGTTTAAGTGGTAATGCTAAAAATTATACAAGACAAATCTTGTTATCAATACTTGCTTTACCATTTATCTACAAAGAACATTTGTTATTCGTATGTATATGTATATGCATATGTGTATGTATGAAGGCCCGTGTGAGACTAATTATCATTGATCTGTGAATAAAATAACCCCTTTTAAACTTTTTCTTTACTACATTACATACCACCATACCATTTTAAATATGCTGACTGTAAAATGAACAATCTTGATAGAAGCATGGAAATTCAACAGATTGTTTCATCTATGACTGTCTCTGAAGCAGAATCAAACATCTTAATTACCATTGTACCACTGGGACATTTATCTAGCATGATGGTGGAGTTTGCTCCATTCCCATTTCACAGAGCGTAATTCACTGCCTTTGTGGGAGACTTTTAAGAATCAGTAATGATATAATTCACAGTCTTCTTCTCTATTTCCATTTTCTTTCTAGATCCACTAACCCTAGATCCACCAAGCTAGTTCTTTGAGCGATTCCTGGTAGCTCATATTTCCTCAGCTTGATTGTCTGTGTTGATCTTTGCAAGGTTCACCTTCTGGGGAGGATTACTTTGCATGTCACAACAGGATAAACACTTTTTTTGACACATATTGCTTATTGTTTTGTGGTCTGCTCCAAAACCATTTCTCCATAGCTGCAACTTATGAAGTAGTGGCTTTCTCATACCTGTGCAGTTTCTTGTTTACATGTCATAGTTGTTTTACATATTAAGTATAATTTTAGTTGATGATAATTAGAAGAAATTTAAAAGATAGGCTCAATTTTCTGACCTGACATTTAGGGAATTCTATAAATTTTCAGTGAGAATCTTTTTGCTTTTATTTCACTTGATTTTTTGTATTTTATCACTGTTGTTGAAATAAATGTTTAATACAATAGAACTTTAACACAGCTACAGTGAAATCGCTCATTCTGCCTTTGAAATGGTTAAAGCTTATGTATTTTTTTATGTAGCTATATTGCCAGTCCTGTTTTACTGATTTTTTTAGTGGAAGAATTTGAAGGACATCTATTTTTTTCTGATAATTTCTATACATAATTTATTTATTTATTTATTTATTTATTTTTTCATAGGCTCAGGCATAAACTTTTGGTTTTGATTATGTTCCATATCATGGTTTTCTCAGTCTGTGTTCTCGCAGATGCGCATTTGCATGTAACTAATGTGGTTGGCGTTGGGGTGATACAGTTATACATGTGTTTGCATCTTTGGAGAACTGAGTCTTTACTTTGAGGTCTCCAGGGAAGCAAACCAGTCTGCTTTCCTCCCTGGAGAGTTTCATGCATTATGGCAACAACAAATAATATAAGAAATGCATATCTTTTCTTATTCCAGCATACTATTCAAGTGCCTGCAGATTTCTTTGACAAATACTTTTGTTGTCTGATGACCTTTCCATCATTAGTGTGAATTTCCCTTCAAGGCAAGCATTTTTCAATCAACACTAATTTGCATATAATTTATCAGGAGAAAAGAAAAGCAAAATAATTTTATTTAAAGATTTCCCTTTGTTTTAAGTGTCATTAGCAGTTCTGACTAATCAGATTTTTACAATCTCATCAGGCGCTTTTAGAAAATCTCTATGAACTCATCTAGAGGATGCATTTATTCCTAAGTGTCCTGTATTGCATTACAGCACAGTAACAAGTCACCGACTGCTACAGATGTTTATGTGAAATGCAATTAACACTCTGCCAATTTAGTTTTTATAGGGACACAATCAATTTTTATTCATTTTAAAGCTGGAATGCTTTCTTTTATTGTGTGCTGCCTCTCTGCTGATTATATAGCTAAACAAATTATTCTGTTTGTAGTAAATGGGAGTGTTTAGGCAGACAGTACTGTGCCATGGATCACATATAAGATAGGAATGGAATATTTGGATTATGTAGAATGTGTAGGAACTAAATGTATTTAAATGCATTTAAGTTATCTTATTATTTTTAAAAGTGACATGGAAATGTGATTGCTGGTATTTAGAGACAGGTTTTAAATCCCAGTCTTGGTTCTCTGGTGTGCTTAGTGTCCACAAGTTATTATTAGGGAAATAGGAAACTCAGTTTGTTCAGGGGATCCTTTAACAGTGACATTTTCTCCGGTGCTTGACTTAGTTAAAATATTTGCAGTCAACAATGCTAAATTATTATACAATAATCTTTTCTGCATAAAGAGACCCAGAGTAAGTGGTACACTTAGGAAACATGGGAATGTTGTTGTAGGTAAGGGCTTTCAAAAAGCTGTGAAGAATGGGGTTTTCTGGATGGTCCCTGTTGGGTAATATTTTTTGGATATTAAGAGTGATGTCAAGTCAAGTAAACAGAAGTCAAAAAAGAGATTGAATGTGGCATGAATGTAAGCAAAAATTTTTCTTAGAATGAGTTATCTTCTGCACTTAGCAAAATTATTGATAAAATTGGCCTTGTTCTCATGCAGAAGACATTTTTTTCTAGGTGATGGTTCCACCTGAAATAGACACCTCTTACCCTGGTTTTAGTGATGACATGCAGGATCTGTAAAAGTAGCTCTTCCTTACTTTAGCCACATGCCCATATTACTTCCTATGCCTTCCTTATGCACTCGTTTGCTTTCCTTCCTTGACTCTTGGGATATGTTGGTCTGCTTTTAAGGAAGCCTTTCAAAGAGTTGCCCCTGCCTGTCCTCAGGTGGAGCTGGATCACCGGGCTGGCCAGGCAGACACTTGAGCCGGGCTGCCCACGGGCCACCTGCAGGTGGCTTCTGCTGGGGAGGGCAGCCGTGGATCCCCTGGGCATCCCCATTGTGTCTTACCCCAGCAAGAGGTCTCAGCCCTGATCCATACTGATGTCTCTTCCTGAGTGGCTCCTCCTGATCACTCTCCTTTCTCGTGGTCAGTTCTAGAGTTCATTCCCAGGGTGTTCCCACCTCTTTCATTTTCCAGTCCCCGGTCCTGCATTGCCCCTTACAGCCCTGCATCCCCATCTCCTGTCCTTACTAATCCTTAGCTTTCTTCCTTCCTCTGCTCACTGGTCTGCCCATTCTTCATGCTTTTCTCAGCCACAGAGCTCATTTTCTCTCTCAGCTACTCTTCTTTCCCTGCATTTGAATCAACTTCTTTCTCTGTCCTTCGTAAACACTAGACAGAGAATGAGGGGAAGGAAAAGATCATTAAAAAGAAGATAAATCCCATTGCTGACCTAATTTTATGAGACAGCTCTCAGAATTCCTCAAAATATGCCAAGTGTGAACAGATTGGTCCATAGGACTGACTAGCTAAAATGTGATATGTTGTCAAGTCTCTCCCATAAGTTTTCCAGGGTTAACTATTTTTTATGAATTCATAGTAAAGTTAATAATTGCTGCCCTGAAATGAATTTCACATTCCTAATGTATTGCTCAACTTTAAAAATGATAATTATTTTGAATGTGGGTGGAATTGCTTTCTTTCTTATGATTCTAGAAATGGCTGAACAGTTTTTCTTGACATTTTATGTCAATCAGCTTGATATTGGGAAGCTGCAAATTTGTTGTGGAACTTGTTCACCTAGTAGTTAAAACATGTGTACACTTAAGCTTTCTAGGCTTCTGCCAGCCAGGCTGGGAAGTATGTTGAAAACCATTTCTTCTGCAACTGCTTTGCCACCCTTTCCCTGTCAGGCTGCAAGGCTTTTAAGTGTTTTTATAGCCCCTGTCACTCAGAGAATGCTTTTATTGTGCCTGCTGGCAGAACCACCTCCGTGTAACCTGTGTAACTATAAAAAAACTTTTAGTTTCACAGTAAGCATGTGCATTCTCTGTGTGTTTAAAGCCCACATTTACGTCCTGTGAATTTTTGCTGCATGTTTCACAGAGGTTTCAGTCTAACTACACATGTTTGGGTTCTTGGAGGCAGTCTTGTCTTTTTATTTGCCTGTCAATGTTATGAATCCTTGTAGTTTTGTTAACCATACCAATGTTGATTTCCTTAGTATGCAGTACCTATGCCTACCTTCAGTATATTGCTGAATTTTCTTGACCTCAAGGACTGAGACAGAAATGTAGCTTAAAGCACAGCAGTTTTCTTAAATTTAAACTGTGACTATAAATAATGCACATTTCTTTTGTGTAATTAATTAATTGATATTTCCCCCCAAATTTATGTATAAACTACTGAAGTTAAGATTTTAAAGCTAAGATTTCTATAAAATGCATCTAAGAACTTTATAGAGGGCCACAACACAAATCTAAAGAAAGTATTTACAGTTTATATGAAACCTTTTTACTTTAGATTGATCATGCAAGGATGTTCATGTACTCAGAGAAAATGTACAAAGGTTTTGTTTTCTTTTTCCTATGTTTTTCACCTGATCTGGCTTTCTGTGACAAGTAAAAAAGAATTAGCACCTTTGGGGCTGATACTAATAACTCTCAATGCAGAGTTTTCTGAGGCCTCCCTGCAGACAGTAAGAAGGCTTCTTGTTTCACTTCTTAAAATTTATTAGTATTCAAGTTCAGTGAAGCCTAGATGAATAATTGCAGAAAATAAACACCCCTAGGAAGTATGAACAAGGTGAGCTGTGGAAGCTGCTCTTACAACCAGATGAGATCTGCATTTGGTTCTTTCATGGTCCTCCTGCAATTTTTCAAAGGGGAGAAAAAGGGAAATGGTACAATGACCATTTTTAGTAGCACGCTGTAGTTACCAAAGACTTAGGACACAAACTATCGTGAAGCAAGCCAAAAAAAAAAAAAAAAAAGAAAAGAAAAAGGCTGAAAATGACCAACAAGGACACTTTAATGAACACTTCATTGCACCTCAAATGAAAAACAGATGCTCTTTGTTAATTTCAGCAGCAAGCCTTCTGTTCCGATGGAGGAAATTGTACCTTCATATTTTTTTGTAAGTTTAATAGATAATATGGCAGAGGTATGTTTCTCTACCTTTCTGAACCTTTATGGCATACTTGACATTGCTGATATAAATAACAACCCATGGTGCCAGAATTTTATCATTACAGCTCTACAGTGCTTTATTTAAGAAAGCCCTGTAACACAATTTGCCTAGTAAATGGAAAATATTTCTGCAAAATCACTATTGAAAAACTGAAAAAAAGTACTATTTCCTTACCATTTCACTGCACCAGAAGGGATACTGCAAATAAAATGATCTTGTAAATAGATATTCAGCATTATTTTGATTTAATAGGTCATAAATACCATTTTTTCTGAGCATTATCCAAGTTCTAGCAGGACTGCCTAGGTCTGGCAAATCAACTGCTGACAGGAAACTAAAAATTCCTGGGAGAATGAATCACAACTATTTATGTGTATATGTGTATCTATATCCATACATACCTAGACATTCAGAAATATATAGCATTGCATATAATCCCTGGACTTTAAAAGCATATTGGCTTGTAGAGCACCTACAGCTGCTAAGACAGGTATTAGGTGCTTCAGTTACCTGGGTAAGCCAGCAGTTCTACTGCAAACACAAATTCAAGGACACTGCTGGAGCCTGACAATGTTAAATCTTCAGCCGTTAAGGAAAGGGCTTAATCAGAGATGTCCAGAACTGATTCTGGAAACCCATAGCATTTTAAAAGTTCACCTGTGATTTCTCCCAGGTTGTTCTGCTGGACATGGTATGTGGCCACCTAAATCTTTAGTAGCTAGTGAGGATCCTGCCCAGAAATGATACAGATAATTTTCCTGTACCATCTGTTTCCTTTCTTATCAGGAAAAGTGAACCTATAAGGACAGAGAGGTCATGGTGAAACTATCTGTTCTGTGTTTCATTACTTTTTGGACTGTGTTAGTAAAGTACAGGGTGGGCTGCTGTTTGTTTTAGCTGGAGGTGAGGAATGGAGAAGAATAGTCAGCTTCTTGGAGCTGCCCCCCTCCACTGTGTCTGAACATAGTTTTAGGATTATGTATATTGTACTATTTCATAAATTACTAATGTAATATGAATCATTACAATCTGCCAATCAAGGCCTACTGGATGGAAATGTACTGTAACATGCCAAGATCTTCTGGGAGACAATTTAATTTATGGCTTATTGACTAAGATTTGTTACCATTTTCTTTTGAGCTTTTAATACATGCTAAGTAAGGCTTTATCAAGACACTTGTTGCATAATAAGTGGTATAGGAAATCTGAAAGCCTAGCATGCAGTGGCCAATGCTAAGCAATATACTGGAGTTGCATGTTCTTGCTTTGTGCATTAATTCTTCTGTAATTATATTTAATTTTTTAGCCATTCATCTGTTTTAACAGTTAATAACTTAGGATGTTAAGATTATAGGAAAATTCAGTTTGGAAGGCAATCTAGGAGATCCCTCATTCATCCTCCTGCTCAGAGCAAGATCATCCATAAAGCCAGACCAAGTGGCTCTGGGCTTTATCTAGTCCAATCTTGAAAAACCTCCAAGTTTTTAACCTCAGGGTGAACAAGATTTTCCTATTATACACTCTAAAGCTCTTGAGTGTCAGCTGGTGCCCGCTGTCCTGAATCCCCCCACCAGGCATCAATGAATGTTTAGAGCCTGGCTCTTTTCTTCTTGATGGCCTCCCTGCAGGTGCTGGAAGGCTGCAGTTAGGTTCCCCTTTACCTGCTAGACTTGGTAGATTATATGTGATTTGTTCCCCTGGCTAAGCCACATATTATTTTGAGAAATAAAGACCCCATTTTAGCTTATAAACAGCTCTCAGCAGCTCTCTGTTGGCACATTTAGGTCCTCCAGATTTTTTTCTCCCCTCCTTTGTTTGTTAGGACCACGTCCTTCCCTGCTGTGCCAGCGTTGGTCTGATATCAGTGAGTAGTTGTAAGTGTTGTGCCCAGAGGTTCAGTTTGGGAAGAACTAAAATGTTGGGAGGGATATTTAGGTTGTAGATACTCAGAGTTCAATGTTGCATGCATAAGTTTTGAGTGCCTCTTCACAGGATAGGAGTAATCTGGTGTTTATATTAATCACACAAGGTTTCTCCAAAGGTCAGGTCTCCTCTCTTCTACTGTTCCCACTTAATCTATTCAGGAGGACATACTGTCTTGGCATTCTTTTTGCTTTCTGCCCTTTTGATGGGCTTTGAAACTTTAAAATGAAAGTCAGATGTACAAAGCTACTGGGAACACAAGTTTATCTTCAGAGAACTTCTGTTTTGCTGAACTTCACCAGATGATGCCACTTAACTACTACTTTGTATTTCATAAAACTCACAGGACATCTGCTCCTTGATTGCTGTCTGGTTTGCCGTGTGTTCTTTTTAGCACAGTTAATTTTCAACACAAGGTGTCTCAAAAATACTCATACTATGAAAAGTGTTTCATCTGCTTTTATGAACATATAAATTTTTTTTGCAAATGAATGAATCAGCCTTCTGGGGATGTATTTCAAAGTTTTCATCAGCTGTCTGTTACTTTGCATTCAAGAATGTTTTGTTCTTGTGTCTGGATTAAGACTGGACTTAAGGGAGTAGGTGGGGACATCCCCATGTACATGCTCAAAGGGAATTAAAGGGCGTGTCTTATATTTGTTTCAAAGAAAAATGCTGAAATAGACAAAACATAAGCATTTTGTGTATCAATCCCATTTTTTACATTTCCCATTTGAAAAAAGAGATCCTGTGATGCCTAGAGAAAGAAGTGAAAATCTGTTACTGTCCAGCCAGTAGTTTCAGAATCCAGAACTGATCTGTCCAGCTGTATTTACAAGTTTGCATTCAGCAGTTAAAGCACACCAGAAATTGCTTGGTGTAAGCTGTTGGAAAGACCAGATTCATAGATTCTTTTGGAGCCTTGCTCATCTCTCACAACTTTATGCTTGGCTCCAATGTTTCTGTCCTTATAGGGCTGCTGAGAACTTGTAGTTGGGTTGTGTGAAGCTGAGGTTTTCAAAAAGTCTTAATAAAATATATCCAACAGATCATTTCCAGCACAAACTGGTGGCAGGAAACATAAAAAGTTCCTTGAGATTCTCTGATAGCTTTATGCTTGATATCTAGATTTTTTTTCCCCTGCAAAATGTGTTATTTCTATCATAAAGACTCAGTTTACAATGGTTTGGTGTAGAGATAGAAAGGTTTTCCTTTTGATTTCTGTCTTTATGGAAATGAACTGCATTTTAGCATTTTGTTCTCATCCTTGGCAGGCGTGTAGGAGGTTTAGTGCCACCTGAGACTGTGGAGAGATGTACTAGATGGAGCAACAGAAAAGCATGAGGAAGGAAGGGAGCAGATCCCCAGGTCCTTCTGAATATCAAAAGTTGTGATCATTTGGACTTGGCCACAGCTGCTGAATGAACAGGATCAACGTATGGATAGATGGACAGTTTACTCTTTGATTAGTGGACTTTTGTTTGATTGCATCCCTGCAGTGTCTTGGGAGGGGTTCATTTAGCAACATGTAACCAGTCCAAGTTCTGCAGATTTTGACCAGTTTTACCAGAGAATCCCTCCCATGCTGGAAGCAGGAAAAATGTTAGTGTTTTGGTTTCTTTCTATTTTAAGTAGATTTTTTTCCTCCGGCATAACTGAAGTTTTGTTGTTCATTATGCCAACTAGTATGTCTCATGGAGAACTGAGGTCATGGAAATCGGCTGGGGAAGGACTTCATAGCAAAAGGAAGGAGTCCAGAAATGGTAGTAAAACTGTGGATTTCATTTGGTTATTGAGGCCTATTAAATTTATGTTTAACTGAACAAACTTACAAGATGTGGATTGATACACTGAGGAAAAAACCTCTGGGGTCATTCCTGTGCTTCAAGTTATAAAAATTGAAAGTGTAAATTCATGTGCTAGTGCTCAGTTTTTTTATATAAAAGCTAGGTTGAAATACTGATTCATGGGACTTGTGGAAATAATAAATATATACTTATTTGGGAAGTCATTCTCAGGTTTAATTTATGTATTTTAAATAGGTCATGCACAGTTTCTCCCAATGTCATCATAAAAGAGATTCACTTCTTCTTGAAGCGATAATACTACAGCAAAATTATGTTCACAGAAGTAGATTTCAAAAGAAATATTAGGTGTATCAAAAAAGCCCCAAATGCACAATAAGTTAAGTACAGATGCAGTTTTAGAAATGAGTTTTGGTTTGCCTTTAAAAGGGCCATGTGACACGTATTTCTTCCATTGCCTCCTCTTTCCTGCGCTTTGAGGTTCAGTAATGCAGGCGTGCAATGAGCAGAGCTTCACAAAGGCATTGACTGGTGCCAGGTACTGACTCCTCACTGGGAGAGGCTGGCCTGTAGAATCAGCTTAGAAAACAAGCTGCTGATGCTGCTCAGTTACAATATTTCCATACTGGACTGTGGTGATTTGACTGTTTTAGGGTACATGGAGCCACTGTTCTGCCACATGCGAATGTTAAATTTTGCAAGTATTGGGGCATAGTGTGAAAACTCTGAGTGCCAAAGTTTGGACTTTTAGGTGGCTGACAGGAATTTTCTTAAAGAAAAAAAGCCATGAAAACAGAAATTTTTCTTCTTAGGTAGCTTCCCATCAAAATATCTCCATGTCACTTTCTTATTTGAGTCTTTTTTCCCTTTTATGACTTACTGGAATTTTATCATACAGGCTGGGAAAGCAGGAGCAG
Organism: Fringilla coelebs; assembly: GCF_963513975.1. Taxonomy (NCBI): domain Eukaryota; kingdom Metazoa; phylum Chordata; class Aves; order Passeriformes; family Fringillidae; genus Fringilla; species Fringilla coelebs. Next base: position 33,906,270 of record NC_140028.1, read on the forward strand.
ATTTCTATTAGTAGAAATCACAGATTGTAATTCAAATCTATGGTATGATCACTATTGCAATGTCATGTGTAGAAGACTGCTGAGGTTTTGGGGTAAGGAAACTAGTTCCTGGAGGCAGGGGGAATGAACTTTGTAACTTAATAAGAAAAATAGAAGGCTCCGCTCTTTAAAAAAACAAAATTCCTCTGACCCGAATGTCTTAAGCTTTGGATACCAGTCAGAATATTTCAGCATTGAAGTTGTGCTCCAATAAGACATTGTGGAAATGCAATCTGAAAAAGGAAAAAAAAATACTACTGTATTTGTTGTGTATTTTATATAAAACAGGGGAACTTTCAATTTTATAATGCCTTGTGTGTTTTAGCCTGGTTTGCTGGAGGTCTCTTTTACTGGAGACCTCCTTAGAGAAGATGGGAAGTGGATGGAGAACTTCATTAGTTCTTGAAGGACTACAATCATCAGAGATCTTACTTCCCAGCCATTTGAATTGAATAATCTGTCATAAAATGTACACAAATATTTACGTAGATTACTGTGCCTGAAGAAGTTTATTTATAGAAAAGAACGTCTTAATTTCAGTACATTGTCTCTGAAACTTCTTTCATAGACACCAAGAATATCTAACCCTCATGGAAATCAGGCTATTGAATTCTGGGCACCCTAGACAGAAAACATTTCATTTTCTCAAGACATGTATATTTTTGTTTGTTTGTTTGTAAAGAAATAGATGGAAGAGGGTATCTTGCAAATAACAAAAAATATTTTGTGATAATTTTTCTCAGTATTCTTTTGCAAATTCCCATTAGAATAAAAACCATCCAGTTATTCCTTTTGTAAAAGCCAAAACATTAATCAGTCAGGCTATTAAACTGTAACAATCTAAATATAACAGCTGGGAAGGAAAGAGGCACTACATCTCTGTAATGACTCGTGAATGATTCATTTGTGTTAGTGTAAAATTAAACACCTACTTTTTATACAAAGTGAGGAACTGTTTGTGTTTTCAGTGCTGAAGGAGGTGCTAAACCAAATAACAGAGCAGCAGCAAGAGAGCCAAATGGCATTGTATTTGTTCAGCTTAAGAAGGGGGTGGTCAAAAAACATGAGTAACAATACTGAAAGCACTGAGACATATTTTTGTATGAGGTAACCAGTGAGTGTGGAAGTGTAAATCCCTCAGAGAACATGTGTGAGACACAATGAGGTTTCTGCATTCTTTGTGTGAGTCACTGAGAAGGTGAACAAAAACCAGACAGATACAGTGTATTTGGGTTTTTCAAGAAAGGTTTAGGTTCTCATAAGAAATAATTCAAGAAGCATGTTACTGCTAAACTTCCATGTGGATTGAAAAGTATCTGGGAAAATAAAAAACAAATTGGAGAAATAGGAGATTGATATTCATCACGCAAAACCTTCAGCATCTATAATAAAAGTACTCTGATTAATGTTCTTATTAATCAACTAAAAATAGGATGACTGGAGACATGGCAAATTTAAGACAAGATAATTTAGGTGAAGATTAGGAAAGGCTGAAGAGCTCCTGTGGGACCTCATATAACTGGCAAATATGATGCAAACTATTCGGTAGGACAATGTGGGCTGCTGTAGTCATAGCTCCTGCAGACATGTGAACATCATTTTGTGTAGCTCATTGCCACTTCTGCTCATAGCACAGCACCAAACAAAAATTAAAATTGTTTCATTGATATTAGAAAAAAAAAATTCTTTGTGCAAGTAATAAGTGTTACTGATAGAAGAAAAATCACTTTTAAGGCTCAGAAGGATTTAGAAGGGTACTTACAAAGGTAAAACAGATAGCAAGTGCAGTAATAAAAATATTTTTTTACGTATGTTACATAATCCTTATGCTTCAGAAGGCAAAATCATGGGCAACTGTATCCCTCTGTTTTTCTAGAAGAGTGATTGTTATCTTTCTGATAAAAATGTCTGGTACCATCAGACAAACTGCAAGCCTGTGGTGCTACAGTGGTCATTGTGTTCAGGGTCTACCAGGAAAGATAAAAGTTTCTAAATGAGAATGCTTGTGAGCGTACAGGTCATGGAAAAGTGAAAGTTCAGATTGCAAACTCATCCATTTAGCTTTTTGGGTCTTTCACATTTATTGTATGCAAGGTGACACTTCTGTCTTATCTGTAAAAATATAACCTTCAGTATTCATATTAATTCATAACTGATCACCTGCAAATGAGCTAACTGCTTAGACTTGTATGGTTTTAGTATCCTACCCTAGCTAAGTGCTTCTGGAGACTTAAAGCTCAAAACTCAGCCCACTCAGAAAGCTTGTTAATGGGTCCCACGTGACAGCGCTATCAATTTTTTAGTATCAGATATACATGCTGTATCCATTATAACTTTCACTTAGGGGCAGGCTTGCCCTAACTGTACAGATGCTTGTAAGGCTTTGCTTTTATTTTTGGTCTGAAAGAAGGAAAAAAATTAGCAATGCTAGATGAGAGTGAAACTGCGTTTTGCAAAAGGCAATGTTCTCTGTGTGTCTGGCAGAGAGAGGGCCTGATACACTGCAAAGGCTTGCAAGATTCTCTCTCTGTTTTTAACATTTCCCAGGTTGTTTAAATGTGCATTGTAAGCAATGATAAAATGACAAGTTATCATTGATCTGTCCTTTCCTCCATCTCAGAGGGATTCATTAAATAATGCATGTACCCATGTGAATTACCCTTCTTCACTATACTATCCCCAGACCATTAGCCAAATATAGCATCAGCAGCATCTTTCAACCCCTAAGAACCCTTTGGCTTTCATTTAATTAAATTATCCCATTATGAAAACTCTTATAATGAGATTAAATTTAATTATTTATTAGACACTTATTTGCACTAGGGAACCTATCAATTATGCATGGTTGTGCTAAACATTTTTCAATCCATCACCTTTTCTTTTCATGGAAGGTGCAATTTATTAAGTGCAGCTGAAGTACTGTAACAGAAGAGCTCCAGTAGAAATGTGCATGCCATATTAGTTCAATTAATTGCAAATGTAATAGGAAAACAGAAATATGAAAATTTATCCTCTCTCCTTTTGAAATAAAGAACATTGACAGTGTTGCATATTTTGCAGTTATTTGGCGCATCTCATTTTTAGATCCTACCTAATAAAGTTCTTGGACAGTCATTTTAAATCATGATTTTGCTTGTATTTTGTGTATTAAAGGTTCCTAATTGCACAGAAAATTCAGACGTAAAGCACAATTAGAATAGCTCAAAGAAATGTTTGCAGCACACTGTGACTTGTTGTTAAGTACACATGAAAATTTCTTAATTGTTCATAGAAGATTCTAATGTTCTCGTAATATAAATTACACAATCATAAAGATTAGATTTTAGGCAACTTGTTAAGTCTTATAACCATAAAGCATCCTCAGTCACATATCTTCTTGATAAGCATTTGGACATGAAGGCAAAAACTGTAAGCTACCAATAATTCTTTCAAGCAGAATGATATTTTCTAATGAATTTAAGAAAAAGATATAAATGTCAATATAGCTCTGAGCTTTTCTTTTATAAGACCTTGTCAATATGTAATTAATTATTCAGCTAGAGTTCTGTGTGGCTCAGGGCAGCATTTCGAAGAGCTTTCTTTTTTAAATTGCAAAGTCATCATAAGATTGCTTTTAGTTGATTCTTCTTTTTTCCCATTTAGAAATTGTGTGTGTATAAAAGCTCATGGACACCTGTGAGGTGGCATATGCAGTGCAGTGATAAAGTGAGGAGCAAGAGGCTTTTTAGTAGCAGTAGGCTTTAGCATATGCTTTTAATACATTGCAAAATTCTTCCTTGCTTTAAAAGTGCTCGTGTTTCATGTTCAGATTTGAATGGGGGTCAAACAGAAAGATTTATTTCCTTTTTTTTCCTCACTTATGCATGTAAGAGGATGTTTGCTTCATTAACTTTGAAATTCACTGGCCAAATAGACTGCATATTTTAGAGGATTTAAGTAAATGTGCCCCAAAGTTCACACAAATTATTATAGAGCATTTCAGTCCTCATCTCGAAGGAATGAGACATGATGCATCTGTTAATAAAAACAAAAGAGTATTGCTTGTATTTGGCAAAACAGTTGTATTTTGTACTTAAGACTTTATCAATGTCACCTGTTGTTATTATTTGGTACTTTCTTCCTGAAAGTCAGGACAGTTAATTAAATCTCAGTGTACCCTGGTGGGTTTGATAGAATGGCTTTATTCCTGTGAGGGAGATTACATTCGTTAGGACAACTTTCCAGATGATATTCAGAACTTAAGTTTGCTTTTTGGTATGCTGCTTTTGCCAGCCGAGAATTTAGCTCTCATTTTCCAGAATAATCACTCGTCTCCCTCTTGGATAGATATGGTCATGTGTAAGATTGGGATGTAGTTACACAGAAATTGTTCTTTTAAAGTATCAAGATCTTATATGAAGCAAGTGATGGTACCATAACTGGTAATTTTTGGTTTCTGACACTTCCTCTGCAGAACCAAAGCACTGAATGAAGCTTAAAAATAGTGTCTAGAGGAAAACCTTTGCAACATTACAGTACAATGAAATTACCATCTGCAAATCTTTGAATAGTGAAAGGGTGAGTTACATCTACATCTTCTCAGCCTAAAAGCAGCATTTTAATATATTTTTCAGCAAGTTGCAGCAAAAACTTCATTTTAACTTTGGCAAAGATTTCTGTATTTTGCATTCTGAAACCTTGTTGCTGCAGTTAGCTGTGGAACAGCCCATCTTTGTCTGTGTTGGGGGCTGGTAAATTGGCTGTGGTTATTCTCATTTTTCCCACTGTATAATCAATTGGCAGCTTTGAACTCTACTTTGAAATCTCCTTCAAGGATCATGTACACTACACACTACAATATGTTAGCAAATAATTTTAAATGCATACTTGAGACATGAAAATGAGATTAAAATAAAAATGAACATGAAAAGGCATGCTTGAGATATGACATCTGTCAGCCACCTGCTTAAATTACAGCTTTCCAGTCAGGCCAGATGTACTGGTAGGTGTGTGCAATTTTTACACCTATATTGCATGAAAGTTTCAGTGTTTGCAAATTGACTGTGGTGGCAACTCTCCATAAACTCCTCTCTTCCTTTTGCATGTGATGATACCTTTTTTTTCAGGTGAAAAAGTGAACTTTCTATGAGCTTCAAAGGCTGAAACATTACACAAACCCTAAAATGAGCTTATGTTGTGGAGCAGGGCTTTTTGATACATCTTCTTAGTGCTTTGAATACAAGCTTTGATAGTTTTACTTGAGCAAAGACATGATCTATGAGGAAAAGTAGAATTTCAGTGATGAATTCATCATTGGTATGAAAACCTTGAAGGCAGGCTTTTTATTTACATCTTGCTAAAGTCTTAACTTTCTTCAAAATCCCTTGTCTTTTGCATTTAATAAAGACCACAATTAATAGAACAATGCATAGGTATCAGTATTTTTAAAATCTACTGATTTCAGCTGTGTTCAACTTTTGAGCTTTATTTTTAACACTAATGGTGAAAACGTGTGACGTGGTTGAGTCTAGTTCGTTATAATCTTTGGTCACTTGTCTTTATTAATAAAGGACAATCAATTTAGTATGGTTCTGAACTAATATAATTTTTAAATGTTAAAAAAATGTATTGAGTTTATTGCTAATATTACTTAGAGGTATGAAATTTTCATCTTTGTTGCTTGTTTAGTGCTTTCCCCTTCCATTTCTTCCATTACTGTTTTACTAGAAACAGGTTTCTGAAGAGGAGTTAAGATAGTAGAAAAAGCAATGTTGTATGAGGGAAATGACATTAAAAAGGAAAATCTTGTTAAAACCAGAGGGAAATATGGGTTTTCAGAAAATTGCACCATAGAGTCAATTTTTTCGGACATTCTAAATGCAAAGACTTTTCAGCTTTTTTATTTTTACACCTTTTAAAATATTTTTTGATAGTTTAGGTGAAAAGATTCATGATTTGAGACTTGCTTGTTTCAGGAAAAAATCCTTTTCTACCACTGATAATTTTTCCAAACCAGATAACTCTAGCTGGAATCAAGGCATCAGGTCATTAAGCGAGGACGAAAGACTCTTGCTACACCTCTCCCTGATGCAAAGCTTTTTCCCACCATTTTAGGCCCTGAGGTTGCCAACAGTCTTCCTTTTACTTTGAAACAAGCTGACAGCCTCAGGCATTCCAGCAGGCTGTGTAACAAAGCCTTTTCAAGACCTACTTGGTGGAAAATCACATTATTTACGAGCTCATACATGGTGTCCATTGTTGTTGGCTTGTAGTTCTTTTCCGGTGGTCTCATCCTTCCCTGCATTGCTATGGTGCCTTTGATTTTGTTTTTTGGTACCCATCAAAGTAGACTGAAAGAATGGGTGAAGAAAGATGCTCTTCATTCACATCACTCTTGCTTATCATCTGCTGCTACGTGGTGGAGAAAGTCAATCTGACCCACATATAAGAGAGGGCAGTCCAGCTGTTAACAGCACCAGGTCTGAGATTGAAAAAATAGATTCAGACAATTTATAATATAAATAGGAAGTGACTTCTTGATTGCAGCCATAGCTGGTCCCTAAAAGTAAGCAATGCACAATTTTTGTCTGTAGTGTTGTTTTCCTTCCTTCAGCAGCTCAATAGGATGAACCTGATGTCTTGAGGTACAGTTTTACTTTTGTAGGTAGGGACTGAAAGGCTATCGTGTGACAACTGACAGCGCTTACCCTCTGGGGAACTGTCTTTCTATGTAAAATGAATTTGCCCTGTCAGCAAAATCAGAACCTTCATTCAAATAGCTGAACAGAACTGTAAATGGAGATCAGGCAGTTTCTTGTTATAACCTGGTTTCCTAAAGCAAAAAAGGCTTTTGCAATCATATTCTTTGTATGTGTCTGTGTAGCTGCATGTCTCCTAATGAAAACTTTTCAATTTCTTGGGAAATCTCAGTCCAGTCTGATGGAAAGCTAGCCAGCCTCACACACGTTGCACTCCTTTAAGCTTTAGGAAAACACAAAGATGGATTGTGGAGAATGTGTGGAGGTGTCCTTGGCTGATGAGAGGCTAAGGACAAATGTGCCTTTGGGTGGACATGTGTGAAACTCTAGGCTAGGGCTGTTGTGTCCTGCTGATGGTATGGCTGGAGGCATGCTGGTCTCCAGTGCAGGCAAGCTGCCTTTTGGTCCTAAAGGTGCTGTTGATGGCACAACCCCTTGTGTGTCCCTCTCCCCAGACTGGGGTGTTGGTAAGAGGTACCTGGCTGGTCTGTGTCAACCCCAAGTCATTGCACCCTCAGGACTTCCAAGCCCAGAGAATTTGCTTTTAAGCAACTTGCATCCCCAAAGGCAGAACCCTTTCCTCTCCAGAACTACACCAATGTCATCAGCACACCTCTCCTTCTTCCCTGCCCCTTGATTCTCTTCTCTTAAGGCCCCCACGATCTTCTCTTCGAGTTTCCCAGCACGGAAGCTCCAAACCCATTGCAGCTGCTCCACCACTAGATTTCAGCCTGGTTCAAAGCACGGCTTCGAGCCAGCTGTGCTCCCCCTGGCTGCCCATGTTCATCGCCTCTGCCTCCATGGGCACTGGATCTCTTGAAGTTATCTGTGTGGGGAAAAATATCCTCCCTTCCCCCACTCCTGGTTTTCAGGAGATGTAAAAAAACTGGTTAGAAGCAGCAACTGTGAAAATTGAAGCCTGTGAGCTATAAAACAGAGGGAATCTCTGGCAAGGCCCTGTAAGTAACTCTAAGCCTGTAATTCTCCCTACTCACAGCCTTGCTCTAAAATACCCTGGCTGACCTTCCTGGCACATTGTGGGGAAAGTTCAAATATAGTCAAATGCAAAAATCTTTCATTTATACTTGCTGTCATTAGCTTCTGGAATGTCAAAGCACAATTTCTCAGACTGCTTGATGGGTTACAGGTTGATTGTCTCTTACTCTAGTTTTAGTGGTTCTTTTGATCCTATTTTTTTTTTGTAATTGTACTTCTAATTATTATAGAAGTTCTCAGGGTACTGACACGCTATGCATCTAAAAGGCATTTCAGCAAAAATATGAATGGAAATATCCTTAGAGATGAGGATCAGGAGCAGCACGAGGAATGGAGTAACTCTCATTAGTCTGGAGACTTTTTCTTCTGAGTATAAAATGCTAATGGAGCATCCTGTAGTGTCTGTATGAAAAGACTCTATGTTCCTTCTGTATTTATAGATTGCAGAGTGGGAGATGCAGAGAGTGCATACCCGGAATTAGATAGTTATTTTAGATGGAGGAAAGCAGGAGGGAAATTTTCAAATTAGAGTGTGAGAACATAACCATGTGACTTACTCAAATTAATAGGAACTGCATAGTGCAATCTCTATGCACCACTTTGAAAATTTCCCTGGGTATTTTTATGCAATCAGAATAATATGCAGGCAATGAAGCAAATTGCAGTGTAAATACAAAGTGATCACATAATTTTACATGTTTTTAATTATCGACATAAACCCCACTTTTCTCCAGAAATAAAAAATACATATGATTGAAGTAGTTAAACACAATAGAAAACTGTTTCAGCAATTATTTAAAATGGATTTTTTTTTAAAATTTACTTTGTAATGAAATCACTAAAGTTGCTTGCACATTTAGAAAATATATTTAAAATCTTTACTAACATATATGTATTAAACCCCCCAAAATTCTGATTATTGCATCACTCTAGAGGAGATGTTTATGTCAATCATATCACTAGGTATCAAACAACCTTCTGGTAATGTATCCAGAGTCTTAATTTGATCTCAATATTAGATTAAATGAATTCTTTGTGCTCTGAAGACTGTGGCTACACTGGAGGATGGTATGAGAAAGGTGCAGGAGGTAAAAGGAAAGGCTTCTGCATTCACTTCAGAACCCATCTATCCACTGTGTCCTGTGTCCAGTTACTGCTGGCTTAGTAAAAGACACATGGTGCTTATCATTAATTAAGTAATGAATGGTGTTAACTTTATTATCCACTGGGCTTTCATTCAACATCATAAATCCAATAAAGCAAAGCTCATGGTTTCTGATTGTCAGTTCAGTTCAGCTCAGGGAAAGAATGAAAGATGAAGCGGTTACGTCTGAAAACAAATGTCATGTGGTGTGTGCATCCCCTCCAGAACTCAAGAGCTGCAGAGCTAATTTCAGCTGTTAGTATATTGCTGTACCACCTTGGCTTTCCCAGGACAGATGCAGCAGGTCAAAAAATTACAATGCCTGTAAAATGAGAATAATTCTGAATCAATATAGCCCTTAAAAAGCCTGGCATCAGGAGTAGGTATTCTGCAGCTTTCCCTGTCTACCAAGTGGTTTTCACATTTTAAAATCTTGTCAAAAAGCAGCAATCTTCTGCCAAATAATTCCATCACCAATTAGTCTGTCATGGGCTTTGTCAGTTCATCTTAACTTCTCTGACCTATAGGCTGAATGCTGGATGCAAAAGATCAGAGGAAAGAAATGTTTTTCTTTCTCTCTGTATAATACAGCTTTAACCAAAAGATCCTCAACTGCTGACGTTATAAAGCAACAAAATTCCTTCCCAAAACCCCAAACTCAAAAAAGAAGCAATCTCATCTCCAGCAGGACCAAGAGTCTCACACCCTTCCTAGTGAGATGTGGTTAGAGAGGTAAGGAGGAATATATAACAATTGATCAGTATCAGAGAGAGTGATCCCCTTACAAACAAAATACAAACACCTTGATCCTATAGAATATCTAAGAGAATAAATTTTCCTGGCAAATACATGTGGGCATTCCCCCAGAGAAGTAAATTTTAACAGGCTCGTGCAAAGAAAGGAAACTGTGTAAATTGAGTAATGAAACAGTAAATTGTGAGAGCTGGAAAAGCCTGCAAGGTGAATGTGGACATCATCAGCTGTTGCTGGCTGCTCATGAACAAATGGACAGCAAAACCTTGAGCCACCCAGCTTGTGGTAACAGGAGTGTCCTCACTGCCAGTATAAGTCAGAATATCAGTGATTCCTACTTCAGGGGTTCAGATCAGGAGAGATGAGAGAGTGAAATCTAGGTAATTTCACAGAAATTATCTAATAGATACATCCACTCCATTCTCTTACCTGCAGAGTCAAGAGGAGGAAGCATCTGACACACCATGGGGCAGTCACCCCTGTGTGGGAGAACAAGCTCCAAGGAAGGAATTTGTAACAAGCTTAGGGGCGAGACACCGGTGTGTTGGACAATGCATTGACTTCTGTGATAAATGTTCTCTGAAAAGTAATTTCCAGAGCTAGCAAGGAATTATGTAAATGGAGAAATAATCAGATAAGGTGATCCACGGTGAAGAAATGAAACAGTCTTTCAGGGCTCAGTTATGAAAAGATGATTAGAATGCATTTAGCAGTATTCAGCTAATGAAGTTAGAGTTGTAATTGCAGGCAGGTGAGGAAACCAAACAAATTTTAAAAGATAAATCAGTATTTATGTTTTTTAGGCTTGGAGGAAGTCAGGACTTCATTTTTGTTTTCTTTTTTTGATTTCTATTTTGTGAATCCATTTGCACATTTCAGAAGTACATTTTTGGGGATTTTCAAATAATGGAGCTAATCCAAGACCATTGATGATGATCAATACAAGTGATGAAAATTTACTGGATTTCTACTTCTTTCAGTAGAACCAACCCTATAGAGATGTTAATTTGTATAGCATGGCATTTGGTGTTAGGCAGGGAAGGATGCTGTGGCTCATTAGTTCTTCTGGGATGGAAGGAGAGAAACATATTGTCATATGCTAAAGGAGATATTAACTGTCACTCCCGTGAGCACATGACACCTATGTGGAAATCTTCTGAAGTCTGGGTATCACTATTTTTATTAAATATTAGGTTATCACATTTCCACTGATGTCTGCCTGTGTACTTTCATGTTTATTGACTGTTAGATGACATCACTGCTTTCTGATTGCAAATACTTTGCATTACTGCTAGCTCTCAGCTATTTCAGGGAAGATTTATTGGTATTATCCATGGATCTTTCTAGCAAGAGGAAAGCTACACATACTTAAACAGTGCTGAAGCTGGAAATTTGGCAGGTATCCCTAAGCTGTGCAGTGCAGTTTTATTAAACCAGAGAAACTTATGTCTTGCAAAGTTAAAAGCAAGCTCAGGTGAGTGTAGAGATTTGACAAATCAGTGTCTCAGACCAATCTCTTAGATCTCTGTGATTTATTGGGTTTTTATTCATAGTAATGAGTTTCTAAACCAAATGTAAACAGAATTCTTCTCTTATGCAGGCTCTCTAAAGTCTACTTCTCTTACTAAATTAATAGGTAACATTTTTATTGCATATTAACTTACAGCTATTTTCTCACTGCCATTCATTTCAAGTAGTTTTATTTTACCCATTCAAATTTCAAGGAACTGGTGTCTTGGTGAACTTCAGTGCATCCAAAAGTGATGAGATAACTAGACCTGTTTCCAGCAAGCTGGACTGTGAGGATGGACTCCAGCCAGCAGTACACAACCCCTCTGTGGTCAGGAGGACAACTGATGGCTACCACAATCCACTTTTGGATGGGACTGCAGGGCAGTGGCCTAGCCTGAAGCAGACCCCAACACTGGTTGATAGTAACCTTGTAATGTAGGACCTGCTCAGATGAATTTCATCCTGCACATTCATCAGATGGTAAAAAACCATTAGCCAATCCCATATTACATTGATATAAAAATAGTTGGCCTAAAAGTTGCTGCTTTAGTGCATGTGCTGCATAACTATATACAATTATTTACTTACTTACCAGGAAAACAAGAGGCAAATCCTGTAATTCATCAGCTAGTAGAGTAAGATTTGTATAAGCCTCCTGCTGTGCTTGGTACACCACATTTGCCTGAGGCCAATTACTGTGATGCTGGTTCTGTCTTAATTCAAGCTTTAGAGACGCATACACAATATTTTATAGTATTTTGAAGGTGAAGATATTAAGAGAGTTTTCTCATTTAAAAAACAAACAAACAAAAAAGAAATTATGAGTATTTTACAAGAAAGGAGACTGGAGAAGGTAAATGCGCCCTAGGGCTATCATTGCTGCTTTGTGGCAGCTTTTTTTGGGTTTCCCAGAAGAACAAGAGCCAGCTGAGGGGCAGCCACTCTCCATCCCTTGGATTTCCCATTTTCAGCTGTTCCTGAGACCACCACACAGTTCCTGAGACTATTTCTGAATTCAAAACCATTCTAGATACACATTAAGATTCAGGAGGGGAGCCTTCATTCTGGAGGCTTGAGGGGGCGGGTAAAATTCATCAGTGGCTGCAGGGCTGGGGATGCTTTAGTGAATGGCCAAAGCCCATTGGGGCTTGGTGGAGCAGGAGGTGTCCTGAGCCAGGGCAGTGCAGCCCCTGTGTCCCAGGCACCATAAGATATCACATGCAGCGTGCAGTCTCCAGAAGTTTAATTTTGGGTTTTTTTCAGTAACTGTTTCAGTCATCTGCAGTGGAGCACACTGGTGGAATATCTTTCAAACTAATGCATTTCCAGGGTACCTAAAGTTAATAAATTTTCCAAGGTGTCTCTAATTTAGGCTTTTGTGCTTTCCAAAAGATCTATTAAAAATCAGCCTGGTTACAAAAAATACCCTGCTTGTAATCACAGTGGCACTAGATTCACCAAAGACAAATCAGCATTTCTGAGTTGCACTCGACACATTCCCTACACTGATAGCAGACAGAAGGCAATTTTTAAAAAATCAAATAATAAGAGTTAAAACCATGTTACTCAACTGTGCTTCAAGTTCTTCATGCAGTGGTCTGCTGTTGTGTGTAGCTCTGTGTCCTGTTGTCCTTATGATATTGCATTCTTCTGGTACCACTGCAAGAAAAGCATTCTGCCTCTCATGAACTGGCATCCAGTGCAAGATGCATTTTTGTTTGTCTGGGCCTAATTTAGCAGCACTGTTTAATGGGGGTGGTTGTGTATGGAGATTCCTACATTGTGCAAGGCATCCCTAAAGATGCATTTTCAGAACTTCCTTGGGTGAATAACTTGGGTGGATATGAATGCTTCACTCTTTTGGGCATGCAGATGTGGTACAAGACCGAGGGGCAAGGTACAGGATTTGTTTTTTAGAGACTGGAATCACAATTTTGCTTGTTCTTAATTCTTGTGAAACTCGCTTAAAATTCTTGTTTTAACCCTTTAAATTAGTGACAGGTTTGCAAGGACAAAATTTCTGACTGCTGTCTGTGACTCTTTTTCCACCTTGAGTCCAGGTTTGAAAGGGATCTGTTATCTTGTGTTTGTGAGCTCAAAGTGTAATTATGAATAATTGGTTTAAGAATTAAATATTTCTTCAGAAGGGTATATTTTAAAGCAAGATATATATGTAGAAAATCTGTATAATGCCATTAATTAAAAAAACAAAATCTGTATTAGTAGCCTGGAAATATCCAAGCAGTAAAAGGAGTTTAAGCTTTGTTTACATTTTGGCTGCAAGAGGTGCCTCTCTTTAAGTATTTAAATAAACAAAGCAAAGCTGCTGTTTTCATTAGCATGTAACACAGAGCCCAGTTTCCTTACCTGAGAGCACGTTAAACTAAAATTCAGTGGCAGAAAGCAATTTGGTCTCTTGCAAATATGAGTCTTGATAAACCTTATGCTATGGAAAAAAAGCCCCAACAAACCAACCTTCAAATTTCGTACCTATTGACATTGCTTAATAAAAACATCTCCAGTGCTGGTGCTTCTGGGTGTGTTTCCAATAGCAATGTGATTGCAAGGCTCCGTGGATAAAGTTACCAATCCTTTGAATTCTGACCTTCAGTCTAAAACAGCTTTAGAGGTTACTCTTTTTCCTTTTTGTGAGATTGCAGAGAAAAAGTTAATGCTGCTGGAAGGAAGCGGGGGAGGGAGCTGGGCTTGGAGATGAGAACTGGGTCTTTGAAGCCATCTGAGAAGTTTTCCTTTGGCCTTGATTTGTAACAACAAATATTGGCAGTCTGAGTCAGTAATTATATGAAGTTTCAAAATAGAGCTGAATGCTCTATTTTGAAACTTCTGTGAATACAATTACTATTGAGACCCAATTGATTCTGAGGGAAATTATACAGTTGGGTTTGACAAAGTCTGGATTCTTGGGGCAGCTGTAGCCACCAAAACCTGACAGTAGCTTAAGTCCATCATCTGTGCCTACAGGGAGGGGACGCCTCAAAATTGGCATTGACTGGAAGTGTCTCTCTCTCCCCTGAGGATGAAGGTTTGGATGATCACCTTTGGCAAAATCTTTAATTTTAGATGATTACACATAGGTGAGAATCTAACTTCTGCTGAACAATTGATGCTCATGATATGATTGCTGTAAGGTTTAGAAGAACTTCTTGGGTTAAATTACCTAAAAACAGTTTCTGGGAAAAACATCATTGCAAGTATAAAATAAATCACAGGACTATTTTAACTTAGATTTCCACTTTGTCCTTTCCATTACAAGGCCCATAGTGGAGAATATTTATGCATGTCCCTTTGAAAAGATATTCAGATCACCAAAAGAAAAATTTGTGTGACTGAATGTTTCAAAGTAAAGGATGTACATATTCACTGTATTCAGCGAATGGAAGGTTTGTAATTTGAATGTGCATTGATGAGTCACTTATATTAGTCATAAATGCAGGTTTGTCTTAATAATTTGTCAAAGTGAGCCTGGGTTGCTGTTCTTTCAATATTCTTTCTAATTCAAAATGCTTTAATGAATAATTATTTTCTCTAGATAATAATTTTTGGGAGTTTTGTGCCACCTTATATGTCAGTAGCTGAAAAATTATGTAATAATTGGCGCAAATAACTAAAATACAGTAATGATCCACTGCTCCATCTACTGTTGAACAGTGACATGAATAACACTCCAGAAAAAAATGCAAAATGCATTTAGGAAATAAAAGCAAAATGGAATTTACAACAAAAAACCCTGCTGTTTCTGTGGTTAAAGAACAAACATCTTTTTCTAGCAGAGTATTCTGAGTATGACTTTAATTCAGAATTGAAAAACAAAGAGGAACTTTCCATCTACTTTTTCACCTTATAGGAGGTGCTGAGAAAACTGTTTTTGTTCATGTAAGTGGGAAAATGTTGGAAAAAAGACAATCTAATATTACTGAGCTGACATGTCATATAGGGCACTGTATTTATATCAATGTTATTGCAATGGTTTGTAGGTTCTACCTTTATTCTAGTAGCACTCAGTGAAAGATGAGGAAGGCCTAAACAGTCGTGGGAGGATGAACTATGGAAAAATGGCATGTGTGTGAAATGATGTGTTTTATAGTCTTTACAGAACAACAGGACTTGATTATTTTGTCAGCTCACTGGTAATCTCTCATTTGTAGTGTGCTCTTCCTGCAACCCAGTCTTCTGAGGAACTACTGATTATAGCTTTTATCACCCCTTAGAATGCTAGCAAGCTGCTTCTCATCATCAGTGGTGCATTTGATTTGACTTGTTCATTTTTATAAGCGAATTATTATTCACATATCACAGTGAAGGATTAGTATTTTCAAAGTTTAGGCAGTTATGTTTCCATGCTGAGCTGGAGTAAAAGCCTGAATGTCAATTAGAAAAATTAGCTGTTTCTTAAGGAAGCTCATAGCTTGCAATTTACTCTCTTCATTTCACCCCCTATCTTGTAAACTGATAATTCTTGAAAGAAAACTGATAATTCTTGAAAGTATAACTCTCCACTGGTTCTTAGGTTCTGCAGACAGTATTAAAAAATCCCCTGTAAAACTCTTGAACTTTATTGGAAAATGTAAGGGAATTTTCTATAGCTCAATTTAATAGCTAAGGCATTGCTAAAATGAGCTCTGTTGTAGTTGGAAAAGCTACATTACTCTTGAATCTGCAGTAGATCTCAGAGCTCTGCCCTCAGGATGTCACAGATCTGGTGTCTCAATCTTCAGGGAAAAGCCATCACTTTTGGATAGAATACCTACTTCAGATAAAGTGAAGACCAAAGCTTTTCAGTATTTTGGTGTGTCGATCATTCCCTTTACGAGATTTCTAGATGAGACAAGTAATTTAGAGTGTTAAAAAATATCCAAAGGGAAATGATAGTATTAGATACATTTAAAATTTAAATTAATCTAGGAAACCTTTCCTTCACCCTGCCAAACTACTTTTTTATTTTGCATTTAGAGTACTGCGTATATATAATTTACACTGCTGATGCTTGAAAAAATTATATATATATATACACAGTATTTTTTCCTCCCTTTAGCATAATGCTTTTAAGATGCAAGAAATCTACTGAAAAAAACAAGCATACTTTCACTTTGGAGAGTGAAAAATTGAGATACGCTAAGGGCTTGGCTTTCAAACTAGACTTTGAACACCTCTTCTGTGGGCAGTCTGTGCATTTGTTTATGTCATAGCTGTCAGCTATTTCAGAATCATATGTAAGTCATGCATTCATTCAAAAAGATAAAGCAGCATCTACTTATGAGTAATAAAGATTAGTATTTCCTATTTTTAATTATACTAAATGGTTTTGCAATTTGTACTGAAGTGATGGATTGAAAACAACTACAACTGCATGCAAACTAGCAAAACTAGCAAACTGGGGCCAGCAGTTCATACGTGTTTTGGCTAAGGACGATGGCTAACAGCACATACCTTTTCTTATAACGCATTACACACAGACCTTAGCTCAGTGTGAATTTTATCCAACATAACTTGAAATAATATAATTAAATTGTTCTTCTTAGGCACACTGATAGTTTTTGGACAGAACACTAAATGGTTGATTTCTGTCACTTTTACTGTTTGTATCTACCAAGGTCTTTCTGCTTTTGCTCACATGAGTAGCATGAGACAATACGGGCTCCTGTCAAATGCTGCAAACTTCTGTTCCAGCCAGGGATGTCTCTAGGCAACAGCTGCTATGTGTAAGATAAAACTTGTATGGAGGCATAGGAGGGATATTGCTGCTTCAGAGGGTTCTGACGTCGCACTGCAGTTGTTATGGGAAGAGCCAGGTGGTGGCTCTCAGGAGCAATGGGATACATCTTTTGCTTTAGTGAAGCGTGGTCTTCCTAGGCCTATTTCTGATATGAAATATTTCCTACTTGGAGACAAACATATGAACATCCCACTGTTCCATATCCATCTTATATCTAATTTTTCTTAATTACCAGAACATCTGTAATCGTGGCACCTAAGCGCCCAGTAAATGCTGTGCTCCAGATGGACCCATTTTACTTGTGCTAAAACAAGTGTGTGACACTGCATATGAAGTTAAAACCATATTGCATGAGTAATGGTTGTAATAATATACCCAGTGCTTGTTGTGCATTTGATGTTATGTAATAGGCCTGGTCCTTCACTTCTTAGGACTCTTGAGATGCCAGCTGCATTAATGGGAATGCAGAATCAGGACAAATTTAGGCATGATGTAAACATATGCAAATCCCCCTGAAATCTCTGTTCCAAACCCAGTGTTAGTGCAATTGTGGTTTGAAAATGATGTTGGGTGCCAGTGACCAACAACCCACCCTGCACTGATTTGGTATGCAGTTACTGGGAAGAACAAACCCCAAAAGATAAGTAAACAAACCTCTTTTAAGTAGGTTTCAAATCGGTGCAGTACTCAGCTGTCATAATTAGATTACCTATTGAAATAAAAAGAACTGCACTCACTTAAACCAAATGAGGATCTGGTCCATGGTATCAGCTGTAGGATAAGTTCATAGGTTAGACCCTATCACGGGGTAATGATATACACTGATCTGAAGTCCAATCTTCAGACATCAGATAAAGAACTTTAAGGCCCTCTTTAATGGCTGTATAAACACAGAGGACCCTACTTTATCTCATATCCCCCATCTAGATCACTTATATGGCTTCAGTTCCCATACTGCCTACATGCCATATTACAGAAGAGATTAAAAATTCAAAGCTGATTCTTTTCTTGCAATGCATTGCCAACACCCTTTTTCTGATCATCTTGGCCTCTGTGTAATTTATCCCATGTTTATCCTCACATCATCAAGCTCTGTACGTGTGTGTGGGGATCTGTCTTACTTTAATTAAATACAGAGACTGGGCACACTCCTGAAGTTATTACTTAGATATAAGTCCCAGTAGGGACTACAAACTAAGCAACAATAAGCCTGTTTCAGTCACCTTTCCATTTAAAATACTAAAATTTATTCATATACTTGTGCTGTTTGGTTTTGGTGGATTTTTCTTTTCAATAATGGCATGAAATAGATTTATGCTAAGATTTGCATGCATCATTGAAGTCACAGTCTTCTTTTTAAATAATTTTTTATTTCCGTAACAACATTTAAGTATCACTGCTTTTGAAAAAGGGTTTTGAGTTATGTTTTTCAGTGTTAGATTGTACCTCGCAACAATATTATATTTTTTGAGTTTTTCTGGGAAAAAAAATGAACTTCTGCTTTAAGGCTTTAACAGACTTCTGTTAAAGTCTGTGCCTGATATTATTATTTTAATAGATGTAGCTCCTACAGTCAGTGAAGCAAGATGTGTCTTTATATCAAATTGGGTAGAGCTTTTAAAAAATGATCTTATTAACACTGGTAAAGAATTCAGTGGCAAGCATTTTCCAGAAGATCGTGGCTGCTCCAAAAAAGCATATAGCTCAGAATGACTGCATAGCCTTGTGCTTCAGGGTTTCAGTGACTTTTACCTGACAAAGCTGCGTGACTCCATCATAAGTAATTTGCATTTCTTTCACAGTTTAATATAGAACACGATAAATAGTTTTCTTGGCGTGAGCTGTGGTTTGTGACTCTGAAGAAGTGATGGGATTGTGTTTGTGCTGGCTACGCAGACGGGCCCAATCGAAAGCTGCTTATTTTGACCTGGCTTCCCATATATGGTGTGTGACTGTCCCGAGATCCCTTTTCTCCGCTAAACAAAATGAAATCCTAGGTGCGTTTTCAGCTCGAGGTTGACTTGTAGCTTTGCAAACCGATCTGCTTTCCTGAAGTATTCCCAATGTACTTGCTGCAAAATAATGTCTCACTTACTGGGATGTAGTAGCCAGAAGATATTTCTCCTCTAGAAGTATTGCTTTCACGTTTACAGATTAGTTAATTGAAGGTAAGGATATATTAATAGTGAATAACCACAGGTTTTTGTAAAAAAGTTCTGTTTCAATCTGTTTATACAGTATAAAGTTGGGGGGAGTTTGTTGATTTTTGGTTTTGTTTTGGTTTTTTTAAAATTTAGTACTTTAGACCTGGCGTGGTATTAAGACTTCTTTTTTGGTACTACGAATCGTTACGCTGTTTTCCTCATCATATTTGGATTATGTGCACTGAAAAACAGTGCAGAAAAGTTAGCGTTACATGAAGTGAAAGATACTGTCTGCATAGTGGAAATGCTCTGGAGAAGGCTGGTCAAATTTAGTTACTATGTATGTTACAATGTTTTTTAACATAATGTATATATTTTTGAACGAGTTATGTTTTTTTTTTTAAATTATGAGCAACTAAAAGTTCTGTAATAGAAAAGCATCATAAACCCATTTCAGTTTAATGGCTTGCTAATTAAATTACTTAATTACCTATTGATTGGTAAAAGCTAAGGTTACTTAATGCACAAATTTAACTCTGTGCAACCATCTCTCCCTTCCTTGGAAACATTTATATGGTCTGTGGAAGCAGCCTTTGTACAGTTTCAAATTTTAAAACTTTAATAAGTGATTAGTAATAATTAAAATACGAATTTGACTATATTTGCAATTGTTTTTATGTACAGCTATTTAATGGTTTAAGTGATTTAAACCATTCTAAAAGTTCCAGATATTTTATTTAATAAATGCCCTTAAATTGGAGAAGGGTAGCTTAAATAGTTTTAGCAGACCCTTTCTTTACAAGGTTGCAAGAATCTCAGATATTTGAGAACAAATCTGTTACATATCCAATCAAAACGGCATGTCCGGACGTGCACGCTGCTTGTATGCTTAAGTGCCTCTATGAGTATCCCTATTTAGCTTCTCTCATTGATATAATGTTGGTGTAATTCCGGTTATTCTATTAGGACGGCTTTAGTTTAAACCCAGTTTACAAGAGGGGACGCGTCTACGGACAATTCAACTTTCTAAATGAGGAGGGACCCGAGGGGTTTTCAGGAGATTTTTCTGGGGTGAGGCTGAGGAAGGTGCAAGGCAGGGGGGCCCTGTCGGCCGGGCAGGGGGCGGAGGGGGCGGCCGGGGGCCAGGGGCGCGCAGTTTCCGCGGCGGAGCGCGGCAGCCCCGGCTGCGTTTCGCCCGTGCGGGAAGACTGACTTCAGACCGCGCAAGCCTCATTGCAGTTGTTGCTTTTAAACCAGTAAGGCTGGGACAAGAGAATAGCTGCGGTTTGCATTACAAAAACAAAAACAAAACCCAAAGGGGAAAAGAAGAAAAAAAAAAAAAAAAGAAAAAAAAAAAAAGGCGAAGGGGAGTGAGAAGGAGAGCGGGCGCGGGAGCGGCGGCGTGCCCCCAGGCACTGCCTGGGCAGACACACACGGCTGAGCAAACAGACGGCGGGGCTGCAGGCAGCCTCCCTTGGCCGCGCTTTGTCTGCCCAGCCCGGCCCGGCGCGGCCCGGCCCCGGGGCGCTCCTGCCCCGCCGCGCCATGGGAGGCGCGCCCGCCGCGCTCTGACCCGCGGAGCGGCGCCGGCACCGTGAGTACCGGGGGCACGGGCAGCGGCCGGGGCAGCGGGACGGGCGGAGCACCGGGGAGGACGGCCGGGGGAAAGGGGGCCGCTGCCGCAGCCCGGCTGCCGAGGGGCGCGGGGTCCCGGGCGGCGCCGAGGGGCAGCGGCGCTTTCCGCGCGTTCTGCCGCTCCGGAGGAGAGCGGCGCTCAATTATAAATCACTGGGTGCCGCAGATAATTTTGGCCGTAGTTCAGGCTGGGGTTTGTAGGCTTCCCGCAAAACAGATGTTAGGAGGTTCTGTTTATTGTGATCAGCCAGGTTTGGGGATTCTCCTGTTTGATTTCCTCGAGTGCTAGTGGTTCGGCAGATAGGAGTAACGTGATGGGGAGATGTTAAACGGGGGGTGGAAATAGGCACGTACGGTACGAATCCAGCAGACCTTGTTGAAAGAGACATGAGAGCGTGAGAAAAATAATAAAAAAATTGTGAGGAAGAATGCCTGACAGAGATTTTGACAGCGCTTTCTGAAGCAGGAAATCCTTTTGCTTAATATGTTTAAATTTTCCAAACACCAAGGAAAACATGCAGATCCCCACAGGAGAACTTTTCAAGATGACAGAATAAACATCTACACAACTGAAATATCTGACGTTTATTGACATTTTAGGTGGCTTATTCAGAACGGTGATCATAGAACAAGGAAGTTAACGACCTTCTGAAGTCTTGTTAAATTTACATTTTCTTTTTGAGCAACCAAGACCCACCAAACATTCTCTTGGTGTTTCAAACACCAAGAGGAAGGACTGCCCTTTACAGTGCAAGATTGATACTTGAAAAGTAAAGGTGTTAGTGCACTTAAAAATGCTTCTTTGAAGGTTGGGGTTTGGTGTGGTTTTCTTTCTTCTGTAACCAAACATTCAAAACTGAGGTAACTGTAAGAGATAAAAGCTTTCCGGGAAAAAAAAAAAGATAATGTGTTTCCTATAGTTTGTTTAAATTTAAAAATGAGTACCGGGGGATATTTGGAATGAGAAGTGGAAATGTGGTGTAGTGTATCATTGGAAGTTTTTAACATTAGATACCGTGTATAGGGATTATTTTATTTTCCAATCCATACTGAGATGGTTCGCAAAGCATCTGCCAGAACGCAGACTACTGTTTAGGGGTGTGAAATAAATGAATAATATGGAATGGATATGCATTGGTAAAAGTACATACACGTGTGTGTAAACACATTACAGAACTTCAGGTGTATAAACACAGAGTTTTCATGTTGCTCACAAGCCTATGACATGCAGTTTTTAGCCAAGCACCTCGCTGCTGTCAGAGTTTTCCCAAGGCCTGGAAGGGTCTGGAAATGAGCAGCCATCCCCTCTCAGCAGTTCTGCGCAGTGACAGACAGCTTGAGTCATGCTTCACCTTAGGAGAAAAAAAGAATGAGGAATCAGTTTGTTTGAATTGCAATAAGTATGAAATATTTCTCAGGAGCCAAAAAAAATCTTGGAAAAGCAGAAAGACATTCTTAAATGGCTGGTCATAATAGAAGCATTGTCACATTGTAGTATTTCTTTCTTAAGGGGAAGAAAGTGTTGGGATTTCAAAATGTTTCATTCATGAGTGTATGAAATGAGCACACAGGATAGCACTTCAGAAGCATTTAAACTGGCAATTAAAAATTTAATAACTGCAATTACTTGCTTTTGCTTTAATAAGTACAATTTGTCTTTGATGTGAATATCTAATGAAAAAGCCCAACCTCTTGGAGCCTAGCAATATATGATTATTGGAAGAGTGAAAGCATTACCAAGTTTCCTGAGTTGCCAGCAAGGTGCCTTTCTGCAGCCAATTGGCATTTTAGTTTTGTAACATTTTGGCTGTTGAAGCCATTATGTCGGTAGATACCGACTGCGTTGCTCTTTTAGGGAGGTAAAGAGTGCTGTTGGGAAAAAAGTCCCTTTCCCTCCCTCCCTCCCTCCACCCCTTCCTAAAAATGACAGATTTTTTTTTTTTTCCCTAAGAAGGAACACCCTCATTTGAAAACTGCCATTGTCTTTGAAATTTGCTTCTTTAAAGTAGAACTGTATTTTAAAAGAAAACGTGTGTGCTGGCTATAGTTTTCTGGGTTAAATTCTTATTTTCACTTTGAAAATTTCTTTTCAGCTGGAAAAATGTTTTAAATTATAGCCATTAAAAAAATTGCTCCTAGCAAGCAAAAATACTGTGGAAAACCTGTAATTTAGACAAGTACCTACATTTTATTTGCTCTGTGCTGCTGAAATTTAGAATCTCTTCCCATTTACAGTTTACTTTTCACAGAACATTATTAACTTTTTGGCTTCATACATGATCTTCTGTCAGATGCTTTTGATTTGTAATTTAGCGAAGTATAATAAACAGTGCAAAAGTCATGAATTTTCCTCTGCATCCTGAGCTCTGTGGTAGGGAAAATGTGATAAAATGTGTACCTTAAGTCTTGTTTGATGATCTCTCAAAGCAAGTTTGCCTTCTGGAAATAATTTCTGGGGTTGAAGAGCATGGTATTAACAGATTTAATGTGGCTATTCAGTGGATTGGTGGAGTACTATGTGAGGTTTAACAAAATGAGAGAGACAAATTGAACATCAACAAAACCTACATCTGTGAAGAATTATAAATTTAATTAGAAAAAAGGGCAAACTTAAAAGACCTCATTAACTAATCAGAATTTGATGTTACTGATTTAAGATTCTTAAATGGATGAATTTTAAGTAGCTTTGCTGTCATTGTCCTTTTTTTCTCGCCATGTACTACATAGTGCCCAATCTGCAGTCTGTATTAAGGAGAAAGATGTGACTGTTACTGACAAAAATCAAATTATACAGAGTAATGTTTTGAAGTATTAAGAAGAACATGTATGCCATTTAGCCTATAAGGTATTTTTAGTTTAAGCAGAGCATTGAGTATGAAGGGGGTATGACAGCTCCTTTTTTTTTTTTTTTTTTTAATGTGACCCATTTCTGCCCAGATAAGGCCAAGCATTTGGGTTTTTCCCCCCCCACTTTTTATTTGATATGTGAGTTATATTGCCAAACTTCAATTGCCCAGAAACCTGTTGACAAAATGGAAATATATGAGAGAAAGCACAAGCACACACCACCCAGAAATGTTTTTATTCTATGATTTAACTGGTCATCATAAGTGTGGTTCCTTACTACGTTGTAATTTTGTACTGCACATAAAAAACTGAAAGCATGTGAAGTGTAGCATTTTGTAAACTGTAACTAATTTCAGTCACATCTGTGTCTAATTGTTGTCTGCATTCGCATTCTTGAGAGTAGATTTATTTTTCCTGGACCACTCTGTGGATTCAGCTGACCAGCCTAAGTGAGGATTAGTTGTTTTAAAGTTATTTTGATTAAAGAGTCATTTTTAAATTTGGTAACGTGCAACACATGTTTTAAATAATCCTTGAGACACAAAGGAATATATCTAAAGTATGTCTAATGAAAATGAAAATTGTGGATATGAACTTTCACAAGTCATGGAGTGTTGGAGGACATTTAAGGTATATATTTAATCCACTGTGAATGAACTGTTTTGGGGTTTTTTGCCCTGTCCCACAAATACATTAATGAAATCTTTCTTGCTATGCACATACATGGACATGTGTATTTGTATATATGTATATAATGTATATATTTTCAAATGTAAAGAAGTTGCTATTTTTGTAAAAATTTGGTACTTAAAATAGTGAGGATTACATTTAAAAAAAAATTGAATCAAATATGAATAATTGTGTAGTGCATGTTGGAAAATATTGGTTAGTTAAAGCATCCATTTGAAAAAGGAAGATTTTTCTATTATAAAAGATGGGTTTTATAAGATCCTGTGCAAGAGGGAGTGAAGATAGCTCTGTAGGCAAACTTAGTTCTCACCTCTAATTTTTTCCAGGTGTTTAGAAGTAACAGCAGAAGCATATCCTAAGGCACTCTGCTGCAGTTTCTGGGGTAAAGAACTAAGGGGGGAAAAAAAATTCCTTGAACCGAAATGCAGAGTTTTGACTCTATCTGCTAGTCTGGTTTGATTTGGCATGCAGTGATGTATTGAAAAGCGTGTTATGCAGTACTTTGGGTACCCAGTTATAAAAAGATTGATGTTCTTCAGCATGCATTATTGCATGCTTCTTGACATCATTCGTAATGTTCTTCCTTGCCTGACTGCCCCTAGCAGTTGTTTACTCTTGCTGGTAGTAATTCTGTCTGTGATTAAAAATAACAAAAAACCCACCCTACAGACACATAAGTAGGATTTGCTCGGATGATTTTTATGGCACTTAAAATGCCTCATCTCCCTTGTCTTTGCTCTGTGATCATTTAAGAGATGTCAGTTCAGGTTGAATGGAAACGCACAGGAAAGATCCTCGCTGCAGACATTGGGAGGATACATACCTTGCCCAGAGAAGCTTTCGTGTGCTTTTAAGCTAACAGTGTCTAGGAGTATATTTCCACCTGAATTTATCACCTGCTGACAATTGTTACTGTCTAAAGTTTGTTAGTAAAGCAACAGAGTTTTTCTGATGGAATATGAAAACTATTACTCACCTGAGTTATAAAAGGAATCATTTGATTAAACTAAAAAATTGTTGGTGGGCTTTCCAGTGGAAAAAGATTCCTTTTCTTCATGAGTGACCTCAGATGTAAATGCTACAGCTTCCTCCCATTTATTTAGCCAGAAGTATCCTTTTAAGTGACTTTTATCAGAAATCTCATTAGCAACTGCAATTTTTAGGAGTAAGACTATGCAATAGCATGTGGAGTTTTTGTTTTAATTTGACATGGCTGGAGGTGGGCTTCTTTTAGAGGTGATTCTGTCAGGCTGTGTACTATATAGTGAAGGTCTTTACCGCAGGTAGACTCGCCCCTTGTTATTCTCTACCTCTCCTCCCCAAAAAAACAACACCAGCATCTCCAGCTTGCCTTTGGGCTGAGCTTGACTTGTGGGTTCCCTGCGGCCCAGGCACAGAGGAAGGATGGCGAGGAGCAAAGAAAGAAGAAAACCAGTGCGATGGGGGCAAGACTCCGTCAGGACCGAAGGAGAAAGGAGGGATGAGCGGAGCGGAGCGGAGGATGCTGAGGGGCTCGGGGCAGGAGCAGCTGGCGCTGCCCTTGGCGGGCGGCGCGGCGGGGTTACCTTTGCGGGGTGCGGCAGAGCCGAGCCGAGCCGAGCCGAGCCGAGCCGAGCCGAGCCGGGGGAGGAGTGAGCCCCTGTGCAGCTGTCACGGGCCCCTGATGAATCACTATCCCGTCACTTGGCTGCCGTCCCCTGGCGCGGGGAGGAGGGAGAGAGACCTGCCGGGGAAACAACAGTTGAGCCTTCAATTTAAAGACAATATGCCTTTCAGGGGCACCGCGCCCTCCTCCTCTCCCTTTGGATTTAAAGGACAGAATTGTCATCCGTAGTGATATCCTTTCTTTAAATTAAGGCCTCATAGTAAAGTGGAGTAATAGAAGCTTCTGTTTGTTTCCCTGGTTTACAGGTGCAGAAGTCCCAAACCAGTTCAGATGTTGCTGTTTCCTCAAGCTGCAGGTAAGGATTCAACAAAAAAATGCTGATTTTTTGCAAGCCTCCTATTGTTGGGGATTTTTTTAAACTTCAAGTGATAGGTAAAATATTTATTCTTGTTTCTCACATAAGCAGATGAGTAAGTGCTGGACCGTAGCCTTTACGTGTGTGCAACCAAATCTGTAAACCATGAGCACGTAACTTTTCCACTAAATTGTTTGAGTTTATCTTTGATGCAGGCGTCTTGAACTCATAGCAGTATCATCTTCTTCTTTTTGTGTAGAATGTTTTAGGTAAAGAAATATTAAATGAAGAATCTATGTTTAGAATCTGTGATAAAATTTCAGTTAAAATACAAAAGCTTTGTACCTGAAATGACACTTGGAATATTTATACCATTACTGCAGGAGTAATTTTATATATAATTTTAATAGTCTTTAAAAGAGCCTAAGCATTTCTTTTAAACTGAAAAATTACTAGTTCAAATGCCTTGGAGGCACAGTAACCTATGAAGTTTCTACTGGGAGCAATTACTTTGAATGAGTACGTCAAATAACAATATTGAAAGTTTTAGGTATAAAGGAACAGAAGGGTAGGGAACTTCAGTCATAAGCCCCAACACCAACCAAGGGATATGACATGGTGGTGATGACGCTTGGCCTGTTAATTTAGGGCCATTGAAAGCACAAATCTTAAATATTCAGCTGCTTTTGTGCCGCTTAAACGTTTAATTTTTGCTCTTTCCTCATTTTGAGTGAGCGACAGCTGCTGAGGTACAGCAGAGTGCTCAGGCACACCAGCGCCTGCATGGACTCACTGTATGTCGGTCAGATCCCTTCCCAGTTGGGCACGCTTTCTGTAATCCACAAAGCAAACAAGTGAGCAGACATAATAATGTTTTAATGCTGCATTTGTTTCAAAGGAAACAGAGGAACAATTAAGTAGTTTGCCAGAGTAAACACATACATCAGGAATATCTCATTCCCTGTCAGTAGATGATAGGTTTCCACAATTGCTTCAAGTGTTTTATTTGTTTTGGAGGCCCATTATATTGCCACTGAGTGGTAAATCTTGAAAAAGCAGAGTGTTAATTTGTTTTTAAGAGAATATATATATCTTCATATATTGGTGATTCCATCTTTGTACATATTTTAAAAATACAAGATTACATCAATTTTTAAAGTGCAGTGCTTGGAATCTAGGTTTTATTTAGTTACAAGCTGCAAAAATAATTAAAGTAGCTGGCCACTCATGTTTGGGGCTACGACATGAGTTAAGCACTGGAAAAAATCAATTTGGGAAAAAATATTAATTTTTTACCAAGTGTTTTTGGGATGTTGATGAATAGCAGGCTGCATCTTATAAATGCACTTCCTCTGTAATTCATGTTGACTTATGTCACTAAAACAAGTTGCATCTTGTTTTCAGGTCTATGGAAATGCAGGATCTAGCCAGCCCACACAGACGACTAAGCGGTAGTAGTGAATCCCCCAGTGGTCCAAAACTTGATAACTCCCATATAAATAATAATTCCATGACACCCAATGGCACAGAAGGTGAGCCAGACATTTTATTTTTTTTTTTTTCAGTGTTTCATAACTTGTTTTTTTTCTCCTTTTTAGCTTTGGTGTTCTCACAGTCAGCACGCTCTATAATGTTTTACTATTTTAGGTGTTCTGCGTTTATTCATATGTTACATGAAGGCAATGTTCAATGTTTATCAGTAGTTACTATTATCAAGTTTCAGCAATAGCTTTCATTACAGGTTTATGTTTCTTTCATGGAGTTTGAGTGAACTGAGCAGGTAGTATGTGCAGAGCTTAAAATGAAAAAAAAGTGAAAAGAAAACTGAAAAGGAAGTTTAATGATGAGAGAAAAGAAGTAGGTGTCTGTACAATTGCCATAGTACAAAATGTAATTTTTCAGTCTTTTTTGCTATTTTGGTATTTTTTTATGTCTCACTTTTTGTAAGCTCCTAAGGCTATGAGAATTTTGTCAAGTAGGCTAATAAAACTGAGTGTTGAAAGTTCCTCAGGCTAGCTTGCTGCTCTGATGGAGTGACCAAAATTCAAACAGGTGTAGTAATTCAATGGGGTAAACTGATACCTATTTCTCAAGAAGCAGTCAGGCAGTTGATAAGTTATGTTTGTTCTCAGTAGAATACTAACAGCAGAACAACCTAACAGCTTTGCCAGTAATATAATACATCTATAATACATATAATAATACATATAATGAAACACAGAAGGGTTTATGCAACGAGCAGCAAAAAAATGCTCTTTCCTGTAGCATTTCTATGGCAGTAGTGGGAGAGATCATATGTGACATTTAACTGGCTGTGTGAACAGAGACTTAATGCATTACTGGAAGACAGAGTCATGCAGGTTCAGTATTGCTCTTCAGCATAAATGTATAGGTAAACTGCTACAACTGTTGTAGCAAAGATATGGATTTTTTTTTCCCTAAGAACTGGGTTGTAGTAGTGCTGTCAAACTCTTTAGGATTATGGACATGCATTTTTCCAGGAAAGGCACATGTCAATCAAACAGATGTTGTCCCCCCCTCAATTCCCCACATATCTTTGTTATTCATTGTAATTGGAGTCCTTGGTAGTGGGGACAGTTTATGGGTTATCAGATTAACAGGGACTTGTGCCAGACTTGTGTGTAATTTACTTTTTCCTATTGCTGTAAAAGTATTGCTTCAATCGAATATTAAGCCATTAAAAAAAAAACCTTTTTAAAGGATAAATAAAGTGCTTACTGTGCTCATGGAGTTTAAGCAGGAAAATATTTTATGTCCATAAATGAATCTTCTTCCTTTCAAATATAAAAGTATGTTATTATATTTTTATATCATATTACTAGGTATATACCACTTTTGGTACAGGATAAAATTGCCCTTTCAAATTAAAATTCTTTTAGCTCACAGAAGCCTTTGTTGTAAACTTCATGAGCTTTTCTACCTTCTATATAACTTGAAGGTTCTTTTGTAGCAAAAAAAAAAAAATAGGGAATGTTCCTTGAAACACTGAAAGATGTTCATCATCTGACTTGACTTTTTGTTCAACATGTAGTGTTGTGTGCATCCACTCTGAGAAATGCTTAACATTACTTTGTCAGGAAATGAGGTATATGTTGTATCTATTAATGCACTGACCTCAGGTAGAAAATAATTTCGGAAATAATATCTCAACTTCTAGGTAGGTATCAGACTTTATTGAAGGAAGTCAAACCATGGTAATGTATTTGTCTGACACTAGAACTTTCCAGTTTAAAAGAATTTGGAGTGAATTCTACCCAGAAAGCTCTAACTTGCAATAGATGTTTGCCTCCTGAGACGAAGCCAAACGGTTTTCTTTTGTTTGCCCTTTTCCCTCAGGTGACATGACCCTCCTCAGCACTGCAGACTGGCTGCTCAGCCCTAGCACACAGAGCCCTGCAGGTTTGGGTGCTGCAGGCGTGGGCACTCAGCATGCAATCTTGGATGTTGTTCCAAAAGTGTCCTGAGAGACAGCTTGTGCTTGGCGGTTCTGCTCTGAGCTCTCTAATTTGAAAATTCCTGTCTCTGATTGCTCTTAAGTGACAAAGAAGGAAAAGTTTTTCAAAGAAACTAGTAGAATAATTTATTTCTGTATGAGATGTGTGCCAAGAGACAAAATTTGTGAGTGAAGCATATCCCTAAGAATCTGAAGGTGGAATTTTTACTGCTTATCTCTTTTATCTTGAGAAAACGTTTTGTTAGGCTCCTTGAGCTGCTTGAAAGACTTAAGAAGGAGTGGAGTGAATGAAGCAAAAGTTTCCTATTTTTTTTTAATGAAGTTTGAAGTAAAATTATTTTTTCTGGGATTCTTGAAAGAGAATCCTGCTGAGCCACAAGTGGCTGATTGTAGGGATGCGGTCGTACGGGCTTGCCGAACAGCTCTTCCTAGATGCTGCAGTGTGGTTTGCTTGTTTGTTGCACATGGAGTGGAGATGTGGGTTGCTGAATCTTCACATGTCAAATGTAATATGTGAAACCAGCTTCTACCATGCACACATTCTCACTAATGTGAAAGAGCCCTCCTCCCCGAGCATAAGAGATCTTCATGTGACTGAGAAGAAGGGCCTCTTGGTATTTGCATGTTATAAATATCTTGTAAAGATATGTTAAATTTGATTTGACTATGGGTGTGATTTTGACAGGTTTCCATACCCTGAAGCACAGGATATGTTCACTAGATGAGGGGAGGGGAAGAAGAAAGAGGAAGGAAAAAAAAACCTGTCCCAAAGTGAAATGGCTGCATTTCAAACAAATGTTCATTAATTCCTCTAAGGCACATTTTCAGACTTGTCTTCTATTGATGTTTTTCTGGAAGAGGATGTGGTTGGAAGATAGCTCACTTTGTTAGCTAATATTTTTAGCTTCACTGTAAGTTTTCAAAGCACTGAATGGGGATTTAGTTGTGCAATTGGGTCTGAATTTAATCTCTACACGCAGCTTATATATAATAACTCTTTGTGTGCTTAAATTCACTTTGAGAGAGCAAAATTCTTCTCTTGGCCAGGCAGCATGGTCTTCACTGATGGGGAAGTAACAAGGAAATTATAGACCTTGACCAGACAGAAGTTTCCCAGGATCAAGTGCAGAGGACTAAAATGTCTGGCTAAAGGCACTTAATAAAACCAGGCCTAGTATGTCAAGGTGATGCTGACTATATAAATACTACAGTATTTGAGGTTTTCCTGTTCTCTTTAAGTGTATTTCCACAACATACCCTCTATTGTAGAAAAGAGCAAGCCCTGAACACCATAAAAATTATGGCCTTGTATAACTTGCCTAGGAAAATCTCTTAAAAAAAATAGGGATCAAAATGTTCATAGTTTTGCCTTATCTCCAATCTTCCTTTGCCAGTGAATTGCCATGGTGGGTTGATACTGAAGGAGTTAAAGGACCAATAACAACAGAAGCTCATAAAATTGCCATTCATTAAGTTTTATCAGACAGCTGGTGGCTTTTCCAACACAGTGCCCACTTTGGTGGATACCCTTTAGAGGGGAAAGGCCGTGAGTAATCAGTAAACTTGAAAGGAGTAGGAAATCTGTTTTCCATGGCAGACAACTGCATCCAGTTTCTGCCTACAGAGATCTTTACTTTTATCTTAAGAATGTAAATCAAATCTGATGGATGGCATAGAGTGAGAAACAGAAGCCTGTGGCCCATCATGATGATGTTTTATGCAACTGAAATGGAAAAGAATAGATGAGGACTGGGAGAAGGAGCTGTTATTTTCTGACCAACTTCTCTTCATTCATTTAAGCAGTACAGACCCCACACTGCACTTGTATTTGAGTGTTCAAGAAGGAAGGAGGGAAGGTATTGTCTTATGAAGTGGGAAGGGAAAATGGATAACAAATTGAAGATCAGATTTTCAAAGATACATAGGAAGGGAGGCTTCAAAGGGAGTTGGACATCAAAAATCCTTTGGAAAAAAATGATTCTCACTCTTTAAGTACCTGCTGCAACATGAGAATGTGATCTGACACAAAGGCAGTCAAAGCTCTCCACTACGAGACTATCTGATTTGGGGCCATTAAAAAGGTTGTTTTAAGTCTGGTGAACATAAATCCATCTTTGGGGTTTCAAAAGGCAGCACTGTATGGTATGTTTGCTGTCAAGTTGCAGTATTACAGAATGGAGAAAAAATTGTTTTCAGTATTTGCTAAAGTAATGGGGGAGTAAGATGTTAAAATCTGTAGAGAGGGTAGAGCTGGTAGTTGTTATGGCATGTGATGTAGATTTCGCTAAGTAAATTATATTTCTATAAATTATATTTCTTGAAATTCTAGAAATACTTTGTAGCACTCAAAGTAGTCTTTCAGTATTACAATTAAGCAATTCACATTGGCAGTGAATGATTTTTAATTTATTCCTAATTTTTTTACAATTTTTGGAGTTTTGTGTGCTTTGGGATGCAAAGTTGTGGTAGGCGATAGTGATCGGGCAAAATAATGCTTCTTTTGGTGATTCTGGTTGGATTCCAATACCTTTTAATTACTCATTTCTGGAGTTCCTGTTAGTTATGTACGCTGAAATTTCTATACTTGTGTTTGCACTAAGGAGCTTGGTGGTATGAAACTTGTAATTGATACCTCCATATTTAGACATCCTGAAATAATAGCATACTTAAGGTAGATGTAATATTTGCCTTTTAGTAGGGTATTAGCATCAAGAGCTATGGATGCTGACTTCTTTACTCATCCAAGAGGACCAGAGGCAAAAACTGCAGGGGTCCTGGTCTCCCAAAAGCAAGCTGGGGGTCTGTAGAGGCTAGTAGGAACCTTCCCCCTGATGTCACTTCTGGAGGATAAAAATCAGATCCAGCTGATTTATGTGAAGGCAAGGGGCTGACATGGATTATCCTTTCTTCCCTGCTCTTCATCTTTTTTTCCTTGCTGTATTACATTGGCTTCCTTCCAGACTCTGTCTTACCTGTGCTTTCATTCTCCTGCTTCACCAAGAGTCGTTCTGTTCTGAGCACATGTAGCATAATGCTCTATTATTCCTCTTTCATAGGCACTTGGCCAGTGAAATGACTTGTCCACTTCTCTGCTGACTCAGTCAAGCAACTCCTGTTGCAAGGTCTTGGGGAGGAGACTGGCTAATAAATATTTATTTACTTACTGTCTTTTCTATATATATGTGCATCCATTTTTGACAGTCTCTATTTCAGTTTCTTCCGTAAGTTTTTCCTGAAAGAAAAGACCTCCTTTAAGTGATAAGTTAATAGCAAGACTGGTTCCCACAGGCATTTGAAGTAAACAAAATACTCCAAATGACAAATTACTTGAAAAAAAAGGAAAAATCTTAGAAGCACTATTATTTTAATATCGTTTATTTTTGAAAGCTTCTCATGTCATGTAGATGTTCACAACACACACTGTTTCAGACAGTGGGTGAAGCATGGTGGTGAGAGAGCACCCTCTGACTGTGCCCAAGGGCCCCAGAGCTCCACGTGCCCAGTAGTTGTGCACAGGCTGTGGGGTTTCAAGGGCCTGTGAGAATGTCCACTTCTTTTCTCAAAAGTAGCCACAACACATCATTCTAGGGGTGGTGTCCTTCCAGCGGGACCAGCCTGTTATGCACGTGTGTGTACAGTTGTGTGATTCCATACAAAAATGCCACATGAAGTGTCGTTTGTCATATGCCTGGCCAGTAATACAGATGAGAAGGAAATCCAGCCCCAGCTGTCACTGTGCACCTGCAGAAGGAACAGAAGTAGAACATCTTAGTCAAAGATCACACCTTAAGAGGGTGGTATTTGAAGAGCCTTAATCAGCAACTTCAGAATTGTGGCTCGATGATTTAGCATTTGCATTTGCACCTTATAATCTTCTGATGGATTTTGCTTGTCCCGAGTAGATAAAAAAGCATGAAACTTGGTTACACTTCAGGGTTAGCCATGTCATTTGACCCTGGTCAGTGAGTGAAGTACCTGTGTCACCATGTTTGATGAAAAAAGCTAGGGAATTTGCTGCTGGTGGTGCTGGCTGGAGGGGAACAGAAGCCAGCACTATCTCTCTTTGTCCGGGTGAATTTGGCTTTAAGTCTATCAGTCCTGGAGTTCAGACACTGGCCAATGTAGAGCATATTATTTCTCATTTATGAAAAGTCCCAACTGCTTTGTCATTGTGCTTCTGTCTTCATGAGATAGTCTTGCATCTTGTACACCTAAATGGCAGAGCAGGCTTGACTTCTCTATGCTGCTCTCCTGTTCACATGCAGACCTCCATGTTTCCAGAAGGCAGTGAAGACAACCTTCTTTGCCCTTAATGACTGGGCCTGTGATGTTTTGTGGTCATTTTGTCTGGCTTTGGTTAAAGAATATGAATATTGTTTGGGAGCACTGCAAATTGTTAAATGTGTACATGGTCAGATTCCCAATTGAAAAGACGAAAATTTAAAAAAAAGGAAATAGAATAGTCCATGACTCTTTTAAAAGGATTGGTTTTGGATATATGCTACCTCCATTTGCAAGGGAGAAATACAAACACTTGGTATAATTGGACATGTGAGTGTGAAGGGATAAGAACCTTAGTTTGACTCAGATACACACATCTCCCAGCTGCAGTGAATTTTAACTTATGACTGTAGTTGTCAGATAAAAATCCAGATAAAAATCTTGTTTAGCAGCTACAAATACTGTCCACCTTTGTCTCCAGAGAGATAGAGAATTTGAATTTTTGTCTTTGAATTTTCTTTCTGATTTTGCACTGTAGCAGTGACACCATTTCTTTGTAAATTTAAGGTTTTTACTGCTAGAGGAGGAGGTACGAGGATGTTAAAGCCCTTTCACCTTAAATGCATAAGAGGAAGATGAGAGTCTTGGGGGTGTATGTGGTAAAACCTAAGTGTTAACAACAGCCCAAATATTGGAGAAGTTTTGAAGCCTCTCACAGCAGAGGAGGGGAAAGCAGGGAACAGTCTGGGCTTGAACTAGAATGTGCTGCTTTGAGCAGGGACTTTTTTTTGAAAACCATACAAAAATTTAGGCTGGAAATTACCTTCTGGTAGTTTCCAGACAATGAGATTCAGGAAGAGTTCTCTTCTTTGAATAGCAGTAACAAGTAAGTTTATCAGGCTTCATGGTCAGAAGCTCATGATTTGATAATCTGTGATAGAAAGAGACAATAATATCCTGGATAGGAATTAGTATAATTGAGTAACCTGTAACCTTTTTATAATTGCAAGACTCTTCACTACAAACAAAGGGCTGTTTGAATAAAATAATGGAAAATATAATCAGCTTAGAGGTTCAAGGTAGTATTCTTGTCTTGTTGTTAGTAAAAATTA
Source organism: Fringilla coelebs (assembly GCF_963513975.1). NCBI lineage: Eukaryota > Metazoa > Chordata > Aves > Passeriformes > Fringillidae > Fringilla > Fringilla coelebs. Next base: position 33,941,270 of record NC_140028.1, read on the forward strand.
TCTTTATGCTTCTAGGTGAGCTTTGGGCTTCTATAGTGAGTACAGAAACAGGATGATGTCAAGCAAAACAGTGTGTGCATAGCAATTATTATACATAAAGTACTTAATCAAGATTTACATGGTGTTTAATTACTACTATTATTTGAAGATGCCAGCCAAAACAGGGCAAGAGATTGTGTTTTTATGTATGTCTATAAACAAAGTACCACACTTTGTTGAGTCTCTTGTAGCCCATGAACACTGAGAGCCAAGAATAATTTAATTTTGCCCACTTTTTTGTAAAATACAAAGAATATAATATCATGGTGTTAATTCAATCTTAAAACTACAAAGTTAATGCCTATTTAATGTCAGGCATGTTTGCAATATTTCTATTCTGATTTAATGTATATGGCATAGCTGTTAACAAAGATGAGTTCAGTAGAGCAATACTTACATGTATTTAATGTGATAAAAGCAGTTTTAAAAAGATGTTTTAAAACCTTACTTTTTGCATGCTTGAAGGTGCAAATCTTTATGAGGTATTCCTACAACTTCTGTGCTAGGAGCAGCCAAATATTAGGTCTCAAAATCCATATTTAAAATAGCCAGCATCTCATTCCTCATAACACTCTTTACTGATATATATACCAGGAACTGCATGACAAGCTGTGAACTCAGAAAGTTGTTACTTGGCCAATGAACCACATGAACTTGTGGGTTCTGGTCTGGAGTTCTTTCTCTCAATAAAGTTCAGAAACTGCCATGTCAGTCATTTTTTAACCACCTTTTGCTATACAGCTGACAAAACAGGGCACATTGCACTTGCAGTCCCTGAGTTCCTTTAGAAGAAAAATCTTAACAACCTATACAACATTAGATCAGCAGTTGTGACATCTCTGAATTTTTTTGGTTTTTTTTCTCCAAGCTAATATTTGTGCTATTATCTGCTACTCCTATTTTTTCTATTGTTCCATGTGTTTTCTTACACAGTTTCTGTTTAAGATTTTTAGAATCTCACAAATTACTAGAAGCAAATAATAAGGGGGAAAAATCTCTTTGTTGACATAGTTTCTTAAGCTCCTTGATATATAAACCAAATCTAAATCATTGGTTCCAAATACTGACTTTATATATAAACCAAATCTAAATCATTGGTTCTGAATACTGACTTGATATATAAACCAAATCTAAATCATTGGTTCCAAATACTGACTTTATATATAAACCAAATCTAAATCATTGGTTCCCAATACTGACTTGATATATAAACCAAATCTAAATCATTGGTTCTAAACACTGACTTTTTGCAGCAGGTTAAGAAGACATTAGTCTGCTTCTTGAACTTCTTACTGATAATCTATTATGTGAGTGGTTTGGGTGGCACTAAAACTTAGTAGTACATTGCTAAATCAGAGTCTGTATCTAGAATTCAAGTCTGATGATTCTGCTCCTGTGTAAAGGTCAGTCTTGATAAACGAGCAGCAGAGAGGGGAACTTTTCCTGTGTCACTTTCCACAGTTTTTACCACAACTGAGCATGTTGTTGGCTGTTATTGGCAAGCTTGCCATGTGTGTTGTCTAGATGTGGCAATATTCCCACTCATGTCCCAGTGTTATCTTGTGAAAGCTTAGGACATATTGCAGAAATGTTAATTGCCATGGAAAATGTGAAGAGCTGAACTCCAGAGCACCCATAAGCAGCACGTGGCAGGGCCAGATCCGTGCCCAGCCAAAGCCTGGCTTCCTTGGACAGCTCCATATGTCTCACTTCATAGATATGGATGACTCATGTGCTGCTGGGATAGACTGTGAGGATTGTATTCTTAGGCAGTGCCTTGGCAGTTTTCTTTCCCTGTGATTCTGGGGTGAAATATGCTCCATGGCAGTTGAGTTTTGCCTTGGACAAACAAGAGAACTTCCTTTGCAGTAAGGGAACATGTAAATATATCCAACAGATATTCTTGGCTATTCTTATATCCATGGCTATTCTTCTCACTTTATTTCTTTGTATAGCAAGATTTCATCCTCTTCAATGTGTGTAGGCTGATAGAAGGAAATATGCAGTAATGTTCAGTGCTTGGGGACTGGAGAGTTTTTCAGTACCTACTCATCTTTATTAAATTTCCAGCTATCTTTGACACAAATGTTCATTAAGGTTGTGGTTGTTTCTAAAGACAGCATTCTAGGGCATATTTATTATCACCCAAGTAATGGGTATCCAGATCCAGGGATCCAGGAATAATGGGAACATCCTTTCTTATATCCTGGGGTTTTTTTTGCACTCAGGAGATAGAACAGCTGAGAGAGAAAACATAAAGTTTTTAGGAAAAATTGGTGAGCACCTCAGTCAGCAACTAGAATTCCTTCCCATGAAGATGGCACTGCATTATATTTCATATTTTTCCTGTATCTTTAAAAGTAGTATGTGTAGTAAACAGCATTCAGTTTTAAACCATGTTGCACAGAAGTATTGCTCATTAGTCATAGAAACAGAAATTACATTTTGAAAGTGTTTTTCTGAAAATGGTATCTTAAACAAGGATCCAAATAGGTGCTCAGAGGCTCATCCAACCTGTCCTTGAACACTTCAAATGATGGGGCAGCCACAGCTCCTCTGGGCAAGCTGTTCCCGTGCTTCACTGCCCTCAGAGTAAAGGATTTCTTCCTGATACCTAATCTAAACCGACTCTCTTTCCCTTTGGATCCATTCTCCCTTTCCCTGACACTACATGTTCTTGCAAAGGGTCCTTCTTTATTTTTCTTGTTACTGGAAAGCCACAATTAGATCACCCCAAAACCTTTTCTAGGCTCAACAGTCCCAAAAGTCCTAGCCTTTCCTTGCAGGGGAGGTGCTCCACACCTCCAATCATCTTGGTGTCCTTCCTCTGGACGTGGTACAACAGCTCCATGTCCTTCCTGTGCTGGATGCAGCACTCCCAGTAGCATCTCAGAGGGCAGAGCAGGAGGCAGAATCCCCTCCCTTACCCTGCTGGCCATGCTGCTTTTGATGCAGCCCAGGATGCAGTTGGTCTTTCTGGGCTGGAAATGGACATTTCCAGCTCTCACCTAACTTCTCATCCTCCAGAAATCCCAAGTCTTTTTCAGAAGGAAGGGGGTGGTAGCTGCATTTTGTCTAGAACAACTGGCAGTATACTTCTCTATACTGTGTGAGGCAGTTCAGTGCCTCAGACTGCTAATTTGCAGCGATCCAAAAAATGAAGAATATGGAATATTGTTTCTCCAATAGAGAAGAGGAAGAGTTTGGAGAAAGCACATACTGAAAAATTCCACCCTTTACTCCAGGTTAGGTTGATCTATCTTATCTTCCTCTATTTTCCCCCATCACAGATACCAGCTATAGAGGAAGGCATCTTTCATTGCTATTTCCAAAGTACAATTGCATTATGGAAATTAGGTTCAGAAGACTTGGAAATTCTGGGAAAACTTGGAGTAGTCTATGAGAGAAGTATGAGTCTGACACTTTTAAGAAAAGGCAGAAGATAATGTAGATTCTATAATTTTTCATATCTAGGTTGACAAACTATAGAACATGCTTTAAAAGTCTGTTTCTGAAAAACTGCTTGTGATAGACAATCTGCAATAAATATTTCATTGTATCTGTGTTTTTAAGAAATACCTTTGTATTAGAGTTATGGTTCAAATCATGAGTGCACTTTTGGAGTGAACCTCGTGGTTCTTACCACAGTAATTCCCCTTAGGGTGTCTCTTGGACTTCACTTGCTTCAAAAAAAACTGCTTTGCAGAAGTGCAGCTCATGTTCTCAAGCTGAATAGCCACTCTCAAAAATGCCCAGCCTCTGGACACTGGGCCCTCTGCCCCATCATTTCACTTCATGAAACTTTCCTAAATGGACTGCATAGCTTGTTAATGCAGACACAGCAGAGTTTTGTGTGCAGCTGAGCACTGACCTCCCAAGTTAGCAGGCGGAAATCCTGCAGGAGAGTCAAAAGAAAATACTGGACGATTAGTAAAATCTTGAGAGATTTCTTGCAAATCCCATGGAGGAGGCTTGGTGAAGGAAATCAAACATGCAGAAACAAGAATGTGGGCTGGTAATGAAAGGAAAGGTCTTCTGTGAGAAGAGGGAAGTCCCTCCTCCTCACCCTTTGCAAACTTGGTACCAAAGGTTTCTGCTAGTGGTGGCTGTAATTCCTGAACACACATGTATATATGAACTGTGTAGGGAGCAGCTATTGGTGCCTGTTTTGCATCCATGCCAAGTCTGCCCCATCCTTGCTCTTTGGATCAGGATGCTGTCTTGATCTTAATATTACAGACTTTGGACTGGACTGACAGAAGAGGGAAATTGTTCATTTACTTGAGGTTTTATTAAAAGTCATTAATTGATTGTTGATTATGAATCAGCATGAGCCAGGCAATAATCTTTTGGTCTCTTTATTTTTTACTGTCTGATAGTTGTGTTGTGGGTGCGGAGGGATAAAATGTAAAAGCTTCTTTGAAGTATTTGAAGTATATGTCCTCTTTTTTTATTCAGAATTGTTGAGTATAAAGTTGGTTTTCATTTTGAGAGGAGAAATCCACCACAAGAAAAGTGTTTTACTTCATCACAAATCCTTAATTTTCCTCTGAAAAATTATTTAATTGGAAGCAAAATTTGAACAGCCCTCAGCAAAAAACCATTTAAAATTTTTTTTCTCTTTTGTCTCATTCAATTTGCTGTCTTTCAAGCCTGTAAATGCTGTGTGACCTGATCTAAATGTGGATCCTTATTGTTGGGTCTGTAGGATTAAGAGGAATCAGGACAGGTGCAGAGAGTTGCATGGGGACTTCTGGTTTGTTACAGTGGCTTTTATTCCTTGGGGACAGGAATAACCCTGTTGATCATCTAATGTGTAAATAAATCATAGCTGCCAGTATTTTGCACTGTGTGTATACACAAATACATAAAATACAAAATATTGATAGCCATGATTTAGAACTTTTTTTGGCAGATTTTTGCTTTATTGAGTTTGTGTTTGTAGTGAGTGTGTGTGCATGCGCCTGCAAGAATATTAGAAGCATATAGAATATCTTCTGTTTATATTTCTATAGTTAAAACAGAACCAATGAACAGCAGTGAGATCGCTACTACTACTACCACAGACGGGTCTTTAGACAATTTCTCAGGATCAGGTAAGGAGCAAACAAAAGTTTTAAGCTCAGCATTTATTCTTTTCTTATCCTATGTGATCTAAACCTGTGCACTTCTCTTAAAAAGCCTTTTGTATTTTCTATCTTATGCCTCTTTCTGTTCATTTTAGTCTAAGTCAACAGGAGTTTTCCCCAAGTGAGGAGCATTACAGTATCAGGCTTATTAATGTCCATTGGTGTCTTCAGTGGGAGTCTCACTGGGGAGTTTTCTGGCCCAGAGTAGTTGCTTTTTGTTTTCTGTGAGTAAACATACATGCCTCTGGTGGTTTTTATTCTAATTGAGGGGTAGGTCTTCCTCACTTATTGTAATTTATTATTACCAAAGTATTCACTCTTTTGCCAGGCTTCTTTTCTTAGCTTCTGACATACAGGATGCAAACACTGTGAGAACAACCTAAGGTGTTTGCTCAGTTTTGCACACCTGTGGACTAACTGTGGAATTTCTAGCACATTGGTTTTATGGTGCAAATCAAATCAGTAAAGGATCTAATATTATATTGTGGGATTACATTTCAGTAGTAGCAAAATTTGACGTCTCACAACCAGTCAGACACCTGGTAGCCAGCCCTTTCCTGGTCATGTCACAGCCTCCGTTTTCTGTAAAGGCTGATGAGTTTGAAAGCATCAAGCCTGAAAGCCCAAACAAAGGCTTCTAAGGTATTTTGATTCTCTCAAAGAAGAAAATACAGTGTGTACCTAATTGTAGCTACATACATCTGTGGTGATCTGAGTAAAGGTTGGAGTGTAGCACTTGGCATGACTGCAGCCTCACAGGCCACAGAAAAGAAAAATTATTGGATGTAGAAGGCAAAGAATGGGGCTCTCTGCTCCCCTCCCAGAGTGTAAAGATGATGGATTTTCCCTGTAGCTGGCCAGGAAGGGGGTAGCTGGTGAGGGGTAATTATGTGTGCCTTGTTTATTTCCAAGCACTTAGCAATAAGGCCTGTTGTTTCTCGGGCTGTCTGATCTTACAGTAGTCTCATAACCTGCTGCTGACCCTTTCCTGGCAAAGGCTCCCAAGCCCACCTTGGGACCGAGAGAAGAAGTGACACCCAGACAGTAACCAGAGAGGGAAGGGCTCCCAGAAATATCGTCCTGAGCAGAGGAGGCCAGCAGAGCTGCCCTGCTCTGAGCAGCACCCAGAGATGCTGACAGAAGGGAGCGGTGCTGGGGGAGGCTCCGTGTCAGCGGTGCTGCTGGGGCTGCTCGCAGTGCAGCCTCCTCCGCTCACCTGTTTCACTGACAGCATCTGTGACATCCTTCTGCAACACTGATTTCTCTAAGGCTGAAAGCATTTTAGACAGCAGATAAGGTGGAAGAAAATAGAGGTAATAAGGTAATACATAGTCTGTATTAGGAATTTTTTTTCTTTTTAAAAGTGGCGCGTGCTCTGAAGCGGGCCATGTGTTTTCAATCGAGGCACGCATAAAGCTCCTTCATAAAATGTAGGTCTTAAAAATTCTAAAAGTTAATAAAATGTTGCACTTGAGATATCAACAATCCTTTGAAAATATGAAGGGAAATGTTTCCATTAGGAAATAGGTTGTTTGCATTGAAAATGTTGCCTGTGTGCAACCAAAGAATAAACTGTGGCTCAGGAATTGTACAAAGGGGCAATTTAGTATTTGAGATTTGCAATCAAGATTTTAATGTTAAGCATTCCTGTATAGTTCCTCATAAAATATTAGTTTCTATCTAAGGTATCAATGATATTTGAATTTAATTAAAATCTTGGTAATACTCTGAAATTCTATTAGGAAAAATAATATTTATCTTTGGTGTGTGTATTTACACTTCTGTATGCTTTCTTTTCTCCTTGGTGCAGCAATTGGAAGCAGTGGTTTCAGCCCAAGACAAACACACCAGTTCTCCCCACCACAGATTTACCCTTCCAAGTATGATATCTTTTTAAAATAATAATAGTAGTAGTAATAATAATAACTGGAATAGGCAGATTTTAACCTCATTTAAAATAATAATTGAGTCCATCTGTTAAGCCATAATTTGAACTGCAGCAGCTTCTAGGGAAATTTTGTTTTTAAATGCTAAAAATGTATTTGAAAAATATTTGTAAAGTTCATATTTCACTTATTCTTTTATTATTGATTTCTTATTGTTGCTTTATTATTATATTATTCGTATTATTTCTTTATTATTTTGTCTCTTAAAGTTTCCATTGTCTAGCACAGCCTATGATTATGTGTTAATGAAGCAGCAGGATTATAATAAGGCTAAAAATAAGTATGTGCATGTCTGTCTAATGCAGTGTCTGTCCTATTTTCTGTCCCTTGTAATCAATAGCAGACCCTACCCACATATCCTGCCTACCCCGTCCTCACAAACGATGGCTGCCTATGGGCAGACCCAGTTCCCAGCGGGAATGCAGCAAGCTACAGCCTATGCCACTTACCCCCAGCCCGGCCAGCCCTACGGAATCCCCTCCTATGGTAAGAAATCCCGGCCGTGCTCTTTTATTCCTCAGGTAAATGTGCTTTAGGTCAAGCCTCGTGACCCTTAGGTTAGTGCTTAGTGGGACAGAACTTGAGCATTTCTTGTGGAAGACTGTTAGTTTTCTCACCTTGGAATGAGTGATGTTTAATTTATCTATTAAAGAGCCAAAAAGGTAGTCAAGAAAATAAACCCCATTTTGGGGTCAGGAGGAGAGGTTCATGATTAGCTTTCTGTTGGTGACATCAAAAATACAGCAGGGAAATGGGAAAAGAGATCTCAGGGTTTGCAGGACACAGCCCCAGCCCCTGGTGGCTTGCTCAGGGCTCTGCTCCCCAGCAGTGCATGAGGTTACATTGGGATGTAAAAGTCTGAATTTCAGCTGGTACAGATTACTCGAACCCAGATGGATCTGCAAGGCTGTGCTGATTTTCAGCAGGCAAAAAAACTGATTCAAATATGCCTCCATCAAAAAAAATCTCATTTTCCAATGTTTTAAAACTCCCTGGAGGTGAAAATTGAGGTAAATTGCCACTAAAGCTCTGTCTGCCTGATGAAGGAGATAGTACTAAGTAGCAAATATTTCCCAAAAAATTTAATTTAAAAACAAGCTGCCATGGGTGAGACCATTTTCCTGCCAGACTGTCTGCTGGCAGACCACATAGCAGTGCAGCAGCAAGGATGCATTATTAGAAAATAGGTCTTATATTCCTCTGGGGTAATGTATTAAAAATATACAATCCACATGCTTTGAGCAGTATATTTTGTAAAAATATGTTCAGATAATGTAAGTTTTATACCAAAAGGACAGAACTTGCTATATAAGCTGTTCACTTTAAAAGTATTAAAAGTTTTAAGTGCAAAACTGGTGAATATCTCATCTTGAAGTCTGCAAGTTGAAAATCCACTGGATCTCAAGTGTATCCTATAGCAGATTATAGTGAACACTAGGCAAAAGAAATACAGTGTTTCCCCCTTACTTTAAAATAGGTTTCTAAGAATAAATTGGATGTTTCTGTTTCAGTTTCAGTTCGAATGCACATATTTTAAACTTACACTGTGAGATGGGGAGTCTTGGACACACACACACACACACACACAAGAGCTCCTGTTGCTGATGAGAGCTTGTCTGCTTGTCTGCTAACTCCATCTGGTCAGGGGGGATGATAACAGACAGCCCTTTTCCCCACCCTGCTTTTGTTGACCTGTTTCTCCTGTGGACACCTCATGTTCATACTTGGCTGACTGCTAGGCTTGAGCGGCCCAAAGTGTGACTTTTTTGTTTTCTGCTTGGTTCTTCTGGATTAAATCCTGACCTCACTGAAGTCAATTCTAAAATTCCCACTGACTTCAGCCAGGCCTTGATTTCACTCCTTGAGTTTAGCTGTCTCACTGTCGTCGGAGCTGTAATTGAGAGTTGCTTTACTTGGCAACTGCTTGTGGGGGTTAACGTGCTTGCCTGCTCTTTTGTTTTGGTTTGGTTTTTTGCCTAGTCCATCCCCCATGCCTAGGACTTCAGATAAATTTGCAGTGTTTTACATTGCAGAGCTTACTTTTGACCACTGAAATCCTCAGCTCCTGAGCCAGGAGAATTTTTATGTGCTTTGTTCTTTTCAGACTTGTGCCTTGTGGCTGGTGCTAAGATGCTCCTTGCTGGTGTACTTTATAGGAGTAATATTTAAAAGCAAATAACTATTAAAAAGTTTTAGGTCTTAACATATGTTTTTTGCTCATTTAAGGCATGCCATATAATCTGTGCTCCCAAATGAAATTGGGGAGCATTAGGACACTCATTTGCAATAAGCAAGAGCTGAAGCCTTGCTTAGAGCCAAAATTGTACTCTTTGATCCTCAGTTTAGACCCCATGTACCCCCTGTCTTGCCTTTCTTTCATCCAGGGAGAAATCTTACAGCAGTGTAAAGGGAGAAGACTTATGTCTCTGTGAAAGGAAAAAACTGAGTTGAGGCCTCTTTTTTTTTGTTTCTTTACTCTGAGTGTACTGAAAGAAAGAGTATTTGTGAGTTCCTGTATCAGCCTGCCTCAGGTTTTCTCTCTAGAGCAGAGTTTGGGAAGGTGCTCAGCTGTACCTCTAGCCTCTTCATTTTCCCAGTTCCCCACCTCCACAGCCATGCAGCAGGAAGGGGGGTGGAGGGGATTGCCATTGACAGCTGCTGCCCTGGGGCTCCTGGCTCTGCTTCATCTGCAAAGCCCCTGAGGAGGCTGGAGAATTTCCTGAAGCTCTTTCCTCCTGCCCGCTCCAGCACCAGCATCTAGCAAAGGCTTTGCTTACCCGCTTCTTTACCTTCCAGATCCTGGCAGTCCTCTTGTGTCACTGTCCCTCCCCACTTCCTTGACTTCATTAGACTTGGGAGAAGGGAGCACCGAGGTTTGATGAGTGAAGGCTTTGGGGATGAGAGCAAGTGTGAGAGTAAGTCCCAGGAGATGAAAGGCTCTTCATAGCGTGGAGGTTTGCAAAAGGGCATGTCAGTGCCAAGCTGTCTTCACTCGAGTGGCATCCTCCTACTGCTGCTTTTGATCATCTCCTGCTCCATCTGAGATGGAGAGTTGGATCAGGCCGCTAAGGGAAATTTAGACTAGAAATTTAATGCTTGATTTAGTTAAACTTTCTCTAAGCCATATTTAATCAGCATTTCAGAAGTCCTTAAACAGCCAACAAATAGGGGTTGTTGATACCAAACCATCCACAGCAGGAGCTTCCCCTTGGAAATGAGGTGTCGAGATTTGTCATTCGAACTGCTTAATTGTAACATGAAACAGAAGAATCAAGTAAGCATCAGGGAAAAACAAGCAAACAGGTTTAGCTTGGCAGTTAGGAGGTCTGGCAGAAGGAATTGAGGTTAATTAATGACAACAGTTAAAAAATAATTACTTAGATGGTAGAAAATATGCTGCCATTTGTACATAGGGTGGTACTGAAGTTTTGCCAACACAGTAATTTCTGAGCCCGCTCCTACCTTGAAACATTTTTGAATATTGTCTAAAGAAAAATCCAACCAGGAAATGAACTTAGATTAACAGTAATTTTCAAAGGAATGTTACTAATTCACACTTAGTTAATTCAGCTCAAATATTGTTGATTTCTGGACAATGAGTTATCACTGAATGCCACAGTGAAACCTAAGAATATTGTATCGCTTCTCCATTACTTTGGCTATAATTATTTTTAAATGGTAGTTCATGTTGGGACACCTTTTAATTAAGACTAAGAGACAGAGGCTGAATTGTGTGCATTTCCTCAGTATTTTGCCTGCTGATATTTGCTTGCTCATTGCCTTACAAATTGAGGGAAGAATCACTGAAACTGGGCAGCAAGTCATTCACTGATCAAACTTTGGATTATTTTATAACTAAATTTAGAAGTGAGAGAGTAATGTGGTGTGTAATGGATTTCTCTGCCAGTGCAGATTAATGACTCCGCTATGTTTTTCCCAGTTCAGGAGATTGCTTCAGGAATAGTTCCTGTCTCTTAGGTGCTTATTTGTTAAGAATTAAATTAATGTTTAATTACCTTTGAAAAATCATCATTGCACTTAATACTGCTAGTTTTCTTTATCCACTTCTAATTCTTAAAAAAACCATTCTTGGAGCTGTGTGATTTTCATGTAGGAATAATATACAATGCAATTTTCATTTATGTCATTAATGGGTAGATGGCAGGATATCTTGGCGATGCTATGCTTCATTAAATTCATATAAAGTTGCTAATCTAGCTCTGTGTAATGTCGTGAATAGATGGAAAAGTTTGCCTCTGGCAGGAAAGGAAAAAAGGAATAATGCAACTTCCTGTTCATGTATAAATTTCTTTTGCAGTTATTGGAAACACAGTTTTGAATTTAACCTCTCCCTGGTGAACTTCAGTTTTCAGTGTGCTCTTAGACTGCCCTTACCATATTAATTTGTGCATGCTCTCAATATCTGTTCTCTCAGGCAATAGTAGGTGTATGTTAAGATGGCTGTTAATTAAGTGATTTTATTTTCCATCCCTGTTTGAATATGAACAAATAGATTTGCTGTCACTAACTGATTTAGGTGCATTGTGGGCAGGCATCAAGACAGAAGGTGGATTGGCACAGTCACAGTCACCTGGACAAACAGGATTTCTGAGCTACGGTGCCAGCTTTAGCACACCTCAGCCTGGACAGGCTCCCTATAGCTACCAGATGCAAGGTCTGTATCTGTATAAACAGATATTACTATTAATTTGATGTTGTTAATTCTGTGTTGGGGTTTTTCCCTCCATATTTTGTTATATTCCTGGAAAAAAAAAATAAAAAGAATGTTTGCTTGAGCTCTTAACTCTGATTTTATTGCAGTTGTTGATGAAATGATGATTGCCTTTGTTGAGAGAGCAACAGGCCAGCTCTCGGCAGTTTAGAGGACCCCTTCCTTCATTAAATTTTAAATAGTGAAATATTTTAGTGCTGTTACAGTAAAAAAATGTATCTCCGAATAGCAATAGTTTAGCAAATTGTGAATGAGACAAAGCTAGTCCTGTAAAACGTGACAGGATTATGAATTTAGGAAGTGCCAAATATAATTTGACACCTGAGCATGTTCGAGGAGAGAGAAAAAGATAAAAATACCTACTGCAGCTGTGGAGGTAGCTAAGTAATGATTGAAGTCTGTTTCTTTGAAGTCTATTTAAAAGCTGTAAGTCTTTGTATGTGCAGGCTGTTATTATCAATTATATTTTGTAGCTGTACTTGCCTGTTTAGTTTACTTAATGTCTTTCCACCTTGTTCTCCCAATTCCTTTTCCCTCTCCTGTATTGAGAAGTCACTGGGTGTGCCTGGTTCTGGACGGTTCACCACTTAACAGATATTTTAAAAAAATCTTTGTTTACCCAAAATAGTTAATTTGGGATGTCTGCTGCAGGCCTTTTCACCCCTGGAATTGGCAGTAGATATTAGTGTGTTGCAGATTTTGGAATTGTTGAAATAAGTCATCAGTCACAGAAATGGACCACATTTTTTTAGAAGTTTAGCACCTTTGTATATTATCAAGCTCTGTCTAAACTGTGTGCCACCAAGTAAACACTCCATGAAATGCCTTGAGGCAGAAGTGCTTTCAGAGACTAAGTGAATAAGATATTGCTTTTGTTCCACAGCTTTAAGGATGTATTGATCCTGTATTTTGCTCAGACACAAGAGACATGTTTTTTGTTGCATTTTTTAAAATCTCCTTTTGAACTGTGTGTTGAGTAGTTCCATAGGGCAGAAGTGACCATCTGACATCTCCAATATTGCTGATTTATAGTGTGCTCTGACAAGCAAAAGGAACAGGACCACAGTAGCACATGGATTTTAATCTACATGTTGAATAGTGATGATCTTCTCCTTCTCATGAGAGTAAATATAACCAAACAAGGTTACTGGTTTTGCTTTCTGCAGACAGCTACACAAAAGAACTCAAACAAACACACCTCCACACCCACCTCCACACCCACCTTTCCCCCTCCAAAAATCCTACCTCTCTGTAGGAGAAAGCTCAAAATGCTTGCCAGCAGCAGCTAAAATGAATTTCTGAATCAACATTTCGGCTTTTAAGGAACTGATAATTCACAGTTGCTAGGAAATAGTGTGATTGAAAAATCATGTCTGGGCTGCCTATAATTTCTATTGCAGTAGTGCCTTCATGCCACGGTCATATACTGGGATCCTGTTGTGTTAACTTCTACAGGCAAATAAAAATATAGTCCATAGAAGTTGGTGGCTAAAATTAAACACACAGACTAGAAGAGCCTAATGAAACAATAAAGCTGATGCTGTTTATGTATAATAAACAATTGGCACCCCATACTGGCTATCTAACAGCTCTAAAGGTGTTTTTTGAAAGATCTTGAGCAGAGGGATGTCAATAAAAAGGGAGGACAGGGAAATAGTTTTGCAGATGTCTATGGGAAACTCATTCAACAGAGGGAGGGAAGAGGGAGCAGCAAAGGATAATGGAGACAGTGCTTGGAAAATTTTAAGTGAAAGCTGTAAGTAATGTGAATGCTGGCGTCAGTAGCACAAAGCTGGGACTCCGTCAATAGACTGCAAAGAGTCTGGCATAAAGAGTACTGCTTTTTTTTTCTTTGCTATATGCAAAATTTGTATAAGATCAGAATTTTCAAGCTCAGCAAAGGGTGACAGTTGTCAAGAGATGGAACAGGAACATCTTGGAAAGCATTTCATCTGTGTACTTTGAGAGGCAAGGATCTTAAAATATTCTGCACAAAGAAATATGTTAAAGATGACCCAGTTGGGAAGCTCTAATAGGAAAGGGATCAGAAACATTGATTTAATGATGTAATTGTCTGCAGGGCTTAGTGGGGAGAGGGGTCTTACTCTGGGTTGTGCTCTAGCTGTGCTGTGCTTGGGCTGAGAGCTACCCACCTGTGGAAGTCAATGGATCACTGACAGTCTGGCTTGGGCAGAAGAACCACAGGTCAGACTTGGAGCATCCCCGTGGTGTGTATGTCCTTTCTGTCGTGCTCATAAACAGCACAATGTGTGGGTGAGGGAAGGACTGGTCTTCTACAGAAACCTTAGAGACCATAAGATTGGAAATAAGGAGAATATTTCAAATGAAAGGACTGGAGGAGTTGTTAGTTGCTAAGTAGAAAAGAATCACATTTCTGAATAGGTCTTGCAGTTAAATGTTGAACAATATATGTTTGTACTACACATGAGAATATATGTCTTTGTAGTATTTTCATTAAGTAAACTTGTGTATTTGAAACAACTCTAAATTGACTTAATTCTTCCTTTTGATTGAGCAGCTGTTGAAAGTAAACAGGAACATTTGTTTCTCTTTCCTGATTTAATTTTGGTAGGAGAACCTATTCATAATTTCAACTATTATTTAAGGACAAAATTGATTCTCATGACAGAAGACGGGGTTACTGCTGCTGTTGTTTGTACAGAAACCTCCAGAGAGGAAAATGAGTTTATTCTCCCTTTTCCCTCTAGCAGTATATGGGCAGGCTGCAGCCCCAGCCTTGTCATAGCCTGCAATAGCTTTCTTCATCTCCTGCGTGCAGCTGCTGAGCTGCTAAATGGAGATAATGGATCCCACAACCTACTCTGCAACCCAGCGTTACATGACAGCGGCCCGGGGCCCTGCCGGCATTCCTGCCTGCGGCAAAGGGGATTTCCTAGCGGCCTTGCAGTTGTCCTGCTCGTGTTCCCTGACTGGGGTTACCTCGTGCTCCAAAGCTTTGGAGTTAATTCTGGTTCCTCTCCCTGGGATGGATGTCTCCCTGCGATGGAGAGACGCTGCCTCGCGGTGCGTGTGCAGCCAATTAGACCCAGCGCTTTTCCTGACCCTGCTAAAATTACAGCGTCATTAGTCACCGAACAATAGTGGGGGGAGAGGCTGCCAGCTTATGAAAATTGTAAGGAGAATTGCTGCCTGTGACTCTTTGCTAAGTTTATTCTGGTAATTGGATTTTTGTTTGTAACAAATTTATAATCTCAGTTAGGGAGTGTGCATAGGGGAGAGGGTGAGAAGAGGACTCGGGCAGTTCTGCGACCCATCTCCCCACTGCCCTCTCCCCCCCTCCCCCTTGCTTTATTTAACGAGTGTGTTCCTTAAGCTGTTTTTCATATAAGTTGCTTCATAGATGTTGAAAGACCACTTACATGACTAATGGCTGTGGGAATGGGCCGTTGTTCCTATATTGGCAGATTTATAAGGATTGCACAGTGAGGATAAATGGAGTGGAGAAGGGCTGGGGGAAACAGCAAGGAAAGAACTCCGTTTGCAAATGTCCTATTTGGGTCTCCTTTGATTGTGATAAAAATCATGGCTTGTACCCTTCACCCGAGTACCCTACCACTGGAAGGGTGCTAGACCTGCGATGAGCACTGGCGTTGTTTTAGTTACCGAGGCTGTGATGATAGAGAAAAACTATCCCATTGGTTTGGGAATTCAACCGTAAAAAAGTAAACGTTAAGGTATTTGGTTATTATTATACAGTATAAAAATATTGTGCTGGATGGCTAAGCAGTTACTAGGACAACAAGGGGGAGTTTGCCAAGGATTTTTAAACACTGTAAGCAAACGGAAGAAACCTTGAGCTTAAATAGCCCATCTGGCCGTTTAAGGCTTTCCCAAGAGAGCTGCGCTAAACTTCTGCCGCATACATTGTACCCTGATGATAGACATAGCCCATGGCAAGGAGACTGAGCTAGGAAAGCAAATGGGCTTCTGTGGCCAATACACGGGGGAGGACCTTATCCCGTGCCTGCGGCGGCGCAGGGCGCGCCCCGCACCTGGAGCGCGCCCTACTCCCAGCAGGGTCCGGCCGCCTTCCGATGCTGACTGGGATTCCCAGCTTTAATGTGGGTCAGAGCTCTTTGCAAAATAGACCTTTGACCTGCAATTTACAGCTTTTATCACATTTTAAAGCTATGTAGCCAGTCAGCTTAGGGCAGTAAATCTTGCCTGTTTTGTAGTGATTCTTATTTTTGTGTTTGTTCAGCTAAGGCAGGATAGCGGCTCTATGCCATGTTATGGCTGAATATTTAAAAAACAATTTGCAAAATCAGGAGTGTTTTAAAAACAACTTCAGGCCTGTAGTTCTGGGTGGCCCACAGAGCTGTTTCTGAGAAACCTGCTTCGTGTTTGTTACGGTCTAGGAGACCCTTACCCCTCCTCCATAGAAGCCAGTGCTGACCATGAGATGAAAGAGAGATCTGCATGTTAGTGTGTGTGTGTGTCTTTGTCTAAAAGGGAAGAGATGCTGGCTGGCATGTAATTACTTTTCTCATTTGCTCTTGCAAATTATTTTCCAAACTTTCTGAGAAAGATAATATATTCCTCAAACAAAGTCTGGTTTTTTTCCTACTTATTACTATGAGAGGCCTTTTATATCTTTTTAGAATGACTCAAACTGTGTGCCTTTAAAACTTGGGTTTGAATGTATTACTGCATCTTCAAAAAACCCTATAAAAATAAGAAGAGACACAGTGATTTATATTTTTCCAGCCAGAGCACTATTAGAAATAAAATATTATTTCGAATTGCAATTTAAAATATTTTTCAGCTGCATTTTTGGCTTTCGTGTTTGTCACAATAAAAAAAATAACATCTGTTTTCCAATTTTAAATTAAATTTAAAACAACATGTTTTTCTCATTAGTACTGTTTATCTGTACTATCTGCTAAACTTGGATGTCAACTCTTCTGCTGAAATAATCTGATTTTAGTTCACAGGATTAGTAGCATCTATCAACAATCAGAGATTTTCCACTAGTAGAAGATAGAAGATAAATGTTTATAGTAATTTCATACATTAAGTTTAAGCTTCATCCTTTACTCCCACTGCTGTTGAACTTCTCATCTACTTCTTTGAGACTTCACTTGTATGTGATTTTAGTAACTTTTGCAGTCAACTTTTGCATTTAAACATTTTTCCTTCTGACTTCTCATAGCTATGACACCTATTGGTTTGGGTTTTTTTTGTTTAAGAAAAGTAAAGAGCTCACAAATGTCCTTCAGGGGTTGTAGTAAGTATGGACCCCTGCCTGCATTCTGTTCTCTTTGGAGATGCAAGAAATGTCACTTCTCCCAATGAGTAACCTCTTTTTGGGTTTGTTTATTAATTGAGTTGTGTTGGGTACATCAGAGGATTGGTGTATCTGTGTGCCTGACTCCCTGTTGATTTTCATCCCTCCTTGCCTCCTCTGCTCACCTGCAAGTTTTACTCCCAAGGTCTCTGTACTATCTTTGCACTGAGGCAGATTTTGGTGGTGAGGGAGGCTGTAAACAACCTGTGCACTTTAATAACCTGTGCTGACTAGTGCTCTCCTGCTGGATGAGTTCAATAGGTTGCCTCATTACAGACTTTGTGGTGGCTTATGGAGCTTCACCCTGTGCATCCATATGTCTCAGCTGGTGGCTGTGTCACTCCTGGGTTACAGCCAGCGAGGGCAAGACAGCTGAAAGGGGGTTGCTGCCCTTTTAGTGGAGCAGCTTCTCAGGTTGGGTATTAAACGAGAGCCCCATCTGTCTATTTTTGGTGGCTCATGAAAGCTGGAGGAGGGAGATGAAGGCAGTAATTCAGTCTCTGGGCTAAATTCCATCTTGGGTCTCGCTTTTCAGAGTGGTACTTTTTTTTCTCTTGTGTCATGCCCAGTACACTCTGTCAAAAGAGGAAAGGTTTGCAGCCCAAGGCTGTCACTGATCGATTAGCGAGTCCTAATGGCTTTGCAGTGGGACTGAGCTGTTTGGAGCAGAGAGATGTGCCTTTTGCTGTTCCTGTGAGGGGCTGAGGCTCGGGGAGAGAAGAGGATGCAGTTCTCAAAGGTGGCAGGAGAAACAGAGCCACCAGGATTCATGAGGGGAGGTGGTGTCTCTCGGGACAAGGCTTGCCCTTACTGTTCAACAAAAAAAAAAAAAAGAAAAAAGAAAAAAAAAAGAAGTAGAGAAACCCTCATTACTTCCACAGTGCTGGGTGTTACTCATAGGGGTGCAATAACTGAATTTTCAATCAGACCTGAGGTGGGTCCAAAATTCCAGTCTAAATTTCAAGGGGATTTTTTTATTGTAATAATGAAACACAGAGTGTAAGAACTATGAATTATCACTTTCTATGTATTAACAAGTTATAGAGCTGAACCAGTCAACATCTGGGAAATATTACAAATATGCCATAATGTTATGATATAATTGTGTGAGAGAAGTTATTTTCCAATACTTTGTTTTAGTAATTCACATAATTTTTCCTTTCATTTCAGGCAGCAGTTTTACAACATCATCAGGAATATATGCAGGAAATAATTCACTCACAAATTCTACTGGATTTAATAGTTCACAGCAGGTAAATTTGTAAATAGGAGTTCAGCAAACTTTGGCAAACTTAGAATTCCCATCCGCTGAAAAAATGTAGCTCTTAAATAGTTTGTTGAAAGAAATTGTCATCTTTCAAGTTAAACTAAAGTTTATAAATGTTTTTCTTCAATCTGTCATCTTAGAGCTAATTGTCAGAGGTTGATGTTCTTATTCCCACATCTTCAGCAGTGTGTCTAATAAACTGCTTGTATGAGAAGACATACTAAATTAAGTGCAATTTAGATTTCGTTTTACTGCCTCACAGTTTTAGGTCCTACAGCATCCAGTCCAGGAAGCATACGTGCTCAAAGTCTGACATGTGTTTGTGGTTATATTTTGGAATTTATACTGAAAAGTAGCAAAACTTTGATGGACTACTCAGCTGCTTTTTTGTCTTGCAGGAATATCCCTCTTATCCCAGCTTTGGCCAGGGCCAATATGCACAGTATTATAATAGCTCACCATACCCTTCACATTACATGACAAACAGCAACACCAGCCCTACGACACCCTCCACAAATGCAACATACCAGCTCCAAGAACCACCATCTGGCATCACCAGCCAAGCAGTTACAGATCCTGCAGCAGGTAATTACATGGATTTTATGGTCCCTGTGAGGCACGTTTTTGTAAGTTGAAAGGGGATTGAATTGGATTTTTTTTTTGCGTAGCTGTTGATTTTTTTTATTATTATTTCTTAATCCTGAGCCTGTGGCATATCTTGGACAGATTTTAACAGAAAATAGAGCAAAGAAAAAAGAGGATTGATAACAGTTTTAAAGGTTATCTGGAATACAAGTTGTTTGTATTTATTTGTAAAGTGTGTTAAAAATTGCAGGGTATGGATAAGTCTTTACAGTAAACAAGAACCTTGTGCTTTTAAGCTCTGTATTCATTAAGATAAACCCCTTTGATTTTTCTTAAATAAAACTGAAATCAAGAGGCCATCAAACCATAACCCAACTGTCTACTTGAAAGAGAGCTTTTGAGTTCTTTATTTCAGAGGACATAATAATGCTTGCAATGGAGAGTTGAAATTGCACAAGTGTTTCCATTTTAAGAAAAGATTTTCAGTAGCTTATTCTTTTTCCCAGTCATTTTACCTTTCTTGGTGGAATTTGGCAGTCCTTTACTAGTTGAGATACTTTTTGAACATTTATGCCAAACTGCTCCAGCTGTTTTTGGAAATGAGTGGTGAAAAATGCTCTTCTCATTATTCAAAAAAATGTTAAAATCCATCTTTTTAACAGATCAAGCATGTCAGTCATTAGTAGATGGCAGAAGTATGAAGTCCAAGGTTGCAGATGTGTTTCTTAGTAATGCAGGAAGAAGCAGCTATGATTTGGCAGTGGTATCAGGTGGTTTTGTTTCAGACTTCTTTGGGATGAGGTTGGTTTTGGTTCCCTTGAAGCACTTGATGAGACTGATCTTCTATGTGCAATGCTAAATTTTACTATAATTTGCTAGGCCTCTGTTGCTTTTCTGCATGAGTGCACCTGAAGAAAACGTTGTGCAGTGTTGTCTTTTTTGAGTGCTGCTGCAAGTAGGGAAGAAAATACAGCTGGTGTGTACATTTATATATACACGAGGTCATGAGTGTGCACTGTATTTGAGAAAGGAATCTTTCTAAATATATGAGTGCTTATTGGGGTCTCTGGCATTTAGATATGGATGCATATTGATGTCTGCATAATTATCCTGCTTTTCACTTTTTAAAAATTTTTTGTTTTCTTGTGATACTAAAATTGAATTCATTGTATCATCTGTGTCTTGATCTTTTTCAAAATCTTTGCATGCATTTTTCTAATTGATCTTTACTATAACATTTACTTCCTAAAAGCTAAAGTAAATGTGCCAATGAAGAGAGGAGGTATATTTTTCCCAAGCTCAAACTTAGTGACTTAAAGACTGTCCTCCTATTTAAATAGTTTTCTGTGCTCTATAAGTATGAACAGAACTTCTCTCAGTTCCTTTTTAAGAAGTCTTTCATTTCTCCCTCACATCTTCCATATTCTTATTATGACAGTTTTGTCTAAAAATTTGAGAGAATTTGGTGAGCTTTCTCGTGGATGAGTTCTGCACCAAATCCTTCTTCTAATTTCTTATTTCATGTATTGAAAGCTGTACATCCATGGATGCCCTACCACTGCTTGCTTAGTCCCTTCTCAGATGCGTGCACACCTCCTCTGGCATTGCTGGGACTTCCATTTCTTTTCCCAAGACATTAACATTACTGATTAAACAGTTCTGAAAGTGTTCCTTCCAGCAGTTTGCAAATAACAGCTCTTAATGTAGCTATGGGGTTATCATGGGCTGGCTGCCTCTAGCAGAGGCAGAAGCACATTTAGGAAAGCACCTGCTGTGGACCACTCTGTTAGAAGGAACTGATGAAAGTCATCTCCATCCATGTGGTTGCAATCAGCAGAAGGTATAGGGCCAAATTTCTCCATTTTTCTTTATGCAGTTTTTTTCTTTATGCAGTTAGGTTAGGATCAAGTTTTCTTTATGCAGTTTTTTTCTTTATGCAGTTAGGTTAGGATCTAAGCCCATTTAGGCTCCTTCTGTATTGCCTGGAGAGAGATGAACACTTCTAATTAGAGTTCAGTTTAACAACGGTCTTATTCCTGAGATGCCAAGGCCTCTCCAGTGGTATGAAAGCAGTTTAAAGTGGCTGACATACCAGTGCTGGCTTCCTAAGGAGAAATTAGCCAAGAATCTTCTGCTGCCTCACCTTCAATGCTGGTAGAAAGGAAGGAAGGAACCATCAGTGAATCCAATGCTGTGCTTGCCATTTCTCCTTGGACATTGTAAATGGTTGTACTCTTTCTTGCTGAGGTTTATTGCTAACCCTCAGTTGAGCTCATGCACAGTCTGCTTGGAGGACAAAGCAAGGCTGGCTCAAAGAAAAGAGGGATCAACATGTAGGAAGGGAATGCTGGTGAAGTGGGGACAAGTGGAAGGCATATTTAACAGAAGGAAATTCATAGCTGAGTCAAAAACACAGAACAAAAGAGCAAATTAAACAAATTTTTGTTTCAATTAGTAAAAATTCTGTGGGCTGTTTTGCCACATCTGCTCAAGTTAGGCTGCTGATTCTTCACCACAACTGGAATGCTTCATAGGAGGGGTGGTGGGGAGCAGTGCAGAGCCATCACATTTAGTAGGATGGGCTCCAGCTGCTGAATTGCAGCTGTCTATCCTTAGACATCTTCTATATTTAAAAAAAAAATGTAATCCATGTGGTTATGAACTATGCCAGGACAAGCACAGAACAGCCTTCAGACTTTACAGAGGCACCAGAATAATTTGACAGACATAGGTGGTTTCTATGAATTTGGGCCAATAAGTGAAACAGAAGAAACAGAAGAGTCTGGTAAGAAAAACGTGAGAGGGGGGAAAGTAATTATGTGCTCCTGTGACATTTTTAGTAGAGTTTGGCTGACTCAGAAATCTCAGATAATTTCACTTCAAATATGTTTAATTCCATGTCCAAATATAAAATAATCCTTTTATGATTTTCCTCAGTTACTAGTTAAATTTGAAAGTTTTTGCCATGCAATCCAGAACATGCAGGAATTCTTGCAGAAAAACCTGGGATTTTCCATGCTCAGTGTTTCTTCTTTCTCTTTGCTTTCAGGATTTGAAACTTTCTTGTACCACAGTCAGGATAAAATCATTCATTCCCCAGATGTTTATAGTCTTTGTATCCATAAATCAGATATAGAAATTAATGTTATTTTCTTGTGAACAAAAGCCTGTATTTTTCTTAGTTATGTAATCAGAAAGTTGCTAATTTTTTGTCTAAGCTGTAGTACCTAAGACAAGTAATGAGAATTAAAATTATGAAATACAAGTAGATAAATGAGCAAATATTTGTTCTCCCAATATTTAAATTCATTGAAATAGGTTGAGAGTGAACAACAGTATTTCTTCATGTTTCATGTAGGTAAGATGTGTAGCTCTTTGCTGCAGGAGGTTGTGGATGCAAAAGGTTTATGCCAGTTCCAGCATAACTTTGACAAGCTCAAATATTAAATTTACAGAGACAACAAGAAATTCTTGATGCACCAGATCACTGGAGAGTAGGGATGAATTAGTGCTGAGTGTATGTCTGTTCTTTTTATGCTTTCTTACTTAGTTTCCAGCTGTTTGCCCATGTTGAAGCTTACCCTGGAGAGATGGAGTTATGCCCCCATCCACTCTGCCTACCTGATGCTCAAAAATTCTTAGTTTAACTTTCATAACATTATTTCTAGGAGTTAATATAGAAAAAACCTACCTATTCTAAAGCCATAATAGTTTTCTCTTGCAATATTTCAGCTCCATCATCACAAATGGTAATAAAAAGTTCTTGATTTGTGCAATTTTTTTTTCATTCAGTCAGGAAGGCTGAATTTGTCCTTCTATTTCATATGATGATGTATTTATAATTTATTAAACAGTGTTTCTCACAAGAGAGACTTGCATTGTTCCTGAGATTCAATCTCTTTCATTTTTCTTGGTTTCTGTAATAAGTGTGTTTAATATATTACTGGAAGGTTTGGGGTTTTTTTTATATTACTCACATACTTCACAATGCAGATTAAAAACCTCACAAGGGCTGTGCTAGCCAGCAAAACTTGGTCTCAGACATGGGCCACTATTTTGCTATTAAAGATTAAACTTCTTTTTCCTTGAGTACTATATCATCTTTAGTATTACAAAAGGGAAAACCACTTTTACAGTTTCTTCTTATCGTGTTTCATAACAATAAATTGGAGACAGAAAAGTGAAAGAGGGTAAATAATTTATATAGATAACTTTTCTTTCCTATATGGAAAGAAAAGCAGCTATATTTGCAGTACACTTCTGGTGTTCCAATGTTTGTTGTTTTTCATAAATATAAATGAAGAGTAAATCTAGAGGATATATTATACAAAGAAGGAAAATCACAGAAAATTCTGTCAAAACAGAAATTAAATTGGATACAGTGGTGAATGGCAAAGTGCAGTACTGGTTTTGCTTTTCTCATAATGTTTATTCTCCTGGGATGCTTATCTTTGGTTTTGCTGGGATTAAAAGTAACAATGATTTCAAATTGTTTGAAAACTGAACTAATGAGTCAAGAAGAAATAAGTAGCAAGGATACAGGTACTACTGGCCCATTATGGATTGCCTCATGTTTTTTCTTCAATAAAGAATGCTGAAGAACAAAAATCTGGACCACTCTCAGCTGTGGTCATATATAGTTTATAAATACTGCTATATATGATATTTTGTCATTATTTTAAATATGCAATCCTAAATCAAAACCTCAACCAGGCCTTGAAATAAATAGTCATTTTTGCCACTATTTTTAACTGTCTGTTGAGAGTTTCTGTCAAGTTTATAATAGCATGCTCTTAATTCTCAATATACAAACATTAAATTTGTTTTTCAAGTGAAGATTTTGACATTTTGTCAAAACAGCACTAGAGATATACTTCTGTGATCCTGACAGCAGGCATTATTGCATTTCTTGCAATATTTACTTTGTGCTTTTACTTGCTGCTAATACAGTACTATTTTTTTATAGGCAAGTAAAAAAAGAACATCAACAAATAGTCTTGATTCTGCTGCATTGTTTAATCCTGGTCCAGTTGTACGCAAGTAGAAGTTTGTATAGGTGCTCATGGAATTTGTGTTTAGTTTTATTTATGCAAAGGGAAACTTTAATTATGCAAAAGTAAGAAAATCATAGTGGGAGACTGACATATTCAAATTACTTGAATCTTGTATTTTTATTCTGGTACACAGGAGTTGAAATTACCCTGTCAAAATGAAGTATAAGATTTAAGGGGAAGCCATTAATCTGGGCACAATCTAAATGGAAAATTTTTTGTACATAGCTACTTGTAGAGACATTTGACTGTACTAAGTACCCTGGACCCACCTCATCCATGTAATTTACATTGTGGCATGAGACATGATTACTTTGATAATGTGTGTTTACTCTTTTTTGCATAACCTTTCAGCGTAGTAGGGAAAAAGTCTGATAAAATTTGCAATGCCTTTGTCAGCAGCAAAAGCTCTACCCACACACACACCAGCTGGATTTACCTAGAGACACACTTGATTTTGGGATTTCTGGCATAGCCAGTTTGCCCCAGATTTGTCACTGAACACTATTGCTGTCCATCTGAATCAACAGTAAGAAAGTGCAGCAATTACTGTGGGGGGATTTTCATAACAAACAGAAACAAATTACAGAATATGCTGCTGCAAATGCTGTCTCTGCAGCTGTACTGTCTGTTCATAAATAATCAAAGTGGTTTAATTTTTGAGATGATGGAAAATTGTCCTGTGTGACAAAACCATCAACACTACTCAGAGTGATGTATAAAGGGAAGTATAAGCTGATGAAATCTTATGTCAAGTTGCAGTGTCACGGTGCCTTGAAGCATAGAGGAAAGTCTGATGTAGTTCATGTATTCTGGTTAGGGCAGAATGTAAACATATTTCATTCCTCACAGTTCTGTTTTTGTCAGGCTTGATGTCACTGTATGCTACAGGGGTTGCTACCAGGTCAGAAACAGGGGAGTGCCAGGCACACCTGGAAAACAAGATATTTACAGAATCTGGGCTTAAAATGGGTTTTTTTCTGACTGACTGTAGAAGTCAAGAGTGGGTCTTTTACACTTATCCAAGGCTCAGAAAAAGGCGAAGCAGAAGTAAGCTATAACATTTAGTGTCTGCCTGGAGCAAAGTACAGAGAGTTGCTATAGCAGGGAGATCTAAAATGATGTGAATGTCCATGGATGCAGAAGAGTAACTGTTGCTACAGTTGCTATTAATACAAATTTGTATTAACTGTTGCTATTAATACAAATTTGTGAAGGCATTGCAACACAGAGCCACTCTGCTGGCAGTCTGGACTGATGGATGCAGCAGGCTGTACCCTGCCTGCTGCAGGGGCCAACAGCAGCACCTCAGGAGCATCAAGGACAGCCTAGGCTTGTGTAAGATTCGCCCTGAGCGCTTTTCCAGATCCCAGGTATTTTTGTCTCAGGGGATTTCCAGACCTGCTGTTGTTTGTGTGTTTAGGGTGTGCCTGCATTAGCATTTTAATTTTGAGTTGGGTCTTTTTTGGTGTGAAGCTTTGGCTCAGCAGAGCAGTCCTAGGGCACCCAAGTGGAGTCCTTTCAGTCAAAGCTAACCTGGAAGGTGCCCTCCAGAACAGCTCCTGATTGCTCCAGCCCCTTCTGAGGGTGCCCAGGGGATTGGATCAGAATGCACTTGCACTGAAATAACCCCTCAGACACAGCCAGCAGAGCTGATGTCGGCGCTGTCACTCGCCTGATCCCACAGATCCCACTTGCTGATGTGGGGCAGCTGTAGCACCCCTGAATGCTTCACTTCCAGGGATGTCTTCAGGCTCCTTCTGAACCCACAGGAGATTCTGAGAGGCTGGCATGGGGTTTTTTGGGAAAATGTGTACAGATCTCGTAGCTTTTATCTGAACTCCTTGTGTTTAACCAGGCTGCTGCCAGCTCCCTTTGGTGATCTTGCTTTTGTGCTGGACAGGCAATGGATCTGATCCTCACCCTCTGCTCTGCTCATGATTAGGTGGAGGCCACTTGCTTGGGTTTGTGATGCTCAAGGACAGGATAAAATTGGATTCAGTGCTTTAGAAAAATCATCATTTCACTTGGCTAGTATTAAAGTGTATCTGGTACCATGAAGTCAGCTGAAGTTGAACAAATTAACCTTGTCTTAGCAATGATTATACAGTGATGAGTATAGTGATAACATGATTTGTGGCTATGTAAATTGACTTCAGCAAGTCTTTTGATGCCCCTGGCAGTTAAATCTTTTCACTAAATAATTTTAAAACCAAGCTAGGCTAAGGCAGTTTGGCAGGAATTACAGCAGAAGGATAAAAAGCTGTTTAGGAAATCATGTCCAGAGAGAAGTCAGTGAGAGCTCAGTGTTAAAACAGAGGGATGGCTGCAGCAGCATTCCTCAGTGTCTGCCTTGGGCCTAGCACCAGACCACATTTTCATTAATCATGATGTGACGGAACAGAATGTGTTTGCCTATTAAATATGTAGATGACACCACGCTGAGAGGGGCTGCGAGGCCTTTGGAGACAGGATGAGAACTCAAAAAATGGAGATGTGATCTGAATAGGAGCAGGTGTGAGGTATACATTTAGGCAGCAATGATGAACTGCACAAATGTGGGACAGGGAATGTTGGCAGCTCCTTCCAGGCTCTACCTTTCCCTGCAGAGCCCTCTCAGTACTCCAGATATTAGTGGCACACAGAGTGCCCTCAGCCTCTGTTGTTTTTCTTTCTCCAGAATTTGTCAGGGCTGGGCTTGTCGAGGCTCAGGTGGACACTGAATTCTTTAACTGGGTTTCCTTATGAGGCCCTGAGAGTGACCATGGGACACTGAGCTGGTGACACAGCCATGTGCACAGAGGCTTCCCTTCACGTACATGGAAAAAGTTTCCTGCACACAATGTCACGTTTTCCCCCACTGGTGACTGCTGTCTGTCACACTGTTTGTAACACTGATCTCCTCAGCAGGCTCAGAAGTTGCAGGTATTTGCAATTCTGCTTGCTCAGTCATGTGCAAGGCTTGGCCAAGTCTTCAAGAAACAAGCAGTTCAATGTCCCTTCTTCCTCAGAGGATGATCTAGGAATGTCCAACCTCGTATTTATGGAAATAATGTAGAAAATGCAAATTTTTTCTGGCCAATTGGTGTCCAGGGGAGGGTAGCCTTCAAAACATCCAGGAAGTCAAGCTTTGGGTGATTTTGCTTTGCATTATTTTGTCCAGTTTGGTGAGACCATAGAGAATAAGAATCAGAGCCTAGCGAAGAAGATTGACAGGGAAGGGTTAATCTAACAGCAAAGGGGATCTGTGAAAAGTCTTATAATGCATGCAGATACAGTGAGGGGAATAATTTTTCCCCCACTTTCACAGATTAAAGTTCTACTCTTGTAATGAATGCTGAAGTTGTATGTTCTGATGATGCAGCTGTCCAGGCAGCAGAGATTTCCTGGAGAGGTCCATAAGATCGGGACAGACAAATCTTTCTTGGGAATGATGGAAGTACAGCAGTCCCAAGAAGGGGTCCTGAGGCAGGGCTGGGAGTCTCTCTGTCAGGTGACAGTCTGGTGCATCCAGACAGATTTACCTGTGAAGAGGAAATGGAAATGAGCCTCCACCCAAGCTTGCAGCCCTGTGATTAAAATTTTGAATGAAGTATTCAGAAGTGAAAATGTTGCAAAGATGGAGAGCTCGATGCCTCTTACAGACAGATTTTCTTCCCTGCCCCCACCATGCTCTGCTCTGTGTCCTCACCCGTTTAGGTTTCCTTGTTTGTTTATTTGTCATGGAGTAGTGTTTATACTCTTTCCATCTCACCTGTTCCCTACTTATTTTAGTATTACTCCAGCAAGTTTAATACTTGAAACTTTCAGGCATAGCTCGTCTGTAAAAAAAAATTCTAAAGCTGGGAGCTAGAGCCAAACTTCTAAAAACAGTGTCAGAGACCAAAAGCAGCTGAAATTTAAATTAGTCAATAAAAACATGCAATTTTTCATTACATCTAAGTTTTGAAGTACATATTTAGAACATCATATCACCAGTACAACTGTTGAAGAAATGTTTATTTTATGGGGGTTTAGTATAGGTCAAATGTTTTCAGAAGATTCTCTGCTTAACTTTGAGTTACATCTTAACTCCTGCTTTGTTTGATGTAGTCTGAAATATTTAGGTAAATATATAAGGTGAAATGTGTAAGCTATGCTAATTCTCAATAAGTATAGATTTGAAGGCTGAGCATGAGAATTTCAAGACCTTTTCCTTTCATTCAGCACAAGTAACTGTTATTATTTAGAGCAATTGTGCATATGTGGTGTTACACAGATGTCCAGAGTCTCCTCCTTAATTTAACCTTTGACCTCGACAGGATGTTTTCCTAGGAGAGAAAATCCCTTGTGTGAGAAGTGTACCTGGCTGTTCCAGCTGGAATGCTGTGGTCTAGGCAGATTCAAACGAAAAATTTGTATCTACTGAACTCTAAAGAGTAGTTAATATCAACTGAGCAGTAAAATTGAGAAACATGAAAATTGCAGCTGCCTTCACTAAAGTAGTGTTTTTAGGAAAAACAAAAGACATGGTGACCATCAAAATAAAAGTATTCCTGAAATTCAGACTATGAAAGGAAGTTTTCAAAAGAGAATTTAAAATGTGTTGTTCCATTTCTAAGGACTATGGTACTGCTAATTAAATTAATGGGAAGGAAAACTGATGCTCAGTGTACTCTTTGTTAATGTACAAGCATTCACTATGATAGAGTCTATGGATGTTAAAAGTAGCAAAATATCTTCAGACTTGCATGTTTTCAGAAAAACCCTGCTGTTCTTAACTACATGAATCAGTATTCTTTTTGCACCTGTTCAAAACCAGTAAATATTCTTATAAATAAATGTTGCTGGACCATAATAATTAGCATGCAATACTGTTGTATTGCATACTAATTATTATGGTCCATCCAGCAACTTTTATAGATGTATCCTGTCTTGAAGGTACTCATTGGAAGTGTTTAGTGCTGATTAGGCCTTTGAAAAGTACTAGAAATATCATCTTCATAGTTGATGCATATTTAACACTTATTAATTTAAATTACCATAGGAAAATAAATATTCTGGTTGATATAAATATTGATGCTATATCTTGGAATAATTCCATTCTTCTGGCTCAAATGTAGCAATCTAAAAGAGTCTCCAACCAGGCAATTTGGAACATTTTTCAATTTATATAAGTCTGGGTTTTTTTCACACCTGGTTGGATTTTTCTTACCCATCACCATGAGAGTTATTTTAAAGCATTTAAGGTATTTAAGTTTGAAAAGCTAGAGTTAAATTAATGTTGTTTTGTGAAAAACTGCTATCCCTTAAAATTGTTTGCTTAATCTTGTAACCATCAAAGGAATGAAGCAATGAAGTTTTTATCTCCTAAGTCTTTTATAGGCGCTTACTGAAATAATTTATCACTCTTTTTACATATCATTTGAGCTAGATTGAATTAATTTATGAATCAATATGACCACTTACTGTTTTATATTTAATTATTTTAGTTAGGATTTGGTTTGGTGAAAGCAAGTAAGTTGAACATTCTGAACATTGAACTGAAGGGTAAAAGTGTTCTTTCTTTGCTATGACAGAATACAGCACAATCCACAGTCCATCAACCCCCATCAAAGATTCAGATTCAGACAGATTGCGTCGTAGCTCAGATGGGAAATCACGTGGACGTGGCAGAAGAAACAATAATCCTTCACCCCCACCTGACTCTGATCTGGAGGTACTATATATTAAATGTCTTTTGCCTGTTTCAGAACTTTATTTTTGTCATCATTTTGCACAAAGAAGTGTTATTTATGTCTCAAAAATCAAGTGGCATTGAAATTCCCTTTTTCCTAACAGTATTTTCATAGGAAATAAGATTTTTCTTCTAAAGAACCTTCTTCAGGAAGAGCTTCTACTTCCTTTGTAAAATACTTTGTGTTTCTTTCTCCTTTTGATTAAACAAAGCAAACAAACAAACAAACCAAAACAAACCAAAGGGGAGAAAAAAAAAAAGGAAGAAAAAAAGGAGCAATCTTTTCCCAAGGCAAAGGCAGGTTTTGGTTTGGACAAGAGACACTTCTAGCACAATAGTGGGGTTTGTTCTCCCATGCCCTGTTCGCATTCCTCCCAGTGGCCCATGGTTTGTGTTGAGAACACATCTCCAGTGACACACCACAGCTATGAGTGTCCACACTGCATTACTGTTCCTTTCCAGAAGCTTACCCCATTTGTCACCATGGGAAATACATTATCACCAGGATTTAAGACATTTGTATTTGAACACTTTATTTTTCATTAAGTTATCATTTTGTGTGTGGTCAGAGGACAAATTTTAAACACGTATTTTCCATTGTCTCTAAGCAAAAGAATTATTTACTGATGCCATAAGTTTTATGCACATATCATCCAAGCTTATAGTTTTTGTTCTTCAGATGCCTAAAACGCATTAAAATTAGCATAAGTTAAGGGAAACAAAGTGCTTAGCAGCAATCTGCTTTGTTTTGGTTTTAGAGGCAATTTTCAAGAGCACTTACATGAATTTTTGTAAGGCTTTTGTTTTGTAAGACTTGAGGAAATACAGAATTCTAACCCAGAATATTTAATTTTCAGATGCTTCTCTTTGTTTATTTCTGTTTCTATCTCACATCAAGCTTCAAAAATTACATTTTACAGTTTCATTTTCTGCGTATATTTGACTATACTATAATTCTATTCTAATAGAAGGATTTGATATAATAGCAATTGTAGTGAAAAGCTAACAGATTGTATTACCCTACCCTGGAAAAAAAACCCCAACCTGTTAGTTTTGAAAATAAATGGCAGGGAAGCTATGGTTTTACTATGCTACCATATCAGTACAATTTTCCCATTTTTGTGCTTACTGATTCAAATTTTAACTTTCCATTTCAAGTATTAGCTTCACAAAGGAACACATTGATTTGATTCTCTTTTTACAGAGAGTATTCATTTGGGATTTGGATGAGACAATCATCATTTTCCATTCCTTGCTTACAGGGTCCTATGCTAACAGATATGGAAGGGTAAGTGTCAAGAAACTGATGGAAATGTTCAGTAATATTTGCTGCTTTATGGTTGATACACAAGGAATACCAGAACATTATTTGATTTTTAGAAGCAAACTGGTCCTGGCCTTACAAGACAAAAAACATATTAAGCTGTTTCACATGTCCATGCTTTGCAGCTGCTCAGTTCTTGTATTCAGTACATATTTGAATAATGTTGGGATACTTGATACTTGGGATACTCAAATTTAGTACTTTGACCACTTGAGGTTTGGTTTGTAGATACAGGTAGTCTGAAACCTGTTGATATCATCAAAATCTGCAGAGATCTGCATCCCCTCAGAGAGTTCCAGGAATGATTGCTATGATGGATTGGCTGTGCTCTGTATTGAGAGGGAAAGAGGAAGAATGCTTTTGGACATGGCCAGATTAGTCTAACATTTTTTACCTTTGATTTTTTTTTTTTTAATCTAAATATTGACTGATGCTTTCAAAAGTCTGCTTATGAGTCAAATCTTTATATTATGCACAGTCTATAAATCATAACTGAACTGATGAATATGTCTACAGACAGCAAATTTCCTTGGTAATTCTCAGATGATTTTAGGTGAATAAGAACAATTTATGAAAGGAATGTCCTTATGAGATTTTTTTCTTTTTGTCAGGATTGTATTTGAAAGCTAACAGCTTGTGCTAAAATCTGTTATAGCCTTTTATGTTTACCTCCTGTGAGTTATAACTGGAATGTGATTTTTTTGTTAACCTCAAAAATTTCTACATGTAAAGAACACCTACATAGTTTTGTCTGGCTTCATGTAATGCCTCTGTCTTCTTGTAAAGCTCCTATTTAGCACCAAAAGGTTTTACCCTACACCCAGATGAGTGAAGGGCAAAGCTACCTCCAGTTCAGTCTGTGCCTGGGTCAGGTTCTGAGTTTCTCTCAATAGCTTTTTGCACTATACAAACCTAAAGCAATACTACTTTGCAACCTTTCTTGCTTTTTCAGGTAAGGTTTGTTTGCAGAAATGTTTACTTTAATAAACAGTGTACCTGTTTGAGGAGTATAATTAGGCTTTTTCATTATATGTCAGAAAAGCAAGTTAATTCAGCAGCCTTGGTTTCCTAGGTGTTGTTAGTTTATATTTAGTTAATTCAGCAGCCTTGGTTTCCTAGGTGTTGTTAGTTTATATTTAGATAGTAAAAAGAAACTAGAACTCAAATGTTTCAACAATTATTGTATGGATATGTATGGACAAAAGCACTATAGAAGAGTATTAAATATTTACCAAAAGTTATTTTCCCTTTTTCAAACTAAAACCAGCTTTGGCATGGTATTCCAAAATCTATGACAATTTAGTTCAGAATGAGGAGAGCAAATCCCAGTACTCACAAAAAAGCTCAGTGAGAGCAGAGTCTCACCACTGGCTTTTGGCCAGCAGAGTAGCTCTGGAAAAGCCTAATTAATTAGTCACTGCCATAGAAGTACTAATGTGAGCATATTTTTTCCATTTGTTACTAGTTCCCTGTAGTGGATTCATTAATTGGGACCTGAAGATAAACACTTTACTGTTGGATGGTTGAAGTTGAGGAAAGTGGCTGGGATTCAGTTGCAAAGAGATATAAATATGTGTGCTGCAAGGAGGGGGCTGACTCCTGGTTGCAGCTCCATCACTGTTGGCACTGTTTACATAAGATGCAGCTTTTGCCCAGCTGGCTCTGGTTTCATGGCATCTAGCACACTATTCCTGCATTGCTAAATGACACCCAACTGTTGATGTTGAGAGGAATGAGGGCATTGCTGCTTAATCTTTGGATAAATACAAAATCTTTTTGGTGAAGGGTAGCAACATGCCTGTCCGTGGCTCTCACATGATGTCATGAAACTGTGCTATTTTGGTTTTGTTTTCTTAAGGTTTCATTCAAATCAGAGTTTCTCGTGGGCTATTGACAGCTTCAGACAACAGTTAGTAATTTCCAAGGATGTTAGAGAGCCAGTGTCAAATGTTCAAGGCAAACATGTTAAAACATGACAATTTTAGGGTTTATTTGTGACAGCAGAAGGTGCATGTTTTTAAAAGCCTGTTTGCCTGTGATTAATGGCCTTTAAAATCAGAAATCCAGACCATAAGTTAATCTGGAAAAAAAGAAAGTTGAGGGGAATTATTGTTCCTTTCACCTGTATTCTTGTTTATGAGCAATCCAACGTCATGTTCTCTTATAAATCTGCACTATGGTGAAGGCTAGAAATGCCCTTTAAAAAAATTAAATCTAGAGTGATCACATAATCATTAAAATACAAAAGCTGGATCTTCAAACAAACAAAAATGCCCTAATTAAATAATAGGGGATTTGGCAACTTGGCATTCAGCTCTTTTCATAATGCCTGAGTGAGTTTCATGGTGAATGACTATGAATGATGTTCGGCCTTGCTGCTGAAGGGATTGATTTTCTTTGCCTAATTCTCTCCCTCATTCTTCCTAACTTCTTCCTTGTGCCACCTTTTTCTGTATCTTCTCACTTTTGCATCTGTTTATATCACCTGCTCTCCTTTAGCTGCTATTGTGTTCTATTTTTCTCCTGCTTTTTTCCCTTCAGTTTTGTTGTAACATAATAGCACCTTTATTTTCAGTTTATGCAGTCATGGTAAAAATTACTCCATAAAGCATTACATTTTTATTTAAGGATTATTTGAATTTAGTGGAAATGTATGAAACTCTAAGGATATGTCCTTCCAGACAAAAAACCAAAACATTTTCAGTTGCTTTTGGATGTTTTTAACTATGTACAGAGAGAGATGTATTGATCCAATATAAAGCTACCAGTTAGTTTAATTGACATCAGGGCTGATTCCATTTTGGCATTTGGAAAAAGTTGGATCCCTTTAAGATCTCAGAGCAGGTGGAAAATACATCCCAGCATTGGCACAGAAGACTATGCTCTTTACATACATGTCCATCCCCAGTGAAAGCAGTTATATGCAGAAGTTTTAAAGGAATTTTCCTTTAAATTATAAGCTATTTTATTGTGGTTTAATATACTTTAGAGATAGAGAAAAACAAAGCCTGGTTTCACTTAACCCTTCATTTGTGACCTGTAGGCTTAAGTGGAAAATAAGCCTGGTACCCAAAGTGAACTTTCCTGTTTTTCAGCTTCTTGTTTCTCCACAAAACAAAGAAATCAAGTAGGTAGAATTTAGAAATGACATACAGGCAGTGTTTTGGCTCCAATGCCAGTATTCAAAACAAAAGGCCTACTTAAGCAGTTTGACATTGGTATTTCTTTTCTTTAGTTAAACTGTACCTCCCTCAGAGATTTGTACCTGATTTTGACCATACCTGAAAAGACACTGACTGAACCTGCAAATCCCAGGCAACAAGAAGAGATTGTTAGCCTTCCCACTCATTGTGTGACACCTCACAATAATTAGTTAGCAATTAGTGGCTTAAAATTGCAAAAGAAGGTTGGGTATGGGATTATTTTTTTAAAACCTTGTTCTAGCCTTGTCTTTTTTTAAAGTTTACAGCCCCCACTGTAATGTCTGATGGCAGAGTTTGATATGCCATGATGCTTTAAACCAAGGTTCTTGTGCTTTTCATTAGAGCAGTTGCAAGTTTGTGAGCACACAGATATTTAAAATGCTAATGCAAATAAGGTTTTTTGCTGCTGTTAAATATGCAGCTACCAAAAGCCACAGTTTAACATAGTTTTTGTGTTGAGTAGAACTTCCTATATAAAAAGATTGTATTTAAACTAGGAGTTAAGCTTTCTTTGAAAAGCAATCCATTTAGTTTGTGTTATTTAATCTGACAGTTTCAGCAGGTGCCAATGAGTTTCTTATATTTTTCTGCCTAACTAAATTAACCTAATAAATGACATTATTTCAGTATTACTTTGGAGAAAACCATTCAGTTTTATTTCTGCCATGTAAAAATACCTTGGAGTAAAATGGCTAGAAAGCATTACAAAAACCCTTTTTACAAACTCGGATGTGTGATGAAAATGTTCAATAATAAAAAAGCAAGTTGTGTAAACTGAAATGTAAAATATATATTTGCAGCCAGTAGTCTGGCTGCAAAATTAGTCAAATTGGTTCATAACCAGTATCATGCTCTGTTGCCCATTTATTCTGCTTTTCAAAATGATGTTCTTATTTAGGGATGGATGTCAGAATGGAATTATTTCTACCTTGTTGCATTAGTAGTTGATACTCAAGATCAGCTAGGGATCTTCATTTGCATCTTAGACCTTTAGCCCATCTAATTCCTTTAATAACTACAGCAGAGGCTCCTGTGAGGTGTCTTCTGTTACTGCTCAGGCACAACAAAAATCTCTGTCTGTTTAAAAAAAAGAATAAGCCCTATGAACTGTGTAGGATGGTGAGGTGCTAACTGGGCACAAAGATAAGCAGAAATTTCAAAGAGAAAAGAAGCCTCAGACCTGTCTAGAGAGAAAATACCACCTGCTTTCCACCTCACATGCCTACAAAAGTAAAGCAGAGGAAAGCACAGGTCTACAAATAGAGCAATATTAAAACAGGGAGACAGAATACTTTTGTTCATATTTCAAAGTGTTTCCATTTGAACTAAGAAGCCAAATATTCCTTTTTTTTTTTTTTTTGGCTGTGCCAGTTTAAATAAAAGACTTATTTTTAAGGGCAAAGTTCATCAAAATATCATGATGCAAATTTTTTCCTCATTTATAAGGGCTATTTTTTATTTTATTTTTTAAAAATTACTCCTAATGGATATGAGTTCAAGAATAGATGTTTTGTCTGCTCAGTGTAGCTTGGCTTTGAAATTTCAAAAATTCTTTTTCTGGACAGCAGTTCTTGGGTTTTGGCATTTCCAGAAGGCAAACAGGCTGCCAAATCACCATTCTTTTCCAGCTCTTCACTACTGACGCATTTTGCCTTTTTAACCAGTAGTTACAGCAAAATGTTTGAAAGTTCAGAGATCATGTTGAAGCATCTATTAATTTGATTTAGAGGTGGAAAAAGAAACTAAGGACTGCATCTCTTGCTTTTTAACTGTGACTTGTCAACAAGTTTAGAATATTAGCTTATTTTAAGTAAAATATGGGTTGCCACTTCTTCAGTCCTATTTAAAATATAATTCCTAACAAACTAACATTATTAATAGAGGCTGTTATGGGATAATATAACATGTTCTTTCAAACTCATGCTCCTGTGCTCTTGGATAGACTTGGCATTATAAATGAGAAACTCTATATCAAATGTATTTATTAAGCTCTCTTTTAGATTTTTCAGATTGAAAATAAATAAAACACCAAAAAAAATCAAAACAAGGCAAACATCTGTAATGCATTTGGTAACCACAATGCTGAACATGCTTTTTGAGTTTATTAGCTCAGTAAGGAGTAAGTTGTTACGGTAATTTCTGTAGAGAAGTTAAAGTGTGTTATGTATTAATAACAAACAATAGTTTTGTTCACTCTGCATGGGTGGGCCAAACTGGAAACATAATTAAAGCTTTTTTGACAGTGACTTTAAATATAATTACCATTTGCAAATAAAACATCAATAGTTCTTTGCTTTAAAGTCACTAGGTATTCCCAGGACTGAATCCTGTAATTTGTGACCAGTTTATTTTGAGTAACAATAGTACCATCATACCCCTGCTTGATCATAAAACTTGTGAACAGTTGTAGAATCTGCAGAAGTTTTAGGTGGAATGGATTTGCCCTTTCTGCACAGAGAGCAAAGAGCCAGTGGCAGGGATGCATGAGGGGGATCACAGAAGTTGCACTGCAAAATCAGGGAGTCAGTTGAGTTTAAGTCATATTTTTGAGTGTTACTGGAAGTGTTGCAGCACAGGGTAAGACAGTTACTGAACTAAAAATGACACAGCAGATTTGCATTTGATACAAGTAGTATGTTATGAAAAGCTGTTCCTCCAGTTTATATTTGGGTATGTGTGTCAGGCACAGTATTGATGGTGTACTTGCTTAATTTCTTCTTTAAGGATCCTCCCACTTCTGTGTCCCTTGGACTCCGAATGGAAGAGATGATTTTCAATTTGGCGGACACGCATCTATTCTTTAACGATTTAGAAGTAAGTGTTCATTCTTTTAAAATACACAGACACGATCTGATATTTAATATTTGTCTGGTTCTATGTGTTGTTAGATGCTTTGACAATTATTTGCAGAGTTTCAATACAGAAATGCTTACAAAATAGCTATATCCTTTAGTCATTAGGATATATAATAATGTCTACACTAAATGTCTGAACTGGCCCTCAAAGGTTACTACAGTGTAAATGCTAGTGTTTTGTCCTCACAGGTTTAAGCAGTTATGATGACAGTAGATAAGTTTCAGAAGTGGATACACTGCAGGAGCCTATAAACATACAGAATTCAACAGTCTGCACAGGCCATTAAATATTAAACTCCGGCTTCTATAAACAGTTGATGGCTGGCTGCAGATTTCTTGCTTACATCCCACGGTGGGCAAGTGTTACCTTAGCCCCAAGGGACATCATGAATGTTGTATGGGCTGTCTGTGGGCCGTTCCTGGGGCTGCTGTGCCTGCAGCAGGCACGGGCTGTTCTGTGCCAGGGTGCCTCTGCCTGCAGCCAGCAGCTGCGTGCCTTGCCAAGGGCTTTTTGAGCCTGCACAGCCTATGGTTTGGCAATGCTTGGGACATCCTTCCAAAGCTGTCCAAACTGCTGAAAGAGACTGTCACTGTAATGCCTGGCTGTTTCATCTTAAAAGGGAAAAAAGCAATTTCTGATCACATTTTAATAACGCAAAAACATGAAAACAGTCAGATTTCTTTCCCATCATAGTGAAGACAGCTGTTTATTTAAAATCCAGCTGTTAAGCAAGCTTGTGGTGGGGCTGCCAACACACATTAATCATCAAGTTGTTGTTTTGCTAGATTTTAGAATAGTGTGTTATTCCAGACAGCAAAAGAATCTAAAAGATTCAAATGCAACTTTTGCTGATCAAAGTTAATTGGCAGCAATTGGCCTTTAAATATTTCCTGATGTTTCCCTTTTCAAAATCAAGCAAAATACACCTTATTCAATAGATGAGCCAAAATAATTTGAAAAATGCCAGTGTGTGATAGACCTCAAATGTGGTTTGTCCAACATCTGTCCTATATTTTGATTTCTTTTCATCTAAAAAGAAACCACTCACAGATGATTTGGCATCTTAGAACGTAATGAAATTATTGAAAATGCTTTTTTTTCTTCCATTCCTTAGAGTATTTATTTTTTATACTTACAGTAAAATAGCTGGTTTCTTTACATTTTAAAGTAGCATTTTCTTCCATTAAGGTAGCTGTATTTAAAGATATGATTGTTTTGGATATAAGAAGCACCAATGAGTTGCATGCATAAGACCTATTTTTCAGATTTATCTAAAAATATAACAATGCTAGTTATTTTCCAACTCTGTTTCTGATTATATTTCATTTTAACCAGAGCAGAATGAAGAAGTACTGTGTTTAAGTATATTTAATAAAGTTCAGTGTGTTTTCATTTGCTACTCAGAGCCAGATATGTAGCTACTTCATACAGGATTGTCAACCTCACTGACTTTAATGGAAGTTAATCAATTGCATCTTAGGAGTGGTAGATTATCTTCTGCTAATAGACATGTTGCAGCCTTAACAGTACAGCACAGTGGTTCATTCACTCCAGAACTTTGAAGCTGTGTATGGGAAAACAGCTGCTGGTTCATGGAGGCAGAGGAGCTCACTGATAAGCCTGATTCTTTGCATTTCCACCATAAGAAGCCAGTTTATGTTGTATGTCCAAACTGAAGTGTAATAGTTGGTGTCTGTGCCCTGGTCTGCCCTCCTCTCACACCCAGGCACCCAGGAGTGAGCAGCTGTGTGCATGTCCTTGTGCACCAGCCCTAATCCTTATGGCTGGGGAGCACGAGCTCCGGTCTGAGGGATCCTGCCTTGTCCAAGGGGTGAAGAGCACGTTCAGTGTGCACAGACAAGCCTCCAGAGCACACAGTGAAAGGGTGGAAGGGAGCCTGTACTTTGTGGGAAGCAGCATGTAAGGACTAGGCTTCACAGACTGGGGCTTTCAGTTCACCAGCAGTGACACAGTTTTTGGAACATGTCACAGAAATGTGGTGTTCTTGAGGGAGCATGTCCTGCTGGTGCCACAGTTTGTCATTCTTGGGAGCATCACCATTATCTAGCAGGGCTGTGACAGGACAGATTCCTCAGTTCCATCTCAGAAACTCAAAAGCCTTGCTTGGTGGTTTGGAAGTTCAGGCTGCTCACAGCCTGACAGGCTTTCAGCAAAACTGTGGACAATTTGGTTTGGATATGCCTCAGGCTTAAAGCTTCTATTCTCACTGATGAAGAAGTGAGTCTGAAAGATCTAGCTCAGGTCTGAGCTTTCCAGTTCATCAGCACAAGTATCTGGGCTGTTGGGATTGAAAACATTTGTAGGCACTATTGCCTGTGAGCGGCAGAGCTTGGGTATTCTTGCCCTGCAGTAGTGTGAAGAGCAGCAAAGAGGGATTTGGAACATCTCTAACCCACAGAGTAGATGTGTCTTTGAGCCTACTCTTAACTCAAAGTGGGAACCTGAAAGCTGATGCCCTCTGTCTCACCCAGGCTCAGAGGGAACCCTTCTTGGCACATAGAGAGGCAGCTTTTAAAGGAGGCTATCATCTGTCATAACTTTGGCCTATGATGCACATTTTTCCAGATACCACAAGTTAATGTTTTTAAATTAAAAAAAAAATCTTCTTTCATCCAACACATTCCAGAAAACTTTATAATCAGAGTAGTTCTCTTGTTATCCAAGTGAAAATACTTTTTTGTCTTATAAAATGCTGAAGTCTGATTGAACATTTTGAATGCAAAGGGCAAAGTTGCAGCAGTGATCTCTGAAGCACAGTTTGATTTATTTATGACCTAACTGGCTTTTCAAAGCTCAGCCTGGTGATTTAGTAATGTTATTAAATTCTAGACTTTGTCAGTCAATTTTTAGTCTGTGTAAAGTGAATCCATGCCAATGTGTATTAGTTGAATTTAGTAGGGGGTACAGCCAGGTAAATGAATAATCTATTTTTATGTAATAATAATAGTAATGAGAATAATAATAGTAATAATTGTAATTGAAAATTTCAAACTCATTGAAAAAATTCAGTCAGATCTCACTATCTAATTCTGAAGTCAATATTCTGTTTCTGGATGGGTGAACTACAGTTGGATTTGCACCCTTGTACTAGTTCTTACTTTATTGCTTTGAAAAAAAAAAAATAAACTGCTTATTTCCTTCACTTTGCACAGATTTATTTGGAGTAATTGATTCCAAAGTGATGTAATAGCAAATAATTTCCGATCTTTAGGAATATTCCTTAAACAGCATGTTAAAGGGGTATGACAAGATTTTTAACATATTGAAAAGAAAAATATTAATGTTTACTTATATATAATTTGATCTAAGTACCATAATAAACAGCATTTTCATGCATTAGCAGTAATTTCATAATGAAATTATAGAAGTGTACTAGGCTAAACAGTAGAAGATGGTGCAGTGTTCTAAAAATTTAAATTCCAAAATCTGTGTTTGGGCTTCCGAACAAGAGCTTTTGGTTCTCAGTATTGAAGATTTTTATTTAAATGTCTCATACCCTCTGTTTTATAGTTGAATTTTAATTGTGTGCAAGAGGGAATGGCTACATTGATGTAGTGCCCTCAAGAGAACCACAGTTATCTGAAAATAATGTTTGATTTTGCATGCTGGTTACGTTGTGATAGGGATAATAAGGTATAATATTTTAAAGGTCTAAAGGAGGAATTATTCATATTATTTATTTTAGGAGGTATGCTCCAGTGTTTTAGGGAAATGGGCAACTTGATGATAGGACTGAGAGCTGACATCCCCTGAGGTGATCAGCTCTGGGGCAGGTGTTCTACAGCAGAGCTGGGGAGCGGGGCTCACAGGGGGTTCCTCAGCCCCAGGGGAGCACAGAGACACACCAGGAGCCGGCTGCTCTTATGAGAGTGGCTCATTCTCCTGGCATGGGTGAGGCCAGGAGTAATGGTGGCCAATCCCTCTTCCCAAAGCAGGCAGCCCTAGTGAGCACTGTGGCCAGGAGCACGTGGCCAGGGCAGGCAGACGGGTCATGGTGTGGCAGTTTGCTCAGCAGGGTGTGCAGGGAAGGTGACAACTCAGAGGAGGGACATCCACTAGCCAAGTGCAGACACGTGAAGTCTGCCAGCAGCCAAGCAGGGTTCTGTAGCCATCTGCACAGGTCAGGGGCACTCATCCCACCTGACTCCCAGGGCAGAATGGTGGGCACTCATCTGAGGGCAAAGGCTGCAGCTCTGATGGGGGACTCTGCCCCATTTGTCCTGACAGTGGCCAATGCCTCCACACAGACAGGGCTGCTGAAGGAAGAGACTGCAGTGCAGAACTCAGACTGCAGAAAGTGAACAGAGGCTTCTCCTGGGGCAGGGACAGGACAGCAGACCTGCCTGCCAAAGGTGTGCAAGGTGGAGGAGCTCCTGTGGCGGGTGGCTGAGCTGCAGGAGGGAGCAGGGAGCATTGGGGGGGCTGAGAAGGAGTCGTATAGCTGGTTCAGTGGGGTTGCATAGCTGCTTCCAAGTGCAGTCTGCAGAAGACTCACAGCCCATGGCCAAACAGCCAAAACCTCCACCACTGGTACATACAGAAGGGAGAGGGAGCAATAACATTGCAGAATGTAAGCAAGGACCTGCAGGAGGAAGATGCCTCCCCAAAACCTGAGGTGCCCCTCCAGAACTGCTTCACTGTCGTGCAGACTGAAAAGGAGAGACACATCACACAGAAGAAATGCTGGAGCTGAGTAAGGAGCCTGACCCCATAACCCCACCATGTAACAATGACTAAGAAAAGGAGAAAGGTGAT
Organism: Fringilla coelebs; assembly: GCF_963513975.1. Classification (NCBI taxonomy): domain Eukaryota; kingdom Metazoa; phylum Chordata; class Aves; order Passeriformes; family Fringillidae; genus Fringilla; species Fringilla coelebs. The sequence continues at coordinate 33,983,223 of NC_140028.1, forward strand.
AGTAGTAGGTAACTCACTTCTGAGAGTCTTCTTTGCCAGCATCAGGTGCTCTCTAGAGAGATGTGATGTTTGCCAGAGCCTTTACTAGGGGTATGTCTCTTGGGGTATGACCCCAAGACAGGTTGTCACCAATAGACTACCAAGCCTCATACAGTCCTCTGACTTCTGTCTGCTGCTGTTATTTCACACGGGCACCAGCAATACAGTCTGAGGAAACAAAAACAGTCAAGATGGATTACAGAGCCCTGGGAGCAGCAGTAAGGGATTCTGGAGTGTGGGTAGTTTTTTTCATCAGTCGTCTCAGCCATAAAAAAGGAGTTGGAAAGGGCGAGTCAAATCTGGAAAATTGACAAATGGTTGCAGAATTGGTACCCCAGAGAGACATTCAGGTATTTTAGAGCATAGGACTTGCTTGAGAAGCCTGGTCTGGTGGGGCTGATTAGCTCCATCTGTCAGAGAAGAAGAGCATCTTCAGTCATAGGCTTGAGGAAGAGCTTAAACTGGAGGACTGCTGGAGGAGAGGAACCTCAATCCATCCCACTCTTACCCATCTGATACCTGTGGCACCCCTAGGTATCCACAGTCTGGAGTGGGATCACAGTTCAGCAAAAGAGCACCAGAAGAACAGCACAAAGGAATTCCAGCCCCTCCAGCAGTAAGCTGGCTTCATCAGAGGCCCATCTTGAATGCTTCTATGCAAACACACACAACCTGGGGGGTACAAGAGGAGTTAGAGGCATGTGCATGCCTGCAGGTCTATGATCTTGTTGGCATCACAGAGACTGGTGGGATGACTCTTGTGCCTGGAGTGTTGGAATGAAAGCATGCAAGATGTTCAGGAAGGACAGGCAGGGGAGACAAGGAAGGCCTGTAACCCTCTGTGTCAGTGGATGTCAATGCTGGAGGGCTGCAGCACTGCCTGGAGATAGATAAGGAGCTGACTGGGAGCTCATGAGTCAGGATTACAGGGAGAGAAGGAACAGGTGACATTAAGTAGGGGTCTGCTACAGACCACCTAACCAGGAAGGTTGAGTTGGTGAGGCTCTCTGTAGACAGGAGCAGCCTCACGTTTGCAATTTGTGATCCTTATGGTGAGCTTCAGCCGCCCAAATATCTCTTGGAGGTACAACACAGTAGGCCATAAGCAATCCAGGAGGTTCTATAATGTGTTGGTGATGACTTCCTTCTGCAAGTGATGGAGGAGAAAACAAGGAGAGGTGCTATGCTGGACCTTGTTCTCACCAACAAGTGAGGACTGGTGGGGAATGTGAAGCTCAAGGATTGACTGCAATGACCATGAAATGGTGGATTTCAAGAGACTTGGGGCAGCAAGGAGGGTGCACAGGAAGTTCACAATCCTGCACTTCGGAGGAAAGACTTTGGCCTCTTCAGCAATCTGCATCTGGGTAAATCCGGGTAAATCTGGATGCATTCTATATTGGGTAAATCCGGAGGAGACTGGATCGAGAGCAGTCCTGGGTGCAAAGACTTGGAGGTGTTCATTGAGAAGAAGCCAAACATGACCTGGCAATGTGTGTTTGCAGCCCAGAAAGCCATTTGTGTCCCGGGCTGCATCAAAAGCATGACCAGCAGGTTAAGGAGGTGATTGCTCCCCTCTGCTCTGCTCTCCTGAGATCCCACCTGGAGTACTGTGTCCAGCTCTGGGGCCCCAGCTAAAGGAGGGTGTAGAGTGAGTCCAGAGGAGGCCACAAAGGTGATGGGAGGACTGGAGTACCTCTCATATGAGGAAAGGCTGAGAGAGTTGGCGTTATTCAGTCTGGAGAAGAAAAGGCTCCAGGAAAACTTATTGTGGCCTTCCATAGAGGGGAGAGGCAGAAAGGGATTTTACAAGGGGTCATGTAGTGACAGGACAAGGGTTGATGGCTTTAAACTGAAAGAAGGTAGGTTTGGATTAGGTATTAGGTAGAAATTCTTTAGTGTGAGGTTGGTGAGACACTGGAACAGATTGCCCAGGGAAGCTGTGGATGCTCCATCCCTGGAAGGGTGCAAGGCCAGGCTGGATGCAGCTTTGAGCCATCTGATCTAGTGGAAGGTGTCTCTGCCCATGTCAGGGGGCTTGGAACTGGATGATCTTTAAGGTCCCTTCCAACCAAAGCCATTTTGTGATTCTATCTGCATCTTTAAAGATTGTATACTTTTATACTGATACTTTTAAGAGTTTATTCATTTTTTTGGGATATCAGGTGCATATGGTATGTAAGGTATCAGGTGCAACAAGGTATGTTAAAGGTATAGGTATAGGTGGTTGTGAATTATTAGGAACATTTTATTTGAAAAATTTTGTTCTGTGCTTTGTCAACTTTTTTCTAAAATCTCATTAGATCTATTCCTTTAGAGGTATATACTGAAGCTGAATATATCGCTTATTAAGTCTTTTCTTGTCTAATCTTACCTAAAACTTAGAATACATTTTTTTTGTTTTGTTTTCTTGAATTCTATTGAAGTAATTAAAAAATTAAGCGCAAATTAATTTGTAGTTCTATTTCATGAGGGTTTTTTTTTAGGACTTTTATTTCTGTTTGTTCATTTCATTTTTTGGTGTAGGCTTTTGTGGGAAGGTTCAAAATAAGATTCTAATGATACTATAAAAAAATCAATTTTTCCCACCTTTTACAAATATATAGATGCATGGTCATGATTAGCATTAATTTTTCTGCCATTTGTAAAGGATATATAATGCACACCCATGGGTTCACAATTCACTTCTGTTTGTGGAGTCTATGCAAAATGATGAAATGTGTATGGGAGTAGTTCATAATGAGTGGCAGTGTGGTATGAGTTTTCAGGCTACATTAGTTGATATATTTCTGTTAGTGAGAAAAGATCAGGGAATGCCATAAGGTGCTACTGTCAAGCAGTAACTTGTTTTCTTGGGAAAAAAAATTAGAATAGTCAATAGAGCAGCCCATTTCTCTGCCTTTTCACTCCATTAAATAAAGTTAGATTAATACAGAGACACTTTACAAATCCTGCATTTTACACATATGGGAACGTTTCCAGCTTTAATGAAGCATTGAGATGCTGTCTTCCACAGATTCATATTCTCACTGTTTAAAGAAGAGAATAAACAGCATTTATGTCCTTGCACTGTCATGCTCTGTGTTTGCTTTGTAAACTTCCTTCCTTCACCCACAGGGCAATAAATACTTCCAGGACTCCTACAAGTCTGTAACTGCTAGCTTGAATTTACTCAGATCTAGAAGTTGATAGGGAGAAATTAACTATCAGATTTTTTAAATGAAAACTGCTTTTGGTGGATTGTTTCTTGTATAATCTACTATGTGGAAGTTCTGCTCTTGTTTGTGCCACCCAGTCATTAGACTATGAGTATTTATCAACTGTCCCTCCTATTCCTTTTCAACCTCAAGACTGTGTGAAGGACAACTTTTTTACTTGAAATGTGATGGAGATGTCTGACACCCAGCAGCATGCTGAGCCCTTCTGTTCCCTAAAGGAACATAAAGGACCTCTAAAGCCCACACTGCAAGGCAGACTCCCGTGTCACTAGTGCAGATGGGGATACACTCTGCACTAACACCTGGCACTACAGGGATTTCCAAGATGGGAGATCATTGTCAGAGCTCAGGGATAAGAAAGGGAACAACTAATACCCAGGACAGTATCCATAAAGCCTGATCATGGAGCAAAGCTCCTTGAACATTAATTAGTTCCTTTTTGGCCTTTCCCTTCAATTCTTGCAGGTGAAACCTGGCTGCCTCCCTGCTGCTGGAAGCAAATGTACCCTATAAATCACTTCTGGCACTCAAGGAGACCTTTTTTCATGACAGGGACATATATCCTCTTTTCATCAGCCTGAAAATTTCTCCTTTGTAGGTATCAGTAACACCACAGGAGACTAAGTGACTTTGCTCACAGGTCCTTCAGTGACCGTGCACACAGCCATGTCCCCAGTGTACCACGCCGTGCCCTGTCGGAATGCCTTTGAAGCAATACAGCCATATGTTCTGTTTCTTTAATCTGAAGGAGAAAGGGAAATCATTTCCCCTCAGACCTGGGTCTGAGGTACTTTAATACGCCACAGACTCTGCCTGGTAACTTTTAGCACAGTAGCACTCCAAAGGATGATTTAGGATCCTGGGCATTATGATAATTCACATTATTGAATTCATTACTGCATTCAGCAGGCTTACTGTATGCAGGTTATTGCACATCTCAAAGAACCATGACCACTGTGGGGTAAAATGCTCTTCTTTCTGAAAGCATTTTAGCACATCTGGTCCTAGATTCAAATAATCTAACAAATGAACTGCTTGGATACAAGCCAACTCTTAAGTGCAGACTTTGAGCAAGCTCCAAAGCAAGCTGGGAGAGCAGGTTGGCCACTATTAGCAGTGTAGAAGTCCATCATTTATTCTTCCACACCTTGTAGAAATGTCACAGAGCCAGCTTTGGACAGCCATGACAGGTATGACGTTGCCTAGGTTTACAGAGATCCACGATCAGTGATAGGAGCTGGGGGAGCTGCAGTCAGAGCAAGGAAGTGCAAAAGGAGGATTGTGAAACACCATTACCAGAGAGAGAAGCTTTCTCAACTTCTCCACAAAATAAAAGTCAGCTCAAGGTCATTTTGTGTCTAAAGCTGTACCCCAAGCCCTGAACACTGACAGGCTGAGCCTTTGCTGGCAGGAGGTACTAATCCCTTGTCTGGAGCATATTTCACAAACATATTTATGTGGGTGACAGAACACAAGGTCTGTGTTTGTGATTGCTGATACTTTGTAGTTCCTCATCACCGTACCTTAGTCTTCTTATCATGGTGATGACAAGGATGATATTTACAGATACAAGGAGCATCATTCTGTAATAAAGATGCTGCTCTTTTCAAGAGAGAAAAGCAGCAGTTGAGTCTGGTGATTATAGCAGTTGTTATGGTGTACAGTTGTAGCTGGCTTTCTAACAAAACTTCAACTTGGTCTCTTTAACATATTAGTCCTCAGGAACATACTGGCACAACTTCTCTCTCTATTGACACAATTAGGAAATATGTGTATTCAAGCAAGGGAAAAGAAAAAAAGTACCAAAAATTTGCAAATAGTCAGCCAAGAAAGCTGTTTTCCATTGTATTTAATTTATTTTCTATTGTTGGAGGATTTGTTTGTTTTGGTTTTGTTTGTTTTGTTTTGCTTTGTTTGGTTTTGTTTTTAAATGATTTTTGTAAGTTGTACTTGTTCCAGTTTGAGTAATTCATACATTTCAGGTAAGGTCTTATTTTTAAAGCCACAGGTTAAAAAGCACCCCAACATTTAGAGCAGAAGGGTGTCAGTCATCACTAGTCATGGCAGTGTTTCAGGTGTGTGCACTTGGGAGCTAGCAGCTAGTAAGAACTCCATGTGGTCAGCTGGTACCAGGGCTTCTGTTTGGGATACCTATATTTTACTGTAGTATAAATCAGCTAAAGACTGGGCAGGCATGCCTTGTGAAGAGATACATGAACATGCAAATTGCCCAGTATAGTATAGAGGATTTCATGGAGTCACAGAATGGTTTGGTTTGGAAGGAGCCTTTAACAATCATCTAGTCCAACCCTACTGCCATGGTCAGGGAGATCTACTAGACCAGGTTGCTCAAACCCCCGTCCAACTTCCAGCAATCCACATCCCCAACTTCTCTGGGCAACTTGTTCAAGTGCCTCACCACTCTCACAGGAAGGAATTTCTTCCACGTACCTACCTGAATCTGTTCTCTTTCACTGTAAAACTGCTACCCCTTATTCCTTGTCCTATCAATACAGACCTTGGTAAAAAAGTCTGTCCCCATCTTTCTTCTAAATCTAGTTTATATATTGAAAAGCCACAGTTAGGTCATGCCAGAGCCTTCTCTTCTCCATGCTAAACAACCCCAGCTCTCTCAGCCTGACTCACAGCCTGCCTCTTTCCTGTGCTGAGACCCCCCGAGCTGGAAGCAGTTCTCTATGTGGCATCTCACCAGGGCAGAGAAGGGCAAAGGGGAAAATCACCTCTCTCAACCTGCTCTTCAGGCCTCTTTTGGTGTAACCCTGTGTACTTTTGGCTTTCTGGGGTGCAGGTTACATCCAGGGGTTTTTATCCACTGGAATCCCTAAGTCTGAGCAGGGCTACTCTCTCTCAGTTCACCACCCAGCCTGTACTGATGTGGGTGATTGTCCCAGTGCAGCTGCAACACCTTGTACTTTATTGCATTTCATGAAGTTCCTATTAGCCCACTCCTCAGGCCTGTCAATGTCTCTCTGGATGGCCTCCTACTTGTCAGTAGAATACATGCTAGTGCAAAAGGGTTTGTGGTAGGCAGTATGGTAACTTTTAGTGGTATGAGACCCATCTCCAAGATGGTACACTAAAAGTAATTTCCATCAAAATGTCAAAATGCCTATGTATATTCCCCAATTAGATACTCAAAGGTGTTCCTTCCAGTGACAGAACTAACATTCTTTTCCCTTTCCCAGGAAAAAAATACCAAATGCTGGCTTGCTTTCCAGGTAGCAATTGTACCTCCCCATTACAGCTAGGTTCTGCAGAGTCTGAAATGTTAGATTTAGGATCAGCTAGATGAGGAGATAGTGTGTTGAAGGACAGTGGTAATGGCCTGCAAGCCATTGAAATACCTGTATGAAAGCTGTGTATAGGCAGGGCCTGGTACTGGAATCCCAAATCCACCCCACATAGGTCAGCTTCAATTGCAGCAGAAAGCTCAGTGCTGGGCTGCAGAGGCAGGCTCTGAAAGGCAATGTGCAGATTGCTACAGAATGAAGGACATGAGACAGCACTTAGAAAATTCTCTTACAGCCAGTAATGAAGCAATAAAGTTGTTTGAAAAAGCCTAAGACTTGATGGAAAAGAAGAGATGCAAAACTGACCACAAGAAATGTAACAGGTTGAGAACTTTGCAACCATTAGCGGATTTCAAAACACTGTCTTATGTTATATTGCTGACACATAAAAATGCCCTCAATGAATTTTTATTTCTGAGAGGTTGCAAAGTTGCTGATATGTGCCACAGAGCTTTTCTACAATGCAAATTGTTCCCCAAGCACAGATACGATACACTGCTTGATGATTCATCATATTAGATCCAAAACTAGGTAATAATGTGATTCATCCTGAAGGCCCCTTAGTGCCAGAATCGTCACTTCAGATTTGAATAAGTTCATTTTATTAATTGAATTATCTGAAACAATAGAGCAGTAATGTCAAATAAATTAATAAATCATTGATGCTAACAGTAAAAGCAGTTAATGTACTAATTATGGTATTGTTTTCCTTTTATTCCTGTGTAGACAGGCTTCATTTTGGCTTTTAATATTTCATGGAGCTGATGTGAACAACTTTTTTTTAACATTTTATTTAAATATTATGAATTTGATAACACTGAAACAATAGAGCAGTAATGTCAAATAAATTAATAAATCGTTGATGCTAACAGTAAAAGCAGTTAATGTACTAATTATGGTACTGTTTTCCTTTTATTCTTGTGTAGAGAGGCTTCACTTTGGCTTTTAATATTTCATGTGAACAACTTTTTTTTAACATTTTATTTAAATATTATAAATTTGATAACTTTTTTTAACATTTTATTTAAATATAAATTTGATATCACTGAACAAAATCCTATCTACTTTTATAGGTGTCAAGACTTGTTCATAACACTAAGTATTCTATTATTAGTTTGCAATCAAAAAAGTTTTGTAAATTTAATTAACATTCCTGAACAGTAGATTTGGTGTTTTGGTCTCTGATTAAGCTGACAGATGTGTAAAATCTCATATAGCCAGTGAAGTCCCTGGTGCAGCTGCAAGTGCTAAAGAGTGCAAGTTATTCCAGCTAAGATCAACATTAATTTACACTCAAATATCTTTCCCAGCCTGCCCTTTCTATTCACATAATGTGGTTATTTTGTGCTGATTCCACTACTTTGTGGAAAACTATTTTTTTCTCGTTGGACTCTTCCAATACAAAAATCCAGAAGGCAAACTGAAGAGAGCATAATAGTCAACCTTTAGAAAAAATATTTCCTGATTGATATAGGAACCATTTTAAAATCTCATATTTGAATTATTCAGGTTGATTTTTTGAGTGGATTAGTCTCTGAAAATTGTGTAATGTAATTATTTTAGGAAAGCTAGGTGAAACTAAGTGTCATCCTTACGTGCTATTTTGCAGGGTAAGAGTACATGAACCAATCCTCACATAAGTACAAAGATTTGAAACCACATCTTAAGCATCTTAGCAATATGCATGGTAGGTGGTTTCTATCAATCTTGTCAGCCTAGGTTTAAATTTGGCATGGATTTACAAAGTTGCTTACAAGTTGTTTGATATCATGAAAGCCATTTGTGCTGGTGTGGTTATGTGTGAGTGCTATGATTGAAGTTTAAATGTTAAGAAAATATGGATACATATGAATTTAAACATATGTGTGCTGGGGTTTTAGGTTGTTTTGTTTGTTTGTTTGTTTGTTTGTTTTGGGTTTTTAGTAGTGATTATATTAAAATATTTCCACAGGGAAAAAAATTAAGAAGTTTCTTTCATTCATTTTCTTTTAAAAGCACGAAAAGAGTGCTTGAAGTTGGTTCCCAAAATGTTTGAGTTTCACAGTCTCAGGAGATTTCTACTGTTTCAGTGTGGTTACAATAAGGCCTCTATCTGAATTTCATCCAGTTCAATGGTCTAATGACACTGTAAAGAAAGGGGGAGAGCATTATTTCCTTTACTCATTGCAGTATCACTTCTATTTTTCTGTGGTTTAAAGTTAGATTTGACTGTTGTTAATTGCATTTATAAAATTTTTCTTTAGATACGTTCAAGAGGCTGGGTGATCCTATGGTAGACTAAAACTACCCTAAAGTGTGCTGTTAAAGCATGAGGCTTTAACGAGGACTTAGAAAAATTGTAGACAAAAAGTGTAACAAAAGAAACAATGAAGTATTGAAGGAATGGAGCATTGATTTTATTTTTTGGGTTTTCCAAGACCTTTGTCCGGTCAGAAGAAGGCAGTCCAGGCATTATGTGAAGGTTACCTGTGGCACTGTGCAGGCAGGAGATGAGAGTTCACACGTGTTCACTGCCAGCATGAGCAGAGTGCTGAGCACTGCCTCAGCTGAAATGCTGTCACGAGAAAGATCAGCTCTATCTGAGCAAATGATGCTTTCTCAACTGTAGAAAATCTTCTGCATATTTGTGTAATTCTGCATATTTGTATAATTCACACTGTGAATGTTAAGTATGGATACCCAGGGGAATCTCTGCTTCCCTAGCACTGTTGGGCAAGGGGGAGAGACAGTTGTAGCAGCACTTAGAACATGAGAGAGACAGTTTCTAGGAGTTTTCTTTGACTTTGAAAAGTTTAGAGATACAAATATTTAACTTCATTTATTGGAACAAAATGCCTATATTTTTCCCAAAGGTGTGTTCACAAGTCCAAAACTCCCATTATTGCCTTGGTCAAATGAATAAAGCATAAATCAAGCTGTGGTTACCTACAAACACGGATTTACAAGCAGAACAAGATAGACAGTGGAAACATACACCACCTTTTTTTTTGTTCCATCAGTTTAATAAATTCAGACAGAAATTTGAATGCAGGCAATACAACCTCTGACTCCCAAACTGTCAAGAGGATTAACTAACAGAACTAAAATCACTTTCCTGAATCTAATCTCCGTTAGTTTGGTATTTAACACAGCAAATATAATGACTAGCAGAAGTATTTTCCACAAAAAAACTCATAAAGCAAACAGGTTTTATTTCTAATTTTTTAATTATATTGCAAATTCATAAACCTTTCTTTACCATAGGAGGGTAGAAAAAAAAAAGTTTTGTGTGCATGTTTTTTTACTTTATAATCAAAACCACACTCAAATGGTATGTAATATTTCATGTATTGGGAAAGAGTATCTAATTTTTAATACAACAATGTATACTGAGAAAAAACCCTGAATACTGCTTGAATAATTCAAATTCAGTCTTTTAAAAAATTATTATTTAAATTTTACTTAAATGAAGTACTGTGAAAAAAAATATTTTTAAAACCTTGCTAACACCAGAAAAGCTTTTACAATGAAATTAAAATAGCAGTGTGGTAATATGGTTTTTATGTATGAACTACACGTGGTCATGCAAAGGGTTAAGCTGTGTGATTTCAGGATAAAAGGTTTCCTGAGTTGACTATTATTCCTATGGTCTGCCAACAACTTTGCAATAAATGGAATGATTTTTATGGGAATGTGGTTATTCACAGCAAGACTACAGTTGGTGTCAGTATGAAAAATTCTTCTTTAGTAGATTCTCTCAGCAGGAATAACAGATCTGAAAGAAAGGCAAAAAGTAGCTACAGAGAACTCTGGCTGGTGTTGGTGACAAATTATGTTTACAAAATGATGTGGTAACCCATAGAAAAAGAAGAAATCAGAACAACAGTAAATCAGAGCATTGCTTCTCTAAGTGCTGCTGTTCCAAAACAAGTTACCTGTGATTGTGAGTATTGTTTAATAGCTCATTTCTTTTGACCATAAAGCAAGTGAGAATTCTAAGGTTTCAGTTGAAGGGGTGTAAAAAAATGCTTTAGAAATCAGTAAAATTACCTCAAAGTTATACCAAAGTCCATGGCAGAACATAAAATATTGGTAGATATGAATTAAAATAATTCAGGAAAAAGGAAAAATTGCTGTATTAGAATTTAATGTAATTTTATAATTATTTACTTTATTTATCATTTTTATAAATTCTATCATTTCCTGTATCACTTGTCTATTTTTTACATATTTATGGTTTTTGAAATTATACTATTAGAAGAAAATTGTGATGGAGAATGCACCAAATATTGATGAACTTAGGATTAACAGTTATCCCATTTACATTTGGTCTGTGATAAGCTTTCAGAATGCTGGAAAGATTAACCCACTGATTAAGTCTGCAGCACCACCAGTAGAGCTGGTATTGTCATCCATTCAAAATGAGGATTAAAGTTACGTAGAATTTTATGATTCTCTTACAACCGTATGGCAGCTTTGTGGGTTTTAGTTGTTCCACCTTTCCTAAATTAAGTTGTTGGAATATGAAAGGGGTTGTTACTATTTGTATTGTTTGGTTGGGTTTGGTTTTTTTTTAATGAAATAGGTAGCAGCTCTTTCAAGAAGTAAACATGACAGCTTTGCTTTGAGTGTTTCCTGCTCTTTGTTTTCCTCACAGACCATTAGCCCAGTTCTATTTAAAGCATTTAATTTGCAAACTTGTCTAGGAACATTGCAAAACCTCAGGTTTTTTCATTATGGCATGAATTTGGTTTGTTGTGCTGGGATCACCAATGATGTGCCAGCAAGGAAGAAAATCAACCTAGATGTGTATAGTAAAAATCCAGTATAAAACTACTGTGTTGTTGGTAGGTGGAGGTCAAGCACTGTTGAGATAAAGGGATAGGCTTACCAACCTAAAAGTAAATATCGGCCAAGATGATGCCAAAGAAAATAAATTTCTTAGAAAGTGACATATCACATTCTCTCAGAATAGAAAAACAGTGTGTGCATTCTTTAAAATTCTAAATGTTTCTTCAATAGAAATATTTTTTAAACAATCTGTGAAAGAAAAACTTTTTACTTGAGGAGAGTTTGCAAAAGAGAATAATAGTTAAAGATGGAAGTGGAATCAGCTCTTGGTGATTGTTAAATGTAATCATTCATGATTGTTTTCCAGGTGACCTTCATTTAGCAATAAACAATGGACAGAAGCTCATATTCAGACCTCTAGGTCTACTTCTGCTGCTGTGAGAAATATCTATTTTGCTTGAGGCAAAAAATCACAGATGTGATTTTGGCAGAGTGGGTCTGATTTGGCTGTGATTGGAGGATGGATCCTGGAAAGTCTTAGCAAACCTTTGGCTCTTCATTTCCTAATTGGTACATGTTGAATAAGAAACATCTGAAGTCACTTCTTAAAAAAAAAAAGCATCAAACATAGAAAGGACTTTAGAATATACTGTAAATAGATTTCTGGACCATCAGACTCAAAAATATAAGCAATTACAGGAAAGATTGTGGAATAAACCTTATTCCTGGTGAGATACAAGGAATGGTTTCAGGGAAAGGAAAGCCTCAAAGAGAGCTGACTGAATTATTTTCCTCCCACCCCCAAATACCATAAGGATGGCAGCTGAACAAATCTTTGGTCACCCAGAGTGGAGTCATTAGAGGAATATCTATTCAAAAATTACTTTTCTCTTTTGGTTGAAATAAGAGTTCACCTCCTCCCAATGTTTGTGATGTCTGTAATGGGAACCTCCTGACCAGATAGTGGCTAGGGATGCTTTATGAGAAGCATGTGATTCAACTTCTGATAGTTCATCAACAGAGAGTTCTGGGAAAGCCAAATGTAATAATTCCAAAACCTTTTAACAACATTAAATTTATTTTTATATAAACCTTATTTTTAAAGTACCATAACTTCTATGAAGAGTTGGCAAAGACAAGTTTGCTTTCTAAGGAGCTCATCAACAATTGTAAACTTCCTTCCAGCAGGTATCAGAGCAGTTCCTTTTGCACATTCAGACTGAGACACAGAGCCCATCTCTTTGCATTTAATTTTCCACAGTAGCAATTCAAGAACAGCTCAGTTGCAGTGCAGGAAGGAAGGGTAGAGAGAAGAAAGGAAATACAAATCACAGCACAGAGTTTTCCCTAACATGTGTGTGAGGGAATGACTGGAAATTGTTTCTCATCTGTGATACCACTACCATGGGTGACTTGCAGAAAGTTCATGAAGTTCCACTTCATGAATGTGGGACTAAATCACACGTGTAGCTGTAGGTAAATGAACAGAAATGCAAACCAAAGTCTTCAGGCAGAACTCTGGCTTTGCTGGTGTGTGCAAAACACAGCTAAAAGCCTCAACCCATCTGAAATGCAAGATGCCTGCCTGTTGTGGAATGTGCTGCTGCAGTTCCTGAGTGTTAGAGCTACAAAGAATAACAAACACCTCCTTTGCTCGCTTGAGAAGACCATTCCTATAGGCTTATGCAACTTATTAACCACTTAATTTCTTTCATATGGCAAATGACAAGTACCTTCATGCTAGGTGCCACTAAAAATCCGATTTGCTCTCTCAAGAGGATCACATGGGTTGTTCTTTGCAGATGGAGTGCTGAGCTGAAATACCCAGGAGCCTTCCACGTTCACAGCATCACTTTGTCACTTTATTCACCTTTCTGTTGCTTCTCCCTGAGTTGCCAGCTGGGGTTAAACCACCACAGGCTGTAAGGTGGCACAAAAACTCTTGTCTCTCTAGCTGACACTCTTAGAGCTCTGACAAAGGATCCTCTTCTCTGTCTGGGCAAGGCAGTGACGGGTCAGCTCCCTCCCCACTTCTGCCACCGAGCCAGCGTCTGCAGCACAACACTGGGAGTGGGAAAGAAAAGGAAAGAGAAAATTCAAAGTGTTGTGGAAAGGTCTTCAGGCTGCCCATAGAAGAAAATGCTTTTGCTGTCCATACTGGCAAGGTTAGCAGAGAGAATTTTAAACCCTGCCTTTGTCTCATTAGCAGACAATTACCAAGATGGGAGACCCACTCCCTCAAAGTATTGCAGCTTTCATTTTAAACATATGCATTTAGATGATTATCAACAGCATCAAGGCCCTGTAAGTTTGAATTAATTGCTCATGTAGAACTGAAATACACAGCTTAGGTTATCTTGTGAAAATTTCCACATGAACCCCTCATTTCCAGAGAAATGAGACATTTTAAGGCTTTTGTGGAAAAATCATTCTTTTCATAAGTTTAATTTTTGGTCCTTTAAAATTTAAATATATTTTAACACTCTTTAGTGTATCATTTCAACAAAATGTCTATGTTCCTAAAAGTGCACTTTCAAGTTAATGAATTCGAGAACAATTCATTACATTCTGATGAGATTCATGGCTTTTTTTCTTCTTAAAATATCTTCATATTTTATTTTCACTGTCTCCCATTAATCATAGAATATTTTTCTCTTTGCAAAAATATACATTAGCAGATAATAGGAATCATATCATAAAGAAAGCATGTGAAAGCACATGTGAAGTGCTGGCCTTTAAAAATACAGTCAATTTGACACTTTAAACTTAACATCTTTCTCTCCAGGATTAAAACACACCCTTCAAGCAGATTCACTTGAGTTTTATTTAGCTGTTTCTATCTATTGGTAAAATTCTTTCTCTGACATTCCCCCCTCTTCCCTTCCTGCAAAATATACAGAAATTGAATAACATAACAGAAGAGAACAACAAATTACTTTGTCAAAGATGGAGCAAGAACTGATTTTTAGAGAGACACTCTATCTGCCGCAGTTGCCATTTGGATGCTTCTTTACGTCATGTTTTATTTTAAATTAGATTCTTCCAGTTACAAGATATAGCTGAAATGAAAATGTAAACCTTGGTTTTTGCATAGCTACTTCAATAAACACAAGTTGCAGAATAAGATCTTTATTTTAGAATATACAGTGTTTACTTTAGGAGTATCATATTTGATCCAAATGCATTTGTTGATGCGAGCAAGCAAAATAGGATTTTAATCACCTTTTCCATTAGAAAAAAATGGCATCCATTTTTGTGCTATAAAAGGGTTACATGTTCGGTGCAGGGGAGTACTTTAAAGTCATTGGCTGTGAAAAAGAGTTTGTAAATAATTTCAGTTCTTAGTCCTCAGAATTTATAACAGCTTATATAGATAATATATAACACTTTATATAGGTAATAATTTTTTGTTCTGATGTTCTATTTAACAATAAAAGATAGGATTTGGGAGGGTTTGGTTGGGTTTTGGTGGGCTGTTTTTACATTATAAGCTTCTCTTTATAGTCTTAAGTTTAAAATGGGAGCATTTTGAAAGCCTTCACAGCCCAATTTAATTCCTTGACTGTTCATCCACAAATTGTCAGACAGAATGAAGTGGATTTCAAGAACTCTCTTTGTTCCTCATATCCTGTGCCTGACCCACAGGTAATCTGCACCTTTTTTTCTTCAGCACCGACTAATTGTTGTGGGAAAGAAGAGAAAATGTTAGGGTCACAAAGTGCAGGCTAGACAGAGATGACAGGTCCTGCCAAGGGAGTGCCAGCGCTGAGAAGCTGCGAACTGAGGTCGCTGCTCTTTCACATGGGTTTGTGCTGTGCCTTAGCAGAAACTGCTCTTTCACATGGGTTTGTGCTGTGCCTTAGCAGAAACTGCTCTTTCACATGGGTTTGTGCTGTGCCTTAGCAGAAACTGCTCTTTCACATGGGTTTGTGCTGTGCCTTAGCAGAAACTGCTCTTTCACATGGGTTTGTGCTGTGCCTTAGCAGAAACTGCTCTTTCACATGGGTTTGTGCTGTGCCTCAGCAGGCACTGCTCTTTCACATGGGTTTGTGCCTTAGCAGGCACTCTGTGAGGACGGCTTAGGAAGCTCAGCACTTCAGCCTTTGTTGCCGTGCCTTGAAAGGAAGTGCAGAGGGTATTTGTATTTAGCAAGCACAGAAGTACAGTGGAGAAGCATTAGGTACAGTTCACACTATATATATACACACAGACACACTCACAGAGGATGTATTTGTACTGTTATTCAATTTTCCAACCTGCACACACCAGGGATTTTACCATTCTAGTCAAGTGAAAACCAGAGGTTGACTCATAAAGCTTAATGAATGCTGGCAAATAGTGTTGGTGCATGTGGTCACAACTATGAGTAAAAAGATGGGGGTGTGGAGCATCCACAACCTAGCTTTGAAATACATAATTTTTGCCTGGAAAAAAAAAAAAAAGACAATCTGTAACTCTGTGATTCCAAAGGAAGCACGTTGTGATGGCTAATAGGAGTGATGAGTATTTGTGGAGTAGATAATAGTCTTAAAGGGTATATGCAACTGAAAGGGTATATATCTTATTCCTGGAAAAGACATAAACAGAGGTACTGCTGTCATAAAAAGCTGTATTAAAATCACAGCAGTGTACATTTGGGGATTTTAATTTTTTTTTTTTACAGATACTTCACATTTATAAAGGATTGCATCTTTAACTTGTTTTGCTAGATCTGTTCTCACATGTACATGACCAAATTTCTCTACTGTTCAGTAGGGAAAATGAAGCAGTGGATATAATTGCGTAATGACAGATATGAGAGGAACAGAGAATCCCAGCAATCATTTCCTGTGACTTGGCCAGCTTCCAGGATGTCTCAATGGGCCCGCTGATGTAAAGGCAAAATGAAAATAGCTCATTCTGAAGGGTAGTTGTTGGTTGGGGTTTTTTTCCCCTCTCTCATTTGACTTTGCAGACTAAGGTATTGGAATAATTAGTTGGCGGTGTGGTGTTAGTTTTCTCACGGTAAATTAAGCAGATTAGCCAAATGTGGAAATGTATTTTAGCTACAATCAGCAGATTTGAAACTGTAATGCTTCAGCATCCTCTGAGGTTATGTTAATATTATTCACATTATTCCTCTCTATAATGTGCAGACTGTTCCACAGTTACCTTATGTCAGTGTTTATTCAAAGACAGCAGAATGATTAGATTTATTTTTGTTAGTTTTGTAACACAGAAATGTAGAGGATCAGCATGCTAGCTGTTGCGTCACTCCACTTGGCATGTAGTATTGGCATGGATAAGAGAACTATTATAACAGCCTTAATCTCTTTTTTTATTATTATTGTTATTAATTTTCCTACAGTAAGTTGAGTAGTGAAGCATATTTTACATAATTATGGCAGAAGTACGCAACTTGACGGGTGGTAGTGAAGGAGCAAAGTAATATAAATATTTGCAGAACATTTCTGCCATAAGTTAATGCTTTGCATATGAATCTTTATAAAGATCCTAAGTTAGTTTAAAGGAATGATTCCAGAGGACTACATAGGTCCAGGGATTTTAAGAGCTGTGAATGATGGCTGTGGAGCATCTCTGGGACTTTCTGGCTTGTCGTACAAAAACAGAGAATAGAAGGAGGAAAACTCAGCAGGAAGAAGTTAACAAATGCTTTGGGAATGGAGAAGGGAGAAGACATAAGCTTTCCATGTACAAATCTTAGGCTGGACTCACCTAGTCATTCATTTTTCAGTGCTGTTTGTCTTTGGCTTGCTGCATTTCACTGGAGACACTCACTTAGCAAATGGTTGCAGCCGCTTTAAGTTGCTCCTGCAAGCACATATCTGCTGCTGCTTCGAGCCCCAAAGCAGAGCTGATAGAAGGGAATGGAGAAACAAATCTCAGCTATTCCATGCAACATCTGTTGGTTTAATTGAGCTGCTGCAGGAGATTCAATCTAAGCTACCAGCTGTGGCACAGAAAGGTCTGAGGGACACAAACACATGGATCCATGCAAGCCAGCTGTGTGAAGGAGCAGAAAAGGACAGCATGGGCAGTAACTTCTTAAGCTACTATTGGTAGATTTGCCAGGTTACACATGCTGACAATCCTATTTCCCCTCAAAATATTATTTCTAAACAATACCAAGTACATTTTGCTTTCCAGGGATTGTTCTGAAAGTACAGAGCTGCATCTCAGCCTGTCTGGCTGAAATACAAATCTTCAGTACAAACATGTTATCACTTGCAGCTCCTCCTGAAGATTTCAAACTGGATACACTGAAGTTGCAAGGTCAACATGGTTAGGAGCAAAACACAGCTAGCTGCATAGGCTTTATATCTAAGCCACAGGATATTTTGCTCCTTATTTGCCAATTCAGCCTATTTTAAGAGAATCCCACAATTTTAATTTTCTGCTTTGGACTTGACTGCTGAACTGATCCTGTCATAATAAAATACATCTGCATAAATAACCGTGTTTCTACAGGGACTCTCAGTATTGGTTTCAGATCTCACTTTGCCAGAGAATTAGAGGGAGAATTCTAGTAGTGTACTTCCTATGAAAATTTTACAAAAATGTCAAATACATTTGTGAAAGCTTGAAATGGTGAGCCTGCGAACAAGCCTTTTTTTTTTTCCTGGATGACCATTTAGCTACAAGTCATCTCCCCTTGCAGGAGCTTTTCTAAGAAGTACTCAAGGATTTTAGAGTCTATATGTATATATACATCTTTGTGGAAATGTTCTGGTTTGAAGGGCATGCTTTATTTTTTAGGCAGTGTTTTACCATATCCCTGATTATGGTGCATATTGAGCTAACTGCTATTTTAAGTTGTTGACTCTGTGTGTGCTTGCTTATATCTAATAAGAGGACTGAGCAGTGTCTCAGGTAGCTCACAAATAGAATGTCCCACACAAACCAAGCAGGTGGAAACAAATGCAAGGGGTTCTGATGGAAGAATGGACAGCATCAATTAATGATGGGCATGTAATTGGCTTCTTTGAAGAATTACTCCTAAATAACTTCCCTGCTAAAAGAGCAATTGCTAAATGAATGCTTTTCCTTACCGTGTTCAGGGGTGGAAAAATGCAGCCATCACTCATTAGCCCAAAGTCCAAGTCAGCTAGACAGTGTGAAAAAATACTTGGCACTCAAAGCTCACATTTAGCCTCAAAGCCGTGCCCTGCCACTCAAAAGGAACAAAACAGTCGTGCACTGTTTGTGACCTCCCTTTAGCTGTAACATAGTGTCAATCACATTGGGCTTTAATCCTTTCCAAATTATAACATGTATCTCTTGTGCTTTGTTCCCTTCCTGCCTTTTTTACTTCTTTTATTCCTGACAAAAGAGGACACTATCTCTCTCTTATTGTAGTCAGTATTTTGTCTGAAATTTGCGGTGCTTGTGGCATTTTCTTCCTTTTTCTTGCTTTCTTGATAATGTCTCTGTACTTTTGCCCTACCGGTTTTTTAGTCTCAGATTTATTTTCTGGACTTTTCTCTCCAAAATAATTTTTTCTTTTGATGCCACAATTTCTACTTCTAATGTATCACTGAGGTTCTCACTTTTTACCTACCAAGCAGATGGTTAGACAAAAGGGAAGAATGTCATGATCCAAAGCTTGTGATGGTCCTAAGATCTTGCACTGTGAATTAAATCTCCAAGTCCCCAGTTTCTCTCTAGCTGTGGTATCTAAGATGTAGTGGTCTCATTCTTCCTGCCTCTATCTTTTCCCTGAGAGAGTTGAATTTGGAAATTTTTTGAGTTATTTCTTCTTCCATCTGCTCCTGTGAGAAGATGAGCTTCTACTCCTTCCTTTAGTTTTGTGGTTACAGAAAAAAAATAGTTTCTTTTTCACAGATTTCTATTTTGAGTCCTCTTCTCCAGCAGCTTGTTGCAGTTGTCATTCATAGTTTCTAGGCTGGGGAAGGAGAAATCACCGAACAGTAGAAGAGTAACTAAAGTGGGAAACTAATGAATTTGGGAGGGTGTTGCTTCTTTAGCTTACACTCAGCCCGTATTTGAATTGTTAATGTGGTATGCATTTGGATGGGCATTCGCTCTTGGTTTTAAACAGAAAAACAGTAAAAAATTATGTGAATTTGATAACTTGCTGAAGAAGCTTCTGGCTCTTTTTTCAGCCAAGTTGATTTTCAAAGCCTGGCAGCATATGCTCACACTTGCAGTTTCAGCTGTGTCTGTACATCTAATGCATTTTGTCTGCCTAAGGAGGAAATTCACTGTATGCTGTTTAAATATGAGCAAATGTAGTATTGCCTCTTCTGTGCTGGTTGTCACTCCTACCTCTCTCTTTAGCACAAGATACCTATGCATAAGATACAGAAGAGTAAGCATTACAGTAAGAATATGTTGTACAAGTGAAAAAGACCACACCTTGTTCTTCAAAACATTTCAAGTTTCTGAGGCATTTTTTGTAAACCAATGTTTTTAAAAATCTAGAATCCACAGCCACCATGTGAGGCCACATAGGCTTCTCCAGCTTTTTTCTTATCTGAGGTTGTTGACCTCAGGAGAGGAGGAGAAGGTTACAGGGTCAAAGTCTTTTCCTCCTTGGAGCTTGCTGCTTGCTGGGAGAGGGTTGGCTGGAAAATAGATGTTTTAGAAAAAGGGTTGAGGGTCATGATTTTAATTCTGTTAGGGAACAGCTGGTTTGAGTTTCTTTCCACTTCTATCTTCCCTCCCTTCCTCACAAATCCATGGAGAGAGAAAAATTTGTTCAGAGGAAAGCAACACAAAAATAAAGGATTGCAGCATTTTCATCTTTAACATAGGTCATATTAGTTATAGGACTTCACATTTGGAGAGAGAAGAGGAAATTATTAAAATAATTGAAATCCATTATTGTTACAATCATTGAATTGATATTGATCTAGAGTGTCAGAGGTTTATTTGTTTTCCTGCCAACAGTTAAAATGTTAATAGTAATGCTTTAATGGATTTTTTTTTTGGATAAACAATATACATTGCAATTTTTAATTTAGTGATGGACAAAGCTAATTTTTAATATATTGTGTTAGTTTGCAGACCAGCAGCTGAAGAAAGATGGTTTGATTTGGGTATTTCTGTTCAGATTTTCTTCATCTTTGCATGCTGCTTTCATGCACTAAGACCAAAGAGAGAGAAGGAAACTCACAACTCTCAAATGAATGGCAAACTAGGAACAGATTTTTCATCTGTACTCCTCTGAAACACTGGCCTCAGGCTGTGTTGGTGTGTGGCTCAACAGCAATCAGAGGTCATAATTTCATTGGCGGTTAGCATCAGGTTTAATTTTTCTAATATGTTACATTTACCAAAATGTCTGGTTTCAGTTACACTTATGCACTGACTGAATCAGCTTTGAGCAGCATGATGTTTTAAGGTACCTGAAAGGCTACAAGAACGTTTATGGAACACATATGCTAATTGTTTTTAACCACTTTCCTTTCTAAACACAAAAATGTGTTTTTGGAAAGCCATTTAACAGTAGTAGCTAATGACGGTGTGCATTTATTCTAAGAACTGAGCACAAGGAATAGGTAAAATAGTTGTTTTAACAAGACTGCCATCTACTGATTTCCACAATTAAAAATATCCCCGATGACTGGATTGGTCATAGATTTTTTTTTTAATACCTTTGTTTTAAAGATTTGCAAAATCAAGAAAATTATAAATTCTTTTTTCACCTTAGGAATGCGACCAGGTTCACATTGACGACGTGTCTTCGGATGACAACGGTCAAGATTTAAGGTACAAGAGAACTCATTAAGATAAAAAAGTTGCTTTGCAAATTCCTTCCTGGGCAAGGGATGGGCTGCAGGAATGCTCACAGTAACCTGCTCTCTTTTGCAATACATACTTGCAAAATGCAATTATTTAAGGTTGTCTTCTTTGCAACCCAGCCAAGTGGGTAGTTGGTGGTTCAATGCAGCCTGTTACCTTTTATTAATCCGTGGGGTTTTTTATCTCTGCCTAGCACGTATAACTTCGGAACCGACGGCTTTCCCGCGGCTGCCACCAGTGCCAACCTGTGCCTGGCCACCGGCGTGCGCGGAGGGGTGGACTGGATGCGGAAACTGGCCTTCCGCTACAGACGAGTAAAAGAAATATACAACACCTACAAAAACAACGTCGGAGGCAAGTGGCTCTGGAGTGTCTAACAAACACGGATTATTCGGGGTCGGGAATGGGAAGAACTGGTTTCTGCTCCTTTTTAGGAGTGTTTAGTGAGCTGTTTAGTTTGCAGCGCGCAGAAAATTGTCTGAGCTGGTGAAAGCAAAGGAAAGTGACAGAGCAGTACTTAATACCAGTGCAGACATGTCCTTGTCTACTCCACAGGTCTTCTTGGTCCAGCAAAAAGAGAGGCTTGGTTACAGCTGAGAGCAGAAATTGAAGCTTTGACAGATTCTTGGTTAACACTTGCACTGAAAGCACTCACCCTCATACATTCAAGGTGAGTATTGAGGGCAGGAAGGAAGCTCTAGCATGTCTGATGATGGGCTGGAAGAGGCTGTCTGGTGGAGTGGGCAAAAAACTGAAGCTGGAGGACCTTATCCTCCTTTCTTATTCTGATCTTACCATGCTGCACCTTGTTCCTTAATACGGGGGTAAAAAAAAATGTTCTTTCTAAGTGGTGATAATAATGTTGAAGGGGTTCTGATGGGAGGGGTAAGATTTTCCTTCTGTTGCTTTGTTTTGGTTTCTTTCTGTTTTGTTAAAAAAGGATATTTGCATTTTCTCTTCCATAGGACAAACTGTGTAAACATTCTCGTAACAACTACTCAGCTAATTCCAGCTCTGGCAAAAGTCTTGTTGTACGGACTAGGGGTTGTATTTCCCATAGAGAATATTTACAGTGCAACTAAAATAGGTGAGCTATTTTCATGTTGTGATACATTTAAAGCAGTATTACTAAAAAGAAAAGGTATTGTAGTCTATATTTAATTCTTTCTTTCACTGTAGCAAATACAGAGATTAGTAACACCTGATCCTCATGAAACATTGCTAAAGCATCCTAAAAGTGCTTTTCAAATGTCTGATGATCCAGCACAGAAAGCTTTGTATAGCTCTATTAACAGTAGTACAGTCTCTGTTAGGAAGAAATGTTAAAAATATTGCTTTTTTTTCATCATTTCTCAAAACTGTGGGGCTGTGTAGCAGTTGAGAAGGGTTTTTAATAGGCAGAAAGTACAGAACACTGAAGTCTCCCTGGAACAACACTAGGAGAAATTCTGTAAAGGTAAGCCCTGGCTTATTTGTTTTCATGGGCTCTGGAGAAAATTTTGGCAAACAATTTACCAGAAGCAAGAATGTTTTGCTGCAAAATGTAATTATTTCAGTATCCTCATACTGACTGTAATAAGCTTCAGCCAGGCAAATGTTTATTTCTGTTTTCTAGGTCAGTATAAAAGATGTTATTCTGAGTATGTAGAAGTACCCCAGACCAGATGGCAATGGTGTTTGTAGTTTTTAATGTGATTATGACATATCTGTTCTGTCTCAGATTCTCTCATAATTGTGGGCTACAAGAACACATTTTTTTCATGTGTTCTTAAGTATCTGTAATACAGCCAGCTCAAATGGTGGAATATTTTTGGGGTTTTTTTTAAACAAGACAAAACAAAAATTGGTTCATAGCTTTACAGAGAAATTTGGAAGCATTCCCATAAAATATTTGAAATTTTTCCTGAGTATGAAAGTTATAGTGCCCTCTATCAAAGCTTTATAGTAAATTATAGCTTTAAAATAGCATGCTTTAAATATACATATTAATTAAAACATATTTTAATAAATCTTCACTTGTGACTTCACATACATGGGATAGAAAGGTGTTTTTGGAAAAATGTGCTCTGTCACTGACTGTCACAGGAAACCATGAGATTTTTGTGACATGGCAGGATTCATAATATTCAAACACTGTTCCAGCTTAGTGTTTTAGGTTTCTTATTCCTGGTGCTACTGTTAAATGGTATCATTAAGTAGTTTGGATAGAAAACTTCATTTAATTTCCAGCCTACTTTTTCTTACGCTTTTTTTTTCTTTAGCTGAAATAACTGTTTTCTAAACCACAATTTTTCCCATCCATTTCTGTAGACACTCAGGTTAGCATGTCCATGGCCAGACTAAAGTGACCTTTCATAATGGGGACTTTTGAGAAAACTCAGCTTTAGGCTTTTGCTTTCTTTTGTCTACTCAGTACCATATGTGAAGCTTCCCAGCATGAGTACAAATTGAAAGAGAAGAAATTTAGGTTAGCTATTAGGAAGAAATTCTTTACTGTAAGGATGGTAAGACACTGGAACAGGTTGCCCAGGGAGTTGTGGATGCCACAACCCTGGCAGTGTTGAAGACCAGGCTGGGTAAGGCCTTGGATGACCTGGATGACCTGGATAACTTGGATAACCTAGGATAACCTTAAATAAGCTATTATAGTGGGAATGTCCCTGCACATGGCAGGGTGAGTTGGCACTAGGTGAGTTTAAGGTCCCCTCCAACCCTTAAGATTTCTGTGTTTCTATAGTACTTGTGCATAGGGCTGGAGCACTGAGATCATTTCCCTAGGTGTGTGCAGGGAAGGAATGACCTATATGACTGGATCCCAGTGCAGGATGAAGGACATGGCCCATGTAATGGATTACAGGCATTTAAATCTTAATCTTTTGAGTGACCTTCTAAGTCAAGGTACTACTGTTTTAGGAGCTGTGATTAATCATGTCACAGATTTTGGAGAAAAAAGCTAGAATTTCAGCTCAGCTTCAATCAATTTACTCAAATCATGCTACTGGTCATAAACAAATGGTAGATAATTCTCCTGGTGGTGAACTTCCCCACAAAACCTGTGTCATATTAGGTAATGAGACAAGAAAGGCCATATTGTGGGCCTCTAGTATGCTGTCTATGCTGCAGTCAGCCTTGATACACCATCCTGAGGGACAGACTCTTCTCATCTTTGTAGCTCTACTTAAGAATTCCAAGGGTTGGGGAGATCCAGGCTAAAAAGTTATTTATTTGACGACATCCCATCACCACCTGCCTTGAATAGTCTGATCTTTTTCTTTCAGGAAAGGAAAGTTGTTTTGAGCGAATAATTCAAAGATTTGGAAGAAAAGTAGTGTATGTTGTTATAGGAGATGGTGTCGAAGAGGAACAAGGTGCAAAAAAGGTAATGACCTTCTTTTGGTGAGGGCTGGTTTCAAGAGTCTGGAAAATTGTCTTTTCTTCAGCATGGGACAGCAAGCACTGACATTTAGGTCAGAAATCTTTGCCTTATAAAATCTGTGTTGACTGTATCTAGTAGAAAGCCAGGTAAGACTATAGATAATGATTTGCCCTGCTGTTCTCCAAAAGACACATTAAACTATGTATGTTTGATGCATTTCAAAAAGGGGCCAGAAAATGGGCCCTGGCTTTTGTGCCAAGAACTAACAGTTCTGTTTTCCTTGGCAACCAAAAATACCACATAGGATGTTATGAATGTAAGCAAAATATGGTGATTCTCAGTGATCAAAGAGTGTGTGCTGTTTGACTGTATGAAACACGTATATGTCACACCTTAAAAAGACATGTAGGACTGCAGTAGGTAGACAGGAATTTCCGTTTTCTTGTGTGTCCATAATTTGGATTCTTTGTTCAGACAACAACCTGTGGCTTGGCATGCATTCATAATCTCAGATAACTGAGCAGAGGATACTGTTTGACTGTCTATTATTTTTTGCTTCCCACTGAGAAGAAGGGGAAAATTCACTTTTTTTTTTTTCAATGTGAATTAAACTGTATAAAAAGGAACACTTCCCATTCACAAATAATAGGCTTTATTTGTAGTCTTGCTAAAAAAACTACCCAGATACACACTCTTTGCTTGGAGGAATGAGGCACAACCTTGGCTATTTGAATAATAGGAGAAAGAGCAGGAAAATGGGCATTTTTGTTCTTGCTTCCTTTCACAGATAAATTGCTTTTACACAGCTGCTTTTTCACCACAAAACTCTTTGTGATACTTCTATCTCTTTCCACTGTGACTTTCTAAATTGGAGAAGTGAAACTAATTAGTCCACATGGCGTTTTAACAACCATTGACTGGTTTGGCTTCATGAAATCTGGGTTTTGTGCCCCCGAACCCTCGCGGGTAGGTTCCCTCTCGTCCCAGCACTTTGCAGAGTCTCAGTTTCATATATCCCTTTGGCGGACTGGCAGGAACAGTTTGCTCCTTTCTCCTTCAGAAATGCCTTTCATCTTTGCAGAGAAATGTTTTCCCGCTGCAAATGATTACATTTTAAAAGCTGTATTTAAGATCAGGGGGGGAAAAAAAATTCCTTCTCTTTGTTCCTTTTCTGTTGCTCGGTGAAATAGTGTTGTATATGATAATGGCAGGAGTAGTCCTTTTGGTAACATTATCTATTCCACTGCTTTTTTCAACAGGAAACATGATTCAGAAAAGCATAAGAGAAAGCCTTTCCAGTCACTAAGAGGAGTAGCAGTATAGAAAGTTCCTTTGTGCAATTGCTTGTGTGTATTCTTTCCTGGTGGAAGGAATTTTCAGGTTGAAAGCATGTTGGATGCTCTGGATTAAATTATCTGCTGCAGCAATGCCAGAGAAGTCAATAAGCAGACCAGCAGCCCTGCCTTTCTGCATAAACTATCAATCTGATTTAGGAAAATGCTTCTGTGATTCTTGTCTTGCTTCTTACTCCACCAAATAAGAAATCACCATTTCCCTCTGTGAATGCAAGATTTTTCCTTTTTAGTTTTTTCCTTCACATCCTGAAAGAGTCTTCTCTGGAGAGCACACAAACAAAACAGAAGCTTTGCCTCCCCAAAACTACCCAAACCATATCAATCCAGAGTGGCATAACTGTCCTGTGATGTACCCCATTGTCATGCTTACCCCTGGGTTTTGGTAGCTGGTTCCTTCTCGCCTTGCTTCCCATCAGCATGTCAGGTTTTGTGGCATTCTCCAGGGAAGGGACAGGTCTTCTCTTACCCCTTTGCACAGCAGTTGTCTGTAGGGCTTTG
This sequence comes from Fringilla coelebs, assembly GCF_963513975.1. Classification (NCBI taxonomy): domain Eukaryota; kingdom Metazoa; phylum Chordata; class Aves; order Passeriformes; family Fringillidae; genus Fringilla; species Fringilla coelebs. The sequence continues at coordinate 34,009,555 of NC_140028.1, forward strand.
GCCTGAGGTGAAGCCATTAGCATATGTGTATTCCTTTACACTATTTAGAGCATAAACAGTACAACCTTCTGATAGTACTTCATTGTTTACATGCAAACTGTAATGAGTTTTTTCAAGTGGGCATATAAATTCAAGCCTATTTAATTAGTGATTTTTTTTTTTATTCTATGTTCATTTAGTGGATTAAAATGGTTGAACTTCCAGCTTAGGAAGTAAGAAAGTTAAGATTTATTATTTAAAATAATTTACCAATCATTTATAAATTCCTTCATCACAAAAAAAGTTTTTCATGTATGTCCTTCATTCATGGAAAATATTAAGTCAAAACAGCAGTAGGTAAATAAAAGAAACATTTAAAATATTAATGTCATTATGTATAAAAATTCAATGATAGAATTGAATTTTGACTTTTTAATGCCACTTGAAAGATCATTGCTTTATTGAGAAACATTTTTAGGATAAACAGTTTGTTCATAAAATGCCTCTTTTGATTGGTGTAAGTAAACATAATACACTGAAAAAACTGCACAAGGGTACATTTCTGGTTGCATTAGTTGAACTATAATATTGACACCTTTGTTTAGCTGTCACTTCCAGCAAAATACTTGATGAGACAATTAAAACTCTCAGTATGTTTGCACTGTGGATTGAGGAATGATGATACCCTTCTGGGTCAGTGCAGCAGCCCGTGAGCTTGGCTGTAACACCAGGCTGCACACAAAAGTTGCTACCTTCATATCAGCTTCCCCAGGAAAAGTGGGAGAGGAGGGCAGAGAGAAACCAGTGTGAAAGTCCAAAGGGGGCTCTGGAGCTGCTGGCACCAGTGCCAGTGTGGGTCAGAGCCACCAGCTCTGAGTGACACTGCGGTGACACAGCTGTTCTCAGTACAAGGGTCTGGGGGTTTGTGCCAGAGACTCCATTGTTTCAGCATTTTGGTTTCCTTTGCTTTGCTTTGTGTTTTGGTTTTGGAGGTTATTCGATTTTGTTGTGTTGTGTTTTGTGCTCATCTTTTGCCTTTGCCTTTGGAGACATATTCAGGAAATACTAATAAGACAGAAAAAGCCCAGCTCCTGAGTTTTTCTGCTTAGGAGAATTCTCCAAATGATTTCTAATTTGTGAGATGAGACAAAGGCTCCTCTGCACTGAGGAGCTGGATTTTACATCAGGTGATTCGGGAGAGCCTAGGCAAATGGGCTTCTCCTTTGTCTCCAAAATGGTCATGCTGCCTGGGAGGAAAAATCATAAATCTTTGTGGAGCAATAAATAGAATATAAATGGGTATCCAATATGCCACTGCTTTTAAGCCCAGAGTCACACTGTGCTGGTCAGGTTTGGGGTAGGAAGTAAAGACGGCCGTTTAGCAAATCTGGCAGGAATACAAAAAAAATATCATGAAAGATGACAAAAACTGATGAGTTTTCTATTCAAATCCATCACAAATCTCAGAAGTTTTATTGTAAAAAATATGTATTCAATTAAGGGAAGGAGGATAGAGGATAATCTGCACTTTTTGGTGTTGCTATCAAAAAGTGGGTTTGTTTTGCACGTGTATTAATAGCAACACTATTTTGTGGAGTAAAATAGCTGAAGTTTTGTACATTTAGTAGGTACACACTGAAAATAAAATTGCTTCTATTTCAGAAATAAAATAGCTTAATATCTTAGTTTATTTAATAATACTGTAATTATTAGGCTTATTAAATTTGTAGTTTCATTTTTTACGCTTTTTACATTAAAACTAAAATTTTGCCACCATATTTAATTTCAAAATGTCATCAAAATCAAATAATTTATAAGTTCATAGATGTTTTATTACTCAGTAACATCTACCAAACAATTCATGATTTTTAAAAGACAAATGCTTCATATTTACTTGGAATATGTTGAAATAGTAGTCTTAGGGTTCTATTAGATACTAATGCATCCAGTTTCACCACCTATTTATTAGTGGTTAGCATTTGTCATCCATTCTCCCTCAGCAGCAAATGTGAGATTAGCATTTCTTGCTTGGCTCAGAATAGAAGCGTTCTGCATGACATGGGTGTGCTAAGTGTTGGCAGGGATGGCTTTTTAAAGGCAATATTTAGTACAGATATATACAAAGGATCTCTTGCTCTCTCAAATGATCTCAAGTCATTTGGCAAGAGAAAATGTACTTCCATCTCATGGGTGCATTGCCACTTTTAACGTGGCTGAATAGTTGTCAATCAACAATGCATGTTAACACAGGAATAATAGATAAGGTTTTGTATGATAATTTTATTACTTTAAAGGTTCTAGTTTCATACAATCATTATCTTAGATGGGGTGAAAATTAGCACACATGCCTCATGCATATATATCAACACATATGTGTGAGGCTCTATATATACACACAAACACACTGAGCTGTATCAGGTTTGTTTCCCCTCCTCCCAGCTCTGAAGGCTGTACTGTAGGGTCAGACTGATAGAAATCTGAATTGGCCACATTCAGCCATGCCCAGGGCATCAGAGCAGATTCCAGCCCCATGCAGCCACCCTGTTCCTGGCATGCTTTATTTCTTGGGAGTGTGCAGCTGACCTTTAGACCTACATGAAGGAGAACTGAAAATAAATATAATCCTGAGATTTACACAACCTCCTTTTTTTCATGAGACTCTCTATTGTCATTCCACACTTCGCTGCTGTAACTGCATGGAGTAAATATAGGTATACTCCTTTCACAGACAGACATCAATAAAGCAGAGGACACTTAACTGAATTTGAGATAGAAATATATAGTCAAAATAATGACTGCTAACAGTTTTGGTTTAAAATCTGACCATCAACAGATGATCCATAAACAGGGTAATCCAAAACTCGATATTGCACATGGGCATCTAGCAAGAGGTGCTGTAATTTGACTTAGCAGAAGCTAAACCTTCTGTTAGATCAATCAGAGTCTTTAACTGCTCTGTCTGCCTGGTGTGTGTATGCTCTGTGCTGCTGAGGCTGTTACTAGGGAAGCAGTATAAAGCTGGAGCTGCATGGAGTGGGAGCTGGAAGCCAAGAATTTATTCCTATAGTTCTCTCTATTCATTGGTTTTCTGCCTGACCTTGGAGGGCATCCATGTCATTGACTCTTGGCTTCTGCAGAGACATTTTGCATAGGCAGGAGTCCACCAAAGTCTTTGCCAGCCACATCATAGGTATGCTGTTTACACCTCCCTGACCCAGTGGCTAAAGCAGACCTGCTGCCAAGCTGACTAAGAGGAGGAGCAGGGAGCTATGGCTGGCTGTCAAGGAGACCAGCTTTGTCCCACCTGACAGGGGTTTGAGAGAGAAGAGGGAAGCTGCAACCTGCCACGGAAAGGAGGCAGCACTGCTGAGCATCGCCAACCTGTGCAGCCATCTGGCAAACACAGCATGGACCTGCTGCAAGCCCTTTGTGCTTGATGTAGTACCCCTATCAGGTATTTCAAATTCTGCCAGAAAGATCTTGCAGCCTAAGTTAGAGATAGGTGCACAGAAGCTTTTGCAAAATCCAGAGAATTGCATGACTAGCAATTTTTATTTTGTATTGTTCTTGCTGGTTCATTTCCTGAACATGATGCAAGAAGTTCGTCTTTAGGAAATCTGTGAGTTGGAAAGCAGCAGTCTCAGGCCTGACAGAGCACAGAGGATAGGCTGCCTGTATAATGTAACAGGGAAGAAAAACCCTGGGACGTGGAGTTGTAACTGAGTGAGCTAACTGCATCTGCTTTCTCTAGCTGATGGAGGATGGAGACAGTACAGTGGAAGTCCAGATTGAAGATGTAGGGGAAAAAAAATGTAGTGTTTACCATTTCCTTCCTAAGGAAAAGATCCATCTCTAAAAGTGTTTTGGAAATATCACAAGCATTTTTTTTTTTAAATACCTCTATTGTCTCTCTGATTTTTTTTTTGTTTGTTCCCTCCATTGTCAGCCATCGCTCATGAATTTATCTTTAAGCTGAGATTCAGTCAGCTGTTTCTCAAGGCTTTCTAACACTCTAGAGCAAAGCAAAGCAGAACAGAAACTGCTACAATGGTGTTTTCTTGGAGATCATTTTGTTTTCTTCCTGAAGAAATTCCTTTGCTCTAGCAGCTGGGCATACTCTGAATGTGGGCACATGTTGATGTGTCCATATTGCATCTTTGTTCAGATCAGGAGTGTCATATCAAAAAGGATGTGATAGGCTGAGTGTTAGGGTGTTTGCCTTCTGAGACAGGTATAGAAATTACAGTAAATGTGGAGCTGGAAACAGTGAGTTTAACGTTGTTTTCAAATTTTTCTCTAACTTAAAATTTGAGAAGACCAGAATGAAAAAAGGAGAGCAGAATAAAAGTGACAGAGGAGATGGAGTTTTGCCACTGATTTCAGTGGAATTAGGAATTTAATCAGGAGCTGCTGAAGTAGAATTATGAAAGCCTCTTTGGAAAATCATAGATAAAAATGGTTGGGGAACTTAGAAGCTAAGGTGATAATTAATTGCTTGTGGTTTGCCTCCTAAAGATGCCAGGACACAAACTGACCCAATGAAAAGGTGAACACAATCATGTCAGCCTTCAGAATACTGTTGAATTGAAACTATTTTCCCATTGGATTTATAGAATAATTTCCTGACAAAAGCTCTTTTTTCTTATTTTTTAATTTATGCAAAAGTTCTCGTTGACATTATAACCCCCAGTTTCAAGAATAAAGGTAGTTCTTAAGCAGATTTTTACCCTTTATGAATGAGGTAATCTGTGCTTTTTCCTGAGATTTGTGGTTTTGGTTTATTCAGGTTCTTTGCAAAAGTATTTGTGCTCCAGACAGATTTTATTACAACTAATAGGAAAAAAATATGTATTTATTTTAGTGTCCCACATGGAAAAGATGCTTTAAGATCAGTGTTAGCAATGGCCAATGTTATACAAGCCACTGAGATAAAATCTTTTCAAAGTGATGTGAGCAACACATGAGTTATTCTGAATCACCATTTCTCTGTTCTTAACTCTTCTGCCAAGAGTAATTTTTTACAAGGAACAAATACATTTTGAGAGTAAACAATACTTTCACTTTCTTTATTTTCTTTCTGTTTCCTTCCTGAAACTACCCACATGCTTCATGCGTATGTTATTTGATTTCTTTTTTTCCAGAAGTAATATTTTCTTCCGCAGTGTTCTGAAATCTGTTTTTCATATGAAGAGATTGGAAGCCCCTCCCTTCCTTACGATCTCCTGATGTGTTTGCTGTAGTTCCTATTGTAAATAGATTTGTATTATTGAGGATTTATGCTTAGGGGGTGGGTCAGAGAAACCAGACATAAACATGAAGGACTCAAGGTTTTAAGAGCTCTTTTTCTCTCCCCCAAGTGTTCTCTTATCCCTGTGAAAGACAAAGGGTACATCTAAGTACCAGAATGCTCGGGGTTATTTTTACATGTTGTCTGTGCTGTTCACAGCATGCTATGCCGTTTTGGAGGATCTCGAGCCACTCTGACCTTATGGCCCTTCACCATGCCTTGGAACTGGAGTACTTGTAGCAGCTTAGCAGCACTTTCAAACCTCAGAGCCTCCCTCTGCCCGTGGATGAGATGCCTGTGTCTTGTGTCAGCATTGGACTGCAGAACTCTGTGATTTGAGCATGTTGACGTGCAGCTGCAGTCGGGGTTAACCCTTGCCCTTTCAGCCAACGGAGGAGCATGTCCTTTTCTTCAGAACAGCTGTTGGCTCCAGCACTGCGAGCCCAACCAAAATAAGCCATGCGAGTGTCTGAACAACTCATCCTTACCGTGTTTGCTACCAAAAAGAAATAGAGAAGGAAAAAATAAAACGGGGAAAAAAAAATTAAAAAAAAAAAAGAAGAAAAGAAAAGGAAATAAGAGGTTCATACCTGTGAAGAAAAGAAAAAGGACCTGCAAATGCTTGTAGTTCTTAGCCTCTTCAATGTGACACACACCATTTCTTCAACACAGCAAACTTGATTGCACAATGAAGACTGAGATTTTACGAAATACCAGTGGAGTAATTTTCTTATAAAGAAGGTTTACGTTTTGGTTTCTCATACCCAGGGTACTCTGTACATCTTTACTTATTTATGAACAGACTGTATTTTGACATCATATAACTGAGGATATGTATAATAGGATTAAAGGCTATTATAAGCCTTTGCCTTATGGTACAGCAACTACTTTTGATTTTAGCACATTACAGAGTAGTTTAAAATATGTCTAATTTAAACTAATAGGTACATCACTGAGACAATCATGTACAGGAAGAATTTTTTGTGTAAATTTGTAATAATGAATGATTCTTTTACATATTGTTAAGGTAAAATGCTATTGAAAGATAGTAATGCCTTGTTGGTGAAGAATGAGGCCACGTGTGCACAAACTTGTGCGGTGCCTTATCAATGTGTTGGATATAAATATGTAGATAATGGATTTTTTTAGATAAATTTGTCAAGACCAAAAGCATGGATGTCAAGTGTCAATAGGAATTGGGTTTTGTTCTCAGCTGTTTCTCTGCCATTTTCTTCTCTCGCCCACTCTGATTATGAAAAGATTGATTTTGTGTGTCCCCCCTGGTTGAAGCAAATACAGATAAGACCCAAGTGAAAAGGAAGCCTTTATTGTCTTTTTGTTTCCTCTTTTAAAGTTAACATATTAACTCTTTCTTAGAGTATTAAAAAATTAATTAGGAGGTCATTCCATAAAGAAATAGAGAAAGAACACAAATATATTTTAAGATGTAACTTAAACTGGAACCTTAGTACTGAATGGTTTTTGTCTCATCCAAAAATGAAGGAAATTATCATCAGTAATATTTTTAGAAATTAGAAATGAGAATATTTTGGAGAAATTAAACAAGAATGCTCATATACATTTAAGTTTTTAATCCTCTTCCACCAGGAGTCAGATTTTCCTAAGATATAACATCCATTGCCGGCAATGGAAATGCTGAAATGGTTATCACCAAGGAGTTAAAATTTGCTTTTGTCTGTACTAACTTAAAGGACAAACCTAGACCATGTCCGTCTGTGACTCGTGACTTTTCTGATCTTGAAGGCTTTGAGCTACTTGGTTAAATAAACTGTTAGTCTGACTTTTTTTGGCTTGAATTGTACCAATTCCCTTGGCCCAGTTAAATATCATATTAAAAAGAAGCCTCACCTTTGTTGTTAATTTTCTGATTTTTCTTCTTTCATTTAAAAAAAAAAAACAAACCACCAGCCTTGAAACAGCTACCTGCAAAGCTACAGAGCACCAATGTAGCTACAAATCAACACCCTTCTCTATTGGAGGAATCACATTGCTGCTAGAATAAAATATTTGTGGATTGCCTTAGTACCAACAGAGAGGTTTTTATCTTACCAAGACTTGCACGTGTGCTTTACTTTACCCAGTATGGGTTCTGCAACTCGTGCTGGACTCACATGCATAAAGCACATTGTGGGTAGTTTTTAGCCTTTTCTTTCCTCAAGCAAAGTAGTCAGTCATGGGGGGGATTGGTTGTCTTTTTTTTCTTTGGCTCTTTTCAATTTTTAGTCACTTGCGGACTGAAAAAAATAGCAGTTTATCTGGGCCTTATTGTACAAAAAGTGTGTTGTGTCCACAATTGTGTACAGAATTTTTCTTCATTAATTTTGTTTTAAATTAATAAAATTGATTTGTGAACGTATTAAACAATTGTCTTGTATGCAAGTCTGTGATATTTCTGCCCTCTGGGTTGGGAATAGGAGACATCTCTCATCTCTTTGCTGTCTCAAGACACAGAAGTTATTCACCTTCTGGTGCCCGGCTGAGATGTTAAATAGGTTAAAGAATACTTGCAACTAGTTTAGAGAAGGCTCAGTTAGATGAGCAGCAGTTATTTTGCTTATCAGCAGCAGCTAGAGAAGGTCAGTGCAGAATAAGGCCTTGGTGTCCTGGAAATGTCTCTAAGTGACTCATAGCAAATGCCTGAACTTCATGGTGCCTCTGTCATCCAAAGCAATCCATCTGCTGAATGGATGAGTCTGCCATTCAGACATCTCACTCAGGGCTACAAGTCCCATCCTCTGTGGTTTAACAGGCCTGAACATCTGGGAATTCAGGACTGGCATTTCACTTTACCAAGCATGGAGCAGGGCTGCCCTTTAAATTGGGAAGAATGCCCAATTTAAACTGGGGAGAATGCCAGTGACCACCATTTTATAGCAGTTTTATAGTTTTGTAGTACACACATGGTCTGGTGAAGATCCCTCTTTGCTTCTCTGCCCATCAGTGAGAGCCTTAGCTGCCAGCAGATTATTCCTTACTCTCACTTGCTGGTCTAGTGAGAACTAACAAATGGAAGCAAATCCAAGGACCTGCTTCTACATACTTGGCACCACCAAGGAAGTTTCATGCTCAGAGTTTAATTAAATATTTTCAGCACAGCACCAATGATGCTGGAAATTAGTGTGATGAAGTAAGCACTTAAATGCCCCCTGAAGTCAGTGTCTTTCTGAGCAACTAAATACCCAGAATTTTTTTTCTTTAAGGAGCATCATATGAAAACTCTTTTTAAATCAAAATCTTGTAAGAAAGCAAGGAGTCCTATAGAGAGGAGATAATGTAGGCAGCTCATAAACTTGGGTTCCACTTTTTGAAACATGTCAGTACTGCTTGAAGTTTCTATTTCTTAGATGCTCACTGATAAAAATGTTCAGCTGTAATGGTTTTTATTCTAAGAATAACACATGTGTAACTTTGAGGTGTTGAGGTAGTGCCAAGAAAGTGAAATTAAAAATAGTAATTATTATTATTATTTATGTCTCTCATGACTGGAATGCATGCTCAGTGAGTGGTACCTTTGTCTCAAAAATGCTTGCAATGCAAGCCAATAAAATGTTGTTAGAAATTCTTTTTTGCCTTTTCCTTCAGTTTTCTGCTTCTCTCAGTGTTGAATTCTGCCCTGCAACATGAGTAGAGGATGGATATCAAGAGACACGCTTCTTTGTGTCATATGCCAAGGGAGAGGCACAGGCCTGTCCCAGTCTTCCTGTTCTTTGTCAATGGCAAGGCTGCACAGCTGCCACCTCACCTTTGCCATTCTCTGTTTAGCCAGGGACTGGCTCTACCAAAACTGCCCAGCTCTCTTGTGCAGGCAAAGGGCTAGATGGAAATGGGAAAATCCAGGGGAAGACAGTCATCTCCAAGTTGGAAAAAACCAGAGAGAAGTGTGAGAGTTACAAGGCTGCAACTGCAAAGAGAGTCTGCAGGTAACCAGGAAAGGTCACTGAGTGGAACACCCAGTACTCCTCGATGGGCCCCCAGCAGCTGCTCAGGATTATGCTCAGGATTTGGTGGGACAAGAGACCAATGAGAGGTCCCACAGTCTCTTGGCTACCCTAGCCCACCAACTTCATGGTGAGGATAGCAGGTTGTCACAGCACGGTGGACAGCAGCACATAACTCAATATGGGCCTCAGGGGAGGGTGGTGTAAATCAGGGGGGGGGCTGGTGGCCATCCCTCTTCTGTCTCCTCCTGAAACTCTTGCCCTGTCCCCATTACCTCTGTTCAGCTGGCATGCACCTTCATGTGCCAGAAAAGACAAAGCAAAGATGGAAATCTCTGGGGTACATGCCCTGAATTCCCTCCGCAGCCTAACAACTGCGTGAACTTCTCTGTACTACAAATGTGCATATATACACACACATACACATACACATACATACATATAGATATATAGCTGGGCACACAACTATAGATATACATATTTGCTGCCGAGCTTTGTTATAACAGAAAATTAAAATGGTGTATCATTGAACCTGTTGCCTAAGTGACTTTATGCAAATGGTTTGCAATATAAAATGCCCCTTACTCTTGTTCTCCAGCACAGCTATGAAAGATAAATAAAGATAAATAAACATTTGACTACTCAAATAATCCATCTTTGTAACTGTCAGCATTTCAGTTTGTGTGAGTATAAATAAACTTCCACCAGTTCTGATACACCAGGGAAGTTTTCTTGGTTGTTTTTTACCAATAGTCTATACTTCCATTTCTGGTTTTTAAGTGGCTGTTTGTTCCTGCTAATGGTAATAGAATAATAGCAGGAAAAAAATTATTTGGATTTATCTAAAGCTAAATACAGATACGCCAGCTCTCATGGAAGCCACATGATGTTGCCAGGTGATGTGGAAGTCAGACCTAGGTACAAGTATGCTATTAGTGATCTGCCCTTCCCAACACTTCACCAGCACTGGCAGTGTCTCGGCTGGGAAGAGGTATCAGTGGCTTGGGTTTTGTTTCTCACCCTCATTTAGAAAGGTTTTGCATGGACTGCTCTCTGCTGCTTCCTGAAGGGCTGGCCTTTGACACTGTGCTGTTTCCATTCTTATGCACAGGTGCATTGTTTCCTAAAGTGGGAGTTGAATAATTTGCAAAGGAAGCTCCAGCCTGCTTTATTTTATTCATTGCCAAGTCATGTCAAGTTTGACATGGAAGTGAAAAGAGATCTAGATATCGCATTAAGTTTAATACTGAGACTGCAGTGATAGATGGTATAGTGCAGAGAAGGTGAAAAGTAGTTAGAAATAAAAAGACAAAACATAAATTGATTTGAAAAATGTAGGATAATAAATCCAGGAGAAAATAATGTAAAGCAAGGAGTGAGGAAGAATGCTGAGTTGTCCAGAATGGAGAAAATTGTGTTTGGGAAGGCAGATTAATTTCTTGGCACTGCCACAGAACACCCCAGGAGTTGTTAGGACTCAGGCTCAGCAAAGCTAAGCGTCACTGTGGCTGGCCCCAGTGAACACCCAGGGCTTCAGCTGGTCCTGCATGCTCTCCATGGGAGCCTCAGTGAGGAGCTGTTGAAGCCAGTTACTGGCACCAGAGCTGTGCACAAAATCCTGCCCTTACCAGGAACGTGGGCACTACCCCTTGCCCCCTAAGTGATGGCTGGAATCCTTTCCTGTGCAGGACAGGGGGCTGCCCATGCTGAGGAACATGGCAGGAGCTGTCTGTGTCCTGTGCATCATCCACTGTTCACCCTCTCTGCAGAAGCTCAGTGATTAGTGACCCCTTGCACAGGACCCATGGGACTTTAGGCTAGGTCTGTTTTCAGCCCTCTCCAGAGCTATGTGGGAGTGCATGCTGTTAATCCTCTCAGAGAGCCGGAGGAGTTCCGCGGGAGAGGAAGAAAAGAGAGGTGCAAATGTGCAGGTTCTCAGTGAAGCATACGAGGATGATGTTTGCAGAGCAAAAACGCTTTGCCTCTCTGTAGCTGCCTTAATGCAAAGTACAGAAAGTCCTGGGAACTGGCACACAGATCAGGGCTCCTGTCTCTGAGGCGTGCGCTCACGCCACCAAATCCAGTGCTGCCCTTAGCTCTCCTCAGAAAAATCCACTGGATGGACTGAATGCCTGTTCTCCTTCCTCTTGTGGTTTCGGTCCAGCAGGCCACTAAGCCCCCTGCAGCCCCTCACTCACTCCCCTCCCATTTGAAGGGGGAGAGAATTGGAAGAGTGAAAGTGAGGAAACTCATCAGTTGAGATGAAGGCAGTTTGATAGCTAAAGCCAAGGCTGTGCACACAAACAAAGCACAACAAGGTCTTAATTCACAATTTCATGGACAGACAGGTGTTCAGCCATGCCAGCTGAAAGCAGGGCTCCATCACACATAATGGGGACTTGAGAAAACACCGTCACTCCAAATATCCCCCCTCTTCCTTCATCATTCCCTGTGTTTATACACTGAGCATGATGCCATATGGTGGGAAATATCCCTTTGGTCAGTTGTGGTCAGCTGTCCCAGCAGTGACCCCTTCCAGCTCCTTGCATAGCCCCAGCTGCTCCCTGCTGGAGTGGGGTGGAGAGAGGCTCCGAAAAGGCCTCGACTCTGTGCAAGCACTGCTTAGCAGTAACTAAAACATCCCTGAATTGCTAACACTGTTTTCAGCCTAAATCCAAAACACAGTCTCATACAAGCTACTGTGAAGAAAATTAACTCCATCCCAGCCAAAACCAGCAAAACACCTCTCCAGAGTAAACAAGTGCAGTTCTCAGTACCAAGACAAGCAACTGAATAGAAACAAAACCATTACATTCCCCTTTACCTCAAGAAATGCTATAATTCCAGAAGGGATTATTAACTTTGCATTAAATTCTTGTTCCAGCTCCTAAATCTATCTGTGCAGTCATTATTTATATGTGACTCACTTAAAATTCAGTAGAGCATCTGTATCGTGGATATCAGAGGTCTACTTACATGCCATTTGGTATTTGTCACCAATTTGGGGTCACAGGGGGTCTGCTCAGTAATATTTCCACTACACAGCAGGTAAATCCTCTCAGACTGCTTCTGATACCTTCTTATAAAATGAGAGATCGAAATTCAATTTAAGCCATACAGATTTATACCTAGTAATAGCCTTCCTGGAGCCCTTTTGTTTTAAGACAGAAAATTTGTAGAGGGGAGTTGGAACAAAAAACCACCCCTAAACTTACTTCTCTAGAAGACAAGGAAAACTCAGCAAAATAAAATTAGGAAGGTTGCCATATCCCTTTTAAACAACATTTATGTGGGGGAGAAAGTCAGCTCTTGTGAATATTAGCATTCTTTTTGATATTTCTATTGTCCAGCTGTAATCCACTGTTCTGTATGCTTTTTGGGCAGAATTTCTTAAATACTTGCTCTTATGCCGCCTGATTCCTCTTTCCATTGCTCCAGTAGCTGTGTGAACCAGTAGATCTGAAGATTCTGCTGGTTGTCCATGGACATTTCCCTGCAGAAGAACCAAAACAGGCAATGGGTGTGCCAAGAAGGTAGCAGAGCCAATGTTAGTACCTCTTGGGAGTGAAGGTGCCCTTGTTACTTTTGGCTGTTCTTGTTAACACAGGCCACAGGTGTGTGTTAAATGACAGTTGAGAAATTCAATTTCTGAACAATTTTGTTTTGTGATTTTCTTTCTTCCAGATAAGCAGAATTGGGATTCCTTGAAGTCAAAGACTACATTTCCATCAAAACCTGAAGATAAACTGTCTATTAAAAATTCCAGGCATTGGGTTGCCCATTGGTTTCAATTAAAGTTATGGGCAACTGTGCAGATCTGTAACTGTAGTAGGCCCTTAAAGCTTACTGGCCTTTTTGCTTAATATTTGCTCTTTTTTTTTTCCACTAGGAATAGGAGCAAGAAAAACGTGATGAGTGCTATGGCAGCCTGAAGCCAGAGCTTTGACTGGAGACTTTTATTTAGTTCTTGAATCATGTTTTGCTTGGAAATGTGGTTTGGTGTTTATCCTCCTTCCTGCTGAACAGTCCAAGTCCTGAGCTGGGACACTGGGTGATGAGAGAAGATACTGACCTCATACTTCTCCTTTATTCCTTTCTTTTCTTTTTTTTTTTTTTTTAACATATTTTCTCCCACATTTGTCTGTGAAAAACAGATCTTTTATGACCTTATTCTTGCCATTTTAACTTTGTCCTAATCCGTGGAGGAATGACCTCCTCCATAGTCCATGATACACCAAAGTTTTAAACACTGACATCTGAGACAGAAGCTATTTGACACTTCCATAATAGTACATAATGCATTTCCTTCTCTTCTGAGATGGAGTACTGCACCTGAAATGTGGAGAAAAAGTTACAGTTTGGATACTAATATTTTCCACAGCCTTCTAATTACTCTTTCATCTGTACCAAATATAGACTGATGTTCAAACCTTTTGTAGGTCTCTGGCAGGATTTTGAATGGTTATGTTGTCTCTGGTCAGGTTTCTAAAACCATTCTAGTAATTTTGAAAACATGCTGGCAAAAGGAGTCTGTTCCACAAGGCACTTGGTTTAGTTCTTAGACAGTGGCTTTCTGGTGAATATTTGTGGTATCGTTCTAAAGTGTGGAAGTACATGGGATTTCTAAACCCTCAGTTTCCTGGTGGGAATAATTCTGGACAGATGGTTTTACTATCCAGATGACAAACTAATTGCCAGCAATTTTGTAGAAATAAAAAAATCTTATTTGAAATTATGACCTAATTGTTATGTAAAAGAAGAATAGACCATTGTAAATGCATCATTGTGTAACATGAATCTGAATATGAGCTAAGAATGCTGCCTTCAAATCAGTTTGTTAATTGCACTTCCTTAGACTTGTGACCTGACATTCTGTTCATTCAGAAGTCTGAAGTAAAGGGAGATTTTGGCTCTCATAAATGGAAAAAAATAATTTAATCCACTCCTTTCTAAATGGAAATGGAAAGTAGACCCCCTTCAAACATCCTTTGAATCAAAATGAGGGACAGCTGCAGTCTAAGGTTAAATCCCATTATTTCCATAATTTGGTAGAGAGGTTGAGATTTGGATTTTGGCCTTTGGGTTTACTAATCCACCTAAATAACCAAATGATATCACTTTTAATCTGCCAAAGAGTAACTATTAGTGAAAAGCTAAGAAAGATGCAATATTCTTGTGGCTGAACTGAAGCCTTAAGTTTTAGCTTTCATATTTTTCAGATTCTGTACCACTTTAGAGTATGACTCTGAACTTCATGTAAATTGTTAGCAAGTTCTCTTCACAGTCTAGTTAGACAAAACCATCCTTCTCCAGCCTGAGAAACAAGGACACCATTGCAGCTTTGGGCCCAAAAGGTATAAACAGTGAATTGAGGAGAGCAATCTGGAAGGATGGGACTTCATAACCTGAAGCTGTAATTGGACAATTAACCCCAACATGTAAAAGGACCAAAACTTATAAAAGTGTGAAAACTCGTGACCAGTTGTCCATCTTGGGTCCATCTTGGGCAGAGCCACAGCTGGGCTCTTGTACTGCCCAAGGTGTATCCTTTGAAGGCTTTTTAATAAATACCTACCTTATTCCTCTAACTCTGATTAGCCTCTGTTCCAGGTAGCCTCTCTAGGCATCAGAACTGGTACATGAACATGCTGAAACACATGTCACAAGCATTCCCCAGACCTCTAACCTGTGTGCTTCATTCCCTGTCACTTGGATTTCACTTCTAGCATCAGTTGTGGTCAGTATCAGTGGAGCTCCCAAATGCACCAAGGGCCGCCATGTGTTCTGCCCACCCATCATCAGATACTCTGTTTTGATTCCATGTTTATGCAGAAATTAGTATTTTGGCCACCCCTCACCTGCTTTTCTGTTATATCAGTCAGGTGACACCACGAGTGGAGCACCAGAGCAGCAGCAGCAGATGGTTCTGTGCCCTTCTTGCTCATTACCAGCCTCAACACCAGGTAGGCAGGGCCTGGTGTGCCACAGCTGGGCACTCCATATACAGCCCTGCTTCATGTATCTGCAGGGTCCATTCCTCAGCCCCATTGACCATGGTCTTTTGATATTACATAATAGTAATTCCCTGTGTTCACAGTTGTAGTAATGCTGCAAGAACACAAAATAGCAGAGCTGTGTCTTGCTGTCATGGCATATTATCTCTTTCACACAGGTTGGATCCCTATTAATTTAATTTAAATCAAGTCACTGAGTCACATATCAGGTCTTCATGTCTCATTCATTTTATATCTTCACTTGAAGGAGAATTTTCTGTTTTGTCTTCATGTTCAGTGATTCCCAAAGTCAGCCTGGGTAAAATAAACAGAATATCATATATTTATGTCTAAGGATAAAAGAAAGGCTTTGTTTCAAACTGATTATGGTACTTCTTAACAACAGCATGCAAAATTTAAGCCTGTCTACAGATACAATGCCAGGAAGAAACAACTGCATTGAGTTTATAAATTAAATTAATCATTGATTCTCTAAAACATGGATTAACTGTGATGTTAGTGATATAGCCTATTAAAAAAATAAACTATGGGTCCATAGCACTCAGGCTCTAACCAGCTCTGATATCCTTGTATATTCTTATAAATCTACAGTGGTTTGTAGTTTTCTTTGCTTCAAAGAGGAAAGCAAACAAGTACAAGTGAAAGACACTTCTATGATTTGAAGCTACAAAGCCAAAAGTTGAATCTGTGCAACCAAGTAATTTTATTTATGCACCAGCACTGACATTCAGTTCTGCCAGAACTCCCCAAATCTTCAGGTCTGTAGCACAGACACTAAATCTAAAAGAACCATGCTTTAGTAACACTAATCAGGACAGCTGCAAAACGCCAAAGACCCGAAAACCAAATAGGATAATGGTAAAAACCTCTGCCCACAAACCTAACTTGTGGTGTCTGCTACTTTGCCACAGCATTTAAGCTTGCCAGATGCTGTCTGCATTAGTCTGCAAGCATTCTAGCATTCCTTCATTTAAGAGTAGTTTAGGATGCATGGTGTATGGCAACCATTTGGATCTTTAAAAATAAAAGGCTAGGCCAGGCTAGGCTAGGTTAAAAAACATGTTGAATAACATAACTGATGGAAAAACATCAATCATTACTTGTCTCTCAGAAACTAAAAGACAGGCAGCAGTCTGGGAGAAAAGATCATTCAGGCTAGGAGATGTGCTTTGGCTTAGAGGGCACGTTGCATTTGTGGTTCATTTCAGAGTGCATGTTAGCTGAAATGTCTTGTCATAATTTGGCTGGGGCTTAACCAATCCCCTGGAAAGAAGAGCAAGCAGTGCTCCATGGCAGGACCAGCCAAGCTTGTCCAACAGCAGCACAGCCATGCATGACCCTCCTCTGAATTGGGGATCTGCACTTACACCTCTGCTGCTCTTGCAGGGACAGCAGAGCCCAATGCAGCACCAGAGCTAAAATACTGAACCCCAGGCAGAGTGGTACAGCATGCTGCCTAGGAAAGTAAAGTGTGTGTATAGCCAGCAGGAAAAGTTCTTATCCTTGTCAACTGTTGTCCTCCAATGCACCTCGTGGAAATACATTTTCCAGTTTGAGCCGGTATCTTGTGGGTCAAGAGCAATGTATTGGAAGGAGTGGAAGTACAGCTCCAGTATCTAGAACAGCCAGATTGCATCCTCTGATTTCCCCATGTCATGTGACAAGTGACTTGGTGACTGTATCTGATGGCTCTTGCCTCTTAGTAAGGAGAACTAAACACCATACATAGACCAGCGTTGGGACAATGGAAGATTACAGATACAGTGAGGTGTTGTATATTTCTCAAACACACAAAAAGGTCAAATGGCTTTGGTGCTGTCCATGTTTTATTGTATGTCCATCTTCATTTTAGTTTGTAGGATTGTTTCTATTTCAATTGTTTTATTTTCTTTACTCCATCCCAGTGGGTCAAACTTGATGTTTTAGAGACAGTCCCTCATCTCCTTATCCTGATGAATTTCTGTGTCCCTTTAGAGGGTACCACTGTGGCCCAACTCTGGCTTTCCAAATGATGCATAGGGTGCAATAAGAGGTGAGGAAAATTGTCATCCTCGGTGAACACACAACAAAGATACATGGAGATGACTTTTCCTGTTCTCCCACCCCTCTAAATTCAAGGCTGGTGGCTCTGCAGGGAAGGAGGAACCTCATCTCTTGTTGAATTTGGTAATATGTCTGGAGGAGAAAGATTCTTACAAGCAAAGCTCCTAACTCCACTTCTGCTCCTGACCACGGCTCCCATGTTGGCGACTGTCAAGGTGTGTAACAGACAGTTACAGTACAGCACTGGAATTGAACTGGAATTGAATCCTAGAGCTACTCTGCCAGCTGAATGGTAAAGGTATTGTGAAAGGCTTGCTTTTGTCTGAATGGAATGGTCTGAGTGTGGGGGAGGGAGGAAGAAATAGTTTTACAGAGAAAGCTGCTTCAAATCCAGTATTATTAGACCAGTTCTAATGCCACTTTTCTCCCTCCCTTATTAAATGGAATTCTCAGCTCTTCATAAACCTCTTTTTCTTCATCCTTTTTTTAATCCTGATAGGCTGCCCAGTAATTGAGATGTCTGGACAAGGAGCGGGGGAGTTTATTTTGTTTTCCTCAGTGTCTGTTTTTTTGAAAACTGTGAGGATAAATGAAAGGAAGTCTTGACAATATGAGCATTTGATTAAACATCTGTTAAAAAGAGGATGTGGACACTTTTCTGTGACATTTGTTCTTAAATATGGTATCTACCAGGTCGGCTACTTCTAAAGTTGCAAATGAGTCTTAGTGATGCATCTCAGCAAGAATTAGTGCTTGGCAGGTTCTCCTGAAAAACTTAAAATGTTTTTATAGGAATTCATTCATTAAAGAAATGGGAACCTTAAAGACCTATCAGTCACTGACATGAGCTGCATGAACAAAAAGGTTATCCCTTATACCAGCTGATCCTCATGTGTCCAAAGAGTTTCCACCTGTAGCAGGTTGACCCCAGCTGGATGCCAGGTGCCCATCAAACATAGTCTATCACTCCCTTCCACAGCAGGAGAGAGAAAATATTGCAAAAGATTCAGGACCTGAGATAAGGACAAGGAAAGGTCACTCAGCAATTACCATCATGGGCGAAACAGACACAACTTGTGGATATTGATTGAATTTATTACCAATCAGAATTCTTCCTGGGTTTTGCCTTCTCGAGATGGGGAACGGGGGTCACGGTTGGTTCATCACTCATTGTTTCTGCTGCTGCTGCTCAGGGAGAAGAGTCCTTCCCCTGCTCCAGAGTGGGGTCCCTCCCAGAGGAGACAATTCTTCATGGCCTTCTCCAGCATGAGTCCATCCCACAGGGAACAGGTCTCCATGAACTGTTCCATTGTGGGTCCTTCCCCACAGGATGCAGCCCATAAAGAGCAGCGTGCTACAGTGTGGGTCCCCCACAGGGTCACAAGTCCTACCAGGAGATTTTCTCCAGCGTGGGTTCCTCTCTCCAAAGGTTTGCAAGTCACTGCCAGGAGCCTGCTCCTGTGTGGGCCTCCCATAGGGTCACAGCCTTCTTTTGAGCATCCAGCTGCTCTGGTGTGGACTGCAGGTGAATATCTGATCCCCCATGGATCTCCATGGTCTGCAGGGCCAGAGCTGTTTCACCATGGTCTTCTCCATGGGCTGTAGAAGAATCCCAGCTCTGCTGCCTGGAGCACCTCCTGTCCCTCTTTCTGCACTGACCTTGGTGTCTGCAGAGCTGTTTCTCTCACATATTCTCACTCCTTTCTTCCTTGAGCACAATTACATCTGCACCATAGCTTTTCTTAAATATGCTACCACAGAGGCATTACCACCATCTCTCACTGACTTAGCTCAGGCCAGCAAGACGTCCATCCTGGAACCATCTGGCATTGGCTCTACCAGATTTTGGGGAACCTTCAGGCAGCTTCTCATGGAAAGCACTCTTATGGCTCCACCCTCTACTGCCATGTAAACCCAATGCATCAGTACAACAACAGAATCTAAGGAAAAGATCTAGAAATCTTCCGTCCCTTGATTTTATTGTCATTATGTTTGTGGAGGCGCTACAACCTGGGTCTTTTAAGGAGGTTGGGATGACAATCCCTGTCTCACTCAGGATGATGTCATTCCTGTCCTCATTTAGGACAATACAAAGAAAATCACAGGTTATAAATTGCCAAGAAGAATATGCTCAGGCTGTGAGCCAAAAAGACTTTTTTTGTGGTTTTCTTTGCCTGTTGAAAGATAAATTGGTAACAGAACTGGAATGTGGAAGAACCATTCTAGCTCCTCTAGAATATCTGGGTTTATCCAATTGCCTGATGCCTATTCTGACTGTGTAATTTCTAATCTTTTTGGTTTAAATCCTACTTTACATTTGATTTTTTAAAATGTGATATTCCATCAGTATTGCTGTATATTTTTTGTTGCTCGCAGTAGAACTTAATTCTATTGCTTTCCCTAGCTGTCAGTTAGGGAAAACAAAACATCTCTTATGCCAGGTGATATTTTGCATTCCCATCTCCCCACCTGCTCCACATGCCTACAGTCACACCTGTACTAATGACACTCTTCTCCAGGCAAGCTCTCACCCATCCCAGGTGCTGCTTTTATACCTCCTTCCTTCTTTCAAAGCATTCCCAAGCAGAAAAGGAGACCCTCCCAGTGTGTTGGTTATAGCATACTAGGAGTTGATTTTCTGTTCTGGAAAGCATCTAGTCAAGAAAAATAATTTCAGCTATTTACACTCATAATGAGAAATTACTGACTTTTAGGAGGGAAGCTCATGAATCAAGTGGAAATTGCTAAAAATGTTTTATTCTTATCAGCATGGAGTAAGAAAATTTGTGTTCTGGTATTGACAGAACATGGCTTGCCTGGGTTAAAATACACATTTACCTCTGCTACTGGTTTAGAAATGCTTTAGGAATACACAAAGGATTTTTAAAAATAAAAGCATGGTGCCTCAGGGAGTACCGCTAGTTTAAGTAACACATGAAAGTATTTATGAGCCTTTTTTTATGAGGTGGTCAAAGCAAAGACCATCCAGCATGTAACATAACACTGGCTAAAGAAGAAAGATTTTTCAAAACCACATTGGAGAATTAAGCATGAATGGAATTTTATTTCAGTCTCTATTGCTTATTTAAATTAATGAGGTTTTCAGGTGCGGTCTAAATGATAATACAGATCAAGGTGAGTTTTGCCAGGGAGCTGGACTCTAGTTTATTATTCAAAGAATGCTACTGACTAATGTTGATGTAAACCTAAATAGACAATAGGTTTAGTAAAAGTAAAATTTTCAAGAGTTTCAAACACTTTAAGCAACATTGGAATTGTGTTGACTGATTCATTAGAAATGGAGATTAATATTTCTGAATTGTCCCAGGTACCTCCACAGCAGATCTGCCAGTATCTATCCAGTGTGTCCAGCCACAGAAAAGTGCAGAATAAAGATCGTTGTCTCTTACTTGGCTGGGCAGTGCCACTCAGTAGTTCCTGCTGCATTTTTGTAGTGTTACTGAGGTTTTTCCTACTGCAGGAAGAAGCTTCAGTCCATCCCCATGTCAAGAGATCAGGTCTAATTCCTAAGATTGCCAAATCCTAGCCCATTTCCTAGAGCTTCTAGGGGGATTTTAAGTACTGCAACTCAAAACTGGTCTCACACTCTTTCCTTCCACTTCATACACATTCATTCATACTCTGGTTCCAAGTCTTCTCATTCTGGTCCTAACTTTCCTATCTCCACATAGTCCTCAGAGCTAAAAGATTGCTTTCAGACAGTCGTAATCCCAGGTATTTTCTGTTTACCAGACCAGGGTCCCTACTGACCAAATGCACCAATCTCAGTAAGATGAGCTTTATTCTTCTTGGATTGTACCTCACAAACCAGAGAGAATCCACTGACTTCATATTATTCACTAACTCTGTGTTAGGCTTCATGGCAACTGTGCAAATACTTAGAGGATTTGCAAGAGTACAGGATGATGAGGGAAATTTTTGAATAGACATTCTCGTGTTTCTGCCTTAATTATGCGTGTGCATATTTAGCTAATTAAGACAGTTATTCTAAATCACTTTTGCAATTACTGTGCTAGTTAGTAGGGCAGAACTGAACAAAATTGATTACAATGGGACTATCCTTAACTGCTAACAGTAAAACATGGATATAAAACCTCAATTTTTCCAGAACAAACTTTATCAGAAAGAAAAGGAAAGCTTCTAGCATGCTATTTGTGTGACTTCATTGTGAATAAGTTTGGTGAACTGATTTGTTTGCAAAATCAGATAAAAATACTTTGGGCCATATTTTGCTTTGGGTCTTTTGGGGATTTTTGTTGTTCCTTTTGTAACTGGGGAAATTTCTCTTAAGCTGGTATCACTGTTGTCCATTTTGTAACATCAAACCACAACCTCCTACAGGAAATGTAAATAAATCCCAGTGGCATGGAACTTCAATAACCTTAAACCATTTTACACCTAAATGAGAGCATCTGTGGAAGGGATTAGCATGCTGTAATTTATGCGCAGTACTTCCCACCTTGAGCTGGTTTGCCTTAACTTTCCCCTGTGTCCCTGGGCAGACAAGCAAAGATGGAAAGAGCCTGGGCTGCACTGCTTCAGTCACTTCATGGAACAGTTCCGTAGATCTGAGTGTTTGAAAGTGATGATGCACAGAGACTCCTAGATTTTGGTGTTGGAGCTTCAACCAACAAACTCAGATCATCCACAGCAATGCTGCAGCTGAGTAGGTCTTCCAGTGATTTATCATTAGTGATGAGGACAGTACGTCTGTCCTGGTAACCATTGTCGCTGAAAAGCATGTTGTTGGCTATGGTAATGGAGATTAAAAGCATCTTAAAATGAAACAGCTGCAATCTCTCAGTTGTTAGTCATTAGCATTTCATTGTTCAATCTGTTTTATTGATTTTCATTGTGCATAAAATACACAAAATGTGCAGAAAATTTGATACCGAATGGAAGAGCAATAGAGAGAGAAAATCATTCAGTGTGAGGAACGGCTACAGTGAAGCAGGCAGGCTGAACTGAGGTGGGCATGAACTCACTGAAGGAAGTGGACTGAGCTGCCATCCTTCCTTAGGTGGAAGCTGGAAAAAGAACCATGAAGTTCCCCTTGGAAGTGTGTAAAAGAAATGAGAGCAGCCTCTCAAAACAGAACACAAACCTGTGCCTCTACTCAAAGGGGTGAAAGATCATGCTCAAAAGCTCAAATCTGTTTGGCCAAAACCAAACTTGTCTCCCACTGCTTAATATTACCTGGGTTTGGGAACACAGGGCTTGCAGCCAGAGAGAACTGCAGGCAAGTTATCTGACTCCATCATCAATATCTCCTCTTAAAGAGAATAACCTTCAAGCCTCCAACTTTTTGGCATGGCTGATCAAGCTGAAAAGGGTAACAGCATAACCTACATGAACAGTACAAACTGTGCCTGGTGGTCAGGGAGCCAAACTGGCATTATCCAAATCCCAGGGAGGCCAATGGGATGACTCTGATTTCAGCCAAAGTGTGCCTTGTGCCAAGTGCAGCAGTAGCCCATGTATCATCTAAGCCTCTATTGCTTTAAGTGCTCACAAAACTCTTTGCAGCACTCTGGTAACAAAGATGTTACCCTGTCACTGTGCTGTTAGTTAAAGACAGAGAAGATGCTTTATGACAGTGAAGCAGGATTCTTCCTGTCAAGGACCACTCCTGCTTCATAAAGCAGGTGCTGTCTCCAGCACTGCCTTTGTCCCTGACAGCAGTCAGGGCCCTGAACATGTGCAGACAACATGTGCCCTGACAGGGATGGGAGCATCTAAGGCAAATCTCGTGAAGTTCCATAATGTGATTCCCAGGCCATTTTGTCTTCCCTTGGACTGCATGCACAACAAAGCCATAATGGGATTCTCAGTATGCCTGGGCTCACTGCCATATGAACAGCAGTTGCATCCTGGCAGAGAAATAGTCTAGCCCTGGGCATTCCTCTCCTGTAGTCTGGGAGTATTTCAGGTCTGGCACCTGCCTGCCTGGTCCGGGAACAGGGTTTGCCTGGGTGACCCAGGCTGGACACTTGACAGTCTGATGAAAGTGCCTGCCTTCTCCTGTAGCCATGCAGTAAGTCTGCAATACAGACTATCAGCTTTGCTCCATGGGAGCCAAACACTGACCTTCTTCCATTTCACTCTCCTAAAGCCTCTTTTCCTCTGATATTCATTTGCATTGCTGAGTAGTCCAAGCATATTTAGACTACTATCTGTCCCTCTCTAGACTACAACAAGCACTTATCTAGCACTATAAATATAAAAATTATAATAACAGAGCTGTCTCTGAGTGTTCATTTGAGCACACCTCGTAAACCCAAGGGAAAGGCTGAATGCAGTGACGTATTTCATTAAAAGACAACTGATGTTTTATTTAACTCAATAATTAAAAGTTTTGCAAAAAATCACCTCAGGGTGGTTTCTTGATAGCTTGGTTTCAACTTAATGCCCAAGTCTACATTGCCCAAGTCAATATGATAATTGTCCAAGAGAATAATTTTAATATAAGTAATAAAGGTTCTTACAGATTCAGATATGTTTCCCTCAAGACAATGAGAAATGTTTCTATAGAGATTATGATGACTGTATCAATTAATCCATCATTCTTCTGTGCACAAACTATAGAAGACTCCCAAATGATTTGAGTAGACAGTTTCCTGCAGCAGGTCAGTGATGGTATGGAGCTTTTAAACAATGGTACTCAGCTGGCTTAGCTCCCATTCAGAGATATTCTTGCCTGTTGGAAGGGCAATGTACTGCTTAAAGTAGAACATGTTAAGAAAAGAGATTCTGGCTGTTCAGTTGCCAGACTTGTCTTTTCTTTGGTTTTTTAATTGCTCATTTTTTATGAACTGAAGACTTTTGGAGGAACACAAGAAAAGAAGTTAGCAGGGCAATGTCTTGGGAGCAGTTAATTAGTGAGAACATGATATGAAAGGGGGATTAAACTTCCCCTTTGTCTTGGTGAAATGGATTCTAGCTCCTGCATGGTCTACTCCCAGCCTGATGCAGAAGCTTGACACCTCTTCTCATGCACTAAGCTATAAACTATATTCTCATGCTGCCACTCTAACTTCTGGTATCAGATCTGGCCTTTTTATGTCCTCCCAGTCTTAACTTTTTTCCCTTCCATGCTGCTGTCTTCTAGATGAAATAGTTTCCTAAGCCTTTTGTGACAAATCACTTCTCTTTTCTCTCTTTCTAATAGTTTTTGCTTTTGGGCTCATTTCTCTTGTACGTGACACATTTACCTTGCAAACCTCGTGGTACCAAAAGATGTTACTCACCCTGACAGATTTTTGCTATGCCAATAGTCTCAGCAGTAAGTATGGGGAGTTTTTCCTAATCTACTTCAGCACAGGGCTAGTGGATTAGCTCAAACCACGCTGATGAGTTTTGATGTTTATCTGTGGCCATTTACCCTGTGTGGCCTTCACAGTGTGGAGCTGAAGGCTCAGAGAAGGTCCAGTGAGCTGGCAATAGAGAAACGAGGACAGCTGAGTCTTCAAGTACTCTAGTTTGATCTGGCAGAATGCATCATTCCATGGCCCAGACTTTCTTTACAAGCAAAATGAGATCCCTTAGTAGTTTGTGCCTTGCCTTGTACATACTTAAATATGGCTGAAAAAATATTTGAAAGGCGGGGATTTCATGCAAGCGTCTGGGCTTTACCTGGCAGCAGTAGTTTATACCATTATTGACCAGGCAAGAACTTGGGCCTCTGTATTTTAGGCATGTGTATAATGCTGTACATATGTGAGTGACTACGTGTGAGCCTTGCTGTAAAGTAGAACAATCACGATCTTAGCGAAGCATGAACAAGAATTGTTATAGAATTACCATAATAGTGTTTATAGTAGGAAGTATAAATGGTACCATGAGGCTGATTAAAGCTAAAGAGCTACTTCTGCTTGCTGATTACAATTAGCTCTTCACTGAATTTCTTGCCAAAGAATGCCATTAAAATACAGTCAATTGATCTTACAGGCTGTATTTTTTGTGCGTTTTAATTGCACAGCTCAGGATTTTCACATGGAGAACTAGACATATTCTGACCACAGGTACAGTGAGTTGGTTGGAATAATCTACCTGCAGCAACAGGAATAGCTGGGACTTTGTCCACACTGTTACCTAACACATTTGCAAGCTTTCATAAGCTTTTAAAAGTCCAAATCCATCACCTATTTCTTTAGCTTGTGGGTAAGTCTCCATCAGTCTGCTTTAACATTTAGGTATGTCATAGGATTACATTTCAGGAATTTGAGGGGATGGAATAATTTTGGTTTCCCTGAGGGCCACCAATTGAATATGCGATCTGGGTGTTCAGTTTCCCAAAGTCCATACACTACTCGTGGTAAGTTTTAAGACGCTGTGCTTGTATTTGTTCAGTCATTACTTTCAGTGAAAGAACAGAATCTTTCACCTCACAAATCTCACTTTCTCTATTTCTTTCCTCCAAACAAAACCCTCTCCCACCGTTCTGGTTACAGTTCCTGATACTGTAGTTGATACATAGCCAGCTCTGTATTTTGCTGGTATCTGCTTTTCCTTTCATAACTCAGCAGGGTCTATTGCTTCCTCCAAGTCCCGCCAAAATTTGACATAAATTTTCACACCCTTCCCTTTGTTTTAATACTTGATACTCCCAATCATCTTCCCTGCTGATTCTCTTAAAGCACCATGAAAACTGATTTTGATCTCACTGTGAATCTGACCAAACAAGATTAGCATTTAACAAAAAACTCTTTTAGAAACAAAGCCCTGAAGACTAAATGTAATCATGCTCATTCTGAGAGCTGCAGTCATTTGTCCTTGGCTTGTTTTTCCCAGAAATGACTAGCACAGGCATATTTTTTCATCAGGGTAGTTGGCTCTGCTCTCACTTGGCTGGTCTTAGGAGATGATTTCAGTTACAGTTTCATCTGCCAAATCCCATATTCCCTCGTGACCTAGTTTGGATTTTAGTTTTCCAGCTAGACCACCTGCCTGGTGTTAATTAGTTATGGTTTCCTTTTCATATGCAAAACTGTTTTAACTTCATGAGCTGGCACAGATTTACCTGGGCTTTCCTCCTGGTCCTACTGTACAAGCAGCGCTGCCTGCCTAGACCTGTCATCTGCACTATAAAGTCAGCCAGCCTCAATCAGATATGACAAATTGTTCAGCGGGAAGGGCTAGGAGAAGAGAAGCAACAATTAAATGTCTTGTTTCCCACTTTGAGGCTCTTGTTGTCTCTGGACTCAAAAATCTTTGTCTGACTGAGTTGCTGGTGATTTTTTTCTAAAGCTTGATGGTTTTAATCCAAAGAGGGAGAGGTGAAATATCTTCAAGAAGTACTAGAAGTCCATGTGCCCACCTATTTATAGTCAAGATATACAACTCTGGCAGGGCTGCTTTTTCACACCCAGACTAATTACTGTGTGCTTGTTACTATATCAGGCTGGACTGGTGTCCTGTTACTACGATGGGTACCCCAAGTAACCTCTGCGCAACCTACCCGTCTGTTCCCATTGCAACTGGTGTTATGGAAATTATTGCAAGCACACTTGACACAAGTTGCATGGTGCTGAGGATGTCCACCAGCCTGGTCCTCATAGCAATGCCACACTAGCCTGCAATATTCTGGGCTACCTCTGGTCTGAATAAATGGCCAGACTCTTCTTTGTTGCTTTTTTTTTGACAGAGGTATTCTATCTGCAATCCATTCATAGCAGCCGTGTGCCTTTGGTCCTGACCAACCGGCTTCCCCACAGGCAATACACATTTTTTTCTCCTGGATTTTATTTCTCCACTTCTGGGGACTCAAGATTTACAGTTCACTTTTTGGAGGTTTGTCATTGTTGATAAATTAGTATAAAAACGGTAAATAATGTTTATCTTTTCAAATCTTCTGTCAGCTTTCTCAGACACCCTTCTAATCCATTCTAGCATAAGATGTCGACTTCTTGGTCTGAGCTGTATCGCTTAGTAACTGCAATGGGGACTTGGTTACCCTGATTCTGCTGGAGTTGTCAGCACATCCAGAGCTTGATGTGAATAAATAAACAAATCTCTGTTATTTTCCTGGGAATCCCTTTGTGTCGTGGCAAAGTTTCTGTTAACACTTCATAGTGTTACGAAGCAGCAATGAAGACAACCAAGCCCTGCACTGAAAACAGCATTGTCACTAGGGCAGTTTGCACAAAGGCTGTCCAACACCACGTGATGCCATATCAAATGCTGATGCTGAATATGTGATCCATATGTTTGTGGTGGGCAAAATAATGCAAAGCCACCTCTGTGTACAGTCTGCCTACTGAAGCCTTGCTTCTGTCATTCTGTGTGTGTCATCTCTGGATGATTTTATAGGCCATAGCTTTCAAACACACAGGTACTGTTAAGTTCCTCTAGTATGAACACAGACAAGAGAATTTCACTGAATGACTCCAGACACATCATATCTAACTGAAACACATCTATTTTCCAGAAAGATGTAAAAATCCTCATGCAAGGAGTTAAGGTAGGATTCTGTATTAGCTATGTAAAATCTGGTACTTAATGCACAACAACCTCAACGTCCATTCAGAAGCCTTTCATTTCAAGACTACTCTTTGAGGTGTCTTTAGTGTAGTTTGTTTCTCAAATGAAACCTAAGCTAGGTTAGGTCAGAGATGTCGTTTTCAGATGGTAAAAATAAGGGATACAAACTCTCTCTTTCCATCAATGACAAATGTACCAACTTTTCCATTTTATCTTTAAGATGTGAATGGCACATGCAAGTTTTGATTCAGACATATCAGCTGTCATCTATATGGTTCTTGTCCCTAAGCTGTGCTATTTTACAGATGCTAAGTTGGATGGCAACTCTGGTGCTGTCATCAGTCTCCTGAGACAAGTGACATGAGGCACCAGCTGGTGCCTTTTCCTGTTTCTACACCATGTAGGTTACATAAAGAGTAACTGTACAAGTGGGCAGAAGCCAAATATTTCGTTGTGGATAGAGAGCGTTGCTGTACTAAAAAGAGGCCTAATTATTGAAATTGGGCTGAAATGGTTGGTCTCCTCAGATACCTTTCACAATGTAACAAGAGACCATTCTGTGAAGACTCAAATTAAGTGAGGCCAGACAGCTCCAAACTTACACACTTTAGGCTTCAACCCAGAGATGTGACGGAGATGGAGCTGACCTCAAGCATATGAGTTACACTGCTGACTGTCACAGAACAACTTACTTGGTTAATTGTCTTTGTATTTCAAAGTTTTTGTGGGTTCATTATCAGTTCCTTTGAAATGAGAGAGGTACCTTAAATGCCCTTCAAATACCAAAGAGGTAGATGACCCTTAATACCACTCAAATTGTATCTACACTAATAAATTAAACATGCTTGGAACCACTTTCTGGCAATGAGCACAGCTGGTACTTGAGTTCACGTTGTCACACTCTTGCCCTTCAAAGTGGGGTCCCTGCATTCAGGTTGCCACTGGGAAGGTTTTCCATCCCTTTCTCACCCTCAGATCATGTCTGGATATTTAGTGTGAGCCAAAACCATCCCTGGGACCTTTTTAAAAATTTAGAAGTATATGTAATTGAAGCACAGTGCCTGGGAACATCCCTTGCCACTTTTTAATTTACTAGAATAGTCCCAGCCTCAGAGACTGAACACTCCTCTAAGGTTACTTACACGAGCAAGCATGGAGGCAGGAGAAAATTAGTTAGTTAGGAAAACAATCATTGTGCTTTCTACAAAAGCCACATATACTTAACTGTGATAATCTAGTCTCAAGGAAATAGACTTTCACTAGGCTGTTGAAATGCTGAAAGATTTCAGACCATGAAGCTCCCTATGTGCCAAATCCAAATCTTTATCCAATAAATATTTAGAAGCTTTGGCTGTTTTGAAAATTGAATGTTAATGTCTGTTATAAAATATTATTTTGTGCATTTAAAAATAAATAAATAATGTTTTGTAAATGAATGGGAAAAGGACAAACAAATGACCACAAGGCAAAACATTCCTTCAGAAGTCTAATCCAGCTTGAAAGATTAGATGTAAAAGAAAAAATTCCTATCAGCTGTAAGCTTCTGTTAAATCAGTAGCATTACTGTCTTTATCACATAGCACTGACAAGCCATCCATTTCCACTGGGTTAAGACTGTGCACTCATGAAAAAAAACCATTTGCACTGAAGAGCCCCTGTTTGAAACAGATCAAATACAACATCCTCATCCAAAGGCAGCAAGCCACTGCAAACAACTTACTTATTGATA
This sequence comes from Fringilla coelebs, assembly GCF_963513975.1. Taxonomy (NCBI): domain Eukaryota; kingdom Metazoa; phylum Chordata; class Aves; order Passeriformes; family Fringillidae; genus Fringilla; species Fringilla coelebs. The sequence continues at coordinate 34,039,066 of NC_140028.1, forward strand.
TACAATAAGCCAAATTCCACTCTGTGAAAGGTGTACAACTTAATGACTTTGCACAGTATCTTAGCAGAATATGGCCAGTTTCAGCATATGCTATAATTTTTGAATCTTCACAGAAGTTGTGTGTCCCTGCTCTAAAACTATGGCAGTCCCTTCCCTTCTACATCAATGCTCTCAGTGCACTTTCATGCTGTGTAAATAATTTGCTGACGTGCAAGATACAAATGCAGCCCCTGCTACTGCTGGAGCTGAGGCCATTGCCTGAAACTTCCCGCTTCCCTCAATTATGTGTACTTTGGTGAAACCAGATACATTCATCTCTGCATGCTTTAAGAGTACCAGTTCTTTTGAAAACTTTTCAGAAAAGACATCAGAGCTGATGTACCTTACAGTATATGACTCTATTGAGAATAAATGAGGGGGGAGCAAACTGAAAGAAGGGGAAGAAGAATAGCTGAGAGCCCCAGCAACAGCACAGAGCTGCAGGAAGTGGCTAATGAAACTGGATCCCACAGCAGCTGTGTGTCTAGCAGAGATTTCACTGGACTGTCAAGAGGATAACAGGAGGATGTACAGCCTGGCATGCACATAACAGTTTGCAATTAAAAAACAGTTAGAGGACTTTTTTTAAAGGACTATTTCACAGAAGAAAATTAAAATAAACAAGGTGTGTTTGAAAAAAGTAAGCATATATATACTTGAAATTACCTCAGTCCTGTAGGGCATTTTCAAGAAAAATTTTGTTATTTGGGTTTTTCCTTTCCAGTGTTCATGCTGACAGAGAAGGTGCTCAGCTGGTCCAGTTGAATTATTAGAAATGTAGTTACATTGTTTTACCAGCCAAAATCAAAGAAGTGATTCCAGAAGTGGTACAAAATGGAAACAACACAAGTGGTCCTGAGATATGCTTCAGAATTGAACATGGGGAACTTTTAACTTCTTAAATTCACCAGTTCTTGAGGAGTTACCAAACTATCACATGAACAGGACAGGCTTTGAAATGCTTTCCAGGTCTGTGGGTTGAAAGAAAGGAATTTTTCACAAAGAAGAGTAAAATGAAACCTGTAGTGTAAGGAGGAACCATCCCACTTTCTAATTCATCATACATAAAAGCCAAGTGCCAGCCACAAATTGAGCTGGGGTTACTGCAGGTCTTTAATAAACGACAGTCTTTCTAGGCCAGAGCCCTTTTCAAAGATTAACTCTCATTTGAGAGGGACAGGATGTAAGATCATGCACATTTCATTGCTGCATAGGTAACTTGTGGGATACAGCCTTAGGTTTTGAGTAGCTCATTGATATTCCTGTGGATGTAGCCCTGCTTGAATGGAGTTCTGGTATGAGATTGATAAAATTTTCCATAGAGGCAGGTTTTTCAGCATGAGCTGAGGTCCCTGCTGTTAGAGCTACGTGCTGTTGTTCTCTGAGCTATCCATTTTAAAGCCAGCGTTGCCATGTCTATACCACATTTAATTTCCCTGGATTTTAACTATCTGAGGTTTCCAAGGTAGTCTGTTCTTCACATCTGCAATACAACAGCTTGACCCTGAGCACAGGATTAACAGCTGCAATGGGAATGGCAAACATGTCAGGGAGCTTGATGGCCAGAAAGCTCCCTGTTCTGCTGCAGGTTTGAGATGAGTAAGAGTTGCTAAGACTCATATTGAGGAGGAAAACACATCCTAGATGAATCTCCTGCAGTATTCCTCCCAAGGCATCAGTTCATGCTACTGAAATCTGGACAAGTTAATATCTTGAAAGCTTTCTTCAATCCCTGGGAGTTCCAGACCAATCCATACAGCCTGGCTGCCCTAATGTGTAGATTTTACTGTCATCCAGGGAGACAGAGTCAGATGAGCTGCTCTGAAAGCACCTAAGACAGAAGAAATTCCCTGTGGAGGTTCTTGTCTCTTTTCTAGACACCAACACAAGGAACTTAGCTTGTGAGCTAGGACAATTTTTAGCTAGGTAGAAGTACGTGAAATTACTCCAGTGATGTTAAATCCCTCCAGTTCATTGTTGCAACAAGCCAAGACAGTTATGGTAGGCAAATTAAGTCAACTGAAACTGATGTCCAGCTGCTTTCTCCTACCTACCTCCCTGAGGCTACTGCCTCCTCAGGTCTGATTGTGTAGATAATTGTCAATGAACTCTGGGTTTGTGAATGAACCAGACAGAAAAAAAATGGCAGAACGGAGCATTCTGGAATGGAAACCAACAAATGTGACTCAGTAGCAGCTGGACTACATCATCTGTCCATGACTGAAATTTTAATTATGTGGTCTTGAGCCTCAGCCCTGCATGGCAGTGTATTCTGTATTATTATGAAAGTTGTATTACCTAAGGAAAAGGGGAAGAGTGTTTCTCCCCTGTATGTGAGCACAGGAGAAGCAGAGACAGCCCAAGGTAACTCCTCAGGCAGGCAGTGTGAAGCAGCAGCCCCGTGAAGGTTCTTCAGTGGCAAATCTAAGAAATCAGCTGCTTTGCCAGTGTGACAACTCAGCACCACACAGTAATAAAAGGGAAGTTTCTAAACAATTTTAGCTCAGAGTTCCTCTCAGATAGTTATACTGTGACAGATTTCCAGAAATACCTTCCTGTCATCTGCAGAGAAACTGCTCAGTGGTAGGTCATGAAAGAAAAGCAGAATGTGTGTGCGTTCAGTTCCGGCTGAACAGCTCTTATTTTTTCACTGGTTGTTTTTTTTTAATACACGAGATGCTACAAACAATATTCTGATGATATTATGTTGCTCTTGGTCCCTGAATCCCTAGTGGGTTAAAAGCTGCAAGCTCTGTGTGGACTCACATCCCCTGGAAGAACTACAGTAATATGCAAATGGAACATGTCATCGCTAATTCCTGGGAAAGACAGAGAAAATATACAAAAAGTTTAATGAACGGAAGAAGAAAGAGAAGTGGTAACTGACATTTCTAGCTGGGGAATATGACAATCAGCAGCAGGGCTACCAGCCAAATCCTCTTATAGGCCCAAAAATGCTAAAAGCTTTAGCTGAGTGTAAACAAATGCCATGTTCGGTGAAAAGCAGTCTTGAGGGACAGATCTGTTAACCATCAGTGGGCATGTTTCATCTCACCGCTCCTTCCAGGCAGTTAAAGGGAGCTTTGTGTACCTGCCTACAGACAGGAGCTGCAGCTCTGTCATGCAGGAAACCATTGCCTTCCCCTCAGGCCTAAAAGGGAAGACTATAGCTACTGCCTACATATATAAAATATAATACAGACCATTTATAAACACAGAATTCTTCAAACGCCTTCCCTTAGGCTACCACTTTTAAATTTAAACACAAAGAGAACAAGGGAAATGTCAAATTCAGGTGAAAACTGAGGATAGAGTTATTTTTTTAATTTAGTGCACAAAGTGAACCCGTCTTGTTACATTAGCCTGCAACAGCATGAAGTATTGTTTGTTGCTTAAAAAAATTAAATCATGCCAAAAAACAAGTGCAAGGTGAAGCAGGCGCCCAGGAAAGCATTTAACTTCGGTTTCAGCCCCAGCTCAGGAGCAGTCCCACTGCAGGCAACAGCAGTGCTCGTGTACTTTATATCCTGCCCATGCTTTGATGCACCTTTGTCTTGGGCCTCAGTGACCTTCATCCATGAGAGAAGCCAGGCTTTCCCCCTTTTGAGTGGCCATGTCCTTCATACCTGCACGCACCAAAAGCCAAGTCAATCAGATCTCCTGCAGTTCCCAAAATGCTTATTGAAATGAAACTTTCTGAAGTGAGCTGTTCAGCTAGTGAATCAAAGTATCTCAAAGCAGATATTTAACTGCTTTGAATGATTTTAACAATTTTTTTTAGATTTCTTCTGAGTTATTTAACTTAAAGCAAATATTTACAAAAAGGGGCAGCAAAGTCTGACCACACCATTTGGGGGAAACATCAGGTTTTCACTTTCTAGCACTAGCTCAGAGGAGGCCTAGCAGGAACTCAGTCTCTTCTCCCAAGTGGCAAGCAATAGGTTGAGAGGAAACAGCCTCAGACAGCATGAGGGGAGATTTAAATTGGATATTATGAAAATTTTCTCACCCAAATGGTTGGTAAGTGTTGGAACAGGCTGCTCAGAGAAGTGGTTGAGTCACTGTCACTGGAAGTATTTAAAAGACATGTAGATGTGGCACCTGGGGACACAGTTTAGTTGGGCTTGGCAGTGCTGGGTTAACACTTGGAATCTATGGTATTGAAGGTCTTTTTCAAAGTAAACTATTCTGTTACTCTATTGTTCTATGACTTGGTGATCTCTAGTCTGGCGCCTTCCAACTTCACCTGTTCCATGTACATTTAAAAGAAACTCTAAAAGAAGACAAAACAATGTAGAGGAACTCTCACAAGGGATTGCTCAGACTGTGCTTGCTGTACTTGGAGGTCTCCTTGCTGCAGCAGTAACTCCCTGGATTCAGCTCACCATCACAGAGCACCATCACACCAGTGAGGATCTGCATAGCCACAGCAATGGGGGGTGCTGACCACAGTCTGCTCAAGCATTCCTGCAAACCAGTTCCAGGGATACCAGGATCACTGGAAGCTGCTGCACTTGCTTTATTTGCCTATCACAGTCACAAACCTGTGGTTAACCTACTGATGGCCTGTGGTTCAATACATTAAAATAATTACAATTTGATGAACTGCCAAAAAAAAAGTGTTATCAGCAATAAAAACGTGTTTGGAGAGTAACACAAATTATACAGTCAGGCCAAATCAATTGACGTTTCTGGGATTGGGTGGCAGCAATTTGAGTGCAGCTCTCTCATAGCTATACTTTTTTTTTATCTGACAGTGTTTTGAGGATATCTCACCTGCAGACAAGGAGTGTTCACAGGTACTTGCCAACTTATTTTTTTCTTGATGATTTCTCAGTGCTAAAAAGTTAACCTTGCTTGTTCTTCTCTACAGTGGAAAATTTTCTTGTCATACCTAAAGGGAGCACACTAATGACCACTGACACTGGCACAATCTGAGTCTGGAAACACAATCTCTGCAGAGATTCACACAGCTTCAGGCTTTTATTTTCCAATCTGAAGAGATTCTTCCATGGTTCTTAATCTCAGGTCCCCTGGACTATAGTGATATATCTCTGGTTACCCACAAGGCCTAAGAAGTCTCCCACATGGATGAATTAAATTAAATCATCAGTAGGGGCTGATGTCTCCCAGATCTTTGACCTTGCTGCTGGTCTGAGCTGTGCAGTTGGCAGTGGCTGGGTGAGATTCCCAGGATGCATCCCCACCCTGACCACATGCTGCCTCTTGCCTTCCCACAGCATGACCTGAGTTTCCCACCCTTCCTGGGGCAGCAGATGTGGTGAGCCATCACTGCTTCTCGCCAGTAAAACAAAATACAGTGCCTGCCTGTCTCAGACTGCCGGGAATCAGCACAATTCTTTCTGCTGAGCATCCTTCAGGAGAATTATTCTCCTCCTCTGTTGCAAAAGTCGAAACAAAACCCCAACCCTGCTCCCCTCGCCTCCACCCCAAACCTGAGAAGCACTACTAACAGGCATTTTGTTACTTGAAAGCCATGAGTTTCTGCCTGTCAGAATGCCACATCTCTGGCAAAATGTATTCACAGGCCAAAAATGTAACCTCAGGCCAAATGTATTCACTTTGGGAGCCATGTCTATACTCAGAAAAAGTGACTCAGTTTTAAGGTGTTATCACCTGTAAACATACAGTTGCATTTGGGAGTTGTAGATCTACCTCAGGAATAAAGCATGCTTTGGATTGGTGGCTAGCTTCATTACATCCACAAATCCATTTTTCCTAAAATTCCTTCTAACGACTGGGACCACTCTGAGAAATTTAAAACAACCTTTTTCATGTGCAAAAATTATTAAGCTCTCCTGCAGAGCTGGACAGGGAAAAGTCCTCTTGCCCTACTGATTACCTGGCATAACCCTGTGTGCATGGGATGTCACAAAACTGACCGGGAGAGTTTATGGAATGGCAGGGTGGGGAGCAGGATGTAAGCTTCTTCTAAATTCTTCTAAAAACTTTGACTTGTCCATAAAATCACATAAAAAGGCACCTACCTTCTGTTTCTTACCATAAATTGTTGTGAATGCACAGCCTTACTGACTGCAGACATTCCAGTGAGACTCAAGAAAAGTTCATTAAGGTACAGATCAGGAAAAGACTTGTACTACAGTCTCATGTTGCACATTGATTTTTTTATTTTTTCCTGGCCAATTCAGTTTTCTTTAGGAATTTTACCTGTATCAAAGAGAGAACAGGCCATGTAATAGCAAAATACCCTTCTAAGTGAGCTGTATAGATAATCACATTCCACAGACTTTTCCCCTCCCTCTTCCTGGAAATGGGGAACTTTTTCATGCTTCTGTTGATGTCATATTCCTGTCACCATTCTGAGGCATAGCAATAGTGTGATTAATGTTGAATTTTTCTTTCCTATATGAAAGCCTGGGAGTGGTAGAACCTAAATATAAATTGTATTGCATTAGAGTAATTGCTAGGGAACGTCGGATGGTGTTGACACAAACAGTTCTTACCTACCCAAGGATTGGAAAATCAGCAAGACACAAGCAGCCACTGTAGTCCAAGTGATAACATTCCAAATTATGAGATGATCCCAAAAAGAAGCTTTTTTTTTTTCTCCCTAAAGTTCTGCTCTAAGCTGTAAAAGCAAGGAATAGGTCAAGGAAAGCAAAATGTATATTGGCAAATGGTCATGAGATGCGTAAATGTACTGGCTTTGTTCTGCAAACCTTCCAAGTACCTGATGCTTTAAGTGATCACTCTTAGAATGCATTATTAAATTATAAATATGTATTTAACAAATAGAATAAGTCTTTGAGAGTTTCAGTCAAGTGTAAGGAAATAATCTAAGAGAGCATAGCCAAAAGGAAAGTGTTTTCCCATTTTACAGTAATAGATGTGTGTGGGATTCACTCAGGTAACACAATACCATGCAAAACCATAGACATACACTGCTACTGACATGGCTGAGGATATATTTAGCAGGGTTCTAGAAGATCAAATATATGAAATTTTGGATCTTAGCTCAATGGACCAATTCATTTTCCATTCTGAGAATGTACAAAATAGACAGGTATAATATCTCAAAACAATAATTAATTTTACCAAAGTTTTTTCTCTCGTGGAATATTACAATTGGAAAAAAATGGTTTTTAGCATTTCATTTTCATGTTTGAAAATGGATATCTTTCTATGCAAAAGTCCTTTGCTCAAGTAATGGATTGCAAGAGGAGAAGATCAGATTAATGGTAAAAAGAATGAGCACAATAAACAAGTCTCCCTAAATGAAGATTAACCCTTTTCTTGGGTAAATTTTGTAAAAAGTAATGAAAGAATTAGGAACAGAACAAAAGGTGCCTTCTGCACAATTTAATCTAGTCTTCTGTTAAGTGCAGAATTAGGTTTCTTAGGTTCTTGGAATTGCAAGGTAAAATTTCATTCAGATAAGAAAGAAAACACTAATAAGGATCTGGATCTGGTTCGAGGATTGTGACTTTTACTAAGACAGTATTTAGGGCATGTTCCATGAACTTGGAAGAATTTAATAAAAGGTTGGTAAAAGCAAAGGATATTTTTCACATCTTGAACTGAAAAGAAAACATGCTGGCATGAGACAAGCTTTGAGAAGAGGTACTGATAATTTGGCAGAAAAAAGTAATTTTTGAGAAACTTCACAAAACAATGTCAGGGTAGTCCAGCTGTAGGAATTTTTGTCACAGAAACAATCAAGTCATGAGAGTTTTATTATTGTATTGTGGGGCATCCTTGCAATTGCTGGAAATGGCGATGGCTTTCTGATTTTTGAGAAACATAACGCTTCTGTAGCTATTCCATCTCATTACCTCCAGCTCTTCTTTTTTTTTCCTTAAAGATTCTCCATGGTTCATCCAGCTGAAAGGTGGCAAAAAGGAACAGGCTTTCTGATGATGAGGCCATTGTGGATGCACTCCAGCCACAATGAATATGTGCCTTTCCTCACCACAGCAGAGGAAGGCAATTTTTATGTCCCTGTTGAACATCTTCCATCTGACCAGGACCTCTCTTCAGTGCCAGGAGAGGGGGAAAATTCCAACACAATTTCATTGGCAAGAGGTGGTGTCTGGTCCTCACAATTCCCTTGTTGAAAAAGCCATATATAGGTTGCCTTAATTTTGATGGGAAGCTAAAGGAAAGCAGCTCAGTTAGCAACAGGTTGCCTCTGTCATGCATGCTTGCTCCCTCATCTTTTCTTTCCCACCTACCTGAAAACAACTGTTTTCTTGTATTGTCTGTTCTTCCCAGTCCCAGTGAAATGAGGGAACCACAAAGCTAGAATTATTTTGAATTCAGGATTTATAAAGGCAAAACTAAAGACAGAAGTTTTATTAGCAACTGGCACACATGCAATATTTTCCCTCTGTGTTACAGTATTTAAATACCTTATTGGCCAGAGTAATAGTAGATCCCAAAACCTCAGTACTTTTCTCTGGTCCTGTGAACTGATGACTCCTGAGCCACTGTCAAATAAGAGATTTTGATCAGATTATCTGAAAGGATGCCAGGAAGCATGATAAATGTAGGTAATTAGTCACTGTCCCTACAGGCCTGCCTGGCCTGTAAAGATGAGACAGTCTGCTCTTCTTGCAGGCAGGAAATCACAGGGCATCCCAGCCCCATGAAAAGAGGGCTCTGAATGCATCACCTCCAAAATTAACAATTTTAAGACAACACTGAGAAAGAAAGAAGGAGTAATTAAGAGAACTTTTTTAATGTCTTGATTTTTCCCTTATTTACCAAATCAGACACAAACACACTTTCAGCACAGTGAATTTAGATATTTCTTCTAAATAATTCCTACCTATGACTGATTTTTCTGTACAGCATGAACAGAGGCAGCCAAAGCTGGAACTAGACCCAGGCCATTGACTCAGAATGGGGACTTCATTCAGCCTCCTTCAGAGCTCAGGGCTGCTCAGAATGAGCCATAGCTCTGTTATCACAAAGGGACTTACAAAGCCACTGCTGATCTAAGACACGTATCCCTGCAGTAATAAGCTTAGACATTTCCCATAGGTCAGGTTACTAGTGAGAATTGTACATGCATTTCTACATATTTAGATTCCTACTAACTAGGAGGTGAGTGTAAGCAGTAACCACTCTGTGGGGCCAGCTGTCCCTTTATGGTTATCAAGCCATAAAGTTCTCACATGAGAAAAGGTGTCAGTAGACCTAAAGACAGCAAATCATGCAGAGGTGTTGAAGAAGGTGAAGATTTACTGCAGACATGTGCAGCTGGGCATTAACTTGGCTGGAAGTCCTTGATGCTGTTGAAGGAGGAAGGATTTGTTTGTCTCACAGGCTGTGGTATTTATCTATTTTCTGATGTGGTGTTCTGATTTCACTTTTCCATAGCAGAAAACCATATGTAAATCTTCTTTAAAAGATGGTAAAGGTAATTGTTGTGTCTTGAAGAGGCAGGAGAGTTGCTGAGTGCTGGCTGCTGGAAAAACCATGCCAACGGGATGGCATGAGAGGGAAGAAGAGATGAACCAGGGAGAGACATGGCTGCACAAAGAGCCTGCAGAGCAGAGCAGGGGCTGGTTTTCAGTCCCACTGCAGATGAATCACAGTTGCAAAGTGGCAACAATGCCCCTTCAGACCTCAGAAAGGTGGAGGTATAAGCACAACCTTTTGGACCTCTGCATCAGAAACCTCTCTGTATCCTAAGTGAGGAGCCTTAGACACCGCTATGAGATGGGATAAAGAAATTAATGTGTGGAGGGGCTGCGAGAGTCCAGATTTGAGATTTATACATGTGGATATAGCAAAAAAGCAGGGCCAAATGTTGCTCTGTTGGTAATGGTGTAAATCCATATGGACTTCCTGTAAGTCAGTGAATCTTGTTTCAGATTTGTGCAGGCTTGCCCCTCTGTGTTTGCTAATATACTTAATTAAATCTCCTTCTAATTTGAGTGGCATACAGTGCTGGAAAACTGTAATCAAAGCTAGCCACAAGTTATAGAAACACAGATACCAGGCACAGAATAAGCACAAATTGTCATTTTTAACCATTCCATTTGCTCCACAGAATACAGTATTTTGCTGCAAAGAAAAGCACTTGGTAGGAATTATTGTAACTCATTATGTTTAAATAGTATTTCTTCAATGTATATTGAAGACAATATATTTGTTTTGAAATAAAGGTTTGAATTGCAACACTGTGATGTTATCTAAAACAAGACCTGGTTATAAAGTCAAAATGTGATAGTCATACATAGGAACATAGTAGTCTTCTGGTAAAAATGTCCACCTTCTTGGTGGACTGAACAATCAAAACCCCAAATTGTTCAGCACTTTTCATACCATTAAATACTTCAGCTATTCTTACTTTTGGTCCAATAATAACAAATACTGAAGTATCACTTAATGGACCTGTTGTAACAACCAAATTATCTTTCTGACATGAACCAGAGAACTATGTTGCAATTCACACAGGGATAAAATTGTTAACAAAACTTCCAAAAAAACCCCTATAGGTATTTATTCCAGGAGACATTCCTGTGGGAGATGTATTTTCTACTGCTGATAAAATTTGTGTTTTACAGAACCAAGATCATTGGAAGCACTCATAGTCTGGTCTTGGTGGGCTCAAACTCAGAGTAAACTCTATGTGTGCTACAGGAAAAATAAAGTATTGGAGCAAAATTTGTGTTACGTACTTCTGAACGTAGTAGAGCATTTATCCCTGTAGGTCTGTATTTCCTCCAGCAAAAGATGATACAGAGTATACTCAGTTTAAAAAAAATAAAATCCACAGTGCCCATTGTATTTTTGTCTCAATATTTTTAGGTGAAAAATAACAATCCTGACACTTTTTTTTTTTTGCATTTCTCAAATGCCACCCTCCATGTAAAACCACATCAGTGTTCCTGAGGGAAAATTATACTGCCACCAATTTAGATATAGTCAAATCAAAACCATTTTCACAAATGACTGGCAGATTTTTTGCATTTGGTTTACATGGTTGGGCATGTTTGTTTTCATTACCCAGTTGTTTCTAATGAGTAAATTTGATTAGACTATGAGGAACTAAAAATAATTGTAAATATTCTCTGGTTATTGAAAGGAGAGCTCAAATACTTATCAGAATACATTGAGATATATATGTGTATATATATATATATATATGCACATATATTCAGTATAAGAAAGTGGGTTTTTTTTATGGAAGGGCTCCAACATATAGGAATTTCGCATGTTTTTGCTAAACCAGACCCCCCAGGGCTTTCCAGCAAATACCCAGTTGAAGGGGATTAGCTGGAAAAGGGAAATAGATAGAAAGTCTGGGAGCAGCTCTGATCCACCATTCCAGCTTCCAACTCAACGTGGACACAGGCATTCATAGGTTTCTCCTAGATTATTCATAGGTTACTACAGGTTTATATTTACAGAATATACCTGAGACTACTAAGTTTCACAAGGATTTTCCTTTGCAAGGAGTTGAAAAGGTATTGGCTTTGTCCCATTCTCTATTCTTGCAGTGAATGTAGCTTCATGGGCCTGAAACTGATTTATTTGCCACAATAAAATTATCACACACACAAAGTCTCTCATAGCCAAGTTTGGAAATCCTTACTCAGATCTAATTAGGCAAAAGCCTGGCTCTAATTAGAAAAAATATCATATATTCCCAATTCACCTACAGTACTTCACACAGAACACAATTATATTCTCCAGTGGAAACAAATTTTAGTCTTCCACCACAAATAATAAGAGAACCCACTGTGTGAAAGGTAATCTGCTGAAATGAAGCCCTCTTCAACTTATTTGAGTTCTAAACTAACACAAATATTCCTAATATTAGATTTTATGTAAGAACTAAAACTTCTAAACTGTTTAACTAAGAGCATATGCCTGAGAATTCTTGTGGTTATGCACCATATTTCTGACGCTTGTCCTTTACATCAGGCTTCCCATTAATTCCTTTGGAACAAGGATTTTCCCTCACAGTACTCTTTATGATGCTAAACAGTTCCACTAAGTTCACTTCCCAGTTTTTTAATCTATGTCACATTCATTCACAGCAAATGTAATAAAACACTCAAGTCTCAATTTTTGCTAATATTTATGTCCTATGCCCACAAAAAGTAATTGAACTGCTCATGTGAATAAAAATTTGGCCTCCTGATTTGTATCAGATTTGCAGAAGACAGTCTCAGCATTTCATCACTCTTGTAATTGAATAAAAATTTCTATATGCTGAAGAGAAAAGGCTGAATACAAGAGATTCCTCTACCAGGCTGGTAAAAGCTTAGAGCAAGTGTATGGATTTAGACTGAAGAAACACACAGGCACTTGTGCCATGCTTCAGTTCATCTGGCATGTGGAAGGAACCATAATTACAAATACAGGAATGTCTGACATGTACTTGCCCACTAGCACTGTTGTACCTCTGCCAGAACAGGCAGTAAATATATCACTGGAAAGTTACAGTAGAGATAATATGAAAACAATTATTATGGGTAGTTTCAGGCCCTTCTGCAGGGTAGCCATATTTGCTGGCCATAAAAACTCATTTTCCCCAATTTCAAATCTATTTGGACATGATAGGTTTGAGAGTTTAGCTTAAACATCAATATTAACCCATTTTTCAGTTGTCAAGAAGTGATTAAAAGGAGAGGGATGAAGAAGAACAAAGGGGATAGCCAAGATTGTTAATCACAAAAATGCTATGAATTAGGCTGAAAGTCAGTTTGTTTTAATGGAGCTCAACTATGCCAGCAAAAGAAATAAGCTGGTGAGCCATTGTGCTGCTAAATAATCACTAGAGAAGTAGAGCCCACTAATTTGCGTGAGCTCACCTGTGTTTTTCTGAAGACTGGTAGGATGCTATCCTATTTTAAAACCATTACATAGGCTTCCCCTTAGTTAGAAATCCATTTTCTCAAAAGGGGGTGAATGAGCATGAGTAATGAACAGCACAAGATGGCAAATCTGGAAGCAGTGGGAGGAAGAAAAGTTTGCAAAACTTTCTAGAATTTTTGAAGCTATGAAGAAACATATGAAAGTTATCAAATATAAAACTCCAAGACAATTGTGTTAGTATTCACCTTCACATGCACCTAAATTGGTATTAAAAATATTCACCAATGCAAATCTAAATGGAAATTGACCCACTAATGGAAAATCTAAATCTAATGGAGCCACTGTCTCTCAAAATAGATGAACATGTTCCTACACATACAGAGACCTTTATATTATCATAATCAGAGTACCTATCTACAGAAGACACCCTTACCCCAAAAAGGCAGAGAGAAGTCCATCACTTTGATCTCACTTATAATGAGATAATTAAGTACTAAATTAAAATTTACAGCGTGCATAATACAGATTTGGTTTCTGCAGTGTGTGAGATATTAGGGAATGGTTGAAAAACATGCATGTCTGTGATTTGTCCAGGTTTTGTGGGTAATAAACAGTCTCCTATAGGAAGCCATATAAGACTATTTATGGCTGCAGGCAAACTATTCTGTCAGTAGCCTGGCTCAGCTTTCAGCGTGTGATTACAGGACCCAAGGAATTTTATGTAGAAGCCTGAACCTTTATGTGTATTTTACTCTGAGATGTTGGCACTCCTAGTGTGATGAGCACAGCTCTGAAATCACCCTGTAGTCAATATTTTTCCAAATTTATTAAAGTAAGAACTAAGGTTTGTCACACTTGTCAGTTTGGTGGATGTTTCTCAGATTGTCTGTAGAGTTCCTGAGCAGAGTGAGCAAAATGCATACAACTCACTTAAATACTTGAGGGGGCTTGAGGCATTACAGCTAAATTGCCAGAGATAAGCAGGTCTGCAAATGTGGAAACCCCGGGCACCGGGAATATTTCTCTGTCTGCTCTGGGGTGTCCTGACCCCCAGGGGAGCACTGACTTTGACCCTCATTCATGGAGAAAGCTTCCTAGACTTCAAAATAGACTGGAATCCACAAACATATGAAATATCTTCTAAAGAGTAGTGTAGGTGCATCACTTACGTGAAAAATTTAGGTTTTGGTATTTTTAGTATATTGTGAATGGAAGGAAGATGGAGGGCACAGGGTGTTGTCCTGGGTTTCTTCTTCATGCACCTCACATGCAAATCATCTGCAAGTTTCTTAGCTTAGTTTCTGGAAGGATTGGTTCCAGGTTCTGGATGATCTGCCCAGGCACAGCGGTAAGGCTGACTGGTCAGTAGTTCCTGGGGTCCTCCTTTCTACCATTTTTAAAAAGGGTATGATTCCCTTTTTTCAGTCTCCTGGGACTTCACCTGACTGCCATGACAATTCAAATATCACAGAGAGTGGCTTGACCGCTACATCAGCCAATTTCCTTAGGACTGTGAGATACAGCTCACGATGTCATATAGACTGAGGTACAATCAGCTTCCTCAGGTGGTCATGGTCTTCTCTTACAGTGGGAGGAGCTTTGCTCCCCCAGACCTCATCCTGCTGTCCATCCACTCAAGGAGTGTGGGAAGAGAGGCTAACATTGAAGATCTGCCAGCTCTGTTTCACCCACTTGTTCTAGAGGGCAGTCTTCCAGGGGATCCTGTCGACTATCTCCTTGAAGATACAGAAGTTTCTTTTCCTGAAGCCCTGCAATATCATGTTTGCAGTCGGGTTGTCACAGGAACTCAGTTTGCAGCAGAGATACAATCCTGATCACACAATATGCTGTCCTCGTGAGGCTCCAGAATAGAAACAGTTTTATTGAAACCTGTCCCCCAGTAGATAGCAGGATGGGAGAGGAAGGAAAGTACACTACAACCAAGAACTGGCCATGAAAAAATATGGGCACGTGGGCTGGCAAATGCTGGTTCCAGGAACATAGTATTTTAAATAAGCATCAGACTCTGCACTTTCACCATACACACAGTACGTGCACATGTGCAGTGGTTTAGTGTGACATAGAAGTACTGGATTTACTGTGCATACTGTAACATTCAGTGGTGCCCATGGAGTGAAAGTGTTTGGCATTTGGGAGGCAGAACTTGGAGAAACAAGAACTGAGACTGGAAAGGCAAGAAGTCTGAAAGAAAAGCAAGGACAAAACTGGGGACGCACAACCCTCATCTGTCAAACCTTTCCACGACCCAAAGTAGCACAAAATTCCCACTGAAAATCTGAATGGTAAGTACTCTGCTTGCTCCTGACTACTAGCTGTGTCATTCTAAGAAGTGAGATTGCTAGAAGCTTTTAGAAGGAAACACAACACCTTAATAGCACCTCCCATACTGAAGGATATATCACTACCTCAATGATTAAACACTCCCAGGGTTGACAGTGGCAGTTGACAACTCTGCTGAAACTAACCCCAATTGTCTT
Source organism: Fringilla coelebs (assembly GCF_963513975.1). Classification (NCBI taxonomy): domain Eukaryota; kingdom Metazoa; phylum Chordata; class Aves; order Passeriformes; family Fringillidae; genus Fringilla; species Fringilla coelebs. The sequence continues at coordinate 34,054,419 of NC_140028.1, forward strand.
TATGGCATAGACATGTCTGTTCACACTGGAAATGTCTTTTCCGTTTCCTTCTCTATTTGGCAAAAAACATTTTTCTAGCATACTTTTCAAGTTTGGGATAATTAGAGCGTTGATCCTGAAATCTGAGCCACCGTGGGATGGATACAGAGCTGTAGTTTGTGCAGAGCCTTGTAGGTTTCAGGCTCCATAGTCCCATATCTGATTGTAGACTGGGGAAGTTTTATTCCATGTTCACACAGGAATATTTTCTTGGGGATAATCATAGTAAGTGCTAGCAAATACTCATATGTTTTATAAGGATGGGAAGATTCCCACTTTTATCAGCTGCAGCCCAGATTGTGACACTTTGCCTGATGCACAGCATGCCAGAAAAAAATGGAAGTTTGGCTTCCAGGAGATTTATTTTACCCTCTGTAGCTACCTTTTGAACTGAGAATTCCTTGTAGTTCCCTCCAATATACTGTATTCAAGAAAGAAAGACAATCCAGAGCAGAAAAAATCTAGCTTAGAAGTAACTTTTGCTTCCCAAAGAATATTTCTTTTCCTTTGCAAATTCACATAACTGTGCTAAATGAATATGAAATCTGTCAAAAATAATGCGCGACATGTTCACTTATGGTTTCCTTTTTTTTCAGAGCATGATCATTCTATGGGTTTTATTTTGTATTTATCAGCAAATTATCCATCCAAGAGGAATTGTTTCAACTCACAAATCATAAATGCAGTGTGATTTTTGTCTCAGTTTGTTTTAAAACCTGACATCTTTGTCTTAATAGTTTGAAACAATCCAGTACCTGAAGGGTTAGCTGATTTCTACATTTTACATGACTAATCTTGATCAAGAAAGGAGGAAAACAGATGCAAAAGGGGCTGTGTAGGGTGCAAGGTGTGAGCTGAAAAGGATAAGCAAGTCTGAGCACATCTATTTTGTGTTTGGTTCTGCAAGGAGATAAAGAAAGTTCAGAGGGGAAGGTCAAGGTCATGAAACATCCTGAGCACTTTGTCCTTTGGGTGAATTTGACACAGATGTACAATCCTGATCACACAAATGTGATCTATAGCTAAGAATACAGAACAATATATATAGCTATAGCTGATCTATAGCTAAGAATACAGAACAATTTCCACTGAAAATTCAGTGGAATTATACTTTTAATTTGAAAACTATTTCCTATAAGGCAGACTTTTTAAAAAATGTTCATTTTTATATGGAAAATGTTGGTATTGGAACAGCTTCAATCAATTAGTAGGGGCATAATAAGAGTGATTCTGGGCTTGCAAAATCTCATCAGTTGAATTGCTTCAATACCAGAAGCCAGAGCCAGCTTGTCACAAGATACCACATCTCTGCATCCTACTGCTCAGATTCCTAACAGCCTGTAAAATATTTCAGTTTTGGTGAGGCTCCAGCTAGCATTTCCAATATAAAGCCTGTTATCCATGCAGTTTTGATGCGCCTGGATTTCCCTGGATTTTTTCACTGAGGAGTTGGGGATGTAGCACTAGGTCCTGAAACATGGAGCACTGCCTGGTATTTGGTGAGGAGCAAAACATCTGGCTACAATGGATAGGGTTTGCTGGCAGGGTTGGTGTCCTCTTGAGAAAAACCAGAGCTGTTTTGACTGCCCAGCACCAGTCACCACTGCAAAGGCTTCCAAATCTCCCTGATCTCTACTTTAAAAAAAAATGGAGCTGCCCTGAAGCAAGCAGTTTGCCACACCAGGGATTGTCATTAACCCTCTGGTGCCAGAAGTCACAGCTGAAGTTTAAGGAACTTGCCTGAGGCTTAATCCCTTGCTCACATCCTCCACCGTGCTGCACACCTGCAGTGTCCCTGCTCCAAGTCCTGGTTCCCACAAGTGCAGCTGTCAGAGCACATCCAGTTTTTAGGATGAGGGCCTGAGAGAGGCTTGGGATATGGCTATGTAGCGAAACAGATCCCTGAAGCTGTTTTATTTCCCCCTTCCGCACATCTGCGACGGTCTTTGTACCTTTGTAAATACTCACTGAAAATATCTTACCCATTGTTTAATGCTCTTCTTCCAGCAAGCACATCCTCTGCACCAACGAGATCTTCCTGCTGCAAATTCAGTTCTTTCTCAGTTTGCTTCTAGATTTATGTGCCATTTTCTGTGCCCTGGCCAGAACTGTGATGCAAAGACCATGTACTGAAGGTATTCAATACTTTTCCATTACCCTTGTTACCAAATTTCCTCCAAAATTCATTTCATATTCTTTTTAGTCACAAACCCAGTTGAGAACAGCTGATCAAAAAAGGTGAAAAGTGAAGCAAACAACTGGCCCACAAAAATTCAACAGCCTAAATGAACTTTGTACCTTTCCACAATAAAGCATTCATAAGCATGGTAGCTAGATACTCCCATTATTAATGATTCACTAGCAGTGTATTCATTAGTAATAAGCACTAGTGTCATGTCAATAGTGCATCTAAATTGAGCTAATTACATTACCTGATGCCTCATATTTTATGTGTATTATTTATTCCCCGTGGGATAAAACCCTTGGCTTTTCTCCAAAGACAGGCAAATAGGCCTGGTAGTTTCTTCTCCACTGGAACAAGAACAAAGTAAAACCCTTTATATCCCATCCCAGTCAACATCTTCAGATCTGTCCAGTGGTCCAAATTTTGCAGGAACTGTGACCTTCGCCACTTTTTCTTGTGTAGAGAGCTGTGAATGGTCTTTCTGCCACCTTTGCTGTGCTTTAGGTCTGTGCCCTCACTCCTTAGCCCAAACCTCTGAAGCAGCTGCAAGTCAGGGGGAGAGGAAACACCTCAGACATCATTTGCCACAAATACCTCTAGGAAGGAGCTGGTATTGTCCTTGATCAGTATCTCTGTTGCTTTAATACTGCCACAACTGTCTGCAAGTTGGCATGCTCTTTGAAAGGCTTCCAGACACTGAAAACCACACAAAACTTTCTGAGGTGTCATTTTCTCTCCCAAGTAAATTGAAACAGGCACCCCTTCCAGAAGAAATGCTCTTCTCTGGGTAGTATGAAGACAATGTTCACAGTAAGGAAAATATTCAGAACATTTTTAGATTTTTTTTTAATTAAAAATAGGGGCTTTGTAAACATTTTGACTTAATTTCTTCACTCTGACCAGATATGATTGCTTATGTCTTTGCATCCCCACCTACTGATTGCCCACCTTTAGAAGTCTGAAGACTAAGACAGGAGTGATAGTCAATAAAGACAGTCACACTAAGTTCAGGAACCTAACTTTAGTGAATAATTCATCCCAGGCAATTACCCTGGACTTTTACTGCAGTCAGTGGAAAAAGATACTTCCAAGCATATATTCAAATCACTTAAATTAGGTTCCTAAGGTGGCACACCAGATGCAACCTTCTTATTTGCATTTGGGTAATTTGCTTTCAAAGGAAAATTCAGAGAGCCAATGTATATAACCCTGTGCACAGTTTAGCATCTCTGTTTTGAAGTGCCTTGATAGATGTAAGTCTAAACACAGTACCTTTTGATTAATCTATTAAAAAGTGTTGTATTGAAAATAAAAGTATGGATTTGTATTTCTGAAAGCATGGTACATGACATCCCTCAAACAGAAAGGAATAATCCAGAGAGGGTAATATGACACGACTGTGTGGGTTTCAGGACTAGTCACGTAGCTGGGACACTACCTCAAGTCTGTACATCTTCTCCTTGCTCAGATTTTAGAGAGAAACTTATGTCACCTGGACAGAGGACTGCAGCTGTCTGAAAGATCCATTCTCCCCAGACATTTCTGCAGAACTCCTATTATCTGCATGGCAAAGACATCTATGGAGTTAGTTAACTGTTCTGGTTTATCAGACACATATGGAGCTTTTGCTGATGAAATTCTCCTAGGGCTGGGAGTGGGTCTTTACACTCTTCTGAATTGGCAGAAGTGTTATGAGAGACAAACTGCTCATTAGGGGATGAGTCTTAGACTTGGAAACTCAGATGTGCTGAGGGAATGAACCCTGCAGACTTTGACATCTACTGTGTGCTCAGTATCTAACAAGGGTTCAAGAAACACTCCCCTAGTAGCATGTTTTGTGTTTCAAACCTCAACTTCAGTAGTACAAAGAACACCAAAGGGCAAATTTCCACAAAGGCTGCCTGCTGCATGTTGTTGAGGGTCATGCTCTGAACCCCAAAACCCAAAGAGGGTCCTGTGTTTTCTGCAGTGAGGCTGGGATTTTTTTCTGTCAGTGACCTCTCTTCTTGTTCTTCTCAAAGTGCTGGAAAAAAGAACAAATGCTTAGAGTAAGTGACTCAAAACACAGGAAAGTTCATTCTGCAGGGACTGTATGGAAAAATCTGAAGGAAACCTTGACATAAAACAAATCCAATACCTATTCCTACCAGAGTCTCATATTACAGTTGTACTGACTGACATATTATAGCTGGCAAGGACTAATGCTACTGTAAAAAAATCCATGATGTCATTTTGACTGTTCAAATACTCATGAAAATAATTTTTGAAAAACTTCCTATTTAACTTTTACTACAAATGCAATATAACTGGCTAGAAGTGAAGAAATTGCTGTTTCAATTTAACTGACACAATAGAAAAATACCATAAACTGAGGAATAAAAGCATGTTGTTCTAGACAAATATTTTTCAATATAATTTTATTCTCTTTTGCTGTCAACATTTGAGACCTCATAATAAAAAATATTTTATTTGATTTATCCATTCTACTGGAGACTATGAATCTTGAGTTCAAGTAGTAAGGTCAGAGAAGTTTAGGAATTCAGTGGTCTCAAATGAATGTCAGTTAGCTAAGAGGTGCTCAAGGAGGATCTATTAATAATGAAAGCTCCAGGCAAATGTATAATGCAAGCCCTTCAGATCACAACACAGAGCTCAGATTCTCTTGAGAGTCATCTGAGGACAAGATGCTTTGTTGTAATGAAGAGAATATAATGTACAGTGACAGGAACAAAAAAATCTGTATTGTGCATCCTATGTGTGTGCTTTTATATCATAGTATTGCTACACAAATAATAGCAAGAGACCCATACAAATAGATAGTGAAGACTTCAAAGGACCACTTTCTAACATGCAGTTTTTAATATTGAAAAGTAGTAAAATATGTAAAAAGTCCAAATACACACTATTTTATATATGGTATTAATCTGCATACAGCAAACAGTTTCACAAAAGCCTACATCTGAGTTAGGAACAAAACTGACTTCCAAGAGAGGCATCAATGTAAGAGCTTGATTGCCAGTATATTATATGCTCAAATCAATTTCTTTTTAAAAAAATGAGAAAGTTTTAAAAATTAGAAAATAGTGATTGTACTAGTTAGGAAAACAAAAAAAGTATTTTCTGGTTTTAATGAATGGAGTGCATGAGAGTAACATAACAAGTTAATGGGATGGTAGGACTGAAGGAGAGGTTTTGCTAGCTCCTAAGCCAACATTCATACTACTGTTAGAATGTCAATAGACGCAGAATAATAGAAGTTATATTATTTTTTTTCTTTGTTTGAGGAAATGCATCTTCACACTGTTCTCAGGAGTGCCCCCTCTGCCCCAAGACCATGGATGGCTCCTCCGACTGCTCGACAAGAGTGAACCAGCTCTCAGTGCAGGTAAAGAACCAATTCAGCCAAGGCTGTGCAGAGGCAGTTCCCATGGTCCAGGCACGTTGTTCAGTGAACATTCCCAGCTTCCCTCCCCAGGAACTGCTTCTGGTTTATGTGCAGGGTGGATGGCCCAGCTGGACAGTGTGGTCAGCACTCACAGCTTGTCTGCGCTTCCAGGGCACCTGAACGCAGAAACAAAGTCAGCTGATGGGTCAGGCTTGGGCTGCCACTTGGGCTGGGCTTACTGAGAGATTTACATAGTGTGGACCAACAGGGCTGAGACCTCAGCAGACATGTCAGTTCACATATTTTACACATCCAGCTCACACATCTGGCTCCTATTTCTACCAATGGCATCTGGTGCGCGCGCTGCAGTAGCCAAAGGCTGGTTGTGCTCAGCTGTTGCCCAGAACCATGCAAGTCTTTTTGGCTGAGCTGTCAGGGAACAGTGTGGCTGTGTGACCCAGCACGGCAGGGATAACTGCACCTTGTCCTGTGAGAAAACTGCAGCCATCCTGCTGTTCCCAGCAGCAGCCCTACTTCTGCCTTCACCTGTTACCTCTCCAAGCCACTTCAGGGTTTGGGTAGTGTCAGGGCTACATCAGCTTTGCTCATGAAAAACTGACTAACACAAATCCTGTTCTGGAGTCCCACTGACTCCAGCCACTGTTGTGTGTGAGCACTTAAAATTTGCCTTCCCAAAGAAAACAAACTGTAAATGCATGTCTTATTTAAAGTACTAAGTAATAAATATTTGTTATTATTGTTTTCTACTACTCTTTTTAATACTGATCTACAAGAAGAAAGAGTGCAAGTTACTAAGGAGGCTGTTCATTCTATGTCATTCAGAACTGCAAATCTTGTCCCAGACTTCTGAACCCATATTTGCTCAGGCAACTTTTCAAATATTTTTTGCTTAGTTACACTAAGTGTTCTATTTTATCAGCTTACTATTGCTAGGACAAAGAAAGTCACAGGTATATCTTTTAAGATAGTTCACAATCCTAAGAGCTTTTAGCCCTAGACAGGAAAGGATGCTGGGAGGTTGTAGCTGCCAAAGCACGTGAGAGGTCACCTTCTCTACTCCCTTGTGGTTTGTCTGCTGGCTGGTGTTTAAAGAAAGGCTCCTATCCTGGTTTTGGGAAATAGAAAGAGTTTTCCTCCTGGGATCTAGTAAGAGGCTCATGATACATTTATGTCATAGAGATCAGAACAAATTAAAGAACAAATGTTTCTAGCCGGGATCAGATGCTTGGGGAATATCCAGACTGGTGTGATATCCAAGAACAACTGCCTAGAAAGTTCTGTTTTACCCTTTACCAGCTTGTGGAGGAAGGCCAAGCATTTGTCACCTAGTTTTGTATGATATTTTGAGAATTGTATGCTGTTATTAGAACTGGTCCTAAGATGAACTTATGGGATGGAACGTCACCTATACGTGCCAGTTGGGGAATGTACTTGTCAGCTTACATCTGCTATTACAGGGACATGCTTTATAAAATCAAATATAGGATATAACCAGAATCCTCCAGAGTCCATGGAAGTGCAAAAAATCTAATATAGACATGTAAGGGGACATGTAAATAAGCAGAATGATGAGATTTTTCACAGCATGTCGTAATATATTTACTTCAGTAAGGGCATGGATGGACCATATCAGTCAGACCCCTACACCTATTAACTCCTCACAATCAAGTGGGTTACAGATGTCAAAATACTGATAGTACCCGTAAAACAACTATTTTGGTTAGTAGCATTTCATGTTGCAATGTTCTGAGGACACAGATTAAATTGGCACCTCATAGCATCTGGGAATTTTATTTACTCCTTCTCTACTCCACTTCAAAATTCTTCAGTGACCTACTAATCCCTTGTGTACACTTTGCATCTGATGGCATGCGCACAGGAGAAAAGTATTAAAGGTTTAATCATCTGCCAGTTGGGCTGTGGAGAGACAACTGTTTGTTTCAAATGCAACATGTTTTTTGGAAAGGTTTAACATTCCTACTTGCAGCTGTTATAAGTTTTAAATGTTATGCTTCCATTATGGCTGCTGTAGGGGACCCCAGAAGTGGTTCCATGATGCGAATGTTTAGGTCTGTGTGTTGCAAATGCATTTTAGAAGTCCCAAGCAGATATTAACCTTCTTCCTCTACCCTACTTTGCACAGGTGCTGAGCCCAGAAGGGACCTGCATCAATTCCCAAAGTGTGCTCTGCTTTGAACGCAGCCATCACTGGGGCCCAGATTAAGGAACATGTCACAGAGTGCCTAATCCTTGCAGACTAGATCAGCATTTAAACATCCTAAAACACAGGATTATAAAGATAACTGTCTTTTTCCCCTTGAGGCAGAGATAAGACAATCCAGAAATCGCTGAGGCACCTTGACAGGATGTTTACAAAGAAAAATCCATTGTGGGGAGACAATCTTTCACATACCACCGTGGGCATGTCATTTAAATTGTATAAGGAAGTTCTTCATCACTTTTAATGGGGAAAAAAGCAATTTGCCTACCTTTTCCTCCACTCATCTCTTGACCTCTAGTTCAGAGAGAGATTGGATCTAGAAACCAAAAATTCATGTTTACAAATAGCTCTATAAAACCCACACAGCCACTAATACTAGATGCCTTTTTGCTGTCCATATTCCTCCAGCAGGTCTACAAAAATAAAGTCATTAATAACTAAGTAATTAGCATTAAGCTAAGGAAAATTCCAAATGTAAAAGCTTCTCTAAAGGTGTTTACTGAAGCTCCCTTGATGCAATCGCCTTTGGCTATATTACAGCCATAGCTTGTTTTGAGGAGTTGAATGCCTGCAGTCTGAAAAAGTGCTGACAGAAAAACTTAAATGTAACAAATGTTGCATAAAAAAGGGCTAAATCTGCAATGGTCATTGTTTTGTTTCCGCTGTGAGTTGAAATGGGAAATGAGAAGGAGGTTTAGGTTGGGGTTTAATGAGAGATTTTTCACTTAGAAACATAATTAGGATATTGAAAAGTCTAACAACAGATGAAGATTCAAACAGAATGGAGTTGAAGAGCAGTGAGTGGAGAGCATTTTGGGGCATGGCTGATGAATAGCAGTCCAAAGAAAAAGGATGGATTAGAAAGACCAATGGTTCTATTCATACTCATTTCCCAAATTTCACTGTAGTCTTTGGAATGGGATTATTATTAATTAGGCTCTTGCAGCTCCTTTTGAACACTTATTATCTTGGCTAAGAAATATCATAATTAAACATAATATGAAAAACATGGTGTTATGGAACCATGGAACAAAAAGCTTTCACAGGACTGGAATGCACCACTTTTAACTTTGCTACTATGAAGCATTTATTTCTGGACAAGATTACTAGTTCACTTACAGAATGCTTTAACCGCCAAAAGTTTTTAATTTTTGTAATTAGAAACATTTTATAAGTGAATGTCTAAATGCAACACTTAACCCTTCCACTGCAAATATTCAAAGCTCTTGAAGAACCACTTTTATTTAGATGCCAAAATACAGATGGAGGAGTCAAAATTCATCAATCAGATTTTAGTATCTGTATTTCAGACTACAATTCCTATCTCAGCTTTATTTAGAATAGAAAAAAAAATTAGGAAAAAGAAAAAAAAACAACCAAACAAAAAAACCCCTAAGACCTGAGCCAAATCTGATTCATTTGGAATTTTCTTGCACCTAGTGTTATCAAGCAAATAAAGGATGAGGATGGAAAGGGAAACCAAAGTGGAGATTGACAAAAGGACTCAGAGAGAAGTGTGAGAAATTAAGTATGACGAAGGGAGGGAAGCAGTGAAGACAAAAGAAACAAGATTAAATGGGATAAGGTCTGGGGGAAAAATCCTTTCTGGCCAGACCTATGGAAACTGATGGCCTAGTGATTATAATTTTTTTGTAGATTGTCTCTGAACCACTTCCAACATCAGATAATTCAGCCATGGCTGGAGTTTAGGAATGAGTTACCTTTTTCCTCTGTGGAAGGAAAATCACTTTTCAAGACATTTTGTAGGGCATTTCATTGATTCAAACTGTAGCTGAAGTTGGCACCTGATAATAGCAGAAATTAAGTTTTGGGCCCTGGCCACAACACAGAAACCAAACGAATTAACAAAAAGATATACACTTTCAGAAAGTCTGATTTTTTAACACTCACTCATGCAAATATTAAGTTATTGCTCATGTAATCAGGATTCAGAAAAAAGAGGGACATTTTTAAGAGTGTTGATGTAGTTTTTGATGCATACCATATAACAGGTAAAAGAAGGAAATTAAAAGCTATGTTATGCAAAATGAATATGAATGCAGGATTATTTGAAAGCCCCTTTGGAAAGAAATGGTGGACTTCTGTAAACTGAAGAGTAAAACATGAGTAGTTTAAGTAGGTGTTTAGTGTAGGGGGTTTTAGGTTTGTTGTGTTAGCAGTCATTGTCTTCCATCACAACTGGAAAATCTGACTCGGAGAGTGGGAAAAGCATCATGCCTCAGGGTCTCAGGGTGAGAGACAGTTGGGGAACTTTCTGGTGGGGTGCAGGTGAAAGGAATCACAAACTCAGCCATAGTCACATGGCTGGAAAATGTTTCTTGAGTCTTGTGAAGCTTGGGATAGCTTGGGGAACACAGATAGAAGCACGCTCAGTGAGATGAGGTATGAGCAAGATGAGGTATAAAGCTATGCATACTTCAACCTGTTTGTCTGAGGACATTATTTTTCTGCAGCCGTAGGAGAGCTGCTGTCCTGGACTGAGCCATCTTTTTCTTTAGATATCAAGCCCCAGAGGCAATTATCTCCTTTTCATCTGTAAACTGTTTCATTTTAAAATCATAGTGAACTTTAAATGGCAGGTAACCCTTTTTTCAATGCTGATGTAATTTGTTCCATCCTGTGGTACTTGACCCTGTGTCCTGTCTCTTATGTCCAAATTTCGGAACCGGGAAGCTGAGGTAGTCAGTACAAGAAAAGAAAATGTGAAACTATCATTCTTCCAAGCACATCACTACAAACATCTTGGAAAACAGTCCAGGCTCTCTCTTCCAGCTCTGCCTCATTAGTAATTAGAAATGGAGGTCAACAATTTTACATATATATATGTGTGTATATATATATGTGTGTGTGTGTGTATGTATATATATGTGTATATATAAATATGTAGAGTGTCCACTCATGGGCTCTGCATGATCACCATCTCCACCAGAGCACCCTGTACCCTCTTCACTCCCACTTAATTCCAGCTGGAGGTCTTTCTGAGACCATCACCTGCTTTGACCCTTGCTGCCACCTCCCTCTGAATGCAATAATACAGCAGCCTGGCACAAAGTGCTTTTTCTAGACACAGCAGTTTCACAGATGTATACACTACCTCAGCTTTCTAAAAATAACAAAGGACAGGAAATGCTGAGGTTGACTTCTTCCCCCCTGTATCACAGAGCATTCAGTGGCATAAGTAAAAATGAGGGTCATAAAGCAATATCTTTGATACAGACACTCAGGGAAGTGGGTTAGTAATATATACCATATTTTTTTTATTTGGTAAGAAGTTCAGACTTCTTAATGTTCTGTTACATATCTGAAGCATTATGTGCACATGCCTGACCAATTAGGTTAAGTCTATACATCATGCTGTTTCATCACTTACTTAAATTCAGTGAATTATTTCCCAGCCAGATTTTATTTTCTGATGTTCTCAACCATCCATGTGAAGAGCAGAGCAAAGGAAAAGTCTCTTCTTCTACTGCAGAAAAAAAGATTTCCATAACTATGAAACCAAAATATTTCTGTTCTCCGTTCTGTTGTTAAATATATTCCCTGGAGTTTATTTAGCTAAAACAAAATTTGAGATCTCAGGATGATTCCTATCTTCTAAATATATGAACAAGAAAACTGAGAAAAGTGAAGATCTATTATAACTCACTGAAGAAATATCTTCAGGCTTGCAAAAAGTAATCTGACAGGGATGCTAGACTGTGCAGAATGACTTTTTGTAGCTCTGTGGACATTTGTGGACAGTATCAGTGCACCTGGCATTCAGGGACAGCCAGCTGGGCTAACAAATGGACATAGAGGAAAATCCTGCTATGCAATACAGATGCTTTGCACTGCTTCAGCACCCACAAGGCCAATTTTGCCAGCTGCCTCAGAGGTTTTAAGTATTATACATCCAGATAAGAACTTTTCCAGTGCATCTGGATCTCTGTATAAGTGATAAAGCATGGCTGAAAAGCAGACATGGCACCTGGCATCTGTAATAATTTTTTCAACAATTTTGCCACTTGGCTATTGTTTCCAGCAAAAGAAGGCTAAAACAATGCAGTGCACTCTCTCCCAAACATTCAGTAATAGAAGTAAGGAGGCAAAAGACCCCAAAGAAAGTCATGAAGTAGTGCAAAGGTTTGAGAACAGGTTTGAACATGGTTCTAACAAAGTAGATTGCAGATTTGGGGAGGATTAGAGATGCTGATAAGTTTGGTTTTTTTAATTGTGTATACAAGCAAATGCAAGAGCATAGAATATATGCAGAAGAGCAAATCTGAATCAAGACATAACTTGTTATATCTGTATTTTGCTAACAGCTGCAAAAGTTACATCAGTAGATGATATAAATAAAAAAGGTATTTAAAAAAAAAACAGGTTTTCTCTTCTATATTTATGACACTGATCAGCTTTTTATGCCTTCATTTTACAACTACTGTGTTTTAAGTTTACCTTCTTGGCAATCAAAACTGAAAAGGCACTTTATAACATCTGTATGCAATTTTTACAGACACTAGTGATTCATAAACTTTGATTTCAAAGACATTTCCTACAACTCTTCTTGCTCCACAGGACCACATGAGTTTCCCCACAAAAATGCTTGATTTGTTTCCAGAGTTTATCTCACAATTTCTGTTGTCTTGGGGATGAAGTGGTTTTCTTATAGCTCAATCATTGGGAGCTATTAAGTCAGCAAGTTCAAACAAATTCCTGAGCCAGGAAAGGGGGGTCCCTTAACCTTTTTTGCTCTGTGCTTTTTTTGTTGCTTTTGCTAAATATTTCTGAATTGAACAAAAATTAAAAACTAAAAAAAAGAGAGAACAAATCTAATAATAATTGTGATAATATAATTCGAACTCTGTCCATATTATTTCCATGATTGAAACAGACAAATAAAATATATATTAAGATAAGGTGGGAACAAGTGAGGAAAGTAAGTTGTAGCTGGTTGGAATAAATTGAAACAAATGTTTTCCTAACAAAAACTGGAATAGGTAAATATGCAAATAATAAAATATTGATCTAGACAATGCTATTACAAAACCATACATTAAAATTCAGCCAGGATTGAGGCCACACACTGGTAATTTAAAGCTTAAATGCATTACGAAACTCTCCTAAATATCTCACACGTCATTTTGTAGCATCCACTGAAAAAACCATTATGGGAACCCCAAAAACACGTGGTCTGTTTGAAACAACTGCTTGCTGAAGTAGAATAGCAGACAAGAGCATGTCTGATCCATGCTAAATGCAGTCATCCTTCCTCCCACATCATATTGGTGTCTTGGAAGTGACAAATGAGGAGGGAATTTCTAGAAGCTAACATTCTTACAGGCTTTTTGTGGGATCTAGCTTGTGCTCAGTGATTAAATACTTTAAAAAAAGCAACACATAAAGAATGAGCCCAAGACGTGTAATTCCTGCAATTGTTTCTTCAGGAAAACATTACAGGATAAGGAGAGATTGTGGATTCTGAGTTTTTATTGGAGTAGTTTCAGGTATTGGCTGTACATTTAAATGAAGTGCAATAAAAATATTTGGAAGTATAAGGAAAAGGAAACTGTTCTCTAAAGTCAACAGAGGGGTGGGTTTTATTTGGTGGGGTAAGGCAAGATCAGGTACAAGATATTTTGGGGATTACTGTTTTGAAGACTTTATGGTATTAAAAAAGCATAACTATGCTTTCAACTAGTTGTGGGGTCTCCCAATTCAAAGAAAAACACAAAAAACAAGGCCAGAACTGTTTAGCTTTAAAGAATTCAGAGTATCCTACCTAGGTGAGTTAGGCTGAGAGCTAGTTAATGCATCTACATCTTTTCAAACCTGATCATAAAGGTGTTTTTCAGCAGGTGGAAGTGGATCCGGAAGATGTGGACTGGGGTGTTTTCAAGTTGACTGTTCTGGGTTTGGCTGTGTCATTCTTCTAGGACCTCTCTGACATTACTGGTGAAGGTATTTCCTGGCCTGCCTCCTGCTTGCTTATGAGGCTGGCTGAGAATTTGGTGCACGCTGACCATTTCCAGCATGAACTGACAAACTCACAGCCAATAGTGATGAGTTGAAAACTGGACCAAAAACAACATGAGCTCTTTCTGAAAGACAGGTCATTTACCTTCAGCTGCATGCTCCACAGAGGGAATTTCCACTGACAAGACAAAATATCACCAGCATAGATCTGGTTGAGTTCCCAGTCAGACTTAATATCTTACAGGGCTGCACCAGTAGTACGAAAGGTCTATTTTCATGTAACCAAAATTATTACATGGTTTAATGTCAGAACTCAGGACATCCCTCTGGCTGTCCTGGATGGCCAAGACCCCTGCCAGGGGGCTCAGAGACCCTGGCACAGAGCCCAAGACCCCTGTGGTTTTGATTATGACCCGTGGAGCAAGTTACCAACCTTAGATGAAGATCTGCAAGACATGACAGTTTAAGGAGAATGACAGTGAATTTATCATGGGGTGAAAAATAGATTTTTGGGGATTTTAGAATGGGGGTTCAGGGAGCAAGATGGAGGAATATGGTGTGTCCAGCCTTTCTCCTTCTTCTTCTTGGCCTCCATCTTCTGCTGTGATGTTGGCACTTTTAGATTGGTTCAGAGTAGAAGCTCACTGTCTAACACAGGTGATAGGTATTGGAAAGTAATTGTAAATATTGTATCCATAGTTTTTAGTATATAAAGATAACACCACCCCAGGGGTGGGCAGAGTGCCTCTGACTGTCTTGCTGAGGGGACCTCGGCTGGACAGGAGAAAAAATTTTATAGATGAGATACAATAAACAACCTTGAGGCCAAGAACTGAGAGCTCTGACTCCTTCTTCGAGTGCTGGGCTGGGAAAAGAGACTTTCTAACATTTCTCGGGGTCACTCTGACCCACCAGAGACCCCAAGAGTTTGGGATGGAAGAGGAAAATTGACTTTATTCCCTAGCTGTGCTGGGAACCTGTTGAAGTAAAAATGGCTCTAAAATGGTCTTTCAGTCACTTGAACTACATTTTGAAACTCACACAGAATGAAGGAGTGCTCAAAAAACGAACACCAGAGAGATGAGTCAGTCTCTGACAGAAAAAAGTATTGAACTACCTGAACAATACTTCTTTTCAGCTACCTACAGACTTTTTCACTTGCTTCTATCAGACAAAATTCTGGTAAAAATGAGACACATTTTTACAAGGGTTCTTCGTAATAAAAAAGAAATTTTTCTTGTGGCAGGGCAGGCAGACCTGTAGGCTTGGGGAGATGTGTGTTTTGTGCAAGTGGCCTCATAGGAACATCTGCAAACATTGTCTTCTCATAGAACAGGGAGCTGGTGGCCCAGAGGGATTTTGTCCCCAAGGTTTTTGCATGTTCACAGTTCCTATTTCTGCTGCTAGGACAATGGAGAAGGGTGTTGCTGGAACATAGCCCACAGCAAAGAGATTGCTCAAACAGAGGATCTTGATGTTAAAATGATGTGTTACTGGAATTTTGGTTGGTAGTTGCCAACATCTTGGAACAGTTTAGTCTCCGCTGTACTATTGAAATTATTTTCAGTGGAACATCTGGAACACAAAGTTGTTACGTAAAGAGAAATCCCATGGAATGATGGGAGGAGGTATCATCCTATTATATGGTGTGACAGGGTGGTCTCCTGAAGGAATGTTATAGTGGAGGTGGGGGTGAATGAATGGAATATGCATAACATGGAATCATATAGTTGCCTTGCTCTGTCTTACCCTTTCCTTTTGTATTGTACCTATATATGGCTGCTGTCTTTCTGTTGCCCAAAGGCTACATAGTCTATATAAGAAAGAGCAAAATGTATTGTGTGGGTTAGTCTAAAAAACAAATTAACCAATTGCTTAAACCTCCTTGGAAGCTGACCTGAGGAATCTACAATTGTTACCCATTTTCTGTGTTTGTGAAGAGACCTGCTGAGAAAAGGGACTGGTACTTCAGAACAGAGAAAATTATGTGTTGGTGGGGTGTCTTTTTCTTTCTTCTTCAATACAAGGGTATTTCTAAGTTGTGGTGGAATGTTTTTTCAAATAAGCCAGAATTGCTGCTTCTTTTAGCCTGGTGACATCCCACATGTACTTGGGACTTACAAAGGATTAAGATCCTCTTATTATTTTAAGCCTGGGACATCACATCACAGAGGTGTGACTTGGGGGAAAACTTCTAGTATACAGAAATGGTACAGGAAATTGTCCCAGGAAGCTTGACTTCTTTGGCTGTTATTTACACTGAGGAAGAATAGTGGTCTAACTGTTCACCTAAACTGTATAATTAGCTCAATTAAACTGCAGGATGGCTGGAGCACCTTACACCCATGGCTATCCAAAGACATTTTATACAGTAACAGAAAGACATAAGCTCTATGTGGTTTGCAGCAAAAGGTTTCTGCTGGTAAAGTGGAATATTTATCTGGGCAAGAGACAGATAGAGGGGGAGCAGAGAGTAAAAAGCTTTACTTGCAAGATCAGAGGAAAAGGGAATGTCTTCCTGAAAAAAAAAGAAAAAAAAGAAAAAAAAAGACACTCTCATAGTTTCTGCAATTAGAATGGTGCAGTTTGTGAGCTGTGCCATACCTTTCAGCACAAAATAGATCTATATCCAATGAGCAAATCAATACATGAACCCAGAAAGAGAGCCACTTTCTCTGCTCTACAGCAAAGTGTTTGCTGCAAATGTGTGCTCTGTCCTCAACAACACTGGTAAATAATATGAATGGCCAAATACAGGCTGGAAAACAAAATGGCCTTTTCCCATAGCAGTCTGGAGAAAGGAATGCCTGATTATGTCAGGCCCAGATGGTTCATGTAAAGAGTAGGTCAGTCATACTGTTCTTCCATTTCTGTGTGTGATTTTGTAATCATCTCCTTGATGCAAGCTAGTTTTTAAGCTCCCAAGAAGAGCTCAGGGAAGAGTGTGATATTTAAGCCTAGACATCTTTTTTCATCTGGGTTTCCTGTCACAATGCCAATGTCTGTGTGTGCAAAGTTCTGGCAGCCTGAAATACTTTGATATATTTTTTCCCAGGCTTCAAAAGGAAAGGTAAACAATGGGCTTGCGACTCCAGGGCAAGCATCAGTAGCCAAGAGTTTATGAGGTAGATCATCTTCTTTATGATTCTGGCATCACTTTAAGTATTTTGCCATGTAAAAGGGTTGTATGATAGAAAAAGAAACTCATTTAGTGGTTTTTGAGGCTGCAGGTTTGATGCCTTAAGGTTATTTCTGGTCCACACAGGTTTCATAGATTTTTTATTCTTGCTAGAGGTAGCAGAGAGAGCAACTCTGTTCCAAAGACTAAATAAAGTCTATTTAAAACCAAACAGAAAAGTTTAATTTTTAGTAGCTCCTTGAAAGATATTTGGATTTCCTCGACTGTCCAAACAATAACTAAATTAAAAAAAGAAAAAAGGGTCATGGAAGCTTAATAGTGCTTTGGATATTTATTTTAAATATTTTATAGACACTAACAGGGCAGTCATGAGTTCAGTATGCATGTAGTGTGCTTCTTTTGTATTAAAATGCTCCTATATAATCTCGTAAACATAATCTTGTAACTGGTAAGGTCTAAACACGAGAACATACTTTAAAGGCTGATTTTGTATTGCTTTGCCTGGACAGACAATTCTAAAATCCCTAAATGTTCAATCCCACTTCTAATGAGTGATCCAGCAATCTGGGGATGGGAGACTGAGAAGGGAATAAATATGAAGATCAATGAGATGTTCTTAATGATCTTTTCCAACCTAAATGACTCAATGACTCTATGGAATGAATTGCAATTTAGTGCTAAGTGAGAAAGAGAACCCTCAGAAAAATTAAAAGCCACAAAACCAGGACATAGTCTAACAAAATATCAGGGGAAACTTCTGAGGAGACAGGGTATAGATGTTAGATTAATAATTTGGAGTGTATAATTTGATTTATTGAACATTGGCAGGAGCAGGCTGTTCTGTGCAGATTGGTCCATCCAACTTATCATCATAGTGACAAAAATAAAGGCTACTAAGCCATTTTAATTGCTGTAAGTAACAGTGGTGCTATATATAACATAGGGCCTTTCTCTTTTTAGTCTTTGTTACACTGAATGTGAAATCAAAGTTATTTAAATATAAATATAATACAAATCCAATGCAATCTGGTAAAGTAGGCTGGATGACCATATAGCAGTTAGAACTTTCTGCTTTACATCTGTCTCAGCTTAGGGAGTGGAAATCTGGTTTGTAATACAACAGTGAAAAAGGTAGAGCTTGTACTAGGAAGACTTTTGGACAAGCAAGAGATTGAGATAGTAGAAAAACCTCTGTTAATAGAAAATCCCTCTTCCCTTTTTCTTTATCTTTTGGGTTTTTTTAAGTGTGTGATTTCCTCAAAAACATATCACTAGAAAATGTTCTGCAGATTTGGAATTGCATTCAAAGAGAAATACTAGTAACTTTAGCATGTCATTTCTGAATACCAGGAAAGTTTCCCTCTTTTTTTACCAGATGTTGTTATCATCTGCTGCAATGCTCAGTCTTCCCTTGTCTGTCCAGTCTAGCTTACAAATTTCACATATCCTTTTGCCTCATGTTCTTAGAAGGGGGTATAGATGGTCTAAAAAGACAGACTTGATTTGGGTGCTTACAGCTATTGGAGAGATATTGAAATTGTGTTTGTTTTCACAATGAGTATTTTCACATTCCATTTGCATAATTTCTTAAGGTGGAAGATATTGCCCAGAAAAGCATCTGTGGCATCAGAGGTCTAAAGCCTCTTTGGCTGGATTAAGCCCTTCTTTGCTCCAGGCTACTAACTTCTTTCATTTACTTGACTTATATAGCCAGGGAGCTCTTATATTTCACTAGAAATGGCTGTGTAATACATTCCATTACAATTATATTTCCAGATTCATTTAATTTAGTGCCAAGCAAAGAAAAAAAATCTGACCTTCAGCCTACTGGTGTTTTCATTTGTTTTCTTGAGTATTTATGTAGAACTTCCACCTCAGAACAAACATTCAGGCCAGGTGAACCTTGGCTGTTGCCAACATCCCTAGCCCTGACATCAACTCCTTATTTGCAGACATATTTACACATGTAAAAGCCCCAACCCTGTAAAAATGCATGAGACTGACTGTTATAGCTCTGAATGACTGTGAGAAATTTGACAGGGAGAAAAGAATATTTTAAAGTTCCCAGAAAGGTGCTGCTGCATTTAATTTATTACACAAAATTTGGGGATGCAGTGGTTAAGAGCCTTCCTAAATGAAATGATCTGCTAGTGGGGCCGCTAGGATGTGGGCAGTGGATTTTCTTTGTATGAAGCTCACTGAGGAAAATGGATCACTTTTGCTCAAAATCTCATGCTCACAAAATTTCACGTGTCAGTTTTAAGTGCAAAATGAGTCTCCTGAGATTCTGAGTTTTGAAATATTTGTGGAGATGCATAGGCACTTTCACACAGCTTTATCTCAGCACTGTAAAATTCCCATGATTTCTCCTGAGTACTCTGTGACTGTATAAAACCCTGAAACAGTTGAGAAGGATCAGATCAGCATGCTGTTCTAATGGGGGAAATTCAGACTACATCTGTTCTAAGAAAAAAAAATATGTACAAATGTTGTGGATCTTTTAGCTATTTTCCTTGACTAAATATAGCATAGTGAGCCTGTCAGTCAATAACCTGAAGTTTCCTCAGCCTTTTGGGGGGATTCTTCCCTTCAAAGGACTTTTTAGAACCTCTTAAGCAACCATCTCTCAGGCTTTTATTTTACTGTCTGGTCCCACTGTTGCTGAAAAAAAGAGATTAATCAGCAGCTAAAGCCTCTTACGCTTGTCTCTCCATAAGATTTATGCATCAAAGTGCACTCTGCTCCAGGGGTAAAGGTCACTTTCACAGATACATTTCCCCATATATTGCCAACTGTTTCTACTTTTCAAAGAGCAGTGGGTTCCCTCATACCAGCTAGGTTTCATGACTGTGTTAAAAAAAAAGGCAGTTTAGAAAAGAAGCTTTCTCCATTTGTCTCTTTTGAAAGGTTTTACAGATTGGTGGTAGTACTGCTTTTTTCTTCAGTTTTTGCTACTTATTTGAAATGCATTCTGTGCCACTTTGAAGTCTTCTGCTGTGTTCAGAACCCCAGTGCTGTAGTCACCAAATGAACTTTGATGGTGTTTTTGCATTTGAGACTTCTCTGGAAACCAAGAAAAGGAGAAGGCAGAAGAGAGAGAGGTGGTCCAGGAGCCTCAGGCTCATCTTCATCTTCTCAGTGTTAAGAGGAGCACTGGGAGAGAAAATGAGAAAATTCCTAAAGAAACAGAGGTGGAAGCCAAAGAAAAGGAAAAAGCAGGTCAAGGAGTTAGGAAAGCACCAGGTAAAGGTGAGTGAGGCTTGCAGAAAACACATTAAGAATCTGAGAAAAATTACTACTTTTGCGGTCAAACCTAAAATAATCAAGTATTAAATTAGTTCAAACTGAATCAGTAACTGTATTTAAAACCATGTCCATTTTCATAGACAAAACTTATGGACACAAGGAATTAGATATATTGAATATATTCACACTTCAGGTCTACTTCAGGTCTTGATGCTTCACCTGGAATAATTCAAATCAGCGTGACAAGATCAGATCTTTTTAAATACCCATACTACTATTCTGTAAAAATGAGATTATAAAAGACACTCTATTACTCTTTCACTTTTCAACCAGCCATTTACTTATATTTCTAAGAGGTATGTTCTTGGAAGGGCCCACTACATCACAAAAGGTTATTAACTTGCTGGAGTTCATGAACCATACCTTTCCCTGTCTCTGGAAAGGTATGATTAGTAAACTCAAGCAAGTTAAGGGTTTAAGGTTTTCACACCTTTCTTCTGTCTCCTAGAAGGTCTTGACAAAAATTCCGTACATTTAATTATTAAATATGAAAGCCAGGGCAAAATTTTCTTAGTTACTTTTTCACTCTCCAAGTAGTCACAAAAAAGTCAGTCAACAAAACTAAAGAGCAATTTTCCAGCCCTTCAATAACCAGCAAGCGCCTATTTTTGTCAAAAATGTTAATCCTTGCAAAATTACAAGTTTGTCTTCAACCAAATAAAAAATTTATTTATGAGGGGGCCGTTGTTGTTGTTGTTGACGTACTTGTCATTGTGTTTTGCTTTGGGGGTTTTTTACAAACAAAGTTTTTCAGGCTTCTTTTGTTCTTTGCTAAACGAGAAAAAACAAAAGCCAAAACAATTTTGGTATGACTTTATGACTTTGTCCTTCCATTTCAGTGACCTCTTTAGAGGACATTCTGGTTTCCATTTTCCATGTATGTGTGAGGTTGACAGCCTTCAGATATACATATACAATTGTAGATATACATATACGACATATTTCCCCTCTATTTTAAAGACATGGTTTCATTTTCCCCTCCTTTTATTGACAGACTTGTCATTGATTTCAGTGTTCATAAAAGCAATGATGACAGATAGATGTCTGTAACTGAACAACCCACAGTGGAGTTCACTTGTCTAGCAGGTATTTCTTTTTTGCTTTTTCCCACTGACTTTTTTTGTTTTCTCTGGAGCAAGATTATTTAGGGATTTATGGATTGTTTCCACTGAACAATGTAAAAAAATATAGAATTTTGCTGGGCAGCAAAGTTTCCTACTAGTTTTTTCTTCTCTACTGCATAAGTTCACATTTCTTTGACTTTGTTGAAATTTTAAAAGTTTGATTCTAACTGATCTCACACTTTGTTTATTTAGTATTCTTCTGTTTTGCAAGAGAAAATAAGACTTCTTGATATCTTGTAAGAGCTCATAACTAGCTCTCTCATCAGCCCATGTAATATCCTAGCTGTTCCACAAAAACGAACTTTATTTTCTGTGGATCATTCCATGATACTCACAAAAATGTTTATTTTCAGCTCTTAAAAAGAGTTTTATGTGAAACAAACTTGCAAAAGTTACCAGTGAGAGAAAGGTGGTTGGAAGGAAGAGCAATTGCAACATTAGAAGTGGGGAGATTCTTTATGGCAAAACTAGAGCTTTCTAAAAGAAAGTGCAACTTGGCAGCTTGTGAGGCAGTTAGTAGAGCTGAGGTTTTAAGCAGAACTTGGAGAGAACTTCAGGTGCTTTTCCAGGGATTTGAGTCAAATATGTCATCTGGAGTGGTCTCACCTGTCAGCACAGACAGTTCAGGGAAATACCAAGACCTGTCTCTTTGTCCCTATTTTTCAAAGTAGAGCAAACTGAATTTAACACATAAGACTTGCCGTTCTCTCCACCCCCCTGCCCCTTTCCTTTCCCCTGTTTTATTTGTCTAGCAGTTGCCAGCAGGGATCAGGCACTAGGAACAGTTCAGTCAGCACCTTTTTCTGGGGCACAAGCACCAGACCAGAATTTATTGGCTTTATTCACTGCAGGGATGATCACTGCATCCAAGAAAGAGCCTCTCCTGCAGGGTGGCGATGCTTTGCCACCAGCCCAGTCAGCCGGCTCTGACTGCAGGTTTTAAGCTTTGTTTCATGCCCCTCGGGCTGAGAAAAGCCTGTGCCTTCTGGAATGCTAACCATCCTTGTGGGATTGGATGCCTCTGTTTCATCAGACAATAAATTAGAGAGCTTGTGTTGGACTGGAAGTGACCATTTCACCTAGCTTGGGCTGGGGATAAAGAGACGTGGTTGAGCTCTGCTTTAAAAGACCGGCCAAGAGCCGTATTTATCAAGTGGATCTCTATCCATCTTCTGGGTGGAAAACGGTAGCTGAAGCACTTCCCCTGCCACAGCACACTTTATAAAGCCGTGGGGGGGTTGGGAAGGGGCTCAGTGAGAACGGGAGGCGTGGGGGCTGCTTTGTGGGGCAGCCTGCAGTGACACGGCAACCCAGACATATGGTGTCATTACTCAGCCGACACAAATTTGACACTTGGTGAATTTATTATATTTTGGTTTGCTCCTGGTGCCTGAAAGGCTTTGCAACTGTCTCTTCATAGGGCCTGTCACAGATGTTGATGTATTTTCCTCCTCCACAGCCAGGTTTTACTGTGGAAACTGATACAACTTCACGATAGAATTTCTGGATGAATTATTCACGCATTGCATGCTTTCTGCACATAGGGGGTTGGAAGAAATCCATCCTATTCAATAAATGGCCTCTTTAATCCCCTTTAACAGAGAATTTTCCCTGACTTTAAACCATTTCTATTATCACCTTTGTGATCCTAATGTTTTGGATAACGTATTTATAGTTAGTAGCTTTGTTAAATTTTTCACTATATTTCACCTTAACATGCAATTAAATTCTCCAGACGCAGTGATGAAACTGATACATCGAAGAGACAATAAACCATATGGCCCAGATTCTCATCATCTTAACTTTTGGTAGCCCTTTTTTTCCTCTTTTTTTTTTTTTTTTTTTTTTATCCTGCAGATCATTCCAGGTCCAGTGATTTATAGGCTAATTCCTGAAATATCTCAATATTTGTTGTTGTAGACAGAATGGGCTGCTGCTAATGTCGGTACCATCTGTGGAGATGATTTTTTAATTGAAAAGAATTTTCAGTCTTGAGAATAGAGAGTTGGATGAACTCATCACTGCCCCCTGAGAGAAGATTAATGAAATGAAAACATATCGTACTGCTTTAATACCTGGAGAAGTAATAAGGATGCATCAAGTGACAATATAGAGCATGGTGCGTGGGGGTAAATTGCTTTAACACAACAGGCAAAGTCCATCCAAGAATTAAAAGCTGTGTTTGCTGTTTTAAAAACTATTGAGGTATTGATGCTTTGTACCAAAACTCCTGATTACATTTTCTTCCTGACTTCTAACTCCAGAAGCAGAGTCCAGATTCACATTCTCTTGCTCTTGACCCCACATGCTATAATTCATATTCCCAAAATAATCTTGTTTAATTTAGTATTAAATAGCTACTTGCCTATAGCAAAGTCTTGAAATCAAAGGGCTGCATGGATATTAATCCTATCCAAAACTGGTAATACTACTTTTGAAAGACAAGAAGCAAGTAAAACTATGTAAATTTATATTCACTCTCTAAAATATGAGTTCTAGTTTTGTCTTAGTATATAGCTTACACTCCCTTGACAAGAATTGGTAATTTAAAGTCTATTACATTTTTCCTAAGATTACTGTGCTTTGTATATTGTTAATACAGCCTGCATTGCTGAGTTGCCAGTTCTTAAACTGGAATTTATATTCATATTTTGGAAAATTGCCTTTCTCCACAAAGTTCCATAAATTAAGATCTCAGCCCTGAACTCTCATGGCAGTATTCAAATATGGAAAATATTGAAACTACCTGGCCTCCACCCCAGTGTTTTGTAGAAGGATGACTAATAAGCATTTAAGGTATTATAAATAAGAATTTCCCAGAGTGTTTCAATTTACACAATGACTTTAAATGAAATGCAGAGACTACATTATTTTTTATTACTTTAGTAAAAAAACGGTGCATTTTTTTCCTTAACTTTTTTCCCCAAACAATTGCATATTATTCATAAAAGTATTGTATTTAAAATAAAAACTTAAATTGACAAAATGCTGTCATTGCTACATCATGGTTCCATGAAATAAGAAACAGTACAGCAAAATATCTTTGGAAAATTTGTAAAAGATTTTTTCAATACTCTTGTAGCTTTCTTTTAAGTTTATGTAGAGCAGGAGATTTCCTTCTGAAAATGGATTAACCTGGGCTGGACAGACACCATCATTGTTTCTCAGTCTGAACCCTAAGCTCTATTTTCTCATGGTCTAACCAAGTTAGCAAAGGAAAACAAATTACGACATTCCAGAAAATATATGTTGTTTTAAATGATAAATATCTCATCGGTAAATCAGACACTCCTCCAAACAGGTGGTGACCCTATTACACTGCTGCTGTAAATGGGACAATTATGCATTCTGAGTGTCTGATCTTTTAGTCTTTGAATACAGGAAGCTGCTCATAAGTTGAGGAAAGAAAGGAACCATCTAAAATTTTGATGTAAGTCACAGCAGTAGAAAACTTTACTCAGTCTAGTTACAGTCATAAAGTTGTATGGCACAGTCACACCTTGGACAAAAATAAATTTTAAAAACCCCATGCTTAGAATATTTCATTTTGGTGTTGTGAAGAATTGCATAGATACACCTTTCCTTTACTCCCTTTGGCTGGTGTCTCTTACACCTGCCACTTGCCATGCAAGAACTTCTCTGGTTGGAAAAAAACAACAACAACAACAAAGAAGTCTAATAGTAACTAGCCAATTGCTCCATTATGATTGCTCTTGGCCCAAAAAAAGGGCCAAGTTTTATAAGTTTTCGAGTGTTTGGGGTTTTTTTCCCCCTAAAGGCACTGGCCCAGTTGAAGCAGCAATAGTAAAGCTGAGATGTGCTACCGGATTTTCAACACCTTGCAACGATTGTAAGTCCCAGAGTTAGTATTTCCTAGAGTGGACAACTGTCCCTTTTCACTTGATGCCAACTCTATTGCAGCCATGTGCCACTGTGCTGGCACAAGTATGTTTGAAGGTTAGCTCTGCTGAGTTTCTGCTGCTCAGGAAATACCATCGAGGTGCAAAGGCTGTGAGCAATTTGAGTACAGGGCTGGTGGAACAGGAGCCAGGAGCTGCTGTTAAAAAGACAGCCACACCGATCCACTGACTTACATCTTTGCTTTAGATGACAAAAAACCTCTCCATCTCTTTTTTCCAGGCTTGTCTGCATATGTGCTGGAGGTACAAAGAGAAATGAACCAGAGGGCCAGTGCCAGACCCCATGCCTTGAAAGTCTCTTCAAGCCTTGTAACCTTTCCCCTCCTTGTAGTCCCTACTGAAAACTCATCTCTCACTCAGGCACGTATTAAATTACAGACAGAGAATGGCCAGGCAGGTTGGGAGCTATCTAGGAACAAGGTGCATCCAGGCTGTTCAGCTGGAAGATCACAGCAGCAGTACTGAGCATCAGTTCCCTCTTCAGTGTGCACCCCAAACACTTGTGAAGGCTTTCATGACTCTGAGCTGAGCCTCTGTCATGCCTCCAGAGAAGAGCAAGACCGGCCCTCAGGAGCTGCAATATTAGTGTAAGAGCATTCCCTCCCACTGGGGCTTTTCCTGCCCCAATTTGCCCTACAAGCCTGTTACTACAGACAGAACTCAAGAATGACTCTTCCCTGTAGCTTCTAGCACAGTGCTGCCAAATCCTCCAACAGCCCCGTACCAGCGCAGAATGACAATCAGGTGAACATCTATTAAAGGAGAGCTAATTACCAGCTCCAAACAAGGGAATTTTCTCCTCTACTTTCCCATTTGCATGATTCTCAGCATTTCATCTTTTTCAATGCTTTGGTGAATTACCTGCAGTCCACAGCCTTTGGAAGTGAAAGTAGTTCAGCTTCCAGTGCCATCACTATGGTAATGCATAAAGACTCAAACAAGGAAGAAAGGCATAGCAAGAGCAAGCCACAGAAATAATCCTTTTGTCCACCATAAATGTTGAATAATAATTTATATTATCAACAAAAATACTTTGAAAGATGTGAAGTTTTGCTGGTAACAAATATTCACCCCTCCATGCAGACAACCTTTAAAATATTCAGCCTTCACCCCTCCATGCAGACAACCTTTAAAAGCCTGTGGGCTTAATGGTCTGCAATCTGATTCTACCACAATTTTTTGAGCTTCTAATGGCAACTATTGCAACTACTGCAGTAAATATAATTTGGTGAACCTAAAACAAGAAATGCAGGTGACAGGTCTTAAAAACCTGATATTCATTGCTAAGCATTCTGCTGGAAAGCATGGCTCTAAATTTATTTAATTTCCCTGTTTTCTAAAGGAGTGCAGCAAGGGAAAAAGAAGAGGGAAAAAACCTGAAAATTATTCCAGGGAATTATTCTATTTTACTGATTTGTTGTTATGTGCTTTACTTTAACAAGCCAGCTCGAAACTTAGAGGTGGCCCAAAAATGGATGATGTGATACAATGGGAAACTGTTCAAATTCAACACAGCTGAAGAATAGCCTGTTACTTGGCAGGTATTTTGGCACTTACAAATACTTTCCCCCCGTCTTTTTCTTATGCAATATTTAATCTCATTGTAACCTTTTTCCCACTTCATTCTGCTTGTCATTGTCACCCTGCCAGTTGTGTTTTTGCAGAATGTCTTTTAAGTAGCATTTTTATATTTGGAACTTTGAAAGTAAATATTTTTTTTAATGTCTACAAGAGTAAGCAGGCTTTAAAACCTTCCATTCACCTTGGAGAATTTACATTATTTTTATGGCTAGTATGTGCAAGAGCAGAATGACAGAATAACAAATATATCAGGTAATAAATATCACCAGGTTTGCTATTCAGAGTAATAGAGAATATAAATTTCTTAACATTTTTTTAATATGATAATATTAAAGAATTTGAAAGGCAAACCTTTAAGTGCATTCATTTTAAAGAGAAAAGGAAGAAAGGATAAAACTTGCAGAAAGGGTAATCACTACCATTTCCTTTTGAGCAAGAGCAGTCTCAAATAATATTGAAAATAAATGGACCTAGCTCTGTGTACACTTTATGTTCCCTGTATCCAAAGGCAGATGTGGCTGTATGAGCAGAAAATTTGAACCTAATATATTGTCAGAAACTTACCTCTCACACCTCATTTATTCCAGTGGCTTCTTTCAGCCTTTGGCGTTTGGGGTGGGGTTTTTGATTGTTTTATGAGGGGTTTTTTAGGTTTTTTGTTTTTGTTTTATTTTGTTTCTTCTTTTGGCACAGTGGGGGCAAATTAAAAGAAGTCTTTCACCATCTCCATTTTGAAATTCATGCCTCTGTCATTTTCGGTCTATTGTTTCTACATTGGTCTCAGGCCATTCCCATGTTCTGCTTTCATTCGGTTTCTCTCTGACTGAAAACCAAATGAAGTTGACCCAATTAGGAAATTTGGGGAACCTTTAAAGGCTCTCTAAAGCCAGCTCCTCGGATCTCTTACTAACTTCTGACCCTAGAGGAAATGAGCTGAAACAAACAGGACTATTAATATAAGTTTTGATGTTTTTTTCCTAAATCTATACTACCAAAGGCTTCTTTGTTGGCCCACTACTCTACTGTTGGTCTGTAGCTCTGTGGAATGGAAATGGCAGGGTCTGTGGAGAGAAGAGAAAGGGCTGCTCAATTTTACTAGTTATGGTTTTTATGTGTAGCCAGTGAATTCTGCCTCACCTATTCACAGTATTTTTAAATGGTTTAACTCAGAGGTTTCTAAACTTCTGAGCTATATGACAGTCAAACTCATTTTTCTTGTGTTTGGATATCAGCACACAGTGTTAATGGCTGTCAGAGCAGTCTCTTATTTTTGTGATCAGCAGCAAATAAGCCAAGGAGTGATGCATTTTACAAATCTGCTGGAGAGGCAGATATTGCCCTGGGTGTTAGCAGGGTCTGAGGTGATTCAGGAAGCAGCCAGAGGTCTCTGAAAAGCTTTGGCAGAGTTTTTAATGAGTTTTCTTTGGGAATTCAGCAGTCTTCATGAAGGCCAGGTCTGTTTAAAAATAACAACTATTTACCTTAAGGGTTCTCACAACATGAGCCAGGCTTTTTGGTCTCTGACTTTGAGCAGGCTTACATGCAGCAACATTTTTCCTTTTAAATGGAAAAATGTGCAAGCACAGAGTAATCTATTTTTGATTGCATGATGCACTTCAAAGTGATCCAGAATGCATTTTAGGAGGAGGAGGAGTCTGTTCTCTAGCAACCACAGTGTCCAGTGAGATCTTCCCAGTAGCATTGGAGAGGCAACACTGGGTATGACATAACATAAAGTAAGAAAGAGGGAAATTTTACTTATTTTATGTAGGAAATTACAATTGTGACTCTCAGAGCAGCCTTTTGTATAACAGTTCCTTCTCTGAAGAAAGTAATTTTCTCTTTTATACAGCTTGTGTGATGCTTCTTTTTCAGTCAATCTTTTACATTTCACAGATGGAAAATACTGCTTCTAAAACACAGAAACTTTGCTTTATGGATAAAATCCTCTAAAAGAAGTTTGGCAAAAAGCTTTCATGTACAAATATTACTGTATACCCTAGAAGCAGGCAGAAAGTCAAATCCTTAGATCTGAGCATTCTCATATTTAGAAAGTTTGGCTCTGAGCAGAGATTTTTCTTGTGCTCAGAACATGTTTACCTACGCACGATCAGGATGAAAATCATTTTTTCCCAATGACAGTTGGTAAAAGAACACTCCATGCAAAACAAGTAACCACAGTGTGGAGTTGGAAATAATTTAAATACAACTTCTTGAATTGTGAGGAGCTATCTTCTCCATCCCAGCACCAGTAAATGTTAAAATGTGGATCTTCCATACATGAAAAAAATCACACCAGTTGAGCATAAGTTATTATTGTTAAAAGGTATTTTTTACTTTAGCTCTCAATGTGCAATGCTTGCAAATTGTTGTCCAACTGTGTTCCAGTCTGTGCTAGTTCCACAACACATGGGACAAACACCTTAGGTGTTTGGGTAGGTCAGTGATGAATAACATCTGTATTACTAGAAGAGAAGTATGGTAAAAATTGCAACCCTTATCTTCACTATTGTCATCTCCAGCTGCACTACAGACAGATGCTGAGGAAGGAGGCTCAGTCATTCCATCATTTCTTTTGGTCAGCTTTGTGGTGTTGGTTTTGCAGTTAAAGTTCTTTTCTAAACTAAATGATTCAGTGATTCTATCAGTGGAAGAAGCTACGCAGACACCTTTGTTTTTGCTCAATACAGACTGACCTTGTGTATCTTGGTCACACAAAAGAACAAGGTCAGTGACAATGCAGCCTTTTGTAGATTATTTTTAAAGTATCTCAATTATTAGGTTGCCTGTGCACTTTGAATTTTTGCTGGCCATTCAATTAGGGATATGAGCTGCTCTGGTGATGTGCTCCTCAGGCAGAGTTGTAGCTCTATTCTTGCATTTATTTCAGTCTAAGAGTATCTGCACTCAAATGTGATACCAGTATGGATATTAGCAAGACATTCCTAGCAGAGCCAAAAGCTAAGATGCTGAAAGCAGCACCTTAAGCCACCATTGTCTCTTTTGTCCCAGTCCTGGCCACACATGCACTGGTGCAGAGGGAAGGTTTCTGGGGAAGCTGTGCACCTGGATCCTCTGCATACTGTTCAGTGAAATCATTGCTTTGCTGAAAAATTGTGTCCACGTGCTCAGCCAATTGCAGGCAGTGTCTCTGGCTGCACCTGACAAGCCATAATTAAATGAAAGAGTCTGCTGAGAAGCATGCATCCATGTGAATCTGTATTTCCATATTTGCCCACTGTCCTAATCTTACTGGCAGATCATATTTGCTGCAAACTGTCTTTCTGCTGCATTCAAACTATGCAAATTGGTATTTAGACTGACAAGCAAAGGGGAGACTGATGGACACACCATGGACAACCAGATGAGACAGACTTGGGAGTGTCAAGCAGATGTCACATTCCTGTGTTGTGGCAAGAAGCTGCTGCTGTCCATGGAGTGGTGATGTAAACCATCTGCAGCGCTCCACCAGGGTCATTCTGCATGTACAGAGTAAGAGCTCCATTTGCAAATGCTGATTTAACACATCATAAAAATATATCTCCAAGATGCACAATGCACTTCAGTCTCTAGAGTAAGGGGAGATGAAGAGGAAGCTTGTTACAGGTCAAGTACTGAATGTTTTCCTGCTAAAACCCTCTTTGAAAGATATCATCACGTATTTCAAAACATTAGAAGTAGTGTAGTTCTAACTGTACCATAAATAAGTGTTCAAGTAGGTACAAAGATGGAGAGAGACTTTTTACAAGGGCAAGTAGTGATAAGACAAGGGGCAATGGCTTCAAACTGAAAGAGAGTAGGGCTAGAGGAGGTATGAGGAGGAATTCTTTTATTGTAGGTTGCTGAGAGAAGTTGTTGATTCCCTGTTGCTGGAAGTGTTCAAGGCCATGCTAGATGGGGCTTAGAGAAACCAGGTCTAGTGAAAGGTGTCCCTGCTGATGGCAGAGGAGTTAGAACTACATCTTTAAGACCTCAACCTAAGTCATTTGATGATGATGATGATAATAATTCTGTGATGTGAAGAAAGATACAGCCAACCAAAGAAATGCAATAAGCAACCAGAGGAAATAGTATCGCATTGTTCCCTTGAACATTTTCTTATTAATTAATTGAGATACAAAAACCCATCACCAAAAATGACTTTTTTTCTTTGCAGCATTTTGAGGACCTATAATTGAAATTACCCATTTTGCAGAAAATCAAAAATGGGTGATACAAGGTTTTATTTTTGACCTATATTTCAATGTGTAACAAAACTGGAAAAAGCTCCCTTATATTATAAAATAATAGAAACCACAGGCTCTGTATACTGGAAAAAACACTTAGTCACAGTTTTCAACTAAATGAATAGTTCTCATTATTTAAACTACTGTTACTTAAAGCAAGGATATTTTAAATGCATAAATAATCAATTATTAATGAGTGAAAACTGATAATCAGAATAATCAACCTCTTCCCCACTCAAAATCAGTTCAGCTAGTGTTTTAATTTGCTATTCAGTTATCAATTTTTTTTTCTTCTTGGCAGTCTGTGTCCCTTTTTACAGTGCCCTGCTCCTAGATCACATGATTATTTTAAACACACAATTTTATTTAAAAGTAGCAGTGTCCTTTAAACCTTTCTGGTTTTGAGGACTGTCTCAGAGATTTACTCAAAGCATATCTCTAAGAAAGCAAGAATAAACAAAGGAAGGAATCACCAGTTATTTGTTTATAAAACTCTTGGGATTTTGCATCATCAATTTTTAACTTTTGCCACGTAATCAATGAAGGAACCCAGGATTTTCCAACACTTTGGAATTGATAACTTTCTTGTAAATACTTCTAAAACAGAAATAACCAGTCTAAAATAGCAACCACTAAGCTAGCCTGTTTGGGTACTTGTAACATTGAAGAACTTGAAGAAACGTGTGCTGTGTTCAGAGGACTTCCTGTTACCTGAGAAATAGACTGTCCAAAGACCTTATATGGCCCTAGGATTTAAAGCTGGTGATAGAAGGTGGGTTCTGGTTCAGATGTAATATGTGGAGAGTCAAGCCAGGAGGGTGAGACCAAGCAGAGTGCTAATTACAGTCTCTTGTTTTGGATTTGGTATGATAGATACATAACTGGAGGGGAGCTCTGTTTCCAAATGACATCTCTGTGTTGTCAACATATTGCACATGCTGAAAGAAGCCTGCCCAAGTCTCTTGAAACAGGGAGAAAGCAAAAGAGAAAGGTGACATGCACATGATGCTCTACAAGAGCAATGCAGCAGACATGATACCAGTGAGATATGAGATATACAGCAAACATCAAATCAGATTAGGAAAATATAGAGATAATTTTTGATATATTGGCAGTAGGCCAATGCAAAAGCCTTGTCTGCTTATTAAGTGTAGCAGTTCTCCACTGTGAGCATGAAAAGAGAAATGTGACTTTTCACCCTCTTAGAACAAAGTACCTTCCACTGAGCTGACAAGAATGTAGGCATGCTTGGACATTGCAGTGAAGACTAAACAAACTGGGTGTAGTTGGGTCTTTGCTCCTGCACAGTGGTGAAGGAGCAACTGCTGCAAAGAGCCAGGCAGATGTTCTCAGCTGAATTGACTTTCAGCAGTGGTTTTCATCAGCTGACATGAGCCCTGACCCCAGGCTGTGTGTTTGCTCATGGCTGCTCCAGCAGCTGGATGCAAGGGTAACTGCAGAATAGACAACAACAAAATTCAAGGCCCAAGTCAGCATCTGCAACTGAAAACTGCACTTTTAGAGGGCTTTGGTTATAGCTTTTGTATTTATTAGACATATTAGCTTGGGCTCAGTGCCGTGACTCATCTCCAGCATTATGCTTCTCAAGTAAAACACACCTCAGTACTTGAGATTTGGTAGTCTAAGGCAAGAAAGAAGATGTGAGATGACCACAACATTCTAAAAATCACTGAATTGTGTACTGATCCATTTATAGGAAGATCTTTCAAAAGTTATAGTGGAAATACATGTCTTCTAGTAAACAAATCACAATTAATGCTCATATCATCCCTTGAATGCAGCATAGAGTATTAAACAGGGATATAGTACTAGATAGTCCTGTTTATCTATGAGGTAGCTTCTATATGTTCTTAAATGTTAGGAGGACATGAATCAAAATGGCTGCTGTACTCAAGTATTTTAATTTCCTTTAATAATCCACCTCACATGTGAATTGTTCAAAGAACCACCTAAGACACAGTCCTGTTGCCTCTGCCAATTAAAGTGATTAATACTCTAGTGACATCAAAGAAATTTTGTCCATTTCCTTCAACACAGCATTTGGCCTTAAATCCATATTCAATAAACTGTCATCAGTTAGCCCAAAATTATCCCTTGCAAGTAATGGTATGTAACCCCTCTCCTCTCCTCTCCTCTCCTCTCCTCTCCTCTCCTCTCCTCTCCTCTCCTCTCCTCTCCTCTCCTCTCCTCTCCTCTCCTCTCCTCTCCTCTCCTCTCCTCTCCTCTCCTCTCCTCTCCTCTCCTCTCCTCTCCTCTCCTCTCCTCTCCTCTCCTCTCCTCTCCTCTCCTCTCCTCTCCTCTCCTCTCCTCTCCTCTCCTCTCCTCTCCTCTCCTCTCCTCTCCTCTCCTCTCCTCTCCTCTCCTCTCCTCTCCTCTCCTCTCCTCTCCTCTCCTCTCCTCTCCTCTCCTCTCCTCTCCTCTCCTCTCCTCTCCTCTCCTCTCATCCTTCATTTTTCCTTTTCCCTGTCTTCATTCTTCTCTCTTTTGCATCTTTATTCTTCCTTCTAGCTTTTCTTTTCCAAAATACAAAGTTTTCCTTCTTGGTACAGATTTCATATATATATCACAGCAAGCACACCCATAAGAAATCTTTCAATAGTAGAAAACATTTGAGACAATACAGTGCTATTTAAAAAGAAATCTTTTGAAAAGCTGCTCACATTATTCTGGTATGTAAAATAGGGGAAACAGTCACTATAGATAATTTAAAGCTTTAATGAAATATAGTACTTGTATAATATCTCTTTAAGGAATACTGTTCAAGACCTACGTTTATTAGTAATTGGATCTGGTTACAGTTCACAAATCTCTGATATCAGACCTCAATTAAAATGCCATTTATTTAGGGAAGTGTTGAAGTCCATGACTGAGTGAACAAGATGGTCCTGAGTTCACTTCCAGTCCAGCTGTGGTCCATCAGTAGGTCAGCTCCACAAGGAATGATTTCCCATTGCATGGGTATCAACACCTCTAGGAGGTTTCACACAGACATATGCACAGAATGTCAAAAATAATCTTTAGCTAAGGAGTTTCTCTTAAATTCCTCAGATTGGTAGGGTCTGCTAGCTGAGTAAAAGGACCTGAGCTAACAGAAAAATCTCTTGTGCTCTCTGACAAGTGATTTTTACATCCACTGCTACAGGAATGAAGCAAATATAACTGTATTTCTTGCCTCTGAGCAGCACCCAAAGATAGAATTTGTAATCTT
This sequence comes from Fringilla coelebs, assembly GCF_963513975.1. Taxonomy (NCBI): domain Eukaryota; kingdom Metazoa; phylum Chordata; class Aves; order Passeriformes; family Fringillidae; genus Fringilla; species Fringilla coelebs. Next base: position 34,088,771 of record NC_140028.1, read on the forward strand.
CCCCAAATGACATGCCATTTCTGCACCACAGCTTGTGCACATTTTTGCAGTAAAAAGGTTTGCTGTACGTGTAAGCTCCTCTGTCTGCCTTGTTAAAGAAAAAGTCTTCCAATAAAAACACAAAGATCTGTATATTTAATATAGTAAACAGATGGGAGTCTCTCATGGCAAACCATTTTTGTTGAGTAGTTTTCAAATATGACTTTTACAGAAAGTTCCTGTCTACAAAGGCTTGGGTTTGGGGGTTGCACTTTTGTAGATGAAATAGTTGCCCAAAAAGCTTTACAAGCCATTGGTTCCCATTAGAAACTTACTGCTGACTCATTGTCACGTGTTGTTGCCACTATAACATAACAATGGAATATGTGTTAACGTCTCCTTTTATTTTAAATTCTTTTTAAAATGCATTTTAAGATGCACTTTCAGATTCCTGAGCTGAGAAAGCTACTTTCCAACATTATGTGTGAATGAGCATCTACTTCCTTCTTTTCCTCTACCCAGACTAAAAAACACTATTTACAATAACATGTCTGTCTGTTCAATGTACTTCATGAAACTGCCAGCATGATTTCTCCACTCAGAAAAGAGAGGAATTATTTTCTACTCCTGTAGCTCAATTGCCATTCTATGTGTTTTGGGTCCTGTGTGTAATTCAGATGTAACCAAATCAAAGAATTAACAACAGTAATGAAGACCTACTGCCTTTGGCTCAGTATGCTGCAATGCTCAGCAGGCTGCAAAGTTTCCCCACTACTAGGTCTTTTCCATGAAATATCTTCAGCAACAGCTTTTGTTTTTCATGTATTAAATATGCAACTAGGCAGACTCACTTCTTAATTCTAGTGCTAAGAGGGCTGCTCCAGGGATGTCCACACTTGGAGTCAACAGCCATGTAGCTCTGTACTTCAGGGACCTGCCAGAACCTGAGAGCTGCTGCTGCAAAATGAGCAATTCTTCTGGAAAAAAAGGAGGTTGGGAAATTTCACACATCATCTGAAATTAATACCACGACTCATTCTTATGAATAGTCCTCAAATTAGAATGTAGATTGCATAATTTCTGGATTGCGAGAGGAACTGTTGAGTTCTGCCATTAGGCTTGGGTGGGAAAGGCTGCTTACACACTCCTTGATGAAAAGGGATGGTAAGACTTGAAAAATGGATCAGCTTTTGTGAGTAACAACTGCTGATTTCTCTGCTAGCCTCTTGCCTCCATCTTCAAATGTGTTGCTCAAAATGCCCTGAACCAGAGGCAGGACTGGTGAAGGGCTGTTTATGTGGGTAAATGAAAAATGTCTGGAGGAAGTGAAAACCATTTATTGAAACATCTCTAGACCATTTTGCTAGCATCTAACTGAGAATTCCTTCTTCAGTTTTGTTCTCCAGGACTGGAGGATACAGGAAATTATTGAAATTGCTTGACAAATAAAAGGTATGAAAAATAGATTTGGAGGCATTTTTCTGAAAGTGACAAGGTCAGCTGACCAACCAAGCCCAGTTTAAAAACCAAAATTAATGAGTGCTTGCTTTCTCTTTATTTTAATAAAGAAAAAAATATATATCTTACAATGACCATCTTCAGAACAATTACAACTGCAGTTCTGTTTGAGTAACTTGGGAACATTCTATATTTTCATTCTTTCCTTTTTGTTTAAATAATAATGCTGCTAACCATGGTGCACAGTCACTGTTTTAATCAAGAACTGTGCATTTTAAATATTTGTGTTCATTGTAGCCAAGAAGTCTGCAGAGTCAGTGTTTTGACCAATTAAGCTTTAATCAGGACAGAATGTTTCAATGTTAAAATATACAAATTGCATCTGATCCACTGGCATATGCTACTTTTCTTGTTATAGAACTGTCTTTGCTCTTAATCTGAATGCCTCAGCTACAGGCTTCCATTTCTAAGTAATGACATGAGCCTCCCACTGCCAACAGAGCTGTTACCAGAGCAGAGTGAATGCTGCCTTTGTAGCCCATCATCTCTGTCCTAGCACATCTAGCAGGCAGTATCATGCTTCTTTATTTATTTACTTGCCATCTCTCTTCTTTACTGGGTATTTGAAATTGTCTGTCACTTATGTTCTGTAATGGAAGACACATGGGTATTGTTTTGGTACTCCAGGGAGAAGCTGGGCTGTCATAGCTCGAGGCACATTGGAAGGACACAGGGATTATTGGATGTTCTATTTGTGGCAGGCTGAAAGGCAGAATTCTTCAAAACCATCCACCCACTTCATGCTCGGAAAGTTAAATTCACTGTACCTCTCCTGTCCCTTTGCCTGTGAAAGGGGTTTGCAGCAAAGGGCAGAGGTAATTGATTAAGGCCAGCATAGAACCCCAAAGAAGTGCAGTCATCTCAGATGCCATTTGTTTCTCAAAACTATGAATCCTTGCTAATAATCCTCCCCACTTGTGCAAATTTCAAAACCTGTACCATAACCATGACCAGTGACATGAATTCCACACTCACCTTGCCAGCTGCAGCAGTTGTAGAGCCACTGGCTCTCATTTCAGTTCTGTTTCTTGGCATTTCTGCCACCCAGTTTCCTGCTACTATGTATTTCAGTTTACTTTCTCCTTTGCTTTCATAACACTCATATTCCCAAGTCAGATCCTATTTTATCCCAGTTCCTAATTTCCCAATATTTAGAGAAATTCTGCTTATCTTGCCCATATTTGAGAGTATTCTAAGTTTGGTAGTGTCCTGAAATATCCTTTAAAATGTCACTTCCTTTTATTTATTTGTCAATATAGCACTGTACAACATCTGATCCTCAGTTCACCCTATTACAGAATTTCCCCTTATTTGATGTTTTGCCATTTAGGGTGATCCTAATATACAGTGTAATATAAACAGTCTTCAATCCACTTGACAGTTTTCCTTTTCAAGCTAATTTAGGTTAATTTTGAGTGATATTATCCAACAAAAAAAGGTGCCCTTTGGAAACAGCAGAACTCTTCACATGAGCAAGCGCTTACCAGAGTGAATAAAATTTCCACAGTCCCTCATGGGTGCCTTTTTTTTTCTTTTGCCTTTCATTCATTGAATAAATAATATATATTGTTACCAAAAAATCTAACTAGCATACTTCTTTGATTTTATGAAATTAAATCAAAGTTCTGAATTTTTCCTACTACTTTTTCCTACCCTTCTGGCAGCCATCCACAACTACAAAGAAAGTGCCAAAATGGCACAAGGATGACTTATCTGACCCTTAAGTTTCAGAATTGTGTGAATAAGCTTTTTATGGGACACATCAAAATTTTTCTTGGGATTCACCTTTCATTTCTGTGTAGGCAGGTTAGAAGTCTCTATTCTCCTGTATTACCCAGTTCTGAATAGATAACACTGTCACCTATTGTTATTTTAAAGGAGGGAGGAAAATAATTTATTACTTTCCCTGAAAAACTGAGACACAGCTCACAAGACCCAAGCCTAAAAAGAAAAGTATAGAATACCCTCCTATAAATCATATTTTGTGCACTTCAAGTTGTTGTGGTGAAATGGACCAGAGGGAAACACAGAGCAAAGCTTTGATCACTTTGATCAAGCACAGACCACCTATTGGGCTCCTGGGTGCCACTGTGCATCATGCACATTTTCAAATTTTTGTCATAATAGCTACCAGTCATTGTAGCTGAGCTAAAATAGTGGATGGTGATTAAACATGTGATTGAATCCAGACATTTTAATCATTCTTCTTCTATCTATTTTTGCAAAGCAGGCTGCCTGCTTTCCCAGCAGTCCTCATGAATAGCCCAGGGATGATAATTTGCATGCTAACTGAATTCATGTACCACACTGATTGTATGGAACATCTGTTGTTGATTGTTTTGGTCCTCTGCTTTTCAAACTAATATATGAAAATGCAGAAGGTAAAAGGCAAATTATCATGCCAAAGGCAGAGAGCAATTTGTTCCTTCTCTTTTTGCTGGAACTCTATGTTGTAGCTGTTGATAAATATCACTACACTCCTGCTGTCCCCCTGGACTTGCACTAAAATACTGTGCTTTAAGTTTCTGCAATTTTCCAGATGCTTTTTTTCCTTCTCAGTCTAATTTTGGCATAGCTTTGGCATAACCACATTAGATGTGGTTACAGAAAACCCTTCCCCCGTTGCCTTTCCCAGCCCACATACCCACCACTGTGCCTCTAGAACTGACATTTCTGTTCTTCTCTAGGTAGATGTAAAGGAAGAAGGCTTCCCAGAAGCTTCTCTTGTCCCTGAAGTCTCACTTTGCTCAAAAAGGAAACAATTAATCTTCTCAGGAATGAGATTTTCAATCTTCATGGCAGAAAATTGAGACGCTTCCTAATATCATCTGAGGAAGCTGCTCCAGCATGAAGCAGGTTGCTGCCAGGATAGTTCTAAAATAAGAGCAAGTCTCGATACAGAGAAATAAATCTGTACTTCTAGATCCATGATACATCAGGTTTCAAAATAGTAAGTTGAATGGTATGTGAGTGTGAAAACTACTGAGGAGCTACACAGCTTCAATGGTAAATTTGCTTTCACCCTGCATGCACTTATGCTGCTGTTTGGAGGGAGGCTATTAAAATTGCCAGTGAGCTGAGCTAGTTTTTCTAGTGTTTTGCCTAATATATAAGATGTAGGGCGACGTTTTTTCACCACAGGAGGAAGAGACAGTATGTCTGTGCATGATGCAGTTTAGTATGTGAGCTATCTGAATGTTTAAGTTTTCAGTCTGCGCAGAAAGAAGATAAATGGCTTGAAATAACCACTGAGAAAATATTCCATTAATCCATCAGCAGCTGTTGATTCAGACTGCAACTGGCTACAAAGATTAGTTGCATATTCAAGATTACTATAGGGACAGCTATGGATTACATCACTCCAACTCTCCTAAAGTCTGGCTGCACTGCATCTCACCTTCTGTACTCTGTGTGTGTGAATATTGCATTTGCCTTTGCAAATTTCCAATATGCAGGTCGATCCTGAGATATACATCTGTGTCTCATTCCCCTGGTGATTCATTCTCATGATTAGTGCATGGCATCTTGGCTTTCATTTTTCTCTTTGTCCTTCAGAAGGGTTTGTTGTGAAAGAGAAATTGTTATTGTAGCATATATGAACATGGATGGTCTTTGTGGGAAAGCAGGGTCAGGCGTCTGTGGGATCTTTCACGCTGAATGTCCAGGCAAAAACCCACACAAAGAAGAGAAAAAAACAAACAGGAAAAAGATCTAGCAAAAAAGTGCAGCTGGGCTGAAGGGAATTCAAGCAACAGTGACCTGCATGCATTATCTCAGTCATGCCTTCACTTGCCAAAATGAGTTGATAGGTATCTTAACACTAATGAGAAATTCGGACAAAAAGCTCTGCTGCCCCGAGATTGTTATACTTGATAAACTTCACTAACTTTGTCATGGACTGAAAATTAATTTTCCATGGACTTTAGTGTTAACTAGAATAGTTACAAGAGTGAGTAGAAAAAAACATTCAAGTGCTGCAAATCAAAAGTAATTTCTAATTCACTGAAATTCACTTATTGCTATCCTGGCAATTCTTTTTATTACTGAACTGAAGGATTTTTTTTTAATCATTTTTTTCTTTCAAGTATTTTTTTCTTTCAAGTATTTTTTTTTCTCTGACCCAAATTATTAATTAAAAAATTGGGAGTTTCATTTGTGTCACATTATAAAAATACCCTGTGGTTTCAGTTAATTCCATTGTTCAGGTCTGTTTAAAGATGTCACAATGACTTTCAGGTTTCTTTCAGACCTTCAGGAAAAATAGGACTGGGTCTAAACTACTCATGGGTAAAATAATAGGGGAAAAAGTATTTCTGACAAAATTTTCAGGCATCCTTTGCATATCACGAAGGAGGGAATCAAATCAATCTCTGTCTATACATCATACTTAATTTCAGAATTTTATTTTAGTTTGAATAATAATTTTTATTCTAAAACTGATTAAATGAGTGCATATAAATGGTAGGGAAATGAGGATAATAAAATTTATGCTCAGGAAGGAAAAATATGTTCATTAAAATTCAAATAACAGATGCACTCTCCTAGCAAAGAACTCAATATAAAATTCAAAATATAACATGGCAGAACCAAAAATAGAACTGCCAAGCAAACTGCTTCCTCATATTCTCTCTTTTCTTGGAGTTTTTCTTTTGATATATGTGATAGAGAAGAACAGCCAGACTTATGGGTTGGCAAACTTAAATCTTCTCAGTTTTTCATTCTTCTCCTGAACTAGCTCTAAAATAATATGCACAGTGGTAGATCCCAGAGTCTTCAGGGTTTTTTAGGATTATCCCACAAATCAAGGCCTCTGCTTTCCAGGCAGTACCACAAGATGTAGGATTTCTGCAAGTTTGATGCCTGCTCTCTATAATCAGAACTGACTAGTGGTTGTTTGCCATGGTTTGCATCAACTTGTTCATAGCGTAGAGGCAGAGCCACAGCAAGAGCTGGAATCCCTGCTAATTTTCCATTAAGTTAGTTTGGCAACTCAAGTACGTTATACTGTAAATATGCAAACAAAAGAACTGGATTCATGTGCTCCTGTGGTTGTTGGATAATTTAGTGAAGATAGCAAAAATAACTGCGCTTCTATAGTCACAAACTGTGCCTGCACAGCCAAAACTTTTTGTCTTCAGCCTGGATCAAAAGAATGCCCCTCGGCAACATCCCATCTTATTCTGCTGGTGGTGTGGAATGTCAGTGCTGGAATGTCAGTGTCAGACACTGATGAGGGGTGTGTTTGTTAACCAGTGGTGCTTCAGAGCTCCAAACAGGATTTTGCACCCAGAAAAGCAAACTTGACATGACAGGTGAGCTGGCTATACAAAGCTCAGAAACTCCCATTTTGACCCAGATATGTAAGACTCCCCTTTTTTAAAAACCAGCTCTGCTCCAGAATCACCATTCATGATACTCAAGATGAGTGGTTTCAGTGCTTGAGAAAAAATATTTCCCCTTATTTCTGCTTTCTCTATTCTTAAGAAAAAGAAAAAGAAAAAGAAAAAAAAGTATTAAAAGAACTACCAGATATTACTGGGAGGTTTAGGCTACCTAATATTAAACATTTAAATGTAAGATTGGTTGTCCACAGAGTGAATGGAGAGTAGACAGTGGAAAACTTTCCCCAGTGCAAGGGTTAGGCAAACAGGATACCAATTTAGATTTACCAGATAAGAAAAGAAAAGAAAAGAAAAGAAAAGAAAAGAAAAGAAAAGAAAAGAAAAGAAAAGAAAAGAAAAGAAAAGAAAAGAAAAGAAAAGAAAAGGCAAAGAAAAAATATTCCTGGACATAAATGAGGATTGCTGCTCTGTCTACAGAGACTACTTGTGAGGTCCTTTTTCTTGTGGTGGGCTATGTGTGTAAGACTTTGGACAAGCCAATAATCCCTGTAAAGGTGATATGGTGAAAGAAGCTGAGCAGGCACACTTTCTGTTGGGTATGTAGCATATCTAGAATGCTAGAAATTGAGTGCTCTTGTGGAATTTTCTAGTTGTGCAGATGACAACAGCTACAGAGTGATAGTCACAGCTGATCAAATGTTCCTAAGAAAAGATGAGGTACAAAGTTCATTGATAAATTTCATCAGCTGTTTTGATCATTGATCTGGAAATTTCAAGAGTCAGTATGCCTGAATTCACCAAGCCAGTCTAATTTGTGCTTGACTATAATGTGCTGAAGCCCACGGGGTTATGTGGGTTAACCCTGGAGCGCAGTTCAACCTCAGCTGGCTCTGGGGAAGAGAATTGAATGGGTAAAAGTGCAAAAACTCGTGAGTTAAGATAAGGACAGTTAAATTGGCAAAGCAAAAGCTGTGTGTGCAAGCAAAGCAAAACAAGGAATTTGCTATTTCCCATCAGCAAACAGGCATTTAGTCATTTCTAAGAAAGCAGGGCTCCATCACTTGTAATATTTACTTGCGAAGGCCATAACTGAGTTTTCCCCTCTTCCTCATCTTTTCCCATCTTTTATTGGTGAGCACAACCTCATATGGTGTGGGATATGCCTGTGAACAGCAGGGTCAGCTGTCCCAGCTGTGTCCCCTCCTGACTTCTTGCCCACCCCCAGCATACTCACTGGCAGGGCTGTGTGAGGACCAGGAAAGGTTTTGATTCTGTATAAGATTTGCTCAGCAACAGCTAACACATCTCTGTGTAATCAGCACTGTTTCCAGCACACAGCATAGCACCATACAAATTACTCTGAAAAAAATTAACTCTATCCTAGCCAAGACCAGTAAAACCATGACCATGACCAAGACCATAATGAAAAGCACAGACTGGGGGCAACTTCTCTGGAGACTCTCATAACCACCTCCACGAAATTTCTATTTGAGATTTGTTCTTCTGGCAAGACACCATCCACTACAGACTCACCTGAATTCCTGCAGTTTGCTCCTGCAAACTCTGAGCTCTTCTGTTAAATATGAACCATTAGATATTATTAGCCCTAAACTACACTCTGGAAGTTCCTGCTGAAGATAAACATATCCTGCCTTTTTTATCTGGATCAAAAACTGCAGCTGATACAGAATAGGTCCTGAATACACTGAAGGCAGACATAGCCTAACGTCAATTCAAATTATATGACTATTAGACTCTTCCAATATTTCTCACTTCTTAACACAGCTCTTTAGATTGACTTGGCACAGTGATAACACGGCCCTGTGAGTTCAGTCATGTGCACAGCAAACTCATTTTCTCCCACTATATTCTGTTTTCTGGCCATTTGCTTCCTACCTACTCTCCTTGTGCAAGGGAGCATGGAATACCCCAAGACAAAATCCATTTCTATGGAGACCACACAGTGTTTCCTGCACAGAAGTGATTCCAGAACTCAGTAAGAAGTAATTGAAGTTTGGATTCTGAGACAGCAGAACTGCTGATGTCAAATTTTTCAGATACCATCACTACAGCTGAAAAGGGGAAAAGCTGTGGAAACCATACCCTAACTGATTATCTCAATTGATATCCTCAACCATTTACCCTTCTCTCATGTGTACTGTCAATGAGTGATCACCTCTCTGTTATGTTTTAACTGCATTTTTAATCTTTGTTTCCTTTTTAGCCACAATTCTTCCTATTTTTCATCTTGTTTGTGAGCAAGAAATGGACTAGTCTAGTCTTGTGATAATTAATGATTGAACCCTGAACTGACATGGTGCATGTGCTGTACTGCATCAGGACCCTTGAATATGTCAATCTTCACTTTTCTCTCACTTCTTATATAGCAATAAATAATTGTAAGCAAAATTCAAAAAACTGAAGAAAGTAACAGAAAAAAAATATTACTTTGCCAAAGAAAATTAACCTTATTGCCAAAAAGAGGGACTACCTTGTAATCTTCTCCTCTGACACAGCGATTCCCTTTTTTCAAAGACAAGCAAAAAATATTAGTGAAAATTTCTTTGCATTTCAGTGATGTTGAGTAGCTAAAGTTCTAGCTGTTTTTCAAAATCCATACTGTAGGAAGACACTCCTAATGAATAGCAGAGGCCAGGGAACAATACTTAAAATACTCAAAAATGAGTGTTTTCCAAGGAAAAATGCAGTTTTATACGCAGCAGTAAAACAGCCACTGTTAAGAAATACAATAATATATTTTATTGTAGCACTTGAGTTTTGGTGGAATGGTGCTGTGGGACTAAGCACACAGCAGCATGGCTGGTACACTAAGCAGAAGGAAGATACATTAATTATGAACATTTTGTAAGGAGCATGCCTAAAAGCAGCTCCGGTGTCTCATCGTCTGGTACCAAGGCTTAGAGTCTAGGACATCTGTGCTTTGCTTTCTCTTGCAAGTCCTATTCCACAGAAGCAGCACATAACACTCCATGTGAACAAAGCAAAGTCAGCTGATTAACATCTGTTGTCTGATTAAAGTCACATAGACTGCAAAATTTCAGGTTCCAGTAAGACAAGCTTGCTCTTGTAACAAAGCCGGGCATTGTGTAACAAGCTGCCTTTGCTATACCTGCTCATATGATTTAGAATCATGTTTCACACCTGAAACGGGGGACCCAGGCTGCCTGAACTGGTTGTGTAAATTTCCTTTCATGTTCAACCACTAAATGATATTAGCAAGCATGCCAGCTACTGTCCTTCCTACACAATACTGCTGTAGAAGTTTCAGACTTTGGTTAATTTTGGGTGAGTGAGATTTAGGCAATGAGTATATTGGGATTGCCTGGCTGGTATTCAAGCTGCTCATAATGTGATATAATTGTGCTGGTAACTGCATCGCAAATGACTGCAGTCACCCTAGAGCAAATTTTGTATCAAAGCAGGTATTAAAATGCAGATGTCAGAGAGCGCAGGGTGTATTTATAGATACCGTCTGCATACGTCAAACAGATTCTCATGTCATCAGCGAGAGGGTTTAGAAATTTAAAGGAGCAAAATAATGTTCTTGTCAGCAAGACTCTTGTCTGTGGTAGATGGTTTTTCCCCTGACACCTAACTACCAGTTAGGTTTAGTTTTGTCACCGGCTATCTTGTACCACCACAGTTCAAGTTTAGAACAAAGAGAACTTCAGACAAGTTCAAGTGTTTTACCTGAGCAGCATAGGATGTCTAAACACATGGTACATGAGTGGAAAGACCACAACTTACTCCATGAACTATTTCTGTCAACAGAAGAAACTTTTTTCTGGAAGGATGGTGGTAATCTGTGAGTAAAAAACTAGGTTGGCTGATGCATCTCGCCTCAGAAATCTTGTCAGCATACCTTGTGTAGATGTCTGCAGGATGCAGTGGGCAAAATAAGCTAACACGGTGCTGTGTTAGCACACTGCCATCATCAGCTGCATGTGGGACACACTAGGAGAGTAAAACAGCCACATCAATTTTGAATTAGCATTAGATCATGTCTGCCTTCAGTTCAGTGTAAGGACATATGCTATATCAGCTTCAGTGTTTCAGCACAGCCCCAGTGCTACAGCCACATTTCAGACATCTGCACATACTCAGCCTCTGCTGTGCACTGCATGGCTATTAAAGTAAACAGCACCATCTTAATACTTAAGGCTCTGGTGGGAGTCCAGGTGCTGGGAACAATTGGCCCGTGAGAAACAGTCTCTTCTCTTTGCAGTATAGAGAAGCAGACATCACTGGTAAGAATTTCAAGACCTACCATCTTCTACCCAAGTGACAAAGAAACGTAAAGAAATGAATATGGTAAATTATTCTTGTCCTTCTCTTTGCACGAGAAGAAAAGCAAGGTCAAACACTGATACATCTTACTGAGCAAAGCACAGTATCAGTGATGCAGACTGGTTAACTGGTTTTTCAACTAAAAAAAATATTTATAGGATAATTAATTTTTCTTTAAAACAGTGCAGGAGGGAACTGGGCTGACACCTGACCAATGTGAGTGATAGGATGCCATTTTCATTGTATTCAAGGTATTTTAGCTGTGTACCCCAGATGCTGAAAACAACCCTCTTAAAATTTGCTTTACATGCTAGCACAGAATGTCATGTAACCCGTGGCCAGGAGGATTCTGCAGGTAGGCATCATGGTCCAAAATAAAAAACATGGTCCCAGCTTAATTTTCTGATGCATCTTAAAGACACCTAATGTCCTGTGCCTTTCCTTTAACAACTCTCAGGGTAGCTAAGGTGAAATTGTCACTGCAGTTCCATTTACTGAAGTCACTGGGTGATGGTGGCAAGGAACAACATCTGCTGATAAATATGTTTCTCAGATACCTTAAAATCTTTCAAAAATTCCACCCCTCCCTGTGAAGCACATTATCATCACCAGGCTAATTATACTCAAAGCTGATATTCTAAAGGAGTTCAGGGATTTCCTTTTATATAAGAAAGTGAGATGATTAAATGCCCCTGCAGTGTCTATTTCTTTCAACAAGTAGATTTTTGCAGAACTGCTACAGTCTGAAACGTCCCAGATGGTGCTTTCCAGTTGCACTGGAGCATGTATTTTCTGGTAATTGCACAGCTTACCTAATTCCCTTGATCCTGAAGTCTATTCTCTTGTAACAAACCTTTTTAAAGGGAAGCATCTGTTTTATGCAAAACCACACTTACCATTTTGAAAGAGTTGGGATGTGGAGTATATAAGAAGCATGATTTTGAAGACTTGGAGTGACTGTAGGGACCCATCTGGAGATTATAAATAAAATTTAACACTTGAAAAAATTGCAAGTAAATGGTAAAACGTCAATAATTGTAGGTAAAAGGTAAGTCTGATAGACACTGAAAGCCAAGATTAGCCTAGGATATACAAAAATTCTTTGCAAATCAGGCCTCTGTGTACTGTGGCCTCTTGTCTCTTCTAAGTTACACAGAAATTTGTCTACAAATCTTTGCTGTTTTTTATCTTTTTTATCACAGTAAATTTCAATGTGCCATAGCAATCTATTTAACACTTCACTAAGGATTCTTCCTAGTGCACCAGTATGAACAATGACTGCATCTGGTGAAATGCTTAATCAGGTATGTGCAGTGAAAATAAGACTTTAAGATACATCTGTGATAGCAGTATGTTAATGAAAGCAATCACTAATAGCAGAGACATTTTGTTCAGTACCTGAACACAAAATCTTCGGAAAAGGGACCAAGTTAGGCCCTGTGAGTAAATTTAAAAGACTTTTTTCCCAGAAAAAAGATTGGCAGAAGCTACTGAGGATTATGAGAGGAAAGGGAGTTTGCAGTTCCCTGGGAATGGGGGGAAGCTCTGAGGAATTATCCTAAGAAGTGAACTTCACAGAACTTCATCGAACAAATTCCTCTCCAGTAAGAACAGCCTGGTGCATTGACAAAACCCTCAGTGAATCTTGATCTCTTTCAAGAGTGCATGGTAGTTTTTAAAGCTTTTAAAGCTCTGGGATTTTTTTGTACTAGAGGCTTTGGATTCTCTGTCGAGCGTGATGGGACTGTGTGTGGGAGAGAAGGGATTTGTGCCAGAGACATGTAGACAGCAGGGTGAGTGTGAGCCAGATATGTCTGCAATGAGCAGCTATTTCTGGCTGCTCAGGACAAGGACACCTGGACTTCAGCATGAAAAAAGGCAATGAATAAAGCTGAAGGGATGAAAACCCTCTAAGATATTGCAAATGACCTGATATATCCTATTTGAACTCTTCAGTGACTCATGAATAACACAAGATCATGCTGGTAGCTGACATTAGAACAAGCTGTAAGTTAATGAACTGACACTGCAATTTAAATTTTGAAAAAAAAATTAGTTGAGTGGCAAATAGCCACTGTAACTTTTTGTCCACACATTTTATTACATTCCTCTGAATAAGGTGGAAGGGAGGCAAAAAGTCTTATTTGAAAATTTATATGCATTGTCCGACAATACATTATTCAATTAATACTTTGATCTCCACATTGTTGTAACAAGTACTGGTGAGTATTTTCATCATTAGTGAAATTACTAACTTCAATGGAAAAGACAGATAAAGTAAAATGTCACATCCTTATCTTTGTCTAGTTGATGCTCTATTTTTAATTAAAAAAAGCTATCAAGCTCAGTAAAATAAGAAATCAAAGCCTAGTTTTCCTGCAACCACACAAATGCCATATTGTGCACTTCCTTTAGCAGAACCAAACTGGACAAGGCTGCTTTTGTCCATCCATCAAGATACTCTGTGACAACAGCCACGGAGATCAGTTTAAGAATCAGGTCACAGTTCTGTCTTTCTTTTGTGTCATTTACCCTGTGTTCTTCACCATCACAAATGAGGTATTAAGGAGTTACATGGTCTTCATCACATAACCCATAACTCAGAAAAGTTTCTCCCAAAGCTGCCCTGAGGACTCCAAGCCAAATGTCAGATCCAGGACACAACAAATGCCTTCCTTCATTCTCAAAACAAAACCAGGTTCATTGCACCAGAAGTCCATATGCATGAGCACAGAGAAACAGCAAGCCAGGGCTACCCTGCAATGTGTGATTTCTGCAAGTCCTACCAGCTCACCTGATGGGCACTTTTGACCCAACATAGTTTCTGTGGCCCATGACTTGTCCACCAGCCCAGTAGCCCAGAGCACAGTGTCACCAATCTACACAAGAGCCACATTTCCAGCATCTGCAGAAATTGAACGTGGCCATCTCAGTAACTGTAACTCCCCAGAAATAAAGATGAGTCTGGCAACAACTTGACCTACTGCTGGACTCTATGCATAGGGCTGTTCATAGAGAATGATGTTCTCATGTCTTAAAAGTGTGCTAAAACCTGCAGCAACGTGGGCAAGGGAACACCTTTGGCACATAATTGACTGTATGAATAAATAACAGTCCTAGTTTGTGGCTTTTACGTTGGGGAAGATCTGGCTGCTTTCACAGTACACAGACATGCATCCAAATTCCCTTAGTACCACTGAGGGAGGCCCTTTTTCTGATTTCATCTGTTTTTGAATACCTCAAGTGCAAAGACATTGTTCTTTGTGTAAACATCCATTAACTCTAATGCATGCCTGGACCTGCCCCAGCTTCCTGAATCACCAGCTCAGAAAGCATGAAAAAGGAAAACATGACAAATGCCACTGCAAAGTGAACTGAGTCCATCTCCAAAACCATGTAACACAGAAATAGAGGAGTCTCAAAATATTGTCAAGCCTTTACTCTAAGGTGGGTTCAAATTTACATCTAGGCCATTCCCAGCAGGGCTTTCATAGGTATAGTTAATAATTTCCTATCTCCTTGATGAATCTTCACTAATTAATTTAATGTCTCCTGTGAGTTTTACTTTATAAAGCTCTTTTGCTGTTGCCATTTTGGAGTAATTGATCGGCACTTTTTTGAAAGGAGGAATGCCAGTAGGGAAGTGTTGGTCCAGATAAAGCCCAATAAACACTAATAAAGTATTTTTTCTTGAATTCTAGCTAGAATGTTTTTGACTAAAAAACAGAATTGTGTTTTTCTTAGGCTCTTATTTTTTCACTCTTTTATCACTACCTTATCTTTTAACTTTTTTATTACTACTACAACCAATTGTCCTGTACATTGAAAAGATCTTTTTTTTTCTGTTCCTTTGAATTTTTCTCTATTGAGTTTAATTAATTCAATTAATTGATTTTTGACTTCTCAACTTTTCAAAGGTATTTAAAACACCAATCCTTTCTTCTAGTCTACAAGTAACCCTTTCACAGACTTTTGCTATTTGCATGTTTTGCAAACATGTTCTACAACCCCTAATCAGCCAAGTCAATCCTGAAAATGTGAGTGCTACTGGCTGAAGTCATCCTTCCAGGATCCTACTTACCTGCCTAACAGAAAATTGGAAATAAGAACTGTTTGAGTACAGGTTTTCAAACAATTCTGATCTACTGATCTTGACCTAACTCTGACCTAGGGAAGCCAAAATACTCTTTTCCCATTCTTTATGGATACGGCACACGGAGCATGAATTTTTAAAAAAACTTTCCTAGAGGCAAAATATGTCACTATTGTTGTTTCCTGCCTATCCATCACACTACTTATTCAGAAAGTAAGAAAATTAGATTTAGAACTAGCTTTGGCTCAAGCTGCTTTTGGCAATCTGTTCTGACTGTTTCTCATCATATTATTACTTATTATATTTTTATTAATGTTTCTTACTCCTTTATTGCTTACAATTTTGTTTTCTGTAAGAGAGTGTTTCTGTTTCTTTCTGGAGCCCTAAAGTTCAGCTTGACTGATTCATAATTCTTCAGAATGTTACACATAGAGTCCAGTGGAATCTTTCTGCAGAACAACACTGGTAGGTACTACCAGTGAAATTACTTCTGTGATTTATCTTATGTTAGTGAGTTATGGTAAAAGCAGTCTAATACATGATGGCAATCCATGCTGATGTTCAAAAGGCATACCTTTCAGGGCATAGAAGAAAACAGGTATTTCTACCCCAAGATTGGTAACCTCTCTCATATTGAGAGTACTCAATTCCATATTCTAGCTATATCAGGTTTTCTGACACCCTTTAGCTGCAAAAGGCAAACTTGCTCAGATATGTAAAATATCATTTTACTTTCCCAGCTGCAGTCGTGCTTTTCTCTTTGAAACTTCTGTTATAGTTTCACATGGACAGAGCTGTAGACAGCTTCCGATCTTCAGTCCCCAAGATCCATCATACTTCTTAAGTGATTTATACAAAGCTTCTACAGACTCTTAAGGGAAACCTTAAACACAAGCCTAGCATCTGAAACTATAATCACACATCTTCAAATACCTTAGCATTTAATATCATCCATCCTCTCCCTCTGCTTTTCCAAATATATCTGTGGAAACACATGGACTTGAAGGAACTGTATGACAATATCTAGATTATGAGGAACCCCCTGGAAAAAAGAATCTTTCCAATTATGTGTTCCTTTTCTTGCTTCATCTCTCAAGGCAATCATTTTCAGAAAGGATTTTATGGCAGATCAGAAAGCACAGTCCTGCTGTGAATTCCTCATTCATACCAGCACTAAATCAGCCATTTTTATCACCAGAAAAGCTGTGCATACTCCAACACATCATGGATTAAAGGAGCAATGAGGAAGCAGCTCAGTTTCCAGGATACTTTAGGAAGAGGAAAAGCAAAAACATGAATGGTTGCATAAGAGTCCCACGCTAATAAACCAAATATAAGCAAGCAACCAGATTTGGTTTTGACCAGATATATAATACATAGGGAAGCCTATTTTCTTCAGTGAGCTGTACATCTGAAATAGACTGCAGAGTTGCCGATTGGACAAACTTTCCACAGAAGTTATATGGTGAGAGGCAAAACCCTGATTCTTGGATTTTTTTCTGTGTGTGCAGTTTATTCTATGGCAATTCATCTGAAATAATTAGGAGCTGCAGCAGAAGGTGTGAACGTCACTTGTACAGAAGCCATGCGTCACCCATGTTAAACCTTTCAGCTGACAAGGATGGAGAGAGGCAAAGAGAAATTGAAAATCATTATAATAATTTCTAGAACAATGAGCTCATAATTACAACATTAGGAAAGAGGGTTTTTCTCTTTGAAAGCAGGCAGAATTTCTTAATATAAAAAGATTCATTACTACCTAGACTGAGGAAATTGCTGAAGGGGACATGAGGATACAATCAAGGGAAATCCCAAGGACCACACTGAAAAGGTAAGTGGTGTGAGGGAGAGAAGCTAGGAGGTTCTGAAAGGAAATGTGGTGCTAGATCAAACAGGGATCAGATAGGAACAGAAGATTTGGATCATAGGAAGGAAGGATGTAGAAAGAAGCAGCAGAACCTAAAGGAAAATTGATAGGTAATGGGAGTTATGTATCTCATCTCAGATCCTCAGGGTACAAAAATGAAATCTTATATTGAATGGCAAGAGCACGTTTTTTTATATGCACCAAAGTCTAAATTCTTCAGACTCAGAAACACAAAATCAATAATAAGACCATATAGAAAAGCTCAAAGTCAGAAAAATGTCAGAATGTTTTAAATAATTTTCATATATTGGCTTGGGAATAACATCCCCAATTTCTTTTTTTGTAACAATTTGTATTAAAATTTATATTGCACTGCAAAAATAACTTATGCTGCAAAGTGTTTTCAACAACCTCACTCAAGTAGAGGTCACGTTAAAAATGTAAACTTTTAATCAGGAGATCAATCTGTAGGGATATGGGGAATTAGCTATTTTTTTTCTTGATTACTACATTCTGGCAAAGGTCCTTCAGTAGAAGGAATGTAAATGAACAGGACAAGTAGATTAATTACAATGTATGACTTCCAGACACATTATTATTTAATCTTTGCACTTTTCAGTTGGCTTTCATCATCAGTCAACAAAAAAAATTTCTTCATCATCATCTGTTTGCTATTTAAAAATCTAACTCAGTTATCATCTCAGACTTCAGAATTCCAGGTCTCCCTATA
Source organism: Fringilla coelebs (assembly GCF_963513975.1). NCBI lineage: Eukaryota > Metazoa > Chordata > Aves > Passeriformes > Fringillidae > Fringilla > Fringilla coelebs. Next base: position 34,106,608 of record NC_140028.1, read on the forward strand.
CTCCATCCTTTCCTGCCAAGAGTCTTTATGGAACATAGGAAAAAATTGGAAAGCTTTAGCTGGTGAGCAGGGCAGAGCCATAATATTTTCTCTTTCTACACACAACTGAACATCCCACACTATGCCTAGTGAGACTTGCAAGATGACATCATCAGGGATGATGGCTCTTCTTATGCTGAGTTTCAGCATATCATTCATTGCACTGGTGGCTCCAGATCCCCTGTGTAAGAGAGGTATTGAATCCTTTGTAAGAGAGGCAGGGAAACTACTGAAGATGGATTAGAAAAGCTTATATTCAAATTTATCATTTGTCCTAAGGAAAAAAAAATGTGTTTGTGCCTAGAATGGATTTGCAGTCTTTCACTGGACAGAGACTGTAAGACACATTTTGTTGTCCCAGACAGCCCCAAAGAGTAAGGCAGGCATCAGCTTTCCTTTTCCCTCTCTCCTTTGTATGGAATTCTTTAGAAATGTTACTTTGATGTCATTTCAGCACCTGTGATGAGACCATCTCTTCCATGGAGAGTAGGACAAGTATGTAAAGCACAAGCAGGAACTACAAGACAATGTAATTCATCCAAATAGCTAAAATTCCTTGAAACAATAGATGCACAGACCTCTTGATTTCCTTGAGTATCACACACAAGCACTGAGGTTCATGAGTGTAGAACAAGGCAATGTAGATCTATACTATTATTTTTAGTCCCCAATCTCTTTGTTTGAATATAGTCCACATGCTTCTATCCTGTGTTATCTAATGAGCTTATCTTAATAGGAACAAACCATGTTGCTTTCTATACAGCAGATTTTTGCCTTTAATCATTGGAAGAAGTTATTACAGAGATCTGATACATCATGGCAAATTTTGTTGCTGTCTTATTGTGCAAATAAAAGTGTTTTTAAGCGTACAATATTTTCTTCAGTGACTCCATATAATCTATTTTACCTAATATTTAATTACTTGTATAAAGCAGAAAATAGATAAATTCCCGTTTCTATTTTTCTATGCAAAGAAAAATTAATTATTATTCACTGCGTAAACTGAAAATGAATGGAAAGGAAACCAAAGTAATAACTCAGCCATGGTTCTTTTTGGTGAACAGGACAATAAAGAAAAAAGACTTCAACTTTTCTTATACTTCTTCTGAAGTCACTGAAAAACTTTCCAGGAGATGCTTAGTGCTTAAATCCTACTGCTTTCATATTCAACATCTTACAGGATATACTTAATATGTCAAAAAACTGGACTCAAATACTAAAAATTGAACAGCTTAAAATGAAATTTTGTTGACTATGAAACCCTTTGTTTTGAGAGATATAGAGAAAACCATAAGAGAGGAAATTGTGGGGTTTTTTCCTTCTCAGTTCAACCACTTCTATACACGACTGAGTACCCCAGGGAGCATTTCTAGTTCACCATATGCAGATTTCTGTACATGTTCAGCTAAAGTATCTGTTTCTATGAAGTGACTAGGAGGGTTTTTTTCCTAAATTGTTCAGTCCTTCTATGTGTGGCTCTCAGCACACTCACACAGTTTGGAAATGCACTCTGCTATGAATAGCAAATGAATATTCTTTGTGCTTTTCTTAAGAGCCGAAACCTGGGGAGGAAAGAATGAGTAGAAACAGTGAAGCACAAAGTTCAATGAAACTGAAATAGCAAAGAAAAAAAAAAAACCTAACGGCTTTATTCAAGAGTAATGTAAAAAAAAAGAGCAGAGAGTTTTGTGAGCTTGCTGTTGAAAAGTCTGTCAAGAGCAGATGAAGCTAAGTAGGTCAAGTACAGGTCAGAAACTGTTCAGCTTGCACTGCTTTTAAGTTTTATAGAAGGCAGCTCTCATTTGTCAGAAAGTCAATGGGATAAAAATATCCTCTGTAAGTAGCTTAGGATCAGTCTTCTTTCAGTATGCAGATAGTCTCACAAACAAAAGCAAAGACAAAATTCTCTACCATTGTGAAAGAGGATGGTTTAAGTAAAACAGAGGTATGGAATGAAAATGTCCTGTTATATGATCTGGAAAACTAGTCATTTCTGTCTTGTACCTAATGCACCCATGCAATGAAAAGTTCCTGAGTTTGGTTAAAAACCTCAGGTGCAGGCGAGCCAATTTCTTCAAGTTGCTTCAGCCAAGACACACAAGCAGTGCCCCACTCTCCTGACTGAAACACAGCCTGTCTCGCCTGTGAACCAGAGGAATTCCAGTTGCTCTCAAAAGTCTTCTGTCTGAGCTTGCAGACCAACCTGGGGAAGTCAACTAACACTTTGACATCAGTAAACTTTGAACAAGAGCCTCTAACAAGACTTAAAATTATTTTTTTCATCTCGCTTGATCCCTATGAAAAAACATTTCTGTAAATCTCTTGGAAGGAATCCTTCATATGAGGGCCAATGGAAAACCAAAACCCAAAGAGAAAGTGTGAGCAAAAATAATAGGATGCAAAACTTTAGACAAAATGAGTTCAGTAATTTTGTGTAAGCTGTTTTGTGTGGTGCGTACATTTTGTGTAAGCACCACATACAACCAGCAATTTTTATGGATTCAGAGATTATGGAGGTTTTTAACACCAACAGCATACACTGGCACAGGTTTAAGTACTATTCTAAGGCAACAGGCTTCTCTTTTACAGGCTGATGTAGATATAAATTGGGCACATGCGACTGATAATTAAGTGTCATTAGCAACTCTGGAGAGACTGACTGCCCAGAAGCTTCCTGAGACTGTCAATGTGATGTCTGGGATTTGTGGAGGCTGCAAGTTGGGGAACTGCATTCAAAATCTTCCTCAACTCTTTCTCTACTACATGTGCCTTGCACCTGAGTGATTTTAGACTTTTAACATGATTCCTTGGTACCATTGTCCTTTCTTCCTCCACGGGATCTTCCTGCACCTTTCAATTTAGAATGTATGAAGAAGCATGTGCGTGCTTTCACACAAGGAAGCCACAAGATATGCTCAGGTTCCCAGGGCCCTGTGTGGGGTGAGTTGCTTCACTTTCTACAGCACATGCAACAGAAATGTCACCCAGAGAAGCCCTGCAGAATATATCAGTGTGATGTACGGAATGGAGATATTAAAGAACATTTTATGTAGGAAAAGCCATGTCATGCCAGAAAAGCTTGGCAAGCCTGCTGGCTGGTGTGGCAACAGACAGGCAGCTGCAGGTCCACTGGCATCTACAGAATTACAGCTGCATTGTTAATTTTAATGAGATTACTCTCAGAATGAAAGTTAAACTTGAAGAGCTTTGGTGACCTTTCCTGAGAGCACTGCTTAAGTTGGTAGGTCTACAGCATGCCAACAAAGCTTAAATATGGGTGCTGCACAGTCAGACATACCAAACCTAAATCCTTTGAGTATTTACAGAGCACTTGCTTTATAAACACAATGTTCTTACAAGCACTTGAGGCTGTGAAGTGTCAACAAATATTTATACTGCTGTGGAAAGAGGTTCTTCACACAAGTGTAAGGGGAAGCTTTGGAGTGCAAAGTAAATTAAAAACCAACTGTGTGTGTTGTGTTGCTTCTGTGCTCTAAACTCTCTTTGCTTTGGCTCCAATCCAGACTGAAATCCCAACACTCTCCACAAAGGTGGGGAAAGGCTGCCTATAGAACTTAGTCTTTTACCTCCTGGACTAGAGTCGCATATAAAACAGGAATGTTTTTTCATTTTTTAATGGAAAACTGTTTTGCAAACAAAGTCATATAAATAAGCAACTCTGTTTGCTGTTCAGAGAAAAGAATTATGAAGGTGGCTCCTTGCCATCTGGGTGGAAATCCCATTAGCTGCAACAATTCACCGGATATGGTGAAAATGGGAATTTCACCCAGTGCTTGTTATTGATCCATAATTGTCCACCAAAATACAAGACAAAGGAGGGTTGCATTTAGTGTGCAAAACAAAGAAAGGAAAGCATCATCCAAAAATGTTCAAACACTGAATAGCTGAGCCTCCCAGGAAATTGGCTAATACTAAAACAAACAAAACAAAACAATAAAGCAAACCAGCATCCTCACCTCAAGAAAATTAGAATCAAAATCCAAAAAAACAGAGGTTGGTGGTTTCTGAAGCCCTGTCATGGTGCTCTGTAGACTGGACCACATGTGCAAGGCATGGAGACAACACCCTGGCTAGACAGGCTCTCTGTGCTGCAATCTCCATGAGAGGGTGAACCATGACAATGTCATGTCATGGTCCTTTTGAGAGCTGTGTTTTTCCCTGCAGCGCACAGCCCACTGAGACAAAGAAAACACCGGAAATATAATCCCCATGAGTCCCTGAGGCAATATAGGGAAATAAATAAGGCTTGTTTTTCAGATATTTCATTTTTCAACACCAAGAAACAAAAATTTCTGCAGAAAGGAGAGGCTTTTCAATGAAAAATCACATTTCATCCACAATCCAACTTTTTGTCAACAGAGTTCATATGAAAAATCTCTCTGCCTGATGAATTTGAGGCACATTTTCTTAAGAGGCCAGATCCAGTGATGGCATAAATCATCACAGTCCTATTGAGCTCATCACTGTGTTTACACCAGCTCTGGCCTCACACTGATTTTAACTGAAAAGACACAAACATTAGCTTTAATTGTCTGTGATACAAGAGAGATCTCTGCTGCTGAAGCACAGCTCTTTAGCAATACTTCATTTCATAGGAGTAAAAAAAACAGTAAAAGGACTAAAATGCCAGCTTAAGATGAGTATTTCTTAATTTTATCAACAAACTTCTGAAATCTCAAAGTGCTGCTTCTTCAGGTGCTTTCAAGGGACAAGAAAAAGAAAGCTCAAATTAAAAGGAAATACTAAAACCACCTCAGAGACTGCAGCCTAAGGCTGTAATTCTGCTTTCAAGAAGAGACATTAAAAAGAAACCTCAGAAAAGCCTTGAAATATCAGGTAAAAGAGTATAAAAGTCCTTCACGCTGTGTTTGATGTGGTGCCCTGACGTGGATCCTGGAATCAGTTTTATCAGCTGCAGTTGAACTGAGATGAAGGAGATGACTCACAGCCTCCCCACCTCGGGCTGCAGACCACGAGCAGGGGGCAGCCCACAGTCCAGGGCTGATCTGCTGTCCTGGGGAGAGCCTGGTGAGAGCCTCTGGCTTGTGCAGTTTTGCAGCTCTCGTAGAGTGCCCATAAACATATGCATCTTTAGAAAACTATCATGTGTTTTCAACTTCCTGAAGAATTCTTGTAAAATAGAACTGAACCGCATTACCCTTTGTCCTGCGCTTTTATTCCACTAATGGACAAATTGGGAGGAGGCTGAGAACAAATGTGCTATTAATTACCCAGATGGCTTTTTAATAGAACCTTGGATGATTGCGCAGCCACTAAACATTGTCCAGAAATTTCTTAATAATGCTGGTGAACGAAGCATTCCTTGGGAGAGAATAAAGATGCCATTGAGTGGGAGGCTAAGTTATGTCAGGTTAGTTTAGGAGATAGCAGACAAAGGGTGTGTATTGTATGGAAGGAATGACAGGCTGTATCCTAGCTGTCCAGCTCCTCCAGCAATGACAGATTTTCTAATTCACTGCAGATTCTCATAAAAGTGGGTGGTCAGTTCTGGTGAACCAAACAGTGGACCTATTGATAGTGGGTGGGAGAGATGTAATTTCGAATTAACCTGGGTTGATTTAATACAGCAGAGAGACTTAGTATCAGCATAAAATTAGGATTAATACATTAAATGTTAGGTCAGAATGTTAAATCCCATTGTTGAAAGACCTACATGCAGTCAGTCAAGGCTCGAAATGAGGATTTCAGTCAATCAAGGCTACAAGCTGGAGAGTGCCATGCTTCCACAGCAGGAAAGATGCATGTAGGAATCAGAAACGGAAGATACTTTCCTGTTTCTCTGCAAACAGTAACTTTAAAAATTCACATTTTTAATGTATCTATGTCCATATTAGTCTTCCCTTCACCTGACATCATAATGGATAAGAAAATAACCATCTCAGGCTTGACCCAGCATTCAGGGAATGATCTCACATTAAAAAAATAAAACAGTTCATCATATTTACTGTCCACTTCTGCATTCACTTTCACAGAAGATTTTTGACACACCAAAACTATGTAGAAAATTATTCTATCCATTATCATTATAATTCTTTCCACAACAGGGTTGGGCTCAGGAGGAAGAGAACTGTTCTGGCTTGGAGATTTTCCTGCCAATAACATATTCAAACAAACAAACAGACCTAAACAAACAAAACCCAACAAAATACCAACCTAAAAGTTGAGTAAATTGTGATAACTGCAATGAGGAGCAAGTTGCATTAAACAAACCAGAGTTAGTATTGGCAAGCAAAATACAGCAAGTGAATTGTCTGGATTTGAGAATAAAACAGAAGCCAGTGAGATCACATATAAGAAAAGCATTTTATAAAAACAGATAATCTGTGAACATTTAGCAATGCTAGCTTTTTCACTTCAAAAATTAGGGTTAGTGGGATAATATCCATGGGTATTTTACAAAGACATGATAAGTCAGAGAAATTTCTTTTAGCAGCATTCCCACTCTTTCAGACTAGCTGACAGTCCCTGAGCTCTCAGCACTTTTCAGAGACCACCAAGGGAAGGTTAGAGACCAACAACTGCAAATCCAGCATGCTGAAGTCAATTTACTGTTGCCAAAGGTTGCATTCTCTGAGCTAGTCAAGGTCCTGCAAATGCTTTCCTACCTGAACATTTGACAGCCTGGGTTGCCTCTGCCCTGACTACACCACCCTCTGCTTACCCCTATTAATTTTGTAGTCTCCTGTGTTTATGTTTGTAGGCAATGATTGTGTCATTTTATTGTAAGGAAAAAAGTTTCTTATTCACATAATTTTGCTGTGGGAAACTGGCAGGGAAAAGGTTGCTAATCCAGACAGGGACAATGGGCAGGGTTTTATAAGGCCATCCTATGTACAAATCATTAGTGGTTAGAATAATTGGCCCATAAGTAGGGTCAAAATTGTGGTTTAATTTTCACATATTTTAGCCTTTATAAATACTTTTCCTAGTATTTTAATTTATTTGTCTTTAAGTCTTTTTGCCTCATTTTGGTATGTCACTTTCAGCACCATAAAATTAACCCAGTTCTTAGGCAGGTTTAATAGTGTAAGTTAAAGTGTCACTTGTAAAAATAGACTTATGTTTTTTCTTTCTTTCTTCCTCCTTTTTTCTTTTATCGTGTAGTGAGCCCAACCAGTATAGCCTTTACAGGTCAGGAGAAAAATCTCCTAAATTATGTGACTGTAGCAGAAAAGCTATTATTTCTTTTGCATTTAAGAAACTCATGCATCCCCACGTGCTTGCTGTATTTTCAAAGGTTCAGACCCTTGAAAAGTAACTGAAGGTTGAGAGCTTCAGTCTCAGATTTTAGCAGTGCCACTGCAGATGTCTGAAACAAACAAAACTCACCCATTGAAACTAAAGATAATTTTACTACCAATGATCCTCTTTTCTCTAGAGTACATCAAGTGCAGGCTATGCTTTTACTTAAGGAACTCTCATTGAATAAAAATATTTGATGCACTTTTCTTTGTTATGCTTTTGCTCATCCTGGTTCATTATGCTATTACAAAAAATATTGCAACACACCTTTACTTTCCATTGAGTTCCGGGCTTTTTACATCTGTATCACTCACCACAAAAACTGCTTTGATGTCAAAATACACTGTGCTATCCTGGTCCAATATGAACAGCACTTTCCTGTCCATCTACAATAGGCTAAATTACACCCATCTCTGGGCATGGGATAGCACCTTCTCCCAAGGAGACACGTAGCACAGTTCAATGAACAATCTCAGACAATGAAAAATGGGTCTCTAAGGAATGTGCTTCCCAGGTGAGTTCTTAAAATCAGAAAACCCCCATTTGGTTATGGGGAAAATGACAAAATTCAGCAATTTTACATAGATTAGGCATCTAAGCTAAAATTACCATAATACTAAGCAACTGGACAGGGAAATCAAGTGCATCATGGCCAATTCTAGTCAAATCCCATCTTTTTAAGGAAGCTGTAGGATCACCCTTTAACTTTTGGAAATAGATCTAATGTCATTATAAGCTGACCCACCAGTTGGGATTTTACAGGAGTCTCTATAACTTTAACAAAGCCAGATGCAAAGGCTGTGCCTGTCAAATGTTTCACCTGACAGTCACAGAGATGATTCCATGGGCATCTGCACTGCCCTTCCCGAGAGGATGTGTCGAGATCAAAACTTCTGGTAAAGAGTCTACACTCTCCTGTATTTTATAGGTTTAACTCAGATTCCCTGCAATGTTTTGCCATCAGTATTTCCATTTCATTCCAACATACTAGTGGGATAAATAGAGAACAATCAGTTCACACTGCACTTTTATTAGAGAAACAGGAAGGTCTTTGGTTTTCAACCTCTCTAAAGCCTGCAACAAACAGTCTATCAAATGGTGAATGCTTCCTTCAGTATTTAGAGACTATTTAAGATTTAGGCAATTTTACAGATTTTTTTCCATAAGTCTCTTAGTGAGCTGAAAATAGACATTATGAAAGTTTCCTCCATGAGAAAAAAAAAAGAAAGAAAACAAGAATTGATAAGCATGAAATAGTTTCCAGAGACTTACAAACTATTCTCAGGCTTTGACTACAGCTACCTCTTGAAAAAGGCACTATCACAGAAATGGCATCTTAAGTACAATGAAGCATCAAGGAAAATATCTGCAGAGTGTGAGTTTGTCTTGGAAAGAAAACATTGCTACTAATGTACAAAACAAAATGTGATACACAGGATTGAGACAGAAGTTGCCTTAGTTCTAAATATCCTGGCAGTGTAACAAGCTAGGCTTGCTGTCTGCCAAGAAATACCTGGCCAATACAGTCTAATATCCTTTCTTGTTTTCTTTTGGACATATTTTTGTAATTGCTTGTCCTCAGGTACAAAGATGCTTACAGGAAGTCATTAATCTTTCATTAGACTATTCTACCATTTCTTAATTCAGATCAATAAAAGCTTGGAAAGGCATGCATTCTCATGTCACTGTCTACTTCAAGGGAAAGGAAGTTTTAATGGAAGATAAATCTGATCAAATGAGAGTGAGAGATAATGAAATAACTGTGTTTAAAAAAGTAGTGTAACAGAGCAAAAGGAAAAGCTCTTGAACTTCACTCTTTTTTTCTCTGGTACAAGACCACATGGGCTTCACAAAATATTACAGCTGAAAAAGATGTGATTAGCCCAGGATTTGTCATTCTCCTCTTCCTCACACCCCCTCCCCCATTTCATCTCAAACACACCCTCCCCCACTCCACCCCCTCCTTTTCCTCCAGATACAGGAGAAAAAACATTTTTTGTTTGTTATCTGAAGCAGGTGTGGTTGAGCTAAATGTAGAGAAGATGTCCAGCTGGAGGGAGCCATCAGCCAGCTGCCCAGTGCAGGCTGCTTAGATAAATACCACCTGTTTCTAAAGAGCAGGGGGAGAGAGGGGAAAAGCAAAACAAGCCTAATGGGCACAGAGCTGAAACCTGCTGATCTCTGGTTATTGTGTAGGTACTTTTGCACTGGTTAGTTCCCAAACTCAACATGGGACTCACAGAAATGAGCATTTGCAATGTGTTTAATTTGAGTCTGGACTATGATGAGATGGTTTCAGACAATCAGGGGAAATAATTTAACTGATGCTCATAGCACATGTGCAGAAGGACAAACACCATCCAAGAGGAACACAAGAGGATCCACAAAATGCAGTTTGACAGGTGCTTTCTAAATCAAGACCATGTTGGGGGAAAACTTAGATAATAATATTAAAATCATAAGAGTACTGAGCTTATTTATATTCCTCTTGTGCTAAAAATGTAGATTCTGCTTCTCTGTGAATAAAGTAAAAAAGTTACCATCCCTAGAAATAACAGCCTGCTTTTCTAAGTCAGTCTGTACAAAATGTCCTGTTCTTTTATTTAGACCATCTTACAGATGCGGTAATCCCTTGGGTATTATTTGATCTGAAAGCAATTATTAAGCAGTGATTACAACACATCTGTACTGCTTATGGCCATATATGATTCATTTGACTAAGATAGACTGTTTCCTAACACTGTGAGACATTTCTCTTTCTGCTCAAATAGCCCTGAGGCAAACAACTTTTTTTTTTTTCTTAGCAGCAGCGAAGCCCTGTGAATGTTCACAATCACTAGATTGTGCTCACAAAGCTAGTTTGAATAGGACTGGGGAGGAATAATTACCCTTTTGAAATGCCTTTGTCCCCTTTGTTACCAATATTGTAGATGAAATTAGCCCTAACTTAGGAGAGCAGCATGGTCCTGTGCTCAGCATTAACCTGAGCCTGAAAACGTGAACCCTCTTCCACGCCTGCTGCTCTGCATGGCCTGCCTGACCTTCAGTAATTCATTTGCTCTTTTTCTGCCTCAGTTCCCCACGTATGAAATAGATATCCAGCCATGGCAAAGGGAACTTCATTCATACAGTCTGGATCTCGTCTTAGGAAGCTGACAGAAAATAAATGAGAACTAATACAAAGTCCAAGAGTTTGAAGGTTCAAAAGGAAAGTATAGATTTTGCAGGACCGTGGTTTCAACTGCACTTCCTCAACTATTTGTGATACAGAGGTTTCATTGAAGAGGTTGCCAGTTTTTTAATATTTATTGTTTAGATAGTAAAGGGTTTGTGTCTAACAGCTACATATCTAGGGTGTAATTTATTTAAAGTAAATGTCTTTATTCAGTAAATTCTGCAGCAGCCAAGTTTTGGAAAATTTTTACACTCTTTCAAGTATTATCTTCTGTGGAGAGTTAAAATCCACTTCCAGCTTTGCCTGAGTATGATGAAAATGTTCTGCATCTGTGCAAGATCCTTTTGGGCACATTCCTGGGACGTCCCCTATAGCTTTTCTGTGCTCAGTCAACATCAGAAAATCATGGAATGAGAGGTGTCAGAGAAGAGTGAGCAGCTTTTGTAAAGGGATGTCATGCATCAAAAAAACTATTACAGCATTTCAAATGAGTGCCCTAACCTTTGCATGAGCAAGAGTAAGTAATAGAAGCAGAAATTAGTGCTGAAAAGTCATTTTCACAGCAAAGAAGGTAACCAGGGATGTTCCCAGGGCTCTGTTCAAAGACAGGTGTCATTCCTAGACAGGTGTCACAAACAGTTTGCCCACATCTTTCCCTTTTTCAGACAGGATATTATAGAGTGGAAAAAGATTCAGGAAAAAGCAACAAAGATACTCAGAGGGAGAGGAGAGTGCCCAGGCAGGATCCAGGAAGGACTTTTCTGCCTGGAAAAGGCATCTGAGGCAGACTGTGATCAAGGTCTGCAAAACAAAGAGTGGCATGACACTGATACACATCAGCTGCTTCTTGTCTCTTCCTAACCACTGTCTAAAAGGCATCAAATGAAATTAGTAGGGGCAGGTTTAATGCAGACAAAAGGTATATAGGTGCACACACACAACAAACAGCTAATCTTTGGAAGTTCCTCCTACCACATGTAGTGAAAGGTAAGAGCTTGCTTAGGATTTAAGTGAAGCCTTTGGATCCCAAATCTCACAAAATATTTGCAACAGCTTCTTGGTTTTCTTTTCCCTTTTTGTTAGGTTTTATGTAATTACACTAAATTAGGCTTTAGCTATTAGCTGCTCTGCTGAGCTATGCCACTTTGTCTTTTCTTCTGCCTCAAAAATTGAGCTAGTGGGGAAGATACTGATTCTGCTAATTATTATTAATAATAAATATAATAATAGTGAATGACAGGTAATTTCTGAATATAAAAAAACTTTAAATTCTTTCTGCATTGCAAATAACGACATGCTAAACTGTCCATGTCAACTTTTTTAAAAAATAAGCTGTTCCTTTCCCTTGTCACTAAGAAAATATTCTGTAGGACACATTTGAAAGGGACACTATTAATGTTTTCATTTTTCTGTGAGGAGAGTCATCCATGTCCCATTATTCATTTTATGCATGTATGTGTGTGTGTAGGCAGTAAAAATACAGCTCTTACTCTTCTAACTCCCTTTAAAGTCATTGACTTAACCACTAATTTTGACTGTATGAAAGCTAGTGACCAAGATTCTAATCTAATTCTTAACATCCAAATAAATAAAGCACTTCCACTTGGATAGTGCATTTTCCTTTCTGTTTTACCTGTGGCATGGCATAAAGGGAATTCTTTATACACTAATAGTGGCTTCATCTTTCTGAATTGTAAAAAAAATATTTCCTAGAACTATGGCCCAACAGTCTGAGGCCTTCTTGCATGTCACTTTATCTATGTAATCTGACCATATACTTCAGCTAATGTCTGTCCCATTTCTGTGACCCACTTACTTTACTAATGTTTGTAAAATAATGACTTTAGGTAACAATCAGCAGCAGTTGCATATAAATGACTTAAAAAAAAAAAAAAAAAAGGAAGAAAGAAAAGAAAACCCTGTAGAAGTTTACTATTGGCTTATTTTTTCCTAAGGGCCCAAGGGCTAGATGTTGTGATACCATATATGCTGAAGGAATTTGTTTTGTATTTTGTATTTGAGGGATCTTTAAATGACATCCTTTGTATTGCCATTTAAAATACAGGTTTTCTTTTAATACACACACACAAAAAAAAAAAAAAAAAAAAAAAAGATCCAAACTGGCACAAAAGAGGTTATCTTACTTTATTAGAAAATACAGAAATGTAAAATATCTGCTGTACTACTACACTGCTTTCTAATTACTGTTGCTTTGATGTTTTTGTTGTTTTCATTCACTTTTCCATGTGGCATCCTTGGTTCCTCTTAACCATGTGTGCCCAGAACAAAAAGCCCCAAACTCTGAACACGATTCACTTTCTTGACCATCTCCACTGCAGGCCAGTTGTTGTCAGTCTTTCAGTCAACTCTGGGTCTGCCCAGTATCTTATAGGTTAAACAGAAATAAAAACAGCGGCAAAATAATGCACATTTTTTATTACTCTTCTTGTTCTAGTTATTGTTATTTATTATTGTTATTGTTGGTTTTGTTGTTGCTACTAAAGTAATATTGATATATTCAAATTCATTGTGTTAAGTTGGTCTGTTATATTGTTTTTACACATGCCAGAGAATCTTATCAAGTACTCGTTCACTCAGACACTGATTTCACACCATGGTATGTTCCAACTTCTGCATTTGAAGTGTGCATATGTGTGTATCACATATCAGATTTAAACCTTTCCAGTTCAGAGACAGCCTATGACACAAGTAAAATGGATTGGTTTTTGGTTTTGTTTTTTTTTTTATTCCTTCAGTAGTGGAGAAAGTCCAACACAAGGCCACAAAAGTGATGAAGGGGCTGTAGCACCTCTCCTATAAGGAGACAGAGAGCTGGGACTATTCAGCCTGGAGAAGAGAAAGGCTCAGGGAATCTCTTTGATATATTTAAATACCTGAAAGGAAGATGCAAAGAGGACTCTTTCCAGTCCAGCTGAGGAAATAGGCACAAGCCAAAACCACTCTGACCTTCAGGAAACACATTTTCAGAGTGAGGATGACCAAGCACTGGCACAGGTTGCCCAAGGAGTTTATGGGGTCTCCATCCTTAGAGATATTCCAAAGCCTTCTGGGCACAGTGCTGGGCAACTGGCTCTAAGGGGCACTGATTGAGCAGCGAGTAGGACCAGGTGGCATCCAGAGGCCCCTGTCCACAACAGCCATTCTGTGATTCTGTAAAAGCTGACAGAACTACAGACCTTTGCAAGGATTTTCATCAATTCTTCCCCTATTATGTAACAAATTAATAATTTTCCCTTTAATTTATAGTTTGGAAAAGAGTAATCTATAATGATAAAATACCAGCCAGCTTGCAGCAAAGTTGGGGATAGCCTCCATCTCCTCTGAGTCCAAGGACACTGCCTTGTCCACCTGGTCAAACCAGTGGGAACACCAGCCAGAGCAATGGAGGATGGTGCTTTCCAGCCATGCATACCTACAGCACGGATGATGAAAAAAACATCGGCCGAACAAGAGATGAAGCTCAGTCTAAGAAGAGATGGTCTGTTTTCAAAGAGGATATTGTGTTCCCTGTGTGTTCAAAGAATGCCTGTGCTGATATTTATGCACTGTGAAGCCACAAGAGCATGAGTGAAAATAGTTGGGTTTACATTTTAAGGTCCTGTCATTCAAATGTCCCATACCATTCCTGTGGAATCTACCAAACTAAGACAAAACACCACAAAGTAAAGAAATGGAACAGAAATGTGTGTTTATGACAGTAAGCTGAAGGTGTTGATAAAGAAAAACTTGAAGTACCTTAAGGTTGGATTTTTTTAAAATTTTGTTCAGGTAAATCACTTCCAAAAATGAAGCAGTAGCTAATTATAAACACATAGAAGCCTGTGACAGGTAGCAACACCATGTAGCAGAAAAAATGTAAATTATTAGAAATTCCGTTATGTTATTTGCTTCGATGCTTCTCGAGAAAATAATATGATCCATTCAATGAGAAGTTCTTTGTGCTTGGATTATGCCTTTTCATTGCTGACTTCAAGCAAAAGCTGTGTTACTAACTGGCATGTCAGCCCCTACACTGGGTACATGACACACAGCTGGACTAGTTGTTCTGAATGTTCTTTGTAAATTTAGCCTGTTTTCTTAGAAAACCATTTCTGAATTGACACTTGCTTTCCCTGAAGATGTCTTCCAGGTTTCTGAATAGATGATGAAAAAAGCCTCAGCCTAGCAAGAGATGAAGTTCAGTCAAATATAATTGAGACCCCCAAACCCAGTCTTCTCACCAGCCCTCTACCAGAACCAGATTTTTGGTGAGAACTTCTGGACAAATGAGCCATAATTCCTGGCTGATAATTCTGCACTATAATAACTGAAAAAAAATCTCTGCATGCATCCAGCAGCTTGATCCTAGTAGCTTGTTCCCATCTGATATGTAAATTATGCCTATATTACAAGAGGGGGCAGATGGCAGCATGGCCAGACATACCTGGTGCAGTTTAAGTTTCACTAGTTTTGGTAACCTGGAAACCAAGTCCAAGAAAATTGCGCTGCTCTGAGATTTATGGGATCCCCTTAAGGATCTGAACTGCTGCATCTTTATTTCTGTTGGTGCTGGATTGGTTTGATCAGAAGTGATTGATTGGACAGTTCTCTATTCTACATATCTGACCACAAAGTGTTCACAGTTTCTTTACAAGTACTATGGTGAGCAGAAGAAGTAACTCTAATTTGTGGGAGACCTAGTTCAGGACTCTTTCTGGATTTAAGTGGTCAGGTCTGACTGAATGGTTTGCAGTCAGTACCTGATTTCTGCAGAGAAGAAGCAATAAGTTCTTGTTTAAGCCAATATGTCCTTTTTAAATCACCGTAGCAATTGAAATCTTTCACCAGGGAGAAAACAGGCAACAAATTGTCCCATTCTTTTTCCTGGTCCTTATGGTAAAGTGAGTTGCCTGATCTTTAGCAGAGATGTTGCTGGAGTATATCACGGTGTAGAAAGGTGAAATGTGTCTAGCACAAGGCAGGGTAATCCATTCCAGACTCATGTGTAATGCAGGGGAAACAGGTGCAAACAATTGAGCTCGCTGTCAGTAAGCCACAGTGATCGCTTTTGATATCTTAATCGTTAGTTGATACATGTGCAACATTGGCAACATCACTGTCATAGCTGACTGCCTTCTGCACATCTGTAAACCTTTTCTGGGTGCTTCTTGATGTGTGCGTGAGTCCACGAAGTCCTGACATCATGAGAAACTAAATTGGGCATGATTGCTGTCATTTCCGTTTTCCTGCTAGAAAACCAGAGAGTTGACAAATGTCAATAACTGCTAATAGCTCACTACTGTTTGTCAGATGCCACACAGGACAGGTGTGAAGAGAAAGCAGTGTGTTTCTCTGAGCACCACTCAGCAACCAAGTCATTTGTGAGACTGCTATCTAATTGCTTTTGCAGATAAAGGAGTTGCTGTTTCTTCACTTCATGACCCCCTGGTAAACATTCAGCACTAAACATGTTCCCACTGTATCTACTGACCTCCAGCAAACCTGCTGCAGGTTTCCTTACAGGTAATAACAATAGTTTGAAAATAAGTTTAGCCCATAGAATAGCTTTAGGTGTAATGCTATCAGCCAACAAATTAGCCACTTCCTCTCTATTTTCCTGCAGAAAACATTAACACAATTATATATACCTAATTTATGATCTTCCCACAAAACATGACACTGAAACTACTGACACAGGCTTGGTGCTCCTGTTTCTACCTCTGTGGGGTTATGCTAGCTTGAGGACAGAAGTTTTTACAGAGTTCAATAAGATCTGTGTATTCTGCCTATTTTAAACTTCAATTTTATTTTGAAACAATAAAAATGAGGTTTGTATCTCTACACAGGGGCTTTAATCTCTTGTTTGTGTTCACAGCAGGTTTTCACGTGAAAATTGTGTTGCTTCAGAAGGAAGGCTTATTCATGCAAAAATATAATCAAAGCTTTATATTTTTTCATTTATTTCATAAAGAACCATTTTGGATTCTTATTCTACATTATGAGAGCGAATATTTTGCCTGGCTATGAGATACACTTCTGTCACCATTCAGCCAATTAGTTCTTAAATTATTTTGAAGCATTTCTTGAGAATAATACCATTTCAGGTCTGACATGCAATCTTTTATTTCATACTATTATATGACTTCAACGTGTTTAGCTGAGCTTCTCCTACATTCACTGCATATTTCTCCTGACACACTTATTAACTCCTCCAATAAACCAGACTAAAGTTACTTGAAGCATTTGATTTTCCCCACTGTTTGATCCTCTATTACTCACTGATTTATCTGAGGTAGGTAATCCCAGGCACCTATCTTCTAAAAAATGCCACAGTGAAGGCTTCCATGAAGTTTTGGCATTTTCATAAAATGTCTAGAGAGTTTCTGTATCCTGGGCAGTATAACAAAGATATGGGGAATATGGTTGAGACATTAGATCAGCCTGAAAAAACAATTCCTTCTATCTATTCATGAACAAAGGAAGCAGATGGACAGATAAAATCTACAATGATTTTCTCCTGTCATCAAAAGTAATCAGAAAATACAGGAAATGGTCCAGTCCAATTCCTTGCTAATACTGCCAAAATCAAAAAAGAATTCATTTCACATTGCCAGGCCTTTGCTCATCTCAATACCCATTGCATCCTCATTTCAAAGGTGTCACACAGGTTGGCTCTGTTTAGAGGATATTTAATTCCAGTTGTTTCAGAACCAATGTACAGTGATGAGGAACACATTTGCTTCACACAGGAATTAATAACAGAACAAACTTAATTCTAATAATGTTGAAGATGAGAAAGAGCCTGGGTGCCTCACCTTGTCTGTCCATGTAATACCATAGCAAAGAATGACAAAAATTACTATGGCCATACATAACCTATCTATTGCATTCTCCATATTGTTGCATCAGTTTTGGGGAGGATCAGCCAGACTTTATGGAGGAATATCCAACACAGTTGTGGGTTTCTTCTTGTAGAGTTTGAAATCAGAGCTGAATATGACTATAAGCCATTATTTAGTCTGCCCTTCTTCTCCTGCGCTAAAGAGGATCACCTAAACAGGGCTTGAGCCATGCTTTCTACATTGTCCTAAACCTTCCCATAAGGAAGATACTTCCATTTATTTTCCTGACAGAGACTGATTAGAAAGAAATGTACCTCATGATAGCACTCACATTCAAATAGAAGGTTAATTATAGCCCCTCATTAGACTATATCTCTTCCCGACTTACAAATCCAGATGGGATACTTTTGAGTTTTAGATTTGATAACCCTTAGAATTTTAGGTCGCAAGAGGTGGGTATTTAAATTTCCACATATGTTAAAAGACACTTATTTTTATACATATGTATATGTCAACATAATATATATATCCATTTAATATGCATATGGTTACAGGTATGTATAATCAAATTAATTTACTTGTGGTCAGTAGGATCCAATGCCTTTCTAAAGTCACTCTCCCTGTAAATGCCTACTGTTAGTTCTTCTATTTCTTCCATCTTACCTTAAATAGATAACTTATTAGGACTGAGGAGATATGTAATGTTTATGATTGATAAATGCCTAGCTCCTTTCATATGCCAAAAACAAGCAAGTTATATCTCTGGGATAAGGAGTTGCAGCACTTTCTTTCATCCAGCTTTCACTATCAACTAAAGTGAGAATGCTATAGGAGAGCGTAGCTGCACCCACATTAATGCCCACAATGATCAGATAATCTCAATAATGAATTAAATTTTACTACTTTCCTTTTCTAGTTTTTTCCTACTTTCTATTTAGGAATTTTTCAGAGATCCCCTGTCTTGACTATGAATCTGCAAAGTGACCTCTGTAGTCCCAGGAAGCTCACAGCTTACAGTTGGAATGAAAAGCCTTAACTCTGGTTTTGTTTAACAAGTTTTCAAAGGCACAAAGCTCAATACATTCTCTCTTTTTGCAAGTTATATGTTTTTATGTACTGCTATTTTTTCCCATTGGAAAGATTTAACTCCTAGTGGTAACCCTCTGGAGCACCTGGCTCAGGAGAGTAAAAGAAAGGAAAGCTTGATTTATAGAGGATGCCAGTGATTTTCATCTCGCTGTGAAACTTGGCTCTGTCCATCTGATTCCTTTTAAAGCACAACCATGTGTGAAAAATAATGAATCTTTATAACTTCCTTTACCTTTTAAAACAAAAAAGGTGATGTATTTCTTTCAAAAGCTGATTGCTTTTCTTAGTGTTATATTTCCTTTCAAAATATATTGCTGTATACAGTATGTATCATTTAGGATGGATGTTGATAGGTAATTCAGTAGTACATCCTTCGTGGTTCTATAATATCATAATTAAACACTAAAGCATTATAAAAACATATCTGGACAGCATGATTGACCTTTGAAAGAAAAGCCTTGTAAGACCAGAAAGAACTTATGTAATTATATGCAAAATTACAACCATATAGTCAAGGCCAGCTGTTCGCAGTGACATAATGCCACGTGTGTATTCCACCTACCCGGCCACATCCGTCCTCCCCAAGCCGTGCTGCAGTTTGCACCTAATCACATCTGCACTTTAGATTACCCACAGTCCCCCAGCCTGAGTCTGCCAGTAGCTCACTGGCTCTCACCAGATTCAGGAGGAGCCCCAAGGCAGCAGAGCTGAGGGACCCCCAGCACAATAGGGGGTTTCATCCCATAGACACCTCGATGATGGATATTAATGCGTTTCTGCCAAGCATGTGGCCAGGGAAATGTTCCTGGAGCCTGTGCTCTCTGCCAGCCCAGGGGCTGCTGGGGCAGGGCAGGAGAGAATTTGCATCCTGCAGACAGGCAGGTGCAAAGTTATGTTTGCTTATATTTTGGCTGAAAATGTGTGGCAGAGCATATGAAGAGACTGCCAGCACAATGTATGTGACCATTAAGAGCCTGGTATAGAGGGAGCCAGCACGGGCTGCACTGCACTACTCTACTGCTGTGGAGAGGCTGGGAACATTGCAGGCTTGAGGATCCACAGTCAGATCCACAAATCTGACAAGTTTTTGGTTTGGCAGCTAGCTTTATCAGATAAAACCAATCATTCAAACTTACAGAGTAACATTTTTTGGCACATTCAGCTACATGTACCAGTAATGAGACATAATGTCAATATCAGAGGTTGAGATGGAAAGATACAAATGATAGATCAGATGTCTTCAACATAGATTAAAATGCTTAGTCTGGAAAAGAGGCAATCAAGGCAGTAAAATCACAATCTCCAAAATCTTGTGTGATATGACATTGAATGGAAAACAAATGTTCGCTGTTATAGACGATAGTAAAATTCTGTGGCATCAATTAAAAATATCCAGAATTATAGTCAAAATTAATAAAAGAAGTTTATCCCTAACTCTAGTAAATCCCTAGAACATAATGGATGCTGAGAGATTACATGGGATTAAGCACTGACTGTACAACTCAGGGGAAAAAGCTCCATTGAAGGCTATCAGAAAACCAGGTAGTTTGTCTGAATATGACCCTGAGCTGCAAACAGGTACTGAAATATCTATTTGCCCTATTCTCCTACATCTCTGTAAGCATTTGCCATTTGATGCTATGAAAACAGAACAGTGGCATAAATTAGCCTCTGATCTCCTTGATACCTATATATTGATACATATTCTTAATTGCACTGCAAGGAAAATGGGGTGGACAAAGCAGTTTAGCAGTTAGGTGGCATGTCCACTATTCTACAGTGATATCTGGCATGCACTCAGAACAACAAAAGATTTTTCAACACAACCAAATGTGGAGAAATTATTTTCCAATTCTCTTTCAGTCAAATCCAATCCTTTGGCTAACTTCTTGATCACAGCCTCAGCATTTGGTCTATTTATATAAAGAACTTCCTCTCTATCAGCTTGCTCAACCAGGATCACCACAACTCCCCAGAAACTCCTGTGTTGACAGAAAATGCCAAATACTTAAAAATTAAGTATGCCCCACCATTAAACCAATAGAAAGGGTACTCTTGAAAATTATCTGCAGGCCAGGTTACCATAGCCAGCTTGGCTTCGTAGCAAACACATGAGCAATAAAAAATGATCCAAAACCTGCAAAATGTTGTCCTTGACTGCTATAGCCAGACTAGCCTTTGCATCTGTAACTCACAGCAAGGAGACTCTGGAAAGAATTAATTGCTCTGGAAGAAGCTGGATAAATCATGTTTTAAATTATTTTTGTGGAAAGGGAGCCCTTTAGTCTATTAACAAATGACTTGCAAACTGACCCTGTATTCTATTTATGTATTAACTGAATAGTTTAATGCATTTCAGCTTTTTGTGAGTTGTTCCAAAACAGTCTGTCAATGGTTACATGAGTCATAGGTCATTGTCTCTGAGAGCCGATTGGATGATTGTAGATTTTAATAAGAAGACAAAATGTGAAAAATAGCACCCCAAGAATAAAGAACTTGAAAAGGTCTGTGCCAAAAGATTAATCAATTGTGGTGAACTGCTTTAGTTTTGAGAGTTTTTATAGCCTTTCATGCCATCTGAGCACTCAAAACACCTGGGTGACATGACCTGCAAATAACAGTTAACTGGATTCACCACTTCAGCTTGGACTGTTTCATGCTCTACAGACACATCTATTTTATGGGATTTGGGTCAACACATATAGCGTGTTTCTCACAAAACAAATTTTTCATTTGCTCTAAACTGTTAAAGGCAGACAGTAAATGCATGGCCTTGACCGCAGTTGATCCAAGCTGTTTATTCTTGCTTCTCATTCAGGGAAGAGCAGCTGCACAAGTTTAAGAAACACAGCACTCCTGTTGCAGAACTGCACTCCTGCATCCGCTGCCATGCCTCAGATTTCCCTCTGACGAGCCCCAGAGGTACTCACACACCATACAACAGGTGACTTGGCTCAGGAATCTCCCTCCCAGGGCCTGCTTTATGAAATCAGTGCAAACCAAACTACTCCTTTTCATCCCAGCAGGGACAAAATTGCTCTTCAGGGGCCTCATCTCCTTTACATTACCACATCCAGCTTGTTGTTGCCATACTTTCCCCATCCTTGCCAGCTTTGGTTTTTCCTGCCCTTGATAAAGGATACGGTTTTGCAATTTTTAAAGGGATTGCACTTGGAGCAGTTGTGATGTCAGTGCAAGCAGTGAACTCCCTAGCCCCTCTGCAAGCCCTGCCATGGGTTCCCCTCAGGACACAGCCTCCCCAAACACACACACTGGCCACAGTTTGCCCCCAGGACTCCCACAAGCCATGTGCCTGCCATGGATGTTTGCAGCCCATGGTACCCAAGCCATGCTTCCAGTCAGCCTCTTTGTCTCTTTTCCTTCAGCATCCTACCTTAACTGCTTTCTGTCCTAGTGCCAGGCCTTCACTTGCAGGTGGTTGTTATGAGTCTTTTCCTCTTGTACACAATGAGGACACTTTTCCAACAGGTCTTACTCAACTTGCAGAAGGCTGCCATCACTCAATAGCTGTTCTGGTTGACAGCTATAATGGGGACATCTATGTTACACATAGACATCTATCTAATCACCAAAGTCAGATGTGATTAAATCCCTCTGAACCTCTAAACTCTGGAGAGAACTGTGTTTCCTGAAGGCCAAAGCTAGCACAGAGGATATACAGCCTCAGGGCCTAGGGCTTTGTTCAGCATGACCAAAGCAATCCTTCATAAATCATTATCTTAAAAGCAGCAACAATGGATTTTAAATCCTTGTTCAAATGCTAAACATTCAGTTCCTTGGCTTAAATATTTGGTTCTTTGGCTTCTAAGCCATTAAAAAGCCTCTCTTTTAATGTTTCCTTCACAAATTTTGAGGACCTATAAATTTGTTGGGGTTCAGTTTAAATTTAAAGTAACTGGATTCTCATGAAACTCTCCCTGGGACTTTTAAGGAAAACACCAAACATCGCAACAGCAATCAGTCTTGAGGAGCAGTTGCTCTACCTTTCAGAGGCATTTAACTCTCACATAAATCATGGCATTTGAACTGATTCCTTGACTCACTATTAGTGATTCCAGAACAAAAACCAGAAATGTAGTTGAAATTTAGGCCAAATCCACCACAGACTGAAGGAAATGGTTGTGAGATCACTTGCACCACAGTGAGGATCCCTGGGGCAGGCAGTGGGAAGGATGCTTGTAAATGCAGTTAGAAACCACGTCAGTTATACTGACTGTCAAATTTATCACTTTATTTATAACCATGCCTAGACTAAATAGACTTTTTGTCTTTTAAGTTGATTTTTGTTGTCAGGAGTTGAATTTGAACACAGGGAAAGAAAATTGTCAGCACTTTCTGAAATGAGACTATTTTTGTAAAAAAAAGCACGAGTAAACAACTTCATTGACTGTTCAGACCATTCATCTTGCACAAAATCATATAATAATAGAATCATAGAATAATAGAATCATAGAATGGTTTGGGTTGGAAGGGACCTTAAAGATCATCTAGTTCCAAACTCCCTGCCATGGGCAAGACACCTTTCACTAGACCAGGCTGCCCAGAGTCAATACCGCCTGAAGGGATTGAAGTGATGTGGCATCATTAAATTCTCTGGACAACTTGTTCTAGTGCCTCACCACCATCCCAGTAAAGAATTTTTTCATAATTTCTAATCTAAACCTACTGTCTTTTAGTCTGAATCCATTCCCCCCTTGTCCCGTCACTACATGCTCTTGTAAAATGTCCCTCTACGTATTTTCTTGCAGGCTCCCTTTAGGTACTAGAAGGTCACATTTAGGCCACACCTAAGCTATCTTTTCCAGCCTGAAAAATCCAATTCTCTCAGTCTCACGGGAGAGGTGATCCATCCCTGTAATAGTTTTGGTGGCCTTCCTTTGGACTCCAACAGGTCAATGTCCTTCCTATACTGGGAACCCCAAAACAGAGCACAGCAAGATCCTGGGCTTTTACCTGATTCTTGCTAGTGGTACATAAAACCCTTGCAACTAATTTCAACTTCTACCTGATGTGGAAAAGAAAACAAGCACTGAGGAGGACTCCCCTCCAATCTCTTCCCATTCCATTTCACACTGAAAGACTTCATTTTTTTTACATTATCTGGGATGTGTGTGAGACAGAAAATGCTGTGTGATTGTTTGGTTCATTGCTTTCAGAATATTGAGTGAATCTATGAAACACTGCAGCAAAGTGATTTCACCTTTTAAAGGGCCTTTTACTTACAGCCATTAAGTCACCCAGTGTCTGAAGGAAAGAGCAGAGCACCTAACCGCTCAAACATTTGATATTTAATAAGACAGCAGTTGTCCACATCCATTAGATGGAGGGACAATTTGGATCTCCAGTTGCCCTGAAAGCATCTGATAGGTGCAAGAGCTGAAAGTAGGGGCTGACCTGACTTCCTGCTCCTCAGACCAAGAGTTACCAAGAGGTCAAAAAGACAAAACTTCAGAGCGAATTGTTTGAAGGAATCTGTAGCTGCTCCTTGGAGCAGTTTGCCAGTGGTCTTGCATGGCACAGAAAGACAAGGAAGCTACAGCTACCACCAGTGCAGATGCAGTACTCAGGTGAGTAGGCATAGCAGGCATGCCTAAGGATGGTATCACAGGAAAGTTATTCTACCCAGAGGATTCCTAGATCAAAGATATCACAGATCAGTGCTCCTTGGGATGGATGGGACACAGAACAAAAGAGGTGAGGGTTATGCTTTACACCACTCTGGGCAACCAGAATGGCTTTACAAGCACTTGCAATCACATCACTGTCTACTTCACCTTTGCTCTACATTTAAGTAGAAGAAATGTGTAGCTGACTTTAGTAATCTTTGCAGGAATGCTTGGAAATTTCCAGATTTATTCCTTATATCTATTTTCCTATTGTACCTTTGTGCTCACTTTTATTTAGATTTTTGTTTTATTTTTTGAGCCAACAGATCATGTCCCTGGAGGTAGATTGCATAATTGTGAAATCATAGAGACCAGATTAACAATCCCATAAGTACTCCCCAGGGCATAACCTATATGGAAATGCAAAAAAATGTTCTCCCAAGGCTGGTGCCTCCCAGACAGTTATAGTCTTTAATGTTCTGTCAGCTTCTGTCTTGTACATAAACCATAAGACACATGGCTCTTTGCATCATTATTTTGCAGCTGCTTTTATTGCTCCATCATTGACACTAGAACTCAAAAAGCAGGTTGGAAGTAAAAACATCCACAGTTGCTGGAAACATGATGGTTGACGTGCCTTTCTTAGGTTCATAATTTTTCTTTATTCTCCAACTGGCCTTCAACCTGTTCAAAATTATAAAGAAGTAAAAATTTCTCTGCCATGATGCAGGGAGGGCAGCAACAACTTGAACGGTGCCAAGGAGTTGGGTAGTCTTTTGTTTTCATAGGGATTTCACCTTTTTTGTAAGGTGGGCCAAACACAGGTATGGAAAGGGGGGAGGGGGGGGACACCTGCCTAAAGAGATGTCTAAAGAGGTCTCTTCCTCCCCCTCAAGACATTCTATTTATTATAAAATTTTCCACGTACACAACAGAAAACAGTGGAATGACTTTGTTGACCCTTCTTTATCCTAAGCCTCTTGGTGGTAAACATGCAGGGGATAGTGAGAAGGCTCAGGTGATGTAGGTCAAGTCAGCAGGTGAGCCATTAGAAATAGGGCTATAGGTAAAGAGTCATTAGAAGTAAGTTTATAGATAAGAAGAGTCTCTCTAAGCCCAAACAATGCTGAGACCTTGCCTTCTTCACTGCAGCATCCTTCTGCTGTGCCTTGGGCTGGGGAGGGGCATGAGGGTCAGTGCAGCGGGTGGCAGCCACCTCAGCAGGAGGCTGAGAATTGTGAGAATTACCCTGGCTGCTGTGTAGAAATCCCTGAGACATAAACTCTATTCTTCCAGGAGCAAAGCACCTTTCCAAAAGGAAAAAGAAAAACTGTTTGCATAATTTTTGACAAGTTAATTTTTAAAAATATTTCTACAAAGCATGATTTATTTCTTTTACTCCAGCTTTGGACTGGAATTGCACTTTTAGTTCATGTTTCTCTATGCTTCTAATGGCTTTTGGCCATGTACTCCACAGCTGAAGTTGTAATGGTGACTATAAATACTTTCACTAACAGAGAATAATTTGGCTTCTCATGCCAGAAGCCAGAGCATGCCCCTGAGGTACCTTTGCTAAGGTAAAACCCCTTCTCCCTTCCCACCCTGGGCTGATTGATTTCAAAACCTTCCCAAACACAAGGAGGGGGAGTTCTTTGATACATCACATCTATTTGCCACAGCGATCTGTCTTGTGACAAAGTAAACACAAGAAGATGTCAAAATGTCCTGCTTTCTCTGGTTAACATTATTCACAGTAGATATAGTGTTTATGTGAGGGGGTGAAGAGACTTTAAAGCAAAAGGTAAAGTATAATCAAGGAAGGTTGGAAGGTTATTTAGATATATATCAGTTTAAGGCTTTTGATATAACATCATGATGTCAGCTTGGGTTAAACCCTTAAGATTGAGACTGGATATAAGAGGGATAGTCCATCATGGAGAATGGGGTTTCCAGAGATCTGTAAGGTTAATCTAAATTATCCTGGAGATTAGCCCTGAGACAGCGAATGGTTCCACAAACATCACCACTGCTGTCCCAGGAAGCCATGTGATACCTTCAAACCTCAGTTAGTATTTTCAAGGAGACTAATCCTGAGCTCACTAGTGAGGAGAGGACATAATTTTATAGGTGAGGCTGTCACCCTCTCTCAGGGTGAGTTATGGGGCTGGGCTGGCAGTGGAACAGGAGCATACAAGTTACAGGTCAAGCTCTTCAAAGGCTGTCAGCTCAAGCAAATCCACTGCGCAAATTTAAAGCTCTTCATCCTGAAGCATCAAGCAATTTATTCTGTTTTAGAAGAGAAATAAGCTGTGACCCTGTTTCTTATATTTCTAGCTACTATCTTTGACTTATTATAGTCATCACTCAACTACTTTGTGAGAGGTATGTAGCGTCAGTAACATGGAAAAGTTCCCAGAAAGCTTTTGAGTACTTACTCTGCATGTAAAGATGCTAAACTACTGCTCTTTTGACACCAGAAAATGCAGATTGCTATCTGCAGAGATTTGCTACACTGATTTAATTCCAGGAGGCTTTCTTAAAACTAACTCCACATGCAGCTGCTCAACACAGGTACCCAAAAAATGACAGAGTCATGACTATAAGTGACATCTGTGTATGCCACTGCCCCCCTGGCATGTGCCTACAGTCCACCTGTACATATGGTTTTCTTAGTACAATATATAAACATGGAGTTTTCACTTTTCATCCATAACTTACTATACAAATTACATAAGGAAAATCTGCATAGACTTCAGACTCCAGTTGTGCAAATATTTGCTTCAGTGCAATTTTAAGTGAACACAGTGGATTCCAATTGTTAAAACTAGATTCAAATGGAGCTGTGGACACAAACATGCTTGTAATAAATTAGGAAAACTTGGAGTGAGTAGGAAGTGAAATGACATGGACAACATGAAATCATGCCATGACTACAGATAGATTTTAATTAAACATTCAAATAATATCAGACTACCAGGTACTTTCAAAATCATGTTTCATTGATTATGAGCACTATCATGGTAAGAAAAATAACAGACAGTAAGAATTTAAATAAAAATTATGTGTAGTTATGAAAGGATTATGCAAATATGGACCAGTGCAGATGCTCTGATTATTTTTACATAATTGTACTTTTATGTAAAATTAATTGCAATTAATTATGATTAATTACAAGTAATTACAATTTAGTTACATGCACTTTCAAGTGATGGAAGTGGAGTAAGCAATGCATTAAAATTAAGGCAATTTTAAATATAAAGAACTGCTCTGAAGCCAGTGGGAGCTTGTTTCACATGCCTAGAAAACTAGAGGCACATGTAACAGTTTGATGTTTCATTTAGCTTTCTTGTTCAAAATTGAAATTATTTGGGAATCAAGGAGTAGGGAAGTCTGTTTCTTACTGAAGTATCTGTGGGGATGTGCTGTCTTAACACCGTCCCCTCTGAAATAATTTTTCCTATAAGAACATTTCACATTATTGGTATTCTGAGTCTAGGAAAGAAGGGAGGTGAGAGCCATGACCATTCAGGTAGGCTCATATTTGCACCTCTTTGTCCTTCTTACCCATCAACTCTAATTGTCAGCTGAAGTGCCCAAAGTTTTGAACCATTCAGACTTCATTTCCTTTTTCAGTTGAGAACTGAAATTGTCAAATACCACAAAAAAGACAGTTGGTCACATTTTCAGCTCAGTTTTCCAGATTCAAAAAATGTGGACAAGTTGGACAATCTTCAAGTAAATACACAAACAGTTCAAAGCACAGAGGTAGATCCAAACCAAACCAAGAGCCTGGATATTAAAGCTCCCACGTTTCATGGGCGCTTGGATCCAGATCCAAAAATCTAAGTGGGCTCCATTGTGCACAAAGGGATGAACCAAACCCATGCCCAAATCACTTTTCTTTTCTTCTTCCTCCTCAAGCTGTGAAGGTGTTTGACTCTGAAACCAAGCACTGAGCATCATTTCTCATGTTGCTCTCCAGCTGGGTGGCTGTTAACAGTTGAAGGTAAACACAGATCCTTTGAGGCTCAGCCAGTGAAAAACCAAAGGTTTGAATAAATACTGTTGACTTAACCATGATCTCATGAGACAGCAGATCTGTGTCTGCTCCAAACGCCAAAATATTTCAGATGGCAATATGAGCTACTTTATTTTTATCAGTGAATAGAGTGGCAGTAAGAGGTTCAGCACTTATAGGCTTAGTTTTTCAGAAGTAACCAGTAATTTGGGGTTCTCAGTATGAAACACCATATGCTTGATTTTTCAGAAATGCTGAATATTTTAATTCTGAAAATTGGAATGTCTTAGAATCACCAGTTTGTTTTTGTTTGGGTTTTGGTTTTTGGTGGGTTTTTTTGCTTTTAAATGTCAAGTCACAATTTCCAGAAATATGAAAACGTTGCTGCAGTAGATGGGATTTCTCTTAAAAATAGACAGTCCTGCTTTCTCACATCTCTGGAGCGGGCATTTTTGTAAGAGATGTCTACACTTTGAAAAACCTATGCTTGAAATGTCTACGCTTGAGATGTCTACGCTTGAAAAACCTCTTTGCTGATCAGTATTGTTAGATTCAGTCTGACTGGTCAGCATCTGCATCAGCCGCTAAAGTATAGAATATATTAAGAGAAAATAATGAGCTTCGTAGGATCCCAGACTTGTTTGGGTCAGAAGGGACCTTAAAGATCACCTCGTTCAAACCCTCTGCCGTGGGCAGGGATACCCTCCAGGTTGCCCGGAGTCCCTGGAACACCGCGAGGCATGTGGCGCCGGTGAATTCCCCGCACAGCCGGCCAATTCCCCGTGCCCCCCGCTCGGCACTCTCCCCATCTCCGCTCCATCCCGCCGCGCTCCCGGGCAGGGCACGGCGGCGGTTCCGCGGGGACACAGCGCCACCTGCCGGCCGCGCCGCCCGGCCCGGAGGGGCCCTGAGGGGCTCTGCCCGGCCCGCCCGGGGCCGCGGCGGCACCGGGGGCACCGCGCCGCTCCCTCTGCTCCTTCCCGCCGCTCCCTCTGCTCCTTCCCGCCGCTCCCTCTGCTCCTTCCCGGCGCTCCTGCAGGGCCAGCATTCCCCTTGGCGCTGGATCGGACAAAGCCAGGGCAGCCTCTGGCCTCCGGGAGCAAACGTGTAGGAACAAATCGGTTGGGCCGGGAGAGGAGGTAAGGTAGTGCCGGTGTATGAACTGAGGGTCTCGCTGACCAACAGGGTTTAATTTACAGATTGTAACTAAAAAATGAGGTCCATACCTGCGTTTATAGGCTTTTGTCAATTATGTGCTCTGCGTAAAGTACTTTAGGAGTATTTAGGTCTTTAACTTCAGTGTTGGTTCATTTACAATTTTAACCTTTGTTATTTTATGCTCCCCTTGTTTCAGTGCTGCAAGCAGTTAGAATGTCCGTCCTTGTCAGTACTCCCAGAGGCCAGACAGTACCTTCAGAAATACAGAATAATCAAAAAAAAACCAGTGATTATAACCCAAAGAAAAAAGAAAATATAAAAAGATTCCCTATTTCTTCTGACATTATTCTCTAGCAAAAAGAATGCTGTGAGCAAGGCGTTCTGGTGCTTGAACTGGTGATCAATTAACTTGGATTTCAGTATATAAGAATCATAAAGATTTTAGGTTAAAAGGGACCATAGAGATCATCTAGCTCCAAACCCCATGCCATGGGCAGGAACACTTTCCACTAAAAAGTTGCCCAGGGCCCCATCCAACCAAGTCTTGAACACTTCCAGGGATGGGGCATCCACAACTTCTCTGGGCAGCCTGTTCCAGTGCCTCACCACCCTCAGAGTAAAGAATTTTTTCTAACATCTAATCTAAACCTGCCCTCTTCCAGTTTGAAGCCATTCACCATTTGTCCTGTCACTACATGCTCTTGTAAATAGTCTCTCTAAGAAATAAGAAGACACTTTGTGTAGACAACACTTAGTGATATTTAGAGCTAATGATCACTGTATATTCATCAGAAAGCAATGCTGGGCTTCAACCACATATTTCTCTGCAGTGGAGCCCTGTTGTTGTCTGTATCCACACCACTCCTTTGGCAGCTGTGAACTACAGCTTTCTTCAGAAGGTGTTCATTTCAAGTGGGGAACAAAATAAATGCAGGGACTGACTCGGTCCCTGTGAGGATATTATAGATGTTAGTTAAACAGTTAACAAAGAATCAGATTTTTTCTGGCAGTCAACCATTGCAGCTTGCTCTCAGAATGCCTACCTGAAATACAGTCCTTCAGAAGAAAAACACAAGTGAATCTAGATAAGATTTAAAATTATTTTTACCCTTCAGTTGTTTGTTTTGGTGTTTTTTTTTTTGGCTCCATATTCTTAGCCATAATTATCTGTGCTGGTTATAAATACATATGATCACCAATCTGTGGACTAACCCAATCAGGAAATACTTTGTGGATTCCTTTCAGCCCCAGAAATGTACGGTACCATACCTGAAATAAATTCTGTGCAAAAAGCTTGGTTAAAAAGTTAATTAGGGCTTTAAACACAATCTGGATTTGGCATAAATTCTAAAATTGCTTTGTTTTCTCTGGTCTTTCCACTTATGGTCTCATGGACTCTCCAGAGGAAAAGCTTTCACTGGGATTTGCTCTGCTAAGTCACAGAGGGACGAGAAAAATAGTTAACATGCTCATTTGTGTTTTCACTTGAGAGGATGAAACACAGCATTAATCTTTTTGGTGCTTCATATGTTGATGATATTAAATAAGTCAGGCACAGAGAGATTAATATTTTCATTGTTTGCCTGGTTGATAGAATTGCCCAGTGCACCAGGGCACTGGCAGATGACCAGACTTTCCTTTTGTTCCTTTGCTGAAGAATAGCTTTGGGACACTGATAACAGAGAATTTTAGCAATAAAGTGATATTTGTCGTATTTTTCAGGTGAGAAAAATTTTAGAGAAGTCCTTCTCCTTTCTTCCTTGCAACACTTCATCACTTCTCCAGTAAATTACTCTGCTCCCTCAGACTCCTTCCAGCCAATTTAGGCCACCACCATCACAACAGCCTTTTTCTGTGTGACAGCACAAGCCATGACAGCAGATACAGTGTCTGGGATATTCTTATCCCTCTTGGGCATGCTCCTCTAACCTCAGATGCTGGTGTAAGGCAGAAACCTGAATTGTCCTCAATCTATTTCCTCCCAGTTTCTCTCCCCAGCCCGACTCATCCTGCTAAGGAATAACAGTGCTGTAGCAGTGATCACAACCTGCACAGGGCAGGTTGTGATCACAGCTCTGCACAGGGCACCTTCCAAGCCCCTGTCATAAATCTGGGGTCCTGCCAGAGGGATTGCCATTTGCTGCATGTGGAAGGTTAGGCAGAAGCCTAGGAAGGAATCTGAAGGAAAAGAATGTGGGCAAGGGATCAGGAATTGCTATTTGAGATATTTTACAACTTGAAAACAAAGGAGCTTAGATAATAACCAGTGACAAGCTGAATGCCCTTTCTAAATGACAAAGATAATGTAAGTCCCCACTACTAATACTGTCCTTTCAGCTCTGTTCCCCTCCACTCCATGTATGCACCTATACATGCCTCATATAAGATCATATACATACACATAAAATCTCACCTGATTTCAACTATGCCCTCTGTTAAAGAGGGATCTTCCACAAAAATGCTGAAGAATTTTTGAAAGAGTTCCTCCAGGGCATGTCACTTTGCCCTGGTGTAATGTTATGAACTTGATAGCCATCCAGAAATGAGACTGCAGTGAAATGAGGTGATGTTTTGTTTATGTGAAAGAATATTTGTACTAGAGACCAAATTTTTATATGTATATAATCAGTCCTAATAGATCACTATCAAACTAAAGTAAACCTCTTAAATGCTCAATTTGTGTGTGTGTAAATGAAGCTCTGCAGAAAGGCCTCAGGATAGAATGAAGTTTATGGGATTGTAAATGAGCTCTATAAAGCTGTTTGGAAATGAAACAAAGAGTTGTTTATCGCTTTTTGTACACAAACCATCATCCCTAGCAAGCATCCTGGGACACCATACATTTGGGATTTTTAAGTTCAGAAGGATGAAAAGATGCAATTCCTGTGTTTCTGTACAAACAGACCCTTTTCTAGCAAATAGTTTGATTTTGAAATGTACTGCAATTGAGTATGCTGAAAGTGTAAAAAACAGGGGATCAAGTTCAATTTGTGTCAGGAAGTAAAATGTTGGTGAAAAAAAAATCCATATTGTGTTTTAACAGTCCTGACTTGTGCCCCCTTTTTTTACAATATAATGTCTCATGGAGATCAGAAATCACCAGGACTATTTTGCTGTGTCCTTCAGATTTCCAGCCTTGACTCTGCTGTAGTTACCTGAACTAAAATATTATATATTTATTACTCCTTGTCCTTCTGTATGTATGTAATTGCTTTATAGAAAATTTATGTCATAAATTAACTCTCTGAAGACCAAAGATTCATTTTAGAATAGGTGTGTGCTATGGTCACAGTTGCCTCTGGGGTTTTTGTACAGAGTAAATCATACAACACTTAATGAAAGTAATTGTACTGGACCTTTATTTGTGGTCTTGAGGAGCAGTGTGCCAACCCTTCTAGGCACTCATCTTCCTTTTTGTGACCCATTTTTCAAGCCTAGGAAATTGTTTTTTACCTAACTTCATATTCAGAAGCTGAGCCTCTATAGAGTGCAGGATCTGTTGATGAAAACTATCATAATAAGCCGTTTTGGTGATTTGTTTTTAGAGTTTGCACCTGTTGAATTGCTGAGAAAAATTCAGTTAAGATTCAAAATAGAAAAAGAAGCATGGCACAGATGTAGGTTGCTGGGGTTGGAACAAAGTATACTGATCTTTACGCTCCAGAAATCTAAGCCCAGCCTAGATAAAGTATTCTTTAGTCTCCTATTTAATTTTCACAGATCTGTTTTTATAAGAGTCATGGTCTTTGGAAAGATCTTTAAAATATAAGTACGCATCTATCCATATTAAAACACATGTATGTACATATAACTATGAGGAGTTTGAATCAGAGGTTACAATGGTTGAAAATACCTATTTTTCTTTCTCCTCAATGAACAGAGCACAGCTTATGGAGGGGAAATATTATTTTATTTATACTTACTACAAGGGTATCAACCAAAAATATTCAACCAGTTTTAAATTCAGGAACTTTCTTCAAAGAAATGCAGATTTAACAGCAAATGTTCAGCAAAAGTGATTGTAGAGGTCTGTCCCACAGCCAGAGTTTAAAGCCTCATTTGTTAACACTGCCAGTGCTCAGGATTCCCCTTCTGCCCCAACCAAAGTGTCAGGACTTTGCACCTGGGATTTCTCCCACAAGTGCTCAATAGCTGCTTGGATCCAGAAGCAAACTGGTTTATGGCAAGATCTTGCAGGCAGGAACAATGTCCTGATATATTCTTGCGCATAGAGTCTAAAATGTTTCCTCTGTACAAAAATGCAGACAAACTGAACATGAAGCAAGAGACTTGTTGCAGGACAAATTCAGATTCCCATATATCCTAAAAATGATATTTTTTTCACACTGGGGAACAACATGAAAACCCTTCATTACAAGCTGAATTCATTTTTCTTTTAAAAAATGAAAAGCTTTTCAGCTGAGTTGGTAAATTAAATCTCATGTCTGAAAAATGCATATTCTGGCTTAGGAAAGTAGGGTTTTTCCTTTCAATAGCTGGCATGTTCTGACAAGCAAACAGCTTGAGCTAACATTTAATTAGGTAAACAGAACATTAGTGTTGGAGCAAGAGATGCTGGTCAAGCATTCCTGACTCAAGACAACCTCTTAGACACTGACCAGAAATTAAATATTCTAAATGTGAGTAAATGCAATATGAGATGTTACATATGCAATATTATTTATTGTTCTATTTGAGGTTTGGATAACAACTGTAAAACATGTGTGCGTACATATGCATGTACTTAATCAGTTAATGAAATCAGGATACAAATGTTGCTGCTGATCTCCATATATATACACATACACACACACACATATATCATATATATATATATATATATATATATATATATATATATATATATATATAATGTGACAAGCCAAAGCACAGTCCTCAGGTTTTCCAGACCTGGATCAAGATCCAAATGCTGTGGCTCGTGCCCACCCCTACTTCTTTTCAAGGAACTCATTCATCAGTGGTGTGGACATTTCCCTGGACTTTATTTTAGCTGCTGGAGATTTTTTGGCATTTTGTAATAAGACTAATTGCAGTGCATGTGAGCCCCAAGGAATGAAGACACTTCTCTGCTTTAAAATTAGTAGCTGTGTCTGCCAAAGTGACATGCAGAAATATTCTGGAGGGCAGATAGAAAGCTCAATGAGAGTTTCCAAGGCCACACAACAGAGTGCTGACTTTTTCAACTTAGCAAATACTGTTTTCCAAAACGCTTGTCTTCTTTTTATTCCTATGGGGTATTGCAGTAAAAAGAATTAGAGTGAGCAATTCTTGGACTTAACCACTTGATTTCCTAGGATTCTGATGAGCTTTCATCTCT
Source organism: Fringilla coelebs (assembly GCF_963513975.1). Classification (NCBI taxonomy): domain Eukaryota; kingdom Metazoa; phylum Chordata; class Aves; order Passeriformes; family Fringillidae; genus Fringilla; species Fringilla coelebs. Next base: position 34,141,178 of record NC_140028.1, read on the forward strand.
CTCTTACTGAACAGCAAGTCTTTTCTTCATTGTTTTGAATATTGGCTCCTTGGCTAATAAAATTTTACAAGTGATTTTTAAAAACAAACAATACTATATTATCCCTTTTTTCCAACTCATGAAATAAATATTCCATCAAAGAGACTTTTATGTTTCACAGTGGCAGTTCTCAAATGACCAGCATGGTATCATGTTCAAAACAGGGCACGGTCCATTTTTACAGTAGATTTACTCAATCACAGTTACTAATCGGATTAGTACTGCTTTTATGTCTGACAAATTTTTAAAAGTTGGGGGTCATTAAAGCCCTTGCACATATAGAGAGCCTGTGGTGCTGGGCTGTGTTTTTCCAGTTAACCATTTCTGCTTTGAAAAAAAGCAAACTTGTTTTTTTTAATGCATATAGAAGCTAGGTTACTCTTTTAGACTGAAATGCCACTGAACATTTAAATCCATTGCTCGACTTAGCAAAGCACATGCTTATATATGGAATTAAGAAAGAACATCAGTTTGAAAGGTAGAAGAGGCTGAGTGCTAGGGAGGGACACACCCATGCTACTACCCAAAAGAAAACCTTTCCCTTGTGCTTTGCTCTTTCAACTCAACCACACACAAGAATGAACCCTTACCATCTGAATTGCAGCTTTTGATAGTACTTCTTCACAGTTCCTGTCAAAAATTCTATTAAAAAATATTAGGGTTAGAATTTGCTGTCATGAGCTTGAAAGTGAATTCTCTAAGAAGTTAAGAAGAAACTAAATGTACCATCAAAGGACTAACTTGGCCACCAAAAGACTAGGTTTTGCTCAAGAGACTGAAGTCCAGTGACATCAGAGGGCTATTCCAGTTCTTGCACAAGGAATAATACAAGCCTTGTTTGCCTGCTAGGTGTGCATCTCCCACTCACTCCAGCTGCTCCTACAAATTGCGTAAGAAAACTGCAAAACTTTTACTCATAAAACTATAGGAAAGTCCTCTATCAGACAGTTGGCATAAAGCTCAAATAGGATTAGACCTGTGTCAAAAAAGGAAGCAGAGAAAGCAGACAAAAACAGGTAGAAAATAAAGCCATTTCTTCTAGAAATTCCTCCCTGAAGCTCGAGATGGGAGGAGAGATGCAATACCCTTTCCAATAGTTAGTGCAGCATGGTTGTAGTAGTTCTGACTGGCTCATTGCTGTACAGGCAGAAATGGAATGCAAAATTTGTAAAAAACAGACTAAATATTCCAGGTGTCATACAGCACCAACAGCAATGAACAGTGCCTGTCTTTACTTGGAAGTCAAATTGATTTCAGTTTTAAAAGACTACCAAAAGGCTACCAGGAGCTGATATCTGCAAATACTTCTATTGCTGCCTCCCCCAAATGCATGCAAACAAGCACCTTTCATACAGTTATTGGAATAGCTTAGGAAGCCTTCAGGGTATAAGCAAAGATTAGATTTCTTAATGGAATTTTTTTCTTAAATAAAATAAGGTATTTCATTTTTTTAACATTAATCAATTATGACAGAATTATTCCAGTAGAAACAGATGCACTAGAATAGAAAATAACTAAAACAAAAATTGAATGAAATATAGTCTATGTTTACACATGCTCTCTATAAATATTAACATCATGAGAAAGTGAATTAGTTAGAATCAGCCAAGTCAGGAAATGATCAAATTAAGTTTACACACCATAGCTTAGACTCTGTCCCCTGGGTACATGCATTGCTGTGAGATCTTTGATATGATATCATATGTCATTTTCCAAATCATGAAGTGCAGTAGCATGCATTTTTTAAAAAAATGTGGAATTCTCATATCAAATACATATGCAATGGAGACTTGCTGCCTGTATGTCAACTCTTCTTTGTAAGGGAAAAACAAAATAAAGATAAAAACCTAAAAGCTGATGTCTCCTTTGCAAGATTGCAAAGCTCTGTTTATCTGTAGGGTTACAATAACATATAAATATAAATCTGGTTTGCTATTCATTAACTGAGCTATTAGGTAATCTATAGAAGAGATTACTAATGTAATTATGTGTCCCTTTTATGGTCATGATTCATGTCTTCTCAGTGGAAAGGAGGAGAAGAATTTTTCATTTGTTCTATCCCAAATCATTAATTTCTCAAGAGTTCAGAGCTGAACACCAGATGATACCTACAGAGGTTCCACAACTATTATTAATTCCTCACCACTTCATAAATTAGTAAAAACAAACTGTACAGAGCTACACACTGACAGAGTAATACTTTCACAGGAGTAATAATATCTATTAGCATGAGACTGCTACTATGCAGACACTGCAAAGTGTTGAACAATATATGTCATAAGGCCATATCATAAGGCTTTTCAGCAAAATAAAGGCTCAAAGATGTTTTGCCATTTATAAGCAAAGGTAATTATTTAATTTACAGATAATCCCAATTAGGAAAAAAATACCAACTTCTGGCAGTGCCACAACAGGTCTTCCAAAGGCTACTATTGAGCAAGCTACCAAACACATGAACAAAACCTCCTGGATATGTAAGTTTGTTTTAAAGGAAAAGTCACAAAATTTTAAATTGATCTCTGTTGTGTTTTGTTGGTACAAGTTCTTCCACATCTTAAATCCCCTTTGCGGCCTCCTGTGAGAACACCAGAACCATCATGCTGTGATTAAAGAGCAACCTGATCCAAATAAATAATAATTCCTTAAACTCAGGTATGCTGAGAAATACTAATTGTAATCCTGAAGACTCAGGAGTTTTATTTAGGAGTTTTATTCAGGAGTTTTATTTAGGAGTAGGTTTCAGAGAGAAAGTCACCAGAATTTAACTGTCCACTTTAAGCCAAGGTCATCTTAAACTTTCAGAGTAATCAGTGGAGACCCAGTTAATACAGTCAATGAAGCCAGGAGAGAATTTCACCTTATCCTAAAATAAAGATAAGAGGCATTCACTCTCCTGAGACAGATGTTGAGAGTTGTTTGAGATGCTCTAGGATACTTTGGACAGAACCAAGGGATGCTGGGCCCAAGACCTACAGAAAATCTTTGCCCTTCAAGAGCAGCAAATGGTAGCCAGGTGAAATATCCCGGAGCATCAAAAATATCAGTAGACACACATGATTAGGCAAGGAAATCCCATCTGTACTGGACAGTGAGTTGAAGAGCTCCCTGTGGAGTTATAATTTTGTGCACTAGACAGCTAGTGTGCATATGCTAGTGTACTGGTAAGTTTAGGTAGACACTAAATGCCATGCACTGTGTCATTTCTATAGCTCCTAGCTAAAAGATGGATGTCCACATGCTTCTGACTGCCTTAGTAAACTCATTGAGAGCAGAGAAGAATATAATCTTAGGAAAAGTTATTTGCCAAACACTGAACAATGAGGATCTTCAGAAAAGAAAAACACTGAAAGCATTAACTTAAGCATTTCATGTGTTTAAACTCTTGGCATGTTACTAGTCACACTGACCCAGTTTATTTATTCTTCTCAAGCAAAAATAAACAAACAGAAATCCCTGGGTCTATGACAAGAAGACACTAAAAGTATGCATGCATTTCCAGAAACATGTGGGGCAAAAGTATTGCCAGTAAAAATTTACTGTGAAAATGGTCAAACAATTTGGGCATAAAGAATTACCCTGGGAAGGACTTTACTTCTGATTCATCTGTTAGGTTGTCTCTAGCTCAGAGCAGCAAGCCCTACAGTAGCACAACACTTTTCCATCAGCAGGTCAGGAAGAAAGGCATATTTCATGCACACATCACTGACCCAGACTTCTGGCCAAAAGGGAGTGGTATTGATGCACTCTGGAGCAGGTTTATCTGACTCTTAATCAGAAAGGCATTAGCCTGACACAAGGGTCAAAGCAGGGAGTATAAAATGCACTCATATAGGAGGGATGTCCGTGACTTCCAGAAAAGGCTTGGAAAAAGAGAGTCTGTGGCATTTCCTCTAATTATTTTTATTACCATGTTGGACTTCAAAACAGCAGATCAGGAAAAGAAACAGTGAGGTAAAGTCTTGACCCAACTGTAATCAATTGAAATTTTACTACTGACCTCAAAACTTGAGGTCAGGAGGACAGGACAAAACTTGACCCTTTTTTAAGTTTAAAAGAGTGCCTGCTTGTTTTGAGCATATACATATTATAAGATGGGCAGGGATTAGTCAGTGAGACTAAGAAATCTCCCTCTGACTTCCTGTACAAAGCAGAGGTTGTCAAACCAAACACATTGGCTTAGCTCACTCCTGCTGGATGTTTTTCTAGGCTCTGTCATGTCAGGGCCCTGGCTGCACAACCTGGCTTCCATTGCCCTGAGCAGCCTCACCTGGGACACACACACACCCCCAGACACCCATACACACACACACATGCACCTTCTGCCCATGGCCTCAGGAGCCCATTTCAGTTTGGCTGTGGGTTTTGTTTTTCTGAATAGACACCAAGTCTGTGTGGTAGGAATCCTCCTCTCCAACTCTATTTCAAAGTGTAGCTCCTGCATGGAAGTCAGACCTGCGAAGTAGTCTAGGTTTTGCTTCTGACTGGTGTCGCTGGCTGGACTTTGGCCCTAAATCATCATTCCAGCTTGTCACAGACTATCAGTTGAAACCCAGAAACAGGACCCTGTTCATGGCCTGTTTTCTAAGGAGAGCAAGAGTATTCATCATTTTTCATCTGCTGCTCTCTTTAATTTCTGTCTCCCTAGTAAGATACCAAAAAAAAGTTAGATTGGAACTGAAACATTCAAATTGCTGTGTTTCCCATTTAGTTTATGTTTTGTCATTTTCACACTGGTGGGTGGTTACTCATCTGTCTAATGTAGCTAATAGATGTACCCTTAATGGATGCTTACTAAAATGTGGATCTCTGAATACGCAGTTTCCTGTCACTCTGCAATACTGACAACATTCCAAAGATTCTGAAGAACTGCCTGTGACTGTGTTCCCTGGGTCTCAGGGTGAGGGAAGAGACGAGAAAGTTGACTCCACATTTCAGAAGGCTTGGTTTATTATTTTATGATATATATTATATTAAAACTATACTAAAAGAATAGAAGGAAGGATTTCATCAGAAGGCTCAGCTAAGAATAGAAAAGGAATCAATAACAAAGGTTCAGACTGACTGAAACAGTCTGAGACAGGTGGACTGTGATTGGCCATTAATTAGAAACAACCAGATGAGACCAATCACAGATCCACCTGTTGCATTCCACAGCAGCAAACAATCATAGTTTACATTTTGTTCCTGAGGCCTCTCAGCTTCTCAGGAGGAAAAATCCCAAGGAAAGGATTTTTCATAAAACATGTCGGTGACACTGCCTGAATGGCAGATTCCAGGGGCTCATAATCAGTGTCACAGCATCTAGTGACAGCATCAGTGTCACAGCATCTAGTTGGGGGCCTGTCACTAGTGGTGTGCTCCAAAGTTAAATACTGGGCCCAGTATTGTTTCACTCATTCATCAATGGCTTGGATGAAGGGACAAATGCCTCCTCAGCAAGTTACCTGACCACACAAAGCTGGGAGGAGCAGCCAACCCCCCAGAGAGCTGTGTAGCCCTTCAGAAGGACCTGGACAGGGTGGAGAGATGGGCAAAGAACCATCTGAACTTCAACAACAGCAAATGAAGCTCCCTGGTCCAGGGAATAACAACCCCCTGCACCAGCACAGGCTGATCTGCTGGGAAGCAGCTCTGCAGAGAAGGACCTGGGGGTCCTGGTGAAAAACAAGCTGGTGTGCTGGCAGACAGCACACCGTCCAAGAGCCAGCAGTGAGTGTGCCTTTGTGGCCAAAAAGGCCAACAGAATCCTGGTGTATATTAGGAAGAGCATTCCCAGCAGATCGAGGGAGGAGATTCTGCTCCTCTATGCAGCCCTGGTGAGGCTGTATGAGGAGTGCTGTGTCCCATTCTGGGCTTCCTAGTACTAGAGGGACATGAAGCTCCTGGAGCAGGTCCACTGAAGGCTACAAAGACAATGAAGGGACTGGAGCATCTCTCTTATGAGGGAAGACTGCAAGGGATGGGCCCATTCAGTCTCAAGAAGAGAAAACTGAGAGGGAACATCATCAATGTACACAAGTGTCTGAAGGAGGAGTGTCAAAAGGCTGGATCCAGGCTCTTCTTGGTGGTGCCAAGCAATAGAACAAAAGGTAATGGAAAGAAATTGATACACAGGAAGTTCACTGGAACAGATTGCCCAGAGTGGTTGTGGAGTCTCCCTCACTGGAGATATTCAAGAAACATCTAGACAATCCCATACCTTGTGTTGTAGAATGATCTTGCTTGAGCAGGGAGGAAGGTCGGACCAGACAGCCAACTGCGGTCCCTTCCAACATTATGCATTCCGTGATTCTGTAATGGCAAATTTCAGTAGCCTCATTATATGGAAAACTCACTGCCAGTGCTCGAGCTTCACCTCCAGGTCCTGTCCCTGCATGTCCAGTACTTGCAGTGCACTGAAGGTAAGCATCTTTTAGACTTGTGGTGAAGAGTTGGGCTTGTGATAAAAATGTGTCTACATTTAAATGCCCTCAAATAATTTTTATTCTCTGGGTTTTTGTTTGTTTGTCCCCTACCCCTTATGCCCATCCCCACAGTGGCTGAGTAAACCCACATAATCTCTTAACATCTGCTATATCTATGGCAAGAGCTTTCATAGCATATGTATGTTTCCTTTTGGTTTAGAAGTGGCGCATCTCTTTTATGTGATGCTCCATTCTTATATCACTACAGGTAAGTAAATAGTGAATGATTATTTCCTTTTCTTTTCTAATTTTGTAGACCTGTAATATACCACCTTTCAGTTCCCTCTAGTCGAAAGAATTTTGATACAACTTTTTCTGTGAAAGTTGTGAAATAGCTTTGATCGTCCTTGTCTGTCTATAGAATCTTTTGTAATCATTCTTTTCCTGAGACAGGGAAATAAGAACTGCATTCAGTATTTGAGGTCAGCACATTGTGAAATTGTAGAATGGTATGGTACTGCTGCAAAAACAAGCCCTTCATAAAAGCGTTGAGAAACAATTTTATCTCAGTTTGGAGTTCAACTGCAGCTTTTCCAGCTCAAAGAGAGGTCAGGCCTACTTAAATTATTATCCCATTCAATCAAACATCTGTTCAACCCTTGATCTGTTAGACCAAGTCTTGGGTAATAAGGGATTGAAAGATTTCTCTAATAATCCAGAGACTGCTGAATAATCCTAGGATAATTATAATTCTTCAGGTAAATCCAAACCCTCAACCCGTGTTTATGTAGCTAACCTTCACTGCTTAGCTGCAGATGTGTTTAAGCCCATGAGTTAAATACCTCACTAGAACTTCTCTGGTAGTTTGCAAGGTCCACTGAATTTCTTGTCTAGGGGAAGTGAAAAAATTTAACTACAGAATCAAAACAGGAAAGCTAATAATTCCTTTTCCCACACACTAACTGACATAAGTGACACTGATGCCACTTTTTCCACATGGCAACTTTTCTTTAAAAATGTTACGTCTAAGTTTCTGCTATCTGACCTTTTTTGGACAGACACCACTTAAAAGAACAGCCTGACCTGATAGGACAGGGTGGGTTGAAAACATGCCATTACCTGTGTTGTAAATTTCTGTGGATAAAAAGAGAAATTCTACTGCTGGCACTGTTAACCTCCCACCTTTGTAAGCCAAGAGAAGAAAACTCTGACAGTTAGAGGGGGAGTAGACAAAGAATGGAGTCATACAAAAAGTTGCTAAAAAATTTAGTATCTGAAATTATTTTTGTCCCTCTGTTACATTCCTTTCTTTATTAAACACTTAGAGAATTAAATCTCAGAAATGGAGAATGCTTTCTTCACAAACCTAACTTCTGACATTATTACCATGCAAGGAAATCACCATACCAATGCCCTGATGCCTATTTGAAAAACTATGAAGTCTTTTTTAGTAATTCTGCTAAGAATGTGTTTCTAATGTAAACTGTTTTCAGATGATAATAGTGCCTAGATAAAGACAATCAACTGCACGATTAATGCTAGAACTGCTGGTTAATAGTTTATGCATGAGGGAGATTAGTTGGCAGGCAACAGACCAAGGATGTCAAGGAAGGATTAGGGGAATGAAAAGCAGCCCCCACACTTACCGTGGCTTATACAATACTGCCCCTCCCAGCACAGCAACAACCATCTGTTTTCATTAGATATATGTGAATATTTTGTGTTGCTTGTGTGCTATTTTTGTCAGTGTCATGCTTGCTCTGTCTGTTACACCAGAAGACAACATTGGCAGAGGTACTCTTTTTACAGTCAATTACATTGCCTAGAGTACAAAAGGTAAAACACTTAGGACAAAATAAATGCAGGTTATACAGACATATATAAACCAGGCTATAGGAACACAGAGTTAAGTCAGAAAGAAGAGAGGTCAGTGGCTCTGGAGTCCTGGACTTACTGACCAAAACCAGACCATACATGGATCAGTAAAACCAGACCATACATGGATCAGTGATACATTGTGGGAATATTTTGGCTGAAGCCCAAAGGCCTTTGTTCACTCTTGGACAGCACCACATTCACAGTAAAAACTCTCTGGACCCAAGGTGCCCACTAAGCAGCTTGCTGGAGTACACTAATGCCTCCCTTCAGAGGGGTTTAGAAGTGGTCCCCAGGTTCCTGCCCTTGCATGGTCATTCTGCAGCTCCTGTGGACACCTGCAAACATGGAAGGTGTGACTATTCAACCTCACTCTGTGGGAAGTTAGGGGAATAGCAATATCAGGAAATGTTGTGTGATAGAGCAATAACATGTAGGCTGAGATTTCTCACAAACCATTTAAATCAGCAAGACTACATCAGGCTTTTCTACTAATACTTAGGTGTTGAAAGCCTTGTAAAATCTACAGCTCTTTCTGGCAATTGGGTTCCTTTTATGTTTCTCAGTTTTACCTGGAAATGCTAAGTACTGTGGTCTGCTCAAGAGTTACAGTACTACTTCAGGATCTGGGAGATTTTCTTGGTGTGTTTGTTTTTTCAAGTTCTCACAGCCCAAAAATTCCAAGCCAGGAACAGTGCTGAATGCTGTAACTGTAATATCATTGCATTTAGGGAATTTTCACAACCACCCATATGCCTCCAGGTTTCCCTGCTTCAACAGGAGGGTTGGACTGTATGATTTTCAGAGGTCCATTCCAGCCTCAGCTGTTCCATGACTGTGACAGAGCTGAATAGAGAGAAAAGAAGAAATAAGTAAGTAACAAAATTATGTCAGGGCAGAAGTGCAGCAGTGGCTTTGGTATAGGCGTTAGAGGATGGAGAAATCATAGAAAAGCATGAAGGGACAGGAAAAGACCTGGGAAAATGAAGATGAGTGCACAGAAGCAGTAAAGTGGATGAAATGGGAGATCAACAGACAACTGACATAGTCTTCCTCTCTCTCTCCTACACCTCAGTTCCACTCAGGTGGTACATAAAATCCCATTGCCATATTGTCCTAACTATGCATAGACTGCCTGTTTCTCAATGAACATCAGCAGGAGAGAGAACTCCTGAAAAGCACCAGGTGAGCCTTCACAGAGAATGAAGGAGTGAGAGGGACAAGGTACAGGCAAGTGTCCTCTGAAATTATTTCTTAATTGCTTAGGATGTTTTGACTTCTCAGGCTGTGCTCTGACTACACAGAGGATTAAGTGATAGTGAATTGCACTTTCTGAAAACTTACTTCTGGAGCTCAGTAGGCACTAGGAGATTCCAGTGTTCTAAAATTCAGGAAACAGGTTTTGTTGGTTTTTTTTTTTTTAGCATGGTGCTATATTGAATGTATCAATTTAGTCCTGCAGGCAACACTCATCAATTTTCTGAGCTTACCTACGGCAAACTGCATCAGTAACTACAGAGTCTCTCCAATCTACTGCTGAAAAAGCCCTTTTTTAAAACAAAAATTCAGATGGAGGTCCTAAATTGTGTACAATTCTTGGCTCGGTGTATGGATGTCATACATAAGATACCACCAACACAATATTGTTGGGACTTTTCTAAGCAGCAGATTTATCATAGCTTTGACACTCACTCATTTGAAAATTGTATTGATAAACAAAAGCTGGAAGACCTAGTATTTTAGTGGGATTCAGTTGCTTTCTTCCCAAGTGGTTGAGCTGAGTACCTTCCTCAAAGCACACAAGGGGCCGCCCACTTTGCATGTTTACTTTGGTGACTGCTGAGCCTCAGAGGTCCAGCCCACTTTGGTGAGGGAAAAACAATCATTGCCCATAACAAGGCCTGCAAGTTATTAGTTTCTATTCTCCTATAAACAATCCCTCATTGTCAAGAAAAACCCAAACCAAAAAAACAACCTTGTGGCTTTGTGTTTTGGTTTTCTTTCTGATTGAGGAAGGCCACACCCAGCTGCTTTAATTATACTTCTAGAGACATACATGTAAATATTATTTTTTTGGCTGAGAGAACATAAGTGAGAAAAGAGTTTTTAGGGTTTCATTTCTCTCTTACAATAAAGGAGTAAATTAGTTACTGATAGCTATTGTTGTCCATGTCTGATTATAATTATAGATGTCAAATCACTAATAATAATTTTATATTCATTTTTTCTACATAATAGCCATTCTTGTTTGAAACCACCATGCTTATTTCTTTTATGAAAATCCATTGTTTAACACATCACAGTAGAAATGGACATTCATCTTGAAATATAACTTTGCTTATATATATTATGCTTTCTTAAAGTGCTGTTGATTACTATAACTGATTGCCAAAGCACACACTCATTAGCTTATGCAAGTTCCAGTAGTGTCATTTAAGAAGAGGTTTGTAAGGAATTAGGCCATACTGTGTGTCCTAGCCTGTTTTCCTTGTGTTTATGTAGCTGCTGTTCAGCTCTGCAGGCTAAGAGTTAGGACTATGTAGTCAAAGTCATGGTAGAGAACCCAGGGAGAGCTCACCAAGAGTAAATTGCTTCCTCTTTTCTTCTCAAGTGAGAATATAGGGTCATATCAGCAATTTGTACTAAAGCTATACCTAAGACATAATGCTATACCAAAGGTCATAACTTGGGAACCAAGTTAACAAAGTTTTACCTAACTAAACTTCATCTTGTAAGCCTCATCCTAACTAAACTTCATTCTTGCTGTAGTCAATGGGAAAGGGCACCTGAAAAGGAACATTTACCACGTCTTAAACAGGTGGCAGGGCAGACAGGATGGCAGCACCTTGGGTGTGACTTTTTTCTCCTTTGATTGTAGAGAACCCTATAAACCTAACATACAACTTGAATTAATTTATTAAGTTTCAGGTAAATACCAACCTACAAGTAACCAACAATACCACTCAGATAACTCTGCCACACACTAGTACACATGGCAAAGCAGCACAGAACTATGTGAGGTACTGTTTTTTGCTTTGGAGAGGTGACAAAAGCAACTGACATGTGACTAAGACTTATTCTTTAAAATCTAAATTTACGAATGTCTATAGCCCAGCAAAATACAGCCCAAAGCAGATGGAAGAGACCTGTAGTATGTAATCTTTCTGTGTCAATGTCCAAATTTCAGAGTCCAAATTACAAAAATACTCTCTTCTCCCTCTGCTTTTTCATCCAATTAAACAGTATGACAAAGACTGGTGGCTTACAAAACAGTCAACAGCATGCAGTCTCCATCATGGCAGTGCTGTGTATCTCCACACAGCATAACTTCAATGACACAAATGCATTTCTTCTCTCAGTTAAATAATTCAGTCTCCACTAATAATGCAAATCTTCATATAAGATGTAGTTTTTGGAAAACCCAAATATGAGCACAGAAGAATTATAAAAAGCTAATCATATTTTTCTGAAGTGCCTCAAACTTTTATGTGAACACCCAGACAAATTTAGTTGAATAAATACTTGCCATTGAAGAGGAGATGTTTTCTATTCCTGAAAAAATATCTCTGGAGGAAACCAGGTCTTAAAGAAGGCAGGACCTGAACTTGGATCTTACATTGGAAAGCAAATGCCCAAAGAGCTAAGAACAGATAAGACAATGTTTCTGCGCAGAAATATTTGTTCTGCAGTGCACTAAACATGAGTCATTAAAAGTCAAGACATTATAAAATATTAAAACTTTATTTATGATACAAAAATACATACTTTATTTACAATACAAAAATAGGATTATAGCCTGTGGACACAAGAAATAATCAATTGGATGCATTCATCAGTAGCTAGAGTACTGCATAACAATTTTGACCCTGAACTTCTTCTCTGTACCTTTCTGCAAGTGACCTGCAAATGTGTAGCTTTGTCATTTACTTTCTCATAGCAGCCAAGAAGCATCCAGTAACATTTAGCACTTTATTTTCAGCAGTTTACCTACTGCCCATGGACCAAAATATTTAACTGTGTCTTTTCTAGGCTCCCATTTAAAAATACCTGTGCTAAATCAGGGAGACTTAAGATCGCTTGTCAGTGCTGAGAAGACAAAAGCATTACAGAACTTTACCACTAGCTTTTTGTTGCATTCCAGTTGAAACAGAGGTATTCTTCTAAGCATTGTCATCCTCCTCACCTTGACAAAGTGGCACAAATAGTAATGATAATGGTAATGATATTGACATATTTGCATTGAGATTAGCAAAAGAATTTCTGTGGCATAGGCATGCACTTGGAAGTCTTCCTATTCTTTCTCATTCTATTCTGTTATTTACATCTGTGTTCACTGTCAGAAATAAAAAGTATGCTAAAAATATGGAAACCGAAATACAGTCATAGGAAGGCTCTTGCAGTTTGTATTTTCAACAGGTGTTAGCAAGCTACATTAATTTTGAACCAACACTCCTATCCTATCACACCAAGGTCTACATTTTACCAAGCTAATAAACCTAAGACTTGCATAATGGGAGCCTTCAGTTATTTGTATTTGTTATATGTTAGCCAACTGGAAGTAAAAGAAGAACACTTTTTGTTGAAGGTGGACTCCAAAGGGTTAGTTGCCCTCCATTCAAATATCAATTGTACAGCCCATCTACTTTGCCATTCTTCTACAAAAATTCTGTAAAATTATACTAAAGTACAAAGGAAATAGAGAAGAGTGCAAAGAGGTAGAACAGGAAAATTCTTCAGTTGTTGTTTAACCTCTCAAACCTCCATTTTTTCAGAAGAATATACACATGGTGAAACCTGTGGGCAAAATGTAGGTAAGCCTAAAGAACTTTGAGCTGTGTGAATGCTTCTAGACTGTATAATATAAGTAAGAGATGTTAGTTTTGAAACAGTCTTTGAGATGTAAGACTCAATGGTAGAAAAAAGAGATGGTACTTTTACGTGTAAATATACAAAGCTTAATGTTTGGGCTTGAGGCTTTTAGTGAGAAATATGTGCAGTACCAGTACCAAGCAAGAGGTGGAACTCAGCTCTTCCAAGGGTTAAAGTGAACTTTAGTCTTCCACCATCACCCTCTGGTACTGTATCTTCATAAATTTCCCCCGTTTATGGAGTGTTTTTGATGGCAGGCAATTCTTTGTTGAAAGTTAAGTGCTCTTTTATATGAATAAATAAAGAAGGCTTTGGTTTGAATGAATACATTATTTTGACAAATGTTTATTGGAAACCCAATTATGGCTTAATAAATCAGTGCTATCTGTGGTACATCAGGTGAGCTCACCCATGCCATCAAATGGCACATTGAATATTAGTAGGATAATTAAAACAACTCTGTTGGATGTTGTTCTTCTTACCCAGGTCTGACAGTAGTCAAAACAGAAAGAAATTGTTTATTAATTTTATTTAACTTATTAAAATACTTTTTGTAAGATGTAATGGGCATACTTAACACAAAAAAAGGAAAAAAACCATTTGTTTTCAATTTGCCGTTAGATTAAAATGACAAGGTCAAGTGCAATGCATGAACTGAGTGGCAGCTGAATTTTAAGGGTAGTTGGGAAGCAGAAAGGATATATATGAAGTCTATTGTTTGAACTTACACCCAGGTGAAGTGGGGCTTTTTTGTTTTGTCTGAAGTGGTCACTGGTGATATCAAATGTATCTGGAGTCAATTCATGTGCTTCCTTATCCTCCCTCCTACAGTGATTCTGAGTTAGAACAACCAGATGAATGAGAAGCCATTTTCATAGCTGTGAAAATGAAGGGAATCAAGTGAAAATCTTAAACTAAAGGTCAAGAAGAAAGGGAGGAGTTTAAAGTTAAAATTTTTTTATTCTCATAATATTCCTCTCTAGAAAAAAATTTACTGGGAGCAAACCACCAGGAATTCCCATCTCTTGAGGTCCCCTGACTGATGACAGCAAAATGGAGATGTATTGGTGGAAAGACACTGAAGATCTTTAAGATTTATGAAAATAATCTAAATTGTTTCCCAAAGGACTATTTCCAGGCTTAGGGTATGGCTAAATTTATATCAACTAGGACTTACAAGCCTAAAATAAGGATTGAAACTGAAGTAATTGGATTTGGTTTGCATTTGAATTAGAATGATACAAATAGCCACCTAAATAAATGTCTTTCTTATCAACTCAACTTCAGTGTAATATTCTTCTTAGGGGCACAGAAGTGGGAGTGAGGAGACATAAGGAGAACAACAGAAGGCAGCACAATATTCAGCTTTTCTCCCCTGAGAGAAATGAGTGTTAGGAGCTGGCCAGAGAGATGGCAATGAAAGACTTCTCTTTGGAATTTGTCAGTTCATTGAATGGAGAAAAAAAAAATCACCAAGACAAATTATTTTGTTACACCAGAAATTAATTTTCCTCAGGAGCAACTCAGGCTCCAGATTTTGGGCAGTAGGCAGAAAACTTGGAGGCCCCAGGGCTAAATTGCCCACAATAGGACTTCTTAGGATCTCATATTTCCCCAGAGATCTGCTTATCAGATCATGTATAAAGTTTGAGGTCATCTTCTAAAAAATAGTTAGACAACATTTCATCATTTTCTGCAAGATCGAGATAATATTCTCTATTTTCCGCCATCCCTTACCCTAGTTCCTTCTCAGGATTTTAGATTGGCAAACAGTTAAAGTGTGGGAAGCCATATAGGGATTGTCTTCACTATTTAGGATTCTATTTTTTCCATAGCAAAATAAAAGTACATTCAGCCTAAAAGCAGGCATGCACTTTGCTGCCAAGGACACCATCACCAGTAATAAATATTCTGCAATAAAGACAGAACTTAGGACAATCATGGTGCAAGAAAGCCTTGGGCTTTTTCTTCTTACCTAAGAAGATATTCCAGGGCTAGCAAATCTGGATATCTCTCTTCCAAAGTAAAAGAAGTGAAGGTACTGGTTTTTATATCAATTTTAGTAAAAGTAAATTAGTATTACTTTGTCTCACAGATTGTGCTTTTTTGTCTTAACTTGTGGACCACATTTTGTTACCCCCAAGCAGGAATGAGGGATTTTAGAAGTAAGCTCTTCCTCACTACACCAATTTCTCAAGTGCAGCCTCAGAAAGGCAGACTGTTCAGTCCAAGCTATGCACATAGAAATTAATTTCCTTGAATAGGATCAAGGAGATGTACATGGTTGGCCTGGTGAAGAGAAGTGTGGACATTGAACAGGAAAGAAATACGTTTAGAAACTTTCCCTGAGCTCTGGTAAGGCTGAAAGAGTAAAAAGAAAAAAGCATTCTGCAATCCATGAACTTGACAAAAAAAAAACACAAGACACAGCTCTAAAGAATGCTAATTATCAACCAAAGCTTCAGCCCTTCCCCCAGAGTTTCACAGAAGTTTGTTGTCAATAAGGAATATTAACAGATTTGGTTCCTGGCAAAGTTTATCAGCTTTTCTTCTCTCTAGCCGCTTTTCTCAAACCGAGTTCCCTACCTTTGCCTGTGGCCAATCTAACTGCAAATGTTACTTAATGGAAGGAGAAAGGAGGGGAGAGAAAGAACCCCAGGTTTTCATGATACAGATTTAAAACACAGCAGCTCTGAAATACTCCCCCTTAGATTTTATTTCTGAACAAACTGTGGCTATCAATCTTATTTCATTGTTGTTGATTTAGCATTTGAACACAGAGCTGAAATGTCTGGTTTCACTCTGCCTTCTGACAAAAATTCTTGATAGACAAGCTAGTTTTATCTTTTGCCAGCCCCTGCGAGTGCAAGTCATCACAACAGTTGCTGCTCTTTTGTCCACAGTTGCTCTGTGATAGATAGAAGATGCTGCACAACTGCCTGCTCTGCATAGCCTCATATTTTAGTGGAAATCAGCATTTAAAGTGTTACATCTTAGAGCCCAAGGGAGAAGAAAGCTTCATGAAAGATGGCTCTTCATTTGTATGCAAGACTCCTTTTGCCATCCATAAATCACTCAGGCTGCTATTATAACCCAGAAAAAGCTGGCATCACCTCTAAATACAGAAGATTGTGTGAAAGATTAACTGAACAAAACCAACAAAGTCATTAAAACACCTAGATGATAAAATGCTTGAAAACATTTCCCCAAATTTCTTTCCTTGTGGCAAGACACTGATTGAACCATAAATCAAAGCTATTCTTCTTCAGGTAGAAGGCAGTACAGTGTGTTAACATGAAGGACTGCAGCTCTTACAATAATGGGGAGAAGAAAAGACTGATCACTGGCCTCAGTTATTTTAAATGCATTCTTTCCTTCCAGAAAAAAAAAAAAAAAGAGCCTTGTTTTTAACAAAATCAACATAAGTTAATAGAATGTGGTTTTAATGCTATATTTAATTTAATTAACTCTTAGCTTTTCCTATGTTACATTTGCATTGCTAAAAACACTCTGAATTGTGTTGGATGAATAGATTAAATCATTTCTTTGACAAACTAACTTTCACCAGCACATAAATGTTTATGTCACAGAGTCTTTGTGTTGTGGAAAACAAATAGTTATTCAAAGCCAACAACTCTGGTTCACTATGTACTCCTCAGTGATGATACATTAGCAACAATGACATAGGAACACACTGTCCAGCAAGAATTTACTATTAAAGCCACAAAAATAACCAAACCAAAAAAACCCTGTAATGTTCATTGCATTAAGAAATTCTGAAATCTACCAGTTTTCACTCTAACTTTTTGCCCTGCCACTCCATCAATTTCATCTGAATATGTCTGAGGTATGCAATAAGTAGTGGGATGAAAATGACTGTAATAAACAACAAGAAAAATAATACCTAACACCAGACTTGAAATAGTTAATATGCTTACAATTGTAAAACATATTTCTTTGATAATGGAAGGTTTCCAGAACATGTATACAAACAAAATACCTAAAGTCACTACAGTGTGAGTAGCATAATAAATAGAAATGCAAACTTTTGTTCTTTTCCCCTTTATGTTAAAAAATGAAAAAATTAGAATGATTCCAACTACAGTTCTGTACAGATATTCCATCTTCTTAGACTTGCAAAATGTTGTATGCTGTTTCAAAGTCCAAATGAAGCCACAGATCCAAAGAAATATCAACAGAATTACAGAAATTCTGACACTGAGTAGAGTGATCAATGAAATACTGAGTATCCAAGAAGTGATGGTAAGCAATTTATAGAAGAGATACACGAACTTGGAAAGCACATGAAATTCATCTTTATCAGGCAGAGATTTTCGTAGTGATATCTGATAATCAACCATTGATAAGGAGATACCACAAAAAGACATCATAATGGCAGCATCTAAACAAAACACAAGGGAAAATGTTACATCAGAGAAAAAGATACACTATTTTACATTATGATTGCTGAATGAAGTTTTAGAAAATGTCATGCCTTCCTGACACTTTCTTTAACCCAGTTTTATATTTACTCTCTGCTCCAAAGCAAGGCATCGCAATTTTAAAGCTCACTTTAGTTACTTAAATCTAGGCATCTGATAGTGTTTGGTATGCTTATGTTATCCTGCCCAGCCCCTGGTCCTTAGTGGCCTTTTCTAAGTTGCATGTCATATCTGCCATCTCCATACACAGGTGACTTAGAAATTCCCAAAGTATTGCAAATAGACCATAAAAATTTAAGTTTCAGCAACCAATGTATGTGAGTCTGCTGTGTCTAAAATGTAGAAATCTATAACTAACTAGGACTTGATCCTTCACATGGTCACATCCAAGATGAGATCTGCCTGATCCTTTTCCACGAGTAAATTTTGACTCCATGGACTTTGAAGGAACTCTAGACATCAAAGCAGGTATCCCCACTTGGTTAGATAAATTCCAACCCTGCATAAGTCAATGTCCTGCCAATAATTCTGCTAGTTTTAGAGCTGGAAATGGTACAGCTGCTGTCTTGCTTCTGAAAGTTGAACCAGTATCTCTTCACCATATTGCATTCCACAATACTGACATATCCTCAGATTTAGTTTTGACTCTGTCCCTCACCTGTAATATGGGTGATGGTATTGACAGCTTGCAGGGCTGCTTTAATTACATTACTAACTTCCAAGTGCCTAGGTAGCAGTTTTAAAAGAATCTGTAATCAAAACCACACATATCAAACTGCTCTGCAAATTACATGCTAATTGCATTTAAGAGCTTATTTTCAAGAGATGCATCATTATGGTTTTATTAGATATTATGACTTTTATATTTATGATGCACAGTATTTATATTTGACTTTTCATTTTTATGGTAAAATCTTTCTTCTCATTGATTCAGCAGAATGGACCATCTACTAGGCAGAAATTCTAATTAAATGCAGAGTAATAATACAGTGGAACATATGTTTTCCAAGGTTTGCTTAAAATGTTATCCAGTCATGAGTTATATTTTTAGGAAAGATACTCAACTTGCAACAGAAGGAAAAAGACAGACTTACATTGATAAAAATTAGTTTTGCCATGTTCCATGAGGATGTAAACCTGAAGAAAAAGTTGTGGTGTGGTCTCAAGAAAAGTCTTGAACACTCTGAGCATGTTAATATCAGTCACTGCATCAATAGCTTGTTTTTGAATGAAGTTTGAAGGGTCTGCTTCTGATGCACCTCTGCTACTTGTTTGTTTAAATGCAGCTTGACAGCCATATTTCAAAGCAAACCAATACCTATTTTTAAAAGGACACTTGATTAGACAGCACTTTTTAGAAGACCAACTCAACAAAATTAAATAGCCTTACAACTTTTTCCATCTTCTACTCAGATAAAATTTTGTCTGATATCTGTCTGGTATCAGGGATATCAGAGAATCAGCATCAGCCCAGCAATACCATGCAATAAGAAAACTAATAAAACAGAATGAGACTTTTCTAAATAAAGAATACAAGCTCTATTTTGTTTGGTTCTTATTTCTTTAAATTACTGCCTTTCTGAAAATTCACTCGGCATTTCTCCTCAGTCTCTCTTGGAGATACTCATTCATTTTCTTTGTATCCTTTTCAGGGTATTAATGAATATCCAGCTGTGAACTTCTACATCTATGCCAGTAGAATATAGATCCATAAGTCCCAAGGATAATACCTGATTAATTGCAAACATAAAACAGACTTTTAAGAAAATCTACTACATTGTTACTTTCTAAATAATCAGAAAGACTTGTAGTTTGGAAAATACTGAAATATAAGTTTTACCTTTTTTTTTTTCATCTTTGTGTCATAATCATAGTTTTATATAGGTAACAGTAACAGGCAGATACACTGTCTGTTGATACACTATCAAATGAGATATTTATTACATACATGATGATGTAGGATAGAGAAATCTAGTCTTGCTATGATAGCAGAGGTCCTGAGATGTGAAGAGATAGAAGACAGTGTAGAAAAGCACATGCATAGGATGAGAAGGGATGGCTTGAAAAAAGGGATAGGAATGAAAAAATATGTGTGTAACAATTTTAACTGTAGTAGTAGTAGTAGTAGTAGTAGTAGTAGTAGTAGTAGTAGTCGTATTAGTAGTAGTAGTAGTAGTAAAGATTTTTTTATGCATAGAAAAATTCTTTCTTTTTCTGTAATAAATAGATGTAGATTAATAATGATTCTTGGAATCAACTGTTAGAATTTCATTTACTAAGTTCTTGGCTTTATAGGTATATAAATCAATGTTTGTCCATAAACAGGATTTTTATCATAGTAGCCTTCAGACATCACTTTCAAACCTATTTCTGTCTATTTAGTTCCCAGATGTTTTCAGCTTCTAAGATTCTTTTCCAATGAACACATTTTGACTATAACCAGCAGGCAAGGACAGCCTAAGTAGTCCCTTTTGAAGAAAACTCACTGTTATTCAACCAATTTTTCTAGCCTTGCAAAAACTACTACAGTCTTTCCTCACCAAAAGAAAAACTAATTCAGTAAATAAATTATGACAGTTTCATCATTCATTTGGATCTGTTTTCTTGAGAAACTGAGCAGAAAATCACAGGCCAACACGTGGTTATCTTAGGCAGTTGTACAAGACTGCTAATACACAAGCTGAGAAAGGCAAGGTCCTATGCCTTAACTTGCCTCCTATTTACATTCCCTAGGACAGCATCTGAGATAACTTCAAGATTCATGCTGAAGTGCAGCTTTCTAATTCCCTGGCCATCCACAGGATCACAGACACCCCGGGCCTGATGAAACCCGTGCCTTGCATTTACCGTACGTAGAGAACAGAGGGCAGCAGATCATCAGCCAGCCAGATCTCACAGGATCGTCTCTTCCCAATGTAACACTGGAGCACAGGACTCGTCTCCTTACTGAGGGAGCTAGGAAGCATCCCTGGCTCCTTCAGCGGTTAAAAGTTGAACACCTTTACCACCTTTAAAACCCGAATCCTTTGACCACAGAGAAGGCAGGGTAGGGCTGTCTTCCACAACCACAAGCAAGACAGCCAGGATTGTCAGTTCCTGGGTTAAGGGCATGCTAGAGGATTCATGACTTATTCCCTGGTATGTTAAGGCATGTTGCCCATACGAGTGAGAATTGCAACAATAGGAGTAGGTGTGGAACAGCTTTGTTACTACTCAAGAGCCTTTCCTTTTCTCCTTGCGGAGATTCATAGACTGCATGCCTGCCACTCAATCCATGAGCTGGTTCTGGAGCCATTATTTACTCCCAAAGGAAACTCATTTTTATGGTTTTGTGTATTTATGTTATTGTTCCCTGAATAATCACTCATAAGCAAAGAACTGAACTCTTTTGCAAGGCATCTAAAGCTTTTTTCTGTTTATAAAATAATTAGTATTCCAAATCATCTGGTTCTTGCATCTGAGATGTAAAAATCTGGAAAGTTTGCAAATTGTTTTCAAGAAAAAAACACTTGGGTAGACTGATCTGCTAGTTGTCCAGGGACTCACCCACCAGCCCCTGTGTTTCTCCAAGCAGCAAGAAGTGGAAAACAGCCACACAAATGTCAAGCTGCAGAGGTCACAGCCAAGATGGCAGGTGATATGCAAGGCAAGAAATGTCCTAAAAGGAATATTTCAGCTGGATGCACACCTGAAATCACTTGTCATTTTTCAAGCACATTCCTTCTGAGCACTGTACATTAGGTTTATATTGTTATAAGATGGTTTGCTATGTATTTGTCACTAGTTTTTGTTAGGCCACTTCTGACTTTGAACACTTTATAGAATACATTATTTTTTTTCTAGTAAACTCCAAATACTTCTACTGCTGTTTGATTACGTACTAATCAGGGTGGCCTTCTCTGAGCTCCACATGTTTATGTCACTTACTGTAAGTTCACTGTAACAAATTTTCATATTTTAAGAGTATTTTGCACTTATACTGTCTTTCTCATCTGTCCCTTTGGCATGTAATAGGATTTTTTAGGAAGGGCTCATAGCCAGCTTTTAGACCTAGTGTTGAAGTACTTTCCTAGCCTAGGGTAAAGTTCAGTCCATACTAAAGGATAGGTCAGGTTTAAATTTTCTCCTTTATCATGCCCACAGCTCAGTTAAACCCTGTGTCTGCTCTGAAACTATTATAGCTATACTCCTCTAATCTATTTTCCTATAATATATCTATGGCTATAGAAGTTCCGTGCTTCAATATTCATTGAAGCAAAAGTCTTTTTTAAAAAAGATACTACAACTGTAATAAAAATACATTAATAAAAAGTATTGGATTCATTATGTATTTTAGACAGAGGTACATCTGAAATGGAATGTGAAATGGTTATGTCTAATACAGACAAATGCAGGTTTACCATTTACTTTTTCTCCCTATAAATTCATCAAAGAGAATATGTTTTTCATTTTTTCAAGGTATATAAGCTACTTGGAAGCCAACAGAGTAAAAAACCTATAATTTCTTTACAACTGGAATTGTCATATGGTAAAGACAATGGTAAAGAATTAACAGCGTTTCTAAATATCATTCACTTTGACAGAAGGGAAAAAAAAGAGTTTCTGCCTTAGTAGTGTTGCTTCATAGAGAACACAGATGACAGGGCTCCTATATGTTATAAACACTCATGGAAACTCATTGTCTCTCTGTTCTTGAGATGTACCTAGATATTCATCATCATTTCACAAATTATGAAGTTTGATTTTGTGAAATTAGGAAGGCTTTGTCTCTGGCTGGGAATTCACAGGGGTGACAGCTATTTTGTTTTGTTACTTCACAGCCTTCACATGTGACAAGCAAGTGGCCTTGCCAACGTTTCCATATCACATGCTTCCCCTCCAATTTCCACTGACTTTGTAACACATTCCCAGCATCATACTACACATCCCATCTCATCAAACTACACTGATAAATATTTGGGTGCCATTTAGAAATTCATATAGGCAGGGTGTGAGTGGCCTGGCAATAATGATTGTCTTGTCAAAATTCTGGTCCTGCAGTCACAGCTTTCAGCATTGTACAAAACCTTATCAAAGGAAAATTACTCTCTGCTGCATGTTAAATTTCACCTTCTAAGTATCAAAATACTTGGATTAAACCCATGAAACTAATGCAACTAAGTCAATACTTAGGTCAGTAAATTTGTATCAAGAAATTGTGATCAAACACATAGAATCACAGAATGATTTAGTTTGGAAAAGATCTTTAATATCATTGAGAAAAACTACTGCTCTAGCACTATCAAGTCCACCAATCAACCATGTCCCTAAGCGCCACATCTACCTGTCTTTTAAATATCTCCAGAGATGGAGACTTCCTTGGGCACCTGTTTCAATGCAGTGAAGACAATTTTCCTAATATCCAATCCAAACCTTCCCAGTGCAAGCTGGGGCCATTTCCTCTCATCCTGTCTCTTGTTCTTTGAAAGAAGAGACTGACCCCCGCCTGACAACAGCCTGCTTTCTTTTGTACAGAGCAGTAAGAGTTTGACACAGCGTGTTGGGTAGCTTAACCTCAGTGATATCTCCTAGCCAGATGACTCAACCTCCTTGTTATTGTTCAGTTCCACTTGCAGAGCCTCATACCTGTTATGCCAGGGCTGCTGTGTAGGTGGGGTAGTCACAGGGGAGACACCCCTGCTGCACTGGGCAGGAACGTGTTGCCATTGCCCCCTAGCCTTAAGTCACTGCGCTCGGCCAGGTGAAGAGTGAATAGGGAATCATCCATCTCATGCATCCTGCCTGCCTGCCTGTGGGACAGTCTCAGGAAAGGCAGAGTGTCAATCTAGCAGTCTGCATGTGTGTCACTCTCCGATACTCCTCAGCCTATTCACCTCCTCCCAGAGTTCTATCACTAAACAGAGGAGCTCCTTTTCCAGAGTGCATCTCCCACAGGTGTGCTCACTGCTGCCAGCTGGTACTGCTTCAGAACAGGGCCCACCCTGCAGCCCATCTCACTGCCTTTTAGAAATATGTAATGAAATAACCCCAAGTTCAGCAAAGCACTCACATTTACTCTGATGTCTCATGGATCTAAAATTAATTTTTACAAATATGCAAAAAAATATTTTTCTTCTGCTTCTATTCAAAGTTGCAGGGCATTCTGAGCTATCTTTAAGCATCAAGAAGCACAACAGCAGATGCCAGTATCACAGTGGCTGCTGCCTGTGTGACCTATTCTGACAGCAAGGTTATGAATTGCTAATGCTTAGTCTCCCACAGGTGTATCCTAGGCTGATGAAGCACACTGCTACACATCAGACAGCTCCAGAATTCTCTCCAGAACTCTATGGTGCCCTAAGGAAATGTCCCGTTTCCCCACATTCCATGACAGTGTTATTGTCTTAATATTGTCTGTTATGTTACGACTGTTATCAATTCCACAAACATCTGTGTGGGCCATTTAAATGGGTCAGGCTGAATATCATTTTAGTCAGCATAGTTAAAATGTACATTTTTAACTTAATTTTGTCTCCTTGCAGAGCATACTATATGAAATATAATTGCAGGTATGCATTCTTTTCAACAAAAGAAACTAAAGCCTTCTTAGAAAAGAAATATTTTTAATTTTGTTTGCCTCTGATTTTATATATATTGTATGTATGTATATACATCTATATTTATAGCAATGTGATTTGCATATTTATTACTTAGCATTGACAGTGTGTTAGCAAAACCAAACTGATTCCTATTGTTCTGTGCACTGTATAAACCTCCAGTTCCCAAAGGGTACTAGTTTGTGAGCCACCAGTTCCAGCACCTAAAAGGAGCCTAGAAGAAAGCTGAAGAAGGACTTTGTACAAGAGCATGGAGTGATACGACAAGAGGGAATGGCTTCAAACTGAAAGACAGTAGGCTAAGACAAGCTATCAGGATGAAACTCTTTCCTGTTAGGGTGGTGATGCACAGGTTTCCCAGAAAAGCAGTGGATGCCCCATCCCTGGAAGTATTCAAGGCCATGTTGGATGGGGCTTTGATCAACCTGGTCAAGTAGAAGGTATCTCTGCCCATGGCAGGGGGGGTTGGAATGAGTTGATTTTTAAAGTCCCTTTCAAACCAAACCATTCTACGAGTCTAAGGTCAAAGATGGAGCAGGAGGTGTAAAAGGGGATGAAAGGAGGAAGAGGAAAAAAAAGGAAGGAAGGAAGGAAGGAAGGAAGGAAGGAAGGAAGGAAGGAAGGAAGGAAGGAAGGAAGGAAGGAAGGAAGGAAGGAAGGAAGGAAGGAAGGAAGGAAGGAAGGAAGGAAGGAAGGAAGGAAGGAAGGAAGGAAGGAAGGAAGGAAGGAAGGAAGGAAGGAAGGAAGGAAGGAAGGAAGGAAGGAAGGAAGGAAGGAAGGAAGGAAGGAAGGAAGGAAGGAAGGAAGGAAGGAAGGAAGGAAGGAAGGAAGGAAGGAAGGAAGGAAGGAAGGAAGGAAGGAAGGAAGGAAGGAAGGAAGGAAGGAAGGAAGGAAGGAAGGAAGGAAGGAAGGAAGGAAGGAAGGAAGGAAGGAAGGAAGGAAGGAAGGAAGGAAGGAAGGAAGGAAGGAAGGAAGGAAGGAAGGAAGGAAGGAAGGAAGGAAGGAAGGAAGGAAGGAAGGAAGGAAGGAAGGAAGGAAGGAAGGAAGGAAGGAAGGAAGGAAGGAAGGAAGGAAGGAAGGAAGGAAGGAAGGAAGGAAGGAAGGAAGGAAGGAAGGAAGGAAGGAAGGAAGGAAGGAAGGAAGGAAGGAAGGAAGGAAGGAAGGAAGGAAGGAAGGAAGGAAGGAAGGAAGGAAGGAAGGAAGGAAGGAAGGAAGGAAGGAAGGAAGGAAGGAAGGAAGGAAGGAAGGAAGGAAGGAAGGAAGGAAGGAAGGAAGGAAGGAAGGAAGGAAGGAAGGAAGGAAGGAAGGAAGGAAGGAAGGAAGGAAGGAAGGAAGGAAGGAAGGAAAATAATTTGATAAGATTTATTCACATCTTATAATTTCAAGCCTTCACAGTTCAATGACCAAATCTTATTTAATGGCTAGGCCCTCATTTTCCCCTTTGATGAAGAATATGGGTTTCTGCCCCAAATGACCTTCTGGAGAATCTCACCTTAACAAGTATGACCTGACTTGACAGAATATATTTTTATCCATTTACTGCACAGATAAACCTGAGAGACTCATTGTCTAAATTAACTACATAAATTAGATGACTAAGAGGGAGGACAGGAGGAAGTTGTACCTTGATACACCTAAAGAAAATACATATAATAAAAGTATGTAATAGTTAATCACAAGGTACAAGCCCAGATGCCAGCTTGCTGTTACCAGCTTATATTTTACAGCATGCATTACCATACTGCTGAATTGTGAGGAGTGGCTGGAAGAACTTTGTAACTTATACATAACATCTTGGAAATTTTCCAAGCATAAGTAGCAGCACTGAAGAAAATGTCATTTGTGCAATAGAGAGCAAGCAACCAAGTTGACAACACGGTCAAAGTAAAGGACAAAATAGTGTTTATTTGATAATAAGCCACTCAGAGAATATGGAGCTAATTCTGGGAAAGAAGATTCAAAATTCCAGAAATTCATGGTAAGAGATATTCATTGGAAAGGGTATGAGTTCAGGTAAATCCAAGAGTTTTGCGGATTGCTTTAGAGTCAAGGTAATCCACCAAGCAAACAAAGTTTCCTGTCACCCTTAAGTCAGTCCCTGAGGAAATACTGCTGCAAATATCCTTACTAACTATTCAACTACTCATTTCTCTTCTGAATCTTGGTGAGTTTTCTACATATGGTTAGACATTCAGGTTGAAACATAACTTCTTCAGCTGTCTCAGATGCTTACTGTGCATAATATCACTTTGAAAACTCGTTTTTATCAGTTATGTACAGTAGTACATTTCAAAGCAATAATTTTTATTATGTATGCCTCATCAGGTGGCTGATTAATCAAACAGAGTAGGGTTGTGAATGATAAAAATCATTACTTACAGGT
Source organism: Fringilla coelebs (assembly GCF_963513975.1). NCBI lineage: Eukaryota > Metazoa > Chordata > Aves > Passeriformes > Fringillidae > Fringilla > Fringilla coelebs. The sequence goes on from NC_140028.1 coordinate 34,167,786, forward strand.
ATATGGAAGAAGAACTACATGTCCATCAAAATCTGACAAAATTTACCACGAAAACCCATTTATTCTAATGGAACACTAATTGCTAAGGCCAGAATTCCTCTTGTCCCTGAAGCCATACTAAGCACTTCTTAATAACTATCCTAAAGCACCATGATTTCTCAATTTAAAATAAATGTTTAAATGTGCTTACCTTATAAAAATCCCACAATGAAAGAGATGAACTAGAAAAACCAGTTTCAGCTTCCCAGTATCAGTACCTTCCCAGTCGTTTTTAAACCACTCATAACTAAATATCTGAGTTATTATTGATGAAAGACCTCTAAAACACAGTATCAGTATACTCCAGGAATATTGTCCTTGACAGAAATATCTACTAGCTACCCAGAAGTCCACTACAATATCAACTACATAAATTATCATTCCACCAACTAAGAAAAAGAAATTCTGTTTAGTAAATTTCCTTGTGTGGGAAACTGCCACTGTTGTCATTCTCTCCTCACTTAATGTGAAGGGATCTAAATATTTTCCTACAATGGAGTCATTTTCCTGACAATGCCACCTTCTCATATTGCTTCATACAAAGGAAAGTTGGGTTATCCATTTTTATTATGGCAAAGAGACTTGCATCTTTCCATGCTCTTGATTTAAATATTAAATTAACTTCTAAAATACACATTTATAATGGAAAAGATAAATGTAAATTGTCTTTTTAATTGATGGAGTCGTTCTTCATCACTGATTCCTAAAAAGAAGAAAAAAAGGAAGATTAGCAGTAACAATATCTTCATCATTTAAAATATCCTACAGCAATTCTCATGATCATTTGAACAGGCAAGTTCTGAGATACTGGTGAACAATCATCCCAAGATAGCTCCATTTCTGAACCTGCTGAGGTCTCCCATTCTCCCAAAAAGTGACTCTCAGCTGTTGGGATAATTCCTAAGAGTTGCAAAACACTAAGGAACAACTGTATAAAAGCAGCTTATGGAAAAAAGATGGATTCCTTCCCAGAACTTTCTAAATTTCTGAACTCGTCTCCTTTACTGTGCACAGCACAAAATGTTGAGAAAACTTTGTCTTGAGCACACACCATGGTATCAGAATAAACATCATTTGGCAGCTTCCAACTGTGTCACTGCATTTGTGTGCCAATGTCCAGTGTTTTTATCACTCCTGCTTGGTTTTCTACATGCAGTAGGAAAGTGCTAAATAAGATTGCAGCTCTCCTGTTAAAGAGGCTTGTAAGGAGCCAGACCTGGACCAGTGTATACCTCTTTGAGAAATGTCTTCTAAGCTGTGTGTAGCTACACATAGCTCACTGCAAATACAATTAATTTGTAGTCAGAACTATATTTTACATTGCCCAACACTGCAAGGGTTCTTGTGACCTCTTGGGTAGCCATTACATGTCTTTCCTCTGTAGATCTGTGGTATTTGGCAGGTGAAACAGAAAAGCTATAAGGCAGTACATTCTCATTCACCTCTGCAAAGCTATAAACTTACAATTACAAAGTCCCTTTACTTCATTTACATATCTTAGGAAAAAGCTGCTGGCAGCAAATGCAAAGGATGGGATGCAGGACATGCCAAGGCTGGGCTGGTGCCAGTGCCAAACAGCTGCAGACAATACATGGGGAACAGCTGCACTAGGGAACTTGGAGCAGGAAAAGGGCATGTGGAGGCAGGTCCCTTTGGATTTTGTGAATTCAGGCACACTGCCACAGAGAAATGAAATGAGATAACTGGTTAATAACCCATAAACAAAGGTAATGACTGTTTTTTTCTTGGGTGGACTGGGCTCATCTTCACTGTGACCTGGGTACAAACCCAAAAAAGAGAACTTAAGTTCTTAATTTCCTAATGAAGACAAGTGGGAACATAACAGCCTGAAAAGGTGATGAGTGTATGGATTACTTTCTTGGATCCAGGCCTTAGCTATTTCTAGCCTCTCATTCTATCTCCTACTTAGGTTTCATGTCCTGGCCCAGAAGAGGTCAGAAAGCTCAGGCGATCTTGCAGCTGGGATAGCTGGAATCCTTTTGCTGTTCTTTCCTATTCTCTCCAATAAAATACCACTAATGCCCTCCAAATCACTAATGCAATTTATATCCAATTCACAGTTAGATTCTGGGAAGTGGACTTCAGTACAAAGTCCATCATAAATTGAACTCTGTGTTTACAAACACAAAAAGACAAGTTAACCATGAGCCAGGAATGCCTCTGTGCGGCCATGAAGGCAAATGGCACTGTGGAGTGCACTATGACCAGCGTGGCCAGCAGGTCAAGGGTGGCTATTCTCTCCCTCTACTCTGCCCTGGTGAGGCTGCATCTGGGGTACTCTGTCCAGTTCTGAGATCCCCAGTTCAATACAGACAAGGAGGGTTACAAAGATATTTGGGAGACTGGAACATCTCTCTCATGAAGACAGGCTGAGGAAGCTGGTTCTGTTCAAGCTGGAGAAGAGACTACTGAGAGGGGATCTTATCAATGAACACAAAAGCTTAAGGCCAGGAATCAAGAAGATGGGGCCAGACTCTTTGCAGTGATGCCCAGCAATGGGACAATGGGCAATGGGCACAAACCTAAACACGGGAAGTTCCATCTGAATATGAGAAAAAAACATCACTTTGAGGGTGACAGAGCCCAGGAAAAGGCTGCCCAGTTGTGAAGTCTCCTTCTCTGGAGATATTCAAAACCTGCCTGGATGCAACCCTGTGCAACCTGTTACAGGTGCACCTGGTTTAGACGATTTTAAAAGGTCCCTTTCCAACCCCAAATGGTTTGTGACTCTGAATTTCTTACGTCTGAAAATTTGTGTATGAACCGACTTAAGAGTTTATTACTAGGGTTCATTCAATAAAGTTCCAAAGGAAACAGTATTTACAACATGTCATTCTGCAACTTGAGTACCACCTTTGTCAAGCTGTATCTATGGTTTTTAGAACAGATTAAAAACAAAACCAAACATGAAACAAAACAAAACAAGCAAGTTCACTGTTCGACCACAACAGGAAGCATGACAGCAGCAGGTTAGTCAATCCCTAGATTCAAACAGAAAGTTCTTTGGAAGACACTTTATGGCCAAATCAGGCAAGGTACCAAGGTTCACCTTTAATGACTAACACTGTACCAGACAATATAATACCAGTATTCAAGTGGCAAGGCGTAGCCTCTGCTCTTCCACCTGAAATTAGTAAAAATGTAACAGGATTCCTCTCTCTTTACAGCCTCCCTATCCTTTTTTATATAAGCACTTCACAAAGAGGAATATGAGAAAGGAAGTTTTACAGGCAGACTCCTCTGAAATAACAGCATGAAGAGAAGCTGTGAGCCAGGGGATTTCTACTCCTGACAAGCCTGCTGTCCAAACTACTGTCATGTCAGCAGTCTGCAGACCTGTCTGGACATCTTGATGCTATTTGAAGCCATCAGGTTAGCTGAGATAAATGAAGAGCCACACATTATCAAGCATGTCAGCTTGCTCACTGTCTCACAATTATTTTGAATAAGGACTCCAGTCCTGAAAGAGCCTTGGAACAGCTGGGAAGGCACAAGGTTTATATTTTGCTCATGGCAACCTAAAAAAAATTCTACCTGAGACTCACAAATCTGTAATCACAAATTGTCTTAATTCCAAATCCAAGCACCAACACCTGCTCACAGGTGCACATGAAATCACTGTTGAAGATCCCAGCCTTTAATAGCCCTACATTTATGCATGATAGTACTCCAAAGAGCACCATGGTCTCAGTACCAGGTGGGGTTCAATTAAGTGCCACAGGAGAGAGTGTCTTGTATCAATCAGAATTAAATTGTCCCCAGTCTTATTAAACACATGATATCTAACATGACAGGGTCAGGAAGAGTAAACTGTCTGTCAATATAAATATAGCCCCCTCTAAAAACTAACATAATAAATAAATTTATGATACAGAATCTTTTTGTGATAAAACAGAAACAATAAAATTGGATTAGAAAGGCTTCAGGTCTCACTACATATTTAAAAGTTCTATTTTAAAATGCAGTTACCTTAATACTGGCCATGGATAGAATCTTTTTCACTTCAAAACTGTAGATTTCCATATTCATGGCTTTCCCATCCATACCTTTACAAGACTTGCAATCCAAGGAAATTAAAGGGCTTGCTGACATAACACAAAGTGAAACTCAAATCATATGGAAGTCATGTGACACAGTTAATGATTTGCTATCTGTCCTTATGTTTGCATTATAAAATTGTATTCTAAAAATTTTGTGTAGAAGTCCCTGTTAATAATAAATACTAAGTTTAACAGATTACAAATTTCTCTTCAATAAAATCGTTTAACAATTTACTTCCTCAAAGTAAAAAAAAAAAAAAAAAAAAAAAAAAAAAAAAAAAAAAAAAGTATCACTTTGCCCTGGTATGTTTCTGTATCTGTGTAATCATTTTCAAATTTAGACTTTAGTTCATTAGACCTGTTGAGCAAAGTCAATAGATATTTCTGGAAACACAAATGTATATGTGTGCGATTATATGCGTATGTTTGCTTATATATACATATTGATTCATTTATTTGTACACCCCTGTATATATCCCAAAGATTTTTACAAAAAGAACAATATTTTTGGCTATATTTAAAAACTGTAGTACAATGTACTTTAAAAAAAAAATCCCTTCTGTGCAATGATGCATGAAGAGACTGCATGTGGCCAAGGACAGGTGATTAAAATTGTTCTCCTCTGCTAAAACTATAGATGCTTGCAAGAGTCTGCTCCAGCTGAGCTGTTGTTACTCAACATGAAATTTTTATGCATGTTTAAAACAGCTGCAGGGTACAAGGCACAGGTGTGATCCTGCCTCTGTGACTGTGCTGCACAGGATGATGCTCACCCTCAGTCTGTAGATTTTCTAGCTCTTAGGACAGGAGTTACAATCCTCAGTGTCTTCATAACAAACATGAGATCAACCCTTGTCATTTTTTGTGTGCCTTCCCGCTTCTCCCTTACACTTTAGAAACATCCTGGTCCTAAACAGTCTACAAACTCACTGCTATGACCTTTGTTATAATTAAAAAAATTACAAAACTCTATGGCACAGAGGGACGGGCAAAGTTGCGTGCAGGATTCTTGGACTGTAAATCAAACAACACACAAGATAAATTACTGGCTGGATGATTTATTTGTTTTCTTGTTAGACTTGGCATCAAAGCAAGTACAATTCTAAATTGTGACAAATCTGCTATGGTATTTGGTATATATCCTTTCATTTGCTTCCAAATGTGGTAGGAAGGACCCTTAAAGTATTTATAGGCATTGATGAGGCTTTTTTTCTCCAGGCTGGATAGTACAAGCTCTTTCAGCCTTTCCTTATTATGGAAATGTCCCAGGCCCTTCATCATCCCCCCAAATCAGCTCCCACAAACCTGCTGATCTGACTATTTTACATTTTCTACACAGTGTTGACCCTCCATGCAGGAATCTTGCAGCCCATGGCCTTTCTCTCTGCAAAATCTGCTTCACTTCTTTTTGGTTTAAGGTCTTTTTACTTATCTCTGTACCAGAAAAAAAAATATAATGAAACAGAAAGGAAAATTCTGCAAGTAAAAAATCACCTTGAGATATTCATGTGCCAATGGCTATGAAGATAAGTCTCTGAAGACATTTTCTATCTGCTGTTCAATTGATTAGGACTAATTATTGCACAATTACATGCTTGTGCTATTCTATTAAGCTATTACACAGCCACAGTGGAGAGGCATTTATCCTCAACATTAACACTTAAAATGTGAAAAAAAAAAGCCAAGTGCCAATACTCAAAGATTTCCTGAGTGCTAAAAATTTGAACCTTGCTGGATTTTCAGAAATAACAGTCTGTGTCTTGTGCATTTCATAGTTGTTACAAAATTAATCATTGTATATCACAAACAATCTAATTTTAGGTTTATTTATTTATTTATTATTTAGGAAACTCAGCTGGTTTTGGTTTTTTTACTGGTAGCTTACCTGCTTCAGAACATTTTTCCCCTCAAAAATTTAACAATGCAAAACAGAGAACCAAAAGAACTTGAGGGTATACACTCATTTTTCCTGTATCACATCAGAGCATAATAGCAGGACGTTCACTACATGCCTATTAACCTCTGTATTATAAGAGAAACAAGAGATTTTTTAAACAGATTGTGCAGGAAGTGGAGATGATCAAAGAACCTGTACTTCGTTCTCCAAAGGCACCATTGCTGCCACCTACAGATAAAACAAATTCACAGCTCCTGCCTAACATCAGAAAATGCTTTACTACAGGACAGCAAGAGTAGTAACAAGTATTCCCTGGAGAACAAGACTACAGCTCCCCAGACAATTCTTTATTTGAGGGGGAGGGGAAAAAAAAAGATCTTGTGATGTTAAAAATAATGCCACCTGAGTTATCAATGACATCTAAAATAATGTAATTTTGGAAACCTTCTCTAAACATTCAGAATTTTCTTTAAAATAAAAAACCATTTAAATATACAACTTGGCTTAGGTAGTAGCTTTTTCTAATGACTAAACTAAACTTTACCTGAAGACTGAAAATGGGTTGCATGTACCAATAGCTATACAAATATGCTACAAAAATAGCATAAGAGGGTACCTCAGGATTAGGTAACTTCAGTCACGGTTTCTTACAAAAGAGCATACAGGAAAATTTTATGGGGAGTGACTAGAATATTGTCTATGGGGTTTTCTTGATTATGACAACAACATCCCTGCACACAAAAAAGCTTCTTTCCTTTGATCTGAAACATCCCTTCTGTTGTCTGTAGTTCATGCTTTAATGAGCATGAAAACAAAAAATAAATGTAATTGGTTTATATTTCAAATAAGTAAATGGTATCTCAAATAAGTAAGGATTTATCAGACAAATCAAGGAAATTGGCTTGAAGGCCTAAATATACTGATTACCAGCATCAGTGGTACAGTTTCTGGCTGTGGTTTTATATTGCTGTGATCACCTTATAACAGGTACCATATGAGATTCTATGTAAGTATAAAACAATCAGATAATATTTGAAATTCTAATATTAGCAAATTTACCCGCAGTAAAATCACCTGCTTTTATTTCACGTTAAATTATGTTTATTCTTCATTGATATGTAATTTAAGGGGAGAACAAGTCTGCCCTATTTTCTTTAACAATGCCACTTGAAAGGCAATTAAGCAGAGGTTTCAGGGGAGACCCTGCAAAGTCAAACAGGTAATCTCAGCACCTTGCAGGATCTGCTTGCTTGATCTGAATGCTGCTTGCAAACACATTATTTCTACTTGGACGACAGTGACACAATTTCACAAAGTCACAGAATGGCTGAGCTGGGGAGGGACCACTGGGGTTCACGTTTGAAGCCCCCAGCTCAAGCAGGGACACCTAGAGCCAGATGCGCAGGACCATGTCCAGATGAGTTTTGAGCATCATCAAGGATGCAAACTCCACAACCCCCGTGGCCCCCTATGCCAGCTCTTGGTCACCCACACAGTGAAAAGTGTTTCCTGATGCTCGGAGTGAGCATCCTGTGCTCCAGTTTGTGCCCATTGCCTCTGGTGCTGGCACGGGGCTCCATGACAGGACCTGAGGCAATTGCCGGGTGACAGAGCCTGGCTCTGCCCCCTACACACCCTCTCTTCAGGGTTTTACACACGATGAGATTTTCCTGAGCCTGTTCTTCTCCAGGCTGGGCAGCCCCAGCTCTTTCAGCTTTTCCTCACAAAAGAGATGCTCCAGTCCCTCAGAGACCCTTTGCTGGACACTCTCCAGCAGCTCTCCAGTTTTATTAAAATGCCGAATCCTAGACAGCTCCTATGTGCCGTGCGGGACCATACGCAGTTCCTACATCCCCTGTCAGGAGGCGCGTTCCTGGGATACAGAAAAGGTGCATTTGTCTCTTAAAACAAATTTCTCTGGAGAAGCCCGGCAGGGCACGGACATGCCTCTTAATGGGCAGCAGCGAGGCACCGAGCCGGCACGGAGAACTGAATTGCACCGAGAACTGGCCTCCTCCACACGGGAGAGCTTTATCCGACCGCATCACCACAGCGCCTACCGTTAGGAGCCGCCGTTTAGCGCGCACCCGGCCCGCCGGGCAACGGAAGGAGCCGCCCCACAGGCGGGCGGAAGGCGCCGCGGCCAGGCCCCGGGAGGCGGAGCACGGCCACAGAGGCTTCCGCTCTGCTACAGAGGCTGCCGTCCTGCCGCCCGGCGGCGTCGTGAGGGAAGCGGAGCCGGGAGTTCGGGGCTGTTCGCTGCAGAGATGGTGTCGCTGCTGCCGCGCATCGAGCGGCTCTCGTCGCGGGTGGTGCGGGTGCTGGGCTGCAACCCGGGGCCCATGACCCTGCAGGGCACCAACACCTACCTGGTGGGCTCCGGGCACAGGTACCGAGCCTGCTCGCAGAACGGGGCAGGGCACGGCGGAGCAGGCTCCGCTGCGCCGGGACCGTGTGCTGCCTCCAGCCCGAGGGGCCGCTACCGGCCTGTTCCCAAATCCCTTAGTCAGCGCTGAAAAGAGGGAGGAAACCGGACAGCGTTACATTTGAGGAGCTAGTGCCCGGAGGCGGCTTGGGCGGGTGGGATATGGAGTCTGGTCCGGGCGACCCTTGGGCCGAGGCCGGGAATTCGGTGGGGGAAGTGGACCTGTGCCTCAGGTACTAAACGGTGGCTTCTGCCACTTGTCGCGGAGTCGTAAATGTGTGGCCCACATTTATTACTTACGCCACTTTTTAAGTTGTTACGCTGCGGGGGTGGAATGCCAGGAGGCAAGAGGTGTGGTCTGGATATGGAGACATCCGTTTTTGCTAAATTTCTATCTGTTGGCTTATTGTATTAATATTGCTTGGCTGTCATATGAACGCTCTTTTATTCTCTGGTGTGTGTCTCTCCCTCTCTGTGTAGAAGAGTCCTTATTGACACTGGAGAGCCAGCTATTCCTGAATATATCAGCTGTTTAAAGCAGGCACTGTCAGAGTTCAACATCGCCATTCAAGAAATTTTAGTGACACACTGGCATCATGATCATACTGGTGGAATACCTGATATCTGCAAAAACATTCCAAGTGGTAGGCCAGAGATTTCAGATATTGCTGAAAATGTTTAATACATGGCAAGAAAACATTAACCAAATGCTTCTGTGCAAATCGACTGGATTATTCTTCTGGAATTGTTGTATAAACTGCATGCAATTTCATGATTCTGCTGCAGTGTGTAGATTGAGCACAATGTAAAATCTGAATGTAATAGTTATAGTACTATAGGTGTTTTTCAATACCTGTGCATACTTTTATAGTGAATTTTTCTTATGTTTGAATAATGAAAACCTAGATACTATCAGCATGGTACTAAGAGATGTGAGAAAAACTTGATACTGCTTCTGTTTTACTTGGACAGCAATGATAAATTTATTGTTATTTTCACTTTTGTAAAAACAAATAGCTTGAATTGTTAAAAGAAGTATTCATAACTTTGGGATTCCTTACAGGAGCCCATTAGTAGTTGCTGACAAATTCATAGGCCTCAGAGCACGAGGGGGAAGCACTAGGGCAGTGTGCAAGTAAAGTCTGATCTAAAAATGTGTATTCCATGTTGATAAACAGTAAGAGACATTTCTGTGTTGGTATCTGAGAAGAGAATAATGTGGATAATGTGGTAATTCTTAACATTGTTGGACTTTGTCACCAGCTTTGTCACAGGCTTAATTTTGTAAAGTTGCCAGGTGCTTATCTGCAATGAAGCCTGGGCACTATGAAAACAATTGGTGTCTTGGTGAGGATTTTGGGCTTGCCAGGCTATCAACGTGGTTGTAAGGGATATGAATGCCTTTCTGGGTTGCTATCTGTAGCTGTTCAAGCCAAGCTGTTTGTTCCAGCTGTTCCAGCCAGGTGTTTGCATTTTGTGCACTGTTCAGAATGAAAGAGGCTGAGAGAAGTTGCAGGTCAAAAAGTCTTCATCCAATTTTAGGCAAATGTTGAGTGATGCTTCTGTGAATCATAAAACAGAGTGTGAAAGCAGAAATCTTAGTGGCATTGTAAAATCTTGGGGGAATTGGCTCATGAGTCAAGAAGGAATATTTGTAAAATATAATAATTACTGATCTTAATTAATTTCATTTGTGTGTTTTTTCCAGCTTCAGATTTGTCACTGGTACAAAGTGCTGTATTCAGAATCGGTGACTTTCACTGTTTAGTGGTTTTGGCTCTGGAATAAGGCTGCTGTACAAATATAATATAGCTACAATATATTATATCTACAAATATATACTTTACAGAATTTGTTGTTTCTAGTTTCTATTCATAGTGTGTGATAATTAATAGTACTTATTCATAAAGTAACCTGTCTGTGCAATTAGCTTTGTTAGTGACAAACTCAAAACATTGTTTTCTTTGCTTTCCTTAAATATTAGACTCAGAATACCGAATATGTAAGCTCCCTCGTGTCCCTCACTGTGAAGAAACAATAGAAGGAGGACGTAAATATTTTTATCTTAAAGATGGAGATGTTGTAGAGACAGAGGGAGCCACGCTCAGGTAACCATGAATTTCTTCAAGTTCTTTTTTCTTCAGAATTCTGACATGTACATGCATCCTAATTTCTAATGATTGCAAATCCACACATCTAATCTTTTCAGCACTTAGGCGTGTAGACTTCCTATCATAATCCAGCAGGATATGTTAATACAAAGACATTGTTTTTATGAATGAGAATTATCAGAAATTATTCTTTGGATTTTGTCTTTAGACTCAGCAGAGAAATTAACAATATTTCGCTAGAAAAACCCTTTCTGCAGGAAAACCAATACTTTCTCATCACTTTTACATAATTAATTACTTTTAAAATTGTGGAAGTCTGTAGTAGTCTGGCTGGATTATTTAGAAGCATGCCTTTCTTTTTACCTTAAAAATATATCCTTAGGAGTCTCTAAAACATTTAATACTTAAAATGTTACATTTTAGACCCTGACTTGTGAGGTTCTTGTAGGGTGCCAGTTTTGGAGGACTTCTTTCCATGGCATATACTGTCTGTAATGTTAGTCTGAATGAGTGTGAAATAGAAAGCTGTTGTGCCTCATAGAAGCACGCACACCATAAAAAGGTCTGACCATTCTTTTTTCAGAGTCCTTTCACTAACAAGGCCTTATTCTTATAAGAACAAAGTTTGCTTGTTTTCTTCATTTTAGCTGGGAACTATCTCCCGCTTGTAGAATATGTCACTTGGTTGATTGCAAGGAAAAAAACATTAAAAAAAAAAAAAAGGGATGTGTTTTGTCCAAAAGCATTTTATTTTATTAGTGTAAAAACAGAAGTAAAAAGCATCTTATATTGCATACTGAAGACCTTTCACTACCTAAGTGGCCCATGTTTGGACAAAAATTTGGAGATGGAAAATTATTTTTTTTTAATTTCAATCCAAGTAAGTCAACGATTAGCACATTTTGAAGTTTGGGATTGTGGAGGACCAGGCATAGGCATGTTTTGTCTCAGACATTCTGACTTGTGACAGGGAAGTTGTGATTGGCAGGGAGAGTCCCCTGGAGGTAGAACAGCATGGTCCTGAGCCAACTGCCTTTTCTGCCTTCAGATTCACAGTGCCTCCACCAATCCCCCACCCCAGCTTGGAGCCTGGAGGGCTCAGACAGGCTGGCAGTGTTGTTGTGGCAGTTGGGAGCTTGTTGAGGGGTGTTGTAAAAATACGGGGCTTGTGGCCAATACCCATGCGAAGTTTATTGCGACAGTTGGGAACTTGTTGAAGTGTGTCCTCAAAGTGAAGGGCTTCTTAGCCAACACTTCTGAGACCAAATAGTGGCCTAGTTGATACCAGAAAGCATGGGAGTTCCCAGACACACAGTCTGGTGTCCTTGTTGATCCTGAAGAGAATTTATAACAAACATCACAGCCCCTAAGGGTGGGTTGTAACAGCCAAACTTTATGGTTGATTAAAAGCAGGTATTCTCACCTGGAATAATTCAGTAACCACTTCAAGGATACTCCTAGACCCATCACTGCTTCTAAAACAGCAGTATCTGCATGCTAAATTTTAGTTAACTGTCAGGTTTTCAAGGTGTGCCACAGCAAGGGGGCAAGACATGCTGGCAGCACCTCTCCACACACTTCTGGTGTTCTCTTCTATTTTTTCATGTTAGCGATTTGGCTTCCTGGTGAAATTTCATCAAGAACTGAAGGATTCCATGTCCCAAAGGTGAGCCCATCAACTTGATTTTGATGTTGCCTCCACAGGGCGATGGCTCACCTGCTTTCTCCTGAACTCTGTATTCAGTAGGAGCTGGAAGTCATTGCATCAGATGATGCTGCACTTGTGGTCTCCCAGCCCTGCATCAGCTTGGCTGGGAGCTGTTTAGTCTTGCCCTGTACACCACACTTGGCACCAGCTCTCTCAGTTCCTGATCACTACTTTGATGCATCTGCCATTAACGAGAAGGTTCTAATGAGTATCAGCAGTGATGCTGATTGGAGTTGTGTTATTTTCAGTCTGCATCAGCCTCAGCGTAAGGCCCTTCTGCTTTTCAGAAATCATCATGAAAGGCCACCCCGGTGCAGCTCCTTGGCAGCTCAGGTTACCATATGCTATTGTCATGGGTTGACCCTGGCACAGTGCCAGCGCCCCCATGAAAGGTGGATATCCAAAATGGTTACCGTGAGATGTGACCCAGGAACAGAACAAAACAGGCTCCAACTTGGGAATGGAGGGAAAAAAAACCAACATTTTATTAATCTACATAGACACAAAAGGGGAAAAAAAGGGAAAAACTACACACAACAATCCACAATGGAAACATCTTCAAAAACACTTCTCCTCCCCCCACCTCTCCAACAAACAAATCCCCTCTATCACATCAATTCTCAATCCAATACCCTCCTTCACACACACTCTCCCCAGTTCATCAGGAGAGAGGAGTCTTCCTCTCACACCATGGGCCTCCCCAGGGAAACACTGCAAAGTCCCCAGTGCTTCCATGTCACACACTGCAGCCGCCCGAAGAAAATCTGTAGCGGTGACCATCTTCCTTCCATGTCCAGCGCTCTCACCACTGTCCATGGATCCAAACTGCTCCTTAGGTCCTTTTAAGAATGCTTTGCCCAGTTCCAAGAGGTGGCCGCCTCTCACCATTTGGGACGCCGGTCCCCCCCATATTCTCTCCCCTGGGGCCTGGGGTTCTCAGGAACAGAGATCCTTCGCTGGAGGCAGAGGGCTCCACCACACCCTCCCCCTCAGTCTCTGTTCTCTCCGCTTCTCCTTGCGGCCTTGTCACTCCTGGCTTCTAGCCAACGCCTCCCCCAAGGAGCAGTCTCTGTATTATCAGAAGAACTTGGTTTCGCCCGTGGCTGTGTAAGAGAAAAGTCCAGCCAAAGCCACTCCACTCATCTCCTCCACCTAGGGCACTCTCATCTACAAGCATTCCTTCACCTAGTCAAACTTCTTCTTCTTCTTCATCCTCTTTCCCCTCTCACTCCTCAGCTGGGGAGGATCAGTGTTTTTAAAGCTTCCAAAAATTCACAAAAAGGTTAAAAGCTCGGCCCGGTCTGCTGGCAGCTGGGCACCTGCCGCCCCCCCCACTTTCTCCTCCTGGCTGTGCTCCCAGCACAAGATAACAAATTCAGCCTGCACAGTCTCTGTCATTCTCTCTCCCGGGGGGGCTGCCCAAACCATCCCAGGACTCCTCCACCCCTGCACCTTGCCGGGGCTCCGGCCTCCCTTCCCAGGCCGCATGGCCTCCCCTCCCCCGCCCAGACGCAGCTGGGCAGGGGAGAGGTCCGAGCAACTCACCGGCCGGACTCCAAAGAGGAAGGTCTTCTCTAAATCCTCTGCTTTTTAACCCACTGAGTGTGTTCTCGGAGGCGTACCCAAATCCTCAGTGGCCACACCAAATGCCAATTTCACATCTGGCCACTGATTGGTTTGACCATAACTTTCCAAAAAAAAACTCTCTTCCGGGTCAAACCATGACAGCTATATACATACCTACTGTCCCTTTGCTGCATGCTAATACACTGCTTGTCCAAGCTGTGGGTCCTTAATCCTTACCATGCAGGTGTTTAATGACCTGCACATAGAACAGCTGAAGGACCATGGTTCTCTGTATTTGACAGCTGTGCTCCAGTGTGCTATGGGGCTTTCAAGGAAAAATACATTTTTGGAGGCTTAACTTTATCTGGGTCGCGTTCAGAAGTTCATAGTTCATTTCTAAATGAAAGATATCATCCTTATCTTCCTTGCAAAGTACAATGTGCATGTCAAGAACTTCAAGTGTTTCAATCTGGAAATAACATGTCAATTTTATTTTTTAAGGCTTCAGAATATTGCCCTCTATAACAGAAATTCTGCATGGCTAGTCAGCTCCTTTAATGCACTTGTATTATGGTGTGTCATGTAAGTAAAAGCATGCTAGAGATGATTGGTCTTCTCTAGATGGTATGAGAAAATGGATTGGGATCAGGGAAAGTGATACCTGTTTGCATCAACTTTTCAGCCTCTTGTGGTCAGTGTTTTCTTGTTATTGTTATTGGCTGCTTTGCAACTGTATTATTTCACCATCATTTGTTCTGGCTTCAAAAATGAGGTGTATATGCTGTATGAAAAACATAAGCTTTTTTGTTCTTTGAACAGAGTTTTATATACACCAGGACACACTGATGATCATATGGTTTTACATCTAGAAGAAGAAAATGCTGTATTTTCGGGTGACTGTATTTTAGGGGAAGGAACAACAGTAATAGAAGATCTGTCTGATTACATGAAAACTTTGAAAAAGTTGTTAGAAATGAAACCAGATTTGATTTATCCAGGTAAGTGGTTTTAACTGCTCTCTTTTACTGTGTAATTTTTAAATATCTCCTCTAAGAATTTGAGAACTATTATTACAATCAAACATCACTCCTAATGTAACAATTCAATTTAATAAGCAGTAAGCTAAGCTGACTTCGTCATGGTGGTTTGCAAAACTTGAAAATTTTCAATGATAGGTATCTTTCCTTTCTTAAATTCTCTATTTCAGGGTGGGTCTTGTCTTTCTGTGCCCAAAGACTCCAGGGGCCATAATCTTTCACTGCTGGAATTGTACAGCAGATTTAATTTTCTTATGTTATTCTATCTCTGTGCTTGAATGTTATCCTGGAAGAAAAAAGTAATAGCTGTTTTGTTCCTTTTCATCCCCACATACATTGTCAATGTGAGTAACCTAGTAATGTTTTTTGAGAGTTATGTGTCCCTTGCAGTAGAGATTAATCACAAATGCATCTTGGAAAGCTGCAGAACTGTAAAGTGGTAATCTTAGTAAATGATTTAGGTTCAATTTGAACAAGAACCAGGAGGCCAAAAATGTTCTAAAAATAAGTTGTCTAGAGTCTCTGGATTTCCTTTAATTCTTTTCCTCTCTCTCCTTCAAACATTGGGAATGCATTTACTTTTCATATATACTACGTCTGTTTGACAAGACTACATTTTAAGAATTCATTATGTAACTACATTTTAAGCTACTCATTTGCTTTTTCAGAGCTACATCTCCGGATTTTTTCTGACTTTTTCTGTTTCATCTTCAGCTTGTCATTCCAAGCTACTGTATCTATGTTCTCAGTAGTGCCTATTTCCATTAGCCACCTATGTTTAGCCTACTCTCTTCTGTTCACTCTTAAAATAGCCTTCTTTTGAAGTATGTGTCCTTTAAGAGCTCAGCAAAAAATGCTGTTTAATAAAAGCATTCTTACATATTCCATAGATGTGGAGGTTGATGTAGACAGAATATGACTTGGTCATATTTATTGACTTAACTGACTTAACTAACCAACTTAACTGACTTAACTAACCATTAAAACTAACAATTCTTTAGCCTTCAGAATGTCAACGAAATGTTTTACTTTCTTTCTTAATACCTGCAAAACACAGTCTGTTCTTCTGACTGAATTTCTGCCTTCCAAAACCATGTATATGTCAAATTCTGTTTGGTTTGTCAATTTTATCTGTTGTATTTCACTCTGTTCTTAATGATTTTGTATCTGGATTACACATTCACCAAGGCTGAACATCAGTGCTCTTTATTTGTGTTTGCTGCTGTTTTAACTGTGTTCTTACTGGACTTGCAATTAGGAAGCCAGTCTGACATCGTGCATTTTCGGTGATGATAGCTAAATATTGAGATGGATTGGAACTGACTTTCTTTTTTCATCCATGCACCACAAAATGTACATGCAGTTGTGCAAAAAGTGCTGTTGCCCAATCAGAGCAATTGGTGATGCTGTTGGATATAAATACAACAGAAGTAGTTTGTTTTACCAATATATTCTATATAAGCCAATCACTCTGTGCTGCAGTATTGTCTTCATGGTTCTTGAACTGTTTCTGCCACCAATGCTTTACCACTCATGTGGTACCTCAGAATTGCACAAATTTTTGTAACAAACTGTCTGCTGGCTACCTGAGAGTAGGTGAATTTTATCAATCCTTCCCCGTCTACATTTCTTTTTTAAGTTAATGTGGGAATGACTTGGGCACAACACTCATAATATCTTCTTACAGATAATACTTGATGAGAATCTTTGGGACAAGAAAAGGGCATTTTAGTCAGTAGAGGGCTCCCTGTCCTGTAATAATAATTTACCTTGGTAATACAGAAAAAAATGGTACCAGAACTAGGAATTTGTGGAAGATTTCATGACCCAATTGTTTTCTTCACTTCTGTCCTTTGTGCTGTAATTTAAAGTAAAAGAATCTCACACTTCACAATGTGTTATGAGGAAATATTATGAATCTGTCTGAAATGAAAGCTGAATTCATGGAAAGAGAGTCATATTTTGAGAGTGTTTTTCATATGCTCAGAAACATTTTACTTTTATTCAGGTATTAATTCTTTATTCATTAATAAATAAATAACTGTACTGCTGTCCCTGAAAAATGATGGATGGGGAAGTTCCACATCTGGATTTAGTTCCAAACTTTGAGATTATTTTCATGTTCATATATGCATACACAACAGCTACGGATCAGATGATGTAATGGAGATGAAGTCCCTTTAACTTTGCAAAATGTGGGTTGCATTCTGGGTTCTGACATTGGTCTTGTAGTCTAAGTCAATTAAATCGCTTGGAAGAGCAGGGCCAAGTTTTAAGAATGCCTTGTGATTCCATGTGCAACCCTCAATTTTGATTACTTCAGTGAGACTTCCATCATTAAAGAATGCAAGAGAATGGACAGTTAACATTACAGTCTCTGTATATCTATGTTTTTTCCTAAAAAATTTTCTAAGTTTTGGATGTATAAATGGTAACAGTACAGATCCTGTTATCCTTGTAATTTATTTTGTAAGGAAAAATAGCTTCATATTAAATATGTTTGAAATCATTAAATATAAATGCATATGCCAGTATAGCTTTATGTTTACACATTACATATCTTGTATTTATAATACTTATTTAAACAAGGTAAGTTTCAATGTATATGTAGTAATTTCAAACATGCTGAAGTGAATAAGTTGAGATGTATAAATATTTAGACTTACAGAAGGATAGATTCCTTTGACACTTTAGTTCAAAACATGAAAAATCAGTTGCTCTTTTTCTATAAGCTGCCTGTCATCAGGCGAAATAAGCTTGGATTTTAAAAGTTTAAAAATTAAAAACCCATTTAATCAGTAAACCCAAAGTACAAGTAAAGAATATGGTGATTTTTTTAATAGTTAGAGAACCTCAAAAGAAACTGATTTGGATGATACCAAGTAATTTCTAAAAGAAATTAATTTCTAAAAGTAATTTCTAAAAGAAAGCTATGGTTTTTTATAGTAGTTTCTTTTCTGCTAATTTTATAAATTACTTAGAATTTGCACTCAGAGAGCAGAGCTGAAAGTTGCTGCTGCTACTTCAGGTGAGTTGTACAGGCAAAGAAATAGGAAACCTTATATTTTATAGCAATATAAAAAGCATGTGATGAATGTTTGTGCAAGTCAATTCCTCTATAAGTAACACAATAAGTTTAATTTCTATGCATGTAGCTCTCATGGCTGAACAATATTTTCTCTCTCATTTTAATGTACCATAAGACAGCATTTGATTTTTCATAAAGGTTAGTGCTTTACCAATTAAGCCTTTTCATAATGTGATTCAAAAGCCTTTAAGTAAGTTGAACATTTCTGATCTGCCACAGTCAGTCCAGGAAAAAATATGTTTTGCTTATTAACCAGCCAAACATAAAATGATCCACCTATAACTTTCCCTATGCCTTCCATTTTTCCTGCCCTGACATATTCTGACTGCCTCACTTACTTGTTTTCTATTCTTTTTTTTTTTATCATACTCACAACAGTATTTTTAAAGGCATAAAATACAGTGTGTGAATCAGTTTTGAAGGTTGGTTTGGGAAAAGTACCTGTCACAATTAAAGAGGTCATCTTGGTGTTTGCCCCAACAGGACAGTAGGACCCGAGTCCTTTGCATCAGCCATTATTGTTCAAAGGCCGGTATCAGTTGAAATCATTAGTGTCAGTATCCTTTGGGGAGAGGAAGACAGGCAAACAGAGATAATACAGTAATCTGAATCTTATCTTTTAAATCTCTTCAACAGTGAACTCCTTTCCTTTTTTCTAATGGCCTAAAGTAGTCTTCCCTTGCTTTCCTTATTCCATCTGAAGTATTCCCTTTTCCCTGTTCAGACTTTTAATATCCTAATTCTTCCTTTCCATCTTAATGCTTTGCAGATGCAGACTGTAATACAGACATTCAGATCTTTTTCTCATGGCTTTTAAATCTACTAGAGTTTACATAAGAATGTTTCAATTATTCAATAGCATACTTAATTACAAATGTAAGTAATAGTGCTCTGGTACATGTGTTTTGATTTTTAGGTCATGGCCCAGTAGTACGTGATGCAAATACTAGAATCCAGAACTACATTTCTCACCGACTTGCACGTGAACAACAAATTCTAAATGTTTTACAGAAGAATAATGGGAAATCATATACATCCTCAGAGCTTGTAAAGATGATATACCAGGTAATTGTTAATGAAAAGTTTTTAGATCAAACAAAAAAAAAAATGAGGTTAGGTTCATAAAACTTGTATGTAACAGTAATGGTCTTTGAGTAGTGAAAATTAAAATCATGGTGGCTCTTTGAAAGGGCTAAAAAGTATTTCTGCCTGTTCAGGGTTCAGTTATGACTGTGCCTTTAAATTGTCTTGTTTAAGCACTTAATTGGAGTGAGGCCCACATGATTCTTACAAACTTACTTAACTATCCAGATCTTAGGCACAGTTTCTTAAGACCAAGTAAAGATTAAATTGTAGTGTTTGGTTCAAAGTGAAAAGTATGACATGACTATTAGTTGTGGATTTCCCAAAGTCTGTTTGGGGTCTCCTGAAGAATGGTTGAAAACTTTGAGTTCTTGATTTATCAGTCTGCCTGATATTACAGGTGAACTGCAGTTCCACAGCACAAAGCAGGATATTGCAGCTCAGATGTTGGATAGCTTGTATGTGTCTTTAGACTGGTGTAACAGTACTTTGTTTCTACTTCACCATTCTTCGTGTAACCTTTTCAATTTTTCCCTGTGGTGTGGGGTTACCCTCCTAACCAGTAGAGATAAGAGATACAGTAATTCTGCTTTGGAGGAAGATGTCAAAGTTGCTAATGGCTGTGGCTTGGGAACAGGTCTGTAACAACTCCACAGCTCATTTTTTTCTGATTTTGCTGATATCCAGTTTCCAAAAGAATGCCTACGTCACCCTGAATATTTTGTAGTGCTGATGGACCATTACCTATGGCCATTCAGCTTCTGCAGCTCTCCTGTCTGATGAACTAGGTTTTAAGTATAGAGCCATTCTCATGTTTCTGTAAATCACAAACCACTTGTCCTGCCTATATAAGAATTTTTCAGTACTATTGCAGCTTTATATTACAAAAGAATGTATATGCTTTCAAAGTATTCTCAAGGTTCACAATTTATTTAACTAGTTTTCCTGCCACACATATTATTTGAAGAACTTTTTAATTTTCGAAAAGGAAAAATAGAGCTTTACCTTTAGGATGATAGAGGTGGAGAGGAGGATTTTGAGCAGTAGTCATACAGTCATAGAATGGTTTAGGTTGGAAGGGACTTTAAAGGTCAGCAATTTCCATCACCCCTGCCATGGACAAAGACACCTTCTATAAGACCAGGTTGCTCAAAGCCCCATCCACCTTGTCCTTGAACCCTTCTAGGGATGAGGCATCCACAGCGTTTCTGGGCAACCGGTGTTACTGCTTTTTACATAATGAGCATTGAAGAATTGTAAGAAATATTTTGTCCTCCTGAAGCTGTTACATTTTTTTATTATTTACTCACAGATACTAATTGCTAGAGCATATTTAAACCTATGCAGATGTTGTAATGGAATAGAAGGGATAGTTATCTGTGGAGAAATGCATTATAAATTTGTCTTTAAAAATACTCAGCTACACTGACAACCCAGGGCAAACCAAGCTCAGAAGAGGAGTGCTGGCCAAAGTTTTCATCACACAAATGTATAATGCAAAAAACTGAGCAAAGTAAACAAAAATGTGTTGTTAGACTGCTAATTTAACTGGTGTAAAGTTGATTTACTCATCTTAGTTTCCTGTTGTTACATAACTAACTGAATGTTCCCATACTGATTCAGAAGAAAATCTGTGGTAATAAACCACTGGTTCCATATATTGAAAAAACAGTTGATGGATATTTAAACAAATACAAAATGCATATTTTTTGTTCCCATTAGGAAATCCCTGAGAATTTACTTCCAGCAGCGGAACATAACCTCCTAGTCCACTTGAAAAAGCTGGAAAAAGAAGGAAAAGTGTGTAAGTTGTGAATGAAGGGTGGAAGGAGGGTCGTTTTTATTTTGCTGTTCTATGCATTATTTCTCATGTTATTTTAGTGCATTATTTTCTAGGGGAAAAAAAATGCAATTTTTTGCAGTAGCTGTCCATCAGACAAATTAGAGTAATGGTTGTACAGTATTCACAAACTTTTAGAAAATATTTTACTAAGTATTTGAATGCTTAGAGCTCAGATTACTACAATGCATATCCCTTTAAATTTTTATTTAAAACATAGCATAGAATACATTCCTAATGGTAGGATTTATACCTTCTTGTATTTTCTGAAATTCATACCTAAACATGCATGTATGTAGCATTTTATGAGTTTACATTTAAGTTTCTGCCCATGCTAAGTATTTTGCATATTGTGTGTATGTGCTACAGAGATAGTTAAAATAATGCAGTCTAAATTTTTGCAATTACTGATTAGTACAGTACCTAAGTAGAGCTGCTGTATTTAGTTTAATGTTTTTACATTGTGCCTTTACTCTTAGTGAACAAGGTGAAGTATTGTTTCTGTAATGTGCATATGGTACATATGGAAATGCTACTCAGCTAAAGCTTAGGAAAATATTTCTTCCTGTACAATACATGAGTGCACTCAGGAGTGTCCATTTATAAGTAAATAATTACATTCATTTACAGTGGTTGAAGATTTTCACCATTTACCAACCTGAATAACAATATGAAATTAGTGTATTTTTTTCAACTTAGACCCTCTGTTTATCTTACTGATAGAATGGCTAGGTACTAACTAGGTACTAACTGAGCAATTGAGACTGAATTTTTGTAATAATAATAACAACCTGCTTTTATTCAAGGAAAATAGACTAGAGTTACATGAATACAGTCATCACTGAAGTTCAGAAAATGTTCTCTTTGGGCTTATTTTATGCAGAATGCCATAGAAACTTTACCAGCATGGTACTTACTGCACCAGCTTTTAAATATTGTCTCAATTCTTGGTTATTAACATCCATCATTGATCTATACATTTCTCCAATTTTGTGCCACCAGATTCATCAAGGGCATGAGGTGTTGTTGACAGTTTATCCCTTCTTTTCACTCTCAAAGTAGTTCAAACAACAGCATTTTCTGTTGAGATCAAATAGTGGATAAATTAACTTTTTCTTTAAAGGTAGTCTTCCCTACAAGAGTGTCTTCATTTTGAATGCCCAGGAAATAATTTGTTTGAGTGAGCTACTGACTTAAGGGTTTGTTTTCTCAAAACCACCCTTTTCATGTTTACTGAACAAAAATAACTCAGTTTTTCTCAGAAATCACATTTTAGTTTTGAAGAGAGAGCAGATACAGTCATGTATCTGTTCACGAAGTATCAACTACTTGAAATTATTAGAAAGGTTAAATAACTAGAGGAGACGCTTGTCAGAATAATTGTTGGGACTCTCCTGCTCCAGTTGGAGGCCCTTAATTCAGATGCGTCTTGGTTTCCTGGAAGCACGAGATGTGCCCTTTGACATTTGTTTTGTATTTTAGACTTGAATTTTTGGGTATGGGGAAAGTGAGAAGCAATCTCATTGGAACACTTGGGGTTGCTGAATTTTTAAATACAAGCTTAGGCCCAGACCTGTACTAAATGCTTAAGAGCATGTGACCTTTGCCTATTTTTCAGTTCAAATTAAAGGCATCTGTTGAGGAAGACTGATTCTGTTGATTCTGAACATGTAGCATACAAATGCTTGTGTACTCATGGTACTTGCTCATTTGATTTTAATATCATTTGATGCCCTTTCCACATATTCCAAGACCTTGCAGCATCTCAAGTTTTGTTCTCATTATGGAGGACTTGAGCTGTAGACATAACACTGTCTTGCTTAATTTTCTCCAAAGGTTTTTCCAAAGGAACATCTTGTCAGTATCAATAATGAATGTGACAGGCATATTACAACCTTACAAGTGAGTTACTCACTGCAAATGATGGCCATATGCTGCCTGCCGCAGTCATTAATTACCCACTCAGTACTAGGGATTGCTGATTTTGTCAGTACATAACTTTTATAACTGCAGTTGGGAGTGACACTGCCTCTTAATTCAAACAGAAATGTTGCTCTTCTTACTTAAAGCAAAAATAATGTCTTGTAAGCAGGAGAGTGGCACAACGCACACATGTAAGCTTTATCCCGTGGTTGGATATAAATAATTTGGTTATTGTTTCACATCATATCTCTGATGAAGAGATAAAAATAGTTTATCTATTCTTAATTTAAGAGCACAGACTTTTTTCCATCTAAAGGTTATACATTTCAGAAAATGCAACAAGCACTCTACTACCTCAGATTTCTTAATATCTAGAAAGTTTAATATACCAAACTTGAAATAACTAGAGGACTATTAAGACCTTTTTATTAATCACTCTTTATACTGCTAGGTTATGTTAGTTAATGTCTATCACCTTCAATTAAAACTGAACACTGGTGTGAAGGAAAGTATTTCATTAGTTTTAATAATAAATGTCATGTGTAGACATACATCTTCATGTACAGTTTAAGTTTGGGATAATCTAATGCCTATAAATAAAATCTAAGTATTGGTTTGTAGCTAATTTGGTTTCTTTTTCTTAACAGTACGTGATGAAACTCCCAGCTTCAGATGGAAAAACAATTTATAAGTTAGGCAAGATTGCCCAGGAATATATTTCATCTGCATGGTAGCTGTATGAAAAATCATAACAATGAGCTGGGACTGTATGTGAAATAAAAACTAATTTTTACTTGGCTTTTTAAAAAGTGGTAACAATTTTAAAGCAATGTTACAGTAAGTTAACTGATGTTTTTCACATTCTACTTTATTGGAATTTTAAAGTACCCTGGTGGGTACTGAGTTAATAAAATGGAATGAGTGTGAAGAATTGAATCCTACCTTTGTTATAAAGTGCTGAGTTTTATCTCTGGTGATAAAAGACAAATAGGAAGGATTTTATAAACTTAATATAATATTATCTTAAAGCAATATTATTAACTTAATAAATCACATATATAAAAGAAATCTCTAGTAAGAAAACCAGAAAATGTCTTCTTCTATACCTGGTTTCACCTGCTTGTGCTTCTCAAAAAGTGATTTTCTAATAAGTTACCTGTACATTCTAAAAAGCCAAGTTATTTTTGCTAACAGGTGTAATACCAGCATTTATGTTCCTTTTCTTATTTAGCTGACTGTGCTTGTGTTTGCTGGTTGCTCAGTGCAGAAGGTTTTAGCAAACACTGAAAGTAATTCTAGACTTTTGGGGTTTTTTGGTGGAAACACCATTTCTATGGAATTCATTCAAAGGATTCATTAATTTTAATTAACGAGTGTCAAAAAATGCATAGAGTTGGGGCAGACTTAAATTCTTTGTAAGATTCTGCAAGAATGTGATTAAAAGGCTGTATAAATTGAGATATGTATTACATGCCATATGAAGTTTTGCTGTTAATCTACTTAAAGTAGGAATATTTTAACTAAAAGGTTGTATTTGGTTGAAAAATACTGTACAGTGTATTAAAATATGTTTGGAGATTAAATTAAACTTCAAGTTCAGTTCTCTGTGAGTCTTCCACTTGCAGAATAGTACATAAATATTTGCATTACTTTGTCTATTCAAAGTGTGTGACATTTGATGATATATACATTTCTTATAGTATTACTCAAGCCTTAAAAAACAAAAACAGATCTGAGATGTTTGAAAATACCAAGAACAAATATGTGTCCTTAAAAACCTTTGACTATTCAGTCCTGTACCCTCATTTGGAAACATGCATAGATGTTTGGGTACTTAAGGCATGTCTTAATAATTGACATTATTTTATGAAGCTGATGGCATTTGTTCTGATCAGCTGAAAGCAAATCCAAAGCAAAATCCAAAGCAAAAATACTTACAGGAATAGCAACCTAAAACTGAAATCATATTCTGAGGTAGTAGGCAGACCCCTGAAGAAGAGAAATAATTACTTGCTGTAAAAATGATGCTTCTTGCAAACTTTATTGATTTGAAATTTGGCCTCATCATGACACATGCTCACTTTTGACTTTTTCTGCAGTGTCATTTTGAGGTCTTTCTGAGGTCTGCTAGGTTTGCTTCCTATTGTATTTTCTATTTACTTACATATTTCCAGACACTTTTTGTCCATTCCTTCCACAAACATTTTTTTCTTCAATTCCTTTTGAAATAATTAGTTTTCAAATGGACTTCTTTCCATTAATAGTTTTCCTCAAGCTATTCCATGAATTTATAGTTAGCTTTTCCATTGTTAGGCATAAAAACATAATTATCACTGCTTTTTTGAAAAAGATAAAACAATAATCCACATGCTCTGGATGGTGTCATTTTGCTTCAAGACAACAGAAATATCAGTGAAATGACAGTTTCCTGTCATGAGGTCTGAGAACCTAAGACAGCAGGCAACTGGTATGAAGAGGTGGCATCTCATTACCTTTCTGAGCTAAAGAAGAAATCTAATGTTACTTAATGATTTTATTCTGTTTTACTATAAATTTTGAAATACATGGAAATGGCTTTAGAATGCACTTAAGAATTGTTGGGACTTGCAGGTGGTGAAGAAAGCAAGAAGACAAAAATGGAAAACTCCATGTTCTGTGCTGTGCTGCAGCAAATGCCTGACATCTCCAAAAAAGAAAAAGAGAAAAAGGCTGTTTAAGCAGGCAAGTCATTAATGATTGTATATGGTGTCTTTGGAATGTTAAGAGCAGAAACTGCACTGTTACTAATATATATATATATATGAATATATATATATAAAATAAAGGATATTTGGCTATGGCATCTTGAAAAAGTCTCAAGGCTCCTTGTTACATGAAATGGAATGTTTGTTCTAAAGAGGTGACAATGTAAGATATGCCATGTATGTACAAAAAGGGGGGGCCCTTTCACGTGAATGTATTCATCTGTTGGGAATGCATTAAAAGTTAAAAATAAGAAGAGGGGAGGGGGCTATTTCTGTCTTAATGGGTTAGAAGGGCTAGTAATACCAGTTGCTGGGATAACTTTCTAAACAGCTGGGGACAGAAGGAAACACAAACTGTTTCCAGCCTTCCTGCCTGCTAATTTCAAGATCCTGTCCTGAGAAGCAACATCATTTATTACATTTAAGACCTAGACGTTTGATGGTAGGTATCATCTTTTTGAAGTTTTCCCTTTTGTTACTTTCTGATTTGCTTATTTATATTTGTTTTAAAATATTGTTCTTGGTTCTCTAAGCATGCTTAAATTCAGGAAAGGTTCCCAAATAGAAAGCTGTTTGTGTCTTGTAGGTGTCATAATATGCTTCCTGCTGAAGTCTCCACAATCTTGCCACCTGAAACGCTGTATTTGATTTGGTTGGGAAGGTTTTGGGACACACATGCACATGATGGTGGCTTCTGTGCTAAGATGCTAGAAACTCCCTCTGACTCAGATTGTAGAGAGCTTTCTTCCTAAATAATGCAATCAGTTTGGAGCCTAGTGTTGGAAAATACGGATGTTCCTTTCATGGAAAGAAACATAGCAAACTTAGGCCGGCCATCCATGGCAAGCAGCAGACTGAGGGCTGACCATCCCACTTGGCCTGAAGTGCCATACAAAACTTCATGTGGCAGAAGAGGAGACTCCTGATAAAAGGAAGGTGTGGCAACCTCTGGTGAGGCAACAGGTTTCCTTGTTTTCCATTTACAGTGTACCATCAGGACAAACATACAGCCAAGGTGAAACTGAGGGTCTGTAGGAGAGGATATCTAGCCAGGCACTTGCTGATTAAAGCTTGAGGAAAGCATGTCTTGTTCCACTTAAGTCCTTCTTAAGTTATGTTCTGTGGAGATAAGATGACCTGATTTCTTTTAAGCCTAAGGTGGGAAATAGATGCAAACTTATATTGCAAAATGGAGTCCAATTTTTATTCCAATCCAGTGTATTTCACAGGTAAAGTATGTTCCATCCATTACTATACTGTATGCAATCAGGGATATACTTTCACATTGATATTGTAGAAATAATGTCCTGCTTACTTTGCATTTACACAATACTGGTACATTCAGGGGATTAAGGCATTTCTAGAATACAAGACATCTTGGAACTAAAACATGAATGCTCCTTCTGTTTAAACTTAAAAAAAAAAAAATCCAGCTGTGAAGGGAAATTCTTCTATAGTTTTTTCTGTGTTTTCAATGTCCTAGATCATCTCCAGACACCAAATATAGCTGTCTCGTTATAAATTCATAGAAAATCTGTGAGCATCTACACAGCTGATGAAGGTGTTTCATAGTTGAAAAACCTGGTCTTCCACTGATCAATCTGTTCCATGAGTCACTGCTCCATACAGTTGGAAGAAATCAACCTTTTTAAAACGGCTCACACAATTCATTTGGTGCACACTCTCAATTTTGGCAAAGCAGCACCAAATAGCTACGCCTTAATTTCTTGCCCTGTATTCATTCATAAGCTGCCGGCAGCAAAAGCCATTCTGACAGCACTAAATTTCAGCTATAAATTAGTCCGTTTCTTTATATTTCTTTTCCATATATCCACTGGGAGTATCTGCCTAACAGAAGCTTTAACAAATAAAGACAGCGTGAATTTTGCGAGGGTTGAAGGACCTCTGAATTCAGCCTGGATCACGGTTCATTTCTCAGACCTCTTCGTTCGTCGTTTTAACCTGACAAGAGCCTTCTTATACGGGGTTGGGTTTTTTTGCTGGGCCGGTGCACAGCGCGGGCTTCGGGCTACCGCCAGCGAGTATCCGGCCGTCACCGCCAGCCTTAAAAAAGGAAAAGTAGATGTGCCAGCGCTGCTGCCCGGGTGCCGCGCCGCGGCTCCGCTCGCCCGTGCTGACGAGCGCCGGCCGCGCCGCGCCGCGGGTTGGCGGGTTTGAATCGGCGGGCGCTGGCCTCGCCGCCCCGGCGGGCGGAGCGCGGGCGGAGGCGCCGCCGGCCGGCAGGGGCGCTGCTGGCGGCGGGGCGGGGGAAGCGGAGCGGCGGCGCTGCCATTCCCCGGCTGCGCGGCCACCTCCTCCCCTCCGCCTCTTCCTGGCCGCGGCCAGAGGAGCTGTGCTGGCAGCGGGGAGGCGGCGGCGGCGGCGCCCAGCTCCCGGCCCGCCATGGCGATCCGCAAGAAGAGCAACAAGAACCCGCCGGTGCTGAGCCACGAGTTCATCGTGCAGAACCATGCGGACATCGTGTCCTGCATGGCCATGATCTTCCTGCTGGGGCTCATGTTCGAGGTGAGGCGGCACGGACGCCCCCGCCGGGGGTCCTCTTCCCGCTTCCTCCCGCTCCACCGGAGGCTCTCGGTGCTGGAGGGGAGGGAGGGTGCGGGAGTGCCGCGGCAGGAGGGGAGGATGTGCGGGCCGCGGCGGAACCCTGCGGCTGCTCCCGGTCAGCCCCGCCGGCCCACGCCCGACCCGCTGTACGCGGGGACAGGAGCCGACCCCCGCCCCGCCGCACCGCCCGAGAGCCACCGCGGGCGCCCTCCTCGCGGCGCATCCCCGCTTCCCCGGGCGGAACGCCCTTCTCCCCGGCTGGGCTTGGGCAGGCGCAGCCGTGGCTACCGCCGGGACCCGGGTCCCGCTTCCCCGCCGCCGCGGGCGGGAGGCCGTGCGGGGCCGGGAGCGGGGCGGCGCGCTGCCCGCCGCGGCGGCGGAGTTCCTGCGGGCGGCGGGGTTACGTGGCAGCCGGGGAGGGAGGGAGGAGTGCGCGGCACGGCGGGGAGGGGGCGGGGGGCGAGGCCCGGCCGCGACAGCCGATCTCCCGCTCTTTGTGTGCGCGGCCCCGCCGAGCCCCGCCGGCACTACGGCTCCCGGCGGGCGGCGCGGCGGGGAGGGAAGGGAAGGGACAGCAGCGGTGACGTGTCCTTAGGGCCGCCGCTCGGGTCCCCCTGCCCGCGCCCCCGCCCGCCGAGCATCCCGGGGCTCCCGGCGGCCCCAGGCGCCGTGCGGCCGTGCCGGGCACCCCCGCCGCCTCCTCCCGCCTCGGAGATGCGCCGAGGTTTGGCAGCGGCGGCGGGGAGCGCTCCCTCCGGCCTGGGGGCCGGCCCTGCTGCAGGCCCTCCGCTCTCTGGGGCCCCATGTTGAATGCAGATGCTTTAAAACGCGCCTTTTTGGCGCTGGAAAGGTAACTCACCCGTGTGACCGCCGAAACGTTATCAGTGGTCTAAGATCACTAATCATCAAATTAAGACGGTGTTGACTAAGTGTTTCTGATGTTCTAGGCATTTGTTCAGACATTTATTTCAGACATTTGTTAAGGGTTGTGAACCTTTCTGTCATGGTTTTCAGGATGGTTTCATCCAGCTGTTGGTACAGCTCAGCACTAAAAGCCAGTGGAGTTAGGAAGAAAATAGGTAGGTAGGTAGGTAGATAGATAGATAGATAGATAGATAGATAGATAGATAGATAGATAGAAAGAAAGAAAGAACAGGGCAGACCAACTACACTGTTGTTTTTGGGTTTGCTATCAAAAATCCCCAAGACGACTGTTATATGGTGATTTCCTGGGGAATGAAGTTAAAGAGGTAAACCTTAACTGTTTCTTTTTGTGCCTACATCAGGCTTACTGTATTAACAGTATTACTGGTAGGGTTAGAGGTTTGGAGGGATTGAATGTGCTGAATTCTTTTGTTTCCAGTTTTTTTAACCCACTGTGTTTTCTAACCCACTATAAAAAGGCCGTGTGACATTGTAGGTACAGATGTGGTATGTTGCAATTTTTTAAATGCTTTGATACAGGTACAGGAAATCACTTGTTAATGTTGGTATGGTAAGGTGTTTACACTGCCTGACTTGCACAATTCTAGTATTGAGAGTAGCTGACAGAGCCTTCAAAGGGCAGTTCAGAATTGAGTACTGTTTCAAATTGTCCTCTGAGGGCTCCCTTGATGAATAGGGAGCCCAAGGCAACTTCACTAATTTGAGCAAACTAGTTGGATTCCCTGAAGTTACATGGTCTGAACAGTCTGCCACGTATTCAGGGTTTCATAGAAAATCTAGGGCTTGTTGACAAAGCAATGGTTTTAAAAATCTCACTTCCTGTGAATAATTAATACTAAGTAGTAACCTAGTCATTATCTTCAGACGCTCAATATATCCTTCCAGGATTACTTAAGGAGCTCAGGGTTTTTGTCAGCCCTATTAACTAGCACATAGATGCTGGGTGTTTACAGCAATGAGAAACTATCTGATCTATGTGATAGATCAGATCTACTAGGTGATCTACAAAGGTATCTGTCTGAACTGTGGTGAAGCACAGTTACTTTTCCCTCTCATTTAGGGCGTGCTGATTAATGTTGGGAATCAATGAAGGTGTGTTATAGTAAAAAATAAGTTTCTGGTTTTTGTCAAGTAAGAACTTGTACTCCATCTTATATATTGGGGGTTTTAGACTATCCCCACCCCACTTCTCAAAGAAAGCCATTAGAGCACCTTCTCTTCAAACTGGTTTTATTCATTCTGGTTTTTCTTACAGCTCATCGTAAAGGGGTAGTACCACTACTGCTAAATTTAATTTAATTTGTTTTATGCTTCTTGCCAAAGGATCCCCAGGGTCAAAAGAATGGTAATTGTACTGAGTTGGTATCCCACTGGTCTGAAATTGCTTTCTGTTGTTTATGGCTTTTTTTCTTCTCTGTCCACATTTTTCAGATCACCCACAGATTTATGAATATGACTTCCAAATTTTGTCAAATAAGAAAAGTACTTTTAAATGAAGTTTATTCTCAGCCATTGCTGAATGCATCATGGTCTAGGGACTCCATGATATTGTACATTCTCTTAATGGAATAATACCGTATGGACTAAAGACGGAATTGTAGCAGGTGTTTTCACTTTAGTGTTGTAGGAAAAGCTGTATGTAAGTAACATTTTCAAGGATCTTTCATTTGGCAGGTTGAATATTCTGTAAACAAACCTATAGAGACCATTCCATGTGTGCTGCCCTTGGAAAGTCAGGTGCAGGGGTGAGATAATGGGAGTCAGGTTTTTGGGAGGAGACAAACGCATTGGGCAAAGGTGCCAAAACGATGGGCAAATGTTTTCAGTTTAATGTAGTTTATTTCCATGAGAATTTACAGCATTTTTGGTTTTTTCTCTTTTAGATTACAGCAAAAGCAGCCGTCATTTTTGTTACACTTCAGTATAATGTTACCATTCCTGCCACAGGTATGTATCTTGCAGGAGGTTGGTTAGGAGACAGTGTATCAGACACTGTTAGTGTGCCATGCTTCCCGGACTCCTCGGGAAGGGAACTTGTCAATTTCAATAGATAACGAGCAGCTTTCAAGGATTTCACTTTATTTTTATTCAAACACTGTTGTAACTAATTAAGTTAGTGACAATGTTTCTGTTCTGCTGGATTCCTCATTAGTGCTGAAACACCATCTGACTGGTAGATAAGTTCACATGAATTCTTACTCTGGCTTTGCAGGTGATCATTTTCAATAGTCAAAGTGGCGTGATGGTTTAACATATTTTTATTGTCCCCTTTCAGTGTATTTGGATAAGCTTTCTAAGTGCACTTAAGTTTTTAGTTTTATAGCATCTTTCCAGAGTCAAATTGAGTTTGTGATATGATGGAGAAGATAACTATAAACAGTTTAGTGACCTAGTTCATGGTGGCAGTTTAATTTGACTTTTATTTGTTCAGCTGACTACAAGCTACTTCTGTCTGAAAGGTTTCACTCTGAAAAATAAACTTATGAATCATTAAACTGTATTGGTGCCTAACAGTTAATTCTGTTTGTCTTTTAGAAGAACAATCTGCAGAAACAATCTCTCTCTATTACTATGGCATCAAAGACTTGGCTACAATTTTCTTTTACATGCTTGTAGCAATAATCATACATGCTATAATTCAGGAGTATGTACTGGATGTAAGTACAAAATATTAATTCCTTTCATCAAGATAATTGTTGGGTTTTAATTAGACTTTAAGACTATTAACTTTAAAGTAAATTTTTGCATTAAAATTTTTAACAGTAAAAACATGCATTAAAACTTCAAGGTACTCTAATGTAGTTGCTAAATAAATGTGAAGTACTGCAGCATATAAATAACAGTGGACTTTCATTTCAGAAAATTAACAGGAAAATGCACTTTTCAAAAACAAAGCATAGCAAGTTCAATGAGTCTGGGCAACTTAGTGCATTCTACCTTTTCTCCTGTGTTTGGGGAACGAGTATTCTTGTCTCTGTAAGTATGCTTTCTCTTCTGTTTCATTATGAGATTTCAAAAAATTCACTTATGTTGATGATAAATATGGTTTTGGTTTATTTTTCTGGTTTTAGGTGGTTTTAATTTTAAAGTGGGGACAAGTTTAAGGATTCTGTGTGACTTTAGTCATAACTGAGTATAAAGTCAGTAGCGTTACTGTTGCTCAGTCTTGAGTAGATTTACTATCAAAGTGAATAAGATGAAATCATTTAACTTTATTATGGTATTTAATTCTCTGTAGGGTTTTTTTTGTGTTGGTTTATTAATATAAAATAAATGTTTAGGAACCATACATAGCATTTTGGAGCCTAGGGAATGGGTATATGACAGATCATTGTAACCTCAAGTCACTGTGACATACTTTTTGCTAGTGGCTGGATGTGTATGAGCTTAGCTCATAGAAAGGGAAGACTGTGCCTTTTTTAAAATTATTTTCTTTATTTTAACATAAAAACTCCTGGAAGACCTTTCTTTCTCTTAGAACTAAGTTCAGAGTTTGTCAGCAGTTTACAAGAGAAGACTTGTGGCCGTAGTAATCCTGGAATAACTTCCATCTCATAAGAACATTCTATCTTGAATAATCACTTGATTTGTTTGGGTGCTTTTTATTTTCTTAAGCCAGTGCAACTGTCTTTTGCTTTGGAGATTTGTTTTCTGGGTTGCTTTAGTTTTGTTTATTTGTGATTTCTCGGGGATTTTTAAAAAGAAAATTTATGGATCTGCAGCTTTTTCTTGTGTATGTATATGTGAGTATTTTTTCTGTGTACACTTGTGCATATACATAAATGCATATGTGTATGTCCAGTCATTATTTCTGACTAGAAAGTAACATCTTAGAGTGTTTATTGGGGTTTTTTGTTTGTTTGTTCTTTTTGTAGGAGAACTATATATCAGATCCAACCTCTCTGTGGAGGGACTATCCACACGCTCTGATTCCGTAAGGCCTCTTCCTTCAAGGATTGCTGGGGGAGAGGAGGGACTGTTTTAAGCCTAGGGTGTGTCATGTACAATCTGTGTAGAATAAGTAGTTTGTAAAACTATATCAGTCACTAATGAGTTTTTGGTTGTATTTATGTGGGCTTGATTCTTTGACAACTTGTAGCATACAAAGTTCTTTTTATGTAGCATGTTACTTAAAGAATTCCATTTTTGCAAGCTTTGTCTGAATGATTTAATTATTAAAGACATTAGTTTAGACTTGGCTGGCATGAAGGATCTCTATTTTTTCTTTTTTTAAGAGACAGTGATAAAATGAGTTCACTAGAAGCTTCTGAAATGTTTTAAGTTCATTCATAATAAATAATATTCTTCAATTCTTGCTGTGTTATACAGGTTTCAAATGAAGTTTTTCTACATCTTACAGTTGGCATACTGGTTTCATGCTTTTCCAGAACTGTACTTTCAGAAAACTAAAAAAGTAAGTTCAAAGGTAAATGGGAAGAACTCTAGAGAAAGGTGGCTTTTTTTCTTTACAGTTAAATCCTAATTGCAGTAAAACTGCTGAATATCTGTTGTGTAAATGAAAATTACTAGCGTTTCTCATCCACTGAAACTCAATCACTTCCCTCGAGCAAGTGATTGTGAGATTTTCTTTTCAGCTCTTGGGGTTTTTTTTCCCTTTGTTTCTCAGAACTGATAGTCTGAATAGTCTCACTGAAATCACAGCTGTTTCATGAATCGTGATATAGGTGTAGAATATAAACTGTGAATAATTCTATACATCAAAGGAGCATGAAAGTCTGGGATTTGATTTAAATAGCATTTAAATGGGTGGATGAAAATGGGACATGAGCTGGCAATGTACCTTTGCACCCCAAAAAAATATGTGTCACCTGGGCTGTATAACAAGCAGTGACCAGCTGGTTGAGGGAAAGGATTCTGCCTTTTGCTCTGCTCTGGGATGAGATTGCCCCTGGAGTGCTGCATCCAGCTCTGGGGTCCCCAGGGCAAGAAAGGTGTGGATCAGTTTGAGTGGGTCCAGAGGAGGGCCATGAAGATGAACAGAGGGCTGGAGCACCCCTTCCATGGAGGCAGGCTGAGACTGTTGGGGTTGTTCAACCTGGAGAAGAGAAGGCTCCAGGGAGAGCTTATTGTGGCCTCTCACTGTTTGAAAGGAGCTTATAAGAAAGATGGAGACTTTTTGTTGGGGTGACAAGGAACAATGATTCTGAAAGAGTAGGTTTAGAGTAGATTTGAAGCAATTATTTGTGATGAAGATGGTGAGACACTGGAACACAATCCCCAACAATGGCACTTCTCAACAATGCAGAGAAGTTGCGAATTTCCTTTCATTTGAAATGTTCAAGGTCAGGCTGGATGGAGCTTTGAGCAACCTGGTCAAGTGACAGATGTCCCTGCCCGTGGTAAGAGGTTGGACTAGGTGATCTACAGAAGTATCTTCAAGCCTAAGCCATTCTGTGACTGTTGTTGCTGTGTGACTAGGCTGCGTCTCTTGCCAGTTCTGTTTTATTGAGGAAAATGAAACATAGGTGTTACATAACCACAGGTCTTTGTACAGGAGCCTGGAAGAAGCTTAGTAGAATAGTAACAAGATGCAAGGTTTTTGTGCTGCTCAGATGCAGTATGAATACTCTTTTGCAGATGCACTGCAGCTGATGCTCCCCTCTTGTGCTAGTGATACCTTCCAAATTTGACTTCACAGCCAAATGTGGAGATTTTTCTTAAAATAACTTCAAGAAAGCTGTCACAAGTGGCCTAAGTGCTGTGTGTTGAATAGTAGTGTTTTACTTGGTCACTGCTTGAAATTGTGCCCTCTGACTTTTGCATTAAGTTTAAAGAGTGATAGTTCATTTGTTTTAGCATAGTTGATATTTCTTCAACCACAGCTTAGCCTCTGCTATCTTGTCTTACTTGCCTTATTCCTTCTCTTGATCAAGCTGGCTGCTTTTACTCAGGTCTAGTTATCTGTCTTGCTGACATAAACAGAAAATAACTTCTCAGCTCTGGTTCC
This sequence comes from Fringilla coelebs, assembly GCF_963513975.1. Taxonomy (NCBI): domain Eukaryota; kingdom Metazoa; phylum Chordata; class Aves; order Passeriformes; family Fringillidae; genus Fringilla; species Fringilla coelebs. The sequence goes on from NC_140028.1 coordinate 34,202,786, forward strand.
TCTATAGTCACATATACCTCGTGCATTATTCCACAAGGCCTGCAGTCTCACAGTTTGTCTGCAGGCAGCATGGGCTGTTTAAATATTACCTGAGTTCTAAAGTTAGAGTGTTGTAGGCTGGTACTGGCTGTGCTTGGAGAAACTGACCATTTGTATTTACTGTGTCTTTATCTGAGATAACCAATTTTTCATTTTCAGATAATTTAGAATAGGTCTTTCTCCACCTGTTTTCTTGCTCTTTGTGTATTATGAGTGTCATGTTTGCTGTTGTCATATTTATTTGATTCTTGGATATGATTGATCATTGGATGTGATACTGAGTATTGAATAACAGTATAGCTCTTGTAAGATTAACATTTTAGGCCCTTTTTACAAGATAAAGCTAAAGATCCTTGCTTAAAGTTTAGAGAATGTTTCCAGAAAGGAGTTTCTTAAGCACAACTGAATGTACTCTGCTACCACTCCAAAAGAGATTTTTATTGTGATCTGGCATAGTTCAGTGGTCCCTCTGTTGACAGATGGTACAATCTGCTTTCCATGTGCTGTGTGTCTTCCTCTTTATTATTTCATCTCCACGAAGGGTTCAGCTCAATAGGGCTGACTAAAGCCTGACCTAAAGTGCTTTAAGCATGTGTTGTAGCGTGACTGGTTAATAACAATACTCTCTGTATTTGCCAAAAACAGTGTGCCAGAATTTTGGGTGGTCTTTAATTTTTAAAATTGATGTCAACACTTGGAAAACCTTTCATTTTGATTCGTAGACTGTTATTTTATTCTGTAGCCATCTGACAATTTGATGGGCAGCAAATGTGTGGAACTGTGGGATCTGATGGTACAGTAATACATGCAAAATAAGAAATGTAATAACTTGTATATATTCACAGTGATCATAACAAATAAAAGTGGATCCTTTTTAAAAGCATCTTTCCATGTTTGGTGCCTTTTCTCACGGTAGCATATGTAAGACACTGAATATGACTGGTAAGTGAGCAATAAGTTATGTGTGGAATTAGGTGATCCAGGCTGAGTGATTCAGTGCCAGGCCATGTTAAGGTAGCTGATACACCAAGGAGAATTTCCAGGACTAGGGAATAGTTTGTAATAACAGATAACATAGTACAATATTGTGTAACATTGTGTATAACTTGTGGTCCCTTTCTTTTCTTCCAAACAGGAAGATATCTTTCGCCAGATTGTCTACATCGGGCTTTACCTCTTTCATATTGCTGGAGCCTATCTCCTGAAGTAAGTCAATTGTAAACTTTTGCTGACTCCCTTCTTTGCCTTAATAATCTACCAAAAGGTCTGAATGTTTGTTTTATTTGTTTTGACAGTCTGACCCACCTTGGACTTGTTCTTCTGGTATTGCATTACTTCGTTGAATTTCTTTTCCACATATCACGTCTTTTCTACTTCAGTGATGAAAAATACCAGAAAGGGTAAATAGTCTTTCTCTTTAAAATTCTTGTAATTTCTCTCTTAGAGCCTTTTGCATGTAACTAACCAGAAACCAAAATTACAAGGGCATTCAGTGTTTCTTAAGCAACCACAGTTGTCCAGACTAGTGCTAGTACTTACATTCCTAAACCCTCAGTATACTTTCTACCTTGTTTTAGCCTATTTATATTAGTAGCAGTATTAAATGAAATAAAAATCTCTCAATGTATACTAATGTGGGGTTTATTTTAAGTTTTGTAGAGAAAGAAACAGGATAGATTGCTAATATAGCCAGCTCTGTAGGAACTAAAATGTGCTTTTGTTCTAATAGTGCTGGAAAGCACTTTCCATTGAGTTGAAATCAGTTCTCATAACATAATACAACATGAATTTAAGATAGGTGCAAAATCAGGTATTTAGGTAAGTTCTTAGATTTCAAACAAATTTGCATGGTGAAAGGTAAGCATTTGCATTATTAGTGCATGTGTTTTGAATGGAAAATTGATTTAGTGTTTGTGATGTTTTTATTTCTAGATTTTCACTGTGGGCAGTTCTTTTTGTTTTGGGAAGGCTTCTCACCTTGATTCTCTCAGTCCTCACTTTTGGCTTTGGACTGGCAAGAGCAGAAGATCAGCAGCTGAATTTCAGTACTGGGAACTTTAATATCCTGGCTGTTAGGTACAGTAAACCTGGAACAGTTCTTAAGCATGTGCTGTAAACCGTGTTAAATACACAATGTAAGTGGTATGGTACTAATGCCAGTAATTCTGAATGATTGAGTGTTTTCATGCAACCAATGGGATCAATAGGAATAGCTTCTGTAAGAAATTTGTAAGGCCCAGTGAAATGAATTGACTGAATTTAGTCTGTAGCTGAGAAATCTGTAACTGGTTGCTCTTCTTTGTTAAAAAAACCCCAAGCAACCAAAAAAAAAAAAAAAACAAACCAGCAGAATTAATAGGAATATCCAATTACAGACACTACTTACAAATGTTTTAAAGTTAGCAAATTGAATTCTAAGTACAATTGCTGTGAGTATATCTTAGAGGTCAAGGCATTTGTGCCCAGAGCAGCTTTGGTATCATTTGAAGGTTACTGCCTCTTTCTCTGCCTTTTTTATGGCCCCTGTTGCTGCTGTGTGATCCAACTGCCTGGCCTTCTTATGGCTGCAGAAAAAGAAGTCATTGAAACTTTGACAATGTCAATATTACCTTGCAAAACTGATGCTCTGACTGCAAGACACTCTTGAACCATTTTCATCTGTTACTACCTGGTACCCTGAGAGTAATTCTGAGAAAGACAGCAGGAAAGAAACCTAGTACTTGCCAGTTTTGATGGGCAAAGATTTCACTATCACTCTATACCCAGTTTTGGTCATCTGTGCTTAAGCCCAGTGTCGTCCATCTTATGCAAGTGAACTCTTGGCTTAGAAAACAGATGTTACCAGGAGGAGGGGGTGGAAGTTGCCCAAAATCCTGAGTTGTTCTACCTTGCTTTTCTGTTTGAATAATGAGGCAAACTTACTGATGAAACTTTACCTATTATTTGTTTCTAGAATCAGTGTGCTGGCCTCCATCTGCATGACCCAAGCATTTATGATGTGGAAGTTCATTAATTTCCAGCTTCGGAGGTGGAGAGAGCATTCTTCTTCTCAGCCTCAGTCAGTGAAAAAGAAGTTTGTGTCAGCTAAAGGAAAGACCTCCAGAAAAGAAAGAGGTTTGTAGTTTCAGTTTTTCTGTTCCCTTGACTTCTCAAAGCCAACTTTAGGTCGCTAAAGAAGCATTTTGTGTTTAACTTGTGAGTGAGATGACTCAGCTACAGAAGCAGTACTGGGGAATATTAGTGTGGGAAGAATAATTCTTTTTTTTAATAAAACCCACTCTATTTTGTTGGGTTTTCTAACTGCCCAAATAAAGGAATTACTGGGGTGTTTTTTGTTAAGGCAGCATGATATTTTTTATTCTCTTTAATTTCATTACTTGAACAAAATGTGTCATGCTTGTGTTTTGTTCTCTTCTGTAAAGGGAACAGATGCAATTTTAGATCTCCTCTTAGACATTAATTTTCTTGCTGTGGATTTCAAGCTTCTTTTTCATTGCCCCAAAATTGTGAGGGTTTAGAGCAAAAAGACAGTTTGATGATCCACCCAGTAAAAGTTTTGTGTTGAACTGTTTGTACAAAAAAGAGAAATTGGTAGTTTTTTAAGGAAAGGTAATAACACCTTACTACTCTTAAGTCTGTGTCAGAGCATTTGGAAATGAACTAAAGAGTCCAGGTTTGACCTTTTAATTATGTCACACCTTTTTTGTGGAAAGGGTGTGAAAGATGAACAGAATGCTCTTTCCTCCAAGAAAAAATAATGTGCTCTTTAAAAAAAAAAAATTAAATCCCTGTACTTCAGTATATCTGTTGCACCAACAGTTCAACTCCTGTGTATTTAACTGCTAACTTGAATAACTTCTGCACCCTTTTGAAATGGCAGAATTTGTTTCCAAAGCTTTCTTCAGCATGATCCTTTGCTCCCAATCTTTGTACTACCAACCTGTTCCCCTTTTTGATAGATTGAAAGTAGTGTGTGTCAAGACCATTTGCACTGAGAACTGAGATTTGTGGTGGGAGATCAATAATTTTTTTTTACTTCTCCCAAGTTTCCATTTTTATTAAAATTATGTGTTTCACAGTACTACTGCACTCCTTTTAGAATGACTTGTAATTATCACAACTTGGCTTTTCCGTGGTGTTGGGCCTTTTTTTTCATCTGAAAATTCAGTTGGAATTTTTTTTTATAATTGAGTGAATGTAGTTTCCTATGTAAGTGTCCTGTTTAATCAGAGCTTCATGGTCATGGCCTTCTCAATATGGAGGTTTTTTATTTTAATTTAAGTATTTTATGTCAAATAATTTTAAAATATATGCCTTGATTAGGAGCTTTTTAAAAAAAGCTTTTTAAAATCTCTTAATCTATTTCATTCATGTAGTTTAGTGAATGTGCTGGCTTTCACCCTACTTCAATGGAGACTTGCAAGTGGTAAACAAATAGTGAAAAAGTTAGGTAATTCACAAAATAATTGAACTATGCCTGTCTTGAACACTGAAGAATTGTATTCCCTATTTTAAATGAACATAAAAGAACTCAGTTCATTCAAATTCTGGTTTGAATACTCCTGTTATGTTGTCTGTTCAGAACACTTGTATAGGATGCAGCAAAGCAGTGGTTTTGAAGGAGTAATGTATGCAATTGAAGCCTTTAAAACACTTTTTTTTTTTGGTGTGTGTGGTTGAATTTTTTTTTTGAGAGCCAGGGCACAATAAAATGTGTTACTTTTAGTCTATGCCAAAGGCAAGACATGGCAGTAAAAAATCCTGCTGCAGGTGGGGTATACAGCCACGTACTGATTCATGTTCTTTGTTGGTTTACCTAAACTGTTTAAGAAAATATGATTTCAGTTAGCTGGCTTGGGTCTAATTGATTGATTGTAAGTTTCTTTATTTAAAAACCATTCAAACATTTTCAGAAATATCCAAAGACCACCTTATGTAGGCTTAAAATGGTGGTGTCATTTACAGCCAGATATATGCTCAAACAGACTTTGACTCTTTGGGCCTGTGTCTGGTCTTGTCCTCTTGTGTTGTTGTCATTGTTAGGGTTTTTTGTTGCCTGTTTGCATAAATGGGAGCATTTGGGTGTCGTGGGAGAAAGAGGGAGGCCAACAGTTGTTTTTGTAGACTGTCCACACTCTAGTGACCTTCAGCACATCTGGGGATGGAAAAATATAAGTTTAACCAGTCCTTTGTAAAAATATATAAATATATAGATAATAATAATTGTTTAAAAGCACCCAAAAAAACAGCAGCTGTTGCTTGAAGTCAGAATGCTATAAGTCAGAGCAGAGATGTTAGGCTGCAAGCATTGTAGCTGGCTGTGCACTGTGCTCTTTAGATCTGTTTCATAAATATAGTTACTGTCAGGCAACATCTGCTTCCTTGGTTGTGGTGAAGCTGAGTAAAGGGGGTGTTGGAGTTGTGGATGCTGAGGATTTTAGACTTTCTGTGCTGACACACTCTAACTCCCAGGAGAGCACTACATTTGACCTGAAGCCATGGAGAAGGCATCCAAAATTAATTGATAACACTAGGATTACAAGTGTGTAGTTAATTAGAAGTGTGTAATATCACAAGGTGAAAAACTTAGAATTTGAAGTTTTAAAATGTAACAATATATATAGAACAAGATAGAAGTTTTAAAGCAAAAACTAGTCCTTCTTTGCCTTCTTCTTCTTTTTTCTTCTTTAGTTTAAATAGTATTTTGTAATTAGACAAAAAAGTCCACATTGCAGACTTCAAGTAATTAGTTATTAGATTAAAAGCGAAAATAATTTAAGTATCATTTCTTAATTAAATAGTTTACCCTTAAAAAACCTTATAAAAATTGTTAACCATTTTATACCTTATTAAAACTAAAAATTCACTACCTATGAGCCTATAACATAAATAAGAAATAATAAGCACCTAAATGTAAAGACAAACTATCATCTCAAATACCTGTGTGTTCTTAGATAGGTGCTTGATCTTGAACTCTTTCCACCTACACGTACTCATTGCAAATCTGAACTGGTGTTTTACTTCTGTCTTATCTTTGTACATATCTTCATCCTAATGTAAATGAGTTATATATGTTAAAGTATATGCTTTAAAAATTGGGAGTATAACTGTGTATAAAGAATTTCCTCCCTGTATCAAATGCTTGTAAAGGTAAGCAAAGGAGTGTAATTTTAACAAGAATTATGACATAGGTGAGGTAACTAAGACATGTAGCAGAGAATTCTGTATGCAGTCTGTCTCCAAAATTTCACAGAACCACCTCATCTCATCTTCAAATTGTACTTTACTTTTTCACAGGATGTTTTCTAAAATATCATAACTGGTCTTGATTTTCAGTCTAGAGGTATATAACGGGCATATTTCAGTGTCTGGCCACATCAGGAAACTGGAAGTTATTGTAGTAAACTTCAAATATTGCACTTTGTAAAAACTTCATTATACTGTTGTGCTCTGAATGATAATTAAGGTGTTTAATAAAGAAGGTGCATCAGAAAAAAAGTTAAAGGCTGTTTGTAGGACCCAGAAAAATGTAATAAAATATAAAGTGTCCCACTGTATTTAAAAAGTGTTTTCTTCTTTTCTTCTAGAAAATGGAATAAATGGAACAGTGACCTCAAACGGAGCAGACTCGCCTCGCAGCAGGAAGGATAAATCCTCGTAAAACTGGGTTTTATTAAGTTAATTGACTAATGTCCCCAAAGAATCTGCTTTTTACATGGATGGCCCTTCAGCACTAGAGATATTATGGATTAAAGAAAATACAATTCATGTTTTTTGATTATTGCTGTTGTTTTGAGAAACTTTTTTTAAAAAACCATTTTGACTAAGGAAAAAGTTTATCTCTCTTCAAATACTTGGGGGGAGGATTCAACACTTTTTAAAACACATTGATGCTTTTTTAAATATTTACTGTGATGAAATAACTTACTTAATGAGGATCACTGTTGCAGTGTATTATTTCCTTCCAGTTTTTGTAATCTTGGTGATACTGTTCTACCAACTTCACTTTTTCCAAGTTCCTTAAAAAGTATTGCAAAATTGAAGTAAAAAAAAACATTGTATGCATATTCAGATACTCTGGGTTTTCAGCTAATTACCTTGACTCAAATTTACATTTCAATTTGGGATTCCAAGACCACACCAATAGACCTCTTTATTTAGTAGTTACTATAGCTGCACAATGTCTGCTCTAAGAAATGCCCCATATCATTAAACAAAACTGAACTGATTGGAAATGTTGCAGAGTCTTATTGTTTGTTGGTTAGAAATCTCTTACAGGGAGCACAGCACCTTTTTGAGATATAGCTTTTAGCACCTGAAAAATTAGAAGGGAGCGTGTATGGTCATAGTAAGGGTTGATTTGAGTAGCACTGTCCACTTCTGTCTGTGCTTTTGCAGTGTATGTATCTTGGAGAATTGGTGTGCATTGGACCTTCTTTGGAAACTTGTCTGTCTGATTTTACGGGTGGAGGTTATTACAATGTGTTGTGTTTGTTTTGGGATGCAATCAATGCTCCATGAAGAGGGGATTAGATAAATGGATCAAGTGATGAGAAACATTCCTTTATTCTAACTGCTTTGCTTTGTTTCACCTCTGTTAGGAAATAGTTCGATTTCTCCTATATATATTTTTATGAAAAAATATTTAAAAGCTACAGCTTCTTTAAACTGATTTATTGTGACCTCTGCTGCAACTGGAAAAATCTAAATTTAAGAATTTTTCCATTATCTTTCATAATTGTATTCAATGTGAAACATTTTCCAGTTAGTTTTCCAGTTTATTATTATGCAGATGTTTCCTCTATACACTTTTGTAATGGGTATAATTCAACCTGTTTCACTTGAGAATGAGTGAGACAGTTATTGCAGTCCTAAGAAGTGCTGAATTAGTCTATCAAGTTAACCCAAGTATTGAACTGCTTATTGATTAAGGAGTAATTATGAGCAATCAAACTGATAAATAAAATAATTTTAATTAAAAACTGTTATTATAATGGAGTCTATACCCAACAAAATGATAAATCTGCATTCTGTATTTTCTACAGTTCAATCGCTTACTATTCAGAATAAACATTCTAGTACAAAATCTTCACTACAAGCAACTATCCATTCTTCAGTTGTTTAGTGCTGTTTAGAGTTATTACAGTAAAATTTATGACACGTTTCAGCTGATAACAGACACAATTCCCAAGTATTTGGTTCACAGCTCCTGAAGTGGACTTGGTAGACTTGTACTTGCTTAGCTTGAGAGCTCTGGGGCAGTGGGCCCTCTGGTGTGCCCAGTCTGCTTCAGTAGCAGTAGGTATCCCATGTCCTGTGACAGCCCATGGAGAACTGTGAATCTGTCCAGCCTGACCACAAAACTGGAAAACTGGAACTCGGAAATTTTGAGACTCGTGTACATTATATACCTGTTCAAAATCATGTTTTGTGTCTGATGTTCCTAGAAGAACCTTCAAAGATTCTGTGTGCCTTGCTCTCAACTTGTACCTTAAGCCAAAGGGGGTAAAATTTAAGTGTCTAGTCTGGTGCTTGGACTCTAAATCAGTTTGCTTGTGGTATCTGGTTGTACTGGGGCTGAAAGAAACATGAAGGGTGGAGGATCTAATTATGAAGCAGTCATTTAAGGTACTTCTTGAGATCTTCAAGACTTATAGGAGTCTGAGGGTTGTAATAGTTGTTTCCCTAAGGCAAACTATTTCTTGTAAACCTCATTCTTTGACACAGTAGTCTTGAAATGTAAACTTCAGGTTAATTTCCAAAAACTTCAGAAGTATTCTTGACTGTTAATACTGATGTTGCTTTTTGTCTCCTTTTGGCCTTATGGACGGACATTCTTGTCCTTTGGACATTTACAAAAGCACTTTTGTTTCCACAATGGCTTAATACTCATCATTGCCTTATAGGAGTTGTTGGTATCTGCCAAGTAATAGAAAGTAACAACAGGTCTTCTAGAAATTGGTTAGAGTATTGGAAGCCAGTATTTTCTGTCTCTTCTCTCATAACTAAAAATACATATTTATCATGTTTGATGAGGCAAGACCAGTAATTTTTGATTATCTGCCTTGGGATGGAAACACTCATAAACTTAGAAGATATTGAGACTTCTATTTCTAATTTGATATTATTTGTTTTAGCATTAGAGTATTGTTTGGCTGGATAACTTCTTTCGAATTGCTTAAAATTGATTTTCAACTGTTATTGCAGTTTTGGCTCTTTGCTTGTAATCTGGGTTTCAGTAAGATGGAAGAAGATTAGTTGTCTAATCGTGTTTTCTTAATTATGGCATCAAGAAAATTAGAAATGGAAATGACTGAGGAGTTCATTATTATATCCTACGCCAAATAAAATAGGCAGTAGTTAATTTATCCTCATCAATTACCAGGTCCCACAAAGAGAAAGCTTTGTCCATTTAGATGGATTTGAAATGAATAATTACACAGATAGTGGATAGGGTTTGTTTGGTTTGGTTTTTTTTCTTAAACCTCCTTCCCATTGCCCCATCTTGTCAAAACTTTTCAAGATTTAACAACAGATGATTTCAAGCCTTTTTTGAGCCCCAAATGTGTGTTTGTTTTATGTTCCAGAATATTCCCTCAAAGCCAGTATTTTACTTTTCAAGTGGTTACATTTAATTTCAAAGTACAAACAAGGAATGCAGAGCAGATGAAATTAATTTTCAGAGTTTTAGTTTTCATCTGAGCACTTTCTCCTTGACTGGTTGCAAAGACTGATTTCTTCTGTGTGAATCATTCATGAATGTGAAAATACTCTCTGGAAATACTGTTTTTCTGATGATCCCATGCCCAAACTTAGGAATGGTGAAGGAATTTGCTGAGCAGAGAAAATGCATAGGTTATTTCTTCTAAGTTTAGGTTATGCTGAAGGTAAATTATGTATGTTGGGATAATGCATTTAGAAAATCAGCAGTTATTTGTAAGCGTTTGGTATTTTTTCTAAATACTCTTTTCCTTTGAAAATTTTACTTGTGTTTATGGAGTTATAGTACCCAGGATCGTAATAAGCAGTGTGGTCCTCTGGTATGGGTAATTGGACTTCTGTAAAAAGGGCCAATACACGTCTGCAGTCCTTTGTTCTTTGCAGATTTCTGACTGACTTCACCTGAGTTGATTTTGTTGGGGGCAAAACTTGATATGAAAGGGAAGGGAGGATTTCCATAAGCATGCTAGCCTGACAGTAATGTAGGTTGCTGCCAGAATTGTTGTTCTGTCCCTTGCCTTACCTAGCACGAGCCTTTGTGGTTGCATGGTGAGCTAGACCAGGGAGCTGGTGCACCTGAAAGCAAGCATGTTTGGGTTTTTTCCATTGGGTGAGCTACCTGAGAGTAACCCCAGAGTTTTACAAGTAGTTCTGTATAAGCAAGAAGAAGAGTTGCAGGGTCAAGATCAATCAGGTTCTAAAGCAGCTGCCCCTTTCAACAGCATGTTGCTTAAAAATTACACTAGATTACAGTGTGGGAGATCTTTAAAGGCTTCCAGTCACCAGTACCAGAAGGGACCTGACCTCTCTGGTAGTTCCTACATGCCAAATCCATGAAGTATTAATGGATTTTTTTTTCAGATCTTGTGGGGGAAGGGGAAATACTCATTGTGGTTTACTGTACTGAGATACCTTTTATCTCTCATCAGGGTTTCCAAGCAGTGCAAGAGGATACTGGTAGAGTAGAAATAGGGATTTTGAAATTGTAGATTGTCCTGTATCAAACAAACAACATGACTTTCCTTAACAGCCAGGAAATTATGGGTTTTGTTTTTTTTTTTTTTCTTTTTTGGTGTGAGATTTTTTTTTCTTCCACATCAACCCTTTATGTACTGGAGGTCTTCCAGAGAGCTTCACAAGAATTGCACTGTATGCCAGTCTCAGTACATGGAGGGGACGATTGTTTGGTTTCTCTTATTTTGTTTTCCTGTTTTCAGGAAGTTCACCAGCTGATTCCTAGGTCATACTTGGGCTTGGTTCCATTTGTGACTCAGCCCTTTGGGCCTGTGTTGTAAATGTTGGGGATTGGCAGTTTCAATAGGCTCCCTGTGATCAGTGCTGTCCTAATTGTTCTGTCTGGAAAATGTCAGTATTGAAGGGACTTGAAGGCAAGGTAGAGCCAGTGGTGATGTTTGTAACGTTTACAGGCTGGTGGGAGCCTGCACACAGAGATGGTATCTGGAGGGGGGGCTGTGCTTTAATGCCTGAATCTTGTTATGCAAATATTTAGGTTATTTCTGGTGCAGGGTATAAGAATGTCCTACAAAATGAAAGCTTGGGGAATATTTAGAAAATCCTTTAAAAAGAAAAAGACTTCAAAGGACTGACGTCAGTTATCATCTGTTCATCATATTTGAGTTTCTTACATTGCAAGCTGTGGATTATCTTTAGAGCACTGGATCAGCCCATGCTTGTTGGTTTGTTGGTGGGGTTGTTTTATATGCTCTAAGTTGTTGTGGTGGATGTCTGGTGAGTGCCCCCTCTTCACACTGCTCCCTGAACTACTCAGCTTTGGATCTGGTAACCCTAAATCTGTACACAATAAGGAATTTTGCTCTTCAGAGCTAAAATAGGATAAGTGCTGGAGTGTTTCTGGATCAGATGGGCAAAAGAAACGTGCACATCAATATGTTGAGTGTCATCAGTGCCTCCTTAATGGGAACTGAAACTCTTTAGGAAGAATAAATTGCAATACAGCTTGGATATAGCTCACATCCACATAGCAAGTGCTGTTGTGAGTGAAATGGGACTGCTGTTAGCATCTGCCACTGTCCATTCCCTTTGAGCAATGGGTGAGGAGTGCTGGGCTGCAGCAGCAGTAGGCTGACTGCTTTCTGCCTTTCAGAGAAGCTCTTTTGATGTTGCCAATTCAAAAGGCAACAACTTTTATTTCTGGTTAAAAAAAAAAGCGTGTGGCCTAGTTTTGAATCCAATACACTTGCTCTTGATCTCTTTCTATGTGTCCTGTCACTTTTATTTTAGGTTTCTGCAGATACTTTAGTTTTATCCAGCTCAAGGATGGCAAGTCTATGATGTGAGTGCCAGAAATGACAACTCTTTTTCCTTCTTTTTGTGTTTGAAACTTTTTGCAGAATCAGAGCAGCTAAAGTGTAGCTTTATAATTCAATAGTGTTTCAGTATTCATTTCTTTGTCTGTGTTTATTGTGGTTAACATTAAAGGTCAGGCATTATCGTTCAGCACAACACAGTTGTTACTTCTTCATGCCACACACAAGACCATTAGGCAATTTGATATACTGACTTGAAAAAATCATGTGTTAGGCAGTCTGGTTTAACAGGAGTTGATATTCCTGGATGGTTTTGCTTTGCATATTGCAGTTCACTCTCACTGCCTTTCTCATTTAGGAAACCGGGCACCTAAGATCTCTGAATCTCTAGACTGTAGTTTTGCTGTATACCACATGAAAAATTATGGTCTAGAGCTTTGTGTCTCCTTATATTTGTTTTTAAATGTTGAAGACTGTATCTTGCATTGTAATCAACAGATAAGTATTCGGCCCATGGTAATAAGAATACTGTAACAGGGTAGGAATTTCAACTCTTGAACTCCAGACTACAAACCAAGCCAAAACTTAACTCATGTTCTCACGCAGGTGATTCCTCCTCTTTGTTTCTCGATTAATCATTATCTTTGTTTTGTTTATGTAGATTGTAAGTTCTCGTGGCAAGGGTTGTCTTTCGTGCGTGTGTGTGCGTGCGCGTGTGTGTACCCAGGACAACGAGGTCTGGAGCCCCAGTCCCTGGAAGCTGTAATAAGCAATCACCTTGTTATTGTTTTCCTGGATATCATAATAAAGAGTATCGAATTAAAACTGTGCTTGAATAGTCTGTTACAAAAATGGAAGCGTGTCAATTGCTTCTGGCCTTGCTTACAGTCCAGCAGCATCAGGGAGATACTGCTCAAAGGCCAATGTGGTGTTTTGTTTGGGGATATTCACTAGAACCAGTGATCACCAGAGACAGGAAATCTGCTTAGCCTAAAGAGGAGTGGCTTGTAACTCGGGCTGGAGCTGGAACTTGCACAAAATTATCATGAGTTCAGGACCGATTTTCAAACCTTTTGTCAGCTTGAGGAACTGCATTGGCCCTCTCTTGGGAAGGAGGGGCTTGTTTGCCGGGATGTTTGTGCAGCATTTTGTGTCCGTTGAGTAGAACTTTCCAGCTTGAGAGAGTAACCATGAACTTGGAGAGCACCAGGAGCTGTGTTGGGCAGTGTCTGGTGCTGCCTGGGAACTTGCTGTTCTGCTGTGCCCACTCCCTTCAGCGGAACAGCTTTTAAAGCCTTTGTAGACTTCAGCTTCCCTGATACAGAAGAGCAAAATTTCATCCAGTCTGAATCGCAGCCTCCACACGGCTCTGCTGGGGATTTGGCAGTGTGGTGGGATCTGAGAAATGTACCCAGCTTAAGGAAAGTTAGACTGCTTTTAGAAAACTTTTACCCTGAATGTTACTTTCCATTAGGTTTGATTTGGTACGTTGTAGAGGGGATGTCTGCTGATCCCATGAGCTCTGTATTCTCTTCAGTTCAAGACACATCAAATTGTTGCTTCTAAAGAAATGTTGAACTACTTAAATATTTTATTCTTAAAAACCTGAATTTGTAACTTTTAAATCCTCAAAGTAATTGAAAGACAATGTTAAGTGAAGATTAGTCTTTCATGAAGACACGTCTTATTCTTGAATTTTTTGTTAGACATCATAGCTTAAACTGTGGCTTTAAAAGAAATTGTGTTAGAAAATCAATGGAAAACACATAATTTCAAGAACCAGAGCTACTTGTCACTGTTTATACCTGTCAGGTGACAGAAAATCTACCGTAGGTGATGAGGACAGGTAGATCTTGATGGGTACATGGCATCTAAGATGATTGTAACAACTGCTACTTTATCTTTCCCCTACTGCACCTCTCAATATCATCATCTCGCTCTGATGCTAGGTTGGAGTGATCCAAACACGGATGGGAGGCGGAGCAGATGGCATCTTAGGAGTCGAATCATGTGATGAGTTTGGGATACGGACAAAACAGCCACTAGAGGCCCCCAAAGCCTGCGACAGCTGCTTTTGACTGGGGGTGACTGGGAGCCAGCAAGAATATCTCCAAAGGTCCACTTTGCTGCACCTTCAGCGAAAATTACCTGTTGTCTTTTAAGAAGCATTTGTGCTGTAACTCAGAGCATTGAACTAAATAAGATCGATCTCCTTGCAGTTTTGACATAGTAATAAAACCTTGGTTATATTGTGCAGGCCTTGGAAGCTGTCCTGATTTTGTTCTCGCTTCTGTTCTCGAGAACAGAATGTAGACATTCAGTATTAAAGCTTTCATCTTAGCCCAAAAGAGCAGCACCTTAGATGAAAAGCAGCATTGAGAGTGCAAAGTAAGCCTCAGACTGCATCTGAGATCAGTTTTGTAGGCAAGTACACAATGCTGTGGCAGATGCTGCTTTCTTTGCTGAATACTTGGGGTGGGAGAAAATACAGAAAACCTGCTCTCTCTATTTTCATCAATTTTTAGTGCTTTCAAAATGAAGTTATTTGTTAGAAAGGCTTATGAAATTGTTTTCTGCACTGAAATTTCAGCTTTTATTTGCCAATGGGAAACGCTTGTTCGGTGGGAGCTTGACATCTCCCTTCAGATGCTACAGGAGCTGTATGAAAACTTAGCCTGCAATAGTTAACTTCTCAGAAAATCCAAGTTAAAAGTTGCAGCCTACAGAATTTTTTTTACAGTAATGAGGACGTTTTTTGTTCTTTAACACATTCCCTCTTGTATATAGAAAAAAGTGTTTTGGTGTGACATTGGAAAACAGTGTAGTCCACTAATTTTTATAGTTGTCTTTGGGGTAATTTTACCTTACTCTGCCCAGAGAAAAAAAAAATCACAGATTGGCTCTAGCTGTTCTGGGTCCTGACAGGATTGCTTTTGCTGCCGGAAAGCAGCACAGCAAAATCTATCTCTGGAAAAATAATAAGAACTATGGCTCTCCTTCAGGAATTTCCTGGGACTTTGGTGGAGTCTGGGCAAAATTTTCCCGAACATCTGGATTTGGGTAGCCCTGTTAAGAAATGGCAAACTATCTGAATCATGTTATGAACTATGAATGCGCTTTGTTTTGTAATTCATTAAAGTGATGGCGGCGGGTTGAGCGTCTGACCGGCCTGATGGTTGGCTTGGCAGAGCACACTGCCCCCCGAGACCGACGGTGTGTGAAACCTCAGTTTGTGTGGCTCCACAGCTCTGGAAATGCACTTGAACACAGGTCCAAAGACCTGCAATGCTCACACTGAGAAGGTACAATATCAAGCATTCTCCTCTTGCTCTGGCTATTGCTTTGGAGATGAATGGCTGCACTGAGACCTGCAGGAATGCAGCAGGAGCCAGGAGCTGAGATTGTGCTGGAAGCAGTTGATTCCCTCAGGACTTGGATACATACCCCCTGTTCCCCACCACCAAGCCTGCTCTGCTTCAAAAGCTACAGAGATTTTAAATGGAAACTTTCTAATTTATAGTGACAAACACAGCTTAGCAGCATGGGGAACATTAGGAGCCTCTGAGTAGAGAATAGAGTATGCCCCACCCTGGAGAGAATGATGTAAATCATTCTAATTCTTGGCACTGGAATTTAAATTTTGTTCATTGCATGCCATAAAAAAACGTTCAGACATTGTAAACTGTCTGTGTTGTCAAGAGAACTCTCAGAAGCTTTCTGGAGGAAAATTTTTTAGAAGGTAGAGGAAATGGTATCGTTTCTAGAGGCAACACAAATGGTGCCATAGTTCTGTTGACACTCTGCTTCTGCTCTCTCACTCTCCCCTCTTCCCCTTCTATGCCCCACAAGTCAGTGAAGTCATGAGAATGAGCTGCAGTGAAGGCCAGAGAAGCTCCAACTAACCCTGGAGGTTCCTCTTGCAGGGAAGCCCGGCAGACTTCTCGTCTCCACAGCTGTAAGGCTTCTCTGCAAAGAGCTGCTATCCTGGACAAACCCAGCAGACCACGTGCTCCAGTGTCTGGCACACATGGCCCTTCAGGGAAGGGATGCAAAACTGTGAGAAGTGTCCTCATGTTTCATCCTCCCTGTTTCTGGCAGTTATCACTTCACAGGCTTCTGAAGCATCTGGTACATCAAAACTGTAGGGTTTTTTTTTTCCTTTTAATTTTTTATAGTCGCCAATAGAAGTATTCTACATGCATTTGTGTAATCCCTCTTGAACCCATTTAAATACTTGGCATCCACAAGACTCAATAAGTTACACAATTTAACTCTGCCTTGTTTGGAAAAAATATTTCCTGTGGCTTGTGCTTTAAACCTGATGATTTCCTTGTGTGAGTCTTAAATAATGAATAATCATTCCCTCTTCATCACTCTCATATTATGCTTGATTTTATGGACCTCTCTTTTTCAAGCCTAAGGGTTCCCTCTCTATTTAGTATTTTATTGTGCAGAAATTGTTCTGGACATGTGATTAGCTATGCTTTTATGTACCTTCTCTAGTTCACTGAAATGCTTAATTTTTGACCTTATATTTTAAGTCTATTGGGAAGTATATCCTAACAGTTTGTACACTTCTAGATTTAAATTTTTTCTATCTTGATACATATTTCACATCATAGTATGGTTTGGGCTGGAAGGGACCTTAAAGATCCAGCCCCCATGCCATGGGCAGACCTTCTACTTGGCCAGGCTGCTCAGAGCCCCAGCTAGCCTACTCTTGAACACCTCCAGAGATGGGGCATTCCCAACTTCTCTGGGTAATGTGTTCTGGTGCCTCACCACCCTCACAGTAAATAATTTCTTTCTACTATCAAATCTAAACCTACTGTCTTTCAGGTTGAATCCATCTCTACTTGTCCTGTCACCACATGCTCTTGGTAAAAACCCCTCTCCAGCTTTCTTACAGGCTCCTTTCAGCTACTGGAAGGCCCCAGTTAGGTCACCCCTAAGCTGTCTGTTTTCCAGGCTGAACAATCCCACTTCTCTCAGCCTTTCCCTTTAGAGATTCCCTCTATTCTCTTGGAAGCCTCCTCTGGACTCACTGCAGCAGGTTGATGTCCTGTCTGTGCTGGGGTGGCACTGCAGGTGGGGTCTCACCAGAGATGTCCTGTCTGTGCTGGGGTGGCACTGCAGGTGGGGTCTCACCAGAGCAGAGCAGAGCAAAGGGGCAGGATCCCCTCTGTCACCCTGCTGGCCATGCTGCTTTGGATGCAGCCCAGGACATTTTTGGCTTTCTGGGCTTCAAGTGCACATTGCTGGGTCATGTCCAGCCTCTCATCCCCCAGCACCTACGAGCCCTTCTCAGCAGGACTGCTCCTGATCTCTATTGAGACCAGCTGTTGCCCCCACCCTTGTGCAGCACTTTGCATTTGGTCTTGTTAAACCTCTTGTTAAACCCCTGTGGGCCCGCCTCTCAAACTTGTCCAGGTCCCTCTGGCAGGCATCAATCTTAGCTGCAGGTGTTTACACCTCAGTTGAGCTGCACAACTATATTGCTAGAATGCTGGGATGTCAATTGATTTGGGAAACAAGAGTTCCTCACAAGGAAAATAAGCAGTGGCTCGCTAACACAGAAGTGAAAGACTATTTTGAATGCAGCCTGGTCTTCCTTGGACATGCTCACTTTTGTGGTCTGTTGGTTTTGCTTGTGGTGTAGAGCCTCTGTAGTAGTTGTTCTCTGTTATTGCTCTGGTTGATTCTATCAAAAAATTTTCATATGATTTGGGAAAAGTCTCTTTGACAGTACCATTTATTTGCAAGTGAAGCTGCCTTTAATACCTTAGTTCTGCAATATTTCAGTAGCAAGCACTGGATGTCTTGAAAAAAGGCAGCATAACCAATTAACCCCTTCTGGCAAGAGCACTGCTGGCCCACCTTCATTGCTGGATTTCTCTGGAGATCAGCTAGTTCTCAAAGGGTCATAACTAATCTACAAAACATAATTTTTGGAAACAAAAATCTTCAAGACAGAGCTACCTTATTATACTGTTTGTTGTGTCCTTTTCCCATTTTACTAGTCACTCATTGTCCATGGCAATTCATAAAATGAAAAGTTGTTTTCTTCAAGTGAGGATCTATCTTTTGGAGTCCCAAGCAGTACAGTTTGATCACACCAAGAGCAGCTGGCTAATACTTCCAAAATCAGATTTAGATCAGAGAGCAAAGATCTCAGTCTTTTTATGAGCCTTGGAATAGTGATTTTAAACTTACTACCTGCTTCTTTTTAAATAGTGGATCATATTTAGCTCACATAGATAGCAGGACACTGACTTAAAAATCTGTGACCTACAAATGTACTTTATTTGCTGTGCCTTGCAGTGGCTGCTCTATAGGAAAACAATAAGGCCTTGGGTTCTGTGCAGCCAGATCCATGGGGAAGGCTGTCAAAAATCACCAATAAGCTCAAAAGCAGATTTTTCTACTCAAGACACACCTTGATAAAAACAAGATGTTGTGTTGTAGTGCTTTGGATTGTCCATATTTTCAAGTGGGAGTCCTTTGACCTGTATATCTGGATGACACTGGGAGTTAAAATAGCACATCTGCTCTAGAATAGCTAGAGGCCCCAGGACTTGCATCTAGATGTGATAAAAGGTGATGTCTTATCAGACAAGGCAAACTGGAGAAGAAGTATGTTCTATTCTAAGGAGCTGATGGTCCAAAGGCTTTTGTGACACCATGGAGTATGAATTACAGTTCAACCACTGGACGTGGGCACTGGAAATGTTGCCTTAATGTGTTGTTAAAATTCATCTGAACCTAGAAAATATCTTGGTTTTCTTGGATGTGTTATTTTTTTTAAAGATGAACTAAAAAAAGAACTGAAGAAGGCTGGGAGGTGTTTGAGAGGTGCTTGAGAGGTGCTCTAATACCTAAGACCTAGAGGCTGTGGAGGACCAGTGTTCAGATGAACTTGCAAGTGCCTACAGCAAAAAGAACTTTGTTCTGGAAGTCACAAGCCTTTGAGGGAGATGCTGACTCCAACACTCAGGCTCTGAGGTACAGTATAGCCATTTATTCTACTCCAAAAATGTCCCCAGAGGACTAAAAACTTTTTTGAGGTTTTTTCCCCCCTCTCTGGCACACGGTCCCTTTTCCATGCCTGCAGCTATGAACAGCACTTGTCTCTGGGCCTGTAATTTGGTGCAGTTTGGGACTTCCAAGTTCTCCAGTGCCCCTACAGTTCTTGGCAGCAGCAGTGCTGCTCAGCGGCCAGAACTTTTGATCTCCGTTCAGCCTGCAAATGAACATTTCATCCAACACCTCTATACCTGTGTTCCTCAGAACAATCAGACTCTTGACTGCATCCTCCACCCCTCCCTCCCTCCTTCCCTCCCTCCCTCCCAAACTGGAGCACTGCAGAATAGCTGCACAATGGATGACTATACTTCCAGCAGCGTCTGGAGGACTATAAATAGCCTTAAATAAATGCGCGTAAGGATCCAGCGTATTGTCTGAATGATCTAAAATTAGATTGCTCTAATGTTTGTGCATCAGTCTTCCTATGCTGTAGGAAAATGAATTTCTTTCCAAAGTATTTAAGCTTGAATTATGGTTCCTTAAGGATGGGGGAGGGTGGGGAGGCTGCTTGAAGGGAAACTCCTGTAGGGATGGGTCTAGTTTTCTCTTAAGGCAGAGACCAGCCACAGTCACTGCGGGGGGAAAATAGCAGCTGCAAGTTCCTGGAAAGCACGGACATATGTAGATTCAGTTTGTTCCTAAAATATCACCTTTATGCTTTCTTTACTTTTGTCTTTCAAGGACATTTGCACCTTGAATGCAACAAACATTTTGAATGAGAAGGTGGGGTGCAAAAGTCCCAGAGAGCGCATTTCCTTTTTTTGATTGGGATTAAATGACATTGTATGTCCTGTGTTCAAGGTATTTTAATTCTTGATCCCCAACAATTCTTTGCAACACATAACAGTAGCTATGTATTTTAGATAAATTTGAACGTTTCTTGATATCAGCTGGAAATACCTGAGTTGGCTGTTACTCCTGAATAAGCATATTTGCTCATACTTTACAATGCTTTCTTATTCAAATACCTTGCTATTGAGTTAAGAGAACTCAAATTTCAACAATATCTGTCTCTTACTCCCATTTTTACTCTCCAGCATTTTTGGGGAAGAATTTATTGCAAAATGATATTTTATATAAACCTTTCAATATCGTTGGCTTTTTAAACAAATTGTGAAAGCACAGAAAATTATTCTTTGTACTCTTGATTAAATTTCAGCGGGACTGGAAGTAGTACTGGGGTTTTTTGGTTGTTTTTTTTTCTATAGGGAGCTGTTTATGCAAGCTTATTGTGCTAAGCTGTGTAAGAAGGGTCCACTGCATTGAGAGAAAATGAGAGGCATCCTCTGTTGTGCCATGAAGCTGGAAACCAGGGCAAGGGAGGGGGCTCTGAGGCATTAGGGTGCCTTGGTACAGCTCTGTTGAACAGCATTAGTAACACAACTCTTGTCCACTTACATGCAATAAGGGACTCTGTCGTGTCACTGTGTCACTCATAAATGCCATTCAGGTCTGAATTAACAGGTAAATTGATGAGGTCTGTGGACTCTCAGAAAGTCTTATATAGGACTCTGCACACTCTGAGAAGATACTCAAGGGTGTGTGTTAATCCTGTGTAGGGATCCAGTAGTTTCACATCTTCAACTTTCCAGCTACTCTGTGGGTTTAACTATTGGTTATCTAGAGGGCAACAATTCAATCAGTGTTTGCATATGAAAAACTCTATTCCTTCCAGCCTCTTTTGTGAGGAGCTGTAGATTTCTCCATATCAGATCCCAGTTTTCTTTTGCTATTTTTATCAGGCTTTTGAGGGAGATGATTTTTTAGCCTTTCAACGCAGATACAAGGTGGAATTATCTGTTCAGAGTGAACTCTGTGCAAGGTGTATTATTGTACTCGTACTTTTGCATGCATGAACGCGTATGTGGCTGTGCATTGAGATGCAAATCCCGGCAAATAATCCTTTCTTCCCTGAATTTTCATGCAAAGATCTGCAGTGCCGCTAAATTAGCAATAGTGAGTTTTAACCACACGAGGGAGCGATGCTTATCTGCGCTGGGAACGCTGCAGTCCCTAGCAAGGCTTAGCACCTATTTACAAGATTAAAAGTCTGTATTTCCCGTTCTTAGCGCCGTTCTTTCTAGTTTTTCTATGTCTCTTGGTGATGTGTATGATAAAAAGAATGTAAGTAGAAAGGATAAGGCAGAACACGGTTGATTATAAACTTCCAACTACATCAACTTTCACCTGAAAACGGCAGTGGTTTTGAGCAGAGTGAATCCACCAAACCGTGGGTAATGCAGAGCCCACAGCCTGCCTGAGACACCGCTTCTGACAGAGGATTTCTCTAGCAGAACTGAGAACTGCAGCTATATCTGCTGATTCTCCAGAGTTGTGCTTTCCTCTCTGAGTCCCTTCTGCTCCCATGGAGGCAGCAATTGGAAATATAATTTTATTTCATTTCATTTCATAATTTACCCAACAGCAAATGAGTTCAGAAAGCAAATGTTTGTCTTTTGCTCCTACAGGCTGCTGGTGTATTTTTTCCTTCTTTTTTTTTTTTTTTTTTTTTTTGTGGGGGGGGGTTCCCCCTTCCTTGCCCCCACCAAAATATTCCAGTTAATCTATTTAAGAGTTTGTCCTGGAGGCTGGCCACTTTCTTAGGTGATTCCTGAGCTGGGATACAAGCACCTGCAGAGGGGAAGCCAAAAGGACAAAGAAGGAGGTCAGGTTACCTCCACCAGCTACAGGCTAGTGAATGTTACATCTGATCATACAAGAGCAGTCATAAAACAAGGAAAAATGGGAGCAGCAGATTGGAAGTGGCTGGTAATTCTGGGGGACTGTTGGAGACAAAAAGTTGGAAAGTCAAAAAGTGAGAGCGGTATGGGAAGGAGGGGTGAGGAGCAAGGAGGATTGACTGCTGGTGGGGGAAGTGCTCTGCATGAGAAGGGTTCTGCTGTTCAGCTGGAGGTGCTGGGGTGAGAACCTGGTAGAGGGCTGGTGTCCTGGCCTCCTGCAGGCAAGGAAGTGGCTCCCTGGAGAAAAGTTCTAAGGGCCAAGGGTGTGAGACTGGGAAGCAGCCTCAAGTCACTGCTAAGAATACTCAGATTTGTAAGCATTTATACGCTGCTGTGTGTACCCACTCTGTGGATACAGATCAGGGTTAGAAGACTATCTGCTGCCTCCTTATCTAGTCACTTAGCTAAAACAAGATCTCAGTGATCTGTCATTAGTTAGTGGCATGGCTTAACAGAAAACCCTTACTGTCAATATGCACTCATCCCAGCTCCACCTGGAGTCCATGTGAGCTTTCTTGTTTTACCAAAAAGTATAAGGCTAAAATAAAGTTTAAAGGTGGTGTTATAAATGAAAGACACTGCCATTCTTGTTTTATTTTTCCTTATGTGCCATTTTGCATTTTGTTTTCATGCAATAGATCTCGCTTGGTGGGGTTTTTTTACACATCTTCCTTTTCATGGAAGACTAGAGAGCTGGTCTGTAAAGCAGAGACATCACACTCCTAATGGCAGCCTTGTCACTGCTCGTGGGCTCTCTTCTCTGGCAAAATGAGAAATGACATGCTTTTGCAGTAGCATAGCTGCAGCAGCCCCTGCTAGCCTGGTGTAACCTCTGGACACCCAGCAGTGCCCTTTCCCTCTGGAGGAATTCATAGCTTTTATTGGAGGGGGGAAGAGGGAAGAGCCACAGGCAGCTTGGTCTGGGGGGGTAATACCTGGCTTCTTAAACAAATATCCAGTAGTAATCCACACTCTTTCCAAGCTTTCATAGGGGTCAAAAAAACCCCATGAGAATCTGTTAGTATAAAACCCAGTTTTCACACAATATCAACAAATTTGTTTTTTCTGAGCTTGTTATGTTAAGACACTTTTTTTCTTGCTATGCAGATGAACACAACTGAACTTTACATTGTGTCCACGGCTAGAACACGAAATGATGAGGAACAAATGTACTTCTGGCAACCTTCTTGGGGTAAGAAAGGCTGTAGATGGTCGATTAGGCTGGGGGATTCAGGAGAAGTTTAAGTATTTGCATATGATAGAACTGGCGGTTGTTGAAGTGTTTTATTACAGGGTTTGATCTAAGCTATAATAAGAGTCTGAGCTTGGAAACAGAATATCGTCCTTCCCACCAACAAAGCTCCATGCATTTTTGACAGCCAACATGACCAAAAAGCTGGAACTTCCCAATGGGTGTATCCCAAAGAAGAAATTTTGTAGTACAACCAGAAATGTGCTTTAGATCAGAAAGACTGGGTAGTTTTGATCTGCTTTTCTTTACATAGAACAACTTGGCCTTAGTCAGAAAACCCTTTGTATAAAAAGCTAGCTTTTTATCTGTTTCTAGCTGTTTGGATGATTAATTGTTTTTCTCTGCATCATTTCTGAAGGATGCTTGGATCCTTAAGAGATCCAAGAGATGTTTAATTCAATAACAGATACCTAGAAACATTTAGGTTGGGAAAGGGTTTTAAGATTGAGTCCAGCCACTAACCCAACACTGCCAAGCCCACCACTAAACCATGTTTCTAAGTGCCTCCTCTATACCCCCAGGGATGGTGCCTCAACTACTTCCCTGGGCAGCCTGTTCCACTGCTTGACAACCCTCCAGGAGAAGAAACTTTTCCTGATACTAATTCTAAACATCCCTTGGCACAACTTTGAGGAATGCTTAGTCCAGTTGACATTCTTCTCTTCTACAATTTATTTGCAGAAAATGAAATTATCATGGTAGCTTGTGTGCCTCAAAGATCTTTCTGAAAGCACAGATTCCCTCCAGCACTGCTGGATCAGGGGAGCTGTGTCCTCAGGCACTTTGATATTGTTGCAGATGTGATAGTGTGGCTTTCATTCTTGTAGCATGGTGCTACAAGGCAGTGGTGAGGAGAAAAAGAGAATAGTGGCACATCTCCTGTTAAGTCATCTTGGCTGGATGAATATGGTAGTTTTAAGAAAGTTAGAGGCAAACTAGACCTTTCCTGATTTTTTTTCTCTATAAAATACTAGTTTTGATTCACAAAGACACTGCTTGAACATTCCTGAGAACATTGCTTGGAGAACATGGAAAGGAGTAATGCTTGGAAAGGCTTCAGCAAATCACAAATTATTATGTAGGGGAAATAGTTTCTAATGGATTAATCAGCAAGACAGCCAGAAGAAGTCAGTGATGAGATACAAGTGCTGGTAAACAGAAGTTTGAATTTGGTGTGGAAAACAAAACATTTTAGATGTGAAGTTTTGATCTTCCTGAAAAATAAACACCAAAAAAAACCAAAAAACCCCACACAAACAAAAAACCAACCAAACAAAAATACACCAACAAAACCAAACCAACCAAGATTTTAAATAAAAAACAAAACAAAAACCCCCCAAAACCACATCCCAAAACAAAAAAAAAATTGGCTGATAGGCAAGATAGAGTTAGTTAATTTCAGTAGTCAAAGGCCATCCTGGTTCACTTTTGGGGATGCTGATGAAGTTAGCATGATGGGAGCACTGCTTCCATGAGACAAGGAGAGATCATTCAAGTTTGGCTTTGCCAGTCTCATGACTTTAAGTGCTTCTGTTGAGCTCAGACATCCTCTCTTCTCTTGCTTTACTGAGATGACACAATGAAGGAATAAAGCCATTTTTCAAAATATTTCTCATGCTCCTAAAATGTAGCTGTGAAGTGAGCAACTTTATTCCTGCTTGTAGCAAAAGGTTCCTGGTATTACGTGGTCAGTCGCTACTGATGAAAGATCACATAAGTAAAGACAATAACAAACCAGTATTCACCAAAAAGCTTAACAAAACAAAATCATTGCATTTAAAATAATGTTTTTAATTCCAGAGCTGCTCTGGGAGTTGTAGTATCGGGAGGGTTATTTCACTGATGACTGAATCACAGCACTTCTGCTTGAAAGAGCGGTATCAGTTTGACAACTCAGAGCTTTATTGCTCAACAGCTTTGAGCAGGAAGAGGAGCCGATAGTCATCTCGGAGGAGTCTGAGGACAGCTTCCAAAGCTGGAGCCTGGCCAGGAGTCTGGGCTAGGCTCTCTCGCTGAGAAACCTGTGCCAAAGTCTCTTCCTTCACCCACAGTCATCCAGCACTTCACATTTTGGTCTTGTTCTGTAAATTCTGTCTGTTTTTTTAAAAAACACTCTTCTTGAAAACCTTATTTTAAAATACCAGTCATCTAAAAATAGGACTTGTAATGCAAAAGCGGGGAAATTTTTTCCTCAGCCACTAGGTGCTTCTGGATATGCTCATTTTAGACATGTTGTTCAAGTGTCAGCTGGATGCTTTAATGCTGTGACTATCCTAGCTCATCTCCAGCTGCTGTTCAAAAACAGGCTGAACAGAGATGATTTCTGTCGCTTTCTAGTCCTAGGCAAGCAAAAACTTATAGAAATTGTATGAATGTTAGACAGTTTTGCTTGTTTCCTTCTTGTTCCAATCTCCCATGTTCCTACTTTGTGCATTTACACCAATGGAACAGTCAGCATTAAACTTCATAATGCCCCCACTGGCTTGGAGATTCCACCTTTTCCATCCTCAAGGAACCTATAGTACCTCAAAATACAGCTAGCCCACAGTACATCTGGGAATTTAACAAAGGCCTATGTTTTATCACTGCCTCAAACTTTCTTTCCCTTGGATTTTCTTTTACTTTTCTTTGTTTCCCTACTGGGTCCTAGTTTGGGTCCCCATAAAAGATCTTAGATTTGATGAGTTGTATTACCTAGGATTCCAAGTGAATCAGCATTGCTCTACTGCTTCAGATGTTTTGGGTTGGGTTTTTTTTGTTTGTTTTCCAGTTGTCTAAAGTTTCCCAGGCCTTTAGTGCTTTAAATGCTGGAGAGTTTATTCTGTATAGGGTAGAAAAGCTACAAAAATGTAGCAACTAAAAAAAGTCTTCAAATTTCTATACCTGTTCTTATGTTGCTGCATTCTTTCTGAGAATCTGGCTTTTTAAATCTCCACCTCTTTGCTGCATCCTTCATCACTGCAGAGACACCCTACTTAAGTAACTTTCCACTTATAGCAAAACAGCCCAGATTCCTGTGCAGTGCATCAGCCTCACTCATGAGTTGATGTTAATACAATAGTGCTACAATGCACAAGCATTGTTCTCCACCACTCTCTTTTCAGAATTCTCTTAATTTGTTTTGATATTGTGCTTATGTTCCAGCTTATGTTAAGGATATTCATAAAAGCAGACTCACATGACCTTTCAAATTCTAGTAAACTGAAAGCAAAAATAAAATGTTCACTTTTGTTACAGCAAGGAAATTCTGAGTTAAGGGGGGGTCTTCACTTTTGGTAGAGAGAAAGATGAATGCTTTGAATCTGTTGTGTATCTATTTGTCAGCAAGGTGATGGAAATGCAGCTCTCCTCTGCACTGTAACTGACTTAAAGAATGACCTAGGGATAAAATTATTTAACTCCAGGTTCTTACACCTGGCAAAGCAGTGGTTGGTGTCAGTGATGCGTATTGCTCCCAGCTGCAGACGGATGCTCTCTGATGCAGAACAATGACATGCTATGTCTTAAAGATGCAGGAAACAGAACTCACAGACCACAGATTTCTGAAACTCACAGAGGACTTTTGAATGCCTTAATTTTTGTCAAGGCATTCAAAAGTCCTCTGTGCCAGCTGCTTTTGAGATGCCTGTTTGTTGCACTCACCACCAGGCCATCTTCTTCAATGTTTCTTTCAGGATTTCAGCTTGGCTTCACAGCAAAATACACTCAAAGGCATTAATGATTTTTTGAAATGTCTGAATCTTTGAAAAGCATTTGGAACTGATTAGCCAAAAAGCATTACAAGCAACTGTGCAAGTATTAGGAAACAATACTGTGTAACACACAGAGCGTTTGGCTAGGACAGGCTCTGGATGTGCTGCTCCCTTCATATATACTGTCAATCACTTTTCTTTGTTGTCTACTGTACAAAAGAGATTTTTTTCCACCTTCAAAGTACATGAATTGTATTTGAGACCAATAACAGGGTCTCCTAAAGGAATTTAGAGGCATTGGACTTCCAAATTGTTGCCCACAGTCCAGGGATGGTTAAATGGCACATTCACTATGCATGGATCAGATTGTCTTTATCGTGCTGAAAATGAAGGTGTCAGATTTGTTGCACATGGATAGATCCATTTAGTGCTATGACTCTCTTACATGTATGCAGCTCTATGCCCAGAAAAACAGCTTGCCCTAACAGAAAAGCCCTGTCCCCTGCGTTTTTTCTGGGCTATGGTGAGGTTTCTTTGGTCATATACTAGGAAATCACATAGCCTTTACTATGTCTTGCAACTCTATTGCAAATAAAGGGGGCTCTCCAAATCAGTACTCAGGCTCCATAATTCAAGCCCTTGCCTTAAAATGACCCCACTTAGCTAAAGAGCCCCCACAGCCATGTGAGGACTGATTTTCACGACAGGAATTTTTCATGGCCCTTACCTTAGGTTACTGAGAAGAGCCTTAGGTCTTTACAGACTTTTGCCATGCTCCCTTTGCAAAATGGAAATATTTTCAGTTATATATATATATATTTATTTATATATATATAATTTCAAATTTTATATATTTTATATATATATATAACTGTAAAAACTAGTCACATAGCAAAGGAAAAGCAAAATGAAACATCAAAATACAGGAGAAAAGCTTATACTCTGTGTGCAGAGTATATATGTATGTATAGATGTGTATACAAATGCACACACAACTTTCTGGATGCTTTCTGATTACATCCCAGTAAGAGCTATGATGTATCCAGGGTGTTTAGCTGACTGCTTTCCCTATGGTACATTTTGCACCATATAAAAGTAATACTATTTGAAATAGATAGCTGCTATGGTTCAGGAAAAAACTTGTACAGAATACCACAGATAATTTCTTGGAAATCTGTCTCACTTAATTGTTTGTGAAGCAGGTTTTTTTTGTGTCTTTTTGAAAACCACCTGTCAGCATAAGAGCAGCATTTTTTTTGTCAGTGATTGTTTTATATCAGAGTTTGTGTACCATAGACTTACTGTCCTCTAGCAGAAGTTTTCTTGTAAACAATAATTAGATATATCTATGTTTATATAAAATACATTTCAGCTCTGTTTTCCTTTTAGCAAAATATTCTGTATTTCATGAGGTTAGAGATTGTTTTTGCCAAGAGACTGGTTTTTGCCACTTGTAAAACTCATTACGCTACTGGCTTCAGTCAAGATGGCCAAGTGCAACATACGGAATTGCTGTTCTGTGGAAATGTGTTTATTTTTCCAAGAGGTGATTGTGGCTCCCAAAATAGCTTCTGTATGACTGTGTAGTAAATTTTAGATTTGCCAGTCTTGGCACTGTCCTTTCAAGCAATTTATTTCCTCCTCCATATTACTTCAACAGTATCTTTAATGAGTATATGTCTCAAGCAGTCACAAGGGCAATTTGAGTCCATCTCATTTCCTGGTAAACATGCAGCCTTCAGTGAAATAAGCTCTTCTGCATTTTAAGTTGTGTGCAAACTTTCACTTGCATTTATTAGCACTTCCTTAGATCTGCCAGGGCATATTGCAGCAGAAACTGGAAAAGAAGACCTTTCTTTTATTCCATTCTTAGGAGAGAAGAGTAAGAGGAAATAAAAGCATAATGTCTATTTTTACTTCTCTTTTAATATTAATATTGCTAAAGTGGGTAGTGCAAATCAAGCTCGATTGCTTTTATTCTAACAAGACCCTTGAATATTTGTCATGGCTTAACCCCAGCTGATAACTAAGCCCCCCACAGCCCTTCACTCACTCTCCTCAGTGAGATCAGGGAAAGAATCAGAAAGGTAAAAGTGGGAAAACTCAAGGGTTCAGATAAAGAAATCTATTGGGTAAAGCAAAAGCAGCACACACAAGCAAAGAGAAACAAGGAATTAATTCACCATTTCCCACAGGAAGGCAGCTGTTCAGCCATCCCCAGGAAAGCAGGGCTCCACCACATATAATGGTGACTTGGGAAGGCAAACACCATTATTCTGAATGTCCCCACCTTGCTCCTTCTTCCCCCCAGTTTGTATGCTGAGTGTGATGCCACATGGTATGAAATATCCCTTTGGCCAGCTGTGGCCAGCTGTCCCAGCTGTGTCTCCTCCCAGCTGCTAGCTGGTGGGATGGGGTGAGGAGCAGAAAAGGCCTTGACTCTGTGCAAGCCCTGATAAGCAACAGCTAAAACATCTCTGTGTTATCAACAGTTTGCAGCACAAATCCAAAACACAGCCCTATACCAGCTATGAAGAAAACTGATTCTACCCCAGCCAAAACCATCACGAACTTTTTATCCAAAAAGACACTGACAGGTATTGGTAGAAGTTTTGTCTGAAAACCAGGGAGAAATCTCAAGCATTCCTCAGTGATTAGGAGAAAAAGCACATTACAGGGATGTTGCAACATGAAGAAAGCATCAGAAATGCAGAGAAGGCAGAAGAAAGTCTATTGAAGCAGAAGAAGGCCTACCTAAGGAGCCCAGCAAAGAGAGGGCTGCTCCTCCTTGCACCTTGATTAAGCAAGTCTTGTCAATGGCAACCATTAAAGCTGTGAATCCTGACATATTCATTAAAAATGCCTTGTATGGTATTTTCACTTCCTGCAGAGCAGTCTCATTAAGCATTTCCCTCCATGGGACCCTTGTGTAGGCTCGGTTGCTAAACTTCCACAAGTAACAACATCCTTCATGCCTCTTGGGACAGAAGCCAAGGTGCCTTCTGAAGAGGATGTATCCCTTTTCCTGCCAGGGGCTGGAAAGGGACAATGCAAAATAGATTAAAAGAAGCAGTGATTGTCTCTGGGAAGGGTGGCCGGTGGTCTGGGACCACATTGCTGAGAGCAATGGGAGGTGGGTGACATCTGTGTGGAGTGGGGATGTTCCTCAGTAGAGTTCCATCCACAGCCCTCTTTATCAGGGCTTTGCCAAGGACAAATGTTTGGGGCTGGAGAGCAAAGGGCTGTGGGGCAGGGGGAACTTTCTCTTTGTGAGCTCTCAGCACTTTTCAGCTCTGCAGGGAAGATCTGAACTGCTTGGCTCTAACTGCTTGGGATGGGGCAAGTGTGGCGCGGTCTTCTGCAAGGTCTCATTTTAGAAACAAGCTTTATCTTACAGTCTGTCCTTGTCAGAAATAAATTAACAGGCCTGTTCTCATTCTCAGAAAATTATTTCTGTCACAAACGATTATTTTCCTTATTTTGGGAAAGAGATTTACAAGTGAAATACCACAAACATTGAGTTGCTGCTTTACTGATAAGGCGATGTTTACATTTACTTGTGGACGGTCTCTGTAACACCAGCTAAAGACAGATAGCAAATCCTCCAGTCTACCTAAACCCAACTGCTTTCCACCTTCCTTTCTTTTTGGCTTTAATGCCGCGTTGTCCTATATACTGAGTTATGATAATTAGTAATAGAAAAATCCTTTTAAAAAAACACTGAAGGCCTGATTTATTTTTATATCAATAAAGCTTTTGTAATTTCTCAGCTGTCTTGTAGCTTCAGAGAAAATTCAGAGTACCAGCAGAGTAAGTGTAGTGTGGGAGGGGTTCAGCTGAAGCATAAATTAACTGTATTTCATTTCCCCTTAATAAAGAATTTCAGTTTTTCCACAGCTAACTGTATAATCAATTTGATCCCCTGCTGGCTTGCTAACTTGCTGTTGGCTTTGCTTCAATAATATCAGCCTGTAATGAGGGAAATGGGAGGCTCTAATCACACAGAGGAGAAATAAGCAGCTGCAACTGAACGTGTAGTTTAACTGTGCAGAATTTTGCTGCGGCTTTTATCGCTGAAGAGCTCCAGTACATTTCCCCCCATGTCCGCCTTGCTTTGGAGACTAAAAAGCAGTGTACTCCTCCAGACTCATTAATCATATTTCACTGATTGGGTGACACTAAATACTTAAATCCTATTCAGTTTTCGGCAGCCTTGAGCTCACTCCTTCATCTCTGTAAAGTTTTAGCTGTAAGCTGTACTTGCGTAGCCAGGGTGCATTGCGGCTCCGCTTTGCTGTATTAGTAATGTCACATAATTCCTTCCATTCTGCTGTGAAATTGTTGGTCAAAGTATGCTTTAATTGTAACATTATTGTGCCACAAGTCTGGGAGTGCTTATAAAGAAAAAAGAGAATAAATACAGTATAATAACTGCTGAGTTTGTTTTTCCTGCCTTCACCATGCCTAGAAATTATACCCTGTGTTATGGGTTTGTTCAGTTACTCACTTGTAATTCCACATTTTTTTTCCAACACTTTGGGTATACAAGACACAAGTTAAACATACAAGATAAACAAAGATTATCTTTAGTCACAGTATCGCCAGACAAAAGACTCTTCTGAGCTAGCAGTCTCCACGCCTACATTTCTATTTCTGCTCTTCATTCTAAATGCTCCACTTCTCATTGCAGATAATCTGCCTGGCAGAACTCTGCAAAAAGGAAAGTCTTTGTGTCAATTTAAACATTTTAGCTGTTTGTCTGGGGTTTTTTTTGGTTTGGATTGGGTTTTGTTTGACTTCACTATTTGTGTGAGAATGACTTCTGCTTCATATTTGAAGATTTTTTCTTGCCAGTGCATGGGGGAAATAACTGATGAGAAGAAGTGGGGGTTAAAGTTCAATTTTAGTTTTCTGCGTCATTTGATCTCATTTTGACTCGTGGCCATGTGATCAGGCAGAATTCAGTGCAAAGAGAGGCAGAGTGGGGGAGGCTGAGCAAGTATCGGTGAAGCTTAGGACAAAAGTAAAAATCATTAACTAAAATTTGTTTTTGTTTACTTTTTGCCCTAAACCCCCCCCAAATTATTATTATAGAAGTATACTTCATAAACAATTTCTTGTTGTTTCATGTCTTGTTTTGGAAGCCCCTCTATGCAGATCCCTGATGAAAAAACCATTTTTTTATTGCACACAAGCATCACAAGTCAATATTGCTGCAAAGTTATCTGCCTATTTTCTGTGTCATTAGGAAGTCCTTGATGTCATTCCAGAATATGTGTCCTGTTTATGATGAAAATTTAAAAACCAAAGTGATGTAAATGTAATTAGGAAAACAATCTTGGTTTGATTTATAAAGGGCATGATGCTTACCATTGATTCTGCCAACACAGTGCATATTACAGTGCATGAAATGGCCCTCTTCTTGAGAGAGAAGAGATCAGAACTCATCCATCACCCTTTTTTTCCAGCTTTGAATGGCTGTCACACTGTGTGTGCATGCAGGCAGGTATGTGAACACGTGGGTGCCTGCTCAGGTATCAGGAAGCTGACAGGAGGTGGGATGGCTCCTTGCCCTTGCACTCTTTCAGTCTCAGAGGACCACGCTGTTGCCAACAATGCCAGGGCTCTGTTTTTTCTACTCCTGTGTTTGGGCAGAACTCATTAGATACAGCCCAAAACCAGAGCACACAAGAAATCCTGTGGACCACAGCCTGGCAGGGTGGAGTGCTGGGGATGCTGTTTGGGGCCAAGAAGCAGCTGGAGGTGCTGTGGAGGAGGCAGTCTGGCTGCAAATCAGGGATAAGCCAAGTTCATGTGCTTATTTCAAACATCATGGGTAACAGCCAGAGGAAGAGCTTTTGAGGAGTGAGGCATCCTAGATATGTGATGGTGAGCATTCTCTGACACTGTTCTGTATGCTGGCTGGACTGAGCAGTTCCGCTTTTATGTTCTTTTCTAGTAGGATCCCAAGATTTATGCAGCACATGAGTCTTTCCATCTTGGCTCAAAAGACAGAGTTGAATTGCCTTTTAGTTCTCGTGAGTCACCATTTTGAAGTCTGAGTGCATAAAACTTAAGGATAAGAAGTATGTTGTTTTGGTTTTAGCCCTTAAGAAAGGAAAAAAAATACTATTAATGAAGTTTTACAGTTCTCCCTCTGCATAAGGAAGAGTGGTTTTTATTACAACATGACTACTCCAAAGTTTCAGAGAATAACAGCAGCACTGAGGAAGAAGTGCACACAAACCCTACTGGGTCTGTAGCAGCAGTTATATTTATTAGAAACTAGGCCAGGAATTGCCCATCCTCAAGACATTTGCCAGTAGTAGCCATTACCTGATGTACTGGTTGAGAGAGAAGAGCTGAAAAGTCTTGAAATAGAGTCAGGGGTAACACAATTCAAAGGAAGCTTCGGCAGGATGAGGGAGTACCAAAATCTAATGTTAGTGGTGCTCTTTGCTAAACAGCAAAGTTTGTGGCTTTACATTTCAAATGATTTAATATGATTTGAGTGTCAGCTTTCAGAATGACACATTATTAAAATGATGGTCAGAATTTTTGTGAAAAATGCAGATAATGAGCCCCTGATCCTCATGATGAATATTGTTCATGAAATAATTTAAGAATTATTGAGAGCACGCACATCTGAAAAGAAGCTGCTTGTCTTCTCCTTTCAGATCTTGACTCTTTTGTTGTGACTGATGGAGATGTCATTTGGCACAAGGCCTTTGCAAAATGAAGCCTTTCTCCGTGGGACTAGCAGAGAGAATGACAACCCATTTCTAATTTGCCACCATTCATCTGCAAGAGACTTTGAATGGTTCCTGGCTGGAATGATTTTACTCAATCAAAAAATATACCCATTGCCAACCCCTTCTTCATTTCCCTCCATCATGTTTTATCTAATGTTTCCAAACTTTGCCTCCTGTAAAATTTGTGAAGGGGAGATTTTAAAACCCCTTAAGAGTTTAGTGTTCTCCTTGCAACCTTTAAGACCTTTTCTCTCTTTCTACCCTTAATTTCAGTTCGTTTCAATCTATGCCAGCGTGCTGCATGTCTTCTGGGAGTGAAAACTGAGCCAGATTTAGCTAGAAGGAGTGTCTTTCTCTGCTCTATTAGAAGGGAGTAGCAGCCTGAGTTTTGCATCCTTTTTGTGCTACAGCATCTCGTTGTGAAACTGCCTCCAAATCGCTGTCTAGTGTCACGTGCAGGGCTGCCTGGGCACGCCTGCTTCTGCTCTCCGCCTTCCCTTCACTGGCTTT
Source organism: Fringilla coelebs (assembly GCF_963513975.1). Lineage (NCBI taxonomy): Eukaryota > Metazoa > Chordata > Aves > Passeriformes > Fringillidae > Fringilla > Fringilla coelebs. The sequence goes on from NC_140028.1 coordinate 34,236,863, forward strand.
GCCTGTACTCTCCCTAGAATAATTTTCAAAGCTTGTTATTATATTTTCTTACACTCTTTTCATTGTCTCTGGTTTTTGTTTTGGTTTGGTTTTTTAATACTATCTCCATTCTCATTAATGCCATCAGACCCTCTCATTTTAGCATTATGTGATGTGATTAGCATGTTGTTTACAACATGCTCTGCCATTGTATTAACGAAGCTGCTAAATGAGATGAAACCAGTTTATGAACCTCCTTAAGCTCATAGAAAGCTAAATAAACTCATATTCTCACTGCTTACCTTTCTGGTTTTTAAAGATGTCTTTAAATGGCTTTCAAGCCATATAAGTCAGCTTGAAGTCACCCTTTATGCAAGATTAACAAGGCACATCACCAACTGTCACACAAACCTGTGAAACAGGCCCTGCTGTTATTTCATGAGGACAACCAGGTTGGAGATTGCAGGTGTTACTTCCATTTTCAAAGCATTTTAAATAAAATTGTATCACCAATCTTTAAAAGCATTTGATATTTCTTTCAGGTATATTCAGATCCTTGCTGAATCTTACTTGGGACTATCATTTTCTCTTCTGATCTGCTGCCTTGCAAAAAAAAAATCAAAGCATTCAAGCACTTCCTTTATGAGGTTACTCATTATGAGTCTGGAAAATGTATGTAGAGAGAGAAATGTTCTCCAGAATACTCTCTAGTAATTTCTGACTTTTAATTTAGAAAATATGCACCCACGTGGCTACAAGTCCAGACCATGGGCTGTATAAGACACTTGATGTTAGGATAAGGGGAAAATGAAGATTTTGAGTATCTTGAAATATAGGGCCTTATATACTTTCTTTCTAGTCTTAACTTTCTCTATAACATATTGAAATACCTTTGAACAATTGTATCTTACTTTTTCTGGACAACAGGCTTGATTGTTGTGGATATCCTATACCCAGGTATGTTAAAAAGATTTACCAGCAGCTTTCTGGCTGAAAAACAAAAAAGCACTGTAAGAGTAGTAATAAAAATACAGCATGTAGCTCTTTATTATAGTTTTATAATGCTCTACAGAAATTAAGGCACCACTGCATCCTGTGTTATTAGTATTAACTGCACCAACTTATCATGGTAATATGGTCAGAGAGGAATTTGTCAGCATCACACAGCACTGTGGTTAGGCTGTCTCACTGAAAGATATTCCTGGCTTTTAGTTTGGTACTTTCCCAAAACATTCAATACATCTGATATGAGCTTGCTTGTTAGTGATTATTCTGATGTTCTAGGAGGTCGTTTCTCCATCTCATAAATAAGCTGGATTTTTTTTCTTCATAGTTTTATCAGATAGGATGCTGCATTTTAGTTTTTCTTTTGAGGAGGTGTGACTTACGTGGTACTGTTCATTGTTGGACATTCCACTGTACTCTGCCTCTGCCCAAAATTTTCACAGGAGTCAGTCAAAATATTCATCAAACTTTGTGCAGTTGTCTATTTCCTGAAGGTATTTCCAGGCCACAGTTTTAACAAATTGCTAGTTATCTGTGTGCCACATTTTCTGAGAAAACATCAGAGGGGACCTGATTTTCAGAAAGTACTGAGGACAGGAGAACAAACCACATTAAAGTTTCAACTACCCTGAAATTACCAAATCTCTACAATCATTGCATTCATTTCCCCAGATTGTACCCTGTACTTTGCTTATCATCTAGTATTAAAAGTAACAAGTGCTTCCTCTTGCTATATATTTGCTGTAAAAAGTATCTAATTGAACAAACTTTGATGAATGTATAATATCTGTGCTATGCTGGATTTATAGTAATTATTTTGATTGTGTTAAAACTACATAAATACCAGTTTTAAATCCCTCTCTCAAATGATTTTATCTTGCCTATTTATTATTATTTAATTTAGTATTTTTCACTTTGTTTTTGCAGTTTGCTTGGACCTGGAGTTACAATGTTCCTCCCACTATATTTCCCCTGACTTTTACTTATTCACACCGATTTTCAACATTTTTTCCTTAGGATATCAATTTCTTTCACCAGTCTCATAAAGATACCTTGCTCTCCTGTCCTGTATTCTCCTTTCTGCAGAGTGACTGTTCTTGGTATTTTTTTTCTTTTGAAATTTAATGCAGCTATAATTCTTTCTTTGACTTTCATCCTCATCTTCTAATGAAATTAAACATTCATGTCACAAAACTGGTGCTCAGTAAAACCCAAAGGTCTGTTTAGTGTCTCAAGTTATATTGTAGTATTTCGGTGAAGGGCTTGGACAACTGTTCTTCATTTCTTAATGGAACTCTAAGCAAAACCATGTTAAACAAGGATAGTTTTTTTACTTTCCATTATTTTGTTCATTTTGAAAGATGATATCTCAGTTTTCCATGTGAAGTTTTTAAGTTCATTCTCCAGCTAACCTAAAAAAATATGTTGTTTACTTTAAAAGATTTCAAAGTCTGGGCAAGCTAAGATAGGGAGACTCAAATCCATTTGCATGACAATATTATACTACAGGTCGTATATTCTTTTCTCCTACAGAAATGGGATTATGGCACGAATATACAGGATTTCTTATCCATATAATTTGATGGCAGGAAATATTAAAATAAACTATAAACTCAATTTGCAGCTTGTCTTAGGGAGGAAATTGGGATATTACTGGGTAAAATACAGATTGCAGACTAGCAACTAAAAAACATGGATTTGCAGAAATAGAACGATTACATAACGTTCTCTGTCATTTTCTTTCAGTAACATTGAATATAATTACCTTACCATTTATCTCAGTAAATGTTAGGTTCCCAAACAGAGCTACATAAACAGAAATTTTTGTATTCCTTAAAAAGAAGACCTTGAAGAGACTTCAACTACCTATATTCTTGATGAGGCCTCTACATCTTAATTCATGCAATCAAATTAAATAAGGATTTAAAGTCCAAAGAAAACAGTTCTTACTTTGTGGGAAATTCACCTCTACAAACAGAATTAGTATACTTTGTTAATTTTTTACAACAATGAGGGCCTAAGTTTGAAAGGTGTTGAACATCTAATGAGTTCATAAGTGAATTAATTGCTTATGGAAAGTGTTCTATGGAGATACAAGGAAATTGCAAATTAAGCTTTGCTGCTGTGAGCTCCATCCATCTCTGTGCATCAGGCCCTCTGGCATCACATGTGTTTTTCACATGCTCATTTCAGGCCTGTTCACATATGAGAAGTCAAAATGGGTGTCTGTTGGTACTGAGTGCTGAGGCTGCTCATCTCTGGCATGCTGCTGTCTGGTACCCAATGTCTGGTGGCTTCTGATGAAATGTATTGCCTACAGCAGGCAAGGAGGGGTTGTCCTTTGTTACCATTGCGGAGGGACTTTTTTTTTTCCAACCTTCCCCCATCAAACTGGTGACCAGCTTTCAAGAAAAGACATTTCACAAAAAAAAAAAAAAAAAAGGCATTATTTGTTTTCTTTTTAAAAAGCAATAAACAAATAAACATCAGAATATTTGTTATTTTTGCGTTGTTTCCTCACATAACTATTGCTGAAATTGACAGCAGTGTGATTTTTTTCTTCCCGGTGCCTGTGAGGAGCTGCTGAGGCTGAGCATTGGCTCTGGAACCACATTACACTTCCCAGCACCTACTGAGGCAGGTGTCCCAAGCTCCAGCCACCCCTGAGATCATGTCCTTCCCCCTCGTGGCCTCCTATCTTGGTCAGGATGGAAAAGCAAGCGGCTTCTCTGTTGAAAAGGGAGCCTGCGGATTTTTTAACGGTCTCAGTGAAAGAGGAAGTAAAGACCAAGAGAAGATATGATAAAGATTGATTTAAAGAAGTGCAGCTGGGGCAAGAGTACCCTTCTAGAAACCTTCCAGGTTATAATGCAAGAGGTGCATATTTGTGCCTCAGTCCTGGTTTGAACTGAAATGGACAGCTTGACCCAAGTGTTATGCAACATCTCATTATTTTGGCTAAGACGTCCAAAATAGTGGTTTTGTTTTCTAAAAGTTGCATGCTTGTATTGCTTTTTCCACAATTAAAACCATGCTGGGATGGCTAGTTTTTGTCAGCTTTGAAACTTTGGCTACCATAGTAGTTTTGTTCAGAAGTTTTTACAAGGACCTGAAGTATTTACAAGCACCTTCAGCGCCTAAAGTCTTGCCTGACTCACAATACCTCGGCACCCATTGCATCCGGAGCCCCCAAACAGACCCGAATTTGGATGTGACAGTAGGGCTTGATTACTGGTGTATAAAACACAGCAGTTGACTGTGAAATAGTACAGCTGTTCTGTGCTTTTTAATAAAAACCTCGGATGTTTAGGGAATTTCAAGCCTTCGGTTTGGAGCTGATACACTGCAAGCTGTTTGGCTTCCATTGCCTTGCTCGTTGCAGCATTTCCTCCTCAGAACAGGCAGCAAGGAGCAGTATCCATAGGAAGAGCCTGCAGTACAGTGAGATGACTGCTGCTGGCTGGAAAAAAGCACTGGGTAAAGCCAAAGAAAAGCTGGCTGTAGTCTGCTTTTAGTGCTTTTTTTCTGAAGTACGACTTAGTTTGCTCTGTGCAAGTGACGTCAGCCCTGCAGTTCCACCTCATTTCATGGGGCAAGGAAAGGGTAGCACACAGCACTCCTAGGAAAAAGAGCTGACGCAGGGGTTTGATGCAGATTTCTACCTACCTGTGTGTGAACCAGTTACACAAGAACTACAAAGTGTTCTTGTCCTCTTTTTATTTTTTTCCAGTAAGTGGTAGTTGCAGACACTGTGATTTGAGTTAGGGCGAGGTTCCTTTCTGCTTGTATTTAGAATAATACTTGCATTTACAAAACACAGTGTAGGCTTGAACCTTCACAATGTGCCTTTTGGCAGCTATTTTTTTCATAAAATCAAGCCATATTTCAGTGTAGATTCTACCTTTATTGCAATCTGTGCAGGATTTTCTCATGTGTTTCTATCTGGATTATAGGTTGGTAGGTAGGTCTTAGAGAAACATATGAAGTTTGAGATTGCTGCAGGTATAAAGAGATATTTACATATCTTGACTATTCAGGAACTTAATTATTTTTCTTTTTTTTTTTGCAATAAACCTTTCTACCTGCTCTGAAGTAACAATTCAGTCATGATTTAGTTATGGATTATGGGATATCTAAAATGTATGCACATTTCCTTGTGTAAGAAACAACTTGATTTTCATTTTCACTTTAATTTGCATTTCATTTCCAGAATTTCTGACTCCAGCCACCAAACTGGCATGGTGCCTGAGGAGAAATTATCTCTTGAAAGTGGTCCTGTTTGTCAGAATTTCATCTACTCAGAAATTCACATTTTTATCTTTTCTTCTCTTTATTTCTATTTGTCTTTTTGCCCTGACTTCAGCATGTTTACTTACAATGACTATGAATAATTACAGCTGGTGATTTTATAGACATCATTTTATATCTATAGGCACATTTCTATATATAATGCATTGCATTAGAAGTGATAGATATATGTTTTAAAAGCAATATATTTGAATGGTGGTGTTCGGATGAAATTCCAGATGTTTAAATACTCTGCTTCTACAAAATAAACAGCATTAATTAGAAATTACTCTTGCATTACTTCTTCATTCCATTGTTTGGGGTTTGCCAGTTCACTTGATTTTCTTGTTTGAGTTATGAGAATTAGGAAGACTTATTAGACATAGACAAGCCTACTACTCCCTGCTCATGCTCTCCCTCATCTCCATTATTATAATTTATTTTTCTAGTTTTTGTCAGAATAGTGAGAAAACATAAGGAAAATAAACTTACACAATGAGAGAATTGCAATTTATTGTTACATAGCTGCAGAGGCCTTCTGATGTTTTAACAAAAATATAATAACTGACTTCTCAAACCAATGCATTTTCTTACTCCTCTAAAATTTGCAAGTACTCACAAACAATGGGGCAGTGAAGGGGATGCTAAGTAAGACACTGTGGAACTGAACCCTCTTTAAACTAATCAATCAAATAGAATTCCTGAATAATAACACAAGCAGTTCCTCCATAGAAAAGGCATGTAACCAATTTAATAGGAATGTGTAAAATTTTACTCAGTTTTCATGGGTAGATTATAAACTAAAAATTGCATGTAAGATAGCCAGTATGGAAAACCAAACCATGTGTAATAAAAGTTAATCAACACATTCAAAATTATACACAACTACACATTGTTTTCCTTGAATAGAGCTTGTTCCAGATGTCACAATTCAGGTTCCTCCTCTATGACTATTAATCAAAGAAAAGGAAAGACTTTATCAAAGTAGTAGGGGATGAGATTTAAGTAATATCAAAAAAAAGCTTTTTTTTTTGCTGGCTTTGTCTCAAAATTATAAGTGTTGATTTGGTTTGGTTTTTTTAAATTGCATCATTTTAACAGAACAAAAAAGAAATACATGGATCTACAATAATGAGTATGAAAAACAATCTTAAAAAAAATATGTCGGTAGCAAATAAATTCAACTAAACGCATGTTTGGAAGGCATATATTATTATGCATGATAGCCTTCCAAGAACCAGCTAAAACCAGGCCCACTAGCTTCAAACAAACACATTTCAGTTTCTGACTCCAAATAGCTTAAATAGCCTCCTGATTAGCAAGGTGCTTAGGCATGTAAGTAGTCCCAGTGAGTATCCCCAGCAAAGCTAAATATATTTGCCAAATCACTTAACTAAGGGTGTCTCCTGAATTTTTTGAATTGTTGCATTGTTTACCCTGCTCTAGTTTCTACCAAGTGACTCAACGACAGTTTAGCAGCTGGAGTAGGACAGCTCTCTATCATACCAAACCCTGTACTTGGCCGGTTTCATTGTTCCCTTTAGCTCTGCTCTCTAGGCGGAGGGTGAGGATGCGACTTGTAGGTTGGGTTGGGGTGGTGGGGGTTTTTTGTTTGTTTGTTTGGGATTTTTTCGGTTCCCCCTCCCCCCCTCAGTCCACCCACTCCTTTTCTGGTATTTAGCTTGCAATGTTTGGCCAGGGAAAATCTTTTTGCAATAAACTTGTACAGTCCTTAGCAAAATGGGATTGTGTTCAAGAGGTAATCACTGCTACAGCAAAAGTGTAGTGCCCTGTGTTTAAACCTAGAGTTGTGTGACCTGTTTAGAAAAATACATAGCTGTGAACAGAATACCTAAGCAAATGTGACCATCTCAGTTTTATAAACATAAGTAGTATCCTTCTCCATCCTGGAAGATTTGGATTTTTTTTCCTCCATATCTTTGTCTTAAGAATGTAATGAGGTGTTACTGAGCCTTTTCTGTAGTTTCCTGATGGTTCTCTGATATTCTTAATCCTGATTTGTAGAAATACTGACAGCACAGAAAATAATGCTTGTGGCATTGTGTTTGAAAAATTCAGGCAGATCTGCTCACAAGCACTAGTGGTATTATTTGTTTATTATGCTTTGATTTAGACAATATGTACAAATATTTGTGTGTCTTAGATTTCTTTCTTCGATTTTTGTTTAAGTAATGGCTGGGAAAGGTCTTCCTCTGAAGTGGTGTATGTCTTTACCTCAATGCAATACATGTAATAATGTACTAAACTGCTTTTTAAAATTTGGGGAACCCTAAAGTTAGGATGGTAGATCTGCTCCTGAACAACAGTGAGCAATGCCATATTGTTGTAGGGGTGGGGGAGAAATAAAACAAATACTGGGATGTGGAAAGTGATGTACAGCTAGCATGGCAAATTATGGCAATGGCAAACTAAAGCTTCCAGCATCAATAAGGCATCAAACTAAGCAGTATGCTCAGTGTCTAAAATGAATTCCTTTCTCTGTACCAACAGCAGAAAGCCCACAGCGACTTGAGAGAGCAGGGACCAGCAAAACGTGCCCTGGAAGTAAAGCGGGAAGGAACAGGGTTTGCTCAGGATAGCAACAGACTGAAGAGAAACACTGCTGAAACTCTGCTTAAGGGTGAGAGAGAGGGGGGGAAAAAATCTCCATATCTGTGGTAGATTTGAGGAGAAGATAAAGAGCTAAACTGCAGCAAAAGAAACCCTGTTTAAGCACTAGAAAAACTTATGGGGAGAAGTTTAAAGTAATACAGTTGCCTGGGAGGCTGAGATGTCTTCATTACAGGTCATTAAGAACAGGTTAGACCGATCCATTAGGAATGAGACAGGTGTTGATCATCCTGTCTTAAAGGAGGGGGTGGACACAGATGGCCTCCTGACCTCTTTCAGCCTCATGATCTTCTTGTTACATTTTTTTTTCTGGATTCAGGTTATATATTTAATCAACCCAGCTGTATTTAAGCTAAGAGGAAAAGTGATAGTTTTCTATAAAGAAATTAAATTCCTCTTAATACTTTGGTTCTCTCTGATGGTTCTCTCTCAGCTTGGTCTGTTCTTCATAGGACTTTTTTTTTCCATTCGCTAAACATATGGCTGAGACTTAGTAGAGGAGAGCACAAAGGACAATTTATTCTGGAAGTCTGCATCTCAGCAAGCACAGTATTTATAAGAATCTCATCAAATATACTTGAGTTGTCTAACGCAGGATCTTTCCTAAGTGTAAGCATCAAAACGAGCAGGTGAAATCTTAGGCTGTAACCTGCCTTCAGAGAGGGACAGAGCAGAAAGGACTGCAAGGGTGGGGGAGGAGGAACAGCTTTACATCGCTTCTCTTCGAAACCTTGCAGCTCCAGTGGCTCTTGCAAAACACTTGTTGATTTAAAGAGTGCAAGCAGAGCTATTGACAGAGCCCACTACCTTCGCTGTCAGGTTGGACTCACCAGACAATGGTAAGGCTGAGTTGGTTAAGTTGTGTGTAAGTACAGACATGGTTACAAATTGTGCTTTTCCAAACCATTCAGTACATTTGCATCATCTTTCAAGCACCTAGTCAAGCTTTTTTTGTCTTACTGCAAATAGGAGCCTCCAGTTAGTGCATCCATTTCACTTTTATTCCCCTTCCTCTTTAATTTTTAAAATGAAACAGCTTTACTGTCTAATATTTTTAAACACTGCTATAATTATTACAAATGTATTTGAAGACTTAAAAGTGGAATAGCTGCAGTGTGAAAGAACAAGGAAAAATATCAAGAGAAATACAATTGTAGCCTCTCTCTTCTTCAGCCCTGGCTTTTGCTAACTTCACTATTTCCTGATGAGCCAATGGATAACAGGCATGTGTAGTAAAACCAAAACCTCTGTCTAGAAAAAACAGAGGTGAGAATATATTATGGTACAATTACAACTTCAGAAATGTGAACCATCTTTTACTGATATAGAGCTGTCTCCTTGAGTGTGCACGGAGGCTGGAGCAGAGACACATTTCTGTAAGGTGACAATTTTGATGACCAGTGATTATTTAAAGTTCAGTGCTGTTACCTCTTCTTCCTGGCGCAAGAAAAGGGAAAGAAGCTCACAGAATTTCTTGCTGTGTTGTGAACAATGTATCATCTTGGCCTACATACGGAGGTTCACATGACAACAGTATCTGCTCCTAAGGTAGGGAAGGCAGTTCGAGGAGAGCACCGGTCTGCAAATCCAAGGAGCCGTGCAGGGAAACAGGACAGACATCCAAAACTGATTAGGGAAATCTTCAACAGTTCTGGTCGTTTTGCACTCTCTGGCTCAGCCTTCAAGAATGACTGCTCCCCATTCCTGATGCCTCTGGTGAGTCAGATGAAACTGATGTCAAGGAGTTTTCAGAGGCCTTGCCATCAGGGTGAAATGGAGGCAGTCTCAGGGAATGGGAAACCTCTGCCCTAACACATAGTCCAAAAGGCTCAGGCACAATATTTTTTTTTTCTAATTTTGTTAGATTAAAATAATTCCATACAAAAATTTTATTATTCTAGGGTTTAGGGTTGGAAGTCAAACAAAAAAAAATTAGTTTGGGAAGCTCTAATGAAAATGTAATTGTTTTAATAATAAAAATAAAATTTTAAAAATCCTAATGATTAAAAAAATAGACCAAGAAGCTGATTGTCTGAATTTACAGAAGTATAACTTGAAACTCAACTCTCTCTTGAAGTGAAGCCAGGCTCTCTAAATTTACTTCTTGCTTTCTGGACTTTATTTACTTCAGTTAAAAGTTTCTAACATCAAGCTTCTGTGCTATCTGTAAATCAAAAAGCTATCTGTGGCCTCCAGTTTGGAAAGTCATTTAACTGGTTCTGTGACTAAATCACTGTCATCCTTCCACCTTAATTTCATTTCTTTCACAATGGTATTAGGTAGGAACTGCAAAAGAGGGAGGTAGATTTAAAGTCTGCTGCATGAAATGCGTTGCTTGTACAGACATGCTTAGTTTTTGACAGTTAAAAACATGCTTCACTACCACTCTGATTTTTTTTTTCTATCTTCTGGATTCTAATTACATGAGCTCGTAAATTTACATGTGTACATAGCTCTAGATTTACATAGTAAGTGGACAGTGGTGAGCAGAGGTTGATCAGACTCAAGGTGTAATCATCTTAACAGTAAGTTTAGAAAGTACTTTCAACATAGAAGATGTAGAGTCACTTAGGGTTGCATGCTCATGATTTAGGAGAAAGGTTTTCTAATGTATATGGTCAACAATGAGAAGTAATTGTTAATTATGAATTAATGAATCTGCCTTAGAATAAATTTTCAGAGTACATCCCAAAGAGAGCAGCACAAAGGGAGCTTGTAAATGTGTACATCTCCACCTGGTGACGGTGGGATGGCCTTTGATTATGCCCTTCCTCAGCAATGCTCTTCAATATGGAAATCTTGCAAAGGTACAAAAAATTGTGTATTCAAGTGCAGGAAATCAAGGGAAGAAGACAGTGTTGCACAATTCTAAACAAAAGGTAAGTTAACATATTCAACAGTGTAATTACAAGGGGAAGACAACACTGCTCTTTAACCAGCAAAACCATAATGAAACACTTCTACCTCTATTTCTGCCCCTTAATGTGTCTGCTTGAGGGCTGTTTACCATTTTGGTTAAAGGCAGAGTACAGGGGTGAGCTGGGCTCTTTTAATCCTCAGTAGGAGGGATGGCAATGTCTTCTTTAATAGACTGCATGAATACACAGAATATGTCACAGCATAACTATTGTTGAACACATACTGCAGGATGAGAATATGGGAGAGACCGAGAATAAAGACTAGGAAAAACAAAGATAAAAGAGAAAAAAGGGTTAAAAAAGGGTGGTGTTAAAGAAAAGAACAATTGAAGAAGTTGGAAAGCAGTGCAAAATAAAGCAGAATAGCATAAAGATTTTTTTTTTCCCCACAAAAATATCACAGAGGCACAGAACTCCTGAGGCTGGGAAGGACCTCTGGAGATCACCAGGCACTAGGTCCAGGACTCCGGGGATACCCAGCAGGCACTATCCCTCTTCTCAGGGTTGGAATTTGGTGTCACCTGCTCAGAAGTTCCCTCACAGTGTTCAAGAAGAGCTTTAGAGGCAGGTTTTGCTTGTCTGATCCAGCACTTCATGTGGTCACAATTATACATAGCTGAAGGAAAATAAAGAAACAACAGGGCTAGGTAAATGGAGGTGAGTCCAGCAAGGTAAAAGCCAAGGGTTTTGGTACAACATTACAGCATGAGACAAATAAATAGACTTCTGGTAAAATTATAGCACTTGTGCTTTAGTTCTACAGGTGTATTTCCTTCAGCTGAACAGTATTTTTTCTTAGCGTGAATCGTTTACCAAAGTAGCATGAGTAAAATGAGTCCTTTATTTTGGTATAAAAATGCTTGAACAAATATTGATTAAAATTCTTATTCTTAGCCTATATATTTATAACTTTCTTCAAAACATTTTATTTGATAAAATTTATCTTTATTGATTTTTTTGTATTAAAAATGTATTAAGCTTTTCAAGATTATTTTATTAAAAAAAAAGATGGTGAAGCAGGTTATTGAATTCATAAGGCATAAACATACAACAAGATGTTTAAGTAATCACTTTTTTAGTTAGAAGCTTGTTATTTGAGGTGCAAAATATATATATATATTTATCTCTAAAGTTTTTCTAGGAAAAAATATTTCTAACCATATAAGCACTGTATGCATAGGATGTGCTCTTCACTGCAAGGTCTTAATGAGGTTTTTGTAGCATTGTATCAAATCATGATAAAGCCAAAATGTCCTTGAAGAACCTGAGCCAGATCCCAGATGCTTGAAAGGAAGCCATGTAAGTCAATGTGTTATTTTGAAAGGGCAGATTCTGGTAAAGGGCTAATGGAAGAGGATAATCAGCAATAGTTTGGAGATGTGAATGGAAGTCAGAGGGTCACTGTAGCTGTAGCAACTAAGGGTGTGTGTGTCATGCCAGGGGGGTGGTGTGGTCATGTAGTGAGTAAAGGTAGTGGTGACTGGGGAAGGTGGAAAAAGGCAAATGTCAAGTCCATCTTCTAGGAGGGAGATCCAAGGAACTACAGGCCAGCCAGCCTGACCTCAGACTGTGGGAGGATTAAGTAGTAAATCCTCCTGGACACCTTCTCCAGGTGTGTGAAAGGCAATAAGGTGCCTGGGAGCAGGCAGCAAGTTAGTGTATCCATTTCTCTCTTTGCCAGGGTTTACAAAAGGCAAAATCTGCCTTACCAATGTGACTGGTTTGTATAATGAGATAAGTGAATCTGTGGAGAGGTGGAGAAGAGCTGATGTCATTTATCTTGACTATAAGAAAGCTTTAGACACAATCGACCACAGACCTCCTTTAACCACACTGGAGAGGTTAAGTAGAAGATAAGGTGGAACATTGGCTGCCCCACTGGTCTCAAGGGCTGCCATCAGCTGGAGCAAGTCCTGCTGGCAGCCAATGTACTTCAGGGGTGGATACTGTGAGTGTCATGGTCAGTGACTTCAGGGATGAGATGAAGAGCAGATCACAGCAAAGTGGGAGGTAGCGGCCAGTGCTCTGGACAGCCTTAGCAGACTGCAGAACTGGGCTGGCAGGAACTTCATGAAGTCCAATGACTGGTGGAGCAGCATCCTGCATCTGGTACAGAATAGCTATTTGGAGGCTAAAGCAATAGGAAAGGATTTCCAAAAAGGAATTTGGAAGTCCTGGTAAGCAACAAGTAAGTCAGCAGTGACCTTGCAACAAGGAAGGTCAACAGCTGCCATAGGAAAAGAATAGCCAGCAGGTTGAGAAAAGTGGCTATTCCCATCCATGGAGTGAGAGCACATCTGGAAAACTGAGGGCAGCTTTGAGCTACCCAGTGCGGGAAAGATGCAGACATAAAAAAGAAAATCCAGAGGAGGGCCACCATGATGGTGAGGATGCTGGAGCACATGATGTACAAGAGAGACTGAGAAGGTCAGGCCATTATTCTGAAGAAGAAAAGGCTGGTGTAAATTTTAATGTTCTCTTCAACTTCTTAATGGGCAGATATAGAGAAGATGGAGCTTTCAAGGAAGTCCACAGTAACCTTTTCATTGTGGGAAACAACAGGCATAAGCTGGAACAGACCAATTAGACATCATGGGGAAAAAAAAAACCCAAACCAACTCACAAATGTGTTCAAATTGTGGAATGGGTAGTAAAAGAGGCTGTAGAGAGTAACAATCATCTGGTAATGACCCTGGAAAACTTGGCATAACTTCAAAATTTGCCCTACTTGGAGATGAGGCTTCAACCCAAAGACCTCAACAGGTTCCCTGAATCCTGAAGAGGGTTAAGAGGGTGGAGTATTTTTACACAGTTTTAGTTTTTTTTTTTTTTTTTTTTTTTGTGGGTTTGAGTTAGGTATGTACTGTATCAACAAAAATCTTATTGGTTTCATAAAGACCATATTAAATCCACTTGGGAAGGTTAATGAATAAGAGGGGATTAAATTCCCCATAAAGGTGGGCAAAGTGATTCTACAGAGTAAATGCAGCCACTCATGAAAAAGGCTTTGTGCACCAACAGCTGTGTTATATATAGCCCTGATGTCAGCAGGTGCACATAAACCATTCTTCCTTATGCATATAAGCTGCAGGTAGAGCTTTATGAGACAGCAGCCATACCTGAATGGCCTACCAAGTTCATAAACTACCAACAATTTGTTCATAACCTTTCACCTTATGGAAAAATAATTTTACTTATTTGAAAACCAGTTAGAAACACACCTGCAAGTGCTAGTTCTACTCTGTGTACCAATTTTTAAAGAAATATGGTATGTAGAAAAGGTAAGAAAAAATAACATTGACAATATATGACTGTACTGACTGGGAAAACATGGTTGCATTCAGATTTTGAATTTTTTCCTGTTAATTTAGAAAAAAAAAAAAGTCTTATGAAAGGAAATTCAACCAAATCTCTCTGAAAATTCAAAATAATTAAAAACTTCTCTCAGTGCTTATTTTCACACCAGGGAAGGTTTGCAAATCACAGTGAATAATCAAATGAATGCATAAAGTGATGTTGTGAACAAAATAGCGAGCAGAAGAATGAAGGGAGGAAAGTGAATACAGGAGAATGACGGGAAACTTGTATTACTCTTGTTTAAAATGGATGAAGTTTTTGCTGAAAAACTAAGCCCAGCTCTAGTCAGCACAATGCAGCAAGGGTGACACTGGAGAAGTTTCAGAGAAGAGCTGTAATGGTGAATAAAATCTGCACTGAAGTGTGTTTATGAAATCCATTTCCCATCTGGAAGACGGTGCCTTCCCTTTAAAGAATAGCAGTTAGGAATAACATAATTACTGGTCTTTGCATACAATGACACTTGTAACCAGGGCTTTGAGTTTTGGCCTCGGATGACAAAATGTATTTGCTTATGAGTTAGAAGCTTGTAACAAATTTGAGCATATGTGTGTAGTTAAATCTCCTCTCCCACACAGTTTGACTAGGAAACTCAGCCACAAAGGAGCCAGGGATTTTTGGTAATGTTGAGGCTACAAACTCCATGTTATATGAGCTGTCTTTTATGCTCCTACCACAGCAAGTTAAAGATCTTCCTTGCTTTTCCTGCTGGATTTAGGTATTAGTTTAACAAAGATTTTTGGTTATGTTAAAGAAAGTTTTATGTCAGAAAAATAAATAAACCAAGCTTTCCTAAATAAGAAATGCTAGAATTAAAATTATCAGTGCAATTCTAAATTGGGCTGTTTATGGTCACAAAATTAAAGACATACTTTTTTCTTTCTTTTCCCCCAGTGAACCACTGTTTCACTTTGCATTGGAGAATGAATCACAACTGTGAGGTAAATTAGATTATTGCCTATCTAACTGTTAGCTTATTTGCTACAGAGATTTGCACAGATATGACAAATGAGGTCAGAGGAAAAGTTCTGTCTCTCCAGGATTCTTTAAGGACTCTTTACCCCCCCACCCCCGCCTTTTTTTTTTTTTTCTGGGTGTTTGTTTTTTTTTTAATAATTTCCCCCCTCAAATGCAAGCTACTCTTACTTGCTGTGTTATTTCAAGGTAATATTCTGTTCTGTGTGTTTGACAGACAGAATTAATCCTCAATCTCTTTTTTTGCCTGCCTGTGTATGGGCAGGGTGGAAGAGCTTCCTGAAGACTAAGTAATTTCTCTGCCAAATACAACTGATGGGGAGGGACATTCAGAAAGGTTGTCCTCTCCAGCTGCTGCAGCCTGGCGCTGGAGCCTTGTCTTCTGAAGATGATGTCAAAAGTACTTCAGCTAAAACAGTGGCATTAAGGTGGATTGGATCTTTGGTTACTATCACATCAAAGCTCCAATTGAGCATATAAGAACGACAATCCCTCCATCCCCATCTCTAATGGGACTAAATTCAAATAGATTTCTGATGGCCATCCCTCCCATTTCTGAGTTTTCTCAGTAGAAGAAGAAAATATTGCAAGTTTTCAGCTAGTTGATTGCAAAGGCTTCTTTCTTTAATATGGGGGAGGAGAGTGGGAAAGAGTTTTCCTTTAATTTGTTTGGAGAAACAATTGAACTATTTTTGCCCAGTGCAAGAAAACAGCTTAAAAAAATGAAGTCAGACAAGTATGGGAAATTTTATGCAGCACACTAGGGAAAAATGTAACCATCTGAAAAACAAGGATTATGATCAAAAAAATATAGGATGAGCCTAATTGCAAGCACAGTTAGCTGTACCACCAGGAACAATATATAATCAGCAGATAGCTACAGAACAACTTGGGTCTGCACACCCAGGCTACAAAATGTCAAAAATAACGACTGTGTCAGTGTAAAGTACAACTCGCCATTATCGAAACGTAAAGCTTTTCTTGTAAGATAGGATTTCTGCATCGCGGATTGCTTCTTGAACTAAAGGGCAATGTTTAACAATCGCCCTCCCGTCCTTAACAAATTTTAACTCATGTATTCACTCCTGCAGTCTAGGGAAAGCCTGCATCTCAATCTCCTTGCTCCCATGAGTGAGATACAGCTGACACGATTTTCAGCATGTGTCCTTTTTTTTTTCTTTTCCGGAGGCAAAGAAAGGAAATAAGACCGTAGCCCCCGCCTCGCTTCCCTGTTTTCGTGAATATGGGCCACTGAAAGCCGTAAGAGGGCTGAGTGCTCCGGTCCCGCCTGGGAGCGGGGCTCCTTCAAGGACAGACAGCAAAGGGCCACAGCCAAAGTCTCTCCCTCCGAGGGCGAAGGACTTTGTTTTTCCCTTCCCCTTTCTCCCCGGTTCGGGCGCCGAGGAGGAGGCTCCCGCGAGCGCCGCGCAGGGCTGCGAGCGGGGCGCTGCCATTGTCCCCGCGGGCGGGGCGCCGAGCGGCCCCGCGCTCCGCCGAGCGGCAGCGGCGAGGGGCGGTGGCGGCCCCCGGACCGCGCCGCGCTGCCGCCCGCCCGGCCCGGCCTCCCCCCGCCCGGGGCCCGGCCGCTGCCGCCGTGCCCGGGGGCAGGGGGGAGTGACTTGTGCCTCCCCCTGCCTCCTCCCCGTCCAGCCCTCCTCTGGGTAGAAGGGGAGGAGGAGGAGGAGGAGGGCGAGCGGTGGGAGGGTCTCCATTGAAATAAACAAGCAGGCAGTTATTAAAAAGGAACATGGCGGCCGCAGCCCCAGCTTCAGCTTCATCTTACAAAGCGAAGGTCAGCGCCGGCGGCAGCGGCGGGAGACGGCACTGACCCCGGTAACGGCTCCCGCACGGCCCCGGCGCGGCGGGGGGTGTGCCCGGGCCCCCCGCGCCTGCCCGGCCGCCCCGTGTAGCGCCGGGGGGACGCCCGGGGCCGCGCCGGTGCGCGGAGGGGCGGCGTTGGCGGGCGGCACCGCGGCCGCGGCGAGGCGGCTTCCCCCGCGCCGGCGGCGGGGGGAGCGGGGCGGGGGCTGCGGCCCCTCCGTGGGGAGCAGGGGGACCGCGGGGCCGCCTCTCGCCGGGCCATCGTGCTCGCACCCCCGCGCCCGGCGATGGGGGGTGGGCGCGCGGGGTTACTTCTCCGGGACGTCCCCCTGTTTCGGCGACGGAGGGGGGGATAGGGCACCCCACCCTGCCGGGCCGAGGGGGCCGGTTTCCTGCTCCCAGGCCAGGCGGAGGTCGGGTGCCGCCTCTCGGCGCCCCTGGCTGGGGGGGAAAGTGCGAGGAACGGGGAAGGCGAGGGGCTGATCTGGGGGTCAGGGACTGCCCTGGCTGGGCTGGGGGAGGATGGGGCAGCGGGGTGCGATTTTGAAGGGACTGTTCAGGACGTTCCCTCTCACCCCCACCACGCAGCGATAGCGAAACTTGAGGGAGGGTCTCTCCCCGATGACAAAAGGGGCGATTTGGGGAGCAGAGCGACGCCGCCTCCCCTTCCCCGGCTGACAACGACTCGGTGCGCAGCGGCGCGGGCCGCTCCGCGCTCCGTCCGCGGCGCCGAGCCGGCCGCCCCCCTTTCCGCGCCGGGCAGGGACCGCGCCGCCCGGCGCCCTCTCCCCTTCCCCCTGCGCAGGGCGCCTCGCCGCCGCTCCGCGCTCTCAGGGGACGCGAGGGGAAGGAGGGGGCGAAGCGGGCAACTTCTCTAACTTTCTGCGCGGGGGTTGTGCCTGCCCGTGCGCGCCGCGCAGCGCCTGGCCGGGCCGGGCCGAGCCGCGGGGGCGGGCGGCCGGGCGTCGCAGCTGCGTGCGAGCGCAGCCCGGGGCGCCCGGCCGCCGCCTCCCCGCGGCCCGGGGAGGGGTGGGGGCCCGGCCGCCGCAGTGCCGTGTGTGCGTGTGTGCGCGGGGCGGGGAGCGGCGGCAGGAGGAGGGGGAAGAGCAGAGCAGCCGGCCGGGCGCGGGGCCGGGGTCCCTGGGCGGGTGCCGCTCCGCTCCCTCCCGCTTCCCCGCAGCGGGCGGCGGCTGCAGGCGGGCCCTCCGTGGCGAGCGGAGCCCCACGCGTGAGGCGCGGGGGAGGGGTGCGGAGGTGCCCGCCGCCTCCGCGGAGGGCGGGTGCGCGGCCCCTCCCCTCCTCCGCGGGGGGCGGTGTGTGCGCCGCCGCGGGCACCGCGCGGCTCCGAGGCTGCGGGCCGAGGCGTAACCGGAGCCGTGTCCCTCGCCGGCCTCGCCGCCCCTCGCTCCTTCGGCGCCGCTTGGGCCTGAGCGTTCTCCCCGGCTCGGGGACCGCGCTCTGCTCTTGCCGGAGAGGGGCATTCAGGCCGTGTAGTTTGTGGGAAACCTGCCCGAGAGCCTGGCAGAAAAAGGTGGGGGGGGAGGGAAATAAAAAAATAAAAAAGAAAAGGCGAGGAGGTTGCTGCTAGTCACTGGGAAGTCGTGATATCTGTGTATCATGATATATACTTAGTTTGAGTTAGCCTGTATACTTCGGTCTGAAATGTGTGTATGTGGGACACTATAAATATACTTGTAATTTAGCTTGGAGAGTCTCCTTGTGAAAGGAGAACAGCCAGCTTGTTTGATAATAATCAATTCAATTGTTTTTTGGTTTTTTTTTTTTTTTTTTTTTTTTTTTGTCTCAGAGTAGTAAGAAGCAGGTGAATAGGCTTTAGAACTCAACCCGTAGTGTTTAAGTATAATTTGATCTAAGCATATAGCGCCTGGCTATGGCAGTTACAGCAGAGCTCTATTGCCACTGTAAATAAGTAAGCATTTAAGACTGCCAGTCTTTGTACTTAAAACATTTCTTTTCGTTTTTGTTCTGCCATTGTGGGTGAAGGCAGTCATTTGGATTTTATCCCTTCGGGTTTTTTATGTACTGAACTATAAAAAACAGCCCTAGTCAATTTCCTGGCTCCATATAACCCAGTGGCAGTGTTGGGCCACCTGGTGGGCTCCTCTCATGGGGGAATCCTCTGGCAGCGCCCAAAGGGAGGGAGCTGCCGGTCCACTGAGTTGGATGCTCTTTGAGAAATGCCCATGTTGTATATAATTTTTAATGTCCTACTGAAACTGTTACACCCCAAAGCAGAGATCTTGTTTGCTTAAACACAGCTTAGTGTGGATGGAAGCTGGTTGTTTTATCACATTTGGTGTAGGTACTCGGTGCCTCCTACTTTTTTCCAGGAGACTTGTTTGTTTACATCAGCAGTGGTGTCACAAATAGGATATACCAGGTTTGCACGTATTTCCACGTGCAGATATGTATGCAAGCACATATGGACACTGATGCATTTGTATCCCTTACTTTTGCATTTGTGGTAACAGCGCTTTGGGGACTGGATGTAGAAGTTGGCTCTGTTGTGTCATATGAGATAAGGGAAGTTGTATATTGCCCCCAAAAGGTTAATCCGTAAGTGTGAGAAGCTTAATGTTCATAGGAAATCTTAGTTATCTACAGGCTTGAAGAAAATACTTTGTCATGGACTCAACCTGCAAGAATATTGAGTACAACTTAAAGAAGAAAGGTTCATCTTTTTTTGACATCGCGCATTATTTTGAAGAACTGCATTATTTGTAACATTTTTTAATCTCGATGGGCATTATGCAATAAATGCATGTCAAACGTGCTGCAATCGCCTCATCTTTTTAGTGACTGTACTCTTTTATTTCACATAAAACCTGAAGATTTCTCAACTTTGTATTTACTCAGGCTTGTGGTCTTTACTAGGGAGAGAATCCATGTCTGATGTGGTTCTTCAGTATCTCTGCAATGTCTGAAGGCACTTCTTTACTAAATGTGTAAATTCCTCATTGTGTGTCCTCGTGGTGTCAGTGCTAAATTTGAGACTCAAGACATTTGAATACATTATTGCCATCAAGAATGGTACTTTTGGAACCAGTTTAAGTTTTTAAACTGGAATTGTGTTATTTAAGAGAGAAAATTAAGGTTATTTCAGGTGGAAACACTAGAAAATATAAGGGATTTATTCACATATAGTGTAGTGTATTGCATTAAACTGAGACTCTGAAGTAAAAAGTAATTACTTAAGAATAATGTTTATGTTTTTATAATCATTTAGGGTGTAGCTTGCTCATTAGAATGCTGAAAAGCTCTGTTGAAAGAGGCATGTAAACCGTCTGTAGTGTTGGCATTCCCAACTTTTCCCTCCGTCCTCCAAAAAACCAGTAAGAGCTAGCCCATCTGCAGGGAGCCCAGATTTTGCAGCAGGAAGAACAAAGTCAGTGAGCGAGCCAGCTGCTGCTACAATGCCCACTGTCTTCTGCTCCTTGCCTTTGTTGCTGATGTCACTGTCTCATTGGCAAAATCTGGGCTTCTGCGCTCAGCTGGAGTTTCTCTAGCACCTGACACCAGAATTGCAGAGGCTTAAGAGGTCTAAGCCTTGAGGATGCTGTCAGTTCATTTGAAAGAAAAGACGAACCAAAGACTGTTACCAAATTTAAATATAGACGTAACTCTCTTTGTCTGCCGAGCACTAATAGATTGTGCATTGGAGAAAGGGAACACAACTAAAACTGTTCTTGCCACGCTCAGTTCTTTGTACATTTCTGTGGCTGGCCTCTCTAAACAATGCAGATTGCATGCAAGTAGGTATATTTTAACAAATTCCACACATTTCTTCAGTATTCTGATAGGCATTAAAATGCTCAATATTCATTTATGTCCATGTTTGGCTTTAGAGGTCAGAGGTTAAATGTGTTGTTACTGTATATACTCTGCTGAGTGACACAGCATTTTAAACTAAGAACAGGGTAATTGATAATTACTTTATGGAAGGCATATAACAGCATTCATTCATCCACCCATTTTCTACTGTTAGTTAACTTAGCTACTCTGGCAGGATCCCCTATTTTTATTTTTAAATGAGGTGAAGTTCACTGCACTGCTTTATTTTTGTTAGTTGTTAAAACATTCTTATACTTCTGGCAGCAGATAATGACAAATTCTTCAATGTAATGCTCCGAGCAAGGGAGGCGGAGAGGGAGAAACAGGGAGGGAGAGGAGGGGAAAAACCCTCCTGAGCATATGGAGACATCCAGAAAAAGATGTGCATCGTCAGCTGTGATTCCATTGTGTGCTTGCAGACAGGATCTGAGCTCTTCTTCTCTTGGGAATTTAAACCTTACAGAAGTATTCTTTGGCTTTTACCATCAGGATAATGGAGCTTAGATAACATATATTTCATGTATTTATTATAGATAATATTTTGATACTATTTTATGATTTCAGGAATAAAATACAGTTTCCAGGACTCCTGCTCTGTGTTGGAATAGCATTTTAAACAGTCATATGTATTGCTGAAATGGTAACTTAGAGTAGTAAGAATAATTTCTAATATTACATCAGTGGTTACATATTACAAAGGCATCTTACCAGTTCCACATTTAGTAGTTTGTCAGCAGTATTTACATTATGCAAACACTCCCTGTTTTAATGATTCAGTAGCTCAGCCTTTTCAAAACATACCAAGTAGAAATCTGACATGAAAAATGACAGGTTGTATAGTTTAATCAATTTAGGATACAGAATTAGAAAAAAAAAAGACAACAAACCCAGGGTATTTTTTAGACAGTTTTAAGACAAAGCAATTTTGTCAGTGTTGTGAATATTCAGAAATAGCATTTATATGATGGAAAAATGAGTGGAAGAAATTAATTTTCTTTCATTCAGTCCTGAATTTACCTATTACCTAGAAGAGCCTTTCCTCTCCTGAGCATCTGGAGTACTTTTGCCGATTTTATACAATTATTTTGAGTTGATGAATAGTTTGAAAAATAGATCTTGAATATGGTAGATTTGCTGCACTCTGTTTTGTAACTGTTTATGATTTTTCAATCTTTTTCTGTGGAAATTGCACGTTATTCAAATGAAAGACTAATGGAAATTTTATTTAAGAGTTTTATGGCTATATAATGGAAACAATTCCTATGGAAAATGTATCGTCATCAAAGTGCTTGACATCTTGAAGTTTGAAATTAGTTCATTAATTTAAGTGTCTGAAGCTATACCGCAGCATATTAACAATATGCACATTTTTTTTCTCCTGCAGCTTCATCATTATGCTATTCCAAGTCTTGCATTTCCTTAAATGGCTTCCATAACAATCTCCCATTAATACAGTTACTGACAGATATTATTTTTCCTTTGCTCTCATTTTAGCAGTTACAACTGATAGTAAATCTCACTCTTTCTGTGAGTGTGCTCCCATTACTTAAATATTAAGGTGCTGTTTTGGAATGGCATTTGTTTTTTGCAGCTAAGATGCAATGTCCTCAGTAAATCCTATTTACATTTTTCTCTTTGTTTTTAAAACTTCAAGAAGTTATTTTCTGTTTGGAAAGGAATACTTGTATTTTACCAGAGTAACCCCCATTACATGGAAACCTTTATTGGATTAATGAAAGGGCAGAGAATATAGGCAACAAATTAATTAAAATATCTACCGAATGTGTTGATTTGTCCATAAATCTTAGGTAGTATGGATCACATGAGCCTCTATGAGGGGACATAGTGAGAACATATATCTGCTGTACTGTTGACTGAGAGTTGCTATTTTGATGTTTTTTTAGTGAGCTATGTAAGACATATTGTTGCTCTTGGGTAGGATTTATGGTGGGCATATCACAATTGGCTGCTTTATTGGCTGCCTCAGTGGAGAAGCCTGGGACTGAAGAATGGGCATGGAAAGTGAAAGAACATTTTGCTTGTTAAGTCAGAATTATTATAGAATTTTACTCTTACTCTGCCTATGCTGTAATTCATCAGTGTGCAAACAGATTTAGTTTTTCATTGCTGTCAGTATTGATCTCTAATGAGCCTGGCCCATGGATTTTGAAGAAAATCACTCCAATTAAAAACAATGCAGTTTGTCACCTATTTGTACCTCATAGATTATGTAGGAGATACTAAACTGCATTTAAAAATAAAACTTTTTGACATGAGAGGAAAGTCTGCCTATGAATAAATTTGAGAGTATATGCTGACACTTTTATTACACATATTTTTATGAACTTACAAATTCATCATATGTCTGTGTGAGGTGCAATTAGAAATAAATAAAAAAAAACCAAAAAGCCCAAAGCAACCCAAACCTTATGAAAACCCAAGGTCATAAGTTTTAATACTTGTGAATCTGAGAGTTCAAGTATCATCTAGGCTACAGTGGAGATTATTTTTCTTCATTCTGCTAACAACATGCTTTGAGTTCACAAAGTAGCTTTTCAGCCTTTTCTCTTTACTCTTTCAAAATTATTGTCAGGACTTGCTGACCAAGTACTTATATATTCTGAGAAATACATGTGATTATTGTCAACTAATTTCACTTGTTAGTCTCTCTCAGTTTTAGACCTTGGTCTCCAGATACATGAACAATGTCCTCATCCTGTTCTATCCATTTTCTGAAATAGATTTTTTGTGGAGGAATATTGAGTGTATAGAAATAAATAAATAAATTCCAGTTTTCAATTACATTCTCAAGGAGAAAAGCTCTTCTTCCAGTCTAGATATTTGTATTTTTTCCAAAATTAAAATTTACAGCTAAAAATGTACTGTTTTCTTTAAATGAGTCCAGAGGAGTTGTTGCTGGGGTGCAAAAAAAAAAAAAAAATTAACTTGTTGATACTTTACAGGCTATAAAATGTAGCTCTAATAGCATAGTTTAAAGGTTTTTATTTTAATTGCTTGCCAATTTTTGTTGGCATTTGCAGTGCAAACATACTTTTGCTTGTTTTGCTGGATTTTTTCAAGCGTTACTTTGAAACAAAGATACTGAATTTTTCATGAGGCCTCAAAATATTTTTTGCTACAGTTCTGTGTGAAGCTAGTGCTAACTGCATGATGGTGAGATCATTTGTGGCTCCTTTTCTTCTTAGTTTAGGAATGATGGAACCTGAAGACTGAGTGTAGATGAGAAAAAACCTCTCTAAGCTCACCAAGTTCATGCTCACTAAGCTTGCGTGCTGTGGATGATCTCTTCCAAGTATGTCTGAACGTGGCAGTTCCCACTCCCTTTCAGTTTAACTGTACCATTGATGTTGTGTGTTTGTTCACAATGACATTTCTGTGGACCACGGAGGTAAACACACCTTAGGTACCTGGAATGAAGACCAGAAGGGAAAGAAGTGACTGTGCACAAATGGAAAATAAAGATGTAAACTGTTCTGAAGTCAGAAGACGGTGTGTTGTTCTGTTCCGTATCAATTGTTTTTAGTTGAGGTTTTTTGACCTTTAAAACAGTTTTCTTTTGCTCTTTGTGGGATGGAGGATTGGATGGTGGTGTTGGAAAATGGCAGGTGTGGCTGTGGTGCATTCCATTTTTATATCGTAGGTAATGTTGATAATTTGTGTATTATTTGAGGCAGTGTTCTGCTCTTCACGTGGGCCTTTGTGCACCACTGTTAACAGAATTATGCCACTGTGAGACCTGGCTTCTTGCGAGAGTAGTTCCCTTGAGTTCTGAGAGTCATCCCAAGAAACTCCTGATTCTTGTGTGTTGGGTGTAAATTTGCACAGGCATAGGTAGTTGGCTTGCTTTTTCTTCAGCCTTCAGAATGGGTTTGAGAGGGGAAGGCAAATGACTAACAGATCATTTCATTGTCACTAGTTGCTGTATAATTCAAGAGGGTTTTTTGGGAAGAGAGGTCTTGTTAGTCATGTTTTTGTGTTTTGAAGGTAGTGCTTCTACTGTGAAGCTGTAATGTATTGTCTTTGTTTTCAGACAATATTATTGTTAAGTGTTTTCTGAATAGAAAAATGAAAATCAGCAAAGCTTGTACTTTCCAGTGGGCCCTTGTGGACACTATTGTGATGGTCAGGAGCCACATGACTTATGTACAGACTCCTTGAGTGGCTGTATTGGAGGCCACAGAGACAAGGAGGTAGGATGCAAGAAATAGGGAAAAACAGCAGGAAAATGAAAGTGAGCAGCCACCTTAGTTGTCAAGAAACAAAATGGTAATAGAGTACTCATTCACTGGTGCAGGTAGAAGACAGGAGATGAGTGGGAAATGCTCCTGTTTGCACAGGCATCGTCCTGTTTACTGCCCCCAGGGGAAAAGGTCTCCCCACTGTGGGCTGGGGCTGCAGCCCCCATGTGCTGCTGAGACTGTGGCTTCTCTTTGGTGTCTCTCTGAATTGCCAAAAGATCTAGTAGCTTACTTAACATTTTATTCCAAGACAAGATGGTTTTTTTCTGTCAACAAGGACCCACTCAAAGCCCTGAGTTTGTGATCCACAGAGCTTGTGTGCTTTTTGGACATTCCTGAGGAAATAATGTGGGCTTATCTTCCATGTGTATATTTCATAGAAGAACACTTCTTTGTTAGTGGTGCCCCTAAGTAGTCTATTACTGTAGTGGTATCCTGTCTGTGACTGAAAGAACTTATGCAGAGTTTGTTTGAAGAAGGTTTTTGTAAGATGGCAGAAATGGCAAAGAAAGAGGTTGATACTAAATTCTGCTATTCTCAAGGCATAATTAGTTTATGGTGGGGTTTTTTCGCTGATGACTCTTGTAGTGCATCTTTCATTTTATTTTCATCTCATTTGCTTTATGTTCTGCCTTTTTGTTTGTCAAAATAGGAAAGTAGAAAACTCTTCTTTGGTGGTTTGCTTGGATATATTTGTCATAAAGTGCTCTTTGACCTACAAACAGAAATTCAGGTATAATATTTGTGTGGGCAGTGGCACACTCCTCCTCCCTTGAAGGAATTATTTTGCTGTGCAATGTATGGCCTCTGTTCTATGGACTCTTTCCTGCTTTATGGGACTCCATATGAGTGAAAGGCTTTCTGTTCACTGATGTTTGTCACTTGGGTCAGGAGTATTGTAAGTTGAGGCTGAGAGAAGAAACATGCTTCTGTACATGCAACTTAGAATAATGGTTGAAAGAACACCAGTTTCTCCTTTTTAGAGATTTGAAACTAATGTGCTGTCAAATCAAGCAGTCAACCAAAAAAAGGAATCAAGCACTTTCAGAGTTCTCACAGATTCTTTAGTGAAAATAGAGGCTGTGTACTGTGTAAGTTAATGTAAACATTTTAGCTGCTATCACTGTGAATTTGCAGTAGGCAGCAGGTAGAAAGGAAGTTGTGTGACTGGAGTGATTGTGCAACTGGAAGGGGGTTGTAGTTATGTCTGGAAAAGCAGATAACGCTCCACAAAGTTTGTGTTTCCCTCGTTGTGTTTTGCTTAAAACAGCAATGTGCTAAACATCATATTTTTGTTCTTCTATGTCCATCTCCAAAAAAAAAAAAAGACTAATATTTTTCTCTCAAATTTGTTCCTAGCATACTTGAGATGTATCTGAGTTGTGAGGCCCCCTGCATCCACAGCCCCTAGAAATCGTTGTTTGCATCGCTGAGTCTTGGTGAGTTGTCTATATCCTATTGCATTTAATTGGATTGTGTTGCAGCTCTATCTTCTTCACTGGGGAGTTTGATGTGAGATGTCTTAAATTGATTGTGTGGATACAGCAGAACAAACCTTGGTTTTAAGTAATGTGGGATACTGTACACTGGGTGGAAAGACTAGCATTTTGGAAACTTTGAAAATGATGGTGGGACTGGTTATGGAAGCAGAGGGTCCTTGCTTTGGTGCCAGGACCAGGAATGGGACTTTCTGCTGGTAAAGAATATCGCATGTTGATCCCTTCAGCCTTTCTCATTAGGTTTGTTTGATATTTTATACTGTAACTAAGGAATTGACATTTTTCAGATGTGCTGATTATGGTCTGTCTTATGGCAAAGGTTGAATATGAAATAATATAAGCTTTTCCATCCAACTCTGTGCACTAATAAATTACTTAAATTGAGGGTTGAAATTGGTATAATGACACTGATGACTTAAACTGCTTGTTGCTCAAGAATTACTGTCTTATGACTCCATCAGGCAGTGCTGTGCCTGTTTAACTCTGCTCTCAAGAAGGGATAATACCACTGAGAATTAGAAAAAGAGACCCCTGCGGATTGTTTAAATGCAGACTAATAATAGTTTGGTAGTGCAGCGAAAGAAAGTAGAATATAAATGCTGTGGTTTTATTTTAGGTATGTTTGATATATCAGTATATTCGCTTGCTATAAATCTTTTACAACAAATACGCATTTGAGATTTTATGTGAGAACCTTTTCAGTGTACTCATGAATAAATGTTGTCTTTTAACACATAGAGTGACTTATTAAGGTCAGAAATATGTATTTTTGAGGCTTGCGCACTAAATATAGAGGTGGGAAATGAGCCTGCTGAAAGAGTTTTTAGTTGTTTGGGGGATGACTCTTTATAAAATGCCAACCAAATATGGGTAAAATTATGTAAGCCCACATCAAGTATCATTTCCTCTTTTGTTAATTATGTTCAGCAGTTTTTGAAGACTAACAATGCTTTTCTTTAAACTTTCCTAATTTTCTAGCATCAGTGAATGAGAAAACAGGTTAAGCGGTTTTCCAGGGCTTTATTCTGTCTTTTCCCTTTTCACTTCAGATAAAACACTTTGAAGTTCATTCTATTCAATGAAGTTTATAATTCTGGTTAATAATTTGTTTTTGTTTTATAATAACTTGAAAATTCTTAGCCACAGAGATGTTATTACTCATTTACACTTATTACTTACACCATATTAGTTATTATTTATTTACACTACTTACCTGGACTGCACAATCATAAGGTACTTGTGCAGGTCTTCTCAATAATGATCTGCTTTTGTAATCATTTAAGCAAGTTGTTTAAAAAATGCAAATACTCTAAAATATTGTTTTCCTAGTGAATAGCACTCAGAATGAGTTAGGTGTTTGTAATAAAGAGAAGAATGTCACTGCCAGGATTCTCTATAGAGAACATGAAATTTTGTTGTCAGGTTGATAGTATGTTTGTTTTCAGTTGTCTCAATTTCAATTTTCGGTTAAAAAAAAAGAATGCATTAGGAAATATGAAAATAAAAAACAATTTCCATATAATTACTTGGGTTTTTTTCCTAATTAATTTAGATGGAAGAAAAAGAAAACAACCTGTCTTTTCCTTAGTGCTGCTACATTCTGCACCAAAACTATAGATTTGGTTGATACAGTGAAAGAAAATAATCTGGTAACTTCATGCATGCTGACCAAAACACAGTTTCTGTGTTTAGGAAGTCCAAAACCTTTAATAAGAGCAAATATTGCATGAATATTTGTTTATGAAGTCTGTGGTGATGACATTGAGGAATAAACCACTGTAAAAACAATGGGTGTCATGAAAGGATTTATAGGGCAAGGATGAAGCAGAGTGGTAGCTTTCACCCAAAATATCCTTTTGCTTTAAGGTGTGTGGTTATCTCTGTGTTCCTATTATAGACTGATTAGCAGAAGTAGGTTTCATAAGCCAAAGAATAGTTTAAAATTTTGGTTCCATTGAATCCTTGGAAGTCTTTCTATTGAGTTTTGAGTGTCTAGGGCTTCAGTCCTATTATTTGACATACTTGCATGCTCACCTTCTCTGTTGCAAGTTCAAAGAGCTGTAGCTGTTTATTTTAACCAGCACACCCATCTGAAATTATACTGGTGTTGGAAGGATACATCAGTTGGAGTGTCATTTAAGAAATCTGGGCCTTGGCTTTTGACTAGTGTTGCTTGTGGAATTATAGATGTTGGTTTTGACTGTATGTTGTGAGACTGCACCACGACTGACTGAAATTGTGCACATTCAGCTTGTCTGCCACTGTATCAAGTTTTTTGGAAAATGAACCTACTAGTTAAAGCTTATTTGGTCTATTTTTCATGTTAGTTGAGGTAGCGGGTAGCAGCTGCTGTGTGTTCAAAAAAAAGGGAATGCAATTAGAATGATGATAAGTTTAGACTTGCAAAAAACCCAAACAGATACAAAATCTGTCTTAATTTCCAGTCTAAAAGTTACCAGTCAGAAAGCATTTTTTAATCTCTCTCTCCCTTTTTCATGAAGTGGTTTGCTTTGTAAGGAATATTTCTCAGCAAAAAAAACATAGATTAGAGAAATCTCAGTTTTCTGTCGCTCTTGATCTGGAGAGTCTGTTTCCATCTAACTTTGTAGTGATTTTATTGTCGTTTGTGTTGTAGTTAGTGTCAAGTGTGATAGAAAATATTTGTGTGTCTTTTCATTCTGAGTTATAGTGCTTGTTGTTTACAGCTGTAGTAGATACAGAAAATTCTGACAAATGTCTCCTTTTTGACTGTGTTCTCCTAATACATGTTTGTGTAAAGGGAATGCTGTCTGGAAATAAATGCAATACTGAAAATAAAACTGCCTTATATCGAAACAAGTTTTTAGAGCCTTGGGTATTAATTTAAGGATGCAAATGAGGAACTTACAGTAGATGCCAACTATCAAACCTGAATAAGGCTAGCTTCTGTGAGCTTGCAAAGCACTGCTAGAATGGTGCTTACCTAGAACCCTGGAGTCAGTTCAGAGCACCCTAATTCCCACAGAAGCTGTATTTCTGAAATAGCTGAAATAATATATTGTTATGTGTAATCTTCAATGAATTTGATCTTCTCTGTGAAGGACACTTAATCTACGTTGAATTGGTTTGTGATAAATAAAGGGAATGTGTTTTTATTGCTAGACCTCAAAACTGGGGAGTTGTGTCTTGCATGAAATGTGATAAGATTATTCTGTGTTCAGTCACTGCCGTTCAGTAGTGACATTAGTTAACATGAATTGCCTATGAAGATGCTTGTAAAAGTGGATGCTTGATTATGGTGAATTTAATGTAATCAGCGTTAAAATGGTTCTCTTAATCTGAGAGTGAAGTTCTGTGTGGGTGGTATGATGAGAACTGAAGTATTAGGAAATGAGCATCTATTGAGATTTATACAATTGCCCCCTAAAAGATTTCCCCCCCTAAAATTGGAACTGAAAGTTTATGAAAAACATTATTTTGTGGAAAAGTTGAAATTTACACAAATGTAGTATATTGCATTTCTTTCCTTTAAATTTTATGAAAATCTAGAGTACTGTAGAGAGAAATCTTATGCTTGCAACTAGCAGAATTAGATTTGTTAGTAATGAAAGTACTTTTAAAGAATTTCTGTAGTTTTGAGGCCACAATGTTCAAATTCATTGTAAAGCTGGATTAAACTATTCTTATATTTGTAAAACTCATTAACTACTGTAAACGGATTTAAATGGAGTGCTCTGTCAGTGAACTTTTTACTGCGTTGATGGAACCAAACTTAATATATATCCAGGACTGTTGAAAATGCTCATTCAATTGATTGAAGCTTGCCTTTTGTATGTAGTTATATCCTGGAAGATTATTTTGAACATTGCAGTTTCAGTGAGATAAATAAAAAATATTTAGGAAATGGGATTGCTAACTTGATTTTATTCACTTCTTAAATATTGGTTTTGACTTTGTAATGGACTTTGCTGAGATTTTTCATTTCTTACCTTGATAGGAACCTTTTTATATGGACAAAGTTATACTGTATTAGCATTAGCAGAAGAAATAGCTGTCATTATCATCTGTGGAAAATCAATGTATATTTTATATATAGATTGATGACATTGTATCACCAGTATTGGAGCCTCGGAATTCTAGAGGGGTCAAGAACAGGACAACTGAGCACTTGCATCATCAAAGAAGATGAGATGCATTTACTTGGGCAGATTTTCCTCTGGGCCTGCCTTTAGTCCCTGAATTGGGAAGAGTGAAATATTTACATGGCCTGGCTCTTGACAGTAAATAGTATTAATTAAATACAGGGCTTGGAAATGCTCCTGGTATTTCAGATGAAGGCCAGTAGATTTTGCCTTGGCTTTCTGGAAATTGAATTCCAGTAGTCTGTTTATTTGACAGCATTATAGTACAATGCTTTGCGGTTCATGGATATTTGTGTACATTAAAGTGGGTGAATTTTTCTAATACCACAGTGTGGGGATGTTATGCTCAGAAGGCTTATCTGCTGTAATGGTAAGGAAATTTGTAGATGATTATAATATAAAGTCTTGTACAATGTGTTTCACTCTCATTAATTTGCTTTTATATTAACTGGACTGCAAGAAGTTACAGGTTTTCTTTTTAAAACAAACTTTGGATGTTGAAAAATTCAGGTGAAAGGTCCTAGATAAGTCACAGAAGTTGAGTATTATGAAAATGATTTAGAAATATTGGTGAGTATTACAGTATCATTGTGCAGGGCTCTAACTGTTCAAATATGTTACAGAAACCTCCTCTAGTCATCTCACCACAACCAAAAAAAAGGGTACTGGCACTCTTCTGTACACAGTATTTGTTACAGTATGTGTTTAAATGTGTTGCTAAAACTTTATTTGCAACTGTGGCCATGATAAATGAAGAATATGCTCTGTTCTCCTGTTCCAGCATCTGTTTTTATGGTCTAGATTCTTGCCTTTTTTTCATTATTAGTGCTTTTCTTCCTTCAGTAATCCCAAATCAATAAACTACAGCATTCTCTGTACACCAAACTCTGTATCTTTCAAAATGACAACAATAAGCAAACTAGGAATATTTAAAATTAGAATTGAGAAAAGAATTAGTTTTATAATAGGTATTGCAATTTGGTTTTTCCTTGAGGGAAGCTGTAGTAGTGTCAAGAGGAATTAAAATGTTTCTATTCAGATTTTTTTTCAGCGTGTTTTTCTTAGCTTATATTTGAATGTTCTCACTTAAACTTTAAAACATTATCCTTATGAGTAACACATAGAATTGAAGATACCTTTTTGCCTTGGATTCTTTTGTCCTTCAATCTCTAGGTACCTATTTTACTGCTTTAAGAGAGTGAGACATCCCCTACATTTCTTTCTTCTGGTTGTGAGCTTGAAACTACTGTGTGGTGACACAGTTTATAATAGTATTTTAAAATGGGATAAAACCATCAACATTTCTCTAAAAGTAGGTGGCCAACACATGAAATTTCAGTTGGGTTAATTTTTATGGCCTTTCAGTTTTCAGATGTGGTTTTTTGCTTGGCTTCTCTTCACAGATCCTGGTTAACTGTGTTTTTATTGCTTAGTCCTGCTGAACAGACTCATGTAAAACTTTTTTTGTCTCGAGTTACAGTATGTAACTTCCAGAATGTATCCTGTGGTGGAGTAGGGTTTATCTGCACTGATGCCACATAGAGCTTGATGCATGACTACTAATGTTTAAAATATTCCTTGTCCCTGACTGTGATTTTAGTCTTTCCTTCCTCATGAGCTTACTCTTTTGTCAATATGCAAGTTCTAGGCTCTTGATCAGCTGTATTGGGTTTGCATGGCCAAGCCTTGGTAACGGGTAGATTCTTTGAGAAGCTTCCTCCTTGTCCAGCAGTGAGTCTGCTCAGTGAGTTCCTGGCACTTCTGCCAGTAACCCCTGGCAGTGCCAAAGACAGACCTGCTACTGGTCAAGGCTGGGACAGTTCAGAACGGTGGTAACACCTCTGAGATAACATTTCAGAGGACGAAAAAGAAGTCCTTGTGCAGTTGTAGTTGTGGGCAGAGAAGAGCAGGGTGGGAATGTGTATGTGTGAGAGGAACAAGTGCGCAGGCACCAAGGTCAGTGCAGAAGGAGGGGCAGGAGGGGCTCCAGGCACCAGAGCTGGGATTCCTCTGCAGCCCATGGTGATGGCCATGGAGAAGCAGCTCTGCCCCTGCAGCCCATGGAGATCCATGGGGATGCAGAGATCTGCCTGCAGCCTGTGGAGGAGCCCCACACTGGAGCAGGTGGGTGCCTGAGAGGAAGCTGTGGGAGGCCCATGCTAGAGCAGGGTCCTGGCAGGGACCTGCAGACCTATGGAGAGGAGCCCGTGCTAGAGCAGGTTTTTGGTATGACTTGTGATCCTGTGGAGGACCCACAGGGGAACAGGCTGTCCTTGAAGGACTGCACCCCGTGGAAGAGTGACCTCCACTGCAGCAGTTTGGGGAAGACTGTTGCCCATGGGATGGACTCAGATTGCAGCAGTTTGTAGAGAACTGCTGCTCCTGAGATGGACTTGCTTTAGAGGAGTTCTTGGAGAACTGTTTCCCATGGGAGGGACCCCATGTTGGAGCAGGGGAGGGACTCCACTTCCTAAATAGTGGCAGAGATGACCTGACCATAACCCCCATTCTGTCTCTTCCTGCACTGATGTGGGAGAAGGCAGAGCTGGGAAGGAAGGAAGGGGGAGGGGAAGGTGTTTTTAAGTTTTTTTTTTACTTCTCATTATCCTTCAGTGATGTTGTTAGTAATAAATTCAGTTAATACCTCTGATTCTAACCTGTTTTGCCTGTGGTGGTGTTTGGTAGATGATCTTTCCCAGTCCTTGCCTCAACTCATGAACTCATTGTTTTACTTTCTTTCCCCTGTCCATCTGCAGAAAGGAGTGAGAGAGAGGTCTTGGGTGGGTGTCTGGCATCCGACCATGGTCAGCCCACTACATCAACATTGAAATATTTGAGGAATCGATACCAGCAAGTCAAATTGTATAACACTATTGTTGCCACATTTAAAACATACTCACTGCAAATATACGGAAGCCAAAAAAACCCCAAACCCAAACTACCCCAAACCAGGCCATCTTATCTGAGATATCACCGGCTCTTCCACCACTGTCACACCCCAACCCTGCACTACTATACATCACAGGCTGTGTGCCACAACCTAAATGGTTAAATAGATTTGTTCTATTAATTTTCAGCCTCAGTTGGTTAGTGCCAAATGTGCTTTGTATATAGCACATATGTTTCACAATAGTATGTATTTATTTTTAAATACAGGCATGGAACCATGCATATGGTGCTCTGGTCCTGTTTTAGGTATTGTGGGCCCTTAAAGGGGAAAAAAACCCTAGCAGCCTGCTGCTGCTGAACTTGATTCCAGTAACAGTAGTTATCAGAGTTGCATCTTACTTACTCGTCCTCTTATTTGCTTCATCACTTGGTTTCTGAGCTATTTCCTTCTGCCCCCAGCTTCCAGGAAAACTGTTTTGTGGTCTTCTGATACAATCTCGTAAAGCTTTGGGATAGTCCCATGTTTTGTGTCAGGACAACTCGATCCATGATTGTGAGACTCTTTCTAGAGAGTTAAACTTGTATGTGTGTATTTTGAGGGGGAATTGCTTACTGAAAATTTATTTTTGGCTAGCGTAAAGCTGTTAATGTGTTGGCTGGAATTTCGTAAGTAGCTTCATTGAGGAAGGGGGTGAAAGTCCCTGCTAATCAGAAATGCTGTAATGGCTCACTTAGGAAATTCTGAAATGAAGTTTTGGATTTCAAGGCTAGAGTCACAGCAAGATTCACCAGTCAGTAAGCCACAGGAAAGCCACCTGCGTGGCTCTGAGTGAGAGCTGCTGCAGGGTGCGAGGAGAGGCCCCTTGCAGGGCCACCATCTCAGGGCACAGCCGCTGGGTAGAGGGACAGCTGATGGCTCCCTGGCCTCTGGTCTCACCCCCCGGCTGCTCCTGGGCCCAGGGTGGCCCTGTCTCTCCCCATTGTGCCAGGCTGGGGACGGGCAGTGTTGTACAGCGGTGACCCAGAGTGTCGCTGCTTCACCCGGGCTGGCTGCAGGGGCTGTGCCGGCAGTGCTGGGCGCTGGGCGCACCCATCTCTGCTGGGCTGGGACAGGCTGGAGGGCCCAGGGCAGCAGCCTGCTGGGCACTGGGATCTGCCTGCTCAACAGGGTGAGCAGGGAATTGCGCTGCTCCTGACTCAGAGCAGGGATTTGCTTTTGGGTCTCCTTCCTCACAGGAGATGGCTGCTCTCTCTGGGCCGCTCAGTGTTTCATTCTGCTGCCTCTGGAATAGCTCTGCTTTTTTACTGGTCTGTAAATACTTTGTCAGAGAACTGATTTTCCTACATGGGAGGTGAGCATCCTATCTGTTTCATGTGTCCTACAGTAAAGGGCAGTAGTTTCTTCTCATGCCTACTTTTATAGATGTAATTTATTTGTCTGTTACCCATAAGGTTTTCTTCTCAGAGAAGGTACTGCAGAGGAAGCTAAGGTATACATTCACAGATATATTTAGCAATTACATCCCCTTGTGGATGTTCTTAATGCTTTGAGAATAGCTTACCCTACTTCAACGTGAAGTAAGCTATCTGAAACAAGGGCATTTTTTCCTGGTGAATTGACTATTTGCACAACTTGTAACAGTTTTAAAATAATGTGTTTTTCCTGTTCAGTGGCTGAAATAAAAAATTCATTATAGGCACAGCTCTGCTCCTTGTATCAGATGTATGATTGTCCATAATTAAATGGATGTATTTGACTACAAAGATGTAATACAATTAAGGTTTCACGTGGTTGCCGCTGCTTATGCCATCTTTTCTTTCCAAGTCTGTTGCTAAGGTCGGTGTGAGGTATTTTCTGGTGTAAAACTGGTGAATTTTTGAAAACCTGAAAAGATCAAAATGAGACCTATTTTGATATCTCAGAGCAATTGGGAAGTAAAAATGTGAACTATGTATAAAGTGGTCAGCAGTGCTAGAATTGAACTCTTAAAAATTTAAACCCACTAGGGAGTACTTTGTGTTATGGTGGGAAGGGCCATAAGCTATAACTTTTCCTGCTGTTGACATGATTTGGAGACTGTCTTACTGTTCTGATTTTGTGGAAATATTGCTGCATAAGCATAGTGGTAACTTCTTTATAAAAGAGCTGTACTCAGTTCTGTTACACTTGTGTAAATAATTTCTACTCAAGTTGTATTGCGGAAGCTGAGAAAGGACGACTGTGACCCTGCCCTTAGAATTTCCTCAGGGGAGTAGGGACTTTTTTTAAGAGATGAGATTCTGAGAAGGGAAATAAGGTTTCTTGCAGAAAGTTTGAGCTAACTGGCAGTACAGGAAAGATGAAAATGTAAAATCCAATATTAGGTCAAGCCTGCTTCTGCTAATATTTCACTTGCATTAGCTGAATGTAAAGACAGCATTGTGTTTTATTGGTTTTTAAATGATTTTGCTTACCACTGGCAGGGAAGGAAGTCAGTAAAAGGGAACTGGTATTTTCTTACACAGACTATGTCTTGAGGAGGAGAATAAATCTGCAACAACATGAGACTTTTTATTGCATATTTTAATAATTAAAAAGGTGTGGGGGTTTTGTGTTTTTTTCTATGTTGTAATTTGTACTGGTTGCAGTATCAGTTTTTAGTTCTGTCGTGTTGATTTGTTTAGGATACCAGGTGATGCCAACCACTCTTACACCATGCTGGTGATGGGTTCTGTGGCTCTTGCTGTGCTAAGCTTCTGTTGTTGTGTTGAGCAGGCAGCTAAAATGATTTATTTAGGCTGGCTTAAGGTCAGTTACAGAAATTGAACTTATTTTTTACAATTTTTTTTTAATTCCACCAATAGTTTACATAAGGTGGCAGGAACATTTTTTAGAATTTGGGGACTTGGAATATTTTCCCCTGCACGTAATTGAAATTTCCCCGTAATGTTACCCATGGGAATGAGCTTGCATAGGTAACAGCAGGGATGGACCTTGTGCTAGAGAACCAGGGGTTTATTCTTCGGTGCTAGGTTTGCCAGAAGTGTACTAAACAAATCACTTGAGCTTAAGTTCCTCATTTTCTTAGCTGTAAAATGAGGGGTCAGTCCCTCATTATTTTCTCCATATGCAAAATTCAGATTCATTGCCATGTGTGGATTGTGTTGAGAAAATAAATATATTTATGTGTTTAATTTCATAAAATCTAAATAAAATGCCTACTTCTCTCTACCAATGTGAATTAATACTGAAATGGTAAAAAAATGCTAGGGAGAACTTGCCTATTAAAACATTGAAGCAGTGGCCTTTTGCTGTTTTATTAAACAAGAATCAACCTAGATTGTTTTGAATTAGCAATATTTTTGTCTGCTTTTGTTATGAGATAAAACACCAAGTATTGACTTAACTTCACATTTCACAGGAGAAGAATTAAAAATTATCCCTGTGAAGGGTGACTATGGAGTTACTCTTTGAAATTCTAATTTAACACTTCAATAATGGGTCAAGCCTGCTCTGAATCCTCTGTGGGATTATTTGATTTGCTGTCTGGTTAACCTCAAGGAAAATGGGATGTCTTTAAATTACTAGAGGTGCTAGCTATCACCTTATAATGGAACCAAAAGGGAAAATTTGTTGTTTTAAATTAGGATTGTGACCTGATGACTAAGGTCTTGTATGAGTGGGGCTTATTTTTAAGATCTAACTTAAGGTTGAAATTGTAGGGTGGTGATTAAGGGGTGTTTTTCTTGTAGTTGTTGTTTGGTTTTTTGTTTGGTTTTCTTGGGATTTTGTTTGTTTGTTTTGGTGGTTTTTTTTTTTGGTTATGTTTTGGGTTTTTTTTACTGACCATCAGCTTTCTAATTGGAAACTAATATAATTGAGGGGTAAAGGGGAAATGTCTTCTTTAACTGGGGGGGATTTGGGGTTAGGGTTTTACTGTTTGTTTTGTCTTCAGTGTTGTTTACTCATGGAGAAGTTTTTGTTTTGTGTTTCTTCTATTTGCATAGGTGTTTTGTGCCCCAACAGGAAGAATCTGTATTTTTTTCATAATAAAATTGATTATGAAATTTAATTCACGTGACTGGAACTGAAGGGAGTTCTGCTTTTTATAAGTAGATAAAGAAGCAGCTTGTATATTTTGCAAGTTTATGCATGTAAAGTTTATCCTGCCAAAACATTTTAAATTAATTTGCAAATTACTGAAATACAAGTTCTCAACTGTTTTATGCTGTGTCATACATGAAGGGAGTATTTGGCAGTTATTTAGTAACTTGAATTTGGGGGTGTAAAAGCAGAGGAATTTCACTTAAAAATTCATTCACTCTAACATTTTACTTTTCACTGTTTTAGATTGGAAATTTGGTACATGTTGCATTTTTTTCAGCCACACTTCACCTTCAGAAGTCATAACAAAACTAGTCATATTCCAGCTTACTTCTCTGTCTTACAAGTTAAGTTGAATTTTTAAAAAACATCTATAGTTTGTGATGTCATAGGGTATAAATTAAGACAATGAAATCTTAGCATAATGCATCACTTTTAATGATGAGGAGTATTGAATGGAGGCAAGCTGTGCAATGTGCATTGCTTATAATGAGAAAATTCACAAGACTTTTTGACATCAGTTTTGACATGAGTCATGGGCTCAGCTCCAGCACTGTTCTGAGTGTAGCCTGTCCTACAGAACTTTCCATTGCCACACACCACGTGCCTGGATTTCACTTAAGATTTCTGATTTGAGTAACTGGGTCTATACATAGTCTGAATTGCATATTTAACAGAATCTACTTACTGTTGTTTCTGAGAATTTTTTGTTCCTTTTTAAAATTAATGCAGCTATATTTATTATGGTGTAGATAGATATGTATCAATTTGAAATACATTTAAATTGTATTTCAGTGTCTTGTATCATGTTTCTGAAGTTGGTAATTGATATGGAAATTGCAGTCTTGACCAAATCTCAGGATTTTCAATTTTGGGAAAAAATACTAGGTAAAACAGCATAGTCATCAGTTTTGTACACACGTAGGAGAAGGGAATTTTTTTAGGATATGAAAGTTTTTTTGTGCTCTCTAAGAGCTGACACATATGAAACTAACATAATGCAATAAGGTTAATAAAGAAAGGACGCATATTTATTTTACAGTATTCTGATCAAAGGTTTGTTTACAAAAGGAGAAAAAAAGACCTCTCCTGCATTAAAATGGATGTAGTGAAGTGCTAGTTGCAGCAGAAGCAGGCAGGGCTGGGCTTGCAAGCCTCTATCTGAAGAATTGCTAGCATGCATGAGCTGGGCTGCTTGTCCACTTCAAGCTGGATAGCTTTCTGGTGATAGGAGAGGTCCTACAGCCTCCCATTTGCTGGTTACTAAAAATAGTGGTGCTGAACAGCACTGAAAAGCCTTTGCAGCCCTCCAAGCACTAAGATTTAACAAGCAAATGGTTAAATGAAAACACACCATCTCTCTGTGGTAGGCAGAGTTACAGGCTAGCTCATCTCCCGAGTGTGGCTCGGGCAGCATTCCCTGGAGGTCACTCATTCGAGCTTTTGGGGGAGAGGGTGGCTCAGAGAAGCACAGGTAAAAAAGCTTTTGTTAGGGAGGGCTTTATTTGCTTCTCTTGTTTTTTTCCTAGGGAGGGAAATATTAAGCAAGGTGTCTTAGGGGAGTGTGGGGAGTCAGTCAGTGGCTAGACAGGAACTTCAAACTATTACTGTGAAATAGAAATCCTCAGATTTGGGCTCCTATGAAGAGTGAAGAAAAGTGATTTTATTATTGACAGATGAAGTCCATCTTGATTTCTCTTCCCCTTAACTGAAGTGACCCTTCAGAAGGTGAAGGGTGGCTACAACTCAGATTAGCTGAGATTTGGAGATTTCCTGAATATAAAGTTACATGTTTTGCCAAATGAAATGGCCACAAATCCTCAGGCTTGCTCTAAAATTCTGACTTGGCTCAAAGAAGAAAAAAAGACTACCATGTAATAACATAATTTACACAGGCTGTTTCATGTGACAGTGTTTGGTTTTTGCTAGTTACTATTTTCTCTCCATTTTAACAGTATATACATAGTTTAAGTATTTCAGATGTGCCTTTTCTTCAGTATTTATGTACAAAACACCACTAAGAATAAAAGAAGAAATGCAGATTTTTCTTTTTTTTTTAAGCTTGCTTATAGCATGCACAGAGAAGTGATAAATATGGAATCCAAACAGAAAACTTTGCAGTATTGTAAGTATCATTTGTCATCAAAGAACTAGTCACTCAGCAAACCATTTGTGTAAGTAATTCATAAGACATTTTCTCTTTGTGATAACAGCATTTCCCCCAATGGCAACAACTGCTTTCATGTGAAACCAGTAGTAAGAACATGTATTGATGTATTTTTAATTTCGTTTAATGTAATTGAACACCTGGAAGTAGACGGGACCATAACCATGTGAGCAGCCAGCTTTCCACAGAACCTCAATTTGCAAATGGCTACTACAGTTATTTAGTGTCTAATCTTTGTTCATGATCCTCAATTTAGTGGCCTGTGCCATTGTTAGGGTTGGTTTGTCATCTGGCCAATATTCCTAACTCCTTACTATTAAGTACTTAGCATGCTTGCTGCTCAGTGTGAAATTAATATATATTAAGGTTCACAATGGTCTTGTGAGGTAGGGGTTGTACAGGAAAGTCAGTGGCAGAAATTAGGGTGAGAGACTAAACTGTGTCTTCTAGATATTAATGAAAAAATCAGTAGGGTGATGACTAGCAGCAAGTAAGATAGTTTAATTTGTGAGCATTGATAGTGGCCCAGTCAACTGGG
This sequence comes from Fringilla coelebs, assembly GCF_963513975.1. Lineage (NCBI taxonomy): Eukaryota > Metazoa > Chordata > Aves > Passeriformes > Fringillidae > Fringilla > Fringilla coelebs. The sequence continues at coordinate 34,277,245 of NC_140028.1, forward strand.
TTTCATTTGTAGAAGCACACTATGACAGAGTGAGAAGTTGGTAGCTCAGTAGTATCTGTGCAAACAAGCTCCATCCTAGTGAACTTTTTGCCTTCCAGATCTGTGCTGTGTTTGTGTTAGTTGAGTCTTTAAATGCAGAATAAATGAACAAGAAAAATAACTCTCTGGCAAAAACTAAGATGAACACTTCATAAGGTGTTTAAGAAAAACAGTCTTGCTTTCCCTCTCTCCCCCCTGCCTTCTTTGCCTTCACAGTCTCTGCTTTCTGCTCATGTCCAGCTAAGATAATACAGTAAATGTCTGAGCTCTCACAAGTAAGGCTGTCACATTGATGTTTAACTGACTTTGAAACAGTGCAGCTGTAAAGGGGAAATGAATTCTGTTCTCTGTCAAAGCCTGTAAAAGAGTGTTTGTTTTAGCAGCTACTGAAGATGGAAGTTTATTCCTTGACTGCTTTGGTTGTCAAAGCTGGACATATTTTCCTGTATTAATAATATTTGGAGTTTTTCATTAGTTATCATTTCCTGTTGGCTCTTGAAAGGAGTATTGAGATGCTGATCACTGTCTCAGTCTTTTCAGCTCTTCCAAATCTTTTCAGCATTTGAACGGAAATCATGGAATTCCTTTAGGATGGGGGTGTATGTGTGATTATGTATTATGTAAAACTTTTAAAGCATTTGCAAATGTCTGATACTTTTTGATCCCAAAAGGCAAATAGCTTTTTGTGCAAGAGACAGAGGGGCAGCTCTTCCAGTTTGTCAGGTGATGGAAGACTATACCGAATATGCATGAAATGCAGCTTATTACTCATCTAGTTGTTTTTTCAGATGACTTCTGCCACAGACTTTTGCTCCTGATGCATAGTGTTCTTTTGATATGAAAAGACTGACCAGAATCTAGATGCTTACTGTTACTGAAACACGTTATGCTGTGTAATTTATTTTGAAAGTGGCTTATCACATGCACTTACCAAATCCTAGCTGTTCAACACAAATGAAATCCTTCTGGAGTGTTTCTGATGCATTGTTGCTATAGCGAGGGGGGAAAAAGGTGAGGTAATGGAGTTGGAGTATTTTTGGTTTGTTTGGCTGCTTAAGACAGATCAGCTAGAGCTCAAACTTAATTAAGTATAAGGGTTTGAAACTGGAAACAATAACCATGTTAAGTAAGCCTGTCACGATCTTGGCATCATTAGAAGAGAGAGCAAGCAGTGAGGGAAGCTGGATTTGTGCTGGTATTGGTTCCAGTGGTATATAACTTACTAATTACCTTTGCTGTGAAACGATTGGTAAAAAGCCAAAATACTGCTTCCCTAGTTCCCTGGGATCCTTGTTTTGAGAGGATTATACTTCCTAGTGTTTTTACAAGAATTACATGGATGCCAGAATGGTTCCCAAGCTTCTCTTTGATGATTGGTACAATGTAACAGGGAAGGTTTACCAAAAATTACTGAGGAAGTGAGCAGGAGAGAGATAAAAAAGGTGTGAGAATAAATGAATCTGATAGTTGTGCATTTATGTATCTTCCCTACCTTTGTCCTTTTTAGTCTGGTTTCTGAAGGAAGTGAAACCCATGTGATCACGACTGAGATAAAACATGTTTGTGTGTGCTTGTGGGATAGTGTGTGTGTGTGTGTGTGTGTGTGTGTGTGTGTGTGTGTGTGTGTGTGTGTGTGTGTTTGCCCTTCCACTGCTCCAAAGGAGCTGTGCTTCTGCAGGGTATAGGAAATTACATCATCAGGTATATGACTGTCATCCTGTTAGTGAAACAAGGACCTTACCTGTTGACAGCCCTCGTGTGGCATCAGAAAATCATTATGGGAGAGCAAAATTAGGGATGGCTGAGGGCACAGGCAGTCAAGTGTATCTTTGTCAAGCTAAATTTCCATGCTCCTTAGTCTCTGCTTGTCACCTGGGGATTAAAACACCTTTTCATGCAGCAGAGGGATTTTGAGGTTTAAGACTTCTTAGATTAAAAATCAAAAGATAAGTTATAGGAAGACACTGTTTTATGTGCTTCAAAATCTGTTGAAAAAAACATGTGCAGTATTAATATAATCTTCTGTAGTGTATATGAGTATTTAAAATTTACATCTCCCTTTCTTTATGGAAAAGTGTGAAAAACTCCATACACTGAGAAATTCAGTTTAAATATGCAAGTTATAGATAGTTTCATTGTTCAAAATTAAAGTTACTACTGATAGCTGTAGTCTTGTTTTTTATCTTTGAATTCACCAGAATGTCACGTCTTAACATCCTTTTTCTTTTTCCTCAGTCTCTTGATTTTCAAGGTAGAGGCAGAAAGAAAATGTCCAGTGTTCTCTGGCAGTGGATCAGTACAGGCCTTCATTTGTCCTTCTCCACATCTATCATAATGATTTTGGCTGTCAGTGCTGCAAGTTGTTTGTTTCAGCCTCAGATAATCAATCAGATTAAATACCTTGGTGGTATTTGATATTATACAGAAAGCATTTGAAGTGGCAGTAATATTTCACTGAGCTGCTGCTCATGTGGAAAGCTTCATTTTAATAGTCTTGGTGATAACAAAAACTTACTGAAAAGAGGTGTATGTATGTATATCTTTTGTCACAAGTGATTGTAGGCTTACACCACTGTGAGAACTTTTCTTATGTGCTTAGTTGCTGTTAGGATGAGTGAAAGCAGTGAGATTTATGCAGTTAGTCTGTACTAAGTGTTACTCAGTAAAATGATTGAGGGGAAAAGTCCTTTGCATGGCAGGATAGTAGAGGCAGGTGTCGCAAACTCAAGCTGTTACTGGCCAGTTTTGTGCACATCAGATTTCTGTGTGTTAGGAGATGCCCTTGGCCAGGTCTGATACTCCTGGTGAGGCCAGCTGTACTTCAGCCAGTTTTAGCCTAGGCTTCATTGTTTCTGAATTTCAGTGGTTGGAAGACTTTGCTTCAATGTACATTATAAAATAACACCTAATAACATTTTCCTACTGGGGTTAGGAAAGCCCTTCACTTCCACTGGGATTCACCAAGTCCAGTGCCTGGTGCAGTGTCTCTGAAAACCAAGTCGTAATTTTATCCCTTAAGTCTCACATATCTCCTCTTCTGTCTTGAAAGTAATTTTCAGAGAGACTAAAACTTTCCTACTTTATAACATCAAGGCAGAAATTACCTTTGCAAATTAAAAGAATCCAAACAACCGAACTACAAACTTAGTTTCTAGTGAAAACTTTCTTCATTCACCTTCCTCAACATTTAAATAAAATCTCACAGTGTGCCTGGTATGTGAATAAATGCAGACCTGTTTTGGCTTCCTGACTACAGCAGAAAAAAATTCAGGCATACTTTTTAAGGAATGGTTATTTAAAAGTAATGTGTTTTTATTGCAACATGATTATATATTTAACAGGAAGCTAGGCTGGAGTCTTTATGACTAACTCTTATTACTGCTGCTCCTTTGGTTTCCAGGAGATGATGACTATAATGATATATAAAATCTTCAGCTAGGTAGCATAATCTTGGACAACTTTCCTTTTTGTCCCATGGTACAAATGATTGCTCTCAATCATTATTTTATAAAGAAACAAATTAAGTTCAAAACCTATGTCGATATAATATTTTCATTTTCCTTCCAAGTTCTTGTTAGTCTGTATGGACTATCAGATGGTAATGGGACCACATCCTGAGGTTTTAGTGCTTCATGTGCTAAAGTACAAAGTATAACTGGAACTTCTGTTTGATGTAGAGGAAAAACATTGTTTTTTTAAATCAGCAAGATATACCAAAATAATTAACTCTTTGAGATGGAGTCAAGCAGGGAATTATTGGGAGGAATTTTTTGGCCCTCTTGCATATGTTTTTAAAATACTTTTCTTATTGACAAAGGTAAGTATACAATGAATAGCACGCATTCCTTGACCCCATGTCATTTGCTGCTTAGGAACAGTATTTACCTACAATAGCTGTAAAGGCTTGCATGAGTAATAACTCATGCAATAACTGCAGGTAAGTCTTTCAGAAAGCCTTGTGTGGAAAAGAAATATTTTGGGACAGAGTTTCATTTGAGATTCAGAAGCATTAAGCATGAATATTTTTCTATGGACCACCAGCCCTGTTCAATTACTTTGGTAGCAATGCAGATGCATGCATTTTATGATTGTTCTTTAAAATACCAGGAATGTTGCTGTCAGTGTGCCTTTTACCATCGTATATTACCATGATTTGACAGCTGACAAAACAAGCATGTGAAGGCTGACATTTGTGCCAGATGTCTTTCATTATATATTTTTACAGGCTTAATTTTTCATGTGTGCACTTTATATTGGCAGCTTTAATACATTTTGCAGATGAAGCTTAATTGTTTTTCTTTTGTGCACATTTATATTTTAGTAGATTAAAATTTTACCACTAAATGTACTTGTAATTTAAATGGCTGTGCAGAAAGTAGAAGCTTACCGAAAACATGACCTAAAAAGGTCAACCATTCTTTAGACTTTAGAAAAAAGAATAGAAAGTACCTTACTCTGGTAGAGAAGCTTTAGACCACCTGAAGAACTTTACAACCCATTTTTCTTCTTAGCACCTATTGGTGGCACTTGAGAAACTCATGTGATACTCCTTTAATTAGCAGAGTCCTGTTATCCATAATCAAGGGTGTAATGAAAATTTTTTCACTGATTTCCTAGATTCTGTTAATATATGTTATTTTATGGCAGTTTATGAATCCTTGACAAACAGGTAAAAGCCTGTTTCTGCCACCTTGTTTCCTAATGTGTCTGGGAAGTGCCTCCTAAGAAGGAACTAAATGCGATGGAATCCTTTGGTGATCCCATAGCTCGGGCTGTACACTCACACCAGCTCTCAGCCTCTTCTCACAAGAATATCTTAGGAAATGGTAATGGAGAGTAAGAAATGTTATTTAATGCTTTAACAAGTGTAAGAAGTTAAGTAGGGTAGAATTAAGTCAGATTTTTATTTTCCTTTTCTCAAAGATAGCGAGACATCTGAAAAATGCTTGATACATATGAGGGGGAGATTATGGTGTTGGACATTTTTTTACAGATGAAAGGGAGATTCTGAAGTAAGGAATAGCCACTACTGTGGCATTTTCCTGTGGTCACAGGAGCTCAAGTTGTAAAACTGCCAACTTGCCAAACCAGATTATGGTTTTAAATACCTGTAGTAACTGCCAAGCCTGTTCAGTGCGTTGTCTCAAGGTGATCCTCAGTCTCACTCAAAGGTTCATCATGAATCTTATTCTAACAGGACTCTTGAGAATGTACTTTCAAAGGAAATGGTTTTGGTAAGTCAGTTCTTTGATGACCTCCTCGGCGTGTTAGGAAATGAATGCTGCTAACCTGAAGTTGAGCTGTCTGTAGTCGCAGCAGTGACCCCTTTTCCTCACTCCCATGTGGTGGCAAGATAAGCGAAAAGGAACAGAAAATGGATGCCATTTCTTTTGCCCTAATACATTTATGATCCTCTTCCAAATGAGAGTTGATTCTGGAGGAAAAAAATGGTGGGAAAAAGACTTGTGATTACAAGAATAAAATGGTGTGGTTATCTACTGAAGTCTGCTGAAAATGATGGAATAAAATTTAATGGGTATTTTTAAAACAATGAATGTAATTGTTGACTCATTTATTTATTTCCTTTTACATAATGTCCCACATACATACATACACTTGTTGTGCTCCACTGTACTTTACAAGACTCTATTTGCACCTAATGTTGTTGCTGTAATCCTGTCCTTGTTTCTCTCAACTCCCTTAAGAATTTTAGAATAATCGTTTGAAATGTTAACACTTCTCCTTTTGAAAAATATTTTTCCTCAGCTTTCCAAATGAGCACCACTTCGAATTGTACTTATGATACTTTTCATTTTTTCTGCATTTAAGAAATTAAAATGGAGTGCTGTCATCCTTTGTTTCCCTCTGGTAACAGAAACCATAAAAATTAATACGGCCTCATTTGTGCTAGCAAAACTGGTAATGTTATCTGCATACATCTGAACACCATTCAGAATTCTGGTCGTATAAAAATCTTCTCTCATCTCCCTTTCCTAAATGCAGAATTTTTGTGCATTTTAATATAACAGACTCATGGAGATAAATGAGAATTTTGAACTGCAGACGGGTTTTAGAAACTTTAAGATACTTGTTTATTCTAGCCTTGTGACAAATGTTTTTGGCAAAGACACTGTTATGGCATGTTAGTTCCGTTGTAAATATATTAATTTGTATATTTGACTACAGATACTATGATGGTTATTTTTATAACCATACTTTAAGGACATGTTTTATTCTAAGATATAAGATATCTTCTAAGATATCTCAAAGTACATAAATTTCTGTTGTACTGTTTATATCAGTAATAACCAGGAAATTCTAAATTAAGACTGACACTTATTTTTCATGTACCAGTGTATTCTAAGGTTTCTGTTTCTAGATCTCCTAAACTGAGAGCTGAAACAGCGATGTCAATACTCATGAATTTCTGTGTTTGTTTTAGTATGGCATTGTTTCAACATGATTATGTGAATTATTCCTTCTATGCAGCTCAGGATTTGGTCAATAGAAGAAGTTAAAAGTCCAGCCTCTTGTGATTCCAATAACCAAGTAAATAAATAAATTGTTATAAACTCTGGCAGAAGCGGAGAGATTGGGCTATTGCATCTAGCGCTGTTCTACAAATTAAATGAGTGTTTAATGCTCTCCCAAGTGTAATACACAAATGGATGTTACTGAAATATGCATTGTTATTATCAGGCAAAAGATCTAAGAGGAACAACCCTTAGAGTAACAATTCTGCTTTTCACATAAATGCCTTTTATTCCTCTCCTCTACATGCTGTTTTTCCTGTCCTTTTTCTATCTACTGGTGTTACATCACTTGCACACTTGGTTTTTAAAGGCTCTTGTGAAAGTATCACTCTATTACTTCCAGCTGAGTAAGTACTCAGTTGCACCTCATAAGCTTTCCAAGTCACGTCTTACAGCAGTGACAACCCTGTTAGGAAAACAACTGAGTTTTTAAAGCCCTGTTCTTGTTCTGGCGCACCGCGCTGGCGATGCTCGGAGCTGACTGCGGGCCTGTCGATGAGCGATGCTGCAGCGATTGCAATTATTCTGTCCAGCGGTGATGTGGATGTTGATCGGTTTTCAGATAGTAATCCTGTTCCTTAATATAGCAGTTGGCCACATGTGTGAGCTCGTCCTGTTGAGGAATGGCCTTCGGGGAAAATGAGTCCTGAAACATTTGGGCACGGAGTTTATGCATTTCCTAGGAACTGGAGAGTTCAAGAACAAATGGCGGACGGTTTCAAAGGCAATGACAAAGTCACTGAAAAGCAAGTTGAACAGTCTTTGTAAGACAGAGTGTAAGACTTCTTTCCTCGATTGTGTTTGGTAAAAACTGTCTTAAACTTTTTAGACAAAATTCTTGGGCTATTCACTTGCTATCAGGAGTGAAAAAAACCTTGAAAGCGATATGCAAGGTGGTTTTTCTTCTAGCGCAAATTCGACTATTCAACCTTAATGTCAACAGCTTTTGTCACCAGGAATGTCACATAACCAATTGCAGAGTAAAATCTCAGCCTGGCTACTTTGGGATGATTCCTTTCCTGTTGTAAATTAGTGGGAATTCTTGTGAAAGAGGCTTCTATATCAGGACTGTTTTGGAGGGTGTCAGTGCAGGCATCAGCTGTCTTTCATTTGCCTGTCCTAACTGCACGTTATGTCCATCTTTGCTCTGAAAAATTGTGTGTAAATAATTACCTGTCATCCCACAAATAGCCCAACAGAGTTGTGATAGGAAAGCCATCTTTGAATGGCCTGTACACAAAAGGACAAGTGGTTTTTCTGTGCATTTGGTTGTATTTGAAATTACATTTTGCTGGAGTTTTTCTTTGAGCTCTTGTTCTTCAGCTTTGTAATTTCAGAAGACTGCGATACATAAAGCTCAAATCCTCATGGTAAACTACTAGTACTTTTAAACCCATTTTTTAACATTTTTTCTGCTGAATTATGGGTGCTTGGTTTAGTTACCTATCTTTAGACAAACATTTTTGTCTGATAGGGCCGATTTCATGATCTGTGGGGAAAATATGTTTAATTTAAGATCCAAGGACGCTTATGAAGAGCATGTGTGTTGTGTGTGTTCAAAATAGAATTAAGAATAAATCATCTGGGGCTTTTTTCTTTTTGCCCTTTTTAAACTACAAAAATGTGTTTCAGTGAATTTCCCCAATACTGTAATGTGTGGAAGCTTTGTACTTTCTGGTTCTACCTTGTTCTTAGCTTGCTTTTCATTGCATTTTCATTTACTTTGGCTCCTATGAAATATGAGCGTCAGATTTCTAATGTACAGCATGTTGGAACAGGTTTTACTGCATCTCCTTTCTTTCCATTTGTGTGTTTGGGTACACACAGGCTTGAGAGTAATCTACCTTTGCCTGCTGATTAGAACATTTAGTTTCTTTGCAGGGTTGAAAAGAAGATTTACTTCTGTAGATCAATAGAAGTTTACCTGTTTTGAGCCTAACTTGTAGTTGTTACATGTTTTTATACTTTTGGTAGATATGACTAGCTTATTTTAAATTACCTTTTGGTCAGAAATCAACAATATTGAGAGGGAAAGACCTCAGGCAAACCAGGTATATATTCCAACTCTTGGGATGACTAACATTTTCTGCTTGCTGTCAGAAGCACTTCAGAACTATATTACCTTGTTTTCACATAAAAACGGGATTCATGTCTTTCTCTTGCTTAAAATTCCTTTCCTCCCTTCCCCCCCACCTTTTTTTTTTTTTTTAATTACTGGGGTTTTTTTGTCTGTGTTTGTAAAACCTTAATGAGACATCTAGATTTGAGACGTCAGGGTACTATTCAACTTAGTTGTAGAACTGTGGATTTTAAGTTTTATGTGATAGGAAGAGTTTTCTTTGAATATAAATTGTTGATATGGTAGTGTTTATTCCTGATAGCATTTTGAGCACATCTGCTGTCATGAGGATATGCTTGAGCCTTTTTTGAAGCATAGTTGAAAGAATGAATTCTGATGGCACCTCTAATATATATGCAAGGCCTTTCTAGTCCAAATTATAGTCATTTGTGACTTTTTGTGTTCTGAGGGACTGCAAGGAGAAATGTTCTTAAAATTTGTTTGCATAGCTATTCTCTCATGATATTTGTACATAGCGTTTCATAAAAGCTCTCAGTAGCTGCCTTAAGATAAGCCAGAAGAAAAAACATCTGATAATAGTCTGTATTTAACATTTGCTTTGTGGAGTTGGTTGTTTTAGAGGACTCTTATATGTTTTACAGAAGCAAAACAAAATCATGCCATCTTTTTAAGAAGAATGCTAATTTTGACAGTTGGAGCAGTTGCTAAGGTTGTTGAGATTTCTAATACCTCTATCATGTGTCTGGCTTTATGTGAGCATTTTAGTTATTTTGGTTTAGTCATTTCTGCCTTTTTTTTTTACTGCCAAGGTTCCTAAAAACGGAGGCAGTAATATTTGTTCCTTGACACACTTTTGTGCTTTACTGGGACATGGAGAACTCTTCAGGGAATTTTACAGAACTTGTGTAATTATAACTGCGCATCAGTTTGTTCTTGTAAGAAGCCAGGAAGATACATGTTTGTTGTTGCAGCAGCCAGTCCCATGCTTAGTTCTCCAGGTTGTGCTGCTTGTGCAAAGGTATTGATCTTTAGCGTGTTTAGCAATCTTTGGTTGCCCCTTTGTACATTTCAGGATTCGTCAGACATGGGATATGTTGCCCTGGAAAAGGGTTCATTTGACAGGAGTCTTCATGTTTTCCCCTTTGGGGCTTTTTCAAATATTACGAAGCACAATTTAAGTTCTGCAGGAATGTTCAGGCAGTAATCTCAGTCTTAAGTTTTAACATATGTCATCTCATGTAAGAGGAACCTGAATGTTTCAAGGTGTTTATTTGAAATCCTAGTTTACAAGGACACTTGTTTCAAGAACTGAAATGTGTTGCGTTTGTGTGACAAGGGATAGAAATTAACATGCTACCATATATACTTGTTTACTAGTACCATATGTTAATGGCAGCACAGTGTTTTTTCAGAATAATGCTACTTGGAATAACACTTTGGGGAAAAAAGAAAAAATCTGGTTTGTTTTTTTTGCAAAAAGTAATGAATTGTAAAACTGAGGGAGTGCTGGCATGCCTTTTCTCTGTATCCTAGAGTAGGGAAACCTTGTTCTGTTTTTTTATTAAATTCTGTACAAATCCAGTGATTACTTGAATTACTGGATTATCTTTAAAACCTTTTTGGCTGCATGGAAGGGATGCACTGACATGGCACTTGCTGTGATTGTAGGAAATCCAGAAGATGATGCTTTGAGTGGTCAAGTGGAACCTGCTGTGTGTTCTGTAGATGACAAAATTTAAAAGCATGGACCTTTAACTCCTCACTTATACCTGGTGTTTGTATGGTGCATGTGTTACCTAGAGAAGTTGATCTGGCAGAGGCAGAGTACACAGAGCAGCATTCCACAGAACTTGTGACTTTGTACCCAGAAAGTGTTTAGCAACCTGTAGAGCTTGTAACAGCAAACATTTTAACTAACTTTGAAAAAGTTGCTATTACAGGAAGAAAATAATAATTTAACCTTAAATAAACACTTTCTGAAACTTAAGGAAAAAAAAAGTTTTATTACTTTGTGGTTTTGTTTCTGGGTGGATTGTGAACGTATGCAAAGGTTTTGCCTCTTCTTTAGTGTAAGAGTTCATCATAACGGATGGTTGGTAGGATGATTTTATACATTATAAACAGCAAAAAAGGACAGCTGAATATGTAGGTGAGTTAGGAAGCAAAATCAGATTTTGACATTACTGTGTAAATCTGACTAATCAATAAAAAATGCAGTCTGAAGCACATAGGTACTAACTGCCTGGCTGAGGTGTGTGTCTTGGCAAAGCGCATTGGCTTTTTATCAGGCGGACAAACTAAAAGGTAAATGCAGTAGGTACCAGGAAGACTAAAAGCTCAGTTCTGGAGCAATATCATATTGCCAGTATGTACTCGTTGTGAGGCCATAGGAGGTTTAATAGCAATAATGATAGTGAAATTGTTAGCAATTTGAAATGCCTTAAGTCCATCTGGAGGTGGGTTTTGGAGCACCTTCCTTTTCTCCCCTTATGGCTCTGTGAGTATCTTTGCAATCAGGTTGTCATCAACCGCTGATAGGTTTTGAATGTTGAATGCCAGCAGAACGTGTTGTATTTTGAGTCTTTTTGTTGTACTGCTGAAGATGAACAGATCCTTTAACATGAGTTTATTTGTCAGCCATGCATAAAATTAAGGTTCATTACATACTCTGGAGTATATATAGATCCACGCCACTGAAATGAGCATTGTGTGTCTACCTGAAAGGCTGGTGTACCAGTTTAACACAAAGATAGGTGTTACCATACTGATTTAGGTGGGCAGAAATTGCTCCTGTGCTTGTGCTCAAGCTTAAGGGCTGGCTCAAGCTAAGGAATAACTTCCTGCTTGCTTCCTGTGCTTACATATCATATAAAGGTAAATGAAAGATAGTGGAGTTCTGACAAATCTGTTACTCGTTGGTGTGGAGTTTTAGGGCTATTTAAAGAATAAAGTAATGCTTCTGATTTGTTGGCCAAGGATAGTGAATTCTGCTGTAGCATTTCAGTGAGTTGTTTAACTGTGAATTTAAATATTGAATAGAATGGTGTTTTCTAAGCAGTTATTTAAACAAAACATTATCTGAATGATGTTCAAAAAACCTCTTTTAATTGGCTTTTTAAAACTAATTAATGAGAGGGCCTTTAGGTCTTGAAAAACTCGTGAGAGTTTATATTTGCTTTTCAGATTTAAAAGGGGTTATATAATTGATTAGGATGAGCAGCCTCTACCTTTCAGACTATAAAAAAGGAACACTGCTTCAAAGACACCAATTTGCCAAAATAGCTTGGATAGATTTAAAAACATTATTTAGTAGCTAGTTTTTACTTAGGTACTGTTTCTATAAAACCTCTAATAGTTATTGAATATGTATGAAAGAAAAGATTAAGTATCTGACTTCTGAAACATACTGGGGTTTTTTTGTGGGGTTTTTTTTTTTTTTTTAAATCTCAAATTGAGTCAGCATATTCCAGAACTTTTTAGCAATGAAACAGCTCTCCTCCTTCAGTATATTCAAGACCACCATGCATTTCTAATGGAGACCTAGAGGGAAAATGCCCTAAATAGAACCATGTGCCAACCATGGCCTTTTGAATCACTGTTTGGAAACCTGCTGCTTTTTAATATTTACTTCTAAGCCTATTGTATAATTCTTTTGGCCACTGCATGAACATGCATTTTAGTAGTGTTAGTACTGTAAAAATCATAACACTGATTGTCATGATTTTTTTCTTAGATAAATCTACCATTACAACATTTTTCCAACTCTTTAGTGTTTGGTCTGCTGTATTGGAAGATGTGTAAGATTTTACACTTGAGTAACTGTACATGTGGAATCACTTAAAAATGAGAATAAATACATTTCCACATATGGGCTTTTCATGAGCCTGGATTTTCAAAGCAGCAATTAAACACGTTCTTTTTTTTTTTTTTTTTGGTTTTTTTTTTTTTTTTTTGTTTGTTTGTTTTTAAAGAAAACATTTACATAACATAAAAGAGAGTAACATGTACCTTGTTAAATAGGGTTATCTCCTGAGCTGGAAATTAGGTGTGCTAATTTTTTTTCCTGGATTCAGCACTTATGACATGTGAGCAAGTCCAGCTTTTGTAACTGATTGCTATGGACATATTAACTTGAAGATTATCAAAGTGCTGTTGCAGAACTGGAGACAGTAACAGAAAAAGGTTAAAATGGTTAAATTTATTTTTGTGTTCGGGCTGAAAAGTTGTAGAATTAAGTCTGAGTTGATTGTGTAGTAAAGCTTTCAGGTTCTGATTCATAGTTTCTTACATGTAATTCAGAGAGTGGTGGTGAACAGTGTTGCATCCAGCTGGTGGCCAGTCACCAGTGGTGTCCTCCAGGGTCTGTGCTGGGGCCAGTTCTGTTCAGTATTTGTATTGATGACATTGATGAGGGCATTGAGTCTCTCATTAGTAAATTTACTAACGACACTGAGCTGGGAGCTTGTGTCAATCTGTTGGAAGGTAGGAGGGCTCTGGAGAGAGACCTGGAATGGTTGGATAGATGGGCAGAGTCCAATAAGATGAAGTTTAACAAGTCCAAGTGTCGAGTCCTGCATTTTGGCCACAATAACCCCCTGCAACATTATAGGCTGGGGACAGTGTGGCTGGACAGTGCCCAGGCAGAAAGGGACCTGGGGGTCCTGGTCAAGACCAGCTGGACATGAGCCAGCAGTGTGGCCAAGAAGGCCAAGGGCATCCTGGGCTGTGTCAGGAACAGTGTGGCCAGCAGGAGCAGGGAGGTCACCCTTCCCCTGGAAGGTGAGGCCCCACCTTGAGTGCTGTGTCCAGTTCTGGCCCCTCAGTTTGGGAAGGACGTTGAGACACTTGAGCGCTTCCAGAAGAGGGCAACAAGGCTGGTGAGGGGCTGGGAACACAAACCCTGTGAGGAATGACTGAGGGGACTGGGGGTGTTTAGCCTGGGGAAAAGGAGACTCATGGGTGACATTATCAGTCTGGACAACTCCCTGCAGGGTGGCTGTGGCCAGGTGCGGTTGGTCTCTTTCTCCAGGCAGCAACTGACAGAACCAGAGGGCACCGTCTTAAGCTGCACCAAGGGAAACATAGGCTAGATATTAGGAAAAAGTTTTTTACAGAAGGAGCGATAAAGTACTGGAAAGGTCTGCCTGGGGATGTGGTGGAGTCGCCATCCCTGGATGTGTTTAAAAAAAGATTGGATGAGGCACTTGGTGCCATGGTTTAGTTGAGGTGTTAGGGCATGGATTGGACTCCATGATCTTGAAAATCTCTTCCAACCTAGTCATTCTGTGTGTGATTTTGTGTGATTAGAAATACTTGAAAATAGCAGCATTTTTTCAGTCTAACTGTGGTGCTATTTCTGTGACATTAGCAGACCTCTTGAATCTAGTAGCTTTGATTTTTAAAGGCAATTTCTTGTTATGTAATTATTTCATTGTGTTCATGTTTGAGTTGAAACCTGGTATGCTGGGTGTATGCCCAGATTGCCCAGGGTAGCTGTTCATGCAGGATACCAGATGTGCACAGCTGCCCAGGGCTGGTATGTGTGCTTTGCCCTCCAGCAAAGGTACAGCAGCATCAGCTGTGCCCTTGTCACATACAGCTGTACTCTCCTCTTTACCTGAAAGTAGTTAGGAGTTGCTTTTAATGTTAAGCTCTTTGTATTTGACCATGATGTAAGTCATGAATTGTTTGCTTTGATTTTTGTTTCTTGCTACCGAAGTCTGTGTAAGATAGCAGTCAGTAGGTGCTTAGCCCAAGAATGTCCATATGTAAATTTTGCCCTACAAACTCCCCTTTTCCAGCCACCCATCTGCTTCGGCTGTATGTCTTTCCTGTGCCAAGTGAGTGCTAGACTGCTAAAGTGCTTGATGTTGATATGTGTGCTGGAGGGTCTGGTGTGCTCTCTGACTGCACCTGCCTTTTTTATTTCATTATCAAGAGAGCAGGCAGGTCCTGTCTTGATGGTGGCCTGGGGGCAGCCCTAAAGAAGCAGGGTGGTTAAAACCAAAGTATTTGGTCTTTGAAATGCCTCTTGGATGACAGTTATGTAGAGGGCCTGTTTTCTAGCATTCCACCCTCCCCTTCTTTCTAAACTGTGAGTGGAGACTTGTGGGAATTCTGTGAGGCTTTCTGAGAAGTCTGCAATACCTAAATGATTCTTATGGAAAAGAATCTAAAATTATTCTTATGGAAAAGTTCATCAAGTTCTGGTGTGACACTGAGATGCTGTCTCAGTACTAGAGTCCTGCTAAAGCAGGACTGCTAAAGTTGCCTCTGTCACGTGTTGTGGCTGCAGGAGACAGCTCCAGGAGACAGGTGATCTGTTGACTGAAAGAAACTTCATGTCATGAAGAACTTCTCTGACCCACTTTATCCATCTGTCTGGGCTGGTGGTTATTCTTCTCTCTGAAGCAGGGAAGATCAAAGATGCCCAGGTGTGGCTCAGCATTACTTGCTGCACAGAGCTGGCTAAACAAGGGGATAAGAGAATTCATGAGGGTTTCTCTAAACAGACACACCTCTTGTGTCAAAATTACATCAGTTCTGTGAGGTTGTTAAGGATTACATACCTGGAGGATTACATACCTTGAAGTCAGGTCTTCATCCTTCATCCTAGGGTGAATCAAAGTATGACTCTTTTTATGATGTTAATGTTTGATATGCTGGTACTTCTTGTTAAAGATGTTGTTTTCTTCTTCTAAGGCTGCTTGGTGTCTGATACAGGTCTGAAATCTTCCTCCAATGTAATTTTACCCTCCGTGTCTCTCTAGTCTCTGTCGTATTAAATGTGATACTTTTTCCCCTTAGTGGATTTCTTCCTTTACTTTGGTATTTCTTCAAGGAATTTCCTTGTTAAAGATTATTTACTCTGGGAGGTCTTTCTTTAAAAACTGTAAACCTTTCTTTGAACTCTTAACTCACACCATACAGAACCACTGAGCCCTAGCCTGTAGATTATATGAACACAGATTTGGGAAGTTTTTCTTGGAGAGTCTGGTGACTGTGCTCAGCAAAGCATGTTTCTTTCAGGCGTCTTTAAGGCATATACAATCCCAAAGTTGGATGAATCTTTCATAGTTCAATCTATAGCAGGGCATGAATGTCCAAACAGTGTTTGGTGGGCTCATCATAAAGGAAAAACCTACTTAGACTTTGGTTATTGCATTTAGAAGTTGTGGAGTCTCCATTCTTGGAGATACTCAAGGCCCATTTCAGCTGTGTCCTGTGCAGCCTGCTGTAGCTGATCTTGCTTTGAGCACTGGGCTCGGCTAGATGATCTCCAGAGGTCCCTTCTAACCTCAGCCATTCCGTGTTCCCAGTGTCACTGTGTCTCCAGTGTGGTTTCCCCAAGTGTGGGGGAGGAGGGTGGGCTGGCAGGGATAGCTCCATGCAAGTTGAAGCAACAAGAAGAAAATTTCAGACAGTTCTGGCCTCTGAGATTATCTCTCTGATTGTGTAATAGATGCAGCCCTGAACCGTCCTGGAGTAGGATCAGTTGAAACCTGCAGCTGTGGATGAGGGCTGTGGCTGATTCCCACAGTATACCCCTCTTACTTCACTCAGTGTGAACAGCTCTGTGTCTGTCCTGTGACCAGAAATGATGGGACAGAAGTTAATAGACATGGGGAAATTAAAAGCATGACAGTTGTCAACTGATTTGTATTTTATACCTCCAGTCCCAGAATGAGGGGCACCAAATAAAGTTGGCAGTGGTCCTTAAAGTGTGGTGAAACTATGTATGTGCTTCCATTTGAGGCAGAGGTATGTAATGTGCATCCTGCTCTGGTGCTACCATCATTTGTGAACTCTGTTCTGTGCTTCTCTGTTCTGAAGCAGGAAGGGAGGGGGAGAAAAAAAAAAGGAAATTCAGAGTTCAAGGTTCCCTAGGCCAAAGCTTTAATACTGAAAAAAAGTACTTGGTATCTTGAGGAAGAAAAACATTTTGCCAGAAGAGATTTTCCTATGGCAATGAATTTAGAATATATGAATGAGAGTAACTTCATCATCTGGAAGTTGCTATTCAGTGGGAGGGAGGGTCCTGCTCTACTTATATTTGGTTGCTGTGCTCATTTGCCTTTCTCAGCATGTTGTTTTTCTTAACAGTAACGAAGATAAAGTTAATGAAGGAATGATATTGCATAGGTAAAAATCTTAATCATAATGCATTTGCATGACACAGTAGAATATCCAAAGCAGCACTGATGACTGTCAAGCTACCATTTCCCATGTTTTAAACTCTTGAGTGTTTAACCTAATTTGCATTCTGTAATAATATATGCAGGAACGTTCTGGGGTTTAATAAGTGGGAAGCAATAATTTTGAATTGGAGCAGTGATGCCTTAAAGTTTTCAAGTGAACTACAAAAATGTCTTCAGCTAATCTACAAAATTTTCTGCCACCAGTCTTTGATATGCTGGGTGGTTCACTTTGGGTTTTAAGTGTTTGGATGGGCAAGAAAAATCCTGGTCATGATTGATCCTGCATTATTTTCCCTTGTCCAAGACTGAAGGAAATGATTTTCTTTGTTATCACCTTGTGGAGTATTGGCTGCTTTAGCTGTGTGCTAATTCATGTTTTTTTTAGAACCACTGTATCGTGGTTAGAGGTAAGGGATCTTCTGGCCCTCGTGGTGTTTTTTGGAAGGTCTCCTTTGAGAGGATGCTGGAGGAAGAGTTTTCTGCTGACCATTTACAATTATTCAGACATTTACATTGCTCTTTTGGTGGTGAAATGAGCCCTGCTTTGTAACCAGTGGTTATGACTATGGTATGCTGCCAAAAATTTGCAGGAATGCAAGAGAGGAGAAAAATTTGGACTTCACCAGCATATACATCATCCAGAAGTGAACAGAATTTCATGGGACAAAATGAAAACAGTTATGTAGCCCATGGGGATTTCCTCTGCTGAATATCAAAGGTATACTGTAAACCACTGAGGTGTAGGCACTTCTGCTTGAAAAGCTTTCAAGATCCTTTATGATGAAAGTAGTTAGGCAGTTGAACTGCAAGGGTTGCTAACAAGTCTCGTTAGAAAGTACATAGCAGTGTTATTTGAAATGTCCCATTGACCTCAATAAGCCTTTGTTTTATTTCTTTTTTTCATTGTTGCTGTTTGACATTGAGACTGTGTTGAAAAGACTGTGATTTGATGTTTTTGGGTATGCCTGGCATTTTCATCTTGGTGGCCTGGCTCAAACTGGGCCAAATTCAACTTCGACAAACAAATGTCCTAAAATTACTAGAAACTTCATTCTTTTAAAAGCAAAACTGAAATTACAGGTTTTTGCCTATCATGGTTTCTGAAGCTTTTAGGAATAATAAACTTTTTGGTTGCTAGATGATATGTGTGTACTATGTACTTAACTGTTGGACAAAGAATTTTATGATCTGTACTAGAAGATGGTAGTTTTTTCCAAATCTACAGAAATCACTACCATGCAAACAGCAGTCTTGAGAATAGTAGGAAACCCTTGCAGAGTGTCATCAACTTTTCCAGGTAACCTTGTAAGGCAGAGGCTTTAATTCTGAATAGGGTCTTTGCAAATGACCAAAAAACTTGCTTAAAAATAAAAAAGAGGGAGTTTAAGGATGTCTTGAGTTACCTGCTCCTGATTTTCATTAAACTTCTCAGCTATCTGGAATATTCTTCTCTCTTTTTCAAGAGGGCACTGGCCAGTTGGTCCAAAAACTGAAGCTGGCGGGCATGTCGCAATTTTAAATGCCTTGCTTCCCTAGGTATCCATACTGAAAACCAAAAGTTTTGTTCAAATGGTAAAAGGCAAATATATTTGAGAGCTGTGATTACAAAGTTAATTTGTTTGGTATGTGTAGATTTAATCAGGATGCAACTGGAACTCTCTTAATCTCATCTAGCAAGCACCTTCAGTGACTAATTGTAGCTTGACTTCTGTAGTGGCAGTTTAGAGATCTGAGAATCAAACAGTTAATAAAAAGCAAGCTGATGAGAAGAAGAGTGCTGCTGAAATCTGAAGAGTTCTACAGTTTTCATTTAGAAATATATTTAAAAAATTAAATTAATCAAGATTTAGAGTAATCAAGATACTTCAGTTGTCCTTCAGGTATTTTTTCTTTTATGTTGCTCTGACATTAAATAAGCACATACACAAATGATTATAATTAACTTAGGAACTGAAAAAAAAAGCTTTTTAGAACATAAACTTCCTGAAGGTTGCCATTTTTACTGATACAACTGTTCATGTAATGCCACTGGTAAACAAAATACAGAAGGAATTGCAGGCTAAAGAAAATGGAGTTCTGTGCCAGGAATACCATCTCCATTGCACTTTTTTAGCTGAACTGCACACAGGGCTCCGCAGTCACGCTGTAGAACAGCAAGCGGTTTTATGCCACCAGCCTGGCCAATATAATCAACATTTATGTGAACAAATTACAGATAACTGCAACAGGATTATCTCTACTACTTAACCTGTGATCTCCAGAAGCTCAGTGCACACATGTAGTCAAGAAATCAATGGCACTACTACCGCCAGCAAGGCTTGGGTACGCAAGGAGAGGTGTTAGTTGTCTGAACGGAGTTGGAAACAGAGGTTTGTTCCAGGCAAGAGGATTTATGGGGTTGCTGGAAGACATTTCATGAATACCCTATCTTATATTCTCTGGTCTGGTGAAGTAGGAATGATACATTCTTTTAGTTGGCTCTTATGCCCCTTCCATACCCCTCCACATTTTTTTTTTTCAAAAATATAGTACAGTTTTTCTGTGTGTGACATGAGAAGCCTAAGGGACTTCTTTTTGTTTGTATTGATATGTTCTTCACCTGTGCACATTGTTCTCATTATGTATTTTATGAAATAGGGATAAGCTAAAGTAAAAATATATGCAGTGGTGTTGTTTTAGTAAAACACACGAAGATGGCAAAAGGTGTAACAATAAGAGGCATAGTCACAGGGTCAGAATAGAGAGGTCTTGGCTCCCATTGCAGCTAGACTGGCTGTGGCATAGTAAAATTACATACAAGAATGTAAGGAATTAAAAGTCATAAGATTACTAGGAATTATAGGACTCAACTGTGAGTACAGAAGAATATTTTAGTGCTTTATTAAAATCAACAGTTCAACACAACTTGCAGAAAAAGATAAATCCAGAAACAGCATAAGTCCAACCTAATAGTACAGATATTTTCGAGGAGCAGCATATTAGTAAAATAATTCTTGAATCTCTGCTCTTAACAGAATCCAGTGCTTGAATTTTGTAGCAAAGAGAACCTCCTTTGAGACTTCTATTTAGCAGCTAAATCTTATGAAATTATGCATTACCTGATAGATGAATCAAATGAAAACAAAAGGAAGTAGAGAATTAGAATAAGCAGACTAAACTGAACATTTAATACTTGTATTAACTTGAGTTCAGCACAGGTTCTGTATGTGTAGGACTGTGTGCTTACTAGTTGAGCTGTCTTGTTTGGAGCTAAGGTTAATAGCTTAAAAGTTGATTAACTTGTCATACCAGTCTCACCATACTTTTGTTTTTCCCAAACTAGATGAAAGGTTTCTTTAAGCATGGTTACTGTAGTACTGCATTCCTGATGATGCTGGTAGCTAATGACACTCTTTGTTGTAGAAATCAGGAAATGTGGGTTGAGTCTCTGGGGTCTGTGTGGCTGGAGTACGAAAATACTCTGTTCTAAGTGGCAAGGTCTTGCTAGAAGAGCTTGCTATGTATCATTGCTAATACAAGCTACGTGTCTTTAGGTTTTGCTTTGCAGATGTATTCCCTTTATTCCCTTGCTTGCTGTAATGCTAATTCACTTCCAGCCATGCCAAGATACTGCTAAAACGAAAACTGTCTTTTTGCAGTGATATCTCCACATTTCTTAGTGTGCTTGGTATGGGCATCTTGCTTCTCTCACCAATACTGTTGTATGACTTTTATTCTCCCCCCCCCTCAAAACGCAAGCATAGGCTCTGGTTGTTTAAATGGCCTGACATTTAACAAAAATTAATTTATTTCTACTAATTAAAACAACCCTTGTGTCATACAGCCTTGTATTTCCATTTGAATTTTTAATTTAAATATAAAGAAATTATTCATAAATGTTTACATAACAGAGTGTTTGCATAAAGTGCATTTAATGTACACCAAGCTCAAATGTGTGAGACTTTCTTGCCTGTTTGGCTTGTTTATCTAAGTTCTCCATGGAGTGTGGGTGGGGCAGAATTGGCATTGGAGACTAGAAAAAGATTTATGAATTTGCAATTAATGTAGCTGAAATATTAGAATCCTTGTGAGAAATTTCATTTTGACTGTGTTTATTGAAAAGCAAGATAACTTTACTGAAGTCATGTTGACACAGCTTCCTAAATCAAATACATCTGTAGTATGTTGGATGTTAATGAAAGGTTCTAAGGTTGCTTGTTTCATGTCTGAAGGAAACATTTTCTGTGGAAATACAGCACCTAGTATGTCTTGAGGTTGCTGCTTGGGTTGAGAGCCTCATTTAACCACCTTCTGAACTTCTAGTGTCTTTGCTAAGTATTTCAACCTTTGAAATAGTTTATGTGCTGACATGTTATATCTGGCTACATTAAGGACCAGCTCCTCAAATATGATCATAAAGGGGGATAGTTCATTTCTGTGCAAAAAAGTTTAGTCTGATCTAGAACGTGATAGTTGTTTGCATGAGAGATGTTGCAGTTTAATTCCTGGCTCCCCATGTTTACTCTTAAGTAATTGTTGTACACTTCAGTGTTCTGAGCCATGTCCTTTGATGCAAAAATGTAAATAGAAAGGTCAAACCGTATGGGTTTTCAAGATTTCTTGAAGAGATTGTTGTCAGTAAGGTGTGTGTACAGACTGCTCTGAGGGACATCTCTTGTGCCTTCCTCATTTCTTCACAAGATCTCATTTTAGCATGATGAACTTCTTGAGAAAGCACAGTGATTTTAGTTTCCATGAAGACTGAACTATAAAGAGAATGTGTCAAGGAGTTGAGCAGTGACATGTCTTTGTAATGTGCTTATCCTTTCTGGCTTTCCTGGGTGGAAACAGGGAATTGTCCTACAAAGAAGTGAGAAGAGAGCAGAAATGTGTATTTGTTGTCCACTTTTGTGATAGGTGGCAAAATGCTGTTTTCTGCAGGTTTACTAGGCAACAGTGAGGTTTGAGGAATAATACAGTGGTTCTGAAATGACCTTTCAAATAAACTTTTAATATGAAAAAGATCTGGAATTTTTAAAATATTGCCTATATGCATTGCCTTTCCTGCCCTCTGCCCCAGTTCTGCAGAATGATGAAAAAAACCCTGGGTTTTACAGTTTTCCCAGTTATATTCTTTGCAGAGGGAGTGAAACTCCCAGTATCCTCACTCAAATTTTTTTCTTTTATGAAATATAAAATGTTTTGCACATAATAGTAGTATATTAAAGAGTTAAGTCCAGTTATATACTGTTACTGTTTGGCAAGAAGGCTGCAAATGTTGAAAGAGTGAATTCATCACAGATAAGAACTTTAAAAAGAGGGTGAGTTAGAATATGAGTTGGATTTTTTGAAGTAGATCGGAAAATTAATATTCCAATAATTCTCCTGTAAAATGGCAAGATACCTATACTTGTAGCCTGTATTTGTTTATTCAGGTTTTAAGTCTTTTAGTTGTGTTTCATAGGATCTTATGAGAGTGCTCTCTAACATAACTGAAATTCAGTAGAGTAATGCTTTCTTCATTTCACTGCCTTAAAAACAATTTTTTGCCTCTATTTTGAGTACTATTTTTATTTCCCATCTGCTTGAAACAGTTGACTTGCAAAGGCTGCAAGCAAAGATTGGCCATAAAGATACAGCAAAATTAAAAATACAGCAGAATGCTTCTCTTATTTTCAATTGACTTAAAGCATTTTTTAGCTACAACCACAGTTACTGTATGCTGAAGAGCAGGAGGCTGTGAGGATAGGCTATTTCAGCTCTATTCAGGGATGGAAAATAGTTATTGGTTCAGGATCTTGACTTTGTTTTTTGGAGGCTGGTGGTGGTGTATTTGTTTGTTTTTTATTTGTAGACCAGTATATTAAAAACCAAACCAAAATACCAGTGCTCCCTTTGTCCCAACCCCAAAACTGTGCCAGGCTTCAGATTATAACTTAGAGTTGGAAGTAATTGCCTTCTGCCATGAGAATGAGAGCTGCCTGTCGAGCATCTCTTAAGTTTTCTGGAATGATATTAAATCAGTGAAGGAATGGTGAGTACAGTGCCTTTTAAAGGTTTTGTTTTCCACTTTTCTGCTTACTTTTAAATTTTGTTTTATTGTTTTGCTTTATGAATAAGAATCATGATGTTATAGCCAAACATCAAACATGTTAGGAAATCTGTCTGTTTTCAAATTCTATCAGATCTGGGCATTCATCAGGTTGGAGCCAAGGATTCATGACTTGAAAAGGCAAGAAAGATTCAGTAGTAAGAAAAACTGAGTACATTGTCTTTGGGAAAGCACTCAGGTCTCTGATAAGACAGGAATTCTGCTGTTGGTTACGTCATTCACGGGAAGCCACATGCATTCAATTGGTATCTGGCCTTAACTTGCATAAGAGAAGGCCAGTCTGTAGAAATACTTTTTGTTTTGTTATGGTACTGCCTTGTCTTTTCTGTTTATTTTTTGTGCCATATTGAAGTAAATTTACAGGAGAATTTTTTTTTTTTTAATATACTGATTTTTCTAAAATGTAGTTAAGAACTATCAGGACATTGTTTTCTATAGTCCAATGAAAATTCTCCTCCTATAAAATCCATCTTATTTAGACTACTTGTTGGATGGTGAAAAAAATAGAAAACTATTAAAGTATGCATTTGTTAAACTTTTGTAGTGTGGTCATTGCATTTAGTTCTGGATTTAAACTCTGAAAGGCAGTAGTGTGGGTTGAGGGAGACTGAAATTTACATTATTTTGCAAAAGTTAAGGGGAAATAATTGAATAATTGTTTGGTAATTTAATTAGGATTTTAGCATGACATTTAAAATATATAACCAGTGCTTTGGATTGTTTCACACTTGGAAAACTTTGCCCTTATAAAGGAGATGGATGGAAGGCGAGCCTAAAATAGGCAGCTTGGCACATGCTTAACATCTTTAGAGGGGTTTGAATGTAAGGATTGTTTCCAATAAGATAGTTCTAGAAAAACCACAGCATTTTAATCTGTTCGATGTTTCAGGCAGCAAGATTTCCCAGTTGTGTGATAACCTCAAATAAAACTGCACAACTGCAAAAAGCTGGAGAACTTGAGCAGAAAATAATCTGGAATTATTCTATATAGCTTTTTTTAGAAATAGAACTTCTAAATTAATAAATCCTCCTTTTATTCATCTCCAAAGTAGTCTGTCCTCTGTGAGTTTTGCACCTGAAACTGTAGTGAGAGGAGAATACAGGTTTTTGCTTGTATGGCACCACTGTGCCCCAGTCCATAACCATTCACCCACGTGTTGCTGAAATGTCCAAGGCATAATGGGCTGCCCTTTCTTCTGAGTTGAAGTCTTGCTTAGTGTGGAGAAGGGGAACTCACGTTGGTGCAGTTGGCGCAAGTTGTTTTTCGCTTAAACCTCAGTTTTCTGTGCACAGTCTTACCCTTTAACATGGATTGCCTTTTGCCATTATCTGTGGTAGCTGCACAGCATAGATAATCCCTTGGTAAAAAGTTAGGCATTCTTACAGTGTATGCAGAGTGCTGTGGGTACAATACCATTCACCAGCATTGCATTTGTGCTGGCTGCAGAGACCTTAGCTCCACTGCAGAATTGTCATCATCAGAACCAAAGGCAGTTACTGATAATGACTTGCTGAAGGTTTCATCACAGAGATAATACCACCATATCCTAGAGATATTAAAGCTAGACCTTTATTGTTTAAGTGATGCTGGAAGATCTTAGCCTGTGTCCAATTAAAGGCAAAGCTTATATTGTGTTTAGCTTGTGTGCATTCACTTAGCACAATGTGTCACCACTATTTTTTGTTACAATAAACCTTTAATCTGTTTATATTATTGCACCTTATAGGCATTAATGCTTACAAGCCTAGTGGGATATTTGCTAGGTGGTTATGCTAATAAATTTATCCACTCAATTTATATTAGTGTTCAGTCTTGTCTAGTCTGGGCTTTAAAGGTGTGTTCCTGATGGATTTGCCTAGCTCAGTCTAATTAGCACTGCTGGTTGATGGAGTTTAAGCCTAGGGGGAAACTTAAGCATTAACTTGTGAGGTTTAGCACTTTTTGAAGAACAATTGCTTTGTTTTAAAGTTTTAGCAAGGGGCTAGTTAGGTCAAAACCAGTAGGAGATTCAATATCACTCTTAATTTCCAGGCAAAGCAGTGCCTTAGCTGTGTGCTTCCAGAAATTCAAGCTCTCTATGATTCACTGCAGCTTCTCTTCCGTGTGTAGTACAACACAAGAGAGAGAAGAGGTGCTGTTCTTCCCCTATATATCAGAAGTTGTAAAAGACCTCTGTCATCATGGAGTCCAGTCCTTGACTCACCCACCTGGTCACTGAGTGGCACACTAAGTTGTTTCTTGAGCAACTCCAAGGATGGTGACTCCACCACCAATGCTTAACAGCCCTTTCCATGAAGAATTCTTCTTGATGTCCAGCCTACTGAGATACCCTTCTCTTTGAAAGGTGATCATTGAAACCTTAGAAGTTCAATGTTTAAACTTGTTCTTGCAGTAAAAAATAATATAATTATAGTGTCTGACTGTCTCAGGGTTTCATCACTTGTTAGTTTTGAGTTATTGCCCCTTTTCAGTAAATATTGACAAATATCTCAAAGGGAAGAGGAATAAATATCTTAAAAAGACATTTATAATAACAGAAAGTTAAGTCAAGGGGAGAGAGACATTATTAGTGTCTGAACTGAGGAGGAAAAAGTGTGAGATCCAAAGGAGTTGGCATAGGTTAGGGTGATTTCATCCATGTCTCAGGCATGGGAAGAGCTTTACAAGGTCAACCAACCACATGGCACAAATCTGTAGGAAAATAAGCTTTGTTAGTCATAGAGCTTGTGGAGTGACTCTTAAGGAAGCCTGTATTATTTTACCAGAACCTTTAGCTTAAGTAATCTGTGTTTAAAAATGTGGCCCATGGGAATCAGCAATTCATTGTCTGCATGTTAAATTAACCAATAATTCTAGTTTAGATTTCAAAGGTGCATTCAAGATACATTGCATTGCTATAAGTAAAGTCCAAGCTTAGTCTTGAGATGATGGACTAGAACTGATTAAGAAGAAAAGTTAATTCAGAACAAGCTTGCAAATTTGTTTATTTGTTAATGTTTATTTGTTAACTAAAACCCATTCTGTAGGGTGGTTGAAACATCTGTTATTGGGGTGTAGACCTTCATATAAGTAGTTTAAATTTTTTGCTAATAAAACTTTTCAAGTAACTTGTCTCAGGGTGTCAGATCAGAGAGGTTTTCTTTCTGTTTAGAGTAGTGGAAAAAATTTTTAGATGCAGTCGTAGAAAAAAGATCAGCGCTCTGGGAAACATTGGTCTGGCATCACAATTACAGATGGCTAATGAAGCTAAATCTTTTATATCCCTGTTGTTTTGCAAAGAGACTTGATGCCATTATTTTCTCTTTTTGGGAACACATGGAAGAGTTTTCTTTGAGTCTTTATACCAATTAGGTAATTGATTATATCTTATCACACTCCACTGTATGTGAAAATCAGCTTGTATGTGTGCATAAGAGTTGCATAATGGCATCAGCAGACTTGTAACTTTTCTAATGTATGTAAAAGTGCTTAGCAAAGGGCATTTTTTAATGAGGAGATTGTTTGCTTTTTCCCATAAGACTTCTGCTTCCTATTTGTAATGTTATCTGTTTGTTTAGATAATTGTGAAGAACTGGAATTTTCTTTGCCTGCAAATGTGTTGTTTTTCCTATTAAATCAGAAACTCATTTATTGTGTGATGGGATGAAGCCTTTCTGGCAAATCTTATAACTGTCTGGTATCTTTTTCTGACATTGTCACTACCTTGGAAAGGTTTTAATCTAAAGCACTTCTTATGTCAGTCAGAAATGCAAAAGTGATCCTATTGATTTTAGTATGATTTTTTGGGGGTCATGGCAACCCTATGCAGCACCACAGGCTTGAGGCAGAGTGGCTGGAAAGCTGCCTGATGGAAAAGGACCTGGGGGTGCTGGATTGACAACTGGCTGAACATGAGCCAGGGTGTGCCCAGGTGGCCAAGAAGGCCAATGACACCTGGCCTGTATCAGGAATAGTGTGGCCAGCAGGACCAGGGCAGTGATTGTCACCCTGTACTCAGCAGTGGTGAGGCCACACCCTGAATGCTGTGTTCACTTCTAGATCCCTTAGAACAAGTCAGACTTTGAGGTGCTAGAGAAAGCCCAGAGAAGGGCAGTGGACCTGGTGGAGGGTCTGGAGCACAGATGTTACTAGGAGCAGCTGAGGGAGTGGAGCTGTTCAGCCTGGAGGAAAGGAGACTCGCGGGAGCTTCCTACATGCTCTCCTGAGACTGTAGTGAGATGGGGCTAGGTCTTTTTTCCCAGGCAACAAGGGACAGGACAGTGGCCTCAAGCTGTGTCAGGGGAGGTTTAGATTGGATATAAGGAAAAATTGCTTTGCTGAAAGGGTGGTCAGGCATTTGAACAGGCTTCCCAGGGAAGTAGGTGGAATCATCATCGCTGGAAGTGTTTAAAAAGCATGTGGCTGTGGTGCTTGGGGACATAGTTTAGTGGTGAATACAGCAGTGTGAGGTTAACAGTTGGACTGGATAATCTTCAAGGTCTTTTCCAACTGCAATGCTTCTGTGAATCTGTAATTTTATGATTTTGTTAAAGTCTTGAGAAAATTTAAAATGTATAAAACATCTTAGAACTACTATAATAAAATACCATCTTCAAATCAGTCTTTTTCTACTTTGAGATCATAGCTTAATTTTTTGTTATTTCTTACCTTTCCTTTACTAATGAAAGGGATCTGCATGGTTCCTGTTGTTTATATATCCATGGACTGACTACTTCATTGTCTTGCCTTGCTGTTTTATTCACTTCATTAATAAGGAAAATAAAGTTGATCTTCTGATTTTTTTAAAGGTATGTGGGTCAGAGACAGATTATGATACTAATTTAATAATGCCCTTTTAATGAATGGCAGATCTTTGTGCACGTGAGAAATAATGATGGAAAATACTGAGGTGGGTAAGATAAACTGGAGTCAGAAAGCAGAGATGCAGGGTGTCAGCCATTCTAATACAAAGGACCTTCCTTCCTAAGTGATGTCATCAGCAAAATAAACCAGCCACTTTTTAAATGGAGTTGTGATCGTGTTCTGCAATGGGTGTTGACATAATTTAGGGATTTAACGTGTCTTTGAAAACAAAGTAATTTAGGAGGACTTCAGTGATGCTGGACTTTAATTTGAGCAAAGCGATGAAGTTGTCGTGTCATGCGTGCTGGTATGCAGATGGTAATTCTGCAGCTGTGCTAATTTGAGTACAGCTGTGATTGACTTTTGCTGCAAAACACTTGTAGTCCATAATTTCTGCCACTTTCTGTTTCTCATTTGAAGTATATTTCTTTTTCTTTGTGGTTGGAATCTTCCTGGCTCCATTCAGTTCACTTTCCACTCCAATGAAATGAAGATGGTGGTGAATGAAGTGAACTTACTTCCCCAAAAGACAGCTAGATGAAAGTGAGGCAAGAATCAAGTTAAGGAGTCTCTTGGGAAATCATTGTGGACTTTTTAGACTGCTGTTTCTATTGACATCTGATCAAGGTTATAAATATATAGCAAAGGAAAAAAAGTATATTTACACTGATTAGGTTTTTTAGAAAAGCATTCGCTTTTGTTAGGAAAGTGAACAATTACATTTCCCGCTTCACATGCAGATTTATGATAGGAAAACTGAAACAGACTACTGAGGGAATCTGACTCGTTAGAAATGGTGTCAGTAATTAGTTGTGATTTTTCAGACAACCCTGTGGGAGATAATTCTAAATGTTTGTAACAGACTGTAAGATCAAGATCTGCTAAAGTCACACTGTAGATGAGAGTGTTTGACCCTCCCAAGAGATGAACAGTGGGAGAAAAGGAGGATACCATAGGAGATTACAAACTGAGGAATACATGCTAAGTTTCCCTGTGGTAGTACCATTACTTTGGGCATTATAAATATGGAGATGGCAACGTCCTTATGGAAGATGTTGTGCACCATACTTTGAAAAAAAAAAGCATTGCACCCCATTGTTTGAAATAAAAAGGATGGTTGAGCACACAACAACAAAAAAATGCTGTAGGTTTCAAGGCATGATCAAGTCTGGACTAGTTAGGGGTGGACAGAAAGTACCTCCCTAAAGCTATACACATATATAAATTTGTGTGTATTTGTGTATTTTACACTCTAAAAAGTGTGAAATACACAAATGATAAGCCATGTGATTTGAAAAAGAAATGCTTTTAAAAAGTCTCAATGAACACCAGCACTGCAGATTAAAACTGATTGAAAACTATGAATATTATGAAGAGAATTAAGGTACTTGGGAACGATGTGAAACAAATCAAAGCAAGGCAGGATGATGAGAGAAGCTGAATCTAAATCGGAAACTTGTGATAATAGAAAGTAACAAAAGATAGTAGAAAGTAACAAAAGCAAAGCAACCTAAGGAGAAAACTGTAGCTTTGCAATAAAACAGAAAATGAAAGGTGTATTTCTCTTGTATTTTGGTTTTTAAAAAAAATTAATACTCACATGTTTTGAGCTCTTGAGCTGATGATGAAACAGTTGCCTTTCCTGTTCTGGCTCAGCAGGATATGAAACAGCAAAGTAGTTGAACATACTGAGTTAGTTTGTCAACTTCTGTCCATAACTTCATGGGCTTATCTGCAGTTATCTGGACTGATAAGATTTGTCTTTTTTATTGAGCAGCCCCACACTCACACCTAAACTTGTCACATGTGGAAAATTTAGTTATACTGAGAAAAAATTTAATATTGTTTTGGACAGGATGTTACTTATTCTTGTCCTAGCAGACTAACTGCAGTGTTAGATAAAATCTTGTAAAGGCTGACCAAGGTCTTGATTAGCCAGGAATTAAAATACAGCAATATAATTAAAACTAACCAGTATAGTTTATTTGCCAAGATCATATCTGATTTTTTGGGAGGAGGAACGATAAATAGCTCTCATGTTACATGCTAAGATACAATATGTTCCTGAAAGAGAGCTCAGGTGTACTTCAGGTGATGAAGTGAAGGTTGCTGTCCAGTCACTCCTCCCCAGCAGTAGCTGTGCAAGGGCAGTACAATGTTCCCTTATGAATTTTGAAAAATAGCCTGTTATTTTGATCCAAAGCCAGCGAAAAAGCCCCCAGAAAACCAAAATAGAAACAGACCTGGAACCAAGGAGTAGGAATCAGGACTTTCTTCTTCTCAAGCAAGCCCTGTAACTCTAGTTAAAAAAAAATAAATTTACTATCACTTCTTGCTCATGTTTCTTCCAGTCATTCTGCTCAGTGAAATACACACACACAGAGAGAGCAATAGATCACAACAGATCTTCTGGTTTGTTAATCTCCTCTCTGTAATGGGATCAGGTGTTTGCTCACTACACACATAAATAGTGTGAGTGTCCTTCAAAGGGAACCCAAAAGGAAAGGTGCAGAATGTTATCATGTGAGTTCCCAAGCATGATAAACACCTGGGTTTTTGAAATAGTTTATTTTTTTTAGTTCACAGATGTCTTGAATTGGGGCTGTGTAATTTAAACATTGCATTTGTATTCAAGCTGATGGTAGTAGTTCATGAATGAGCAGTTCAGTAACAAATAGGATGCCAAAAAAGCAGAGTTGCATTAGCAGTACGTTTTTAATGTATTTCATATTTAATTGAGAAATTTTTTATCAAATGACCTTTTTTCTCCAAAATGAGTACTTCATTCTTTCACACTTAATTTGCTTAAATTATAGAATTGGCTCCCTCATCCCGCCATCCCAAAGTCTGATTGATTAGTAATAACATTTTGGCTGTAGTCTTTTATAGATATATAAAACATAGAAGCCTGTTTTTATATGAGATCTATAAATACGTAGAAATGTGCATATATATAAAATGAAATTTAATGAATAAAAAATTGGGGCCTCTAAAGCTGACAAAAGGGGCAAAAGTTGGAGAAGGTGATATTTAAAGCCAAACTGTTGGATATGCTGACAGATCTCAATATGAAAATGAAATCTGATTTTCAGTTGCTTCCGCCTTCACCAAGTTTTTGTGGCAGGTGTCTGCCTAAAGCTGAATTGGGCAAGGTTGCAGTCAAAAAATAATCTTCTGACCGAGGCAGTTGTAAAGAAGAGAATTCTGTGCTGGGCTCTGCCACCAGCTCCCCACGTGACGCTCGCATGTCGTTCAGCTTTTTTTGGAGGTCGGCCCCGAGTATTCATCTTGATTGCATGTGCTCAGCTTCGGTCTGATTTGCAAAAATGCTGAGTGCTCAGTCTTCTCAAGGAGAAGCTGTACTTTGAGTCAGGAGATTACGTGGTTTGAATATTTAAATGAATGTATTTCCTAAGTACTGTGGAAAAGAAAGGCCTAAGTTTCCATAATAATCACCTCCCTTTAGATGCTGCCTGTTGCTCATGTTGAAAGCATAATGCAGATCCTAAACACAAATGATACTGTAAGTGAAGCAGGTCAGCTTACTTGTGAACTTCATAGAAAGTTCCTTTATGAAAATAATACTCGACACTGAACATTTCTGAATGCTGCAGCAAGTGGTGCGTGCAGTCATGCAATGGGCAATGGAAGGAAGACAAAACACTGAATGCAGTGAATACTGTGGTGGAGAGCAGAGGGCAGCACAGTTGGAATTTGTGTGGTTAGATGCATTATAATTCATCCATGTGAGGAAACAGATTTCCTTAGGCAAGCTCACTTAGGTCCTTACTCAAGAGCTTGATTTTCTCTTCCTGTGCTGTAGTTGTTTGGGGGGTTTTGGGGTACCCTAGTATGGAAACAAAGAGCAAGATCAGAGCCCTTCTTGTCACGTGAAACCTGGTTTTGACGGGGTGAAGTGATTTTGTGTGGGGTTTTTTTGTGCTTTTTCCTCTTTCAGTTTTATAACTTAACTCTGTTGAACATTGAGAAGGTTTATATGGATGGAAAAGCAGCACTGCCTCTTCAAGATACAAAGGTAATAGCAGAACGATGTAGCCCTAGGATCACTTACTTCCCCTTGGTGTCTGCAGATGGTTTTAATGGCTTTAGTCTCCTGCAGATACTGAGCTGCACTCATGCCAAATTAGCTATTATCTTGTAACTGGTTATAAATACCAAGGAATAAAATTTGAAGAAAGCTAATTTATGGTTGGAACTCCAAATCTTCTCTTGTAAATATTACATGTCTTATTTAATTCCCCTTTCAGTTCATCACCTTTAGCCTTTCATCAGCTCTTTGAGGTGAGGGAACCCAAAAAGCATTACCTCAGATCATAGCAGTCATTTAGGTTGAGAAAGACCTCAAAGAGGATTGACTCCAACCATTAACCCAAACACTGGTTAGAGTGAAGGGTTCTGGGATGTGTAGGGATGTTGCAAATACAAGTAAGTGCACAACTTGCTGGTACTCAAATGTGTATGTAATAGAGAGGTTTATTCTGTCTCTGTGGATGATTAGTGGTACATGTGGTGTGAGTGCTCATGGTCTTTCTGGGGGTGTTCTTGTTTTTTTTTTAAATATTTTTTTTAAAAGTTGTGTACTTTAAAAGAAACTCTAGAAGCTCATAAAAGAAATTCCTGTTTTGTGATGAAATGGACATATTTTAAATGTCCACTGTAGGAAAGATTGATACAGCATCACGGAGTTTTTGGTTTAAAGCTGATGTAGCTCTTCCTTCTCTCTCTAATAAACAACCACAAACTTCATTAGCTGCAGTAATTATGCAAAACCAGAAGTAAGTTATCAGATCATCTCAAGTGTATGGGGTGTATGTAGCAGAAAGGAAACTAGTCTGCAGCAGATGGTGCTTTGCTAGAAGCTTTGTTGTTCCAGAAATGCAGACCTGCACATAGTAAATGAAAATGTATTGAATATCCAAATATTAAAATGAGTAAACCTGTAAGTATTAACCAGTGTCACTTGGGGTTGGCTGTTTCTGGTATTATTCTTCTGTTGGTGGGTTCAGGGGAAGAGAGAGTTGGCTTGAGGGGTTTTTTTTGGAGTTTATTACTTGAGAAAAGGCTTAGCTGTCTGTGTTTTCCACTCTGAGATGTGGGGTGAGTGTACTTTCCTTGAAATGAAAAAAAAAAAAAATCAGTTTCTTCTAATTATATAAAAGTCCAAGCTTAGAAAACTAAGGAAATATTAGGGAGTAAGCAATTAAGTAATCTTGAGAGGTAATGGGCATGCCAGGAAAAGGTCCCATTCTTTCAGTGGCTATTAATTACTGTCATATATGGAGATAAGGTAACGTATTTTTAATATTTAAATTTTACTGTTCCATTGTCAAATTCAACTATTTCATTGTCATGACATTTTGTTTGACAAATCATTTTGGTGAGGACTTCAGCAATGGATAATAAACCACAACTGTGGCAGAACTATGCAAATTTTTGCATGCATTATTGCTAGTGCCAGGTAAAAGAATCCCAAGTAAACAGAAGGGGACAGTTGATTTGAGGTTGATTGATAAACAGATACTTCTCTCTGTGTACTGAAAGCATGTTTTCAAGCAGTTGTTTGCTTTGTAATTTTAGGTATTGTTACAGAGTTTGATTCTAAATATATTAACAAGTACTGCTAGAAAAATAGTGGGTTTAGATTTCCAGCAGTCAAACAGTATCAGTATTTCCAAAATGTGCCATTAGATGTAATTGTTTTCTTTTTTGGTCTCAGCCTTTTCTCTTGATAGTGTTTATTGCTTGCAACCATGAGCACCCCACTGCATCTTTGGAGATTATTTACATAGATCCAGATGTGTTTATGTCCATTTTTTAAAGCAGAAGTAGATAAAGACTTTTTTGGCATTAGTGCAAATGCTTCTTGGGAAAACTCTGTGTCAAACCTCCTGACCTAATGTGTTGATATGGGTGTTGTTAACCGAGCTCTGTACAGCCACATTCTCCTGTTGTGCACTTACTTCTATTTCCTTTCCTACTTCAGCTCTTCCAGCTCTGAGTGATTTTAGCACATCTCTGAGTAAGAGCTCAAACCCAAATTGCCACTTTCTAAGTGAGAGATTCTGGGCAAGTTTGGGAGTTTTTTCCCCCTCTTATATGTTTTAAAGACTGGTTTTAGAAAATCCACACTGCTTCATCTCAGTTAGAATATAACCTTTTTTTGGTCCAGGTCCACTGCCAACTTTAAAATTAAAATGAAAGCGAGCATTTCTAGTAAGTTTAAATATTTTGTGGTTTTTTTAATGTTATATTTAAATATATGTGTAATGACTGTTTAGTTTTGCCTCCCCTTTTTTCCTACTCCAAGGAAGCTCATATGGTCAGGTATTTAAAAATAACTCTCTTAAAAAAACTCCTGGAGTCATGTTTACTCACATAAAGCCCCAGCTGAGATGGGCCTGCTGTTAAGCCACGGAAAGTGCTGGGTTGTGCTGCTTCTGCCCCTCCAGGACCAGACCTGCAGTGATGCTCCATTCTCGTGCCCATCCTCTGGCTCATCACAAGTTTTCCTGTGACAGGCACAATTAGTTTACTTTCTTACCTTGTTTGTGACCCTGTAGCTTTGAAATAACTTGTCTTTCCAGCTGGTCAGCAGCTCAGCCTTCCCTGTACCATCACCCATAGCCTTCCTTGCCAGATCCCTGACTGCTCCTTTTCTGAAAAAGAGAACTTCCTTAAGACTTCTAATACACATGGGCTATATTGCTGACACATTTGATACTTAATTCAGGGCTTTAATGATGATGTTAGTATACTTTCTCATCTTCAGGGCAGTGGCTAGTAAAGTTGCTGCTTATTGCTGTGGAGCTGGGGTGAGTGGAAGGCCTTGCAGGGACCCTTGTAGGGCAATATTTGGAGGTACTTAAGCAGGATTCTCTTTTGGGTTTAGTTATGTAGTTTAGTTATCTGTATTTTCATACAGATTTCCTTTGTTTTCCATGAATCTGTTCTGACTAATCCTTTGGCCTGTATTTCATTAAAAGTGTTGACTGCAGAATGATGGTTTTGGTAATAGATGAAACAAAACTTTTCCTTTTTTCCTTCGCGTGTGCATGTACAAAATAAAAAGTACAGGATGACCTTTTTTATTTGGTAATTGAGAAAGTGCTTGACTTTGTTAGGAAAGCCTTAGTGTTAAGAATACCGGGCCCTAGTCTTTTTAAAATTACTGCCACTGTGGTGTATCAGTTCTCGCTCCCACTTATCCTCTTATTCAGTCCCCTTCCCATCCCCCACTGCTCCCTCCCTATTTTTAGAGGCAGCACAAAGCTGTTCTGCTTCAAACAAGGAACAAAGATTAGGTTAGAGTTTTAATGTTTTGCAGCAGATCTTTAAAATGTTCAATGATCCAGATTAGAGCATCCGATTCCTAAAACAGTTCTAAATTGTTTCCATGTTGTATTCATGAATGCTGCGTTTGTTTACTTCTAAAATTTTCACTCCTTACCCTAAAACCATCAGCAGATGATGGCAGAAGTTTGAATTGTGGCAGACCTGTGTGTGAGGAGCACAGATTCCCTTCCCCGTGTGGGAAATGGTGCTGTGTAACATTCCCTGTGCTCTTGTGAAAACGAAACTGAAGTTCAGAGTCTCTGTGCTCCTGTGATCTGCAGGCTGCATACTGAAGAGAGGACTATTAAAGAAGGCTGTTTATGTGGTGGTGATAAAAATCACACGGATTTTCCGGTGACCTAAAGACCCTGCAGATTTTATTAAACTTTGGAGAAAATCATGTGCACGTGTGCATCTTTATCTGTCTTGATAAATACATGTAGCTTGCATGGAAAGGTATTGTTAAGACTATTAATGTTTACATATGTGTCAGATGCAAGATTACAAACTGAGTATGGAATGAGGACACTAGAATTCTAGCATATGTGAAGCATATTGCATGTTTCACAAGAATTCCTTGGTTTAATGGTAAAATGATTATTTACAGTACTTAATAATGTGGGAAACGTTTGTGAGTTAGTTTGTAGTTCTTTTTACCTTAAAGAAAGCAATAGGTAAAAAAATGCATTGCCAAAACAATGGGATGATTCAAGCAAATGCTGTCAGTATAGACAGATACAAAGAAATCTTAGCATAGCCAAGAATATTTCACTTGTATAAAAAGATTAATTAGTTATTTCAGTTTCACAATCTGAGATTATAAAGTGTTATGAGTGCTGTTCTGATGTAAAAAATGTAAGAATGTGATACTGGGTGTGTTTACTGAAAATTGAAATTTAATATTTTTCCCTGGATATAATATAGTGTGCACCTGAGTTGATGTGAGAGGTAGTTTTTAACAGGGCAGCACGTTTTATTCAGTTTGTCAAAGCCATCTAGCTATTCTTGTAGTTAAAAGCCAGTTAGTCATCCCACCCTCCTAATTTTCTTCAATCTTGAAAGCCCCATCCTCCTAAAAAAGAAGTTTGTTTTACTATCTCAGTTTGCCATCAGACCTTTCAGCTTAAGGCCTTGCCCTGTCTGTCCCCATGACAAATTCTGGATATTCTGCAATCACTAGTGAGGTGATGAAGCTGTCACTTAAGCATAGGTGCATGCAGTGGGGCATGGACCAATGAGCTATTAAAATTTACATCTTTATACAGCTTGCTTATCCACCATTATAAGGGACCTCGTTTCATATCTTTATGCAAAGCTCATCTGGAAAAAAAAATCTAAAACTAATTTAATTTGGCACTGCCATTAGGGTGGTTTTTTTTTCCTTTCTCCGTTGAACTGTCAGTTCAGGTTTTGCTTCGTTTTATAAAGGGTTGCACTAACACTTGCTGGAAGACACGAAAGTTTCATCTTTTGTGAAGCTGATACTGAGAACAGGTCATAAAGAATTATGGAATCTACACATGGCTGAATAGATCTGGGCTTTTACAAAGCAGGTTTGACACCCAGCCAGTTTTGGTCTCTGCAGACCTAATAAATGAAAGAGATTTTTCCACTGCCCTGTCACAGAAAACAAAAACGCAGCTTATTGAATTGGCTGTTCACTGCCAGTTTAGGAAAAAAATTGTCATTTTCTTGCCCTGTATAATAAAAGCAGTACTAATTAGTACAAAGCACCTAACCAATCTTGCATGCTTTTCATCTAGTTTTTGAAGCTTTTAAAAATTCTTTTTTATACATATGATTGTGGTAAGAACTTCTGAGGATTTCAAATGTTGTTAAACTTCAGCAATCAAATTGCATATTTTCAGCCACCTCTTAAGCAGACAGGAGTTGTTACAAGAGTCTCTTTCAGAGTTGCACTGTTGGTTTGCAAACTCCTTCTGACATCTATAAAGGCAAAACACTCCTTTTCTTCTTTTTAAGTTCAAAATAAACCTCTAATTGGTTTATAGGGCCTTGGACTCAAGTTGATGGCACTTCTGTTTGTCTGGGATGCAGAAGGAAGACATGAGGGGAAGAGGGAGCCCCTTGCATCTGGTTAGCAGGCGCAGCTCTGTAATTGCCTGGAGATGAAAGGACCATTTGATGGTGGCCGTTAACACCTTCCAGTGTAATATCCCCGGCTGCCTCTGCCCATCCTCACAGAGCTGGCACTCTGCTAGACCTGTGCCATGCCCAGGAGGAAGAGACGTGGCAGTGAGGATTTGAGGGGTGTGGGAAGTGGGGTGAAAGAGGAACTAGAAGAAATGTGAGGCAGGAAGCCCTGGTGTTACCGAAGGATGGTTTACAAAACCTTTTGCAGTCTGTTGATAGAAATGGGAATCTGTCCTGCTGTCGTGCAAGAGGAGAAATGGAGTTAGGCATGCCAGCTGGCCACTTTCTAAAGAAAAAAAATCATTTGCATCTAAAGGTGGCTGGTTTGCATGCTCAGCTGCCCTGTGCATGTGCAGGGGTATCAGCCACCAGTGTGATGCAAGAGCTGGGAGTCTGCAGGGCCGTGGACAGGCGTGTGCACCAGTGTTTCCACGTGTCCCCTGCTGGAGTGGCTACTCAGAAAACTGGAAAATGCAGTTGTCTCGTTTGCAGTTATTAAGGTAGCAGTAAAACTGGCCTGCCTGGTTAGAAACCAGTCGGGTAGCAGTCATGTTAATGGCCCTTAGCTTCCCCAAAAGGGGCTGAAGGGAGGAGTCGTGCTCATGTGACTCAAGGAGTGGACAAGGTGGGTCAATAGTCTGTGAAAGAGAGGAGGACAGAAATGTGGCATGGGGGTGTTCAGGGCGCTCTGAATAGGTGCAGTGAGCGTGACCGATGGTCGCAGCAAAGTGTGAAGCTCTCTTTACCTCCTTTAATTTGTGTGTAGTCAGAATTTCTTTCCACCCTACCTTGCATGAGAACATTGCTTGGTGAATGCTGGGGACTGCAGTTGCACTGAGCTGTAGGTATAGCAGCTTTTTCACTTGATCCCTCTTGCACCTAATGAACACTTGAAACAATTAAAATATTCTCTCTCTTTTGAGAGATGCAACTTAACTCCATTTCTGTTCAGGAGAAACAAAAGCAGTTTCTTTATTTCTGGGGATATCTGCAGAAAAATAATGGAACCAAAGATGAGTCACCAAATTTAGTCATAACACTGGAACTGGTTTGATTTTTAGAAGAACTGAGTAGCACTTTTGGGACAAGTTTTTTTAGAAATTAGAAATTAAATATATATGTTGTGTTTGTTTTATATTTTTATAGATAATG
The DNA here is from genome assembly GCF_963513975.1 of Fringilla coelebs. Classification (NCBI taxonomy): domain Eukaryota; kingdom Metazoa; phylum Chordata; class Aves; order Passeriformes; family Fringillidae; genus Fringilla; species Fringilla coelebs. The sequence goes on from NC_140028.1 coordinate 34,315,688, forward strand.
CTGAATTTTGTTTTATATTTTTATATAATCAACTTTATATTTTTATATATAAAGGAATCTATAGAATGTATATGCATAGTATTATTCTTAGTAAATTTAGTAGATTTCTCTCATTTGAAATATGTATTTAAAAGCTGTATGTTCTTTTGTGACTTGGGAATGCGTAGGATTAGTATATAATAATTCTCTGTTTCTGTGTTGTAACTGTCACTGGAGGTAAGTATTAAAACCATGTCACATTTGGGGAGGTTGTGATAGAGAAGCTGTCTCTGTGGGTTTCATGGTGAGTTGATGGTGACTCTGCTTAAAGGGGGGAAAACCCCATGCTTGGCAAGAAATAAAAAAAAAAAAAATCAGGCAGCACAATTTGAACCAAAATACTGAAGTTAGCGTTGATTTTTCTTCCCTCTTTGCTGAAAAACTTAAAAAAAACTTCTGTAACTGCTGCACTGTGGAGTTTGAAGTGTATCCACCGCTGATACTGAAGGCGAAAGAAGTGCCACTGAAACCATGAGTGGGGCAGATTGATGTACTGGGGGCTTTCTTCAGTTCTTGTACAGGGACCTGGGACAGGCAAGCTTTGTTGCTAAATGCTTCCCTAAGTTTTTGAGGATGTTTGCCCCTTTCTAAATTTTCTTACTGGCTATTGCTATCACTTTGTGAAATTTAGGCATTTATAATGCTGGTGTGTGATATAGTTTTGCCAGATTAATTATGGAGCAGTTATTGAGGCTATCAACCATGCATTACAGCTTGGAAACTGCTGCTTGGAGTATTCAGAGATTCTTCAACCTGAGTTGGAGAGAGACAGGAGCTGGCAATAGTCTTCAGTTTTCATAGGGCTGGTCTTGCTCAATCCACTGTACTTACCTGAACATGCCTGATTCCTAGTCTTTGGGTTAGCAAGAGTTAATCTGTCTATGCAAAGGGCAGGAGCATCAACAGTGACTGAGACAGTTTGGCATGGCAGGATAAACTGAGCAGCATAGGATGAATGCAGGGAACTTTTTAACAGTGAACTGTTAGGTTGGCTCAGTACTCTGGTGTGACAGCGCGCTTTGAGCATTTCTCTCCAGAATAATGTGATGGTGTTTGGGGTGGTTTCCATGAGAGGAATGATTTGTGGGTTCCAAAGATATACCAAAAAGGAGATTATTAAGTTTTACAAATGTAGCCCAGACAGAAGAGGAGATATCAGTGTATTAAATCAGAGCTGTCAAGCACTGAGGCACCACACTCACATTTCCTCACACAGTGTCTGTTAGAAAATATTCTCTGCTCCTTCTCATCGTGGATTTGAGGCTCAAAACCTACAGTTTCTGGAGCTAAGCACACTGCTGGCATAGCAAGGTATTGTAAAAAATGGCATTTTATTCAAAGAATTTCACAAATTAGGCACAAACAGTATAATAGAGGTTAATAGAGTTTAGTGTTCATTATTTTGGTAAGGAACCTTTGCATAACATGTATTTTTATGTGTTTAGAAGCAATAATATTTCTCAGTTCTCATATTTTTTATTCTCTGCTCTGTGGATAACTTTCATATGTCTCTGGAAAATGGATGAATTATATCATGTAGTTTTGAATTTCTGAAAATCACCTTTGTGAAAACTGAAGCAGAGTTTTATAATAGTCATAAAGCCCTGGAGCAGAAATGGGGGTTTGCTCACAAATGTAAAGGGTCACACTGTCTTTCTGCTGCAAGCCACAGTAATAAGAGGGAGATAACTTTAAAAGGTTTGCTTTGGTACAGTACCAAAGCCAAATGTGTGCCAGGAGTCATCTTCACTTTGAGATATATCCTAAGAGCCACCTCAGTAGCCAGAGAACACTACAGGTGTATATGCATTTATTCTGAGGACTTTTTGTTAACTTTCTATGCAAGATATCCTTGCATCTGTGCTGGCACTTAGTTTTGCTTTTATAACTCTGTTTTACTTTAAAAATAAGTTAAATCACACCTAAGTATGTGACTTCTGATATTCACAAATCTGAGACTCAGGTGCATTGTTTTGAAAACAGCAGACTAGAAGTAGATTTATTTTAGTAGACAGCATATGGGTTACATACTACTCTATACCTCTTCACTGTTTGCTCTGTAGCTATTTTGGCACTGCTGTTCATGGACTAAGGAAAACAAATTCTCTTGTAGAGTACATGAAGTGAGGTGAGCTTAAATGTTGGTCTCAAAGAAGTGCTCATGACATAACCAAGGTTTAGTCAGTCAGAACAGTGCTTGAGGTGCTGGCAATGGCTGCAGATCCCAAGAAAAAGTCTGTGGTGGACATGAGCTGATGTCCACAAAGCTATGACACGTTGACTCTTTGCATCTGGTGTTTCCCTCAGTACTTGCTAAAGAATGGAAAGGTCATTTGACCTGAAGAATATTTTACTGAAACTGAATTCCCTTGAACTCACAATGGTGGCTAGGGTTAACAGTGGGAAGGTTGGTGTTGTGGGTGCTCATGGTGCTTGACTTGATTTCTGAGCATGCTGGTTGAAAACCCAGTGGGAAAATTAAAGCCACTCAAGCTGTCCCCTTTCCCCACCTCCCTTCTGATGGTGGAGGAAGCACTAAGAGAGATTATAAAATGGAATCACAATTTACTGGAAAATTGCAATAACCACAGCAGTGTTAATAAAAGAATGTAATAAAGTGAGTGTTTTACTCGCAAAAGAGGATTTACCACTGGATAAACCAAAACACTTCCTGAGGACAGAACCCAGTGTGGTTTCCCAGCCAAAGGCAGAATGGCAACCGGCCCCATGCTGAGCCATGTGGTGGATGGGAAATCAAAGGCAGTATGGCAGGGATGCTCCCGGTCTGACTTCCCTCCCAGCTGGAAAACAGTGGAAAAACAGACTGAACCTGGTGGGATGTGACAGGGCCTTGAAACAGCTTAGGGGACCCTTCCTCTTGGCCTGGCTGTGGGAGTGGGACTGGGACGCTCGGTGGTTCTGGCTGCATCTCGGGCTCCAGCCGCAGCTCCAGCGGCTGCTGTGGCTGCCGTGGATGTGGCTTGGGCTCCATGTGGCTCCAGTGGGCTCCATTTCTTTTTTCTGGGGCTGGCTGGCGCTGTCTTTCAGCACCGGAGCAGAAATGTTGTGGTTCAGAGGAATGGGGAAGGGACTGCTGGTGGCAGAGAGGGACAAGGCCAGCCAAGCTGGCCCTGGGAGCTGCACACACCCTCCCTGGGTTGTGCTTCCAGCCTCAGCTTCCTCCTGCTGCAACCATGTCCCTGCCATGACGTGGGTGGTATGGAATCACACAGTGCTAGAAACTCCATCCCTTTTTCCTCTAACCAGGGCACCAAGGCAAGGGCTTTGTTCTGTATGACAGTGAGACACAAAACTCAGGGATGCAGTGCCAGAGCAGCTTGAAACTGTAGGTGCTGTTGTCAGTATTAGTAACTAACTTTTTTTTTTTTAATAATATGCCCCAAGTCAGTAAAATCAATAGAATACAGGTAGAAGTTCATTATTCCATTTTAATTTACTTTTCAGTGTGAAGGCAAGCTGTGAGCAGCTGTGTGCAATGTATTGTGGAGCAGTAACCTTAATGTTGGGAGTCTGTTAATTTGCATAAGAACCATAATGTTTTATACTGAACTCATTGTGTCATGTTATCTGAACAGATTGAAATGAAAGAATAAACTGCACTATACATGTTGATCAATGCATGAAGTAGGTTTTTGTTGGTGCTAGTATATAGGATTTTATAGTTATGTAGGATTATAGAATTCTTTGAGAAACTTTTGGAGATTAAAAAGGAATCGTGATTTGGGGATTTTTTAGGATTGAAAGTTCTAGTATTGTAGGAAATTTTTTTCCTTCTGATGATTTAAAGAACAGCTTCCCTAACAGAATTTATAACAGAATTTGTTTTATTCGTATGGAGAAGAATCCCTCCCCAAACGATGCCAGTTGTTGATCATAGCAAGCACACTGTTTGCATTGTAGTGTGGCTTTGTGATAATTGTATTAGCAATAAAAAGCTGTTGCTGGTTTTCAGGGAATAATTTCCATTTAAAAAATGCTCGAAACTACTTTAAAAAAAAATAGAATAAATAGAAACAATGAATTTATGGGCTTGGATGAGTCTTTGCTGTTATGGAAGATATTTGATACACTTCAGCCAGCTGCTTTAAGTCCTTGTAGGAATTGACTGCTCTAAAGAAGCTTAGTTCTCAGATGTTTAGTTCACTGCACTGAGCCTCACCTTTTTCTTGACATATATAACCAAGTGTTTATACATTTACAAATCTTATATAAATATGTGCAATCCTAGAGCCTTTTCAAGCATATCCATTATCAGTGTTTTATGATTTGTTTTACATGAGAGCTTTCCTACTTGAAGTAGTGTTTTAGTCCATAAATATTGATTTTGATGACAAAATAATTAGGTTAGTTTATGTTAAACAAACACATAGCTTTTTTGGAGGTCTGCTGGATTTCAGAAGAGTTTTTAGGAACACAGTGGTCTGTAGGAACAAAATCCATTGCAGTTGCTTACAGTTGAGAGACAACTAGCAGTGACTGATACTTCTAATCACTGGGCAATGCTGTATGAATTCAGATACTTTCCTTTTTCTTCACTGAAAAAAGTCCTTTGCTGACAGCAAATGTGTTATACTCTGCCAAATGAAATAGTGCATGAAATTCTGCTCTTGTTTTTTAAGCAAGAGGTTTTGTGTAGTTTCCATGATTGTACATTGAAGTACTGAAGTTTCATTCAACCTGATTATATTTTTCATCTGAACTGTAACTGGTGATCAGATAATTATTTTGGCTTAAAAAAAAGTACATATAGCTAATATGGATGCTTAATAGCCAGTTTCATTGCTAAATTTAATTCAAAATATGATAAAATTATTTATTAGTAATTTTGCAAAATTGTAGCATGCTTTTAATGCTCATTTTGTTTTACATATTGAGGTTGAAGCTTCTCAGTTTATTTTCATAAGAATTAACATAATTGTTCTAGGGGTATGCATGTGGGTCCCATACTTCTTTTTCCATAGTTATTAAGAATTAGGTGCATCAAATGTCTCTAGACTAAATATGATCTCACAGGAATGGCTAACCATGCCTTAGAAATAATTATTTCTTATTGAAAAGTAAATGTCATATTGCATTTAATCCATATTGTAATTAGCATCTGTCTGAGTGCATGTGAATGTTTTTCTTTTCCTGGTCTCCTCTTCTGGATCTTATTTGTAAGAATGTGTACAAGAGCCATCAGGAAATTGTTGCCCTCTTTGCTCTTATGAGCTCAATATAAAAATCTGTAAGATGGACTTTGCTCTAAAAGAATGTTATCTGTTTTGAGAGGTTTTCCTTTTTGCTTTTTATATATATTATTTTCTTTGTACATTGGCAGCATGATGCATTTATTTTTCATGCTGAGATAAATAACTGTATAGCTAAATAGAGAAAAGGAAAGAAGTAGTTTCCTAATATTTCATTTAAGAAGGCTGTTTCCACTCCAGGCAGGGGCAGGTGATCACAAGCAATAGTGTGAAGTTATCCTTTCCTTTTGTAGTTTATACAGGGCTGCTCCTGATTTACTGCAAATATAAAGTAAAATGGTTCTGCTTAAATTATCTCCATTAGCTGTGTGTGACCTTAATCAGAAATGAAGCTAACCCATTTTACTTCTGGTCTTCCTGGCCTAGAAGTACTTTTTGAGCAGCTGTAGCTTTTCAGGCAGTCATTGGTACCTCCAGGATGAAAACATCTGAAGAAATGCTGGCTGTGCTGTGTGCTGCCCAGTGCTGCTGTTTGCTCTATTGCTGTAGACATGCAACAAAACTGGTGGTGAAGGCAAAGGCAGCTTGCATGGCATGGGGTTCACCCCAGAACTGTCCACCCACAGCTGCTGCTGCTGCTCAGCTGGACCACTCAGGTGGTAAGGTTTGCACAGTTCTTGTTGGAGTGAGCTGAATGAGTTAAGCTGAAAAGAGAGTGCCAGAAGTTGCAGTAAGGAAGGCTGTCTGGTACTTCCCAGTATAGGATGTTCCTTGGAGTTTTTTATAACTTTACAAAATGTTAGCCTTTGGGGCTAGGCAGTTGCCGCCAGCTTAATTTTTTTTTGCTGCCAAAATAATTTTGCTCTCTGTGAGCATGTGTAGAAAAAGTTGTTTCTCATTGTAGATCTTTTAAAAACCCACAAACAAACAAAACAAAAAAACCTAGTCTTTTTTTGGAAATGCTCCATGTCCCTCCCTTTGAAACAGAAACTGGGAGTTGGAGTGTGGGAAGCGCTGGTGAAGGGCACTGGGGAAGAAGAGCCGATTGCGAGTCACAGCTTTGCCTTTGTCAGCACTGCAAAATTCTCAGATCGAAACAAAGTGTAACTTTTTAAAGAAATTACAGATCTCACACGGTGTCTTGGACATGTGAAAACTGTGTGGCCTGGAAGAGGAGAGGGAAGCTGGGTTTGTACCCACGTGCCTGAGAGCCAGAAGCAAACCCGTGGGACATTGACACGCGGGGGACCCTAGTGTGGGGCTGGCCCTGAAATGCCGTAACTGTGAACAGGGGAGGCAGATGTGGTGGGAGAGTGAGAGTTAATATTGGGGGAATGAAGGGAAAAGAGGGAGTCAGGGGAAGAGTGTACACTGCTAGCCAAGCCTGGAAGGGACTGAGCTGGGAGAGATGGAAATCCTTGGGGAGCAGGGTGAGGAGAGACTTGGCAGGGGTGCTAAAGGTAGGAATGAAGGGACCAGGGCTTGAATCAGCATGGGCCAGAGGATATGGCTTGAGAAAAACAGGCAGAGAAGTTTGTTCTGGAAGGTCCAGAGATCTTGAATATTAAGTAAACACTCTTTGATTTCAGTAGAAGCTCTTTGAGGAGTTTTCAGTCATCACCTATGGCTAATTTCCATGCAGAGAATGATTTCACGTTTGCAACCAATTTGATATTACTTTCCCACAAAAGCTGCATGGTTCATCTGAAGATTTCAAACCAACTGCTGGTTTTTTGTAGGTACCAGTGTGACAATGCGTGATGTCTCCATTTCTTATTTCTAGAAGTGGTAAATACAAACATTTTTCCAGCGTGGCAGTGTCCAAGTCAAGGATTGTTAAAACTGAGCTTATCTTTGCAAATCTCTTTTGTTAGGCCCCTTGTGAGGAACCCCTCAATGGTATTAAGTCACCTGCTAATGTGCTGGTTTTTTTTTTCCTGCAGGACTCCTGCTCTGTTCCATGCACAGGATGGACTTGCTCTGGGAATGAATCTGGTTGATGCATTGGAGAAGGCTGTTCTCTGGAGTACCCCGCCTCACTTCCAGCAGAAGTCAGGACGTGCGTGGTGGACGAGGCAGAGGATTGCAGAAGGCAGGAGCCATTCTGGTGCTCTGTGCAGCTGCATGCTGCCCTGGCGAGTGGGACTCCCTTCCTGGCTGTGCTGCAGACTTCCTAGGTGATGCTAGGTAAGCTGCTCAATCCTAGCTTTTGTTATGTCTTTGCTCACTGTGTCTTTCTTTCTTGTGGATGACTTGAGATCTTCGGATCTTGCTTGGAAAAGTACTGACCACTGGTGGATGGGGGTGAGGCAGTGGGGGTTGAGGTTTGGAGGTACTATATAAAGCACAAAGTAATGCCAAGTGCTGTGAAAAAATTGGTTCTGAGCTATGCCAAACTGGGGACAAAGTTGTCTTCAGAACTGGAGAATCATTTTGACCTTAAAGCTGTGACTGCTTTAGTTCGGAAGCTAGGAATAACACAGTTATTGTAGGATAGGAGTAACAGAGTAAGGGTAGGACTAACCATTATGTTGATGGAGCACTCAGCTCACCATTGAATTCACAAAGAAATCACTTGTTCTGTCTTCCAAAAAAAAGTTTGAGTAGTGTGCAGTAAATCAGGTACAGGAACATACTCCAAATGCCAAGAGTTAAACAGATTATTGTTTTGATTATTGGCGATTCTGTACATTTTTGCGCAGCGCAGAGGTGCTGTGGAAATGGTATGACATAACTGCGACGTGTACCATGCCACAAAAGCAAACAAAGGCAAAGTTTAGGTTTTCTGAGACTTAGCTTCTGATATTTCCTCCTGTGAGTGCTTGCATCCAGATTAATTGTAGGTGTAGACATTCATATCGTGCAAGGTGATTTGGGGTGCAGGGAGCACAGTATTTTTTGATGCTGTCAACTCAGATAATATATGTACATAAAATTAAAATGACATGTAAATTCATCATTCATTGCAGGCACATGACTCTTGTGCCTGGTTATTGTATCAGATACTAAGTAGTGCTTGTAATGCCCACTATCAAAATGGCTTGGAGTCAGAATTTCATCTGCATTTCCTCAGGCATGGGGTTTGTATTTTCCCAGTGTGATGTCCATAGCTAGCTACAATGCTGTTGTAATCAGTAGATAACAGAGAATTTTTTGGCCAAGGCATGGTTAAGCTAAATATTGTTTCAACTTAGCTAACCTGAATGCAAAAAAAACATTAAATCAGGTTTTATGAATTAACCAAGAGTGTGTTTTCAATGCCTAGAAACATAGTGAGTGTGCTTGCCAGATAAGCGATTTCTTTCTGTTGCAGGGAAGAGAGAGAGTGAAAACTATGAAGGTTTTATAATGACTGAATATTCTATTAAATACACAGAGTAAGAATGTACGTTCCCCTTCCAGGCTGCTCACAGGGGATCTGCTACATACAGCTCTGTGAAAGGCTGCACTAATGCTTTAGGTGTTGAGCAATATTTCTAAGTGCTGCTTTCTAAGAAAACATGAGGTATTTTTGTTTGACTACTGCTGTGCAGTGTGCAAGTCTTTCTTTAAATCTTTGAAAATAAACAGAAAAAGGCAGTGGGGGTGGCAGGGAAACAATCTGTATTTTATGAGCAGAAGTTAAAAATGAAATTATTTGCTTTATCTAGAGTATTGAGAGTTATGTTGCAATTAGACTGATGCAATAGCACACATTACGAAAGGATCTCACCGCTGGCAGAGCCTGCTGGAGGAAAGCACGGGACTGGAACAGCAGGGGTGTTGTGCGCCTGCAGGGCAGCGCACTGGCACAGCTACACCGGGGAGATTATCAGCTCATGTGGGACAGGAACGCCAAGGAAAACACAAACTCTGCCATTCCTGCGAGTCCCATAAAACGGGGAGGGGCAGGGGGGAGAGAAGGAGGGTGACTCTTTTTTATCAATGTGCCTACTTTATTTCAGTGTCACGTCTAATCCGGTGTGGAAAATGCTTGCTGTTATGTCAAAGAAAGAAGGAATCGAAATGGCAGCTAATTATGAGCTAATATACTTCAAATGCTGCTAATAAGAGTGGAATTTTACTCAGCTCACTCTGTTTCTACAGTAGAAAAGTAAAATTTTTCTTGAGTCAATTGAAACATCTGTTGAACAAATTGGTTCAATTTCATGAGTCTGTTGCTAATTCTGAAAAGTAGATGGTGTTTTATAAGATCAGTAGAGTCAGGGGATTAGAGCCCATATTCTTTACTTTTTTACTATTATTAAAGTAGGTCATGTTAAAATTTTTTGTTTTTATGAATACAGTAATACTGTGGTTAATGTTTCCAGTATTTCAAGCTTTACGTTTGGTTCAATGAGTTTTCTTCACTGATTTTAATCAATATTACTAATAGTCTTTAAAGTTGTGGGCTTCCAGCTTTGTATCAAGTTCTTGGTAGTGAAGCAGTTGAGCAAGTTTTAAGAAAAATCCTCTTCTAGCACATTTCTATTTCTATTTTTATTTCTGTTTCTAATTTCTGTTTCTAATTTCTGTTTCTCTTTCTTTGCTTCTGCATTTTTACGTAGTCTGTTTTACTTATGAAGTTTAAATATTAATAGTTATAGTTGCTCCTCTTGCTGTTTTCTCATTTGGACTGATTCTTTGTAGAGTTGCAGATGTGGGAAAAATATTGTAGGTGACAAAGCAGTTTATGGCTTCACATGCTAGATGCCTAAGAATGTCTTAGAGTCAACAAGCTGACATATGAATAATAAGAGAAGAAAAAAGGGAGATATTAAAAATAGTTTTTCCAAGATTTTGTTCCCATGTGTCAGAAATGTTTTAATTTTGTCTTATATACATACATGCATGTTAAGGTTCTTGGGTATATATCTTAACATTATCATCACTGAAAGGAAATCACAAATGTAATGCAGATCAAGTTCAGTTCTGTATGCTTTACTGTTAAATATTATAAAATCAATGCAAGTTCTTCCTATGTACTATTTATTACAGCCATAACTGGTTGTAATTCTTTGACATATTTGAGGGGCAAAGCTGGACTTCGACTTTAGACAGTGAATGTATACTTTCTGTGTGCTGTGTATATTACATGGAAAATACACAAATGGCATTAACCATGTGCATTCAGGGTAATTGTAAGCTATGATATTTTCAGCTATTTAGAGTAGCTTAGTGTATGAGGGATATGGATGAAAGTTGATAATACTTTCTAATGTTACTTAAAAAGTAAAGGATCTGTTGATTACAGCTGGTTTTTAAGCTGTAATATTTCTTAATTATGTTGTAGTTTGTTTCTCTTTAACTTAGAAGATAATGGAGCTATAAATAGGAGGACAGCAGTGTGGGTTATCATTACTTTTGAGGGATTGCTGGGCTGAGGAGGAATGGAGATGCACAGACAAGTTTTCTGAATGTGCATGTGAGTACTGCCAGTGCAAAAAGCTGCCCCACTGCTGGTAAGTTGTTGCAAACTCCCCATGTGTTGGTTTTGTCCTTGGTGCAGCTCACTGAGGCTGCAGATGATGTTCATGCAATGAAGTGAGGGGAAAGTTTTGTGGCTGAAATCCTGTGCCAAGTCTTTTTGAAGTTGTTAGCAGCAGCTGTGCTGTAGCTAAAGAAAGGCTTTCTTTGCCTCCATCATAACATCTGCATGGTCTTTAACAGCAGAATTGTTCCACTGTGATGTGTCATTTAGCTAATCTGGGTTGCCTTCATTAAGTCCTTTTTTTCTTTTCCTTATTAGAAATGCTCACATTACTTTGGGAAATAAGTTTTTGAAGATCTGGACTTGAGCGTTTCTGTGTAGAAACAGTAGGCTTCAGTCAGAAAGAAAGTCCGAAGATGAGTGGAGACTTTGTAGCTCAGTGAGTCTCTTCAGTCTGGGCAGCTTTAGATGGGCATCATGAATTGGATTTTTATGTGTCCTCTCTTGTTTGGAGGTTAGGGGCTGAACATGTGGCCAGTTTTTGTGGAGATGCCACAAATGTGACATCATGGCAGCTAGCATTGGTCTGACAGCTTCCAGGAGTGTGGCTTGCACCCTCTGTGCTGAGGTGTTACCCCTGTCCCTTGTGCCAGTGCCACCGCAGCCACAGCTCTGGGCTGGGCTGGCTCGGGGAGCCAAACCAGAGGACAGCTCAATGCATTTTTGGTTGAGTCACTTGGGTGGCTCTTGACCTCTCTGAACTTCCTAACAGCAGAGTTGGACAAATGTGTCTGCTGAAGATGGTCTGGAAGAGAGGGATGGCCAGACCCGCCTCTTGTAGTTGTAAATTGCTTTCAAAATCATGTCTTGGTTGAGAAGGCAACCATGGGAAGTGTTTTTAAGAAATGCCTGCTTGGCTGTATATTGTGTTTACTTTTAAAGTAGAGAGAAATTAATCAGTCAGGTGAAATTTAGCTTTAGTGGTTCTTCAAGTTGAAGGTTTTTGCGCAAGGACTTTTAAACTGAATTTTTATTTCGTTTTCTTGCAACATGAGACTAAGAGTTCTGTAATTGTTCACTCTGTTAGCACTGTGAAGCTTGTGAGTTCTTAAAGCCTAAAGGGTGGGATCTAATTGTCTGAAATATGAGGTTGTGGTCTTGGAGAGCAAAACAAAGGTGGTAGAAATGCTGCTCCTTCTCTCTGTTGAGGATTTTGGCTATCCTGATGTAAATATCTTGGATGTAGAGGGATACCTGAATTTCAAACAGTATGTTCCGAACTAAATTTGGAGGAATACACTGTAAATTAAGTGGGGGGGTGTGTGTGGTTTTTTTGGTAAGAATTGCCACATTTTATCATCAGGAATTAGTGGACATCCGTTTGCTTTCCGGTTGAACAGTAGGATCAGTCTTCCTCCTGTAATCTTGTAGGAAAATGACTGCACTGGAAAAGCAAGAGTGCTGATGTATGGAATTGTACTCAATGCAGAAGTTTGGGTTGTGAGTTCCAGTTCACATAAATAAGCAAAATGAGAGAAAAGGACAGGAAACATGCTCCTGCCTATTAGGGTTTTAAAATAATATTTGCAAAATTATGTTCAAATTGTGATTTTCTTCTATTTATGGTAGTAAGGCTGTGGTTACTCCTCATACTCACTGTCAGTAAAACTGAACATATACTAGCCACAATGAAGAAAGAACACTACACTATAAAAAATAATGAAGTTTTCACTATTGCTGCAATTACAAATTACTTGAAATACTGCATTTTGAATAGAAAAGGTTAGGTCTGCTTGCATGTGTGGTTCAGAGTGCAGCCTGGCTCCCAGGGAGTGTGATGCACCTGCCTCCTCATCTGAGAGTGACCATGACCAGGTCACTAGGGACTGAGCATGCCCCAGTGGTAGCTGGGCATTTCAGTCTCACACGTGAAAAACATGTGTTTCCTAATGCCTAAAGAGCACAGCTAGGTCCTAGGAATAGATATGCTTGGCAGCAGTAGTCCAAAACATGTATTTTATTTACACATTTAAAAATAATTAGCAAAATAAGATCATAAAATCAGTAAAACTGAGCATATTTAATACACTCTGGTTCCAGTGACGTTACTGTGAGGTAAGGGCAAGCAGACTACAACTTGTTTCAAAAACAGGAAGCGCCTACATTTATATAAATTGCATCGTTTCAGCTGTCATAAATGTGGTTTCAATGCAGTTGCAGGAGTAAAGCCCAAAGTAGTTATAACCAGCTTACTTCCTCTTCCAGTCAAAGTGCAAATAGCCATATAATTAACAATCTGTGGCTCATTTTTGTAGCTGGGTTAAGTATTCTGTTTCGCCTGTTCAGTCACTGTATAAACACAGAGGGAACTTGACTTGGTTAAGAACATTTTGAAATACAAATACCCCCAGTCATAACCAGATCTGCAGATTCACAGAAGAGGGTCTTCAGTTGCCCCTCGAGTTTGGCAGCAGCTATGAGACCTGTGAGTGTGGCTGGATCTCTGCCAGGCTCCTTGGAGAAGAGCGAGTCTTGCCAAGTTGGCGTCCTGCCATGGTAAACTGCATGGGGCAGCAAAACCTGCTGCAGAGCTGGTAGACAGTTTTTCTCTTTAGGGACTTCCCTTCTTACATTCCATTACAAATTGGCTTTATTCAAAGTCTTTTATCATTAATTTTTTGAGGACTGATTGCTCAGCTTTTTTGGACAGCTTTTTTCTGAGTTAATTCAGCCATCCTGCCTTTGACTCTACTCATGCACTTAGTGTGACAGAAAAGCATGAGTACAAAAGGATGAGGAAGAGTTCCTCTTCAGTTCCCGTGCACTCTCGGGTTGGTTTAAATATGCTTTAGGCTGCTTGGAGAGCCTTTGAAGGGAGCCCTAACTTTTCATCCAGACAAGGCCTGTACACTCTCTGTCTCTGCTGATGCTCTTGAGCAGCAAATACCTACTGAATATTCCCCGTGTACTCTACTTGGTGGAAAGGACCATTGAGGAGCCTTTCCAGGGAAAGTTTGCTCACCCAGGAGATTTTCTGCAGGGAAGCACTGCAGAAAATGAAGCTGCAGCACTGGCTGCATACAGTGATTGGCTGTGCCTTTTCTTCATGTGATAGGTAGCACTGTGTTTTGCAAAGCCCTGTAAGAAATCTTTAGGCAGAGCTCAACAACGATTCCTCTGTCCTAAACATAACATAGAACATTTCCCTTCCCTTTCCTAGCTTTTCTCTTCAACTTTATCAGATAAATAGTGAAATATCATAAATTCATAGTGACCACCTTTTGTCTTTAGGCCTTAAAAGGACTATTTCATCCTGTTCCAATGTTTTAATTTCTTCAGGAAAAGCTGGCAGACCCATTTTGTTGTAACTGGAACAACCAGAAAAGCTACATCACTGACCAGCACCTTGACTCATGTTTGAATAGAGTTTGGAAAAGCAGTCTTAGCAGCCCGTGCATAGCAAACAAGATATGTACAACAGTGATTGCAAAGGGAACAGAAGTCAGGACCGAGCTATGCTTTGAGCTCCATAGTGTTTTAGCTATGATGGACAGACAAGGGAACACCAAAGAAAGTTAGAGCTCCTTTGAGTCTTGCAAAAAATCCATGGTGGTTACATATATTGAAATGTTTCTTTCATTCTGATTAAAATTTGGGAACTTTCAGGACACAACAGATGTATTGTGTAAAGGATTTCTTTCTATTCTTATCTTCCAATGTCGTTAAGAGAAGAGCACTCAGCTGCCTCTGTGAAGAGTATGGTTGCACAGCTTCTGCTGCCGTGTCTGCTTCCTCTGTGTCCGTAGGTAATAATTTATCATAACATCAATATAACATTACCTTTAGTCATTCAGAAAAGCCTTATCTTAGGTGCTTGCCAGAGTTACTCATGTGTTTCTTTGCTTAGTGTGACATGGCCATATTTTCCTTCATGGCTTAGTTCCTGCCCGGGCACAGGCGATGAAATGTGCTCACATTGCGCTGTGCTTTATCACTGACTGCGGGATTGGGCCGAGCTGTGTTGTAAAAGACAGTAGGGCCAGTCAGCTTGTTGCAATGAATGGATTGCTCTTATTCCTGGAGGAGGATCGTCCAAACAGTGGTCTCTGGGCCAAGACCAGCCTACAGGAAATTTCCATCTGCTCTGCTTTTTACCAAAGGAGATGGAGAGCAGCTTCACTGCAGCAAATGCTGCCCAGCAACTGGACTGCACTGGAGGCTTGCCACAGTCTGCTTTAGAGGGCTGGCTCTGAGGGAGTGGAGGAGCCTCCCTTCTCTTGTGGTCTGGCTTTATTTCCACGATAATATCTTGATAATATTTCTAGGATGGCTACTTGTGGCATGTGTAGGCTGGCCAGGTTGGTGAGTACCCCAAGGACTAGGAAGTGAAGTCCGTGAGAATTAGCTGGTGGGAGGTTCTGCAGCCAACCACTGAAACAGAATTGCCAACTCCTTGTAATAGGTGACCTCTTTTAATAAAAAACCACATCCTTTAAAACACTTAATTAAAAATGCCCTTATCAACTCCAAGCTCCTCTGCCATATAAAAAGCACCTTATTTGCATATGAAGTAATTCAGATTCAAACTTCTAATTGCCATTTGAGAAGTCAAATAATAATATTTGAGTGGATTTTGATATTATAGTTTTATATTGCCTTTTAGGAGAACTGCAAGATTAATTTGAGACTGTAACTATTAAACCCAAAAAGAATATGGGAAGATAGAAAGCCCTGTATATATATATGAAACAATAATCATATTAATAAAATTGTATGTGTACTCTTCATTGTCATGCAGTGGTAGTCTATAAAATTTTTATTATCCTGAGATAATATGCGTATCCATTACATGAGAGCACTGAGTATCTTTTTAATCTGTGCATATTATCCAAAGCAAATGCTTCTAACAATTGTCTCCACACTTGGTTGTATGTTTCTATCATGATAAGGTTAAATGCTAAATTAAGATTTAGATTTTTATATGATTTATAATTTTTTTTAACGTTCCTTTTTTTCAGATTCATTGCTTTAAGAATTTTCACACCTAGGAAGTCATTAGGCTCTTGTACTAATGAAGATGGTTCAGGTGAAAATGAAACAGTAGAAAAATCATGTACGAATTGGCTGATATCTTTAAGAACTCAATTTACTATGATTCAGTCAGCTGATGGTAGAAGAAACTTGTTACTTTTTTGTATGTGTATTTATAGAAATAATCTGGATCACTTAATTCATATGCAGTCAAATGTGGTTCTAAGGAGTTACTGCAATTGGCCTGGTCTCTAATTGTGTAGCAGAATTGTTGTTTTTAAATAAAACTGAAAGAAAAAATTCTGCATCACACATCCCTCATGTTATTGCTCTGTGAACCTACCTAAAATCCTGGTACTTGTAAATTCCCCTGAGGCTCATCAGGTTCCTGACAAGTTTCTGCCTCTGACATGGATGATCTCTTTGCTGGGGACAGGTTGTTTCTCCTTATCAGGAATGGGGCCCATATGAGTAAACTAATCATATTGCCAAGACCAGTGTTAAATTCTCCAACTTGCTCCAGTAATATAAAGAGTAATATAAGTTCATGCTCAGATTCAAACTTTCTAAAATCTCTTTTTGCATTGTAAGAAAATTAGAAGACATGCACAAACTTACATAAAGCAGTGAGTGGTTTTATAGCATTTCTGTGCTACTGTATCATCTTGGGGTTGGAGTCAGGTTTCCTGAATTCTCAGCTTCACTTCTTCAGTATTTTTATCTCCTGATAAGTTGTTGCTCCAGTTGTTTGAGCTCTGCTCTAGATCAGACTGTTCTGCCAAGGTGAAAAATTTCCCTGTGTTGAGACATGTTGTAGATAGCTCTGGGTACCTTCAGCCTTCTCCTTTGTGTTCTTAAGAGTCAGTTCTGTTGCCTTCTCTTCGTCTCTCCATTTATACTGAGCTTTTTCCTCTGTTCATTTTGCTGCTGATAAGCTGAGTGGAGTAGGTTTCCTGTAACAGCATCCATCTTGCTTTCCCCTGGGTGAAAGACTATTCACTTGTTCCTGGCCTGAATCATAGGTGATATCAGTTCTGTTAACAGATGTCTGAAGGCTGTGTGTATATATGCACAAAGTTTGTTTATTTTTTTTTGTATTTATGTATTAATATGCATAATAAACATCTTGTTGTATAGAATTTTGTGTAATATCTAATAGCTAATGTCTGTGCCACCATGTTTGCCGGTTAGATGAACTGCTTTCATTGCTTTAAAATATTGACTTCTGTTTTATTTTGGGTTTTATTTATTTCTCTACAAAAAATGAAACATTTTGAGTAGCTTTTTCTGTTTTTCAAACATCTCATTGACTTAGACTGAGGAGTTTATGGAAGTAATAAAGGACTTCACATATAGCATTCTAAGGAGATGTGCTTTGCACATATGAGGTCTTGATCTTTGCTCTAAGAGCTGCTAAGTCCTGTGTATGGTCTTTGCTGTACCAAAGAAGTGAGATGGTAGACTGGTGTTGCCTTAAAATCTACATCTTGATTTATTTATTTGGGGTAGTTTTTTATTCTGTCTCTTAGTAAATGATTTGACTTCATAACTATTAGAATTTTGCCTGTGAATGTATTTTATTACCTGCTTGGAAATGTCTTAATGCTGTTATTTGATTGATTATTCTCTGGTTTATATGGCTTCACTGATCACAGTGGCAAGGGCTGGTTTTATATTCTCTTGTTACATTTATGAAGGGTTTAGCAACTTAAAGTCAAATGTGAAATGGAGCCATGTAACTATTCATGCAAGTGCTGACTTGTGTTTATATTCCTGAAGATTGAACAGACTTACATAAATGCTAGATTAAAAATAATTTTAAACATCACAAATCTATCACAATTCATAGATTACAGTAAAATGCATATCTGTGGGAAAGTATCTGGTTTTATCTCCTATTAGAAGTCAAATGGGGCCTTGTGTGTCTGTTTTTCTTTAAAAACTGTCTAGCAAAATGTGCAAGATGGATTTGAATATTGTGGTGTTACTTTTAGGTGATCTGTTAGTATAGCCAGCAGTTTAGTTGGGTCTTTCTAAGTTAGCTTTCTCTGAAACAGCAGAAAGGTCAAATATTGTCCTTTATTTTTAACCTCTTTTCCTACAGAAACAAGGCTCATGAGGTCACACCATGCACTTCTGTAGATGCACACACATCCCTTCAGTTCTCGTTTTCTTTGAACCTATTGCTGATTTTGATCACATTTTTTGGCACAGTGGAGAGCTCGAAATTCAGATCCCGCAGGTTTTGGGAAAATAAGTAGCTGAGTATAGGTGGAACCACCTAAAGGTGCCCTGACAGAGAGAAAGGTTGCAGCATGAAATAATCTCGTTAGTTGTCTGGGAATCCTAGCGATGGGAAAAGAGAGGCTTTAAACAAATGTCCCAGCTGTGGGAAAAACTTCCTTCAAAGCTTTCACCTTTCTAGACACCGAAGTCAACCAACCAGGAGGTATAAATCTGTGGGAGATGCAGCTTAATTAATTCTGTTGTTCATGAAACTGCTTGTTCCCTTGATATTTAATAATAGTAATATCAGTAGCATAAATGTTTCCATGAAGTATATTTTTGCATATTTACTTCTTAAGGTAAATACATAGGGATATTCTTATGGCAGTCCTAATTTTCAGAAGCATTTTTTGTTTTTACTATGAACATTAATTTAAATGTTTACAAAAATTCTTCCGTCCCTATTAGTACAGATCGAGCAGTTCTTTCCCCTTACTTCTAAAATGACAGATACTGTGAATGCTTTCCAGCTCTGTTTTGCATGTGGTTCTGGATTGCAGCTAGCCAGAAATGCTGGAGAATTCATGGCTCTATGATTGTGCTCCAAGGGAGTTAACTGGGAAGAACAAGGTCGGTACAGTACGCTTACTGAATATGGAAATAATAATAATTATAAAGCTAACCAACAAGAACTGTATTCTTAATAAAATGTGTGGGTTTTTTCAGTGTAATCATATGACTATATAATACAAAAATTGCTTTGAGAGTAGGTCAAAGATTACGCATAGCAGAGGCTTGTGTGATTGGTTATGAACAAGCGAAAATAGGGTAAACTTTTGACCCGGCAGCAGCAAATGGAACTGTGTAAAGCACCTACAGATGGCAGGATTTAACGTATAGTCGGTCTCTCGCCCTTTCACAGCAATTACGATCATATTACAGCAGGCACCGAGGGGAAGGCGCTCTGCAGCTCTAATACAGGGCGTCTTTGAAAGTTTTGAATATGCAGTTGCGTTTTGTTTTTGTAGGGCCATCAATTAGCTTGGCAAGAAGAATCCCACTTTTGTTGCTCGTGTTTGACTTGACGAGTTCCTGACCAGCGTGCCGAGTCCATTTGGGACAAAAAAATCATTTGAACGGTCTGAATAATTTCAATAATTATGCAGTAGATTTATTGCTAAGCTTGAAAGACTCAGTGAAAGTTTTTATGCTGTTGTGCTGCTGATGCAGGCTGGAAGGGGTGAGGAGAATGTGGTTTCAGAGAGAGCTCTGGGAAACAGCACTTCCAATCAGCTCCTTGGATTCTTGTGTAGATTCAGGCATCTTCCTGGTTGAGTTTTAAACCAGTTTAAAGTTTGCATAATTTAAACTTCAAAAACACCAATCAATAAACCGCTTATTTGACAAGACTGTGGCATTTAGATTATTCAGTGTCTGTTGGTTTTGTTGTGCCTGTGAAATACATGGAAAATTAGAAGAAGTGAAAGTGTTGTGAATTAGAAACCAATGATTGCCCATTTCCTGTAAATTTTGTCAGTTACAAAATCAGAAGCCCAGTTGCACTTTTGGCACAGACTGATAGATCTGAAGTTATGTGAGCACATTTTGTGTAATTTACTGCCTGTCGGACGTTTGTGTATCTTGTGTATGTACGTGTGCAGACTTCTCCCACAATTGTTTCTCCTATCAGGCTTTGACGTATCGGCATTTGGGAAAAGAGTGAGTTATAGAAGGCACGCTTCCTCCTCGCTGGGATCCAGCCACTATCTCCTTTTCTGTCTCTTTGCGTTGCCTTCTGGCCTGTAATCTGATGCGAGTGCCAGATGTGGGGAGGTGGAGCAGAAGCAATCCAAGCTTCTTAGACCATTTCATGGAGGGGGTTATTTTATTATATTTGTGGTTCACAAAAAATTTTCCTTTGGTTTTTCAGAATGACTTCTACGGAGAGTAGAAATTGCAAACATATGGTAGTAAGCTAAATAAGATACTGGAAAATGCTCTTTGGAGGAAGGGAGAATTTTTAAATACTGATAGAGCGTGGTTGGTTGGATTTGATTTTTTTTTTCCCTTTTAAATCATGCTGAAGCTTGCACTGTACATAGACTGCTGGGTGTAATTCCATTTCTTTTTGGAGATGAATTGTGTTCATTTTAGCCATGCCTGTACCTGCAGCAAAGAGCTGCTGCTGCAAGCTTTAAGGCACTTAAACGGCTCAGTGACTGCTACTACATGAGTTTGATCTGGTCACACAAGATTTCGAAACTTTTCTGGTTGTTAAAATGCACTGAAGTGGAAACTACTCTCCTCAAATGTCAAACAGCGCACTGTCATAGATTAATTCCTTCTACAGTTTTATAACCCCCCCCCCCTCACACACACAAAAAAACCCACCACCAAAACAAACTTTAGGTCAGTTAAAAATCCCACTGGTGCATTCCCCTCTTTTATAGATGAGCAGCTTTCAGATCACCAGGTTTGAGTTGCACTCAAAAATTTCCTGGACCTGTCATGTCCTGGTTCTTCAGAGAGGGCTCCCAGCCACAAGTGCTGCTGTGTGCTCCCTGTGGAGGCTGGGCTGGGGGCATCAGGGTGGCCTCTGCCAGAGATAGTGGGTTGGCAGGGTTACCTCACAGACCTCATTAAAGCCTCATTGAGTAATCTTAATCAAAAGGTAATGCAATAATTTCTCAGTGTGAGGTGGTTGTCTGTTGCATTCATGACTTTAATGAATTAAGGCTTCTTTGCATGACAGCTCTTCCACCTGATATTAAGGGCAGTTATTGTCAGCTTTCTGCCTCATAAGCACCAGCTTCATAGATGTATTCTGAATTTGTTGTACTTGAGAAATGCAAATCCAAAAACAATTCTATAGAAAAAGATGATCGTTAATACATGAAGTAAAAAGGGAAATGAATTAAAGAGGTGGGTTTCATATTTGGGAAAGAAAAGGATTTTTGGAACCAGGATATCCAGACTCGTTTTGTCTAGTAATATTCTTGTTCTTTTTGAAGTCTAAAAAGGTATTGAAGCATGATTACTGAAATGGTATTATTGCAATATTATGGGATTATTCCCACAGTTTCACTGATTAAAATAGAAATCTAATTGAAGGATGTGCACTTTTCACAGCTATTATGTAAATAACTAGTCTTGTATTCCAGTTCCTGAAATATCCTGAACAATTATAGTTACCTGATGAATACCCTGTATGCTGCTTTAAAATATAAAACCTTTTAACACATCAACCAAACTGGGGTGGGTATATTAAACCTGTAACAGTGACCTGTGCTTTATAATGGCTGCATATTCTTCTTTTAATTCTGATCATTATTGCTTGCCACAGTGTAAGAGAGATGCTCATATTTCCTAATCATTGCTGGAAATAAAATAGTTAAAATGACTCTTCTAGGATTGCTCAAAGCCGAGTACGAAGGTTTCCATTATGAGTGGCACAAAAAGTTCTTATCTGTCCTTTGGTAAGTAGGTGAAACACCCGTGTGCAATAAGGGTAAGCTCAGTTTCCTTTTAGTGTTATCTAAATACCTCATTTAGTTTTCCTTTGTATGTGCTCTGAAAAAGTGACAAAAGCTGTTTCTTAGACCACACCTTGCATACAGTTTCAAGTAAAATGGTGGGCTTTTTCTGCCTCCAGAAGACAACTTTCCAAACCTGCTGGCATCCTTCCTTGTTGTCCTGTATCGAGGTATTGCTCACCTGTGTTGGTACTTACCTGGTTTAATTTGTGCTTGAAATTAGCATGTCAGGAGAGCGTCATCACCACCATAACAGTAATATTTTGGTTTCTGCAAGTGAACTATTATCACAAGAGTATTTTGGATACTGAGAAGTTTTAAAGTTGTCAATAAACCATTGTATAATCATTACAAACAAAGTAATAGAATGTAGTTATAGTATGTAGTATAACACAGCTATTTTTTGTGCTGCTCACCAAGCTAAGTGCTGGCTGTGTAATTGGAGGATAAAAGCAGTAATTTGCCCGTACAGATCTAGCTAAAAGAACATTTTTTTCTTGATACATTTAAGTTGCTTGTGGAAATGTAGACAAGGTTCAGATTCAGATCTATTTTTTTTCCCCCCACAAAAAGTATCAAAATCAAGGTGAAATATTTGTTACAAGAAAGTGTTGAATTTGATACACTTCATTTGTAAATGCATGAAGAACTCCTCAGATCTTCTAAGATTTTCTCTTCTCCTCACCTAAGCTGTGAAGATTTCTGGCTTTGCACAATATCTGTGACATAACAATTACCTTCAAAACCAGAGAAGTAACTGGACACGTTCATTTTCCATAAGACATGGGCGTTAGGTCGATACATGCCTTCAGCAGAAGAGAGGAGCCAGGAACATGATCCTTGTGCCCCTGTTGGCTCAGGGAGCAGTTTGACCTCCTGACAGTGAATCCCGAGGAGCAGCGGGATCACTGCTAGGGTGCAGATTAGTGAAAGCTGATTGGCACCAAGCACCAACCCTTCCCCATGTTTGTGGACGTGACCACTTACAGCTAATAAGCTTATAATAATTTCTGCTTAAGCACAGGTGGTGAAAGTAGTGGTGAAAAAAAAGGTAAGGAGCTTAAATACGGAGAAGGTACGGGGCAAATTGTGATGGAACACGTGCAGTGTGTGCTAATGGTCCCTCACCTTTTGTGTGGAGGTTTGTGTTTATCCCTCCTCAGTGCTGATACTCCTGTTTGCACACCAGGTGTAGGGTAGGGGAATCAGAGACTCAGCTCCAACAAGAAGCACTGCTTATCTGTCTGCTGCATCAAATATTTTTTCAGTTGGGCATGAACATCAAGACTTTTGAGGGTTTCATGTAAATCTTGTGCAGGAGATTATTCGTGAGGGGCACATTTCGTTGTCTGTCTGAAGGACTTCACTTGCACAGAGGAATGTATTTTGTTTGGTCTTCTGAATGGTTTTGTATTTTGAAAGCTTAAAAAATTCTCTTCTCTAAACCAGATTGCTTTTCTGATTTGAAAATAGCACATGCCTTCCTGCCTACTTCGCATTTGTTATCTAAATGGAGTAAATTCAGCTTGGAGAGGCTTGGAAAGAAGAGAAGGATTTCAAATGATTCCACTTTAATTAATCCTAGGAAAATTCTGGCAAATCTGTCTTTTCTTAGTGCATGCTGGATATCCTTAAACTCCATTTCATTCTGATTGCATAGACAGTCAGGATAGGCTTTTTTCTCCCTATGATGGTAGTTTGAGTTTCCTATCACTAGGCTTTGGGTTTACCTCATTTTGGTACATACAGAATAAGGAGTGTGTGTTTTTGTGATTTATTTTTTCTTTTTGAAACCTAATTTTATGTAAAGGAAACATTTCAGTGGTGGTGTTAGTTAAATCCAGCTTTGAAATGCTGACCTTTTATGAAACAGTGTTTTGCTACCAATTGTTATAAGCCAGTAGTGATAACAGTGGTGATAATTTTTTCCCCCTGTAAAATATAAATCTTTGGTTTGTTTAAACATCTCTGTTATTAGAACACAGTAAGCTCCCTCTGTGGCAGATTATAGTACCTTCTTTCTTTGAGGAAAAAGAAACAAACACAAGCGATACAAAGAAACAACCCAAGGCTTATTTCTTTGTTATCTTTCTTGGCTAATATATAAGGACCTTGGGTCCTGCTACTGCTGCACTTCAGAGGGCAGCTGAACAGATAATTTATGCATGTTATATGCTTCTAAGTTCTCAGCAGTCTGAGACAACATAAGGGCTCCATCCTGAAAAGTAAAAAACATTCCAAGCTTACTCCAAGAAAGCACTTGCACATAATCTGTACAGTTAAGGCCATGAATGGAGCCCTGTACTTAATGTTAGGCAAGGCAGTTCAGAGAATTGCAAGACTTAAGAATTTAATCCAAAGCATTATTGCTGTGGTGTTAACTAGCAAACTGTCTTTCCAGTGCTATGCTCTCACAAATGTTCTCATATTTATATATCAGTTTAGAGTTGTTTTCTATACAAAACTTTTTGCATATTTATTTTTTATTTAAACTATTTTCAGGAGTTAATTATTGACATCAGGGGAAATGCCTTTTTTTTTTTTTTTTTAGCAAATGAAAATAAAAAGAATATTTACTGGAATAGTTAATGTGTTTAGTTCTGGTTTACATACCTTAAGTGCTGGTAGTGTATCTTCTGGGAAAGTTGCTGGAAACAGAATCAGTCTTTCTAAAATATATTATTTTCTACTGTTCACCTCTCTATATAATTTTTATTGTAGAACTGCTTCTACTTTTTTCAGGTTCATTCTGATAACTGATACAGTCTCCAAGAAAATCTCATTGTGGAGGAAGACAGCTTTGTTTTCATCCCTCTTTAGCAGATCCTGACAGCTCTGCCTGTGAATCCAATGCCCTTTCCAGAATGCTTGCATAAGATTATTCTGGAGAATTCCTGTACTGTGCTGCTACCACATAACTAGAGTTAGTAATTTTTTCTCCTTTCTCACCCAGGAATATGTTGAGATTTTCTGTATTTTACAGAGATAACATCCATCATACTTTCTTGCAGGTTTAATTGATGCTTCAGGCAATATCTGGACACTTGTAGTGTCCCTGTAAGTTGCAACTTGAACCAAAAAGGCAGAATGACTGATACTACCCACTTAAATACACCTGGCTTACTAAATGACCTTGAATAGGTAATTTTATGTCTCTCCATCCTGAGATCTATAAACTTCTGATAATAAAAGATATATCCACCTTTGCAAAAGCTCTTTGAAATCCATGAGTAAAAGGTATCCCATAAGGTCAAAATATGAATTATTTATTGCTACATGACATGCACAGCATGCAGACTGTAAGGTTATGGATATCTTGTCTGTTCCTTTTTCTCCTGAGAATAAAAGTCATACCTTCATAGCTCTACCTAAAAAAGTGTTCATTGTATGAAATCTAATATAGTTTTATGTGTATGAGTGTGTGATAATATTGAAACATTGGTTTCTCCAAGGAATTGGTTTCAACTGTTAATACCGAGCTTTGTCAGAGAGGTGCAAATGTAGTTTTCAAAATAATAAACATTAAAAAAAAAGAATGAATATGAGACCAAAAAAAAATTAGTCATAGCTGAGGCAAATATTGGGTTTTGGAGTAAGCAAATTAGAGTTTCATGGCATCAAAATCATGGTAAAGTTACTACAGGATAAGAGATTACTGCTAGTGCTTGTAGCCATTTGTTTTCTAATTGACATACCAGCAGTGTGCTTTAAAAGAAACTGATTTTTCTTTTCTTCTTTCCTACAATTTGTTGTAGGTCCTACTTGTCATCAAAAGAGTTGTGTTCTCTGCTTACTGTTTACATGATATTTAATTTAGGCATATGTTATATGTGTGTGTATGCATAGCTTATCTTGAATATGTATATGTAGGTAGAGATACAAAGCATGCAGAAAGCAAGAATGGGCTTGTTGCAAGAACAGGCCTTTACACTTCAATGTGAACTTTCTCAACTGTGCTTGGAAATCAGTAGGCAGCTAGCACAGGTTTTGCAGAGCTGTTGTGCATGTTCCTGCTGACATATGCTACTTTAATAATTTGGTTTCTCTGTGACAGTTTTGGCCTCTGAAAGAGTATAAGGAATGGTCTTCAGTGGAGCACACTTAAATTACCCAGAAATGAGATCTGTGACATTAGCATAAATCTCAAGTGCTTGGCCTTTAATTCAAGTCCAAATATTAGGTCAGATTTGTATCCAGCTAAATCCAGAAGAGACAGACTTTCAGTACTGACAACAGAGGCAAGAAGGTTCTTGCACCATTTTTGAGACTTCTCTTGGAGATTACAGGTTCCTGGATATGTTTGGTTCTCTACTGCACTTTTGGATAAAGAGCAGTTCTACAGCTGAAGTTATGTCCAGTTGAAAGGACTGGGAAGATGTTACTAGAAATCAAATTGTGATGGTGAAGAAAAGCAGTGCTATTCCCAAGTAGGAGCTTTTTCAGAAGATTTTTTAAAAAGTATGTCTACATATCAATACATTTCCTTTAGAAGACTGTACTTTTGGACCATAGTAAAGTGCCTGATTAAAAGGAGCCATCTGCTTGGAAGTATTTCCTTTTATGTTGCCTTCCTTATTGGTTCCCTTCCATTACACTTTAGGCATTGTTTTGCATGGTCTTTGTATTCATTGGATATTTTCATCTAGCCCTCCTCACAGCTGTAGAATCTGATGTCTTGGCTAGTCTGGTTTTTCTTATCTACCCACCACTCTGACTCTTAAGAACACTGAGGTACTGCAGGCTATACATTTATAAAAGTAATTAATCTCATTTATATAAAGCACAGATATTAAGTGAGTGTGATGTATTAGAAGTTGCAGGAATACTGTGTCATGGAAGCTTCCTAAGAACCTGAACCCTAAATGAGAACTTTGTCACTTCTTTCTCCTTATCCATCTCAGTAATCTCCATTGCAAATACAAATGTTAGTGTCAGTGTTGTGTACAGGATACTCAGTTCAACGTTTCCTTTGCTGTTTTTTCCCCTTGTGTTATGAAATATTTCAAATCATAAAATTATATTGAAACCACAGGATTTTTTTAAAAAACCACACTTTTGTAGAGAAGAACAGCACTGCAGACAGGAGCTGTAGTTTCATATTACCTGGTTTCCTAAAGTTGAGGTATTTTAATTGGCCCTGTTACTTAATTTCCAACACACCATTCATTGCTTCCACTGGGGGCTCTCCACTGTTGCTCCTCTCAAAAAGTGTTCTCACGTGTGCCCCTCAGCGCCTACTGATGTGCATTTATGTAGTACTGGCAGCCAGTGTATTCAGAATTGCATTAAATCCAAAGTCTCCAAGCAGCAGGTAATTTAAGAAATTGCATCTCTTGGCTGATAGGGACATGGATTAGCCTTTTGTATTGGTTCTCTACATTGTTTGTAAAATTTATTTTACTGTAGATATCTTTTCCTCTTGATCTGGAAGGGCTTACGTTTCTGAATGGCCATCATTGTACATTGTACCCCCTCCCATGTAAAATTTAAGTGGGAAATGTAGGATTTTTTTTTCCAAAATCCTTTCAAGGGAAAAAAATCCTTCAGCAGCCCCCAACACCTTAACTTTTTTTGAACAGCAACATCAGCACGCAAAAGCAGCGTCACACGTGCTTATCAAGAGAATGACACCAGTTTGAGAACAAAGCTCCCTTTAGTGTTAATTCATGGCCTCAGTTCACTTAAATTTCATTGTATCCACTCCTGTCAGGCTCTCTTCTGGGAGTAGAGTGATTGTCCCTGAACCTTGGCTCTGCTAAGTTAGAAGCATTTTCAAAAGTATGAGTGGTTATCAGAGTTTCTGTGTAGCTATTCCAAAACAATAGTATCCAAACCCCCAACTCCCATAGCATCGGGGAATCACGGAATGGTTTTGGTTGAAAGGGACTTTACAGATCATCCTGTTCCAACTCCCCTGCATGGACAGGGAAGCCTTCCACTAGACTAGGTTGCTCAAAGCTCCATCCATCCTGTCCTTGGACACCTCCAAGGATAGGGCATCCACAACCTCTCTGAGCAGTCTTTTCCAGCATCTTGCCACTCTCATAGTGAAGAATTTCTTCCCAATATCTAATCTGAATTTACCCTCTTTCAGGTAAAAGTGCTGGAAGGTTCTGTAAGGCTTCCTGGTGACTTCTCCAGGCTGAGCAATCACAACTCTCTGTGTCTTTATAGGAGAGGCACTCCAACCCTCTGATCTTCTTTTGTGGCCCTGCTCTGGGCTCACTCCATCAGATCCATGTCCTTTCTATGCTGGAGGCCACAGAGCTGGATGCAGAACTCCAGGTGGGGTGTTACCAGAGCAGAGTAGAAGGGGAGAATCACCTCCCTTGACCTGCTGGTCACATATGCAATAAAGAGAAAATCAGCCTTCCCATGTCCAGGACCCTACATGGCTTTATCATTCAAAATTAGCACTGCTGTGTCATCTGCAAAGCAGTGCTAAAAATGCTCATCAGAAAACGAAGATGGTTTCAATACCATCAAAAGATGGTATTGAAATATTGCTTAGCAAGTAAAGCTGATTTGCCCTTGGACAACAGTAGTGGCCATGGACTTGGAGTTTAAGGTGGCCCTGTTGGGGCATCTTGCTTCTCAGGTGAAGGTGTAATTTGGAAACAGAGCACATCAGTTCTTTCACAGTTGCTTTGACTGGATTGTGATTGCATTTCTGGCTTTTTGAAGGCAAAACATGACTTTATGTCCAGATTATTTCAAATTGTCTCTGTCTTTGCCATACTGCTGTTAAAACTGCCAGCAAAATATTTTCTTTGAGCTCTTTTTGTCTTGATATGTTACATGCCCTGTCTATTTTCCCCTTAGTTTTGGGGAAGAAATTGCACAGCAGAAAGGACAGTTAATTTAAACTTGGCTGATTTCTTCTCAAAAGGATATTTGCTTCACTCAAGACAAATGGCTTAAACAATATTATATATTATTACATTATTAACTTGGAGCTTAGAAAACATAGCTTCTTAAGAACCTGGGACTGGCAATTTGTAGAAATTTAAATTACTCATAAGCCTCATATTAAAGGTTATTTGCTAATGATTTTAAGAAATAATCCTGTAAACTGTCAAGTACTGCTTTTTCAAGATGAGTCATGACAGCCATGTGTTTGAAAGATAAAATGGGAATCGCTTTGCCAAAAGGAAAGCTATGAAATACCCATTCCAAACTTGACTTTTCTCCTCATTTACAGACCTTGTATCTTCTTGTGCTTCAATATAACATGCTCAAATGCAGTCTTTGAGAAAATGAAATGCACTACCTGTATTGTTGATATTTTCATTAAAGTAATACTTTTAAGATTGCTTTTGTGGAAAATTTACTGTGTATAAACTTGGTGTGGGTCACTAATTTTACATTGAGAGAAGATCTGTCAGGCCTGCTGTTTGCAGTTGATAGCAGTTGTAATGTGTCTGCCATCTATTTTCAAACGTTGTATTTGACTTTTTCATACTGATGTACAATGTGACGTAAATGTGTGTAGGAGTCATCAGGAGGGGACAGGGTTTGCTATATGTTCTGAATATTTCAGATTAAAATGATCAAGCAGTATTCTGCTTCTGATCTTTTCCCTTCAGTCTTACATATGAACTGACTTTGCAGTTGATTTTAGGGAAAACCTAGTACAAAGTAAAGATGTAAACAGATTCGTGTTTTGGAATCCAGTGTGTTGAACTTTATAAGAGTTAGTAGTAGACCCAAGTTCTGACATGTTTCCTCTTATCATAGACTTAAATATTCAGTGCTAACCACACTGGGGGTTGGTTGAGATTGTGTAGCATTTCTGCGCAGAATTAAGTCTCTGTAAGAATTGTCTTGTTTCTACTGTAAATATTTACCTGCATACCTAAATTTTATTGCTTCTTTACTTAAATGAAATGAGTATTGTCTTACATGCTTGAAAGATGTCATTTGTTATTACTGCTGCTTATAGCAAACCTGCACTTTTGTGTGAAAAGTGAGCAAGTCTGGTTTCTGTTGAACATGTAATTACATTATTTTAAATATTCTTTAATACCCTACATTCAGTCGTTGGTGTTGCATTGTCACAAAGGTTGTGGTGTTTTTTCCGCTTTTATTCTCACAAGTGGGATTTGTAGTTTCTGAATTTACACAGTGCTCAAGTTAAATGCCAGTTTTGTCACATCTACGTCATTATAAAAATTAGCATAGACCAATTTTCTTGAAGTTGATATTTATTTCATAGCAGAGCATTTGATGATTTTATTGCAAGTCAAATTAAGTTCAATTGCTCCTGCTTTTCCTTTCACTTTTTGTTTGGTAGGCTGCAATCTGTGGCTTTTGGTTTTCTCATCAAATAGTGCCAGTTCTTGTAGTTTTTAGGAGTATTTGTACTTGGGCTCAGTTAAGTTTCGTGCTTCTGTCTAATGCTGATGGAAATTACTGCTTGAAATCTATTAATAGAAAACCTAAATTTCTTCAGTTTCTCTTCTGTACCTCGTCTCATCCACTGATATTTTGGATGTTTAATAATGCCAGAATTTGGAGCATGACTGTTTTAATGTGTACCACCTTCTGAGTGGTTAAGGCAAGGGGTCAGTCATCAATGTTTGCTGTTGGTTGTCGCCATTCACCACTCTGCATCACAAAGTGCTGCTTCAGGTGCTTGTTAGAATTGATGAGAGTGGATGATGCAACATTAAATACCTTATTATTTCTTCTCAAATTTGTAAAAAGCAGCTGTCCCTGTGTTCAGCTTTCTCCCAAGTGGCACTAGTTGTAATCAGTAGCATCTCCTTTCTTCATTGAGGTCTCTTGGAAAGATGTGAAAGCCCAGAATTTCAGGATCTGCAAGATACAGTCTCAGTGCGTTTCCTGCTTGCTTCTTGTGGGAACTGGCTTTTCAAATGCAAGGCAATGTCTGCAAGCTATTAGCAATTAAAAGACTGTTGAACATTCATGAGACATGAGATTTTTATGACTTCCTGGGAGATGTTAGTCTTCTCTTAAAAAGGAGATCTAGGTGCGGAGGCCTGAGCGTTCATCCAGGTATGGGAGAATAATTTGCCGTATCCTGAACTAAAAGTTAGAGGTCCATTGAATTAAACACAGCAGCAAGTTTCTGTTTCAAGGGAAACACAGGCAATGTATCCAATCCTGCTGAGTTCACACACTGTTGCTGTTATGGCCAGCTGGAGTCTTACACTGTTCTACCCTGCCTGGTTATCAGAAACCTTGAAATTTCACCAAATTATTTTCTCTTTAATCCTCTACCTTGATTGAGTCATATGATGTCATGTAGAAATATTTTATTTGTAGATAAGACTACATGAAAGAAAACCTACCTTATCCTTGGATTAATAAGTATGGTTTTGTTTTGCTCTTAATAGTAAACATTTTATTGTCTGACTTTTATCTAGTTAAAACTTTCATCTAATTCAAATCTCAGCCATTGAATCTTGCCAGTTGTCAGTCTGCAGATTTTGGGAACTATTTTACTATTAAAAGTCCTTAGAAGTACTTCTGTTTTCAGATGAGGTGAAATAAAGAGTTTGAGCTGATTTTAAAAATATATTCACTGGAAGGTGCATTCTGTAGAGCATGAAATAATTTCTTTATAAAAAATCCCAGACTCTTCATAACTTAGCTACATTCTGTTAAAAACACATGGTAGCGCTAGATGTTAATACATTTATGTAACATTGTGTGTTAATACAACATTTTTTTTTTCCTATGCTCTAGTATTTCCATTCTGGTTCTGCTTTTCTTTGCATGCTGAACTTCCTTTGCTGAGTTCCTCTCATGTACTCTCAACATAGATGGAAGCAACTCATGGTCTTGAACTTTTCTCTCTGTGGGTTGAGGCCCATTTCTACCAGAGAACACCTCTCTGTATATAACCCATCGAGAACATTGGCAAGCATTCTGCTTCAGAGGCTCTAAGCAGGGGGGAGAAACCTTTTTTAGTCTCCAGGAGGAGAAAGGAGTGAGCCAGGAGCTGACCATTTCCAGATTGCGCTGAAAGAACCCCCTTTTTTCTCTTGGTGTTCCTTCTTAATTAAAGGCAAAGGAGTGAAGCAGTAGAGATTAAGAAAAAAAAAAGAAAAAAGAAATCTTCATCAGCTATTACTCAAAAATTTCAATTAACCATAGTCATCAAACTTGTCTTAAAACGAACACGATTGTCAGTGGACATGCCCATACAGAACTTAATTGCTATATATGGCACACACCTCAGTACTGAATTCTCCAGTTAGATGTTGCAGATACTTGCACATGGAATGCTCTGAGTGGATGTTTATGAAAGTTATGAGAGCCTTGATGAGCTGTCTTCAAGAAGCGTGGACATTTTATGAAATGAAGAGAGAACAGTAATATCTAAGAGGTTGAGAGGGGAGAGAGTGTCTTTTCATTGCCCTCCTATGGACAGAAATGAAAAGGTTCTTAGCCCTGTAGGTGCCTGTACTGCTAATACAGAGACTGACAGTGAGCAATGACAAATGCAACAAATTCCAGTGATACGATTTCTGTGCCCTTCGAGAGGAGATGCAAAGGTCAGAAAAACTAGATTTATCTCCAGTATTCTATTTATTTTTCATCAACTGGTAAAAGGAGGAATCCTAGTTTTCAATTAGGAGTTTTCAATTAGGAGTTTTCAATTAGGAGTTCCTAAACTGATGAAATGTCCATGTCATTGACATTTAAGTCAACAGGTTTTCAGTTTTGACTTGAAAAACCAATGTTTTTGTGTAATGTTCAGTTAGAGGAGTTTAAAAAAAAACCTAATATTTGAAAATTATGTTTGTGTCTGCATTTATTGAAATGTAACACATGTAAATCACTGTACTGTTTTAGTTCTTTATCTGAGCAGTAAGATCCTTATAGTGCATCATAGCAGTCAGTCTAATAGTTTCTGGTTGTTCTCTTTGCTGGTGCAATGCCCTTCCGCTCTTTCTCACAAGAAGTGAGACTTGATGCTGCCCAGTCAGCTTTCCTAAAAGTCAGTGGCCTCATGCCTCAAACAAAGCCTGGTGACTCAGCTTTGCAAACTCTTACAAACACAATTTGAAATGTCTTCCTATTTTGCAAATGAGGGCTGTTACTATAGCTGTCAATTTGGGTACCCCTTTGGCTGCTCCAGCCTGATAGGACTGTAGGGATTGTGAGGGTGGAAATGGATCCTCCTGGGTATGGTATAGAGAGCGAGAGGAAGGACAAAAAAGTTATGTTTTGGAATTAAAAAGACTGAAAAGGCATTTTGAGATGGCTTTACCAGTCCTTGTCTCAAGTGTCGGTCTGTTAGAAGGGCAAAGAACACCAGATTGTTGTGGTGTGTCCTGTCTGCCTGATTCACTCTTTCTTAAGGAAAAAAAAAAGAAGGAAAAGAAAACAAACTTTAAAAAATGGTGAAATGCATGCAATGGACAGTGTTCTGTTTATCACTTTCAATTATTTGAACATAAACATAAATGTTTTAGTGAAGCTTCATCTTCCCCATGTCTATTGCGAAGTCACCTGTAGCTGGGCAAAGAAGATGAAGTATTAGTGAGATATATTTCTTAGAGAAGACTCAGGTGAACCTCTTCTACTGTGTAAGATCTGTGTCTTATCCTAACATGAAAAAGGACTATGCTAGAGCTAGTTTTGAATGTCACCTGTTCATCCCCAAATTGAGTGTGTGATGCCCTGTGAAAGGTAGCAACAACTCTGTCATTTCATTGGAAGCATGTATTCACTGCCTGATAAAGCCAAAGAGCCTTTCCTTCTTTGCTGTTGCATGTTCCCTTATTCCCACTCAGAGCAGTGTTTTCTGTCTGGAGTATTTTTTCACTCATTCCTCCTTTCCCTTTTTGTCTAGAATTAGTCTGTACCCTGCAGTGGAATGTTCCCACTTCTCCATTAGTTTTATCTGTATGCTGTTCTTCACCAAGCAATCTTTTTAACAACATCTGTGTACTTTCACTGCTTTTTCAGCCTTCAACTCCTGTTTTATTGCTACAATGACTCTTTTCTGTTACCTCCTTTTTACTTACACATAACTCTTTAACGCTGTGATTATTGTGTTTGTGCTCACCATATTATTTTGATTTTAAATTTCTCATTTTATGATTCTTGTAAATATTAGTGAGATAGTCCTAGCTATGGTATCTGACTGATACTCTCACTTTTTATATTTTCCTTAGATTTGTACTTTACAAGTGAAGTGTTTTGTGTGCGTGCATTCTTGTGAAAGCTCATTTTCCTTCTGGTGAATGTCTGCTAATATATTTTCTTGAATATCAGAGATGCTCTCCCTGATCTTCAGGTTTTGTCCCATTAGTATCATTTTCCAAATTGACCAGTATGCTTGATGCATCTTCTTTAGATAAGGAATTCATATGGAAAATGCAAATGAGATAATACTGAGATTGCAAGGCAGTTCTTGTTCTATTGGGGTAGAAGTTGTATGTAATTCCAAATAATGTTCATTTTGCTTACCATATGCAGTGCGGTGCTTTGAGAAGGAGGGGCATACTGAGAAAGGCCTGGGAAAAATAAACCTCCTCAATTTACTGTGAATGTGTTTTTCTGCTGAATGTATTCTCCTTATGGAACCAGATTATTTCTTCTTGGACTGAGGATCTTTCTCACAGATTCCCTCTATAGCATGGAAAAGAGTAGAAAATAGGATCCATGCTGCTCCAGAAGGGGTCTCGTTCCCATTTTCACCTGCTCCACTGCAGAAAGGTTGGGCCTGAGCTCGTAATGTTGATCATAGTGTTGGAGCAGGTTTCCTCAGAGCCTTGGGCAGGGCTGCCTTCCTGAGCAGAGCTGACTTTTGGGAGAGGGGTAAATAGAAGGGGTGTGGTGGCAGCATTGGCAAAAACTATATGTACAGGACAGCCACTATTTCTTCACAATTTCCATTTTATTTTGCTGTGAGTACAGCCACAGTCTCTAAAACTGTTTTCCAGTTTCCTGGAGAAACCATAAGTTAATGAAACCATAAGTTAA
Source organism: Fringilla coelebs (assembly GCF_963513975.1). NCBI lineage: Eukaryota > Metazoa > Chordata > Aves > Passeriformes > Fringillidae > Fringilla > Fringilla coelebs. The sequence goes on from NC_140028.1 coordinate 34,350,100, forward strand.
TGATCAATGCTGTCTTTAAGGAGAATGAAGCGGTGTAATGGGATAAGATGGAAATAGAAGGAACTACAGGGAAGGACTCACAAGAATCACCAAGTCCAACTCCTGGCCCTGCACAGCACCATCCCCAAGTCACACCCTGTGCCCAAGAGCATTGTCCAAACACTCCTTGAACTCTGTCAGGCTCAGTGCTGTGACCACTTCATTGAGGAGCCTGTGCCCAACCACCCTTGGGGGGAAGAACCTTTTTTCCTAATATCTACCCTAAAGCAAAAGGAGATAATTCTGTTTCTTGATCACATAGGAAAAGAGCAGGCACAAAGCTGCAAAGCTGGTTCTGTGGGCTTGACAATTATTTTACAGTGCTTCATCCACAGCTTTCTTAAATAGTCTGCAAATCCCAACAATGAAATGTCTGCGTAAGGCTATGCTGGTCTGTGCCCAGCTGCGCTGCCCAGTGCAGAGGAGGACAGAACTGGGGGAAATAAATTGGGGATGTTTATGCTGTGTGCTGAGGTAATAGGGAAATGGTGCTAATGCAGAAGAGGAAAGGCTTGTTCTGTAGTCTGTGAGCTCCTTCAGCGAGGGCAGGACAGAGCATTATGCTTGTCTGTGTACTTTGCCTTTTACAAGCAGGAAAACTTCTGAGTAGTGAGGTGCAAACCCGCCTGGCGTTTGGCATTTAGGAGGGAACTCTGAAGCTAAAGCTTAGGTACATTTCCCCACTCAACAGTGTGTTTAAAAATTGAATAAGATATTTGTCGTGGTACTGAGTTAAAGCAAGATAAATTCTGTCACTTGATATATAGAAGCACTGACACTGGAGTTTGTAGTGTGGATCATTTGTTATTTGTACTTTTTTGTATTTACAGGAGAGTTGTGTGCTGGGGGGATTTGAACCATAGGTTGTTGCTGAGAGAAGAGTATTTATTGCAACAGAACTAAAATTACAGGCAAAAAATTAAAGTACTCTAGGGGGAAAATAATAATTCTAGCTTGCCAGATACTCAGTATTAAGCATGCTTAATATTCAGTTTAGTCTCATATGACATGTTTATGACCAATGTGTATGCCCCAACAAAGACACTGTTTAAAAATGTATTTGCTAATTAGTTTTGGTGCAAGAAGTAGAGAGAGCCTTTATATTCCTCTTCCACGTCGACAGCACAATTTGCTCTTCGATAGAGGAAGATGCAAAATGATTTCAACTGTGCCAGGTTTGGGTTTCTCCAGGAGTCGTACACTTAAAATCAGCAGAAGGGAGGGAGGGGAGTTACTCTGTTATCATCAAGCTCTGCTAATGTAGCCCGGCTGCCACGTGACTGCAGAAAAGGCTATTATCTCAATGAAAAGGAAACTGCTTTTTAGAGCAGCAACAGAACAGAAGCAGGAGGAATTTTCGAGTACTCCACCATGCTGGATTGTCAAAGGGGGATCTCTCTGATCAGCAGTTAGGGAAGGATTAGCGTGGCCAGTTTGTCAGCTGTCATTAGAAGCAGATGACAGAGATGATAAGCTGCTGTGTGCGCACGTCCTCACTCAGCATGTGCTTTGGTTTACATCAAGACATAACACAGGTTTGGGATAATGGAGAGCTGATATTTTTAAAGCTGTAAATTTACTGGTAATCGTCTGGTTTGTTTTTTTTTTTCTTTTTCTTTTTTCATTTTTTTTCCCCCTCCTGTTTTTAATAAAAAAACAGCGTGATGAGTGGGGGATTTATCTTCATCTTGATCTGAAGACGGAGAAAAACTAATAAGATCTGCCTTCATCTGCAAGGGCTGGAAGATGACAAGGTGTGTTTCTGAAGTGCTGTGACTTCATTGTTAGTGCTTTCTCTTTGCATACGTGTGCTCCTGTGTGCATCATAGGTGTCTGGATGTTGGGGGTGCAGGGGGGCTAGGGAGTCTTGGTTTGGGGGAGCTGGGAGGAACAGTTTATTTCTGTTTGAGAAAGAGAGTTTAAAGATAATGTTTCTAATTAACAATTGCAAAGAAGTAATGTAAATTCGAGTCTGCAGTTTCTGTTGTTCCCCTCCCCCATTTTAATGGCTACAGGTGTACTTGTGGTTGCCTGTGACAGTTTTATGGGTTTATGGGGCTAAATATATCTTAGTGCACAGGAAATATTTTTGTAAGCAAGTTTTCTGGCATCCAGAATAATACACAAACCCATCTATATTTTCCCACTGTCAAGAGGAGGTGGAGCCTGAGAGTGTCTTTTTCATTGCAGTAATTACTATTCAATATTCAGTAATTTATATGCACATGAAAAAAGTACAAAGTATGTCAGAGTGAGACATTTTTACAATAAAGCCTTTTCTTTCTGACCAAGAGCTTGAATAGACAAAACACACTGAAATATTGGTAGTTGTTATATAACTTTCTCTATTCTCTAATCTTAATAGTTTTCTTTACAATTGCATGCTCATGTAAACAGAATGACATTCAGTTAATCTTCAGACCTCGTATTTATCTCATGGTTATGCATGATGATGTCATTAAATATCTCGGCAGTATTTACCTTTCTTTTAACCTTGGGAGGACAGCATTTAATATTGCAGATTAATTAACTAATAATATCCCCCTCAAAAAGGTTATTGGTAGTTACTTGTAGTAAAGTGGAGACAGTATGCTGTCTCCCCTGCTTGGGAAGTTATTGCAGGCTTGTTGACTTTATTTTCCTCTTGTACACAGCATTAAGCCCAGCGTTTCTCCTTAAATCACAGCAGTAATACTAATCCTGGACCACAAAAAAAGAAGCTAAAATTAAGTGCTTGGATTTGTATAGGAGTGCTGATTGTAATTTCTTTAGAAATTTGCCTCCAAAGTTACGGGCAGGCTTGAGAGGATGCATATGATCAGTCATTACTGCATTGCACTGGCAGTTTGTTAAAAGTGTGTTTTCCCAGATTCGTGCTGAAATAGTGGTGGTGACTATCATGCTTAGAATCGGTTTAATAATTAACTAAATACATACAGGAAATGCCTTAGTTTATTTTATTTAGAACTTTGAAAAACTCATGCTACTTTGAGATAGGAGGGAGAAAGGAAAATATTATTGTTTTTCAAATTAATGTAGTTGGTGTTTGAAGAGGCTTTATTTCATACTGTGAGGGCAGAGCCAGAAACGTAAACGCGTTTGCACTATTTATTTGCTTGTTCTCTTTGGTCTCAGTTTGATTATTTTAATTGCAGCATAGTAACATTTTGGTACAGAGGCCTGGGGCAGGCGGTGCCGTGGAGTGAGGCTTGAGAGCTTGTCACGTTCACGGCACCAAATGCCGAAGCCACAAGAACAATGAAACTTCCTCTCTGCTTCTTGTGTTTTCTTCCTTTATTTCATTACAGAAGATCTAACAAGATAGTGGGGGCTGAGTAGTGCTTTCTGATATGTTGGCACCTATGTTTTGTAGAAAAATAAATTTTTGCTGCTTGTACAGTCATTTTGATTTCCCTGATGCCTTTTAGGATGTATTAAGGGGGGGAAATTGGAACAAAATCAACCTTTTGTGGAGACTGTGTTCTTCAGGTGGCTCTGTGTTCTCACAAAACTCAGCTTGGGATGTTTTCTTTCGTAAGCAGTTTCTTTCAGAATTACTGTATCTAGCGTATATAAAACTATCTTTGACCAGAGTAATTTTGTTTGCCCACTTTTCAAAACTGTGTGTACTTCTGTAGTCAACAGGGTTACACTGGTAATGTTCAAAACATGTGGCTCTCTTTTTTTTTCTTTTCCCCATTTCGTTGTTATCTCTGTAAGGGGAATTTCTCATGCAAGGAAGGAGGGAAGGTGACTGCATTGCAAAATGTACCAATACTGTAAGAAAAAAACCCTAGTTGGAAAGTGTGAACTAGAGGTGTAGCTTGAAATGTTTGGGTTTTTTTTCACTCCAGAGTTCTTAGAACAATTTTTAACAATAAGTGTCATTGGGAAGTCAACTGTCTGGTTAGATCTTTAACAACATTTTGTTTATTTATTTATTTATTTATTTAGGCTAGTCTTAGAAAAGAATGAGGGAAGGTGTGAAAACAACCTTGATTCTCAGAATCTACTTTATTAGGTAGAGTAAGTTTGTTAGCACATTCATGCATAATAGTCCCATAATTGTAATCAGAAAGCTGAGTTAAGGACTGAGGACTGGATGTAGAAGCCAAGCTGTTGGAGCTGAGTAAATGAGAAGGGTGTTTGTAAGTTGATAATCAGTGTACTTGTGAGGAAATCCCGATGGAGTCATTTTACTGCCTGCATTCCTCCTTAGCTTCTCTTGCTGCTGATGTTCATCTGTGGCAGGCCTAGAAGGATGCCTGAATTGGACTAAAAGTTATGACTGGCAGGTAAAGCTTTGGTCTCTGGAGGTGAGGTGTAAGATGGGAGAGCCTGGCCTTCCAGAAGCGGGCTGGTGTCAGTAGCCAGGAGCAAGGCTGATCCATCCCTGCGTGGTGCCCTGATAGCTGAAGGTGCACTGTGGGGCCCTGGGGAGGGCTGGCTGCGTGGTGAGGATACAGAGCATGGGGATCAGTGCAGGAATTGGACAAAAATTGTGAATGAAGACTCAGCCCAAAGGTTTACAATAAATGCACTTCATTTGCAGCGTGTGTTGTACCTGAATATCCTCTTTGCTGCTTCCATTTAATTTTCTCCTATGCATGCTGTCCCTAAACATACTTCATCAGGATACTGTACTGCTGTGATTTTCCATTCCTGATAGCACAGGCTGTTATGATTGAGCAACACAAGATCCTCATGAAGAAACTTCTGTTAGAACTGCTTGGAATAAAATTATTTTTGGTCATTTTCCTGATGTTTTGCCAGGTATTCAGTCCAAGTAGTTATAAATGTGTGTTATTTTTTGCTTTGAGGCTGTGTATTGCAGACTTCTGGTCAGCTCCTTCTATGAATGTAGTGGGTGTTCCTGTCTTTAGTAATTATATTCCATTACAATCCAAAATTAAAAATACTTGGAGTAGACATTGATTCTTTCTTAGCACTTGGGATTCTTTACCAGAAACTGTTTCATTATTAACAAAAATTAATTCCACTCTGTTTTTACAAAGAGAATAAATTGGCTCATAATTAACATTCAGCTTTAATAGTAGAGTAACCTGGTTTTCTTTGGGCCACAGGATACAAGCATAGCCTTTTCAGGCCCATGGAGTGATTTATAACTTACAAAAGAGAGAAATTACAGTTTGATATCTTCTTATAGTAGACTAGGAGGAGAATCAAAGCTTCAATGAAGTCGGTGATAAAATTCTGATTTATTTCAGTTGAGTCATAGCATCCCCATAGAACTGTTCCATTTTTTTTACAGCGCCATTTCTGCTTTGGGGAGCTTATAGAGAGCTGTTGTAAAGCTTGTAGGGTGTTGCCTGTAAGCATTGTGGAGGCCAAAGGTATATATGGATTTAAGATGGAATTAGGCATCACTGAAGATAGGTTCAGTGAGGGAGGAGGAGGCACAGCTACACCGCAGCTAAGCTTGTACCACTGATTGTCAGAGACAGAGAGCAGGTACGAGGGGATGGATCATCTACAGCTGTCTTGTACCTTCTTCTAAGATACCTGCTATTAGCTTCCATGACTGACTAGTCACAAACTAAAAGTTTCTTTTGGTTGACTCATATAGCCATTTCTATGAATATTTTATTTGGTCACAGCCTGGATTCATAGATATGTGAGTGTGTGTATATACATATAGACACACATGACTACAAAGCTGGTGTTCATCATATTTTATTTCTTGGCACTTGACTAAGTCAAACAACAACATTTTTATGAGTTTAATGCTTTTAAGTGCTTTAAAATGACAATTATACTTTTATCTTCTTCTGTTATTGCTGGTTGCATTTTTTTTACTAAAGCAAATAAAATGAGGACGGACATTGACTTTGAAGTTGATAGTAACTGTTATTCATGTTCACAGACCAGTTTTTGAACTCAGGGATGTATTAAGAACATCAAGTTAATCATACTTTGTAAGAGTTTTCAAGACACTCATGTGTCTGACATAATATGGTGGCTTTAATTTTTGAGCTTACTAACAATGTGCATAGTTAGCGCTCACGTTAGCTTTGTCAAAAGTCTAATGTCCATCTAGTTTATATTTATTTTAAGTACAAAACTACTACTACCTCCCAACATGCTGCATGCTGGGAGGTGATACAGATAGAATCGTTCATGCATATAGCTGTATTCTCTCAAAAAGCATGTATTAAATTGGTTGCTCCTCAAACTTTAATAAGAAAAAAGCTTTTTCTACTTCCCAACTCTTACACTGCTGCTCCAGTGTAAAAGGATGACACAGGCATGCGTACCAGTATCAGCAGGAAACACCTGCTGGGGAATCTACCTGTTCATACAAACAGGGGATGGGCACAGGGGCCAAGCTCTCCATCTGGTGTCTCCCATAACGCCCGGAACCACATCCTTGCCACTGGGCAGGCACCCTCTGGGACCAGGATCCAGCAGGCCATCACAGGCTGAGGAGAACACTGAGTTTTCCAGGACAGGCACTCTGAATGCATTTCAGAGGCAGAGAGGATGGGTAAACTGTACTGAGCACTGTACTGAACAGGATAATTTGGTATACAATTTAAAGAAGTGCTGCACCATTCTGAACTCCTGGGGGCACAGAGGACATCAAAGTGAAGAACAATTCACCTCACAGACAGCTGTTAAAGTTACCATGACTGTGGCCATTTGTGGAGCTGGGTACTACCATTTGTTTAACTTGAATATAAGTATGTTTGACTTCAGACTATTGTCAACTTGCAACCTTCAGGAAAAAAGCAGCTTGAATTCTTGATTCTTACTTTGAAAATTTATTATTATATACTGTTAAATGAAATGTATGCTTATGAAGAATCTCAGTATTATAGAAGGGCGTGTGGAGTATGTATCTTGTACGTATGCATGCAGTGAGTTATTCTTTCACCATGATAACAATATCAAAATGTGTAGAAATATTATAGATAATGCTTAGGTGCACTTTCTGCAGCTCAGAGTTTTAATTCAGTACTTGGCATTCTAAATAATGGCCTGAAATTTCAACGTGCTTCCTAGTAATGGGTGGTTAAGTAGAAAAGAAAGATAAACCCTCCTGGTGCTGTAGGTATGTGAAAATTGAAAACATGAGTTCAATTTTTGATGAGGCGCCAGAGAAGACCCATAGAGTTGGAGTTATTGAAGTGCAGCAAAAGCTTCAGTAAGATGATGTGATTTCAATGACAGTATCTATTTACTCTGGGGCTGAAGGAGCATTATTTTGATGCCCCAGTTAGAGATATGAAAGGTGGTATGCAACATAAGCATCTTTTGCTGAAGCCTGGGTTGCACATCACATTGAACCTGAGTGTGCAGACATGCTAAGCTGGTCTGAGTGACCAGGAGGATCAACACCTCTCTAGCTGTGTGAAGTCATTGAAACTCAGATTGATAAATGAAGGAACTCAAATTCAAATATGATAGGTTTCATGTCTGTGTCTGTAGGTCCTATAACTCTACGTTTTACTTACTGTATGCACCTTGTGTGGAAACACACTGTGTTTCTGTCTGGCTTGCCCTCTACTTTTTACTTTTTACCTATACAGAACCATGTTTACTGAGCTTTTTGTCAATGGAATATATTTTATCTGATGTGAACAGACTGGTGTTTGACAGGAAGTTAACTGGAGTGAAATTCTAATGTAGGTAAGCCCATATTACAGAGATGTGTGAATGCCTTTGTTTATGTGATTGGTCATATTTTTCTCATTGCTAAGATAGGCATCTTGAAAATCTCACCAAACTGTATAAGCTTTCTGGTGTTGTAAGTAATGTGTACATTTGTGTCAGTTATGAGATTAGAAAATGTTCATGGATTTGAGTTTTTCCACGGTGTCTTATGCTTGCGAGAGTTGCTCCATTTTTCTTCTCCCTTGAGTCTGATTTTCTCCTTGCTCTTCAGTGGTTTCTGGAGAGGAAGTTGGTGTGAGAATTTAAGTGGACATATAACAGTTTGGAAACTGAGATTGGCAGAAAAGATTCAGTAGGAGTCAAAATATGCTTAACTCGCTGTTCCAGAAGTATCATCAACTGGATATGAAAGCTGTTTAAATACAAAGGTTCCCATAATATTATCCTTTTCTGTGTTGTTAGATTTGCTTCATTTATCAGCTATGCTATTCACAAAGTTATATTTTAAATCACAGTAGTTATGAATAATAGGCTTCAAAATCAGTCTCATAAATTCTTAATAATTGTGAACTACAAGAGAAAAATTTAAATTAAATAAACAACTTATGTGGGAATTTGGACTCCTTTTCCAGGGAAAATGTTTGCAGGCTTAGCATTTCTTGCAGCCAAAGTTTAATACTTATTAAATGCATCGTACAAGGCTAAGTTGATTTAGAATAACTTCTGTTTTGTTTTGGTTTTTACTTAGCTTCCCACCTAATGCAAACAAAAGGATGTATGAGTGACTGAGATATATATGTATGAATCTATTCTGGCCTTGTATTTTGTTATTTAATTTGGTGTTTAAAAGGAAGTTTTAGTGATATTAACCTGCTTTTTTTTTTTTTTTTGTCCTTGAGTATTAAGAATCACAAACAATTCTTGATAACAAGAGAAATAGGACCCCAGACCTGAAATTACAATACAGAGTCTTGAAGGTTTTTTCACCTTCAAGTAACACCTGTCTCCTCTTTGATGATGTTTTGATGCAAACAGATCTTTTCCTCTTTAAAAGTAGAAATCAAGCAAACCTGTTGTATATTAAGGAAAAAAAGAAAAAGTACTTCCCTCGTTCTTCTGATATTTTTTCACTGTTGTTTTATTAGAGCCTGGTTTTGCTATTCCTGGGCATATTAGAGGTGCTGACGTAGCCTAATCCATAAGCAGCTGAGTGAGTGGCTCTGTTAAGAGCCTTAGCCTATGGGAATACAGAAGGTAGGAGCCAGCCTACAGAGCTGGGGTCAGTCTGGAGGGGTTTTGGCAAAGTCTCAAGCAGAACTGAGGTTTCTTAAACCTGTGGGTTTGAGTAGCTGAGAAAAACCTCTTTCTCCATCAAGATGTAGGTGGATTTTACAGAAAAGTCATATTAAATCCCAGTCTGTAACGCTGAACATTAATGTTAGCCATTTATTTGATTGTTACAGCATGTGTTAAAGAGCTGCTGCTGCCCATTTGCAGCCTAATGTGTTTATTAGACGATCTTCCCAGTGGCATCTTGAAGTGTCTGTCAGGTAAAAAATTCATGAGCATTATTGGCTTTCAGGCTGCAAATGGAGTATGTCGTCTTCTTGCTGTCTAATACACCACTCTAAAGCCATTACACAGGAGTGAGGGAAAAGATTGAGGAAGGAGCCTTCAGCTTAAAAATGTGAGTAGTAGGTGTTGGAGCCAGTTTTCAGTTTTTATACATGGACTCGATGGCATTTCCAAGTAAATTATGTTTCTTTTCTTAGTTCTAGTTTGCAGAGTTGAAGAATAGAGTTTGCTAAATACTGCCATAAATCTTGTTTTAATGTTACCTGTAATAGACTGTCTTTAAAATAGAAAGAATAGAAAAGATAGAAGAGGCTACAGGTGCATGTCAGGTTTTAGTACAAATCCTTTAAAGGTGACTAGAGTCTTTCAGCTTGCTGCTATCACCTTCCTTGTAGGAACTCTTTTTTTCCTTTTAGTTTTATACTATGTGACTGTTGTAGGTTAGACAGTTTCACCTATAGTAAAGTAGTGCTGTTTTGAGAAACAGAACTTCAACAAACTAGTTTATGTTTTTAATCTGAAGTTACCATCACCAACAAAGATATGGGACGTCTTGTTTATTTTGACAGATGGGCATTGTTTTGTTTGGGGTTCCAGGTGTTTAGTGGTGAAGGATGGGAATACATAAGTTGGTTGTAGAGCATGTGGCTTACTTATACCAGGGATTCAGGAGGATGGTTAATATATTTCTTACCTTTCTTTTCTGTCACACTTCTTATTAGTGGATCTCTTGCTTAAATCTTATTTTACCAGACAATGCAGGATTTTTTTTTGCCTTGTTCCTTGTATTTCCCTCGATTTTCACCTCTTGTTTTTTTAATTCACTTTCAAACCCTTTTTCACCTCTGTGTGGATTTGTGGAAACTCCTGTGCCTTGCGAGTGTGCGTGGAAAAGGCTGAGCTTCGCCCGGCGCGGGGCGGCGCGTGGGGCGGGCAGGCGGCGTTCCCTGCCGGGACTCTGACAGGTGCAGTGTGCTGGGAGCTAAAAGTTCCTCCTGAGCTGCTCTGGCTGACCAAGGAAGGGTTGGCTTCAGGCTCCAGTGGCCCCCCCTCTCTGATCTAGTATCTTATCCTGCCTCTGACAGCAGTTTCCTTTGGAGGCCTGGGAAAGTGGCTAGCAAGCGTTGCCTTCGCCGAAAAGGTTGCAGATTGCAGTATGTATCAATATTAAATGTTTTCCAGTTCTGAAATGAAGCCAGTGAAAAAAGGAGTTCATAAGCAGGAAAAAAAGTGAAGAATCAGAATTTGCATGTAACTTCCAACTTTCCTCTGGCTGCTACCAGAATTAATGCTACACAGAGTGCGTTTCTAATTTTGAAACTGAGATAGAAAGCTTTCTAGCCATGGCAACTTTACAGGAAAAAAGGATGAACTTTAATGGCTATATGTTTGAGTAAACAACCACAGAATTATAAGCTCTTTTTTTTAAATCAGCTGTTAGAGAAAATTTTTTGCCAAACTTTTCACTGACTTGCAGTATAGTTTTTGTCACTAAACAGGATTTTTCTCAGTATTTGTTTATTATTTCAGTATTTGTTTGTTACTCAGTAAACCACTGACTTTAGTAAATCTCTTCGATCTGTATCAGTTGTATGTTCACTAGTTTCATCTGTTGGAGGGCTGGAGGGGTGGTAGTACAGTACTGCTACCTGATTGTCCCCTCTATGGTACTTTACCTTTTGTTTGCTACTTTTCAGGTTGAAATAGCAGCTTTGAAGGTGTAATCCTCACTTATTCTTTAACTGCATTTGTTAGGCTTATAATAAATCTGACAGTTTAACAGGCCTTGTTTGGAAGATGGCCTGCTCTGATAAGAGATAAAATGCACATTATCTTCTTCTACATTGACTCTGGATGATTAACTGAATTCACTGGTGCTGAGGATCAGTGTTGGAAAGCTTGCTCTGCGTGCCATCTTCCTTCGTGACATTTGAGGAGTTGAGGAGATGTAAAAATTCACACAAGTGATTTGTGCTAGATATTTTCCTGTCTCCCACTTCACAGTGCCTCTGCTTTTCTTTCCCATTTGAAAGATGGATGTTTACTATTGCTTTATAATTAGGTTAAGCCTCTCTGTGTACTCCAACTCTAGCAGTTGCTGGTGGAGGATGTAAAGGAGGATGTGCCGTCACAACGAGAGCAGAGACTATTGTTTTATTACTGATAACAACAAAAACAAAACAAAACAAACAAAAAGAAAAGAAAAAATAATTTAAGCATATTTCAGGCTCTGTTGTTTCAGTCTCCCACATCTGGTCAGGTATCAATTAATGTAGTTACTAATATGTACTATCCTAAAGTTTTTTGATTTAATATTTCAGTGTTTGTGATTTACATTTAACAATTGGAATAATTAGCCAGTGGGGTTTTTTTGCAAGTGTTTTGCATGCTTTGACCTCTGGTAATGAAATGGAAAGAGAAGGAAAACGCACTTCTGATCTTAAATAGGAAAAAAGTATTGTTACCTGATACGTCCTGTTGGTATGGGTCATCAGTGGGAGAGTAAAATTAGTTCTTTGGATATTTTTAGTAATAATATATCTGATTGTCTAATTATCTCCTTCCTCGTAGGAAAATGCTACAGTGAGTGGATTTATATTTCCATAGCTCTATTGCTCATTTATGCCCACTGGAATTAAAGCTTGAGTAGCATCTTAGTCAGCATTAGAAGTTCAGCTCTTACTTATTTTTGTAGTTTTGGTGTTTTCTTGGGGTAGGACACATGGAAAAAGATATAATGTAGAGTAGAAGAATCTGGTACCGCCACTGAAGGCAAAATACCAATTCCACAGTGGGATATTATGTTTGTATTTTGGAGCGCGATACAGCTCTCAAACAACTTACACACTGAAAAAGGGAGTGCCTGGTCTTGCATGACAATTCATTCTCTGAGACATGCATTCAAATTCAACTTTGTAAGACAATTTCTTTTAAAATAAAACTTATTTAGTTCAATATCTGACGTATCATGATGGGTTTTTTTTTTTCATTATCAAGCATTTCTTTATCTCTCGCTCCTCAAAGTAGAGATTACTGCCGGTTTTGTTTTTACTAATTCCCAATTTGGATTAATCATTTTTCTGTACCTTGCTAAATAACCCTCACGAACATTTTGTTGTTTTTTTATTTTTATATGATAGATCTGATATTACATTTCTACTACATCTAATGCATTGAATGGATCGAATGGTTTAATTTCATTATCTTTCTTCTTTCTGAAAATTCCTGTAGAGATGTATAAAAAGATCAGTGGAGCAGGATAAATGCTGCTTTCTAATCTAAGGTAGTTCCCTTAAGGGGAAGTTCACTGGAGTAAAACTTTGAGTCTCTGACTTGTCATTCTACTCATAGTGGCTTTAGTTTTGAATTCTCATGTTTCCTGGAAAATTTAGACTTCAAATGTGGGACTTCTGTTTTCTGAGCTGAGAAGTTCTATGAGTAGTTCAGGAACCTAGGAATGTCTAAAAGTGCATTAAAAATTCTTAAGTTCTCCTGTTAAAATAATGAATTGTATAATGCTATGAATGTTTGTGTAGTAGAAAACTCTTGGTAATAATTAATAACCAAGATATTTTGATACAGATAAACTAATATATATTGAGGAAGTTAAGGCAGAAACCAAAAAGTATAATATGCAATTTAGCTGCTTCAACCAACAGATGTTTATTTCTGTGTCTAAAATTCATCTATCAATTCAATAAAAATTTAAGCCATTTTCTGTTTCTTGCTTGGAAATTTCCCAGGACCCTGCTCCTTGGTACTGTATGTGCCCAGAAGGACTTTCTTCAGAAAAATGTGGGTTTAGTTGCTTGTTTGTGCCACATTCAATTTGTAGAGGTACCCAAAACTTCTCAAGTTCTTAATCTAGTGGTATGTATCGGTCTTGATTGTGAATTAGCTCATGGAAAAGTATGAGGAACAGCTGCTTTACTTTAAAAAGACAGAGGAAAACTGGAAGAGTGTTTGCGTCTTTTACTCATTTAGAGTCATTGCTGAGAAGTGGGAGATGGAGCTTTGCTACCCTCCTCAGCCTAAGGGAGTTAAATAAACCTCAATCCCTGTGTCTCCAGACGGTGTTTGAACTGCTTACTCCTGAGTTTGGTGGTATGGACCACACCCCTAAAGACTCTGCTCTGCAAGGGTTAATCAGCCTTGCCCTCTTTGCTTCATGAACATCCAGCTTTGGCAGGCCTGGCACCCAGGAGGGTCCTGGTGCTGGGCAATACAGGCATGGCAGCTCTTTCTGGAGAGGAAACTCCATCTCCATTGCCCAGGTTCTGGCTCTTTTGGTTGGTAGGATAGTGTTACAGAGGAGTCTATCCACACCTTCTGAAAGTTGATTCTTCCTCATTTCTGCCAACTAGGGAATAGATTTTAGTTTCTGAATTCCAGAAGAATCCCTGACCTCTTAGCTATCCCAGTCAGACCCTAAATACCTAGGGACACAAGGGTTTGGGGGCACAGCCTTATGTTTTTAGTACTGTGTGCTAGGTACAGATGAGTGACTTTCATTTTAGCCTTTGAGATTTTTTAGATTGCTTCAATATCATCTGTCTAGCTCTCCACTTTCCAGAACACCCATCTCTGGATTTTAAATTCTGCTCTGGAGCACAATCACCTACAAGACAAGAAAATGGCTTATAAAAATCTTTGAGGTATAGAACAGGATTTTTAATTAAGACATAAAGGAGAACAGAAAGCAAACATGTTAGTAGGTGGTAGATTTCCAGAAAGAAATTATGATGAGTGAAAAAGACATGGGTAACTCATTCTAAGAATAAACTGATAATGCTACTGAGAAAAAAGATGTAATAGCCTGTAAGTGCAAACAAAATAAATACATATATTATTTGTTTAGTACTATTTGCTTTGTTTAGAAAGGGAGAAGAAGGTGCTAGTTTTGTAATTATGATACCACTTTTGTTCCCCTTAATACAGAAGAATAAAGTTTAAAGTTTGTGGTGGGAAATAAATTTTAATATGTCCTCCAAAGACTGATAGTGTGGACCTAGTGGTTTTCCTACAGAATAGCATTAGTGTGAATGTAAGAAGAACTGATTTATGCATTGGTGGAGCTGCTGGTGAAACTTTGGTTCCCACAAAAATAAAACTTCCCTTTGAAGGAGGTCTGACAGAGTAGGTAGGAGAGCTGTCAGTAACAGTTTCTGTATGATTTCTTGAGGAGGAGAGGGTTTTGGAGGATGGTGTCCACCATAAATGCTTACCTCCTTACTGTTTGGCAGGGAAGGGGAGTGAAAAGATGACAGTTTGACAGTATTTGTGAATTGTTATGCTTGCTTTTCTCAAGAAAAATAGCTGATTTACATTTCTCAGGTATTACTTGGGAAGCATAAGAAACTAAGGGATTCCCCAGCCTAATCGTTCTTCTGAACTTTAGAAGAACAACTCATCATCTGAGTCTGGATCAGAGATCAGATCTAGGGAATGTACAGCTTTCATCATGCTGATGATTTTTTCTCGCCTTGGTCAGTGAAAAATTTAGTCATAGAAGCAGAGCTGCAAGGACAGTTCCAGCTCTCCGCTGACAAAGCTTCTGTTTAAATTTTGTCAGTTTCCTTAATTGTATCTTGCACCTTCCTTGGAGCTCTTATTTGTGATACTTTTGGAATTGCATAGTTCAAGGAAGTGCTTAGCTCCTTATCTAGGAATGTATATTGCTACTCCTGTGCTTGGATAAATTCAGATCTGTGTGTCTGCTGGGGCTAGAAGTCAGTGAGGACAGGGAGCTGTAGGGGAGCAGTGGGCTCAGGGTCAGGGTGTCAGCAGCAGCGTGTCAGAGCACTCTGGAGGCTGCAGTTGATGTCTCGTGCTCCGCAGGGCGGCTGGCACTGGCGTGGCTCTGCCAGTGCCCTGGTTCTGCAGCCAGGACAGAATGGTGGGGCTTGTGCTGGTGCATCTTCCCTTGGAGAGTTGTGTCTGCTCTGCCATGGAACCTTCTTGCTCTGCTTACAGTGCGATCCTCTCAAAATAATAGCAGTGTGTATGTGTGTGTAGATATGCATGTGCATAGACTCAGGAGAGAAAAAGATAATCCAGGTATCTTTCAAATACAGTCTGGTACCATTCATGTCAAAGACCAGATGGAAGCTGTATGTTCCAGGCATGATTCAGTCTTTCTCATGAAACTTCAACAGTATCTAGAAGAAGGGAAATGACTCCACTCTCTGCTCAAACTGGTTAAAAAAATACCGAGAGCAGCTCAGTTGGTCAGAGCATGGGGTTAGTAACGCCAAGGATGTGGGTTTGGTCCCAGTATGGGCCATTCACTTAAGAGTTGGACTCAGTGATCCATCTGGGGCCCTTCCAACTCAGAATATTCTGTGGAAAAATGCTTTCATTAAAAAGAAATTTTTATTTTCTTTTAATTTAGGGAAATGTTAGGTGGTGGTCAGTTCTGAATCTGAGATGGCTCCAACTCATTGTTTGCTTGCTCAGGTTTCAGTGAGTAGTCTTTCTCAGCATTAACTGCTCAAGACCTTAATCTTTGGGCTGTTTCTGCCAGTATCTGAAATATCTTCATTCAGTTGGCTCATTGGGAAAAACAAGATTTCCAGTGTGAGCATCTGATTACCAACACACAGGCTGGCAACTAGATTTTAAAAAATGTCAAAAAGAAAAAGGGAAGGGGACTGTGTCTTTAACCCCTAGCAATTCCTTTATTATGTTCAGTGCATGGCTGACCAGGCCAGCAGAGGGAAAGGAACTGGTGGGACAGAAATGAAGGGCTTGAAGGAGGTGGTGAACTCCCTTGTTTTGATACCTGATTTCCACTTTATGCCAAAATGAAGTGGTCATACAATTACAGGCTCCAGCTCTTATTTTAGTATGGTATGAATCACCTCTTGGATGCACTCACCTCCTTCAGGCCCCTCATGCTTATTTTTCTGTTAATCCCAAACACTACAGGAGCTCTCTGAAATGTCTAGCAACACCTCTCTGCCATCATCCTCACAAAACTGGCAGCAACTAGACAGATGCTGAGCTGGGACTGCCCCATCTTCCATGAATTTTGATCATTTGCGTCATCTCCCTATGTCCTTTGGTGATTTCTGCCTCCAGAATATTGGTACTTGTTGAGAAATGTGTCATCTGAGTTTCATGTGCTTCTACAGGGCATAGGGACACCAAGAGCTGGGAGCAGGGCAGGATTTCCACAGGCTGTTTATTGCACAAATTATAAGCTTGTGTTTTTTTACTACCTTAGCTTGACAAGTTATTCTCCTTATGAGGTAGATTATATGTGCAAAATATTTATCAGTTCCTCAGCAATTTCTAGTGCTGACAGATGTTCTGTTTCTATAGTTTTGTACTTGTACTTTTGCAGGCATTATCTTCTGATTTTTAGCTAAAGCTGCATGTGCTACCTTTTCACATAGCTGGGACACATTTTATTTCATGTATTTCAGTTCTTTTGTGTTTTTCTTGTTGTATGGCACTATGGTTTTTCCTTTGTCTTTCATCATTCAACCTTGCAAATTTGCCATGAAGATTCAGCAACTCGGGCACAAAATATACTTATCAGTTCTTACCTAACTAGTAACAATCAGAGATTATATTCTTTACTTGCACACCACAAATTTTCTTCTCAAGGAGTTTTGTGTAGCATTTTGTTGGGTCATAAACACAGTATTTTTATTGGTGCCTTTTAAACAAGCTCTGTTTCAAATGATAGATTTGCCAAGGAAAACCTTAGTTGAGCATGGAATGAGAAACTTGTAAATATGAGCAGAGAACTCAAGACTTTTCCACCATAACCCTTTCTTGCACTTTCTTCCTTTTAGTTGCTGATATGTGTTCAAGATGAGTGGAATGGGAGAAAATACCTCTGACCCATCCAGAGCAGAGTCAAGAAAGCGCAAGGATCCCGATCAGGTTGGACCCAGGTTAGACCATTTATTTCTGGAAATACTGAGAGAAGGAGTTAAAAAAATGTTACACTTGCTGCTGTTTTTCAGTTAGAAGATGACAAACAACATTCTTGCAAAGAGGAGTCAGTGCCAAACTATTTTATTGCAGTAATTCCGTGTTGTTGAGGGTTTGGGGTGGGGATGAGAACTGTTCTCTTTTATTGTTGTTTGTTTGTTTATTTTTGAATCCAGCTTTGTGCCAAAATGCAGAATTTTGGTGACAATTTAGGAGAGATGTAATAATGGTTTTTGGCATTCACTGCAAGAAGTCTTCAGTCACTCATTTTGTCAATCTGAGATTTTTTTTACCACCTCTTGTACATTATAATCTAGGTCTTGAAAAATATTTTCCAGCTTTACAGCTACCAACACAAATGCATTTTAAAGCATAACCACTCATTCATCTTTTCTAAAGACTGCCATAAATTCACAAGGAGGCAGGGAGTATGGGTTGCTCAGTGTAACTATTTAAGCAGTTTTATTTTCTCATACACAATCACTATATAATGCTCTTTGGATTCTCAATGCCGTGTGGGAGGGATACTTGTAAATATTCAAATCCTGACCCCCCTCCTCCCCCCCCAAATAATCTTGTGTTTTCAATTTCTAATCCCAATCCTCTTTTGAAACAAAAACATGACTGCTGGAAAAAAAATAAGTAACATCTTTTCTAATGCTCCTTTCCTTGTTCCAGAGGAAACCTTTCTGTGTGAGAAACTTGTACGTTATATTTTGTTAGTGAGAGTGGTGTTTTTGTTAAACTACTATTAAACCTTTTAAAATTATCTCTGAGCTGGCCAGAAGGCAAGTAAACTGACATTAAAAACAGAATTTTTATAAACTCCTCTTTCAGCCCTAAAAGAAGCACTGAGAAACGCAATCGTGAGCAAGAGAATAAATACATTGAAGAACTTGCCGAGCTGATTTTTGCAAATTTTAATGATATTGACAACTTTAACTTTAAACCTGACAAATGTGCAATCTTGAAAGAAACTGTGAAGCAAATTCGTCAGATAAAAGAACAAGGTAAGAAGACTAATTAATTGGCTTTGAATATTTTGTCTTAATTGTTATTTTATTTTTGACTAACCTGATAGTCTCTTCAGCTTTTCTTTAGCAAATTCCCATGTTTTTCATGAATCAGTAATGAATAATGCTGTAAAGTCATGTGAATAGAATGTGTTAAGTACCATATTCAGTATTTTTAAAATAAGCTTCACTGAAAATTGTTTAGAGAGAGAAAATATCGATCAGTCTGATGTGTGTATCTAATGAAATTGAAATCACTTGAGCTTTCACACAAGTTAAGCTAGCAGATGGCTTTGGGAAAAAAAACCACATACTTTTACAGGGATGAGTAAGAATCCATGCAAAAGAGAAATGTCCAGGACAGTGGGGTATGCAAGTGTTCTGCATGCTCGTTTTGCTTTCTTTTGTTGGTATGAATAGATATTGTGGACTAAATTATCTGCGTCCTTTAAATGATGACATCATATCCTCGACTACAATAGATTTGAAACTATTCTAATCTCTAGATAGGGTCCTGTTATAAATGTAAACCACAGAACGTGACAGTTTTCTTCCTGTTCTTTGTCTAGAAGATTAGTTTTGTATTTCTTTTCTTTTGATATATTTCCTATTCAAAGAGAAAACCCAGATCTTTTAGCAACTTTAAATTTTTTGGAAGTGGGTTTTGTGGCACAGGTCTGTCTAGGCAGGCACACTGCAGGTGTTTGGGGCAGATTCAAATTCTTAAAGTGAGTGCATATAATTTTTCTTTTAATGTAGAAGATTTCTATCTCTTTGTAAACTGTGTTTAGAGTGATTCCTTTGATTTTCAAACAATTTAAGCATCTTTCACTTTTTCACTTCTCTGTAGGGAAATAATTTTTCCTTTTCCATGCTGTGTGTGTAGAGTTATAAAAGTGGGGACTGAGTGTTTCATAATTTAGATACATATTTATCTAAATGTATACCTATATAAGTAGATCTACAGTTTTAGACATCAGTCTGTTCAAAGCTAAATGGAAAGTGGAAGGAGTCAGATTTTGTCAATTGCCTCCAAAGTTCTAACTGATTAATCTTAGGGAGTGTTCTATTTCTCAGCTTGTTCTCCTCTTTTTGCTGTTAGGTTGCTGTGATTTTTAAAGTGGATATTCTAGTGATGTTGCCATGCCCCTTCTTAGAAGTATACTTATTAACCTGACACCATGTCCATCATTGTTTTGCGCCTTGCTGGCTTTTGAGATACTCTTTTTCCCTTATTTTCTTCATCCTTTTCTCAAACTGATTTTTTTTTTGCTGTCACCAAGCAACACATACTCCTTATCTTTACCTGAGAAAAGGAAAAGGACAAAAAAAATTGTGTTTTCCTGGGAAGTGAGTCCACAAAGGGAAATCTGCTAGACCACTTTGGTAATTCTGTCAGCAGTTCTGGAAAGTCTAGTCTGAAAATCTGGCCCTAACTCATGGCAACTTTGTCAAATCCAGGGTTTTATTGTTTAGGACCAATATCACAAAAATAGTTTTCATGGTGTTATGAAACACTGACACTCACCAGACCAGGTTATAAGTAAACTATTGAAGTCATCAAGGGCCAGAATTGTGCCAAAGCTGAACGTGCAGTTAGTTTTTTAAGGTCATAAAATCTTACTGCAAAAAACAGTAAGAGACAGACTAAACTACTGTGAGTACTGTTTATTTCAGTAAGTAGAAGTAGTTTGCAACCCTTGAGCAATAAAGACACTAAATTGCTCTTTTTGATGTTGATTTGTTATACAAGGTTCTTTAGTTGAGGACAATTAGATGTTCTGGTAACTGGGTATCCACATAAAACTCACAGCTGGTACAGACTGACTTTAAGCCTCTAAGGGCACTGCAAAACACTGAGACCTTCAAGGTGGTCATTAGTAGCATCTCAGAAGAAAGATCAGAATATTTTAAATTATTCCTTTGAGCTGGTAAAGGTTTGATACCTATTCCTACTTAGAAGCTACTTCTGTTTGTTGTAACAGAGAATTTAAAAGGCTTTTCCTTTTAAAAAAAATTCAAATGACAGCATACTCTAAAATGCAATATTATTTTGGAACAGGCATTTCTTTAACAAAAATGTCTCACATATATTAAGTGTCCAAGTTGCACAAACAGTACAGTATCCCTGTACTTCTGTTGAGTGCCACAAAAAATCTGACATAAACGATGCAGACCTAGTGAGGTTATTACTATTGCTCTCTCATGTTTTACAGGTAGTTTGTCACTGCACCTTGGGAATCCTGCACTTGGATATGCTCATCATTTAAATGTATTAACTTTTAGGTTGTTCCAAATCTTTCTGATTGGTCTTCAACTGGAAAGACCTGTTAGAACACCTTGACAACAGTCAAAAACTTGCATTATCTATTTCTAAAACAAAAGTCATTAAAATAATGCTATACTTGCATGAAGTGCCATGAGACTCAGGTTAAAAATAGTATTTTATTACATTGCTTTGTTGATTTTTAGTGTTATGCAGAATACTTGTAGGACAAAACTAAATGAAATCCTGAAACTCTTCAGTGATTCTACACTGACATGGACAAATTAAGATGGCTTAGTGGCCATACAGTGGGTCTGCTCTGCATTTCTTCCAAAGCAGATTAGATTAAATTAGTGAGACCTTAATTTACAGTTTTATTATTTCGAAGTTTTAGTAAAGAGGTTGTTTTGTTGAAATAAATACTAAAAATTCTAATTGCACATGAAGGTCTAATTACTTACAAAAGCACAGTCACTTATAAATACTTGAAAAACCACTGAAAACAAGTTTCATAGCTTCTACTGAGCTTTGTCAAGGAAACTTTATTCTAGGTTCTAGGAATGAGAACAGGGAAGGGTGAAATGCAGGTTGATATTTGTTTCCCATGTCAAGCTAGCTGGGCCGGTAGCTGAAAAAAGTAATAGATTTTTTTCTTTAATAATACTGTATAATTTAGTACAATGTTATGCTGATCTATTTTATATGCAAATATATACTTGGAATACTTTATCTGTTATCTTTCTATCATTTCTCACAGTATATAGTTCAAAGATTCCTAAGTTGTGGTATGTTAGAGATTCTGTTTATTACAATTTGAAGGCAAGTTATAAATGCCATGTGTAAAGCTAAATTCGTTAAAAGAATTCAAGATATTTGGAAGATGTAACCATTGCATGGAGTTTTAATCTGGGTTTTGAAATGGTTTTAGTACTTGGGAAAGGGATGACAAGTTATTTTACAAAAGATTAATTTTCTACTGAGGACTTTTATCATACTATCTTACAATGATTGGATGGAGATTTTGTGAATGTCCAGAGGAGATGAAAAATTGTGATTATAGCATGAAGATGGAACAGAAGTTGTATTCATGTAAATCTTAAGTGGATATCTCTACTGGGGATTTGAGACTTGTATTTCAAGCACTTTGGAAAACACTCATTCAGTTTTTTATTTACAACATAATAGTAATTTGGAACAGTTGCATTACATGGTCGTTGAAGTGTAAGCTCTCCTGTTGTTTGCAGTCCATGCTAAGTTTCTTGAAAATGGTAATGGTCATGTATGTTACAGACTTGTTCATAATGTGTACAAGTAATTTCTGATGTGCACATGCTTAATTCAGAAAACTTGTGTTAGACAAGTGTAAAGACCATTGGGAATAAACATTCCTTTATGTGCCAGATGTCCAAGGAGCTATAAAGCCATTTGATTGTATTTAAGAAATATGCTTAGTAAAATAGTATCTGATTGATTTTAGGATCATATCTTATTTTAAGAAGCAACTTCAGCATTTAAGATACTAATTTCTGTCACATAAGTACTGCTTAAAACGTTTTCTGATATCTGAAGACAACAGAATTCTGACAGTAAATAAAAGTAATCTGAATTTTCTTTTTCCTTAGCTGACAATCAGTTGAACTGTTTCACATCAATCTCATTTGATTTTATGCCAACAGCAGTCCTTTTCCTTCACTCTCGTCACCAGCCTGACTCCCCTCATCATGGTAGTGGGGTTTTTGTCATTATTTTTTTGATTGCTTTGTCTCTGTTTTGCTGGGTTTTATTTCAGGGTTTTGTGGGTGTTTTTTGTTTTGTTTGGGGTTTTTTTGTTTGTTTTTTCTCCTTCTTTTGGATATAAAGCAGGTTATAAAAATTAAACCCTTGCCCTTAGTTTGCAGCTTCTTTTATCTGTCATGCTGGCTCCAGTCTCAGCAGGTAAATAACTCATCTTTTAAAGCAGAGACTATCTATCATATTTCACTGTTTGAACAACTCCTGCTTCAGACTTTTGAATTTCCATTTCATCATTATCTAGTTGTGCTTTAGCCTCCCCCCTGAATATCAGCAATGCAGTAGATTGGAGGATACTGAAGATCACCTTAAGCTTCTTCAGCAGTTTCTGCCGCTAAGTCTCCTCTGACCTCTTCAGGTGGAGTGCTGAGGAATGTGTCCTGACAAAAGTGCAAGACATGGGGTTGTTTGGTTTTTTTTTTCCAAGTCCCCTGAGTTCCTTTTATTAAACTCCAGGTCTCTATCTCTTATTTCTCCCCTTCTATTCTCCACGCCTTTCTGTCTTCTGTAGCAATTTTTTAGGATGGCATCCACCTGTCTTATTTAGATTCACATACAGTGGGATATAATCTACTGTGGTGAAGTATCCTCAAGTATGATTTTATGTCACTTCCATTTTCCTGCCAAGTCCAGTTTTCATGTGTCACTAGTTTCCAAAGAGGTTTTATGATCTGTAGATCAGCTTTTCAGTGGTTCAGGGAAGGGATATTGGGTGGCAATTACCAGTCTAGCTGTTAATGTGCACTTCTGAGATGTGAAACAGACCTTATTTTCAGAATAGCCTTAAAAGACAGACCTTGGACAGAATGAATCGCCATGTGAAAGTAGAATAGTGTTGGGAGAGGGAGAGGTGCTTGATGAAGAGAGACATGCACGGAAACCTGTGTGAACTTTGAAAGAAAGCTTGTTGTTAATCATATTTATCTTCTTTTTCTGGTTTCACATTTGATAGCAAAACCAGTTTTTGCTTCCCTGTAGCAGTACTGTGTAATCACAGGGGCACTCCAGCAGATAGTGCATTGTTGCCTCCAGCACAAGTATGCAAGTAAAATCACTTGCTAAAAGAAAGCAGCGTAGTCTTAAGGCTGTAATGAGGTGTTGCTTTGGCTGCTGCTACTTTGAATTTATCAGATCTGAATTTAGATTCATATTTCACAAGGTATTTAAGCAACTGCCTAACTTCAAGCAGATGAGTAATCCCTGTTAAGTCAGTGGAACTACTTAAAGGTTCAAAGTTATGTGCATAAATATCTTGTAAAATCATTATATTTAGGCAAGGGAGCATATGCAGACTTGCGTTTTGTTTGTTGGTTTTTGTTTTGCAAATATTTTTCTAGGTCAATTTTACTGTAATTATATTTTTATATTAATCATATTTGAGATGAGTTATTCAAATTTTATGCCAATTTTTGAATCTTCTTTTTGAAGGAATTGTACATGGCTATCACTGTGTGTATATACTATATTTTCAGTCTGATAGGATTTTAAAACTGAATTAGCAGTCACAGAATTTCAGGCTTGAAGTCAAGGAACTTATGCAGAGCATTTACAAAAAAAACCCCAAAACTCAAAACAACAACTATTACTGAATTTGCTTTGTTGTCTCCCCTGCCTACAGCTGAGAGTGATACATTGAAAGTGTCTTTGATCTTCCTGTGTACATTGTAAGGCTTTCTGTCTAAATATGCAGTTTATGTTGACTTTCCTACTTTCATGACTCCAGAGAACTACTGATTCAGTGAAAAATTTTAAGCGGTTTTAGGTGATGGAGACCATCAGTTTCTTTTCTGTATCTGATGAAAAGCAATCATTGGCCAGCAACCCATCAAGTGGGAATCTTCCCAGTGTTTGCTTGTTTTATTGGGGCTGTGTATCATGCAAAATATTTAGCTTAAACCTTATCTACACATAAGTTAAGGCATTTTAATAATATTAATATTCTTCTGTGGAGGCAGCATTATAATGTAATTAATATTACTTATTGAATAAGTAGCTGAAGACACTTTATGACATATAACTGTGCCCACACTGGGATCAAGCAATTAAGAGAGGGGATTGTTCAGCATGGAGTGGAGAAGGCTCTGGGGATGCCTTATTGCAGCCTCTCAATGTGTAAAGGGGCTTACAGGAGAGACAGAGAGAGACTTCTTATTGAGGCCTGTAGTGCCAGAACAAGACGCAGTGGTTTTGAGTGGAAAGAGGATAGAATTAGATTGGACTTTTTCCTTATAGAAGAAGTTATTCATTGTGGGGGTAATGAGGCCCTGGAGCGGGCTGCCCAGAGAAGTTGTGGATACACCATCCCTGGAAGTGTTCAGAGCCAGATGGGTTGGGGCTTTGAGCAGCTTGGTCTAGTGAAAGATGTTCCTGCCCATAGCAGGAGGGGTGACTAAGTGATCTTTAAAGCTCTCTTCCAACCTGAGCTAGTCTGTGATTCTGTGATTCTCTTGCTTCAAGAAGACAGATAAAAATGATCAAATGTGCAAACCAGCCTGTGGAAAATAAGTCAGCTGTTGAAAAGCCCTGTTTTCACCATCCCTGCCCTCCTCCTGATCATGAGTTTCCATTTCCTCCCTTACCATGACAGAAGCATTTCTGCAGTTGTGTGGTGACCCTGAGCAGTGGTTTTGAGGTGCCTGTTGGAGAGATTCTGTCTCACCCTGGGTCCCTGGCGGGGCCCCACTTGCACACAGGTCCAAGTGTGCCAGCCATGACTGAGCTAAGGGCCAATGCCCACAGCTGTCCTGGTGTTGTTGGGCATTGCAGGGTGGCATGTGATGGCTGTCACCTAACAAGACATTCCTCTTGACCATGGGCTTCAGCTCAGTCAGTGATGGATGACTTCCATGCCAGAGATAATTTACTTGACGTTTTAGACTGAAAATCTAAGCTTTGACTTCAAGGTATGGGTCAAAGTAAAAAAGAAACTAAATGTTACTCTTAGCTGTTGAGGTGCTGGTCTTTTTCAGGTAGAAATGGTCATTACTGGCAAGTGCTACAGGAAAACTTTGTTGTTTGTTTTGCATCCTACTTATATTTGTTTTTCTTTAGTCTTTGTGTTCTTTCATAAATTCTAAATGTCCAAGAGAAAAAAAATAGTTCAAGCTAGCAAAGTGTGGCTGTTTACTTTGTATTATATAGCTGCAAAGATGATTGCAGTGTAAGAGGTTGTGATCTATAATACCAATGCTTGGAAATGCTATAAAGGACTGAGCTGCTTCTCCTATATTTAACCTTCTTTGGGGAATAGTGTCAAGTGTTCCCTCTTTGTTCTTTACAGGAATATCTTCATCAAAGTTTTGGTTTAGTTACTGTAATATGTAATGATCATGTTATTGTCTATGTACTACTGGGATTGTACTAAAAATGTCTTGCATAAGAGAGATGGAGACATGTCTTCTTGAAATTTTGGGTTTTGGAGGCTGCCTCCTTGATAAGTGTATTGTTCTCAGACTGCATTTAAATTGTCACTGAGCACTTTAAACTTCAAAACTTTACTGGTTTGTTCAGAGGGTTTTTTTACAATTTAACATGTAATCTCTTATGAACTGTAAATATCATAAATTCATTCAGCATTTTTATTTGAAAGGAAAATAAAATGCAGAAATATAGACTGACATCCATCCCACCACAATATGGACTAAGCTTTTGAGTCTAGTGTTTCTCACCAGCTGTTCTGTCTTCAGAAGTGTGGTCAGAAAAGGCTGAGTTTAGGTGTTAAAAGATAAATGCTGAGTTTAGCTTTTAAAGAACAATTGTAGCCTTCTGATTTGAGTCCTGATGATAGTGGTTTTAGTCCCTTGTTGCTGGATGGTTTGCAGTGTAAAAGGTGCTGACTGTAGAACACCAAATCTTGCTGTGTGCTTTAGATTTGAATGCAATGTCTTAATCTCAGCAGCACATAAAGCAAGTAAATGAAGGAGACTTCATGTTACCTTGGCTCTCTGTCTGCAGCTTAATTTATGGAATAGCAAATTAAAAATTCGCTGTGAATAGTGATGATACTTCAGTCAAAAAAAGATCATCTATTTTAAGGAATCTAGCTTTTGTTACACAGCTTTTATCTTTTCTTTTTAAAGACTGCAGCTTGAAAAGCAATAATACAATATTTACTCACAATAGGGTGCAATGCCTTTCATACCATGTTTGAATCCTGAAAATCTGAGGATTCACAGCAGATTGAAGAAGCATTGATCAAAGGCTTCTCTGTGTTCAAACTAGCACCAAGACAATTGCATCTGTTCTAAGTCATGCATTTTGTTATTGCTGCAAAACATTCTGTGTATGGACAGTTAGTTGGAAAAAGGGGTTCTTGAATGTGAAATCACCAAGGATATGAAAAACAATAAGTCAGCTATTACTGCTTCAGCCTACAGTTTCTTTTATGAAAACCCTCAGTGGGCAACTGGGGGAAAATCAGACTGAAGAGTGAAGGGTGACGTAGCAAGTGATCAGTTGCTTGAGCTCATAGTGAATGCCCTCAGACAAAGTTCCTGAGAGCCAATACATGCATGATTTCTGTTTCCTTTCATCATTATGGGGTGTTGGCACATCTCTATGTATTTTACAAGACAAGGGGTACTCTTAATATATTCCCTGCACACTTAGCCACACACATACTCTCCTTCCCTTCTTTACCTTGCACAAGGTCAGAGGAGGGGAAAGGAGAGACAGAAAAGTACATCAATTTAAGTTCTCCTGAAGTGGATAACTCCATAAACCATAAATCCATTAAGTGGATACTCCATAACTGAGGTGCTTCAGTATGCCCATGTTATCTGAATAAGTATCCACATGCTTTTTTG
Source organism: Fringilla coelebs (assembly GCF_963513975.1). Classification (NCBI taxonomy): domain Eukaryota; kingdom Metazoa; phylum Chordata; class Aves; order Passeriformes; family Fringillidae; genus Fringilla; species Fringilla coelebs. The sequence goes on from NC_140028.1 coordinate 34,377,168, forward strand.
GACGAAGCAGCCGTGTCGTGCATCCCTTCACTGAGGCCCAGGTCGTGTCAGAGCAGAAATGCATGTCCCTGCACCTTGCTTTGCTCGCTGGCATGAACCAGAATGGAGCTGCACAGTGTGCCTGCCACAGAGGACTCCAGCACACAAAGGCAGGATGCAGCCTCACAGCTGGAATTTGTGACTGGCTCATACGGAAGGAGCGGATTGTTAATGGGAAGTTAACTGAAATCGGGTGCAACTCACTGAAGGAATTGGTAGGCTCTGTTAGCCCTCCCAAAGAAGTCTGAATGTTCTTCAGAATATTCAGTGGAAGTTCTTGTCACGATCCAGGAGTTGGTGAAATATTTTGTGATGTTGCAGAGTGCTGGCTAGGTCCCTTGTCATCTTAAGATACCTGATCCTGAAGAGCACTAGCCTTATACTAGTACTTTTTCTCCTGAGGCACAATTTCCTAGAAAGACTTGGAACAACCTGCAATTCCCATGATTCTTCTGAGGGAGATGACTTCCAGAGACAAATGAGGTGTGGGCCTATATTCAACACTGAATAGGAAGTGTGTTTAAATATAGCATTTAATCTACTTGGAAATTAAAAAAAAAAAGAGAGGAAAAGATATCAAGGTTGTAATTTCTAAATATAGATTGGAAAACTCAGAGGGACCCTAATTTAGATTTTTCTTGGTTTATTTATTTTGATGTTTGGTGGAAAAAATAGCAAGGTATTTTGTGCCAATAACATAAAATTCTTCCTGTGTTGGTTCTTTTGTATAAGGCCTTTCACCATCTTGGGTTGCAGGAAAGATTTGAATGTTTGGGTTTTTTTTTTCTGTCTTTAGCTGTTTCTTCATATCCCCACTGACTCCTCTGAATGCAATGCTCCCTGTCACTAATTCTCAAAAATGGAGTTTTGTATTGGATGGATTTTCTTTGTAGTTTCAAATTCCCCCCATTTTTTGAAGGGTATTATTTTTAAGCCTGCACTGTTTTCTCTTCTTTTCAGTAATTGTTCTGGGGTTTTTTTTGTTTTTTTCACACCTTCTCCAGTCCTGCTGTCTCTTGCCTTTGGTGTGGCTTTAGCCATAATTTTATGACTGGCAACACCATACCAGTTTTATTCCATTCACTTTCATCCCTCTGATAATGTTTTTACTTAGTTGCTGTGGTAAGAAATCATCAAATAGTTTAGGGAATGTGACAAAAGTTACTAATGAATTGCTGAGTGTTACACTGATGAAAATCAAGGATTATTGTGATTACTATTGAGCTTGAAAGTTGAGCCACCATCTGTCTATCTGCAAGAGGTGCTGATTTTAAGTGAACGTTGTAGTACAGATTGTCAGGCCATTGTAGTTAAAGTTCAAAATATAATTTTGTGTTTGCAGTTGGCAATCTAAAATGTAAATATGCCCAGTAAGCTTTTTTCCCATTACTTTTTTATATCAGTGATACAGGCAGAGAAGCCAGTCTGTAAAACCTTTATTAAATATAACTGAGGGAGGATATTGGCTTTCTCAGGGTCATTGTGAATTATGGTGCAAGAATACTCTTTCTTTCCCTGGGCTATGTGATGGTCATGGGCATTGCCACTTGTTCTTTCTTTGAAGCTCAGACAAGGAGCATATATCCTTTATTTCAACAGCTTAAATGCTTTCCAAAGAAAGGGGTATGGTTTCTTCTGTTGTTTTTTGTGGGGATTTTTGTTGGGTAAGTTGGTTGGTTTATTTAATAAGGACTTTGGCCCCAATATTCTTCAGTGTTTAGGCTAAGGTGAACACATAGTACTGTGGAAATGACAGCTGTTATGTCAAAGGTCTCACCTGTTGGTGTTCAACTGGGTAAAATGTAAAATGAAGAGCAGGCACCCATATTGCTTTTTTGCAGGCAAATAAGTAAATTGGAGACTGGAGGAAAATGTTCTGGATTATCGCTTCTGATGTAATGCTCAGGCTTGGCCGCAGACCTTCATTACTGGCCTTCGTGCCAGGGAGGGACACGGCTGGAGGCAGACCATAATCTTCAGCAGTTCCTGGTTAAAGCTACATGTGTTCAGCATTTTCAGGGTGATGATTGCCCAACAAGGGCCCCTCATTCCCAGCCTGTGCCATGTCATGAGTTTGGGGCTGGGAAGAGCAGCAAGACTACAGAGGTGGCTGGGCAGCACGTGCCGGCACAACGCGGAGCGTCCTCCGCTGCGCTCCTGCTTTCCCGTCGGGAACGGCTGGGGAGCTGTTAATACAGCTCCAAATTTCTTCTCAGAAGAGAACTGATAAAGCTCACTGAGAAAAGAGAGAAAACAGTGCCATTAGTGTTTAATCATTTTCCTGTTTATGGATTATACTGACATATTTCAGGCTGGGTGCTGGTCCCTGCTTCATGAATCTGAGTTACAGAAGCAGAAACAGGAGCGCCTAATTAATTAAGTTTTAAGTATGGTTCAGTCTGTTGAAGGGAGCCCATTTGTACCTCTCAGTGCTATTAGCAGACGTTTTAAAATGTCTGCTAATTAATATGTGGCAGAATAAATTAATACAATTGAGGTTAAAAGTGACTTTGTCTGGATGTAAATCATAGCAACAAGATAAGCCAAGATTTTCTAGGGTAATGAAAAAAGATCTCTTCATTTTAGAGAATATTTTAAGGAATGCAGGTTAATAATCTTACCTTTCTTCCCACAGCCATCCTGTATTCATAATGTACCTGAAGTTATGTAGCCACTGTTGAAATTTATCTTAAAACACAGTTTTGTGAAGGACTTGGATTTAAAAATCCCTTTAAATAACTAACATGCAGAAATAAACATTTTCTTCTAAGAAGCTTTGCTTTTCCATCTGCTTTCCTTGCAGTAATAGGAAAGTTTCTGTTTCTAAATTGCCTTGAAATTTTGGCTGAGGCCTGTGATGGTGGGTTAGACAAGTAAGGAGAGGGGCCCAAGCTTCTATTTCTGAACACTGGGCTGTTACAGAAGAAAACTTTACTTGTCCTTAATGATTTAGAGCTTTTTTGCAAAAGATTTATCTACCATAATCTGGACTATTAGAAACAGTAGGAGCCCTGTAATCCATGTTAACATGGGCACATTAAATTAAAGCTCTTTCTGTTCTTCCTTAGCTGTCTTCAATTATCTGTGCTCCATTTTGGCCTACGTTTTATTATGGAAACTTCTTTCATAGGGAGCCCATGATCCATCCTATTTCTTTTTTTGTGGACCACATTAGGTCTCTTGAAAACTTATGCAGTTGTCAATGGCAATTTATAAAAGCAAAAAGATCTTTGCCTGTTGTTGTGGATGATCTGGTGTGTCACAAAGATTTATTATCAGCATCCTAAAATAAGACAGATATTTTGTAATCATGGCGATGTGGCATTCGAAGAAAGGGAGTCATCTGTTTCCTTTTAACAGCTGGTTGAGCACAGAAGAGTTAGGCTTCAAGAAATAGAGTCTGCCTAGCTTAATACTCCTCTCTAGTATGTTATTTTGGCCTAAGTTTTGGAAACCCAAAAGTTTAATTAGCTTGGCAACTCCATCTGCAGATTCTAGTCTAAAGAGTGTTAACCCTTATATCTTTATTTTCAAATTCTGGCTGGTGTTTTAACATGTCAGAGAACGAATTGGAGGGCTGTTAACATTTAAAAAAGCAATATATTCTTTCTGAGACCATAGTGGAACCCTGTTTTGAACGAAATTATCAGATTCTGCCATGTTTCTTCCCTTTGAAGATATTAGCTCAGCCAAAATGTTAAAGAACATTGGACTCCCACCATTTAGACATTCATGTCAATGATGTTTTAAGAGATGAATTATCAAAATAAGATGAGGTTACTCATTTGGTAAATATCTAACACTTATAAAATTGCAAATGCCAAGAAATACAGTAATTTTTTCTGTCCTAATTCAGCACATACCAAAGAAAATAATTACTTTGTTAAATGAAGTGATGCCAAATATTTGTATCTAATATTTCAGTGAGGAGGTCAGTTAGCTTGGCTCTTTGTTTTGAAATGCAGCCATATTAATGTAACAGATTTTAAGTCAGTGCTGATGGCTGTGCAGCATTTGTTATCATGCACAGTTGAGTAGTTTACGTGAGTGTTCTGAAATCATGTAAATAGCAACAGATGCAAAACCATTTCCTGGATGTGTTTGTGTATACAGCTACAGATACATATATTTGAATCTGCTTATCTGATTCTAGCACAGAATAATAAGTGACTGATTAAATTCAGGGTATTTTGGGGTAAGGCACTGACAGTCAATGTGCTTAATCTAACACGTGTACTCCTTTATTGTTGAGTACTGTATTGTAGGCATTTATTAAATACTGTACACTATGCTGTAATCAATCAGATATTTGGGATTATACCAGTTAGTAAACATTCTTAGGAAATGTAAATGCCAAAAGAGAACCCCAAACCCCTGTTTTTAAAAATGCATTTTAAAACCAGTGAAAATTAGAAATTCTCAGCATCATCCTGGATTTTGGCCTTTGATAAGGACATTTCCTGGGCAGGGCACCTTTGATGATTAAGTTATTTAGATGTTTCCCTAATCAATCAGTGTACACTATAAAGACAGTGTTGGTGTTCTTTTTGGGGAAAAGATAATATCTTTAAAACACATGTACCTTTAATTTTTCTGATTGCAAGTTAAGCACAACCTTTCATTTCATGTAGAAGCATTTGTTGAACATACTCAAATATTTTAGTAATAAGACCAGTCTAAAAATTTTGCAGGAGTAAAACTATACCCAATTATATTCCTTTCCACCTTTTTGAAAACTTAGTGGAAAAGGTTAATGTTGCAGCATGTCCAGGGATTCAGTAGGTGATAGTGATGATGGAGGCCTAATTCCATGTTTTGGAGATGAAAAATAACTTTCCACTCACAATGTGGTAGTTTGACACATCACCACAAGTTTAAATGAAGTATGGGGTGAGAAATCGTTTCTGGATTCAGGGTTCCTTTCAGTCTTAGTTTAGATTTCACTTAAAGGGTAATATAGCAATTGTCCTTCTGTGTCTTTAGTGATAAATAAAAATACTAGAAATAATATCACCAAAGAAATTATTTCAATTGCTGCATTGTTTCATATTTTTATTGTGTGCTGGGGATGGATCAAGCCATTGAGGATTTGTGGTCCTGGATACGACACTTCACTTGAGTCTTCACTTGAGCAGCAGCAGAGAGGGGGTTGTAACTCTGGGTTTTACTTCAGACCCCAGTCCCTAACTTACCAGAGACTGGGGACTTCTGGGCTGATACCAGGTAAAAATAATCTCTTGCCCACTGCATTAAGTAGATAAATCTGCAGATAGTTGGTAGAAAGTTCTGTAAATAATACATATTTACATATAAATAATAACATTACTTTTACCTGTAACTGTTCTATCCAAGAGTTAGCAATCTTCATATGTGTTATTTATGGATGGGATTCTGCCTTGGTGTTCTGAGTGGTGCCATGTGCCAGGAAGGCAGCACTGCAGTACCCCATCTCATGGGGCTTGGAGACAACTGGATCCTGGGGCCAGGGCAGAAGGAGTGGGCACTTCCACTGCTGCCACCATCTTCTTCCTCATTTCCAAGAAGCAAACCACTGAGTTTTGTAATAATGAGAACGAAAATAGGTCATAGATATTGATGAAAGCAAAGACAGCAAAATGAGAGGAAGAAGCCAAGGAGAAGGTAGTAAAATGCTTATTAAAGTATTTAGCAAAAAATACATACAAAGATAATAGGCTTCTTTCTCTCCAGCAGTTAAATATTATCCTTTGTAAGTTGAATTTCATTATTTTTGTCTTTGTTCCAGTTTAACTGAGCTGGGGGCAATTATTTCTCAGGCAGTACTTCTTACAGGAGGTGTATTGAGTGACAAAAATGCTGACTTGTACAAGAAAAGAACGATGGCGAAATGTCAAAATTATTAAGAGACAAAACTCGTATTAATTTTAGGCGTTATTACTTCCATTTGTTGCTATTCCTAAATCCATCATGGGTTTTCAGGGCTTGTTTTCTTTTCAGTGTCCATGAAAATTTTATATGCTGGCTACTGTTACTGAATTTTCTAAGAGCAGGACTTCACTCAAAGCTTGTAAAGCTGCACGAATGTTTGCCTATGTTTGATGGGTTTGTGAGAGTATGAAGCTTTCCATAGAGGTAGTGCCTTAGTGATATTTCTTTACCATGGGAAGGTGGGGCAGGTATGTGTGGGACAGGAGAGCAGCTGCACCACTTAGAGCAGCTTGCGCTGGAAAAAGAAACCACAACGTTGTAAGTGCCGCTACTCCTGAGCGAGTAATTTCACTTACAGCTTTCCAAGGGCTTTTAGCTCAAACCCCAGGGTCATTTACCATTTGAGTGTGCTTCCACCAGCAGTAGTAAATATGAAGCTAAACCATGTGGATGTGATGAGCAGAACAGGAGACGGGCAGATGAGTTGGGCAGGCGAGCGTGCAGTGGGAGTGCAGCCCTTTCCAAGCAGAGGGGAGCCGGGCTGACAAGGGGGCTGTGTCAGGGAGGTGGGCAAAGCTGTGCTCCCAGTGAATAAACGTGCTGAGAAAAAGTGCAGCTGTGCTTTTTTAATATGCACTGCAGGAGATTTCAGCAGCCTGATGATATATCATGCATTAATGTTGAAAAGATAAACACATTTGGAGAGCACAGGAAGGCCTTGTGTTTTTATGTTAGCAGAATGCTTCCTAATGAATAAGAACGTGCTGCTGGCTTCACAGAGCCATATGGCAGCTTTTCTAATTTTAGTTCGGTGCAGATGCATAATTCTCTCTTGTTTTACCTCCTAAAACCTTCCCGAGATGTTGCATAGTTTTTCCTGTAAGACTTGGTCTATAGTTTCTGGGGGAAAATATGTATTCAAGAGTCTAAGAGCTTCTTTGCTCTGGACAGATGTGTGTTGTGTGATGAAAGAGCAACCTCACTATATAATCACTTCCCTAAAATAGTAGCTAACTTTATTCATAAGGATGGGATAAGCTGGTGTTAAAATTGATTGCTGAAATAGTTGCTGTTTCTTAGGCACTGGTGTTTTGAAAAATTGCTTGCTTTCAGGGAATAAAAACAACTTGTGTTGAGGCAATGGGAACTGGGTAAGGACGTGCACGGGGATATCAAGTTTCAAGTGAGCCATGGATCGCAGTGCTTTGAATTACACAGCTAGAAGGCAGAGCTGCTTTCCCTGTGGTTAACCAAGCATCAAAATAACTTGCACGTTCTTCACTGCTTTACTTCATCATGTGTAGTGATCCAAAACTACTCACATTACCAAATACAATTTTTTGGTTTTTTTCTCTTCTGTGTTTTATTCAAGTTGGTACATTTGAAGGCACTTTCTGTACTTTCAGCCCTATTCATGTTAAAAACCTCCCATCCATTACCAGAGTCAATACAATTACTTAGCAATAGTCATACACAGATGTTATTGCATCTAATATTTGAGATGTTATTTAATCTAATACTCAGAACTGTAAGGTCAGCTAAAATATAGCCTTTGCTAAGTATACTTTCTATTTTATGTTAGCCGTAGTTATTAGTACTGTATCTACCCTTACCTTGGACAGTTAGATACTTCTGCATTTTTCTTGATTGTTTGGATGTTATTTTTGCACAGCAATTCAGAAGGATCATGCAGGGCAAACTTAAATATGTGAATTAGGCAAGACAAGAGTTGTTGGCTAATACGTAGCAAAAATGGAAAAGATAAGTTGTTTTCCAGTGTAAAATTAAATTGCATGTTTCAACTTTGTATAGCATTTACATTCACGTTCAAGTGATGCTCCTGTTACTGTTACAAGGATCTTGATTTGTATGATTTTTTTTTTGAAGAGGGCAAAGTTGAGTTTTTTTGAAGAGGGCAAAGCAAAGTTGGAGTTTGTAACTTACTACAAATCTTTGTTTATATTTTTTTACCTATTGTACAAAAAAGATATGTGATTTGAGATAAGTGTGGCATTTCAATAGCAATTTCAGAAAATTACAGAGAGCAGGAATTATATATAGGGCATCTGGAAAACCTGTTTTAAACAGTATTGGATAATAAACTTGAATTTACCTGTTACAGGAGGTTTTTTTTTTTTGCTTGACCTTTTTCTTTGGTGGTTTTTAGAGCATGGGTTCTTGTCTGCCCAGCATTTCACCAGCATCTCTTTTTTGCTCTTCCTGTTCTGTGAAGAACCTTAAACGCTGCTCCAGTGAAATATAAGCTAAATCTGTGTTGATGCAAATTTTCTCTTTCAAATTATGCTTCATCTTTTTGAAATTCCCGCAGAGGCTAAGTTTTGCTCTTTTAATTTAAAAATGCATCTTGGTTTTGCAGAGAGCACAAAGGGGGAAATATTTCTGTAGCAGGTTTCCTTAAGGAAGTTGGAGCAGAGCTTGAATACAGACAAAGAGAGCTTTTTGAGTGGTTCAGCTGGTCCTGCCTGCCCACCTGTAGGAAAGTAGGGTTTGAAACACAACCAAGAGAAGGTGATGCCTGTCATTAACACTTCAGAGTCTGCTGTCAGAAATGCAGAGAGAACTGACATAGCTTGAGTTGGGAGGATGGAAAACCAAGAGGGCTTGCTAAGTTAAAATGTAGCAGGAGACTTCCAACTATTGCTTTTGGCTTCTGTTTCTCTGACTTATGAATTTCTGTTAAACTAATGTGATTTCACAAAGGTCTGCTTTCAGAATATGGAATGAGCTTTAAATAAAGCTTGAGGCTTCCCACTCATAAATTTGTCAGAAAATATTTTTGAGGGCTTTTTCTTTCCTTCTTTATTCTGTATGTTATGTAGAAAAGTAAATACAGTTTATGATCACTAGGAAGATGCCCAATTGAAAATATTAATATGTATTTTAGTATAATACTGCTTATGCAATTGTAAACATACCCACAGTTTAAAGTCTAAATTACACACATCACTAAAATGCTACATAATTGGATGTATATATTCTTTGTAGTATCTCTCTCAGGGGTACTTGTATTTTATTTAAATTTTTTTCTCTCTCTAGGCTAAACTCTTAATTGAGCAGAGCTAATAATTATTTAATGTGCATCAAGTTTATACTACTGTAATTCAGATAAAATATGCTTGATCCCTGGTAGCTATATTCATAAGGAGGGGACCAGTTTCTAATTCAGTGCTCCCTCTCCAGTGCAGAATTCCCTGTACGGAGATGAAGCTATGGGAAGTCTCTTTCCATCCTGCTCCCTTCCTCTGCTGCAGAAGGCTGTATTTCCCTGTCCACACTCTTCCTCCACTGCCCTTTGGCTGCTGTGCCTGTAGGATACCTGGTAGCACTTGGCTGACATTTAACACTGTTCTAGCAAGAGGCATCACTGGAGGCTGTGAGGTCAGGGAAGCAGCTCCCACTCTCCATGTGGCTGCAGTGGCAAAATCTAGTGGCTGTGGTTAGTTGGAGGGTAACACCAAGGATTCTCGTGGGGCTGGGAGAACAGGGTTCTGAGAGGATTTGCAAGGTTGGGCCTTTGCAGCTGTTTTCCTAAGCCTTGACATTGAAAGATCATTAATGTAGTGTAGCAAGTATAAACTCTCTGAGCTTTTAATTTCTTTGTTGGACTCCCATGAACTCTAAAAAGATAGAAATAAAAAAGGAAAAGTAAACCCTACATTTTTGCACCATTACTTAACACCAGAAGCTGGAACTGTTAAGAAAAACGAAGAATAGTGACTTGTGATAATGCATTATTTTGTCAGCATTAGAAATTCATGTATCCATCATTGGTTTTTTCCAGCCTTTCTGTAACAAATTTTTGTTGTCAATTAGCCCCATGGGCTGTATTGCTGAGGGAGAGATTTGCATTTCAAGACATTGGCCATGACTGACTGTCAGGACGACACTGCTGACAGGATTCGCACTTACTCGTCTTGTATGTGCTGCTAAAGTCTACACAAGGGGCTTTGTAATTCAGTCAAAAATGGATCATTTATTGCAGAGTTGAATGTTATTAGTAGCTGCACCTTATAACTGTGATGTGAATTACAGCTGGTCCTACTCAGAGGCTGGCTGAGCCTAGGTTTCCTATACAGTGCCACTTGAATTTAAGTGTGGCTTGTGGCCTGGATGTGTAGCCTCTTCTGAGCTCTCCAGCTACTTGAATTCTTATCCAGTTGGGTTACAGATCCAATTAGGAAGTCCATCATGTTGGAGCACTTGTGATTTATGCTGCTTTTCAGAATGCCTAGCCAACATTCATGAGGAGTGAACATTGAGTAGCAGTAGTTCATGAGTAGTACATTGTCACCATCTCTGGGAAAAGCGGGTAGGTAACGTTCGAGTATAAATAGAATTTTCATATTTTCTCCATTCGTTACACTTTTTGTTTGAAAAAGCACTGAGTTTATATATTCCACAAAGATGTTGGGCTCTCTGAAGAAAAGAGTGTAAAAGAAAATGAAGTCAGATTGTTGTGAGGGACAGCTGGTGATGAAGTAGAAGCAGTCAGGGATCAAACAATCAAAATGGAGAAAAGAGAGAAGTGGAGAGGAAAGCAGAGGCTCTCAGGAACTGGATGTGAGGTTTGAGAGATCCTTGGTCTGACCTGGTGTTGCAGCTTCTGTGTTGATTACTATTATAATAATTTTAAATGTCCTCTTTTTCCTTTGCATAAAACCTCATCAGTGTGCATGAAAGAAAACCACTGTTCTGTCAATGTATAAACTCCATGGTTGTAAGAGTGAAAAAATCAGCAGCAAATATTTCGTATTATGTGAAAAATAATCAGTAAAAGTAGCCTGTAAACTGGTGACATAAGGAAACTGCAATTAATGTGCTTTCACACCATTGTTGGATCATATCTGCTGCCCCTCTGTTTCTGGCTCATAGAGAATAATCCCATGTTCTCCCATAATCAAGATGGTATCAATGGCTGAAGCAGTGGTCAAACGAGAGCAAGCACCATTCTAATATTTTGCAGTGTGAAAATAAGAGATCACTTTATGCTAGCAGGAACAGATGGGAAACAGATATCATCACTGGCTTTATTAAAAGCTCAACTCTATTTTTAGAGTTCTTTCAGAATTTTTAGAACATGTTTTCAGTTTCGTATTATCATATGGTGCCAACTCTGCTGTGTTGTAGCATGGGAAGGATTGTTCAGTTGTTTTTCTGTTACACCTAATTTCTGCTTTTTGCCAAAACAAGAGAGGTAAGGAAAAAAAATTAAATCCCACTCCTAGTCTAAACCAGAGATACTAATTTTATGTCCTCATGAGTTCAAGTGGCAGAGGAAATGTTAATAGTTCTTTCTAGTGAATTTATTTCTATGAGATTATGCTAATCAAGAGTGATTTAAAATTAGTCCATTAGCTGCAACTTCATCTTCAGAGCAATTTGCTAAATCATTATTCACAATGGTGTTATATAGTGTATAACACCTAAGAAGACAGCTAAAATTCTTGTGAGTCTTTTCATGAAAGCAAGAAACCATAGAAATCTAGGATGAGACAACCCAAGTGACCAAAGCCTTATTGCCAGCAGGTGATCACTGACAGGAGAACGCCCAGGGGTTCACAAAAGCAGCTCCTTTGCTCTGTGTCTGAGCAGCACATATTCACACTGACCTTAAAACTTATGCCAGCGAAATTCACAAGAACTTTACCTGCATTATTGCAGATCTACAGACAGTGGAAAATACTGTACACTTGGATACATTTTAATTTGCATGACTGATGCTTAAATTTTCACTCTGTGATTTTCCAAAGGCCCTTTGTTCCATCTGCATGTGGTACTTTCAGTAATTCCTACAATGAATGTTCTTCTAGTTTATTGTTGAAGACAAAAATTCTTGTTAAAATTTCAGTGTGCTTTCATGTTTGGTAAAATAATCTATTGCATCATACTAAAAAAATGAGAGAATTCTAATTATTTTTAATATTCTAGATTGTAGGATGGCCCTAGCTTTTACATAACTGCTGCTTGAAAAATAGTAAAATAATTTTGAGTATAAAATTCAAATTTTGTTTTGAGTATAGAACTAACGACAAAAAGTAACTTGTTTCATTAATTTACGATGTGCAATGTGCATTAGATTTACTAATATGTATTTACATATTAGTTTTATCATTCTTGAAATAGAAAAATTAATACAGTTCATTGCTTGATAGGAATTTTAAACACACTAGGTTTGCAAGTTCTGTGAATATCCCTTACATTTGGAGTTGGGTATAACCTGTGATGCTGTATACAACACATTTTAACATATGGCATTATGTTCCAGGAACTGAAATCATTATTTTCTTGCCTGCAATTTTCAAATGCAGCCCTTGAAATTGGATGTAGTTCTAATAATATATTGGTAAATAAGGTGGTATGAAAATTACGTGATAGTAAGAACGTGGGTGGAGACACGGGAGCAGAACTGAGGCCGCTGTTTCTCAGTACTGAAACCGTAGATTGTGGACTTATGTTTTTCCTTCTAAATATAGCGGTCATGGAAAAGCTCTGCAGCTGTAAGCTTTGCATGCTCTTTTAGATCAGTCTTCCACTAGACCTTGAGCCTAGTTTTTGCCCACTGCACGTTCATAAAGAGCCCTTGTCTTTGCCCAGTGTTAGGCTCTGTAGTTTGGTGAAATGTCTAGCAGAGAAACACGAGAAATCATTGCATTTGTGTCATAAGACCTGAAAACTGAGAAGCAAATAGGCTAGCTGTGCTTCCGTTGAATCATTATGGGAGAGTGTCTAATCTCATTTTCAGAACTGTTGCACTGTAAGCATTTCACAGCTCTTCAGTACTCTGTGGGCTCTTGGTGTATCAGTGAGATCAGTCTTCTGTCGCTTAACACATGGTATTCTCTCTTGCAGAAAAAGCAGCAGCAGCTAATGAAGATGAAGTGCAAAAAGCAGATGTATCGTCTACAGGTCAGAGTGTCATCGACAAGGATGCACTTGGACCAATGATGCTCGAGGTAAAGAGCACAAAATCCCTGTATTTAGGGCAGTTCTGCTCCTCCTGGGATGAATGAAATGAAAAGGTGTAGTCAGAGGTTGCTGTAGAGGAATGGTCACGAGAGATAAGCCATCCTGGCTACTTGGGATTAAAGAGTAGACAGCTACTTGTCATTAAAGAGTAGACAGCATATTCATTTCTCTTGTATTCAGTGATGAAATTCTCTTTAACTTGAAGTAGGGAGAGGCCCGGAGAGTTCTGCTTCTTTGTAACACAGCTTGAGGGGCTTCAGCTGACACCAAGTCTTGGGTGTCTGCTTGAGCATGTTTTATTTTTTCTGAACAACAGCTGTTGAAGACCTGTTGCACTTAAACATTGACTTAGTTTATACTGCAGCATACAAGTGAATAATATTCCTCTAAAATTGCTTGTTATTGCTATACTGCTTTAATATTTTCATTTCAGTGCTTGAAGCAGGACTCTTCCCTCTAGAATATGAAAGTAATCTAGGAGAGATTTTTCAGGATGTGTATTTCAGTTTGTTCAATTAAGATTTCTGTCTGATTTTAGCAGTTATTTTGATACTCCAGAAGGCTGTATGATTCAAGCCTAGGTTCCAAATGTGTGTTATCAGTAGTGTTGGGTAGGTATGTTATCAGGGATCCTTATGTCATGGGCACTACTGCTTTTTCTGCTTAAACTCACTTGCAAACTATTTATTCCCATCCCATTCTGGCTGTGGACTTTATCTGTAAGGAAGAATAAATGTAAATTTAGGTAACATAAAACACAAACTCTGAATCAAGCTAAGGGAACTGGCTGTGGCAGAAGCATAATGATTCTGTCATTTCTGAATGCCTGTATAACAGTTTTAAGTATCTGCTTTATTTTTCATAATTGGTCAAATGAAGACATAGTTTTCTATACTGCACATGAAATAAAATTCACACTGCAAAACGTAAGATTAGACAGGTTGGAGGCATTGTTCTTTGAAAAGTGGGGGTAGCAAATTAACTTATTTAATATTTATTATACATACTCTCTGAATTGAATGTTGTTGTTTTGCTATCAAACAAGGTTATGCATTCATCTCTTACACTGCTATGTTAAAATTTATCTTTAATTTCCTATTAATTTAATTGTAAGGACCTGTTTTGTAAGGACAAGGAAAATAAGAATAAGATTATATTTTTCGTGGCTTATCTTGTGTGATTGGCTACTGCAGCAAACATGACTTGTAAAATCAACCATTTATTCTGTTGTTCAATTTAATTTAGTTTTTCTTTGCATATGGACAATGAAACATTGTGGAAATTAATGAACCATGGTCCTTTTACACCAAGAAATATAAAAAGAACTGAAAGTTGTTCTATATTTGCTGTGGAAAGACTACAGATACTTTCTTTGTGTCTTTATCACCTTAAGGAAATGCAATTCAGTTATTTAATCTTTCCAGAACCCTTTTATACAACCTCTTAAAAAAACCCCTACCTTTTCTCATTGCCAAATAATAATAAGAATTGCAATGCTGATGAACAGTTTATTAGTTGATTCGGTTTAGAAATGTTATTGTATGTTTTTATTAAGGAATAAAACTGAAGAATACTCAAAATAATGAGTGTTTCCAGCTGAAGAAAGCGAGTAAAATTCATCAGGCAGCTGCCTCTGAGGAATATTTTAACATATTTCTTGCTTAAAGAATAAAGTAGATAGGAAGAAAGTGTGGAAAAATAGTCAAGAGAGAGATGACAACATCTCAAAGAACACAAATATATTTTCTGTTCCAATATATAATCTAAAATATCTGTTTTCTTGATTTTTCTTCCATCATACTGTCCATTATTTCTTCACCCATTTTCCCAATAGCTCTTAAGAGAAAAGTTTTTGATTGTGGGGGCTCACATCTGGGAACAGAAATAAGAAATTGCTGCAAAAGTGGAGGCTTCTAAAATATTCAAGTGTCTTGATGCACTAACTTCTTCAAAAGCTTGCTGCTGCTTACCTGCAAGATTATTTTCTTAAGAGAATGGAAAGAAATGAGATACTGAAATATAAGGGCCTTTGTTGCTCTAAGCCCAGATGGCCAAGTCTGTGATCAACTCAAGAAACAGCTGTGAGGGAACAGCACAGAGAGCACTTCTTTGCCAAACAAGTTGCACCTCTAGGAAACAGTAGGGAAAACTGAAGATTATTGTGAGATGCCAGTAACTCTCATAATCTCTTGCTTGCCATCTCCACCTTTGAAAATTTTCTTCTTAGGACTCCAGTAAACATCTGTGATGGCTTTGGTTTTGCAGCCCCTGTGAATTAATGTGTGGACAGCTGCCAAGCAGGATGGTTCAGCCAAACCCACACCCTTCTTCCAGCTCTAAATACCATGGCTTCTATGGTTGGCCAGCTGGGGACTGATGTGGCTAGCATCTTTTTTTTCTTTAATTAGTTTTCAGCCAACTCAGCTCTCTGGTCCAACTCTTCATAGCCTCACACAGTACAGGTTGCTGTTGTGGTGTAGGAAACACTAAATCAAACAGGCCATGCTTACACTGGCTTTAAATGGTGGTGAAATGCAGCCTAAGACACTAATCCATAGCAGAGATGCTGATTATTATACTAGAAATTATTATGCTGAAAATTACACTAGACCCTCAATTTATTAACTAATTTGTAAATCTTTATTAGTTAAAATAAATACTACTCAGCAGGAAAATGTAATGAATCTTAAGAAAGTGCATATAAAGGATGGAGCTCACAAAGAAAGTGAATCAACAGTAGGAACCAAAAATTATCAGGAACAAAAAGAAAGCAATGATAAAAAACAATGTCAGAGATTAGAATTTGTACCAACAGGAGGAAAAAAAGACCTGGTTTATCTTAATTTAGAGGCAGTCAGGGAAAGTACACACTTACACATTGATTTGTGGGTTTTATTATGTTTTAATTTTAAAACAGAGCAAAGAAAGCGTTTGTCAGCCATTGGCTCAGCTGCTCCACTTGCATTGTGCTTTCACTGACCCACCCCTGGAGCAGAATCAGTATTTAAATTATCTAACTCAGTTTGGGAAGACCCTCTGGAGCTTGGGTATGCCTACGTCCCACTGCAGCCTGGTCTGAGTAGAGCAGGTGGCCCAGATCTGAGTCCAGCCAAGATTTGATTATCCCTGGAAGGTGGTTTTGAAGTCTCTTCCTATATCTGACCACCTTCATGGTGTATTTTTTTTTTCTTTTATCTCCATGACATTTCCTGACTTGCAACCTGTGTCTCTTGCATCTCATCCTTTCCTTGTGAACCTCTAGCCTAGAGCCTGGCTCTGTCTTCTCTTTAGCCTTCTGCTAGGTGCTTGAAGGCAGAAATAAAATCCATCCTTAGCCTTCTCTTTTATTGTCTGGATTTGCTAACTGCTCAGTAGTGTGCAATATTTTAAACATCTCTCTGTAACCAGTGGACAGAACTGCCTGCTAAGACCAACACATGAGTTGTACAGTGTACAAGTTGGGTCAGATAAAAATGCCTTGTGTTTGCTGTGGCAGCTCCTCCTTGTTCAGACTGTTTTGCAGTGAGCTGGGTTCAGATTTAGTATGGATCCACTTGGTTTTGACCCACAATGAATTGTGGGTGGCCTGTTTTTCTAATTTATTTCTGTCCCTGGAGATACAATAACTAACAACTCTTCTAGTGATTTCCTGCCAATCCTTAGAGAGGTGAATAAATCAGGCAAAGCTGCAGAAGTCTGTGTAGATTGTTAATTGAATGCTTAGACAAAAAGCTTTGGTGCTTTTAAGTTTAACTGTATCCCCCTTTATCTGCTCATATGACATAAAATTAGAGGGATGATATATTTCTGCCATCTGCAGTCATGCTTGGAGATTGTGGGTTTCATTATTTTGCAAGGTGTGTACCTTTCTGTGCTTTTACACTGCTGTCATATAAGTAAGATCAGATGCTCAATCTGAAATGTGTCCTTTGCTCTTACAGACAGTAATCTAAGAACTGGGATGGATGAGGAAGAGTTTAGTTATGTCTTCTGAATGGAGTATTTATTTTCTGTGTATTTTGTTAATCTGATTGTTTGCTATTGTGTTTTTCTCTATCTCTCTGGTTTTCTGTTTTTCCCCCTTTAGGCCCTAGATGGGTTCTTCTTTGTAGTGAACCCAGAGGGTAATGTTGTGTTTGTTTCTGAGAATGTGACACAGTACCTGAGGTACAACCAAGAAGAGCTGATGAACACAAGCATATACAGCATCCTGCATGTAGGGGACCACAATGAATTTGTCAAAATCCTGCTGCCAAAATCTTTAGGTATATAACTTTTCCTGATATTGTACCATTACTTAAGTAACTTTGGTTTTGTAAGTCAGCATTTCAATAACTTAAGTTAATGTTCTGACACTACTTACAGTTTCATCATATATATTATTTATTTTTAATGTATATATAGTCTATGAATGATTAATATTATTCTCAAAAGCATCCTCCACTCTTTTCAAATTCTTCTTTGTTAAAATTGCTCTTAGTAATTCATGTTAGCTGATATTTTTTAATGGATCTCCAGAGTGAATCACTAAAAGACAGCATTAGCTATGTGAACTCTCTGTTAGATCTCTGTCTAGGCTGCTTGTTCCAAAAATGGCCCAGGAAAGGAGAAATATAAAAGAAAAATCAGAAACCTCCTTATGTTAGATTTTTTTTATTTCAATGGTGTTGTTCTCAGCAATACTTACTCTTAACTTTCAAAAACTGTTTTTTGCAACTGTTAGTTGCAGCCATTTTTTGATTCATATTAATATTAGTTTTAATGCCATTGAGTGTTGGAGGAGATGAAAAGAAAGAGAAAGTCAATACTGGGTTCCTCATTTACTCACAGCAGTTTAAAAAGTATTGCTAAATTCACTTTAGCATTTTATTACTGTACTTATATACTCTGAAGAAGCAGAAATGTAAATGGCGAAAGTCAATATATTACTGCATTTATTGCATTTTATAACTGAAGAGGGCAAGCAAAGAGTATTTTAAATATGACCCTGCCATTTCCTAATGTGGTGTAACAGTGATTCGCTCTGACTGATGTCCAGTACCTATATTTGTGCATCTCAGGATTTTGTTTCTTTTTTTATTTGTCTTAAGCACTGTGTTAGGCTTTAGTTTTATCCACAGCCCCACCCAGGTCATTTCAACCCTTCAGTTTTCCCATTGTAGCTGTGACTGTATGTTTCAATATATTCCCTATTGTATTGCTTCCTGTTTTTATAAGGGCATATTAGTTTCATTTTTTTCCCTTCTAATCTGGACAGAGATTTTTATGCAATGCAGCCATGTCTTTTAGTAGTACCTTTTAAGTTTACTGGAAAGATCTACATACTGTCTAATTTTTTCAGTCTCATAAATCAACTTGATCTACCCAGTAGGCTTTTGCTGTGCTGTACAACTTTTACATGCACCAATATTTAGACTTTCATTCTCCTTTCTACTATGTCATTTTTAGTCACTTGTAAAAACACAATAGCTGAACAAATTAGCAGAGCTCTTAAAATCTGGTAATTTTATAAATGACCTAGTTATGTGCTGGTTTGGGCTTTAATATTAAAATTAAAATGTTGTTGTTAAATGAGCTTATTTCCCAACCAGTTTGTAAAACACATTGATTAATTCCCTGTGGGTAAGCAGCAGAAATGCCTGGTACCAGATTTATCTCACTATCTGATCTTGCTTTTGCTCAGTGAATGGGGGATCTTGGTCTGGTGACACTCCTAGGCGTAACAGCCATACCTTCAATTGTCGGATGCTGGTCAAACCTCTGGCTGATTCTGAAGAAGGCCACGATAACCAGGAAGCACATCAGAAATATGAAACTATGCAGTGCTTTGCTGTTTCTCAACCAAATTCCTTCAAGGAGGATGGTGAAGGTAATTACCATTTCCAGTTTGTGTTAATGCACTTTCAGAGAAGTTGATAATGTGACCCCTAAGTTCTGAAAATTGGAAAAATTCTTAGGTTAGGGTTTGTTTTTTTTAATTAGCTGTAGTAATGCACTTTTGTCTTGGCTATGAGGATATACACTTGCATGCACCTATTCATTAAACCAGCTGAGAGAACTGAGAGAAATTCTGTTTACCTCAAGGGGAGATACCCTAGTTTTATATTGCTGAAATTGTAAGAAAAATGTAGCTGACTAGGAAGAAGGTTTCAAAGGGCAATTTTTCAAATTCTTAGAATTTGAAGACAATTGTGGTTCACCATTTCCTTTACCATTTACTACTTCAGCAGGTAAATTTCCTCAGATTGTTTTCTAAATATTCAGGTAAGTAAAAATGGTTATTGTGAAGGTGAGTTCTCAGGAATAACAAGCATTTGAGGCAAGTTTAAGGAATTTGGCTTAAAAAGTATGAAGTGGTGAGTGTTGAAGAAATGTGCTCTTTGTGAGTGCAATATATTCTCTTTTATTACTTACTTCCTGAGTGGTTGAGCTACTACAGGTAGATTTTAAACATATGCCAATACTTATGGATTGTGGTAGAGTCCTTGTTAATTTTTCTTCTGAAAGAAAACAACCCACCTTTCCTGTTCTATTTAATGGTTTAGGAATTAATACAGAATCAAACCCACTGAGTTTTGTCTATGCGTTTATTGGTACAAAATCTATATTTTGGTCCAAATAGATTTAAGGAACTTTTAAAAAGTATTTCTGAACTCTTGGTGTAAGCAAAAGTCTTCCCTTTCCATAAAAATAAAATGAAGTAACATATTTTTCTCTAAGATTTGCAGTCTTGCTTGATTTGTGTTGCAAGAAGAGCTCCAATGAAGGAAAGACCACTTCTTCCTTCATCAGAGAGCTTTACTACACGCCAGGATCTTCAAGGTATTGTGAAATAAGAGTAGAAGTTTTTAATGTCATTTCCTTTTCCTCACTGGAGAAATTGCTATAACAAATACTTTCTAATGTATCTAATATCAGGCAAAATAACTTCATTGGACACAAGCACCATGCGAGCAGCTATGAAACCTGGCTGGGAGGATTTGGTGAGAAGATGCATTCAGAGGTTCCATTCGCAGCACGAGGGTGAAATATCTTTTGCCAAGAGGCATCACCAGGAAGGTTAGGTTTCATACTTTTAGTGCTTTTTATATTTAACCTGTTTGCTATTTGTATCTCTTGGTTGTGCTCTCTTTGTTATGCTTTCAGGGAACAATCACCAGATACTGACAGTCCCTTTCTTAAGCTGTTTTATTTAGCACACTGATGGCTCTCCAGGGAGGTCTTCAGCTTTCTCACTGGTTGTTTTAGCCTTCTTGTTACAACTGTGCCATCCTGGAGTGTGTTTTAAATCTTCAACATGTCAAAATTGTTTTGGAAGGAAAGACCCCCTTGCATGTTGTCCATCAAAATGTTCACTGACCATTATTTCTTCAAAACCTCAACTCACACATTGCAGTTCATTGCCTGTATTCCCTTTCTTCACAAAAATGGATTTTTACTGTCACATTTCCTGTGAGAAACATTGAGTATAAATCCCAAAGCTGCACCTCTCATACTGTTTGGAAACCTACACTGTTGCACTTCATCTAGCTGATAAGTGTTATAGGATATACCACAAGCACATCTGCTCAGTCAAGATTATGGCAGGTAAGAAACAGGAAAGTACTGCGCTTTGGAATGGTCCCCTTGAGGTTTCTGTGGTAGCGACTGGGTGGAGATTTTTCATAAAACCCTTTTACTTCTAATTCTAGTAACACAGACCCAAATTAATAAAAGCAAATAACCCTATCTAGTCCATGGGAAAGTAATTTCAAAACCAATTGGGAATAGCTGGAACGTTTCCAGTACAGAAGCACCATTCTTTGGGTTCATGTTTAAAGAGCAGGGTTTGCAGCTGGCTTGTAACAAATAGTTACCGTGGTCATTAAGCAACAGACATGTCATCTTGGATACTAAATTGTAACTGGAATATCAAATTATTCCACCAAATACACACCAAAAAAAAAAGAGCTTTAGTCATGAGGCATTAGTTAAATGTTCTTTAATATGTTCTACTTTCCTGAACTCCTCAGGTGGTGTTTTAGAAATGTGGGGTCACAGAAATGCTGTGTTATTTTAGATAACAGGTTTTGGGGTATATACAGTAGAAGTGCTAAAAGTTCAGAGCCTTGTGCTGTGATTTCAGACAGAACTGAAGAAGGCAGTATGCAATTAAAACTACACCAGGGGTTTAGAGAGGAGTTGAAGGTAAAGACCCATTTGTGCCAGAGATGATTTTGGGGTATGTGTTATGTTATCCCAGCACTTTATTTCAGTCTTCTTGAAGTTATTCCTGACCAAATTAGCAACTACTACTCTGAGTTCAAAGGTTGAATGAGTCATTTCTTAAGCTTTCTATGAAGTGGTGAAAATATAAGTGTTTTGGAGTTTATGCGGTATCATTTTGCAGTTGTGGCTTAGGATCATCATGTAAATTGTAGAATTAATCTAAATGAGAGGGGTCTTTTCTTCTTGTCAAAGTGAAAAGACCGAGTGGTAAGAGGAGGGAAAACCTCTGGAATTACTTTCCTACAAATGATGCAGCACTGAAGAGGAATAATGGCTGAAATACTTTACTCCCCTGCCCTGCAGTATGGAGAAGAAAAACAAGTCGTATCTTGGGCTGGGGCATCTTTGTGCTTGCAGTTTTCAAGTCATTGTGGTTTGAGAATGGAAGCAAAGAAAGTAATGATCTCCTACATGTAATCCAGCATTCCAGTGTGAAAAAAATGCAGCATTAGCTTGATAAACAATAAAAAACATGCTTTAAAATTATCTCTCAGTGTAAAATGCAGAATATATGGTAAGTTTTTGTTGGCCACAGTCAGAAAAATAGCATTTCCTCAAGAGGAATATGGAAACATTCTTGTTTGCTTAAAGAATTAGTTTGGAAAATGATTTAAGTAGAGATTTCACTTGTATCCTGTTGGCATTGAGTACTGGAATTTCCTGATGTGGTATATGCTAAAGTTAAGAGCTTTGGACCTTCTGGTGCCCAAAGGTTAAACTGAAACAATGACATACCTAACAGTGAAATTTTGTTTTGTATTGTTTCACTGTTGTAGGTTTTTGTTTTTCGTTACATTTTTACTCTGAAAAACCCCTTCTGGTTGTTTAAATTGTGCTTCCTGTTTTCTCACTGCCTAGATAATACTTTGCAACCTTGCAGAACAATATATAACAGTGGGGGACAGGGAAGGAAAGCAATCGTAACCAGTCTTGCAAGGCTGAAAATGTGCTAGCTCTGTAGACCAGAAAAATAAAGGCCACACTTGGAAAACCACGTCATTTCATTGCAACAGGAAATATTAAAAGACTAGCAATGAAATGAAGATCACATGATACTATTAATTAAAAAAAATAAAATAAAAAAGAGAGAGACAGAACCCCACAGAAAATATCAATGTATGAAAAAATAAGAAATTAGATGTATTTGTAGTGCTTAATTCCTATTTTTTCCCTAAATGATTATATGAAAATTTTTGAAGTATTTTACTTCTTTCATGTCTGCAATCCTAATGTGATTGCTTTTGGACTAGAAATTTTAAGTGACCATGCTTGTTTCATTGATGGCAGAGAGTGAACAGTAGAATAAATGTTTGGAAGATTTGCTTTTCCATAACATGTTTTAATATTTCATTAAAAACGTGTCACAGGGGTGTATGGAAGTTAAAAAAATGAATATGTTGAAGTTCAGATTTACATTAAATACTTAAAGGGCTGTAGAATGTGTACAGGGAAGTAAACCCCAGACCTGAAATGCAATCAACACTGAGAAAGGGTCGCAGAGCCCCAGTTTTGATTTAGGTAATTTTATTTGTAATTTTTTAGCTATATATATTTTGTATTTGTTCTTTTAAAAGTAATAATTTCTCTTTCCAGTTCTCTTTTCTAATTGTTCTTAGGTAAGAGTTTATGCATTTTTTTAAATTAAAGGAGTAGTGAGAGTAACTGTTGCAAGACAATTTAGGCGGGCAATGAGGAGGAGAATATACAGGCTGATGGAAACAGATGATCCAAAAACTAAGGACATTTATATCAAATCATCGGGATGCAATGGTACAATGAGAAAGTGTTAGAGGAACAAAAGGAATTAGACACGTATTTGATGAAAAGTGAAATGGACATCAAGAGCTTCCTGTCTGCTCCTGGAATGCATTCTACTTGATAGTATCTTCCTGTTATTGCTGTCACTCCTTACAGATTTTCATTTGATCACCCTACAGCGTGCGGGATCCTTTTTTTTGTACGCATTGCATCTATTTCTTTTCAAAATGTTCTTTTCATTTGTTTTGCTTAATTAGCGCCACATCTGCGGTATTAGTGGTAAGCATCAGATGTTGAGCAGCCGAGCTGCGTGCCCTGCAGTTTGCCATCAGTTTACCTGTGTTGTTGTGCTTGCCTGCAGTGCTGAGGCAGGGGCTGGCCTTCAGCCCCGTGTATCGCTTCTCCCTGTCGGACGGCACCATCGTCTCTGCCCAAACGAAGAGCAAGCTCATCCGTTCTCAGACGACCAGCGAGCCTCAGCTTGTCATCTCCCTGCATATGCTTCACAGGTAATCCCGGCCACTTCCTTGCGTCCACGCTCTGCTAAGAGTCATGCAAAGCGCAGGGTTGCCAAAGCAAATAGATTGTTTAAGGCTGATAGATTTCTGTTGACCAGAACTGATATCATGGAAACAAAGATTTTGAAATCAATGATTGCAGCAGGGAAGGACTGTAAGATTGTTTCAGAATTTTAAAATGGCATGCTGGATTTTCAATGCCACATTCTTATTTTCAGTATTTTAATTTCCCATATTTTGCATAGTAGATACAAGAAACTTTCCAACAGTAGTTAAATCTAGAAAACTTAGAATTCTTGTAGTTCACATTCTGTTACTGGTTCTGGTTCTTCTTTAAAAAACATGTTATGATTACTAGGACTGCACTTTAGACAAAGTGTTACTTAATTCTTTGATTCCCTCCGTGCCTTGTCTTTTCTGGTGTTTGGCTTAGTGGCTCTCCTGTGTCCAATCCTACGAAGTGTCACTACTGTTAGTTTGGGCTTTTTTTCAAAAAGTAGAGACAATAATATGCTAAAATCAGGATTGAGTAATCACTGACATCAGAACTTTAACATACAATTTTTATTAAGTCATTGCATGTCCTGGTGTATTTGTATCAGATTTTGTTTCAGGCTTTATTCCCAATCCTCTGTATCATTTTTTTTTGAGAGGAAGAAAACAGTGCTAAACATAATTATAACTGAAACCATTTTATAGAAATTGTAGATTGATCTAACTAAAAGCTGTCTGCAATTTGTTTTCTTTGGATTGCTGAACAGACCTAATATTTTATTAAGTGCCAAATCTTAAATTTTAAAAAGCAAGCACTAATAATTTTTAAATGGTACTCATAAATTTTCTTGCACTTTTTTTAGCAGAGTACTTTTACTACTGTATTTGTAATAAGGTTTTAAAAATACACCTTTTATATAGTCAATGTTTTTCACCTTTGCCTTTATACCTAAGGTAACCAATACAGAATAAGAAGATTCACTACTCTGTATTTTTCAATTATTTCGCTACTCACACTTTAGCAAAACTGAAGGTTTATCTGCACGTACTTATACTGAGCAAATAGGAATGGTTTTTGTCTCATGGAGAATGCATGTTAGGAATCTTCCATTTGTATTTGGTTTTGGAAGTCCAGAGTTGATTTGATTTTTTTTGTCAGAATCTCATTTTTTTTCTTCCTAACCTACTTGACTCTGTCTCTTTTGTAGCTTTTAACATTTGGGAATATATCTGATTTTCCTAATTTAAGTTTTAGCACAGAGTAAAAAGTGTATTACATCCTCCCATAAACTAATTAAAATCTACTGAGGAAAAGGAAAGTGACCTTCAGGTGCTCTCACAAGAGCTTTTTCTCTGTGTGTGTGTGTGTGTGTCTTCTCTTTCTTCTGTCTTGAGGCTTACATCTCTAAAATACCAGTTTCAGCTTCTGTGTGTGTGGTTTGTTGTTTTTCTTCTCTCCTTTTCCTAAATGCCCGTGCAGGACTGGATTGCTGACAGACTGTTCTCATTCTGAACAAGTATCCAGTAGTTCCCTTGGCTCACGGGCTGTTTTGGAGCAGTATTGAAATATTCTGGCAGTGTAAAAATGTGACTTTTTCAACTTTCTTTTCACTATGAACTTGGTGGGCAAATAGCCCACTCCAGCCTTGTGGTGGGGCTAACTTAGAGAAATTCAAAACTCCAGCAAACAGCTGTCCGCAGCTGTCTTGTAAAACATGTATTTGTTGGGTCATATGTTTCAGATGAGATTTCTTTCAGTTCTAGAAGTTAGCTCTTGCCAAATTGTAGAAGAGACATACATTAAAGGGAGTGTGAAATTGTAACCTATCAGCATTTCTAATGACTGTCATTTAAATGAGGTTTAATGTTGTTTTTCCTCTCTTTCATTGTTTTCTAATGAGGTACTGAAAAACCATACTGTTAATGTTCAGCCATGTTGAGAGTTGCATATCACTTTTGTCAAATTGTTGATTTGTTTTTGATTGTAGGGGTTTTGTGTTATTTTAAAGCGAGGTTTGGGGTTTTGCTTCTTTTTCCGTAATGTAATTGCAAGTTGGCCACTGTCATTTAGCTAACAGGCTGTTTTTCTTCCTCTTGCCACATAGAGAGCAGAATGTCTGTGGAATGAATCAGGATTTGACTGGACAAGGAATGGGGAAGATATTGAACCCAATTAGTTCCAGCAGCCCTGCCCATCAGGCCATGTGCAGTGGGAACCCAGGTCAGGATATGACCATCAGTAGCAATATAAATTTTGCCATAAATGGCCCAAAGGAGCAAGTGGGCATGCCAGCAGGCAGGTTTGGTGGTTCAGGGGGAATGAACCATGTGTCAAGCATACAAGCATCCACTCCTCAGGGTAGTAACTATGCACTAAAAATGAATAGCCCCTCTCAAAGCAGCCCCGGCATGAACCCAGGGCAGCCAAACTCTATGCTTTCCCCAAGGCATCGCGTGAGCCCTGGAGTGGCAGGAAGTCCTCGGATCCCACCCAGTCAGTTCTCCCCTGCAGGAAGCTTACATTCACCTGTGGGAGTCTGCAGCAGCACAGGAAATAGCCATAACTACACCAACAGTTCCCTGAACGCACTTCAGGCCCTCAGCGAGGGCCACGGCGTTTCTCTAGGATCGTCGTTGGCTTCACCTGACCTAAAAATGGGAAATTTACAAAATTCCCCTGTGAATATGAATCCTCCCCAGCTAAGCAAGATGGGAAGCCTGGACTCTAAAGACTGCTTTGGAATATATGGGGAGCAATCAGAAGGTACAACTGGACAAGCAGAGAGCAGCTGCCATTCAGGAGAACAGAAAGACAACAGCGATAGCAACATGCCGCCGGTTGTCAGTGGCGAGAGACCTGATGGACAGAATAAACTGCATGATGGAAAAAGCCAGACAAAGCTCTTACAGTTGCTGACCACCAAATCAGATCAGATGGAGCCTTCACCTTTGTCCAGTACCATGGGAGACATTAGCAAGGACTCCACGGGAGGGTTGCCTGGGTCCGGTTCAGCACACGGAACCTCGCTCAAGGAGAAGCATAAAATTTTGCACAGACTATTGCAGGACAGTAGTTCTCCTGTAGATTTGGCCAAGCTCACAGCAGAGGCCACAGGCAAAGAACTGAACCAGGAGTCCAGTAGCACAGCTCCTGGTTCAGAGGTGACTGTTAAACAGGAGCCAGCGAGTCCTAAGAAGAATAATAATGCACTACTTCGCTACTTGCTAGATAAAGATGATACTAAAGATATTGGTTTACCAGACATACCCCCAAAACTGGAGCGGCTGGACAGTAAGACAGACCCTTCCGGTAGCACAAAGTTAATAGCTATGAGGACGGAAAAAGAAGAGATAAGCTTTGAGCCTAATGAACAGGTAAGCTCATTTTTGCATTCTGTGTGAATGACTTGTTCCAGGCCTGCATTCCTGCCATCTGACTTCCACTAAGAGTAGCATCTTGGCACATCAGGAAGCTGTTACCTGTCTTTTGAAATCCAGTCTTCACTCAGTTTCCCAGTCGGTGATGATCACACTGTGTAAAAGCACAGGCTCTGCCTGGGAGGAGATGGATAACGCAGGGTGCCTGTCCCAGATGGTAGTCAGGCAAAGAGAAAATACTCGTGACTCTTGCTTAGTGCTACCTAATTGACAGCTTTTCCCACAGGCTGAGGTTGAACTGCTGTTGTGCTTGCTAAATGGGTCCTTGACCTAGCCCAGCATAGCAGCTACACTCCTCCCATGGAAAACAGGTTCATGCTCAAGAACAGGAGTTGTTTGAAAGGACTGATAACAACTTTGCATTACTGGTCTTCATGTTATGCTTGACCTGCAAATTAAAATCAAAGCAAATAGACTTCTGTGCCAGTTTGGAGGATTTGATGGGGTTTTCTTGTTGTCTTAAAAATTCTTTACATTCAGCCTCAAGTTTCTGTGAAAGGTTAATCATTCAGTGCAGCGATCATGTCTCCTCATGCAAGGTTGTCTGCAGTGAATTTTGCATTCAGAATTTCTTAGCTTTCTGTGCAAGATCACTTGTTGCTCTGCTGCCCAACACAATAATAAATGGTGTATTGTTGGGACCTATGCTAAGAAGTGTTATGTCACACTGGCTTTCATACAGAATTCACTTTCCAAAAGCAGCAGGTCCACCCAGAGTGCTCCAGTTTTCAGAGCTTTGTAAGAAAAAGGGGCACAGTGAAAGCAATCTGCTTCTTCAGTGTTACTGTTTATATTATTTATAAAATGGGTAATTACAATATCAATTTTAGTATAAAGCATTTTCTGGGAAGGTTATAACTAGCTGGAGTTAATGATCCTTAGATTTGTCCTACATTATCAAATCTCCCAGCTGGTCATTAATCCCCAGGCAGCCCTGTGTGTGAAGCCTTAGTTTGTAAATCATGATCACATCATATACAATGCAAATGTTCATGTGTCTCATTCACAGCCATATCCTTAATTTTAAAAATTTTGTCTATTTTCTAATGTGTAGACTAGGTTCCAGCTTGTTTATTTTTTTAACCCATTGTATCTTTTTCTTATGTGTGCATAAAGACATTCTTGTTTATATTTTCTATATTGTATTGTGAGGCTGAGGAGGGATAGATGACATTTTCTTAGCCCCAAGACACAACATTAGATTATAATTTTTTTATTTGCCCTTTTGGCAGTCTATAACTAGTAGACAGTTCTTTCAACAGTGGTTATAACCACAAAACATAGAGGCCAAATGTGCCACTGCAGCGTAGATGCAGCATTGTTAAAATCTCAGTTATCCAGGCAACTCCTAAGGTTACTTTGCTGCTTTTTTTTCAACAAAATTTGACAACTATTGCCACTATGTAGGAGCAATGGTGGTTTTTCAGTACTTCTCACACTTTAGGGGAAAGCAAGCTAAATTGTACTAATTTCTCCTCACTGAAATTTGATTTATCCTCCAGCCTGGATGTTAGTTTAGTTTTCAGTAGAAGCCTGTATTTTTTAGTGTCTGTAGAGATAGGGTTTAGATTCTCTTTGAGAACTGATGTTTCATTAGGCCAGAAAAATACAGATATCAAGAAGTTCACAGCTAAACTAGCAAGAATGGTGTATTTTTAAAATGTCTGATAGATTTCAGTTCCTAGTTCAGATCCTACACATTGAAGTCAGTACTAGATTGAAAGCAGAGATCTTCAATTGTCCAAAATTAGGTATTCAACAAGAATGTAAAATTTGGTAATCACAAAAAAATGTATGCCCTTCATCCATAGATCAAAATCATGGCCTTTAGATGGTTTGTTCCCCTAGAATAAAATCTCTAAAAGAATTAAAATTTTCTCTTTCATGATCTTTATGGAGTACACAAGAAACAGTTCAGCCTACAAACCAATTCTCAGAGAGCAGGTTCTGTTCCCTCTAGAACTTTGTTGTCTAGTCCAAGGTAGTCCTACAAACTCCTTTTATTGTTGCTGGAAACACAGAAAAATACTCCAGGATATTTTTTTTTAATCTTATCCTAATGTGTGTCTAAATCAGATGAGGTAAGCTGTTCTTTACTGGTATTCCCATTGACAAGTGGTAGCACAGGTGAACAGTTTAAACTAGCTGCTTTACTTTTTTCATGGGCAACTTGTGTCTCACCCTAAATGTAAACATGAGACTAACTATAAAACCAGCTTTCAAGAAAGAGACTTCAGTGTCTACAAGCACTGCTAACCTCAAGCAGTTGGAAATCAGGTCTCCTGAATGATGAACTTCGTAAAGTGAATGGTCTATTCATTTTTTATTTTTAGGTTTTATGTTTCTGAGGCTGGGGAGGGATTTGAGGGGGTTGGAGTGTGGGCTGGGGATGTATTGCCTTTTCTTAAAGTTTGAAGACAGAGTTTGTCTCCCAGGAGAGAGAGAACCGGAGGTACAGAAAGGTCTGGGAGTTGGGTTTGTTCAGAAAACCACAAAGCAGTGCAGGAGTCGTGATAAAGTGGTAAGGGCTTCCTCAGCTCCAAGGTATGGAGCAGCCAGTCTTGTCACTGTGATGGAAGACTGCTGGATAATGACAGAAGGGCTTTTGTTGCTCCTCTTGGTTGTAAACAGAACTTTAAAACCCACTTAAAATGCAGTGAAACCTGGAGCTGAATAAACACAAGTCCAGCATGGAGTAGGAGAGGAAATGGTGGGGAATATAGAATAATGTACGTGTTTAACTGTCTGAAGGCCAGGCCTTTAAACAAATAACCACTTTACCCCAATTATAAAATCACTAAAAATATTTAGCATCAAAACTCTTCAGCTTTGGAAGATGGTCTCCCACAGGAAGTGCTCATTGCCTAAATTTAGATCAAAGCTGGAACTATTTAGTACAAGACTAGAACACAGATTCTTGAGCTAAATTCTTCCATCCTCCTGCATCCTTCCCCCTCCTTTTTCCTCCCATATGTAAAAATTAGCCATGTGCTTGTGTTACCTATTTTGCAGGTTTATTTAAAACTTCTCCTCCCTGAGGAATGTTGTATTTTTAAGTAATTAGTCACTGGAGTGTGCAGTTTCTCTGGAAACTGCAGCAGAGCAGCAGTGGGATGGCCTCTACAAGGGAGATCAGTGTGTTGGGAGGCAACAGAGCCATTGCATTTTCTCCTTTTACTTTTGGTGTGACTTTCTGAGCAGGAAATGCTTTGAAGTGCACCACTGTACTAAAAATAGCAGTTCTTCTAGGTAGTGTGTTTAAACATACTCCTCTGCAGAGAGCAGCAACTGACAGGAAGCCTTTCTCAAATGGCAGAGAATGTTTCCAGCCCTGCCGTACCTTTTTCCCTTCCTTGGTGGGATGATGGTTATCAGGCTTTATTAGGCTGACTGCTGTTCCAGTTACAGCAGCTGTAGGGGAGGGGATGGAAGAGGGACCTGCTGGGGACACTCAGTAGGGTTTTTCCTCCAGCACCAACCTGAGTAGGGTGTTGCTGTCAAGCACCACAAGTTCTCATATGGCTCACCACTGTTAGAAAGGGGAGAGAGTGTCCCTCAGCAGTAAACCTGCCTTCTCCTGCTCTCCCTGACTATCCACTGCCAGGAGCAGCCCCTCTAGTGATCAGGAGTGTTCCCATGTGGCAGGACTGGCTGACAGCTTGGAGGGGGAGGAGAGTGAAAGTACAGGGGAACATTAGAGAAATATCATGAGCAATGTTAGATATGACCTTGCTAAAGTAGCTTGTTCTCTGAGAAATCACCTGGGGGAGTGTGGAATAAAATCCTAATCTCCACAGGTGTACTCTCCTCTTTTTTGTTCAGTAGACCACAAAGACAGGCTGTTTAACAGGGACTTTGCAATGCAACAGTCTACACAAATGCTGGTCCAGAAATCATCTCAAGTATGTACATTTTTGTCCTAAAACTCAGAAACTGCTCTAGTGTTCCTCACATCCTTTTATCAATTCTGCTGTATTCATGCTTTATGTGGAAACCAGTATCTTCCCAGTGCTAGCATATTTTCTCTACACATGCCATTCATCTTTATAAAACCTATTTCTGGTTTAATAGTCCAGAATCCATTAAGTTCATGAGGAACATTTGTTTCTTCTTGAAATTCTATCAAAACCTTAGAATGGGGATTCCATTTTCTGAATGTCTTTCAATTAGAGTTCTGCTTTCAAATGTTAGTCATAGAATAGCTTGATAATTTAATAGGATTTCTAGCCAATTTTATGTTTATTGCAGTTACCAGGGAGAAAAATACTGTATTGGTTCCACTTCTAATTTCTTTTTCCCTTCTTTTTATAATCCTTTGATTTATTGCCAGTTTGGAGCAGGGATTTGGTTTCATTTCCTTCTTACGGTCAAATGCTTTGCCCGTACTTCTGAGGTAGAAGATGAACTAAACTTCAAATTTATGCAAATCAGGTGTAGTTTCAAGTTGTGTCCCCACCAAAAGACATCCTGTTGGAAGTCCTTAGAATGCAGGGTCACAGTGCAAGCCATGGGCAATGCCCATGGCAGGAAGGAGATTTCCGGAGGCTTGAGTATCTTATCCAGTCCTTCACAATCCATGGAAGCCAGGCTTTGAAACAGCAACTTTTGTAAACCAAACTTCATGTTGAGGTGCAGCTGCCTTTCAGTACAGCTTCTGTAAGCTCTTAAGTTTAATCTGTATTGCTGTATATGACAGTATAAAATAAGTACTTTTTCAAATGCAAAAATATCCCTGAGAATTATTTGTCTTACACTTTCTGGCACTTAGTGCCCAAGTTCTACAGTGATTGTCATAATTGCATTACTTAGACATAATGAAAATACCCACACAAGAATTTTCTTGTGATGCTTAGCACTTTATCAGGTGTTTTTTGGTTTTTTTTTTTTTAATTCCTGACAAATAATTGTTTCACAGGGAACTTAGGGCGTGCCTTCTATTTACATAAAAATCAATTTAGGCCATTAACAAAATAAATATAGAATATAAATAAAAGAAAAATCCCATGAATCTAACCATCTAACCAAGTAAATATTTTAATGCTGATTTCTGCACATATGGTGCCATTTGAGGGTGAGTCTGGAAAGACTTAGGCTAACATCATAGGTTGTTGTTAATTCCAAATCTCTCGGAGCTTTTGTAGCAGTTGAGAGCACTGATAAAAATATAAAGTTTAGGTATTTAATATTGATTATTAAGCAAAAAAAAGGAGAAGGTTATGTATTTGGGTTGTTGTAATACATCTGTTGTATTTGCCCTTTCTTTGCCACTTCTGAGAGGAATTAGAAACATCTTAGGGAGTGCAGTTTTCTGACACATTTGGATCAATATGTTCTTCATTGGTGTTTTTTTAGGTTTGGTTTTGAGGTTGTTTTTATATATATATCTAGTGTTTGAACAAAGAATTGCAGTAGCCAGAATGCTAAAAGAAAAGATGACACAAAATCCCACATAAAACCAACCAAAAAACCCCCCCTGCAACATATAAAACTTCCCTTTGCTGTTGTCTCAGATCCATGTAATGAAGGCCATATGTCTTAATTCCCCCAAAGAGTACTGAATCATCCTTCTATAATTTATGATGCTCTATATCAGTCTCTTCTCCTGGCTCTTGCGGTCTTCTTGTAGCAGATCTCCCATCGCTCAAACTGCAGCTCCTATAAACATCACTCATGGCTGTCTCTTGGAGCACCTTTTTGAATCTGCTTATCACCTGTCCCTGCAGTGATTTAGGCTTCATATAATCACTTTTGATTCCTCCTGGCTCAGCCTTTTCTACTGATATGCTGGGTTCACCCAGCTGCTTGTAATTGCTTGGAAAGCAGTGAGTCATCAGAGGGATTTGTCAAGAACAGGTAATCTTGGACCAGCCAACCTGTTTTCCTTCAGCAAGAGGATAGCAGAATTGTTAGCATAATAGGAATAGCATGTCAGGGTGTTTAGATTTGAGTAAGACCCTTTTCCTTATGGCGGGGTAGAGGTGCATGGTCAAGATGAAACTGCTGTGAGTGGTGCGGAAGCTGTTTGGAAATCCCTCCACACACAATGGTTATTGAAGGATTCACTGTCAAAATGGAGATGCTGCAGGACTTGTGCAGCATCTGGAGCTGCTCAGTGTTTTAGTTAACCTAAATGACCTGATGTGACAATAGAGCTTGGTAAAGCTGAGTGTGGCACTTGAATGTCTGCGAACACCCTGGAGGACACAGTTCAGATTCAGCTGCAACCAAGAGATACAGAGACAAAATATTAGAACATTCAGGGTGAATAAATGCTATTTATTATCATTACTCAAGAATAATGTCTCAGATTTTTTTTTTTTAATATGAGGGGAGAAGTGACTAAATTGGAGTTTTTCAGAGCTGTTCTAGGGATCTTAGTGATGACAAGATGAATGAGAGTCAGTAAATGTCATGTAATTAAAAGAATCACATGCTTTTCTGGAATATGCCATCAAAGCATACTGTGTGTAGAGGAAGTTTTCTGCTTTTCCCAGCAGCTATAGGGCTTCATTTTAAGTCCTGTCCTGGACATGGCTTCAGCAAAAGTGTGGATCAACTGAAAGAAATCCATAAGAGCAACAAGAGTAATGAGAGGCCTTGAAAACAGGTTATTTGCTGAAGAAAATTCACAAGTTGAGATTGTTTGTTCATTTCAGCTAAAAACACGGAAGAGCACATGTTTTCAAATACAGAAAAAGTTAGAAAAAGAAAGGGGGTAGTACAGTATGTTCTCCAGATTCAAAATATGGCTGGAAGGAAGGGTCTAAATATCTGTGTGAGAGATTTTGCGATGAGACTGATAAAAGAAATACAGGAGTAGCAAGGATGGCAGAGTGCTGAAACCAATTCTCCAGGGAAGCTGTGCATTTTCTGTCTCTGGATGTCTTTAACAAGCAGCTGTATGAACTTCCATAGGGAATGGCATACACTGATTTTGCCTGGAGGCTTTAAATTTCTTCCAGTCCTCTGATTCTCTGATTTCCTACCATTTTGCCAATAACACCAGCCTCCAGATCACCCATGTGCTGCCTTTTAATGGAGTGAATTCCCTCCTCTTTTGCACCACATACTACAATTCATATGACTAGGACATGATGTAGAAATAATAAAAAATAGCACCATGATTATTTGCAGTCAGTCACCCAAGAAAAGCACTTAGCAGTGTAACCTTGGGGCATTTTAGCTACCTTTGAATAAAATAGCTGGACTTCCCAGGAGCAGGTTAGATGTGGTGACAGGAGTTCTGTACAGACTAATATGCAGTGAGAAGCTCAGTAGGTATTTTAAAGCCATCTCAGGATTTCTACAGTATCCTGTGGTCTGTGGAGTTTGCCCTCAGTAAGAAGTTCATGATATGGGTAAGGACAAAAAAAAAAAAAAAAGGCCCAGGAAGAATTGTATTTCAGTTCTGCATGTTTGTAGTGTTATTTCTCAGTTTCCCATCCTTCATGGGTGGCTGCTCACTCTGCCTCTCCTCTGTCATTGCACATTTCCTAATGAAGACACTGATTTTGAGTAGATATTTGGTGTAAATACTGTTGTGATATATTTACTGCTCAAGATGGTAGTAAACTGAAACCGGACACCGTGTTCTTAATTATTACCCAAGTTTAGGATTGGAGAATATAGTTGCAATGATTTCCACATTTCAGTCAGAAAATAATTTTAATTATGAGAGGTTTTAGATGGAGAAGCTGACAAAAGAGAATACCAGTGAAAATCATTATATATAAGAAAAACAGCAAGTCAGTAATTAGTTAGTGTAAGGTGAAGTTAATTTTTCTCCCATCTTTATTTCATTAATTTTCTACTGAATTTAAATTCATATGTAGATTTCTCTTGTCATACTCTAGAGAAGTTATTTTCAATGATGTGGGAAGTTGGGAGTATAGTAAATTCCCAATCCTATGTATATATTTGCCAGTTAACCTATGTAGAGTTATACAGTGTTCAGGTTTTGAATAAAACAAAGAAAAAGCATATGAGGAATTGGTATAGCCATCAAGTAGCTTTCTGAGTGTATGCTTTTAATCAAGTCATAAAGAGACTAGAAATACAATTGTGTTGAAAGAAATAGCAGTTATACCAACATAACCCCCATTTTAGCACTCCTGGCTCTCCTGTTATCCCTGCTCTCAGCCCTGATCACAGAGCGCGCAGGGAGGAGTCCCCCTCTTGCCCAAGGTATGGAATCCTACGTCCCCATGCGGGGCTTTTGAGGGTGCCAGTGCCACTCTGGGCTCCCCAGAAGCAAGGCAGACTGGCCCTGGGGAGCTGCCCGGTCCCCTTCCAGCAGGTTTGTGACCTTCCTCCACGTCAGGCCCCTTGCCAGACACATCCGAGGCCGCTGCGGGCGTGACGCTGGGGCTGCCTGGCTTGGCCCACGGCAGGCGAACAGACACCTGTACTGGGGTTCGTGTGTTCTTTGTTGCAGCCAGGCAGCGAGTTGGATAACTTGGAAGAGATTCTGGATGACCTGCAGAACAGCCAGTTACCACAGCTTTTCCCAGATAGCCGCCCAGGCGTGCCAGCGGGCTCGGTCGACAAGCAAGCCATCATCAATGACCTCATGCAGCTCACCAGTGACAGCAGCCCCGGCGCGGCAGTGGCTACCCAGAAACCAGCAATGAGGATTTCACAGAGCAGTGAGTGCCCCCCGCTCTCCGCACGCGTGCACCGGGCTCGGGAACCCCCCGGCCGGGTGAGCCGGGGAGGAGCGGGGCAGCTCCCCGTCCTGGGCGGGCCTTGTGTGGGGACAGAGCGCCATCTGCGGTCGTCCCAGCTCCAGGCGCATGGAAGCTGTGTCTAGCTCACACAGCCTGGATGGCTGTGTCCCCGGAGACGTTCTCAGGGGTACCCTCAAATCAAACATCCCCTCCTGGGGTGACAGGTGACGCCGCTGTTGGCAGGGCTTTGGCACGGAGAGCGCGCGCATCTTTTTGAGATGCAGGCCGTTCCTTCCTGGCAGCTCTTGCGGCGAAGCTTTTCTAAGCATGAAGGAGAGTCTTCTTCTAAAACCACAAGATTAATAGAAGGACAGAAGATTAAGAATGCCCAACTTTAATTTGAGATTGTGGCTTTTAGTTGAGTCACTTCCAGCTGACGGCTTTTCTTAACCTTATTAATCGGCTTACAAATCAGCATTGAAACATTGGTTTGCCATCATAATATACTGGAAAGCAAGCAAGACAGGAGTCTTATCAAGTGCTAATGGTGAATAAAATAGCATGAAAAAACACTGCTTCATTTTTTGCTCTTGTGGGCTAGGATGGCTGCATCTGTTTATTCCTTAGATGTGCTCTAGGTTTTTGTTTGTAGAACATAGGGTTTAGATAATAATTTTAGCCATTCTGATAATATTAAACTAAGACTGAGCCACTTTCAAATTCACTCAAATTACTTAGAAATGTTTACATAAATACTAATATTCTATCAATGAATATTAGTGCATAAATTCATATTAAGGCCACTTCAGCTTCTAAAGTTTTCACTTGTCATCCATGCTGCTCAGAGGAGGATGCTTGGGTTTAATGTACTTGCTTTTGTGAGTATGGCAGTACTAACAGCAGCACCTCAACAGTCAGAAGGGAATCTCTGTGCACATGAAGTCTTCAGCATATTCTTCCTGATGTAAGGTCTGTTTGTTCCTTCCAGCCTTTTGGCTTTCTAGGGGTAGCCTAGCTTTAAATGTGCTTTTAAAGCTGCTGGCAGTACAGTAACAGTTTGACTGTAAATGAGAGTGGCTTCGTGGTTAGCAGCAGTTCTGTAAAAGCAGCATCCTGTTTCCCATCTAAATTAAAACCCTAAAATATTTTCCCCCGGCTCAGTCTTGTGTTGTGCCTGATTCCCCTAGGAACCTGGGCCTTGTGTTTAGTAGAAGAGCATACAGAAAAAGTGAGGGGCCTCTCATATGCTCACAAAAAAAAACAATGTAGAATTAATGTCAAATCTTATACAATTCCAGAAGAGATTTAGGGTTTTTTATGGTTGTTTTTTCTGATGAAATAACAAACTTCAATTTTACATGTTTTAATGAATTACATTTATTTTCAACAGACAAATATTTTTGCCTGTTGAAAAATAGAAAGGCTGCTAGATCTGCCAAATTGCTAGAGTCTGTTACATGGGGGCTAGGGAGCCTCCTTCAGTCCCATCCTGACAAAGAGTAGAATTAGCAGGAGGTGATGTGATCTAAGCACCAGCACAGCTCATCAACTATGTTATTTTGTGCCACATTTCCAGAATTCCTTTTTGTAATATTAGTTGATGCTGGCAAAGCTGCACATAAAATAACTCATTTATCTATGTGATGTGTCAAACTTCTGGAGCAGACTGTTCTGAAACTGTCACTGAAGTTTAATTTTGCTTCAGTCCTTAGACTTTGTGATACCCCTAATCTTGAGAAAGTAATTTTTGCTTCATAAATAAGTTTTGTTTGCTTAGCTGAACAGGCAGACAAGACAAAACTTAAATCTCATGTATAGGAGTTAAGTGTAGGTGATGTGATATATTTTCTGTACACACATATAAGCAAATACACCTGGCAGAGAACTTACATTAAAAAAAAATATGATGAGTTCCTGTAGTCTGGTTTCACAAAATAAAAGTCAGAGACCTCTGTTGTGAGATATTTCTGTGCATTTTAACAAACTTGCCAAACATCATCTAAGTTTTCAGATTCAAAAGTAGCACTACTTTGATCTAAAATAAGAAAGTATTAATTTAACTTCTCAATAATGTGATGAACACAAAAATGCAGAAGTGCCTCTTCTAGGGGAATCTATCAGAAAGTATTGCAAATAGTATTTTCACAAAAATGTTTAATTTACTTGCATGTATTTCATGGGTATGATTGGAAGTGGAATCAAAGCTACAGGGTCAGTGTTTGATTCATGTTTGAGAACTAGTTGAGCACACAGAGGATGCTTTCATGCATTGGAACATTGCCCAAAGACCAGCTGAGCCAGATGCTTGCCAGTCACAGTCTGAAACTCACTTTGCTGAGGCAGTGTGCCGTTTTATTTGCAGAGGCTGATTTTAAAAGTACAACCCAGAAGAAACTAGTTACATAAAGGTGGCAGTACCCGTCAAGGATATGGTGCTTTTATTACCAGAATATTATGGTGGCACAGCTCTGATTCTTGGCTGGTTTTTTGTTGTTGCTGAATCACAGAAATATTTCTTTTTATTAATGACAAAAAATGTAAAAGCCAAAATATCAAGAGGTACATGGTGAAATGGAGCTGTGGGATCCAATATAGAGTCAGTCTGTCCTTAATTTTGAAAACTTCTTCAGGGGCACAGCTTGTGCTGGAAAACTCTCTAAACTGAGATAATTCCTAACAATCTGCCTCAGGATGGCATCTGCATGCAATTACAGTCCTACTAGGTATAAGATTAATTGACAGTAGTATGCACATCACATAGTGGTATATTTTGCTGTAGTGGCTCTTCTGTCAGTTAAATTGCATAATTTAAAGTTTTTATATATATACGTCATATCTGGTTTGTGTTTAGTGTCAGAATGTTCCATTTTGAAATTTATATTTAAATGTCAAGAAGGGATGTTTCTCAGACAGATATGGAGTGAGTAAATTATACACCATTAAATAGCTGAGCCCTTTAATTGTGTCTAGGTTCTTTTCTTTGGGGTTTGTTTTTTTTTTTTTTAACCTAGTGAAGTTTCCATTCTTTTAACTTTGCTTTTTTTCTTTGCTCCTCCTGTCTAGCTTTTAATAACCCACGAGCAGGGCAACTGGGCAGGTTATTACCAAACCAGAATTTACCACTTGACATAACACTGCAGAACCCAACAGGTGCAGGAACTTTCCCACCCATAAGAACGAGTAGCCCCTACTCAGTGATACCTCAGCCAGGACTGATGGGCAGGAATGAAGGGATGATAGGAAGCCAAGGAACTTTAGGCAACAGCAGCGCAGGTAAGATGATTTTCCTTTTTTTTTTTTCTTTTTTCAAATATACTTGAGGAACAGGCTATATAGCATGTGCAGCTTAACATTGGGGTTGATACTGCTGCAGATGATTACTCTCCATGAAGTCTGTTTTGTGGGATGTTATGTATTGGCATATTTGTTCTGAATTTCCGTGTCTGCATATTTTTAGTCCTGCCTTTTATGCAGTGATTTTTACCTACCTATAGAGATGGGTCTTTTAAAACAAAATCATGGGCAATACTGTTGCCCTTATGATGTTGGCTTTGCCCTCAGTTATTCTTTACTTAGTAGTCTTAGTTCCTTTTTTGGAGCCATAAGATGTTGCAATTAACAACATGTTCACCTAATAAGGAACAAACATATAGCCTGTTTGACAAGAAAAGTCTGGCTGATGGATTTATTTCAACTAGTGCATAATCTGAGATTGTGCAAGTGTGCAACAACCCTGTAAGAGCTCTGAGTAAATAAATGGGCATTGTAAATCCTCTCAGCTGGCTATTCGGTGTCAAATTTGTGTATTTAGTTGGCATCGGTATTAAAAGAGACATTCCAAAGGCTGAAATATTTTATTTAGGCAGTTTAGAGATCAACTTGCATTCTTTCAAGTGTCCTCTTACTTTCATGTTCTGTATACATGTTAGAGGATTTTATTCATCTTATGTATACAAGTTAGAGAATATTATTGTGTCCCTGCCTTCCTCTAACACAGCACATCTTTCATCTGATAGAATATGTACACAAATGGACTGAACCTGAGGATGTAAAATAAAGCAAATCTTGTACAGCAGCTGAAACAAAGACCCTCTTTAGAGGGTTTTCCTCTAGTTACATGTCACCAAATATTTGAACTGATAAGTAATAATTGTGTGGCTTTAGTGTTCATTTAGGAATTTTTGCATAATGCAACTGGAAAAACCAATCTGAACCACTAGTCCAAATCAGTATTTTATCTACTCTCTTGACTGATATAAAATTGAAATGTATATATACTGTATATATAATTTATAAATACTGTGACTGCCATCTTTGGGGCTTGGGGGTTTTTGTGTTGGGTTTTGCTTGAGACTTTTTGGCTACAGTCAGAGTGTAGTATTCTATATATTCCAAGTGTAAATAAAACGTATCAGTTGTTTACAGTAGATGTGGGAGGACTTCCCCTATATTAACGGTAATGAACTTCAGCATCTATCGGAAAGTTCCTGTGAGTAATTTCCCTGCACTGTACATTTGTCTGAGATTATCTGGGTGAGCCTCGAGGCTCTGAAAGCTCTGGGTTCCAAGTGAAAGAAGTCACCAAAAGATGTTGGCAGAACACAAACTGATACTCAATCCTTCTAATTTGTAAGTGTGTTTAGTGTTAACACGTTGTTACTCAAGTCCTCATTCTCACTTAGCACTTGAAAAGTAAAGCACTGAGACACATCAGCAAACGTGATTCATTTCCTGAGGAAGGAAGTTAAGGCTATCCACACACCCTCAGCACCTGTCGCAGACCACATGTGGGAACACTTACCCCGAGCAGCATTTCGGAAATGATAAAAGGGTCTTCCTCTTGTAAGATGTATCTCAGTCTCCAGTCCCTCAACTAAGCAGTGTAAGGCATCGTTCTGCAGCTTTGCACATCTGGATGGGCAGTTGTGGTGGTACAGTGTGCTTTGAGTGAAACTACTGCGTTGGTATTGCTGAAAATGCAGCTCCTCAGGCAGCAGTGGTGCTAAGGCTGTTCTGATCATGTGCTGGTACCTGAGTGTGTTTGGCTTTTGTGCAGGAATGATTGGTGGCAATGCCCCTCGACCTGCCATGGCGTCTGGAGACTGGGGCAGTCAGGCCCCTGCGGTGAGGGTGACCTGCGCGCCCACGGCCGGCGCCATGAACCGGCCGGTGCAAGCAGGCATGATCCGCAACCCCACGGCCAGCATCCCCTTGAGACCCAGCAGCCAGCCTGGCCCAAGGCAGATGCTTCCATCTCAGGTCATGAATATGGGTAAGTCACATGTGGAGCTGTTCCTTTTGGCGCACGCTGGATTGCTAAAGATGAAGCAGGAGAAAAAAAAGAAAGTAAGAAATTCTCAGTTCGTTTAAAGATTCAGCAAGAACCATATTTCACAGTGAAATTTTCCTGTGGATCTGGGAAAGAAGGTGTCTAAAATGCTGAATTTTAACACGTTTTGAGATGGACAATTCCTGCTACTCTGTAGCTCCATGGTTGTGTGGCCAGAGAAAGAGGACATGAAGTCACTTCGGTTCACTAAAGACTGTGGAGTTTTTGTAGACCACGTGCTGTGGAATGATAATTGTTCGTGGTCACTTTTAAAGCAAGTGCATTATAATACTGACTCTGTGTACAGTCTTTTTTTTATGCTTGTCTTATTCATTTTTGCATCTATGATGTTGTATCTGCTATTTTATAATTTTGAACCACTTTCAGAATACTCATATTTTCTCAAAATTTAAAAGCAAATTTTAACAAGGAATAATACTGCTTTTAAGTCTAATATTGCTGAAGTCTTAATGCTTTAGTTTGCTTTTACCATAACATAGGTAACTCAGTTGAAAGAATTAACATGCAAGTAGCTTCTCTTCAGAAAAGTTATATGGTTATTTTTTCTTGATTAGGGCCATCTGAATTGGAAATGAACATAGGAGGACCTCAGTATAGCCAACAGCAGGCACCTCCAAATCAGACTGCACCGTGGCCAGACAGCATCTTGCCTATAGAACAGGCAACTTTTGGTAATCAGAACAGGTGAGTCTTGGTGTCACATCAGAACACAGAGAGATTTTGCAGGCCTATGATTTACACACCTCATGTAAACAGAGTTCTGCATAGAATGTTCACCAAATGTACATCAATTTAATTTTTGTATAATTTTGTGCTCATGAAAGGTATGTGTGTTCCAGTAATATTTATAAATGCTCTCTTGCCATGTAATGTGTTGAATGAATTGAAAGTTCTGTATCACAGTGAATGCTGCCAGCACTTGAGGTATAGTTGCCACCATTTTTCACTTCTGGAGCATTAACGTGGGCATGATTCTGTCTGATTTTGCTGTTCTTGTTGTTAACAATTGCACTTAACACTAAATGTGGAAAAGTGCCAGTAGTACTAGCCACGACTGTTTAGTCATAATATCTGTCCCTTACTGCAGCAAGGTAGCATTTTAAGTGATGTAGGGCATGGTTAATTATGTTTTGTTTGGGTTCTTTTAATTGACCTAAATTCTGTAAAAGAGGAGGAAGGAAAGATGAAGTGAAAGGAAGGCTGCCTCTTCCCTGAAGTTAGCTCCTCCTCAGGTAATCAGAACTGCAGTTTGGTCACAACTCATTAACTCATATGTAATGTATTAATAACTTCATTCATCATCAAGACTTTTAAGTGATGGCACAACTGTTATAAGCAGCTTACTCTTCTTAAAAAAGAGCCATGCCTTCTCCAAAAGGTCTGCAGCTTACTTTAGAAAGACTGTGTATATATGGAATGTCATCACTGAAAAGAAAATTAGGTGGCTATATTTGGGAAAACAGTATGTTTGAAAAAAAGTTTATCTTCTGACTACATTCTCTTAGTTTTCATTAGGATGCCCAAAAATATTACCAATAAATATACGTGGCATTTTTTTTGTTATATTCCATGCTTTTCAAGATGTTTCCTGGTGTTTCCCACAGTTAGCATATCCATATGCAAAATGCACTGTTTGTATAACTGAATTATCCACTTTAAAAACTACACCTTAAAAGAAAATACAGGGTCCTGTCTGGTCAGCAAGCCAGGCAGTTAATACTTCCATTTTTTTATCCGTGCATTTGTCATAATTTCCTTACAGCTGAATAATTTCCTTATAGTTAATTTCCTTATAGCTGAAGATAGTGAAAAAAATTGCCATTGCATTGCATCTGAAAGTGCCAATATTTTGATCATTTTCACCCCAACCAGAGATGATTAATTGGTTGATGCTGCCATTTCTTATTTTATTAATCCCCAAGATGGCTATTTTTATAATCTGATGGTTGCCATGTATTAAATGAGTAAAAATAATTCTTAAATTAAAAACTAAAATTTTCATTGGGATATATAAAAGAAATGGAGAAATTGTAGGCAATTGTCATTTTTTAATATACAGAATTTGACAAATGTTTTCATTTTCTTTATCATGTGTTCACACTCATTTGCAATTTCAGAGAGGGTTTTTTGCTAGCCTCATCAACTGTTTTTCCATACAATAGATCCCTTCTTAGAAGTTATCTTTAGAGTTTGTAAGCAATTTGAATCAAAGGATTTTTTTTGCTTTTTCCTTTTGGCTGATATATAATTTCTTCTATGACAGTTAGAAAAATTTCTCTATATATGAGTTTGATTAATACTTTGCAATGTTTTAAAGGTGTGTCATATATCCTTCCTATTTTTTTTTTTACTGTCTGGGATCCAATTAAAAAGAATGTCTTTTTTTTCCTGCCTGCCATCCCTTGAGTTCATTCAGTGTGCAGACTGACGATGCGGCTCTCCTGCTTACCTTTGACATAAGAGATTAGACTTCCATGGCAACCATATATCTCATTATGGAAACTAAATACACAAACATGTTTCTTTGTTTTTTCTAAACAGACATGTTTAAAGGGTTCACATATAGTGCTTTTCCTC
This sequence comes from Fringilla coelebs, assembly GCF_963513975.1. Classification (NCBI taxonomy): domain Eukaryota; kingdom Metazoa; phylum Chordata; class Aves; order Passeriformes; family Fringillidae; genus Fringilla; species Fringilla coelebs. The sequence goes on from NC_140028.1 coordinate 34,420,670, forward strand.
CCTCCATGGGAGACAGCTTTTGTTGTCACTGAGTAATTATTTGGGATGGGATTCTTCCACGATGTGCATATTGTAGCTGCCCTTGCCTGCAGAATGCTCTGCTTTTTTTATTTTCTGTTGCAGTTTTGTGGTAGTGAAGCAGGTCAGGTGTGTGAATTGCAGAACAAAAACATGTCATTTGGCTGCAGATAAGGTGTTATTTCAGATTTAGTTTGTTTCTCAGGAAGTTTTGTCCTTTGGGTTTATAACAAACCTTTATTCTGCCTTTGTAACTACAAGTGTGCTTCGCATACAAATTCTGGGGTGAGGTAAGCAGGATATAGAGTCATCACATGCTGCCTGACAGTACCCAAGTTCTTGCTGATGCCCTTCCAAGGCACATAGCCAAGTGTATAAACTGATACCCAAGTGTGCATTTGGGGTAAGCTGATGCAGTGTTTTTGCTGCAAGCAAAAAGGGGAATGTCCTTTTCTCCCTGCTCCCTCATGCTTCTGCCCAGCTCTTCCAGATGTTCAGTTTTTGAGAGCTCAGACAATCCGTAGACCCATCTGTGACCTCTTTGGCTTGTTTAGCCTGACAGAAAACCAACTAAGGGGAGAGTCTATGGAAATGAGTACTACTTGTGGTAGTATACTTGAGCTGACATGAGACATTCAAAGTTAGAACTAGTTTTAAAAATTTTAGAAGCTATTTATCCTTCTGTCTTCAGTGACTATATTCTAACTTCTCAGTTCCTCTGTTGACCCTGTAATATGCAGTCAGCACTTGGGCTACCTCTTTTGGGCTTTCCTGCTTGTCAGAATCACCACGCTTGTAGGGTCTTGACAGGCATTAGTCATTTAGTTACTTCTTTAGGTAGCATACTTTCCACCCAGGATAACTTTCTAACCAAAATTGGCAGCAATAAAATAATTTCTGTCTCTTCTTGTTCATTCAATTCGAGTACTAATCCTCTGATACTATTTCATGTTTTCCAGCAGCTGTTTACCAACCCTGTGTTCATGTTTTCACAGGCAACCGTTTGGCAGCTCACCAGATGATCTCTTGTGTAATCATCCTTCATCAGAGTCACCAAGTGATGAGGGTGCTCTCCTGGATCAGCTTTACATGGCATTAAGGAATTTTGATGGTTTAGAAGAAATCGACAGGGCTCTAGGAATACCAGAACTAGTGAGCCAGGTATGCTGGACATGGGATTTTGCATGTATTAGATGTTGCTTTTATAAAATATGTTGTCAAGGTGGAGTTGAAGAAGTTGAAAACACTTCTTGCAAGATAGGATAGTGGAAGTCCATTTAATGGCTCACTATCACCTGAAAACATTCCCTCAGCCTCTGGTTTAGTCTTCCTTCCTCTCCCCTGCCACCTTCACCTGGATCTCCTTCTTCTGACCTGCTTTATGCAACTAAACTGACCAAAACAAAAAAAAAAAAGGTAGTCAGAGGAGCAGCTGAGCAGCTGTAGGGGAACAAAAGATCATGGCCAGCAACAGAATACAGGAAAGAGGAAAATAAGAGCATGAAGACCTAGGAGCCGGATCAAGGGTTTAGTGTGATGCAGGCAACTAGCTTTTGGATTAGCAAACCTGAGATGTGTAAATTCACCCGTGGTTTTTTCCTTAGTTGATTAATGTGTGTTAAGGGATGAGATTTATCTGAGGTAGCTGATTCCATTCCAAGCACTTTAACTATAATTTTTTTTTCTAAATTTCGGGTATGCTTGCTACACTTTGTTCTATGCTTTTTCATCCATTTTTCCTCAGTTATTTTTGTTGACTTCCACGTGGTTCTTGCCTGTTTCAGTCTTATATGGTGCAAAAGAAATGTGGTAAAAATGAAAGTATTTTGAGTAAATTTAGTTCCTGACATTTCTGGCATCAGATTTTTTTTTCCAAAATCAGTATATGTCTGTGCAATGACTTAATATTCTCAGAGGAACCTGCAATACCCGTTTCATTCCCCAGCTCTCATCAGCACCCTGAGCATAGCTGTGAACTAGCTCTGCCTTTTAGATATGAAATAGGACCAATGAAATTCTGCTTTGAACATGAGAAAGCTATCTCCAAGCCTATTTGGTACAACACAGAAGTCAGTGAGGTGTAAAGCTGAAGATACAATTTATTGGTGAACTTCAATTTTGCACTATGAAACTTTCATGCAATATTATATAGATTTTGGAATGCCACCACCAAAAAATATGAATAATGGTTTATTTCAAGCTAAGCAGTAAATGTTTCTATTTAATTAATAATTCAGTGGAAACAGTTAAAGGATCTTGCAGATAAGAGGACTGCTTCATTTTAAAACATGTTTTTTAAAATAGCCTTCAAACATTTTACAGCAGCTTAAAGACTTTCTTTCATGAGGGCACTGAAATTTAGATTTACTTCATTTTCAAGGTCAGTGTGGAATAAACTATCAAATTATTCTGGCTAGAGCAAATATTAGGGGAGTATCTAGAATGGAATTCTGAATTGTGTTAGTTTATTTATGCTAATGGATAATCACTTAGTGCAAAAATGCCCTGAAAGAATTAGGCACTCTGTTCACATTAGCTTCTGTAATAGTTTCAGTCATCTTTATTTGAAGTCATTATTTTGTTTAAAGACACTGATAAAAATCTAGTTATTCATTTGTATAATACCTTTGAATTTATCTCAGATTCAATGGCAAAAATATGGCAGCATCACTTCATTTACAGATTTTGATCTAGCATTTGTCGTTTCAGATTTTTATTCATTAGAAGAGTAATGCAATGTCTGTGTAAAGAACACAAGAAAGATTAAGGGGTTTTATTTAAAGAAAAAACGAACAAAACAAAGGAAAAGAGAGAGGAGGAATTTGTCTCCTTGAATATATTTTCATACAATTCTGCTTATTTTTAAGTTTGATACTGAGGTAAATAAAGCTAACGTAATCTTCTGTTTCAAAACATTCCTGTCCTAGAAGGTTGTTTTTGCAGACTGCCCGTATTAGTCCCGTATAATCCTCTGGAAAGCCGTGTCCCACCAACTGTTCCTATTGCTGGTGTATTTCTGCAGAGCCAAGCTGTCGACCCCGAGACCTTCCCGAGCCAGGAGTCCAGCATGCTGCTGGAGCAGAAGGCCCCGGTGTTCTCGCAGCAGTACGCGGCGCAGGCGCAGATGGCGCAGGGCAGCTACGCGCCCATGCAGGACCCCAGCTTCCACGCCATGGGGCAGCGCCCGGGATACACCGCCCTGCGCATGCAGCCCCGGCCCGGCCTGCGGCCCGCCGGCATCGTGCAGAACCAGCCCAACCAGCTGCGCCTCCAGCTGCAGCACCGGCTCCAGGCGCAGCAGGTACGGCCCCTTCCGTGCCCAGCTCTCTCTCCTAGGCGGCACGTGCGGTCAGCTTGCTCCAAATGGACCGGATCTTGCTTCTTTCCACTTTTAAGCTAAAATTTAACAGGAGCCACGATGAGTTTTGACAAGATAGTGCCTTGCACGTTCTCTTTTTTGATCTTTTTTGGTATCTTCACATTATTCTTAATGTAATATGATACGAGAACGTGACCAGTATTTAAGCCTAGATCTCACAGAGTCTTTGAGCAAGGTTACATTGGTGCTTTTTGTTATATACGTCTTTTTCTATTTGCTGTATCTTGACTCTTCTGCCAATCTAACTGCTTTTATTGCTGCCTGTTGCCTATATCCTACATCCTTTTTTTTCCCTTGGCCTTGGTCTGCATCTGAGAATTAAGTTCTTGTTTCTTGTTTTGTTTTTAAATACATAGGTTTGTAGTACAACCAGATATCAATGCTTATAGTATTTAAGGAGGAAAGATCATTTCTGCCTTCAGTCACCAGGATAAGGTCTAATTGGGAGTAAACTTCAACAGTCCAGTCCCAAAGCGAAAACGAACAGGAACTATGAAGGGAGCATGTTTGGTATAAACAGTGTAGTGCCTGCGTTGTTATTTTTATGCTATATTATCTCTTTAAGAAATAGCATTCTGTGAATGGGAGTAGGATTTGAGGAGGAAAATTAGTCACTGCTTGGATACGTAGAACTAGGTCTACAGACCAGCTGATCAGGGAAGTAGATCTGTATGACTTTGTATGTACAATTCTTTTTTTCCCTTTCCTTCTAAAAACTTTTGGGTTTTGGTGTTGGGGTGGTTTGGTTTTTTTTCTCTTTAGAATCGGCAGCCACTGATAAATCAGATCAGCAGCGTCTCCAATATGAATCTGTCTTTGAGAACTGGAGTGCCAACACAGGTGAGAAAAATAATACCTTTTAAAAAAGAAAGTCACTTCCTTTTTTGCTTTCTTGCCCTAATATAATGCAATAACAATGCTATGTGGCAAGTGCAATTGCAATACAAATATTGCAGTCTGTGTCATAAGGAGTATTTTGCTGCTTCATTTCTGAGAGTCATTCCCATTTTTACGTGGGATGGATGATTGTTTTATAAAGATTTGATGTAACTGCATTTTTAACCATACTTCTCATTTTCTAAAGATATGTGGTTTTAATGAGCTGCTCCATTTGCAAATACAAATCACTGCAAATACAAATCACTGCAGCCTTAAACACTGGTATTATTTCAGTTACTACCTCTTGTTGGAAGTCTTTCCCAGCAGAAGCATTAGCAAGTTTATTCTCTCCTGCTTTGCATTTCTGTTAGTTCTGTGATGAGGGGGGAAAAAAAGCTGGAATCTTTGAGATTGCTCCAGTGGAGATGCCTCTGCTGGCTGGGTTGCCTTGGAAGGGTTGTTGATGGATGGGTGGTGGTGGCTTTCCCCCAGGGCCCCATCAACGCGCAGATGCTGGCGCAGAGGCAGCGGGAGATCCTGAGCCAGCACCTGCGGCAGCGGCAGATGCAGCAGCAGCAGCAGCAGGTGCAGCAGCGGACGCTGATGATGCGAGGGCAAGGCTTGAGCATGACCCCCAGCATGGTGGCCACCGGTGGCATCCCGGCAACCATGAGCAACCCGCGCATCCCGCAGGCAAACGCGCAGCAGTTTCCATTTCCTCCAAACTACGGTACTGGTTCCGCTCCCTCTCAGTGCATTTTGTCAGTCCTTACTCCCTCGTGTTCCCCCCTGTGCTCGGTCCAAGCCCCTGCTCCACAGGCTCTTGCCTGGCTCCCTGGGAACAGTGGAAAACATGGCAGTTTTGACCCCTTGGAGGTTCCACTTTCCTAGCTCTGGTTCCAGTTTTTCTCCAAGCACTGCTCTTTTCTTTGAGCAGCAGCAGACATGCAGAGTGTGTGTTTGTTTATATATATATGCAGATAAATACATGTACACACACACAAACACATATATCGGTATGTATTTGCTTGATGGACTCTGAATTTTGATGAACTAAACAAAAACCTCTTCAATTTAAGTAATATAAATCAGATTTAGATGATTTCCTACCCCTAACCCAATTTAATACCGTTTCCTGTCTTTGTTTTACAAAGCCACAAACTACTTTTTTCTGGGCAGTCACCTCCATACAGTTATTGTTATACAGTTTCTTTATTTATACCTACTGTATAAGTTATGTTATAATTATATTAAATAATATGTTATGTGAAAGTTCTGCTGATATAACAAATTATGTCCATCCAACTCTAAATTTGGTATCTACTCTTACCAGATGATAAAAGTAAGACTGGTTAAAGACATGTTTGCAGGTATGAGTTGTTTGTCTTGGTTTGTTTTAGCTCTGAATGTACAGTGGCTAAATTTCTCATTTTCTTCTTCAGGTATTAGTCAGCAGCCTGATCCAGGCTTCACAGGGGCCACCACTCCTCAGAGTCCACTGATGTCACCAAGGCTGGCTCACACTCAAAGCCCCATGATTCAGCAGTCTCAGGCTAATCCTGCCTATCAGTCCTCTACGGAGATGAATGGGTGGGCACAAGGGAATATGGGTGGTAACAGGTAAATCCAGAAGAAAACCAAATGAGCTCATAGAGTAATGGGGTCATTTATGGTCTACACTTATTTATGGGCTCGTTTTATGTAACTGTTCGGGTGTTTGTTTGTTGCTAACTATCTATCCTAAAAGAGATTTCTTTTCAGTTTGGCTTGACGAATTGGTTTAAATTCTGTTTTCATACATGGCAAAGTGAGTGCTTAGCTAAAAGACCTGTATCCACACAATGCATTGCTTTGTCTGTTACAACTGATCAAACACTGCGTGCCCTTAAGAAGCACCTGGCTGCACAGTGAGCTCCAGCCCCTAACGTTTGTGTGGATGCATTTCTTCTGCATATGATTTTCATCCCACATTGCTTTCTACATGGCTGGATCAGCTAAACCAGAGCCAATGCATTCTACTGCTCTGGAATTGCAGTGACTGGATTATCACCTCCTGCTTTAAATGCTGGAGTGTAACCAGGTTCAGCCCATTAGTCCTTGCACATGCTGGGGGTCAGCATATAGCTGTCATCCCCTGACAGCATTGTAGCAATACCTCACGCATGCAGTCACCTTTTCAGCTGAGGCCCCTGCCCCAGTGGGTGTAGCTCTAATAATAGGTCTGTCCAAATCAAATGGGTTGGATGTTGAACACTATTAGTAGGCAGCAATGAGCTTCCAGATGGCAGTGATCTGAGCTTTTCCTTGGAAGATGGGAGGAGCTGTCAGGTACAGCCTTTACTCAATTGGTGCTGGGGTGCACACAGCTGTCTCTAGTACTGTGCTTTTGCCATCCTGAAGTTCTCAGGCTTACTGTCCTAGCACAGCAACAAACCTTTTTCCTGCTAGCTGACAAAGATTTAAGAAACCCAAACCACCAGTATTTTATTGATGAGGCTAATCCAAGTAAAGTTCCCCCTAAAGCAGCTGATTTATCTCTCTCTTATCCTCATCCTTGTCCATGCCTCATCCTCACGGTCTTCCTGAAGCATCTGCAGGAGGCATAGCTACCACTGTCATGGCTTCTGCCAAAAATGGCAGTGGGGGCAGCTCCGTAAGTCCAATGGTTGGCTTCACTAAACTGCAGCTCTACAGCAGAGACATGTCAAGTGTGCTTACACAAGCCACTGAGTATTCACAATGATCTGTAGTGTACTGTTTCAGCCATCCAGATAACAACTTAAAAATGGGGTGAGGTGGCCTAAAAAGACATGGAATTGGAAGAAAGAGAATGGTGGGATTTTCTGGGTTTGGTTCTGTGCCCGGAATGCCATTGCACTGCACCAGGTCTCAGAGTGCGCAGCAATAGCCTAACAGAGTACCTAAGTGCAAGACTGAGTGTTAACCCTGAAAGATTTCCTCAGCTGTGGGAGCAGTGCTTCACAGGGAAGGGAAAGTCAGCCACTGATACTGAGACACAGCAGCCCTTCCAGTATTTCAGTCTAAAGCACATCCTCTAAACAGACACATTGTCAGTAACAATTCCTTCATTGGCTGTTGAATTGTGCTCAAAGACTAGAGAAGACTAATGTGTAAACAGTGAAGTGCATTTTAAGAAATGCAAAGAAGTCTCTCATATGGCTTTCAACATACTGGGAAGGAAGATACTGTTCAGAAAGCATTTGGACTGAATAAAATCTAGGATGAGGTTTCCCACAGTTACTCCCCCGTAAGTTGTTCGGGAAATATCCTTAAAGAAACATAGATGGTAATTATCTTAGACTTTGTTGTTTCTTACAGTGCCACATTTTTAAAACCTGATGCAGAGACCTAGTAAATAAATTCCTGCACAGTTGCATGTCTATATTTGTGAGCCCACTTGCCATAATTGTATGTGCAAATCTGGTATTTGTATATGCAAACAGCCTATTTTGCAAAAAAGAAAGTTTATTACCCTGTCTTCAATTTTAGCTCAACAGTCCTGCGCTGTGCTAACACTGGAGGTTAAAGGTGTTTTCCTCTCCCTCCAAACATTACTTTAAAATACATGCAAAGCTCCTTTAGACAGGTAATTGGCTGTTCTTGCACGTGCATAACAGATTTGTACTCTGCCGTAGTTTCACACGCAAAGGCATGCATTTTTGTACACAGATATGGGACCTTGAATTTTGAAAATCTGCTCCTTAGACATTAATGCAGCTGAAAGCTAGTTTTTCCTTTGAAGTTGGAATAACTGACAGTATATAGAAATTCTAGCTTAAGATATATTTTTAAAAGTTACTTAGTGGCTTTAGCATTCTAAGTCTGACACATTGCTTTTTCCATTCCTTGCTGTAGCATGTTTTCACAACAGTCCCCACCACATTTTGGGCAGCAAGCAAGCACCAGCATGTACAACAATAACATGAACATCAGTGTATCCATGGCAACCAACACAAGTGGTATGAGCAACATGAACCAGATGACAGGGCAGATCAGCATGACCTCAGCGACCTCTGTGCCTACATCAGGGTTGTCCTCCATGGGTCCTGAGCAGGTGAGAATCTAAGGATGTGAGATGACAGCTAGAGGATTTGCTTTTACTTCCAGTAGTTTTTCAGGTCCACTGCATTGTTTCTCTTACTAGCTGTTTTGAAAAATTACGATAAAAGGGCTTTGGTTTTAGTTCTGCACTCGAATAGCCAAGGTGACCAGTGAGGTAGAGAGCACTGTAGCTAGCTCCTGGACTTCCATGGGAAGCACATGCTGATGGTAGCTCCTGTTCTCAGTAGGTAAGTGTGGCACAGTTGCAGTTGCTGATTTTCCCAGCAGCAGAAGCTGGATGGCAGGCAGTTGCTTCCTAGAGAGAGGAGTGAAAGCTGCCTATATGGGCAGGGTTTGGAAGATGCCTCAACTGCCACAGTATTTGTAGTCCCAAACAATAAATATTCAATCAGCTTTCAGAGCTATCCATGTGGCAACTTTACAAGCACTAAATGCACATTTTTTGTAATGCAGTGCATATAAAATAGGTTGCTGAATCAATAGGTAAGTAACCTGTTCTTTTCTGCTGAGATGATGTTTACACACTCATTCTTATTTGATACAGCTGCTTGGGATATCTGAAATAGGAAAAAAATAACATGTCTGTTTGTCAACCTGCAATGAAACTCTCTTGATACATTATTAAGTGTTTGATAAACAAATCCTGTTAATTAACAGACTCATATATTTGTTTCAAAGCTGACCTTCAGCTTGTTCAAAAATACAGGCTTGAAATTATGGACTTTTCTTAGAAATATTCACAGGAAGGTACCTCTTGTGTCTTCAGGTAACATCTCTTGCTATAGAAATCTCTTGCTGTAACTTTTTTCTGATACTAGTTTAAAGCGGTTATGTTGATGGCTTGTTAATGTATGACTTTTTTTCAGCCTAAATTTGATAACAGTGTTTACTTTTCTAGTGTTGTCCTTCACCTTAAATAGCTCTTTTCTTCTCTCATATTTTAGAAGGATTATATTAACTGGTTGGTTGGTTGGTTGTTTTGGGGGTTTTTTGTTTGTTTGGGTAGATTCTTTTTGTTTAATTTTGGGTTTTGTGGGGTTTTTCTTCTAAGCCAAACAAGCCGTGGTTTTTCGGTCTCTTAGGCTTTAAACTCCCATTGCTTTTCTGCAGCTGTTATAGTTTGAATCAGTATTTCCTAAGCACCAGAGCCATGTGCATGACACTAGTTCTTCACCATTTCTCTTGGAATACTCTGACAGACTTAGCTGCAGATCACATTTGTGTTTTACAGCTGCTGCATACTGGTGACCCAGAGTAATTTTGATACTCCCAAATATGTCGCCTTCTCTGATATTCCCAGTTGATAAGCCAAATTATAGCAGACTTTATTTATTATTAGTTACCAAGCTAATAGAGTTGCACACATTTACTGTAGTAAAACAGTAGTAAAACCAAGAAAGAAAAGAAAGGGGATTTAAAGGTTATGACCCACTCTGATTTCTCAGCATACCTGTGCTACACAATTTTTCTTAGGAACCTGAATTTACAAACGGCATTGTAGAAAGAGATCTGGTTTTATTTCAAAGATTTCCATGCAGGCTACAGTTTCCCCTGGCACAGCTGTCACACTGCTTTTCCTTCCTGTTAGACTACAAGATCTTGTTTTAAGATAGCATTTATCTAACTTCCAGTAAGCTAAATAGGCTGGGGTTCTTTATCCATCTCAACATTTGGGTTTCTGCCCATCAGTCCGTTTTTTGGATCTACTTTAAACTGTGTTGTTGTAACCTCCTCCTAGGAACCAGAATGGAGTAACCAGAGACAGTGATTTAACAGTGACTGTACCAAAGTTGTGTAGAGTCAAATTCTGCTTGTAGTTTCTCTTCCAGTGTATGGGTTGCCTTGGTTCTTTTGGTGACAGTGTCACACTGAAACCCTTATGATGGTCCCCCAAATTCTCCTGAACACATTCTGCATAGATGAATCCTGCATTCTTTGTTCCCAGAAGTTTTGCCTCCCTCATGTCTCCATCAAATTGCATTTCTTAGATTGTGTCTGTTAAAGCAAAGTGCTGTGGCTCATTCTGTAGCAATAACCTGTTTTCCTCCTGATTTACCACCCACCATTGTGTCATCCACAGGCAAATGTTTTATGCTTGGTCTAGGTCAGAGGTGGCCAGCTGACAGCTGAGGGGACATTTCTGGACCACGAGACAGTACTTTTTAGTCCTCTGGAATGTGCTGTACTGCTTTGTATTTTCTTTCTTGAGAAACACAAGTAACTAAAAATGTACACTTGAATACTAAAATTGACACCTTTTTTTTCCTGTTTTCAGGGCATAGTGTTTTACTTAAGACATCTTTATTTAGCAATTGACCTAGACTCTGCTAAACTTTTTCTTGTAACTGGTGGTTTTCAAAATGACTGTATTTTCTGTAATTCTGCTGACTGTTGCTATTTCATTCATTCTTTGGGGTTTTCTTATACTGTCACCTACACTTCTGTTTACTTATTCAGTGTCACTTTTAGTGTTCCACAATACATAATTTGAACTTCACATGCTTGTCTCTTTCTAACCGCAGTGAGACCAACAGTGATTCACTGTTACTCTCTGCAAATGTGTTCTAGCTTTTGAAAAAAACTCAACATTTTTACTATTGGATGGTTTTGGAAGTAAGATCTTACTACCTAATAATAAACTGCTGTGCCTGGACTGACTTACCAGGTGAGAAGCAGGTATATTACCCCTGGTACCAAACAGATTTTGTTGGCTCTTTCCTCTCTTGTTGTGGCACTATGCTGTATCAGACAGATGCATCCAGAGCTCAGAAATACTAAGTTTGGTGTCTATTTGATCATACTTGTATTATCTCCAACTTCTCTTGTTCACCACCTGGGCTCCCAGCATCACCAAGCAAAAAGATTGTGGCCAAAATGGGCTTGGTAATTATTATATACTTAGAGGCTCTTTTATATATTTGAGGAATGAGATCTTGTCTCATTATCATCTTCTCTCTTACAATTACGTTAAATCTTTTTTCAGGCTGCTCTTAGAAGTGTTTCTTCTAGGAGGCTGCTACCAGGAATACTGAAATGCTGGCTGCCAGGTCTGCAGGTTCCTCCTGTCCAAAACAGCTTTCCTAGGCATTAAGAAAGTAAACCTTCCTGGTGTTACACCATTCAGAGATCTTACTGTGTCCTTGTCCTCATCTTCTTGGCACAGTGGAGTACTGCCAGGGTTTTGCCTGTTACTTATTTTGCATCATGGATCTGTGCTATTTACAGAGCTATCAGAGAGGCAGTTTGAAACCTATGCAAGAAGAAAAGGCTTTTCACTATGTGATGTAAACCCCTATTTAGAATTCCAGTCAGAGTAGTTGTGTATTAATCTGTACAGGGCAGTACTCCCCTGGCCAAAATTATTATGGCATTTTGAAATGTTATTTTGATTTTGTTCAGCATACCAGATTAAAGGAGCTCTGGAGTGGTAGGAAACTTAATTTGTTATACACCTTGTATGTAACTTTGTTTTTTGGGAGACTATTAATTTTGCTCAATTGCAAAGGAATTGTAAAACATATTTTCTTGTTTTAGTGAGTCTTCATATATGATTACACCACTTTACCTTTCTTCAGAAAATTATGAAAACCTTTCAGTTTCTTTGTCCTTCTCCATACTTTTCTAATTGAAAATTTTTGCAGTCAGAAAAGTTAATGTCAGGTGTTTTAAGGTCTTCTGAAGCAAATGTATTCATATAACAAAATAGTAGGGGTTTTTTTGTTATTTTTTTGAGTTTGGGTTGGGTTTTTTTTAATATCTGATACCATGTCAGTCAGGATTCTTGCATCTTACTGGCAAAGAGATACTTTAATAGAAACTTCATTGATGCCTTTGTTCCTTTTGGTGTGGCCTGGACCCACTTTCCTTTTCTGTACCTGTCCTAAGTGCCATGAGGCAAATCACGCAGTCATCTCTTGGTTCCAAAACTGCTGTTGATTCAGGATACGAATTTTTTATTTCTGCTTTCATTTTTACCTCCCTTTGTCTACTAAACTATCAGAAAAGGTATTTGTGCTTCCACATTCTAATGAATATTGATTAGTAGCAGGAAACACTTTTTAAACATGGATTCATCAGTTGCATGCAGATGAAGCTGTAAAGCTGTCTGTTACCTTTCTTTCTGAATAAAATAATGTGGTTCTCTTCCCTTCTGATGTAAATGTTCACATTCAGGCTTAAAAATCTCTCCAAGGAGCAGAAAGCATCACTAGGAGGCTTGCAGCACTTAATTTCTTCAGAGTTAAAATTCCGAAGGCAAAAAAAAAATATTAGAAGTTTTTAATCCTTCCCATTGAATTGTAGTCTTGTATCTGGCAGAATTGGAAACCAGTCTTTAGGTGGTTGCATATGAATGTATTTTTCAAAATCAATGACTAGCAACAGAAATAAGAGTCAGGAGGACCTGAAATGAGAAGACTTTGTATGGTGAATTCAAGAGTCCTCCACAACAAGAGAAGGCTGAGACAAGATCTTACCAATATATATGTTTGGAAGGACAGTGTAATGAGAATGGGATCTACTCTGAGGGAGAAGAATTGACTCAAGAAAGTCTTCCTAGAAAGAAGTTTCTTTTTTTCCCTGTTAAACTTGTAAGGAAAACTGTTTCTTCTAATATTTCAGAATCTGGCTGAAGGGCTCTGTTTTGTATTTTATGCCAGTTCCTACATGGTGAGATTAATCCATTGACTGAGAAAGCCATGCTGTAAATTTGGCAAATTGCACATGACTAAGCAAGACAGACCTTTAGGTTGTGCAGAAACACATAGCTTCAACTTTCCTGTGACTGTGTTCAGAAAATTGTGGAGACCATCCTTTAGGAAAGCATGCCACTGCACGTTTTCCCATTTAATGTTACCTTTCTCCCATTGCTTGCAAACAGAAAAGTATTGTTAAAACTGAGTCAGTAGTTGGTATAATTTAGCCTACATGTTATCTCATCAGGCTTTGAAAAAAGTGTGTGGTGGTTTGCAAGCAGCAAAGCCATGTGTTATTGAGGTTAGGAAGGTAGTTACATGTTTCTGCTTTCAGAACTTTGATAGCAGGGATTTCCTCTTCAGATAACACTGACATCATTTATGGAACCTGCTTTGTAAAATATGCATAAGGGTCATAGTATCAGGAATGAAATCTTTGTTGTTGACTGTGAAGCAGAATAATATAAGTCAAATACATGCTGTGCAAGAGGAGTGCCTGGCTATGCAGTCACTTCCCTGACTTTAGCATCATCTCAGGAGTGGGTGTTGGTACATGCAAGTAGTGTACTGGTCTGTAATGATTCTTTTGAATTCCCAGCCCTCCTCCCAAGATATTTTTGATTCATTCTCCTTAATATCTTGTTACCAATAGGTTAATGATCCTGCTATGAGGGGAGGCAATCTCTTTCCAAACCAGCTGCCTGGAATGGATATGATAAAGCAGGACGGAGATGCAGCACGGGTAAGAAATGGGGTACAGGCACAGTGGAACTATGAGTATACTGAGGCTGGAGCGGGTACGGTACCTTTTTACTTACCAAGTTGCAAGTGTCCTGCATAATAGTAATTAATTTGAGGGAGGATTGCTCTATAGACACAGAGAAGGAGGGAGGGAGGGACAGATGGACGATGGACGGACAGACTGAGAGCCGCCGAGTGATGCAGGGGAGGCGCCATCTAGCGGCACCTCCTCCTGGGCCGGGGCGCGGTTAAGTTCTCTGCTGTTAAATAAGAGGAATTTGAGTAATAGGGGAAATTGGAAACATCTGTCTGAAAAGTTAATAACATGAGTGAAAATGAAGAATGTGAAAGTACTGAGGCAGAAGTAACCATACATATATATTTTATTGTATCCCTGTCTTTTTTGTATTCCTATGTATTTAAAACTTCCCAGAAGCCAGTTCTTCTCACATCTTCATCTTGCTCATATAAACATACAAATGTCTGTCTCCAAGAGTGGGGGATCTGTACATAAAGAGTCTCTTCTGCAGCCATTTCATGGTCACTTTGATTAGTAAAGAGATGCAGTGTATTCTGCTCTAGCAGAAGTTGTTATATACCAAAGCATTATTACAGAATCATAAATTGGTTTGGGTCAGCAGGAACCTTAAAGATACCTAGTTCCAACCCCCTGCCATGGACAGGGCACCCCCTGCCATTAGACCAGCTTGCTCAAAGCCCCATCCAACACTGAATACTTCCAGGGATGAGTCATCCACAACTTGTCTGGGCAACCTGTTCCAGTGCCTCACCACGTGCACAGTAACGAATTTCTTCTTATATGTAATCTTGAACTACTCTCTTTCAGTTTAAAGCCATTACCCACTGTCCTGTCACTATATGCTGTGGTAAAAAGTCCCTTTCCAGCTCTCTTGTGGGCCTTTTTAAGTACTGGGAGGCTGCTAGAAGATCTCCTACTTAGTGCATTCCCTAACCAGTTAAATTTCATGTGCTAAGAGAAGCCTGGCTGTCAGACAAGAGAATACCAAGTACTGCTGAGGAAAGAAAGGGAATAAGGATGTTGAGACAGAAGCAGACTTAAAGGAGGAGGTAGATTTTAAATAATTGTTGAAGAGAGTGAATGTGGCAGAAAGGGTACGAGAGATAGTGGAGAGAAGTCAGGGTGCAGGTGGAAAGAAATGAGTGGCATGACTTTTGGCAGGGAATCTCTGGGGTGTAAAATTATAATGATGGAGTCAGTGCCATGATAATGAGAGGGACAGTAGCAATGCATAAGAGAAGCTTTGTTTCACCTGAAGAAAAGCAACTTCTTCAAACCTCCCAAATTATTTTGGAAAGGTACATCAGACTGCACTTTGTGATTTTACATTTATTCTACTAATGTACCTCTGACTGTCAATGAAAATGCAGTTTATGTGCACTATAAATACCTTTCACTGAACTTTGAACTGCAACAGAGGTTAAACAGCTGCTTTTTTCATGCAGGTGAGCCATAAACTACTCCTACAAAGCTTTTTTTTTTTAAAGAAAGTTCAATCTGTGTCATTAATGGGCAACTTTTGCATTACATAATTTTTTTCAAGTCGCTGCTATAGTGGGTGTGTTTATTTAGTATCTCTCTGGAGATACTGTTTCCTAAATGTCCACCCTGAAAATAAGGACATATTTGGATTTTCACTTTTGTTTCCACTTCAAAAACCACTAACAGGGTCCCTGAACTATCTCTCAGCGTGTTAGAAAGAGGAGTCAAAGTTTAGTTTGTATATATTATTTTATATATTTAATTTATAATATTATATATATTATTTGTAATATTAGTCAGGGCATGAGGGGATGTGAGTATGCTGTCTCTGCTGTGATGAAGGAAGGAGGAGCCACAATCAGGACTCAGTGCTGGTCACACCCAAGGAGCTCCAGCTGAACCGGCTAAATGGGAATAGGAGATGTACAAAACTTAGGACCTTGCTTTTCTGCTTTGCAGGATAATTCTTGCCACTGACTTTATTTGTCAGTAAAGCTACATTTCTAGGCCTTGTGTGAGTGCAGAGGAAGGTGTGGTAAGGTCCAAAGCACAGTGTAGGCAGCTTCTAGAAGGCAGCCTAGCAGCATGCACGTGGACTGGTGAGAAAGCTGCCTACCTACCAAACGGGGGCCTTCCTCATGCGTGACAGGAAGCTGTGAGCAAAGAGCTGCTCCACAGCCAGAGCTGCTCCACAGCCAGAGCCGCGGGATTTGAGTGAAAAGCAACCCCAGGGGAGGAGGAAAATGGATTTGGCTGGATTGACTCTCTGACCTGACTGACCACAGCACCCCATGGGAGCAGCCATTTACAAGGAGAGGAAGACAGAAAGGCACAGATTGCAGCCACTGGAAGGAGTAGTCTTAAAACAACTGTGAAAACCACATCCTGATGTTTTTGTGAATAAGAAGATAATCAACTCAGCTGAAACCAGTTTGTACTATGTTTGTGTAAAGACATCACAAGGGTATTGAGGTAAAAGACATCTCTAGGGATCCGTAGCTGAAGCTGGCTTTACTTCTTTATTCCCTTTTTCATTATGAGTCTTGGAATGGAAAGTGACCCAGAGCAGTTGTTTTCTTTGACAGTGATGCAGCACTAAGAGATTTTTGCACATATCCTGAGAATGAGACTTCTTTTAAACCCTGTTGCTATGCCTTCAGCTGGAGTTTACAAGAGGTGGATGATCCTGAGTTATTATAACATCCAGCATAATTGGAATGAATTAAGGACCTAAGAATGCAGTGAAATCAAACCACCATTGATATCAAAGGAACCAAATCACTGGTCAGTTGTATCAGTGTACACAAATAATAGTTTAGCTTTATACATTCTGATTAAATTTCAGGTGCAAAACTAACAGTAATGCAGGGTTGACAGTGCACTCCAGCATCCCAGATCTCATCGACCTGTCCATCCTCACTATCCCAGCAGGAAGAATTCATTTGGTTTTACCCCATTTCTCTTCTTTTGCAGAAATATTGCTGACCCTGAGGGTGGTTTGGTTGCTCCTTTCTTCAGCTGACTGGGCTCACGGCCCCAAACCCTTACCAGTTTGAAGAGCTGTGTCTGTTTGTTGTGTCCCCACGGAGCTGCCAGCCCTGGCAGCTGCCTGCTGCCACAGGACTCAGCCCTGCCTTCCCGAGGGGAGCCGGGGGTCGTTGCCGAAGAGCAGCCTCTTCTTTGACAGTCTGGAGCTAGCGTACAGACATTGCTCAGTCTGTTCACTGCATTCACCTTAGTGCAACTTAGATCTCTCCTGCAAAGTAAATGTTGACAGGCAATTTTCATAAACCATGTCAGATTGAATGTATTTAAATGTATGTATTTAAGGAAAAACAACCATGCTCTTGTTCTGTTTCTGTTTAGTTCTAGACCTTGGGGTTTTTTTTGCTTTGTTTTCCCTGGCTTACACAGTCTGGTGCAAAGGATTCAGTTCTGTCTGAAAACTGGTGTTTTAGACTAAGGCCTGCATTTTGGGGCGGAGAGGAGGCATGGAGGAGGGCATAGAAGCAACGTCTGGTACATTTAAAGACCTCCAACAAGCATGTTCCACTGACAGCAAGTCAGAGAAGATCAACTGATGCAGAAAACTATACAGACCAATTTTGAATGGGGTTAAAGTTGTGAAACAGATGAAAATTACCCTGTGAGAGGGCTGTTTATATGGGGTGATTTGGTTGGGTTTTGTGGTAGTGTTTATGATGCAAATCATTAATCCGAACATAAAAGTTGGTTACATTCTCATTTAATTAAATTCCTAACAATCAGCAAATCTGGTTTTTTTTTAACCTGGCTCTCCTGACCTCTGTCATCTTACTCTTTCTAATAGAATTAAAAAACAGGTTACTCCGTTATTTCCTTTCCAGCAATCTGCACAGAAGAACTGGCAGAACTGGCTGCCGAACAGCAGATTTCAATGGTAATGCATGTAATGATTATGGTAGTGGCAGAATTGGTGCATAATATCAAAGATACCTGCTTTAAAGCATGATAATTTCTGGTTTCCATCCCCTTAACAATACCTATAGCAGATATCACTACAGACTTCACCACTATCATGTTTCTGATTATTTTAAAGCAGTGTGGACTACGAAGACGTTTTGTAAGGTACATAAAATCCAGTTTATATGTAAACAAGCAATAATTTAAGTTGAAAACTTAAGTGTTTTACTTGTATAATTTTTGTGAGATATACATGTTGTGAAGTTGATTCCAAATGAGGTACTTCAGTATTAAATTAGATATCTTCTTAGCCGTGTGTGTCTCCTGGAAAAGTGTTTTGTAAAGGATCACAATGCCTTGATTAGACCTAATTTGTAGGCTTGAGACTTCTCATTTTCTAAGCCTTGTGATTCTGCTCATAATACCATTTAATTAACCTATATTATATGCAGCCACTGTAGGAACCAGTTCTTGATTTTTGTATGTTTATATCCTTTCGTAACAAATCTTAGAAAAACTGTTACTAAGCAGGCCACTATTAAGGCGTGTTGGTTTTTTTCCTTGCCCACTGTGGTTTGAATAATCTTTTACTATATTGACATCACTTTCTGAGGACTTGGAATATTAAGAAATTGATGAGTTTGACCTGTTTTCTTTCTGCTGATTCCTAATTGTTTAGGAATGGTATTCCCTAATTTAGTGCTCCCACTGAGACTCTCCAAACCGTCAGCACGCTTGCTCCCCCTCCCTCTTTCCCTGTGGAGGACTGGAGAGGGGAATTGAAGGTAAAGATCATGGGTTGAGATAAGAACACTTTACTGGAAACAGCAATGAGATAAGGAAACAGTTACAGCTACAGTACTAGTGACAGAGGGTACAAGAACGGAAACTCACGACATGCCCGATGCTCCCTCCGCCACTGCGCTGATCCAGAAGAGAGCCCTTCTCCTGGGAAGAGACTCCCTTCCCCACCCCGGGAATGATGTGAGGTGTTATAGAATAACCTCTGGGTCCTAGCCATGCCCTCTCCTGGCTTCTGCAAAAAGTTAACCCTATCCTGGCCGGAACCAGGACACTAATCCACAAACTTTCTAACCTGAATGCAAATTTTTTGATGAAATGTAAAATGCAATGCATTTTATAATATCTCATCAACCCTGCCTTTTGGGATTGAAAGGTTTGTCTTGTTGTCATTTAATTTGTTTTGGTATTCAGGTGGGAGTTCAAATAAAATAGCAGTTATTCTATGTTAAGGCTGAGGAAAATATGACAAAGGCTGTCTCTGTGTTTGTCCTTAAAGAAGACATTTTGGAGAAGCAGCACTTTTTCAGCTGTCACCATTCTGTTGCCGAATTCAAACAGAATGCTTAGTCAGCTGAGCCATTCTTTGACCTGCTGATGGGAAACAATAACCATCAGCCCTAACCTCCACAGCCTCATTACTACAACATTGGTCTTGAACTTGCATTACGTATCTGACAAAAAAATTTACTTATATATGAAATGTATAAATTTGAAAGAATTAATTTCATGCACCACAAAGCGTAAATGAGTTTAAAAATAATTTTGTTGCTATTGCATTCTTTTTTGGTTCTTAACCATAACCTCTGCAGATAGATTATTCTTTTTCACAGTGGAAAAAAATAGTTTAAATTTGTCCCATTTCACAACAGACCTGCAAACCCTTATCTGTAGTGATTATGATACTTCATCATCCATTGCCATTTTAAAAGAAAGGAGATTGTACCTATCACTTTGGCTCCGTTTGGGTTCATTGTGACTTTTGTCGTCTTCTAAGTAATGAAAGAGAAAAGTGAGTGAAGGAATCTTCTGATCATATTGATCACTATAGAAACAAAAAAGCCAAATCAATTCCCTTCATTATCAGTATTTTTCATCCTGTATACAGTAAATTTGTCGGAGAAAGTACTCGGATTTTGTTTTAAGAGAACAATTAATCAGTGTTCTATTTACATTATTAAATGTGAAAGGCGCATAATGTGAAAAATAAGCATATATACATGGTCGTACGACCCGTTTAAGTGTTCATGTAATGTGGTGAGTTTAAAAAGTGAAGTGAGCTGTTTTGCTACAAGGAGTTAATTTGTACTCAATCCTTAAAATATTGTCCCACACCGGTATCCCTTTGGGCCTGTATTAATTAAAAGCAATGTTTTTGCAGTTTATACAATACATTTTTTAATCTTTGTTTAAAAGCGGAATTCATATGGGCTTAACAGATTAAATGGGTGGCACAGCTCCACTTGCAGAACCCAAAGATACACAATCAGTTTTGAAATGCAACTTAAGCCATTAATTGTTGGTGTGAATTTAAAAGTTTTCTAGTATTTGTATGGTAGTATGCTGCCTAAGAGCAAAAGCATTCTCTGCACAAAAGAAAATTTACTGTAGTGGCTTTGATTTTAATTAGAATTTTCTCCCTGGTGTTTCTTTGTAGACTAAAACAAAATCTTTTAAGTTTCTTACTACAGGTAAAGCTATGTGCAAGAACCTCAAAATGCTAAAATCTAGCATAATGCCTTAGATCTGTTTTTAAGTCTTGTATATTCCTACATAGCTGTCTGATGTATTATATTTGTATAGTGAATTGTGTA
Organism: Fringilla coelebs; assembly: GCF_963513975.1. Taxonomy (NCBI): domain Eukaryota; kingdom Metazoa; phylum Chordata; class Aves; order Passeriformes; family Fringillidae; genus Fringilla; species Fringilla coelebs. The sequence goes on from NC_140028.1 coordinate 34,441,043, forward strand.
CAATTTTGGAATAAGTGCATCATCACTTAATCTTTATGTTGTTCAATAGAGATGATGGACACATTTCTTCAAACATTTACTGTCATTTAATTTTTTTCCCTTTATGTCATTTGTGGGTTTTATTTGTACAGTTCATCATGAAGTTGCATCTGAGATGTGTGTATATGAAAAGATTATACAAGGGTAAAATTAAGCAATATATAAACTATGGTTCTTCAGGAGAAAGCTTACAGTGTTTCAGGTTGTGATTTATTTTCAAAACGGAGTTGACTCTGAACATCACTTTGTTCACCTGCATTGATGTTTGTATTTCTAGTGTTAGCAGTTTATGCAAAGGTAGATATATTCAGAGAAATTTTAAATACATTTATGCAAGTTAATATTGCTTTGCTGATGCTATTTGCTTATTTGATGTTAAATAATGCTATTGTAAATAAAGAATTCTGTTGTTATTGCATCATTTAATAAATTTTAATGCCTTCGGGTTTTACATGGCTTTAGAGATTTCAACAGGTTTCTGTTGTGTCTTCATTTGTTCATAGAAGGGCATGAAAAGTAGCACAAAAGCACTGGAGGGTAGGTGGATTGCTAGGTTTTAAAAAAGCAGCAGGCATTGGTAACAAATTGAAATTCCAGCTAGCTATTACTTACAAGTCCTTTCATCTTTTCAGGGCTATATTGACTGAAAATGTTTACCACATGGCTTAGTATGAGACCAGTTCATATGAGTACTTTTTTTTATCAGTCAGGATGAAATGGGCATCTTTCGTGGCAGCGTTAGCAGAGGTAGACCTCAAATGTGGAGATGAGACGAGTTACAGCCTTGTTCTCCTTGCTGTGCCAAATGGTGGATTTAAGACAGTTGAAAAATTTTGATTGGTCAATTAAAAAAAAAAAGAGGTACAAGAATGCTTGTAGCATTCCAGAATGGACAATGTAAAGAATGATCTTATGTTGTCTCTGGGAAATGGATGAGGCAGGAAAACTTCTTATATTAAAAATTTTAGAAATTAAAGACCTTCAAACACTAGTAACCTTTTGCCATACCTACCAAAACAAGGCTTATCCTGCAGTTCTCTTATTTTCAGCAAAATTATGGTGATATAAGGAAACTAATGCAAGGAAAGGACGTTTCTTCCCAATGTGGAGTCGGAAGCAAGCAGAGAAAACATCCATGTAGTAAGAGGCAAAATGTTTCCAATGAGAGCCTTGCCTTTAGACATTCTTATAGTTAATTAATATTGAAAAGAAGACAGAAAAGGTTTAGCTAAGACTCCTGGCATCAAAATATGATGAGCTAATGATGACCTCTGATGTAACTGGCTTTATGAAAGAGAAGTGCGGCCTTTTACTTTCTAGATCAGGCTTTGTTGACAGAGCCAAGGACGTGTGACATATGGACGAGTTCTTCTAACCTGATGTCATGACCAAACAAAAAGTGACTGCCTTTTGAAGGTCCTTCTCATGGTAAACTGTGCATTGAGTCTTGCAGACTAGACTCTTCACAGGGATAGAACAGGGGTGCCTGGCAGTTATTAATTGTTCCCCAGCTTGTTGCTCACCACCTCCAGTTCTTTATGTGTGTTCCAGTGTAAAAGGAGGACAGCATGTCGTGCATGCCTGGGCTGAGGCTATGGCAAGGGCAGAGAGCAGCCAGTGGTATCAGCTCTCTGCCTTGGTTCTTGGACTGTGAAATGTGGGGATAGAGATGCCAAGTGCAGCCTGAGTGGGCCTCTTGACTGAACTCACACCCTGTCTCCTGGAACAGTGATCACAGTGAAACCTTCCTGATGGATTCGTCTTTGTCCCAAAGAAAGTAATGCTCAGAGCAGCCTTGAGTGATTCTGTTGGCCGTGTGCATGTAGTGAGTATATATGACTTGTGTAATATCACCTTTTTGACATCCCTGTTGGCACTTCAGCTGAATTCCAGCTTTTTACACAGGTCCCAGAGCCACAGTAAGAGGCCATACTCTTAAGTCTGCTAAAAGAAGGAAGAATGAACACTAATTGATGGAAGTCCTTAGGAGACGTAGGTCAGGAAAGGTCCAAGTTGGAATTAGTGTGGGTGAATCTGTATGAACAGTGGTCCTTCAGAGCTGGGCATTGAGCTCTTTGCCACTTCAGGACAGGTTCTTGGGATGTCTCTCAGCTGAAGAAGAAACCACAACAAAAGTTAAAGACTCAGGTGGTATGATGGACCCCATTAAACCTTCTCAGACAGGTTCTAGTCTGAGCCTCCTTTGTTACTGCTGCTAATGACTCCAGCCTCAGCCATGACAGTGGGCTTAAGCCAGATGTTGTTACCAGGAGGAAGCCCTTGTATATCTTGTTTCTTCTCTTCAGTCTCTCGTTCTGTATGCTTACCTTGGGGATGAAAAAAACCCACACTTGATTGCATTACAGGGTTTATGTTTAAGGAGCATTTTGGAGTCCAGAGACTGTAATTCCCCAGTTTCAGTGGGTTATATTTTTCAATTTGTGTGAGGAGGACAGCAAAAGAAAAACAGAATTTCTGATCAGAAGTTTGAGAGACACACAGGAGGAAAAAAAAAATATCAAGTAGAGGATCTTAAAGGACAGTAGGACAGTTAGAGAAACATTTGATGGTGGCTGAAACAGAACATTCTGCCTGAAAGGGTGAAGTCTGACGACTGTACCCTGGAGTATGACCATAATGTGGTGGAGCGCTCAAGGGACAATTGTGTGAGTGCTCATGTTTGGTGCATCCAGCTGCACCAGCCAGCAAATAAAGGACCTGAAAAGCTCAGTGTGAGGGCTGGGACTGTGGGTAGGGATACTGGGCAGGCAGAAGGGCTGTTTCCAGAGCAAGGCCCCCCATGAACCAGTGTTCATGAACCTAGAGAGGGAGGGCATGATGTGCTTTCATCAGTGAACACAGAGCTCTACCAGTTAAAGAAGAGGTGAAAACAGCTGTGTTTGTCTTACATGGGTACCACCAGTGGGTGCAATTGAGGTTAACAGCTTGTTCACGGCAATCTGCGTGACTGAACGTGACTGAACGTGTCAGTGTCCTCTCTATGCATCCTGTGTCTGTGTGTCTCTGGCATTTGTCCTCAGCTTTGCTGCTGGGTGAACCTGCAAACCATGGCTGCTGTCGTTAGACAAATGCTGCCATCGTTCTTATGCACGAGGGAGGGTGGGCAGGAAAACCCAGAGCCAGCCAGTGTGATTGCCAGGAGCACAAGAGGTCACTGTGTCCAAGGATGCTCGGATAACTCCCTGCTCCAATGGGATGAATGCTCTGTTACTTCTCCAATGCCAAGGAGCTGGAACCCTTTTGTGGATCATTAAGAGATTCTGGCTTTAACAACAGCAGCAGTTTGGGGGCAGGGGACAGGCCAAGGGACAGTTTGAGTGCCATCGAATTGGTGTTTCCCCCACCTCCCCTGAAATTAGGCACTACAGGCAGAAACACTCCATGATGAAAGGGTGGCTCTGTGCAAAGAAAGGAGCTGAGAGAGCATTCAGACCCTTCTTCCACCACACAGCCAGAGGTAAAGCTCATTCACACAGCAGCAGGAATGTGTCAGTTCCTACTGAATATGCTCTAAACTACTCAACCACCACTCACTGAGACTTCATTTAAGAATTAAGATGGTAGCAAAGACGGGAAACTGAGACATTCCCCCAGTCCCATACAGCTGCTGGGGAGGTGAAACTGCTCCAACTTCTGTGATGTGCCCAGGAATTTCTCCCTAGGAGATATTCCTGCTAAGACAGAGGAGGAAACATGGGAAAACTCTCCAATTGCTTGAAAAATGTCTCTCCTATCCAAGTTTCAGGCTATACTTCACTTTATCACTTCATTCTGCAACTACTCAAGATGCTGGAAAGTCCCACAGTGATCCTGATTGGAGTAATTTATTCAGCTCCCTGCAGACTGTTGGCAAAGTGTCTTTAAAACACAAGAACAACAGATATTCCTGCCTTTGCTTGTGTGTTCACTCAGTGGCCTACTCCAACAAAGGGAAAAGGATTGCATCTCTATGACAGGATTGGTTTGATCCAAATTTTAGACTGGCTTCCCCACCTCTTTCTTGTGCATGTATTTTTCAGGTAATAGTCTACTCTCAGTGTACTTGGAATAATTTGAGAGCAATTAATTACTTTTGTGAAGTCACAGAGCAAATGGTAACACCATTAAAATGCTGCTGTATCTAAAGATACAGCTAGTACAGGAAAAGAAAAGTTGAATCACCTTACTTTTGGTTTCCCCTTTTTTTAATAGTCTACCAGCAGATTCAGTTGCTCTTCTGCTACCTATCCTCTTCCATAGCCATAGCAATAAACTGTTTCTGCTCTGACCTCATCTAAATTGCAATTCAGGTTATTTCCATGACAGCATCTGGTGCCATTGCTGGGATTCCCATGTCCATGCTGCAGCTGAGTATCAGTGTATGTGCTGGAGCACAGGGAGCCCACCTGTGGGAAGATAAAAATCAGGGAGTGCTGTGGCACTGTAGTCTTTGGGCAATTACAGGGATACTCAGAGGTGTAACTTGTGTGTTTGGGGATGTGTAGGAGGCAGGCTGCTTTAACCCTGGAGAAAGGGAGACGTAGAGTGGATGTAAGATTGATGAAGAACTCACTCATGTCCAAACTGAGAGGTGACTGAATGCTATGCAAGCAGCCTGCAGGGATGTCCCTTGGTGCTTGTTTAATTATGCATCCCCCACCTCAGTGCAAAGAAGGAATACACTCTAAAATCCTGCAGCAGGGAAGGGAGGCTAATAGACTTCTCTGATTACTTTATAATGAGACATAAAATCAGGGAAGGGAGGCCCTCTAGGCTGGCTGTCCACAGTACTGCCCTGACTGTTGGGGGTGCATCTGCAAGGCTGCCCTTCTGCTTCCCCCACGTCTCTCCCCGAGGTCATGACTTTTTTAATGCACTAAATGCCTTTAACCTCTTAAGAGGATGTTAAAGCATCTAAAGATTAATCTGCAATATAGTGGCAATGGTGCTTCAAGGCCTTTTCTCCCTCTGGATTCTGTGTCATCAGGCTTCTAGAAAAAGGAAACCTTTTGTTTCTGGTTGTGTCTACAATTTAATTAATGATGTGACTTCTAAAATTTCATGTTGTACTAATATGACTTCATTTCTCCCGAATTTCTAATGTGAGCATGTCTCCCCTAGTCCCTCTCCCTCTTCCTTTGCTGTGATACCTGGACACAGCATTGTCAAAAGATTTCAGATTCACTGGCAACACTCAAATTCTACATATAACTCAAGCTTTTCTGTGCAATCACAGCTCAAAGACTTATTCCTGTAAATCAGGTTAATACCGGTACTACTTTTATGCTACTGATGCATCAATAAAGTTGTATTGAAATGCCTGGCTGAAACTGTTTCCTAAAGCACTATAGCATCAATTCTGTTTTACAAATAACAAAGGTTTGGCACAAAGCAGAGAAAATTAGAAAATAAAATTAAAACTGAGAAGACAACTGGAAAATCAGGCCATTTAAGCTAAGGGACTATCTCAAGCAAGTTCTATAATGCTGCATTCCTACTTTCTCCATAAGACTTGTGCATATTAGCTTCCCTGGTGTATTTAATACTTTTGTCTTGCAGAGGTTGGGATGGAGAAGGAGGTTGTAGGTAGGAGAATTAGTCCAGTACATTCAACGCAGACTATAGAAATGTTTCTGCTCAACTTTGGGGCAGAGATGTGTTAGACTGGCTGTGGAAGGGATCTTGGCAGCTGAGGGGGACTGGATCAGCTCTGTCTCTCTCCAGTGGGGTTGTGTGCTCCTGTTTGCTGTCTAAGTGTTTATGTCCTGAGTGAAAAAAAAAAAAGGGAGATTGTAAATGAAAGACTGTAGTAAGAATTGCAGTGCCTGAAGGAATGAGGGCTGAACATCCTCATTGCCCCAGGCAGCCAGTGATTCTCAAACTCTCTATTTCAGAGCACTTAATTCAGGCCAGATAAGAAATCAGGATTGAAAGGATGGCTTCACCTCTGGTCAAGTGCAGGCAGTGACTGTGTCTGGAGCTGAGATTTCTCTGTCTGGGGCTGCTTCAAGTGCTTCCTAATGCATCCCTTCTGTGGGATGAAGACAATATTTTACATGGGATCACATGGAGCTATGCTAATTAATTTTTATAGCACACCAAATATAACCTTTGAAATGGCATTTAAAATTCCAGGAGCTAAGCCTGGCTATGTTCCCCACTCCAGCTGTGTCTGTGTGCAGCTTGGCTCATGCTCTGCTGTTTTAGAGAGATACAGCCCTATGCTGTATCTCTCTGAAAGAGCCCCCTGGGTGCAAGCTCTCCACAGTGCAGCAGAGCCCATCCTGTCCCTTCCCTCCATGCCTGCATGTGCAGTGTCACCCAGGCTGGAATGAGCTACTCAGGAGGGAGCTCTGCAGTAACACACGCTGCATGAGGTTTTGTCCTGGGCAGAAGATTTCCCCATCTCTCTGCACCAGCAGGGATGACACTCTGCAAAGTGAACAGCTGGGCTCCTAGGATCCTTCAGCTCCTTCCAAACCCCCTTTTCATTGCAATTTTGCCATGTATCCACCTGGAAGGAAGGCAGGAGAAAACCCTATAAAAACCTGGGATGAAACCATGGGCAGGGGGATCACCCAGCACCTCTGCAGGAGGCAAAGGTCAGGTGTCTTCCTCTGGTCCCATCCTGGGCAGGTCAGCATAGGCCTGGTCATGGAGCCAAGGAAACCCCAGCAGGAGCCCAGGGTTCTGCTAAGAACCTAACAGGAAGCCCCAGGCTGGAGAAAAAGCACCTCAGCTGTGCCCGTGAAGCCTGCAGTCACTGTGCTGCTCCTGTGCGTCCAGGTCACTGGAGCTTCACAGGTGTTTTCTGCCTTTCTATATTCAAACCACACCCCTGCAGCCCCCCAAAACACTGTCTGGGTTCCTGCCCCGTGGAACCCTGACCTCCGGCAGCAGGTGGTGGTCCGTGGGGAGCACCGTTCCGCACCGCGGCCTCCTGCCCTGCGGAGAGCCCACGAGGCTGCGGCCGGGCCGGGGCCTGCAGAGGCGGAGGGCAGAGCCGGCGGCGGGGAAGGTGGGTCCGGGAGGCCGGACCACCCACCCACCGCCCTCCCCTACCCCGACGTGGGGAGGGGCGGCTGGGCAGCTCCGTGAGTAGCCGTGGCTCCGCCCCGGGGTAGCCGTGCCGGTCGGGGCAGCACCCCCGCCCGCCCCCGGGGCTGTGTGACCACCAGGGCGGCCGCCGCCGCCCGTGGCAGCCCTCCCCGCCCCGCTCCTCGGGCCGATATAGCCGCGGGGGGCGGGCAGGGGCCGGGCCGCTCGCCCCGACGGCGAAGGGCAGCTCCCGCACCTCCGTCCTGCCCTGCAGAGGGACCCCGCTCCGGCAGCACCCAGGTGTCTGCCCCCCTTCTTCCCGGCTCGGCTCTTCCCGACATGGCTCTGTCCCTGGCCGGCGAGTCGGTCCCCGGAGACGGCGGAGACTCCTTCGGGATAAGCCCCGCCGGCCTCGCCTCCTACTACCCCTCTTTCCTCCCACCCGCCCATTACTTCGAGACGGCTCCCGACTTCTTCCAGCCCCTGAAACCCATGGGCGAGCTGGCTTCCACCTCTCCGCCTCTGCCTCCGTTCACCTTCAGCAGGGTCCCCGCTTTTCTGAGCCAGCCGCCCCCTCTGCCCACCGACCCTTTCCCCAGCCTTCCTTTGCCCGTCTACACCAGGCTCCCGGCCCCCTTCCCTCCCAGTGAGGGCTCGGCCCTCGGGACGGGGGCCCCGGGGTCGCTCTCGCCGCCCTACCCGAGCCCCCCGCACAGGGCTGCCCGCAGCCCGGGGGCAGACGGGGCGGCGGGGCAGAGCTACAGGTACCACTTCACCGAGGAGGAGCTCAACGCGGTGCTGTACGGGGCACTCCGGAGCAGCCAGCCCACCGGGAATCTCCACGCCATCTCGGGGCTGCGGGTGTGCCCCGCCACCTCGGGTAAGGGGGTATTTGACGGCGGCGAGAGGGGCACAGGGTGACCCTGGGCGGCATGTCGCTCCTTGCAGCCAGGTGTGCGGGAGGGTTCGGGACAGTCCCAAAAGGGGTGCAGGCGGCCAGGCTCAAGGGGCATCGCCGGGGTGATTCGGGCTGCGGCCTTTGTCGGGGAGGTAGGACCCACCCGCTCCTGCAGGGCCGGTGCCGTGCTGAAGAAGGGGTTCCTCTTCTGCAGGCGCTGCGGACTCCGCCGCCCCGCTGCTCGACCGGGACTCGCTGCAGCTCCCCGAAGGTAGGTGTCCCGGAGCGCCCGCCGCGCCCGCCCGCCCGCGCCGCGCCGTGCTCAGCCCCCTGTCCCCCGCAGGGCTCTCGGTGCTGCGGGTGGCCTACGGGGACGTGTCTCAGCTCGGAGTCTTCTGTACGGACCCCATCCCGAAAGGAGTCCGCTTCGGCCCTTTCCAAGGCAAGGTGGTCAACACGAGCGAGATCAAGACTTACGACGACAACTCGCTGATGTGGGAGGTAGCGGAGGCACCGTCGGGCTCACCCCGCACCCCCAACGCGGGGCCGGGGCGAGGTTTTTGGCGTCCCCTCTACCGTAGCCTGCAAGAGGGGTCGGCCCAGTGTGGGTGGTGGGACTGGTGACAGCGGGACGTGTACGGAAGGTCAAGCCTGATCCTTTTTTCTCTGCTCGCCAGATCTTTGAATGTGGTGGCCTGAGCCACTTTATCGACGGGAAGGGCGCCGCTGGCAACTGGATGTCCCTGGTGAACTGTGCCAGGTTCCCCGAGGAGCAGAATTTGACGGCTATCCAGTGCCAGGGACAAATCTTCTACGAGACCTGCAAGGAAATCTTCCCGAACCAGGAGCTGCTGGTGTGGTACGGCGATTGCTACGTGCAATTTCTGGGCATCCCCATCAGCTTGAAGGGCATGGCGGAGGGGAAGAAGCCCCCGCAGCACCCCGAAGGTGAGCCTGCCAGCAACCCCTTGAGCGACACTGCCCCTTACTCCCACGGACGTGTGCCTGACCTGGATTAGATTCACACGAGGGGAGGTAAAGAAACACAAGCACCACCTTTGTCCAGCCGTTTAACTTTAAAGGTTTCCCAGACCCTGCGATGTGGCTGTGGTGGGTGACCCGTCCTGCCCCGCAGCCCCGGTCCCTCGGGTCCGTCCGCCCATCCTCCCAGGGAGCCGATCCCCGGCCGCCCCCTCCTGCGGCATCAGCACCCCGAAGCAGCAGCTTCCCCTCGGCACCGGGAATCCGGGGGTTTGCATCGAGGGCTGCCGGCAGCGCGGAGCCAAGAGGCTCCTCTTTCTTCTGCCGTCAGCCCGCTCCCAGTCCGCGGTTCCTCGGGGAGTTTGAAGTGTTGTTTGGTCTGACGATTGTAAAACATCTGGTGGTCCTGGGCTGAGCTTGCCTCGGCCCCGCAGCGCCGTTGTTCAGGGTCCCGTTTTGGGAGGAGATGGGCTTTTCGGGGTTATTCCACTTTTGGTCCTCTTTTCATCTCAGGATTGCACACCTGACTTTCGTATAATTAACGCTCTCAGTAAATAAGGCAGGCTGAAGTCGTTCCGATCCCGTAATGCCAGTATTTGCTTGCAAAGGAAATGTCAAATGCACTTACGCCAGGGTGAGAGGAGAGGGAGAGTAGTTCTACTTGTAATGTACAGACAGTATGATCTTACAAGCAAAACTTATGTATGGACAAAACTGATTTGTTCCAGTGCGGGAAAAGCTGCAGCAGGGAAGGGAATGGGTCAGCCCTGCTGCAGCAGGAAGAGAGAGAAGCAAATTTTGCATGAAAATTTGGCGTGGAAAATTTTGTACCTGTTGTCTTAAAGTGTTTTATTCAGACAGATGCTAAGTTGTTCATTTCATCTTAAGGCTTAAGCTGAAGCTACTTTTCCTAAAGACAGAAAAGAATGTATAAACGCCTAAAAATTTTCTGGTGTTTTTCCTAAATTCGGTGGTAAAAAATGAATTGAATTTTTTTTTAAAGTCGAATAAATATGTTATTTTGTTCAATAGTTATTTGAAAACGATAGAAAAGGTGTGCATTTTTTTTTTCCTTTTGGAGTGGTGGGTAAAAATTGCAAACAATTCTTGATAAGAAATATCTCACAATGGTTGCACACGGGAAGAAGTTTTTATGTGGGACTCTGAGTTGTTTCTTCATATGTTTTCTTGCTATTTATGGATAAACAAGCATGAAATTCTGGTTTTGGTGAAGTTAGTGGCTAAACCGAATAATTTTAGCAGACTGTGGGCTCTCGTTTGTTCCCCTCCTTTTAAAAGGCAAGGGGAGCCCTGCGAACGCTCAGGAGACGCGGCACATATTTTGTTAAAGATATTGCCAGCATCAATTTACAGTCGTTGCCCTCTCGGAGACTTAAAATTCCCCGTAGGGGTCCCAGCTCTGACAAGGATGCAGATTTGATCTGAATCCCTTTTACCGTGGTGTAACGGAGAGGTGGCACTTTCCCTTCTGCTGTACAGAAGCCGGGGAGAGCTTCAAGTGTGAGCGCTGCGGCAAAGTTTTTGCCTACAAGTATTACCGGGACAAACACCTCAAGTACACCCGCTGCGTGGACCAGGGGGACCGCAAATTTCCTTGTCACCTTTGTGACCGATCCTTTGAAAAAAGAGACAGGCTGAGGATTCATATTCTCCACGTTCACGAAAAGCACAGACCTCACAAGGTGAGCCTGCTCCCGGGTCTCTCCGCAGTCACTGGCTCTTCTGAGGGTACTTATTATTAAGTCTTTTTTTTGGTCCAGATAAGATGCTGATAACGTTCTTCCCCCTCCAGTTTACCTGGCAGTTTCCTGGTGGGACTGCTCAAGAAGAGCTTGTCATGTGCAGCAAAGCTTGGTTAAAAAAATTTAATGGGTTTGGGTTGGGAAAATAAGCCCCATAGTTTCAGTTTAAAAAGAAACAAAATTTCTCCTGGGCTTTTTGGATGATTGTATGTGAGTATTGTTCCTTTTCTTACACAGTGTGAGGTTAACTTGTGTTTAAAGGTGTGCTTGGCTTGTCCGCGGTCAGGGGAGAGTTGTCTCATGTCTATTTCCCACACCCACCCTTCGGTCTGAGAACCGACCACAGCTTTATCTGCGTCTGTTGGACCAAACAGGGCTTAACAGTTTTACAGTCAGTGTGAAGCAGATTTTCAATGGATGAAAACAAATCTTTAAAATGCTTTACTCATCTCCACCAAACACCTTACTTCTAGCACCAGTTTTCTCTAGCAGCAGTGGGAATGGAAAATCGGACTTTTTCTAAAAGCTTGGGAAGGGCAAGTTCTAGTGCTTGAAATGGCACAGTTAAATCGGTCCTCAAAATTCTCCAAACACCTATTTTATAGATCATCTTACAATGTCTATTTTTTTCAGAAAAAATATTTTGTAACTAAAATGGCACTATTACAATGTCAGAATATCTGCATGGAATTCATAACAGATAAAAAATATTCCATTAAATATGAGGTATTAAATACCATGTAATTCCTTTTCCTTTCCCTTGCCTTGGTAAATTAAAGATAAACCGTCTAAAGAATAAAATAATCTTAAAGGGAAAAAATTTAAACTGGGGCTTGGTTTAAATATATTTTTAAGTATTTTACAGAAATTTTCAGATGTTTATTACTGAAAATCAATATTATCTGTTCTGTAAAATAACAATTTTTTAAATTGAAACAATTTTAACACAAATTATTTGAAATTTTGCATGGTTTTAATATATATATATATATGTACATATACAGGTAAATTTGTTCTTAAAACCAGACTAAATTCTGGGTATTTCAATTTACTGCAGCTTAAAATTACTATTGTGTTTACACATGAATACATAAATACATGTGGTTATCTACATTATATGTAGGAAATGTGCACATCATCCACATACTTAATTTTTCCTTTTAACTACGCTTCCTTTTAACTTTATTCCTTTTTTTTTTTCCCCAGTGCTCTGTGTGTGGGAAGAGCTTTTCTCAGTCCTCCAGCCTGAACAAACACATGAGGGTTCACTCTGGGGAGCGCCCCTACAAATGTGTCTACTGCAACAAGGTAAGGCAAAGCCCTGCCCCATCCCTCCCTCTGCTGTGCTTTGTTTTTTCTCTGTTTTCTTTCAAGAAAATGCTTTTTATTGAACTGGTAACCAGATGAGTGGGTGTATATTCCGGGCAGTTGTGAGGTAAGGTGACATGGCTGGATGAGACTGAAGAGACAGGGTCTGGTCTCCATCTGACATGGAGCTTTTGGTTCATACCAGCTCAGTGATCTGCTGCAGAAATAAGGTCTAGGGAAGCTTGAGAGCATTTCAAATACATCCAAAGCATGCAGCTATGTCCAGTATCCCACTTCTTCATCAGATAGGTAATTTTTGGTGTTATTTGCACTGCTTCTGGACTGCAATAAACAGATTTGGTGTATGAACTGAACCTGCACAACATGAATTTGTTTATGCTTACCTTGAAATATCAAGATTGTTGATGGGCAGATGGGCATGGAGGTTTCACTTAAAAAAGAGCACAAGGAAAACCATACAGCCCTGATCAAAGATGCGCTCTGCTGTTACTGCCCATCACACTAGGGATGATTCAGGTGAGCTCTCCCTCTGAAAGTGCTGGCAGCTCTTGCAGCAGACAGCACGTGGATGCACAGGCTGCTGGAGGATGAATATTGGTAGGGCTCCCAGTGCTGTGGAGTGTCCCTGCAATGCAGAAGCCCCATCAGCAGTGGTAACCTCCTCCTGACTTTGTAGAGAGAGAAGTTTTGTGTATGACTGGCTGGACTAGCACAAAGCTGAAGTGTCCTGTTAAAGTGGCTTTAGAGGAAACTCCTTTTGGCTATTTTTTTTTCTCCCCATGATCATCCTGAACATACTTGTTCTCAGAGATTAGGATGAAATCTCATTCTTAATCTTCTGATCACAAGAGGAGTGGCAAAGCTTTATAGGTTGCTCTGTAAAGAGATCTGTAGGGACAGTTGACCACTCCTCCAGCCAGCTGTGGTTGGACTGTTGTGGATTGGATCTGATTAAACCGTTAGTCCTCAGGATGCAGCTATCCTAGGACATAGTCATAATTTCTGAGGCTGGAAAACCAGGGTCTGTTTTAATGAATCCTCACTGGCTCCTCCTATGTGGTTACGATATTTTTCCTCTTCTACCTCTAACGGTGGCTTTGTTTTTCCGGCTCCTCTGCTGGAAATCAGTGGTCACTTCTTTCAGGAACATTGCGAGATTAAAGAAACAGTGCTGGGTCAGCATCACCATTCTCTCCCCAAAACATATTTTTGCCCTTGATATACAGATCTAAGGACTTATGTATAGGAGTCTGTGATCTTTTTGTGCTCTAAGGTTCCTAGAGAAAGGGTATCTAAAATGTATTGCTGTTTGCCATGAAAACTTACTAGAGAGTATTTATTTTGTGTGGTCTGCAAATAGTGAAGGACCTGAAATTATCTCTCTTTGGATAAGAAAAAATGGGGAAAACACAGGCAACTTTACAACATTCCTGCTCAAAATTTAATGAGAGAGTTTTATCCCCAAATGGAGGGGAAGTCTTTATGACTTTGCTACTCAAAAGTGTTAGTGGTGGGGGAACAGGCTGGAAACTGCCTGCAGAAAGAGAAGAATATGATGGAGCAGGGAAAATGAACCTGTAAATGATGTATGGTGGACTGCATAGATGAATTTTAGCAGCCAAATCCCAAGACAGTCAAAGGGTTTAACTTTAGAAAAAAAAATTTTTTTAAGGAATGCCTG